>NW_028259133.1:11697500-14197500 GCF_977971745.1 Zootermopsis nevadensis
AGTGATTTATTCCATTCGTCTTTTTGTACTAAACGCCCTAATTTTATTTATGTGCAATCATTTTAGCGTGAAGCTCTAATCAAGTAGGCATGAAGTAAACAAGAGATATAGGATTTTTTACGTAACTACCATCTCGTGCGAATACAATTTAATATAATGGCCTTACAAAATAACCAAAACTTGAGTTCGTTCATCACGCATCACGATTACTCGACAAATAAGGAAGACTGTCAGCGCTTATGAGGGACGCAGAATTAGCAATGACAACACGTTTAATTAAAACACTCTAATACACGATAAACGCATTACCCTCTCCCTTTATTTGACAATTTTCTTGTACTACAATTACCACTTTTATCTTAATAACACAAGAGCTCATTTTATAAAAATATACCGTAATATAATGCTTCATAAACTAAAACACAATGATTAGTTTAGAGATCAAATTACAGTCTTATTCAGCACTTTGAGGTAACATTTTGAAGATAAAATTCAGCGAAACCAGTGTTCATGTTTTGATGTACCTCTCCTGTAGTCAAGTATTGTAGTTATACGATTTAGAATAAAATCTCCACAAAATCCACAATAATAAGCTGAACAACATACCTGATCTTTCCAAATACAAGACATTTAAGCACACGACTAGCTGTAGTAGGCCACATATAAGTTGAAAGTATAAAATATGCGCAACTATTTATAAGCCTACTGCCTGTAGCACTAGGCTTATTCAGTTATATTATTCAAAGTAAACCAACCGCTTCAGAGAACTATAATCTTGTAACAAACAAATCAGATATTTATCCACCTGTATCATTATATTCCGCCGAAGTGGTCACTAATTAATTTATTCCTGCCCATGGAATTATTCATATTTTTTACGAAGTAGCTATAGGACGAAACTATATACATCAATGTGCTTTATATATGCAGACCGATGTAGGATGTTCTTTAAGTTACAATACCTCATGCACGGTATGTACCAACTATATTAATTCAATTACTACAATAAATACGAAAATAATAAATGCTTAAAATATGGACAAGATTAGCTTTCTATCGCGTTATTCACTTTATTTATTACGGCGTAGTCTTGTACAGCCTGGATTAGTAGACTAATCATAACCAAACCGTCACATAATCCAATATTCTTACATAGGTCTGGCAAGCCAGGTTTTCCTCCACCCACTCCCACAACACAACACACCCAAACAAGGTCCCCATCCAGCTTCCATGACTCTTTTTTTTGTATTATTTTTCTTTATGGAATCAGAAATAACAATGCGCTCATTGTACTCATCCTGTTATGTGAACGATCACTCGGCACTTCAACTCTCTTACTGTACAACATTTAAATCAATTACGGCGTAGGACGCAGGTGTAAGTCTTTCTGTACACCGTTTAATGCATTGTTCTGTGCAAAATTACACGTTACCCATTACTACGTAACGATGATAAACGTTTCAATATGAGTGAAAAAGTGGAATGCATCTATTCTTAAAATTATTCATTATCAAGACTTTTTTCATCGTCCGTTCTTTAAAACCACGACGTTTCGGAGGCTGGTTCTGTCTGTAGGTACCTCTCACCTGAAGACGGAGAGAGAACCAGCATCTGAAACGTCGTGGTTTTAAAAAACAGACGATGGAAAAAGTACTGACAATGAATAATTTTAAGTGTAAACTACCGTCGTCTAAACCCTTTAGAATTGTATCTATTCCCTCTTTGCAGTGATTATCAGAAAAGGGGTCAACAAATTTGAAGAAACAAGTGTTTAAAGAGTAAACAATCACAGAAATGTATTCACATCATCTAGGATTTCGCCTTAATTTAATATTCATTCGATAAAGAAACTACTCACGCATTTCCCATGGATAATTCATGAAACAATGTTTCCTCTTACATTTTGGGTTGTCATGTCAACCGTGTTCGCTCGGCTAACACTTCGAGGAATTAAAAATAAAAAAGTAGTCAGTTTTAGTTTGATGGTTCAGTGGTAATGCATAAACCATAACACAAAAAAGGGCCTGGGTTGTATTAATAGTTCACCACAAGTAAAAACCCGGGTCAAGGCAGCAATTTCACATCCGCTAGCTTATCGAATTCAAAGTATAGCCAAATTTCTGCAAACGAATTGCTTCAGTAGAGTTTTAGATCGGAAATAAGAACTAAATCAAATGAAAACACGTGAAAAGTTTATGAGCAAAGGTTTTAAATGGTGTGTGCTTATTTTTGTGACGAAACCACTTTCGTATTTTTAAGGACCTGGAACTCGCGAAATGTACTTTACAGTTCGTGATGCGTTTCATAAAAACGCTCATTTACATTACCTCTAACACTGTTACGTTGTTAAATTATAATAAAATCATAAATGTACTACTAAAAGAAATAAAATGATGTTCCTACAAAACAAACTGAGGAACCAGGTCAAATTATTAAGATAACCAAGATGGCTTTCTTCTACATTGTAGCGCCGTGAGTGTGGTAGACGTTTAGCAACGTTTCAGAGGTCCTTACTGCCTTTATTATCAGGGCGATGAGCGGTAAACTTCTACAAAACCAAACGGTGCTGCAACCCAGATGGCATTCATCATCGTACTCACAACCGCGAGAAACTTAAACCCTAATTTATTAAGATAGTTTGCTATGCCCATGCGTTTATTGATTCGATGAACTGTATGATTTCAAAATATATGTACTTCAAATTTATAAGATATTAATTTAAAACTTTGAAGTATAATTTATTTTTAGTTTAATCAGTAAAATTAACGCCTTTATCCGAAGTTTTCTTTAAAACGATGGACTGTTCAAGAGATATATGCCATGTGTTACAATACGGCCAAATTGGAACCCTACTTCCAGCATCTAATAATTTAGAAGTCACAACAGCACAGTGAAAGGAGAAATTAAAAAATATATAAATAAATAATTATAAGGCATACAGTCATACACGTAGTCGCATTACTGTCTTTTGGGACGTTGCACCGTGTACTCTAATAGGAATTCACAGACGTTTCAGAGGTGCTCACTGCCTCCAACAAAAAGGCAATGATGCAAGCACCTAGAAAACGCCGGTTGATTTTTACTAGATTACACGGTGCAGCATCTCAGCAAACAGAAATCTCCATAGTCGTCGCTGTGATTACCTAAAATCTCTCATATGGTCGACTTATTTTAATTACAGTGATATTGGTTTACATTACTGAGATGAATGTGAGCGTTATGAAAAGACAAAGAAATAAGTAGGCTTACATTTAGAGTTAAGTATGTCTAGCCCGCAGACAGTATTGGGAGACCAAGCTTGTTGCTTTTAAACGAACATTGCTTAGTGGGATTTGCAATACAAATTTATCTTCCATTTGAACTCGTTTGAATTGATGATAATGACCACAACAACTGTGATAATTATAACACCGGAGTTGTATTTTGATGAAGATGCGCTGATAGTGCTTCTTTTTCACTTGAAGGTTGAGATCTGATAACAGTAGCAAGTAGCTGGACCCTCCCTGCCTTTAATTGGCGAGACTCGTCTTTTCTACACGCCACCTCGCCCAGCAGCAGGGGCGGAATGTAATGTCCACAGTTCACTTGCTGCACTTGAGACTGAATCACATCAACGCGTATGCGTCACTTATAACACTCTTGCACTTTTGCTGCAAATCGAAATCAAAAACCAAAGTAATGTGGTCTATAAGGGTATTAACTACATAGTCCATTGGATAAAAGCTTCGACAAAAAAGGTGTATACAAAAATGTTTCATAAGACCAAGGCGTAAGTGGGAGGATAATATTAAAATAGGCCGAAACGCGGTGTGAGGTGACATGGGTTGGATTCAGATAGCTCAGGATTAACATCCAGTGGTGGGTTCCTGTAAACACGGTAATGAAACTTCGGTTTCCATTAAACGCGGGAGAAATGGTGGAGAGAGGAGATGTGGTAGTCTAAATTATGTTACTACAATATGAAACCAGAAGAATACTCAAGCTGACGCAGCCACTAGCCAGGTTTTAGGCTCAGACCAAGTTTTTCCTAAGTGTGGGGGAGAACATCAGTACGTTTGTCTCTTCAGATTTTAATCAGATCAAACCACAAAGAATACTCTCCCATGCTTGCGGTAAGTTCATTCAGGTCTTCGAATATAAATGTGTGTCGTATGTACCAATATGGCCCAAAATATATTTACATGGTAGTACTAAATTCCGAAACGCGGAGGTAATCATTCATTTACACTTAGTCCACAAGGTTAAAAGATTAGCTGGAGTTTTGCCACCACAGATACTTATGCCGAATGATGCTAATCACAGGGATAGATTTTACTTTAGATCTATATCAAATTTTGTCACAGCCCGACAAAATTTGAAAAGTCAACAGACACTACGGTCATGTGTCGGCGGACTCTTCGTTTCTCTCTTCATCTTGGACATTCGCTGAAACTCTTGACAGTATCCCACTCAAAAAATTGATATTTATGACTGTGGAGATCTGTATTATGATCACAAAGTACAAAATATTTCCATTCGATAACATAAGAAAGATTAAATATTATACGAAACGCAAAAGATTCGCTGGTATTTTGAGTGATTTCAATCCATCTGGAGTACCAGTGAGTGATCTTCGTCACAAGTTTGGTCGATTTGTTAAATAAGCGTCATCTTTAAAGGATTGGGCGGGTGGAATTTTATTAAATGCAGATATCACTGAGATTTCCATTACAAAAACGCTCCTTGTCGTTGTATTAGAAAATAGTACTTCAATCCAGCACTGCACCTTCATCCGCTACTTTGATATCCTGTTCTATTGCAATTAAGTGTAATCGTGACGTCACACCCAACACGGTACGTCACGGCACGACCAGTGGCAAGTCCCAGAAGTCAATAAACTTTTATTATTTTATTTTAAAGTCAAGTTTCAGGACTGAGAACATGTTTTAATTTATATAAAAATTAGGTAACATTGCCTCATACGTCGGCACGTAATGACTCGTGGTTCCAAGCTGAGTAAGCCTTGCATGCCCAGAATTAACGTCTCCCACCTTTATTTGTTTATATTGCATATCCAACACAAATCGACTTATAAATCTGTATTACCGTGCATGAACATCTTAGAGGCAACTTTAAAAACGATTCAAAAATTATCTAATTATACTTAACAAAGCTGAAGCAGTTGCTGTATTTAATAATCATGACCAAATCAAGGAAAATGAGTGGGTGAGGCTTGCAGCACGCAATGATATGTGGGAAATTAACACAAAACTGTAATCGGAAAATGTAAAGGGAAGAGTTAGTTTCAGAAGCCTAGGCATATATAGCAAGATAATACTAAAATGGGCTTTAAATAAATATGACCTGAGGGTTAGGTCTGGATCCATCTGATCAGGATAGGTTACAGTGGTCTTCTCTTGCGAACACGCTAATGAACCTTCTGTCTTATAAAAGGCGGCGAAGTTCTTGATCAGCTAGCGACAGTAAACAAGGAGAAATCTGATACATGGAGCTAGTTAGTTAAATTAAGAGATGCAGGAGCAATTGTATGAAGTTCTTTATAAAGATCGACACACACATAAGGGTAACACTTAATCATAGAGACTATAATCTGAACGGAATACTTTAACTACATAGTTTTATGGGCTTGAACTTAACAACGATGTGTTACACGTCTTCTTGTTAGACTAATTAAATCGACTTTAAGCAGATATGAACATAAAATTACTTACTACTCGAGCAAAACCTGGGACAAGCATTATTTATCTCGAAATTATGTATCATATTCCCATCAGTTATCATATGGGTATAAAACGTTATATGTGTGAAACTAGCCAAAGATAAAGATAGCTTAAGTTTGAAGGTTTCTGACGATGATGTTTTAAATAGTGTCCAATTCCCCTATTGGAATTTGTCCGAATTTAAGTAAAGAATGTTTTTAGCATATTAAACAGAATGGGTATCCTGCAACTCATCTTGTAAGTATTTACACATCCTGCTGTGATTATTATTCTCAACTAGAAAAACAGGTAATAAAGCAGTACGATAGACATTTACTGGCCTTACCGACAACGTCCTGACACCTATTCGACACTCAGCAGGACAGAGAAGGACTTTATTTATCAATTCATTCGCCGACTGAACAACTAAAGTTTGTCATACTCTGATTTCTCTCGCTGCGCCCTGACAATGACTTTTTAAACCTTTGAATTCTAAACTAGCCTAAATATTATTTTAAGAATTCAGTCCATACAGCAGAGGTTCTCAAACTTTTATATCTTGCGTCCCCCTTAAAAAATTTTCATGAATTTCACGCCCCCTTCCAGAACAAGTGCAAGCAAACAGATTTTACATAAAATTTAGCTATGAGTAAATTTTTTTTATAATTTAGTATAAATTATTCAATGCATTTAATTTAATAAACTGTAATAAAATATACGCTTCATACCTGGATTAGTGGGATGGATGTAGTTGCTTCTGTGAATATAACTTATCATACCGCGGTTGGAGTTTTGAAATGGCCGCTCTAAGGTCGTTTTCCAGATTCATCGTAGAACGATACTTTGTTTTGATGGCTGCCATTGCTGAACTGCCTCAACCAAGCGAAGGATGTTAAAAATGTTTCTCCATATTTCGTTAAAAAAAGTTTTTCATACAAACAACACCTCCCCCCAGGGGGCGCGCCCCACACTTTGGTTACCTCTGCCGTACAGGAAAGAAAACATGACGCTCCTTCATTGCAAAGATCAACGTGTTAGTGTTATTTAAGGAAGTAATCTCTGTGCCAATCTTTCTAGACTCATGGATACAAAATAAAGAGTTACTGGTTGCTGAGGCTGGGACACAAAGTTACCATTTGGCTTTAAAGGGCTGATGTAATGTAACACTCCATACTTCGCTATCGGTTTACACCTCTGGAGGCAGTTCAATTGTGATTGTGTTGTGGGATCGAAAGTAAGTGACCATTAGCCGTTACTTTGTGGATGTGTGAAACCTAAACAAAATATCAAGCTGTATGTAGTACCGAAAAGAATATCTAAATCATTTCTTTGGAGAAAACTCTACAAGTCTTCCTAATGTGCATGTAAGTAGAAATTTATCACTTAATCCCATTCCAAGAGCAGGCAGGTTTAAAGATGAGCCAAATAAAGTGTTGTCCCCGATTTACAATACGGAATTATAATTCAGGACAGTGACCTGTTCATGTCAAAATATAAGCTATGTCACTGAAAAAAATCGGACTCTTCTAAGATGACTAATAGCTAGTGCCAATGATTGGATCCCTAAACAAAATTATACAACGCATGAGAGATAATTAATTGAAAAATAATTTCTACACAGGTCTCCCTAACGTATGGATGATGAAAAAAGGCTGTTTCATTTCCACCACAAGGCATATACACAGCAGCATAATCCGGTAATTTTTAACACCTGGGTCGAGACCTGATACTTGAAAACGGATAACAGAGGCACGTGCTGTTTGCCATCACCAGGATTGGCGTACTGATCATTCTGGTCCCTTGGGTTTGGGCTGCACTGTAAACTTGGTCGAGTCTACCCACAAAAACATCTCATTTAGGGAATGCAAGTGAGTTTGCTGATACTTGCCAAACAGACAGGTCAAGTTTCGATTTTAGCGAATCACCAAATTGCATGATTCAAGGTCACAGTAAAATCGTACATTTCAACATGAAGCTCGGGTGAGTGAAGACAGCTCGCAACTCACAGAATAGCAAAGTTATTGACTTTGTACAACGCGGAAACTGCGGGGTAAAACCCTTCCGTGACCTTGAAACATGCATTTTGGTAACGGCTAACCATTATAAAGACAAGTTCCTGGGAAGCTGCTCTTAAAAAGCACAAGTACAATGCATAAATTTTACATGAAATTAACTCAATAACATTCAAACGGCTAATAAAATGGCGTCAAAAATCCTGCATAATAGTAGAGTACTGTGGTAATGGTTTGTATTTAAAGGCAGTGTAAGTTTTTAATTGTAATTCGTAATCTTGAAAATCATGTTAGTGAATTTTCCTAAAAGAGCCGAAATATATAATATATTCAGGCCTATGGGTGTAAATTTTTCCGTGTCTTTCAGGATAATTTCAGAAAGGAAAACCAGCCTCTTTGGGCAAAGTAGTGGCTGCATTTGTTTAACATAATGGCGCCCATGCAGAATTCTGAAGTGAGAACAATGAAGGCTAAGTCAATATTCAAAGGTGGATCCAGAAGTTTCTTAGCAAAGATATTAAGTTAATCAATCATACCACAGTAGCGATATGTATGTGTGTGTGTGTGTGTGTGTGTGTGTGTGTGTGTGTGTGTGTGTGTGTGTGTGTGTGTGTATATATATATATACACACACACATGCTTTTCAATTATGTGACGTTGCCTGAAGAAATACTTCGGATGCGCACGTAAAATTCAGTTAGTAGGAGAATAAAAGTGTTAACGAAATAATTGACCCTGTTTCTTTTTGAGTTAAAATCTACCAATATGTTTACAGCGAATTTATTAAGGTCGCTTTTCAAATGAAAGAAACCGGTCTTCAATAAATCATGTTCCGCCCAATCTACTTTTTTTTAATAATCTCCGTAGTATCATTTTTGAAAAGCTGGTAGTCGCGCAGCCGGTAAAGAAATTCCCTGACATTTATATAACCCGAAGGTTCATTACCGTGTTGACACAAACCATGAAGTTTAATGTTAAAAGTTAAACTTATAGTTTTGGTTTCACTATTATTTTTATTTAGAAACGTTTAGTTAACTTTCTTTACTTTTTCGTAAGAGAAATGCAAATAATTTAACATTCAGTAACGCATTTATTACAGGATATATTTAATCCTTCTGAACACCAAAGTTCTCGCATCGTTCATGTGCGATTCATGGTTCGTAGCTTCTACAAGCTTCTACGTCCTCTGCATTCTAGTTACAGTGTTTTTCTCGATGCACTATCCCTCTACGTGTATATACTTACGAATCCCCGCAGGACAGAATTCTTAGGACGAGTTCGCAGGTAATGGTGACGTCGAGAAACAATAAAAATTACGGTTCAAATTTTAACCGCCCTCGTATTTCTACTTCATATTCAGATTTTATAGTTAACAATAGTTTTCCGCTAGTTCTTTATCATAGTTCTTTAAGACTTATTACACAAAAGACAAAATTCGTTTCACAATATAACAAAATATCGGAAGATATTTTCTCGAGACTTGCCATTCATACTATTCTTAGGGTGTAGTGTGTAACAGTAAAGTTAAAACTTAGTTTTCAGTTGCTAGACCTTATAAAAGAAACAGGAAAATTCCACGACGTTTTATCACAACGTCGAAAGTGGCGGAATAAGTATTCATGTTTCAAGTATATGTATTCAGTAACTTCATTCTTAAGTTCCCTTCTAGCTTGTCATACATTAATATGTTTGTCATAAACTGTGTTTTAGCATCTTGTGATATGATAAAACATAACTCATAGTAACCAGTACAAATGAAAGGGAAATTGCAAATATATCTGTATTTTAAGCAAAGAGAAGAAATAAAAGAACGTGGCCCTACCTTCCAACGTTTAGATGTGGCAGGCTTCAAAATTTGGTCGCTGCTATAACATCCCTGAGCCAGAAGATGAAAAGATGAAACACATGGCAAACTGATCCGGAAAGACTTCCTTCCTAAGTGATCACTCACTCATTCACATAATGTTGAACACTAAGTAGCATACAACAGAGTAAATAAATAAGTAAACTATATTATAAGACTTCAATGACAAATTTTATTGCCAAAACGTTGCACTGGAGTTAAACGTTCATTGTGACCACATGTAACGTTTACTCGCACACACACACATATACAGATTGGTATTATTTAGAAACTCAATGCAAACACAACACATATTAACGAAAAGATATTCTTCGCTTTCTGGCACACAGAAAAATGTAATTCACCACGGCCACGCCAGTATTTGAGGGCCATTTAGATATAGTTGTTATTCCACAACAAATTATAAAGTTTAAAAACTCGTTCTGATGCTTGCTTCGCTGGTAAGTCACAATGACATACCTAATCAGGCCGAATGTCAGGCGGTGTAAGATCCTGTCAGATGCTAATTATGCAATGAAAATTGCTCTAAGGATACTTCAACAACAGAACTTACGTAGGAACAAATACAGACATATTGTATTAAACGCGTTTATCGATCAATATCGAATTAAATCGAGATCACTTCGCTTTAATAACTCACACTTTTATATTCTACATCTGCTCGTAGATCACCGTCATAACAAACCATTATTTGTACACGAGTTTCATGTAATCAGACAAATAAGATTTTTCCTCATGTCATATACTCTTCCTATCAAAATAAAAGTACCCATAATCTCAGTCCGCACGACTAATGTATCTGTGACTGATTCCATGTAAGAGATCCGCTTCATAAAGAAACGTTGTTAACGGATATGTAACAATTACACGAAACTTTTTTCCCAATGTTACCGCACAAACACAAAACGGTATATCTTCCGTGAATACCACACACAAACAGGGACGGGTTTGATGCTTCTAAGAACGAAATCCCACACGCCTTCTTGGCGAATTAAGATATCTGGTCTATAACACTGCGTTCTGAGTGCAGCCCGTAACACATATGCACATAAGTATAAATTTGGATTGTCCGTGTATTTTTCACTCGACCGTTACGTAAAACAAAGATAATAAGAGTCCGGGGATCAAGACTTCAAAAGAAGCACGGAATCCAATAAGCCACGGACATTGATTGACTTCAAAGAAGATGATTGGTGTTGTTCTGTTATTGTTAACCTTGCGCTCTGTGAAATGAAGACAACGTTGTGAGTGCGGCCAGCAAACTGACGATAATGTCTTCTCTCCGAGAGCAACTCCGCCTCAACTCAATCCTCAAGAGGAGGGACCACCCAAGAAGACCACCAATCCTAAGTCACTGTGTTTAAAACGCTGTTCGGCCATGCCAACCAAATGGAAATGTCTTCTTTCTGAACTCTGCGAACGAGAGTAACAGAGACAAGAGTAACAATAGGAAAGAGACAGAGAACACGATAGAGATATATCTATAAAGGATTAAGAAAGAGATGTATAAATTCAAAAAAAGGAAGAAATGGTCAAATTATGGAGAAATACGTGACGTAATCAACCACCACTTGCAATGTCTGAGATGAAATTATTAACTAACAATAAGAGCAAGTTATTGTTGTTACCGGGAACCAATCACAGAAGTTTCGTGTGATTTTTCCTCAGAGTGAGATAAAGATACAAGGGCGGGTAATTACTGCAATTATTATGTTCGGCTGCTACACCGCTCCTAACCAGACTGTCTGCTTTCTCGAGTAGAAGCTGATTCCCGCTTGGGATTAAGGATAATCTTACAGCTTCCAATCATTATCATGTATAACGTACTGTTATGACAAACGTCTCAAATTTGTAATATTGGTCTGTGTAAGAACGCCAGGGACAAAAAGTTTACATTCCTGTAAGTGGGAAGGAGTGTTTAGTCAAACCCTGAAGCTGGGGAAGTTTTGGGCAGAACATTCCTTAGATGAAAAAAATCGAAATCAGACTGAAGAATGTCTTAGAAACAAACATCTTAACTTATAAGCCGATACAAAGAAATTTTATAGGACAGACATGAAATCCTAGGCCTGACTCCAGTCAAGTGGAATATTTTACTTAACTGTGAAACACTGCTATGTGTAGATTGAAAAAATAACTGTAGGAAAAAAGTTGTCTCTCATTTCTAACGATTGTTATCCATGTAAAGATGTAGCTGATAGGCCGGATAGATGGCTGTGTGAATATGACATATAAAAAGTATGACGCATTGAAAGGGTCACTCTAAAAAGACTTGTTTTCTTACGAAAACAGTCACTGTCACATAGGCCTTAGTTACTGTCGTATGATAAACTTCTACTGAAAGGGTAGACTAATATAGTAGTCGAAAACACAAAATGTGTTCTAATTGTTGAACAATTGTAGCTATTGTATTAGTGATTTAAAATAACATGGAATTAAAATTATATTAAGAAAATGTATATTTCAAAAAAATTAAAATTATAATATTACAGACCTTTGAGATTGGTAATTCAATTGCATTTATTAGTAAACAATTAAATTTACATAAATAGATTAAAAGTGCAAATAAATGTCGCACGTTTCACTGTAAATATTAAGACTGGTTTTAGAATTATATAACTTTACTCCAACTATATAGGCTATTTAATATGTAGAACACCAAATGTGCTCCTAGAAACTCTTAATCTTCATGTATTTGGTAGAAAGTCAACTGAAACACGTAATTCTCCAAATAGCTAAAACACTGAATACTTTTAGCGTGAGTTACGATGTTATATAACAATTAAGAATGGAGCAAACAAATTTTAAGCACTTCGAACTCGAGAACATTTAGAAAGATGTTATCGCCATACAGATCTCCTGTAATAGTTTACGTAAAAATATATACTGTGTTACTAGCTTCATTTGGAGGGCAACCTTTCTTTGCTGATGTAAGCATTTCAACACAGTGCATGTAGTCGTCCAGTCTCGTACGTTTATGGGCCCTTTTATGCTCTCCCATGCCACAGCATGTTAATTTCCTTGAGTCTCGAATAAAAGATTGGTTAGCCTAGGGGAGTCGAAGTGTGTGTGAGCTCCACCTAATTATGAAACGTACAGTTTTACAGCACACAACATGCTTGCTACAGCGGTGATGTTTTTATTTAACATCGAGCTGTAGATACCTTTATTAGAATCCACAGTCAACTTTCGCAATCTGACGCGAAGTTCATTCGGATCTGAGGCTAATCCCACCCGACAGAAAATTGCACATTTGATTATACAGGTCATCATCTGGCCAGAACAATATTTAAGAACTCAAACATTAAATTATTGTCGAAGTTTTGCAATTAAAGTCTTTATTATAAGTAACTACAAAATCACCTAAAACACATTTCTAATCTAATAATTTCGAAAAATCTCACACCTCACAATTTAAAATTGCTTAATAGCTTGAGACAATCACAGCTTCGGTTTGAGACCGTCGTTACATAAGATAAGAGATAAAGTTTGTCCCGCTACGTGCCATACAGGCGTTTGGGGTGAGTGGAGGTACAGCTCCTCTCTTTCTTGACCTCGGCACTAGATGGGGGTGAGTGGTCAGCATCACAAACTACACAAATATATGTGCATAAATAAATATATGGATTGGCAGGGTACATCTTCCAGTCTTTTACAATTACAGATGTACCAACGCTAGTGAAGTTCTGCAAATCGTCCGTTTGCTGTATAACTAGTGTAGTACGTACATGTTTCCAGAGCCTGAATGCTGTTATAGCACACGAGAAACATTCTGCACTATGCCTCGTTAGAAGAAATAAAATGGGAGAAGGAATTGGGCCATCAAGTGAAAACCACTTGCCAGGAGGGTAATGTTCTGAAGGTTTTGATTACCAGACTAACTCCCCTCCCCACCCCCAAAGCAGTAAACGTAAAACACGCGAAAACTATAAAGAAACTTGCGACTTCGAAGTTATAGACCCAATGGGCCTTCTCTCGGGGGGTATAGCGGTCGGAGAGTGAAACTGGACATTCATCTCCATCTACTGCTACTCTGGTAAGAAAACTACCCCACATGTCTTCATGGCATGGCGGTACTTAGTAAGTACCAGGGACAACTTAACGAGTTTCATTAAAGCGAAGGCAACACCATCACGCACGATCATAAGAATGATAGACCCAATTTGTTTGTGCTAACTTGTTCAATGTTTACACGATTTTCTGCGTTTGCCATGAGACTTCTTCCATGATCCTAACAGACTACACTTCACTTCCATCGAGTAACTAAAAATTATCATTACACCTTTCAGTATGCATGTGACACGATAAACTAAAAACAAAGGTTTGACGCGCTGCAACGCACCTCGTAAAACACGACGATGATTCCATTTTAGAACGATGTCTTCCACAAATAATATGAAGAGCAATGAATGATCACAAACAAACAGTAGCCACAGCCGAGAATAGAAGTGCAATCGGGAAGCCCCTGACTGAGACTACCCGTCATACAGTGCTGTTACACAGATTAACCTATACAAGAATTTGCATTTCACTTGCCATGCAACTTGGTTAGTATGTAAAATAAATGCATTACATGGCTATGGCTAGCACCAGCATCCTGTCCAAAGGGTACCGGGTTCTTTTCACTGGGATAAAGAGCGGCCGGGGCGTGATGCTGGTCAATCACCCCCCCTTTTAGTGCCGAGGTTAAGAATGAGTAGGAGCTATACCCACTCTCCCCCAAAGCGCCTACATGGCGTGTAGCGGAAGAACTTTACTTCCTTTACTTTATGGTTATAACTCATTCATAAATATCCCATATGTCCCAAAATGACGAAACAACTATTCAATCGACTAGACTACCAGCCAAAAATTGCTTATCACACAGACAGAAGTACGTATATTCGCACTGCCTTTCCTCCATAGGTCCGAGAAACAAGGCCGTGTGTTCTTACTCCTGTTGGCCTGTAATAATCCAAATAGTTCTTTGACCTCACTAGCCGAAATGGATAAAGGGAGGAAAACAAACGAACACAATAAATATTTGCGTTTTATTTTTTATTTGTATTATATTGTCCCCTTTTCGGATCACGCACGATTAAATCTACAAGTGATTTTTTTTAAGTCCCCGATAACGTTCTGTGTGTGAACTGCATTTCGGCATAGAAAACTAAGATTTTACGAGTTTTCTCTGAACATGGTTTATGATGGGGTCCATTTCTCTCCTTTCTCACAAACGATAATCGGAGAACAGCTGGAACAACCACGTTTTTCACATAAAAATGACACTTTCGATACTTTACTTATCTTGCTGTAACATTCTACTTCGTGATGCTTCCTTCCTTGACTCAAGAAATCTGTATAATACAATGCCCAAAGCCAATTTTCATCAATTTTTATTATTTATCTATCCAGTGTTCATGAAGTTGGTGGGGTTGTTTATTCTTATGAATATATATTTACTAAGTACTCCATAAAACATCATTGTTACACCTTACTACAGAAGTCAAAACTCTTATGAATCTGATGTAGGCCAATACAATTACTTTAATTTATATACTGTTCACACGTACCACTTCTACTTGCAGCGTCACAAAGCTAGTTATGATGGTTCTGACGATTTAAAAATATTTACCGGGCACATTTCATGAACTGTTTAAATTAATCTGAAACGCTTCAGGGAAGACATCCTATTTCTCTAGGATTCGTTTTAATATTATCCTCCCGTCTGTGTCTAGGTCTTCCTAGTGATCTCTTTCCTTCTGGTTTCCCTACCAAGACCCTGTAAACATTCTTCTTCTCTCCCATGCGGGCTGCATGCCTTGCCCATTTCATCCTCCTTGACTTGGTAAGTCTAATTATATTTGGCGAGGAGTACAACTTATGAAGCTCTCAAGCCATGGATGTTTGTCCGCGTTTGTCTGTGTTGTGCTGTCCTGTGTACAGGTAGAGGCCTTGCGACGGGCCGATCCCTCGTCCAAGGAGTCCTACCGAATGTCTATAGATAAGCCAACGAAAAGTTGGGACCCGCAGTGCTCAGGCACTTGAAGAACGGGTCGTTCCCAGTATCCCAGTATATATACACGATGCATGAACCCTCGTTAATGGAGCAGCTTATACTTGGTGCACAAAATCATGAATGCAAGCATTTCATTAGGCACGTATCTGTCACCTGCTATACGAAACACATATTCCATCTTTTTTATTATTCGTAACGTATATTTTGATATTATTTAGGATTTTGAAACTGTATACACTCAAACTGAAACTAACGCATTTTTAACTTTGTTTCGTGATATTCCGGGGCATTTATAGTAGGCCCAACAAAACAAATGACGATATATGGGTTACAACTTCTGTATACAGACACTTCCTTCTCTTTGTGCCTGAATAGCCTGTGCTGAAGTTAGCATGAACATTATGTAGAATAAAATAAAAATATATTGTGAGACAAACAACACAGCAGTAAGGATATCTCTGTTACAATCCGGCTTCGGGAACAATCAGACGCGACGGGAGGTGGCCATGTTACGTCTTCTCCATGAGATGGCGACGACGACGGCGGTGGTGGCTGTGAGACATAAATCTTCCTAGTATTACACCCAGACACGCCTTCTCCAATATGCACCTGCGAACTCAGCCCCGTCCTGCCTTTATAGTGAAGGAAACAACGTCCGTCGGTGGCTTCTTTGTATTGGCGTTCGGCAGTGACCCAGTAGCTCAGGAGGTAGCCCGTTCCAGCTATGAACAGTTCGAGCTGATGGTCTCTTTCAGACGGAAATGATCTGACCTTCCAAGCCCTTTGTAAAATTACTGGGATATTTTAAAAACAGGCCTGCTGTAACGTTGATGTCGGCTGGTATCCCACCCTGAGGGAAGAACACAGACTGACGGTGTTGGAGAACAGGATGCTCAGGAAAGTTGGACCTAAGAATGCTGAAGTAACAGGATGGTGTACAAAACTATATAATGAGGAACTTCATAATTTGTAATCTTCATCAAATACTATTACGGTGATCAAATTAAGGTGGATGAGATGGATGGAGCTTGCAGCAATGCAAAGACAACTTGCAAAACAGCTATCTTTCCTCAAGCAACCATAATATTCCTACTGCACAGGATGAATAAGTTCTTAGGTGCGCCTGAAATAAACTCCCTAAGATTCTTTACTGTGGTTGGAAAAACCCCAGATGAAAACAAATATTCCTGCAGTACGGTATTCTTCAGTAAAAATAAAATCGAAGTCCGTGAGCCTTTGTACTACGCTGGAATAACACAGGATGCTTAACATACAACAGAACAAACGTTAGAAAATGTTCATATCTTAATAGTGATGAATCTGTTAGTTCTATAGTGAATCAAAATTCAACTCACGTCCACTATACCTGTTACCTTCAGCTGTATTATCAAGAAATATTAATAAACATCACAGAAACTTAGAGCAGAAGAATGAACTACCTTCTCCTGCACGAGAAACACCTTATACAGACACTTCATAGTCGAGACTTCGGGGTACGATGTTATAATAGCGAATGAAATGTTAGCTGAAGCAATGAGAATATTAACGGCAGGAGAAAATATATTACAGCATCACGTAACAGGCTACTAGGACATACCCTTAAGCTCAACGGGTTCGGTTCACAACAGCGAGTCAATGCCAATGTTATATGACTCAATATCTACCAAACCTGAAATTTTAAAAAAATTATCTTCGATAATTCATAAGATAAACTGAACGAACGTAAGGACTTTTCAGATATTTACTGAATGGCCGAACAACCAAAATACAAAACATAATTATAACCTTAATTACAATTAATCTTTACTTTTTATAATATTTAACATGGAAATACACTGTAAATGTCAACTACTTGCGGGCTTATGTCAGTACTCATGTCAAAATCAATCACTACGTACTTCATTCATGAAGAGCAGAATCTTGTGAAGAGATCGTAAGCAATTACTGTCTCGAACTGTAGGGCAGAACACAACTCCGCATCTCTCTGCCTAGTTTCATTGTAAACAATTCTTCTTAAGCATTGTCAGGTTTGACACTTAAAAAATGGCATAATATCCTTTGTAATATTTGAAAAGAAAACAGTAGTGCAATACGGCGATTATTTTATTGTTATGAGGCGAAAATAAAAGACAGTTCCCCAGGTACTATGACTCTTCAAATACACGGACAAGGGCAAACCTCACACGTCCATAAACAAAAATTTGTGCTGGGTTAAGACAGATTGGGTTTCTTAAGTACCGTTACTACTCGCTTCAATCTGAACTTATAACTGTAAACACGCTATTACAAAATTAATTTTCATTTGTGATAACTTCATTGGAAGTATTCGATTAATAATCTACCATCAAAGACAATATTTAAAAACCTGAAGCAAGCCGAGTGAAATGTTTGTAATTATTTCCATATTTAATATCCTCTAATGCATCCGAGTAGAGATGTCTTATGCCAGGAAAAGCTTTTCAAAAGCTTTGACTTTGTGTCGTTGTGAACGGAATAAGAATCCTTAACTAGTTCGTTTTCATTTCCAGCGCCACCTTAGGTTGCTATTGCATTATGATAGACAATAACACTGTAGAGGAAGTATGAGGATTATATTCAGATCACACAAGGATATGGAAATAAAATTACAAGCGTACAACAAAGTAACAACAAATTTAGGCAAAAGAAACGAAAACAAGAATATATAAATATACATCAAAGTCAAATTTGAAACTTGGTAATGAAGCCTACATATTCAAAAGGAATTCCGAAAGGATGGAAGTGGCACGGGTGACGTTTGTAAGATGTTTACTGAATACTATAAGATTGGACGACTAAAAAGTAGCTATACATCAGAATAAAGTTACATGATTCAGATATTATCTGTGACACTTAAGAATTGGGTACAACACATACCTGTACAGGATGAAGCCAAACAGAATGCCAAAGCAGGTTAGAACGGAAGATGAGAGATCAACTACACCCAAAGGACTTACGAGCAGACAAGTTGGGGAAAAGAATATGATCGCAAAGAGTAAAGTTAAACTCTGTAGGTTACCTATTTGGCCACACTACTTTTACTTTCGTTGTAAACGAGTCTTAAGCTCAAACATTCTTTACTTCCAGGTAGCCAACCAAACATCCATTTTCTGATGAGCAGCTTGACTGAGTGTGTTTTCTTCGAGCGTGAGTAGAAAATCCTTTACCCTGAATCCTTCCATTATCAAAAAAGAAAGAGGATCGATGTCCGTTGTTTCATGGCAAATGAATGGGTGAAGTAACAGTAGCAGTAGATTACAAAAATTACTCTGTTAGAAGCTATAATTTGGAAAAAAAATAATTGGGCGCCATTTAAAATACAAGCCTACTCGAATAGATGGTAGGATAGAATAAAATATATTTGTAAGCAGGCGATAAAGTCTTCATCATTCTGAAATGCACACCTGTTTCCTCTTTTTTCGATGGTTTCCGTGTCACGTTGCATGTTTAAGGTAACCGTAATTAGAAACAGTTCGTCCTGCATATTCATTGTCAAATAATTAAACAAATTAGGGCATTTAGGACAATTAAACAAATTATGACACTAATAAATACATAAACTTTCACGTAAATTTCACTTAATAAGGGTAGACATAAGAAAGAGAGAGATGTGAGTGTTTCCTAGTGTCCTGAGTAAAGACACAATTACATTAAGAGCAAAGTAGTGACATCTGGAACAACGGAATAAACAAACAGCAAGAGTTGTGAACACCGAGGTGACATGCGTTAAGGTTCGATCGCATGGTTAGTCTGTGCTGAAGATGATCAACTGCACACCTTAAATATTGACAAAAATTATTATAATTAAATCTTATTTTCATGTAATCTTGTAATTTTTATGGAAATTTGAGATTTGTAATATTTAATATTTTTAATAGCAGTTGACAAAATTAAAGCTGACAAGGTAGCAAGCAAGAGACGCAAATACTGACATCTCCAGCAATGTTCTACAAGTTCCGACGCTAACTATGAAGCATATTCACGAGAATTCAGGAGATCAAAATTTCTCCTGTGATATTTGACCATGCATTACATCCATGACAGTGAAAGACCTAAGCACTGTAGATGCAGAAAAAATCTCATTCTATCAAGCATTCGTGGGTGCCCTGACTGTCTTCAGGACATGTTCTATCTCCTATAAAATAACAAACGCGAAGAGTCGGTCGAACCATCTGATGCTGCTAGTTCATGGACATAAATAATAATCATTCCAAGGTATCACGTTCTCAACTGTTGCTTGGTCTCTTAATGTACTTACTACCTCCACCTCATCCGGAGTCTGTGTCCCCCCCGCCATAAATATCACAAGGAGGCTGACCTCGATGGCTGGGACCGATAAAATCCACCGTGAACTGTGCCCACCCGTGGCCAACTCGACAACTAAATCAATAGCCACAACCTCCTATAAATGATAAACGGTTCAATGGATAGAACAATGCCCGCCCGTAGACCATGCCAAACACTGAGTTACGGGGCGCGTTTATGAATATGTGTGGACCATACCCCTTGTTCCAGCATTCAGAAGGGAAGGGGTGAAATTTCAAAACGACTATTAAAAAGCAATGTTTAAGTTATTATATTTTAACTGTTAAAAATGTTGGCAACCTTCCAGATTTGTTACCAAAGTGTCTTTCTGCACTTGATTTAGTCGGGGCTGCAAAATCCGATCATTCCACAAACTTGTCTTCAAAAATCGACTGGACCTTCCATGGAAACATGCATTTTATCTGCATAAATTCACCGAGCAGGTTTCCATAGCAACAAGGCTCTTAACAAGTAGGCTGTCCAAATCGAATTTACACTGGATTACCACGTGTCATGACTGAAATCCCCACGGCTTTTAGTCTGTAATCGCATTCTTTTAAATCCTTGGCCATTCACCATTCACAATCATCTTCTCACATCATTCAACAATAGAGTTGGAAAAGCGGTAAATAACCAAGAATCCCAATACAACCACGACCAAGGCCCAATGTTTACCTGGTGACACATTCCAGGAACGCTGTACTGTAAACAGACTGTGTTGTCGCTGTTCCCTGATGATGAAGGCAGCAAGGACCTCTGAAACGCCGGTAAAACTTCGAACAGAGTACACGGGGAAACAACCTAGAAGACAGCCTTCTTTTTACATAAAACTGACATTTCTCTTAGCGTTGTCTTACGTTGTGAAAATACCGTATTACATTGCATTACGTTCTTACCGCTCACCTAACTCCACTTCGGTAAAGCAAAATAGATAAAACATGAGCCAAGAACATCTTGTTGGTGGTCATCCCGTCACTCTAAGTAACATCAAGATACCTAAGTGACTATTTGTGATTACTTTCACATGCACTGTGCAAAAACTTAGTTTTTCGAAAATGTGAATAATTAATTTTCTATTCGTCTTTTCTTCCTTAACTCGCATGTGCAAGCGGCATAATTCACAGATGAATAATGCGCGGGAAAACGGTAACACGTGTAAATTAGTCATTAACCGAAATATTATATTAATTTTTTGTAGTCTAATTAATAATACTTCCGACGACTGGGATTGCACCATACAGCAGTAAATGTAATTTCAAATTTGGATACATTCGTATCTCATCACTTAGAAATGCAGACTGCAAGAAACAAAGAAAAGTACGGCTTCATTCATACATACTCCACAGACCCTGTGCTATGCTATTGCTAGCTTATTGAAATCAGTTCGTCCATTTATGTGATGGCGAAAACTAAATGAAATATGGTGGAAATAAGACGTGCCGCAGAGAACAGATTGATTCTAATGTATTAGCTTCATTACTAACTCAAAATGAGTAGCCTCTTTGCTCTGTGCAATTAGTAATCGCCACTGGTAAGCAAGTCCTGTTATCCAATAGACATCGTGTGCCTTGGGCCTACAGCTACTAATGGGCTTATAAAAAACGTTTGACAGTTTTTCCAAATTGCACGACAAAACTTGTAACGAATATCTCTGTCAAAAATTCACTATCCGAAATAAATATTCAAGATAATTTTGATCAGCACTCTACCTACTGAATGAGCCGGGATAGCTCGTCAGTATAGTGACTAGCTACGGGCTGGACGACCGGGGTTCGATCCCCGACGGGGGCAGAGGATTTTTCCTCTAGCCTCTACGTCCAGACCGCCTCTGGGGCCCACCCAGCCTCCTCTCCAATGGGTACCGAGGTCATTTCCCGGGGCTAAAGCCGGCCGGGGCGTGATGCTGACCACTCACCCCCCTCTAGTGCCGAGGTCAAGGAAGAGAGGAGCTATACCTCCACTCACCCCAAACGCCTACATGGCGTATAGTGGGACAAACTTTACTTTTACTTTACTTTCCTTTACTCTACCCACTGAAATCGATACACCCATATAAATGCATCCATCAAAGTGCCTGAATAAAACCATGGAAAACCTTACTTAGGGCAGCCACTCCGGAGACACGGCAGTGACTTGCTGTATTCTTCCTTTAACGATGTGTTTATCGTATCCAAGAGCTTCGCACTGCCTGCCAGTCAAAATTCCTGGCCTTGGTACTCCATCCTCCGATCTAACTGATGTCAAACACACACGCTGACCCTGATTTAGCATGCTCGGTGTTTTGTTCAACATGACTGACGCTAATGCAAATAGCTTGTGTGCTTCATTATCCGTCAAGCCAAACACTTGCTCTTCAAAACAAGATTTATCCCATGAATATAAACAAAAGTGTGCTGAGGGCATTGATACACAAGACAGCTCAGTGCCTGCAGTTTACACACACACACAGACTCTTTAGAAATACAAATCAATGTAGTTCTCTGTCAGGAAAGACAGATTCAAACTAACTTTTCATCACAAACATCTCACCACATTCATGCAGATTGTTTCTCATTTAAGTAAGTCCAAACCGTAAACTAAAATCATTTCGCAGTTTTACCACCTAAATATTTGTGTATCTGTTATTAACTGTTAATTGACTGAAAGACAGATGGTAGCAAGATTGCTTGCTTCATCCCAACACGTGCAGCAATTCCACAGCCTTTCAACAACGACCGACTCGCTTACTATAACCGCCATAGCGGTTTTTTTGTCATTTACCAGTGAATGTGGATTATAAGCAGAAGAGGGTTATGGTGTTTGATCTTCCGTTGGTTTTTCTTTGGATTGTTTGTATTGTATAAGTGAACATCAACAATAATAAAAAGAAGCAATTTAAAATCTTGAAGCAGTCGGAAGGTGAAGGGGAGAAGAAGAATATTGGAATTAAGATTGACAAGATAAATGAGTTTTAAGCGACTTATAGACAGCATCCAAGAATTCTGGTTCACCATGCAGCAATGCGTATCAAGAGACTTGTCTCCATTCCTAACTACTGCTTTATTAGAACCAAAAGAACACTTTTTGCGACACTGTTCTTATAAGAAAATCATATTTTCATTTACTTTCATTGCTGTAAATTAAATGACGTGAATTAATTTTTCTCATTTGCCCAGTTGCTGTCCAAATTACGCAGCTTTAAAACCTACTTAGTACCAGTGCCTGTGTACAAGGTAGTGGGACTATGTTGACAGGTTAGAGCTACAACAGAAGCAGCAGCTACCAATAAGAGAACAATCCTGATCAAACGAAATGTGTGTCCTTTGGTAATTGAGAAATTCCGGATACTTATCTTATACCTGAAATAAAATATGCTCACTAGATTCTACAACGTTTATCTGTTTCAACAGAAAAGTAAGTGAATAATATTCTTTACGGAAATCTACCAGACTACACGGCGCAATAACCTAGAAGACAGCAATCTTTAGACTCACCGCTGTCAAAACCTCAAATCCTACATTCTTTACAGAAATTGCAAGTATTTTCTTCACACGGATGAAAAGGCCACAAATAACACCGCACATAATCACTACCTTCAAAACCTCGAATCATGATAAAGCGACGTTATATTGTACACAAACTGATGAAAACAGTCTGAAAGTATTATGACACTGCTCACGCTGCACTTTGCATATAAGGTGCCGAGAACTGGTTCATTTCTGGGTTGTATTACGTGGTCTGCTACAAGTTTATCGACTTTTCACGGGTGTTTGCTACCTCTATCATAAGGGCGACGGATGGATGGAGGCAGCAAGCACTTTTGAAACGTCTGTTAAATTGTACCAGACTACACGGCGCAACAACCTAGAAGACAGCCATGGCCCTACTCGCCACATGAAGACATGAAATCTCACTTGGATCAATTCTCTTCAGGTGTCCGGCTATCATATTTCCCTTAAAGTTTCTCAATTTTTTTTCCATATTCTCATTTCGCTGAGATGCCATGGCCATGTTGAATGAATTACTAAGGAAATATTACTGAAATGTGTTGTACTGGCCACCAACAGGAATAAGAAGAAGAAGAAGAAGAAGAAGAAGAAGAAGGGAGACATGCGCATATTAAATCCATTATGGAACTTCGGGGCTTGGAGACGGAGACTTGGATAGTAAATAACTGTGGAAACTGAAGTCTGCAAAAAAGAAGAAAAAGATTTTTGTTTTTTACTCTAAAAGCCGGGGTTGAAACAGGGATTGGGCCCGCTCTGACTACTGATCCAGCATGCAACACACTTAAATATGTCTTATCGTAGTCTGATGAATAAATACTTAATTACACATAAACTACATGCTAATGAAAATTGGGGTCGACCGGGGACGCTCTCACACGGAACTACAATGGAGACTACTAACTGATGACGGCAGTAGATCTAGCCTTCAAAACCACATGCATATGAAATACATCGCAGACAATGGTCAATATTCTTTCGCTTAAAGGGTTAGACCCTTGGGCCTGTTCAGTGTTTAAATGAAGCAATCTTTCCATCTTATGTTAGGCTTTTCTGTTCGACAGTGAACTTCCGGTTTGTAATTTGATAGCATCTGTGGAAGTCAATTTTCGTCCATTATTAAAATATGTCCATACAAATTTCACGTTAGATTTGTATTTCCTTGTGTAGATTACGGACACTAAAATAGTTCTGTATTGCTATATTTTTCTTAAAACCTTTGGAGGGCAAATCTGGCTACTGACGTTAGGGCGATGAGTCGGAGTGCTGATAGAGGCAGTAAGCAGCTGTGAAATTTCGGTTCATTTCTATCAGGCAACATTACGCAACATCCCAGACGACAGCCATCTTCACATACTACTATTCGGGAGAACCTGAAATATTACTGCCATATCCTCTTTGAAGGCAGTTTTCCAGCATTATGAAGGACAAAATTGTGTAAAAAAAAACGAAACATTTCAATCACAACTCAAATCTGTACCTGATACCGCCTAAATATGTCTAAGTCAAGAATTGTACCGCTGCATAAAGCTGCCTAGTCCCAATTACTTCGACCTGTGCTAGGAATGAATAAAACAACCCTAGACACCATTTGGAAGTTGAGCTGTTTTTGCGTTCTACATCTCTTTACGTTTTTGATATGCATTCTTAAATAAAGTTCTTTTATAAAAAAAAGGAATGATGCTCAACTTCATATCAGTTTCGGTTGACACACATAAGATTTAGTCAAGTGCGTCATGGAATTCTGAATGAACATTTGTTTTCCACAATAATTCAAACTTTTGGTTCGTTGGACACCGACATGCTGGCGATATATACAAATATTTTGAAGGAAATCTATGGACCGGAGTGCTTCCTGAGAAGATGAGAGTCGTTCAGCTAATCAAGAAATTATCCGTCTTTTATGGAACCCCAAAGGTTCATTACCGCATACACAAGAGCCCGCCACCAGCCCTTATTCCGAGGTAGAGTAATTCAGTCGGCATCCTCCCACCCTATACTCTTAAGATCCATTTTAATATTATCTTCCCATCTTCAGTAATAGGACTATCACAATAAAACATATTATAATATAGTCACCAAGCGGTCAGCATCTGTCCTTCAGTATGCCCCTGGTTCGAATCTGGGACACGAGGCCGGCTATACTGACAGATCTTTCGTACTTTTCCTCAGTTCCTCCAGACAAATACCGTGATAGTAACTTATGAATGGACCAAGACCACTTCCTCCTATTGTGTTCTCAATTAATTGTTCATAAACCATCCTACAATTCGGAACTAAATAACCTCGGCAGATGATAAAGTGTCGTTAAATAAACCAACAGATCAACATTAAAATGTGTGCAGTGCATTTTGTTTGAGATTGTACACAAAATATCTGGCTATAAAAGTAAGAAGAAGTTGAAGAAGAAGAAGGAAAGCTGCCCACTCATGGGTCATCATTTGGTGAATAATAAATCTGTCAGTAGCGGACTTTCAGATTCCTTCTGGTCATGAAGCAGGCCGCTTTTTGCCTATACTAACATCGTCAACCGAAGCAAGCGGCCCGCTGGCAAAGGAAAGGACTGGAGTTGTAAGAATACCGACAGCCGGTGAGATACCTCGTGTTCTTTTCTTGTCTCTATGTGTCTTAACGGAAACCCGGCCAAGGTAGAGTTAATCAAGCAGTTTAGATTATTGTCTTTTCGGTCAGCATTTTTATTCTAAAGTTCTGTCTCTTTCTTTAGACGGATAGAAAATTAAGTAAACCTGTATTGATGAATGACGTCTATGGTTGTCACTGGAAGACATCCAAACACTCGGATCAGGACGGAGGGAAAATGTTGTACTGTCGCTATTAGACCCTTACTCTGTAATTCCGAACATGTTTATTGTTTATGTTTATGTGCAGTTACGGACTTTTAAGGACAGCTTTGGGACTTGGTTTATAACACAGAACACCAAGTGGAAGAACTTTTCTTGAGGTCTGGTCCGGCTTATTGCACTGTCCAGGAATGAGACAAGAAAACGAAAATTGGTGGAACGATGACTGGCAACTGAGGACCGAAATTCCCGGGGTAATCTGAGTGCCAGGTCACTTTGTGCACCATAAATGTCACTGGTTGTGGAAGGCCGAAATTCTGGAAGAAAACCAGGCGCAAATGTAATTCTGTCCACTGACCTTTAGAATAAGTGAGGGCAAAACACTGAAAATGTCGAAGAAAAACACGCCCTAGAGCTAATTCACCAATGACAAATTCTATTCATTACAGTGGTACTTAACCCGGGACTTCACTGTGGCGTACAGCCGCATTATCATCTGAAGCATAACACAGCCAAGTGCAATTAAAATACGAAATCTTTAAACTGCTACATTAATATGGATAGAAAAGTGTTATCAAAAACAGGTGGAAACTCAAGTGAAACTATTATATATGCGTTTCTTAGTTTGTTTTCAGGTGTCTGAACCCAGGTATATCAGTTTATGGTTTGCAAATGCTAACAAAATATTAAATAATTACGAAAAACAAAATAATTATTTCTCGGGAAGTAAACAATGACAGACCCAATGTTTACATCAAGTGTCATTAAATTTTAAGTTTCACACTACAAACAGGTTAGATAGATGGCATCTTACCCGTGAAATTTCTATCATGAAATCGGCCATCCCAACTGTGACTTTTCATCTGACGAAATTCAGGATATTAGCTTGAAATAATTTATGACTGCTTCTGCATCCAGCCTTTCAATTTTATGGCACAAACTTGTCCACCTGTTTATGCGTCGCATAGTAAGGAGTGTAGGTAAAGCTACGCGCATTATTAACCTCGGCATTAGACGACGGCAATGAGAGAGCGAGATCCAACTGCCGTTTTAAATCACAGCACCTTTCTTCTTCTTCTTAACCGTAATATTTACGTTATCCACGCGTCTAGGATGTGGTGTCAGTGCCAGTAGCAAAGCACAAACTCAAAGAAGCTTTGTGGAAAAAAGCAATCCGTTGAGATTAATACGTTAAAATTACCTTTTAAACTTACAGACCAGTGATAATCTGAAAGTCACAATTAATCGATTGTGATCTAAGGTAGGAAAGTTGCTTTCTGGTGGAATTCTATAGCCTACTTTGGAATAAATTATTATGAAGTTCACTTTGCCTATTAGAGGTAATCTGGTTGGACCGTCGATAAGGAATCCAGCATATATCGCTTTCCAACACAAATTTCTGTGTTTAATGACTTATATAAGACCTATGTTAGCAGTAACGTAGGCTTCTGATCCTATGCGCGTAAACTAGCAGGTAATCAGAATGCTACTCTATAACGGTAGGGTACAGCTCCTGTAGCTTTTTACATTTACGTAATAAATTCGAGACCAACAGAATACCAAAATTATAATAATATAAATAAATTTATGTGCTCTCTTTAACTATATATTTTATTACATTTCATTATCGTCAATACTGAGGAGTAATTTATTTGCAATTAACCAATGCATTTCGACTTGTAAGTGGGCTTATTTTGTATACTGGGGACACTTGGAACGACCCGTTCTTCAAGTGCCTGAGCACTGCGGGCCCCAACTTTTCGTTGGCTTTGATCTATAGACATTCGGTAGGACTCCTTAGACGAGGGATCGGCCCGTCGCAAGGCCTCTACCTGTACACAGGACAGCACAACACAGAAAGACGCGGACAAACATCCATGGCTTGAGTGGGATTTGAACCCACGGTCCCAGTGACCAAGCGGCACAAGGACTTAAAACACATTTTTTTAAGTGTAACAAAGCAGCACATAATAATGAAATTAATTTCGTAAATTTACTTAATTATGAAAGCTGTGACGCGATAACACGAAACATGTTTGCACATATACACGTACGTGGATGAGTGAAGTCTTTTGTTTTAGTACATTGTTTCCAAATAGCGGCATATAAAAATGAAAATAAAGTAATGTTGTGTAACAAAACATTAATATTACTAATTACATTTGCTTAATTCAAGAATCAAATTCGAATTAATGTATCGCAATCTTTAACATTATCGTACATCGAGGTTGTAATTACTATATTTCGTTTTATTAGTCCTAAATGTACTTAGCAAGCCTCCCTTAACAGCATTACCATGACAATTAGGATATTATTCCACAAAGTTAAAAATCCTAGAATAAAAAATTATCGCCATACCATTATAACTGTTATCACAACACACATCATAAATATTATCACATAAGTCCGAAAATCAATTAACAACAGCAAATGATCACAAAACCAGCCAAACTACCAAACAACACTGCTTGTTATACAGATAGATGTGAGGCAAAGCTTCCTTAAAATTATCCACATTTTATTTCAACAACTCTCAAGACATTTAATGGTACTTAGCCTGCTTCAAGATCCTGGTTGATGTGTTTCTGCAAAGAAGGTACCTCATATGAATCGCTAATTAAAAACTCCACAGCTATTCAAGCTAAAGTCCAGAGAATTAATAGTTACTGCCTATGTTAAGACTATCACATGTCAGCGAAATACATTCCTCAGACCATTAAGCAGATTTATCTTGATTTTAAATTAAAGCTATAAAGTCATTACATTTTTGAAATGAGATGTAAATAAACTGTTTAGGACGATGTCACTGCATAAAAAAGATGAGGTTTCAGTGTTAGAATAGGTGTCGCATTCGTTATAAAACAATAACAATTTCAGATGAGACGGCGATGAATATAAAATGCGCAACAGGATAAAAACAACATTAAAACAGAGAAAGAAAATGATACGTATTACATATAAAAATAGTAATAAAAATTAAAGAAACTTAATCCTGTGTCTACTTGGACGAGTCCATGACAGAGACGGAGGAATGTTGGAACGCGAGAAATGTCGAGGAACAGAGTCATTTAGAGACCGCAACATTCCTGAACTAAACCTAAATGAGCCAACCTTCTAATTAAGCTTTGGGCGGAGAAGAAAAGTAATCAGGCAAAGGAAATAATTTGATAATTGCTTCCTTCAAAATACTCTGACAAATTTTCTTGTTAGTACTGTCCTTGGTTCAGACTCTGCTTAATCATCTTAATTTACGAAGTACGCAGGTCTCTATTGGGAGTGTGTCACAATGTAGCGTTAGCGGTACATGATCTACGTACAAGATAGCTTGAAAGTGCACTTAGAACAGAATAAACCATCAGCCGACAGTTACTAAGACAAGGGAAGATTGAAAAATTTATAGTGATCTTCGTACCTTAATGAAGGAGGCGATACGAGCCTCCGAAACACTGGTAAGAACTGCAAGGCGTCGAGTCTCAGAAGGCAACAATCAGTGTCTTCACCGCCATGGAACCTCAAACTGAACACATTTATTACTTGAGCTCTTTAACATATTCTGACGAAATTCGATAGTCCATATTGCACATCTAGGAGTGTTTATACATGCACGAAATACATTTTGGGCTAACTATATTAAGTAGGTGTGTTGGATTTGGACAAGTCCTGGATAGGAATTTTATGGATGTGTAAAATACGTGGTATTTCTTATGAATGATTTGATTATAAAACTCACCGACGTCCAGAAAGCCACTAGCATAATAACAGAATATACTGAGTGTTATCAAAAGATTTCAGTCCTCCTACCATCTATCTAATGCCGAAACGATTTACAACATTTTGCATCTAAGACAGTAGAGTGACGTCATGTGCAGAAGAGACATAACGCCCACAGGGTTGCACCTGCCCCTTTACCTCATAGTGAAATACTTGAAACTACGGGAATCGAGGTAATTGTTGGGATATATAGATGAAACAATGGGAACCAACATCATTGTTGCGGTGCATTGTTTTACGACAGTAGAAACCGAGGTACTTGTTGGAATATGCTGTTTCAACAGTGGAAACCGCGTCCTTGTTGGGGAACAACTTTACAATAATAGGAACCGAGGTCATTGTTAGCTCTACATTCCGATACATTGTTCTAAACTAATAATTACAAGGCGTTTAAACTTAAATCTCTAAGGTACTGCGTAGCAAATTCTTTAACTTCAAGTAATTACATTTGGCCTATAGAGTATTTTTACGAGTTTTACGTAATTGTTAGAATAAGCATCGGTTATTTTGTTAAACATCACTAACCAAATGAATTTTAAATATTACTTCGAAGAGTTTCTAACAGAGTCGTCGTTGTGCGCAAGACTCTTAGCCTCTTTATTAGTAAGTTGGTTCATGCTTCAAAGGGTTAAGAATTTAACTGAAGCTTTGTTCCATCTTCTTGCATTCCTTAGTTGGCAGAACTGGAATATATGCCACGATATGTTGGTAACACCAACAACGTAAGACGAAGAGAATTTGTTGTGTACAACCTTGCCGGCATAGTGTCAGGCAGGAAATTTTTTTGTTCATATCTTGATGGCCATTAACAAAGGAAGTGTCACCAATAAATTGTGCTCCTTGACCATGGGCTTGTTGTTCCTATACTGGCTGAATAGCGACCCTCTCATGGCCCGCAACTCCCATTCCAACGCGTCTCTACCTCGGCGCTGAAACTGTCGCTTGTCAGAATACCGTAGTATAGAAAAGGTTCAAACAGGGGTGACCCCTAAATTTCACAGAAACGTGCCGTAAAAATAATTGTAGTCTAATCATAATGCAAAGGAAAAGCTTATTGTAGGATCTGAGGTACTCATGGCGGTGAGTACGAAGATTGTTGGAGTCAGCAAGGACCTCTGAAACTTTGATGAACTTCTTCCAGACTCAGAAGACAGCCATCTAAGAACCTCTATTGTTCACGAACTTAAGGCTGAGAGACCTGCGTGTCTCTCTTAAAGGGTTGCATTACGCATACAATAGTGTTGAGGGTCTCCTACATGCCCCTATCGCACTTAGAATTTAGTGACACCTCTTATTGTTTTACGTACTGTAATATTGTGCGTTAAATCCTGACTGACTGACATAAGAAATTTGGTTTCATGTAGTTTACAGAAGAAACAGCTATAGATTATTTCGCATTATCGTTTTGAAGTCTGTCTGAAAGAATTTCATGAAAACGACAAATGATTTTCTGTCTTCTTGGTTCTTGCGCCGTGTAGTCTGGTACAAGTTCACCGACGTTTCAGAGGTCCTCGCTGCCTACAATATCAGGGCGATGATTCAACCCAGAAGACAGCCATCTTCAGACTCTGTTACTTCACTGGGTAACTTTAGTCTGGCTGTACTACACCCAGCAGTTTCAATGAATGTTGGTCACTGCTCGTCATGAGTACTTATTTATGTACTTATGCTGAATGATACTATCTATACTCATTGATATTTCTCTGTGGTCCTTTAGGCGAATGCCAACAGCAACTTATAAAGACAACGATCATTACTTTTTCCTACTTCCAGCTAACGAATTAGTACGTAACTAATCGGTAGCAGAACCCAAAGTTTAGCTATTATTACCAAAACCAGTTATTCGATACGATTCTGAGTCAGTTGTACCCACAGCCGTTCTACTTAAGATTTATCTTAATGTTATCCTCTCATCTCGGCCACCAAAATTCCGTATTCGTTCTGTGTCTCTAAGAAGCCAACAAGACCTTTAAAACCTCCTGCATTTCTTTATCATAACAATACTGGATGAAGTTCCATATTATATCATACGAAATAAACTGCTCAGTATCTGCGAAGCCCAAATATTTCCCTAAACTCTTTGCTTACAACAACTTATGTTTATTAAACAACTAGAAACACACACGAAAATACCATTCAGCCCGCTTCTCCTTCCATTCCTTGATCTTATAAACTGATTTCATGGTGCATGGTCGTTATTCGTAAACTGATACTTGCTTATTTGGTAAAGAAATTCCCTGAATTTAAAGAAAATTCGAAGACTCAATGGACAATACTGAGTCAGATTAATCCATCTCACATCCTCATAAACTATTTCTTTAAGAAATATTTTAGCCCTATCTAATCTAGGCCTCCTAATGGTCTCCGTCCATTCATGTAAACTATATAAAGAGGTAAAACGTAGTTAATATCTCGATCATTCCACTTCCAGCACAGTTGATCATATCGTGTTATCTCACCTGATTTGTACTCGCAGAAATGTGGACGACCGTACACTGGTGCTATCTGTTACGCGGGGAAAAAAGCTTTGACCTCGAGTGCGAGTGGTCGATGTTAGTGTGTGGGAGGGGGGTTATGAGCATAATTTCTCTCCCTTTTCTCCCTTCTCATGTTTCTCTGTTGCTGCCGACAACAGTTCGCTATTATTTCATCAACACGGCAAACAGGCGAAATATAGGAATTTTCTCTGCTGCTTCTTATTTACATTGGTGATTCACACGATGTCATATCCCTAAATCACTACAAAAGATTCTACTTTTTTCCCTGCTGACCACTTTTTAAGTGTTCTGTTAACACATAACTAACTAACTAACAAGATGGCTCATGGAATTGAAAGGTTCATCACCGAATTAACCAAAGCTCTCCACCGGACCCTGTCCTGGGCCAACAAAATCCAGACTTCTTCAACTCCTATCTCCCGGAGATCCCACCTGACATTATCCTCCCATCTACGTCTAGGTCTCCCCAGCGGTCTCTTCCCTTCAGGTTTCCCAACCAATACCCGGTGCACACCTCTTGTCCCATCCATGCACTCTACATGCCCAACCCATCTCATTCTTCTCGACTTAATCACCCTGACACGTTAAAACATTAACAAATAGAAAACAGAAAATAATGGAACATTAACTTTAATTCAGTAGCACCACGAATTCGAGTGGGCCATGGCGTTATGTTTCTCCATTGGAATAAATCGGTTTCTAGCCACAGATTCACTGACATTGGACTTCCTCATGGGTCCATACTGCGAAGGTCAAAGTTTTGTCATAAGTAACAGAGAGTACTTCTTCCTCGCTTCCCTCTGCGGTGTTTGAAGGTGTAACCGGTCGTGTGGTAACTAAGATTTCACGGACTTTTTGGTCTGTCGCTGAACCCCTAATGAATGGAGGGGAGGCCGTCTGAAATCTTTAAAAGACGCCCGCGGAGTTAAATTACTGATGTCCTGTCATTCATAATTACTAATTGTTCAATGTAAGTAATTCAATACCACATATACACTAACTCCATGGAGCAGAGCCCTTCTTGAAAATCTAACTGTACGATGAGCTATTCATAAATTCCTAGCATTTTATGAAATCTGAACGTTCATTATAATGTTCACTCGAGCCCGTCACCAGTCCCTATCGTGTGTCAGATAAATGCAGTCCATACCTGAAACCATATCGTAAAATCCATTTTAGTATTATCCTCCCACTACGCCATGGTCTTCCGACAGGTCCAAACATTTCCCTAAACACTGTATCAATGACATCAAAGTGTTATCCTTTTGCTGTGAATAATAATTAGATAACTGTAGTCTATTGTTTGTGCAGCAGGATATAAAAATACCACTGCTGTCGGTCAAGGAACTGAGACCATAGATTTGTTTAAAGTATGGCTCAAACCCAGCACGTACTCTATTTTAAAACCATGCTTTTTTTTAGTTGGAACTTTAGATTCAAGAGCTTAACGCCAATTGGTCACCCCTAGGCCTTGAAGGCTGAGGGTTGCCCTTATACGAGGTGCGTACTACAGTGTGAGGGTTGATAATGGTGGCTGGTCGATCCTCCTCATTTCATCATGTCGCCTCGCGCTAAGGAGGGGCGTCTGAGGCGGGCACTTCACTCACAAAAAGTAGAGCTTCAAGCGACCAGTAAGTGAAACCATAGCATTCCTCTGTAATGGCATGAAAAAGAACAGGGACTCCAAATGTTGATATTCCCCTAGCACTCTTGAGTGTCGAGTTCACAAGCAGAACATGAAAACTTGAAAAATGGTTCCCACAATATCCAGCGCCCTCCTTCCACTAATTCCAGCAGGTTAAAAACAGTTTCTTGAAACTTTCATCTTCCCCTTAAGTGAGCCACATGCTGACCCTCCCTACTTCCGGTACGCAAGCTGAAAGATTAAAACATTTTCTGAGAAGTGCTGACTGGCTGAAAAATTATCACTGTCAGTTTGTACGAGATGAAATGATTTCTAATTGTGAAAGATAAAGAGGCTTAAACACAAAACTTCTATGAATATGACTAAAATCTCTCGCCCTAACGGAAAAATAAATCGAGCGAGGAAAGCTCACTAGACGCCTCAATAACATCACTAAAGCACGGTGGCTCACGCGAGCACAGGTTCTGACAATGTCAACACTATGTCTGATAAGATGGTGCAAAGTTTTGATAATATATGTATAAACACATATTAAACACTCCCACATAATACAAAATGCGGGATCATGGCTTTACTTTCCATTAGATGGAAGACCCCTTTCGCCTTGGTGATGCAGGCAGTAAGCCCGTCCGAAACGTCGGTCGGTACCTACCAGACAATATGACGCAACATCCCACAAGACGAATCATCTTTTTGCAAGAGAAATAATCGACACAATCTTGTAGTTCACGGTGCAATCACGTCGTCATAAGACAGGTGGTTTAAATTTCTTCAGCAGTAATCGTGATTGTGAATTGCACGATGGTCTTTCAACAGACTGTGTTCTAAAACACTCCAACGCTTCAATCCACAGAATGAGGCCATTAAACAAATTATATTTACGAGCTATGGTTCGAGATACCCTTTAACCTAAACAATACAGCACGTTAGTAAGTACCCATTGTTAACAAAATAAACCTTCTCCTTTTAATTAATATCCTGTGCAATTAACCTAAATTATATCAACTTCTTAATCTGCCAGAAACTTAATTGGAGGCACTTGGTGAACTATGACCCGCGCTAAGTATTTAAATTGCCTGGAGACGGCAGTATATAGAGCATTGTTACTGTATGACAAGCATTCTCCTCACCCCTCTTCGATTCTTAATCTTGCCGTGTTTCTCTTGTGTATCTTCCAATAAAGAGGTTCAACAAAAACGAAACAAGCAACAAAGCGGAGGGGCAGATGAAGAGAGGGAGCACAACGCTCTTCGCGATTCGTCCCGCCGAAGCAGTAGCTCATTCTTGCGTTGTTGCCATGAAAATTAGGAGTGGTGTTCACAAGAAATCCACTGCTTTTTGATTGGACCTCAATTGGTTCCGCATGTCTTACGATTTTCGAAGTCTAAGAAATGTATTCCCTTCGTTGCTTTTATTTTCAGTTTCTTTTTACTCACCCTATTTCCTAACATAAATTGTTTAGTCGGCGAGATTGGTTAGTGTTGCAACATCATTGAAAAAAGAAGGGCAATGATTGTTTTACTATGGCTAGTAGGTTACTTTTCATTAGCACCTGTGTTGAAAGTCACAAGGTGACATGGTTCCTAGGAAATCGGTCTTCTTTGTGAATCATTATAGTAACATGTTTCCCTGGAAACACGACCGTTCGCTTAAAAGCAAATTAAGAATGCATGCAGAAAGAATATGTACCAAATGACCGAAACAGTGATACATGGAAATGGGCAACATGACCTCTCTACGTCGGTAGAATCAAACAGGCTACCACTGCAGACAAAATCCAGAACATATTGAAGTAATAAAATACATGTCACGCATGTGGAGGATCAAACCAAAAATAGTTCACAATATCGATCATTCAGCTATGACTGTATCACAGATAATTTCAAAATTACAAACCAATTAAAACTTCTAACAATGTCTCATTCATAAGACATGATACACATTTCAGGTTCTCTCCATGACATTCTCACTGACAAAGGGAAATCTTACATCCTTTGTTTTTTATTGTTGATATATTCTACGTTGTGTAGCCGGACGTAAAAGGATGCGGATGAAATGGTGTTCGGAATACGACCCATTAACCCAATTCTATCCAGTCACAACCAGTGCTATATGGTAATTTGAGGTTCTGATTCGACACTCGCCCCTTTCCCCCTGATTCAAGCCAAATAAGAGATCGGATGTAGCACCACATCTTAATTTTTGCTGTTGAGATGACTGATATCATCAAATGACCAAATCACCCAGGCCTACGAGCCTTCATAACGCGCTGCCTTTATCCTCACGGAGGATTGTGGCAAAGGAAAATGGAACAAGAAGCAAGAAATCTTACAGCGGATGTAATAGTCCTCAGGGGCATAAAAGTGCTTAACATTACTCATTACTCGTATGGCAGTCCTTTACAGGAGCCTGAATTAATTTGAACGCAATTTATGAAATCGTTTAGTGCACTACATGTGGATCAGACCAATATATACTAACACCGACATATTAATAAGATTAGGAATCATATTACTTTCATAACACTTAACATACTTATCGAAATATTTAAATATTTAAAAATAACCGTCAATCACAATAAAATTAAAAGACGGTTATTTTTAAATATTTAAATATTTTAATACTATTAATTCACAATATGACGCATCTACAATACCTTATACTTATCGAAGTTAAGCTTCCAATACATACAGTCAATGCATAATGCTAGACGAAGTGTCTCCAAGACTGCTTTCAGTAGAGCAGATTCACGTTCACTTATTCAGCAGTACTACTTAATATATTTTTTTTGTAAAATTAAAAGGTAAAGTTGTGCCCAAAACACCAATAAATGAGGACGTTAGGAGACCGAGCTACACGCATCTACAAACTTGGCCGTGACGAGTGCCCAGGTTCAAGATGCCGGAAAGGATAACAGAACGCTGAATTAGTCTCAAGAGTCTGTCTGAACATGTGCGAAGAGAATAATCCCAGCCGGGAATCATAACCCGGTCATGTAGCCCATAGCCAGTTACTGTATTGACTTGTGTTCTGATTAACCAATAGGCAGTCGATGTTGGTCTTCTGGGTTGTAACGCCGTCTAAACGTGCAAGTAGATACTAACGTTTCGGGCTCAGCCCTGAATGGAGATTGTTTCTGCGAGACGTTGGCATCTGTCTGTAAGTCTACACGGCATAAGACCAACACCGATATATTCACCGTTGTGAGAACATGAAATCTCGTATAATTAATAGGCTGCCTTTGCTTTCTTTATAAGAAGTCTTCATTCTGAAGACATTGCTGCTTATATAAAGCGATTCTGTATTCAAACATTTTTTTCTTTGACAGATGACGATGCAGTATAAGAAGATGAGAGTGAGGACAATCAGTCCAGTGCTGGGAGTCGGTTCACATTGGAAAGACGACCTTGGTGTGCAGTCGAGTGTGTGACAGCCAAAGGTCACCATAATGGGGGATAAAGTGATAGCTTTAGTAGTTCGACTGACTACTTGCCTATACAGCGGAGGTCAAGCCGCGTGCACTGAACCCCATTTAGGATCGTCAGTGTCACCGAAAGGTGAGGTTTAAGAAATGGGTGTATAGCTGTTCTCACACCTGAGTAGTGGGAAGAGAGAAGCGATACAAGCATTTTGGTGATCACGGAGGACGAAACGAATATACGGCCTCGGTAAGCATTATCTTGTTTGTGAGTACTCCTAGCGTTCGTTTGGACATGAAATATAAATTAGTTTCCATAACGTTTCAGATCAAGCCACGGAAAACTACAGTTTTGACAACTGTTTGTGTGAGAGTGAGACGCTGTCTATTGCTTTCAGAGAAGAAACCAACTTCATGGAACTGACATCTTCTTAAGAATCCACCAAAGTAACTGCATGTAATTAGTATTCTCAGGGTCTCGCTACTGGTCCCTATGCTGAGCCAGATGCAACCTGTTCACATCGTCTGTTTTTCGTTACTTCCATCATTCCACAAAATTTAAGACAGAGACCGGCTGATTGTTTATAGTGACTTTCTGTTAGCTGTCATTCGTACAAATAATATTTTTGAGAACGTATTATGAATTAAACTAAGCTTCAGCTTTACAAGATGTTTAATGTGTCATATTACTAAAGATTATGCAGCAATACTTTAATTTTGTAACACTATTAATGAGAAAAAATTATTTTCATCTACAGCTTCATATTTTTGTGACTTTCTACAGTTGTGATTCACGCCTGCCTGGATTGCAGTTTCTGTTCCAGCATCACTGATGTGAACAACGGAGTAATTATGAAGAACACCAAGCCTATTCGAGAAAAGATGATAACATGCTGTGCATAAAAAAATTTCAAGTAGATATTTTCATAATGCCCATAGAACACCAGTCGACTTTTCGACAAGGAGAATTCAGTGTTCGAATAAAAGACACTGATATGACTCACAAAACTCTGGCATGTCTTCCATGTGCATTAGACGTTCCGTCAATCATGAGTTATGCAGTCGCAAGTTAAAAAAATGTAGGTACAAAACACTGGTGCAAGGATAAATGGGACAAGTCCTAAAAATTCAAGAAACAAAAGAATCAAGTTCACTATTTTTTTCCAAAAATTTTCATAAATATGATTATACAATTCACACATGAACTTGGGGCTTAAGTGATGGTTTTGGTAACGTATGTTATAATAAATACAGGCTGTTGAGGAGCAAACATACTTCACATGTAATTTCTGCACTTACGTACCCATATCCGGGCACTAAGAAGTTACATAATAGGCTTACAAATCACGTGTAGTATTATGCTGATAAAACACAATAATGTTTAACCTTAAGACATAATATTGACATTTACCAGGAACAACCAACATCTGCAGTTCCTCTCAGCTTCGTCATTTCACTGGCCCGTGAAATCGAGCATGTGAGTAACTCACGGTACAACCAATGTGATTTACTTGCACGTGTCTCATTAAAACCCTAAGATATTTTCATGTACATCTTCAGCATGTTACTCAGTGCTACCCCGAAAGTAAAAGAACTTTCTTATTCTTAAAGAGTCTAGTTACGTCAACGATGTTCAACCCTCGATGTACTCATTGTCGACGCAAGAGCTTGGAAACGTGCAGTCTGCCCACAGAATATGAGAACGCACGTTGTGTATGTGCTGTGGTCCTTGTCTCCAAAAGGCCTTCGTACGTTGTTTTATAAATATGTACTAAAGTAATTATCTTTGCTTTTCATTTAATGTTTAAAATGCGTACATATATGTTATGAAAGAGCAACGACACAACGTTTGTCATTCCTGTTAAGCTACAAGTAACATGCTACTTTTCGACAACTGACCTTAAACTCATCCTTCTGAAAATGCAATGGAGTCCCAGACAATAGCCAGCCTCTTCAATTTCGTGTATAAAATAGAGTTTAATTTCCGCCTCAGACTTCTGTGATCTAGAGATCTCTTGTAAGAGAGAAAATAAAATGTGATTGCTTGCTCATTGGGTGTCGGTTTGTGCACAGACCTAATGTTATTGTGGACTACAATTGAGTGCAAGGAGCACATGCACACAAAGTCATTTGTCTCCCTGTTGCTTAATGACTTCATTCACCGGATGACATTGAAGGTATTTAAAAAAATGGAAAAACGTCTTACAAATGAATGCCGAAAGGAAATTTCGCTTTATCTGACTGAAACACATTTTGGTTATGTATTTGTCATGTGACCATGTTCAATACTGTTGAAATTTACGTATGAATTTTGATACGTTGCGAACTCTCTTACATTAGCAATCCTTTAGAATCTTTATATCAGTGTTCATCAACCTTCGATCCGCAGACCGTCACCGGTGCACGGTAAATTTACCGGTCCGGAAAACATAAAATAATTAAAGCAAGCCGTTGCTGAGATTAAAACAATCTGGAATTTTAACCAAAAATAATACACGTGAGCCCACATAATAATGTAATTAAAAATATGTGCATTCGTAGAAAAAAGAATATTAACAATAATGACAAACAACAGGTTCTGAGGAAAATATTTGGACTTAAGGGAGAGGAAGTCTTAAGATAACAAAAAGAAACAAGTGAGCTTGATGAAACGCTGCATAATTTGTACCCTTCTCTTCACCAAATATTGCCAGGGTGATCAAATTAAAACTAATTAACTGAGAATACACGAAGAACATGAAGAATTTATACAAAATTTTGGTCAGAAAATCTAAAAGAACACTTTGGCCTATGTGAAAGGAAAATACAAACAGTGCTTTCAAGAGTGAGGTATGTGAATGTGGAATGAAGTGCCACAGAACGTCAAGTGACGGGCTTTGTGAATATTGTAGAAAAACCTTCGTGTTCCATCAAATGCAGAAAATTCCTTGACCAGCTGAGTGACTGTTAGTTTCTCAAGAACTCTGCTCAAGGGGTAAGAAAATTATAATAAGTGTGAACGTTATCGACATCACAGATTAACTACTGACCTATTCCACTTTCTTTTTATTTATTCTGTAGAATATTATGAAAATCCGTCTCATAGCATTGTGACTTTCGAAGACCTTAGGGGTGTAGTTATAAAACAGATCATGGTTTATTATGTTCATAATTTTACATAATGGAACCGATTAGCACAACACTGTCTGGTTGGCTTCAGAGGTAAATCGCCTAAAAGACAAACTTTCTTGGAATCTTTGCAATTAGTAAAAACTCGACAGTGCAGTACATGACATTTCAATAATATTTTTGTTCTATAACTAAGAAAATCATTCAACATAAACTATATACAGATCCAGTTAAATCAAACCAGTCACGTCACTACGAATTATTGAAGTTTAATCCAAAAGTTAAGTGGGCGTTCTCATAAAGAAATTAAAAGATACATAATCTGCTTCGAGAAAACCACGAAACCCGCTCCAATAAACCTATCATGCACTATCTGGCAATAACTACTGTACAAGGATATCCATCGTAGGAATTTAGACATATAATTCCATTTTAGAACTAAAAAACTTGTTGAAAACTTTCTTATCATCACATCTTTTGTTCTAAATTTTATAGTCACGTCTTAAAAGAATTTTCTACCTTGCTCAAACGTTCTTTATATATGTGTAACGAAATTCCCAAAGATAGCAGCGTGTGAATATTTAAAACAAGAAAACCTTTACTAATCAATAAGACAGATCTCAATCTAGAGCCTCGTCCTCTTCCATTCGTTCTTAAAACAACACGTCCATCCTTTTTTGTAGAATAACTGAATGGCGTACATTCCACAAATTTACTGCTGGGTACAACATGATACTTTGTACATATCATTAAGGTTCTTTAACTCTGTATACAATCCTCTCTGGTTGACCGTCGTGTCTTTAATGATCCTGTAAAACTTGCCTAACAGAAAGGACGGATGTTTATTATAAAAACAGGGCAAAACCTACATTTGTAAAACAGAAATGAGATGTGACGTAAAACCAGAACAAAAGTAAATGGTAATAATTACAAAAGGATGAGAGGAGAAAACACGAAGGACAGATTAGCAGGAATCCTCTTGCTAATAACAATTGACTAAAGCGGTTCTGCTACCCTATTACATACTCGCTCATATGGACACAGAAGCACAAATGTAGCTCCAGCGCAATCTCAACCAGAAGAATAAGGCGGCAATGATGAAGGCGAAACAATAAAAAGGGCCGCCGCTTTGACAATAACAAGGCAGAGAGAGGGAGAGAGAGCGAGAGATGTGAACATACAACCGGTTTCGTACCAAAGAAAAGAGAATAAAGAGAAATAAACCAGAGTAATAGTTCTTAGAACAAATACTATATTAATATTTAGAAACGTCATATAGTATCGATTTCTTTACATCTAAGCAGCCTGTGTGCCTCATAGTTCTGCCACGAATACGTGAGATGTGGCGGTGTGTTAGGCTGAACAGAGAACCTAGATATTGCTTGATTAATTATGTATTTGAATTTTGAGAGCTGTTCAGTGCTATCATAACAGGGCAACAGAAATCTGCACAAGTGAGGAAACTGAAGACTTAAGTGATATTTCAGGTTCTCACGGAGGCGATTATGAATATGACTGTCTTCTGATATGTTGTATCGTAGCTTGTAGAAATGTTTGCTGTGTCAACGATCAAGACAATGAGTAATATCCTCTAAACGTCGGTCTACATCTGTCAGACTAAATGGTGCAATGTCCCAGAAGACGGTCATCTTCATATTTTGTCTTTTGGCCCAACGTACGAAGTACAAATCCGTAACATGTGCCTCCTATGCACGACTACAGCCTCTACTTCAATAATCACTTCACTCACACTTATGTCCACTCAGCCTCCAAATGAATCAGTCTCTCAAACACCCATCCACTCAAACGTTCCGTTCCTCTTGACAGTTGCTACAGGTAAATAAATACCTACGGTACAACCCCTTCGCTCCTTGTTTCACGTTGCTAATAATTAACCATCAATGGTAGGAAAATAAAAACCGAATGTATTTATGTAGTCTTTGCAAATCAGACTATGACGCTTTGTTGACTATGGTCTTCTGCACTGTAATACCATGTTGGTTTGCAAGTGGTTTCCAACGGTGTGGACGAAAATGTTGCCCCTTTCTCGTCATGTAATCAAGTTGCTTCCTCTCTCTTACTTCCATATATTCTCCTCAATAATTTGTCCCCTAACACTCAATATGTACTTGAGAAGGCCATAATATTAATCAAAATGTAAAAACCTGTAGGACTACAAGATGAGAAGTGTGTATATAAAAATGTATATATATGTAAATATGTACCTTCATTTTAAAGGAGAATACCAGAGTTCCTCAACCTTTCTGGTACCGGGATAACCTCCCCAAAAATTATCTCATACATTTTCATTAAAAATAAAATCAACAGAAATATGGATTAGAAAGTGTGGTTTATTTGTCACGTTCTTTACTTCAATGTGAAAGTAAAAACTGTGATACAAAAGAGCATTAAACGTAAACAATACAACATAAAAATAGCAGACATACTACTCAACTCGCAGACCCCTTAGGCACAAGTTGAGGACCCCCGGTTGAGAAACAGTGAACCATGCACCACACTACAAAACTGTCTTGGTGGACACGAGACTTTTACGACGAATACTATTTCTGAATCCATAATCAACTATCATTAAATTTAACTCTGTTTTTTTTAAAAAAATTACATCTGTTTGTGTGCGTTCGTCTGTAAATTTCTTATATAAATAATGTATATTCATGCTCTCATGCAACAGACATTAATTTATCCTGGATTTTAGTAACTTGGATATATATAAGCTATTTATTGTAATAAAATCCAACGTTAAGTGAAACACATTATTCATATTGCTTCCATCAATTGGAATATGAAATCACCCGGTCTATGTAATAAAGCGGAAAGGAATTTCATTACATCGAATAAACTCTACCCCACTTCCTTACTATTACATTCAGGTACACGAAGAGGTCCATTGCCATTATCCAGGCATAGAAATCTTGGAGAAAATTTCATTGTGCAAACAACCATAATTCCAGAGTACGTAATAGTATCGTCTAGGTCTTTCAATAATCCATCACACAGGTTCATTCAAGTCACCATATATTTTCCGAGAAGAAAGGCAAGTCGAAAAGTGTGAAATTAAGTTTACTTTAAGTAACTGCTTGATGAAAGACACGAAAACACTAAGAATGTCGTCCACAAAGAATCTGAAATGCAGCCATTTAATGCACTGAAAAACATCCATTTAAAATCCCCATACGTTTACATTACGTTGTACCAAATTGATTCTGAGAAAATTTCACAACACACTTGTACTGATCTCGTTAATACTGGTCGGAGAGACGAAACATCTGGATAGCAAAAGCAACAGAATAACTTAACGTACTATAAGAAGTTTACGATATGTCGGATTTTATACGTCTTTATGTTGAATATAACGACAAGATATGTGCGTATAAAAGCTCAAAGTGATAGCGACAAATTACAACTGTAAATAGGGAAGAGAAATCATGATATTATTAAATTATATCGCTCCAGAAATACAGGGTTTACAGTTACCTTCGGGATAGAGGAGACATCTAATTCCCCAGATGGAATTATACTCGTAATACGAATGAAATCTCTTGACTAACAACAGCATTTTATTTTTAAATATCAATCTGCAGGGCTCCATAATTTGTCCACAAGTGGAAAACTCATTTCTAACGTAACTGCTTTCCCAGCAGGCATTCGACAACAAGTGGATCTGAAACTTTTAGGACCTCGGTGTTACTGTTTCTTTCTGGTCCCTAACACGAAGCCATACAAGAATTCTAGGTAGTCTTAACATCAGCACAAGAAGAAAGTGTCGGTGGCAACCTCTGGCCGGGAAAGTAGCCCTGGTATTCGTCTGGGTCTCAAGGTTTTGGATTTTCTGTGCCACCAACGTAAAGCTTCCAAAGACAGGTGTTTTAGCTAATTTGTTGCCCCTTAATTAACTATTTGTCTACACTGGGTACAGTCCTATGTCAAAACTGATGGTTACTCAGCTACTCAACAAACACTGTTAAGGAACCCGAATGCTCATAGATATAAGAGGGTTAATTAAAACTAGGTCGGTCCTATGCCACACCTCAAGATATTCCTTTCTCAGTTTCATCTCGCTGAATATTGCAGCCGAGTGGTTGGCACTTCTGCTTCGTATTTGGGAGGTCTCGGGTTCAAACGACGGCCCGAAGACCGGGTTTCAGAAATTATATTTTTATGCTTTTCCTCTTGTCCCTCCAGGCAAATGCCGTGATAGCACCTTAAATTAGGTCACAACTACTTCCTTCCATGCCCATCCCAAATCATTATTCATCTTACCATCCGACGCTGTACAGTCTCATCTATTGCCAGTATCTTTAAATAAACCACAAATAAGTTTCATGATTATTTTCTTTTAGCAAGTTATCAACAACAATGTGTTGTTGAGTACACATTAGTCTTAAAGTATCTCATTTTTGTTTACTTTCTTTGTTGAGATGGATACTATTAGATTATCAACTGTTCGGCAATACAAAGAAGAACCAAGTAGTGTCTTTCAATGTCATTGGAAGAAGTGGAGTTGGAAGGTAGCTGCCATCCTGTCAGGTCAGACAGTCCTTTCCTCAAGAAGAGAGGGCAATGCTTTAAACATGAAACAGGCCGGTTAAACTACATGGTGGAACATTCACGGAAAGGGGTCAGAGTTTTGAGATTTTAAACTCGCTAAGGGATGTGGAATAATGCACAGTAGAGTCCACGCCTCGTTAGAAGTTTACAATAAGAATAAGGGGTAATCCTTAGGGTAGCGACAGTTTAACGGGAATACTGAAGTATTTACGATATGGTCAGTCTTGAACCTTATTGTACCAAAAACAGAAATATTCCATCTCCTTATTCTTCTTCTTCAGATAAATAAGAAAATGACCACTGGGATCATTAGCCGTGAATTCATTTAAAACACCCTTACCACTCTTCAAAAAGGCTAAGAAGACCTGTCTCTTTCAGCTATAACACGGAATTTGTGACTGTCTGAAAAGATCTGTCAGTGAGGAAACTTGAGGGGTCTTAATGAAGACGATGTGGACAAAAATCTGGATTACAAACATGCACACAAAAAAGCCCGCAGATTTGCGTGCCACGTTTTGTGTCAATTATTTTGGTAAATTTTCAATACCCTGCGCCGTCATTTCCGACATATTTGTTATGAATAACAAAACCTTTGTAATGCTAGACGTCAGTCGTCATGGCGATGGATTGTGGTCTACTGAATTAGGACACAATGTAGTCTTGTGGGTAGTTAGTAGCGTTTACTGATGTCCTATTGCTCCCAGAATGCCTGTGCCTATTTCAATTACCCGAGAAGACTGACAAGGAACACGAAAAATTTTCAACATAGCTGGCGTCTGGGCTGTGAACGAACCCTTGACTTCCAGAATAAGAAAAGAAAAATGCTAACCACACCACCTAGATTTTAGGGGAGTACAAGTATTTATATGAGTCTATAACCTATCGTCTGTAAAGCTACAAATTGTTTGTTTCGGATAAGTTTATCTGACAGATGTCCTTAAAAAAAGCACAAGACCAAAGGAAATATCCGGTTGACACGGTGGCGACTGTGAAATTGGGGGTCTTTAGGGATACTGCACGGTGTAGTCTAGCACCTCTGAAACGTCGGTAAACGTCTATTGATTACACGGTGCAACATCAAAGAGCACAGCAAAAAAAAAACTGTTAAATGTCTCCCTTCCCTTCTGACACACACACAATGTTTGGTTATAGTAAAGGTTAGTATGTCAATTAGAAAGGTGGAATATACGAACTGAGGTGAATATAATTGGAGCACAGGACTGGGATTGAACAACCAGTTAGGCGTGGTTTATTTTGCCAGAGTTCTTTACGGCTTCTAAATTTTGTTGATGGCAACAGAGAGGAAGTATCAGAAGTTAACTCGGCTTAGTGTGGTGGTTTCACACAAGACGTGAAAGTGTTTCTATTCTTCATCCTATAATTCTAGCCATTCTATAATTCTTGACTAAATTCATCTTCTAAACACTACAAAAACACATTCCATTATGTTTCTTACGTATTATTGGCTTTATAATCACTGTCACTTTTTCAGACTTTTCACCACTTTAAAGTGTCGGTTTTTAATCACGTTTCGGCCGAAAAAGATCATCATCAGGTTCATTCAAATTGTACCCACGCTATTGCTCATCTTAGATGGAAATAATAGTTAATACGCGCATTACTTTTTTAATTTGTCGATAATCAAATGGTGTATAAAATATAGTAAAATGTCACAGTAGTGGAAACTAAAATATTGGACATCATACTTGTTACTGTAATCCATGGATTTGCATATTGTTTCGTGATCTGCAGCCGAAACAAACAAACTCGCCAATCCATAGAAAACAACAGCAACATAACACCTCTATGATATAATTCATTATTTTAAAGGTTTACTATAACTCTAGTTGATTATCTTATTTTATTTTTCAACATTTTAATCGAAACATTAAAATCCTAGAGAAATTCATTGAAAATCCTACCAAACAACTATTATTTACGATTTGCGATAGCTTCAATATATTCTGAGTAAACCTGATGACGGCCGTTTTAGGTCGAAACACCAGTACAATAATAACGGACATTCGTAAAAGAGTTACAGTTATAATAAATTAAGGAATACTTAATTCCTACACACTTCGTTATCTTCAAGAAACTGTTTTATATCAAATAGCCAGATGTCTATATAACAAAACACGACAAAAATAAAATGAGAGTTACAAAGAAGTTAATCTGTAAGGAGATTTTAATCGAGTTGTCATAATGACATTGCTCCAGCAGAAAATGAACTGACCACCGGAATGTAATCAGCGAATTTTTCTAAACTCGGGTACCTGCGATGACGCTACGTAGTTGGTCAGAGACATTCTGATCCACTACACGAATGCTGCTCTTTACCCTTTCATGGATTGCTAAGACTTTCCAAGACTCTAAGAGCCTACAGGCCTATGCAAATCCAGTAACGCCCCATTCTATCCACAAGTTTAATTTTCAAACCACTTGACAGATATACATAAAATTTGGCAAGCGATATCTGCAATAAAAGCTTGGAAAATATTTTTATGCGATGTTATGATACAACTTGTATCTTACACGAGCAAGCGAGTGCTTTTTGTTCGATTCACGATATATAATACTTAAAATCTTGTCAAATAACAAGTTATATGTGGTGATAAGGTGCATGTTTTATGTCGTACTTCGCTCACTGGCTTAACCAGGGCTGATTCACTTTAAAAGAAACAATAAAAAAGGGCTCATTTTGAAAGAGATACGTACACTGAGTTAAATTCGCATTATTTCCAGTTACTCAAATCCCGTCTTTTTGTCCCTTAAGGACAAACCTTGCATTACACAGAGTAAAAATACCAAGTAGCGTTCGTTAAATTTGATACAAGACAATTAGCCAATTTTTCTAATAGAATTAGCGAATCATAAGCCACGTAAAGCCTGCAAACGGAACGTACAAGTCAGTATCCTAAATCTTGCAATGAGATATCGACATATCTCGTATACAGACTGGTTACCGCGGCTTAAGAATAAAAGACTTTCACTCGATGCTATATCAGTACGTACTACGTTAAGCAACAACAAAACAGAGGACACAAGGAAGGAATGAAAGAAGAAAATTATTTGAAGACAAGATAAAGGGAAGGAAAGAAAGAATTTATTTAAATTTAAGAATTTTCCTATTATTTTAAAACGTAGCTATCAGCGTTTCGGAAGAAACTGTCGCCTCTATCTTCAGTCTTGCACCCTGAAATTGGAAGCCGTATGCTCTTAAGAAACGTTGTTAACAACCTACAAGTCAACATGGCGCCACAGTTCGGAAGGACATAATTGGCATCTCCAGAGCTGAGAAAACTCAACATTTTAGGTTAATTATTTGTGCCGATATTTTAAATGATACAGCAGCCTACATCCTACAACCAGGACAAAGGTTCATATATGCTATGCAGTGTTTATTAAAACGCCGGAATTTAACAAACTAGTACTTCAAAACAGGACAATTACTGTATTTCTTATGTTATTCAGTATTATTCAACTCACTCTTTAATACCCAGAACGCGTTTCGACACTACAGAGTCGTCTTCATGTGGAGTATCTATTATGGTGTGTCCACTGCAGGCCTCAAATTCATAGGCTATGTAGACATGTCTGCCACTTCATAATCTGTGATTCATTTTAGCTGCATATTTAAGTCATGGGGTCACATACATTTTACATATGTATGAATGTGTATATAACTTTCTTGGGTGAGATTTCAGATTCTCAAGACGGTGTGTACAAAAACGACTTCTGGGGTGATACGCCGTGTAATCTGATAGAAGATTACTGACGTTTTAGATGCGCCAACTGCCTCCATCAACAGGACGTCAGTCATATTTATCTTTTTATTATTGTAGTAAGGACCATTTTATATTGTGAGTTTTCAGTTGAATGCTATTGTAAATTAACCTTACCTCTCTATGTAGAGTGGAAAGCAAAACAGTCTCGAAGGATGGGTGAAACCTTGGAAAGCAATAAAAACATCAGACAAGTGTTTTATGGTGGTTGCCTAAAATCCATTCGAGGGTTCGAGCTCACGTAAATTTTCCTTCGGTGTGTTGTTTCCAAGCTTCAGGCAGTACATACATGTTACATCTGGCTGATGTGAGACTGCAACAAGCTTAGTGTAGCTTAATTTATGTGCATTTACATCAGCAGCAAAGTGCGAGTTAAATAACGTCTTAAATTGAACGAAATATTTATAGCATAAAATTCATACCCATTAAGAGAAGTCATTTAAATTCAAAAACATAATATATCCACTTAGGTTCATAGCGAAGTGGAACGACAAATATGGAATCTTCTGAAGCAGAACATGACATCCTTCTGCGATATTCAATAAGATTTTAAATTTGACGATGGAGGCAGCAAGTCCTTCGAAACGTTCGTAAACTGTACCAGATTACATGGGGCTAAAACCCAGAAGACAGTCATCTTCTTCTCAGATGCTTTAATTGCATTTTAATTAATATGTACTAGGCAACAGTCTGAAAATCTAAATTAACTAACCCCTTGAAACCGAAACTCAAGTAAATAATATTTAAACACTAACCGAAGCCCGCACCTCAAAGAAAACCCAACACATCGCCATCACAAAGCTCAGTTGGTTTAATGCTCTTTAAGGATATAATGGCTGTTCACATTGAGAACCATTCGAAACCTACAAACAGGGACCTAAACTGTAAGAAAAATGCAGAATTACTGATTGGTAGAACAGGTGCCACATGTAGTTACCACTGGGAATAAAGATCTAAATAATCTTTTACGTATTGAATCTAACTCACAGTTTCGCAAGTATGCACACTGTACATTTGAGAAATTTGTCCTGTAGGAAATGTTCGAAGTAAAAACATCAATTAAAAGAGAAATCCCTCCTAATTCTAATAATACTCAGCAAACACGCGACTTCTTATGTTTAATAACACATCAAAATGAGCTGTAGACCACAACTGGTGATATATTTCAATGAAAAACTAAATAATTTCAGCTTTCTGATACGCCGTTAAGCCATCAGTAATTGCCTGTGTAACAGTGGTACATAAAGTTCGATCGTTTTTAAACCAATAGCGACTACTTACTTATCGACTTATCCTATATATAATTTATATTCTTTTGCTTTAATTAGAGGTCTATGTGTGTACGTGGTATTTCTAGTTTTGTATTTCTGATCGATATGTCACTCATAGCAACTAGAAGGCTGAACATTAATTGGATCCGACAATTGTTCCATACAAGTCCAAGCTTTTCCATCTACAAAAACCTTCACGTCCAGTGTTTGCAGATGAAGTGAGTCTATAACTGCCGAACTGCCCATTACAACGCCTTCCGCGACTTACCGACGTCGTAGAGACAATGAAATGGCATGGATCGTGTGCTGTTTAATTTAATGGTTACTGCCTCTGCTTGAAATGTTTATTAACTTTATACAACAGTGGGGAATTGTCTGCATTGTGTAAGAGAGAGGCGCGTGTAATCTCTGTGCGGAGTTTCACTCAGTTAAGTCGATACAACATTTATGTGTACTTTATGCTTATACCAGGGTCATTCAGACAGCAATCTGTGACAGTGTTTGGTCCGAGTAAAAATTGTAAGAATTAAAATCAAAACTTCTTGAAGCATCTTATACAACACGATACGTTGTCCTTGATTAAGTGGATGTTGAGGTTCTGACGGCGGTGAGTACGAAGAAGGTTGTCTTCTTGGTTGTAGAGCCGTGTAATCTGGTAGAAGTGTACCAATGTTTCAGAGGTCCTTGCTGTCTCCATCATGAGGGAGATGATCATGGATGCAGCCAGGACATGTAAAACGTTGGTGAACTTTTACCAGATTACACAACGCTACAACCCAGAAGACAGCCATCTTCGTCTTGATTACTTTGTTGAAATTGTAATGGTGCTGTGGCGACTGCAAAGTTCGTGCTGCTTCGAAAGAAATGTGAAAATAAGACGAACTGGAAGGACTTAAGAACTGAGAAACCATAAATTAAAGCAGCACGGAATGCTCTAAGACATTTATTTTCTATAGGACACCAGTGCCCTTAGAATCGTAAAAAATGTGTTTAAAAACATTAACAATTACCAATTCATACATTCTCGAAATTGGATATTACGGTAACCAAAACACTTGGTTCATTATAGAAAAATTGAGAATTACAAACGCAATTCCTCTTAGACAAGGGATTTTTTTCTATTTCGGAAATCAGGCATAAGGTTATCGATACTCACAATTACACAACGGCGCATCGTAAAAATTGTAAATAAAGAAATTGGTTCCTTTTAGTGAGTAAACCCCGGAAAAATCAGACTATTATTTCAGAAGTCAGGCAAAATTCTTAACGCGTCAGATAGACCTAAAGTTAACTGCATCGTACAAGAACTTATCATAGTCAAACGCACATTCCTAGTAATATTTTGAAAATATTTTGCTCTTCAGAAAGTACGATGCTTGGACATTAATAGTGGCAGTGGAAACAGCCTCACTAATACAATTATTGCTCTTATTGATTCCCTGTGCCAGAATTGTACACTTCTGAGAGAAATTAAGTAAAATACAATAACTTATAACATTTAAGTTATAATTATAAGTATTAAGTTAGTATATCCATTTGAAAGCCACAGGTAATTTTAATCAATTTTTAGGCCCTTCACTAGAGTCAGGCATCTTCATGAAGCCAGTACAATTTTTTTAGATAAATTTGTCCTGGTACACCTGCCATAAACAAGACTTTGATTCAATAAAATCGCGGCAGAGGAAAAGAAAAAAAAGATCTAAGTTTTTGTTTGGAGGGGGGCATATTAATTTTTTGTCCACTAGATACACTCGCAATGCTACCAGAAAAACTTATTTTCGATTTACATATAAAGTATAATAATCTTACACGCACAAAACATTTGTCTCAGAATTCTGAACCATAAAAAGTATTTTTCTTTATTTGTAGGTCAGAGTTACTGAAACGAAAATTTATTACTTTGGTCACGTAATGTGATACTCCTTCATGTGGCCAATTATGGACGAGAGAGAATTTAGCCACCAAAACGATTTAGAAATAACATTTTTAAAAATTCGCCAGTGCCGGGGTAAAGGGTAAGTAAGTCCTACAAGTTCAGGAAACGAAAAAAAAAATTCGGAACGTTCTCACAAATAATGTTCATTAACTTGCCAAAAAAGAAATAGTACATAAATATGATTACACAATTTACGCACCAACTTCTGACTATGGCGAAAATTTCGCAAAATCGCGGGTCTAATATAAAATAATTTAATTTTTGTACTTTTTCATCTTTACCCTCGTGCCAGTGAATTTTTCGCATGTTTGTCAAAGAATAATATTCTGTCCCAATTACGGTTTCACCTCCCCCTGTTTCATTTAATACCACTTTGTTTAATTTACCTTGCTCTATTTTGTTCCAGTTTTAGCCACGTCTGACGCACAAGAGCAGGTGCAATTCATGCACAATTCTTTTTATGCTGTGTGACTAGTATCCCAGATATACAAAATGCATATATTTCTGCGTAATAGTTGGCAATGTTGCATTACTGTTTGTTTGGGCACATGTCGATGGAATGGAGAAGGCCACGAAAATTACATAGGCAAGGAATGCAATTTTCCCTCTGTTATCAGCTGTGTAAACAGTAACTGTACCAGCTAATACATTGCAAAACGGCTTAGTTTGACTGTTTAACACAAGTCGTTATGATTAATGCTTATAGCCAATCATATTTCGGCATCTGTAGAATATTATAGTTATGATATCAGTTTCTAATAGCGCGGAGTACAAAGATGGCTGTGTTCTGAGTTGCTGTGCCGTGTAGTCTCGTAGAAGTTTACCGTCATTTCAGAGGTGTTTGCTGCCTCCATCATCGGGGCGATGAAAGATCTGAAGATGGAGGCAACAGGGACCTGTGAAATGTTGGTAAACCTCTAGGGCACTACAACCGAGAAGTCAGTTATATGTCGCAATATTTCTTGTTTACATTATTTACGGTAATTTATGTAATCTCGAAATTATGTTAATGTAGACAAACGTCGTTTGATAAAAAGTTCCCACATGTAGAAGAAATCTTCGGCATTCATTAAACATCATTGCTTCTGCATTATAAATATATTTTGATCATCGCTACCAGACCCTAAAAATGTTGAATTATGCATAAATTACTTCAACTAGAAATCGAGTCGACGCTGTATAGTCTGAGCTACTGAAAAAGCGTCGTTAAATAAACTATACATAAAAAATACAAATCGTGATTTGCAAGTCCTGCTACCATTAAAACTACAGAAGACCTTAAAAATAACATGTTTTCACACTTTAATTTTATGACTCAAATTTGACATTACAGTCCCAACTTTCTGTAACAGCCCCCCTCCCCCCCCCCAAAGTGTTACTAAGATGGTCTTAGAGTTAGGCCTACATGTAACTGGTAAACTCTGTAGCTAAAAATATACATTCACCTTTTCCGTAAACATTCAACATTCCTTTTCTGTGCAGGATTTTAGGGTGTTATAATACCGGATCGACACCGGTATGATTCTTTGGGTAGGATGTCGTCAATGTACTCACCCATGAGCTGCAGGGTGATGGAAGGCACCTGTCGGGGTACCGGGGTGAACGACGCGCCCCGACGCAGGGTCCCAGATGTAGCGTCCCTCATGAGTGCGTTGATCCACCGGCAGGGGCGCATGGAAAGCCGCAAAGGCTGACGGGAACTGGAGTGGTAAGCCTGCGGAAGCCGAAGAATGAACATGATGGAATGCCTCTTTTTCGGGCATTATCATTCAAATTAAAAATTGTTCCCTCACTACGTCCAGATTCATGTACTAACAAGACTGTCACTGGGTTAAACATCCCAACAACGCTGCACCATGTCTATGTTACATTTATAAATAAGTTTGTTTATGACGGAGAACGACAGGTGTTTTATAATTCTTTCCTAAACTTTTGCACATGAATACAGTAAACAATGCATTTAAGTTCGGTTTTACTGGATAGACTGGAAAGTTCTTGAAGCAGCGGTTGATCTTTTGGTTAGTGTTTTTTTAAAACAAAATAAAGTCGACATGGAAATTGCTTCCATTTCTTTTATTTGTAAATAAAAAGAATCCACTGGCAAACACAAAAACAAAACCACAATCACAAGAAGTTGTCTCTTAAGTTTCAACCGAATTTCAAGTCTGTAGCTACGTGAGGTAAAGAGTTTCATCGTAATGTCTTCATTATTCAATTGGAAACACGTGTCTCGACCCACTAGTTATGGAAAAGAACGACAAGCTCTGCAACTATCTCTTTTCGTTCAAGGTGGGTTACTCCTGGATATGAAGATATCATTGATGGGTGACGTTACCATGATCTTGAAAGCCCACTCCCACACAAAACAGAAGAGTCAGTGAACCAATAATCACCACACACAACTACAAGGCTTAAAATTCTTCTCCAAATACTATTTCCTTCTTTGGTGTATTATTATCGACGGTTTTCTGTCAAATTCGCGTTGAATCACATTCTCGTGTGCTCTAAAACACAACACAAACTTAAAACAAATGAGTACTAACAATAATGGTCGACAGACCGATTGTCAGTTGTTTCCAGAGCTTCACGTACTCGCACCAGCTAGCGCTGCTCGCCCGGTTGACAGCCCGGCTTTACAACTCAACTAAACTTGAAAACTAGCTCTTACTCGGGATCGGGGCTAGTAATTCCTGACCCCTCTTCCCCTCGACAACCCAACTGGGCCTGCCTGCCATCCCAACCTATCTAAATGCCTTCTTTCTCTCTTCATCCATCTCACTTACTCTCAGGGACCCGTCCTAATGTATTCGACTCATGAGTGCAAGGGCAGGTCCACCGCAAGACAGAGACAGAGAAGTGGAAGATGAAGAAGGAGAAGTAGAAGAAGAGAAAGAAAGAGAAACACCAAAGCAATTCAACACACAACACACACAGCCGACTAAAATTCCAACACACAAACAAGATCTACTGGATCAGAGAGGAAGGATCTAGGCTACCATTTCATCCACGCTATTACAGGAGTCCCCATGTTTAAACTGTCTTCTTATGTCATAATTAACTTTTTTATATCAAAGGAAAAACAGGAAGAAAATACAAGCTGTAGCTGTTGGCTACAGGTTGAGTTGCTGAACCGGGATTTTGGAGCTTCTGTGGTACTATCGGGTTCTGAATCGAGGACTTTTAGTACCTGATGAACAACAACCGTGAAAACAAGTGTATTGTTACCGAACTGCTTTCCCCCTATAAATTTTACGGTCACGCTCTCATCAGAAGAATCCCTTACTCTACAAAGTTTAACTCAGTACATAGCCATGAGTTTGTGGTTTGCCTATGCACAAAGGAAACAAAGCGACGTCCTGTCTTATACATTGCAGTTCTCATGGACTTAATAATATTTTTCTTTTTGAGGGCGTTTCCACTTTCTGCACAGAACATGTTATGATTGACGTTAACATCAGATGTGTTTAAATTCATAATTCTTGAACATTTGGCATTATCCCTGTGTAAAATTCCAGTTTCCCCACCGCCGACACGATTTTCCACAATTTTAAGTTACAGCAGGGAAATGGATTGTGCATAGACCTACGGAAAACGGAATTCTGGAATTATTTTAAAGTCAACAAAAGAAGAATATCTGCAGACAAAAGTATTCAAAATTACTTCATATCATAATTTAAATCTGTCGTCAATGTGATAGATGTTCATGTACCTTCATAACAATTGCGATATTGATTCAGCCTACTTGTTAATATTTACGTCTCTTACGGATGTAAAGGCTGTCAGAAGATTTTCTACATTCCTAAGTTTAAAATGTTTACAAGTACAAGGCTAACCGAGCAGTGGGTAATATTTATTGGGCCGAACGCAACAATCCATACAGAAATATATATTCTTATTCTTCTTTCTTACAACGTGTATGCCCATTAAGTCTATTCCGATGTCACAAAAACTGTTCAAACCATTTTATTTTTGGTCTTCCTACATACCGTTTTTCTCGAAATTTGTTGTTAAAATTTTTTGTTTTTAACATAATATATGATCTGACAAGACAGAAATAACATAAGGACGCAGGATTTTATATAATGAGCTTGAGGTGGTGTTCTGTGTTATCTGCTAGTCGTTTACGGACGTTTCGTACTTGCTTGCTGCCACCATCATCAGGGTAATGCAACAAGCACGTTTAAAGTCAATGAACTTCTACCAGGCATCACAGCGCAACATTCCAGAAGACAATATTCTTCATACAAGCCGCCGTGAGAACCAAAATTATCACAAAGAGAATTTTGGCTGATTTAGCATCACTGGACATAAATTATTGTTTATAACTTAGTTAAGAGACAACAAACATTTTAAAAGAAATCTGGCTTTGTCAGGATCTTTTAATAAAATTCTTTGTCCAGATATAGACCGTGTTCATTGGTAGATATCAAGAGTGGGATAATAAGGTCCACAAGCCGTGTCTTCATTCACGGATAAAATACGGCACGTTTTCTTGCTACAGCCTATTTGTGTTACTGTTTTATTATGTACATAAATTGTACACAATTTAACCAGTTTAGTAGCGTATATTGTGGCTCACGCCCAGCAGTTGCGCACTCCAGTCTGAGAAGACGTTAACGGCCTCAGAGCTCTGTATATTTAGAAAAGCAATCAAGAAATATTTACTGAAATAACACTGTACTCTTCAGTTTTTTTAAAAACATATTTTCCTTAAAGTAAATTATTTTATTTACTGAATCTCAGAATCAAGTTCTTGCAATTACTTCAGTGATTTTCCAGATTTAAATTTAATATCATAAAAGTATCAGTTCATAATTTACTAGAATACACCCCCGCCATCTTCCTGAAACCAGTAGTACGAAAAACGACACAAACAATTCATAACCTACAAATAGCATATACAAGATTAGAAAGGTATACACTCTGGAGTACACTGAAGTTCCAAAAGTGTTCTTGGGGAGACGGTGAAGTCAACTGGTTACTTGGCTAATAAACATGGCCCAAAGGAAATGTGGTCTTGATCACTGTTACTGAAAAGTAACAAGAAAGAAAACAATGGCTTAAAAGATCATAATTGCGTGATCCAAGGTCGTTTCTTTTCATGAACAATCACTCCAGTTTCTGCTGTCGTAACAACGTACCTCCACAATGACCTTGGTTTCCATTGTTGCGAGAATGTATAACAACCATTTCTTAGTTTCACACTGTTGTAAAAACAATGCTCAACACTCCCAACAATGTGTTACAACAATAATCCTTTATAGTGCTGGTTGCATAGTTCCTAGAGAAACGCGACAGGCAGACAGGCATGGACAGGTCCATTACGTGTTTTTCGCTTACGTTATGTCGTGAGAAACAGCTACTAACCCCCACCATCACAAAAATACTTCAGAATTCGATATACAGGCATGCATACGTACATACGCTTGAGTTGGTCATTTTTTACAGTTGGTAGCGCCAAAACATTTGGTTTAGAATCAAAGGCATTTAATAAAAATTAATATTAGAGATACCTATATTTTCCTTATATTATATTAATACGCACAATCACTAAAGACCTTTTCGCAAAATCTCGTTTCCTTTATTTATTTAATATTTTTAGCAATATTAACGTTGCGTTTATCAACCTTGGTTCGTATGACAAAGTGTTTATGAATAATGACTGGTCTGGTATGAAGATTTCTGTCTTCTGGGTTTTGCGCTCTGTAGTCTGGTCGATGTTTACCAAAGTTTCAGAGGTCATACTGCCTTCGTCATCAGGGCGATGAATGTGGTCTGATATCGATTACCGAGTATTTCATTACGATAAATGTCTAGCACTGGAGTTGAGGCAGACTGCTAGCAGCGTCGTATAGAAGGTTAGAAGTAGGAAGTCTGGTGATCAACAGCGGATGCTAGCAGCACTTATTGAGCATTCACAATCGAGTCTTGACTCATTCATAAATACATGTGCGTTACGCAATGACAGAAATTTTCTTATTCCTCGCACCTTACGCATGCATGCATCACATACGGAACAGCGACAGGACTTAACACAAGTGAAACATGCCTGAAGGGCCACAACAGACATAATTTTTTATCCCAGGTAAGACATTACACGCCTGCTGGCTACCTGAATTGTAGACCAACATCGAATGTGAACTTTTGTTTTTCAATGGTCCGCTGTGGAACTCATAGCAGTTTAATTACGATGATGCGTTTATGACGTGATCATACCATGGAGGAAGTGGTAGATGCCTATTGTGAGGTGTCATACTACACTTCGCCTGGATTGGCTGATGTAAATAACGAAAAGTGTCATCAGGAAATCGGAATTGTCCTTCGACGAAATGCAGATGAGATTTACAAATATGAATCAAATAACATACATCTGTGCACTTGGACTCATGTGTTTGTGTGTATGTGCGCACGTGCCTGTACGCTGATAAATTTTGCGTCAGTGTGAAACTTGTTACTAGCAATATGACTTTAGATGCAACGTCTTTCGACTTCCTGTTCATTTGATTATGTTCACATTTTTTGTTTGCGATGACAGAAGTAGAGATGTGCCTGGTACTTTAATTAAGTTCTACCTGGTACCTAATTATGAGCCACACGGTAAGGCGTGTACGGAGTGGAGAAATAGCCCCACACGTTTTTAACCTCAGCAATAGAACGAGGTAAGCGGTTATCTTTACGACCCGACTGGATTACCCCAGGGAAAGAAGCCGGTACCCTTTGGTTAAGAGATTGTGTGGTTCCCAGAGCCGGTTTTTTTACTTTGTGGAGGAAAAAAAAGGTCTTCGTAGCCTAGTCACGCATAACTTCTAAAAAATGCAATTTTGTCAATAAAATTTGTTGAGTGAATTGTAACTAAAAACAGTGCGAGACCGTATGATAGCTAATCCGGTCTTATACAAGGCTTCCAAAAAGGCCCAATCAATCATTACATATCCACCCTGAAGATGGCAACTACATTGCTTGTCGAAATGTGTAATACTTTCAAAAATTCGATGCGACTTATCCCCAAAGACGAAGTTACACATTTTATTTGTCCTTCAAGTCCACGTACTAACTTACAAGTTTATTCAGGCTTCTATAGTAGATCTCACATTCGTAAGAATATTTGACAGATTAAATTATAACTGCATAAAGCAAATAAATGTAACGTAAATCTGTGTAAGATTTGAATATTGCTGTCTTTTAACATAAGTCTGTTTCCGATGTTTGTAATTATCCATTGTTATTAACCGTGTCACTGAAATTGTCTGTAATAGCCTACAGTTGGCCAATACCATTATGTAGGTACAAAGGGAAATTACATATAGAATCACCCAAATCGAAGCACACAGCAGCAATTTTGTGGTGGCCTCTTGTCAGTCAGTTGATCAGCAAATAACAGTGGTCATTTTGAACGTCTACGTAGATTCACTAGTTCATTAAGTGCCAATGCTGACGTTTGTAATGATTTAGTTTACTGAAATGATTATTTCTCGCGTTGAATTTGTGTATACACCTTTTTGGGGCATTCTGTATTTAAGAAACTAAAATTTCTAGGATTGCACCGTCAGATTAGCAGGGCATCGTCTCTATTAATGAATTCACTTGAATGTTGTAGGACATGTACAACGCATGAAGTCGGGCGTTGTTTCTCATACTCACTGGAATTTTCACAGCATTTATACGGTATTAAAAGAGCATAGACTGATTCAGTTCTGAGAGCAGTCAGCAGCGGAGACAACCAGAGGTCACATCATTATTATGTTATTTCTTTGTTCTTGGAATACAGGCACAGATAAAGGAGGAGTAATGTTTACATAATTGTGCGCTGATTTATGAGCTCAATTATAGTATAATCTTTAACCATCTTGCTACTGGCCTTCATAGTAATGACAATTATATTTAAAGAGCAATTTGCTGTTCATGTTTCATTGCACTAAAAACAGGAAGTATTTGCTTTGGAATGGAACTTAAAAGATTACATCTAAAGAGTAGAAATGCGGTTTAAACTATATTTAAATTAATTTACTTCGGTCGTAAACAAGAGGAATATCAACAATATACTTTTACGCAATTACTAGTATTTTTATTTTTAAAATTAATTAACAAATCAGTTGATGTTTCCTAATATGTAACCAATATAGAATGCAGTATCTCTGTAAACGTTTTTGATAAATGCGTGTCATTAATTTGATATATATTCTTTAAAATATCCTAGAATATGCATTAGTGTAATATCCATGTTCTGAAGTTATTTCTCTATGAGTTGGGTAAACGCAGGACACGATTTCTCTACTTCGTAGAAAGACAAACTGTCGAACTGAAAATACATTACATTTATTTAAAGAGACGAATATGCAGTGGAACCCAATACAACTAGAGATTAATTGTTTTGAGAGGAAGAAGCAGATGACAGCAATTGGTTCTACGAAGATTAGGCAAGCATATGTGCTTCGGTTACAATCTTGTGATAAGTCATTCAACCTTGTTACGCAGTTCATGTATTTATCAATGGAAAGAGCGTGTTTTGAAATTATTTTGCTTTTCAATCTGTGACATTTGCATACTTTTACCAGAATATTTATCAAAAAACATTACAGTTATCTGAATGTGTGACCCAATAATTTCACGTGCCCCGTATATTAAAAGAAACATTCAATGCTGTGAAAGTTTGAAGCACAAAGCCCAAATAAGTAATATTTAAAGGTTCAATTTCTACTTCAAAGAAAACACAAGCCTACAGTACAAACAATTAGTTAATGCTGTTTAGGAAAATGGCCCCTTTCTTTTCTTAAATGTGTACGAAACCCATAAATACTCTCCACGAATAAAATTCAGAGTTAGTGAATATTATGACTGATGGTAGTTACCACTAAGCTCAAAAACATTAAGACAGAAATTTCTCAACACAGATGGGACAAAATATGTTAAATTTTCACAGAAATTGCTGCGTCCTAGAATAAGAACTGCCTTTCTTGAGCAAAATTCACATAACGGTAATAAAGAGCGAAATGAAGACCGAATTTAAGCTAATTAACTTTTCTAATATGAATATAGGTTCAAACACGTTTTGATTCGCATAAGTCATTGCAATAAAATGGGAAAATGAAGATAAAATGATGGATAAAATCTGCATAAAATGTTTTCAGTTGCTGGTATTTCCTTACTTTGGGAAGAAAAATGTTTAATTGAAAAAGAGTTAAATTTACTGCTGATGCATGAAGACTAATCACCATGAAGCTGTCACAAGCACAGTACTGGAACGTGGAAAACCTAGCTGTCATACGGTACTATATTTAATAAGAATACAAAAGGTTTTATTGTAATAAAAAGGTTCTAAACTGAATTTTAATAGTCTCTAGCAAGAAAAAAGCTAACAAGCTACAACAATGAACATGATAACTGGATGGATAGATATCAGTGCTAAACCCTGTGGCTAAATGCGCTATTTTTAAACATTATAGTGGCATAATCCTACTCTTAAAAGCACAAACCTTATAATAATATTGTATAACTTGAATGAATAGAAGACCTATAATACATTTTCCGGTATGGTAGCTCAGCTTCCGATAGGTTAGTCTGTATACATTAGTTTATTGAATTTTTAAAGATACTTTCTGTTAGCACAATTCAGTTTCGAAACATTTAGAGTAACTGAGGTTTCATGTTCTCACAACGACGAGTATGAAGATGGCTGTCTTCTGCTTCTGGGTTGTTGCTCCATGTAGTCCGGTAGAAGTTTACCGACGTTTCTGTGGTCCTTATTGTCTCCAACATCACGGTGATCGCATGGCACAACAACCCAGTAAACAGACATTTCATGTTGTGTAATTTCTCCCAGAAATGATCATTGCGTGAGTAGCAACTTTAAGCAATGAGTTCAAACTGTTTACACTGACTGTACTTGTTCGCTGCACTTCATTCGGATGCTGGACATTAATGAAGATCTATTCTGCAATGCAGAATTTGTGCTTCTGTCACTTACAGAGCCTAAACTACAAGAAACCTCAATGCTCATGTCTATATGTTACTGATTACGGACAGTCGGAATCCCTTGTTTGCTTACGAGATGAAAATGTTACCATGTTACTTTATCTTTTTCTTATTTTTTCTATCTGTAAGTGGGTTTTGTGTATAAAATCCCTTTCCTCATTTCTGATGTCTGTTAAACGGATGGCTGGCTTGGCTGCTATCGTAAAGAATTTACATCGAATACAAACAAACACATACGTATACAGGGTGCCTTATTTAATTTAGTTTTTCTATCGTACCGGCCTATTAAAGTAATAACAGAAAATAGAGACAACAAAATTTATCGAATATATGAGCATTAATCATAACTTCATTCAGTTAAAACAGAGAAATTAGCAATGCCAATGTCGTCCCATTTTCATGAATCGAATCTTGGAATAGTCGTGATTTCCAAACGGTTTCTTAAGTTCAAAATAAGTAAACTACATGTAGGCTTAGTGTGCATGCCTGTCCGCAACTTATTTCTTTTAGTACTTGAAATAAGCAGGATTATCATGGTTTGTGATGTATTGTTTAGTCTGGGCCCCGTTTCTGGTTGATAGCACTATGCGTATTTGTAATTCCGATGTTTCGAAGATACTTCCTGAAAATACTTCCCATCAGTCTGTGCACCTGTTGGCTTATTATAAATATCTGCAAGGACCATAGGGTAGTCACTTCACTTTTTGATGAAGACAGTAAAATTGTCTTAAACTTCTGCAATACACACTGCAACTAAATGATGTCATCACGAGCAATCCACATTATCAGTAAACCGCGATAAAGGATTAAAATTCTCTGTGGCATTTCTGGTTACTTAATGCCTTTACTTATTAAACTTCATTGTTTTTATTCTTGTCCTTATCGCGAGGAAGGATAACTCGAATAATTTAATTCGTGGCTACAAGATGGACGACCGGAATTTTGATGCTTGATAGGTGCCGTAATTTTTCTCTTCACCATTTCTGACCGAGTGTTATTTGCTCCGTAGGGGAAGGGAGCGCTCGATTAATGACCTTTTCTCCAGTCGCGAGGTAAAGAATGCGTGGAGCCATTTCTACTTTTTCTCACACGTTTTAATTAAGCACATAGGAAATGTTACATATACCTATTCCAAATATAATAGCCAACGTCCGTTATGCACGCATAAATGTACGAGTGCGCCGTTCGTGCGAGGCAGAAAAAATGTGGATTAAGTTCTGACGGTAGCGATTCTGGTAGCAAGAATTGAAAACGAGCTATGGCGGGGTTTTCCTAGAGTCTGGAGCCAGGCGGTCGCTCGGTTTTGTGCGGTGTTGGCGTTCGCCACCCGTGAAGACGTTTTCGCATTGTATTTAATATAAACAATTTTTATTAATTTTGCACTTCAGTGTCCTGTTCAATACTAAGAAGGTTTAATCCCGTCAAGTTTTACGGGCCATACTGCTCTGATTATAGTATATGTGTCAGTGAATTGTTTATAAACTCATGGTTCTCGACCACGTGTCTGCAGATTCTTATGTAGGCTCCAGTAGCCAGCCAGCAGGTTGCGTGCGACGCTCCACCCTGTACAAAGTCTGCAGTTATTGTTTGATTTTGCATTCAATCCACGGTGCTCAACCTCGCACGCTGCGCTCTGTCACATCGAGAATGTATCTGGGATGTCAATCTTTTGCGGGACCCGTGTTTGTCTCACCGGACCGGACCGTACAAGAAGACAAGACAAGACTAAGATGAGTACTATTGGGACCTGATGCGGCATTGTTATGTCACTTTGGCTTGTACTTGGACGAACTTACATACAGTACTGAAACTTAACAAGTTCATTCTCTTATACGCAAGTAGTTACTACGAGGAAAAAGAGACTTGTTAAAATTCACGTAAACGGCTGTACATCAATTACACTCATGTTTCTCTAACCGTGGATAGCAACCATCCTGCAGGTCCCTAGTGTTATTATTACGTCACCCTTTGAAGACGTCACATATATCCGGGGAAAGAACATACTAAGCACTTACTATTAAAGCGGTTGGAAATGAAGATATGAACTGAACGATTGCTTCACATAAATACAGATTTAGTCCGTAAGAAAATATTAATATGACTATCTTCTTACACGTAGCGCCGTGTAATGTAGATACATTCCGACGTTTTAAAAGTACTTACTGAGGGAACCTATGATGGAGGCAGTAAAGAACTGTGAAACGTCGGTAAACTTCTACCAAACTACACATCGCAACACCCTATTCTAAAACACAGCCATCTTCATAAGTAGGATTTGAGGCGGTGAGTACGAGATGGCTGTCCTCTAGGTTGTAGGACCAGACTAAATGGAGCTACAACCCAGAAGATAGCCATCTTTGCTATTTTTCTGTTCCTGGCAGTGAAAACTTAATATATATAATACTTTTTATAGTAAAAGGTAGCGCAATGAGAAATTGTTAACTTACGTTATAGCTACGCAACTCAGGTGCTACTAGAGCTTCTGAGACCACAAACATAATTGACATTTTATCTCCTGTGAATCATAGACATGAATGAGATTTTCTGTGTTTTACCTACAAATGTTTGTTAATATAACTTAACAAGTAGATGATTTCATGCCGCGATGTTTCTTGGGAAGTTCAACTGGTCCAAAGTTCCTGCGAAATATTTCCCAGTGCAAAACCCTACTTACTTTTGCCTTATTCACAGAGACATTTTTTTTATAAAATAGATCTTTTGTTTCAGCTCTGTTGTTTATTGGGTTATTCCCTCCCGATGAATGAATGCTATATTATCGATTGTGTTCTTCTGGATTGTGACGTCGTGTAGGTGGTTACCAATGTTTCGGAGGAACATATCAACCTTGAAGACGGAGCGATGAGTTCAACTGAAACTTTGGTAACCACCTACAACACGTCACAACCTAGAAGAACACAGTCGACATCTTCATCGCAATGAAAACCTTGAACCTTGAACCTCGGCTTAGTACGAGGCTTGATGCAATGTAAAGGGGCAGAAGATGCTCTGAGATTTCACCTGCTCCCAACCAGGTGGGAACACGATCACCAAAGTTCCCAACACGCAACCGGCAGGTGCTGTAGACTGGATGCCACATCCATGTCAGAGCAATCCAGGTAATCGCTTTCCGGAAATTAAATATAAAAGAAGGTTATTATTACTGTTATTGTAACTCTGAACAGCTCAATCAGTAAAATAGTGGCTACAGGCCGGATGACTGGGGTTTGATTCCCGGCGTGGACAGGTCTTACTCTCTGATTCATCCAGCCTCGTATTCAGTTGGTGATACAAGTTTCCTTTTCACCGGCGATAATGGGGCTGAAGTGTGAAACTAATCACTCGCCTTTGCCTAATGTCAGGGTTAAGAATGCGTGCAGTTTTACTTCCCTCATACGAATTCATCACGTGATACTGAGGCATTACGGCTTCATCTCTGCTTACTGCCAAGACTACATTTTGTGCTCTGGTTCTATAATGCGATGATGTAGCATATGGTAACGATACATGAGCAAATAATACCCACAGACAGTAGACCTACAAATTGCATAAGGTTAAATGTCTACTATACCCCAGTTTTTTTAAAAACGTTTATCCTGCGCTACTCTCAACAAAACATACATAATAATGCATTTTTTAGACAATGTATGTTGGGTATTTTGTGCCCGCTTACTTACTTACTTAATTCGTGGCTATACAGTCTCTGAAGGACTTGGTCACCTCGCATTTTAAAAAATCTTTTTAACTATTTAGGCAATTTACAGGACTCTTGGTCGACCAATTAGCTAATCGTAAGGCCTCTACCTACACAGGCAAGCGCAACACACAAAGAAGCGGGCAGTCATTTATGCCTTAAGCGAAATTCGAACCCACGCCCCAGGCCACGCAGTTGTTAGGAGGACAATTCTTCTTGCAATTATTAAATATGCAGACTACTTGAGTTTGCGATATGTAGCAGTCCGAAATCAACAAAACTCAGCGGGCTTAAGAATATTCCGTAAAACAAGAAGACGAAACTAATCATTACTTTTGATTGAAAGCAGAAAATATTTTAAGCCTTTAAGATTCTGTCTTTTAGAATATCGTTTAAAGCATGGATGTATCATGTACTTCTCTAGCTTTTCATAACGATCAACAACATGGGGACTTATACACCTAATGCAACGTGTAACACAACATTATGTGTATGAAATAAGCATATCCTCTTAAGACTTTGGTGTTCCGGTGATAGGTTGCAACTCCTTAGGTTTCTCTAATTACATCTTCAGGTAGGAAACTTGATCCATATAATAAAACCTGTCTAGCCTACTACGATAACTCACTCTGGGATGCAGACAGCACATCGGGTTACACCCACCTTGGTCCTGAAACTTTGAGTGGAAAACTGTGTCACTCCGCCAGGTTACACGCAGTCCGACTTACTGGGTAGACATAAAAAAGAAAAACATTAACGACTTTTAAGTAAGATAACATTAATCTGTCTGCTATCATCACAAACAACGAGATGAAAGCTGTGGAGGTGTCTCTGTAGTGTAGGTAATATAGACATCTGTTTTGAGTTAATTATTTATCATTACGAAGAACAAAAATTAAAATTGTCATGTTTAAAGTTTATAAAGTTTAGTCTCATTTATAAATTTTCTTTCAGTGGATCGCGTCTCAGCAAAATTTATAAAAAAATTAAAAACTATGAAATTCATTATAAATTATTTATATTCTCGTGTATTTACTTTTTCAAAAATATAGCTGTATCTGTAAGATTTGAGGTTTTCATAGCGGTGATTATGACCTCTGAAACGTTGGATAACATCGACCAGACTACACAGCGCAACAACCCATAAGACAGAACTCGTCATAGCTGTATCTCTTACAAATGGAGTGATTGTAGCATTATAACTTTCCTTACACAATAAAAAGGGAGTTGTTACAATAAATGTATAATTATTGAAATCAGTACGTTCAGTTCAATGCAGTTACATTCTAAAATCACGACCTAACTTGTTTGTCTGTTGCAAGAATTTCTGTTTTTCGTAAAATAAAGTACATTGGTTTTCCCGTTCACAATCAAGCAGCAAAATGTTTCAAAATAAAAAACAGCATTTTAATGGCAACAGCAGGAAGTGACATTTCATTTTAAGATGTTATTAACCTGTCAAATGTCTGTAAATGTTCATATTTTGGCGCACATAGAATCAATTAATTTTCTTTCAAGTGTGGCAATAACATCAGCTAAATATTGCACGACAAAAAGGAATCCTTGGTCATGATAATTATTAACCAACGTAGGAGGCAGAGGTTATAGAGTGAACAGTCCAAACCATAACACCGAGAAACCTTGCCCTGATAACTGCCTGGTAACAGTTGTAATAATTTACAAGCATAAACGACACATATACGTAGTCCAACAAATGTAACCCTGTAAGGCCAAAAATCCCTTAACAGTGTTACTTTGTCAAAAAATGCATAACAGACAAGATATTCAACAGGGGTGTGCTGACAATTTGTTAACACGGAGCTCGTAGAATCGAACTAAATTTTTTGTTTTGGCATTTGATATCAGGGAAGGGAAGGAAGGGATATTATGATGCTAGTGCATCGCCTGTGTAATCTGATATTTTATGCTTCGATAACAAAGGGCTCAAATAATTAGCCAAACACAATAAAGGACTCGCGTGAGTACATCTAAGCCCCCTGAAGCACACCCCTGATCTTGAGTACCTCGGCTGAACTCTGTAAAAAGTTCTAGTTTAGAACTATCATTTAGCTCCTCTTAGACTGGTAATTAAATTTATTTAAATTCCCGCTAAAGGCATTACCAAACCCAAGGATCTGAGATCACATTACTGCCGTCAGAGTGTGTGTTTCTTGAACTGATTACCAGGAATGCTTTCGTTTGCCTCTCAAATAAACTTGCGTTAGTTTTATTTAAATTCCTTCCTCATATAAGCTAAGCGTTACAAGTTAATGCACCACTTACTACGTTCTCATCATGGAAGAGTCAATATTAGCAGAGTGAGTATTATGTATTTGCTTCGAGCTATCAGTGGTGTTGACTCTTGTAAACTCGATAACAAACACACCGCATGATTGTTTGCTCCTTTGTTGACTCTTTTCTCCCATGTCGTTTTGTACACAAGCTACAAGAAAAAGAACAAATAATGGAGTTTGTTTTTGAAAAATAAACCAAACTTACGTTTGTAACAAAAACTATACCAGAGCATACAGTGGTTGCTGTGTGATTGATGCTGGTATAGCCAGTGGAGTTGGAGGCTAAATAACTTTTTTAGAATGTTTGCTAAGTGTTCTCTGTAATTGGTGTCTTGTAAAATGTGTAACTGAAGGATATTATACTGAAATTATCTTTCTACGACTGTTTCTTGTGTCGAAATGAAGACATTGATCGGTGAAATGAAAAATTACATTCTCGTCGTGGCTTACATATAAATATGCCTGTACGTTATGACATTTCAGGTTCTCGCGGCAGCAGGGATAATGATGATGATTGTCTTTTGAGATATTGCGACGTTTCAGAGATGCTAGTACTAATAATGCATACTGCTATAGAACTACTGGCAATAATAACTGTAGGAGCGTGCCTGCTAAACATTAACACTAAAATAAGCTTCCACACTAGATATATCAGCTGTCTACGACTTTAAATTAGGTCAACATTTGGTTATTCATTAAGATAATGATTCAGACCAGTATAGGCTTATATTCTCTCTTAGATCACACCTATTTGATAACCTTCTAATTTAATATGACGTCAAATTAGATTATTCATAAGTAGGCCAAACCTGAACTCAGGTTTCAGTAACTGCAATCAATACAAAAAACATACACACTATTAGACTTCTATGGAAATCTGGAAAGAGGGCTTTACTAAAGTTTCGCATAATAACAGCCATATCTCTGATTTTATATGGAGACAATTAACGAAACAAACTAAAGAGAGGGAATGCATTTCCTTTGATCGGTCGCAGGATTCAAAATGGCAGGTCAAAAGGTATTAGATATATTGAGCAGAGAATACCACACACCACAACAATGAAAATATAGGGATTAATGTAAAAAAGTAATGGACAGAGCATGTGGAAAGATGGCCAAAAATCTATTCCTGAAACTGCTCTATCGACAGGATATAAACCGAATGACAGAAGATGCCAAGGACGTCCAGAAAAGAAAGATTAAACGAAATGTTTTAGCTAATCTTGTTTATTCCGTGATACCGTCAATAATATTAACCAATATAGAATATATTACAAATTCATTTTAATTAACAATTTTAATTGAGTAACAGGCACCTGTCTGAATGTCTACATGTACTTTCATATTAGCTTAATCATAATAAATGAACCAGAAATTAATGTTTAGTCTCTTAATCTCAAAATTGTGGGATTTTGAAAGAGAACTTTGTAATTAAAGTAGTTGGTTTAAAATTAAGATATCATTTTAAGCACTCTTTTGATAAACTGGAATTCATCTCATCCAATTGCTTACTGATGACCTTCTATCTTGTGAAATCCTTAACCATGGCATATAAATTTATGTAGAATAGAAGAGTTAGTGGTGAAAACGCTTGTACGTGTTCTGTGACACAGTAATTTCCTCCACATCAGGTGTAATGAGTATGGCCACCTATACCAAGGAAAGCAACATGAGAGCGTTAACACCACACACATGAATCGTGACGAGAACATTATACACTAGAGACTCCTTACGAAACGTAAATAACAAAATAAACACAGGCTGTAAGTTTCTCCTCTCTGGTCCCACCAGACTGTTAGCCCACGGACCAGCCCAGAACCATTGACTCTGTTAATCTCAAGTCGGATGGCTTCGGCTCTCAAGACAAACTCGCATCGACTATAAATCTGCTGAATGGTCAAGGTTAAAACAAAAACACTTAAATAATACGCTGCAATATATTACATGTTTTTTTCAGCGAGATCGAGTCTGAGGTTACCTTTGCACTCGGAAAGCGAAACGACAGCAAATTATGTTATTATAAGTAGCCTATTGTGTTTGTGTTTTACCTTAGCGAACGTTGTCTTCCCAATTTCATATACCTAGCCTGTTGCGTAAAAAGCAGAACTATTATCAAAATGGAAAAATAGGTGATATACATAAGTCCTTCGAGTTAAACACTAGAATAGTACCTAAAATAGGCCACAACCGCTGCTTTTACTTCCCTTACAAGCTATCATTTATGAATTGTCTTAACAGCCAAATAATTTAGCAAGACCGAAGTATGGCTCATCAGAATGCCATAGGATAGAGGAAAGGTCTTATGTATATCTAACGAGATTCAATTTGCCTGTCCGTGATGCCTAGCTTAGACAACTTTCCGGTAGAAATTAAAATATTACTTTAGAACTGAAGGGGACTTCAGTAAATTTTACCAGAATTTTAGTCGTCAGAGAGGCATAGACCGTTGAAGTCGTTGTTGTTACGCAAACATTAGCCTATAAAACAAAGGAAAGAGCAGAAACTTTCAATTCATTTCAAAGGCAACTCAATATAACTTTGTTTTACAAGTACACGATTTCCGATTTCACGTTATTTTGGCATGTTTCGCCGTGTAGTCCACTAGAAGTTTACCGACGTTTTGGAGGTGCTTGATGCCTCCATCATCAGGGCTATGAATGTGTGAGGTAGCAAATACGTCTGAAACATTGGAAATTTTTCAGCTAGACTACACGGCAATATCCCAGAAAACAGTCATCTTCGTAGAAATTAGAAGGTGATATCTGACTTCTATGGTGAAGTGCCTTACGTTCTGTCTCGTTTTAAGTTCACCAGTCGAATACATAAAATCTCTGAAAGGATAAATGAAAAGGATGTGTGAATATAGAGGCCGAATGATGTGTAAGCATAAACAGACCTATGATGAAAGTGTCGGTGTGTTTATTCGAACGGCGTGGATGGAGAAAAAAATATAAATGTATGTAATTAAAAAGTTATAATTTCTGTTAAGATAATCACACTAAATCAGTGGCAAACCCAGTTCTAGTAGTCAAGTCATAAAGATATACATAATCATTAAATCCTTCCAAAAGAATCGCCTCACAATGCTAAGACATTGTTAGTAACATGTCGCTGTTGTATTACATAGTACAACATATCTTTTATATTCCTCCAATTTCAGTAGTCTGGCGGCGCATTACTAGCCGCCACTGGTAGTTACTAACAAACACATCTTGTTTTCTGGGTAACCACCCGCGTTTTCAATACACCTGCTCCAACGGTAGACATGCCTCCCGATTTCTTGAGAATAAAATGTTTTCGGTTGGAACTTCACTTGTCATTCTTTCCTGATTCTTCAGTTACGCTGATTATGCTGATCGATCCGCTACTTAACCTCAACACATGTTCCTGTCAATGGCCGACAAGAACGCACATCCTCATCAAAAATCGTCTTGGCTCCTCTGAATCGTTCCACTGACCTGGGACTTACACTTGCTCCCCCAGTGACGGATCATTGTTGTTCTTTAGTGAATTTCATCACAGGACATCGGAGCGACCAAGTTGAAGGCGTCAGAGTGTCGTCACTTCTCAAGGGGGCAATGAAAATCTCCTACGTGTAAATGGGAGAAAGTCTTGTCCCTAGGTTTTCGAGGCTTTCGGGTGAGAGCCGCGTCGAATGTTTCGTGTCCCTTATATCCACCTTGAAAATTGCAACTGCAGTATTTGCCGAAATGCTGGTTAAAACCAAACATTCGACGTTGCTGTCTCACAGAATTCGAAGTTACGCGAGTTGGAGGAAGTTCATGCTGTTTATATCCGTCAGTGATGCCTGCCATGTCGGCCCTTGGGGGGGGGGGGGGGGGGGTATAGCTCCTACTCATTTTTGACTTCGGCACCATATGGGGGTGAGTGGTCAGCATCACGTCTCGGCCGCGCTTTACCCCCGAGAAAGAACCCCGGTACCCATTGGATAGGAGGCTGGTTGGGCCTAATGTTCTTAAAGACAAACAAAAGGGGGTTTCTGCTCATTAACACAGCAACATTTTTATTTTATTGTAGTATATATATATACACGCACACAGAACTACAAAGACAGTGTGTAAATTGCGACGGACTGGCGTAGTGTACGTTCTAAAAAAGTTTTAGCAGCAATTCTCATGAAGTTTACCGAATTGACACATTTGTATTTTTGTTCCATAACTGCTGCCTATTGTAGTAACACGTCTTACATTCAAAAAAGTCACTAAAACAAAGAAAATAACATTAAAGATAATTTCGAATAAATGTGGCTGTGCTAGAAACATCCCAGTATTGAAACGTGTAGACAAATGAAGGCTCTCTGAGCATTGGGATGGGTTTTGCTTTCCGGCCGCATTGTCACTAGAAAGGAAGACTCCGGTTCCCAGTGAATAGGAGGAAGCTGGATGGAATCGAAAGGACGTCGTAGCAAAGAGAAAAGGCTCTGCTGGTATCGTCTACCCCAGTGTATTGATTAAGCTAATCATTTCATATAATAACAATGAAAATTGTAATAATAACAATTTAAATCCTGATCGAATTTCTCGAAGCGCAGTTATAACAATCGTTTGAAGAGCTCAAGAATTTGGTGCGCCGTAAATGGCCGTGTAATTTTAATCAAATCCTGGTTTTTAAAGCTTCATCTCACCTATGCCCCTACTTGCCAACATCCCCTACGTTTTATGTCTGTAGCAGTCAAAATTTACTTATTTACGTGTTTATTTCAGAACTTTGCTCCATAAGACAAGCTCCTTTATAAACAAGATTCATGAATCTCCTTTGTTGTTAGAGAATACAAGACGGAGAGAGGGTGGGAGACGGATACAACCGGAAACCTGCATTAACGAAGCAAATTGAGAGAATTGGAGTAGGAACCACTACTTGAAAGATGGGCTACGTTCAGTCTCCTAAGATACGACGAGACTAACGTAGTGGTAATGTAACCAGAGCGTGGTTGGACACACAATGGTATAAATCGTGTTCGAAACAGACGAATATTTAAAATAGGACTGTTGTTTCTCCATGTGACAGTTACAAAACAGGAACAAAAACAAGAAACTGATAATTACTTGCTTACCATCATCTCATCCGAATGACTTTTTTCTGACAGAAAGCAACAATTTGTTTAAAAAAATAAGCGACGTTAGCTAAATTATGTAAAACAAGATTCAGTCTAGGTAATTTAAAAATGAAGTTTGTGCTTCGTTACTCACCACGCTATGCAGACGTACGGTGGAGTGGAGGTATAGCTCCCCACATTCTTAATCTCGGCACTAGGTGGAAATGATTGGCTAGCTTCACGCTTCGGGCACTTTGCCCTCAACGAATGAACTCGATACTATTTAGATAGACTGAATGGCCCCAGAACCAATTTGGTCGTTGTGGCAAACAGAAAAATCCTGCCCTGTGAGAGATTCAAACCCAATGTAGTCAGTGTTGTAAATTTATTTAATATTTACTGTCTCTAGACCGAGATTTGATCCCACAACGTCTCTAATACGAAGGAAGAATGAGTACTAAATATTCCACCGTTGTTCGGACAGAATACTCAATACGTAAGTGATTCTGGCCCCAACTTCTGTTTCCTGTTTACTTTGGGCCTGTCTTATATTTCTCCTTGAATAAAACTTATTTTCAAACATCTCACATTCTTCCGGAAATTTTCCCATCACGTTTTCCTTCCTCGGTCACTTCCGACGAAAGTCCCAAGTTTGTGGAACTTTTTAAGTTCCTAGACGAAGATTTGTTTAACTCTGCATGCCACGTTTTTCCAAGTAGCGTGTTCCCCACATCATAGGGATACTCAATGGCCTGCAGCCGTGCACCTGGTCATATGGTCGTACTTTAATTATAAAATAAAGTAACGTTGAAACTAGATCCTGAGCCAAGAGCCTGCTTCGTCTTCACTTCTCCCGTTAAGAGCCGCGCCGACGTACATCTATATCAGTCATTCCGGTCTGGTCCATACCATCTCTCTCTGCAGCACAAGCAACGAGCCATGGAGATTCTCACTGGATCGGAACACAGCTTCAGTTCCACTGTTGCAAAGTACAGACAGTTGCAAAAGGAATCGTCCTCACTTCATCTAGTGACTACTGCACAAATTTCTGTCTTGTGCAGAACTAATCTTGCTAACGGAGATAATGGCTGTAATGGACCTTCGACTGGGAAATTTGGAAACGGGGCGTCATGAATGATAAATTAATAAATAAAGTGACTAGTTATTAAGATTTCTTTCTTCTGGGTTGTTGGCAAACATCTATCAGACTACACAGCACAACGACCCAGAAGACAGAAATCTTCATACTCACCACTGTGGAAACTTCAAATCATACATGACTAGTTATTAGCCTGACGATCGAAGTTCCATTTCGGGAACAAATTCAATGGATGGGTGTCCTTGAGAATTTAACAGTCCCTCAGCTGGTAAGGAAGCCCCCCCCATTCGATATAGATCTTGAATTTGTATAATTAAAAAATATTGCTTCAATATATTTCTGTCATTGAAAAGTGTTGTATTTTCTATGACGTAAGAAAAGGATTTTTGAATGCTATTTACATGACATTGACTTCAAAGGGGGAATATCAAACTCCATGTAGCACAGCCCTTCTTGAGAATCTAATATTCCCTCACCTAGTTAAGAAATTTCCTGCCTTTTATGAAACCTGGTGTTGCATTACTGCTTTCGTATAAGCGCGAAGCCGGTTCCTATCCTAGGGCACACAAATCCAACCCAGATTTTCATATCCTGTTTCTCTAAGATCCATTTTAATATTATATCTCATCTACACTGAGGTCTTATGAGTTTTCTCTTCCTATCTAGTTTTTCCGACTCAAATTCTACATGCATTTTCATATCACGCGTGCCTGCTTCAAGTCTCGACATTCGCATCCTACTTCATTCGACTATCGTAATAATATTCGATGAGGTATACAGATTATTCAATTCAATTCAATTCAATTCATTTATTTAAGTGCTTGACAACAGCCAAATAAGGCCATTAAGAGCCAAGCACTAAACCAGAGTACAGGATAAGATACAATAAATATTTAAATTCATTTCAATAATAATAAAAGTAAAACATTACAAATATAAGAACAAACAAACAAATAAAACTAAATATATAAATGTACCATATTAATAATAATAATGATAATTCAATTCATTTATTGAATAATATTTCACAAGTGAATGGGCAAAATACGATACCTAAGTAATATAATTCAATTAATAATACTAAATAAAACATTAAACAATAAAAAACAATAAACCTTTCAGAGGCAAAATCAGTGTGTAATGAATTTACTTAGAGAGGCCGTCTGCCATGCCGTTGTCTTCTTTTGGCCCGGCAAAGAAGACGCGGTAATGCGATGCAACATCAAGAGGCTCTTTGGGACTGGGAAAAGACATAGATGGGTCCCGCAAAGCCTGTACCAAGGCGAGACAAATCGTAAGCCCAATTTACACTTTTATCGAGGGGCGTGAAGAAAACTTCTTGCTTATTCCGATGGATGGAGAAGTAGAGAAGAGGACGGGGTTACCATCTTCTCAAACAACAGCACAATCATTGAGGCGGTTAAAATTGCACGCTTGCCAGTAAATGCACATCTCTCTTCATACAATTCAAGAATGTAGTCGCTACTCAGCTGGAGAGTAGGTTGCTGGGTGCTGAATGAAAGGCAACAACGACTCCAGCACATGAAGTGAACATCACTGAATCGAAAGGAAACACTTTATAAATCTACAGAAGACATTTTATTAGGAAGAAGGAGGCCACATTCCAAATACCAGTTATAGTTCAGCAAGATTAAAAATCAGTGCAATTTCGAATTGACCAGATTTGTTTTTTAAGAATTAAACCAATGAATTTCCTTGCACACACACACATATACATATATGCCTTCTGGGATGTTGTGCCGTGTAATCTGCTCGAAGTTTGCTGACGTTTTAGATGTGTTTGCTTCTTTCATCATTATCGCCCTTTTGATGGAAAAAGATCCCGAGATTTATAAACTTCTAGGAGAATGCTTTTAACTTAAGGGAGAAAAATTAATAAGAGAATTGATAAAAACATACGATAAAAAGCCTGACACACTTTTCAGAAAACAGTATCTATTATTAGAGTCACAAACTTAAGGGAGATGAGATGGACAGACCATGTAGCATGTATTGGCGATAAGAGAAACCAATATTAACATTTTATATGGAGGATAACATTAAAATGGCTGGTAAATAAATAGGATGTGAGGGCTTGAACTACATTCCACTGGACCAGAATAGGGTAGACGGTAAAGAAGCTTGTTTTAAATAAAATACTGATTATCTTCTAATCAGTTGAGTAACTTTCAGGATCTCAAGGACATTTTTCAATGGAGATAAAATTTGTATTATGTAGATACCAAAGAAACAAGTTAGTAGGAAATACATAACCTGCAGAAGTAAACAGGAGACATTAAGAAACAATAGGAAATTACTTTTTCAGTCACCCTGTAACGGAATGTGTGGAAGTCCTGCGTAACGTCACCACGAGGCAAGAACAGCAGCAGCAACCTCTTGAGGCTGGCAGGCAGATAATATTTCAGAAGGGTGTAGCATCGACTAATGAACGGGCTACAGAGAGAGTCCATTCTATGTATGTGATGATAAATAAACCAGTAAATGTGGTGGGTGACCTGCATGACCTGACCACAGAACAAAGTAAGGCCAATTTTATACCAGCCAACTGGTTTTGTCGTAGTCAGTCGACAAGAGTGTCGTTGTTCTGTACTTCACGATCGGCTTTCGCGGACCGCACTTCTGGCCCATATTTTAGTCTGAACGCAGAGAGAAAGCGATCATGTGGGAGAACAAGGCTTCGATGGGAGGATTATATTAAAATGGAAGTTAAATAAATAATGCGCGAGGATGTGGCCTGGATAAAAGTGGATCAGGGTGTGATCTAGTTGCGTGTCGTTGTAACACGGTAATGAACCGTTGGATTTCATAAAAGGAGCGGAGTTTTGTAACTGAGTGACCATCGGGTTCTTAAGCACGGAGTTAATAGGTTTATATACTGCACCTAGTACATAAATATTGTTAGCCTAATCATTAATTTATACAGCCTATTAATCTAAGATAAAATATTCCATATTTTATGGATGTGTATCTTAGTTTTATGTAATTTCAACGTCAATACGTTTGCATAAAGACCACCAAAAATAGCTGAAGCATTGTAAGCTTCTTACCAAACAAGTTCTTCTTCTTTGACCTAAAAGTATTACGCACACAGATTTGTTATTCAAAAGTAATTTTGAAATCATAATTTTCAAAGCATGGCTGAAGTCTTGTAACAGACGATCGACCTATCGCAAGGCCTGTAGAAGCACGTAGACATGTACCACCAAGCTCCGAATGGGATCCAAAATCACAATCAGTGTTCGAACGGCTTCTCCTTCTTTGGGGCCATTTTGTAACTTGTATTAACACGTTTTTACACTAACATTGAAGTAGTGTTTGTTTAAACATATTTTAAAACCTAACTTGTTGCTTTTCCATTCCAAACTCAAATAACAAATCGCAGAATTTGAATAGTTCCAGATCTATAGTAGCGCGATATTGTGACCGGCTAAAAATGTATTTCTGTTATGTAGGGGATTTCCGTTTCTTCAGTTCTGTATTCGAATAAAAAGAACATGTAAATTTAAAAAAAATCAAAATCTAGAACAAAAGGCTGATGTTGTAAAACAAGTCTGCGATCAGAACTACAACATTATCTTCAGCAGTCGTGTGAAGAACTAGCTTTGGTTTCCATTCTGCCATTTAAGCTGACGAAAATTCAACATCTGTAAACTTCTGTAGTCCCAAGCACTGGATACGTTCGAATTGTTAATCGTAAGCAAAATGAACATTCTGTTACCTCACGTAAGTTTATATTCACTGCATGTACAATGCAGTTGGAGGTAGCCTGGAACAGGAATGGAATTCCTTTAAGTTATACACAGTCAGACCCGTTCTGTGTCATGTCCACATATTCACAACCACTAGTTTGAGGAAAACGTTAAATTAAAGGCTTACTGCTTGTACAAACCGGAACCATCTCTGCGGGGGGTACAATCAGTAGCTTGATCCCAGGGGGCAATATAAATGTTCATGATATTTACAGATCTGATAGTACGTAGACCGGTCTTTTTGAGTGTGTGAGAATGAGTCAAATTAAACTGCAGTTATTGGCTGTTAATTCTGAATTTCTGACACGTCATGAAGTAGACGGACTGGGAAATAAAACTGGGCGTCAATAACTCAAAATCCATTTGATATGCATCATTTACGGTAACACCAAAATCGAATAAGGTCGTTAGTCAGACTTATCTAGCACCATTATGTTTGTTGAATTGAAGGTCTCCACAGAGTAGTCCAAGTTTACTTCAAGGTTGATGTTGATGCTTTGACGGTGCAGTGACCATTCAGTCAGGGAGCCACATGTAATCTTTGGGTTTGGCTTATTCACACTTAGCATATAATTTATGACTATGACTTCACATATATGAGCATACCTCAGTACTAAATTAGGTTATACCCGACATAGTTATTCTATTAATTTCAGGAGTCACACAACAAACACACAGACGTAATGGCGCTGTAAGGTTTGTTTTTCGTTTTGAAAACAGTCTAAAAGATAAACATTCAGAGCGGATGAATAAAAAATAACGTGTCAAAATTACAATCAACATTTTTCGTCTTGTAGTCAGCTCAACAGAAATTTTAATATTCCAACCGCGCCAGGAGACTTGTCTAGAAGAAAGCTGTTTCCATTCTCTATCTTCTTCGTTTCTATTTTTCTTTCGTCTTTCTACCTGCTCCAGCAGAGCCATGTTTCTCAGAGAACGAAAAAAATACTAGGAAACATTTGCATTTCAATAAAATGCTTTTAGAAGTTAAGAGATACAGGCATGTTCGAAATAATATACAGCCGGGGTCGGAATTGTTGTATCGTACTATAATTGACTTGCTTCACTTTGTAGCGTTATTCACGGGGATAGAGACAATAAATCTGCAGCCAACTTGACAAACGTGAAAATTGTATATCGAAAAAAACTCATAACTACATAATAGATGTCGTTCATGTCAGCATATTTAGGCTTTCTTTTAATTTGTTTCCTTCTGTTCTTTAACTTCTTTATAAAATAACGACTAAGAACATAACCCTTATAATAAACATCTTCAATATTCACAAGTTTACTATTTAGAAAGAAACCATAGCTTTCAGTCCGTCATATCATGTATATTTGTTTCTACACAAATTATCAACATACATCCTCAAACTGACGACTATTGCATTTACTCATTGAGAAAGTGTTCTGTTACAGATGTCAACACATGACTGCATTCTTCTTGTAAAAGATGATTCACAGACAATGATATGTAAATAAATGTAACCACTACATGAAGTGCAGTCCTTCTTAAGAGGCTAACAGTAGCTAAGGTGGTTCAGAAACAAGGTCTGGTTTATTACAGTATTCACTACAGCCCGCAATTAGAGCTCTATCCTGAGAAAATTAATCTGTTCCAAATCTCACATACTGTTTTATTATAGTACATTTTAATAGTAGCGCTGTATCAACACCTATGCTCACTTCAGGCAATATGACAAAAATTTTGCACGAATTTTTCGTCTCACCCAAGCAAGGTATTTACCCCACTAATTTCATCCTCCTTGATTTTATAGATGGCAATGACATTTTTTGAAGAGTCCAAATTATGGATCTCTCATTATGTAATTTTCTGCATTCTCCTGTTACTTCCCTACTCTTAACTCCAAGTTCTCCTGAAAACATTGTTCTCTGACAACCTAAGTCCACGTACTTGACCAAATTTTACAAATATGTAAAAATATCTGTCATAATTGTTTACGTTTTTAGATAAGAGAAAGGGCAGTCAAAAGAAGGAATTCCTCAGTTCAGTCTTGTTTTTCATTTCTTTGTGAATGTTAATTTAGACGTGTTATTACCATTCACAAGTATTTTATCTATCCACATTTTCAAAAGATTTATTATCTGTCTTTATATCACAGTTTTGGCTCTGTCGTGGCGACAAGACAAAAATATATTAGATTCTACACTTCGAAATTCAGGACCCATTTCTTTGGCTTCTTCCCAGCCAAACTCTTTTGCGTTACTAAGCCTCTATGTTACGGTACTACAGCAATTATTAGATTTTAATATTCATCCTACAGTTCTTCTGGAGGGATAAGTAGCAGATACACTCAGAATCGTCAGTAAGGGAATAGTATTTAGTTATGTGCATTACAGCATATAAACCGCAGACTACAATCAGACCACCTAACTTGATAATTGCTCGTAGTATCCTGCGTTAAAGCAACAGTTACTGAAATGATGCCCATACAAGGAAGAAGTCAATCGTTACATAACACATACATATTCATATATTAGTCTCAGTTGTCTATCTTAGTAACAAAGTGTATGTACTTCAAGCTTCCTGACAATTTTAACTGCATGAGGCAAACAGTCTAATTTCAAAGATTGTATTTTAATGTTAATTACATACGAGAGTAGAAATTGGTTTACATGCTGCATGCAAATGTCTGGGTACCGTAATTGTATTATTTATCGTGTTATCAGCTCCGTTAATCGAAATCACCGGTACTCGTAAGCAGTCAAACAGGTAGCACGGTAAACATATTAGGTGGACAGTTGGGATGGGTTCATAAACAAGTGACGTGACGTAGATGACAGGCAACCCCAAACCATCCAGATCTACCCCTCAACATTAAACAACCCCTTCAGTTCAGCTACAGCTTTCCACCGGTAACTATACTCACATTATTTTTTAGGTATAGCTCCTACTCATTCTTGACCTCGGCACTAGATGGTGGTGAGTGGTCAGCATCAAGCCCCTCCGCCCTTTACCCCCGGGAGTGGACCCCGGTACCCATTGGATAGGAGGCTGGGAGATACCCACATAGTCCACTCTACTAAAATCGGAAAACTGCTTAAGACACAGTCTTTTACGTGGTGAAGTCAGTAACAGAAAATATGTACACAAATTAGGAGTCATACCTTTCCTTTCGAACACTTAAATGAGAGCCGCCTGAAGATGATCAATTAAGGTTGAAACATGTAGTGTATTCTTAATGATCTGCAATCAAAAATTGTTGTAGGCGGAATGTCAACCTAACGCTCAAAACACAACAGGACGCATCTCCTTAAAACTTATCTCATTCTGATTTACAAGATCAATTCTATTGCAGATTCTAACAATTACAAAAGCAGAAACATTACAAGTTTTTTTTAAGTGGGAAATTTTTGCATGGTTGGAATCAGTACTAGCAACTTTATAATTAATAATTTGTTGTTCTCGGAAGCATTTCCATAGATTGAAACATGCAAAGGAGGCAGCCATTATACGCACTCCCCAGACTTTGTTAAGGCACGCTGCGCTACTATTTAGTCCTGATGATGGAGGCAATGTGTTTATATGAAACGTCGGCAACACAGCCCACTACCACACGGCATCAACATTCAAAAGCAAACAACATTTAGTCGTTTGGGTTTAGGATGTCTAGTCAATAAATTTGAAGACATAAGGACAATGGCAGGTTTAGTGAAGATGTTTATCACCATGAAAAGGAACTAATTTATTTAAAACACTATCAAATAATTAACCAGGAAGGAGGAAAGACCCAAAATACTCGATCATAATTGCCTGTCCTCCGGTGGGGGCAGAACTGGGTTCCTGTCAAATAAGACACAATATTTTGATTCAAAACACGACTAATTTATTCAATGTTCATTTATTTTCTTTATGTACGAGGTTTTACTGTGGCTTCTCACTCCCTGGGAATCATATTTGAGGATTTGCATACAACCTACTTGTAGGCATGAAAATTACTCAGTACGATATTGTCCTGATGATGGAGGCAGCAACGACCTCTGAAACGTCGGTAAAATTCCACCAGGCTACAAGGAGATCCAAGCCAGAAAACAACCATCTTGCACGTACATTTGGTTACCCACAGTAGCATTACGATGATAAAATGGTGGAGTGGTATTTATCCGAACGCTTTCAAATGCTTACGTAATTCCTTGTTTTACTTAGAGTTAGAGTAGAACTTCTGAAGCGTGTCTTCCTGATTTACGTACCAGAAGACAAAGGCAAATAAATATTATTTTAATGCTTCATAACATTTACGAGCCTGCAATTAATTTGCAGTTAAACTTGAGTTATGTGTCCACTAAAATTACTCATCTCCTAGAACTCATAACAGCTTTAATTATTATTATTATCACGTAATTTAAACCTCATAGCTACTACCAACTAACTGAATTGAGCAGGGTAATTCTTTAGAAGCTAATAGTCGCTCAGCTAGTGAACATATTTATCGAATTTTTGTGGAACCCAAAGATTCATTGCCGAATTCATGAGATTTCGCTAAAGAATATATTTTAAGCCTGCGTAATCCAATTTATACACACACAAAATTAACACTAGTTTTAAGCTAAACTGTAATGTTATATGCCTACTTATTCCAGTTTAAAAAGCATTATCTTTTTTAAATGTATTTCTCGTAGTTTCGTTACGTGCTGCATGCCATACATATTCCATTCTCCTCGATATGATCACCCTAACAATACTTGCTACAGAGTACAAATTACTAACATTTTCATTTCGGAATCCTGCGAGGAATAACGTTACATATAGGCTATGGCTTTATTTGTAATGAATTTTGGCCTGATTGGCCAGTGTGTTAGTAGGGCTAATACAATTCGTAGAAAGATTTTAAAAATTTCAGACTACAAAAATATAACATATATATCCGGCTTAAAGTCGATATCTTGTATATTAAAATATTCAGTATTTGCTAATACAAACATCTCGTTCCTTTAACAAAATCAGAAAATATTTCCACTTTATTAACATTTTTAGAAATTCAAAGTAACAAATACTTCACATCCAAATATTACACACTTTTACTTAAGACCACGTTATTTAAGTTTAGAACCAAATATATTTTTCATTGCCTTTTGGAGCGTTTGTAACTAAAAGCTACAAAAAGTCTGTTAGCTTCGTTTAGTTTGTATTTCCATCCGTCTGCCAGCATGTAAAAATTGGAGAAACAGTGGACGAATTTTTTGTAAAATTGGACACTAAAGGGATTTCTACGGAAACAATTTTGCACGTTTCAATTCGACATATTTAGTTAACATTTGATTGTGTTTAAGCATATTTAAAAGAAACTTCTTTCTATTGCATTTGTTCATTAGTCTGCCTTTCTGCACTATAATAATTTAATGCTCATTTTGAACGTCTGATCCTTATTTTGGTTTTATTTATTAGTTCTTTGTTTGTTTTGTATCTATAATTGACCATTCACCTGTTGACTCAGCATGCTAAAACAACTGAACTGAATTATTATTCAATTAAATAACTGTTACCATGTGGACTGTTTTTGTGTATGTAAAATATTTCTTTCTGCTTGAAGAGTAGGTCTGCCAAGAAAAATATCATCTTTGGAACACGAGAAGACTGAAGTGAGGAATCGAGGCACAAAGTGAAACTTCGTAGTTTTAACAGCCATAAAGACTTGAAGTTGATGAAGATGTATCTCCATGTTTTATCAGGTAATATAAATCGTGAGAAAATATGAGGAATGGATGTATTTGTTCACTTATTCTTATTCTTAGAACTAAATGGAGGCGAGTGGTTAGCTTCACGCTTTAGATGCTCTAATCTCCCCCCTTACGAAAATAGTTCTTGTTTTCTTTTAGATATGAGTCTGGATGCCTTGTCGAAAAAGAAATCCCTACTCAATCCAGGAATCTAATTCCCGATGTCTACGCCCTATCCCGTATCAGTACACGGTCTCCAGGCTCTCATACGAAAAGCGTGTAGCCCCAAAACTGATACAGTGCTTTGCTAATATATGTTTTGTCTTGTCCCATTACAAGCTTCAATTTACCAATTGAACTAATAATTGAGTAACTGTTAGAAAACCGAACAAAAGACCTTTGACATGACATGTTTAAATTCATTTTTTATTATTCGTTTTCAGCTTGCATAAAACTAGTCTTCTGGACTGCTCTGATGTATAATTAATCCTGAAATTATTGTTCCTTGGACAGTTCGAGGACAGGTGCCTTAAGATGGGGACAGTTTCTCCGGAACGTTGGAATACACTTACGAATTTACACGGCGTCAAAACCCAAAAGAATAACATCGCCCTTACTGCGTAAAGACATCAAATTTCAAATTTTGATGACTCCATCCATTTAAGAGGCCAGCTGTCAAATTTAAAGAGGTTGCAAAGAGCTAGCCGTACAACTTGGGTTATAGAGGGGAAACCTAGTGGCCATTTGGTTAGCCAAGAAGCAGATCAGAGGATAATTTTCAAAATTTATGTTAGGGAAATGTGTTTTACTTATACAACTGGATTAACACTGTTAAGTTGATAGTGATAGTATTAGAAAAAATTCCTTCGTCCTTTCTATAAGCAATGAACATGCAAATGGAATATTGTTTTACTAAAATAAACCTCTAACATGCGAGCCTTATGTTCAATATTGTTAATTGCATTAAACAAAATTCTTAGCCAGTATCATCTCTATTCCATCCTAATAACCAATTTCCCTAAGATCAACATTAATGTTATTGCCTTTTTTCCCTCTCAGTCTTTCATGTTGGCATGTTACAGGGGGTTTCCGCACCAAAATATTTACATCCTCTTTTTTACCTATCGTAGAATAATAATAGCTGACCCGTGTCAGTGACAAAATTCCTATAATATCTGGTTTTTACCTAGAGGTAGTGATATCTGACTGTCCGAAATGTAAGCGTTTTACATTCGTTGTTGCTAAAGTATATATTATCTTAATATTTAAACGAAATAATCAGAAGGTATTTGAAAACTACCTATTAAGAGCAACCTAATTTTACTTAAAAATTCCTTATTTTTATGTACCAAAGTGTATCATGAATGTAAAGTCTTGATAAAACTGAATTGCTTTTAACCAAATTCTAAAATGACTTATTTAGTTAAATTTCCAAAGCATACATGTGCATCCAACAAACTACACACACATACAAACTTTAATACATGCCTATTTAGGTGGAAAGATCGGATGTTATGGTCAAGGGCTGTTCCTAAGGACCATATCAATATATAACACGCTATATTAAATGGACGTTCTGTAGTTACTCGGAACAGAAAATGCTGCAAACATAAAGAGCTGAAAAGAAGGAACGGCAGCCTCTCTCGTTCTAGCCATAAGATTAGACCATTTCCCTCTAAAGAGTTCAATCTGACAGGACGTATTTTATATTAAAGTTTTATAACCCCCACAATTTTAAGTGGCACAAAGATATGGGGCGTGTCAAGTCGTCTCCGCGGGTGGGAAAGGGAAGAGGGTTAAGATTTTATAAGGTTTAAAAATGATAATCAACTGTAAAAACTACACGAGTGATTCCTGGACCACGTGCTGTGGACCTTATAGATGTAAACGTGATGTCTTCTAGTTACGTAACTTCCAACAACTGCTGTTAAAGTTCAGTTTTTCGCAATGAATTATAAAATTCCATATGCTATAATAGCAATTTTATATTATACGTTACATCATTTGATAGAGCACACTTTCTTGAAAATCTAAGTAGTGCACACGAAAGACTACAACCAATTCTGAGGCCTAATGAATTACTTACCACGACCCGACAGATTGAACTTTGTATAGTTGTCAAGTCTAAATTATTTTAAATGTTTATAAAAATAACTTCATATAAATCTATATGAAGTCCAGTGATTAGTTTAAATCTGTATACAATGTTTGTACTTTCACACGTTTAATCTGTAAACTAGATTAACTTAAATTCAATTTGTGTCAATTAAGTTTTAACATTTGTTGACACATTCCGATTTTAGATGGAATCTAACAACACCAGACACTTTACGTGAAGTCCTACATCAGTTTCTGCACGCGGTCGTGAATGGTTGATTAATCTCTTCGTGAGGAAACCCTATCCAGGAAAATATAACGTGGGAAATCCCCAGTCGAAAATTCTTGTATGGAGAACTATCCGAGCACCACACGAGCAACCCTCTGTGATGACGTCATCGCACAACCAGACAGACTCCAGACACCCTACCCACGAACAGGTAAGTGATTCTACAAAACTTTGGTGTCACTGATGCCATTCATAATAGTGAAAGGACCAATTTTTATAAACAAATCAAAGTTGTCTTGCTACGTATAGTCTACATTTACCAAGTTATTTTACGTATTGTAGAGTTTTCTAGGACAATCGGAAAACAACTAACTCATATGCTTGCAGCATACAGTTCACCACCTTGTTTACTGCTTCCGGTTCAACTGCATAAAGCACAACATTTAATCCTGCAGCCTACCAAAACTCATAAAACGTCTTGCGCTGCTGTATTACGAAAGCGACTAACAAAACATATAATTGCAATTAAGGAATGTTTATTTTATTTCGAAAGTACTCGTTACAGACTTTGAAGTGCTATAAAGGGAATTCATATAGTATTTACTGGAGACTTCATAATGTTAGGAAGGAACAACATGTAAGTGCTAGAAAGGAAAGTCGCATGTTTATTAAGATACTTCTAAATGCCAGAAAGGCATTCAGAGACTTCAAAATGAAGGGAAGTGAAAATTCTATGGACAAATATTTGTATACAACCTCGAGTGTATTTAAAGGTAATAAAACTAGCCAATATTTATACAAAGTTACAAATCATACTAAATTACCAATATATTACGTATGAGAGATATATACTGTGTATTTTAAGACACGCAGTAACCCTGATGCGAGCTCATCATTCAGTCTTAAGTGTTACGAGTCTCAGCATTTAGTTGCATCATGAAATCGGTTAAGCAAACAAATTACTTGTGTTGGATATAACGTTTCTTCTGTATGCTATTTAACAACAGCTTGACCGTCCTCAGATGTTACTTAAGCATCAAATAAAGTGATAATAAGATGAATGACGGAATAATGTGATAATGGGAGCGGTTTTTCTGTATTTAACATATAACACGGCATTTCTTTAGAAAGACTGAACACAATGACAAAAATCCCCCACTTAGAATAGACGGTACCGAGACTGATGTACAAAGCAACACAGGTCATACTCGTTACCGCTAACCTCACCTTCTCGGTAACATATTTAATGCTTTATCATTTTGTATCCCTGCATCAATAGATAGATTTGTTTCAGTCGTAAGACGCTGTCAGACAACTGTCATGCAATTCGCTTGACAGAAAAAATCTGCTACCGACAACCGTTTGTTCCATACATTTACGTTCTCAAGAAATCCGCTCGCTAGACCAAAGGTTGACAGACACTTGTTTTTATTCGCAAGTCTCGTGGGTCTAATCCGATGTTACAGTGAGCCGAACAACCTTACTAGAAAAACATTGTATTTCAAAGAATCTTAAATATAAATAGTTAATTATTCTCACTGACAGACATGATCTAAGCCTATAACAAAAGACATAAAACTACTATTACTAATTCAATTCAATTCATAACGTAACGTAAAATCAGACTGTTCTTTTTACAAGGCGTTAAGACAAACATTTGATGGATTTCGGGGTGTTAACACACCGAGTACAGTAAATTGAAACAGTAGGCACGAATTTTAGTAAAAATGTTGACTTCTATGTTCGTTTATTTACTTACTCTTTTCTGTCAGTGTTTGATTCTTTTGAGATTATAATAGTCATACCTTCTCTGTGGTTTGTATAAAAGATGAAAACTGATAAATTGTAGCATTATTTAATGCTAATGCTTATCTGTAAAAAACTTGACGCTTTGATCTTGGTCTTTTGAGCTAATCACAGCAAAAGTTTCAAAAACCAACAACACGGCAAAATTAAGTTGTACCAATATTCATGCAGTTGATAATAAATCTGTTGAGATGAAACGGTCGAAGTTAATAAAAAATTATACTTGTGACACTTTAGCTCTAATAGTCTTATTTATAGGATAAAAATGTAGGAAAACGAAACAACCACAAAATATGATTTGAGATTCTCATGGCTGCGGGCAAAAAGACGATTGTATTCTGTGTTGCTACACCGTGTAGTCTGGTATAAGTTTACCGACGTTTCGGGGGTGGTTGCTGTCTCCATTACAAAGGCGCAACATTGCAGACTACTAGACTCAGTGAAAACCAGAAATCTCACCTAATAATCAGCTGTGTTTGTCTGATGTCAGTGTTCATTGTTGGTAAAAAAAAGTGTGTGCCACCTTTCTATAACAACAATTTTGGTGGTGAACAAAGTGTGGTGCTCTAACTGGATTTGACTGTACTGTACTGATAATTTAACATACTTCTGAATGGTTTTTTGGGGGTTTTTTGGTACGACTTCTGTAACACCTTATAAAAAGTGCTTTAAAGCAAATATTTTTGTACAAAGCGTACGAGAATATTAACTAAATAATCTGAAATAACAAAAATTCGCTGTTACGCCTCCAAACCTATGATGCATATCTGACAAATCAACTAAATGAGAAAGGAACTGCCTGGTTTTCGGTGCGTTAATGACTGTCGCTTTCAGAGGTTATATAGTGTCGATTTTGATTGGTAAACGATCATGAATGGCGACTATGAAATGACTGAAAGGAAGAATTTGTGGCCTACCTCGAAACTATGTCCCTTGGCAGACTGAGGGAAGACGATGTTTTTCTGGGTTGTGACGCCGTATAGAATTATATGTAGATACCAACGTTGCGGAGAAATATGGTGTCTCCATCTGCACAACATCTGGAGGCTCTATGTTTCGCAGAAACATCAGTTTCTTCCTACGTGTCTACACGGCGCCAAAACCCAGAAGAAGAACACAATCCATCCTCACGGCCGTGAGAACCTCAAACCTCACGAACTGAGGAGAGTATGAAAACCTCAGTCCAGGTAGTTGGTAGCCCGCCCAAGATTTGAACCTGGTATCTCTCCCGTCTAGTTAGCCTGCACCAATACACTCGGCAATGAAGATAATTTGAATTCTTATGGAGAAACCTGTACACGTAAACCTGCTGTAGCCCCTAGTGGGCGATTGTGTGGGAGTTAAAGAAGAAGCCAGCGAGAGAGACGGAGATATGTCCTTCTCAAACCATCTTTACTTCAGTAAGCTGTCACATCACCATTTCTCAGCTCCCCTTTTCCCCTCGTCTAGCATTTTCTTCACTGACGTGTACGCCCTTACGTTTCCCCAACCCAAATTCTCGATCCTTTCTGACAATGGCCAACCTTGGACTTCTATTCCATGACCGCTAGTTGAAGAAAGAGATTGCTGTACGTACCTTCGATTCCCTTGAACTTCATCTGTATAGCGCATTCAGCATTAACATCGAACTGTGTTTTAAAGACACCGCCCGTACGAAGTCAAATCTTTGATTATGCTCGGTAAGACGCAAATAAAATGGCAATGAATGTAATTCTTAGTTGTTAATGGTGGCCTTCTGGGCTATAACGCGGCGTGGATCCTTCAGACCTGAAGATGGAGGCAGTATGTTTCTCCGAAACGTTTTACCCACCTGACAGTTTACGTGGCGTCACAGCTCAGAAGACTACCAGCGTCAGACACAACATCAGTACAAGCTACAAAAGAAATCTTGTGGTTATATCTGTTTATTGTTAGAACCGATAAATAATATGAAATGGAAATTTAGAATGTAAAACTGGCGTTAGATAACGTCCAAAGAAGATTATATATAATTTGAAAGATACTATATCCTCTGTCATGTTTAGAACATAAGTTTTTTTCTACTAATTTCCTAATCACATCCAAATAATCTTATTTCGTCACCCTACCGTGAAATCTAGCAACTGCAGTGTTAGTACTCCACCAATGGCTAGACCGGATTCGCACTTGAGTGACGTCTACCTCATCGAGAGAGATGGAGTACTAAAAACTTGTAAAAATGGAACTGAAATAAAACAAACACGTAAAACGTTTCGTTTTGACCCAAAGAATACCCATTAATGCAAGCAGCGACATGAGGACGATAGGTGGAGTTTTATACGTATATTGTCTAATTACTGATTGCACTGAATGATTTAACTCTCACCACGTGACAGTCCTTGGTGTACCTGCAGGTAACAACCACCTGTAGTCACATTTGAATACTGTAACAGTAGGTGTCAGAGCTGAGACCATGGACCACCTTGCATCACTCTCGTTCAATGAACGGATAGATACTGTTCATTGGTTTTCCATGGAAATTGGGCTTCACAGTTCTTCTGTAATACCCAATGTATGAACTAGTACGAGCAATCTCTCCGGTTCACTTACCAACTTTCCTAGAAATCCTTCTACTGTCATTACAATCTTACTGTCGCTGACAAATGAAGAAGAAATCGGTGATCCTGTAGGTCCTTTAGCGTCAAAGAACATTAGGTGTAGTTACCGTATACAGTTCTTTCATTATTCATTTCCTAAGCTTGGCTACTCCTGCCGTCCGTCAAAGTGATAACGAAATAGTTTCTTCTTTGTTGTCGTATTCAATAGATTTTTGAACAATGTCCACACGTTCTGAACAGTTTTCTGCGCATCATCGTTCTACTCTAGAAGGTAGCTAAACCGGGAACTCATGAAAATCAGTCTCAATGGGACTGTGGTGACAGAAATGAATTGCTGTGTCCTTGTTAGAAGTCTCCTGCCTCCTGTCACAAAATGAGTGAGTTCCATGCTAAAGTGGTACAGGTATCAACAAATGAGGCATCCACTCATTCGTCCTTAAAACTGAGGTAGCAGAACGCGAAGTTGAATAATGCCCTCCACTGGATACGATTCTGAGCCAGTTACGCCCATTTGCCATCGCCATACGCTACGTCCCAAAGATCAGTATTAATTCTGTGAAGTCCAATGGTAAGTATATGTACCACCTGCTTAAACAATCTATAAATCATATGATTCTTAGAGTAGACAGCTATAATTTTCTAAATAATATTAACCAGTTAATCTTTTTGATTGAGAAGTGTTGTGTTTTCTTTGCAGTGGGAACTGAATATTCAAGTATTAGTGTTTAGATTAGATTCGGCTTCAAAGAGTTAATGTTGATTTCTTACAAATCTCTTCATGATATTCTATCTGCATGCCAATCCCATCTTATTTTCTTAAATTTTATGGTAAACTCATATTGAACTTCTTAATGACTTACACATGACTGCAAGATCAGTCTAAGTAAGCTTTCTTTGTAAATTTTGATGAAGTTTATATGTAGGATTTTATTCGAATGTAATACGCACGTTATATATTGGTATGGCTATATGTATAAGACGCCAACAATAACAACAACAACGACAAAAATAATTATTACTTCTACCAATAATGCAAATTTATAGAACTACGCATTTTTTATCGAAAGAGAATTCTATCACATACTTTGAAAATTTCGGTTATGAACATATGTATTTTGTGTTTGACACGTAGACCACACAGCTGGACATAAGCAGTAATTACAAAAAAACAATGTTACACCAAAATTCTTTAAGGCACAAAGTTTTGAAACATGGACAGACTTCAGGAAGCTAAAATAGTATGAATTAGTTAGCTTAGGATAATTATCTTAAGTGCAGAAAGAAATACACTGATAAGGGTCTGTACAGTTATGTCTGAAGTCAGAGTGTAATTTATTTAAAATTAAAAGTTTAAGTGGATAAATAAGAGTAAATGGATAAAGCTAAACATAGGCCTACATAAAATCACACTCTATAAACCAGTTCAATGCGGACCAGGTTATAATCATTTGTGAAACACTCAAGTATTAAATCCATAAAATAGAACGTAGAGCCCAATTTTAGCTAAATGTTATTTTATAGAATTACACTGTTTCTTCGAAGTCATCCTGAGCACTATAAATATTTATTAATAAATAAACATTTTCCCACCGTCGTAATCGGTATTTTTATATTCGCACAATATTTTGTCAAAATTCATCTGTTATAAATGTGGATATTACTTCAATTTATGCGATTATGAGTTCATTGCATGTTATTCCTTGGCAGAAATTCCATAATTTAATGGAAAATAAAAGTTAATTCCCGAGTTCACAAACGACCGCCGCTAGATCTTGCCCCACGTCAGCTGGAATAAATTGCACTATAATACCATGTTTAGCAGGGCACTTTTCAAAAAAAGCGCAGAGAGAATACTGAATGGCGCATAAAGCTGTAGATATGCAAGGTAAACGATTTTGGACCCATGGTAAAAATTAAAGCGGACAGGTGACAAGACATGTCTCTCCGGCAGGGAGACTTCTTGTTACAAGAACACTTACACAGTACGTCTGAATGTGCACACTGCATTTCACTGTAAGCAAATTGGTTTCTCGTCCTGAGGTAAAAAATAAATAGCATGTGAGGGATAAGGTTCTCGAGATGACATTAAACAATTCTTGGTTGTGAAGCCATGCAGTCTCGTCTGTAGTTAGCCACATTTAAGAGAAACGTATCACATCCACCTTTAGGGTAGAAATTAACAAAATGGCAGCAATAATTTCTTCCAAAACCTTCCTAACCACCAACATGGCCACATGGCTTCACAACCCAGAAGATCACAGTCCACAAAGATAGCAGTCATTTGAGAATAAAACGCTGAGAAGATATGGACTTCAAAGAATAATAAGTTATAAGCATAAAACGAGATGGTTCCCGATTGTTTCCATCGTTCATGCCAGACATAACTGGAGCAAATAAACAGGGAGATTCAGAGGAACGGTTGTAGTGAAAAGGGCAGACTTTAATTGTAGGCAAAATTTAGTGTGTGCACAAGATGTCATGAACAAAATTACTGATTGACTAAATTCTTACGCTTGTTTGGTTTTACAGATGCACATTAACAGTGTTCATAAGCAGAAATGTAAATGCATCTCTGAATACAGCAGCATGAGCATTACGCCCTTCTGGAATGATGTTCTCGATATCAAGAAATTAATTAGTTATAATAAAATAAATACCAGAGCACGTCAAGAAACAAAGGAAATGTGTAGGCCTATTCAACTTATTGATTTTGAGAAGTGGCAGATGTGAATACAGACACAAAATGTGGTGTTAGTACACTTTGGTCCGTAGGTGTCACCATCCATTTGACTGAAAACGCATTGCTTCCCTGTCAGTTCATACAACGAGGCTGAGTGGTATTCGGAACCTCCTGCCTGCCGTTACAGGTCTTCTGATGAATGGAACTTTTTAGAACATGAGCGACTGAACACTTCAGACACCTTGACTGAGATGTTTTGCTTCGGAAGCATATTGCCCTGCTTGGTATTTTTGAAATAAAATATCCTTACTAGCTACTCGTACAATATTACCCATCTTGCATAAATTCTGTACAAGGATAACCAGACACCTAGAAAAATATAATCGATATCCAAGAACCAACGCGAATATGTGTGATGACGAAAATGAGACGATAAAACTGTGGTTCTTAATATTTTTCAGTGGCTTTAATTTACAGCTCAGTTATTCACTACTACAAGATTTAATATATATATATATGTATATATATATATGTGTATATATATATATATATATATATATATATATATATATATATATATATATATATATATATATATACTTGCAATCGATGCAATGACCCTAACAACTTAGTTCACGTACCAGAAAGGTGATGATGGAGCATGCGTAATTAAGGCAAAAGCTAGGACGCCTCTGACAAAGCACTACATCCTGAGGAAGTAAGCCAAATTTTAAGGGACATGGGTTTACAAATCCAAAATCTAGCAGCTTTACTCACAGGAATGCAGATGGTGTCCAATGAATAAGAGGCTGCCAACTGAACACCTGGTCATAGGTCAGAGTACTTTTGTAATATATGTTACTTCAAACTTATTACAAAGTTTCTTGTTACTAAACGATACTTTAGCACAAACTCGAGTCTTCAAAGGTGATATTTTAGGTTCTCAAGGCAACGAGTATGAAGATGATTGTCTTCTGAGATGTTGCGCCATGTTGAATTTCCGACTGACAATAATTCATTACCCTGATGGTGACGGCAGTAAGCATCTCAAGAACGTTGGTCAGTATGTACCAGATTACACAGCACAATACCCCAGAAGACAGCTGTCTTCATGTCTTGATAGTATGGATGTCTAAGAACTGATTCTGTAACACTGCCCTTTAGAAACCCCCTTCAGCTCTGCGGATGTAATGAAGTGGCTGACTGGCTGTTCTCTTAAACAGTAACAATGAACCACTAGCCGAAATCCACTGGACTGTAAACTCTTAATAATGGAACCAACTGGAACGTTTAAGCTACCGGCTCAGTGGAATTCAGTCTCAGATACACGCAATTCTATATTTTCGTAAACCGTTTCAAGGAGTATAGAGAAATGTTAAAGAAGATTTTGTTTTCTCAGTAATTATGTTTCTTGGAGTTGAAGCTTCTCGTCGGTAGTCCGGTGGACAGAATTCCCTTCAGTTTGTTGGGATTGTGACTCTGTAATACCCTAAAGCGTCATAAAGAGTGTTCGAAAACAAACTGCATAGAAAATATTTGGGCCTTGAAAGTGTAAGCACTGTGAGCTTCGTGAGCTATTTACTACAACTACCAAAACTTCGTAATAAGTGCAGGCCACCTAGTATTGAAATTAAATGAGGGTAGATACAATGGGCTGGGCATTTGAGAAAAGAAATGCTTGCAGACTTCAAGTAGGAGAACAAAAAGGAGATGTGAGAATAACATTATGAGGAGCACAGAGAAACAGAACATCAGAATCGGATATGGAAGTGCCCAATGGCGGACCTTGATTTTGTTGAACCTGTGGGTTTATGCTACTGGAGTTTCTATTAGTTGGTCTAAATGGCCTTAGTCTCCAGTCATTCGGTGGAATCCAGCCCCAGGATGAAGATAAAAAGTAAGTCCCCAAAATGTAAATAGGTCCTACATTTTGTATGTAATTTGTAAACACGTGGCAACAGAATTTTTAACTACAGCCTTGTATGTCTTACAAGTTGCTTAAAGAACAATAATTATATCATTTTATGACCTCGGCAGATATTTTTGGATCTGAGAAGGATATGTGTTTCTCACGGCAGTGAGACAGCTGTCTTCAGAGTTGTAGCGCCGTGAAGTCTGGCAGTTTACCGACGTTTCGGAGGTGACTGCTGCCTGTCGTCGCGTTGATGATGGAGTTTGCAATTACTTCTGAAACGACGGTAAATATCTACCACAGTACATGGCGACGTAACCCACAAGACAACCACCTTAAATTTTAATCTTTGGAATGTGGGTTAGAAACCTAAAATAATGTGGAAATTTCTAAATAAAAAGAACAGTCATTAAAGATTGTGTTATGACACAGCAGGATTATAAAATATATAAAATGCAGCCGTAGGACTTTCAGCAAATACATAAGACAAATGGCTATACAGACAAATGAGACACAGCTTTGAAACTGCCTTGTAGGAAGAGGGTTTATATCTCAAACGTTTTATGACTCTGTTACATAGAAAGGTCTGAAACTCAAAATGACACAAGGTTCGATTTCTATTGAGGTAAACCATCGTTTCCACACCCCCCCCCCCCCCCCCCACGTCCTTTCATCCTCACTCCAGTTTCCTTTACACGTATTCTCCGAGTATTCTTTCATCCTCCTCGCCCTTAAAAACCAACTCCCTTTCTTCCCGGTTGAAACATTTAACAGTGACTGGAACCGCCTATTCTAACCCGCCGTAAAAGTTACCACCCTTATCGACTGACTACTTTTCTGTACTCTACACTTTCATCAGAATAAAACCTGCCGAAAAGAAAAGAAAAGAAAACCTCTGAAAGGACAATGTAGATGGTAAGTCAAGGCTACTCAACTGCCAGTACATCTAAAAGAATTGGGACTAACTACGAAAAGTTTAAGTTCTAAAATAAAAAAATAAATATATCCCTACGCCAAGCATAAGGAAAGAGAGAGCAAATCAGGTTTTAACCTCGGCATTATTCGGAGGAGAGTGGTTAACCTCGGAAAATAGTTCTCGGTATACGAGGACAGGAGCATAGTGGGCCCAAGAGTCGGACTGGACATGTTGGCCATGAGGAAAGTCTGGCCGTCAGGAATCGAAGCCCTGTCTTACAACCGGAAGACAATGACTTTAATGAAGGCTAAAAGTTGTATGTAACCAAGCTCTGGATTCTTGTATTGACTCTTCGATCGTCTTTATTATCGGCATCCACTGTAGTTGAAGGATGGAGGCATTTTGAACAAAGCAGTTGAAATACAAAGTGGAGCTTTCGCGGCGAAAGAAGTTGATGAAAGACTCTCGGGTTACAAGCCACATCAGGTTGCTGAATGGTGAATAAACCACATCTTCTGCCAACGTTTCGAGAGCCATCTCTGCTCTCATCCTCAGGGCTGCTGCGTAACAAATCTGGACTTTGTATCGCGCTCGCCCGTCGGTAGCCCGAGAGTCCTTCATCAGTTGAAATATAATTGAAAAGCTTATTACTGTTCTCTGGTCAGTTACAACAAATGTATTTGGTTAATTCAAACAAAATAAAATAGTACTTATTCCACCTCGAATAACCGCCATGATTTCATGATGCGTCCACACCAACGATATGTTTGAACCCTCACTAATTCTAATGGACACGTTTCTAACGATTTTCACCTTCTCCAGAGATGTAGAATGACGTAGTGCAGGATTACTCAACGAAAGAGGATAGCAACCTTTGTGGTTCGTCGTTAAACGACGCATAACTTGTTGGATTACGTCATTTGACGGGTTGACACGAATGATCGTTAGGCCCATTGCTTACAGTACGAAATTAAAGTGCGGGTGGAGGGGGCACTAAGCAGTCAGCCAGGAAAGCAACAGTGTTTTGGCATTGCATTCATGAGCCCTGTACGGTAGCTGCAAACACAACGCTTCGAAAGAAATTGCTCCACCAGGTACAAAGGCTAGTTCACAGCACGGTGTATTCGTATGGTACGTGCACGTCACGACAGACGGCGCAACCAATAGAGGCCTATATCACTTCCTGTTGGAAAAAATATAGCACTCGGCATTAAAATGACAGAATTGCCATTCAATGGGTACAAACCAGCAGTTTGAAGGAAAACCTTTTTTTTTCGTTTATATTTGTGTCTATATCTGTCAGAAGCTTCGAAATTGAGGAGGTTGTGATGGGCTGAACAAAAAGTTTGGAAAGGTGTAAAAATGAAATATATATAGAATTTTTCCGAGAAACCTCTTCGGAAACAGCTACTTGGAAAATCAAAAATAATTCAACACTTAATAACAATATGGATTTTGGGTAAACGGTTGGTCAGAATTGACCTGAGAATCTCACGAATCGAAACAGGAACTTTAATTGAAATTTAATCGAATTTTAATCACTACACAGTGACGTTTGATGCATGTGCGGCAATGTACATGCGTAAATAGACGAGTGTTGTGAACTAAGCTTCTCAGACTGTGCGTTACTACTCAGGGCTGGTTTTCTTTTCAGCGAACACACTGTAGAAAATGTTTGCGGCCTTTTGTTGCATAGCAGTTATTTTTACCTTGTTTGTTATTTATTACACTGAGAAGATTTTTTTGGATGTGATGTGTTGGCGGGGGGGGGGGGGGGGTGGCAGTGAAAAGATAGTGAGAGAGAATTTAGGAGAAAGCCTTAGGGCTGAGATCTTTTTTCTCTCCACAGGGCTCCTAGCGATAAGAACGTCACTTTACAACTTCACTTGCCAGAGACGCTGTTTAGGCAACATTTTTCAACCAGTGGGCCGCGGTGCACTGCATTTTAAAACAATTAGGCCCAAGCCAAAAGAGATTGAGATCGCTCAGTGCCAGTGGCCTTGACCTTGAAATTCATTTAATCATCTCCCTAACACCTTGTAAGGCATTTCAATCCTGTCTTTGAAAAGACACACGAAATGTGTAAACAGTGCACAAAATTAGCGTTTATTCGAATCACTTGTCTGTTAGCATATTTAATCTTTGATACTAGTGATCGAATTTCGATAAAATTTGGCATTTAAAGTCTGCATTAAATGTTGTTAAGTTATTTGAATATTGATTTATGCGTATAAAATATAAAGTAGATATACATTTTACACAAAGTTCATATCGAAAGTTGGGGATTTTCTCAGAAATGGCAAATCTTTATGTAGCAAAAACTATCGATCTCATTTAAGTTACATACAAATTCTGTGGCGTGAGGAATAATACTGTAACACTTTAGGCCTCTTCGAAATAATATTTAAGAAAATTAATGTCTGATAATTAATATTCTGGACATTTTAGTTCGAATTTCTGATATTCGTGCAACAAAATTACGAAATTAATAGGTCTCTTCCTTATAGCGAAGATTAAGAACTGTTAGTGTAACGATAATTCTGTTAACTGCCTCTTCCTAGCCACGAGATTGATTTACTTATTTTACCATTTCATCTTTCAGTAAAATATCATCTTCCTGTTCTATAGAAGGGACCTAGCTAGAAAAGTGATACTCTTGCTGTCCAACTTCTTTAGGATGCTTGGTGGCCTCCCTCGTATTATTAAGGTTCAGTATTTGCTTACCGCAACTACGTGATTCGACCTTACAGGCGTTGTCCATTGTAATCTCAGACCAGCCGGCCTAGCACAAACTAGTTATTACGCTGGGTGTATGATAGATGGGTGTGCACAAGCCCGCGGGGTGGCTTGGGAAATAACTTAACTCTGTGGTTTTGAACATATCAACAGTTATCTTCAATAGAGTCATTTTGTATGCTCCTATACACTGCAAACCGTGGAGAGTGAGAGTGAAAAGAAAGAGTATGCATGCCTGCCAACACACTCATTCAAATGGAACTAAACAGATGAGCTAGTGAAAGGAAATTTAAAAGTAGGTGTAATTCTATCTCTATGAATCATGTGATGCAGTTGTCTACTCTTACGTACTAAGCTCCCAAGGACACGTCTAGACTAAAGTGTTGTGTATTAATTAAAATTTATATGTAATGTTGTTACTTAATGGAGTAAGTATTAAAACAAAGTGAAATTTCAACTGTTCCTAAATTGTTGTAGACATTTTGTTAATGGCTTCCTCCTAAGTAAAACATGAATAAATAAGTGAAAAACAAGAGATCATGGATGAATTAAGACGAAATTAAGCTGCACGAAATAAGAAGTGTCAATGATTCTAAAAACTTCAAGATTTCGAAAAGAAAATCCTGATCGACTCACAAGTCACTAAGGTCTATAACTGTAATTAAACGAGGGTTTAAATATTGTCGACTGATCTGACATGAAGTTAACAAAAAATACACAAAGAAGTTAAACACCCCCAGATACGACGTCAACATATTTTCTTCAGGAATTTTTACTCATAAATGTATAACAGACCATCTATCTTTAACACTAACATCAAAGGAATATGATAAGTACTTAACATATTAAATAATTTAAGAAGCCAACAGCAGATTTCTCGTCGAAACTATGTCCAGACTAAATGTGGTTCCTAACCATCTTTCTATTCAATGAGTATCCATGGCTCTGCAGAACAGGGGTCTAAACTTTAAGCTGAACACTTATTTCATAAAACACATAAAGCGTTATGCGGAACAGAAACTTTGTTTAATTTATGTGCTATCATGTCGGAAAACGTAAGGGAAAATACCACTTTTAAGACTTAGACGAAGAGGGGAGAATAATATTAAAACCGATTTTTACGTTTCTGAAATGGAATCATGTGGCTCATGGAAGGCTCCTGTAAACACGACGATGATTCTTAGGGTTTAAAGGTGGAGGGGGGCATATTTTGAACAAATGAGCGATTATCAGCTTTTCAAGAAGATGTAAGATTTGAGGTTTTCACAGCGGTGAGTATGAAGGTTTCTGTCTTCTGGGTTGTTGCGCTCTGTAGTCTGGTCGATGTTAACCAACGTTTCAGAGGTCATACTGCCTCCTGAATCGCCCTGATAACGGAGACAGTATGACCTCTGAAACGTTGGTTGGTCCATGGAGTGTGTTAAGAACTACTTTGGAAGGAAATTAGTAAAATAGAAACTAGGGACCTGTAGACCTCAGCTGTCCTTCACACTTCATTTCAACTAAACCAACCCTCATTCAACCAAGAATTCATTTCTTACCATGTTACACACATAAAGTAGTTTTATGTCTGGCGAGTTGTAACAGGTGAAATCCTTCCCTTGTTGCTGCCATAAGGGAAACGTAACATTTTATTTTAATTGGAGGTCAGACGTGTGTAGTCGGCGTTACTCGTCGTGTTTGATCGTTGTCAGGGCTATAAATTTTGGGAGCATCACGTGTCTAATTTCAGATGCCTTTCCTCTTTCGACTACAACGGCTTACTGATGCCGAGACTTGAAAACCTGGCATCAACATAGCATAGTCGGTCGTTCCTTCACTTTCGCGGGTGAGCTCCCTGCAGTAGGCTACAGATAATCAAATTTCTTTTACAGATTTCATGTCATGCATCTTCGCGAGCGGTATTTTACAGCCCAACTTGGTTCGTACTTGGCAGTTCTGTCGTGAACACTCTTCTAGTTTATTATATTTTTTCTGTACCATCTCCTCACCTTCCCCTCACGAAATAAAAATATTATACTATCAATATATGTGAATGTGTCAAGAAAAGAGAATAATACACAAGCCCCAAAATTTAAGAAGTTAATTTAATGATTTTAAAGCTATACACCTTTGCACGACACTGATATTCCAAAGGTGTTCTTCATGCCATATCACGTAGGTCGTTGTTACGCTAACGTGATCCTTGGATTCCGAGGTCAGTGTCGCACAACAATATGTCCCAACAATTACATGAGATATGGGTGAGGGTGGCTGCGGATGTATTTACAAAGCAGTTGTGGCTTGAACACTAAGCGAGAGCTAATTTCTCACCATATATGAGCTACCATTTTATGAAACGTTATACGGGACCTCGGACTTAGACTATTCTTTGGCATGAATTAAGCCAGAGATTCCCAATGTATCTGTAAAATATAAAATTATGCATACAAACCAAAACTGTTTAAACTTTAAAAACCATTTGTGCCAAACGCGTTTTTAAAGTGCAAACAGTTTTTGTTTGTATGCATAATTTTATATTTTAGATATTGAACACTGCACGGTATGCAACGTTTTAAGTAAAAAAAACCTGTCTGAGAGTAGGAACAGATGGCGGGCTTTTGTGAACACGGTAATGACAATTCGGTTTCCATAATAGGCGAGGAAGAAACTGTTAGTTTCTCGAGAATATACTTGTAGTTAGAAATCCATGATACTTATGACCATGATCGTGATTATTTTCAAATTCGTGATTGGAAAAGCCTCTGTGAATGTATTGTGGTCCATCGCCATTTTCACAGCCAAGTTCCCCCAGCGAGTTCTGTGGTCAGTAAGACGTTACTTGAAGTAGCTTTTGGTGCAAGGCAAGTTGAAGCCATCATTCATGGCAGTAGACTGAGTGGTGGCGGTGATGCAGGGAACAAACTGCTACACGAATGACTTTCAAACAAAGAGAAGTTGGATCACACAAGCACCGCCAACAAGTTCTTTCTCAACCTTCTTCCATTTCTGCCTTTTCTTTTTATCCGAGTCTGACATAAATTTTTCTTATACGTTCACCATTTTTTGTGCTGTTTCTACTGCTTAAAGTTTATTGGCACAACTGTGAGGTTGTGTTAAATTAACACTCTTATAGCAGAATCTGAAGACTCAGCACCTCCTGTCCATGACCGTGAGTTAGTTCAACCAACATCCCCTCCCAATCTTAATGTTTATCCTCTTCTCGGTCTTTCAAGTTGTTGTTTCCCAAAATGTTTTCCCAACAGAATTATGTAGATATTCTTAGTCTGATGGATAAAGGTACTGTTTAAGTCCCCGATTTGAGAGTGTTCACAATACTAGGTGACCAATATAAACAAGAGTCCTGCAGCGATTTTTTTTAAAACTGTATATTCACACGTAATAGCGTGTTTTCATATTTATGGCCATGTGCAAAGCAACATTTTGTGGTGTGCCGTTCTGTGTCCTTGATAAATTGGGATGTGCTACGGGTGGAAAGAGGTTGAGGAACATTGCTAAACACCACGATTTGGTATTCCTCGGTGCGCAATAAACTACATTTCTTGCTTCATACTTCATGGAGCCAAATATTTTACTGGACAATTTGTTCTTAAATACTTTCTGGTTCCGTGCCATGTTCATACGAAGTTGTTTACTTCTGGGCCAACTTCTTTACTGACGACTAATCACAAATTTTTATAGTAGATCTGTTTGGCATTTACATGTTCACCCCAACAATTCAACACTGTCGATGTTCCGAATTTAGGCCACTTACTTACAGCTCTTCTTGATTCTAATATTTTCCTGGTGGTATATACTTTTTAGAAAACAAATTACGCTGAGGTGAACGTATCTGTTTACTTTGACTTATTGTACACTGGACAAGCATCAAACAATGTTTACTTGTGCCAAACACCTCGTGTATGTACACATTTTAAATGATGAACAAGCGTGTTTTTTTGCTTGGAGTGTTTACATCCGCGCACAACACGCAACATAGTTTTATTTCAGCTTTACGGCAGGAGTCGAAAGATATGCAGCAGGTAGTCCATTTTCCGAATGTAATCAGCTGATAATTTTATTACAAGAATAATTTTGATTTCCTTCGTAGCTACGTACGTATCCTGTTAATTTTGGGCCCAAAACAGAGCGCTGATGACCTTGCCGCCCTGCATTCCTAATTACGTGTTCCTCTAATTGAGTCATTTGCGTGCATAGAACGTGACTAGGTACCTAGCGCCCCGCGGCGGGCAGGCCCGGAACTAACGAACTCTCTCTATCTCTTCTTCTCTCTCAATTATTGTCTCCTTCTTCATCTACTCCTTCTCACACCCCACTCCCCGCACAAGCGCTTTCGTAAGGTATTTACCACAAGGTCTCTTTAACATAGTACAGTGTGTACCATAAAATACTTACAGACAAAGATTCCGATGTTAAACTTGTTCCAAATAGCGCAAACTTTTGCAAACAATATTGTTCCGTGATGGTGTAATTCATTCTATCTAATATTTTACATTTATTGCGTTTATTTTATATTAAATTATGGTTTATTTAACGATGCTACCTGTAGCTGAGCTGCAATAGCCTCCAATCACAGGACTGTTAACAAACAATGAATTGCAGAAAATAGGACGGAAGCGGTTGTCGCAATTTTCAAGTACTATCCCGGAATTTGCCTGGATGGACTGAGGAAAAGTGCAAAGAACCTCTACCACAATAGCTGGTCTCTGAGCCGAGATCTCCCGAATATGAAGCAGGAGTGCCAACAAACATTACATTCAGAACATTTAAAAAAGAATAAAACATTTACAAAGTGAAATCAAACGTATTTATAGACGTACAGCCCGACGTGTGCCTAGAATCTTTGAGTTCATTTTCTCACATATGTACGTCGTATGTCTGTAACAAAATGTGCCCATAAAATTGGATTCATTCAATTTGAATAGTCGGAATTGAGAACAAAATCAGTTTCAACTTTCGAAACCTCTGCTTATCTAAATTATATTCAAACACAGTCCGTACCGCAAAGAAAACACCACATTTCACTACTGCAAAGATCAATTAGTGTAGTAAATAATTTTAAGTGGAATAATAACTGTTTAATCTGAGAATCATTCAAAATGTATAAATACTTCATGTTGTTAAAACACAGAGTTTATGTTAAAGTAGATGTACGTATAGTTAATATTGATTTTAAATGGTTAGAATTATCAAAAGATAAGTGCAAACTTTTAAGAATGTGGAAAAATAACTACAGAACGTCCCCTGCCTCGCATGATCTGTGTTAAAATATTGTTTTGATATACATTACGTTGTTTTATCTCCTGACTCTCGTGAGAGTGTTCCTGTAACTTGTGCTACTGCTCTTGGGAGTTATTCAATCTGACGTTCGAAATAAGTAAAATTATTCGGGAAATTCCCTAAATGAATGAGCAGCAATTGGTTTCATTCCTATAGCGTGTTCCCCGGTCCTGCTATTGGATTTATGCCGCGAACGAACAACAGAAATTCGCATTTAACATGCACTGAGAGTTGCGAGTATTTGATGCGCCTACCCACTTTTATTTTGACGATTCAGTAGCTGAGGAACGTTTCGCTTTGTTTGTTAACGGCGTGTCGCCACTGACACGCGGTGATAGTGCATTAGAGACGTGTATATAACCGCACGGCGTGATTCTCAACCGACGACCTTGTTCTCATCTGCCGGCTGGGGCACCGACGACTCCCGCCAGACGGCAAACTTCCACTGCGGGAAACCGCAGTGCACGAGATAATTTCAAGCGTTACTTTTCGAGCATAAAATACAAATTCAGAGATCATCTCGTTTGCATAGACTATGATCTTGAAACTGATCGTCTGAATGGGGAAAAGCATAACGCCATCTTACATATTCGAACTTCTACATTATAATCGACTATAATCGATAAATGTATCAGCAGCAGACTTCTGTGAACACGGCTATAAACCATGCAGTCATTTAACCGACAACACTATACGAGTGGTTAATTACATTAATTACTCGTTATTCATTTAAATATAAATCCGTGAAGCAAGGTTCTCATTGAGAACCTGATAGTAGGCCATCTAGTCAATAAATTTACAGCCGCTTATATTATCCCAAGATTTAGTACCGTGTACGTAATAAACAATATTTATTTAAACGTATTTGCATTAATTGGATGACACGTACGACCTTAGACTCCAACCTCAGTAATTTATAACTTCACAATAACAGTTTGGTTAGCTCACTTGTGGTCTCTAACCTATGTGATGTCATATAAAGTACATTATTGAGATGTATCATATAGGTTTATCTAAATGTTATTTTTAAATATTTATAAAAACTCTTTAAACGTTCCAGTTTGAAATATCATCCATTATACATTTGTTAACTTTCGTGAGAAACTATTTCTACTAAGTTACAGTGAGGAAATCTTAGACTGTGCCGCTAGGAAAAAGGAATCGCGGAAACCGATGCAATGATTGCCGGTAAAACAGCCTCCAGACACCGTCACGGATAAATCGGCTGTAGATAAACAGATACGAGCACTCAACTAAAAGGACTAACGGAGAAACAATTAAATATTATTTCGTGGTCTATAATTCTTTATTTGCCGACCTGATTTGAGTAGCGGTGACACTCTGCAGATACCTGGTAGATATCCGAATCGAATCTTTACCAGGTCACCGGCTTCATTCTGTCCAAGCGACTATCACAAGGTACCTTTAAAGAACTCACAACTGCCTATCACAAAATACGAATATTTACGAGTTTAGATTTCGTTTTTCAATATTATTCGATACTATATGACTCCTAAATTTAAAGTGTCATTCTTTTTCCTCCGATCAATCAGTGGGTAAATTTCTTAGCAATTAATAAGTCGAACTATCGATATCTGAAATGTTACAAGAATTTAATATAGGCGTAGGCAGAATGGAAGTACAAGGTACATCCACAGGGTAAAGAGTAGTGTGTTCACAGATACGATTTTCAGTCCGGTGTAGATATTTCAGTAGAATAAACGGAAGAATAATTTGGCCATCAACTGCACTGATTACGCGGCTACGACAGTCTGCTGTCGGTATTTCCGCCGGCTTAAGCAGTAGCCTCCCGCCAGACACGGTTGCCTAGACTGACAAGATACTGCCACAGCCCACCAATGGCGTTGCGCACTCCTGCTTACACTCCTGACACATAAAGAAGGCTCGAAACCACTAATTAGTCCCTCAGCACCGAACTCGAAGCACACACGCCAGACAATCACGAATTACACTGAGATTACAAGAATAAGCGTCTTATTCAACGCAGAACAATACTTGTGAATTCGTTTCGCAATGAAGAAACCCGGGTTCTAGTCCCTGCAAAATGATTGATTACTTGGCTGTTAATTGACTGTCATTGAAAGAAGTGGAAAGACGATCTTGTAAGGGAATAAGACATTAACTCCGCGGAGCAAAGTCCTGTATGAGAACTCTGTAGTTGTTGTACTGGTTAGAACGTTTCCTGCTTTTCTTGGAACCCAAATGTTCATTACAGCCTGCCACTGAACCTTGTCCTGAGCTAGAAGATTAGTTTAATGCTATCTTCCCATTTACCCTTACCCTTCAGGTTTTGACATTAAAATGTACACGTATGCATTTATTAAATAACATTCCTACTTCATTCCCCTTTGTTTGATCGTCCTAATAATATATGGTGAAGAGTGGAGTAGCTACTTACTACGTAATTTTGTCCATCTATCTATTACGTCCTCTTGCTTAAGTTCTTTGAGAATGTAATTTTGATTTGTTTTTCCCAAATGAGTTTGAATTTTGCCACATTTTAGAATAATTATTTAGCTACATTTATATTGTGATTTCTCTTATAGTCTGGCGTATGAACAAACTACAGGTGACTTTCTTTATACATACTTTCGTTGTCCGCATTTCCCCATATCAGCCGTTTTATTTTAGTATGTAGAGGAGCAACAATATAGTATCCATGGCTACGGTAGAAGCTGTTTTGCAGGCCCACTGAGATGCGCGCGCAGTTTCAGGACCTCTCCCCACAATTTTTACTCTGGAGATTACAAATTAAGGCCTCTCATGGTTCAGCAGTCAGCAAATCCAGAGACATATTATGTTTCCAGTTTCAGGAATTTTTTACAAACGCGTAAACGACGAACCACCTGTACGAAGCACCACAGACATTGCATCCTGTTTGCGTTCAAAAATGAGTTTATAACTTCGCAGCTCCACGACGTACAAGGTTCCTACTAGAAGAGGTCACATCTTGACTCTTTCACACGTGTCCTCATTTGTCTACCGACGAGCATTCGTAAAGGTTACTTATTTCTCTGAAGTTCTCCCACCTTTATGTATACCACGCTATTTCTCTTGCTCTGTGTCCTTTCCTTACACTTTCTTAATTCGTCTCTCTTTCTGTACGTTGGTATCTGCTATTTCATTTGTATCATTTCCCCTCTCCATGTGGGGCCTGTTGAATTATTGTGCATGCCCCTATTCCGGACATGCAGATTGAAAAGTAATGACTTGAGCTTCATCCCAACAACAGAAGATATCAATGCCCCCTCCCTGTCTCTTCTCCTCAAGATATATAGAGTTATTGAAAGGGAAGCAACAAAGTCATCACGACTGCATGTACAGTCGCCGCAGAACATCCATAGACTTCTATTGTTAAGTCTGTCTTCTGAACAGTCCGAGTAAAGAAGGCTGTGACCATGTGATCACTCCTGATGTCAATGTTTCTAGCACTTCAACTTCAAATATTCAATTGACGTGCAACAGAGACCAATGCTTTAGTCTGATTATACGAATCATAACACTTACTAGCTTACTTTCTCCATTGTACAAGAGAATATACATTTGTGCGATCATTACATCTGGCCTTCCGTCCGTGTGTGTACGAACATTATAAATTCTAAAGCTATTTATAGACCTTGATGAGACTTGAGACGACCACCACGACAACAGAGGTCATCCTACCTTGTAAATTTTAATTCGATACCAGCAATGTGACCTAAAATTTATAAAGATACATTTTTATCTAAAACATACAAGGATATAATTTTTGCCTGTTGTTCCGTTTGGGTGTAAAAATTGGTCTCTCACGTGACGGGAAGAAGACACATTGATGGTGTTTGAGGAAAGACTACTTACGAGAATGACTGCACTCTAAGAGGGAGAAAATTACATAATGAGGAGCTCCGTAATGATTATGATGATGATGATCCTGACAAGAAGGACAGCGCGTGGGAGAGATGATAAACGCGTATAACATTCTGGTTAGAAATTCTGAATAGAAGAAGACGCTCGGAAGACCTAGGCATAGATAGGAGCCTAATACTAAAATTGCTCTTAAGGAAACACCGTTTTAAGATGTGGGTTAGAGTCATCTGGCTCAGAATAGTAACCGGTGGCAGGTTCTAAAAAGTGCGGTAGAAGGACTCCGTTCCTTGGAGTCAGGTAATTACATTTTTGTTCAATGAAATTAATAAGGTGCCACGCGAAACGTTTGTTTAGCTTTAGGACTGACAGCTAAGATATAATTAATGAATAATTGCAACTGGGTGTTTGGAAATTTGTATGGAAATAAATCATAAACGCACCTGAAAATTTTAAACATAATATATGATATTGGAGAAATATCGATATAACAAAACTTAGAGAAAAGGAATGAAAATTTTACTGGTGATAAAATAGCACAAATGGGAAATTAAATTGTGTAATTAATAATTTATAGATTTTTGTTATTTTAGTCGTATTAAGTGAAACATTCGAAGCAAAGGAGGCTTATAGCTTTTACCCAGACGTTTTGTTATCATTAAATACACAATATAAGTTCTTTATCCTAGAACTCAGGTAAGCCTCGTATATATTTATATGCAAAGCGTAGAAACTTTAAAAAAAATTGAAATGTATATTAACACTAATCACATTTCAATTTCGAAAAGAAACTATATTTACTAAATTCCGAGTGGAACACGTTCTGTTCTATTAAATATTTTTTGGTCTCTTGACACTACGAATTAACCTCATACTTAAATTGGCACGTAAAATATTCTGGGATGTCTTCACTTATATATTCCCTTCAGTGTTCGTTCATTTACACAGTACTCGCATTTCACTTTGGTTTTTATTAAAATGAAATGTTGACTTACTGAAATAATTAAGTTGCTTGTTTATTGTATCACACATCTATTTAATTTTAGCAACAACATATGTATCAGAGCAACGCTTTACATGTATCCATACATACAAACGATTTAAATATTAACGGAACACTTTGCCTTTCAACTGGCACAAGAAAGTTGCTGCATTTAAAGAAATAAACACTCAGTGATTCGCAAAATTACGATCAGAATCAGAGGACGAAAGGAAGGCAAACAACGACGGCAGAATAAACTTCAGTAACACGACAAATTAGAATTTGTGCTTTATAACTGTGAGTTCAGATCGAATGCACAGATTTACTGTCCATTAACCATAATGACTGTGGAAGGTAACCCATCAGTCATGCAACATTTGGATCGAGCAACATTTAAAGAATATAACGTGTAAAGCATCGCTAAATATGTTGGACAGCGGCCCACGCAACGGAAATGTGACACGCAGTGTTTCAACAGGCAATTCACATGAAATATTAAGATAATCAACGAAATAACGAGTTAATTGTGCCAACGCGTTTCAAAGGTGTAGGTTAAGCAGCGTCAAATAGTAGACCAAATGTGTGGACGTTATTTCGAAGGAACTTGTCGCGACCTACTTTAAGGTCCTTGTCCTGCATTTGCTTATAGGGACTGGGGAAAACGACGTTAATTCTGTTAGTTTTAGTGTACTGTTGTGACTGACAATGTGCACTGCACTAACGGGGGTCGATCCCGGACAGGGGCAGAGGATTTTATCCCTGTTACTGGTTCCAGGCCAGAACTGGGGACCAACAGCAAACGATAAATTGGACAGAGTCATGAAGCAAAATTATACTTCTATTTTAACAATATATTACACCTTTAACATTGTAAGCACAGTGATAACTACACATAAAATATGCTTTTACAGTAACTCCTTATTTTGTCTACAAAATGTAGACATATGTATGTTTTTGTAAGAGTTATTTTTAAATATTTTAGTATTTACGTTTTATTAGATACAAAGGGATTATGAAATTCGTAAATACGTAGTGGCAAACTACTCCCCGAATATAATATATGCTTCGTTTCTTCGTGAATGCAATTATGATTCCACACAGCCCTTCCCAAACACTTGAAAGATTTATTAGCTGTGTTTATATTGCGATACTGTTTAGCCAAACGACTCTCATATGCTCGAGAACACTGGTTCATGTAGTTCATTAATTAGGAATCTAATCCATATTATTAGAATCTTACCGACGAAGAACCACACAGGAATAGCCCGTGCCAACATTTCAGTGCATCGGGTCACACTTATTATCAGCTGAACATTGCGTCGGTTATAATATTGTCGACGGTGATTGTACTAAATGTCAATATTTATATCGAAGACTCTAGAAGGAAACTGTGAGGAACGGACATCAAGATTTCTTCTTGTTGATCTTGAACGATAGTGCAACAACTCATCACTAGGGACACCTGCTGGCTAAATTATGAAGCACGGTACACGCATGTTATCGTGCATTATATACGAAGAGCTATCTCCATCTTGCTTACTCCGGTAGACATATTTAGTGCAATGCTTGAAACATCAAAGAACGCGAAACCGACCTGTAATATAGAAGAAGTCTAAAAAGAGAAGAAGAGATACAAAAGGAAAATCTCATTATGTGTGTTTCCTTTATTTTATTACTATAAATTTGATTTTTTATCAGTTTGTTGATGATCAATAGTTTTATCTAGTGATTTCCCGACACGAATTTTTCAAAGTACCATTTGACGGGCCTCGATTTACAGATCGGAAGTATGATAAAATATCCAGAGTTCAACGTGTTTTATTACAACAAGCTCAACTTTCAGACATATAATATATTGGTACAGGTTGCTTTTACATTGACAGAGAAACACAGAACCGTATAACCGAATCGAATCTACAAATCTTGACATGTGGACACAATGGATTATGGACCGTGTTCTTAACAAGTTTCTGAAAACAGTTTTCCTTGTCTTGATGGAACCCCCCCCCCCCTTCCGATTACGCATATAACATATAGGTCTATATATATGTTAAAAAATGACCACGAAAAACACACAACCCACTAGCAGAGAACAATCACACAGAACATATCAATCCATTTCTTAGATTAACTCTTTAAAGTATATTTCCTTAAATTACGGTAAATTCAAGGAGCAAAGGTGGAGCTTTCATGTTAACCGTGCTAACAGCATTAGCCATGCTAACACTTAAAAATAGAATGTCGTACGTAGTTAAGTTATCCTCCGTACACTAACTCAGCAGAATCAGTGACTAACAGCGCCTAGCTGGTTGGCTAAAGCTGGCTAACAATACATTTTATCTAGTTCATTCTACTGTGTTCCAGTCGGTGGAGTGCCATTAGACCACGAAAGTAAGACAGTACATTTTATTTAAAGCGTTAGGTTGACTAGCGCACCCCGCCTCGCTTTTCCCCGGGAAAGGACCCCGGTACCCATTAGATAGGAGTCTGGGTGGGTACCAGAGTCGGTCTGGACGCAGAGGCTAGAGGAAAATCCTCTGCCCCATCGGGATTCATCATTTTATAGGGTATTTATTTCTGTGTACCTTAGACAAACTTTGCCCCTGAGGTACATAGTTCAGCAGCTATTTCTGGAATACTTTTTTAAATATGTGTTACATGTATTATATAGATTTATTGTGAGGCATTACTATATATACTATTTTACATCAGCGTCTTTCGAATGATTCATTGTGTTCCTAGAATGGCGGTTTTCTGAAATTCCCTAATGCCGTGTTCGCCCGGAATGTTGTCAAATATTTATTATTATTATTATTATTATTATTTCCTTCTCACAATTAATTTTTCTCTGGTCGTTCATTAAAACGGTACGTTGTACATATGACAACAGCGCTAGACTGAACAAAACGGAACATGTCCACTGTCCCTGTCCACTCTAACCACTATAAGATACTGTGGTGAAATTCGAACGTCCTTTCTACCATGCATCACTTGTGACGGAGATCATAACCTGGCTCCAATTGTTCGACCACGCAAGTAACAGCCGTAGCCACGGTAAAGATGCAATACGATACTTGGCAGTTACCGCCAATTTTAAACCTCAGCAAGTGCCAAAGTGAATTATGGGGATCAGTTACGTCCAGAAAGCTGAAACAGAAACTTGGACACAAATAACTGTCATTTTGTTTCCATTCTTCGCTGATGATATCGAGTTGTGTTGAGTTGCTTCTTCCGACGAAAATAAATAAAATTATCTAAATGCCACTATAGAAACCCAAAAATTATATAAAAGGAGCTGTCTGGCTCTGAGAAATAAAATATACACTTTTTGTTAACTTTTTTTGTGGGAAAAATGATAAGTTTACTGACAATAAGACTACGAAGTCTGACATCTTGGCTTGTAAATATGGCTACTGGTGTAATTTCCCGTTGAACGTTTAGGGGGAAATTCTTTCGTAGATGATATCTGACATGATAGTGATTACATATCTGATGAACAATTTACATGTAATAGCGCGGAGGAAAAACATACTGGGGGAGGGGGGCAATATTAAAATAGACCGGTGTCGGCATCTTCTTGACCAATTGAGGGTACCATAAAATTAAAACTAGGATTCTACTCCGTGGAGACAGTTGTGTTTCTGACTGATATTGAAATTTCATACAGAAATCCAAATACCAAACAATTTTTCTTTCAACCTTCACCTTTTAAATATATCACTTTTTTATTTATTTTCGTGTCGACCACTGGTAAACTGTAAGGTCAGGTCCTGTTTATACCTTTATTTTTTCATTTTTTTTAATCGCTGGAGAGAAAAAAACATAATATAGTCATGTCGTTAGTGATCGCATGAACCGTGCTAATAGCATCGACTTTAGTGCGCACAGCAAAAACAACAAGAAAGTAAGAAAGAGAAGAACACATTCCAAGATATGTTAAGTAAAAACTAAATTAGCTGTTCGCTGTTGTTGCTCCGTTGGTCATCAAGTGAATATCCATAGAAGGAATTTGACTGAGATAAGTTATGATCGCAAAATTGCGTTATTTCATTTTTTAAATATCTTTTTGAAATGCGTTACGAAACTGACAGATTTGATTATGATAGTAATTCATAATCAAAATAACTTCCTTTTTCATTAGAAATATGAGGCACTCGGAACTGGGTGCTTATGTTAGCTACTAGATAAAACTGAAACAAAAATATTGCCCAAAGGTATTACGTTTACTGTAAACTTAAGCGTGTGTAAATTATTATCTTTTCTGTGCTCCAAAGATTTGCTAACATGAAAACATATATAAAGAAAATTTGTACTAATTATGAGCTCTGAGGAAACATAAACTGCCTATCTGCACGCACCTTTACATTATATATGTGCAAATATTAAATAACGAACAAACTGTTCATAACTAACCCCGAGAAGCATACTGTTTCTCGAGAAGATAACAGTGTACTAACCTAGTCAAGATTTTCCCCGACTTTTATGGCACCCGAAGGTACATTACTTGTTTAAAAGGATCATCCACTAGTCTCTCTTCTGTAGTAGAAGATTCCATTCCACATCCCCACTCCCTATTTCTTTAAGATAATTTTTAATATTATTCTCCATCTACGCCTAGATCTTCTGGGTGTTCTCTTCTCTTCAGACCTTCCAACGCAGAAGTCAACCGTATCTGTCTCCATAAATATGGTCACATTGAGAGGATTTTAAAACAGTTATGCACCATGAACGTTTTAAATTTTAGATGGCTCAAACCTCTGATCCTACTTAATTTTAAGTCTTACTTACGTACTGCCATATGTTACATAGGGCTACATATCTGGAACAAACTATCAACGAAAACAATAAAGACGTCAGTATTCCGTATACACATATAAATATTAATATTATCTAATGATAGCGACTTTTACAGTATATCTCAGTACTTTACTGACAGAACTATATTTTTGTGGATTCTCAAGTCAGAATTCTTAAACTGTGAAATATGTGAAACATTTAAAGTGTAGGATTTTAGGTTTTCACGGCGGTGAGTTTGAAGATGGCTGTCTTTTGGGTTGTTGCGCCGTGTAGTCTGGTAGAAGTTTGCCGACGTTTCAGATGTCGTTGTTGCCTCTATCATAAGGGCTAATGCCCTCTGAAACGTCGGTAAACTTCTACCAGACTACACGGCGCAACAACCCAGAAGACAGCCATCTTCACTTACAGCGTATGAAAAATAATAATCACCGATTAATCAACTAACAGACGTCAACATGACACTTGCCTATCTGTCCTATTTTGGCAAACTGTTACAAGACGTTATTCTAATTAGCAACAGTCGTCTGATGACAACTGCCTACAATTCAATTTTAGACTGATTTAATAGAAATTAAGTGTATGAAAATTTCAGATATAACACTTCGTTTAACAAACAGACAAATATTAAGAACTGATAAATATAAGCACGGGAAACAAAAATCGACTAGTTCTTTGCTTCTGCCACGCCTAGAATTCCTGCTCTCCCTGATGGCACTCCCTTGTAATACTACTTTAATTTTTTTTAAATTATTTATCTTTTCTGTTTCACTTATGATATGCTACTTACTGAATAATATTTTTAAAGTCTGGTTTATTTTACTAAACCAGCACTAATTTAAAATTAATTGTAACATTTTGTTTCTTCTCAGTCTTTTACGAATTATGCTCTCAAGTCTATTTAAACCCGCAATTAATTTCTGAAAGTATCCTTTTGGATATTTAATAGGACTCCTTGGACGGGGAATCTGCCTAAAAACATAATATTGCTTATAAATTAATTGTTTGAACAATTGGTATGCTTCCCCTCTTTAGTATACAGATCATCAAAGATTACTATTTGTTTATTTCCATCGGGTCATCCACATGAAACCATATTTATGGGAGGAAGAATAAGGGGGCCTGTGCCCTTGATCGAAACCTTGATCGGATAACAGAGTTACCCTAGTGTCCAGTATAATCATGTCATATATTTTTCGAGCAACATAAAAATCACAGAATGCAATCATCTTGTCTTCTCACAAGAAAAGTTACGGACAATGGCTTTACGCTAAATTGTAATGTACAATATTTTATTGTAACGAAATGGCATCAAGGGTGTAAGTTTAATTGCCATGTATAATGTTCCAAAGTATTGTCACTGCTTGAAGTTAATTAGCAATAATTTAGTAAATGTTCTCTTAAAACTAAGTTGCTATAAGATAGCAACTAAAGCAGTAATGTGGTACCGGTATCATAAGATCTGTGATCTCCTTTTATTAATTCAGGAGGAACGATTCTTCAATTATAAAAAGAAGTCGTTAACCTATAACATGGTTGGCTCTAAAAGCTGCTATAAATCACATGTCAGATAGTAGAACAGCTTTATTGATGGAAGTTGCAAATGATTCTGCACTTTACAAGACACTTCCTTCTGTCCTCACACAAATGGTTTATCATTTTTCTGTAACAGCTTATATTTTTTTTATATTAGGGATACAGAACAGTCCTAAGATTAATGCTTCTGGTCGTTTCATTTGACGAAAAAAATTTGTGTACCCAGTTACCGCAGAATTAACCAACAACAGAAAATGTATCACATTAGGCCTATACGATATCTGGAACAGGAAAATCCCCCAGCGCTACCTTCGAACAGCTCATACCGGAGGTTACCAGTTTGAATCTTGGCCATGAAATAAGCATTCCTGGGACGTCCAGAGCTGCTTCTGCCAAATTCTGTGATAACGCCTCAAAATAATCCACGACAGATTCTTTCCCAAATCATTATTAACAATTATTGTGCTGTTTGTGCAGTTCATAAATAATCGTCAGATAACACAAAAATCAGAAACCGATCAATTAATAGGTCATCCAGCAAGGCTGGACTTTACCGTTCGTCACGACACTCAGACCGGATCCTGTGTTTTCTGACGGCTCCTTCCCCACTGGTAAAGCGGACGGAAACACCCTCAATCTACATTTTTCTCCTTTGATGATAGATCAGGTTTCACGACAACGGATAAAATTACGCTTGTGGGCATTATGACGGCACGTAGGCCGAATCCCATGTAAACGTAATGTCGTACTGAATGCAAGTAGCGTTGTTGAATTGGACGCCACTGTGATTTAGAAGCAAGATGGATCCTTCGGCGGGTCAGATGTCGCGGCTAGCCGAAGACAGAACACACATACCAACATGGCAAGCTGCTGTGTCAATGTGGCGTATCGAGAGGTTGGGTGCGCATGCGTGAAATTAAAAAACATTAGCGTAGCGGGCCTCCAAAAGACGACGTCGAGCGGCATTCTTCTTTTTCTCGCGTCTAATCGCCTGGGACGAACGTACAGAGCCCAAAGTAATAGGAATCTGTGTTTTCTGGCCACGCTCTTCAGATGGACACTCCCTTACCTATTACAACGCCCACCAGAGACATCTATGACGATTCTGTTTCCCTACACTCTGTGTAAGGTTTTGGGAAACGTGGTATTAACCCCTGAGGTTATCAAGTTCCGACAAAACTTTGATCGTGATGAACAACGGAATCAAAGTACGAGTAACCTCGTAAAACGCGGGGTTCCTTTCCCGCGTTCGCTGGGTGTATCGAAAACGCACAAAACAGGAACATATAAATGTCCTTGGATTTTCTGAATGATTCATCGTGAGAGGCCTTGCTTTGTCATCCCCAGAGTCAGAGCGGTGGGACGAATCAGTGAAAATGAGCGAGAAACTCAGTGGGCCTGAGCGACAGCTTCAACTGCAGCCGCGGATAGGTATCAACTTATGACACTAAAATAAAACCGCGGACAGTGAAAGCTCGTATAACGAGAGTCATCTCTGTCTACATTTGGACCACGGTCACTGCAGCTATCTCTCTAAACTTTTTAATGTTTTGTATTTGGGACTAAAGCAAAATTTGGTGGTTGAAATACTAAGGCATCTTAAAGTTAGCTCGATCCTACCTTTTGAAATGCCGTACTGAAATCATCATTCTTATGGTGTGAGGGTGTCGATTGGAATAAGCTGGCTCAGGATAGGGTCAATTGGCGGATTCTTGTGAAAACGGAAGTGTTACTTATGTTCCATAAAGACGAGAAATTCCTTCGCTAAATAAGCAACTATCAGTTTCTGAAAAAGGACTTTGATCCATTTATTTAGTCAGACAGAGAAAAACTATGTTTAACCGCAAACTTCTATAACTGACGAGATGGAATCAAACTCAGGTCTCCGTCACTAGAGACAAAAGCTGTACGTGTTCGGAAGCCGCGGATAAGCAAATGGACACCACCTCTGTGTCACACTACTTGCACAAGAAATGACGTCCAAGTTCATAATACGTTTTCAGAGAAACAGAGTGTACTATACCGTGGTAACCTATTTGATGGAGAATTCGGTCCGTCGGACACGACTGAATCAGGGCCGCTGGGAGATGTAGTATATGAAGCGAGAAATCCCTACTGACAACCTGGCAGTCTATTTATATGGGTTAAATGACGTGGGCACGAAAATGATTACATTGTCCTGCACATTATCATTAAAAGCCACCTCGACGAATCTAATGACAAAGTGTAAGAAAACCATTATACATGCTACATGAGGTTCGAGGTTCCCACGCCAGTGAAGATGTCGACTTGTATGTAAATACAACAGGTTTGAAGATGAAGACAGTATGTTCCTCCAAAACGTTGGTATATGCCAACACATTCGCAGTGTTACTATTCATAAGTTCGACGTCAACATAAGAATTATGTCTTATGGTCTGTAACTGTTAAGCCAATTAATAGAGTAATTAACTCTGCAGACCAGAACCCTTCTTGAGAAGCTAATAATCCATCAGCTTTTCACGAATCTGTCTCCTTTTATGGCATTAAAATGTTCATACCGTTTTCTATAGAGACAAATATTGGTTCATATCTTGAGGTAGATAAATCCATTCCGCTCCCTGCATCATATTTCTTTAAGGTCCATTCAAATATTAACCACTCATCTACACCTAGGTCTCGCAAACACACTTTTTTGTTAAGAGTTTTCGACTAAAATATTGTAATGTTTCGGCATTTCTTATCTAATCCATGCGTGCTATATGCCCTGGACATCTCATCTTCCTTGATCTGAACACGCTACAAACTACAAAGTTCGTAGGAAGATTTTTTTCTTCTGGGTTATTGCGCTGTGTAGTCTGGTCGATGTTAACCAACGTTTCAGAGGTCATACTGCCTCCGTCATCAGGGCGATTCTTAGTATGAAGATTTCTGTCTTCTGGGTTGTTGCGCTGTGTAGTCTGGTAGATGTTTACCAACGTTTCAGAGGTCATACTGCCTCCGTCATCAGGGCGATGACAGCGCAACAACCCAGAAGACAGAAATCTTCGTATTCACCGCTGTGAAAACCTCAAATCTTACAAAGTTCGTCATTATGTAATTGCATCCATCCTCCTAGAACTTACTCCCTCTCCGTATTTATGGATTACAAAACAAATCACGAGCCTTACAATTACAAAAGTGTTCTTTCGGTTCTGTTGTGTTATGAATTACGGTTGTGCCTATCCATGTATCCGCGGCACGAATGTGACAGGAATGTTGGGAACGATCAGTTTATTCTGCACCAGCCGGCAAGGGGGCCGACTTGATCATCATTGGGATGCCTACGGTTCAACAATCCATGTAAAACCAGTTCCAACATCGTATGTCCCCTCTCCACTTCAACACTTCACCTTATAAGGAAACATTTAATCTTTTCACAAGACTACCGGGTGAAAACAAAAAAGTTAACCATCTCAAATTAATATAACTTCATTAGTATACCTCAATAATTTCCTTCATAGATCTGCTTTGTTTCGGAATTTCTTTTATTTAAGCATTACAGTTAAATTCATGTCGAAAATTTTACCGTCTAAAATTAATATGACTTTTCTATTTTAAGTACGTGCTTTCCTTACACATCACTGCTTTGTTTCTACTACTTCTCTCTTAGTGTAGCTCTAAGAGTTATACTCAGTGAAAAGTGAGGTAGAGTACGGTTATAATGTTCAATCAAACGTTTTAACCGATCCGTGTAATGTGGCATTCTGTATTGCTTCCCCCCCCCCCCCAATATTGTCAGCTAAGAGCGTCCTGATAATGTCACTGACACAAATAAAAGATACTTAACACAAGATGTATTCTGAGTTGTTAATGCATCCAGGTTCGTAAAAAAAAAAATTAAAGTCCTCACTAGAAAACCATTTGTTATTAATAAACATTAACACTTTTCAACAGAGCCGTTTTCTGTTGGGTTGAAAAAATATATTTAGAATATGACTAAACTAACAAATATTTATTTCTAGCTCCATTAGGACCATATACTGTCGTGTAGAAATTAATACTATAGATTCTTGAACAAACATCGCTGAGGTCATCTCTAGTTATTCCATGAAGATGCTACAGTCTCGTCCTAAACTTGTCTCCTACTTAATAATCCGCAAAGAGTCACAATGCACTGGAATGCTAACTATGTCGCCGTCTCCTCTTGAGGTACAGTAGAGTTTGACACATGAAGCGAAAACAAATCTTACTTCTGGTAGGACGTTCTGTAACTTCTACGTTCCTCAGTAGTATTAAAAGGCTGATTGTAGGTTTCGTGTTCAAGAACAAGTTGTCACTGGTAAGAATTGTAGATAAATGTAAATTTGCACTTGGTACTTATTGAACGCCACGCCATAAACAAGTATGGAGTAATGGAGGCATAGTTTCACTATTGCTTGAACTTGGTACTAGATGGGGATGAGTAGTCAGCTTTACGCCCAGGCCGCCTTACCCCCGTGAAAGTGTCCTTGGTACGTAGAAGGCTGTTTGGACACGGAGGCCCCTCCTGGGAATGGAACCCCAGTCATCAATGATATGAAAACCGAAAATTAATTTTGCCTCATTTTATATGTTGTAGCAATTTACTGTAGAAGGTTATGTTGTTGATACTAACTTTATTTACGCCATGACTTTGTTTTCTTTGTTATTAGAAAAGGAATAAGTCAGAAGGCCGGTAGTTGACCGCATCTGCGTCTCTAATGACATCACAGCCTCATTGTTTTCTTTTTGATTGATCATCAAAATAAAAGGAAGACCAGTGAACTGGAAGAGGAGAAGGAACTTTGGCAGATGCAGAAGTGCCTTCTGGTGGAAGGACAGGAACCACAGGAGACATATAAATAAAACTGAAAGAAAATAAGAGAAACATGAGCGCAAGAAATCTTAATGAAACTCGAATTAGTAATGCGCGATTCGATTTACAAAAAATACTCCACACTCTGAGTAAAAACTAAGTATCGACTGAGTGAGGATTAATGAATTCTCTCATGCCGCTCAGATAATACGTAGGTGGGGTTTTGATCCACATCTTTAATGTGTACATACTTGTTCCAGTGTGCCTGCCAGTGCTGGAAGCATCCTCTTAAACTTAAATTTTGCGTTCGCAAATAGCTAATACGTTGTTCAGTTGTTTCCACATTATCGAATATTTTGCCGTTCGGGGTTGCCGCATGTTCAGGGATCAGAAAGGAAACACGGAGTTACGTTTGGTACGCAGGGAGTCTGCTTCACTCGTTGTCTCATATTCTCCTATATCAGTATTTCGCTACTTTTTTTTTCACCCGGGACACATCCTAATTTGTCAAAGATACATGACGGCACACGTCAGAAAGTCGCCTCTTGAAAAGGTGGTAAGAAATTACACATGACCATAAATATGTATCCGTATATAAATACTTAGCCTTATAAGTTGTGGGCATATGGAAACAAAACATTAACACGTGTTGGATAAGACCATCCATCGATGATAAACGCGTGTGTGTGCATTACGAATTCTAATTCGAGATTGACGGTTTCTAATTGAAATTTTTGTACAAATTCGGAGCACACCGCCTGCTGAACACTGTGCTGTATGATCTGAGCTATTGGCATCATCATAAAATTAAATACAAATAAAATAAACAAGTTCTTTTCAAAGTTGACAATTCGCATATTGCGAAAACTGTTGCATTTATTTTTACATAAACTTACTTTCCATTACCCAATTTCGTATTTAAAATGTTATACTATATTCATAGATATATTTATTATGGCCAATATGCACGTTTACAGACATTATTCGTTTTTCATAATTTCAAACATTGTATTAGTAATTTTATTCAATCTGTCATTCTGCTTACAGGTTGTGTTTATCAGTGGATAACAGTAACAATACGAACGACATACCACAAAATCTCTGCTGCTGAATAATTTGTGTTCCATCAAAATTAGGCAAGTAATTTTGGGATTCACGTAATTATTATTAAATTTAATATGAAATTATTGATTTTATTGGTAATATTTATTATTAACTATTCTACTTTACGGTTGTCAGTAGATTTAATTAAATTATATATCTGATAATACTTTCATTCATTATCATTAAACTATAACATTCATTCCAGAATAAAAATCACTGCATTGTATTGTGATGTAAATTTCTGCAACTATTTTCTGTTGTTTATTTTAGTAGGATTTGAGAAAACTAAACTTTAGAACGGAGTAAGGTTGGAACACTTCTTGGGACGCATCATGGATTTATAGTAAGCATAGGAATGCCTGCAATAAAGAAGCTGAAAAAAGGAGGAAAATAAAAAGAACGGAATAACAAGGAGTTTGGGAATATAGGAGAGAAAGAATTGTGGGGGACAGAACTAAAATAACGAGCGAAGGATTTAGTATTTATGTCCTCGAACTTTATCTTTATTTCTCTGCCCCTCTCACCGGCCTCTTTACCACTTCTAACCACTGTCTCTATTACCACAGCCTTATGGATGTGCATCCGCCTCTGTATCTACTCGTTTTGCTTCTTTATTGCCATGTTTTAAGATATCGTTTCTCACATCACATCAGATCTCTATATTATATCAATCTCTTCTACAGATCGAAAATGGCTATCCAGTGTTCACGGTTTAGACATTTACTTATCTCCATACAGCGGAGTTCTTGCGAACCCGATGGTCGCTTCTCTGGTCAAGAAATTCTGCTCTTCACATAGAACCAAAAGGTTCAATGCCGTGCTCATAGCAGCCTCCACTAAAACCTATCCTCGGCTACTTTAAACCAGTTCTCATCCTTACAACTTTCTTATTTAAGATTCAATTCAATATTATCATCCCATCTACGTTTAGGTCTCCTAACTGGTTTTTCCTTTCAGGTTAACAGGCGAAGAACATGTATACATTCCTCTCATACCTCATATATTGATCGTTCTAAATTGTTTTGCTAAAAAATGCGTCTCTGAATGTTAACATTAATACATAGTTTTACATGAATCTGCATTTTAATCTACCCACTTGTATTCACATTTTTTTATAAATTAAGGCTTAGATCACAAAAGAACAGCAGACCGAAACACTGTTGTCGAAACACATTTTTTGTTAAAATAAATTCTTGGTACAAAAACGCAGGCTGCTGCACAAAGACCATCTCTACTTATTTTTATGTCCCATGGCATCCCAGTAGTTCAGTGTTATTATCATGTTTAAGTGCTTTAAACGAGAGATATGAAAGACAGTCGAGCAAAATAATATATTGGCTTGTCTAAATAACATCTGTGACCAAACTGTAAAGATCTTCTCCAATACATTTAAAATGCATAAATTGTCGAAGTTTCACCCCAAAGAACAGAAACACTCAGGACAGACGCAAATTAATCTCCCAGTGATTAACCTCGTATAAATTATTTAAGTATTTAAATACGTTTATTTGTAAATAATCTAGATTTATAAGTACGGAGTTACGATGAAATCAGCAATTAGTAGAGTAAAAACATGGAAAAATTATGAAAATACAGGTTCGATCCACAAATCAGAATATATTACCTGAAAATATAAAATCCAGAGTGAGAATTATGCCCGCGAGTTCAGCGTAAGCCTCTAATATCTGGCTAACCAACACCTGGCTGGCTGGCTGAAGTCGTCTAACGGTACATTTTATCTGATCGCTTCTGCTGTGTCACAGTGTATGGAGTACCACGAAAGTAAGACTTTATTCACTGGTTTCCGTCCAGCACCAACACTCGCAGGAAGGTAGTCAGTTTTTCACACAGATTTTAGATCTCTACAGCGTGTTCCGAAACATCAGACATGTATAAGGGAGGCCTGTAGTGTTACGGTAGGACGTAAAGAACACGTAAAAACTGAGCTACGTTTTCTCCAATAATAGCGACCTGCCACAGAACCGAAGATACAACAGTACGTGCTCGCGAAGCAGTGAGATTTGAGTATGGAGCATTGTTGGGATAATAATTAGCAGAGATAAACCTAAGAACTTGCAGAGAAACCTACTCTCCACTTCACCTACCACGAATGTAACTTGACGTCACCCCGGATTCGTCCCAGGTTGTTTCCGAGGTAAGAAGACAGCGTTCTTGCAGTCTGACCTCTCTCGTGGTCTTCGAAATAAGTTCATGCCAGCTATAACGTAAAACTTTGTCTTTTCCTTTCCTTCAATCTTATTATTTTTACTACTAGGGGAAAAATTATATAATGCATACATCAATGTGCCCACAATTGTTTCGTTACTAAGCGACCACACAAAAAGTGATCTATTTCGTTATTTACCAGATTTACCACCACACGGAGCTGAAGCTTCAAATAATAGAAGAAAATGCGAGATGTCACATTCTTTCATTTTTAGAGCCTGGCTCTTGTGATAAGCGAGAACAATTCAGTGTCTTCTTGCAGTTCAATAAAGTTTTACGAGTGATTAATATTACTGCCTAAATTATTTATTAAGTGTATAAAATATACATGTGGGAGATTCATCTAATATGCATGTAGTTGCAAATATTAAATTTGTTATTAAATATTTGATACAAAAATCAGCAATTTTCTTTATTTCAACATAGTTTATCATAAGAAAAACTGACGAAGAACGGATCTTTAGGTGTTAATAGTAGATTTATTTAAAATAAGCACGTACTTCGGTCTGCATGAAGTAAGATTTTGAAACGGACAAACAGAAAAGTGTATAGACGTATTACGGGTTAAGACATTTTTAAAGAATACAGAATATGAAACGCTACTTCTAATTTTCTGACGCAAGGCGCTTCAAAGATTTGTCGTCTTTCAAAAATCCATGCATGAACAAAGCAATCAACAGCAATGATATGGCAATTTAATCACAAATGCTACCTTTATTTAAAGAAACAGTACCCAACTTTCAACTCAGACTGTATCTGGCATTTGTGTTTTCCTCATTTATCTGAGTGTCGTTTTCTCGCCACGCCGGGTCCACAAGAAGCTTCTTTATATCTGCCTCGGCCACTCTCACTTTCTCATTTATCTCAACTTTTCACTGAACTTTCAAATCTGGACTGTGCACAAACCAATGAAGCCACGAGTACTTGGTGTATTAATAACCAACAAACTTAAATGCGCAGAATCATTCTTGGGAAGCTGATAACAGCTTAGCTGGTCAAAAAATTCGCAGATTATTTGGTAGATTAATACAAAGATGTAATATATTGTGGCTAATACAAGAAATTCATTTACAGGACTCGGTTTAAAAAACGAACTAAACTTATTCGCAAAGCTAATCCTCGTAGACGAAGAAATATTGGATCAGGATTACTATAAATGCTGACCAATAATAGTCATGCTAGTAAGACTAAAAACCACCTGTTTAAGTTGTCATTAGTTAATTTACGACGACTGTAATTTAGTAATTGGGGCATTGTATACATTTATGACAAAGTATGAAATATATATTTTGATTTTATCTTATTTACTTTTCATAGGTAATATAAGTAAATCCTAGGTATTCTATGGAGTGATAAAGAGTTTTAGTTAAAGTGCTAACAGGACGAACCTAATTTAATCTAAACCAACTAACCAAACGCAACGAAACGAAACGTTAACTTCGCCTCAACTAATCCAAATTGAGACAAGTATTGAACAGATAATGCGAATACGAACAAACGCAGACTTGTTATTAACTTGTTAAACCTGCGTTTAACACATTTCCAACATAACCTCCAGTATTATACAGAACATCTAACACAAACTGACATAAAAGTATCCATACATATCCTTGAAGTTTCTGACATTTTGTACAACACTGAACTTGGTACTTTGCCTGTAACATTTCCAAGAAAAGCCGAAAATGTTCTGTCCCAGTTTAAACTAAATAATAACAATTGGAAAATATGCCTATAATATGTCAGGAACATTTCACGTGAGAATAGTGGTGTTTTAACCATACGCAGAAGAAAGAATAATTGGTTTCATTATTTAAATAATTTTAATCGAAAAAGTATTATGTTATTCTAGTATAATCGTTACAAATATCGATTTCATCGTTGAACCTTAATTTTTGATGCAAGTGGCTTTCAGTGGACGAACAGAAGGCAGTTCCTTCATGCAACTGGAAATTGATAAGCTTCATAATTTGTGCTCACTCAGCGGACGTAGCATGCACAGGGAGAAAGAAATGTGATTATATCTTGTTAGTAGGATAATCTGAAAGCAAGTGGCTACTTGGTAGACCTAGGAGTAGATCAGAGGACATTAAATAGTCTCATGCACTAATGAATGGAGAATAAGAATGTGGAATGAATTCAGTTGGCTCAGGAAAGGGTCCAACTGCGTGCTTTTGCGTGCGTGGTAATGAGCCCTCAGTTTCAACGGAACGCCTCTCCTTGCAACGAAGAGTGCAACACAGAAATAAGCGGAAATAAACATTGTTTTGAGTGGGACAGCGCGATACCAGAATTCGAGCATTTGATTCGATTGCTTCCTTATTTTTAAATATTAAATAACCAAATCGACCAAATCTCGCTCGAGTCATAGACGTGGACACGCGTTTTTGTGTGTTGTGTTGCCATGTGTAGGTAGAGACCTTGCGACAGGTCGCTGCTCTCGAGTCCAAATGTCTAAAACGATTCATAATTTCAGAAGTCACTTCTGAAGTGGATCAGGGCAGAATGCCAAACCAGTAAAATCTAAAGAAGTAACCATATCATAACGAGTGATATTTGGACAATTGTGTTATTACCTAACACAAATATGGTAGTAATTTGTGGTCTAGTGTACTGTACAATGCGTTTTTATGTCTCTGTTGAGTGAAACAAGTAGGGTTGAGAGTGTGTAAACATCTTTATCAGACTGTACACACGATGCTCAGCTCTTTTGTTTGTGTGACGGAGGTAAAAAACATTAATCAAGTCATGTAAAACCCTGGGAGCATTTCAGTGTAGTTGCGGGAATGCCAACCTTCACAGTTTGTAACTAAATTGCTAGCAACAAACAGTAATAGAACCCAGTCTTCTTGATATTTTGATACAGGCCTACCTGTTATACAATGCGTAAGTAATCATATAAATCAGACTGAAATCCCAAAATAAATCTGCTCATAACCTTAAGTGGGTAAATCCTTCAAGCATCCAACTTATTGTTGTTCTTGTAACCACCTCTTTATAACACGTCATGGTCAGGTTTCGTTATGATTTTACAATTCTGTTATGTTAGCATCCAACGTTTTCTACCCAGAAACCGTGACTGGTACAATGTCGTTAAATTACTTACAAATCGGTACATCACAATCAAAGTTGAACAATGTACAAACAAGTTAATCTTCTCTAATTACATTGTAATTCATACATACGTAGCTTGAAGCAACCTGGATGTAGCATTTGTAACATTGTAAATAGCATGTCAATAATACTTTGCCAAATTTGGTATAAATCTTGCAAGTAATTTAAACACATTGAAAATCCACGAACATAACAAAGAAATCCTAAATATTCCGAGACGTAGGGCTACCTATAGTTAGGGGTGAAGGAGAAGAAGGTCTGAGGATATAATGAATACGAACTAAAGTCATCAATCAGAAGAGAATAAGAGATAAAGATGTCAAAGCAGAGTAGGGGCGGGGAGAGGAAAGATAACAGAGGATTCCTGCTCGTGACCCGTTTCCGAGAAAGACGCCGGTGACGACTGGAACAAACATAACTCAGATGATTGCGATTGTCATCTTAAGCATGGTCAGGAGCGGCGTGGAAAACAATAGACAGTCCTGCAGTCTTCTCTAGCCCACTGACGTCCACAGAAATCGAAACGCGTGCAAAGTTCAGCCATGCCAAGAAAGCGGATCACAAAACATTCACTTAAGAATTCTTCCCTCCGTCCCACCAGTAAAAACTCGTGAATCTACCATCGTTAAGTATGCTCCAGTGTGCCTGTATCAAAACTTCACGGAATTTACTGCTTCATAGGCTTTTCAACTGCTGTATTTTTAACGTCGAGTTAAACGCGCGAGAAACATTATGAATGCCGAATCAGAGGTATGTGTTGTTATGCGTTCTCTATTAATGCCCAGGCGTAATTTATTCACAGGAGTATGATTGCAAAAGAACTTCATCACAACAGAAAATTATTTGCTTGTAGAGACAAATTTCCGCTATAATTATAGACAATTATACAAAATCTCAATCTGACCATATCAATCCTAAAATATTTAAACTTTTCTTTAACAAAACTCGGCCTAATATTTCGCCATTTACATTTGATCGTGCTATGGTCAATATGCATCGAAAAGTCTGAAGACATAAAGTACCGATATTTCAACTTAACAAATAAATTCATATTTTACGTGTGAATCACATTTGCCTTGAAGAACTAAGAAAGTCATTAAAATATTGGCACATCGTCTGATAGATTTTTTGGACGGCATAGGCCTACTTCCTGATCAGGAGTCAAGCGATCATTCGAAATGCTGCTAAATTAGACTTCTCGGTAGAAATTCAATGTTAATTTTAGTTAAAATTCAATAATAAAATATTGTTAAAACAAAATTATTCTCAAATTTTAACACCTGGACCTAATTAAGAACAGCAAAAGTTAATTTATCTTCCTTGTACCAGATAATGATTATCCAGATAAATTGAAAAGTGCGACAATAAAAATTGTAATAAGAAACCACATTACTTTGTCTGCAGGCCTAAGTCGGTTGGTTAATACCACGGGGTGGTTCGTTCTCGATTTTTGGAAGTAGGGAACTGAGTCTAGATACGGAGGGTTGTTACAAAATGTTTACTAGGTCTAATCAGTCCCGAACAGTTTAAATGACGTGGTCCACCAGCTTCGGGGTTAGGCGTTGGAATATCAACCTGACACCTAGCATTTCACGAGATATGACAAATTACTTCGGACTTGGTAAACTCAGGCACAGCACAAGCGAACGGAAAGAGGTCAGATATCTGGAATTGGTTCCGTCAGGAGTCACTCTACAAATCAACTTAAATGAAATCGGTAACAAGGATGAAGCCTGTCTTCTGGGTTGTAGCGCCGTGTAATCTAACAGAAGTTTACCGACGTTTCAGATGTTCTTGCTGTCTCCAACATTAGGGCAATGACCGTCGCTCTGATGATAGTGGCAGCGAGGACTTCTTAAACGTTTGTAAACTTCTGTTAGATTACACGGCGCTACAACCCAGAAGACAGCATCTTCGGACATCCCGCCGTGAAAACTTCAATTCCGACTTATTATCTAGGATAGTCGCAAAGTTTAAATTAGACTTAATGGAATTACTGAAGGTAAAAAAAAACAAGGCACACATTGGGCCAGCAGATGATTACACATTTCATATTGGGAAGGGAAAGATAATCATAACTTATGTCGGTACATAGGACAGTAAGAGCAATGTTGTTCAGAGTGATTGCTATACGTACCATAAAAGTGAAGTTCAAAATTAAGAAACAGACTTAAATTGCAATCCAAACATTTCACGCTTGCCTTGATTTATTACTAATTTTAATAGACACTACTTGTTCATTTTATTTTACTATATACCTTCAGCACAACAAGGATAAGCAATAATAAACATCTTTCAGAAATAAACTGCAGAGATCTGTCAAAGTCTCACGGCAGAAGAAGTAATGTTGTAGTTTCATTGCATCCTGATGCCAACACGTAACTTACAAGTCGAAGACATCAATTAGGTTTCAGTACATGTTACAACAGCTACACACAGTAAACGAGTCAATATTAATACATCAGTAAAATTTTCGTGTTTGTTCAAGCCATATTCACACAAGCGAATAAAGTCGATTTGAAAGACAAAATTTACACTTCGTTAACGAGTATTTCAAGACCGCACACAGCATGCCTACAAAGATTTAATTAAATGACCCATGTTGATAAATGCAACATTCCACTTACCGAAGTGAGGTTCCATGGCGCTGCCTGGCGGGGGTAGCTGTAACTGTCAGAGAAGCGCGGATGGCGAATAAAGGAAGTGGGTGTCGGGCCCCGAATTACCATTCCTCTCACCTGCAGACGACATGTTACTTGATTGGTACCTAAAGTTGATTGAAGTTCTCACTTCATGTTAGACGCCATGGTGAACGACGCCATATCATCCTGAAAAACAAGAACAGGTGTCACCACTTTTTAAAATTATTTTCCTACACATATCGAACTGTATTCAGGTAGAACGGATTTAAAATTTGGTCCACCTACGGTTTTTTTTTAGATCGTTTTTGATGATTTCACAGTGATGAGGATAGAACTACAATGTAATTTAATTATAAATATTTAATTATTACCACGATATAGTTTATGTATATGACAGGGTATTGCTAAGAAACAGAAAATGAGAGTTGTAAGCAATTTTAAATTGGCCTACAGTATAGCAGTCCCAAAAACATAAGTTTAGACATGACAATTCTATATGGAACTTGTATAGATTAATAATGATAATACATAAATAAAATTTTATTGCTATAATATATACATGTATGGCTATTACATCATAACAATCATTACTAAAAACGATGGTTGTCTTCTAGATTGTCTGGTAGAATTGTACCAAACTTTCAGAGGTCTTTACTGCGTACATTATCAGGGCGATGAATGGTAAACGTCTACAAGACTCTACAACACAGACGAAAGCTATCTTTGCCGTGAAAAATCAAAACGTAATCATGAATTGTGTTAATAAAGGTATAAGGCTACAAATTTGTTAATCATGTCTAAAATGTATGTTCTGGACACATTTCTTGTATCCAGACTATCTGTGAAGTAAGGAACACTCTGAACTGAATCGATGACGGCATTTTTAAGCTGTTTACTTACTCTATAAAGAAGCATTCGGAGTTTATGAGTTAAGGACAGAAGATATGAAACTATATTTCAGAGAGTGCACAAACGTCAAGTTTATCAGGATTTTTATTCTGGATAAAACTGAAACTGACACTCTTATGTTCGACATACAATCAATACTACTACTATATGGAAGGAAAACATTTAACTCTGTCTCATTTCCCTTTCGAAACTTATGTCAATAACATTCGTTTGCAATCCAGAACTTTTTATTTTTGACTATCCCGTAACAAACCATATGATTAAATCATGCAGGTACATTTTCCTACAGAGGGTATTTATGGATTTCGTACGATTCCCAGAAAAAATCTATTTTTTCTGTGAACAGCCTTAACTAATTAAAGTTTGTAATCGAGATACGTTGTGTTTAATTTGGGACACGGACTGAAGTACTAAATATTAGTTAGGCGAGCTTCAGTTTTAAAGAATTGGAAATGACTATCAGCTGTAAGTACTTCAGAAATCCGTAAATATGGTATTTAATTTTAAAAAATCTTAGAAACCAGAGTGAGAAATTAATTAAATTAGGAAACGATAAAAAACTGTGTAGCTTTAACGTCAACCACAAAGCGATGAAAGGAATAAATAAACCTGCGACAAGAGTTCTGCAAACAAGAATTCAAACACCTGAAGCAAGTATTAACGATATTTATTTCAGTTACACGAGAGCGCTGGATGTGTCACAGTGGCGGTTGTGCAGTAAAAGAATTAAAATAAGATAAAAACGAGTACACATTGTACATACAGAAATACTCTTCCTTGAAATTTTACAATTATTCAGTTGGTCAAGAAAGCGTTTTTGTTAAATTTGACGTTTAATAAAAGTGTTCGTAATAGATCGCCTCTGCAAACTATACTGAGTCAGTTAAATCGATCCCAAACCCAATTTCTTTACAATCCACTTAATATTATTATTCTCCCAACGACACCTACATCTACCAATCTTGCGAACGCGCCTAACAAGTTTTTTATCTTTTGTAACGAAACTATTGAATAAATATGTTTGTTATATTCTGCAAGATTTCATTTTTATGCATATATCTACAGATTGACGTGGGATCCAAACCACGTTTGAGACTGGTATACCTTATCAATTCTTTTAATTTATCGCAACTGACGAAAGGTATGTAGAAAAAGTCGCAGTGATTCGGACTTACATGAATCAACTTCGTCTTTAATGTCGTCTCATATTTCATTTATCCTATTAATTAACATTTATAAAACGGTATTGGTGTTCATGATTAGTTTATGTTGCTGAATTAACACAATTATTCATGGTAGATTTACTTTGCTCTTCAGTAGGCTTATTGAAAACATTTCAGGCTACTGTCGTTTTTGTTAAATTTTTACGTATGATCCTTAGGGGACCTCCCGGCCATGTCATGGACACCCGTCTTGAGGAGATCTCCCTATCACGAGGATGCAATCCACAGTTCGGGAATTAGAAGACGGCGCTTTCAAATGCTCCCATCAACTTAAATACTTGGACTGGACCGCAGTGAGAACACACAAAACTTCCGAGTATAAAATGTAATTAAAATCCGTTTAGCGCTTCTCAAGTTATTACATAATGACAGACAAACATGACGAAGCTAACAGGCGAATTTTTAAACGCTTAGTTGCAAACGGGCCTAAAAACGCACCTATAATGTACTCTGTTTTTGGCCGGGGCGTGATGCTGACCACTCACCCCCCCCATCTAGTGCCGAGGTCAAGGAAGAGAGGAGCTATACCTCCTCTCACCCCAAACGCCTACATGGCGTATAGTGGGACAAACTTTACTTTACTTTACTTTACTTTACTTTAAGTGAACAATGCGGTGGGCTGGAAGCTTTTGTTTCAAATGATAATATTGATTTTCAATCATGAATTACTATTTATAGAGAGAGTCTAAATGCACAATAATTGTAATGTATTAGCTGTAAGAGTATTTAGAAAATAATTTATCCAAAATTAACAGCTAAATAAAGTACATAAATAAAATATAATCAGTTGTAGGAAACAGGAAAATTAAAATATTGTGCCAAAAATCACGTTAAAATAAATTATTACTGTTTAAAATATGGCATCATAGGCAATTTACTCATACTTGTATTGAAATAAAATATAAAAATCCACGCTTCGATTTTATTTTTTTTAAATTTTATAATCTTTTATTTGGAAGACAGTAACAAATAATTTAATGTATACATGGCGCAATCAACATATTAAAGCATATACTATGTTCCAAAGAAACAAATAAACACATTACAAAATTTTCTTTATAAAATGCAATGAAACCAAAGACATTATGTTATGTAACGCCACTGATCTCAAGCAACGTGTCTCACCTCGCTTGTTGTATTAACTTATTACAGTCTAGCCGTGACAAACACTGGCTGAGGGTGCTGCTACAAATACAGAATAGAGAAATAACTAGTTCTCTGTCGCAAACAACAAAAACAACTCACAAAGGAAAATAAATCAGCTACAAAAAATATATATCCAAAGACTTGGTGGTAATTAAATGAGCTCGGCATAATTAAGTGAGTTTGAACAAACTTGTAAAGTCGCATCACTACTCTTTTGTTTTTAGAATCTTTACTCAGACTTCGCGTCACGGGAAACTAGCAAGTAACACAGTACAGTAATATCAATCATGACCGTGGTTTAGTTACTTCTGCAGCAACAAACTTTTACACTAAAAAGTTAACTTGAACTGTATGGCACATTGACTTTTAAAACAAGAGTATGAAATTTTCTGGCATTAAAATATATACAAATAAAATGGTAACTACAATTTGATCACTCCTTAATTAGTAAACAAATCTTATATAATAAGAACGGTTAAACTATTAAAACGGTGAATTTAGTTGAATCAACCTTCGGTACTAAATTCTATGCCTATAAGGATCCTTTTAGGATGTAGTTAACGTGTTTGTAATTTACAACAATAAAATCAGGTAACGGCTAGAATTATTAATTGTGGTATTTCAAATCTTCGAATTGTTTGCAGTTTTGTGTCATCTGAAGATGGTCAAAATGTACCGAAACACATAGCGGTAGAGAAAACTTTATTTTTAAGTAAGTGGTTGTGTAACGGTATAATACGTATTATAATTAGAGTGCATTGCACAACAAAGTCCTTTCAATAAAGGCTTTTTGATAGAATATGCAATGAAGAAAGAAGAAACTTATTTGGTTATTTGTAAGAGTACGAAATTTGGTCTCTCGCCCTAAGGGAAAAGTAAAGATTGTGTTTTAAAACAGAGTGCTGTGGATAATAAGGGACCTGATAGGAAGGAATTGAAAAAAGACACGATTAGAGAAAAATACACAATTCTCACTCTTTGCCCAATGTTGACAGTGTAAATAAATCAAGGAGGATTGACATCACACAGGGAAGGTAAAAATGCATAAAAACTTTTGGTCGGAAAACTAGAAGGGAAGAAAACCATTTTGGGGACCTAGGCCTAGATGGAAGGATATTAAGATGGATTTTAACGGAACTCGGAATGGGAGTGTGGACCAGATCTATCTGACTTCTGATAGGTGCCAATGACAGCCAGAAAAATGAAACTTAGGGTTCCACAGAAGCCGGGAAATTTTTAACCGGCTGAGCTAAAACTATCTTATCAGAAAGGACTGTATTCGATGGATGTATTTAGTTATTGTATTACAAATATGTTACAATATTATCCTTAAAAAAGTAACTATATGATTGCAAGAAACGTTTATGAAATGCTTACAGAGTATGTACGGTAATAGGATCCTTTCCTTACTACCTTGTAGGGTAGGACTTGTCATAACTTTATACAATTCGATTTTCTGTCTCTCTTGTTTTGCGTTTTAACACCTCCTTAATTGCCCCACGTATTTTATGTAATTATCTTATTCATTGCTATTATGGCACTCTAAATACTTAAAATTTATTAAAAATAGATTACAAAGATAAAATCTTAGACGTTAAAAGATAATGTGCTTTACTAGTAAAGCTGGAACCGGTAACACTGCAAACTCCATAAAGATCATTATTAGTCCAAATTCACACTTCTCTACAGGACCTCGTATCAAATGCTGTTTATTTGGAATCCAACAATGGGTTGTGTGATAAATGAACGACTTCTTCGTGGACGGACAGCCAAAGAATCAAGAATGTACAGCTGGAAGGACAGATTTCGTTATGACAAAAGGAGCTCAACCTCGCTGCTGTAAATACGGCATTTCTAGTATCAAGCTAAAGCTGAATTCACTACTACAAAATAAAGATATTAAGGAAACACGTAATAACATTACAGTATCTGTAACTAGATCCGTAATCTTTCTTTATAACCACAGAGCAAGAAGTCTGGAACATGTCAGACTGTCCACTTTGAAAGGTAGGCGTTGAGGCGAATAATAACTACAAGGTTCCTACCCCACTCTTTCATTCAACATGTTCATTAAGGTAATTAAAAAACACTGGCGTGCGAGGCCAACAACTCTGTTCAGAGATTTAATTAATAGTGTTAAATGAGTTGCGCGTATACGGCAGCGGACTCACGCATGTTGCGTGTATTATACGCACGCTTTTCTGTGACTCTGTCCCAACACATAAGTAATTATCTCTGATAAAACTATCACTCCGAATGGAATGGTGTTGTTCGTTCCATTATCCCTGAACTTATATTGAATAAATTGGAGATAGCAATGCTATAGTTTCAATTTTTTTAACTTTAAAATCAGGTATGTCTCCTTCCTGAAATCATCAACGTACTAAAATTATCACATTTTTATTTATAGGGATCTAATAGCCACACGTATATTTTAGGTAGTAAATAATATATTTTCAAGATAAACATGAGACAGTAAATGTAAAGATATGTACTCTTTCGTTATAAAATATATATAACATGCATCAGAATATTTTCCACGCCATTGGACAATTGATGTGAGACAATTTCATGATAAAAAAATCTAAACGGCAATGATGTATATGTATAACCGCCTTATCGCCCTGATGATGGAGGTAGTAAACACCTTTGAGTCTTTAGTCAGTTTGTTTTAGACTACACCCAGAAGACAGTCATTTTCATGCTCGTTACAGTGAGATAATGAAAATTCACACCATTGGTCAAGTATTATAAATATATTATAAATCTCCGGAATAGACAGTTTTGCTGTTGTTGTTGTTGTTGTTGTTGTTGTCAACTTAATACTGTTATGTTCTTCTACTAAAGCTTAACAAAAGGTGCCTCCAAGACGAAACATACAAATTCTTTTCACAAACTAGAAAGGAATACGGATACATTTCACAGCTTGCGAACAGAACCCGGTGTTCAAACATCTACAATGGTACTCGCCTTATGCTCCCAACACGGTCCACAGATACGAGGCATCACTAACGATCTCCGGGTTTTGCTACTAATTTCAAGGTTCTGAGAGGGAGGAGGATATGCACATTAAATAAAAAGGAATGTGGTTGTATTCCGAAAATGGATAGGAATGGACAAACATTGTCATAAGCTTTGAGAAGAGAATTTAGAATCGAGGGGTAATTAACATCACACATCTAGATACACAGCTTCTCTCTGTCTGAAGTCATCTTCTGAAACCAAGGAAGAAAAACGTATAATGCATGCTGAATGTCGCGAGTAGAACGTAATTCTTGTAGGAGTAAGTACCTCTTCTACAAGTCCGGCATCATTAAACTTTTTCGTTTCTCAAAGCTGTAATTTGAGAAGGGAAAAAATAAACGAAAATGTCTGCCTTCTGGTTGCTGAACCCTGATGATGGAGGCAGCAAGCACGTTTAAAACGTATGAAATCTTCTACCACATTTTCACGATGTAACAACCATTTTTATTCTCTCCTCCGTCAAAGCCTCACAAAATGTAAACGAGAGTGACATGCTGTCCGGTAGAGTTTTCCAGTGAAGAATGTGCGAATGATTGCTATGAAAATTTAATAAAAATAATTGAGCATTACAAGATACAAATGTATCTATTGTTTGCTATAATTCAAGGGAAAAGAGGCACAAGGAAGCCTGTAAACGTTGTTACTAGTATATCAGGAGTAAATAAGATTATTTTCAAAACATTTTATTTCTTACACACAGATCGTTTTATAATATCATAACTTTCGTGTGTCTTCCAGCGGCTCTCATAACAATTTTGGAACTAAATGACTAGTTTTTACTAAGCTTCAGTCCTATACGAAATTTCTATCGAGCTTTGAACCATAGTTCAGAATTTATTATTAATAATCTTTGTGTTTTTATGAAGAATGTAGACTGTTTTTTTTACTGTACCAGCTGTTTAAAATTCTAAAATTTATGTTCGTGCAGACTTCTAGTAACACTGTGAAACGCGTAAATGAGGAGAGAAACTGTTTATTCTAATAGAAGATAGACCATTGCATTAAGCTGCATGCACATTGTACTAATGATTTGGAATTAAGAAATACAGGTAATTAACTGTATAAAAATAAAAGTAAATGAGAGAAAAATCAGGAACTTGTATTGAAATGGGTGGGTGGGGGGAATAAAACTATATTGATAAGGATGAGATAGTAACAGCCATTAAAGATAGTTATATTTGAGTTGTGGACGGTAAAACCCAGTTTTCTGTAAATAGAGATCTCAGTTAAATGAGTGACTGATTGGATTCATGACGCTGCAAAGCCATGTCAGCAATCATATAATTTTTTCTGTGCTGACGGATTTCCAGCATCAAATGTACAGGAAATCCCATAATAGATATGGACGTAGTGGCGAAAAGATAAAAACAATTAATATGTTTAAATTTAGTGTACTGCCGGATACTGAGCGATCATCAGCAGTTCGACTTCGGGTTCCCGAATGGCACAACGTGATCTCAAAAATACTGCAGAACTCACACAATCAGCGAAATGCTTAAGTCTTCTTGAGGAGAAACTGGCAAATTAATACGCTTCAAATATATTAATAGAAATGTCGCAGAGGCTCCTCAACGTCTGTCAAAAAATTGTTGGTGAATAAGTAGACATGAGATAAGAATGCTTTCCCTTTAATTATGAAATCCAGTTGCTAAGAAGAATTTAAAACCATAAACTGAATCTGCATTTGTAATGGAGCAACTGAATACTGTATTCATGTTCATGTAGGCCTAGAATTTTAAAGTAAGTAAACGGATTAGTTAGTAAGTGAGTGAGCAAAGAGTTTGAACCCTGCTAGACAGAAACTTCTGTAGATAGGATTAGACATTGCAAGGCCGCCTAATGTTTACACAGTACTGTCACGTCTTCTTCAAACCTGCACCTATATATCATTGTTGTCACTCAGCAGATTAGCTTCAGAATAAAAACTTTTTGTGTGTCCTTTATTTTTAAGCAGAAGAAAAAGATACGAGTCCCTTGCGTTGAACACACCACAGAATACAGCTACGCTGCTTACATGTTATTTTGTCTCCAAGCAAGAGGTGATAAGACTATAAGGTTGCATGTACTGGCTTAATTGATTATACGAGGGAGTCAAGAACAGGAAAAGCCATCAGAGTGATGCAGTGAAGTAGACGCAAGAGGGCGAAAATTAAGATAAAAGCTTAGGAAGGGTCTGACTTTAACTCAAAACATTTTATTCTTTCTTCGCGCCACAACGGGTTATCGGTGACCTTGGCTCAACGTTAGCTACACTAATTTACTTTTGAGCAAAATATTCTCACATCCTGTTAATCGTATTTTCTGTTTTCATTTGTTATATGAAATGCAAGTTGCCACTATGGTCGGAGCAATATTGCCCAGCACTAACGCCGACGATATGAGACCTGCGTCCAATAAGAATTATCAGATATCCACGTACTCTTGTATTTACGATAACTCACAAGAAGAAAACTTTTTCTCTGTAGACAAGTGTCGGGGATACAAAAGTAAACATCATATGAGTAATTAACTACGATGGATCCTATCCCGAGAAAGTTTAAATCAGTCCACTCTCTCACACCTTATTTGCTTAAGATCTAGCTAGAATCCTTTTTGACAAGCTGATAGCAACACAGCTGATCAAAAATATCCAATTTTATGGAACCCACTGGTTTATTACCGATTTCACAGCACCCCACATCCTGAGTCACAAAACTTAGTACTGTAACAAACCGAATGAATAAAGTTATGGACTGACTGAATGATAAATTAGGTACCTAACTAAATAATTTGCATAAAATAGCTTTACAGTATTAAAACCCGAAATCTAACAACAAATATTTGACACGTAAAGGTCCTTCTTTGCCCGCCTGAACTTATCATTCTATCATTTCCAGGCATTAATAACGCGTGAAGATTATTAAAGCCTGTTACATAACTAAGAAACAAACCACCTGAGCCGAAACGTTGCCTGTTCAGAGGTACAAAGCCGGTCTGAGAACACGTGTAGTGTAAGTGCTTCGTCTGAATGTCTGAGCGTTAGAAGCTGAGGCGACTTTCACTATCAGGTTTCCCTGTGAAACCAACACTTGGAAGGAGAAAATGCTGAGGATTCCAGAGAACTGAGTCAGTTCGTTATAGCGGTGGGCTGGGTGTATTGTCACTGAGTTATGACCCGGTCTGCAGGGGTTTAAGACCCGCTCCGACCCAAGCAAGGGTGAACAAAACAACATTACTCTATGACTCCTAACAGCAAGAAATTTGAAGTATATACGATACTTAGCAGCTTAAGGATGTGAATATTCTCTTCTATGTTTCTGTCTGCAAGGCCATTGACTGTGAGAAAGAATCATCATCTGTTCCTATAAATTTAGGCAGTGCTATTTTTTAGTATCACTGAGTACAGAAACGTAGGTTACAATAGACTGTCCATGTCATTAGATTGATGGTGGCATAAAATACATACTGGATTTAGGAATGAAAATCTTTTGGAAGACTAAAAATCAGAAATAAGGATAACATTAACATGGATCTCATAAAAACTGACTACGCTTTTCGACATAATTATGCCATTTCAGGTGGAGATATCCAGTGCACTCCAGTTTCCTATCACTTCCTTTCATTTAGATTAAAATTTTGCCATCAGCAATTAATTCTCAGACGCCCTCAATGTAAGTCCTTCGATTATGGCAAGGGTCTGAAATTCAGAAATGTGAAAAAACATCACGTAGATTTTTGAGTGTGGTTTCCTGGGTTGATGTGTCATAGACCTGTAACCTTTTGATTGAACACAATCATTTCGAAGGAACGTATTACCTTCGACGTTAAACAGCCAAAATTGTACGCAGCTCAGCAGAACAGAGGACTAAAATGTATACTCGCATCACCGTAACAACCTCGCAGGTATGTATATTTAATCTTCAGGTTTTAGATAAAAGACTAAAGTTAAAAGATCCTTAACCGAACTCCAGCAAGCATTCTCTAGAACCTGATCTCGTCTGAACTTCTTCGTGAATATACATAATTGAAAACTCTATAAGTTAAGACATTTCAGGACTGACGCAAAGAGCCATGTTTCTTTCTGGGAAAGAAACGTTAACGCATTCCAAACTGCAGAATGTCCGAAAGAAGCAATAGTCATGTTTGGACAATCTTGGTGTTATGATCTTTCATTTTAAAGCAACCAACATTTCTACGGCAATTTAGGAGCACATAGTGGGGCCCAAGGTGGGACGTTTACAGGGCAGAACGTTGACAGTGTTCACTGGAAGCCGGCCCACTTGGTTTCTTTCTTTATCAACCTCCTTCTCTAATATTTCACACAAAAATTACTGAAAATAACCTTCGTCCTAACTCATAGTTACACACTAACCAACCTTTCCACAACCACAGACACAAATACCCACACAATAAGTTCTGTCTCTTTCTATCCCAGATTGATCATTAAGAACTGGGAAATTTACCACAAAAGCCGTTAAAGGAGAAATGGTGAGAGGAAGGCGGAGGTGACTAAATGTTAACGAGCTTAACACAATGACTAACACAACGCAATAAAAATACCACCATTGATAATTTCCTCCACTTCAGCTCAGAACAAGTTTGCAAGAATCGAAAAAAAAAGAGCGTGGAGGGTGGGGGAGGACGATTTCAAGAACATGAGATATAATAAAGATGTATCACATACTGGTACGTTGTAAGTCAGATTATTTACAGTTCAGATGATAATAAGGCGGTCTCCAGAACAATTTCCGGTGACGCAATCTTGTTAAATTACTTAACAACATTCCAGTTCGGCAATGAACATCAAGAGGAATAAGAGGAAACACCGATATGATTGTTCCAAACCGCAATAAAGTGGCTTACAACGTGACTAGGGCCCCAGAACACGCTTGACATAGAAATTATTGGTCAGACTCTTAGGCCTGTCCGCAGGCATTCGCTCAAATTCATGGTGTGTGTTCGGTGGTGAATCCTGACGTTCTGTCCACTCTGTAGCATATTCAATCGTACTTTATTATATTTTACTCTATTCTATCTTATTCTATTATGTTATATTCTACAATATTTTATTTTACTGTGTTTTATTCTATTCTGTTCTACACTAAGTCATTCCATCTGTTCTAAATTTCACTATATGAGCAAATTAATGAGCTTCATGTTGTTTTTTAAAAACATAATAGAAAAAGGATTAAGTTAACAAATGTAATCCATGCGTTTAAAATAAATTGTTGCCTCTTATTGGTTTCACGTGAGTTTGTGCTTGGGCAGACATCTGAATCTGAAGGTATAGGTCTAACTATCTAACTAAATATATCTTTGTGGAAAAAAAAAAATTAGGAATAATTTACAAACCAGGTAGTAAATGTCTACAAGTTCTTGAAACAAGCCTGTATAGAACTTAAAGTTTGGCATTACGCTTAAAAACAACAGCGAAACGCGTACAGAGGAGTTGACGTGAAGTCATCTCTACTGCGATGAAATGAACAGTCATCTTCACAAAAAGAAATCCCCGGGAGGTGAATGACGGAGTTCCAGAGCAGTGTCGAAGAGAAATATTCCTCTTCTTGCCAGGAATCGAACTCCTGTATGTCCAGCCCGCAAGCTATCCCGACCCATCCAAGTATATATTTCTGTACAACATTTCTATCTCACCGCCTGTCTGCTGACGAGATACTAACATGTACTTAGTTTTTTCTGAATTTACTTGTAGCCCCACCTGTCTACTAATCTCTATAGTAAAACTTCTGTGTTCCTTTTTATTGTATTTATATCGTACCCAAGACAGACAAACATTTTCATTATAACTAAAAGCGAAATGTCAGCCCTCGGCCGATATAGCCCAAATTCATATTAAATAGTAAGATGTGTTTGGTCTTGTTCTATTCATCAAGGAGTTAAATTTAAAGAGTCAGACATAGATGGATGGTGCTTACAGAATGCACGGAGTAGATGAGAAAACGACCAGGGAGACCTTGACATAGACGGAAGGATAGACGCTTAAAGAATCAGTAAGATAAGAGTGTGGTCACAGTTGCCTGGCTGAAGACAGAAATCATCGGCAGACTTTTTCTGGGCACCGTATGAGCCTCCATGTTCCATAAAGCACGGGGAATTTCTTTACAAACTGAGTGAATACCAACTTTTCAAGAAGCCCTCGGGTCGTGCAATTGGTTACTTAAATAGTTAAACTGCAAACTGTAGCAAATCGATGATTCCTACCCATTTTACACATTGGATATGGTCCTGCCTATGGCTAATTTACACAGGCTTGTGGGCATCTTTTCACTCCATCTAGCTAGGTCTCTGTCAGCCTTGAAGAACCGACCTTATTTCGGGTAGAAATCATGGAAGAAATTTACAGCTCACCACCTCATCTGCAGCAACACATGGCCTTTTTGCTGCCAGGGTATACGATTTCCCGCCTGTATAGTCATGTTTCTTACAAGTATGTGCACAGACCTACGTTTTAGTTTTAGTATAAAATACACGGACCTAACAAAAGGTCAACATGATTATGTTAAGAAGACCCATACATTGCTTCTGTGGTACTGAAATTACGTATTCTGATAAATCTGTGAAAAATGTTTAACGCGTATAGGGGAAAATATTTTAAGAAATAGAAGAAACAATGAACTTCTGTTAACGATAGCTGATACATTATTATTAAGTTTAAATGTTTAATTTGTATTAGGATAAGACACATACGTACACTCTATATTGCACGGTTAAAATTTTGAAAAGTATTTAATTCTTATCTTTTTCAGTTTTTATAAATTAGAAATGCCTGTATCGGCCTCAAAGTTCTCTTTACTCCTTCTGTTAACATCAATGGTGCTCGGTAAGATGGACCTAAGTCAATACAAGTTTTTTCGACTTTTAAGCACAAAACATTCATTCTAATTTCTAAAGTAGCGGCTCCATATGCGTAGGAAAATATTGAAATTTGTTTTAAAGAACTAAAACATAAGAATGTAGACCGGATTCGATTGGCTCAGAATAGTATTCTGAGTTAGGCTCTTGTACACAGTGATGCACCTTCGGACTCCATAAAATATGACTTGTAGGCCTACATCTTCATAACGAGGATTCTGTTTAGTTGAGTCAGTTTTTGCTAAACATAATATTTTACAATTTAGTTCTTTTACCCTAAGAGGAAAAACTCCACCATTTGGCTGACTAAAATCAGATTCTCAGTTGTATATTTCATTCTCATTATTTACATTCATGTTCAAATGATAAAAATTATTGTACACGGAACAGAAATATCTAAATAAAATATTAAAATGGACGAAGCTGAATGACGTACTTTTTAGTATTTACCACGTTAATGAACTACTAATGTTAAATATTGTTCCCGGTAACATACTGCAACAAGCAAACTAACGTGTTGGAGATATAATAACTCCTCAGTAAACGTCATTTCATAAAGCAGAGAGATTTGTTACGAATTTCCAAGATAAGCTATCACGAATACGGTCTTACATTTTCATTGTTCTTCAGCGGTCGTTTCGTTTAGAAGTCTTGTAACACTATTTTACTTACACAGATCTCACAATTCATTCAGACACATCAGAATGAATCAAATTCACAGCAAGGTTTCCACCTTCTAGATTCAAAACAGCATAGACCTATAATGACAGACTTGCCTTCATGTTTGTCGACGATTGTCACACAATAACTATTTCTTTCGAAGCATCTCAGAACTCGCGTTTCTGCTTTTTTGCAAATTACTGTTTAAACGCGCCTTAACACCTACGTAACTGACCCAACGGATAAAAATCCTGCTTGAGAAACTTATAGTCGCTCAGTTAGTCAGTTTTCCAGTTATTTATGGAAGGTGAAGATTCATTACTGTGTTCACGAGAATCTGCTAACTCCGGGACGTTTGCTGTGCGAAGTTCTTTCAGCCCCCAAAATGGAGGATCACCCTTATCGGCTGTCCGCGACTGCTTGTTAAATGTATTTGCAGGTACTCTAGACCAGTGGTATTCAGCCATTTTTTGTTCGCGTACCCTCAGATAAAATTTCTCTTCCAACTTTGTACCCCCAAAGTTGTTGGTGTATAATTCAAGTTATACATAGTATATATTCTACATCTAAAATAAATTAAATAAATTACATTACTGATTATTCAGTGTTTATCATAAAATAATACATATTTTTTTTAAATTTCACGTACCCCCTAAGATGTCTTCGCGTACCCCCGGGAGTACGCGTACCCCAGGTTGAATACCACTGCTCTAGACCTTCTTCTCCATCAGCAGCCTGAGGACACGCCATACTGTGATCACAAAAGACCCCTTAACATGGATACCAATGTAATTTTTTGTCATGAAGAATTACTAGCAATACTCTCAGCCGGTAGAGAATTGGGAAAAGGTGGCTTCACTTTCAAGGAGCCTAATGGTGCAGAATCATGCTCAGAACGTTTCTTATCATCAAAACGAACTTTTTTTTCATAAACCGGGAAATTCACTGCCGTGTTCAATAACACGCCACTGGACCTTTATACGTTGAATACTGTACATAATATCACATAATATATATGTCCCCTCCCCTCACATCCTTGGATTTTATCATTTTAATATTTTGGGGAGGATGTAAATTATGACGCTCCTTATTCTACATATTTCTGCGTCGGTATTTGTTGCTTTTTATCTTTAAGTTCAGACATTCTGCTAAACATCCTATTCCCACTCCCTCGATCTAACTTATGTTCCTTTCTTACGGCTAAAGACCCATGTGCATCAACAGGAAAAATTATGCAGATCAGTTAGTAAATCATTGCCCTGATGATGATGGCAGTAAGCACCTCCGCAAAGTCGTGTCAAATTTTACTATACGGCTCAACATTCCAGGGAACAGCAATCTTCATACTTGGCGCTGTCTCACTAGGTAAAACTATATTTTTTATCTGTTTTATCTTTAGCTTGTTATCTGTTAATCTATAAAACAGGAAATAAGTATTTTTGTTTTATTTATTTGCGTAACGGAAATTGTACGGTAGGCCTAAACTTCACGGAACACATTGTGAGTATTCGCCATTTCTTGAGAATGTGCCCACTTTTCAGAAATTTATGTACGCAAGCTAAAGTAAAGTTGTCTCCAGTCGCTTTACCCCGGAGCACACAGCCGATTGAATTACCCAGTCAGCATGGACGCGGTGGTACAGAAATCGTGATCCTGCAATAAATCGAACACCAGTCGTCCAACTCGTAATTTAATCACTGTATTGACTAATCCACCCTGGATGCTAAGAGTGATATATAGGCGAAGATGAAAAAGTGAACTACAGTTAAAATCCCGGAGTGTACAGGACAGTAAAGCAACACCTCTGTGACTACAGCACAACAGATGGTAGCAAGGGGCTGAGAGCTGTCAGCTCACCACAACCATTTGCCGGACCCGCCCGGCTCCCATTTCCTCACTGAACCCCACACTCCTCGCCCCTTTGACGCTCCAACCTGAGATGGGTATTTCGGCACCGCTGATTACAGACGCTTAGAAACAGCGCGAACTTTATGATTGCCGAACAGGACAGAAAATGTTCCCGTGCCAGATGAAAGATATACGATTTGATTTTATGCTTGTTTTCTTTTTTACGTTGTGTGTTCCAACATCTGACAGAACAGCTTGCCAAATCCACACAAAGACATTTCAGTTCTTAGAAACGAAATACTGCCATCACAGAAGCGATCAGAAAAAGTCAGATTTGCCCGTTATTTTACATTTGAAGGTAGCTACTGCACACTCTCGTCAAAACTTTTTTCAAACACTTCATCATTACAGTTTTCGAAATGTAGGATGTATGTGAGTGAAGTATATATTTATAGTTATTTTTTATTTCGTTATATTTTCTTGTTGAGTGGATCCTCTGTATTCATGGGTTGCGGGTGGAGAAGACGATATCCACATACAAGGCTGCTAATATACCGAATAAGGAGTCGCCAACAGCCGACAAAGTTTAATCCCCTACGTTACTGCTAAGGCGCAACGTTGATAAATTTTTAACGCAAAACGTACAAAGTTATTATAAAACAAGTACGTTTATATATTTTAACACAATCCCTCAAGTCCCGTCGGAACTAATAGATGTAACAAATAAATTTTACACTTTGGTATTAAGAGATGTGGGACTTCCTTTTTCGTATTTGTTCAAGACGGCTGTCTTCTGTGTTGTTGCACCGTATAGTCTGGTAGAAGGATCGTCCTGATGATGGACGCAGCACGCACTTTTGAAACGTCGGATACCTTCTACTAGAGTACACGGCGCAAGAACCAAAAAAGATAGCCATCTTCGTACTAGTCGCAGAGGCAAAGAGAAATCTTATTTATTTGTTATTATAAAATATGTTTTCTTAAACGAAGGGTGAAATTATCAAATTCTAGATGCAAGTGCCGCACGAGACGGTTGGTGGGCCAGCTAATAACTGGGAGAGGTGAAGCCAGGTGCGTGAATCAGGCCACCGGCGTTCTGGCTCTTCACAACTTGGGCGGGAACAAGGCCTCCTCACCGAAGAATTTGACCTGCAGTCGCTTTCTCAAATCTAACATCTTATTGCGCCTTTGATTAATAGACACCTCCCTCTGTGGTCCTACCCTGTTTGACTTAACGCATCACCTTAGCCTCCAAAAACTTGAGACTTGATGTTGTGCTTATGTATTATGTCTGCAAAGTTGAGATACTACTGCTTCGTAATCCGGTGTTCCCTGTTCGAATTCTAGTCAATGCCGACTACCCTAACAGCGAGGTGCCAATGGTTTTCCTCAGTTTCTTCAGTATGATTTCAGACCATTGAGAAAGAACATGCGTAATTTAGTTTAATGTTGAATTTGAATGTATATTAAGGCTATTTTAGACTAGAACAGTGACAAATCCATTTTTCAGTATCCTCCATGTCACAGAATATTTACAGTTCTTTTTCTTTTCCTTATTGCAAACATTACCGAAGATATGTAACGTGCCAATCAATTACTTGGTAAGTTCGAAAACATGGTTATTTTTAACTGAAGTAGGATATTAAAATAATCAAAATAGACTATAGAAAAAATTCTAAACAAATATGAATCAAATTCAGCAAAGTCTACAATTTTTAAGTTCTAATTAGGCCCGCAACACACGCACATTTAGATCTTCACGAACAGTCTCTGAACAGAAAATAGGACCACCACCAAAGATACAAAATATTGTATCTTATTAAGTTCGTCGCAATACGTACATTTCCGGCAGATTAAAAGTGAGAGTCGATAGGAGCACTTCGCAGAACGATCAATTATAAGAGGTTGTTCGAATCCTTGGCTCCATCAAACTGCGTATAATACTGTGCTGCCCTAACAAACATTTAGAAATACGTAGAAGAAGTGAGCCCGGAATAAAGGTCGACAACAAAGGCCATCTGAAGCGAAGACATCAGAAACAGAGCCGAGTTGGGTGTGCTAAGAGTCGGAGTATCGAATGGCCCGATCAGACTGACAGACGAATGGGGCTCACATTTACTAGCAACACAGGTAAATCTTAGTTCATTTTACGCTTTATTTATGTTTCTAACACTAATTGTAAAATAGCAGAGTATGAAAACCACGTCACAAGTTACTAAAATACTACATTTTACAGATTAACATATCTATATAAAATACCATTTAATATGAATTGGTTAAGGCCATTAGAAAAAATAATCCCTTTTGCGACTCAAAATGCAGCTTTGCTGATTTAAAATGTGGTATTAACTTGTGTGATAGAAAATAGATACAACCTAAGCTAAAAATTAACTTATGTAAATAAAACTACAAATCAACAAATATTTTTAAAAATAATTAATTAATATGTAAAACTGTTTTCCTTGTTTACCTAATAAATGTCCTCATTTATAGGTTGGCAGCATGCGAGTCAATCAGAAATGGGGGTGTAACCCTCAAGCCTTGAAAGATTGCAAACCCCTCATATAGTTGAAAGAATTATTTAAAGAAAATTCTGGATAGAGCCTGCCTGCAATTAATTTTACACAATACGTTAATAAGTTAATTATATGCCAAATAAATAATCGTGCTCATCATAGCGGTGAAAATTGTCTTTGGATTCTTGACGTAGTGGTTAAAACTTTCAAAATAGAAAAAAAACACAGATATTTTTTGATTAAGACGTGAAGCAATATGATTACATATAAAGTGCTATATCGCTATTAAAATGCTTTCACTTGCTACGTGGTATACAGAGACAGAGTTTATTCATAAATAGCTTACGATATTGGAGATGTAAAATGAAGTAATTTTGAACACTAAGGGTTTTATTGTTGTAATATGCAGGCCTACATGTTGAGTAACAAGGAATGATTCAATAGTTTTAGTAACGTATAATAATCTTATATGGCATTGCTTTGGATTAGAGCAGGTGATTTTACGAAACAAGTTCTGCCCTGTATCGCTTGCCAGAATGATTGAGTGAAGAAATGGCCCCCCTGATCCGTTCACAGTCGAGGCGGTCCGCTGGTACGTAATTGAGTTGTCTGCGTGGAAAGGGCAAGAAGTTATAGTTGGCTAGATTGACCATGGTAATCGCAGTGAATTAGCATTGCTAATACCTATAGCAGTACACTCACTTTTCGTCACAAAATACTGCTGCCAGAATTAACGTAGCACTAGTAATGCTACGTGTTGTGGTTTTGTTTAGACACGTGAAACTTCACATTAATCATTTTATTTCGGAGTTTCGTCAGTTACTTTCCTGTACTTGTTCAATCAAATATTACACATTTACTCTGCACGATTAAGGCTTTGTGTTTCAGCTGTGAATGATATGATAATCAGAGAAACAGCGAAGAAATTAACAGGTGGTGTTTCGGGTAAAATGTATTCTTATTCGACAAACTTAAGCATCACAAAATAAGTCTTCAGGTTAGGTTAGATTTAGATGAAAAATATAGGACTTCCATTCCTCTACCTTCTAAATTAATGTCAAAATTATTCTGTGACAACTCGCTCTTTATTTTAGTAAAGGCTCTTCATTTTTTCACTAATACACGGAGCTGAATCCTCCTTGGAAAATAACAGATTTTCAATCAACTGGTCTAAATATTATTCATTGTTATGTAAGCCAGAAGGGGTGGTACCGTATTCACAACAGCCCGCCACTGAATGATGAGTCAGTTGAATCCATTTGACATCCTCACACTATCAGTTTTAGTTTTAGACCTCTTCTTCGCCACATTTCGCAATTTTGACTTCTCGGACTACCAGCGGTGTAAGGTGGTTGAAAAGCAAAAACATCAGCTTTTCGAGAACCGTCCTCGTCTTAAGGGTACTTCATAGTCAAGAGTTGCTAGACTGATGGAACAGCTTTTAAACATTTTATAACAACAAAAACTAATTACATTAAACGAATATGTATATAAAGTTAGCCTTTTATTTCCAGGGATATTAGTCAGTTAAACACATTTAATTTCGAAATAGCACAGATTTCAATTTGTCTCTTTTAATAATACTTATTTATTTTAGTCTCAAACTACTCTACTACTTATAATTATACAGCAAATACTGCGTATGATAATGAACTCTGTCAACTATGAACAAACGTTCACGCAAACCACAAGCCCAATACAGACCCTGGGCTAGGTGTTGAGTGACAGTGGTTTACTCGAGGCTCATTTTTCCGGAAGGACGACCAAGCACGTAAAGAGTTACATCCGGAGTAACACATGGCGACACATATCAAGCAGGAAGAAAGCCTGCAATTGAAAAATTTAAGCACAGAAATACAATGGCTTCAAATCAATTCTCATGACTCGGTTACTGTGTAAGCTTTTTCGTCTGTCGGAATTTTTAAACTACATGACATCATATAGATCAGTAAGCATATAATTAAATGTAAGTTATATGTACACATACAGAATTAAATTATTTATATTGAAGCTTTGTAATTCGATGAAGATCTGAGTTTATAAGTAACGTAACTACAAGTCCTTCTACAACAGGCAGCGAAGCCAAATCGAAAGTATATTTCTATAATTATGTTCAGCAACGCCATAATTGTAATCAGAACAAATAAGAAATCTGCTAACAAATTCTGATTTTATTGGTTCTAGTATCTTTCCAAATGTAATCTTTGGTTTCTTACTCCAGCTGGTCTACATATTCAAGTAAATTGACAAATCTCTCTCTTTGCATTCTATAAATATGCCGGATCCAATGGTTACTTCTAAATTCTGTCACACACTGATTTATTACTAATGGATGCGGGGGCTCCTTCCTGGAGGGCAAAGCGACCGGGACATAAAACTGACTACTCACCTTCACTACTCACAAATGCACACTTCAAAGACCGAGAAACCTCCGAAAAATGAGGCGGTGAAAACCCACAACTGGGTTATAGAGCCAAGAAGCAACAACAACAACTCACCTTCTATTAAAAGGGAGGCCAAGAATCCATGGAGATATACCCCCACTTCCACACGTTATATTTTACCTTCGAAACGAAAATGACTCTAATTAAAGAATAAATACACACAATTTAAAAATAAAGTTTCTGTGATTGAATTTAAGCAAAAATTGTTGTTAAATGAAAGCTATTAATCTACCTCACAATTCATTAATATGTTACGGCGGCGCCCTAACGTACGTCTCATTGTCAGTTTATGAAGAGACCGTCCGTAAGATTGTATCAGCAAGTCCACCTCGCTTCCACCTGCAGGAAGTTTGCGAGTAGAGAGAGAGAGAGATAATTACATATATGCAGCGATGACTGACGGAGACATTGTTAACATGTTGTTATAAATGTTATGGTTAAAGATTAACCTGTCTCTTCAGCGCAATTAAAACCAGATTGGAAATACGTTCTCTTGGGGTAGAAATATATTCGGAAGGTATTCTTTACACCACATTTAACGCGCACACTTTTCCTGTACATGCAGACGAACTCATCAAGGCTGATTACGTCATCAATTGCGATGACGCCATCAGCGGCCATGACATCACGAATTCGCAGAGGATCATGGGTAATTTATTCACCATCGTCTCAGCTGACGACTCTGCAGATTTCGTGATAATCCGTCCAGCCATTCTGAAGTTTATTACACATGGAAAGACTGACATCGCTGGAGATAATCTTCATCAAGGTAAGTGAGTCATCAAATCACGCATGCGCAGAGGATCATAGTTAATCGCGTCCTTATCGTCCCACTTCCCGACATTTGAGCCAAGACCCGGAAAGGGTTGTAATGCAACTAATGATGATGATGATGATGATTAGAACGTCATTAAAGTGATATGCCAGTTTTTTTGGTAATTTTAAGATAGATGTTGATATTGAGTTACCAAAATTGATCATACCTTCAACAGGTACATTTTAATTTATATTGTGTAAATTTTGAATACAATTTTTAATTTTCACATTATCAACACACAAGCAAGGTACATTGTTGGCTCAAGGGACTTAAACCAAGAGCTAGGAAGTGCTGGCAACAGAATAATGAGGCCTGTGTTAAGCAGTTAACAAAACTGAAAATGTGAGGTTATGGATAACAGCACAATTATTTAACAGAAAATGCTTAATTTTTTGTAAAGGTTTGGGAGTAATGTAAATATTTTAGGCACAATTGCCATAATTTACATCACACAATGTTTCATCAGACTACAGTACTTTTTTTAGAAATATATAATTAAAAACTAAAATATTTAATCAGAGTAAAACACTCACAGTATTGATGTGATTTCCTTGATGATATCATCTTTAGTTCCACTCGATCTGTCTTCACACAGTTCTTTCAGCCTCTTACAATGCTTTTATTCTACCTATATTGACATTTTTTAATGTAATTACAGTATCTGTAACATCAGTTTCTGACACATTCAATCCCACAATTGCAGGTTTAGCCCTTACTCCCAAACACAGTTAACTGGTAGATCCCTTATTGCAGACTGTGTTTATGTAAGTTTTCTTTCTTCTTTGATACAGGTAAACCATACGCCAGTTTTGTATGTACTAGTGCTTCATATAACCTATTTCTAGTCACCTGAGTTGTACTTGAAAAGTTTACATTGTGGGATACAAGTTTTATTTTGGTTACCAGTCCACTTTCATGACTTGGGAGAATCAAAAATTTCCTATAACATTCACACTTCACATGCTGACTTAAGAAAACTGCAGATAATTCTTAACTCCATGATCATAAAAACTGATGTTATTAAACATTTAACACTAAAGAACTATTAGCAGAATATAAGTAACTCAATCTTTTTGATGCACTTGTAGATTTAGCTATATGCAACTAATGGTTTCTGTGTTAGATTATGTACACTCACAGATGGATCACTGTTTCTAGAAACTACACTCCTTTTGTGTATTTATATCCTTCTAAAATGTATTTTATCTTTTCTAAAATCAAATACTGCACTATTACATTCAATAATCGCGCATCGTATATATCGATCTTTCTTTGTCGACTACCTGCAGGGCTGACAATAGTTCAACACAACATTTCTCCATTTAAATATAAATAAATTCTCTAAAAGTGACAGTATTTGATTCGTTATAGAAGCACTGCATTGGAAATTTTCTATCACCTGGACGTTTCGGGAGTTGACTGTCATATTCACACGTATTTTTAAATTATTAGGGCCTTCAGACGGGACTGATGCAAGTAAAAATATCTTCGTGGCAAACAAGTCAAGAAGTATGATATGGTCATGGTAGCATGAATGAGAAAGATAAAAAATGAACATGGTTGCAAGCTTTTAGCAATTTAGAAAGAGCTTCAAAGCTTTTACGAGCAATGCGTGCATAGAAGTTTCTCAGCGTGTCTGCCAGACTTAAAGACTCGGTCGTTATTTGAAACCGGTCACTTTATTTGCTGAACTATCGAGGCCGAACAGCTGAGTCATATCTGGTAAACACGCAGGTGGATGAATAGGCTGTACTAATATCGAGACAACGATAATGTAACGAAAAGTAGAAGATGATAGAGTCGCTGTTCTGATTGACTTGTAGGGTATTACGTTAACATTATTGATACGTGATTCTCTTTCCTGCATCCAGCCCACGGTTTCGAAGTTCTTCATCATTATACCTCATGATGGCTGACCATTATAGAGCTCCATAAAACCAAGACAGACACCGCCCAAATATAATCAAAGCCCAGAATTATTCTTACCACAGTACGCAGGGGAGACCAACACTATATTTTAGCGAATACGCAAAACACCGTATGCTTGATACCTGACAGAAAATTAATACAGGTGGTTCTCGTTTTACACGGGGGTTGCTCTCCTGCGTATCGTAGCATATTACGGAAACGTATAACAATCGCCATTTTAATGTTGAACTGGAGCTAGAATTCTTTGATGCTAACCTTATTATTTGAATCGTACTTCATGATAAGCCTGGAGACGTTTCGATTCACGTAATAGGCTTCAAGATTTATCCGCTGGTAGAATATTGATGCAGTTCTTAATGTTGAATAAAACCGCGGATACGCGGAGAGCAATGGGACTAATCTGTACTATAATAGAAGAATATAACCATTGAATATCGGTATCTCTAAGAACAAAACTTGCAATTGGTCACGATCTTAAGCCACTTCCATCCATTTTCTGTCCTCAGAACTTTTTCATGAAATACTACCAAGTAACGTGCCAAATTTTTGGCCACCCAGTAGGTGTATGAACTTTGTTAGCAACATCACTTTTTTGGTTTGACAAAAAGAAAATTATATCTTATCAAACCTTTACTGGATGACTTCTTAATTCATTATTCACTATTTGATTACTCATTTATAGTTAATAAATTAATGAATTTTTATAATCAAGGAGCGTAGGCTAATAATATCTGGTTTATTGAAATACTACAGTAGAAATATTAACCGGTTCATATTACGTAAAGTCAGTGTTTAAACGAATTAACTAAGAATGAAACAACTGAGTAATTGTGAAGACAACGAGAAAATAAAAGAAGAAATGTGAACAGAAACATGTATTTGGAACAGTTTTCATTGCAAATTTGATAACTAGGCCTCTTTTTTTACTTAACTCAAACTCATTCTTTAGACACACTCGTTCTTTTATTGACTGAAGGCACGTAAACGTCTTTCCAATTTCCTTTTCGTTGATTAAAAGTGTAGGCCGCGTAATATTAAACCTCTTCTGTTCTAAAATTGTACAGTTCTGAATGAGTATTGGTTGAATTTTGTAGTCGTGTCTACGGAATGTTTATTTTATGTTGTAAGTGACCAAGTACTTTTATTTCTTTACTCGTTATCCTACATTGGGCAAGAACTTTCTCGAAATCTATAATATTGTAATAAGAAATTAAATAACTAAGCATTTGTGTGACATTGTTTTTACATACAAATCCATATTACGCTTAGTTTCATTGTTGTATCATATTATTAATGTTTAACATTTACGATCGTAAAGTACAGATTATTTTTGAAAAAGTGGCTGAAATACTGACTTCTGACTCTTGAAGGAAACAGTTAACCTGTATATTCTTTGTTGCTTATTGTTTATATGAACATTTCAATATTTGGTTCATCGAGGTAATTATTGTGAGAAACAATCCGAACTGGATGATATGAAATGGAACACAGGGCAGTGACGTGGAAGTTGATGTCAGCCATATTGCAGGATACAATAATCGGAATCGGAAAGAAATTAAGTCGGACACTTTGTATTCGATTTCAGGTATTCTTTGCACAAAATTCATAAAATTAAACACAATTATTTTCTACCTGCGTCTACATTGTTTTCCAACCCTGAAACGTATAACAAATTACCATTATGACTGATCCCATAAGAGTGAAGGGGAGTTGAACCTGGACTGAAATTTGTCAACAGATTTCATTCTTTCTAGTATAAAAATCAACACAAAGGTAGAGACCTCGTTAAGATACACAGTTTGTTTTGAAGTCCAGTTAATTTGCTGTATATTTAATTATACACAAGGAAAGAGTGGGCAGTCCATGATGTCTGTGTTACTGTGTGAACGTTTAGGTACAAATATGTTATTTTATGATGAGCCCTTCGGTTTCGGCTGCACTGTAAATATGGTCCAGATTATTCACAGACACTTCAGGTGCCCTATCGGTCAAGTTGCTTATGGCTGAAAGTGAAATAGGTAGAGTTTCGTAATTTCATAAAGGTAATAATAAAAAAATAATAATAGTTCTTGGTATGCATCTTTTATATTAGGCAAGTATCATGGACAAATAGAAATAATTCTAATGGAACGATAATATTGCATTTCAGTACGTCATGACTTATATATCAAAATCCGCCATCTTTAACCATACGAAGATAACATTCACTGTGATATTTTTTTGATAATTGAAAGGAGAGTGTCTGTAGCTACGTCATGGCGCACAGGTGCAACGCGAGAGAAAATTTGGAAATATGCAGGCTAATTGGTTAAATATCTTACATTAAGTGGCTTCAGGAACTGATCTGGTTTTGCTTGATGCTCTAGTCAGGGTAGAAACTTATTTTTCAACGCGAAGGTGATAGACCTAACATTTGGAGTGACAGGTAACATAAACTAGCATTGTAGTTGCAATTATTATTTAAGAAATAGTCTCATATATATTAAAATATTTTTTATTTTAGCGGGTGAGTTCAGTTCCCTTTTGACAAATAGAAAGGAAACAAGTATGATGGAAACAAAACTGTAAACGAGATTGCTGAAGGAAGGAACGAAAGATGTTACAGCGAAGCCGAAGAACAACGGGCTACACTGCAGCATGGCAAGTCGTGACCGAGGTCCTGGCATGATTAAGTGATTATCCCACATAATTAGGACTTGTATAGGATGTGCAATGATGTGCACGAGGGGGCCCTGACTGTTGGTGCTCTGTTCGCCGTCCCCCCGGGCGCAATTCGAGTTGGCCTGCGTTTTTAGGTTGTTATTTAGCGGCTCAAAACGTGCATTCAACCCACGCGAAGGTACCAACGTTTGAGTAGCAAAAGTCACTAAAGTTGTTCTCTTCAGGTTACTAAAGATAAATTGAACATTTTTTTATAAAAATTAGTACCCCTTCCTTTCTCTTCTTTATTTTTTCCCCCCGTGTTTCCTACGCACCTTTTGTCTGAAGAAACGCATAGGGTATTACCAACTTTCGTCTGTTTATCAGTATATTTATTTAAGTTTATTTAACGACGTTGACAGTCCTGATTATATAGTGTAGAATGGTACCATGATTAATAAATAATGATTTGGAACGGATGTGGAAGGAAGCGGTCCTGTTCTAATGTTAGATATTATCCTGGCATTTGCCTTTAGAGACTGAGCATAGCCAAGAAAAACCTCAGTGAGGACAGCCGGTTTCCGATCAGAGATTTGATCTCGGAACCTCTCGTACACGAAACAGAAGTACTCTAACCTCTGGAGGGCGACGGAGGTCGTCATGTAATAAAGGCGGTTAACATTTTTCTTGGTCGGGTAGCTTATTTATAGTTATATTTTCTATTAATGTTTGTAACTTATTTATATGAACTTTAGGTTAGATCAAAATAGAATTTGTCCTACATGTATTGGTATAGAATCCAGACCACACTTCATCGAAAGTTTTTAAATAGATTCGAAGATAAACCATACATAAATTAATTATGTGATTCACATTAAAATAACATAAATTTCGTTTATAGGAAAGTTAATTAAATTAGACTGTAATAATTTCTGGAAAAGTAGCTATTTCATTTCAGAACTAAAATTCAGATTATTATACAACTTTGCTCCTTCTTATAGCCTCGGAAATGAGACGCTTCTCACACTTTAAGGATACTTTTGAGACTAACCTAATCGTAATTTATTCCCTTTTATAGAAAGTAAACTAGAAAAACTTGAGTTAGTTCATACCTGTAGTTTTGGTTGTTTCAGAATAAGAGGTATATATATATATATATATATATATATATATATATATATATATATATTGAAATTTGCAGACTGTGAAAAGCTGCGAATTTTGTATTGTACGTAAAAGTGATTTTTTTGGACAAGTCTGATTTTCATTCGCAAGAAAATTATCAGCCTTACTCCCTGTCATAGGCATGTTTGTTGTAAAGAAAATGTGATTGAGTAGCAAATTTAAAAAAAATGATCCTGAATACATTGAAGAGAAAGGAAGATTCATAACACACCGTTGAAAAAGAGTGGCTGAGCTTTATAAATATATCCCATATTGCAATGTCTATAAAATCGGAGACCTTTCTGGCTAACGATTTGTTTCTCTTGGCTACAGATAGAGGCGGTGTATTCAGCAGGACGTTTAAAGCTCTCCACACGTGGTACAAAAGACGCAAGACAGATAAAAAATATAATACATATAACCGTCAAGTTTTTTACTCACCGGAAGTCGGTAGACTAGTAACGTCATTTCCTATGTAAGTTGGAGACGAAGAGTGTGTCTCGTCCTAAAATGTTATTTTGGGTCCATCTGACGAGGGACAAAAAAAAACATTCGTGTCTTTTTCTTTCTGTTAGATTTCAACAGTAGTTTTAAAATAAATCATATAGGAACTAGCTGCAGATTAGAAGAAGTTTTTATGTGCGTTTGGACAGCGGAAAGAGCAGACAAGAAGTCGCTTTGTGTTTGAGTCCAGATTAAGTGGCCAGCTATGTCGTGCAGAACGAGTGATATTAATTTCTGTGTCGCTCTCCCATACCGAGAAACTAATGACTTCATTAATAACAACTACGTGCGAGTTTATTTGGGTTGAAATTGTCTAAATTACGGGTTGATAGAGGCCTATCCAAACTTTAGCTAAGGGCGAATAAAACAAATCAGTAATCAAATATAGCTCTGCTTTCTTCAAGAGTTAATTTTGTGAGTGTAATGAATTAGTAAATCGACTATTAAAGAATTTAAAAAAGACTGTCATTCAGACAGGAAAAATGTACCTGTAGTACAGGTTCCTGCAAAGACGGGGATGAAATTTTTGACTTTCTTAAAAAGGTGGTATGTATTTTGACCCGCTAAACGACAATAAGAGCTTCACAAGACGAACTCTATTACATGGAGTAACTGAGCATTAGACCAACGAGTTTGTCTATGAAAATTGTGTTTAAGATAGTCCTTGAATATCAAATATTTGTCTTCGGAATTTGAATTCGAGGGTGAAGTGATTTAACAAGAACCCGACCGAAACGTTATTTCACCCACGAACTAGGAACTCTGTCTCTCGCTTCGTTACCAAAATAAAAGTAAAGGTAAATTTGTCCACGTAGTATAAGGGAGTTGAGATATATCTCCATCATTCTTATCCTCAAGCCATAGTGGTTAGGTTCACGCCCCGGCAGCTTTACTCCGGAGGAAAGACTGGTTACTCTGAGAGTCTCAAGAACAGTCTAGAAATTGCAGCGAAGAAAATATTTGTACCCCACCGGGAACCGAACCCCGTTTTACCCGGCTAGTCGGTGTATTGCCTGACCAATTCTTCTCACTGTTACCGGCATGCGGCCATGTTAAGCGGTGAACCCTACACCGCCGTGTTGAATGGCCATCAACAATGCTGTGTATAATTGAGGTTGGAGACGGTCGTCAAGGAGAAAATACACTATACTTTTCTTGTCGGAAGGAGCTAGTAGCTTGATTGCTGTATCTATGGTGGCGACCGTTCTCCACCAGATGGTGAGAGGAGTGATGGAAGAAAGAGGGGTGAATGAAGGGTGGTTCTTGACTTGTCATGTCTTATTTGTATTGAAAAGCCGCGCGGCAAATCAGAGGAAAAGAAGGGATAACTTGGGAATCCAACAGGAATCGCCTTTGCTGAACCCTCGTAGAGTGAAAGACATAATCACCCCAATAAACCCGGCCGCATTCTAACAATGTTTCCTCTGGCTTGTACCTGAAGGTGGAATTGTCTGTCGCATCGTCACCCGCAGTGCAGCTCTCATCAGTACTATGATCGGCGACTGTGTTTAGATCAGTGAAATTGCGAAAACCCTTTCCAGTTCCACAACTGAGTAACTCCATGGAACAGAGTCCTTTAGAATCTAATATACGCTCTGCTGGTTAAGAAATGTACCGCCATGGATTAACATGTTCACGAAAGCCGACCAGTGGACACTTTGGTTCCAGATTAATCCATTTCTCATCTTCATGTAGAAAGATCCACTTTAATATTATCCATTTACATACGCCTCTCATCGACGGCCAGGTTTTCCAAGTGGCTGTTTCCTTTCAGGGTTGTTTGGCTAATATGGTGTACGACTTTATATTCTTACTCATGTGTGTTATGCATCCTGTCCATCTCATTCTCTTTTATTTGATCTTAATAATAATATTTAGTGAAGGGAACAAACACTCTTCAATATTTCACTCCGTAATGTGTTTCTAATATCAGGTCTGCAACACATTCTCTCTCGCTTTGCTGCTAATGGCATATTTAAATTCTGTGTGTATTGCTTGTTTCTCCTTCATGGAACACAGCAGCATAACATGCTAAATGTTAGATAAACATAAATATTTTTGAGCAGGACTTTTCACAAAAATGAGTCTCGGTTAAGAAGATCAATTAGTTGATGATTTTTAAGGAAATAATTTCCCTTTATACATATACTTACCATTAGGATTTAAACGGTTAACAACGCTGCTAGTAGCTCAGGCTACATATCGTCGAGAAATAGGATGATTCATGTATGACGAATTGGAAAAGATGAGGAAGGAAACGGCTGTGACTCAATTTACGGTGTTATCCAAGAGAGGACAGCCGGTCCCATGTACGCGATTTGAATCCGGGTGTCTCCCCAAAACGACACAGGAGTGCTAACCACTCGACAAAGACATTCGTTCGCAATACCTCACTGATTCTGGGATTCTTGACTAATCAATGTATAATATTTTCAGGACATTAAACGGAGTTGCATTAAAAATAAAATGTTAGAAACTGCTGTACCCATTGCCCCAAGACCTTCCTCCACAATTTACTTCAGGCACTCGTTTAACAAATAACTATAACCTCTCACGCTTCGGTAAACTAAAGGATTACCTTTCCCTACCGCTATGGGCTTTGAATAGCACGCTGTAACCTTTAGCCAGTTCTAATCTGCCTGTCTTTATGTTATAGACCTTATTGGGAAGGTTAAGGCAGAGGGGAATGTTCCCTTTTAGTGTGTCACACCAGACCACGACAGTTGCCATATGCCTAGTTGTGGCCTATATACTCCAATACCGTGCAAATTGTGGTCTCCGTCTACAATGAACACAAAAGCCTGCATCAAATGCTTATCTCTTTATTTATTTCCGCTGGTTTGAGGATTTCCACTGAATGGTGGAAGAAGTAATGCATCAGTAGTAACATTTGTGGTGGTGATGGCCGGCAACATGGCAGTCTGAATAGAATCTTATGGCAACCACAGAGATGCATTCACTGTTTCACGGTGCGTCGTATATCATGGCATTAGAGCGAATGGGAGTGGCAATAACAGAAATATTATTAATGACTAATTTTTTTAACAATAATAGACAGGAAAGATAGAATTTCATTGGTAATAGATGCAAGGACGTCGAAAAGAAATTCAGATACAAAAATTTAATTACAGAAATTCAGGGAATGTGGAATATAAATTGTTTTGTCGCATCGGTACTCACTGGGGCCACGGGAATTGAAACTAAAGGAGTAAAAATATTTGGAAACATTATAAAAAATAGCCGTACTGGGAAAATCATACACAGTAAAGAAAGTGTTACAATGTGAAACCTTAAGCTTGGATGGTGGGTTCAAAATTGACGCTAGGAAAAGAAAAGAAAAATTTTGTTAAGAAAAGTTATAATAATTGAGTTTAACTTACATTCTACCCTTAACTTAGTACGCTAAATATACTTGTTCAAAATTTTTAAATCGTGTTTTGGTCACACGCACACACGTACAAAGTGACGATCTTTTCTTTAATACAAACACGTGTTTCTTAAAACCAATGGAATTGTAGATCTGAAACCTTTTTTCATCAAACATAAAAATTGTGATAACATAAATGAATGTATGAAATAAGGTTACTTCTTAAAATGCTGAATCACTATTCTTAATTATATCCACGAATTATTAATGAATTTACAAGAAATAATGCATAAATATCTTCGTTTGAACTTACGATTTTTAACTAATTAGTTGTGAAATGTTTGTAGGACACGTGACATGGAACAATTTCCCACTATTTAGGCAGGTTCTGTAACAATTACTCTAGTGTATTCTTAAACACTAACCGCGGCCATACCGTCATTAAGATTGTCATCACAACAGTGATGTTGGGTACATTAAGTTATTACCGAGTTCCACATAAGCCTAAAGCAGAATATAATAAAATTACAACAAATTTACGACTTTTCTAACCTCTCATGTTTAGTGAGATGTTAATTAATATCCCCTCCACCTACCTTAAAATCAGGTTACATTAATTTTGGGGAATAGTAAGTTTGGCACTGCAAGCCATTGAAATGTGTGACCATTTTATAAATCTTCCATACTTTTCTATGTGTCGTTTAATCTACTTACTGTAAGCACAATGCTGCTTGACTGAACATTTTTACCCTTCGTCTCTGCCATAGCCCCTCTGTATTCCCTTACTCAGTACTTAAGCCGATAATCTTCCATGTTGAAAAGCGACTTCACCCATGTTGCTTTCTATTGTACTGATGACGGAGATAAAGGCAGAAATGTAGATATGGGGATACCATACAATATCCACAAGGAGCTTATATATACTAACAACCAGACTAGTAAGAATGGATCATAGGGTGTACACAAATGCTGTTACCAGCGTAACTTAGAAATATATGGTAAAATTGTGGAAATGTAACACGTTTTTAACCGTAGATTTCTGTCTTAAGGCAGAAATCTTCATACTCACCGCTGTGAAAACCTCAAATCTTACACGTTTTTAACCCTTTTAAGTCACTCTCTGATCACTTTAACCCCAGTGAAATAATCGTGATTTACATTTGTGAGCCCCCCTCTGATACCCATTTGATAGGAGATTGGGTCTAGCTAGCCTGTAACCTGTATTTCATAAGGTAGGAAAGTAATATTGAATTCTTAGATTTAAAAATTATTTCGTTGTTTAGAGTTTTTGTTGATTTTAAGAAGGTGCTTTCAGATGTGTCATAGATCAGGTAGAATATCATAAACAAAATGCTATTAAAGAGACATTCGAATTATAAAAAAAGAATAAGTGGATTCTCTCGCGCTGTCAGAGCGAATACCATGTGTACAAATCATGTTTCACTAACTATTGTTCTGTAACCATGGCATCGTCCAGTGATTCTTCTCTTGCAATATGTGGCAGTATATACACATACACGTTTTTAAACCCTCCCCTCCCGGTCTGTTCCCTTCTACTAAGGAGTACGTGAGTTTGCGCTGTCCGTGACATTGATATATGAAGCATGATTACTCAATTATATGTAATTAGCATACCAGTTTCTGAAATTGCTTTAGTCTGGACATCATATTCATGACTATACAGAGTCCAGGGTTTCCGATCACATTAATGTCTCGAATACCATAGTAACTTTAAAAATAGATTAGTCCAGGGGCGGAGTGTCCATGTTAATCGTGTTAGTTCTGTTAGCTCGGCTAATACTTTAAAAAACGAAAAAAATGTCTTCTGTCTTACTTTCGTTGTTCATTGGTACTCTATACACTCACTATACATAGCAGAACAGGTTACATAAAACACATCGTTAGCCAGCTCTAGCCAGCCTGGCATTGTTAGCCAGTTAGTTGAGGCTTACGCATGTGGCGAGAGCCTGGTAGGCTGGGGCTGGCGACTGATGCACTCAGTTTTTGGTTTTAAAACTTTTTATACTCCTCAAAGAACATCTTCCTACGTCATCGTTCTTATTTTCGTAATAAATTTAAGCTTTCTAATTGGATAAACACTACGTTTAGTAGGCTTGCAACCTGCCGAATTTCAATAACCGAAGTTTAACAAACGTGTTACCCTAACTGAAAATACACTTGCACACGCTGAAAAAGTATTTTACAATCAGTGGTCCGAGAATCGCAGTCGGGCCACTGGCCAAACTGAGAAAGGTAAGGTGTTATGATTGGTTCGGTTTACTTATGTCTTGTAATCTGTTTCGTTGCATTGTGAAACTATTCTTTTAATGGAGCCGACTGTTGAACAATGTAAAACCACCTCAGAGAATAAAGCAACTTAAAGCTACTTGTCTGAAATATTCTAACGTTTCCGTAATTTTTATTGTTGCATGAACGCAGTAATAAGCCGCTTCCACTTCCAAGAACTTTATTATAATTCTTGGGTGTATGAGACCGTTCTGTGAACTGCACACAGCAGTGAGGCCTTCTTTTGTAAAAGATCGGTTTAGTTCTTATAAGAAAGAAGGCGCTTATAATATTGTAAATGCGTGTTGTATAAGGTGATTAAAAATAAGCGTATAATCAATCATCTTCACAGATTTAACTTATAAGACGGCGTAGATGAATCAAAGAACTATAATTTTAGGATACATTTTTCTTTTATTACATGACAGGAAACGTGAAGTATATCGGTAAGAATTACCGAGCTATAAGAAAAATTAATGTGAAGTCCCATAATTGAAGTTTCAGAAACGTAGTGGAACTAGTATTTTTAAGATAAGCTTCATACATCATGAAGAAAGTTACACCGTTGCATTAGTCTGTAAATGCGTTGTTTTCGAAAAGAATTTTAGGTGCCTATGTAATTGACTCCGTGATATTTTGATAATATTTTTTCTCCACTGACGATTACAGAATATTCTCCTTCTCGCGTCCTCCTGATCTTCATAAATGCCTGTACTCTACCGTCCGTAAAAAATCTGGACATATTTATTTAAACAAACTCGATGTAAAATTTTACATTAAACACATTTTTATGTTTTGTAAAGAGCAAAAAATAAATTTAGAAACAAAAAGTAGCGTCAAAATTAATTATTCTACAGTTATTATTTTAAATTTTAGGTACACTGTCTTTTTGTTACCAGTTAGTCAACTAGTGGTTTGACCTCTGAGCACAATGGCTTCCTAGTGGTTGAATTTCTTGCTTTGAGAGCAAACGAGAAACGAAATACAACCTGACGTATTCTAGTAGGTCGGGGGAAACAGTGTAAAGAGGTTTCTGGACACAACTGGGAAACAAGGTCAGATAGTCTGACCTCTTGTAGGTATGGATAGCTGTTAAAATGTGGATCAGTTCTAAATTTCTGTGTATGTTCTCAAGCAAATCGATTTTCATGTATTTCTGACTTGTAGGTTGTGACAAGTACGAACTATATAAAAGTCTGCAAAAATAAACAAAGACAAGGTTTTATGAAATTAATAAATTTCATCTTCGTAGTAAAATACTGACATTATAACGTTTATATATGTACCGTTTACAACAAGTAATGGAAGAAGGAATAACATAAAAATGGATAAACGAGGAAGAAATAAAAATTAAAACGCAAAAGAAGGAAACAACATTCGAACAGCCTGGATGACAAAAGAAGCTGTGTAGCAGAGTTTTTCAATAATGAATGGATCTGGAATATTTTGGAGAGTGAGAGCCTCATTGTTCCTACAGCAGTACCGAGTGGCCGTCCTCCCTAGTGACACAAAATAGTAGGGACGAGACTGGCGCTGTTAACGCCTGACATTCCACCATTCGTTAATTGAGACACGGCCAGACTGTCACACTGCCGCCTCTGCGTTTGTTATCGTTGGCAACAATAAATAGCACCGCGTGCCACAACACGCACTAATCCCGTTTAAATTAACGAGGTGTGTGCTCATAATGTTTTATCTTCAGCAACTGACAGCAGGCCCTGCCTTTTATAAAACCTTAATTTTCATCTCCGTGTTTACAAAATATCATCACCAGTCCCCATCCTGAGCCATAAAAGCCCTCTCACCCTTTTACCTTAAAATTATTTGTAATATTGTACTACCATCTATGTCTAGATCTTCCCGAGTTGTGTGTTCCTTTCAGATATTCGAACAAAAACTATGTATGTATTTCTTGTCTCCCCATGCGCTCTACATCCCTCCCATGTTTACTTAAGCCTTTCGTTTTGAGGACGTATGGAGCAACGGATGCATAGCTCCACTCATTCTTAACTCTGCATTAGATGGCAACGAGAGGTTGGCTTAAAAAATAAAAATGTAAAGATGTCTTGTGTTGAATTAAGCGTCAAAGTAGGGAGAACGAAATACTGTAACATATCTTTCCTATTTTTTTTAATGTTTGCTTTATTCATTAAAAGGTTGTAAATAATGTCTGCGTATTATCGCCTTGCAACAAAATCACTAACAGAAGCGGAGGAAGAAAGCTGAAGAAAATATTTTACATTAACTCACAGACGTCAAAGATACGTAATTAGTCTTTCAGTATCACAAAATACAATTCGAAAAAACCAATAAATCTGTATGTGAATTGGAGCCCCAGATCTCAACTCCAGTATTAAGAGTAAACATTCTGACCATTGACACCAACAGTTATTTTCTCTACGGTTTTTTGTTGTTGTTTTCTCAGTACCAAATCGTATGCTACGATCTGAAAAGAAAAAGTAGAATAATTCTTTTCAGCTTTCACATGATACACAACCCAGAATCTTTACTTCAAGCAGAATGCCGAAGATAGTGGATAAATAAAATGGGTTATTCCGAAAAGGCAGACATGAAATTTGTGAACTGCCGAGCGGGGAAATAACTCGTCTGAGTTGGTTATTCTTGTTTTAGCGACCGATTTGGGCTGAAACTATTATACGCAGTAGTCTTCTTCCCTTGACATGATTAGTGTTCTCTGATGAGAGCTGTCGTTCCACTTAAGACAATTACTGACTTTAATCTGTGGCTGTAATTTGAGTCCTTCAGAGGATAGATTTATCAAGAAAGGGCAGTGTTGCATGTAATATGAAGAAGTTGAACAAGACACATGAATCTGGGTTCAGTACTGTGCTGTGCGCGTACCGTCCGAAAGTAAAACTGAATATGTGTGTGTAATTAAATTATTAATTTTTAAGTATAAGTAATGGAACATTCAGATAGCTCCATTACAAAGGAAGGTCACCACTGAACACAACTGAGTCCATGATTTTAAAAATGTCTTTAATCTCTCCTGTTCTGAACACTAATAAAATCTCGGATTCTATAAAAGCCGCTGAATTTCTTGACAATGAATTAAAGTCATTAAGGTTGTTCCTGATGCTTAACTAAGCTTCGCAATATGTAGGTTTATGGAGGAGTGGACGTATTGCTCCACGCATTCTTAACCTCTGGGTTGTGAGGGATTAGCTTCACACTCCAACTGCTCTGTTCCCGAAGAAAGGACCCCGCTACCGGTTAGACAGGAGTCTCGGTGGGCTTCAGGACTGTCTGGACGTGGACTGGGTGGATTTGAAATTCTCAAGGCGGTGAATACTAAGCAGCCATCTTCTTTGTTGTACTGCCGTCTACTTTGCTAGAAATATGTCAACGTTTCATAGGGCGATAGCCCTGATGATGGAGGCAGCAAGAACCTCTGAAATCTCGGTAAACTTCTACCAGACTCCACGGCACAACAACCCAGAAGACAGCCATCTTTGATACTATCCACCGAGAGGATTTATGGGTTTAGTATGATTCTCTGATTGAAGAGCGATTATTTTATTAAACAGCAGTAACTATTTGAGTTCTGGAACGGAGACGCGTTTTGCTTTTCAATAGAGACTTAATATATAAATATTACTTTGATGAATTACGTTCTTCAAATGTTAACTAATTTAGAATTTTACATCTAGGTTTCTTAAATTCTACATTATAATGTAAATTTGGCAACATTGCAGACAATTTGTAGTCCATCCTAGTCCCCTTCATCCGAAAATTCAGAAGTCTTATTTAGATCTGTGCAGTCTATGCATGTATGTACGTCTTTATGATAGTAAAAAAGTCAATATCGACATGTGCGCCATAATATAGGAGCGGATCTGTTGGCAGATGAGAAAATCAACCGAGAATCACTTGAATCAAAGAGACCGTGCCCTCAACAACCAATGGCGAGTGACAGTCGTAAGATAGACAATACCAGAGCCACAACGTCTTCCTTTAAAAAAATATTAAAGCCGTTTACGAGTATACGAGACGTGGATAAAAGGACGAACTTGGCGGCTACCGTTTGCTGTGTATAAGATGTTAAAAAATTTGGACGTCATTTACGTATTCGAAACAACAACCACAAACAGGTTTATTCATCACTACACGTTTAGATTTTTACAAATTTTCATCAGGTTTTTTTATGTACGTTTATGGTTAGCCAATTCTGCTTCTTATCTGGGAGATCCTGGGTTCAGATTTCTGCCCAGAGGCCTGCTGATGAGGTTTTATTGGTTTTCTTCAGTCCCTCCACGTACATAAACGTCACTGATCACTATATTCAGTTATTTAAATGTAGTATTTACAACAGTAGGTCACAGTTTCCTTGCGGTGTAAAACCGCTGGACATTGGAATCGTTGGTTCTAGTTCTGCTCGATGCAGGGGTGGGTGTGAGAATATTAACCTGTGTAGACAGAGGTCTTGCTACAGACAACCCTTCTGTCCATGAAGTCTTGCCTAGTGTAAAGAGAGGTCAGAAAGCTAGCAGAAATTCTCCAAAAGACCAGCGTTTATAGCTCCTATTATTATTATTATTATTATTTAGTGTTCTGTCTGACGACAGGTCCATATGAACGGGATCCTTCCATCCTTTTCTCGGACTGGGACCTGTTCATATACGTTCTTGGCAGATGATCCAGAAGTGGTTTGCCATTGCCTTCTTCTGTGTGTGAATGGAGTAATTGTTGGGATGCCACCGAGGAAAACTCCGTGTTGCCTAGACCACGGCCTTGCTCAACACAAGTTATAAATTCGGGCACAAGTTAATAACTGGTCAAGAGATCCGATACTAAGTCACGATATGAAACTGGTACCTCCCAAATATAAAGCACGAGAGAGGCTGGATATAAACTTTCCTGGATATCTGGAGCAAGTAAATCCTATTCTATCTTTGTATGTTGACTTTTCGTTACTCATCTATGCATTCATCATAGTTGTTCATGTTTTTTCACAGAAATTTAGAAAGTATTTTCCTCGTCTGGTGAAACACGTCAGTAGATATCAAGTATTATGGTGCTGTGTAGAATACAATAAACACAAAAATTGAAACGCGTGTCACGCTTTTTCGGACGTTTTGTATTCACGTAGAGGCACTTCTAACCGCTACAACAGAAGCTTAGAACTTGGATGGCCTCATGAGGCTTACACATGTCAATATGAAGGCCACTGAGTTTCTTTACAGCTTCCGGGATGGACCGACTATTGATAACACTCTTTATTGTCAGCTCATGTCTTCCTTATTTCAACAACTTACCATTCAAAGCTCTGCTTCAAAATTCAAACTTTATCCATCCCTCTATTTATGTTCTGACGATTTACAAATTGTTGTTACAACAAACCACGTACATTTCTATCTGTGTTCCAATTTACGAGCATTATTTTTGCTACAACGAAAAACCACCCTTTGCCCGAAAACTGAGCGTCTGGCTCGGAAGTCAAACGCGAAGACCTACTTCTGACCCTGAAGAATAATAATGATAATTGTATTTAAACGTTTATTGTAAATTGGTCCTATGCGTTTACTTTTGCAGACGCTGTTGCACCCATCTGTTATTACTTAAATCGACGGAACTCCACAAATCCGTGCTCTACAACAGTTATTATCACAATACTCTTACGGAGAAATACCATAGTAGGTAAAAATTAAAAGTAATTTAGATTTACCTCAAACTGATGCTGTAAGCACGAAACAGGTGACAGATATTAAAACAATAAATACCTTCCCTCATATGCAGCTAGTTATTAATTGTTGTATTTTAGTGATAACACTAAGGCACGTTTAACTTAGAAGATACGTTAGTTGATGCTGCATGAAATAACAACGATCTGTAATCCGATATTTGAGATAATTCGGTATAAAGAGTAGTAAAATTTACGGAAGAGTGACAGGTTAGCATGGCGTTAACTGTATGAACCAGATAAAAGTTTACAAACGAGTGGAATAATTTATAAGCGGGCGGAGATATTCCTTACCAGCTGAGCGACTACCAGTTTCTCATAAAGGCTTCTGCTTTATAAAATTAGTTTTTAAGACAGTATTTAGCGCTTCGATGAGTTTTAGACTAATTTATTATGACAGTGATGCTGAACTGGAAATCATGATAGAATTTGGTAATTTTGCGAAGAAATGGGATCCGTATGAGCGTCTTCTTACAAAGACTGTGAGCTTTGAAGCGTTAACCTATGACCCCCACCTTTGTGTTTATTGATGATCAACAAAGCGCCGCAAGACGTCGCCCCCTGGTGTTCTTGCACACGTATTTGAGTAACCATGGATGCAGTTGTCGTGTGCAACCTATTGTCACGTGCCTTGCCCTCTTCATTATCTCCCGCCTCTTGTATGTTGTTTAGATCCAACATCGAAAGGGTTTGGGACTTAGTAGGGATCCATTTCGAATACAGCCAACATTAAGTGATTATAATCTACGTTTTATTTTAGTAACCTGGCGTCCATATTCCATCGACAGGTCGAAATATGTCCCTTGCATGGATGGAATGGATTCTCTCATAACGGAAAACAACAGAAAACTAAAAAATATGTATATTATATTTCACTCTTTATAAATATGTATTCGTTACCACGAATTTAATCTAAAACATTAAAAAGTCACTAAAAATAATGTAACTTACTGAAAGTAGTGAAGTAAAAAGAAGGAAGAATGATAGAAGATTTATTTGAAAGTAACAAAAGTCTTCCTCCTATCGATTCATGTAGCCTGTTGCAGGATAATCCGTGCATTCTTGCATTCTTTTTAAGCTCTTATTACGAGAAGGTCAAGCAACGAAAACGTCCAAAAGAGAAACTCGAATTAAGACGACATGTCAGAAGATAAAATTAGGCTAGTTGCAGACCCTGCTGATTAGTTTTACATCCTTCTGGAATAGCAAATCTTTGTTTACAAGGAAAGGGAAACTAACTTTCGTTTAGAACAAAGCTGACCGCCTAGCAGTACCAGTTCTGCTTTGTAAGTTACCTTCAGACGTTTCTCTCTTGGGCGGGGAGGTGCTGTCATCTGTATCATTTTCATATTTTTGTATTGTGATATGTAGAACTCTTGTTTGATTATTTAACGCAATTTTTGTTTAATCTCGTATGCTAATGCTGTTTTCATCCGTGACAGTGTGGAGATAAAAAACGTTTTCCTATCTGCAAACGAACAGACGTTTCTTCTAGCCTCTCATTACACTACCCCTAAATCGTTTATCTGCGCCCATTGTCGGAATATAATCAAATGACAGACATTCGGATAAATCAAATGTTTTAATGTCCAGCGATCGTGTGTAGAATTTGAATTATAATACGTACATTTGAATGCTGAACGGCTAAGGAACAATTGAACTGAACGCTTTAAAAATAATTACAGTTGGTCTGTCGTACTATTGAAGTATGCATACAATTGACAGGGAGTAGTCATCTGCTTACAGCTTTGTCTTAGCATAATTCGTACGGATGGTTTAAGTTTAATAATAACACGAAAAAAGAAGTCTGAGCTTACACGTGTCATTCTGTTTAACTGCCAAGGAAACGCACTACTCCATAGAGATTTGTTCACAGATCACTAAACCTCTTAAACGAGTTTTTCTCCCCGTCATCTTTTTCTCTGCATATTCATAAAACTTCTATGCTGAGAGATTTCTTTCTATAACACTACCACATTTTACAGGGCACGCTTTTATACCTTACTTATCACTGCACGACTATTTGTTTGCGTTCTGAACAAAGAGGCAGCAGTGATGTCAAACAAATTAGTACTGCCTAGGTAGACAAAGGGGTAAACATGATTGTTTACATTGACATACGCATGCCGAAATTGACGAGACAGTTTTACAGGTGATAGAGCATGAATTATTAGATTTCATTCAGTTTTGGTTCATTATTCAATTGGTCCCTAGAAAACAAAAGAAAAGAAAACAGAAGGAAGAAATCTGCCTTCAATGGAACCCCTTGTTCATATCAAGAATGCTTGCAAATCGCATATTGTTAAGTCGCCCCACAGAAATTTTTCAGTTGTGTAAGAAATTACCACCGTCCTTTTTTATATGTTGGTAATGATTTATGCATAGAGGAAATATAATTTTACTCGCCTAAGTTTCGTTTAGATTGTTACAGATTCCACATGTTATGTTGAGTCCAGTGACGTACCAGCATTCAACGTTTCAAGAGTTTTTTTTTCGACATTTCATTACTTATCTTCAATGTGATAGATAAACTGAAATAGTTGTCTTAAAACTGGTGAAATTATGGAAAGTGGTCCCGTCATACTTAGAATTCAGAAAGCCTCAAAGTGATGGCATAGTGGGAAACCTTTATCTAGCTGAACTAGAACATTCCGATTAAACATTTATTCTCTACGCTAGTTGCTTTATGCATTGGAAATTTCCCATAGATTATTATAATATGGCTTAAATATATTAATTTACGGTATAAACTCAATGGCCACGTAAAGAATTCTCATATTTAGCCAGCTGATAAATCAGGGAACAGAATCAAACAAGAATATCCTTGGAGCAGTCTGTTCATAAGTTTATAGTTGATCAGCCTGTTAACACCCATAAATGCTATTTCTTTAAGTTGCACTGCAATATTATCCTTCGATATTTCCAATGTCTACCATCTGGTCCCTTCAGATTCCACTACTAAAATTATGCATGCATTGTACATTACCATGCGTACAAGTCCTACAATTTTCATATTAATTTTGTCATTTTGATAACTGGAATACTTTTCGAAAGTTATCAGTTATATGGATGTTCATTAAGTGGTTTTTCACAGCCTCGTTTTACTTCCTCTGAAAAGGTTACCTCAGTATCCTGTTTTCATATACTTATATATGTTCTTCCCTTAGGGCGAGCATATACGATTTACAGCCATATAAATCAACAAAAATATTATTTTATATATTTTAATCTTAAGAATCTTCAAAAGAGGAGAAAAATAATTTTGAACTGAATGGCATAAAGGATTCCTCGAATTTAGATCCAGTATGCTCTTAAGATTTTCATACAGGCCCTACATGTATATTTTAGCTACCAAGGACTACGTGAACGTATAAATAGTTGTTACATGCCCTGGAAGTTGTCTGATAGCCTATATATCCAATTATCTCTAGGTTCTATTTGAATAAAAATAAAAGTTTGCAGCATCAATAAAATTTATTTTCCCAGTCCAATGCCGAATAAAATTGTCACGTGAATGTGTCCGTTCTACGAATTTATTTTTCAAGACATTCCTTTTAAGTGTGGACAATAGTCTGTTACATTTTACCTTTCCGTTAGTGTAAAATTGATAAGAGTTTTATGAATATCGCTCTGGAATTAATACATGCCATTATATTTTCATTTTACACGATAGTATCTTAATTAGGTGGTAGGAATAAATACAGACTACATTAAAAGTCAAAGACGTTAATTGTTATTGAAAGAATTGATAATATAACGAAGCTGAATTTGACATTTTAGAGTAAACGCCCAAATGTAACATGTTTTGAAAACGAATAACGTTTTTATGTTTTTGACAGTTACAAATGCATTTTGCTAAAATAACAGGCTTATTAATGCGCCAACTTAAGAAGTTCCTTATTATTATTACTAGTATTCAGCTACAACTTCGTGTACTCCAACCTTCTCCATGTAATTAAATAGTGAAATATGTAAACTATATACTGGATACTGAGATAATGGGAACGACCCGTTCTTCAAGTGCCTGTAAACTATATAGTCTAGTCAAATTTACCAGCTGCTTTTTATGTCTACTCTATAATGAGGAACTTCATTATGTCACAGTTACTAATTTTAAAGAAAACAAATAGAAAATATTAAATGTTGTTGCTGCTTATATTACATACAAGCAAAAAATAAATTATATAGCTTAGTAACTTACAAAAATTTACTACGAACGAAAAGTTATAGATAAAAGTAATCAATTTAACTTGCAAAACCATTTATCACTGATGCTGTCTTACTTCTGGGATATGACGCTGTGCAGACTCGTAGGAGATATTAACGTCTCGGATGAGCATAATGCCTCCATTTTCAGGGTTGAACATGGAGACAGTGTTTCTCCGAAACGTCGGTATATACATACGAATCTGCAAGGCGTCACAACCCATAAAAATTTCATCGTCATTCTCACAGCGATCACAAAATCAAAACTAATAAGTTTTTTCACCATCTGTTGCAGTATATATCGAAATGTCTCTGAATAAGGCCGAAAGGTGTGTTTTAGTTGTCCGTAATTATAATAAATTTGTTATCCATGATGACAGGTTCCAGAAACTTTACCTTCTGTTCAAGGAAGATAAGTTACTTTCAAAAAGTCAAATAAGTTATTCACGTATTTGTATACCTACTGAAAATGAGTAGCCAGTTGTGCGATATCAAATAATCAAACTTCAAGACTTGTCTCTGGGTTTATGGGTATCAGATACGTATGTTGGGTTTGTTTAAGTATGAATCATTCAGAACTTCAACTCTAAAGGGTTCTGACGCTGGTGGATTACGCTTAAAATTATTCATTGTCTGGACTTTTTCCATCGTCCTTGTTTAAAAAAGAAGAAACGACGTTTCGGGAACTGGCTCTGTTTCCATCTTCAGGCAAGAGGTACCTACTCGGTCACTGAACTGTGACTACTCTATCTAACGGATCCAACTGAGTAGGTACCTTTCGCCTGAAGACGGAAACAGAGCCAATTTCCGAAACGTCGTTGTTTCTTTTTTTTCAACCTACCTCCCACATGCCTTTATAAATGCCCCGCCCATCTAATTCTAATCTTTATGATAATCCTAATATGTACGAATTAATTGTTTTGAGACTTGTAATTTATTATGCGTATAACATCAGGGCATGCACTGTAAGCCCAATCCTTAAATATTAGGGACTATTCTTTAAACTCTTGAACCATGAACGGAAGAAATCATTGGTTTAATTACAGTTTTATATTGGTGTTCGCTGTATGTTATAGGCCTAAGTTGTATTCAAGAAATATGTACAAAATTTTGAAGGAAAGAGATCACTCAAAAGACTTAGGAATACGTGGGTGGATAATATTAAGATGGATAGTAGGAAAAATAGGATTCGGTTATAGATTCTATTCTTCTTGCTCAGGATAGCAACCGATGACGGGTTCTTGTGAACACTGTGTTAACCCCACGGGTTATATGGAAGTTATGAAATTTCTTGACTAGCAGAGCACGCTACTAGCTTCTCAAGTTGGACTACGTTACATTGAGTCACACGTAATTTTTAAAGTCGATATAATTATCGTCTATTATTTGTATGTTGAACATGCTTTAAAACAATGCTTCTTTACGGGCAAAAATTTTCATTGTAATAATATTATTCCAAGCGTAACTAACTTCTACCTGAAACTATAATTTCATGTCCGAAAGAGAGTAATTTTGTAGATCAGTACCAGCAATATATAAGCCACCGTAGCTAACCTGTGAGCACATAATACGTAAAACAATGTTTTAGAAATTAAACTGCCAGAAATAAGAATAATGCTATATTAAACACGAAATTACGAATCGCAAATATAATAATTCAGTTGGTAAAACCAACCACGATAAAATAATAACTTAAATTCGAATATCCTAACATGTAAAGTAGGCAAAATATAAAATAAATTAAGCAACAAGTTTTTATACTAACGTTTCTGAACACAGTTGATTGTATTTTACGACTTTTACCTTATTATTTACATTTAAATTGAAGCAAATTTCGCATTAAGTAGTCTATATTACATTGCCAAAGGATTTATACTTACCTTTTACCGGATACTTGAAGATTGACCAAACCTGAAAACAATTATCTGTAACTCCTGTTCTTGGTTATAAAATCATAAAAATTAATACGAAGATATCCGAATTTGACAAATAATGTCTGATTCTTCTTCGAAATACAACACAGACACCCACTAAATTTACGAGATATTTTGTTTTGTAAAACAAGAAAAGTTGAAAACAATATATATAAATAACCTATTGTAATCAATCCCTTTTCAACTTTGGGGTTCTTCTTCAACACCACTTGAACAAAAACACGTTAAACTCCGAAATAATTATATACCTGCAAGTTTCAAGAGCCACTAACACGACAAACCCCACCACGCCTCCACATGTCAAAAAATAATCACACTTAGTTGTAAGAATACCACTAATTTCAAGTGTTCCATACGGCATTACACAAATCAGTGCCTTGTGTGTTCCAAATAGTGAGAGTCCACTATGTGTAATGACCACTTTGAAAACCACATCATTATCATCTTGATGAACTGAACGAACACGACGGTCGCACGAACTGATGTCGCTGTTCACTTCTGGCTGCTCTGTGTTCTGCCACCAAATAGAGTCGCTACATGTAACATCTCTCTCACTGGCTGCTTGGCATAGACCCTAACGCCACTGTGTATGCTGCAACGTAATATTGTCTGGCCCCCAGGCTCAAGACTCAACCCCTTGTTCTGCAGCTACCTGCAATTCCCATTCGTTTCTATGGACTGCCAGCGACAATAACGTCTTTGCAAATCATTCAATTCAATTCAGCTCATTTATTTACATGTTTGACAACAAAACACTAAAACAACATTACAGAATAAAAACGAACATGCTAAAAGCTGTAAATTACTTTAAAATCAAGAATTAACATAAAACATTAAAAATATAAAACTTACAGAGTTTAATTCATTCGATTCAATTAATTTGTTTAAGTGTTTTACAATAGCTGAAGAGCCAATTAGAGGCGGGCACTAAAATTGAAATCAGAATTATTTATAAAAAAATTATCATGTGTTTGACAATATCTATATAAGGCCAGTTATAGCCAAATAATGAGAATAATAGTAAGAATCTGCAAATGACGTAAAATATCGAGAAATAACATGAATTAACAATAAGAAACATGGTTTAAATGTTAAATATAAAAAGGGAAAATTAAAATGCGCAATAAGAAAAGTAGAAGAATGTCTAATTAAAGCAATGTTTTTAAATTTTCATAAGCAATAATAATAATAATAATAAATTTCTTAAAAGTGCTAACATCAAAGAGAACATAACATGCGCAAAGAGCCTACGAAAGGCTTAATAGGAAAATGTTGCAGCACAATACCTATGAATCTTGCTTGTAATTCTAGAAGTCCCGGTTTCGAATTCCTGAAGGCTAACCTGGTTGAGATTCTTGGAGGTTTTCCACACTTTTTCAGGCAAATGGAAGGCCCTATCTTCAAAATGGAAACGACCGCTTTCAAGGCCTTACTAAGTCATTATTCACAACATTCTTCCGTTCTTCTCCATAACCAGTACATTTTAAAAAAATCGTTCTTAAATAAACAAAAAAAATCATTCAAGCACTGAGCGGAACAAAACAAGTGATTTTAATTATGCAATACTTTCTTGTTTATGTGTTGACTGAACAGTCTAGAGATAAATTACAGAATCAGCACGGAATGAGAAAAATTACCAGTGACCAACAGAGACAAAAAATACAAAACTTGGGCTACATTTAATAAAAAAATCAGTGTCCCTTTGTGAAATCAGAAGCTTAAAGAGTCTGGTTAGTATGATTAAAAATGCAGGATTTAGATCTATTTTAGAAATATATAACAAAACCAAAACTGAGAAGAGCAGTAAAATAGACTCAGCCTTATAACCTGTAACCCGCACGTCATGAATCTGAAGATCAATAGGCCTATTATGAACAAGTTATCTTTATTAAAATTGGGAAGCAATAGCGAGTTTTTGGGATGAGGGGGATGCCCCTTTTAATTCCAGGGAATTTCTTGGACACCAAACTGCTCAGTGTAGGTCCTGAACCTAGAATTGCCTGGGTTTTGTTGTGGTGTTTACTCTCTTAAACATTCTCGAGTACATTCGCTCATAGTTATGGGAGTGTCTTACATTAGCTATCTAAATTTCCGTAATTTATGCGCTAAGATTAGGCACTTAGCTGCGATTTACCTTGTTAATGTTTACAATAGATACACGTTCTGCCCTTAATTGCTTACATTCATATTCAAAATTTTATAAATTTCCCTCTGTTTATTTTAGGTTTGTAAAGTAGTCCTCCCCTTAACGTTACCAATTGATATATTTAGTAAATATTTAGTTACACTTATTTATATTTTAAAATAATTATTTATTAGTGTTAGAAGCTTTTTATGAATTATTTTCCTCTTGTTTAGCAGAATTACCTAATTATTATTAAAATTTGTTTATCGTTATTTTGATTATATTAATTACTTTGTCTTTGTGGTGTATCTGTGGTTGGCCATGTGGATGTCGATGGAGCACACTGAAATAAAGAAATTAACTGATTTGAGTTATTAAACCTGGCAGTAGTAGTAGCAGTTTCAGACCCAGCAGTGCAATCGGAAGCTGTAAACAATTTGGTAGTAGCAACTTTACTTTTCTACAATTCCAGTAAAAACAGAAGCAGTGGGGCATTACAGTTCCTATCGTGTTGATGGATAACAGAAGTTCCCCGACGATATGACAAGTGTCCAGGGTAACTGACCTATGCTTATCTTTGAACAATAAGCCTAAAGAAATCTAGCTTTTTAGATGTTTTTATGGTGTCTTAGGTTAAGAGTCCGGCGGTATATTATTGCTTGGGTATTAGTACTTTGTTTTATTACCACATATCATTAATGTCTTGCCTGATCTGTATAAACTATATTACTTTGTGTTTCTTTCAAAAATATGTTTGTAGATTGTTGCTTAAGATTCCAGTTTTATGATTTCATACATTGATTTGGCGTTCTTATTTAATAATCAGTATTATGCCCGGTATATTTTTATTGAGAATAGCCATCACCAAATTTCATGATTCAAGGTCACAGCGAAATTCAGGCGAATGAAGACAGCTTAGAAGTCGCAACGTAGCAAAGTAACGCTGTACTGGTGACTTACAGCCTTATGGTAAGAGGATGAGGGGTTGGTTAAAGTTCCTCTGTGGCCTTAAACATTGAAATTGATGACGCCTGCAAAATACTTTTACCATCCAATGACAGGAGATATTAAAGAATTCTATATGTTGTATAGGTTTATTCTATAATGTTGATGGCTACATCGTGGTGAATGTGTAAATTGGTTGTGGTAGTACAGAGATTGCAGATATGATGCATAACCTCAGTCAAATAGGATGTGAACTCCAAACATTGTCTCAGCTCTGCTGTCTTGGTGCAAAAAGTATACAAGCCTTGAGAACATTTTACGACTCAGCTGATGAAGGACTGTGCAAACTTGACAGCTATGACGATCAAAGCCAGAAGGATACAGCTACTGAAAACAGCAGACACAAATTTCAATGAAACAACACATACAGACAATTAATTATCAATCCACTTCACAAAAACTCATCCTTCATTAGTTATTTCAGTCTTCTTCAGAGACAACTAAGTCACTTTACTGAAAGGGATAATTAAACCTACCATTATTTCAAATTCCAGACTATTTACAATTGTAAAATTTCGGTCTTCTACAAGCAGGTATTTATTATCTACTGTGTAGGTTATTTGAAATTTGTCTACACGTTACAAAATACAGTGTTTCAAAATATTCAATAAATGAAATAAAGACACTTTATAATAAACTAAGCCATTACATACGTCAGCATTGGCACTCAGTGAATTAGCGAATCTAGTGTAGGTGTTCAAAATGACCGGTAGCTTCATTGCACAGCTGACAGCTGTGAGCAACTGACTGACAGGCGGTCACCGTATTCTAATGTGTGTGCATATTTTTGGAACGTTCCGTACGTTGCAGTTACAGAAATCACGTGAATCCTGTTCCTTTTCCCGAATTTTACGTAAATCGAAGGTACTTTACCATAAGAACCATTGTCTTGGTATAGATTAATCCAGTGTGCACGCTCACACATCCTGTTTATTTAAAATAATTTTAATATCGTCCTCCCATCTACACTTAGAGTTTCCAAATGGTCTCTTCTCTCCAGCTCTTCAGACTAAAACAGAAAATAGTAAATTTATACTTTTAAATACTTACGAAATCAAAATATTATTCAGATACCCTAATTTACAAAATATACAAATACTTTTCAGTTCTACCGTGACGATGGAAATATCTAAAATTAAAAATTAATTTCATTAAGAATAAAACAAATATCCGATTAAACAATTCAGAAAAATGAAAGCCATAAACCTTTTGTTTTAAAATAAAGTTCTAGATCAACATACGATTCGTACATTAATTCTCTGAATATAGTAAAATATGAATATAAAATGATTTATAGGGAAGCAGGATATGGCGTTGTTACGAAGTTTATTCAAATCGGATCTACAACTTTCATTGTTTCTAGATTACTTCACTGGCTACGAAGCCATACAAAAGTACATGCTGATGGGTGCTAACACTCGTATGTCAAGGAACATACGTTCTCAACGGAAAGATTGCCAAATACGAAAAAAGTTATCATAAAATAATTTAAACGTTAAAACAAAAACACACAGATGAGGATTCGTGTATCTAATGACAGTTGAATATACTTTAAAGCATCGTTTCGTAATTAGAATTATTTAGAAATACCTTCTTCAAATATTGCCAGTTTTGCTTAAATGAAGAACTATACTTCTTCGCCTGGAGGCCAATAAACTGTGTTTGACTTATAGAGTCATAATTCTTAAATAGTGGAATGGTGTGGTGAAGGGTAAAAGAGGAAGAGGGTGGGTCAGAACATATATATATAGGCCTATACAGAGTTGGGGCGAAGCAACTGCTGGACATCTGCGAACCTAAGGAGCGCTGTAAGCCAAAGCAAGACTTTTATAGAATCAGGTTCTTCGCCTAGGCTAAACAACGAATAATTCTTTCTGTTTACAGAAAATCTGTAAAATGATAGGACTTGTAGCAGATAAATAAGTGTAACTCTGTGCACCTATTATTTTGTGTTTTCAAAACTTAACAGTAGACTTATAAAATAGTGATGTTTACGTGTTCTGTAGTTGCTCGCTTATAATACAGTAGACTTACGATTACCCACGGGTGGATTAACTGGGGTCTGTCTGGTTTAGAAGAAAAATCAGAAATTAAAAGCTAGAACGTTAAACAAGTAATTAATAATTACAACAATGACATTATTTACCGCACTAATGTAAATCAGCTGTTGGTAAAACCTGACGTTTACGAGAATAGAACATTATTACTCTTCGTTGGAATTATATTTCAGAAATTGTTGGTTAGGTTCTGCATTAAATTTATATGAAATTCTTTATATTTTTAGTGAATCTTTAAAAATTTAAGTATGATGTAAATAAACTTACGTGTCTGTTATATTTGCGTATTTTTCTTTCATTTTTTTTCTGATTATCCGTGAAAATATATTTCCCAACCAACTCTGATAATCGGGAATCTACTATTCTTCATTCCAACAATTCATGATCAACATAACCATGCAGAGTTACGCTAAATTTCCTCTTCATTTCTTCGTAGTTGTCCACTTCAAAAATGCTATCGTCCCATCTACTTAATAAAACCCCGAAGGGAAAGAAATAAACAATAATTTTGCTAGTTCTTTTGAGGGGACGAGCGAGCGCCTATTTCCTTATTAAACAGACACTAGAAGTTATTTCCGCAGAGATAAAGCGACCAGAGCGTAAACCTAGTGGCGAGTTTTTTTTAAAAAAAGATCAGTTTTACTTCCACTCACCCCTCCGCCTTCAAAACGCTGTACTTACAAAACACTGCGTGCTGAAGGCAGCGCATTCATAAGCCCATAATACCGTTGATTACAGATGCAATGGACCAACTTATTATAGGCTACATCGCAGGCCTTTTGCATGAGTAATCTGTATATGTTCAGGAAGTTATGAGTTGTCCGTTGTTTTTATTTTATTTTATTTTAATTCAGTTTTGCAGTAACCCATTAATTGTGTGGCAGTTTTTCTCCCTGACAGTGTGTGTACGCACTTCAATACAGGTCACATTATCATCAGAACTATTGCTGTGATTCTGACACACCCTTCATCCTATTATTTAATGCTCAACTATAATTAATCTGGTAAGAACGTAATAATTAATTACATTCTTCATCACTGTCATCTTCTTTTCTACTCGTCTGATGATTATTAATTAATCGCTATTGTGAATATGTCGACTCACCGGTACAACTGACCGTCATGTGACCTTCGAAACACCAAAGCAGGCTTCGACTGAGTACGAAAATATTTCCTCGCTTGGAACTAACTCGCATAAAAACTAGTAAAGTAGTTTTGTACCTTGTCATGATGGAAATAGTGTGATTTAAAACTCTCATTTATAATATTTGTAAGTAGACTACGCGTTAATTCTGCAACTGAAAATGTAGGCCTGTCAACAAATGACGGTGACTGTCCTATAGGATGTTGCGCCTTGTAGTCTGACACAAACTGACCAAATGTTTTAGAGACGCCTACTGCTTCCATCATCATGTTGATAATCAATGTATAACAGATAACAGACTACACGGCGCAAAATCCCAGAAGACATTTATCCTCATATTCGTGAGTAGGCCTAGGTGGAGGTCTAGTGTCGGGAACACAGGCCTACTGCTTCCAAGGAGTCTTTCCAGTTGCTTAAATGGTTTATAGTTTGAGAGTTAATTCTGAATTTGAACAGGATAGAAACCTTAGGATAATCCTCAGAAAAGCGTTTCTCAAGCTATGGTACGCGTACCACTGGTGGTACGCGAGCCAATGTTGAGTAGTACGCGAACGAAGTAAGAAAATCAAAAGATAATATTAATATATATATAAGTTTTCCCTGAACGCATTTGGTTAGTGGTACATTTAGTGTGTTAAATTAGAATTAGTTTTATGCCAGCGAAAAAGGGTGAGAAGATAAAATAAAATGACGGGAAAGAATTCTCGTTATTTAGTTTTACAATTTATGTTTATAGGCTAATTATTTTGCCAATATTTTACAGAGTTGGCAGTGGTTAATTTATACTCTTCAAAACATTTTGTTGTCTCAAAAAAGCTTAAGCGCTCGATAATCGAAGTAGAAGTTTTCTGACGACGGTGCGCTAATATATATGTAAAATTGTTCCTTTGGACTTTGTCCATTTTGTAAATTATAAAATAATAAAACCACATACAACCTTTCGGAAGCTCAGTTTTGCCTGTTGAGCCCGATGACTGAGCTTGCCTCTGACCTGGACGAAGGAAGGTGGAAACAGAATCCAGCTTCCGAAAGATTGTAGTTCGATAATTTTATTTAAACCATGGGTAAGGTCCAAGAGATAGTTCATATTTCTTTTGCTGAAATAGCAATTTCATGCGTACGTATATCCTTTTTTTTTCCTTTCTTTCTTTTTTTATAACAAAAAGTGTGAACAGTCGTTGCCAACACGTTTATGTATGTCAGACTGCCTCTTCGAAAAAAATGTTGAGGCTATTATCTTCTGCAGAGTGTTGTCGTGATTAAACTTGGCCCATTTCTTTGTTTTGCATCGCGGCAGCAACCTAATGGCTGCTCATGCTTCTTCGCTCCCGCTGTCTGTCATGCAGTCGCTGTTGCTGTCAGCACAACACCAGCGAAGATTGTGCAGAATGAATGAAGCTGCGTTAGAACCCACAGCCAAAAGTAACTTCGGCCCTTTGCTTTGTCCGTATAAGCCTAACCTAACAGCTCGATCCGTCAGCAAATTCTGGGTTTTAACACTGGAACCGTAAACATTTAGAATAACTAGGCGAGGATTTAAGGACAATGGTAACGCGGATCTTCAAGAAACATGGTGTGAAGTTGTGGGCGGACAGAATTCAACTGGATGAGGGTCCATTGGTGGGCTCTTCTGAAAAATGATTTGCATGGCGTTTTAATTGATATAAACAGTAAAAACAGTGATCCTTTCTCTGATTTCGACTCTGAACTGCAGTTCGACGACTTTAAGGATTGTTTCCCTAAATGTGAACTTGTCCTTGGGACAATATATTTTCTTAGAACAGTATGTAGCTGGACCGCTAACGTTTTTGAAACAGGTAATAATTATCCCTCCTTGAACACCTGGCGTGGCAGTTTGAGGTAACTTGTTGACTGCTAATGATAACGTTACAGTCAGATTCCAACCAATAGGAAGACGAGGGCGTGGCCTCAAGTCCCGCCCAACCGACACTTTCACTTGCACACTGCGACCCCTTTCTCATTGCGTTGTGTCTTCACCCTTGTAAAGACAGAACACTGCTCAGCAGTAGCGTCCTAAAATTTCTTTTCTTCCAGGAGCCTGGATCGGACTGTTTGGTTTTGTCTTTGTCTGTACAGAAAGATGTTAAAACAATACCAGAGCGGTATTGAATATGCCTGTCTTCTGGAATGTGGTGCCGTGTATAGTCTGGCATAAATTATCGGACGTTTCAGAGGTGCTTGCTGCCTCCATCATCAAAATTATCGCCCTGAAAATGGAGGCAGTAAGCACCTCTGAAACGTCCGATAATTTCTGCCAAACTCTACACGACGCTGTATACCAGAAGACAGCTTTCTTTAATGGATGGGCTACATTTCGTGATCAAAGAAATAGCATGTCATCTTCCAGATAGATACTAGGTCAAGAGTAATGGAGAAAAAAAACATGGCGGAAGGCAAAGAAAATTACGCCTTTTTTTTAAAAAAAGAGGAGGTTAAAAATAAACGGCGAATTTAAATAAAATTCGCGTGTATATATATATATATATATAGCGTCATCATGCATGTGTTGGCCCATGTAAGATTTTAAATTTTCACGGCGGTGAGTCTGAAGACTTCTGTCTTCTGGGTTGTTTCGCCGTGTAGTCTGGTAGATGTCTACCCTGGTTTCAGAGGTCCTTCCTGCCTCCATAATCGCCCTGATGATGGAGGCAGCAAGGACCTCTGAAACGTTGGTAAACGTCTACCAGAGTATATGGCTCTAGAAGCCAGAGCCAGATAAATTAAACCCCACCCTGCAAAACTATTTACCAAACATTTATTTTAATAATCCTCCCATCTACGTCTAGGTCTTCTGAAAGATCTCTTTTCTCGGAAGACCCTTACGCTTCATAAATTAAACATTCTTCTGTGAACACAAATTACAGGTTTAATTTTAAATTAACCTAGTGTTAAAGCTAATTGTCGTGTTTAAGCAGTAATAAGAATTTGTTCGAGACCATGTAAAATGTTACTATAACCTTCATTACATTTATTTAACACTGACATTTCCGTACGTAGAACTTGTGACACAAGGCGAAATCGAGAGAGTCCTAACGAAGGACGTAGAGTTCTTTATTGCTACATTGCACTGCAACGAAACCATGAAGCTCCTCTCATTTTCATGAATCAAATTTCCTTTCTAACACAAACACATTCACCGAGTGTATTAACCGACAGTCAAAGGGTTTTGAGATCAGGTCCATTTCAACCGCATAATGTTCCTATTCTTTCCTGCTTCAAAACTGAGTCGTAATTGTCTCCTTTTCATGCAGCCTCTTTTAACCCTGTTTCATACAACATCGAGTATTATTTACTAAAATTTAATTGCTGTCCTCTACAAAACTGATACTCAGTGACTGGGCCTTTCTAATTGGGCCCTTACTTTGATACTTTATTTTGACGACGCATTCTTCAAGTGTCTGAGCACTGCGGGCCCCAACTTTTCGTTGGCTTGATCTATAGACATTCGGTAGGACTCCTTAGACGAGGGATCGGCCCGTCGCAAGGCCTCTACCTGTACACAGGACAACGCGGACAAACATCCATGGCTTGAGTGGGATTCGAACCAACGGTCCCAGCGACCAAGCGGCACAAGGCCCACGCCTCAGACCGCGCGGCCACTGAGACGGCTAATTGGACCCATAAAGACGAAAACTTCAGTGCTGTGCTTTAGAAAACTTGCGCCATGCTTTGCGAATTCTTCCCACAGAAGACTCTGTCTGCCTCTTTATTTGCCTACGTATTGAGACAACAATGGCTGGAACTGTTTCTCCACCGAGAATCTGTTCGCTATTATTACCAACAAGGGGGCTTGTTTAGTAGGCCAATAGCCAAGGGGGAGTGAATAAAGATGAAATGTAGATGACACTCGTTTAATCTTTATAATTGTATGACCATAACAGAAGAATGTATGGGGACATAACCTTTTCTTCTTTAGCAGAACTGTTGAAGTACACCATTTAGAAATATTATAGGATGACACTTAAAATATCTGGAGTATGGGAAAAAGTTGTCGTAATATATGTAGCTCAATAGAGTTCTGAAGGGTCTATTTTGTCGCGATAGGTTCTTTTCATTTCAGAAAAGAGGTCCATAATGTCTTCTTTCTATTGACAGTGGAACTATTGTGTTAAAATGGATTCCTCTGCACTATTATTAATAATTTATTGTCCTTTAGGAACAAAATACAACCACATGGAGACGTCTTCTACGTATGACATTTCTAACAAGATATGACGACAGCAATTCTATGAACCAATTGCTCTCTTTGATGTAAGAAGTCAATCGAAATAACATTAAAGTTTATTGTTAGGTTGATGTACGCACTAAAGTAATTAGGGAGCTATTTCATATACTGTAAGCAACTGTGTGATGTCTAATTTTGCAATTAAGTGTTCCACGGCTGCACATAAAGGTCCAGAGACCGACTAGCCTGAAAGATATTTTGTGGTTTTTCAGTCACTGCATGAAAATGTCGGATAGTAGCCATGCCATAAATTAGGTAGTGACGTATTCTTCCACGCCCTTTAATATTTGTTATAAGACTAATCATCCTATTATTCTAAGTAATATGAAGCGTTGCTAAAGAAATCAAGGAAAAACAGGCGTAAATGCAGTTGTAGTAGGCACATATTCTGACGTAGGGCGTTATTGTGATGTAGTTCGTGTTGTTCAGTGTGAAATCTCATCCCCCTCTCTATACAGAGAGGACAAAATCCACGTTCCACCACCAGTGAAGAGGTCTCCAACCCACAACACCCTAAGGGCTACCTAACCGAAGCACAATGGTCACAAGTGGTGCGAGTATTAATATCAAAATGGGGTTGCAGAGATGTGAAAAGATGTCATAGTATGTACCCTCCATAATACGGAATATTTTTGTAAAAAAGAAATTTAAGAACCGGATGAAATGGAAACCCTTATAGAAAGCCATTTAGCGAGAGTTCAAATGAGGTTAGTATACAAACGAAATGACGTGATAAAGGAAATGTCATAATTCAGTTGAATATGTTTTCTCATAATAGGACGGTAGTTAGTGGACCGTGTTCAAGTACTCGTATTCAATAGCATTCGACCATCATAACTTTCTACGTCTGAGAATGTATTTCCTCTGATTTAATGTACGAGGGACAGCACTGATAAAACGGCTGTGACATCAATGATAATTTCTTATTGAATAAAGTCATTTATCTGGAAGCTTACGAAGTTTGTTATGTCAGGAATATGCCAGAAAGGGGTTTTCAAATCTTTGTGCGAAGCAGTGACAAGTTTTCTGTATTTTAAATTTGAAGCATAAATCTGACTATGACATGTATAGCGACGGGTTTATGATCAAACAACTATTTTGATTGAGTTTAACACACAGATCCTTCACCATATTAGACAAGCCAGAGTGATTTTTTGGCAAGAATTTCCACTTTTAACCTTTTCTCTACCACCAAGTGGCGGTTTCCAGATCTAATATGGCCATTTTATTTTTCGTAAATGTTTTATTATTCTCCTCGAAGAAGATGCTCTTTGAAATCGAATATCATCTAAATAGTATTTAAGAATTCATTCCCTCCCTCAAAGAATAGAACACATAACCATTACGATGATTAAATGGTTAATTCTTTGTGAGGAAAATAATCCCTGTTTACACTGAGAATCAAGGAAACCCATAAGCGCAAAATACCACAAAATACATAGTGATTGTTGAACATTCTGTTGCCAACTGGGCTTTAAATAGACGAGGGCATTTTATCATCGTTTGAATAGGCTTAATTCTTCTATTTTGTTTAGAAGAAAAGAACTGAAACATTAATTAATATCAGCTCTTTCTCTCCCGCTCCCCAGAAATAAAAGTCTCTAACTTTTCCCCCCACATTTGTTCTTTTTACGTCTACTCTTTATCTGTCCTTTCTTCTTTGTTCCGTTTCGGCTTGAAAGGGCTAAGATAACGAAGTATGGGTTCTGAAAATAACGAAACATTAGTCTCTTGATAGAGAATAAATGTCATCACTGTCTTGGAAATAATTTACGCTAAAAGTAAACTTGTGTGGTGGAACCGAAACAAGTATGATTTGTATTCAGGGGCATATTTCTCCAATAAAAACTTGGTAGAATTTATTTCCGTGATGTCTGTTATTATTTATTTCATCATAGTGTCGTCTAGCAACACTTCTCGCCGTATTTTGCGCATTCGCAATTAAAGGCTGCAAAAATGCGCTTAATAACTTCGCTAAGTCTGTCTGCCCGTCCGTCAATCTCAAGAAATGCTTAACAGAAGTATGTTAAATCAGACTGGCGAGTTTTACTAAAATTTGTCGATTTATTCGAATTTCAGTTGAAATCGGACAATATTTATACGCACTTTCCACAAAGACGTACTTGCGTTTGTGTCATCATGATTCAGGAACCGTCAGATCGATTCCTATCAGTCTGTTTTGCGCCATTGCACGAGAGCATGACAAGTCAGCATTCATGAATTTAAAATATAGAAGTAATATCAGAATTAACGCGCCAGAATTATCACGCTGTGACTCCTTAGCAGAGGTTAGGACATCACGAAATGCAGTAATATTTTTTTCCGTCATGGATACGAAGATATTAAGAATCCTACATCAGTTTCGTTTTCAATTTCTGAGGCAGCTAACATTGAATTCAATTCTCTGCTAGTAGAACTACGTGTATTCGACATTGTTCACTATTTATTGAATAATTTAATTAATATGACCTGTGAAATGTTACGTTTGCCGCTTGATACGAAGGTCTAACTTTGTTGAAGATAAAATAATCCAAATTTTGGAATAAGCAAAACATTACAGGTCGTACGACATCCCCTTTTGAGACAAAGAATAAATTAGTATATCAAATCTAAAACTTCTTGACGATGGTGAAGAGTCAATTGAATAAAAATTTACTTGGATATTATCCATCGTCTAGTATATATAAAACGTAAAACGACGTTTCGGAGATGGGACTCTATCTCCGTCTTCAGGTTCCTACACAGTTGGGCCCACTAGATAGGTCCGGAGATAGGGATTAGCTCTATCTAGTGGGCCCAACTGTGTAGGAACCTGAAGACGGAGATAGAGTCCCATCTCCGAAACGTCGTTTTACGTTTTATATTTACTAGACGATGGATAATATCCAAGAAAATTTTTATTCAATTAATAAATTAGTAATTAAAAATGCCTCTTTTAATTAATACATTAAATGATTATTATGTAGTTTTCAACAAACAAACATGCCAAAAAACATTTGTGTCTAATCGTTTTAATTTATTAGAATAGAACTTACAAATAACTTAAGAACTAAGTAAAACAGAAAAATGGCGTGTGGGCTGATTTAGAATAAGGTCTGCAACCAGGCTGTTGTGAACAGAGCAATGAACCTTAGGGTTACATAAAGGACCTGCACTTCTTGATTAAATAGTCATAGTGGCATCTATAACTACTTTTGTGCCTCAAAAAAAAAAATAACTTTCACGTTACTTCTATTTAACTAGCAGTTAGACGTCGTATATCAAGCTCTGACCACAGGTAATGAAGGAAACCGTATAACATCCTAACCGCTTGCAATGCTAAGTGGGTCTGTACAAGATGTAGCAGTGACAAGAAATGCGCCTGCTTTGTATCTTGCTTTGAGTCGGACGTTGCTTACCATGGTGACGGACAGACGGACTGAATTGACTGTGTTTGTGCGAAATGTGCAAGTTTTAACAGGGATATAAATAAGGCGGGGGGCAACAAAAGAGAAACCAGACATTACTACAGATTAACTGGCGAGACTGCAAACAGAGAAGTCACTGTCTGCCATGTTTAATGTTTTATGGGCTCCTGAAACATCACTGGACGGTCGCACCTTGTTTTCTTGTGGACCCTGCAGTATTTTTTATTCTTACAAAAAAAAATTTTCACTTTTCGTGAAATAAACGACCTTAATGTTTAAAAAAAATTGAAATTATTAGTTTCTTACTTAGGAATTTATAGAAATAGGGACATTTTCCGGACTTCAAAATGTCATGACCTGTCAAAGATGTCTTCAGACGCAATCTGTTATTAAAACATACGATGTTTCTCGAACTTTCGAAGATATGTGTCAAAAAATGCTACCCTTTATTTAAAACATTTTTCGGTAACTAGCACGAATATTGTAAACCCGCAGAAAGATGAGGAAGACCATAGGTGCTGTTCGCTGAATGTCCAAAGTCCATAACAGATTTCCTTTTCGAACAGAGTGCTACATAATAAGAGTAACTGTAAGCTGATCGCCCTTCCACACAAATGCGGTCAGGACAACGAATGGAATTTGCACCAGCGGTTTTGTTATTTCGACGGGTTCTGTAAAATACTGTGTTTCTTAGCGTCGTTTAGTTTTTGAAGTCTCTTGAAGTGGACTTAAGTACATCTCCAGGACCTGTTAATTGAAGTTCCATCTAATCGCTATTGGCTTTGTTCCTTCTACTTTCTTGACTCCCAAATGGGCACTGCCAGTCAAGTTATCGAAACTAAACTACACCCACACACACACACACACACACACACACAAGCACTCGCAAATAAAAACTTACACATTAAACGCTAAAATCACTTTATAATTTAACAATTTATTTCTGGTTAATTAATTGACAGTCTTTATGGTTCCATTCTAAAACTGCATGCTCCTATAACGATTATGCTGCATTTTTTATGTTTACGTAGGTCAATTTCCCCTTTAACTGGGCGATTAATTACCTAACGGAAACTTAAAATTAATTAAAACATTTATTTATCGACACTCCTTATATCTGTGAACAGATAAATAGGCAGACTACCAAATGGTAATTGGTTAGAAACTAAACAAATCTCTAGTGCAGAGGTTCCGAAAGTGGGGGGCGTGTTGTTTGTATGAAAAACTTTTTTTTAACGAAATATGGAGAAACATTTTTAATATCCTTTGCTTGGTTGAGGCAGTTTATTTGTCTTCCAGTGCTGTATATTCATAGCTAAATTTTATGTCAAATCTGTTTGCTTGCACTTGTTATGAAAGGGGGGCGTGAAATTTATGAAATGTTTTAAGGGGGGCGCAAGGTATATAAGTTTGGGAACCTCTGCTCTAGTGCAATTAGGATATTTAATATATTGTGAGCGTAGAAGCTGATGGATTAGAAATTATCAATCCTCTTATGTCCTTCAAGTTAAAGAATAACATAACCCTGCCTGGTGTACGAACAGACAACTTCTTGATTATGTGACGGTTGTAACAAGTATCTAGCTTTGCCTCGTGTGAGAACAGTCTCTTGCGGTCCATATGACGTTTTCTATGGAAGCCATGCTAATTCCTATTATAGAGAAAACAAACAATATAATTATAATGTAGCTATATAAAATCTGTTTGTCCTTCTTCTTGCCCTGATTTAATTGAAGTGACCAGTAGCCTATTACTTTTACCCGCCAGAAAAATATCGCATAAATAGGCTATGACCACATATTTTAAGTCAAGTACTACAGGCTAAGTAAAGGTTCAGCAACTTATGTACCTTTTGTGTAAATATATGAAAATAATATTAATATTCTTACTTAAAATGGAATGAGTGATATTTAGCTTGACAGCCTCAGAATGTTAAATAGATATCGCTTTATAACTATTTATATTAGTGCTCCCTTTTCCTCCTATACTTCCACTCATTATACCTTCCGTCATGAAACCAAAAACAATATCCTTATATTACCGAAAATCAAGTAAACTTACCTCACTGCACCTAAACTCGTCTCAAATGACATCCAGCCAACGAAATTACCGTCTTACCTAACCTGGCTAGCCACAACATAACCTCACTTCACCTCACCAAACCACATCTCATCTGATAACAGTTTATCGATAATCACATCACCGAGCCTCACCTCTCTCAACTGCCAGTCACTTAGTCTACAACAAATTATACCAATACCCGATCACGCTTGTCAAAATTATACTTGTTTTAAAATAATTTCCGTCATTTACTAGACAAAATATTACAGAGTAGCAAAATCCAGCCCGTACCTCAGATAACACACAACACTTCTTCATTAACAATCAATTGGCTATAATATGTAGGTGAATACTTTGTTTACAGAGTGAAGGATTATAGGAGAGCCATAAATACAAAATGCAGAGGTACTGATTGTTAAAGAACGTAGTACAATGTGTTTAGTTACCATTGGGTTTTAAAGGGTTAAATGAAGATTTTTTTTAAACGAACAGTTCCGTCACAAAAGGTTTTTCAAATAAAAGTCATAATATCGAAACAATTCTTCGCTTTTCGCCATAAAAATTACTTTGTTATACGTTTACTGTTCATACTAACACTAGAACGTTGCCAGTATTGTGGAACAGCCTCTGCATTCTTAACGCGTTAAAATGTATATTCAGTCACTATCCCTAGAGCAATTTTAATCTCTAATTCTTTCTCATTTACGTATTCACACTATCTATTTTTCCTGCCACCGATACGTTTCTAACAATTAAACATAAACTTGAAAGAAAGAAATCCTAATTCATTTTCTCCTTTGATGTTTAGTACCTCTGAGAATTGGAATAGAATTCAAATGGTTTAGGAAGGGATTGAGCGAAATCATTTTTGAAACACGGTAATGAACCTTCAGGTTCAACAAAAGACGTATAATTTTTTAACACCAGCTGAATAACTTACAGATTCTCATAAACATTTTGTTAGATGGGGATCGTTGACGAAAAAATTAAAATAATTACACAATTTAAGTTAATTCACACTTTAATCTGTCCCATACTAAACGAAATTGTCCTAGAAAATTCTTGTATCTTTGAAATGGTTTCACATTGTGCGCGTACTTAAGAAATTATTACTTTAAAACAATAGCAATTCACTGAACAAGCGTCGTAAAATAAACTAAAATAAATAAATATCAATTCATACTTCCTACAGAGTCCGGTAGAAATAATAAAATTTTAATTAATTATAGTGCAAATGTACTTTTGCGTAATCTAAAGCACGCGTTTCATCTGAAATAATGAAAGTGACATACAAATTTAATCTGAAAAAAATTTGTACTTAGTAATCACAGCCAAATAATGTCGCTCTTACAAGTCAGATTTAAATTGTGGTTCATAAATCCAAAATAATTTCTCTTTTTGGGATGAGCTCATCTGTCGTGCCCTGAACACCTGCCTCGCGTGGGGATAAAAGAATAGATGGGCCCATGTTCTTCAGCTAGCGCATGGCCACGGGCACCAGCAGTTTGCGTCTGGCCTATTGTTGTTGACACGTCATGGCAACTTATTTGTGGGAAATGAAGCGATCAGTTAAATATGGTGTGCGTTGGGTTGAGAGAGGGGAAAAGGGGGACCGGTATTTAAGTATCCAGTGAAATAAAGCAATTCAATGTTAAGGAGAAGGGCGATCGTGCGTGGCGAGATGAGGCGCCACCATGTTATACTTGATGCTCTACAATAAAATGGAAAAAAGCAATGGAGATGAGAAAAAAAGAAGCACGCAAGAAACTTCGGATGTGGTGAATCAAAAAGTTTGATGATGTTAGTTAAAAAAAAGAAGGCAGTATGCAACCCGATCCAAAAATAAATTTACAAAAAAGTTTCGTAATCTACAAAAGAAATGTGTGTATATAAAATAAAACATACAGGGTTCTAGTTGCCCGAAGCAACTAAATTCGGAGATTAAAGGCCGGTTTTCTCTACGACCACCTGGTGAATAGACCGCCATCATTCCAGAATCCGCGGGGAGTTCGTTATTAGTAGCTTTATCTATTATGAGCTACAGTATCTATAGAATGGTATTCACTACTGCCAATAAGAAATTGTCTTGAAACTTGTCTGTTCCTTAGATCCAGATCCACCCAAGTTCATTACAGTGACTTTAAACGAAAGGAAAATGTAAAATCTAGAAACACAAAATAGTGATTACAATTGTATCAAAGCCTCAATTTTAATTGAGACTTTCTCCTGCGACGTGTTGTGTGACTGCTTATGAAGCATCCTTGAGTAAAGCCACACTTAAAATTAACCAAAACAAATTAAATCTAAGTACTACAAAATTAGAATGTATCAGATAATCCATATGACATTACTATTAACAAACGCGTTTGAGCCTCAAATGTTAATTATCGAAATTACATAACAATATTTCTATTATTAATTGACATATGTGGTATAGGCTGTTGGACACATTCTAATACATGTATTACCGGTATAAAAATAATACAGCGTGGAATAACACAAAGTTAATTAAAGTGATGTATTTCAAATACCATATGAATCTGTCAAAGGTTTGAGAACTTATAAGTAAAACCTTGTTTATACTCTACTGTGAAGTGTCTCTGAAATAAAGTAAGGTCATTGAATCTTATACATGAAAATAGAAGTTGTGTTATAAGCTTTCGTGTCGTATATCAAGTTTTATCAAATTCTGTAAAATGATTTAATAAAAGTGAAAGCTTATTTACGCCCTTAAGTAAAGTGGAATTCTAAATGCGTTAAATACGCTAAAATGAAAATGGTTTGACGAATGCATGATGAAAATAATAGATTTAAGTTTCTTATTATTTTCTTAAGGACATTGATCCAGAGACTTCCTAGATAGAAATCAAATAACTGCCAGGTTTAACAGACTGCCTCACCTCCACTATTAAACCAAACATTGTGACGGAGTGATCAGCACCTCCATTTCGTATTCAGAAGGACATGGTTCGATTTTCGAGTCATGTGCCAACTATGCTGACTCATGTTTCCATAGTTTTCTTTCGTCTCTCCAGACCAATACTATTCATGTAGGTAGTAGCACATTTTCTTTTCAATCTTTCACTAAAGTGAGACTTCGTCTTTGCGAAACTTCAGCTGCTAACGGGCTCATTGTCTATCTCCCAGATGGCACATGAGTGAATAAGGAGCAACGGTTGAGTGGTAATTGGTAGTAAAAATCCAGAAGATTCCGAGAAAAACCTGTTCGACTGCTACTTTGTCCTCTACAAATCCCACATAAACTACCCTGGGAGTGAACCCGTTGAAAGTTAACGACCAGTTGCTTCTCACATGGCATGGCCCAAAACTGTACCTTAAAAGACAACAGCCAGGTTCTCGATTTGATTTTCCAATTTATAATTCATTATTATTTCTTAATTGACGCTGCGTAACCCATGTTTTTGTTAAGCGACTTTAAATAAACCAATAAGAAATTAGTACGTGTTATCGGACCACAGAATGGAAACCTCTGGCTTAGATGTACAGAATCTTGACGTTACTGAGTGGTTTTGTCTTATCAGCAAGCTTAAAAAAAGCATCAATATTACGATTCCCACAAGGTTCAAATTTTCAGTGTGAGAATACAATTTCATGCAACTGATATCACTTCACCGGTCAACAGTCTGAAACAGAGAAATCTTAGTGGAACTTCCTCACACCGCAGCCTACGGCTTCTTCAGCTAACATATAGGAAACTAAATTAAAACGTCCTGTTCTCGTAAGTCTATTACCACCTTAGAAATAACACGTGTTTTAGGTTAAGCGGCTTCCTCATTTCCGCCTGTTTTAAAAGTTATTTCCTGTGTCAAAGTGACCGTGAAACAGCTAAACCCCTTCAAGTCACAAATGCTGTTATTCCATTATTACACTCTCATAAATTACTAGAAAGAAAAAGCATCTGTCTTCTCACGTGTGAATATTTCAAAATGATGTTCAGCGCAACATTCAAGAAGAATGTCAGTTTCATTCTCGCCTTCGTGAAACTTTAAATTTGAAGTAAAATAATTCAATTGGGCCCATGTGACAATGTTTCAGTACCGTACTTTAAGTTAATTTAATTTCTAAAACAAAAATACTTGCATTTACATAATTTTAAGTTCTGGGAGTTTTCTTTCCTAGAGCCATTACATTCATCTCTTTTCAACATGCAGAGGAAAAATATTACGCTCAAATTATGGACAAAATCTGAAGTCACTACTACATACATTATCTTAAAGCTTGTTATATCATTTGAGGTACGGGCGCCACAGGTAGAGAACACTCGTACAGGCCTAATATTCAGTACAAGAAGGGAAGGAAGCATTTTTACCTGCAATCATTTGATGCTCTAGTTATAATGCCTTGTAATGTCTCTACCGTAATCAGGACGGCTGTGGGCGTGTACTTTGTGGTAACGTCACACAGTGTCGGATCGTCATTACTAGGTGCCAGACACCTACTTACGTGGTGAACCTACAGGAAGAGGGTAAAGATATGTTTCTTTGGACTTAAACTAATCATCAGAAGCTGACACAAGAACAGGATTTAATAATATATTACATTGTGTTTACTTTCCGCTTTATTTTTAAGTGTGTTCGTTTTCTTTGTCGGGCTAAAACAAAAACACGTTACAGCAAAGAAAAACACAAAAACTCCATTAGGCACTAGTAAGCAAGTTGTTTTACAAGTAAGCGTGAGAAAACATTAGTAACATATATTTCGCCGCTAGAACACAGCAAGAAAAAGACGCTAATCCATCGATAATGTGGCAAAACACAAATCCCGGTATTTGGGGAAAACAGCACCAGATAAAATAAAATAAAAAGTGCATTTATGAGAATGTTAATAAGTGATTTAATTTGTGGAATGTTTGCTGTCATTCAGTTAATATTTTTTTGTTCCTTCTATCTCAAAGCATAAGGATTAAAATATTTAAAACATCAGAAAATATAACTCTACCCGCTGTTTTATGCGGATGAAAACTTGGGCTCTTACCTTAAGAAATGATCACAGGTTCAGTGTCTGTGAACAGAGTTCTGAGGAGAATATTTAAACTTCGGATACAGGAAGCGACAGGATGACTATTGACACAGTCTGGAAACTTTCCGATCGCACCTCGTATTCTTCGCCAAATATCATTTAGGGCTGTCAAGTCTAGAAACGTGAGATTGGCGGGGGACATAGCATACATACGTGAGCTGAGAAATTTATAAACATTCTCCGTCTAGAGATCTGAAGGGAAGAAATATCTTGTGATATGAAGCTATAGATATGACGATAATATTGAAATCTATCTTAGAGGAGTGTGAACTCGGTCTAACTGGCTCAGGATAGGTTCCAGTGGCTAGATTTTGTGAACATAATAATAAACTTTTGGGTTCCACAATAGGTGGGGAATTTCAGTAAAAGGATATTTATCTGTGTCCTTACATTAAAAGCATCTCTCCGCTTTTGCGTGCATTCTTTTCATCCTGCTTGGGTGTTTGTATTAGGAAAATCTTCGTTCAGAAGCGTTTTATCTTCACGTCGTTCTCAGAATTTCGTAGTTTAATTTATCATCTATAACGTGTCTGTCATCACTGACGTTTAATACTTAATAAGTGTCTGGAAAAGCGACTTTGTCATTGTTCTGTCGGAATGAATATCGAACAAGCAAGCAAAGTTCCATACAAATTTCCACGTGAAATACTTTGGCCATAAACCTGTGTTCATCGCTCCAAAATATTTTAGAATTGGCTACTTCGTTGTGGGTCACCCTGCGCGGCAACTTCTCCAGGAGGCTTAGTTCCGCTAGAAGCACGGAATGGCTATCATGTCTTCATTAGGGAAGAAGACCGACCATAGCACTGGCGGTGTGGCCGTCACGAACATGCGCGCCATCTACCAACCGCGCCTGACAGCTCTCTTAATTGGATTTTACCTGTGTTTAACTACATTGTTTTATATTGTTTTACTTACACTAGATGATCGAGTTGATAATAATGTGAACTGTAAATGATTAGGCCTAAGGATTAACTAATCATAAATTCAATCAAATTTGTTTGTTTTCTCTTAACTCCCTTACTGTTATTTCTCCATTAATACCAAATTGACAGTCAGTAGTTCTTTGTTGTTTAGAATGAAGTTACTTTCAGCAGAGTAAAACTTTAAATACCATAAACGCACACAATCGGCATCACACGTGTATGTTATATAAATTAAAGTTAAGCATTGCATAATTCAATTCTTTATTTTTAGTGTGCTGTATAATAATAATAATAATAATAATAATAACAGTAATGTAAATAATAATCGTCAAAAATTGCATACTTCTAATCGATAATCCAGTCACAACAGAGAAAGAAGTAAAAGCCTATGGATATAAACATTTTTCTTTTTAAAGTCAGAAGCAACTGAACACTCGAAAACAGCGACCTAGAATTTACTCATAATCACTCACATGCAAAGTTCTTGCAATATTTATAGTTTGTTACGTGGTTAAGAAATTGTCTTGATTTTTGAGATCCAAGGTTCAGTTATTATCGTGTTCACAACAACTTCTTATTCGACCGTACTCTGAGAGACGAAGTTGAATCTAATATAAAATTCTACATCCTGTTTCCCAGAGTTTATGAGATTGTCTTCCCATATACGCTTTAGTCTCTAAGTGATCAATTATCTTGACATTTTTAACATATTTCACTTATTCCTTTATCCCCTGTGCGTGCTACATGCCTCACCTGTCTCATTATCCTTGATTTGATCACACATATAATATTAAGCAAACATTTACACATAGAATAAACTCTCTTTTTTTCTTTCTATTTTTCAATTCCCGTTTCGTACTTTATGATAATTTTTTACGCTCTGCGTTGGAAGCAACAGCTCCATGGGTTTTGCTCAAGAAGTGTATGTCCAACTATAACAAAATGAATCGTAGGTTTGTGCTTGAAGCACACACAGGTAATCCGCGGCTTATCAAACAACAATCTGGTCTTGGCGGAGGAAGACATTACAATTGTGTACAGAAAATCACACCCAGTCAGCGAGCCAGCTTTACAGAAAGCGCCAAGATACATTAATCAAAAAGGGCAGTCGAAAAGCCACCACGAAGCAGATACATAAACCGTTGAATTACATTATACAGAACGTGCGAGAAACAATATTGGGAAGCAGACACCCTCCCACCGAACGGCATTGTTGGGGCAACAATGGGGAGGGAACCAAAATTATTACTGGAGGTGATGACTTGCCATATTTCATGTTGAGCTTTATGCTGTCTTTCAAGCTGTAGGGTGTGCCGTAACATGATTCTCAGACAAATACAACTCAGATTAGTCTTAAAATCACAGGTCTTATTCTTGAGAGGGACTGCCACTCCAAATTCGTGTACCTCCTCTGTAAAATTCTCTTGTAAATTACGACTAGATTTTCTTAAACTAGCAAGTCGCTAGGATAACGTTGTTACAGTCATGTAATGTATGTTTCGTAGTATGTTGTCTTACGCGTGCACAAGGACACAAGACGAAGCTTTCTTAATGCGACTCTCTGCAATGGATAGATAGTGTTAAACAGGAGTTTTGAGATTTAATGTGCACAATGTGGACTGGATTCAACTGGGTCAGGTTAGAATTCAATATAGGGCTTTCATGAAAACGGTAATGAACCTCCTTTAAAGAATAGAAGAACAATTTTGAATTAAAGTTTAGAGACACGTTATTCTCATAGCCAAGTTTTTGTTCCCTTCTTCCTAAGATGGCAACAACTCTGCCATGTACTTTATAGACACTGCAAAAGTGAATCCTTGAGTACTCGTCACTAACAGTAGCGAATAGAGCAGAGTAGTTATGAAAAGCTGATAGTTAATCAGTTATTGATGCAATTGTTTTAGAGCAAAGAGTGTTATTTGTATCATTCTTAATTGCTAATTTGATATTTTCTATTATTCTCGCAGAATATTTGTTTCATGTATTTAATATTGTTTTTCCTAGTGACTCCCGTTCGGTTAGTATCACTGATGAGAAATGAGCAGGTAATTTTGTAAATTTTGGTACTGTCAAGTTATGGCGTCTTCTGTATATAGAAGTTCATTCAGCTGATGTTGTAGTGACACGCATGGTTCTTGCTGCTTAGTGGTCATTGAGTCATTGTACAACAAAATTCTGTTTTACGGCCTCAGTTGTTTAAATAGTTTGTGTAAAAATTCCTTCCTGTTTCGTTGTACAAGTTCTTTTCAGTTCCGTTATAAAAATTTTGGAGGTTGCCACAACTGTGTTTATGTGAAAGATTAACATCTGTGGGCCAAAACAACAACAAAAAGTAAAGTTAGATTAATTGAACCCACTTGCATGACAATAAATTTAACTATGGTAAATAGAGTGATGCCAGAATTAGTCCTTAAAACATTTTAATAGCACAGTTCTGTTTATACAAATTATGATACTCTAAATCCAGTCAGACTGAAATAAGTTTTTATTTTTCTAAAATATGCACTGTCGCTAATAAAATATACAGTATTTATGCATATTTAAAGCCAAAAATGGCATTACTCCCTTTACTGTAATGTAAACGTTGTCATAATTCGGTAGGAGCTAAATTGATTTAAGTTCACCGCACTGTTTAAGCAATACGTAATGTCCTCTAAGGTGAATGAATGCTTATTTATTCTTCGCCTAATTTATTTAAGATGTTAATAAGTATAAAATTATCATCAACGCGCCGAAATTTGCTGAGTTGACTGTTACGCGTGTGATATTATCAAAACGAAGAATATTTTGTTTAAAAAAATATTTAATTTTTCTGAAAAATTGTTAATTGCGGTACGAATTATGTTTAAGTGTACAATGTTAGTCTAAAACGTATACTAGAAACACGTAGTTTTCGAACTTAGTGACTTTTTTCCGTTCTGCGACTGCATTATGAAGGTTTAGTGAACCTAACGTTCACATTCTAATAAATATTACTATTTCATAGTTTGAGAATTCACAAAATGCTTCTAACGTGGAACAAAAGTATTTTACATAGAATTTTTATTGTTTCAATGCCATTAATTTTGTCTTGTTATATACAAACCCCGTGTCTTAAGGCTTTCCAATTTTGAAAGAAACTAAAGTGAAGCTACAACTTGGAAGACCTAATCGTAGATGGAAGAACAACACTAAAATTGTTATTAAGTAAACTGGATTGGAGAGTGTTGACTGGATTCATATGATTTATTGCTGAGACTGGTAGTGGTCTCTTGTGGACACGATCATGAACATTCGAGTTCTATAAAAGACGGGCAATTTCTTGACTAGAGGAGCGACTCTCAGCCTCTGTAAAGGATTCTAGTCTGTGCAGTAAGTTAGCTGGTTTGTATTGCACAGGCTTCATATATGGTGTTCCATAGCTCATAAAATAAATAGCGTTTATACATTGTCATATACGAGATAGTTGACTACACTTTCTTCAGTGTGTTTAATATATTCCCAATCCATTTTTGTTTTAAAAATAGAAATTAGGAAAGAAGTTATACTACATCAAGTCAACGGTTAAGAATTTTAAAGAAATGCTAGGAAAAAAAAAGTGAGATCTCTGGGACATTAATTCTTAGAAGAACCACCGAAACAGATATAAGATTCAGTTATATTCTTATCCTTAGGAATTCTCAACTAATCCTAGAAAGCCTAAGTTACAGGAGTCACTTATATTTTTAACGGGTAAGGAACTAAATTATTAAAACGTAGTGACTGACAACCCTATGCACTGCTATTTAGGCCATGTTTTTTTAGGGAATTTTGATTAAATTTAGTCTATATGATTGTACTAATTACTTTATTACTTAAGGCTTAAAAGCATTATGTAAGATAAATTCACCCCTTTATTTCAAAACATATGACAATAGGATCTTACGTGGCCCTAAGTCTTGTGTGAAAAACAAAGCAATATTTGGATTAACAATAATCCATCTTTTCTAAGGCGTTGGCAAATTTTAAATGACAATAATTAAATTTCAAATAAACTTGTCCCTTACACACCCAATACTTTATTTACGTTGTTGTAATCATCTCCTTCAGTATTTTTTCTTTCCAGAACTCACCTCGCCCGACTGTGGTTAATGACTCAATTACAGGACGACACACGCATATTTAATCTTGACGCTTGAAGCTTTAAGCCGACGATCTTTTGTTACGTGTTACTTAGAAACTGCATTCATTTGTTCTCCCTCTGCCGTACGGACGAGGCGTGAGGTTGCCACATGAACAGGGGATAAACACGGCAGATGTTTCATCCCACCCACAAACCTAATGTCTTGTTTTCAAAGAATTAGCTCAACTGCAGCAGTTGCTTTATGCTGCCTCGTTTTTATACACAGAATGTGTAAGATAAAACATTCTATACCGAGTAATATTTAAGGCATTGCATAAGCCACGTGCTAAAGCAAGTCTCCGGCTTAACCTGCAAATGCCATCTGGCAAATGTGAAAATAAATCTGATAGGTTATGAACCAGTAAAAGAGGAGAAAGGTGTTAAATAAATGTAGGCTAAGCTGCACAAATAGGTTATCGTTACTACAGTATCTGAAGTTTTATACCCAAATTTCTTTAAGAAGTAAAATTCTCTTGAGAAGCTAAACGTTGATTTTCTCCTCAAGGAAAGCCCGTTCTTTTATGGAGCCGAAAGTTTTCGTGGAAGCCGGAGGCTGAGTACAGTAACGGGGAAGTCAATTCAGTTCTTATAAAAGAATCAATGTTTCTATATAATCCTTTACAATGTTCCCATCTCGTCTACGTCTGGCTCTCCTAAGTGGCTTCCATCGTCAAGGTTCTCAGACTAAATATTTTTATGCTTTCAAGCCATGAAACTCTTCATTGTCTAATTTTTTCATTGTCTTTTCCGTCTATTTTTGTTTCAAATTTGTCCACAGCTTCCTGTAATGTGAGAGATCACACACAACAACACATAACATATAATTTTGAATATTTTACTTAACAATATAAAATTATGCATTCGGCACATTTACATTACAGGAGGCTCTTCACGTGTCTTCGTGCTTTGTTAAATAACAGTCGTTAAGCCTACTTGATGAATAATTCCATACTAATTAATATATGCTCACTTTGTGAATTTTGGTATTGGGCTGAAGACGTGGTATGACAGTCGGCGCTGTAGCCGGATTTTCTGAACAGTCATTTGCTTTTATCTTTAAAAAGTTATAAATGAATTACAGATGCAAATTGTAAATACTTTACTTAAAAATAGCCAATTATGATTAGACAGTTTGTTTGGTATATGAATTTTGTGTGCGTGTAAACAAGGTATTGTCACCAACGACTTTAAACGTTTCGTAGCTTTTATATACAGTTTAAAGTAATATTATAAAATGTGATTACAGAGAGAAAAGAAATAAAACAAAGAGAAAAAAGGAACGAAGGAAGAAAGGAAAGGAGATGAACAAAAGTAAATAAAGAAATCAAAATAAAGAAAGACAAGAAACAGAAAGAAAGGAAAAGGTAAACTAGGAAAAAAGAGGAAAGAAACAAAGACAGTAAAATACTAAATAAACAAAGATAAGGAAAAACTACTGAAGCCACCACTGAACACGATCGTCAGAAATGACACCACAGAACTTGGTTAGGTTCACGTCTTTTTAACTTTGAATAATGATCTATTTTACTTGCGCAGTCCTCTACAGAGCCAGGGCCCAGTGAGTGAAAGATTTATTAAGGAACTGTACGTAGGTATATTGTTCCCGCAGCGGTTAAACCACCTGCTACAGAACACTGAAATTGTGGATTTCAGACACGCTGCCCAATAAACAGTTTCCTCTAATTTTGACAGCAAGCATTTGAAGTAGTCTTATTTGTTTCTTTTCTCTCTCCATTTATTTCTTGTGTCGCTGTTTTTCAGATTTCTCTCCTTTCCTCCTTCCTTTAAGCAGAAAGTTTGTGCGTGAACGGTGCATGCAGTAATTTTCCAAAATATATCTTATGCTTGCTGAAGACCTTATGTGCAAACTCTTCGTAAGTCTGTCATGTAAAATACAGTTAACATGTTTTAGATCCAGAGTGAAATTTTACAAGCCCAGCCGATGGATTCGCCCGCGAACTTTTACACATCGAACTTTATTGGAAACTTGGGAAGTCCACAGGAATTGAAATTTCCTCAGTTAGAGGCCGGAGTAGTAGCGTTGACATATAAGGTTAAGACAGATCTACGCGTTCATGTTCGAAGGACAGTCGGACAACAAAAGCACGGCTGTGGAATGCCTGAGAGAACTTCTCAGAAGCGGGAGATACATCTTGTTAGTGGCAGACGCTGGAAGCAGCTCCTTCTATGAATGAATGATGGTCAGTAACGGCCAGACATCGCCCCGATTTCTTCTTGTTTATGTCTCGGTGAAGTTGCCAGAACTGTTCATTAGACAGTCTTATACGAGGTAACGCTGGAAATGTGTGCATTTGCCCTTAATTCTGGAAGCTGAGCTGAGACCCCGGTACTATAAGACAATTATACAAAAAATGAAAAATATCCGAATTTTAAAATTTGGTCCAAGTTGTACAAAATCGGTATTAACGAGACACTCATATATCTAGTTCACTTTTATTTTGTAAAAGTTACGGATTTCGACCATATTTTGTGTTTGGGAAAACTGTGCTCAACTTTGTCTTGCGAGTTTCATTTTGGTTCGTGTCGGTCTAAAATAATTCCTACTTCATGCAAGCTTTATAGTGGTGAAATGTGATGATTTCTTTGTAGTACGGACCAACTATTTCAAAATTATTTAGACGAACTCCGTCTTTAAAGTGTTAATTATGAACCATTTTAAATTGTTTTGATTCTCATGTTCTCTGTACTTTAAGCATTATCTGTAATGTATAACATCTTTACTTAAAGTATTCCAGTTTTCTGAAGATACGTATATTCCCAATTACTTTTAACACTGTACTACCAACGTAATAATCTAATATTGATATTTATCGCACAAGCTTAGTATAAACCTTATCTTTAATTTGCTCGTATGAAAAAACGTGTAAAAATTTATGTGTGAAATAAACAATATTCTGCCCCTTTTAATGTGCGACTTGCCAAATCTATAGTCCGTCCAGCGTCATTTTGTTGGCAAGTGTAAATATGAGACCCAACCATCCAGCACCTAGGCTTACAAAAATGTGTTTTATTCCACACTTTCTATTCGTTGCGTTCCCAGTAAACGTGAGATTTTGGACACTCGAAAACTTAGCTTGGAACCATTTTACAAGGAAACCGTCTACCTTGTAATTTAGCTGAGGAAGATGTCAAAGCCAGTAATAAGTGGTTTTGTTCAAGAGGGCCGTCCTTTCTACATGCTTCTTTCCGTCTTCCTCTTACGCGTGTTGTTACTACTTTCTTTTCTTCTTCTTGCCTTGTTTCTTCTACCTGCGGACTGCCAGCTCGATCATTGTTCGGCCGCCAGCAGGAGGGAACCCAAGTCGAATCAGGGAGGGAAACAACAAAACAAAAAACCTCCCCCCCCCCACCATGTCGTGACGTACATTCAACACAATAATTTTTGAACTTTGGAATACTCAATTCTGCCAGCTATGAGTAGAAATTATTAGTGTCTGTTAAAAATGACAATTAAAGCTTAAGAATTTGCGATTCATCGAATAGGTTTGGAGCTTTGATGTTTTGCATTCGATTTTAATAAAGAATTAAACAGCGTCTTTCTTATGAGTAAGTTTATATTTTTGAGTGTCAACTGAAAAAATATGAAGATGAACAAAGAGAACTACACTCAAATTGAGGAATGTTAGGATAATAAATTTTCCTTCAAATACGTAATAACAATATTGTAATGATGAAACCAGAAATTTACATATGAATCTGTAAAATGCAATTTTCGTAACTTTACTTTAAAAATAATTTTAAAAAAACTTTTCTTGATGGTTCCTATTAGATATTGACCTTGGAACTAAATTACAAGATAAAAGTTGCATCCAAACTAAACAATGTTGATTTGAATAGCATATACAGTGTTGCTACGCTCATGTTTTTATCAACCACTCTACCACATTGAAATACGATACGTAATAGTCATTATAATTGTTTCCAGTGGTTTACATGGGGTAAGAGCTAGAAGCTGTCTACTCTTCTTTGAATTGTGGGGAATGTGCAAAGTTTTATCTCCACTCCCCACTCCTATTCATGGTTTGTTAGGTCTGAGAGAATGTCATCAATTATTATTATTTTAGTAACAAATTTTAAATCTTGCAAATAAAATTACTGCTTCATAGTTTATATGTGTATGCGTGTGCAAAAATTACCTTCCTAATAACGTGAGATGTGCCAAACACAGTCATTTCGAATTGCATGTAAAATTCTGTACCACAAGAAGTGATGTTTCTGTCTCGATGTTGTTGCCTGAAAAAGCACCCAGCAGAGGGAAATAATGAAGGTGATGATGCTAAGACTTCTAATTACACTCGGTGCCCATTCCAGCGGTTCTTTGTCCAATTACCATGAATCACAGGTGTGGCTAGATAACTAGTGAAGAGCTGTTCAGTTCGCCATGGTTGGTTTGCTGCACTAAAGAGCGCTCAGCTTCATTACTCTGAACCGCCATCTTACAATCTATAGAACAGAACAGAGAAAAAGTTATTTGGTTCATACTATTCTTTTTAACCCAAGCATCAACCTGTCCACTTAGAGATCATCGTACCCTTCCTAATGAGTTTCACAAAGACAATAATTCAAATTTGTTGCTGAAATAATCGGTCTGCTTTTATTATTTTCCTTGTATCATTTCTTTGATTGATGCTTGAATCTTATTCGTAACACAGATGTTTGTGAGACATATTACATAATATTTTAATTCTGCTCTGTTATTTTATGTAGTGTTTTAAAGCACATTAGTACCAATGAGATTCAATTTTTAAATATTATAAATGTGCTGGTTAATTGCGTTTTTATACGAGTTAATTTTAATAATCGTCAGATAAAACTATCGCTATTATATAGTTGATACATTATTATTTTACATATTTTATATTTCCTACTCGTGGCATCCTTCATCCATTCTTAGGTGTGACACATGTGCAAGGAAGCTACTTGGGCCCACAAAATTACTTTTTATTGCAACAAAATATTTTGGCAGATATTTCAAATTTCTGCATTGTTATTATCAGATAATTAAGACGTAAAACCAGGAAAGGATCACAGCTAAAATTTTACATCCCATTTTCGGTTTTACGATCAAATCAAGTTGGATTAGGCGGACGGGGCTTTGTCCTTTTCGAATGTAAACCAGATATTTCAATGCTGAATTAGCTTGATTTTCAACTGTAAATATTACAGAATTTGTAAGTTGCGAGTCAGTCAAACAAATCCTTATTAGCACAGTCTGTCATTGGGCACAGATGTGTGGAACGTTAAACTTCACAAACATAGAATCAATAACTTAGATCGTTCATGCAGTGAAGAAATGAAGTATTGGTTTAACAGGGCCACCACCCAACTGTATAAGTAAGTGACAAAATGCTAAGTCATCCCAAAAATCGTAGATTGAAGCAGTTATGTGGTTTTTGCTCCGACGTGGTTTTGTTTTATCGAGATGCTATCGCACGCAAGTTATGATAAGCATAACTGTTCTACTGAAGCACTGCCCATAGCAGCATTTCAATCACGAGACCGGCAGATCATTATGCTCAAAGTAAAGGCGTGAATTAGAGTAATCTCCTCAAACTAATCTCTGCCCTCTCTTACACACAATAAAGAATGAAGGGATAAGGAATGCAGACAATAATGAAAATCAGGTTTATAGAACTGAGATTTGAATTTAAATGTTTCCAATTGTTCAGCTTTCAAAACGCGATGATCTTATGTGTGATGGTAACCGAAATTTGTTGCTTGGTCTGATAAATATATCTGGATTTAAGGATGTGATTGGCTGCGCATGTAGGGATGTCAGAATATAGGATTTTAACTCTGAAACTCCTTGCTCAGGACAATGTCCAGTGCCGAGTCTTTGTACTAGTGATGTTGAATATTCGGTTTTATTTCCAGTCAGATAGCTCTAGCAAAAATAAGTCGTAGTAATAAATCAAGAACTTCGAGAAGATGGTATAAGATTTCACGGTGATCCTTACAGTGTCTGGATTTTCCTTTTGTTCTAAAGATTGAGATTGTATGCTCCTCGAAACATGGGGAAAATTTTCCATTGCGATTCTGTTCCATAACATAAGAAAGAGAAAACTCGAAAATTTGAATATTTGTGGTCCTCACTTAGGACATCTATGACCAGAGTTTCTTACTATCTTATTCCACCTTCAGCAGCTCAGTGATTTCTATTCTGTGTAAGTTAGGATTATTTCCGGTAGATGTCGGTAGTAGCAGTCATGGGTAACCTGCTGCTATCTACTGGAGACGTACGTACGACCACCAGTAAGGAATGTTCTCGATTCTGTTCAATTGCGTAACTCATCGGAAGTGATGCTACATTACGAACTGTCACCACGGAACAGAGATTTTCTTGAGAAGCTGTTAGTTGATCACCGAGTCACGAAACTACCTGCCTTGTTGATAAGGGTTCACCACCGTTCCAATGAGGGGGATGAATCCAGTACACTCCCAGCGTTATTTTCTTACGGTTCATCTTAATATTTTCCTCACATCTACCACTAGATCTTTCGAGTGATTTCTTTCTTTCATACTTTCCAACCAAAATGTTGTTCATGTGTGCTACATGCCCTGCTCCGAACAAAACAGCCATATGATATCAAATTAATCATATACGCGCTATCGCAGAGGTCAAACACAGACATACTCTCATTTCTTAGAGATCTAATTGTATTACAACAATTTCTTAAAGTCCGTTTGAATTGGCAATATCATTAAAAAGTTTATTGTGCTATTATACATTGTTCATTATTGTTTAAGTATCCTTATACGTACACACAAGCAGAAATAATTCCGTTGACGAAGTAAAGGCTGCTTCTGCTTTGTAATGTTATGAGTGCAACAGTTTTCGTGGGCATTTCCTTCCCCATCCCTGAACACCATGGTCTCACCATCAAGGAAGGACAGACACATAATATTTTCTCTAAGTCATTAACTCTACTTCGAGTAGTAAAGAACACCACAGATTATGTAAAATTGTTGTTTATTTATTTTATTCCTTGAAGATTAATCTATTGAGATTTGTCCAGTCACATGGTTTATGTAATATCCGTTACAGAGAAAAGGCTATTGCATTATGCAAGTAACTACAAGGTCAAAACTAAAAATTGCTCAGAAAGTTTAATTATAAAGCAATTTAAAGGAACATTACTGTTAATATTTAACTATTTTTTTGAATGAAGTACAGGATGATCGAAACGTCACGCAGCTCATATTTAAATACTTATTAAAGGTTGTAATTAAATACAATTAGAGTGGATTAATAAACACACAATATCTCTGTGACTTATAAAAGTCACGTCATGTTAAAACCTGCTCTCTCCAGTCCGTCAGTTATCTTTCAACAGTCGAAGTGTAAGGATGTCTTTTTCACAGATGCAATAATTGTTAATTGTCGAATCCATGCAGAACTTGCCAGAATGAATTTAAAGATACATTTACCGGTTCTCCTGTTCCAAAAAACTGGACAGTATCTCGTCTGCTGATCCTTTCTCGTCACGGAAACCGTTCCGGTCGATTTTCGATATTAATGCTTGCATCGATGAACAACACTCCAACACTTCGCTTTTTTTTTTTTTTTATTTATTGTAATTTTTTAAATAAATAGAACATCTGTCAAGAGTGGATTGCGTCACTTTCTGATCATCGTGTATTTTACTTAACTTAGTAGTAAACCTATTTTCATGCGTTTTATTAAAATAACGAACGTGCAACAGTTGTTTGTAATACACAATTTCTATGCGACCTCTGGTCTACGAGACCGAACTTAGTGTTTAAAACACAAAATGTTTTTATCTGAAGAATATAATACCAGAATACTCTGTGTAATATATATTTCAGTTTTCCAAACTTAACCTAAATTTATGCATGTTGACGTGGGAACTTTCAGTTAGGTCTATAGACCTAAATATGTGCACATTCTGGCTTATAATTGTAATATATGAAAACGTTTTGTATTAAGTAACTAATTCTATAGTACTATTGTAGTTACAACTTTGAATGTGTTCGTTCAGTGTTCAAAATTTTAGCTACATTCTTTATTTATTTTTTATTGAAAGAACATTAATTTATTTCACTGGAAACCAAATTGTGCCCTAAGTTTAATATAGTTCAAAACAGAAAGACTTTTAATTGAGACAGTAACACAGTAATTGTAAATTCCTTGTAATTTACCTCGCCTCCAATTACAGACGTAAAAAACAGCCAGTTGTCATGTTTCCAAACACTCAAATTCGTATCAGTTCATAGTGGAATAAAACAATGAAGTAGTCTGTTTTAGATGTTTCATCTCTTCGGCTTCCCTAATTTTATTCGTAAATACATTTTTATAATAAAACTAAACTATCTTTATTCCGAGACCAACTGAGTGTCAGGTTAAAGATAAAGCCCCTAATTTGAGACTGACTATGTGCTGCTTAGTCAGGGCTATCTCTCATCCCGTGGGGCGATGACAAATAATTATGGAGCAATGATGGAATGATGATACTGTTATTTAAAATATTTTACCTGAATCCCACAGTCCATTAACAAATACTTTAATGGAGTGAGAGAGAGAGCAGCTGTGTTCTTCCTCCTGTTTTGTCACTGCTTTAAATGCTTCGTAAGTTCTAATATTAATATGACAGTTCTATCATCCATTCTCACCGAAGGTGCTTTAACCTGAAGTTCGAGAATAAAGTAAAACCTAACCTAACCTCAACCATAAATCTTATAATTAAAGGAACATTTTATTATCATCGCTTGTTATTTCAGTCTTTTTCATCGACTACGTAAGCCCTATTATCAACTCCTTCAAGGTGACTTTCTCCGTTTATTTCGCTTTCGAATTTCGATGTCCCGTTCTGATGCTTCTCTGTGCTGCTGTAATCTGCCTGTGTCTTGTTCTTTGAGTCTTCGTTCGCCGCCTCCATATTAACAGCTTCCAGCTCTTTGTCTGCCGATTCCTTTCTGTGTTCGTAATACATCCAGCTGTAAGCACAGAAAGTCAAACTGTAAGAGCATCAGCGAAAACTGAAGACTGAAAAGGGTTTGAGTCTGTACTATCCTACACACCTCGGAATTCCCTCGCCGATAAATAATCGTGTGTTCAACCTGCTAGAAATTAATCCTTGGTTTTTTTTTTGATCGGCTTTACAGGCCAGATTATTGGTGGCAGACATTTTATCCCATCAGATGTCACACTTTTTAAATTCTGTACGGTAATACAAAGTTACAAATTTATAAACAGAATGTCACAGATTATTGATTGCCGAAAACCGCTGTGGCAAAATTAAAAGTATGAAATTTGGTATTTTTAGGCAGTGAAAATGTGAATTATGATCTTGTGGGTTCTGACGCTGAATGTTTTGTAGTGTTTCGGAAGAACGCATCTTATTTAATCTTCATCTAAGATGGCGACGATACACAGTGCACAACAAACAGAAACTAAACTTCATAAAAATCTGTTCTGTAAATAACACATTTTATTTACTGACTCAATTTGCCCTTTACTGTGACCCCATTTGCCTGCTTTGTAAGGATAAGGCCACTTTGGCACGTTCCGAGACTCAAAACTAGACGGACCATCTCTTGTCTGGTCTTCCAGTTTCCCTTCTATTTCTGGCTTTATAATAACTTACATGAAAATGATGACAGCAGGGGCAGTGAGTCCGCCTCCCAGTAGGAAGAAGGCTCCTGGTTCTGTGTGCATAGTAGCAGCATAAACTGCACTGTACATGGGTCCATACACCAGCGGCATCAGTGCCTCGCAGACGCCGAACAGGGAGTTCACTTTACCTGTGGGGCACACACAACATACCACGTGTATGCTCGTTTCTTATAATGGTTCTACGTCTTCCACTTCCCTTATTTGGTGAGGTCTTTGGTTGGAGAAAAACAAAAGGCTTGTGCAGAGTGCATCATTTGAAACGCTACCCAAAACAATCATAAACTACGGTAGAACACGAACCAGAAGGTAACACCCCCATGTAATAAACGTTCTCTCCCAGCCTCCGCCATGACACTCGATTCAAGGTCGATCTTGTTGCTAGGTCGTTGCTAATGCCAGTTGCGCAGAAGCTGTGTTCATTCTCGAAGATTACTTCGCGTTGAAATCGACAAGGAAATGTCGAATAAGATTATACACCGACTGATAAAATTTGGAACACATAACGTTTTTAGGACCAGTTTATTTGAGTTGAGTTCGTTTGCACAAAATCCGTTTAACACCTGTGTTGTGTGTGTGTGTGTGTGTGTGTGTGTGTGTGTGTGTGTGTGCTGTCTCTTTTAAGTATACACTATTATTTTATATTTAATTAAAACTGAATATTATTATCGAAAACACTTTTCACATCTGCCATTTATGTCTAAATTTGTCTAGATATTCTCCTAAATTTATGACATGCGCTTCATTTGCACAGTTTATTTCCTGTACGGTAGTTCATCAAGTGTCCTTGCCACACTACGCACTTCCTATGTTCAACCACATCCGCCCCTCGTTCATTCCTTTGTTGCACTATGAACTTTCCGTGACTGCTACCAGCTGCGAAAACTGTACTGCCTCTTATTTAACCCGAGTAAACTTCCAGGCAGTGATAACAGCACACACTTATCATCCTAATCTTTTTATGTAAGATCCAAAATGATGTTTCCGAAGTCTCTTTCCCTGATATGACGTATCTTCACCCTCGTCCGTCTACGCCTCTTCTCCTGTTAAACCTTCCTCTTCTGGAAATTCAAGATTTTGTGTTTTAATTAGACGCTGAACTTTTTCCTTATCTTCCACACGTGTAGGGCTGCTTCAACGCTAAAATTCTTCTTCAGGTATTCCAGTTCGAACATTTTGGTATTCACAATTAGTCTGTCCTTTGATACAAATGCTATATTACCTTGTTTTCCAACCTAACCTTTAAAGTTTAAATTCTCTGCGTATTATTCTTATCTGCACGATGTAATTTCGTTCGGTCTTTATTTCTTCAAGTTGAATTTCGAGATCCTTTTGGTACTTCTACTTAACTTCACTGTGAGGCGAATCTCATCAAAACTGTTCTAGAGTCTGTTTTTCCTCTTCTCATTTCACTGTCTATGTGCCAGTTCGTAACATCCACCTTCATTTCCATCCTCAAAAAATATTTGGCTATTTTAAAGGTATCAAAATATTATTCATGTGGGTATTTCTCTGTTACAAAAATTAACAATTTTTTTTCCTCCACGATTCCGCCACAAAACTTAATCCCTCTTTTTTTAGTAGAGTTACGCGACATATTCATGTTAATGTTATTTTTCTCTAGCAATTCTCGTATTCTCTTACCTTCGTCTTGTCCCCAAATTCAGGTGTAGGATTTGTTTTGACGTTTTCCATAACCATCATTATTGCTAATAAAATTCGAAAAAACCAAACGCTCGACAGATTTACTCGACTTTTCTTCATATTTTCCAGTCAATTTCACCATATTTTGTCGCAAATAGTCCGATTCTGGCTTTGTGCACCCATTACATAAAATGCGGTACAGCCTATAAAACAGTGGCTTTATTAAGATCCGAAAACTTTTATACGAATCACGTTTCATTGCCTTAATGTGTGCCTAGAGAAACTCAAGGATAATATTTTCTGGCTATGCAATGGCACGACTGGCTTTACAACAACGAACTTGGTATGAAATGAAGACAATCAAGGCCAATGATATATGCACTACAGAAAGAAAACGCATGCAATTATTACAAAGTAGAAAGAATTTGAAAACATTCTGGCATATTCTGATTTCGTCGTTAAAGTAAACTGTGTACCTGAAGGTTTTGGGGATTTTATAAATTTAGTTGAAATTTGTATGCGTTATATAAGACTAATTTTCTAAGTAAAATGTAACGACGGGAAAGAATCTTCATGCAACGACTCATTTTTGATCGTCAGTATATGTGCGTGTTATTTATTTCGATATATAACTTTTATTTTAATATTGGCTTTGGTTAAGAGACAAAGCAAAATCATAATTAAATAAAGGGAAAATAAATGCATTTGAAAATTCAGACCTTTTAAATTATTATATTTATATGATTTACTTCGGTATACTCATGATTGCTTCAAATGTGCAAACAGCTAATTTGTGAGCTATTTACAGTTCCTGTTTTAATTGTTATTGCAATAAATTACCACCACCCATTAGGAGTAAGCTAATTGAAGACGAGAATAAATGCATATTGTCTTTATGTTGTATACGGAAAAATGGGTTTTAATCGTCACTGTTCAAACAAAACTTTAGTTCTCGGAGTCTGGACAAATAATATGAAAACTCTAAAAGCCGAAATAATAATATGGATGACACTGCGTAATGTTTTAATTACTTAGTAAATTGGAATATTTAATCAATCAAGTTTAATATCGGCTGTCTCAGTTGATTAACTAGTTGGCATAAACCGAAGTTTTTAGGATGTTTGTCCTCCAATGGTTTTACCTGTTGTTACGAGACGACACTTGGAAGGAAACAAATAATTTCCTTTTCGCACAGTAAATTGTGATGTACAGAATTCAGTTAATATAATTTAGAGGCTTACAGTTTGAAATATGAAAATAATTATATATAAAATACATAGGGCTGTTTGGAGCTTACCCTCCACATTTATCTGACAAGTACAAGAAATAAAATACAATTAATATACACTTAAAACCTTGCATACCGTGTAGTGTATTGGAATATAAAATATGCATACAAACAAAACTGTTTACACTATGAATGCCACTAATGCCATTAGTTTGTATGCATATTTTTTAATATATACTTGTATCATTTGCATTTTAATTTTAATTTTAAAAGAATTATACCGTAAAATAATTAAGTTCATGTATGTAAATGTCCCTCGGATGCATTTAGAATCAACTGAAACAGATAATTTGTCGTCATGGCTTTTAAATCAACAAATGAACAAACACAGTTCCGTGTGAAAGGCGAGGTTGTATGCTTTGAATGTGTCAACCGGAACAAGGTTAGCATTCCTGAACCATTCAAACCGAAAATTTCACGAACGGTGTGACACCGAAAATGGTAAACAGTAAACCAATAAGATGTTTTGGTATGGTAAGAGAAGTGGGCAGCGCCATAGCTCAGGCGGTTAGTCACTGGCTTCTTACCATGGAGGCCTGGTCTTGAGCCCGAGAAAGTTCATTTGGGATTCGCGGCGGACAAAGTGGCATTGGGACAGGCTTCTATCCGAAATATTCGGCTTTCCCCTATCAGCATCATTTTATCATTGCCCTATATTGACTTGTATATCATCGGGGGGATGAACAAAAGTCCTGTTAGATGCCCAATTCTACAGACAGTCTCACGGCATAGCAACATTGGTAGGGGGAGGATACACAGATGATTTATTTCAACGTTTTTAGCAGGCAGATAGGACGCATTACCTAAGTTTATTGCGCCGTCTCTAAATGTTATTGATATATGTTGGTAGTATTTGTTAATGAGCCGCTTAGTGTTTTGGTTGTGTGTTCGCGATGCAGACGAACACAGCGTAATGCCTCTCTGTCTTTCGCTCTGAAGTAAGGAGTATTAGCGGACAGCAAGTATGGGTTAGGAGGATTATAGGTCAAGGGAATCAGCCAGTTAAAGCCGTGGGATTAGGAAATGAGTTGGCGCTGTGAAATTCTCAGATCTTAGGTAGGTGTTGTATTTTATTTTGTCCGTTGTTACTTTGATAGAGTTTCAAAATAGTTATTAACTGCTGTTGCATTATGACATAGTGATGTAATTTTATCTACATTTCTAGAGATGTTTCCGTAATGGCTTTTAAAATACAGCATTAATATTAATTGTATTTAAGCTTTCGGAGTGGTTAGTACTCTTGATTTTTATTTCGGAGGTCTCGGATTCAAATCTCGACCCGGAGACCTGTTATCCTCGCTGATGCTGGGATAGTACATAAAAAGGGCACGACCGCTTCCTTTACATCCTTTAAAATTCATTATTCATTATCATCATCATCTCATTCGACTATATAGTCTTGAGTCACTGAAAAAACGTTCATACATAAAATTTAGATAAATACACTTTTGGATAAGTAGGTACTGTAATCTAGTCGGTTATAGAAATAAATATTCAGAATTTAAATTGCAAATATAATATAAAAGTTCAGTTAATTCCGTACCACTTAATATCTGTTGACGTCTGTAGTTGTCATTTAACTCTAAAGAACGCCTGTCAAACGTGCAGTGGGTATGGCTGCAGAGCATGACCTACCTAGTTCGTCGGTGGGAACCAGCTTCGAAGCCATGGACCTCATCGCGATGAAAGATGTCCCGTTCAGAATCTCCACCAATGGAGCTGTAAAAGAAGATTATGGCCTCTGAATAATGTTTTGTTACACATCTAATAATACACAATAAATTAAACAACTGATCGCAGTAGCGGGGCGGTCTAAGTTGTCCCTAATATTGGACCAATCGTACACTGGGATCTATGTTTCGAATCCTGCCCGGAACATGGTTGTACGCCTTTGTTTTTATACGTTATACTGCGTACTCTTACGATGGGCCCACCTCTCACCCAATACGTCCTATAAGGTACCTAAATAATGCATGTTTTCGGAATTAATTCTGAATTTGGGCAGTCCAGAGGATCTTATCCGTAATAACAAAAATGTAAGTGGAGATAAAAATAATAAATTGGCTCACGTGTACTTTCTCTGCGACTCAAAATATTGTAGCCAAAATTATTGTATGACTTAACTCCATGAAGGAGAAGTGATACTTAAAACACCGACAGTCGCCAAGCTGGTCAAGAAATTTCCGATATTTTATTGCTGTATTTTTACGTAATTTAGTATAAATATAGTCATCACTTTCTTGTTAAAATGTCACACTAATTCCTATATCGATCTGGGGTGTAACACGAACAACCAAGAAAGTAGATCATTCGGCAGTGACTTTCATTTTTAACAGTTACGAAATAGAGACTCTTTGTTGCATTTACCGGTTATTTAAAGTTTGAAATAAAGTTCTGCTACTGCTGAGAACTGACAACTATTACTCCGATTTAACTAAAACGCTCGTAATACAAACTGCTCGATACACGACAGAAACTGTCATTATTAAAAACCATACAATACAATCTTCAGGCTTTTTGTTGAGAAATTTATACAAAATTAGCGTTTCCACAATAGTTTATTAAATATAATTAGCTATTACTTATGTAAATACATAAATAAATATTGGATTTATCAGTATTGTTTATTTACTCGTGTGAAAGAGAATACAAAACAAAAATAGAATATTGTGTATATATAATAGTTATCCAACAAAAGGTAAATTAGTTTCTTTCTAAATTAATAGTACGCCTACGTATGGTATGTCGTACCCATGTATATTTGCCAGTCCGTGGTGCTGAAGGCATATACAAAGCTTGCCAGAATCTTGCTCATACAAGACATAACTCCAATTAGAGCGTCATCTATTTTCAGAAGATGGCTGAAGACACAAACGGACACCATGGTACCTGAAACATAACGGATTATTTATTCCATCAATAACACGTTCCAAAGGGGAGTGTGGCTTTCAGCAACTGGTAGATTATTTGTAATGTCTGTAAGAAAGTTCTATACATATAAGCTACATAAACAACTTTACACATCGTGGAGAAATATAATTTAACATAAGACCTGCAGTGCTAATAATTAATAGGGAACAACTTGTATGTAAGGAACGCTATCAGTCAACACGCTAGAGGATAATAAATTCTGTTCTTATCTGAATCTAGCGCCGATGTTAAGAATGCATGGAGGTCTGGATGCTATGAAAAAATACTTAGAATTCGTATAAGGGTGTTGGTGAAGCCGATTTGGACCGGCTATTATAATAAGATTTCGTGGTATTAATCAGCAGGCTGCATGCAGATATTAATATAGAAACTTAAATATAGCGTTACCACTACCGCTTTCTTCTGCAGACTTTCTTATTCATCCAAGAAATGTGGACATTTATTTTGGCCTACATTCTGTGGGTGTGCGTGTATGTTAGAAAATTGAACCACGTCTGAAATTGTGTTTTGTCTTGGAATAGAATCAAATTTAGACCCTACATTTTAGCCTAGTAAAGAATATATCGAAGTGGTTGTTACATAAACTATGAACTTCAAATTTTACACTGAAATTTCACCGGTTATATCATACCAATTATTAAGTACACAAGTACTGATATTCCGGTCGATCAATATTCTATCATATCACATAAACACTTCAGTAATTAAACATCCAGACCAGAGACGGAGAAACGTGATCGTTAACTGTCCTGATTAACTTGAGATTGAAGATCAATGTAAGAAACAGATAAATAACGGCGACTAACACACGTGCATAATAACAAACAACACGTGGGCTGTTAACATGTAACTGTGACTATTCAATACGTATGTTTTAAGACTTAATGAAGTGGAAAACATGTATGTACATATTTACGCTAATTTAATAACCAAAGCATTGATAATTAATTCATAAATGATCACAAAACGTAATTTAAATTGGGCATGGGCTTTTATTGGTAACTACTTTACTCCAGTGGTTTGTTAGTTAACACAGTCATCTTAAAGTGATTTTGCTTTAAATTCTGCAAAAAAGTTACATTAACACAATTCATAGATAATTAAAAAGTATTTTTTCAAGAATTTGTTCTATTCTCATGTTTTAAAATAGTATGATTGTACTTATTGTTGTGTATGGGTGTGAACCTTGATCTCTGATCCCAAAGGAAAAACAGGTTTCTGAGGAGACTATTTGGACTTGTGGGGGGAGTAACATTTGTATGAAATAAATTGCAGAACTAAGAGTTTTGCAGTTTATACCCTTAACCGAATATTGATCGTAGGATGGAAATGACGAACTTAAAAGTGTGCGTAGGAGAGATGAAAAATGCAGAGAGAAATTTAGTCCGAAAATCTGAAGGAATCAAATAATGTGAAAAAATTAGGCGGGGATTAGCAGATAAGATAAGTCGTATATTGAAAGATAAAAGTGTGAGAATGTCACTTGGATTGAGCTAGCTCAGTACAGGGTATATTAGCAAGCTCTTATTAACCCGTTGTTGATCCATCTGTATCCACAAAATATGAAGAATTTCTTGACAAGTCTGAGTGACCATCACCTTATCAGGGACTCAACTTCGTAAAGTTATTTATGTTTATAAGTTGGAAAATAATAATGAATTTGCCTTTAAGAAAACTATCGTGGGACATGTGTACTGAACTAGTTGAGTAACAATGCTGCATGATATAGTTACACGGGAGCATTATAAAAATCTGGGAGTATCTGTTCCAAAGAAGCAAGCAGTAGTTTTCTCACAACGGTGGCACTTCGACGTTCAAAGTTTATAATAACCCTTATTTGTACGATGTTCTCTGATTACCACAACTTACCGAAGAGATTTGTGACCATGCCATACGTGGAGAACATACTGAAGTCCACTTCATTCCAGTTGAAACGGTACCGTGTAAATAGGTACATAACAGCCATTTCGCCTGCAAACAAGACATACAAAGTAGGAAATAGAAATGTGACGTTGAAACACTGCCTCGGGAAATTTCCTTTTCGAATTTCACACACCTAACGGATAAGTCTATGTGCAAGATTCATAAAATCGTAGACGCGTTGACATTATTCTACATTTTTTGGTTTGCAGTTTCTGTAGGTTATTGTCAATGTAAAGAGAACCTCCAGAGCTTAATGTAGTACGAAGCTGTGTTATAAGACGCAAGGAGCTGTACAGAATATACAAAACTCCCTAGTTCATAAGATAGAAGCTTCCATGTACTGACTCGTGTGTGTTATTGAGACTGATTACCTTTTATTCAGTTACACACAACGTAACTTATGGATAAAAGAATTTTGGAATTGTAGAACAGGCATATTACGGTCCTAAGTTGCGCATATTTTTAAACTAACGGAAAACTCAACTTTTATGCACCCATCATTGCTTATTTTGTTTATTTTAATACTTATCCTTCTACCGCAACTACGTGAGACATAAATTCAAAAATTTTAAAGTAAAATTTCTTTAGACTCATATTATGTGTACATATGTCGCAAACTTAATTATTTTAAAATACTTTTCTGATGCTGTGTCTAATGCTTTAATTTTAAATATCTGTAACTTTTTATCCAGTGCATAATGCACAATCTCTCTCCAGATTGCATTTCAAGTCCTTCCCGGCCTGAGCAAACTGGTTCTGTAAGTTTCCCACGAAGATCATTGATTATTGTTAGCTAATCTACAACGACGTAACTTACCATAGTCACGTACTACATAACATTACTGTTGCTAGGTGTTCCTATAGAGCTGAATGATAGATGCTGTTTCTGATGGTGATAATATTAAAACGCAAATTTAAAGAGCGTTAACTGAATTAAACTGGCACAGGTTAATTAACGAACTCCGATATCATATGAATGCGCGAGTAAATTATGGTCTCATAAAAGGTGCGGAATTTCTGGACCTCCTGAGAAATTTTCATATTTTCAAGGAGACCTCTGCTCAAGGAGGTTAGTTTACACAATTACAAATATTAAGACGCATGATATCTTAACATTTAAAAGCCTAGACAAAAACCTGCATTTCTCACAAGTAAATTGTTGTTAATTTTTGTATATTCAAATAATTACTGTAATTGGTGAATCTGTTCTTTTTAGAGAAATTACCAGTCTCAGAAAGTGGTTGGGTTTGTAGGCTGTCACCATTTGAGGTCATTTCCACCGTTAAAATGGAGGCGACACAATTATCCGAAACTCTTTTTACCAACTACAAGGCCACACGGGGTCAGAAATCCACAATTGAGAAATAAGACTTTTTATGTTTATCTCCCTGACACCATTTTAATATCCTGCTGGTACACCAAGATGATTTTAAGCTCTTGAAACTAATTTGCAATCCAGTCGGCATTAAAGATCTAATCGTGTACAATTAAAAAACATATAATTTTTAAATTATCAACTTACTTTGAAACTTGTTGACGTTGTTGGCCACGAATTGCTAATTTATTTATGATACTTGTAATAAACACACTTTGTTTACGTAACTGAACTGCTTTACACTCTCTCCTTCGTTAGTAAATTGAGATATGGAATATAATAGAAGAGACATATATTGTACTTAAACTGTGTTTCATTAAATAGGATTTCCAATGGAAAAACGATCTGCAAATTTTCTGACTCGCTGACCCTTAATAAGATAAAAAGTAGAACATTGTGTTTTCCGGGTACTGGTAAACAATCCCTATTAAATTGCAGAGTGAAAATAAGTGTAACTACATTTCAGTATTACTAGCACACCTACACATGCTTCTTTACAATATAAAATATATAAAATAAAATTGAAGAAACTTTGAATAAGGTTTACCTCTTTACCACACAGTGGTAATGTACCTGCTTCAACAGTCAATTACAATTCATTTTGTATTTATGTATTTCGTATGATTCTCAGTGTAAACAGCTATTATTTCCTCAAAAAGAGTGAACCAGTTTATCTTTGTAATAATGAAGTTCGGTATTTACTTTGCGGTAAGGACCGAATAATTTAATAATATTAGAGGAGCTTTGGCTTCAAAGGTTTAATGAATATAGAAATGTATTTGTTATTTAGGAGACTTTTCGTCGTGAGGCACCATAGCAGCAAATAATACAAAATGCGAGTGATATGAAATTATGTTTTTGTTATAACTCGAATTTAATAAGTAGGGACAGTTTAGTTTTGGTGTTTTGGACAATAACTTTTCAGTGTCGGTTAATACGACTATCTTAAAATGACCTGCTACCATCTACATACTTTGGAGTTTATTAAAGACATATGTACAAGCTAAATAATTTAGTGACGAAGTTTTCTTGCTTGTTAAACGACTCACTTAGAGTGGAAACGTCTTATGAAGAAGAAGGAGGTATTGCTAAATTTACGGTAATATTGTCAATAAATTTTCAGGAGCATTACCAGGACACGGTGCGACTTTTAGGAGGTTTTTATAAACTGCATTTAGACACACAAGATGCACTGAACTGGAGCACACTGGGGTAACTTGTGAGGAAAACGGGTCAACAGTACGCACTAGCAAATGTGGGTGTCAGACAGAGAGGAATGCTGTTAATCGCGTTGAGCAAGTCATTGCTGTCGAGATTATGATTGCCCGTTACAGTAGCTAGAATACAATGGATGCCGAGGATGGCCAACCTTCTTGTCCTCGCAAGAGTTTTTAAGGTGCCCGCAATTTTAGAATATTCAATTCTGTACCAGTATTTACTCTCAAGCCGTGCAGGTGCGAGAACACGTTCTTCACAAACAATTTACATTCTGTAAGATCTGAAAGGAAACGTTAGTTTGTGCGATGTGGTAGAATAATACAATGGACCTCAGAATAACAGTGTGTGTCGATTGGACTCGATTCTGTCATCTGTCTTACTATAGGGTTCAGTGGTGGGCTTTTACGAACACGGTAATGAAACTTCTGGTTCCCTAAGAGCCAGGGCATTTCTTGATCAGCAGAAAGACAACCAGCTTCTCAAAGAAATTTCTTTTCCAAGGAATTGGGCAGTTGCAGAATCTTTGTAACATTCGTCGCTCGCTGTCAGACTGCGTGTCATTTGAAGAGTTTGCATACGTTTCCTCTGGGTACAAAACCGTGTCAAGGAATACGACTACTAATAATGACGTTTCGGAGGAACGTACTGTGTCCTTCTTTAATGTAGACACGATACTACGTCCAGAATACGGCGCAGTATAAATTGCACTGCTTCTACTGAAACGATATTAAGTTGTTTTCAACTAAAGACTGTGACTTCCATCTGCGAGGTTGCTGTTTCGAACCTTGGTCTGGAAACCAACTGTTTTAAAGTAGGTGTCTTTCATATTTTATGCAATTAAGTGGACTGATAAGGTATGAAATGAGCTGGTCTTAGACTGGATAGGCGAAGGAAGAAGTCTATGGAAAAATCTTACGAGAAGAAGAAATAGGATGTTGGGGGATTGGTAAATTTGGTAATGGAAGGAAAAGTTGAAGGGAAGAATTGTAATGGGAGACAAAAATTGGAATATGTGACGCAGATTTTTGAGGATGTGGGCTACAAATATATGTGGAAATGAAGAGATTGGCGCAAGATAGACGAAAATGGAGGACCACATCAAACCAGTCGAAAGACTGATGACAAACAAACAAAACATGCATTGTTGTTAAATAACCTAAAAACAGATTGCAGTTTCTGGTTTAACAAGCAGTTTGTGTTCTTCTGTAATCTGTGTTTGTATGTATGCATATACACTCGTTAAATATAAGGAAAATGTAAACAAACTGTTTTTATACATAGAAGTGGCCAGAAGGCGTGTGTGTTATGAACGATCAGTGTTTCGTCCTTCGTCAGTACCAATACAATTCGTGACCTGTGATTTTCTACAGCCTATTTTTAGCTCTCATTGTTTCATTCTGTTAAAGTTTCAATAAAAACATCAAGTAACTAAGTACCTGTAAATTCGATAACCCTTTTATTTTTCTAGTTTACCTTCAGATGTCTTCAATAGCTAAGATAATTTAAGAAACCACACAGAAGAATCTGGGATAGAAAGAAAGTTTACAAAATTGAATATGTGAATGACTGTCTTATGAGAAACAGACAGCTACATTTAGGACTGTTCACGTTTGGCAGATCAAGTATGCTTAAGAATTTAGTTTCCTATCAGCTATCGTATTCATAAGCCCATCTGGTATGATACTCTAGATGTAATTTAAAAACCTCTATTTCAGAATCTTAACTTAAGGCGTTCCAAGTAAAATATCAAGTTAGATATAAAATTTTGATATAAAATCATACCGCAGAGAAGTTTATACCTGCAAATATTTAAGCTGCGACTTCTCCTATAACCATGCATGAAGTCTTGCAAAATAATTTATTCATATTTCAGCATACGTACGGGAGCACAAAGCGAATTAGAATAAACGGAACCAGGAAGGATACACAATTATAATTTCACAAAGTAATGGCCTCGCCAGTGTTTTTACATGGATGTGAGAATTTTGCAGTCAGTAGAGCTGAAATTAATTTTTACAGAAATTTTGCTGTTACCCCTTAAAAGAGGCAATATGTACCATCACTATTCGAAATGAGCTACAAATATTCAACACAGGGGAGAAGACTTCAGATCGGAAGTTGAATTAGCGTGAACGTCTTTCACGGATTAACCCGTGACGAGCGGCTAGACAGGATATGACATAAACCAGTAGGTTTGTCAGACACTGGAAGACCTGTGAAAATCCCTTCATGATCACTACACACCTTTGGGCCTATCTAAACGAAGATGACGATATTTATTACTGCTAAATAGAATGAAATTCTTGCACTGCATACCAATTGAGGGCAGGTGCTCCATATTTAGCACACGCAAACTTTCTTTCATGCCCGTATACACACTAATGTTAGCACTCCGCTACATACTATGAAACAGAATGGTGAGTTGGGCTACTTTTACCAACAATACAATTCCTATAGGATTTGAGACTTTCGCGGCGAGTACAATCAATAAAATCTTCTCGGGCAATCAGCCGCGTCAACTGGTTACCGTAGTAAACTAGGTGACGCGGCTGATTGCCCGAGAAGATTTTATTGATACAACTCCTACTTCGCACTCGGGAGGTCCCGTGTTCAAATCTCGGCCCGGAGGCCGGCTATCCTGAGTCCCTTTAGGCAAATCCGGGGATAGTACATTAAATTAGGCCACGACCGTTCCCTTCCGCATCCTTTCCAATTCATTATTCACTATCATCCTCTCATTCGACGATGTGTACTGTCCACAGATCACGAGAAAGTCCCTGCAAGGGGAAGTCGTTTCTGGTGCGGTGCGGGGGGAATGTTACTTATCAGCTGGACTAGAGGGCTGCTATTGGTGGGAAGTGTGATACGTCAGAGTTTTAAGCTACTACACACAGACTGAAAACATCAAGCCGTTAAGAGTAGCGTGTAGTGAGTGCACCTGTACTGTGTTTTCTGGGTGTTGCGATAATATTCTAGATTAAATCACTGTGCCGCTGTGAGGTAATCTTAAAGCTGTACCCATTAAAACACATGAAAGATTGTTGTCTGTTGTTCGTTCAGTGGTTGTGGAACGAATGCTTTTAGGATGAGTCTTCACTCACCGCGAAATGTCGCGCATGCGCGTATAACGAATTCCTAGCAGGGATTTTCTCCTGGTCTGCGGACTGTAGTCTGAGCTACTGAAAAGCGTCGTTAAATAAAATATAAATAAATAAGCTTCAGAAAATTTAGACCTTCAGAAAACTGCATTACGAGACGCTCCACAACCTTCACTCTTTTCCATACATCATTTTCAAACTCATGATCTCCTGAATACGAAACTTTGTACTAACCATCCAGAATGACTTTCAGTGGGATAATACTAGAATGTAGGATTTTAGGTTCTCAAGACGGCGAATATAAAGATGGCTCTCGTCTGGATTGCTACACAATGTAGTCGGGTACAAGTTTACAAAGCTTCATGGGTCCTTGCTGTCTCCATCATCAGGATCGCCCTGAAATGGTAAACGTCTACTAGACTACGGTGTAGCAACCCAGAAGTCAGCCATCTTTATACTTATTGCCGTGAGAACCTGAAATTCTGTATGACAAAGACTATCGTCTAGGATGAGACTTCATAACAGCCAATTTTACCACGTTTTTCAGCATAGATTTTAACACGTTAAGAAAAAGACAAAGTGACCTTAAGTTGACTTTACTGAGAAAAGTTCAGACTGGCAGATATGAGATTACTGACAATCATTTTACCTCGTATATTTTAGACTCGGTGACACTTATACCTTTCTTGCAGGAACAATTTTTTTATTTATTTAGCCATGAGCAGTGTAACCTTCAGTCTGCTCACCGTAGCGGTTACAGAAAGAACTGGAATTTGAATGGGGAAAAAAAGCAATGGCCTCCTTTGTACATGGAATTGTCCTTACATTACAATAGTTGAGGTTTCCATGGCTATAAAATTAAGGATTGTGAGGAGCTACAATTCTTCCCGAACATAAAATAAATTCTCAGAATATACGCTGTTGTTGCTCAACATCAAGTAGCCTACTGAACAGTTACAGGGACCCAAAAATAATGTTTCTGTCTTCAAGTTTCGATTTATAAGTACAGAACTATATGCTGTTGTCATTCACCAAAGTACGTTACTTTAATGAGGAAGTGCAATGGAAAGACCTCGACGCAACATCTCAGAAAACAGCAATCTCTTTGCTTTAATTTCCCATATTTTTAAATCTTGATATTGTCCAATAGGATTCAAGTTTTGACTTGAGTAAAACATAAGTTGAAAATTGCCTTATCACATATAATATCATTTTATTGTTATTTTGTATTGTTGTTAATATACTACGTTTCACATATTATTGTTGTTTCTTTAACCTTCAACACTCCTAAGGAGGATGGGAGGAAAATGTAACATACACTGAGTTATCAATAAAATATATTGTCGTTGTATTGTTATAGATCATTATCGTATTGCATTGTTGTGTTGTTGCTTTACTGTATTGTTGTATAGCATAGTCACACTTCGTGTTGCTTAAGCATCCTCGTGTTCCCTTTATGATGTTACATCGATGTTGCGAAATTCAACTTTGTTTCTTTGCGTATTATTCACCGTAAATCTATTCAGGTTGAAATGCTGTTGAAATTATAGTTATTTTCCGTTGAATGCCGTGTTTATATCTCTCTGTTTTTTCTTGTCATTTTGTTTGACGTGTTGTATAAAATATTAACATCTGAAAATATGGCAAATTATTTACAAAACACAGCTTAATAATTTAATTTATTTGTTAACTAAACATCTTTGTAAAACTGCACGTAGTGGTAGTGTTAGAAGGCAAGATGAAATTATATGTGTCGAAACATGTGAACATATAATTGTGTAAAGAGTTAGCGTTGTTAAGTGGTAATTTAACCACAAATATGTATCAAGTGCTGAGGTTGACACAGCGTGTAGCTTTCATTTCCTCTCGACGACACTTCTTTATAGTGTGATACTTTGCGGCAACTTCAATATCACTCGACATAGCTCAATTAGTAAAGTATAAGGCTACAGGTTGGATGATCGGGAATCCATTCCCGGTTAGGACAAGCACATTTCCCTCCCCCACCACATAAAGAACCCTCTGTTGTAGCCAATTCAACCTCCTAACCAATGGCAACTGAAGGTCCTCTTCCCGGGGAGGTTAAAGCCTCTGGAGAGTAAAGCTACCAGTAACCTCCACACAGTGACGAGGTTAAGAATGAGAGGTGATTTACCTCTATTTCCCCATGCTTATTTATGGCGTGGTGCTTAATTAAGCACAGGGACAAATTTACTTTCTTTTAAAATGAATACCCGAATAAATTTGCCTTTGTTCACCTAAATGGAGTTGGTAATGTAAACGAAGCTGTGTTGAATGATACCAGAAAGAACCAGACAAGTGTTTGTTTAAACTGAGTCTCTTACATCAGCGTGAAAGGATACCTTGAGGTTCCTTTGCTAATTACTGCAACATTTTGGTCCGGCCTGCGTTTCATGAACTGCACCATAGTTCATGTTTTTGTGCCATGCAACTCTTTCACAAATTTAACAGTTACAGTCCGACTTTCTTGCTATGGCCATAATAATGGTAAGTAGATAAGGAAATACGAGTGGGTGACCTAGGTTAATGAAAGATGTCCATTTCCTGGTTTTGTATGACGGTGACTTCAATTGTTACGTGTTTTGGAGCACTTGAATTGATTACAGACATTTGTGGCATACTGCGAAAGATTGATTAATTGATTAATTCGTAAATGATTTAACGAAGCATTTGAAGCCCACACCTTTCGAATAGGAGTCGGGAGTTGTAACCACTCGACAGCGAAATTCATTAAGGGGCGGCAAATTGTCCAACACTTAAGCAATAATTTTAGGCGTACAACAAAACACCCTTAATAAGGTCTATCTCGTTTAATTCTTATGATGTCATGAAATGTTCACGTTCAGCATCCAAAGTACTTTTATATGTTTTTATTTTTGTGAACAGGTTTAGTCCTTGCCTTAAAACAAATATATTTAATATTTCATTGTTTTATGACATGGTATATTAATTTAATTACTAATAATTACAAAGCTTTTAAAATATGGAGCTCAATTTAAGGGGCAGTATTTGGTATTGCAAGAAATTGTTCTGGGCACTAGGCATTTGCCGTTGAAACCGAAAATGTTCGCAAATGGCCGTTTTAGGTACGAGAGTAGGTAGCCTCCAATATAAATTATGGCAACATAAAATCTTCCTTTGACCATAACAGATATTAGAAGTTAATTTGAATTATTCTTTCCGTTTAAGTACCTCTTTATAACGTAATGTTTCAATGTCGTTGCAGTTGTCCAGTAAATAATACTTATCTGTTTAATAGTGTTCTTAATAGAAATTTGGTCTAAGTATGTATTTATTGGCATAGTAAAAATAACTGTGCAATTTAACGGAAAATCGGCATTACCGGACACCCCTTCACCCTTATTAGTCCGTAAAATCGAGGGTTTACTTTATTCAATTTAAATAATAATTTTGGTGTCAAATTGTTTAATATGTATGTATGGAAGTTAAAAACGTGCGTTTGTCAATTTTATCTCACATATCTTTCAGGAATACGAGAAATTAAACGTGAATCTAAAAACAGAATAGTGTTTATTTACACTAGAACGAAGATATTTCGTTGGTTGACGAAATGTTTGGCGTTATTGAAGTTAAAATCGATTACAGATTGTGTGTCATGTCACAGATAATTCCAAACAGCATTTTGTTTTGTATGTACACGCATTTAGTCAGAGAGCAATTGGGCTCTAGGTGTAACGGTGTACTGCCCTAGATATCCTGCATATTACTTAAATCCGCCTCGAGCTCCATGTGGTAAACATTATTAAATGTTTTTAGGCAGAAACTGGTTTTTTTAAAGACCTATGACAGTGCTTGATTGAGTGGTCTGTAATTGCGTAAGAAGTTGCCTACTGTTTTGTATACAAATGTGTTTAATATATAGGTTATCCGAAAATGTTGTATACAAATTATAATACGGAATATTAACCTCATTTATATACATGATGTTTGTTTGGGGCAGTCTGTACACAATGTTTCAAGTGATTTGTTATAATATTAAACTGCACTTCTGAGTACTTTCTTTACATTTGTGCTATCGAAACATTTCATTCGAATTTTAAGTTGGTATTTACAAAATGAACTAGTTTAACAGATACGTGATCACACATCTGTAATAATATTATATTGAACTATTTAATCAAGTAGAATGTAGGTGTCAGTTCTCACTCATGTCAACTTTCTTCACGCCAAAGATTAACATTAACACATTAACTGTCTCACATTTAAATGTCAGCTGCACCTCTAAGCGCATAAAGAGACTGGTACAAGCAATTTAGAGTAAGGAAAGTGAATTTTTGTCAATGAATTTTAAAAAAGGCAGCACATACTTACGTGTCTAAAAGCTTGTTCTGTGATATGTAAACTTTTGCGGCAATTAGACGTCTGTCTGAGAAATTAAAAGCTACATATGTGTTCGTAACAAGGCAGTATGCCCTCTGAAACGTTGTTGGACATCTACCAGAATACACGACGCAACAACCCAGAAGATAGCAATCTTCAGACTCACATCCGTGAAAACCTCAAATCCTACATAATTCTTGGTGCTTTCAAAAAGTACCGGATTCCGTATCTCTGATTAATTTTAAATTTTACCCTCTTTTAATTCAGTCTAGGGATCTAGTTCAAGTCGTTCAATGCCAAAACCCTCAAACCAACTGTTCAGGACATTTGTCATACATTATTTTCAAGATATTTGACTTTTCCTCTCCATGTTAATGTTGCGTAGAAAAATCCGATTTGTTAATTAAGTAAATGCCTTCTTTGCAACATGAAATAAATGAATAACGAAGTCTACATTTTATTTCATCATTTAACGGGTTTGTTTGAAATGTGATATGTGAAGTCAGCGTTAAAACTTGTCCAACTAATTTCCCCAGTACCGCAATCAATTTAGTTGGTATTAAGATACATATGTCAGTATAATAACAACCAATACATTAAAAGGATATTTATAGTCTATTTCCGAAATATGTGTAACACACACAGCTCACACAGCGGACAGTGCCCAAAGGAGCAGAAATACAATGAATTATCCGTTGTGACATGCTTTTAGAACAGGAGGTCCGCAGTTATTAGCACTGACATGCAAAACACAGACAACCTATCTTCCTCACATTGTGAAGTAAAACATCTGATTAGCATGTTATTGACACGTATAAACACGTTATTTACAATGTAATAGCACCTTTATGAGGCATTAAAATACAAATTCATAACTGATCTCATTTAACACTCTAAATTAAGTATTCTAGATGGTTAGGTACTAAAATTTCGGAGAAACGTGTTGTCTTATATTTCAGGATGAGGTCGCTGCACAGAAAACCACATTTGACATATTCACCTTTCTGAGAACTTCAGATCCTGTATTCAAAATTAAAAACTATGCGTGAATGTCTTTGAAATAATTTTAATTTGCCAGAAATTTCCCGTCAGTATATGACGGAAAAAATGTTTAAATTATATTACCTAATGTGGCTACGTACGAAAAATATACCGATGTTAAACACAAAATCTTAGATGCTACTTGTAAAACACGTTTTCTTTCAACTGCTGTAAAGTGGGCCTGTATCTTTAGTGATCTTTAAGAAGGGTGTAAATAAATAAAAATAAAATTTTATTTAAGCCCTTCTTTCAGAACTAAAATGTGACAGTACAGTAGAACTTGCGGACCAGATGCGATCTGCGGACTACAGTTTAAAAAATACTCTTTACAAAATCACGAAGCTGACTCACTCACGCCTGTGGAAATCAGCGTAGCTGCAGAGCAAGTTTTCGTGGGACAGCGTATGTAGGTCAAGCCACCATATTGGTGATCAGAATGGCTGGAGACAGAATTTGCTAGTAGGCGCAGTTCAGTGCATGCTAACCAAAGGACGCGAGAAATACCAACATACAACAAATAGTACAATTGAAATTCGGGGCCTGACACTGACCACACACAAACTAGAGTCGAGTTCAAGAACTTAGAAGTTTTAACTTTCTACTCCAGCCAAGCGACTAAGGCCATGAAGCAAGGACGGCGTACTCAAATTGCAATCTTTCCTAATGCGACTGAATATTTTAAAATAACGGATTATGTACCTAACGTTCTAATGTAAGAAAGAAAGGGGACGCAGTGGCACAGTGTGTCTCCCTGAATTACATTAGGCTGTGTGCTCTGTCTGTTGTCTGCTGGTCATTAATTTCGTTCACCCATATCTGTCTGTTGACGTCTCTGAGCTTCAGAATTTTAAGTCGGGTTTAAATGCAGTGCTGTGTACGATATTTATATCATTTTACAGTGTTATAAATCCAGGCATAGTTGCATATTTGGTATTAGGCCTACCAGAAAGTAAAAGTTGAAACGTATATATAAAGTCGACATTATATTGAAACTGTTGGGCTATTTATCATAATACTTCTAATTTTTAGCATATTTATAATAAGCTGAATATTTACTTATATGCCTACATTATGAAAATCATCGTAAGAATTACGCATTTCTCATCTCCCCTATCAGTGCTACACGCCCCGGCCATCTCATCCTTCGTGATTTCATCTCTTAATAATTTTAGGCGAAGAGTATAGATCATCACATCTACAGTTTTTTTCCAAATTTCTGTTACTTTATTTCTTTTGTGTCTGAAATATTGTCCCCAGTAACCTTGTTTTCAGACACCCTTCCATAATCGATCTGCTTCTCTTAGTGAGAGAAATCGACTCATAATCATACATAACAACAGGCAAAATTATAGATTTGTACATTTTCATCTTCACGTCTTCAAGCAGCAAACGGGAAAACGGATAGTTCTTAACATTATGCACACTCTGTAGAATGTATGTTATAAAATATTATAATTTGAAACAAGTAGGAAGGAGTATTAGACTATTTTTAAGTTTAAAAGTAGCTAAGACATAAATAAAGTAATGAAAGAAATAACATCTGGCCAAACACATGAGACTAAAGAATGTCACCCTGTGATGCTCAAGATTTGTACTCGAGAAGTCTCAGGTTCGATTCGCGCCCATCCCGGCCGAGTTTTTTTTTATCAGATTCTCTATGCAAATGTTGAAATACTGCCTCATAATCGATAATTATCGTTTCAATATACATCATTCCCAATGCGTTATTTATTTACAATCTAATCGTCCTTTCTTCTCTAATCAGTGCCTATGTCCTTAAGACCGGATACCCTAATATTTGTCTTAGTTTTACTCAGCCACTCTGAATAAGCGCCGGACGCAGTCTAAATTAAAACATTGACCACCTTTGCTTTCTTAAACGTTCCTTCTGATTCATTGTTTCGCTTTTCATCCCATAATTCGACATCACACAATCTGAGCTGTTGACATAATCGTTAAATAAAACAAAATTGAAAATTTCGGTTGTATTTCCTTTGTATGGTATATTTTATTTTTGTAGCATGCGAGCTATATTACGTTAAGTTATGTCCCACGTGAACTTTGATTTAGTCTTACAGCATGTCACGTGGAAAGAAGATAATTGAACGATAAGATTGCCGGAGGAGTATGTGTTTATAAAAGTAAACTCACGAAGAAATTTCTAACAGCTCACGTCTCTGACTATGCTACCAAAAGATTTCCGTAACCAACAGACTTCACTAGAATTTATTAACCTTTGTTCTCGTAGCAAAATCCCAGAGTATGTACCCACGTAGTGAAGGACATGAGTGTTTACTCTTTATTTAGTACTCAGAAGCCATAATTGGTTATATGAATCCATTCATCATCAAATGTGACTGTTAAACACTAATTTCACACGTCATTTCGCGATTAAAAGAATAAATAAGGAAGAGGAAAACAGGAAAAAGACAGTTTTGAAGATGACTGTCTCCTGGGATGAAGCGCCTTGTAGTCTGGTATATGTTTACCAACGCTTTAGAGATCCTTGCCACCTTCGTCATGAGGGTAATTGAAGACAAAGGCAGCACGTACCTCTGAAACGGTGGTAAAGTTTTACCAGACTACACCGCCCTATAACCCAGAAGACATCCATCTTTATTCTCATCGCCGTGAGAACCTCAAATACTAATAAAATAGTTTTAGTGATAATCTTCTTACGTGTTTGTTCAGTTGAACAAAAAAGGATCATGGACAATGTTCAGAAACTATCGATAGTAACTGTAGTTTCGATGGGACATGTGTGAATAGAAATGTGGGTAATGCGAATGTTAACAGCTGTTACGATATAAATATTGCGAGACCCGAGATAATAATTACGATCGCAAATAGAGCCATTTGTACCATAAATAGAGGGCACAGGCCAATACGATCGATAATAAGGCCACTGAGAATATGTCATTAAACTGGTAAGTTGTGCTAATTTACGGACATTTGATTTGGCATAGAACGGGATGATGATGTTCTTCTGCGAACTGTTTGGTAGAAGATGCAGACAGTACGTTTCTTCGAAAAAAAATACCCGATGGCCTGGAAATGTGTTTAGGTTTCGGAAACAATAAAAATTTTCATAATTTCGGAGAAAAATGTGAGGCCGACGGGGAGAATCATTTTAATGTGTGTTTTATGGAAATTTATGATATAACTAGAAATAAACTCTAAGTGACTTACTTGTAAAAGATTTTAAGCTGAGGACAGAATTTCTGCTTTTTTAATCGAGAAAAATAGTGTAAATATAGTGTCATTTTAGAGAATATATTTTGTCGATTTATTTGTATTGGAATTCAGCCTTGTGATTAAAAGACGCCTACGTAATATTCTTATAATAGGCTGATTTGAATGTAAGAAAGGGCTCTATTCATAACAACAGTCGTAGAAACAAAAAAAATTACTGTGTACAGGTTAGTTTATTAAAGCTGGCGAAGTACAGCATCTGCCTTGAAATGAACAGTAATGAGTTTTCACCTTGTTATCAACATGGAATTTGTGCTGAAGGCCGTGAGACAATTTTGGCGTATATTCAAAGGCTTCCTACTGGTAGGTCTCAGACTTGTCTTGAGAAATTGACACTGGACAGGTTTTTCTACTCGTCCAGGTCTGAGGTTAACTTAACAGGAGGCCCGACAGATTCCTGTTTTATCGTCTTCCACCCTTTTGTACCTGAAGATGGAAGCCATGACCAAGAAACAAACGTATATATTATAAGAAAGTATTGCCCTAAAACAATACCATTGGGAATTTTTGGGACTATCAATATTCGTAATAAGTACGGGGTGGATTTATAATCCTGTATGACGCTATTTTTATTAACTTCAGTAAGAATTTTAATATCTGTCAGAGATCCAAGAACATTTATAAAATATCTACAGCTGATATTACGGTAGTATACTTAGCAGATATATTTACCGAAAAATTAGCATATTATAATCCTAGATCAATTTAACAAAAATTGTGTTTCTGAGTTTCTACTATTATCGTTATGAGAGATATGAAAACAAAATGGTCTAAGTGTTTCTTTTATTTTCAGAAGTGATTTTAGTCATGTAAAAGTTGTCCTTAAAGCAATAAATAAAATTTACGCAATGTAATAAAATGCTATTGAATAATATTACTATAATAGAAATATTAAAAGTACGCCATTTTGTAACAACTACCTTCAAGTTTCGTGACAATCCAAATTAATGTCACAACCTTACTATTGTCTCCTGTAATTCGTACAATAGATTATAACCACCTACCTACAATTACACGTTAGTCTGCACGAAGGACGTTTCTTAATCTTAATCATTACGACTCGCTCTTCGTAATTGTGGGATACATTTGTGTACAGCTTTATCTAATGAGTTCCGATGTTAGAAATCTCTTATGTAATGAATATATTCATCAGGTTACAGTCGATCGATGTCGAGTGAAAAGATCATGTAAGTCTGTCTGATAAATGTTATAGTTCAGTGAGATTTTCTGATGGGAGCACAGTGAGAAAGTATCAGGTTAATTTTATTAAGATTATTAATGTAGACCTTGTTTCAATCTGTATGACGTATGTTACGCGAAACGGCGAAGGCACAGTCGAAAGGGCTGTCGGAGTTCAATAGCTGGCAGAAAAACTCCATTTTGTTTCCTCATTGTCTCTTCCAAAAGGATTTTGAGATTGATAGAATATTTTATACTCTGGTGTAGAGAAAATATCAGATAAATTTAATTTTAAAAAAGTCAAACAATTTATTTTTAAAACAAAATGATGCGATATTCTAATTATTTATTTTGTAATAAATATTCATTTTTAGTATAGTTTCAATTATAAACTGAGAATGCCAACACGATCTATTTCACGAAGTGAATATTATTTTATTTATCACTATTTGTCTTTTAGAATTTAGATTATTATCTGTTTTCTGTTCAATTTAAAAATGGAGATGCTAATCATAACATCTTCAAGATTTTATCTCTTATTACTTATTTTATTTATATTATTGTTTGTAATACGAACAGTGTTTTAATTTTTATTCACAATTTGTATTAAACAAAATAATATTGTTATTAAAAAGGAAGAAAACACAAAATTCATAAATCAAGCTTCTAAATATATTAAGTCGGATTAAGAACAGATTAAGAAGAAGAAGAAGAATTCGCTGTGATTACATTTTTGTACATACCTACGTAATTAGTCATAAGGACAAGTTTACATGTTGATAGGAATTAGTTTAATATCCAGATAATATGAAGAATTAAAGGAGGACAAGGACTGTAATGCAGTGTAATCGGAAAATGTGGAGTGACTAAATACAAGAATTAAATTGTGTAAAGTCTGAAGGATCTTGCAGCCTAACCGTGCTTATTTGATTAAACAACCTCGAAATTGTAACGGATGAGTACGCATTTAGTGCACATGAGTTAGAGACACTAGTTAAGTTTGCTTGTCTTAGCAACTTAACTTGCATTGAGATTAAACTGGTAATGTATAATTTAATTCTCGGTAAGTTTATCCATAATGACCTTTATAAACAGGCTTATACTAAAAATTTGCTATTAGCTTTGCCTATTTCTGAACAGCAGCTTCACTCCGAACAATGTGTAGGTTATCACAGCCAACGGCTGTAAAGTATTAAGCAATTTTGACTTTGGTGAATGTATGGAACTGTACAAAATTGGTTAGTTCTGGAGGGGGGCGGGTTTCCTTTAATTTGAAACGAAATGGAAATCATGATTTGCTGAATTTTAAATGATGAATAATAACGGTGGATTGATTAGGAAATCTGCTTCATATTCATAAAGATCTGGGTTCAAATCTGGGGACGGATACCGACTATTTTTACAGATGGTTTTCATTACTTTCGTCAATTCTTTTAAGAAATGCCGAGACATCGTGTTAAATATGCAACGATCATTATTATCCTGCCAATTGATGCTATATAACCTATGCTCCACGGTCATAAGACAAATTCATTTAATGGATTAGACCGAATTTTTCAGATCCCCGACTTAAACGGAACGGATTAATTGTCCATGAACGTGTTAGCATTGAAAACAGTACCTGCCAGCAGCTAATACATTTTCCGTGCTTGGATCCAAGTTTATCTTTAGTATTCATATAAACAGAATTTTTACAGCTTTACATCTTTCGAACAAATTTCTTAATCGGTAATATAAGAAGTTTACTTTGAAACATACATAAATATATTGTCCATATCTATTATATTTTATTCAAAATCCATGTCTGTTTGTAATGAAGCCAGTTTTACTGTTTATTATCTATATTAAGTTACTAATTTGTATGTAAGATTTGAGGTTTTCACAACTGTGAGTATGAAGATTTCTGTCTTCTGGGTTGCTGCGCTGTGTAGTCTGGTCGATGTTTACCAACGTTTCAGAGGTCATACTGCCTCTGTCATCAGGGCGATGAGTGTTTATCTGAAACGTTGGTTAACATCGACCAGACTACACAGCGCAACAACCGAGAAGACAGAAATCTTCATACTAATTTCTATTCGAATTGAATAAGTTCAAAACAGCAAACTCGTAGCGACTTACCGTGTAAGGGTCCGATGATCACCATGCAAGCAATCATCAGCATGATCACCCTCCTCTTCCTGTTGTTTTTCCCATCCTTGAAGGCGACTCTAAAAGTCTCGGAAATGTGACGAATGTCAAAGAAATCCCTCAGAAACCCACAAGTCTGTTGTTTGGATGCTTGTTGCGTCTTTCTCTCTTCTTCTGTTTTCTGTCGAGGCGACTCTTTAATCCTGAACAACCCGTAACAAAAACTCATAACGTACATTGTTGCAGATATAGAGAAGATACCATAAAACCCGATTTCCTTGTAGAGAACCCCACTGAGAGCCATTCCCACAGGAACACCAAGTGATACGAACAGGTTCACTATACCAATCCTTAGCGTTCTCATTTCAACTGACGTCACATCAGCAATGTAACTGAAGATAGCCATAAACATTGTGAACCATCCACCTGTAAGGGCAGGGAATAGAGATTCAACCAGTCCAGCAACTTCCATAGGCAATTCGAAGAAGAAGTAGGTGCAGAGGATGAGCCCAATGCAAGTTAGGAACTCTCCAGTTATCGGAAGGAGCATGCAGGGTTTCCGTCGTCCGTGTCTGTCCGACCAGGACCCTAGGAAGAGCATCAGGAAACACGGCAGAGCGCTCTGTACCATCGTCTTCCAGATGGTCATCCCTGCCACCAGCTGCTGTACCTGGGTTTCTTGTTCCGTGTAGTTCGCTGTTTGGCGAGCGGTGAGGGCGGCACAGACTTCATCATCGTATCTGAGGTTTACACGACAGGCTTTTTCCAAGTTGAGATTCTGTGTAGCTAACATAGCCAGCACGCATGGCATGATGTAACAGGCCAACATAGGCTCAACCGTAATGTTCGACGTGAAGTATTCCCACTTCTCACGGTTTGTCATGGTCTTCCACGGCGTCTCTCTTGCATCACCGCCATTCTGAACTTGAGTTTTGGTTTTCTTTTCGTCAGACATATTTATGAAAATCTTAAAAAATGAGAGCAGTAAATATCAATACTACCACTGTAATACTTGGAAACGTCTCACTTAAATTTTTGGCTTTTTTAAGTATTAAAATATTTGTAACCAGAGATTTTCTCGTCGCTTAGATATGATATAAAAATCTTGCAGATAGTTTACATTACATACAGTCAATGTTACTGCCACTTACGTATTTATATTATCATAAAAATTATTTTGTTGTACGATGATAATTATGTCACCTTTCACGAAAATATTAATTTGATGATCGAAGGCGTAAAGAACAACTGTAGGCAAATTGTTCAAACTATTATTAACATTTCATTAAAGACAACGGGTCTGAAATTTTTTCTGTCACACGAGTTAGATTTCTTTGAAAATATTAGAAATATTTTTGCTTCTAGGTGTCAAAACAAATCTGCTACTGACAACAGACATAAAATAGGCTTTATAGCATTTATTTGAATATTTAAAACCACGGAAACAAATTATATTATCTACATTATAAAGCAGACAACGAAATGTATTAAAAATCTTAATATTATCACAGAAACACTGAATATTTGCAGGACGCTGTGTGAAGGCCGATGGGGCATTGACCGTGTGATAGATTCTCACCTTACTAGACGAGGGAAAAGTGACTGAACCACTGTGCCGCGCGTTGAGAACTGGTAGCTGCTGTCTACCGGGTCTGCGAACAGACTGTCGTGACACCACGTGAAGCTGAAGTTTTCGTTACCCCTCCACCTCTCCACAGTATTACTGCTGGCATTCATTAGTTTGATGATGTCACATGAATCAGGAAATGCGGGTGGCAATCACATTCTGTCTTCCACAATTTCACAAATGCCGCAAAATCTCGTGGAACAAAGTCCTTTTTGAGTATACAATATTAGCTCAGCTACTTAAATCCTCCGACTTGTAAGAAACCTGAAGATTTGTTATCAAGTTCAGAGGAAATCGCTATTGCCTGCACAAAGTCGATATGGTCCGTAACCTCCATCCCTATTTTGTTTAAGATTCGTTTTAATATTATCTTTCCATTTAAGCCTAAACCTCGCTCCTTAAGATTTTTGTTTAAAATCTTTTGTGCATTTCTCATCTCTGCCATGCGTGCTACAACCTGGTCAGTTTTGTTCTACTTGATTGATCATCATGATGATGGTGAAAAGCTTCTTCAAATCTTTGAAATTATAGGGAAGGTATTTTACTAGTTGCCTTACGTTTGTTTGTTTTTGTTTTTTTAACTCAAGTTTTTATTCCACTTTCAGATATGACTGTGCGTTTTATGTGCTTGTACTTAGAACAATACTACCCGTACAAAGTATTATTTACAAATATTTGTTTCGTTAGACTAGGCTGTATGTTTCTATAAAATGTCACGAAAGCAATTCGTTTTAAATTCCGCCTTAGCAGTGATATTTTCATGTTTCTTCATTTTCATTGGTGCATTCTCCAAACTTAAGGACGTTCATTTTTTGTAGCAGCTCCTCACTTAACTTGGCACGCTCTACAGAAAGCTGTGAACCGTTGTAATTTCTTACGTTTAATCTTATTTTAATTTTTGCATTTATTTTGTTTTTGTGTTACGAAAAAAATATGCTTTTCGTTCTGTCATCGGTGGAAATACGAAAGTATTTAAAGTCACAGTCATATATTGTGGTGTAAAGCACGCCTATGGAAGCTGTATGTACTCTGTGGAGTATGATTTTCCATTCTTGTTTTTCTTTGCTTTCTGTTTTATTTATTTAATTTTTGGGAGTGAGCATCTACTTCTGAAATAATAGGCAATTCCGTCACGTTTGACTGTAGGAGCTCACTGTTTGTGGGATTTAAAAAGAGAAAAACTAAAATTATGTTCTCGTAGCAATAAATGCAAACGGGACTATGGTGGCGCCTATGGTGGGGACTTGCAGAGTCTGCTTTTGACGGAAGTCTGGAGTCAGGCGGAGGTTTTGTTTTGGTATGTTTGGTACAAATCTAGCTTCAATTGCCTTAAATATTGTTACACGTTTACTGGTCATACTGCACTAAAGTGAAACATAAACGGAAAAGTGATGAACTGTGCGCCGTTAGCAACCTTCCTTTCACTAATTTCATATTCATTTCGTGAAGATGTTATTAGTATTCGAGGTTCCTTCTGTCTAAACCCACCAGAGAAGGTCGTGTAGCGAAAGGAATACGAACTCTGCAGTACAATCCTGACCTTATTTACATGTGATGTAGAAAGAATATGAAAAGTTTCGAAGCAGTGACACGACAAGTCACGAACGCAGTTGTTTTATTCTTTCATTCGTGATTCTACTTACAGTCCACGACTGTAATCTTGAGACTTGCGGGGTGAGATAGGGTCTGCCTTTAACACTACGGACTTCCGGAATTTCTTGCAAGTCTCAAGATTACAGTCGTGGACTGTATGTAGTTCTCTTTTCGGTGACTACCTTCAAAAACCGCATTACTCTGTTGACAGCTGTCACCCAAACCGATATTCTTAAAAGTCAAAGCAAAGCTTATCAGTAATGGTGCAAATATAAGTGGTTTATAGAAATAAAACATAAATACTTAAAGGTTAATAAAAATTTAATAAACTTTATATTTATCAGTATTTTGTAGTCTGAGAAGTTTTCTTATCGCATTCATTGTTTCGACCTTAGTTCATTTTTACAAATTTACTGTTGCCAATCCAGAGATCTAAACAGATTTATCAAGCATTTTAGGGGGTTCATATTAAACTAATTTAATCATGACGCTGTAGTTACGTTGTGCACTTAGGTTTTTTTCTATTCTCTTTCATTCTTAGCAGTCTAATGCCTGTTTCGGCCTCAAAGCGCTATTTAATACGGCAACATAATCTAGGATTCGGAGCACTGATACCCCTTCCAAAACGAAATTCCGCTTGCTTGAAAGCATCAAAAGACAGGTAAAATAATACGCCTAATAAGACAATAATACTCTTTAACCAGAACATTGAACACATGATAATATTACACGGGAAGTTCATAACAATTAAAGCTAATAATGGTGCAAATCTAATGATGTTCCAAGCATCTATCTAAATGTAATTTTAAAAGTACTAGAATTAAATATTAAATCAGATGAGACAATGAGGACTTTTTTCTTCAAACAGATGATAGGTTCGGTCCCACGTAAATGTAGGTAAAAATGTGTCCTTTAAGCACACTGAAATTATCCTTGTAGTATGTAAATAGAATGGAGAAGAAAGGTAATATATATATGACTCTTTTCTAATGCTTCGTGGAAAATTTCCGGATTTTTAAGCCTTGATGTTGTCGTATTAACTGTGTAAGATCCGTCACGGATGTTGATTTTTGTAGAATCGCGAAAATACGAAACAACTACTCAGAAGTTTACACTGTGTCACTACATCATTGACGTGTACACGTGTTCATGTTAAGCTTAGGCCGTGTTGAAGAAAGAAAGCTTGACATCAATATGCGTACAAAGTGAAAATTTATTGTTTAAGGCTGTTTGAAGTCGTGTTGTAGCGGTTAACACTTTTTTGTACTAAGTGCGATATCCCAGATCCTAGACTTCGACCCAAGACCAGGTGTACTGGCTGAGATATACATGGTATTCCTCTGTTATTTCAAGTATTTCCTGGAGTACTATATTCTGTATGCCACGACCGTTTCCTTTCTGCCTCATCCTAAATCTGCATTCATGATCGTGCTATATGAAATACGCAGTTCACAAAATATATGACAATAACAAACGTGACTTGGTTATGAGTTGTCTGAGGTTAGTCTGCGGGATTTTTTATTTTCTTTGCTTTGTTATAGGTCCTCTTCCTGCCGAAATTATTGATAATATGCAGAGAAATTACGTTGTTTTAGCCCGTTTAAAAGACAGCACTCAATTCCTGATATAGGAATTTAGAATCAAGGCTTAACTTTGTTGGCACGTACATGGTAAACGCAACCGTGCTGAAAATGTCTACTGTGACTAACTCCCTGGTGTGGGGATTTTCTTAAAACGTTTACGACTACTTAGCTGATCAAATAATTCCCCGCGCTTGTGTAACGAAGGTTTATTACCATCTTCATAAAATCCATCAATTGGACCCTGTCCTGAAATAGTTGAAACCAGTTCACACCTTCACATTCTGCTGATTCAAAATCAGTTTTAATGCATACCTACTCTTCTCTAAACAGTCTCTTACCATCAGATTTTCCTATCAAGGTTTCATTTTTTTTCTATGCATGCGATGTCTCCCTGTATTTATTAGTTACCGACGTAACCAAGCTATTAACATTACGTTAAGGGTTCATATTATGAACTTTCTATCAATGTAACTGTCTCCATCCTCCTCCTACCGCCTAATTCTTATACCCGAATATTGTCTGAAATACTTTATCAGGTACCCACAGTCTCTTATAAATATAATAAAGGAAGCATCTTATTAAAAGTATTATTGGAACATTTGGAAGACAGTCCTTAAAGTGTAATATAAAGGGTGATGGAGATAAAATAACGGGTGGAGGGGGGCATGACAACGAGCTCCAATATCTGTAGCAGAGGAAGTGATAGCATATCTGCGGGTCTCTTGGAAAAGTTAATATTAAATTATCATTAGTTTTGTTAAGGATTATCAAAAAAAATCACGCAATCCATTTCTGACACATGTTCTGTTTGTCAAAAAATATATTACATTGACATCAGAAAACAAAAACAATGTCATGTTAAGTATTGGAAATGTCCACCGCATTTAGCCATGCATGCATTCATTCTTTACCTCAGCCCGGCGACGAAAAAGGTTCGCCAGATGAGATATTGTCGATTTTTCTGACACAGGAAAATCGGGAAATTTCTCCGGAACTCAGTCTGGAAATTTTAGTAGAAACGAGATGCCGGGTAGTGTTCGACAACGAACACTCGTTGAACTTTTAAAAAGAACATCATTGTATTTCGACTGTTGAAAGAGAACTGACGGATTGTCGCCAACAGGTTACAACATGAAATTGCCTGCGTGGGCTTTTGTATAGATCCAGCGATATTGTATGTTTATTCATCCAGTCGAATTACATTGGATTGAATTGCAGCCAACAGTGAATATTTAAATATGGGTTGGAGGCCTTTTCGTTCACTGCACAATTTCTATACTACGCCACTAAAACTTTGACTGGCCACTTACTCATCTATGTTAATGTTCCTTATTTATTGCCTTCTGGTTTACACAGTACAGATCTATTTTTCTTGCTGGTATCAATCGTTTAAACTTTATGCACCTGGCCTTTTTTCATACGCCCCACTTTTTACCTGAGACGTATGTGTCGACCAAGTTTGTTCGGTCCCCATAAAATACTTGAACTGTAGATGCTGTTTTAAGAAATGTAATTTTCACCCGCATTTACTTCACACTGGAGAGTAAACCAGCCGAAACATACCAAGTTTAAGCAAAGTGTGTCGTCAGTAACCGGACAGTTTTGTTTAAGAACACATCCGTGTGTCATGACGGCTGAAATAAGGGCATCCGTTATGCTTCGTTGCTATTAGCATTCACATCAGGTACAAGTGTCCACAGGCATTTGTCTTTTAAAGATGTTCTCCTACTACTGGGGTTCCCCTCTTAGTACTACACGTTAACGTCGCTAAAGCCACAAATCTTTATTACATGCACGAGTTATGTAATGAAACCTCCTTCGGCGAAAAGCTTTTGCGGGCTAAATAATCTTATTTAATTACGGAATAAATACCTTTCATGCATGATTATACACTGGTACAACGTTTTATCTGTATGTTGAAAGAAGACCATTAACAATGAACAGATACACTCGTTCAATAGAACAAAAGATGTAAGTTTAGTTCATGCGTAACTTCTGCAGCTTGCAACTTGTAATGCATTGTAAACCGAGCAGACGTGACTTGGCTTAATGACAGAGTAATATCAGTAGGTCAGACCAACTCCGTTGATGATGTGCACTTAAGTTATGTTACTCATCTAGTCTGATGCAAATATACAAAGTGGGGCAGCGTTCATTTATTATATTTAAAGATGAACTAATCCACCACAGATTATTCATAGTGCTTGTCAATTGAAACACAAGTATTTTGCATTGTTGAGAAACATCATAACAAAGATACTTCGTAAAAATTACACCTGTTAGTTGTCGTCTATCAAGACTGATGCAATGGGTTTATAACACTTTTTCGTTAAGCGCATTATCATGGCCAGTGATAAGGCATTAATTTATTCAGAAATTCTCTGTTTGAAATTATTTAAGTCGGCAGATCTGGCCAAGGAATGTCGCGCCATAACGGGAAATTATTTGATCAAACATGGTTTTTAATTAAATATATGTAGGATATGTAATAAAACTTCAATTATGCCCTTAAAATGAATTGAAGGGAATTGTAAGAAGATATAAATTAAAGTTTGTTTAGGTCCGTCGTTGGGCTTATGTGATCTTTAAATAATCCGAAGTAAACAGTTTAATCTAATACTTCCGGTGCAGATGTGCCGAGTTTGATAGAGATCAGTTTGGTAGTTTGAGCCTTCTTTCACACTGACTGACGAACATGATGAAAGAAACAAACCGTTTTAGAACTTCTTTATTGGCTGAGCTAATATGATGCTTTCAGTGCATAATTTACACACATTTATTGTGTAAGATTTGAGGTTTTTCAGGGCCCTGATGACGGAGGCAGTATGACCTCTGAAACGTTTGTAAACATCGACCAGACTACACAGCGCAAAACCCAGAAGACAGAAATCTTCACACATTTATTGATTTTATAGATCACAATATCTGATTCAACCCTCAAATGATCTGACCTCAGTATATATACAGGCATACCTCGCTTTATTGCGCTTCGCAGATGTTGCTCTTTTTTTAGAAATTCAAGGTTTGTGGCAACCCTGCGTCGAGCAAGTCTATCGGCGCCATTTTTCCAACAGCATGTGTTCACTTCGTGTCTTAGTCACATTTTGATAATTCTCCAATTTTTTTTAGACATAATGATATTGCACACTTAATAGACTACAGTATAGTGTAAACATAACTTTTATATGCACTGGGAAACCAAAAAATTCGTGTGACCTGCTTTATTGCGATATTCGCTTTATTGCTGTGGTCTGGAACCGAACCCACAATATGTCCGAGGTATGCCTGTATAAGAAACGGAGCGCGATGTTTGGTATATTGTGTAATTATCATAAATAAGGAGTTAAGACTTCGATATGTACTACTGCGCTCTGTTAAGTTACTTAATTGCACAACTAAGTAGATAATGCTCCTTTCAGTATTTAAAATGTGTTTTCGGATTTTCACTTTACAGACTTCGGTGTATGTGCATTGGAAATTATATTCGTTCTCACAGCCTTCCATGTGTTTACAACATTATACGTATTGCTTTTTCGAAACGAGTTTGGGGATGAGATATTTAATCGAGTAAAATCACGAAAAATATGGGGGTAGTTGGCCTTAAGGTTCGATCCGTGATACCTAAAACATTCCAGCGAATTTCAAGTATTAGAAAGTTGGTTTTAAAAATAACTGCTGACGTAATTATATTGGACAAATATTATTGTTGTTAAGCATGAATAACATTAGTCCTTGTCTTTACTTATCAGAAGTTTGTGACGAAACATACTACAAGAACTCTGTGGTTAATCCCGGACCAGAATGACTGACGTCAAGACTTTGTAAAAACATTTTTTTAAGCCCCTGCCTGAAACAGTATGTTTACTTTACAATTTTGCGTTATTATCGTGTATGGTTCTCGGTATTACCTTTGCGTAAGCATAAGATAGCTTACCTGTCTGCGTAATACGGGCCTATTTTAGACCTATTTTCTAGCCTACTTTTTGTGTAACTTCGAACCAGGATAACATAGTACAACTGGCTATCGCTTGTCGTTTATATACTGTAGTTTTCCGGATGATGACATCCTGTGGTTATGTAGATGGTTAACATTTTAGAGGAAAGTTAGAAATCATAGCATCACTTCATTTAGTTTATGTGTACATTTTGCCACAGTCAGGAGTACTGAGAAACATGTTTATTTCGTGCTATGGTGAAGTTAAAATTATCATAGTATCTAATATCCACATGAAATGTTATAGAGTAGCCTACATAAATGAATAGTCCATTATAAATCAATCCTATAATAAGTCAAAAGTCTACACTGTCATTACTACAGGTGTTAAAGAATTAGTATTCTTGATTTATTATTCAAGAGCACGAATTCTGTAAGACCTGTGATTATGACAATGTAGACTTTTGACTTACTATAGGATTGATTTACAGTGGACTATTCTTGAAGGTATTCTATAAAACTTCAAACAGATAACTTATAAGGTTCTTGTTTATAATTATAATTATATAGAGGAATACCAACATGGCACTGAAGCATACAAAAATGCAAAACGTGTACCAGACTACACGGCGCTACAACCCAGACAGTCATCTTCCGGCTTACTGCCGTGAGAACCACAAATCCTACTTAACCTTACGTTTAACCAATACAAGTAAATGCCTGTCCTTCGGGAAGAGTTTAAATTTGGTCACCCCAGATTGGGTTATGTAGGTTGCAGTTCAGTAGACAAGCTTTTCTGCTTATTGAACTAAGTGGCTTATCAACTAACTCCATCTAATCAGCACGTGTCAGCAACAATTGGCTTGTTTTATGTGTGTAGGAGGTCATGGGAGAATTATTCAATATGGACGAGGTTGTAAAGGCGAACACTCTGAACAGACAGAAGGAATATGTAGTTGATTTGTTGCAGAAAAATTCCCATATAAAATTAGGCATAAATAAGATAAACAAGATTAGTAACACATAACTGGAAGTGTAATAATGCTTATCAGTATAGGTGTTGATAACAGCGTTGTTGCAGATAGTGTGTTAAAGCTGTGGTCCGCAAGTAGCTTGTTGAGCGCACGCAGTTCTTCCTATAAGAGAACTTGGTACATGATATGTATATAGCTGATTCTAATCAATGGCCTTATTGATCCTGAGCAAGTCTGTTAACCTTATCTTCCATTCCGCAATCACTGTTATACTTTTAACGCTGCAAGTTAAATGTTTACGTCCCTGTCTTCATAAGTAACAACTTCCGAAGTTATTAAGCAGTTATTAGCATGCTATAAATATGTTAGTGTTTCTGGAATTAGTGCAGTGTTTTCATATAAGGTTTTTAGATAACATACAGTTCAAATTTGTGACGAATTATATGAATTAATAAAATCAGTCTTGATAAGATGATCAAATCAAGGAAACAAGATTGGTGGGTGCAGATTGGATTCGTCTGGCTCAGGGTAGGGTCCGTCGACGGGGTCTTGTGAACACGACAATGAAAATTCGTGTTCAAAAAAAGTTCGATGAATTTCATGACTAGCTGAGCGACTATCAGTTTTTCAATATAACTTTTTTTCCATTAGTAGATTTACTGTGAGTCGACGATCTGGTTTGTGTCCCCGGCAGATAAAATTAATTTTCTCATTTTTCTCGTTTGCCACCCAGTTCAAACCGGTTCTAAAGCTTGATCAGCCTTTGGTTGTTGTTGTTTTTTTGTTTTTGTTTTTTTGGGGGGGGGGTTTGCCCGGAGATAAATCTGCCGAAGAGAAAAGCCGATTATTTATCTATATAGCAAATTTGAAATGATATTAACAGGAAAACTGAAGGACTCATGGAAAAACCTACCCCAGTACCACTTTGTCTAAGAATTCCACAGAGACTGATCTGGGTGCTAACGAGGACCTCTACGATGAGATACCGGCTACTAATCGCCTGAGCTATGACACAGACTACACTTTCCATAATTGAACATAGGCAACGTATTGTTTCAGAAGTACCAGACTTTGTAAAAATCATAACAGTCCGTGTAATGCTCCGACAAACGTGAAATGGACGAAAATCGTCATGCAGATGAAGTTTTAACATTCAGTCGCTGGCCTTGCCTGTAGTGACTGAAAACTCATCCGGTATCTCTCTGAAGCTAATTAGCTCGCGAGGACATGTGACATTGTGCTTAGAAGCGTCCAAGCTTAGCCGCCATTGTTCTTGTCAATCATATAATGAAGTGGATGGAGTTGGATGGCATCAAATGCATGTTAATATAAAGTTTTAGAGTGGTCCATTTGGTCGCAATTACTGAATTGCTGCCTACAAGCCATCTTCTGCACACTATTTATCCTAATTCACCAGCCGTTCTCAAGTACTTCAACTGGCGTAGCACACTCCTGCACATCTCTCAGTTAACTTAGCAATGACATTGACAAATGAGGCGACATAACCTTGAATTTGCACGCTTAATGAAAATAGTTTTCAGCACTAAATTATCTGTATACGGAACTAGCAATAACTTCAAGAAGTTCAAGATAAAGAAAAATCTTACAATTTTCACAACTTTTCACGCAGATTTAAACGACAACTCACATTATAAACGTGTCAGTAAAAGGGTAACGTACTAATCCTTAAGACAGTTGTCCAAACCATGTTTCTGACAGGTCAAATATAAATGTAAAGTGGGGTACTCAGGAGTGGTTCTTGTTTTCGATAACATCGCTTTACACATGAATTGTAACAATAATAAAAACTTGGCTTTTTAAAGCGCAACTTATCCCACTTTAGTTCAGACGTGATTGGCATACGTGATATTATGTAACATAATGTCACTCCTACATAATTACAGTGACATTCACTCATGTGCTATTGTGCTCGTAACTGAAAATTCGTGTCGTAAGAACTGTCTTGGTGTCACATACGTTTCTTAATACCCACAGACTTCATGACGAATTATTACTCGCTAAGAAATAATGAATTCCCCATACCCCTGAGCACGAAGACATGACTATGTGTAGGTAAACCAGTGGTAGGCGTGACATTTTCAAAACTGTTAGCCGAATCTTGAGTCTGGGTCCAGGGGAGGTTGAACATTTTGGTAGTTGAATGTATACATTGTACAAGACAGCTATGCAAATTTGAGCAAAAAATTAATGAGGTGAATGAATAAAAGATGAAAGAAATGTAAGCTAGAAAACTGGTTGGCAACTACTGAGATTTTATATTGCACCTCGTACTTCAGCTCGATGAGATGATTCTCTCTCTCTAGGGAACATATCTATCACGGAGTCATAGAATTTCGGATTATTTTCCCAGACTTGAAATTCAGTTTTGTACAAAGAATAAGATAATTTGCGTAACCTATTCTTTTATTGTATTGAATTTTACGAGAAAAATAGATGGTTGGTCTTCATATTTAAATTACTATTTTTTCCCTTGGAAGCAAAATCCCTTTAAAAAATTAGTGTGTTAGCAGTCGATATTTTGCTAACATATTATCTCTTAAGGACAGGCAGCCCATTCACCTCGCAAGTCTGCACTGAAACGAGACTCACAATTGCGCCTGCGCGAACAGGAGGCCCACGTTAAGCCAGACGTATGTGGCTAACATCAACTCGCCAGCTGGAGCTGCTAAAGATAAGTTTTACCTTTTTGGTCCTGTGATTGAGTGTATGGGATTCTATTGAAGTACGAGAGTAAAAATTCGTTTAAGTGTTAGCAGGGTTCACACTTATACCATGAACGCTTCGTTCCTGAGACCTGCATAAGTGAGATTTCTTTCATTATTTCCCTTGAAGAAGATTATTATTAATCAGCTCTACGCTCGATGATCACATCTTAATCATCGATAATAATTACACAATACCTGGATGGTGCGATGAAGGCTGTACTGGTGATTTGTAGTTTATTTAACGTCTCTGTCATTAATTTAGAATGATAGGATGATCAATGAATTGTAAAAAAATAGAAGGAGGCGGTCGTGGCCTAATTTAAGAAACAAAACCTGAGTGTAAGTGAAGAGACTTAGTAAAACCACACAAAGATAATTTGTCTCAGGGCCGAGATTTGAAACCGTAGGGAAATTAAAAATGCATACAAAATATTACTCGAAGTATGTGAAGGAAATAGGACGCTTAGGAGACCTAGGTGTGCGTAGAGGATAATATTAAAATGGATTTTAGAGGAACAGGATGTTGTTTGTGAACTGGATTCAGCTAACTTCAAATAGGGTCTACTGGTGGTGTGTTATGATCAGAGAAATGGCTTTTGGGTTGTATAAAAGATGGAAATGTTTTTTAATTAGCTGAGTGACTATCAGCTTCTGAAGAACTTTCTTCTGTTGAGCTAGTTACTTATGAAAATGATGATGACAATATTCTACTACTAACAATAATAATAATTCCAACTGAGGAAATAAAAAAGTCGATATTCAGAAGCATTAACTGCAAAACATTAACATATGCCATTTTCTTGTGTATAAAAATATATTTTAGCATCCAATGGGATTCATTTTAACTTTAAGAATGTTGAACCCTTTCCATTCTGACAATTTCAGGAGAACGGCATTGTTTGTTTGTTTGTTACAGTGTCACGATTAATTGGCTTTATAGGTACCAGCATAAGATTAGATAAAAATGTCAAGAGATGCCATTTTAGGTTTCGTGCCACTGTTAAGTCCCATACAACCGATAAATTGCGCCCTACAGCGAAGAAGAACCCGACGTTGCAGTAATTATGTTTTTATGTAATAAAGATAAATAATTTTTTTATTAAACCGGAAGATTACTTGGTAGTTATTTAAGGAATAAAATTATTTGTAGTTGCGAAGGCTTCTTTTTATTACTACGAAATTATTAACATCCTTGAGATGAATAGCGTTATTGTTTTACGTTGGGAATTCAACCTTCGTCCCAGTATCTAAACATCATCTTATAGCCTAGTTGCCGCAGTACATTGTACCAAATCAAGTAAAATGTATGTTTACAGTGCCGATCTCACACCTAAAACAATTCAATAATCAATATACTGGTAAAATATCGGCAAAATACTATAAAATATCGGTAAATTTAAACTAATTTGCCATGAAATATCCTTAGATTTTATTGTGTCAGTAAAATAATTGTCTGGGGACTGGTTTCATTCCTGGTTGGGGCAGAAACTTTTCTGTTTGCCACCAAGTTCAGTCTGATTCTGCGTAGTACCCAACGTCCCATCGAATGCGTGTCGGGAAATCTTCCCAGAGGATTAATCACAGGAGCTTAAAGCTTACCACTCACTTTACCTACAACCGAGGTGTTCATCTTCCATACTTCTCTGTTGGTTGGTAGGACCTAGGCTATTTGTCAGGGAAAAATATAATTTCTCCTTTACACGACATGTACCAGCTGCTTCTATAATCACTTTGCCAACAGAGTTTTTTTATGGATTTAGTATGATTCTCAGACTAAACATCGATTATTTCCCTAAACAACATTAAATAATTGATCTATGTAAAGGGAAAGTGTAAATTTGATTTAAATAAGCTTTTAAGTTTGTTACCTTTGTGAAATAACACATTGACTTGCATACTCGATCATATTAAAAGACAAATATAGAAGGAAAGAACTCACGTAATTAATATTCAAAATGTTGGTTCCTGCCCCCAGGAAGAAAACACGATATGCGTCTTTAAAATAATTGTCAGACTTTTAACGATAATGAAGAAAATAGTTTATCAATATCCTGAGAACCAAGTAAAACCATAGAAGGAATTTATTAACAATTTATGAACGTTAAAACTGGTGGTATATATGTTACAATTAACTCATAAACAGTTAAGACACACTTATCAAAAATTAAGTTTTTTTAACCTGTAAGTGATGTGCCTTATCGCTTCATAGGCAACTGTAATTGGCTCAGCCTGTATTTAAATGTCAAAAAATTAATTTCTTGACTAAAATGTTACGACAATGCCAACATAATACTGTATAATACTAACGTGTGGGTCTATTGTATAAAATAAATGTCTAAAAAATGTAAAATAACTATTATTAAACTGTTAATGAAGTACACTGACTGCAAGAAATAAAACCTTGTCATAGTTTATATCCGTCTTGTGAAATAACAATGACTTGATAATAGTAAAAATATATTTTGCGTCATAATGTCGTGAATCCCTCACATGTTTTTTTGCTATCAACATCCTGTTGAGAGGACAGACTGTTTATGATAGCCGTAGGACAAACTCTCATGAAATGCAATTATATTATTACATAATTTGAATTATTATGAAATTTTAATGTACGTAATTTATACACAAGGGCAAGGATAATCCCGTCCCCACAAAACACATTCAAAAATAAATGCCTACATTAAAGGTATCCGAAAATCAACTGCCAAATTTTATGTTATGTGACGATAAAACACCGGAAGCTTCCTTCCAGACTGAAAACACACACACACACACACACACACACACACACACACACACACACACACATACACACAGGAAAAAGTAAAAAGTGTTCATATTAACATCGATAAGAAATTTTAATAAAGAGTTAATACACTTTCTAATTCTTGAAAACCATCTACACAAGAGTATCTTACAAATTTAAGTAGATTTAATTCGTGATACATTAACAAATATCAATACTTGAATTGTTACTTATATGTACAACCCTTTACTCGAACTTCGTAAATATTTCTGGGCCATATTTTCTGTCAGAAATAATAATACATAATTATAATAACAGTAATTTAATCTGAGCTTCTTGTAGTGACCTCAAGTTTCATGAAAGCCTTATATAAGCCTATACAACCATGTTCCCTTCTCAGCAACATACGTACTTTTATCAAGTACAGACAACTGAAAGTTACGCAATACAATTAACTGATATAAATTACATTTCATATTTCTGAAGTAAATCCATATTTATTTTCCTACCATCGAAATATATGTAGTACAATCGAAATTGGATTGAATTAAAAAAAAGGCGAGGCTTGTTTAATTTCAAATTTTCCAAACAATTTGTTTGTACTACAGAAAACGCGAAAGTGTTAATAGAGATATCGATCTTTTATTTGAATAACTGTACATCTTAACATCTTATTAATATAGATTACATTCACTGATTCACGTATTGTCAAACTGTAGAAACTATAAATTTGTAACAAGGTATTTGTTCGTGCAACCGATTATCGTATTTAATATTCAGAATTTCTATAGCAGAACATGAAACTATAAAATCTGTAGTCAATTTAATAACAAACCAAAACGCTGCTGTTTTGTAGGAAACACGCCGGTATTCGAAAAAGGGAGTTCTGCGTTCTGCTATCAACATATTTCCGCATTTAATTTCACAGCTGTAAGACTAATTCTCGACTTATAGCAATTCACAACATGAAATGGTAAATTAACCTTATTAAATGATTTATTATACTGTTCCTATACTTAGTATTGAAAGTTAATTAATGGTTATATACAAGTAAAATTTGGCACATATTTTCTGTTTACATATATATTTATTTATTTATTTATGTGTATTTCTATCATGAAAATATTTAAGGCGGACAGCGAAATTCGCCATCTCGACACGGCTGTGCCGTACGTCTGTCGTTCCAATTTTATCCCTATAGACACACATAACAAAAGAAACAGACACCAAAGATACCAAGTGAGTCACAAAGCAGATAGCGTAATGTCTTATGGTAATTTGCTTAGTCACTTTACATACCAACAATCGCATTACAGATAAGAAATTATGGAAGCTGTCGAAATCTGGCCTATTTATTGTCAACCCAAAAAGGAAAGTATTTAAAAAACAACACAGAATTTAATGTATGTAATAACCGCATTGTTACACTAACGTTCAGTCTTTAACTACGAAAATTCACTGATGTTTTAAGTTTCTAACGCATCTGCCTAACCTCAAAACTTTGCACACCGTTCAGTTTACTGATATATAAAATCACGCATACAAAAAAAATTGTAAACAGTCTTATTTGTATGTGTGATTTTATATATCTGCCTAACGCTATTTGGAAACATTTAACTACGAAGAATTGGTGAGTAGAAATTGTGGTTCTCACGGTGGCGAGTATGAAGACGGTCGTCTTATCGGGGTTGTAGCGCCGATGACGGGGGTGGCAAGGAACTCTGAAACGTTGGTATACGTGTACCAGACGGCGCTACAACCCAGAAGACAGCCTTCTTAAAGAATTTGTTAAATTACGCGAACAAAACATTAATTTATGCGTATATTTTATTCACTTTTAACCCTTTGAAATACACTCGTAAAATGCGTGAAATTCAAATATCGTATCAGAATAGACGTAGTCCTGAGTAACGAGCAGAGAATTAAAGAATCAGAAAAAAAATGCATCTTCTCGTGATTTAATACTTGGGTGAGTGTATTTCACATTCCGTTCGTTTTTTGTTACAATAATGACCCCGTCGCCGTTGCATTAATAGAGCTGACAAGTTTATACAGATTCATTTCTCTTTGCTGCACGCCTTCTGAAAATCAGATAACCGACAATTACTACCACAACAACAGCTAAAAGAACAGCACCAATGACAATGGGCACTGTTTGGTCTGTGTCTTCCTCGGTGTTCGAGTTGTAGTTACCACTGGTAGTGGAAGTGCCCGCGGCTGTGGTGCTTCCATCGTCGTTTTCCGCCTTCAAAAATTCGTAGAGCGGTTGGAAATATTCCAGTAGGGCAGCGCCATTCATTTCTCGCTCGCCGGTCATTACGAACAGAGCCTCCCTCCAATGGCGGGAACTTCCGGGACTCAACCCATCCCTGAGCGACAGACAAACATTACCATACTTCAGTCCAATGACAGAAAGAAATTCGTTTTGTAGTTTATTAAGTAAAATAAAAATGTGGTGCACAAAATTATATCTAAAAATGTAGACAACGTAAAATTTAAAAGTGTACCTGGATAAAATTTCAAACATCTTTCGCGGTATAAGATTTTGATGGGATATTTGGGAGATCTAGATATGGATGGAGGATAATAAACGTATGAAATAGATTCGTGCAGTCCAGTTTATTGGCAGTGAGCGGGCTGTTACGAACGTTATGGTTTTATAAAAGGTGGAAATTTCGTGATTGGTTGAGTGATGATTATCTTCTCAGGAAGGACTCTACTACATGGTGGTATATCGCCTCACCTCAAGAGTTGTCCGGCTTCCGCCGAGTTGTAGATATCGCACTTATGAAGAGGTTTGTCAGGGTTGTTGGGTTCATACTCTCCGGCAGCGATGCACAATGACTTGTGGAATTGAAACTGCAGGATGTGTGCCACGAAGTATCTGTAATGTTACATTGTTGTTCTAAGGTTATCTGTAAAGCACGTACTCCAACAATGCAAGAAGATGTTGCTCTATTAAAAGATGTTTCACGTGGTTCTGAAACGGCCCTGTGACGTTGCCAGAATTATGAACTGACTTATAAGCGTCCGAAAATAACTTTTTAAAAAAATACAACCATCTTCAAAAATGTAAAGATGCTGTTTACATTCTTCTTTATAAACGAGAACTTAATTAAATGATAAATGCGATGATATCGCAGTTTGAAACGTCTGTTTTAAATTCTTTGAATTTAAAAAACTAATATTTCTTATGCTATTAGGTTTTAAATTTATTATATCAGATTTTTTCGACATAATTAATTAAGAATTTGTGCTAAAGAATAAGAAAGACTGTTACATTTAAGAAGAAAATACGATAATGGCGACGAAAGAGAAACGAATCAAAGAAGGAAGAATGTGATGGGGTAAAAGTATTTTAAATAGAAAAGTCAAAAATTAAATAGGACTAGCATCGGGATAGAGAGGCACAGGAAGAAAAATAAAGAATAAGAACATTGAACGTAAAAAGGGAGAGCAGAGAGTGTGGAGGATGAAAGAAGAGAGAACGCAAAGTACCGCGTACTTACGAGATGTACTGTGAATTTGCTGGTACGTGATACTTTGCACCAGGGTCAAAATATAACTCAGATCTTGGTCCTGGGGCCTTCACCTTCTGGATTGACTCCCTGACAACACACATGAAAGCACAACTTAGCAAAAAACTGCCACTTCGTTATTTATTTGGACAGTCTGATCTAGGGTGCTACGACGGGGTGTGAACATTGCTAGTTCTCGTGAGGGAGTCTCTTGGATAACGTCCACTTTCATGACCGTGAAGGAAGAAGGGTTTAATTCTAATATAATGGCCGATGCCCGTCACGACTGAGTTGAGAATGCAGTTCGTGGGATGTGGAAACAATTGAAACGAAGTTGTGACGATGATAATTCTGGTAGCAATGATGCAAATGGGACTGTGGGGTCTTACGAAATCTGCGTATTAGGCTGGTTTTGTGTTGATGTGGAATTTATATAAATAGACCTAAATTTCGTGTCTTTTGAACTGTATGTGTTTAAAGCCGCACACTAAAATCCATGTCAGTCACTTGTTTGATTACAACAATGTTCAGTGTTTGTTGCGTCGTGTATCTTCGCCATTAGCCGGTTTCAGGCCGACAATGCAATGTTTCAGTGATCTTGCCCATTGTAATCAGTTTACGCTGTCCTTCAGAATGTCAAAACAATCTATCCTTGCTTATTCTCACCTTAGACTCCACCAATGTGCGTTCCATTGTGACTCGTTAACTTTTCCGCTAAAAACGTCCCACCGCCACATGTCAATCAAAAGGCCAAATGGGAGGAAGGCAACCTGTGTAAGAGAAGCAACAGATTAATTATCCTGTGTCAGGCGGTAATATTTCCACTAACGACACAACTGGAAATAATTTTAACAGAATATTCCCAACGACATAACGCTCACTTATACAGAGTCTGAAATTAATTCCAAAACAAAGGTTTGGTTTCTTGTTGTTCTTTTAAGACATGACTTAAGAATTAGAAGAACGTATTCGTAATATAAAGATGACTGGGCCGTAGCGCCGCGAAGTCCGATAGACGTTTTCCAACGTTTCAGAGGTACTTGCTGTCTCCTTCATCAGGACGATAAGTGATCGCCGTAATTATGGGGGCAGATCTGTTATTCAGTGTCAAACAGGCGAAGCGCACGAAGAAATGAAACTTTTTTTTAAATTAACCTGTCAAATACAAATTTATGTTTAATTATGTCGAAAACTGTAAGACTTGCCTATAACTGCGTTGGTCATAAATCGTGCGTCTTCATTTTCTCTACAACTTTTATCCGAAACATTTCACGCTCTGATAAATACTTAGCGAGTTACACTTAAAAAAGAATTTAAGGCTCGTGTAAAATGTCCGATTTAATCCAATATTAAAATGTGCCCAGAGTGTTTTGAAAAACTGATCGGTATCAAACTTTGTACACATCCGTTTTACGGCTCTCTAGTTGTGTCTTGCCAAGGACGTTCGATAGAAGTAACAGTTAATGAATGTAAATGGAAGAGACCAATGTCTTATCCGTTATGCTGACAATGATGTCTCCCTCTCTGGTGTACACCAATTATGTGTCATTACAAATACAGCTGAAGTAGTGCACGCATTGTTGAAACAGCTGATGTCTATCGTAATACCTTCTGCAGCGCGATTTGCATGAGCGCGTTAATGTTGTCTTCCTCTGTATCAGCGTAGTCCTCTAGAAGTCCAATTTTCTGCAAGTGTTGAGGCGTAGCCACAGAAAGAGCAATGGTGTCACCGACAGCCTCATGGAAACCTGAAGTATTGAAAATCATTAGGTTTTTAAATTAAAGCCCAGCCACGTGTCTTGCGTTTAACAAACTTTTTTGACACCATGTTGGACAAGTCTAAAAATTACTAACAAATTTACAAACTATTTACATTCATGAAACTGAGAACCATACACATCTTGCTTCTGGATAATCTATCTGTGGGTTAAAACGTTTAAAATCGTTTTAATACTTTATCTGGACGCAAATTTAAAATTCTCACTTTTAATAATTTTTAGTTTATACATATGCCCGTAATTTAGTTCTTACTTACTCTTGTTTAATGTATATACAGGCATACCTCGCTTTATTGCGCTTTGCAGATATTGCGTTTTTTGTTACAAATTGAAGGTTTGTGGCAACCCTGCTTCGAACAAGTCTATCGGCGCCATTTTTCCAACAGCATGTGCTCACTTCGTGTCTGTGTCACATTTTGGTAAATTCTCGCATTGTTTTTTTAGACATAATGCTATTGCGCACTTAACAGACTACAGTATAGTGTAAACATAACTTTTATATGCACTGGGAAACCAAAAATTTCGAGTATGCCTGTATTTATTATTTTTTGCCTGTCATGGGCTCTTTTTTTGCTAGAAAACACTCTAATAAAGAAATTTAAAGGAGATGAATTCAATCGAATTATTATACACGATTTTTCTACGTATCGTAACCGCATTCCAAGACTGAATATTTTTAACTTTAGCCTTGGAATAACAACTTTAAGACTTTGTTCATGTCAAACAAATGACTGTTGTCTTGCGAACGCTCCCGGCGATTACCGAGGTCTCTTGTCCTTGATTATGTCCAATCGAATCTCTTCGTGCCTTGGAGTCGCACGTCATACACACTTACGCCAACGACAATGAACGGTACTTCCACATGCCACATCCCTGTGAATTAGAATCTCGACACGCTCAATGCACACCATCGTCTACCCATCACAGAAACTTGTACATTTCCTGCTTTAAATACCTGGATTGGCTCCTGCCCGCAGGGCATAGGGCTGATCCTTGTACTGGATGTAATACTGGATGTGACCCATCTCGTGATGAATAGTTATGAAGTCCTCCATGTTCACTTTAGTGCACATCTTGATCCTGTTCAAATAATTTGTTTAGTTTGTGACGCCGTGTAGACTTGAATATGGGTTTCTAAGTTTCGGAGGGGCATACTGCCACAATCTTCAGACTTCGAAACGTTGGTATCCACATGAAAGTCCACACGGAGTCCCAACCCAGAAGACCATCACAGACATTTTCATCGCCGTGAGAACCACAAATTCAATTCAATTTATTCCTAAAATTTTACGGTTTATAATACCACTTCCGTTAAATTATAAAACCCAGCACCTCGCTTTATGTTTAAAACACGAAGGTGAACATCAAAATTCTTACATCTGATTTTAGTTTTCTATGGCTTTCAAAATGTGTATCGTATTCTTGTGAGTTATGATGTCACGTATTTTTGCAGGAGGTAGCAACATTTCGGAAGAAACAATCGTCTTTATTTTCAGGGTTCACATCTACCCTGAAGATTGGAGCGGCAAGTTCCTTCGAAACGTTGATAAGTACAGGCGTCATAACCCAGAATACTTCACAGCTTCTGTGTTTTATTTGAAGAGGTGATTTTGTCTTTAAACTTAAGTTTGCTACACTGTTCCACTAATTTCTTGTTGTTTTAAACATTTAAAAAATTAATAACAGAAGGCACAAATGACAACGTAGCGAACTTTATGATTCATTTTTTATACTTAATTGTATTGGACATTGTAACTAACAAATTTTTACGCATATTTACGTATGTGTGCATACACAGATTTTCGGGAGGAAGTACGCAAACTGATGGAGATAATATCAAACAATTTTTCATTCCTATTACAAACGCTTACAGAGTTACGAGTGTTCGAAGTTAAAGAGGTGAAGAGGTCTTATTCAACAACCAACACAAATGTTTATAAATCTGCTAATTGTTAAAACTGTCAAAAGCGCAACTTAAATCTACAATGGCTTTCGAACATTTGTGACAATAATTTAATACCTTATGAAATTCAAACACGTATAACTCTGCAACTATTTTAGAAGAAGACACATGTTAATAAAACATTTCCTATAAGTTGATTTATAACATCCTACAATTTGTGAATTTCCTTCCGGACACTTTGCAATTCTGCTGTCTTCAAGTGCTTCGTTTTCGTTGTACTGAGAGACATATTTATTTCCCATAATAATGGCAGCGGTCGTAGTCAAATTTGGAATATTTTCGTTACTATTCTTAAATGCTAACAGCCGCTCGCTTTAAGGTGGTAATAGAATCAAATCCCAAAATGCTACGTGTATTAACTACGACAATGGACGATTTCCAGCGACTTCGGAGTACGTATTAAAGTACTGACCTGAAGTCACGCCTGTCGCAAAAGTCCCATGCTGAGGCGTGGCAGACCACAACTCTTCCATCCTCAGGTTTCTCAATCAGTGCCACACTTTCGTCGTACGACATGCTGTTCTCTGGCAGTCCCAGAGACTTGTAGAATTCGTCCGATACTTGAAACATCTTAAGAGGTCTATAACCCTGTAACGATTACACGTAGAACAATCAGCTCAGAATTTGTCAATCGAAGATACCATTCATATCATTACTTCGCAGTACTCATCCGATATTTCAGTTTAAAAATTGAGTCAGATATCTGGAACATTTTATCTTTCATTATGTTTTATGCAGCACATAATGCGGCCTGGAATACGAGTACACGTAATTGAAAATAAAAACATGTCACTGAATTTTGGAGATCCGAGGTCTGAGACACAAAAGAAATGTTTTACATAATACAAAAATAATACAATTTTTTTTAATTTTAATTAAGGACGTCAGAATTTCAAATTAATGTTAATAACTCAGATTTTAGACATTAGCATACATAATTGAAAATTTATGTTAGGCCTTCCAATGAAATCGGCTCTTTCTCATAGCCGTCAGTTTTATGATTGTTCATTGAGCAGGAGTTGATAAAAAAAATCAAACATTTTTAAAAAATTATTACAAATTCCTGAAATCTATACTGTACTACTTGAAGAAAAGGGAACAACAGCTAAACCGGATTGTGGTTTACCTGATCATTGAGAGACTTCGTAACATCGACACCGGTAGCATTAGGGAAAGGCTTCACAATATCGTAAATGTTCTCCCAACTCTGAGCCCACATGTTGCCTGTAACAGAAGTAAAGCTCTGGTCAGCTTCACAGCTGGTTACTTTTTCACGCATCTCTACTGATCTCTGAAGTAGGTGGTACATCTCATTACCATTGGGCCTTAAAGGGTTGAAACTCTGTTACTGTCGCATTGCAACGGATATGAAGTGAAACAAAATAAACAAGAGAGACACGTTGAGTTTGCTAACACAACACAGAATAAGTCACTGGACATGGTTCAGTAAAACTAGAACAACTTAGTTGACAGTAATTAGCCTAGTGACAAACCCAGAAGATGCGCCGGGATGTAGTTGTCATTGTCACTAATAAAATTCCCGTAGAAGTCCTTCAACTTGCGTCTCACAAACGTGTGTAGTTCCAAGTACAGTGGCTCCACCTGCGTCCACAGCTTCATCATGTCTTCAACAAAATTTTCCGACTCAAACTCGTATCGCCACATCTCTCCGTTGTCACTAAAGCCTAAAACACAATCATAATCTCCTGTTGCAAGATGAACATTTTGAGAAATAATGCAAATTTATCATAAATGTTATTATTTAATGTAAGATTTGAGGTTTTCACAGCGGTGAGTATGAAGATTTCTGTCTTCTGGGTTGTTGCGCCGTGTAGTCTGGTAGATGTTTACCAACGTTTCTGAGGTCATACTGCCTCCGTCATCAGAGTATGAAGATTTCTTTCTTCTGGGTTGTTGCGCCGTGTAGTCTGGTCGATGTTAACCAACGTTTCAGAGGTCATACTGCCTCCGTCATCAGGGCGATGAATTCATCGCCCTGATGACCTCTGAAACGTTGGTAAACATCTACCAGACTACACGGCGCAACAACCGAGAAGACAGAAATCTTCATACTCACCGCTGTGAAAACCTCAATCTTACAAACTATATCGCCCTGATGACGGAGGCAGTATGACATCTAAAACGTTGGTTAACATCTACCAGACTACACGGCGTAACAACCCAGAAGACAGAAATCTTATTATTTAATAGTTACCAGTAGACTTTATAGTGGTGAAACTGTAAGGTACAACACCGCTGATCCTAAAACCCTCCATTTGCTTATGGTCTTCGAATTCGATATTTATATAAAGACTGTCCCACAAACTATTACGTGTTTCATATTACAAAGTATTATGAAGTGCGCTAAGAATTGCCTTCCTGTCATTTAGGAGGCAAAGCTGCATACAAACATCCATGATTGCAGATGTTAATAACATTTCCAATCATTCAGATTCTTTAATCGTATCGGATTCAATATTTGTGACAGAAAAGTTTCAGCTGGACGTAGGCCTACCGTTCTTATTGGCTGCCAAGTTGCTCAGCTCCACATACTTCTTGTAATCTTCCCTCATTTTGGCGCCTGACACTTCTCTCCACATGAACCATGTATACAACAAAGTTACGTAATCTCGGGATGTAGACATGATTCCTTCAAGGTCTGAAACGCATCACAGATTTGATTGACATGTATACATCAAAAAGCAGCTGGTACTTATTGGCTCGTCCTAACCTCATGAGCACAAATCTAAAATCACGTCTTTATGCCATTTGCACTGCCGATTAATGGATATGTTGCTGATTTTAACATCTCTGTAGTACGTTTAATTTTACATGGGAATAAAATATTTGAAAGTAATTACAAAAAGTGGCTTATATTTTAATGGTAACAGCTGTTTTTATCTTTCACAAAAAACTGTTTGCCCTCAGAATAAGTATTTTGGGATTTATATAGGCAAGAAGCGTGAACTCTCGCCCTCAGATAAGACAAGAACGTAGACTGTTTTAGAACAATATACTGAGGAGAAAATTGGATCTAAAAAAAGAATGGCAATGTAGAAATGAATCTTAAGTAAAGACGTTGTTATAAGGTGTTGACTGGATTTAACTGTCTCAGAATACAGTTCGGTGACAGTTTATTTTGAACACTGTAATGAAACTTGTGTTGAGTAAGAGGTGTAAAAATTCTGGAATATCTCAAGGACTTTTATTTATCACCTACTTTGTGGTATATTGCACTCCTTCAGTAGAATTTACTCACTTTTACTTTTAAGGTTGCAGCTTATTATAAAATAAATGAACAAAACATTTTTTTCTAATTTTATTAATGCGTTTTTCAGTATCTCTCCAATTTCTTTTTCGTTTGAAATGTTGTAAATAAATTATTGCCATTCTGTACTTAATATACGTAGGTAGGTAATTTGGCGGCTAATATTGACAGATGTTATTTAAATAAATAAGATTTTAAAACATCCCCATCGTACATACAAAATGCGTTCCATTTTGTTTTAATGATTTTTGGAATGCATTGTTATTTATAACATAAATATATAAATGAATTTTATTAAATGAATATTCATTCACCTGGATCTAGTGACAGGCCCTCTGTAGCGAGATCACATGTTCCATTAGTAATGGGGCAGATCTTAGCAGAGCTGTAAATTGTCGTCATTCTAGTCTCACACCCATTCAACTGCAAATAAAATAGACCAGCAGACGAAATATTTATGTACCAGTTGGGTATGGTTTTAGTTTCCGGCCATTACCTAAATCTTCATAATCTGCTATGTAAAATTTTGTTATGTTCCCTTTAGTATTTAATTATAAGTTAATAAAATTTATGACAAATGCTTTCTTTCATATGTTACATTGAATGTCATGAAGTTACCACAAACCATGAATTAGTACGTTTACAGTTGATATTGCTAAATTGTTTTAGCTTCGTCCATCATGTTCCACAAAAAGAAAAATTGTTTTGGGTGCTGAATCTGCTCCCTTTTTCAAGGGAATTGTGACTCCTGAACTGGATCCGTTAGAGGGGCCTAATCCCAATGAATGGATAATTGTAGTTCGATAAATTAATATTACAGGCTTGTTCAGTAATTATACAAGTAACGAAATATTTATGTGCATAATTTCCACTCGCACATGATAAATTACGTAAAATTCATCACATACTAACCTGACGTAATCTAATAAGACCATTCACATGTATGGAGCTGTTAATACGATATATAAAGGAAGTCTTACAGAATTTGCTTCTGTTTTGTCACCATACAAAATTTCGAAAGACATGCTATGTTTTATAATTTACAAGATTTAAATTAAACATACCCAATATTTTTGTAACAACGAAGAGAGAGTAATCAAGGCATATTCATATGCAGATGGAATATCCAGTGTGTTTCTGCAGGGAACATGTTTTATGGACCTATGTATATTATTTTTTTATATCCATAACAGATTTCAATAAAGTGCTTGAATTTTATGAAACTAGCTAGAAATTTCACTGGAGGTTACATGAAGAACATATTCTTGAATTCTCACTTGAGTTGTGACACTAGGATGTTTATAGAAATATTGAGGTAGGAGAACCTTAGAATTATTATTTACATTTTAAAATATTTAATTGTGCAACATTGTTATGATAATTTACGAAACACGGAACAACAGTATGACTATCGATCGAACTTTGGACTTGCTTTATATTTAGGATAACGTAAATGACTAACCACACTTTTAAGTAAAATGAATATAAAAAATTAAACAAAATAACATGCATACAAATGCTGCGTGTATAAAAATGTCAATATGGCGACGGCGTCAACCATATATATAATTTTTACAAATGTAAATTACACTGTATAATGTATTTGATCATCGTAGCAGATTAACTACGAAAACGTTTATATATTTGAAGTTAGATACGTTTTATCAATTAACATGTCTGTTCACACACATTGCTTTCGAAAGAGGTATGTGAGAGAAAAATGTGTGCACCATACCACAAATACCTTTAAAGCCGAAGTTCACCCGAATATTTAAGCATTCAGCCCGTACCTCAAAGAAAATACAACATTTCAACGTTACAAAGATCAACTAATCAATACCGCTTAAGAAAATAATCCCTGTTAACACTAAGAATCGTTGGAAACACACAAACAAAAGCTACTTGAGTTATTGATTGTTAAAGCAGGTGGGTCACATAAGAAGCAATAGGCTTTAAAGGATTAAACGTTGGCCTGGTGAACTGGATTTCTTTTCAACAGGAAAGAGGGGGGATTTTTGCACAGTATTAGTGTAATGGCGGTATATAAGCTGAAAGTTTCTTGCTTCTAACAGTTGGGGTGTGTGTGTACACAGATGTTAGTACCGCTCTTCTATAGTAGAACATAGGTAGTGGAATGATTCTTGCATTTTTAGATAAAGCTAATGTACATAACCCTAAAACAAGCGTTACAGACACAAAAGAAATGGTACAGCCGAAGGTCTGTGGTAAAGCATCCCGGCGTCTTGAAACATCCACGATGATGGTGGGTTCTTTTCCCAATCGGACAGTAATTCAGACCTTGTGCATGAAGATTCTGGTAAACAGATCTGTACTTTCAAGTTATTCTCTTTTTTGTGGGGGGGGGGGGGGAATCTCTTGGCTTATTTTTCTATTATTCCATTGAGTACTTTGCCTAGTAAATACTGTGCTTTAAAGAGCTTAATATGTTTTGTATAATTATTTTCTGTTAATTTGAACACGTCACTTCTCTCGAGAAATCGATCAGGTTTCAGTTCGATAAAAGACAATAAGCAGGTGCTGAGAGGACTTACCTCGCTCAGCTCTGCATTGTCTAGCGCCGATACACCCAGCACCGACAAAGTTCTGAGTTGCCTTTTCACTGTCTCATCCTCGAAATCTTCCCAGGTAACGTTACTGAAATATTGCTGCCACTGTTCCTTTTCGAACTCAGCAAAGGCTAGAGTCTGATTTTCCTATAAAAGATAGAAACAAAGCAAAATTATATCCGAGGGTTAAGAAGTCACGTATTTTACGACACAAACTGCATTTGGAAATGTCAGATGTCGCAAATCACTCAGGGAAAATATTACCTTTGCCATATTTTTAACTATCTGCTTGAAGCAGAATCCTCTTTTAAAAGCTAATAGTCGCTCAGTTATTCATAAAATTTCCCGCCTTTTACTTAACCTTATGATTCATTACCGTGGCTAAAAGATAATGCTACTGTTATCTACACTCAGATGAATCCAGCCCACATTATCACATTATGTTTATCTAAGATAAATTTTAAGAAAAATCATCCCATCAACACCTAGGAATTACACAGTGATCCCTTCCTTTCACATTTACCACTAAAATTTAGTACGCATTTATTGTCTCTCTTCCACGTGTGCTACATGTTCGCGTATTTTGTATTCTTCAATTTTATCACCATAATAACAAGTGGCCAAGAGAACAAATTATAAAGCTCCTCATTATGCTCTTAAAGGTACAGATATTTTTATCTCTCTGCTATCATTCAACCTTCAGAACCAGACGTAAATGCACAATAAAATTATACCGCCATGTGTGTAAGATCCAGACCGCCCATGCAAAGTCAGTAGCAGCAAATCTCGTACTTTGATGCACAAAACAAGCAGTTTAACAAATTACATTCCGCTCCGCACAGTTATTGCATGAAAATTTTATAAAGGACAAACGCACAACACGAGCTGTTACAATTATTTTATCTTCTGTCATAACTAAGAACATTGTTCCAATAACGCTTCATAAATGTGAACAGAATAACAACAAAATTTTGTGGTTTCATATTCAAACTGCCTGCATCGTATAAGCGAATTCTGCGAAATCATTTCGAAACAAAAGCTATTTGTCTGAAATCGGCATTAACATTTTATAAATTACTATGCATTGCATGCTAATAATACAAGTATAAAAGCTAATTACACTTATTTATGCAAGCAATTGAACCCCACGTTAAATATATTTAGCACGTCATCTTAAACTGATTGTGTCCTTGCTACTAAATGTATTACGCTAATAGACACATTTTCCTCAAAACTTGTTGACATTCGAAATCTTTTTTTTAATGGTGTGTGTAAGTATCAGTCTAGCGCTCAGCTCAGCTTAATTAAGTTACTAACGCATGTAGTTCCATCTTCTTTCATAGCAAGGATAATAATTCCGAGAACATATTCTTTAATTTATTTATGGATGCGTAGACTCTTTTTTAAGACAAACCCCATTCTGTTCCCTGTAAATGAACAATGGAAAAACGCGCATTTAGAGTCGTTATTAAAATTCCTAGGCCAACCTAGTGTCCACATGTATGCGGAAATAGGAAGCCTTGGTTTCGAAATGGCAAGGTGATGGTAGAAATTGGACCAGTTTATGGAGCATTTTTAATAGTTATTGTTTTACATTGGCCACTTTGTATAAATTATCAGTATTTCTGTTAATTTTCTACAAAACATGACCTTTGAATTTTATGGAGACCTGCAACTTTTGTTACAGACTTTTTTTTCGGGGGGGGGGGGGGGGGGGGGTTAAACATACAGAAATAAATATTCAGAAATATATTTAAGTCATTAAGTCAAGTGGTCCGTGGAATAAATTAAAGTGAATGAGACTTACTTATGTATATGTAAGCAATCGTATAAATGATTTGCATATCACGTTTACCGAAATGTTAGCATCTATTTTTGTATTAGTGATAACTAGGGTTCGGATGTTCATGACATGTCATATTTTATTGGGGCTTCTATTTTCATTCTAAACTGAAATTAAACACTAACTGGGTTATCCTAATCACAATTATGCTGTATCAGTTTTGCATATAAATGCATATTTAGGTCATTTTTATGTGTTTGGTCATATTTGTAGTTAAATGCATATTTTGGTTTTATTTTGAGGATAAAATTAATATTTTGGTTATATTTTGGGTATAAAATTCTTACTTGTAACTACATTTCTCAGACATTTTCAGTGAATCCCTCAGTTAGTTAAGATGTCGAAAGTGAAGTGTTCTGATAATGCGAAGTTAAGAGGTTTAGTTAAAGATTTTAGCGAGGAATATTTTAGTTCTGATTGAACAATTCTGTTCTGTAAACTTTGTGAAGTTAAAGTTACAGTTGGTAAGCGATTTAATGAACAACAACATTGTGATACGGCAAAACATAAAAATAATTTGAGCCGACAAACCAGTCGTCAAAGCGAGCAATGACTTCTGTTCGATAACACTGCAGCAACTTCACCATCAAACAGGACATCGGAATTTTCAAAGGACCTGTGTGAAATGATGGCGTCTGCCAACTGAACAAAGTGAACAATGAGCAGTTCAAATTTTTCTTGGAGAAATACATGACTCAGTTAATTCCAGACGAATCAACACTACGAAAAAACTGTGTACCCGCCTGTTATGAAGATGTTCTGAAAAGAATTACTTGTACTGTGGGCGAGAATAAGATTTGTGTTTCAATTGATGAAACAACGGATGTCTGCGGCAGGTATGTAGCGAATTTCGTTATTGGCACTGTCTTTGCTGACCATCCTTGTGACTTATTCCATCTTGATACAGTAAACCACTCCTCTATCGCTGTAATTTTCGATAACGCCATGAAACGTTTCTGATGTCTCAAGTTACAAGACCATATTGTGCGACAATCTAAGGAGATTTTCATTTGAGACCTTGAAAATGCAAATCGTTATATATTGTAATGCTTCCAAGAAAGGAGAATGAAGAAAGGTACTTCATATTTTGAATTTTGTTTATTTATTTACTTGTAATTAATGAATTTGGAATGGATTAAATGCTCTTTCTTAAGATTTATCTTATTTTTATAGGAGCACGTATACTCAACATCTGATGCTGATCCAAAACGAGGCATTTAAAACTTAAGGCGACTGAAGTTTTTGATTAAAATTGCTAGGAAATCAAGTAATGTAATAGTTGTACATGCATATGTAAATAAATAACATGATTGAAATACAAAACGCTTTTTTTAAATTTTAGAGAATATTTTTTAATAACAAATTAGGTCATATTTTGCCTTTTTTGGATCATATTTCGATATTTTTGGGGGCATATTTGCATGCATATTTCTCGGTTTTTTAGGTCATGAACATCCGAACCCTAGTGATAACGATCCGAATCTAACCAGGGAATACCAGGTATTCGAAAGGTCTCGGATTCTATCCCGATCGCTGTAAGTAATACAAAAATGTGTTAATAAAATAACAATCACCTAAACACTGAAGCAGAGTAAAGTCTCGAAACGTCATGACATCCAATGCGTGCACTGTGGACCATACAGCTGTTGCCATCGATTTTTAGCTACTGGTAGGCCTTCCAGGCTGGACAGGTCAAGGAAAGAAAATACCTGTAGCTTTGGATTTCAGTGGGATGGCAACCCTGTTACCTGGCTACAGGCCCAAAATTCCTAGGGGATATTATTTACTACCGACAACCTTCAGCAAAAGTTGTCTGTAGTTCCTTGAATAATTCGTACTGTCTTCTTCTTCATCATCACTATATCAGCTTCCTCTGTGTCTTCTGCATATGATACAGCACCCAATTCTTCCATATGAACAATTCCTCATAGAAATTTTTCAAAAAAATTTAGTGTGAAATTATGTACAGGATTCATCTGGCTTAAGACAGCGTTTCAGTAGCGGAATATTGTACGCACAGTAATGAACTTCCGGGTTTCATAAAAGGTGGGTTAATTTCTTTGCTATTTGAACTACTATCAGCTTAACAACCAGGACTGTGCTCCGTGGAGTCTGTCTGTTCACTGCAGTCTACGTACACATCTACGTTCGAAATAACAGGTTCTGATCTAAGTACAGCAACAAATTTCTGTTCAAGTTTTTAAATTGAATTATCTTTGTGTATGATTTCGTTAGACGTGTACCAACAGTATTAGAAATTTGAAATTGGTTTAGTTCGCCTAGGCCATAGAGTTGATTAGGTTTGTCGAAGAACGAAATTCAATATATTCAGACGTGAAAGTATAGCAACGACTCCCCTCTCCCCAACACACTTGCAGATATCGCATATTGACTTCGAGACACCCTCAAGGGCGTGTCTCTGTGTCTGACAAACAAGGATCAGATGCATTTGCTTCCTTCATATAATTTTCAACTTTTGTCGATGTTTCTTTGTAATAGTCCTCCAAAAGTCAAAACATTTCCATGTTTTATACATACCATTTGACTCAAATGGTGCGAGAGAAATTAACAGAAGTAGCCTGAAGAACGGGAGATGGTGCAGAATCAGCACCATTCTTGCCAACTTCCGAAATGTTTTGAACAATCCACAGAACTCTAAACGACAACGACACTAACGAACAATACACCAACAACAGATTTACAGATACGTAGAAATAAGATTAAAAATATTCACCGCGCATGCGCAGAATATCAATAGAGATTTGCCTCAGAACTCTTACCCTACAATGTTGCATCTAATCTGTAAGGCAATGGAAATCATGAGTAAGTGAATGTAAGCACAATTTCGGTTTGCAGTTTGCGAACGCCTGAACTATTTTATTTTACTGCTCGTTGCGTTCATACTATTTAGAGTAAGGAGTTGTTACTTTTTCGGGAATGGGATATAACTTATATCCCGGTGTTTACAACAAATAATTCTGCTGGTAATATACAGACTTGTTTCCGTTTATCAATTTTCTATTATTTGCTGCTGCAGCAGCGCCGCATATCGATAACTTCATGCATTAAACGTCTGCTACGGAACGAAACAGCGGAAGAAAACAGTTGTGGTCGCACGTTAACCAAAGTTAAGACGGAGGGACTGAAGTGATAAAAGGATTTTATATAGGTCAAAGACTTATGTTCATAAATTCAAGAAATAACACAATAAGGATAATCGGATCATATATACTAACATACAGAGAAGGGAGCATAAATGAACCTTACTGTAGATAACTAGTGGTGAATATATCGGAATTATAACACAGAAGAAGCGAGGGATTACCAAAATTTTATCAATTCCGCGTTGTTTAATTTAAACAGAACCAAACCGAATCCTCAGGATCGTTTAGCAGTCCCACCGTTTGGACAGCCTTGTATTCCAACGTAAGTAACTCAAAGTCAGGCTGGTTCCCAGTTACAGCGAATTGAAACCGAGAGTTGGAACTTTGGCACGTCGAGAGAAAGTCTGTACCTACTGCTAGCACCTTTGTTACAACAACAACAAGTACTTCATGTGAAAGTTACACAAGCTTGAGCTAACTGGTTCTGTTTTCAGCGGTTTTTCCTCGTTCAAATGCAGTTATTTTCAGCATTAGCTGTGGTTTTTCTGTGCCCAACATTCCCCAGTCCAAGATTCAATCCCCCCGAAGCCGGTTTCCTAGCAACAGCTTCCAGTAGCTTCCCTTCAGAAATCTGCTTCTGCAATTCGTCTCACATTTTCTCCTCCTATGATCGCTAATCTAATCTTAGGTTAATTAAAGTTGCTGTTTCCTGTTCAGACTCTAAATAGCGACAAATGAAATGGGTAGGCGATATTAAATGTTGTAGGTAGGGATTTGGATTCATTTCTAATTTGGTTATATAACAACCTTTCCTGAACTGAATTAGTTGCAACTACTCTGTTAATATTTGGTGAAGATTACAAATTATTAAGGTTTTCTTAATGCATTTTATCCATTTTCCTGTTACTTCTCTCTTACGTCCGGATTCCGCACTCCAGCTCCATCAATTTGTAATCTACCCGTCTGGTAAATTTTTATATAGGAAGTGGGAAATGTGTAGGACCAAATTCTAAGTGTAATTCTCCGTAATTAATCTGTTCTTAATTTTTAGTGAACATAATTTTTAATTTATCGTCGTTCCAAAATATTTCATTATTGCCACATATGAAAATAACTGATTAGCTATCATTATCTATATAATGATTTTATCCTTCATTCCGGTAATGTTTTATGAACATATATTTCCCGGCGTTCACCTCTACACAAACCTTCTTACTAACGTATAATAACGTTTTATGGTTTTTCTGTATGGTATTTAAATTTTCGCCTAATAAATTAAAATAATCTTAAAAACGCAACGTAAGTGGCTTTATTTTGCTTATTATTATATAAATATGTAGTAAATTTCTGACTTCTTTAAGCTTAATTTACGTATTTTCCATGTAGTTCATAACGATACTTAATTAACAGTAAACACTTTACTGAAAGAAGATTTCTGTCTTCTGGGTTATTGCGCTGTGTAGTCTGGCCGATGTTAACATCGACCAGACTACACAGCGCAATAACCCAGAAGACAGAAATCTTCATACTCACCGCTGTGAGAACCTCAAGTCTTACACTTTACTGAAAGCTGATGGATCAAAATTTAAAATTGACTTCATCTTTGAAGACTAGTACAATACTGCGTAACATCTGCCAACTTCTAAAGCTTTCAGTATGACAGAAACTGGAACATGGAAAGTACATACGTGTCTTTAAACCAAACGTTTATATGAATGATTTTAGGAAGCAGTAATTGAGCGGCTTAGGATACATTTATACAGATCGCATAACGTTGTTAAGATAGTGAAGTCGTGGAGGTTACGTTTTTCTACGCATGTAGCTAGGCTGGGCGAAGAAATTATACGTCCAACCTTTTTGAGGGAAAACATCGGGGAAAAAGACCATTTGGAAAACAAAGAATAAGATAGGAAGGAAATATTAAGATGGATCTTGGGAAATAGGTTGTGTGTATGGGAGATGCATAGAACTGGCTAGAATCGTGTTATTTTGCAGGTATATCGGTCTTATTGGCATGTAATTGGTTAATTGAAATAGTGAAAGTGATGTAGTAAAATAATAAGCATTGGCGTATAGAAAACCTACATATATCTGTGTAGGGCTATTGAATATGTAATACAGATTCAACAAGATTTGGAAAAGACGTAGCAGGTTATGAGCTTTCCATCAGAACTAAACAAATAATGAATTTGGAAACGCAAATATTAAAAATAAATACGTACATTTTAATAATCAGTATGCATATTCACACACTGTAATTTTATCCGTCGGATTTAATGTACTATATAGCTAAATTAAGCCCACATTTCTTATTACAATAAATATCCAATGGAAGCATTCATATTGGTTTTACTTTCAAAACTATGATGTTTAGGTCTTGTATATTGAATCGCTTTCAGATACATTTTTAACAAAATCGCATAATGTTATAATATTTAAAATTGGTAAAATAAAACGGAAACTCACATCCCAAACCATGCATTACTTTTCCAAAATGTAGTGACAATCATTTTACTTACAAGTTCTTGAACTTTTGTTTTATTCTCAACATCAGTCTGATAATTCCAGGACGCTAGACTATATTTCCTGCACGCTTCGGAAACCATTGTCTCGTATTCTGTTGCCAAATACGCTGATAATTTATCTTCCACCGTACTGAAATGTTGAGGTACACAAAACAACACGTCTACCAACAAGAGAAACAAAACACTTTCTGTCCGCAACATTGTTACACCTCTCGCTTGCCCTGGCAAAAGGGAACTGAAAGTTTTCACAGTGAACTGTATCCTATAAGAGCAACTATGCTTACTGCTCTCCCCAAGGAAATACCTGGGCGTCACGTGTATCAGACTCGACCGTAGTTGAACGAACATACCGAAACGATGTTTTAAACTCGATGTGTTGCAGGAGAGAAACTCAGAAGGAAAATCGATAGACACTAGAGCTTACCGTTGGGATTAAGATAAATGCGAGAAACGCTCTTGATGGTCAAGGAGGGAAAAAAGAGAGAGAGAGATAGAAACAGAAGTCATTAACTAAACCGTAGATGAAATGTCAGTATTCTACTCGGTAAAGTTATAACGAAGTATTACTTCTGTCTCAAATCATGCAGTGATCCTGTCTCGATAGGAAATAAAATGTATTCCTGCAGAAAAATATTATTTTGTATTGTCATTTAATTTACAAACTATCCAAAATGTAAAGGAAAGTTAATTATATTTCACACTAAATGTTACAAATTGCCTTGTAATCTACTTATTTTAACACGAAAAGTATTCATTACTGGTATTTATAAAATTACTCGTAAAATTGATAATCTGTAAATAATTTACTTTCGTGAAAATTCATTAATGAATTTTAGCCTTGAATTACTTATAACTTATTCATCAAACATTACTTACATTGATTAGAAATCACAATCAGTTTACACGAATGTTTGCAGAATAAAAAAATACATAAATACAATTATGATCGTATGAACTGAGGTCATGTAGCTCAGAATGGTCACCAGGAACCGGATTGTTGGAAATTACTTTTAAGAGTTCGGGCCACAAAAAGGCGCGACATTTCTTGAATAGCGGAACGACAGTAAGCTACTCAAGAAGGACTGTTCCCTATGCAGTTAGTTTGTTAATATAGTTTGTAATTTTTGCGGAATACTGGATGTTTTTAAGAACTGTCCTTGAATTTGAGAAATGCTTCAGAATAAAACAGTGCATATGCACTACGGTGAGATATCTTCAACAAGGAAGTAATTTATTTTATACCTTCATTACTTCTATATGACACATTACAAATTGACCTGATGTCATTGAAAAGCTTTTTTTCGAAGGTAAATAACAAGTTAAATGCAGTTTTATTATAAGATATGGCGACATAATTACACAGAATTTGGACATAGCCTTGTATTATTTTTCTACGTAATCGCTTTCGTTTTAAATGCATTTGGTTTAGCTGTCTACATGTTTACTCTCCATCAAAAGAAAATGTTTTCTGTCGGTCGAGTGTTTGAACATTCTCACTCGTTCTCTTCCCACTATTAAAGCCCGTTTCTCGTAAATTTATCAGTGCTGATTATTCGGTTGTCCCGGATACTTTGATCCTTCTACTTCTTGAATTAATCAAGGAAATATCAGTTACTATAAAAAAAATTTCGGATAATTTCAGTTTAAATTTCTGAATGTAAAACCAGAGTGACGGATATTCTCCTAAGTAACTCATGCCAGTTTTTTATACGATAATGTGTCCTGTCCCTTGTCACTGAAATTAGCAAACTTACACAGAGAGATGGACGAACAAACAAAAACACAAGCATCAAAAATCAATTTTAAAGGAACCGTTCCTGGAATAGAACACAATCCGTAGCTTCTCATTAAGTGCGTGTGTTTGTGGAAGACGATAAACGCGTGTGGCGTCTGTGATTATTTGCGCCTGCATAAAATTTTGTTTAAATATTCTGTACCCAGCAAATGTTAGAAATAGATAACATCTGACTAACTATAAAGGCGGTTAGCAGTGGGAATGAGAATAACAAATATCACATCGTACACAAGGTCACTGTGATAAGGGTCCGATACAGAATACAACGCACGAACGATAAGTTCTACCTCCATCATCGCCCTGATGATGGAGGTAGGAGTATTTCTGAAGCTGAGGACGAGGACGGAGATGGTTATCGAAACGTTATTTCACCTCTCAACCGCTCGACACGGCTGGTAGCCCAAGAATAATTCATTATATCTCTAAAATTATATCTTAAATTCTCTGAAATTATCATCATTTTTCCTGGATGCGGTTCCTTTCCAAGGTTTTACTGGCCGAAGTGTTGGGTCATTTCAACTTTTTCTGCGGTTTGGGCTTAACCATTGCGTAGTGTTTAGTCTTGATGAACAAGGACATTCTTGGGCAGGCACTATCGCCAAGTTATACAATACATGTAAGACTTGAGGTTCTCACAGCGGTGAGTATGAAGATTTCTGTCTTCTGGGTTATTGCGCTGTGTAGTCTGGTCGATGTTAACATCGACCAGACTACACAGCGCAATAACCCAGAAGACAGAAATCTTTATACAATACATCAAAAAGAAAGAGCTCACTAAGTAAGAAGGTAAGTCTCATCTGGATCAAACCCCGTTTGTGACATGGTATATTGTGTTCAGGAAAATGCAGTTAGTCACATGAACTTATCTTCTCCTTTAAACTTAACTGTAATTCATACACTTAAATAACGATCCCAACATTCAGAATAATTGCCTAATCTAAAATCTTTCTGTCTCATTATTTTTCTGAAGTCTGACAACTGAGGGCCTTGGCTCAAGTCGAAACCTTTTTTTTAGAAAGATTAAGACATCTGAATGAAAGATTTTATTTTCATAATAATTGTTCATTGAACCCTTATACCATTTTGTCTACATAGAGTGAGATAAATATTAGAACATGGCATTATTAATATATTCAACGTATACTTACAAGTGCTTCAACGTTGGTGATATTTTCTAAGTCCGTCATATAATTCCAGGATGCCAAGTTGTACTCTCTGCACTTTTCTGAGGCTGATATCTCATAATCTTCCAAGATGCTTATAATTTCATCTTCTGTAAATTTACTATATGGTGGAGGAATAGAATAAACCAAATTCGTCAGAAATAATAGCCAAAGAGCAATGATTACTCGCGACATTTTCTAATCCTGTCAGCGATCAACTGCAGGAGTATAACGCGGACTGTATCTTATAAGATACCTCTAGCCTGAACAGATATCAGAAAAATAGTACTACTTTTATCGCGAGGTAATTATCTTTCGGTACCGATATGATATTTCGATTAATCGCATAAAATAATGAAGTGCTGTGCTGTAAGCGTGTGAAAGCTATTGAAAGATGCATTAGAAATATATATGATAATGGGAACACAATGGAATATCCATCTTCATGTTCACAGCAGGGGTGGTGATGGATGAGTGTTGAAATTTTACGAAGTAATGGTTATCGAATAGAAATCATATTTCTCTGGAAATAAACTTGCTGGTATTTATGAATAACGGATTGGCCATTTTGATTAAATTAGGGGAAAACAATGCATTATGCAACAGTACTCCGTAGGATTTGAGGTTTCACGGCGGTAAGTTTGAAGATGGCTGTCTTCAGGGTTGTTGCGCCCTGACGGTGGAGGCAGCAATGACCTCCGAAACGTCGGTAAACTTTTACTAGACTACATGGCGCAACAATCTAGAAGACAGCCATCAACAGTACTCTGATATGAGTAATTGTAACGCGGTGCTTATTTCTACTTATTTTTCAAAATGATACGATTTGATGCTACATAACCTAAGCAGTTATTAAAGTGTCATTAAATAACCCAGGAATAGATTAATCAATCACAGGATGAGTAGGTTTCAAAAACTGGAAAAGGGGGTGAAATTGAACAAATTTGTTTCAAAATCAAATTTATCTTTTGATTAGCTGGTTGGTTTTATTTTATTGTGCTGTGTGGTATGGGCTGTTTTAGTGAATGAGAAATGTGTGGAATTACGACTTATTTACGTTTTGTTCTTGTATGTAAGTCATTAGAATTGTTAATTACTTTATATGATCTAAAGTACCAACAACAAACAGGGAGAAACTTAGTCAAGGGATGTACCCCAATCGAGATATGAACCAGACTTCTTTCGAATCCAGGTCAGACACCTACAACCGAATTTAAATACTTTTTGATTAATGTTACGGTGATAAGATTAACTTCTGATTATAAAGTATTGTATTATAATAATACAAAAAACGCAGAGGTATTGAAAATAGTCCCTGATCAGTTGATCTTATCGAAAGCTTCGATCAAATTAAGCATAATATAATCTGAATAGTTGGATTTTTGTACTCCGTCCATCGTCTGATGTTAAAAATTATAAGTTTCGAGGACTATTTCTCCAGTGATTGAAATTAGCTGAATCTAAAAGACCCCATAGAGTAGGTGGCCCCTTCACCATGCCCGAACACAAGGACAGATCTAGTCCTAGAAATGATGTATAATTTAAAACGTCAGATGACCAACAGAGTCCAAAAACCAAATAATCTAGATATTACACCACAGTCAGAACCCTTCAGAATAGATAATGTTATTTATTCTCGTGCTCACATTTAAGATAAGATGTAGCAGATAAACTTCATAAATTAATTAGATGTATCAAACGCTTTCAATCTATAATATTAGATTTACCTTGAAATTAGGTCACATAAATTTATAGAATTCTATTATTATCAAGTTTAGTGTATACAAAAACAATCATCTTACGGCAAACGCAAGCGATTAAAGAAAGCAATACTAATAAATGTCTATCATTTTCTGAGATTACGAACTTTATGAAGACAACCCAGAATTGATACTACCGGTCAATAAAGATATTGTTTTATAAGTAGACGCAGGTGAAAACTTTTTTGAACGTGACATAAAACCAAACTCAGTAAGTACGTCACAATAAGATAAGTAATTCGAGAATGTCTCAAAATTTAATTATCTGGAAACAACACTCACAGACAAGTAAACTTCACTATGAAGAAAAAGAATGATAATTTCTGAAAATTTTTGTTCAATTCGAAAATTGGTATCTATAAAGATTGAAGTGATCAATTTTGGTTCTCGCATAATGGGAAACCTCACCTGTAGGTCACCTAGCATTGCTAGAAGAGCATAACATGGTCTTTAGCCTAGAACGTGTTTATATGTGATTAGAATTGAGCAGACAAGGATTGAATAGAGACTTTTATTATAAAAATTCTGTCTTTTGGGATTTTGCCCTTTGTATTCTGGTAGAATTTGACCGACGTTTCAGAGATTTTTCCAGTTTACTGCCCCAAGATCGCCCTGAGGAAGGCAGTAAGCACCTTTGAAACGTCGGTCAATTTCTGCCAGACTACATTGCGCAACAACCCAGAAGAGAATCAACTTCTAACTTGTCGCCGTGAGAAACCGAAATGTCACGTACAGAAATGTATTTGTGAAACCTCTTGGAAGACTGAGCAGACGAGCGGATAGCAGTAAGTTGGATTAAAGGGAAATTGACTATAAGGATCAGAGGCACATGTAACTCGTTCAGGATCGCGACCAATGGTTGTGGGCCCCAGTCCGTAGCGAATCATGCTACGCATAAATTATGTCCTTGATGTTTAACCGCATAATGACAAGCAGATCCTTGCGAACACTGCAAATTATCGTAATTTTAAAACAATTCTTATTTTCTGAACCGTTACTAGAAGGAGCATGGTCTCAGAAATGTATTGTTTAGTAAGGCTCGGACATTAGAGTAGCATGTTCGAATGCCACTTGGGATATGTATGTCCGCGTTGTATGTGTTGTAATACCCTGTGTAGGTGGATCACTTTACGACAGGATATTCCCACTTCTAAAGAGTTATAAAAATATCTAAAATATTTTTGTAGTCATTCCTAAAAACAAAATAATATTTATTGAAAATGCATATTGCCGGAATTTTTAAAATAATTTAAATTATTCCATAATGTTACTTCTCATTTGATTGAGTTTTTAAAATTAGTATAGCACCCGTTAAAGTAAAAGACCTACATTGTATTCCTTTTTGTGCTCTCTTCAAAACTAAAGACAATTTTATTTGAATATGTATCACATGTCTTGCCGCCACAAGTATGTTTTCCATTTACAGTGCTACATGATAATTGCACCTACGAAAGTCCTCTTAAGACAGGTTTCCGAAGTCTGCCAAGTCGGTCATCGTCTAAATAATTGCTGTGGACTGACCTACTTGCGTACAAATGTCACTCTCCTCAATACAAGTCTCAGGTTTTGAATATAACTCTTGTCAGCTGGTTAGAATCCTTCTCAAACACGAAATATAGTAAATTCCACATTGGATCGAGCTCGGTGTTAAAGTGTTCCAACGCCTCTTGCAAGTATTGTGATGTCGAATCCAATTTTCAAACACAACATCTGAATCTGTAACCTACATAAGTGTGTAAATATTTCGCTTACATTATGCGAGTCTGTGACAGCTGTAAACCTGACCTTTTCCAACAAAAGGTGGAATATAAAACTTACATATTCTATTATAATTTGTGCCAACGCTTAGGCGGCTAGGTCAAGAGACTCGCATTCGATTTAGGGTGACGAAGTGGTAATGAAGCAAATTTTTCTCCGAATTATTTACTTTTCCCCTGCCAATCGTCATTTCATCATTGCTTCGCTCCCATATGTCACCACTTCATGAAATTTGCTACAGTCCTGGCGAAGCAGCGCATTATTATAACCTCGGCCCGAAGTTAGGGACTCCACCCTTGACCGGCATCGGAGTAGGACCAGCTCAATTTATCTCAAAACACAACAAAAACAACGTTAAATATTTTACATAATTTTCTAATACCTGACTCTAAACTAGGCTAGAGAACCTAATTCGCAGAATAGAAGACAACAAGTAGATGACTGTCATCTGGGTCATTGCGCCTTATAATCTGATATAAGTTTACCGACGTTTCAGATGTTCTTGCTGCCTCCATCATCAGAACAACAATCCAGAAGACAGCCATCTACATACTCGCCGAAGTGAAAACCTAAAATTTTATAAGAAGACAACAGATTTTGATCTGCATTGAAGCAAGCATTCCCAGAATTTGGTTTCCTCGTGAATGCAATCCTCTATTATTAATGCTGTTTCATCATATTTTAAATCTGCCATATTTTTCAAAGGATGTATTAGTTAATTTTATATGTTGTCTGGTGACAAGACAAGGACATGTAGGTACTTACAACTTAAAGACTAACTTCCTTAATGTCATCTAACAAAGCTTCTAAATTTTCTTCATGATATTTATTTTTTCAGCCAATAAATTAATATAAACATCATATTTCAGAAACTGGTGTGTCCCATTTATTTCCAGTCCCTGTTTTCTTGGACATTCCAGATGGCGTATTCTAAAGCAACCTTGCAAAGCTGTGATAATAAAGCATCTCCTTTGTTACGGACCATTATGAATAAGAATTACATCATACAGATGGTTACTTATGCGGACTTTAGTACGGGTTTCATGGGTATACCGAATTCGATGAGAACTGTAATATAATGTGGCCTACTCCCTCTTAACTGAATCAGAATCTTTCTTGAAATCTGTGAATACCTGGATTCTTTATCCAGTATCTAGCGGATTAAGTTTGTCTAATCAGCAGTTGATCAATTACTTCGAAATTTACGCAGATTATTTCTATTAATTTCTTGTACGTAATGTGACTCAGTTGCAACACATTTTGTGACAAAGTCATGTGACCGTTTAATACTAAGAGATTCTTGATGACGACCTCGTGAAGTCGAAACATGTAGTAGAAGCGTAATTATAAAGTTAATAAATAGGTTGTGTAGGCGGTAATATTATATTTACATGTAGGGCTATGTTCTTTCTCATTAGACACTAAGTGAAATCTTTAAACTTACGTGTAATATTGTTTTAATATTATTGTTGTTCTATCCTGTACCGCAACCTAATTTATTACTCACTTGTTCAATTAACTTATTATATAAAGCATTTTTATCGTATATGAACTTCTTTTATGGATTTTGAAATCTTTTAAAAATTAAATTTTTATTCTTTGTATTTTGCCCACTTTTCGCTAAGTTCAAACATATGTTACATTCTCATACTTCACCAGACAAAAGGAACAACTAAAATATAGAATCTTGTTTTTGTTGGCTAATATTTAAAAGCCAATACCTACTTACATAACGTATTTGTGTTAGCTTCAGCTTCGTTCCTTCTTTTCTGTATAAGTCCTTATTATCTGGGGAATAGTGTGGCACACGTTCTATGAAAGACGATGTCTATCAGAGACCAGCATTTGCCGGAGATGAAACTCATCTCCTATGTTCGAACGCACAACCACATAAGCAATTTAGGGGTTGACAATTTGATTGAAAGTTAAAATAGGTTCATGCTGAACTGTTAAAGATAATGACAAAGTTCAAAACGTTGGGCTATATTTAAGCATGTATAAAGAAAAATGTATAAGATCAGCGATAAATTCTGAGGATGAATAAATCATACGCGCAAGGGTTGCAAAGATAACAGTAGTAAAGTTTAAAACAAAAATTGAGAATATAGAACAATGAAACTAATGTAAAGATATTTAGAAGTGGGCATAGGACCTGGGAGTCATGCCCATCATTGTAACTGTAACCAAAAGCATTAATAAATGTCGGTGCTGAACGGTAATTAGACCACAGTTACATATTCTACTCTGACACGTCATCAGATGCGAAGTATTAATATTTTTTATACAAATGCGTAAAACATGGTCTAGATACAGAATGAAACGTAGGAGTACTTGGATCCAATGTCCATTAATCAAATTATGATTCACTAAAACAAACGTTAACGAAAAAATTATTGATAACATTCAAGAGTATCAAATGATAAAATTTGCAAACATCAGTGAAAATATATGGAATAGAATATAACAACGATGGAATATTTGGTTATTAGCACGGAGTTTATATAGGCTGCATAAGTTATCAAGATGAACTGAGAGAAAGGGAATGTTTGGTTGTAAAAAACAGATAATTTTGATGTTCTTCGTTTATAAGGTATGTTTATCGCTGCACGTTTAAACATATTTATTTGATAGATAAGAATTAACGCCTTCGTGTTGTATTAAAGTGAAATACTAAATATTTAAAATGTTTAATTAATTATGTATGAGAATATATATTATTTTTATTTGTACGGCTGCCTTGTTCCATCTCCACAGGATAGTGAAACGTTTAGTGATGTGATCGCCAACCTTCGCTAGCGGAGAAGGCACTCGAAGAAGAAGAAGTCCCTTTAGAAACTGCAATTTTAATCTTCCTTTGGATAAGTGGAAATTATATGAAAAAATAGTTTTGCGGAACAAAATATTAGTTTACTGGTAAATCTAAGATGGCTGTCTTCTTGGTTGATGCGCCGTGTAGTCTGTGATGATGGAGACAGCATGGATCTCTGAAACGTCGGTAAACGTACACCAGACTACACAGCGCAACAACCAAGAAGACAGCCATCTTAAAACTCACCGTCGTGAAAAACTCAAATCATACTTACTGGTAAATCAGTCATATTTCAAATTAATCCTCATTGTATACGCATCGTAATGTACTCAGACTGACTTTTTTTTGTCGAAGTTCGGCATTAATCGCTTCTCTCTTCCGCCATGGCTTCAGATATGAAACCTATTATGTCTTACAAAGTAGCCTATTGGCCAGGGTGGGCCAACGTTTTTCTTCTCTCGGGCCACGAATAGTTTTCTTATCGAACCGAATGTCAAGACAGCCCTTCTGGCATTATTTTTTAAAACTACGTTTAACAACAGACCTACTTATTCAGAAATAACAAATTGTCGAAATATATGATGTAGTACAAATACTATTACAATGCACAACAAATTATTATAAAGTTAAATATTATTTTAAATTTACTCCTGCAACAGATTGTGTCTGACAATTTTCACCTAGTAAATTTTCTGCGGGACTTTAAAATTAGTGCCAATTTTGATACTTTTACGCAGATCAGTAGACGAGTTAAGAATCACGATCTATTTTTAATATCCTTCAAAGTAATAAAAATGAGCTTGTAGCGATTAGTAACAAATTAACAGATAATGTCACGAACATGGTTGCAAGTGATCTCGGCCCGGATGTGGACCGCGGACCGCCAGTTAGACCATATTAATATAAGCATATTTATTGAAGAAAAGAAAACTTCATGCCGTAGCCGTGCTATCAATATAGTTTATTTAACAATGCTGACAGTAGCCTAGACTGTACAGGGTCATATGCTAGAATAATTAATGAATTAGAAGGGATATGAAAGGAGATATTACGTCAAAATTAAGCCACAACTGCTTTCTTCCTCATTTTTTCCAGTTTATTATTCACTAGTTCATCATTCGACGCTTTTTAATCTGAGGCATTAGCAGTGTCATAAAATAAAGTTATGTAATTCAGTATTCTGGTTAAATATCGAATCGGATTGAATTTTTAGCACGTGCATATATTATGAAATCTTGAGACTAACAAGGCGACAGTGAAATTGTTGCATAATATTGTAAAGACTTTATTAAATATCAGTATATGGATCAGTTCAAGTAATTAAATACTAAATTGAGTCGAAGGTCTTTAATCTTTGTACTTCAGAAATGAGCCTTCGTAATCAGTGATCCATGAAGACAAATCTTGGGGCTTTCACTGAGTCTGAACAATTTCACTTATTCCCAGTGCTGACTCAAAAGGGTGTTACGAAAAGGAGTGAACTTGCTGACAGACGTTGACTTTGTTTGGTCAGTGTGTGAAATACGTCCCTGTGCTTAATCACCATCCCGTGAAGACGTGCGCGGAGTGAAGGTGAAGTTCCAGACATTAACCTCGGCGTAAAATTAAAATGAATGGTCAGATTCACGCTCCAATTCCATTCTCTGGTGAAAAACCACTCAGTACCCATTGGATGGAAAGTTGAGCGTACTCCAGAGTGAGTCTGGATCAGAGATGAATTATTGTCACGTTGACACAATTGACAGAAATGCAATAATGCAGGTCTATGTTCCTATTTAATATAATTATCATATTTATCCACAAAAGCACAAATATGATATTTGAAACCGTAGCTCGTCTGAATAATATCAGTAATCCAGTCCCTACCGCAAAGAAAACACTTCGCGTCTCCAAATATTAGTTTGTTGATGCAGTGCAAAGAAATATTACACTCTGTGATCAAAATGCATAGTTACTTATAAACGAAAGTTGTACATACAGTTACCATTGGTCTTCAAACGAATCGTTTACCGCGCCTTTTAATTCCTTGTTTCTAAATGTGCAACAGAATTAGTTTATTGTATTCTTAACATAATCATGCCTTCGACTGTTTTAGGGTCAGAGCTATCGAATAAAAAATTATAAGTCGGCATGGATTTGTAAAATCTATAACATGACAAAGCAAATCACTTCATACATTAATGTGCACAATGTTAACATCTATACCTATGGACATATGAAGTGATAATATTAAAATGAATCCTAGAGGAAAACGTTGTGAAGCTGTTAATTGAACTAAACTTGTCCACGATATAGATCACTAGGCAAAATTTGTAGTAAAGTGACGAACTTTGATACTGAGTAATAGCCAGCTGCTCTGTGAAGGCCGTGTGCTATGTAGTTCACATAATTTATTCATTCCAAGTTCAAAATAATGTGTCTGTGTGGTGGATTGAAAGTTGATTAATAACCCAAATAGTTCAGTTCAGAAACACGCAGAAATTTGCAGTGTCTGAAAGCAGAGACGAGTTTTTATTGTACAGTACAGATGAAATTTATTGCTGAAGACCTCTCATGATTAATCTCAATTAGCGGTTTCATGTCTTTTGAAGTGTGTTAAACAGAGAGGGAACGTGGCCTTCTTTCGTCAGAGCTGCAAGTGTTGTGTGCCAGCTGATAAGTATTTATCGAAACCTCAGTTACACAGGAAATGAGTCATGCTAACTTCTACTTCATGATCATGTATTTTAATGCTACTTCCGTCCGAAATTTTCTGTTTATTAAATATGTACCGGCAAACCAAGAGCTCTCATTAAATCAATTCTGATTTAATTTAACCCACCAAGACATCAGTGGGAGCATTTTATTGAAAAATTTCCTCGAGTTAACAATCCTATACTAAATATTAAATTCAGCAACACGCATATTTATGAAACAAAATTATAACGCAGAAAGAGAATGCAGCAACATGACTCGAAGCTTTGACCAAATTTCTGAGTTTTCGTGCTATTTAGAGTAATTTATCCCACTCAGTTTAAAGTATCCAGATCGATCATTGCCACGCATTTACACAAAATACATAATGTAATAACTACCATAATATGTTTTCGCCTAACTGAATAGACGGACGTGTTGGTGAGTGGACTGAATATAATTTGAGCCACAGTGTCTCTTGAAGTCAGCGATTAATCTTAGTGACAGATATTTCTCAACGGTTGTATGTCACACCGCACAGTTCAGCTGATCATAGCATGTATCAGCGGAGCGAATTCTGAGAAAGGCCACATTACATTATACGAAACTCAGCCTCGTTTGTTTTTCGTCCTATTAGGTCTATACTACATACACAATGTAGGTGTACGAGAGTTTTAAGCTGTATTTACCAAAAACAGAAATAGATAAGCAGGGATGTAGTCCTAAAAACAAAAGGAAAAGACCATTTTTTGAAACTGTTGTCTTTAACACTCTAAAACACAAAGTTCGTCTTCATAATAGTTATAAATTAAGTTACTACCTCAAATAAAACACACAACACTTCTCCATTATAACAGATAATTAATGCTGTTTCGCGGAAACACTGCTAATGATGAGAATCATAATTATTCATACATAAACTCTGTAAGGAAAATGCAGTTGTTGGGACAAAAATTGACCGCTGTACTTTAGAAAGTTAAAATAAGTGCAAGGGTGTCTCCTCGGCAGACACTCTGTATCTCTTTGGACAGCCCTGGTTTGACAGCAGCTAAGAAAATAAAATAAAATTCGGTGTGGGGTTTCTGAAGAAAAAAATGTCATTGTGGTCTGTCTTGGACTTTAATTTATATCGGGGTAGGCATACACACATGTAATTTTCGTCTGTAACAGACTATGTTCATCCAAAAACAAATCATATTCCTGCAAACTAATATTTATGACTTTTATAAGCACTTCCAAACAAGATAGTAGCACGAAAGAGTTGAAGGTAAATAATAAAATCTGAAAGGGATTAAGCCGTTCAAAAGAATCATCCCCCGATGGATTTCAATGTTTCTGCTACACCAGTGTTAACATATTCGACCTCAGGGAACTTGTTATTTTGAACGGACACATAAATATGCGCATCATAATTTTGTTTCTTTACTTCATGACTGAGCATATATGACGACATTCTGTTTTGAACCAACAATAGACTCAGTATTTCCTGTAATCGAATTTCGTTCTATGTTCCTAGTTTGTTATGACGTGAAAATTGGCATAGGCCTATAAATATAGGCAGCTCACTGTTAATATGTAAATAAGAACTGAAATACGTACATTTTAACAACCTTTCTTTGCATGAAGTGTGCGTTTTCACTTCGACGATCTAAAATAAATACTTCTCGGACGATCAACCTAGTAATTACAGAGTTAAAACCGACGTTTCGGGGCCCTGTCTATCTCCGTCACTATAAACCGACGTCCGATATACCCGACACGTATTAGACGTCTGGGACAGAAATTTGTTCATAAAGTCGAATTCTTAATTATTATCGACACAACCGATAGCCCGAGAAGACCTAAGATTTTCATTACGCTTAAATAAAATGTGTATGTCTGCATTTTTTCAGCAACAGCTTGTCATACGAATACGTCCATATAATAGATGGCTCATGACGTTAAAGTCTACAAATTTCGTTCATTTGTTTTAATTCCAGAACTTAACTTCCTATACTTTGAGATAAAAATAACGCATTACGTTGCAATATAAATGCGGAATTTGACGACACATTGCCTGGTATTGCGAATGACAGGTAGCCATGGACAATAATCTCGTGATGTCATAAAACACGAACGTCATCGTAGCAAGGGTCACATCGAGATAAAGTCGAAGGCTGTTATCAAGTTAATAAAGAATTCGATAGAGCCTCAGAATAAATTATCTGATTGCCGCTTTCATGATTTCTTCCAGATGGTATATTCCCTTAAAGTTTCTAAACTAAAATTTTGTATGCATTTCTCATTTTCCTCCATTTTCCTTCCATCTCATCATCCTTGGATATAATCACTATAATAAGATTTGTTGAAGAGTAAGAATTATTTAAGCCCCTCATTATGCAGTATTATACATTCTCTTATTTTCTGTCTCACATGTTCAAATATTCCCTGTAATGCTTTCTCCTCAATTACCATGTTGACTGATTACGTTTCACAACCACACAGCTTCTATATTGGAATTATTTCACCGATATCATTCCTAAATATCGATATTGTGTAATAAACTATCTTAACTCTAAGGTAATATTGTCTTCTTATCATCGCAGGGGAGGAAATGTAGTTTTACGACCTCGCGTGAACAGGAACCTCTTGATCGTTCGCACGAAAACACTTCTCGAGTGTAACGCTGGTGTCTTCAGTCAGCACAAATACGTGCAGCAGGCAACAGGTTTATCGTGTGTGCTTAAGCAGAGGCATTTAGTTAATTTATTATTTGAGTGATTGTTGAGTGGTTCTCCCTCCACCCAGGTAACTGAAATTTTGTGTGTTTATTACTCTCTGGGTTCATTTTCTCCACCATCAAGCAACTCAGACTTACTTTCAAGTGCAGCAGCCTTCGGCAACAGGGGATTTGAAACATCCTGCTGGTTTTATTTTGAAGACAGTTTTGCCAACTTTGGTATTTAATTTTATGTATTCATGATTTTTAATTGGTGTGAGCTGAAAATCGGCCATTTTCTCACCAAAGATCCGCGTTTGCAGCGGACATGGCTGTAAGAACTCCGGAAAGCTATTAGGAAACTTTTGGATTACAGTTACTGTGTATTTGTGTTAGTACTAATTTTTTGTGTTTAATGACGGAACAGGCTACTTTGTCTTCGATGACTGTTAACAGCTGCTGCTGTACTTCTATAAAGACCTTGTTGATTTTATCAAGAGCGGTGTTTCGGGTCGCAACCCCAGCGGTTGGCAACAGCTTGCTGTAATCTCTTCACACGATTTGCAGTCTTTTTCACCATTAACATTCGTTTTCATTTCATTTATGTAAACACGGTTGTATGTAACGAATGTTTAATTTTACTTGCATTTGTTTGTTAATTAATAATGTTTCTTGTCCATGTTAGACGTCTTACCTAAATGTGTTCATAGAAGTATTTTTCTTTATATTTAATTTAATTTATAGGTCATATAATCAAAGGTATAGAAACTTATGTGAGACGAGAATTTAGGTACACATGTTTTTATAATACTGTTTACCTCTTCGTGTTTCTTACATTTCGTGAATCCTTTGAATTATTAAAGGAACAAAGGAAAAATTCATATAATCGCTTCTGTACATTTTCAAATATATAACGGCGTGATTTATTATAAAACACTATAGTTTGGTGTCAGAAGATAACAAAAAACAATAATGTCGATGTGTATGAAAGTTTGCGGATGACAGTTGTATGCATTATACATCCGCCATTCCCACGTTTCTGTGTATATAGATGTTTTTAAAACACACGCGAAAATTGACAAAGTTTGATGTTTTTATTTTGTACAAAAACAATCACGTGTGCGACTAAAATAATTTTAGTACCACTGTTATTGCATTGCATTGTGGATAGAAGGACTCGTGAGGGGAAGAAAAAGATTATTTCTTTGTGATAGCCTAGCAACGAGACTGGACGTAATACAACCAACTTCATTGCAAGGGGATTACAGACAACATAAAATTTCATAGAAGTGCCTCTTTTTAAAGAGTGAGTTCTGTTTTGTATTTCGTTTTAGATAAATCATTTTCTGTAATTCGACAAACCAAACTGCCGTTTCATATTTCTGAGTCGGTATCGTAAAAAAAGGAAATCAATAGGCAGGTAATGATTGCGTGTTTCAGCATGGGTCGTTCTGCAGTACAAAGGTGAGGAGGCATGGCGAAGAGAGATAGCATTGTGTAGTGCGCACGAACTCCCCTATTGCAGTGTTGTGCTAGACGAACAGAATGACGAACATTCTTAGCTTGTCGGTTATAGCTGCAGTTTGTGTAGTCGTCGCAGGTAACGCTGAAGAGGAAGGAGCAAATACCCACGTCTTGCTTGGAGAGTTTGACTTGGACGACCAATGTCACAGAATAGGAGAGACAGAGTGGACGTTTCTCACAAGGTCAGACCATCCTGACACCAGCGTGCTGCAGCAGAGCAAGGTAAGTGACGTGAATATGTTTGTCATTATGACGTAGGAAATTGAAGTGATGATAAGACGTAAACTTTATTTTATGTTATGTGCAAGATAAATACTCTTACGTTTCCTTACTGAAACTATGGTCTAATCTTTGTAAGAACTTTATACAAGTCTTTATATTCTCACGTTGTTTCCATAAATACTTCCTGCTACCTTTGTTTGAATGTAGATACAGGAAGAACAGACGTATGGGGATAAAGCTAGATCTCTTGCTGAGGAGGTGGCCCCTTATATGGAGCAACAGTTTGGTGACCCAAAGCTGAACGACAAACTACTCATCTTCTCCACTGCTGGAGATGTACTTTTAGACAAAGAATATTATGAGAAGGTGAAGTGAACACAAGTTACTTGCTTTTAAGCAACAAATGTAAAATCTTTGTGAGTAAATGGTAATCCATTTCAATGCCATCTTTCACTTTGTTAATAACTGATATTTTACTGGTAGGAATAACCAAATTTAATAATCATTCTTTATTTTATGACAATACTGACATTTTGCAATAATTATTTGTTCTAAAGAAAGTACTCACAGTATGTCTGATTATATCACTAGGTACTACGTACATTCTTCTAAAAAAGCCAGTTTATGTTAGCGTGAGCCTTCAGTGGCATGGCAAATTAGAATTACATTCTTTTCACAGTTTTAATAAATTGTACTTTTCCAAAAAGTGTAATTTATTAAAAAAAATAGAATATATAATTTTAGTTGTCTGTTAATTATTAGAGGAAGAACGATCCTCTTATTCTTAATTTGGTGAATACAAATAAAACCTTGTTTGTTTCCATATGATAAAATATTTGCATTAATATTTTCTCTGTTGCTCTTTTCACAGGAAGTTTTGTTCTCCAACAGTTTGCAACAGATCGCCAGAGAGTGTAGGAACTGCACGAAGCCTCCTTGTCAGTTGGCTGTGCTGGGTGAGTCATTTAGTTCTGCAGCGTTGTTCAAGATTTAACTTACAGACTGTGGTGACTTTGCACTAAAAATGGTTTTATTTTCATTTTATGTGAAACAAGTAAAAAGAAATTCTGGGGCTGATACTTATATGGATAACCAGAAGTGGCATTTTAATATTTGAAAGACGATACTTGCGTGTATTTTTCTGCTATACGTACTATTGCGTCTGTTCATTTTTCAGACGTGCAACATGTCCTGGCAACCTCAAAAGAGCCCGAAAAATTACTTTGTACATGGACAGAGTATCAGAGAAGATTCAGTTCAAAGATTGACGAATATTTGGAAATTCTACAACTCGCAAAAGTTGCCGCTGAAGCAAATGGTGAGAATTAACTGAGGCATTCTGCTACTGCTCGACTGTTTACGTAATTTAGAATATTAAATGTTAAGATAATATTCCTCCATAACTTTAAATCAAAACTTATAATCCATACCACTTTGAAATTTACTTTTCCACAGGCGCAGAGGAAGTGGAGACGTACTGGGAACAGCAGAGTGAATTTTATGGAGGTTACACGAAAGCTTTGTTTCTTTGGAAGAGTATTGAGCCTCTGTACCAAAAGCTGTGTACCTTCATGTCCAAACAGCTCTCCAGGCACTATATTTTCCTCAGGTCCACAAATGACACTGTCATTCCAGCTCATCTCTTAGGTAGGATATATAACGTAATAACCCTTGGGGCAGAAGCATTTAGTGCACAAAGGGTCTCAGATTTTATAGTTCATGAAATTTTACAAAGTAAATAAATATCTGATCCAAGTGATAAACACTTACGCCCGTTTCACTAAATTGCTGATACTCTTAACGAAACAGCTGTCCTGTGTATCTATGCTCTTGTCTACATATTAGCCAAACAACTATAATATCAGTGAATATTACTGACAGGAATACTGAGAAACCAACAGAATACTTGTCTTCGTCACTTATTCCCATTTTTTAACATTGACGTAGATTATGAAGTATGAGAGAAAAATGACGTGAAAATTTGAAGAAATGTGAACGCTGAGAAATATGGAACAGCCGTAGCTGTGTCCCTCGAATCCCCCGTTGATTTGGAAGAATAAGATGAGGAATATATTCCAGGAAATAAATATTTGTTAATTTAATAAATAAAAATGAAACAAGTTTCTACTGCAACATTAACTGTTAATACATTCTTTTTCTTTTCATTTGCATACATTCAAAGAAACGCTAGCATAAAAAATATCCTGTATCTACCATATTTTTTTTAATTAGTGTAACAATGTTTAACTATGTGTTGTAATTATTTCCATAGCTTTTCTGGTGTTCTGTATACATCTGAATAAAACTAGATATCTTGCATCATACTAATCACACATCCCATGCATTTCTGGTCTTAGTCTAATTCTGTATTTCAGCCCCATACATATTATGGTATTATAAAATAGTTTTAAAGAAATTATTTTTATCTTTTTCTTTTATTTGCCATCTCCAATTTGTTGTTCTTGTATGGTTTGATAAAATCTTCCATAGTTTTCATTTTCTATTGTCTCATCCTGTATTGTCATCTTTCAGCATCCACAAGTTTGAAGATTTCTGTCTTCTGGGTTGTTGCGCTATGTAGTCTGGTTGATGTTTACCAACGTTTCAGAGGTCATACAGCGCAACAACCCAGAAGACAGAAATCTTCATACTCACCGCTGTGAAAACCTCAAATATTCCATCCACAATTTTGCTTTCGAAATGCCTAAAATAATCACATTCTCCACTACGTGGCCATTGTAACTAGAATCTTTTATAAGCCAATTATCTCCACTCTTCTCTGTTCTAATATTCATATCGAATTCTTTTCTGTTGATTTCCATTAAACATTTCTTATTCACGGACTCTTCTTACCTTGTGTGTTTCCTGAATATTCACATTTATAATTGCTGCGCTCTAAATAAGTGTTAATTAAATAAGGGAGTAATAGTCTTGTCTCGGTCCGTTGTTTATGGTATTGTGCTCATGTCTCACAGTCTGTCGATCCATTGGTTTGTTTGTTTGTTTGTTGTTGTTGTTTTGTTTTTTTTGTCTTATTGTCCTGCGGTTACTTAAAATTAAACACGATACAGAAATTAATTTGGGTTACTGATGAAGTTCTGAATTGACAGGTACTGTAGCAGGAAATGACTGGACCTACATTGCGGATCATGTGTTGCATTCGAGAACCTATCGGGACATGCTTTCTTTAATGAGGAAAAAGGTGGGTAACAAGTATGGTATATAGGCCATTTCTTAAATTAAATACAGAAGCTCCAAGTTCTGTGGCTTTCAGATTCTGAACAAACAAAATTGTCATGTTGATCACCTGCTTATCTATAATATGAGCGCAAACAGGTATAAAAGTGGAACGATGTACCTTTATTCCACTCCGTTCACCTCACACATATTGTGCTTCAGAGGTTTCGTCTTTTTACTACTGTTTATCCTGCAGTTATCCCAAAACACAAAATATAATAGACAAGCAAACAAGTTGGCACATCACGCAACACCTAGACACATCTTACTTTTCCATGTAAACGTTCTGTTTCTGAATACGCTCAGTCCAACGTTCCACAAGTTTCCTGTTCGTGTTAGAATGAAATATTTTCATTTGTGTCTTGATTCATTCTGTTTCTGCTTCTTTCATGCTCATTTCAGCTCAGTTTCATCGATGCTAATTCTTTGGTTGCGCTGTGTCCTCTGCTGAATGATGATCTCCTTAATCTGAACATATGTTACAGTCAGTAGCTCCACAGACTGCATTCTTACGTTCTGTTTTCACACCCTCCGACCACAGTTCTGTCAGTGTCGTGATCTTACTGATTTTAAGTAGTGCGTGAGCTGCAAGAATTCAGTATTGACATTTGTTTCATTATTGTTTTACATGAAGGGGTTTGTGCCATGTGTTCTCTTACTATGAAAATCTGATATGAAGTTATTAAAGATCACAGGAATAGGAAAATATTAATCTGAGATACTGCATTGCGTTATATTCAAAAACATTAAGTTATTCTTTTTATTTATTTGTAGGTTCTAGGAGGAATGAATGTTTACAAAACAGCAGAAAATATGTTGGCCAAACTGGGACTTGGGCGACTGCCGCCGAAGTTCTGGGAACAGTCGTCGTTCAACTCCTCATGTCCCGCGCGTGTCGTTAACTACTGTAAAAATGGTGAAGCCAGGTAAATGACATTTTTTGTTTCCATTTATATCTTCACACTAGTTCTGGGTTTCCTGCATAGTTAGTAGAGATAATTTCCGCTGTCATCAGACGCATGAAGGATTTTTGTTTAATTTAATTATTTTCATGCTTTTACAAAAATATTTGATTTGAATATGGCTGTATAGTATGGTAGAAGTTTACTGATATTTCAGAGGTGCTTGCTGCTTCCATCATCATGGCAATAAGTCAGCATCAAGAACCTCTGAAACATCGGTAAATATCTACAACAACCTAGGAGACGACCATCTTCATTCTTGCCGCCACGAGAACCTTAAATCTCAGTTGTGTTATTCTCCTACAAGAGTTGTTCGCTGAATATTATGCACGCTTTGTCTGCACTGAAGAAGGAAGAAACCATCTTTGCCATCTCTGAATCAAAAAAGGAATAAATCACATAGAATTTGTAGTATTATCACGCTTGACTTGTATGTTACATGGTAGACGGAAAATGTAATGTTGTAAACATATTTGGCATCCATTATAAATATCAATATGCCACAATAATTCTATCGCTTGAGACATATTTGAGGATTTGAAACCATAAACAACCTTTCCTCACATTAAACATGATTCTGCATTTTTTCTTATATGCACGATTTCACTCAGTAACGAAGTTTTATAAATTATAATTTTATATAAAATATGTAATGTGTGAATATTTCAGAGTTCTTACTTGCAACATAACAGGATGGGCCGAGTACGTGGATGCCTATGAGACGGCGATGAGAATTAAACACATTCAACTGGCAGAAGAGAACACTTTCATTCTGAGGGACAACAGCCATTATTCAGGTGTGTTTACGCTCTCGGATAAGACTTTATTATTTCTGTCTTACAAGCACAGAAAGGAAAGTGGTAATGGGATTATTTTCCCACTACACCTACAAGAAATGAATAAATAAGTAACTTAGGTAATTTTGTTATTTTACTTTGTTTTCATTGTCAGGCTTTGTGCTTATCATTCATTTCAGTACAGGTGCCTGAGTAGTATCTTGTCTGAATTCATATATTAGCGGATTACTTTTAAGTCACGCTGTGTAATGAGTGGGAAGACATCCATCATCACACTTCCCCATTTTGTTGTGAAATCGTTACATCTTCTACCACTATTTCAATTACATTTAACATTTATCATATGGGTATAGGAGATCTGAACGCTGGGCTTGTAATCATGGGGTCCCAGGTTCGTTTCCCGATATAACTTGTGTTGGGCAAGGCCGTGGTCCAGGTATCACGGAGTTTTCCTCCGGGGCTTCCCCGGTTTCTCCGTGGCATCCCAACGATTACTCCACGGCAAACCACTTCTGGATCATTTGGCGAGGAAACACATGAACAGGTCCCCATCTGAGGGAACTTGTTCATAATGTCACCAGGGGTCGGCTCCGACCCGATGGTACAAAAAAGAATAGGAGATCTAAACCCCCAAACTAAGCAGGAGACCTTCTCTTTAGATTTTAATGGTTTAATGATGTGCTACTGCAATTAATGACCAGAAACAGCCAGCTGGTTTGCATTTCAAGAGCGATGCGTGGTGAACGAAAGTTAAAACAAAATAATGTTCTATAATGCTTTATTTTTACAGCAATATATGAAGCAGTGACTGGATTATCTGCACTGTTGGCAACATCACCGGAATATCTCCAGGAACTCGGTTTGCTAAAATCCAACCACAAACAGAAGAAATCAGCACAACTTTCCAGAGCGTCTCTTTTACTACTGGTGGCACTCCGAACTTTGCCAAAATTACCGTACTACTTAGCTGCAGACTTATGGAGATTAGAAGCTCTCAGTGGCAATCTGACAAACATTACAGATCTGAATGCTTTATGGAGAAGATACAGGTCTGTATTTGGTTTGTGTTTCTCGGCAGGGAAGTTAAAAGTGGATGTCATTGATTTATTAAAAACAAGTCAATTGGAAAATGACACTCTAATGTGTAGAAATCAAACAGAAAAGAATATTTCACTTCACGATCAAATATTTTTAATATGAACAACATTTTTAAATGAGTGTGCCATTTCTGGCCATCTTGAATACATTTACAGAAGAACATAGAAATGTTTATATTTGACTTCATTAATTATGTGAAGTTTCATTGAATATATAAAGATGCTTCTTACTCAAGTCGCCATAGTTTCAAAGCTATTCAAGGCACTGATTGAAATAAATGAAAAAGAACCATCAGATATATATGCAAGGATGGAAATATGAAGGTGAAGTCTAGAATACTGATTTAAAATTAAATCAGTGGATAGAGACTTAAATGTGAATGGCCTGTAACATCAGTGTATACATCAGTGGTCCCCAACGTGGTGCCCGCGGGTGCCGTGGCGCCCGCCAAAGCCTCTTTTGGGTGCCCGCATTGTTACGGAAAGAGGTTATACTGAATAATGAAGGCCGTTCAACCATGAACATTATAAAATCAAAGCACAGATCTCGACTTACTGACACCCATCTTGACGGCTGTTTGTTAGCAGCAACATCATCCTACACTCCCAAATTTGAAAAAAAAAAAATGCTGATAAATGCAGTGCCAAACATCACACTTAACTTCCCACTTGAGTAATAATAATTGTACTTATAAAACTACATATTTTTGATTGCATGGTTTCTTGTATCATTAAACGTCGTGTTGTTTTGTGTATTATTTGGTGTCCATATCTTATTTGTCCAGAGAAAAGAAAATTTGGCTTTGTTAATAGGTTGGTGCCCGCCATGATCTCATAAACTCTCAAATGTGCCCATAGGCACAAAAAGGTTGGGAACCTCTGATCTACATAATCTATATTTTTAAGTTTACCAGCTGACACTAAAATTCATACGTGGGTTTTAGAGGAATTTTTATATATATTTCTGTAGAAGTTATGTAGAGAGCTATTCAGTACTAGATTTTAAAGGTAAACATAAAACTATACACCGAGTTACAGTTGTGAGGTTCATGTAACTGGCTGCATATTCAAAAAGTTTCAGATCTCTTACTTTTGCTTGCAATGGAAAGGAGTGTTGATTTTGGGACTTTTCTTTCCATGAAAATTTACGAGTTCTCTAACTTCTGAAAGAGGTAGAGAAGTTATGTTACTGATCTAAACTTCAATATTTTCAGAAAATGAATATTATTTTAAATGCGTTAAATTAACTATCTCAGAGACTTCTTCATGTGTTTGTTTCACAGAACGGATATGCAAATGATATCAGTTCCTTCAGGGGACGAGACGATATTTGACTTCCTATCAGATCCATACATCACATCTAACAAGCCGTACTTAGGGTAAGTCAGGTCTTAAAATCTAATGTTAATTTGGGAGGGAAAAAATGTTTAATTGTTTTACTGAACTTGGAATGTTTGCACATAACATTATTTTAAAAGACTTCATACAAACATTGCGCAAAAGTAAAAGAGGAGTCAATTGCAGGGTCTGTGTTCTCGGTAATAAACACTTCGGTTGAGTAGAAGGTGGGGAACTTTCTGAGTAACAGAGTGACCATTACCTTTTCATAAATGACACTACTCCATTAAGTTATATTTTATATCCTGGCTCATTCAGTTCAGTAATTAGACATTTATGGTCCCCTCCTCTCCCTGATTTCTGGCCGTGCATTTTCATTCCTCCTCGAATTCCTGATGTTGTGCTTATCAAAGAATGTGTCTGGTAGATTATCAATTATGTCTTGATGGGAAAATAATCACTCTCTAAAATTCAATTTCTCTTAAACTGGTTTAGATTTTAGTTTGTCATAGTGGCAAGTCTTTTGGGTTGTTGCGCGATGTAGTCTGGTAGAAATTTCTGGCATTTAAGATGACCCAGAAGACAGTCATCATCATATTCGTGCCACGAGAACCCGAAATCTTCCCATTAACCACTGTGAGGAGGATGCTCTTTGCTATGTCTGGAGATTCTGTGCCTTTACTCGTCGCCCCTGCTGTGGAGGCAGCAAGCACCCCCGAAACATTAGTAAACTTCTGCCAGACTACACGGCACAACAACCCAGGAGACAGTAATTTTCTTTCTGTTGAACTGTTTTTATGCACGAATGTTCTCATATAAACAAAATATTCTTTGCTCGTTACCATATTTTAATTACCCCCATTTATTCTGATGTACTTAGCTATATATACAGTAATCTCTGCTTTCCTGCTGTCACTGACAAAATACTTTTGTGGTGGTATTTAATTTCAGAAAATTCTGCGGACTTATACTACAATTTCAGCTGCTTCAGAGACTGACAGAAGGAGCAGATGTGGAAAGATGTGAAGGTGACTCTGATGTATGTACGTCAAGTGAAGATTTGAAGTAAGTAATCAGAGAATGTAATGAATAGAAACAGTTTTTGTTTCTGCATTGGTGCCTGGAACGTTAATATACACGAGCATCATCTTTAAAATACAAATATCTTTTATGAAGCTCAGCAAGAAATGCCAGTTCCATGCAGATTGGTAATTTACACGAGCTCTTACTGACTCTGATGTACAGAGTTCCCAAAACAGTTCTAGAAAGAAGAGTAACGCACTGAGTTAGGTAAAACAAAACAAGATATCTAATAACTCTGTTCTGTGCCATCTTATTTAACAGAAAATTTATATAATGGGCAATCGTGACTGATGGATTTCAAGTCGTAATGCATGCATCCGTAGCGGGCGGCATTTCCTATCTTGACCCTCCTGTGATTATTGAAACATTTATTTTTACACCAGATTTTGTCCCAAATGAATGAACCTCACATCTAACTCTTTTTACGCATCCTCTAATAGACAATAAGTGGGAACTTGCCTTGCATAGAGATTTTCCTACAAAAAATATGTGCCACTTTATTCTGTGCTGAAATTCGTTATTGGATAAAAACTAGCTTCGTACTACAAGAATAAAACAAGAAATTAACCACAAAGAACTAGGAACTCAAAAATATCTTGACAAATTTATAATACATAAATAATCTGCTAGTACCGAGATAAAGGAAAGTAAGTCGTAGAAGTATTTTTTAGGAAGTCAAAACAAATTATGTTTATTGATCTTTTTAAATTTATATATGGATGAGAATACATGAACAGACCAGTTATGTGTTGGTTCTAAGAAGTCTGGTAAAAATCTACCATGTGGACGTCAAAGAAATAGGAAAATTGTATTCATGTTGCTGTTGCAAACACGATAATGAACCTTGAGGTTTCATATAAGACAAGGAATTACTTGACAAGCTGATGAACTATCAGCTTCTCAAAAATTACTCCTCACAGCTATTCCAAAGAGTAAAGATAATTAATATATTTTTAACTCTCTTTAACATGTCCAGTGACATGAACCCTTTTCAGCCATGCACCATTTCTTACACATGGTCCAGAGTAGCGTATCATTTATCTATTAAACCCCAGAGTTGAATTATGGAAGCAACCTTAGTGTCCAGGGTCGAAGTCCCCTCGTTCCATATGATAAAAAAAACATTCTTCTGTATCACCGACCTTCAACATGGGAATATGAGATTTAATTCCCTGTACTCCAGGGCTGCCAAGCAGATTTTAAATATAGGAGGGGTGTTTAATGGTGCCTTTATTCTACTATGAAATGCTGCCAGCTGGACCATAGTAAGCCATGAAACATGGCCGATAAAGATTAATTATTTTGGACTCTTCCACTATCTGAGATAAATTTAATTTATATGGTATATAGGGAGTTAATGGATAATTGTAAGCAACCAACAGATATAAATCTTTTTCAATATTAACTTCTGATCAAACATGCTCAATCTCTGGGCCATAATTAGTCAAAATAGCATCAAGGACCACTTTTGTTGCTGGCTCTCTGTCCCATTGATCATGCCACTCATTGCAGCATGCGAAAGAGTTGGTGGTGTATGGAGTTTATTTCTGAGATTCAAAATATAAAAGTAACACAAATTAAATTTGGATTTTTTACCATAATTGTAGCTCATACTCTTTCTTCTCCTTTCTGTCTAAAGTGATAGTTCCCTTGCCTTTGGAACGCTGCTTCAAAGTGGAAAATCCAGAAAATGGCCGGATCTTCTAGCGGAAGTACTCGGAATAAATGATCTGGATTCTGGACCACTCCTTCAGTACTTCCAAAAACTTGAATCATATCTAGAAGAACTGGGGCGGTTAGAACCAATTAAACCAAGCAGACATGTCGTCAGATCGACGAGCACACCATTGCCAACAAGTGATGCTGAGATTTTGTACGAGAGTTCTAATGACACTGATTCAGCAGTGAACTCTACAAAGGCGTCTGTTAAACAGAATTCAGACAGCAGTGAACAGCAGTCAAAGTATGGAACTGGAACTATAGTTCTTTTTGCATGTGGAGCCCTTACTGCTGTGGTGGTTGTGGTTGGTATTGTTATGGTTCGTCATCAATGCCTTGGTAAATATCACATTTATAGCCAGGCAACTACTCGAGAAAGCTAGTTTTTTTAATTATTGCACATCTCTGGTTTGTATCAGTGCTTCGTGTTTTAATTGTTAATATAAATTAAATTATATTCCATTCGATGACTTTCATTGTTGATAATTTTGTAATATAACAATAATAAAACAAGGTTAACATGGCATTTGTTTAGTCTCTGAAGTGAAACAGTTCCCACTCAAGAAATTACCAACATTTTACGGAACCCGAAGGTTCCTCCAGCTTGGGGGTTGAGCGTGGGGCTAACAGCTCCTGACTGTCAAAATAATAAATTGCTACGAAATGATAAAGTGGATCAAAAATAGAAATTTCACTACAATTAAGTGAACTCATCAGTTGGAATTATGAAGGGACGAAGTATGCTACGATTTGTCTTGACCAAACATCGCCATGCTAGTCTCAATGAGGTTATCCCGTTGGAGGCCTGAAACGGCTGCCCTGTGCATGTTGCAATTCTGCGCACGGTTGCTTTGTATGGAAACAGACACTCACATTTTCTCTCATGGACATCATCCATGAACCTTGGGCATTCGCCTCGCATCCTGTAAGGTATGACTGCGTTTCATTATTGTGACTTTTCTGATTCAACATAAAGCGTGCATATCACACTGTTATTTTAAGATGTAGAAAATTGTGTTTTGAGGAGCTTCGAGACTTGTATTTTTTACCAAGTACCATAATGCAATCAAGGAAGATGAGATGAGAAATAGTCACAAAATTTTAATTGGAAAACTAAAGGAGCATTTGGGTAGTTGGGAGACTTAGTCATAACAGGGGAATAATATTTGGTTGTATAAAGGAAGACAACATACTACAAACATTGAAAATACTTATAGCCTCTGTGTCGAGATTGCTTCTGGAGCCCACCCAGCCTCCCATTCAATGGGTAACAAAGTCCTTTCCCAGGAGTGAAGTGTGGCCAGTTTGTGCTACTGACTGCTCACCCCCTTCTAGTGCCAAGATTGAGAATGAGTAGGAGCTATATATGCATAATTTCTCCTAAGTTCATATAAGGGGGTGGCCTTTTTATTAGGCCTGATTGTATTTCGTAAACAAATTAAAATTTTCAAGGTCAGAGACAGTTATTTTTGCATAAGATTAAGGACTTCAATTCTGTAGTTCGATGAAAATTTGGACAGTCAATTAGAACATGTTACACGTTCAGGAAGTTTTCTCGTTCGTTTCGAGTTACAAATGACACTTCTAATGAGAAAACAATTATGAGTCATTACATGTTTCAATGGATGATAACCATCCATTTTTATACAGCGTGTGTGGTTCATTTGGTTTACACTTCAGGTTTGGTGGGTAACTTACACGTTCTACCTTTTCATTTGTTAAAAAGGGTTTCTCACTCATATGTGACAAGGCATGTTTCATTCACATACGAAGTTGCGGCTTTCTCTAAGGAAACAACGGTTTGCCATGTCGTGGGGGAGGGGGTGGTACCTTTAACCTGCACAAGACTTTACCTTGCAACTTTGTGATGGCGCCTGGACGCCATGCAGTCTGGACGTCTCCCTCCACTCGTGACGTCATAACATGGTGTCTGCGCAATGGCGCCATGAAAAGAATTGAACCATTGGCAGGGGGCGCGTAGGGAAGGGTGGGCGGTTAGTTTTGTAGCTGCGAAATGCGTGTGGTGAATACTGTAGTAGCTCTGCACCCCCAGTGCACAATTATGGGCGGCTGTGGTGAGAGTGAACCGGGATTATTCTAGAAGAACGAGAGACTAGTTACGAGTATGACGTAATAGTGATTGTGGATCCTAGTGGAATACTATCTAGCCTGCTGGTGAAACAAGTGAGAAGGTAAGATCTAAAAAGAGAAATGATTCTAGCTATACGTACTGCCCCATTTCTCAAATAACGTGTCCTCAATTCGTGCATGCAGTACTTCGATTAGAAGGTTATTGAAGGCTAAGCGCATGTCTACGTCAACAAACAGAAAACAGAGTGCAAAATACAAAATTGTGAAGAAATTCTTTATATTAACCACAAAGGAAAATCTGAGTTATGACTTTCATGTCAAAGTGTTTTTCAACCAGTGGTCTGTGTACCCGTAAGGGCCCACAAGTTGTGCCCATGGGGTCCTTGATTTGAATAGATTCTGCTTTTATTTTTATGTTTTCTTGTAAGTTTTATGCGTTTATCACATTCTTTACTTCCACTTTGGAGTAAGAAACACGACGAAAGAAAATAAACTATACCTTCTATCGTACATATTAGTCCATAGTTTATTTAATCAGAATGTATGGGATAATTTTTGATTCGGGGTCCACAGTGATGGATATTTTTACAGGCAGGATCTGAACCTGAGAAAAATCTTCTGGAAATTAAATTTTAAATGCTCAAGTTTCACGAGCTTGTTGCAGGTATACGAGAATCCACACTACTTTGGAAATACGAAGAATCATCTGTATGCATGTTCATGTTTTGTATATTACGTATGTACTGGTCATGGGTGATGAGCACAAGTGTTTCTCCTCGCGAGTTTGATATTTCCTTTCGACGATATTACGAATTGTATGAAATAGGGGAGTACAAATTTAAATGACTCGATTGTGTCAGGACGTCCATACAAAATTTCAATTATTTCAGACCGTCCGTTCTGTTGTTATGAAATTCGAACGACGATCATCAAACTTCAGTCTGATAACCTTGATTTTGGTTTAGTTGTGTTACGTTAAGTTAGGTTAGTGGCGCCACTATGGAGAAGGTGATGCGTAAGTCCGTCACTACATGCCGGTTCCGTGCGTACATTACCGATTATGGTGATTTACGTACATATATTACATACATTCGAATATGAAAAATATTTTTGTTTGTGACATTACTTCATTGGAAATTTTTTATGTATTCTTTCACGGGTAATTTATTATAGAATGCGTGCAGGCAGGAATCACAGTATTATATCCAATTACTGTATGACAGCGTAGTCTGGAGGTAAATTTTTTCCCCCAGATAATTAAAGTCCATCTGTACCCGTTACACATGAAGTAGCGAAATAGATTTCAGGGTCGAATCAAATACTCGCCAATAACAAACAGTCCCATGTTTTACATCACTGTAAACACGTACTTTACCCAGCTACGCTGTTTAAATGATTCTAGTTTATGCAGACATAAAGCAGACACCTAATATTTTTTATGGCGAAGACGGACGCTGTTTTCTGATCTCTGTTCTCGTCTTGACTCGCTCATTGCTCTTGTAATTCCACACGACATCCCGGTGCAAGAAAGCACAGGAAAAGGAACACGGCTCTGTAACAAAGTCAGAACTAGCCTCGTTCACTTACAGGTCGTGAGATCGATCGTACAAATCGGAAAACTAACATAAGCACTACTTTGCAACTTTATGTCGTAAATTTATGTTCTTTGCGAATTCCGGTAGATAGCGCCGTTTTGTTTTGTAGGTCTTTCAGTATTTACATAACTTTATTGTCTATAATACGTAGGCGTAGTATGGCGCCAGGTCGTGATTTTAAATAGAATTATATTCTATTCCTTAGCCATCTATTCACACCATCTCACGCAGAAATTTTAAATATTTTTGGATTAAAACTTAAAATTATACATTACGTTATTAAACATCTTAAAGTTATTTAGTTATAACAATACACAGTTTATGGCTGTATTTTTTTTAAAATTTGGTAAATGCAATGCGCGTTTAATTAATTATGAAGTAGCAACGATTTTTAACGTACATATTCATCAGCGGTCTGTACATTAAATTTGAAATTAACATGTTTTACCAGGTGGTTCCATTTGTTGCGTCTATATGAAAATTTTTGCACCCAACTTTTAAAATATTCCCCCCTTTTTAATAGATTTTAACCGGTATAGGACCGGGAGTAGGTTATAAATCCTCCCCATTTATACAATTTTCATTATGTTTTTAACATTTCATAAATATTGTATTTTGATGTAGTCAGTATATTCATAAACATTTTTAAATGAAATTTTTTAATGGTGAAGGATCGCTTTCAGTTTTCTACACAGGATATTTATTTAGCCTGGTCAGACCCTTTCAGCAGGGTGAAATATGGATGTAATTGGTGTGGTAGAGTGGGGATGATTGCATTAGCCATTAGGATTCAGTGACAATTTGAAGGGGTCGGAAAGTAATTCAATCATTACAATCCACGTCACGATAGTCAATTACAGGTGACCCGTAATTTCCTAACTAGGTGACAGTAAAATTTGTATTTTATACTAGGCTCTAAATACAAATTTCAACATCTGTAAAATTACAAAAGTATGTTTTACAGTCAACTTGGTGGTATAATTAAGCAACTAATATATTTTCTGTGTTCTTTAATTAATTTATAGAAACTTATTATTATTATAAAGTGTTACTAGTTTCCTCCATTAAAATTTGCACATTAAAGTACATTTAAAACAGATCTTTTAACCCCACCTCATTAAAATAGACGTTTACATAAATTAGAGAAATTTGCGTAATTATGATACTTTCAACTTCAGACTTGCAACATTGTAGTTCGTATCTTCTCGAAGCGTAGATTTTTGTCCATTTATTTATTACCATTATTATCACTTTTTTTAATTTTTAAGCCTACTTCTCACCAAAAGCTGTCTGATTAATTGAACATAGGAGGACGAGACTGATGTGACATGTAGCCCTCATGAGTTAATAACATTGATAAAATGTCATACTGACAATGTTTGGTGAATCTTAGACAAAATTTTTTACCGGACAGAATTTTATTGATTGTCGTTGGTCCATCGTCCGAATTGTTGGCTCTGATAGACAAGATTAATTTCGTATCGGTTGGTTATCCAAAATAAACCGTGTATGTTCTCAGTAGTTGATACAGAATCGTAAAATTTCTCAAGAATGAACCATGGACCATACATTAAGCACTGAAAGGTTTTAGGTAGAGTTGAAATGCTGTGATGTTTGGTCATAATTTTTAGTTTCTTGTTTATTTGTTCACACACTTAGTTTAACTTCACTGACGCTGTTTCACCTTGAGTCATTCAAACTGACAACAAAATGTCAGAGGAGTGCTGGAAACAATAAAAATGGATAAAAACAACTTTCTTGTAAAATGTTTCATCTCCATTTTATGCAGGATTTAGTGTACACGCGCATCTAGCGAACTCTATAGGGAGTACGTCAAACTCTAATTGTATTTTGCTTTTCAGTGGCCAGAGTTAAATTGTGCTTCATGTTCTATTTCCCCCTCTTCATCATTCTCGACATCCACTGCTGATGCATCGACGTTAATTAATCTGACCCCGTACTTAACAGTGTTTAGTTGAAACTCTCTCTTGAAAGCTTCGTCTAAATTTCAGGTGCCCTCTGCATTTGAATGTAATGGCTTTTCATATTTCTCAAACGTTCAGATCAACATTTACAGGCGTCAATTTAAAAAAAATGCTGAGAGTCATAACTCTGTACCAGTGAATTCCTTCATGAGTGATCCAAAATTGGAAAATAGTCTTCCCACCTGTCGTGTTATTGATGTCTGAATTGTCTCATAATAACAGCGTGCATGTCGGCAAATCTTCTATGCATGCGATATCAACTAAACTGCCGAGGCCGGACCAAAAACAGTTAGCAATATCGTCTACAGAGTGAGCGGCAGTACTTTGGCTAGTATTGACATTGAGTCAATAATTAGTACTCTGTAGTAACTACATAATGAATTTGCTATCGAAATATTATGTGTATATGAATAAATACAGAAGTAATTCACCATATGTTCTATGCCTGTGTCTCCGCCCATAAGGACTGTAAGAAAAGGCTATGTTCCTGTGTTCACATTATAACCGTATCGATCTTGGAGCATAATTCTTTTTGTTTGTTTGTTTCTTTGCTTGCTTGCTTGATAGTCGTCCGCTGATCAAAATATTTTCCCCTGTTTACGGAATCCGAAGATTCATTGCCGTGTCTACAACTTCACACCCCATTTCTTTTGTGATATTTTTTTGTATTTTCTTGCCACGCCAAACTCTTCCAAGTGGTCTCTTCCCTTCTGGTTTTTCGAATAAAATTGTATGTTCATTTCTGACCGTCCCCATGCATGGCTCATATTATGACCGTCTTATCTCATCCTTCGATTTGATCACTCTGAAAATATTAGGTGAAATAAGTCTCTCTGGTAACGACGGCAAATAATGAGAATATCATTCACGAAGACATTAGCAGATTAAATATGGGAAGTGCTTTCTGCCATCCGTCTGCTGTCTAAAAACATGGTGTTTAAAATAACAAAATTATTTATTATAATAATTTGGTTTGTAAGATTGCTAATGTAATCCTTGTACATTAATAAAAAAAACCAAATTAAGCTAGTAAGAGAATAGCAAAGTACGATTATTTCAGCGGTATGTTATCAGACTTCCCTACCTTCAATGGCCTCGACTGACTCAGGATAACTTCGGAGGACATGGATTCCTATTCGAAAGTTGTTCCATCTGAGTCCCTCTGTACGCTCCTTCAGTTTGGACCTAACCTTTTGAATCACCCTGTGTGTAGAGAACTTCCTACATGTTCGCATCCAACGATTTTAATGCAGCGTATTGTAATGATCTTTGTATTATATTCAGTCGCTCCTCTCGTGCTGGTTAGACGACCTGTGTATAGATGACAGCAGCTGCTATTGGCAGGCCGAGTTGATCAATATGTTAGGTCCCGTAGTTAACATTTCGTGTATTCCGTACACCCGTCATTGACATAGGGGCATCAGTCTGGACGTATCTTTAAAGATAGTACTGGATGTATGGCAATTCCTGTGTGGATTAATTTTTTGACGCATTCTTTTTTTATTTTGTCAAATAAAATTAATGTCAAATATATCGATAAGTGTGTCTCTTGAGGTTGTGTGAGGGGGGGTGGTAAATGTGCAGTGCGCAGTAGAAGGGAAAATAACAGCAGGGGAAATCTGGGAATTATAAGTTTATTTATGGTTTATTTAGAGACACTGCCAGTAGCTCATACTATAAAACATCGAATGAAAGATGATTAATAAATAATGCCTCTGAAAGTATGTAGAAGGGGCGGTCGTGACATATTTAAAGGTTTTTCTCCGTCATGTGAGTGAAGGAACTGGCGAGAACGAAGAAAAAAAAACTTCGTCAGAATAACCGGTCTCTGGGCCTAGATTTTGTCCTGGGACCTCCCGTGTATGAAGCAGGAGTGCTAAACCACTGGGCCGCGATATTGGAAATAAATAACTTCCCTACAGCGGAAGCTAAATGTACAGAGAAAGTCTCCTAGTGTCTCCTCAGCCGTTGGAGTGACTTGTTGGTTCAGCGCCAAGATCAGACCGCTTGCCAGTCTATTTATTTCTGTTGTTCCTTAATTAGAAACCGCTGTTGGGGTGTGGCTGGATGTCTACAGATGTCCCTAGTACACCTCCAAAATCTTTGTTTTACCAACGCGAAGTTCATTATTGCTACACACGTCTGATAAAAACCAGCTACAAATCTACCACCCACACACATTCAGATAGCATAGTATGCACAAAGATCATAATTCCCACTTGAACTATCCAGAGAGATCGTTACAAACCCATACTCGCATTAAGAGAACAGTTTGCCTATCGAACCGATTATTTTGACAAAATAAAACTCAAAGTTTTCACGGCGGGTACACAAACAAATTACCTTCAGACTGAAACCAGCCAAGTGCCTCACTTAGAGCCGAGGGAATGATAATATTCCGCTAGGTCAGGGCTATCTGACACCTCGTGGGGTGTTGATAGATGAGTATGAAGCAGTTATGGCATGATTAGGATGGGAAGCCGAGGCACTCGGATAAAAACCTGTTCCAACGTCACTTGTCTACCGAATAATTTAGTCTCAAGTAGGATTTTGTGTTTTCACCGCGGCGAGTCCGAAGATGGCTGTCTTCTGGGTTGTAGCGCCGTGTAGTCTGGTAGAAGTTTACTAACATTTCAAAGGTCCTTGCTGCCACCATCATCAGGGGGATGAGCTCTTCACTTCAAGAACTTTTCTCACGCTTACACCTACCTAACAGTATTACTGTACGTGACAATAATCATGTTATTTTGAAGCAAATTATAGATAAACTTCATGCCCTACTCAGGGCAATAACATTACAAAAGATTGTGCTTCTTGAGTAAGGTTAGGTTGTGTTGGCATAGCTTGGGTTAGGTTTGGTTAGGTTGAGTTAGGTTTAGTTACGTTAGTTTAGTTAAAGTTGTGGTTTTAGAATGGGTTCAGCAGTATCCTGGAGACTTCCTATCGTGTTGATCTGGCGGACGTATGGGTATCCAGGAAAATTGCTTGAAAAGTGCTGGAGAAATCCTAGAGAAATGTATTCGTAATGTAGATATTCTGTAGAAGTCCTTGACAAGAGTTTGAGAAATCCTGGAGAGGTTCTGGAGAAATCTTTGAGATATCCAAGATAGGTGTTGAAACGTTATAAAGAGGATCTTTAGAAGTCCTTGAACCGTTATGGAGAAGTGCTGCGGTTACAAATTGCAATATGAAAATGGTTCCATATTCTGAAATTGTGAATGATTGTTACACCTCAAAATAGTTCTTAAGTAACTATGTGTGAACCGTTCAACCAAGTTTCCTTTTCCTGTACAGATATTGAAAATTTTGTTTGGGTTTGGTTATGTTAGGTTAGGTTAGTGACACCCATGCTCAGAAGAACATGCGCAGTTTTCAGCTGCTAAAGGTAGATGTCGTTGAATTTTATTAAATTGCGTAAGTTTTGGCTTGGTTGAATTATGTTAGGCCAGGTCAGTGACTAGCACGCGCAGACTACGATGTGGAATGGTCATCTTGAAAGAGGACGACTTGATTGATTTACGTGAGTGAGGTTAGGTTAGGTTAGTTCAGTGACGCGCATGCGCAGGCACACCATCCACAATTTTTGGTTCCTGAGGTGTTGATTTTGTTTAATTTGATTATTTTAGGTTAGTGATGCACACGAGCAGACGACAATTCCCAGAGAACAATGTGCAATGATCAGCTGCAAAGGGGAATGTTTGACTGCATTTGGTTACGTTAATTGAGGATGGGAAAGTCGGGTTAGGTTAGGGAACGTTAGTGACTGCTGTTAAAATGTGTTAAATCGTGATCTTAGTCTGTGTAAGACGCTGTAGATCTGGGTGTTTTAACAGCAAGCAAGCTGCATCTGAACTTCTTAATTCGAACTGGATGTACAAGGGGAACGTCGAAGTGTTTCTGGAAATGGAAGAGGGGAGTGTTTATGGTGTGAATAACCCGTGAGCTTTTGGTCGATGTATGCACACGTGGTAGCTGTGAGGGGTAGGGACAAAAATAAACTGGTTGGTAGGCATCTGCTGCTACTCACTCGAGAATGGTCCAGGGAGACAGAAGGAAGGGGATGGAAACTGCTGTGTGAGGAAGACGCGGAGAGGAATGTTGGGTAACGTCCAAAACCGAATATTGTGGAGAAAAATCAGATTGGGATTCTCTTCTGTGTTGGGAAACAGGCACGGGAGAACTAAATTAAAGCCTTAATGAAAGTGTAAGAAAGAGGAAGTAAGGACATTGTGAATGTGAAAATTAGATTGGAATCTTAGTGTTCGCGTACAGCGCTCATTTGTTACTAATACATAAATGTACGTGGTCATTATTATTTTTGTGAAAAATGGCGAGAAAAATTTATGCAACTTTCAAGTTTTACTCCAGGAATATTTTTCATTAAACCAGTAAACAAGAAGGAAACAATCAGAATAACTGACCTGTTGTTTGTTTCGAAGTCCTATAGACCTATGTAGTCCACCTGTACAAAAGCATTTGTTAGACCAATTCGAAGCGAGAAATTAAAAATGAAAACTCTCAGCAAAAGCAGCGATAGTACGAATGAACTAGTTTTTAGTACGTACATGCATTAAGAGCGTTTAACCGAGTTTTTGATGCTTGTATGATTTTAGTCGAGACGGTTTCAGAATTTCGAGCCCAGATAGTTCATACTGAGGTTTTGTACTGCAGATTGCCACCAGTTACTTTCAGTTTCGTCCGACTTCTGGAGCACGAACGGAGAATGTTACATATTGAATGAAAAAGAGTGTTGCAGCTTTTGACTGCTGCTGGATGCTTCTGACACAGCACAGTCGAGATGGGGGCCAGATTGTATGCTACATGGTAGTACAGAGGATGTTTTATACTGTTGGTGGTAATTTCAGGGGTGTCCCGCTAGTGCCACGTTCCCCGCAATGTATGGGACCCGAGGTTCACCGCATCCAGAGATGTATCAATCCAATCCACATCATCAAACCCTCTGGTTTTTAAACCCATCTTAATGTTGTAATCCTACCTATGCTTAGTTCTACAAAGTTGTCTCTTTCTTCAGGTCTTTGGACCAAAATTTTGTAGGATTTTATATCGCTCCAGCTGGTTCTACAGGGTGGGTGGGAAGTAAGTAGGCATTGAGAAATGGTTATAACCTCTATATTTCCAATGCAAAGATAATAAAAATAATTTTTACATGTACCTTTTTAAATGGGAATGCCTACTTACTTCCCACCCACCCTAATGTCCCACCTATATCACCCTGCTTGATGCGATCGCGCTAATAATGTTTAATATTAATATTATATCTATATTTGCTAATTTGATTTGTCTTTGTTGTCATTATTAATATTATCCAACATTTTGGAGGACTATTCTACATCCATTTTTAAGGCTGAAGATTGAGGCAGTACATTCCTCCGAAATGTCGGTGTACATATAAGTCCACACAGCGTTACAGTCCAGAAGACCAAAATGGACATAAATCCTCTTAAATTTTAAGAGTTCACTTAGATGTTTGTGTAACTCCACTTATCTCGCTGAAGACTGGAACCTCTTAGCACATGCCATTAAGGTAAAAGCACTCTGCAGTTATGTGGTGTGGAGAAGGGGTAGTTCTGGAATCTTTCAGCCTCTCTAATTTGATTCCATTCATCTTTTAATATCTTCTTGAGACACGAGTATGATTAAGTGCAGGACAGAACAAAACTCTGCTTCGTAGATTTATCGATAGCTTGCGATTTAATTTCAGTGAACCACCTACTTATCAGGTAGTAGCTCTTCATTTTTCCCACACAATATTTGTGGGATTTGTATGATTCTCAGAATAAACACTGAATATTTCCCTAAACAGCATTTACCAGTTGAACCTTATAATGGAGACAATCTGTGTTTATTTTGAGGTACGGACTAAATATTAAGATGAGTTTCGTGCTTCAAAGAGAGTTATGTTTTGTTCCGGCGCCTTTGTTCATGGGTCTGTCCGTGTTTATCACAAATTATACGTAAACAAAATAGACGTACAATCTACTTTTAGACACAATAATATTTTTGTGATAGTAGTATATGAGCCGGTATATCTCAGTAAGTAACTTGAGTGGCTATGGGTTGGTTGGTTGACCACAATTCGATTTCCGGCGGAGGAAGAGATAATCCTTTCCGTCTAAATTACTGAGCATTTGGATTGTGTTTACCGGAGTTAATGCGACAGAAGCATGAAGCTGGCCATTCACCTGCATGTAAATCCAAGGTTAAGAAAGTAGTGGTTGTAGCACGGTGTGGTCTGGTAGAAATTTACCGACGTTTCGGATGTATTTGCTTCCTCCATGATTACAAACTTTTACCATACTACATGACGCTACAACCCAGAATTCTGCCGTCATCAAACAGTCTCAGGTTTTAAATTTTAGCAAATTTAAATCAACTGAAATCTGTCTGATTATTTTATGTCTAAAGTACGTTTTGGATGCATAACAAAAATAATGTAGTTGTTGTTTAAATTTAATTTAAATTCTGTTTGTTGATATTGTTTTATTTTTATTGGTAGACTGACTGGCAAATGTTATTTGGTAGCGCTGTTGAACATAGGCGATGTTCGGGCAGTAAGTGTCATTATTTTGCTTGAAGTTAAGAATAATATTAGCTGCTGCCGGCACCATTAATATTTGGAAGATAAGGCTTATGATTTAGTGCAGGTTGAAGGTAAAATGTAAAAATGTCCCTGGTGCTTAACTGTGCAACACGCCATGCAGATGTTTCTGCGGTGGTGGAGGGGTAAGTGGAGTGATAAAATAGTTCTGAGTTAACTTCAGGACTTCCACTTTCCATTCTAAAGATAAGATTGTTAGCTGTAAGTTACACAGGAAAAGGTGTGTTAGTCATTATCACTAAGTGAATCAGCCTTTGCCTTTTGCTACGTAGCTTAAACACTGGGAGTGGAAAATTGATAAACCTCCGTCGTATATGATAAGGCGAAATCACATTTATAAGGATACAGAGTGTGGTGTAAATATCAATGTCACTGCTGCCAACATAAATTTTGAAAAAAAAGCATAGTTTGAACCCGATACTAAGGTCACACTTTCACCGAATAAACTGTACTTATAGGACAAAGTAAATTTCAGATATTATTCCAGGAAATGTCAATTAAATTAACGTCTACTACTTCATTGATCATGAGTGAATCTCAAATATAAAACTTGTAAAATAACCTTAAAACTCTGCTTTATACACGTGAATCTGGGTTGATGGTCAGATTGGACCTTCAGGATCGGGTCTGGGAAAGAGCCCCTTGAAATAGGTCTCAAGGACTTCAGCTGTCTCACGTTCACCACAGTTAACAGATAGAGAACAGAGTTCTTTGCTTGGAGACATGTGTTGCACCCCTGGACTTGTTAATCTGGCGGCCAGCCCAGCAGTCGTGGGGTGGAGGGAACATAACTCTGGTAGCGTGCTGTGTGCAAAACCCAACTCTTTCTTGAGCCAGCGAGTGACTCAGTAGTACTCCGTAGGCCTAACAGATTAGAGGCAGATATCGTAACACCATCTCAAAAGTCACGTGATCTAAAATTAACGTTAATTATCAAGTGTTGTATGATTGGTTGTAAATATGTCGATATTATTTAGTGTGTTATTTGTTTACAAACTGTTTCAATAATGCATTTTATATATGGGCTTTCTTTTGAGGCTGTATTTTGTGCCAGATAAACTTACTCCGTTTTTGTCAAAGCAGAAGAGAAGCCTTCGTGTGTGAGTGTTTAAGCTTTGTTGTGACTTGATTCGTAATAATGGAACTGGAGGTTGAAATTATTAATGTCAGATGCCATCTGATGGATTTTATTGTTAAAACTTTCTGGCATTTCAAACAGAAGACTTATGGCATGTAGTGTGGATATTTAAAAATATTTTTTATTTTTTATTTTTGTGAGAAGTGTGATGGCAGTGCGGGACCTTCACTGTGAAATAAAAGGAAATAAACATAAAGTGAACGATCTTGTTTCGATTTAAAACATGCAGTACTCTCATTCAGTCTGTTTGCTAGTTACGTACATTATTTATTGTATGAATATTATGAACAGACAATATTGTGGAATGTGGAAGTTGATACGAAACATTTAAACAGCTAATATGTTAAGGTGGAGAACAATTAGGAAAATTAAAAGCATTGCCCTATAAGGTCACGGCCCTTACGTGTGTAAACACTAACAGAATTTTTTCTAATTGTTATGTTTTAATTCCGTAATGTTGGTAGTATTTTTCTGTGTAATGATGAAGATTTTAGAATTTTCCTCGGGCAACGTTATTGTTAACAATAATAACATCAGAAACAAGATCAGAAACAATAACATTAACCGCAAGAATGACATCAAATCCCATCAGCGCCATAAAAGATGCGGCCGAGGTAAGCACCATTCTTGTCATATTGTGTCAAGAATTCTGTCATTAAATAATCACGACACTGTAACCAAGAAATTTATTGAGGTGTGTAAATGTGACTCGCATGTAGGCTTTATTTATTGCTTGCGACCTGCTTTTCATATATTTGTAATACTGTATGTAGTACTCTCAAAAATATTTTGATATGACAGTTGTAAAGTAAGTGAGAAATTAGAGGATTACCTAACGAGAAACTTATTTATATTTTGGCCCCCCTAGTATTGTTTTGATTTTGAGTCTGGACTAGGGTTACCAGGCAGATGTTACAGAATTTGGTAGAGGGATTCCGGCTTTCAAGACCGAGAAAGAGGTAGGATCATAATTTTAAGGATATTTTGGGAGAAGATAGATGTAGAGGTGACAGAACCAGAAATTCTTTCGAGAACAACGCCATTTGTGCTACGTGGTAGATTCATTACTGCGTTAATAAATCCCGCCACTGGTCGTTATCTTGAGCCAGATGTATCCAATCGACTTTCGTGCACAAAGTTTCTTTTAAGATTAATTTTGATATTATTATCCTTCATCTACATGTAGGTCACGCAAGTATTTTCTTTTCTTCAGGTTTTCCAAGTACATGTTTGTATGAATTTGTCTTCTCTCTCATGCGTACACCTTAATTTGATCATTCAAACAAAATTTTATGAGGGTGCACATTTTGAAGCTTATTTTTACGCAGTTTTCTATAGCTTTCTGTTACTTCCAGTACGAGGGATCATCAAACACAAATTTAGTATTTCAAAACATAGCTCATTTAAGAAAAAATGCTAAAAATGTGTTTGTTGTATAATTTAATGTTAGCTTGAGCCCTTATAAATAAATAAATAATTCTTAAAATCAACACAATGTGTCACCGTTCTGAAAGATCAGTTGGCTGGTGTTGTTTAATGAGATAATGGCTGTTTCTAGTAAGAATCATATGCGAAACAAATAAATGTGCTCTGTGCACATCCTTAAACTGCATCAAAGTCTCTTCCGCTGTATGAGTAATCATTAATATATCACTGTTTTTCCTATACGCACGCTCAATTGACAACAGTGGCAATTTATTTTAGCATTTGAACAAGACTGAATATACAATATTTTTATTTTCCGTCTATACACAAACTTAAAATAATGTTGTTTAAAATTATCTAAAATTATAACATTCTCAGTAGACACTGCATCATGTTACATTTTTTGTATCGACGACATGTTTCAATGTGTATTACATCATCATCAGGTCTATCAATTTTAATATATTTTTTAAAAACTGTAGTACATTTTGCGTTGCGTTTATTGATTATTTTAATTTGTTTAATTTTAAGTTTTTTGTCTCTTCCTTTTGGTTTGGAGGTTGTACTTGGATGTTTTATATCGGGTTGTAATTGATGTGTTGTGTGTCCGATATTAAGAGACGGTAAACTGCAGTTTGTATCAATAAAACACAAACATGACGCAATTAAGATATAAAAAAAAGACTGAATATATTATAGAAGTTCGTTTGACATTCTATCGCATTATTTAATCTTAATTCGTTGTCTGTGATCAGATATGAAGTTGTCTACAAATGTTATCAGCTAGTCAGTCTTATCTCTTCACCGAGTGTAAACCTTAATTTAATACAGTGGGGAAGAGTTGTAAAAGTAATGTCTAACGCGGTTAAAAAATTATGATATCATCGTTCTAAAAATGTAATTTACAGATGTAATGAAATATTTAACGAAACACAAGATGGCTGATAAAGTATTTTTCTTTATTAGTGTTGCCAAAATATAGGGCTATATTTAATTCGTTTAGATTAGACCTGTTAGGTGTCTGTCACAGACGATCAGCACGAAAGATAATGTGTGTGAGAAAAAAAGAGATTTTTTAAAATTGTGTACCATATCTAGGGCACTATGCCAAAAGGGCGTATTACCAAATGACCGATTTACAGGACACTAAACTCTTTCTTCTCTTTGGTCCGACAAATGTGATGATACTTTCTTCTGGTTTGATACTCTCGATATTGAAATTATAAAACCACCTCTGTCAATAAAATATGTTCTTCGTGTTTCCTTGAGTCTGCAAGTGTTAAGATGTGCAAAGGAAAATCAATGGCCCTCTCTGTTTCCGATGAACTTTATCAGCAAATAACGGGTAGGAGAGTGGAGGAAATAAGTAATTCGGAACTTTATAATCTGTATTATTCGTCGAGTTTTATCACGTCAAGAAGAATGGACTGGCGGACACAGGTGCAAAAACATTGCAGATGTTGAACATGAAGTACATTGAAGCGTATAAACGAAAAACGTCGCTAGATGTAACACAATTTTTTTATGTGGTAAAGCATGCGGACTCTAATATGATGCTAACTAGAGTTCGCTGACCGTTGTGAACTAATATGCGGACTGACGCCGACTGAGGAACGTTGCACTAGATGTGCTGTTCTCATTAAGTTCTTTCCATGGCTTCATTCTCATTTTTTGTAGGATTTGAGGTTTCCGCGGCTGAATTCGAAGATGGCTGTCTTCTGGGTTGTAGCGCCGTGTAGTATGGTAGAAGTTTACCAACGTTTCAGAGGTTCTTGCTGCCTACTTCATCAGAGCGATGACTTCTGAAATGTTAGTAAACTTCTACCAGTCTACACGGCGCTACAACCCAGAAGACAGCCATCTTCATTCGCATTTAAATAACATTTCGCTATGAATGTTTTGATAAATATAAGGAACTTAAAATCATTGTACATCTCTTCAAGACATACGGAAATAATTCAATCCTGAGAGTAATATGACAGGATTACTTCTTACATATTTTTCGTTTTTCATTAAAGCAGCCGGTGGCCGTATTGTACAACGTTCCGGAAATAGTCTCATCGCGTTGGAAGAGTTTTAGTGACGTCACGTGTTTTGACGAGCACAATGAGGTTGATTGAAGAGCTGATGAGTGGTCTGCTGTCTTCTGCACTTACGTAAAGTTTGCCAGCCCTCGTAACGTCTGGCAATACAAGTACTCTAACGCTTTTAATACTGAATCGTCTCCATGCAGTTCTTAAGATTGTACCCTGGTCTTTCTACACTTGTCTTATCTAAATTATTGAATATACAGAACTATAATTTTACATGGGCGTAAAACTTGGTCTCTTGCCAAGAATATAGATCGAAGTGTTGAAGATAATATTTGGGTCTATGAAAGAGGGTGTAACAGGATGGTTAAAATTTCTTGCACAGATTCTTCATAAATGATGTTACGTAATAAATGTCGTTTGGGTGATCGTATGATGGAGAATGAGGTGGACCGGATAAGTAGGAGATGGGACAGAAAATTTTATTTCCAAAGAGAAGAGAATTTGGAAGATCTAGGCTTAGATGGAAGGTTCATTGTTAAATTATATCTTAACTACGAGGGTCGCTCATTAAGTAATGCCCCACATTTTTTTTCTCAGCCAATAATGAAGATAGAAAAGTGTACTTTTACATGCTTGAGATTTGATGTTTCCCGCGTTCGTGTACGGAGTTTCAAATGATTCCAACCGATAGCGGAGCTGTAGTGAACTGTTAAAATGGCGTCTGTGAACGACTCTCGTTACAAGCAACGAGCTGTAATTGAATTCCTTGTTGCTGAAAAAGAAACGGTGGTGAACATTCATAAACGTTTGTGTGCTGTGTATGGAAGCTGTGCAGTCGATAGGAGCACCGTTGGTCGCTGGGCTAAGAGAGTTAAAGCTTCAGGAAGTGAAGAAACCGAGCTCCGTGATCTGCCGCGCTCTGGGCGTCCTGCCACAGCCACCACTCCAGACATGTTGAACCGCGCGGATGCCATTATTCGTGAGGATCGGCGCATCACAACTCGACAATTGGCCCAACAGCTTTCAGTCAGCAATGGAAGTGTGATTGCAATTATCCAGGCTCTCGCATATTCGAAGGTGTGCGCAAGATGGGTTCCACGAAGTCTCACAGCAGACCACAGGATTCAAAGGAAAACGATTTCTTCTGAATTGTTGGAGCGTTTTGATGCTGAGGGAGAGGTCTTTCTGTCCCGGATCATTACAGGTGACGAAACCTGGATACACCACTTTGAGCCAGAGACAAAAAGGCAGTCAATGGAGTGGCATCATCCTCAATCACCGAGAAAGAAGAAATTCAAGACAACTCCCTCCGCCGGAAAAGTCATGATGACTGTCTTTTGGGACAGTGATGGGGTCATTCTTGTGGATGTGATGCCAAGAGGTGCGACCATCAATTCAGACGCGTACATCAGGACCCTGAAAACCCTCAAGAAGCGTTTTCGACGAGTTCGGCCTCACAAGCATCCAGCAGAAATTTTGCTCCTGCACGACAATGCACGCCCTCACACAAGTCTGAGAACCCGGGAAGAAATCACCAAATTGGGTTGGACGGTGCTGCCCCATCCACCCTCCGACTTTCATCTCTTTGGGCCACTCAAAGATGCTATCCGCGGAACAAGATTTGAAGATGACGAGAGCGTGATTCAAGCAGTGAGGACATGGCTACGTGCACAGGACAAGAGCTGGTACCGGCAAGGCATGCACGCACTTGTTCCACGATGGCGTAAAGCCGTACAAGTTGATGGGGACTATGTGGAAAAATAGTATGTGTAAAGGAAACATTGATTTATATTGTCACTAAATTTGAGCCATCTTGAATAAATATGTTCTGAGGAAAAAAATGTGGGGCATTACTTAATGAGCGACCCTCGTACGTTATGAAGGTGTGAGCTGGATTCAGCTGGCTCACTTTAGAGAGCAGTGATGGGCCATAAAAGTTTGGAAATTTCATGGCATGCTAAATGATTCCTGTCTTATAAAGACTGTACCTGTGTTAGTCTTCTGGGTTGTAATGCCCTGAAGACTGAGGCAGTATGTTTCTCCAAAACGTTGGTATCTGCCTGCTACAAGTCCACATGGCGTCACTACCAGTGAGAATCTCAAATATCACGTTATCAGCACTGTGTTCCATTGAGTTACATATTTAATCACATTTTCGGAATTTTACGATATGACTATGTTTTGAATTTATTCGTGTAAGTAGTTTAATGCCACCGTTGGTATATGTCACAGTATAGTATCGATAGGAAAGAGGTTAAATATATAAAATAATAAAAAACATCTAAAATGTAGATATCCCATTTTTAAAAATACGATTAGAAAATGTATTTTTCCGGCGCAAAATTACATTCTTGCACGGATAATCTGTCGAGTTTCGAGGTGAATCTGAATGAGTTGACGCAGACCACGACTGAATTCTTCTACTTCTCTGCCGATTCGTCGGTCGTAATTATTTTCTACAAAGCATTCGACTAATCGCAGCGTCAGTAAATACAGCGTCACAAGTCATGGATAGACGCATCTCGCCACAAGCAATTTTGCTTTCTCCCGTAGGCGAAAGAAGGCGTAATAATTTAAACACGAATCAACGTAGTCGGCAGGGAAAGTTGTTTTATTGTTCAAATTGAAGACCGTTTTTCATTCTTCATGGTTCACCACTGGCGTTGGGCGTGTCGCGCTCCTTAAGACTTCCTATCAGTTCCTTCCCATAACATCTGTATATGAGCTACGGTTTAAGTTTGTTTTAAGAAACTTCTTTGTACTTATTCCGCAGATTTATGAACGCCATTTACCAACATTGCTAAACCTTAATCGTTTCCTTTGTGAACATATTTAAGAATACAGAAAATTCAACATTGACATTTTATAAATTAACAACATGTCATTTGACATGTTATAAGGTCAGTGGGTGTATTTGTAGTACAGAGCTGGTGACGTATAACCCTAGAAATATAACAGAACGAATGAATGTTTTTCTCTGGCGGGAGCGGTCGTTAAAAAGGAAATACACAACTTTTATAATTTATCTGTCATGTCATTTCAAAGACAAACTGAACAATAACTTAATATAAAAATGATTCAGGTTTTATAAAACGAAGGATACGTAAACACACGCTATTAATTTCCGACATATGTCAAACTGGTGTAGTGCAATGCTCAATTGTATTTACCCTGCACGGTTTCTAAATTATACCCAAAATAACTGGGCCCGTATGTTCCTACCTCAGAAGTCGACCTGTAGTTACGGTGGCAAGATACAAGGTAACATAATGCGGAATATTATAATGTAGAATTTCTTCACCGTTACATCAGTTATTAAAAATCCTAACTAATAGTAGCTTGTACCTCATTTAGTGGTCGTGTCAGCTCGGGTATGTAGAAGGGTAAATGGCGGAAATTACTGATCATGACAACTTATAGGGACGATTAGTAGTAGACCGAATCTCTTTCAGCAGTCCCCCGGGTATGTATTTTCTTCAAAAACATTTGCGTGTCGGCTGTCTTATTAGCGGTAAATATTTTTTATTGCTTCCAGAAAGTAGCATGTAGCGGCTGTGTGTTTTTACCACGTAAAACATTGCGCAGTGGAAATTCTTCGTAGATCCGCCAACCTGATTCTCGAATATCACACGTAGAGACAGGTCAGTGGCGTATCCTGGTCTAGAAGTCAGGTCGTGCGGAAATGTAATGTTATTAATTCCCCCCCTAGCAGTTTCGCCACCGTACTAAGGTATTATTATTATTATTTTCAATATCATTATTCGTGTGATGTGTTTTATAGTAAAACATTTGTCAACGAAGAAGGATTAGAGATTTTCACGGCGGACCCCCAGAACACAACCTTAATTTGTCTACTAATATAATAGCCAGTGTCCGTCACTCTTAACTGGACAAGTGCGCCTTTCATGAGACGCGGAAAGAATTGAATTCTAACCCTGGCGGTTTCAGTACCAAGAAATGCAGACGAGGCTGTGGTGGGGTCAGGCGGAGTCTGCATTTGATGGGAGTTTTGGGCCAGGAGAACAGTTTTGTGTTTGTGCGTTTGGCAGGAATCTTAACGCTAGTTTACGTGAAGATATTTTAAAATTAGATTTGTGAAGAAATTTTAATGTACCCTCAGTGAGATTTGCGAAGATGTTACTGCAATAAACTGTATTGGGCCTACAGTTCAACACAAAAGATTTTCATTCCCGTTAACTCTGACGGGCCACATAATACGCTAGTATTTGGAAAACGTGCCTAAAGGCATAGGTTTAGACGGGACCTACATTCTTCGAATATCTGTAAATTCGCCCTGATGACGGAGGCAGCGAGCACCTCTGAAACGCTGGTAAACTTCTGCTAGAAAACACGGCACTACAACCCAGAAAACAGCCATCTTCTGTCTGTAAATGTGTTTGTGGAGATGCAATGAACTTCTCTACAGTACCTTTTAATACTTATTCCGTCATATGGCTTGACCAATCTCCCATTGTTGGACAATCCTGTTTTTTTAAAGCGTGTTTGAGACAGGGGTGGCTTAGAGGCAGATGTGGAGACCCTGTTGACGTCAGACAACTTTCGGATGAAGCAGGGTGGAATTGTGGCGTACCTTTTTTACGGTGTGTTGGTTCAGTACTAATTTCACAAGGCATTTAGAGTGACATAGTTGTATTAAAACCACCACAAAGTTTCGCAGCCTGTTTCCTTGCATTTTTTTAAGCTGAAACAGAATACTTAGTCATGTTCTCGTGTTCCTGTCTGCCCCTTCCTAATAACGTTTCAACGGTCTGACAAATAATCATACATCATGCTTAGTATGGACAAGAGGCCAGCCCACACTTTTACCTTTAATTTCCTGCAATGTATAATGTAGAATTATGGCATTGATGTGATAATAGAACTTCGAAAAATATAGAATTCAATAAAATGCTTTTTTAACTACTGATTTAGATGTTACCGTCATTCTAGCTTTATATAAGATAATACTTAGGCTATACACAAACATATCGTAGGCCGGTAGAATTATTTCACTTGAGATAATATCAAATTCCTACCCCAAACATATTTCACTAGTAACCCAGGTGGGTAGGAAGAGTTTTCATCTGGGAGGTTTTAGAAATCCTTCCGTTGCAACTGTTTTGTGGTGTCTACTGGCAGTAATCTCCAGTTTCCGGAGTAAGGAACAAACAGAGTTCGTATGGGTGCTCTGCTCATGATAGCCACATGGCTTCAAGATGGACACCGACTTCGAAACGGGTCTGTATCAAAAGTACAGAGGATTACGCATTTCAAACGGGTTCTTCAGTTGTTCTTTGTAATCAGTATTGTTGAACGAAAATGACAGAATCATGGTAGCAGTTGTAGTGGCCGGCTTTTCATAAGTTTCTGCAAATAAATGCCGGAATAAGTTAATTTCTTCAAAATAGACAGCTGCTGTTTCCTGCCCGATCCACAGTCATCCACGTTCAATAATATTTCCCCAGGTGATCAAGACATTCCCTGTCTTTTATGGAACCTTAAGGCTCTGTGTCGGGTTTACAAGAGCTTACTCAAGCCACCTCTCTATAACCGCACGGCCTTTTTCTGATCCATTTACAGTGACGTTCCCATCTACGCCAAGGTCTTCCCGAGTAGTATTTTCCCTTCAGGGTTTCAGAGTAAAATGTTAAGATGCATCTTCCCCATGCATGCTACATGTTAAATCCATCTCATTTTCCTTGACTTTATCAATAATCATAGTATTTTGTGTATGTACAAATTGTGGAGTTCCTCATTACGTAATTTTCACCGTCTTACCATCTTATTGTTAGTCGTATTAGATCCAAAAAGAAATCTGGCCGTAGAAAACGACGAGATGACACAAAGCTCGGTTCATACAATGCCAAGAAGAAACGCCATTAGTGAGTTTGAGATGGACACTCAGATGACCGGAAGTCTAGTGAAGAGCCGACCCTGGTTCCGTACAGCAGGGTCTCTGTTCTGAAGACGATTCGGCCTTCATGCTCCGTGGAGCATATTCTGAGGGTCCTCTTCAGAGCAATAGTGGCATAAACCACAGCACTGCTTTGTCTGAAACGACTTCCTTTGAAGTTGGTACAGCCCAGAATTCAAGGGGCCGTGTTCATATTCAAATACATTGCATATAATTGAGGAAATTTAATAAATAAACAGTGATGCATCGATGTATCACCTCTTTACATGATGTTGAATTATGCCTGTACGTCTGTAGCTACCGAGTTTGTAAATTGTAGAAGGTGCGTGATGGGGGAGTGTGATTCATTCCCTGAATTTCTGAGTTGAGTTGATAAAATGGAGCGTTTCGACACGGTACGTCTGATAGAACGGAATGTCGGATAATCGGGACTACTGTGTCGCATATAATCTATGAACGAATAAAGAACGGTTTTACGCATAGAAAGTTTTCCAATTACTCCTGTTTTGAACATTGTAACACTGGCGAGCAAAATTCAAAACTATTTTATTTGGAACCTCTCTAGTAAAAGATAGTAACGATGCCTGTGTGTTAAGTATTTTGTAAGTTATATTCCCGAATATCGTACTTGGTAGTATCGGAAAACTTCTAGCAGACTACGCCGAGCAGCAACCCAAGAAGACGGCCATCATATTCGTCGCCGCGAGAACCCAAAATCCTAACAGTCCGTCAGCTGATCAAGAAGCATCCACTGTCGTGAACCACGTGCATCCAGCCTGTGTTCTCATAACACGTTAAAACACAGTTATCCACGTAGGAACCTCTGACTGTAAGATTCAATAACTTCACATTTTGCCCACGAAGTGTGTTATGGATTTCGAATGGTTATCAGAATAAACAGCGGTAATTTCCGTAAAACTGTATTAAGCAATTGATACTTGTAATTGCGACACGTTGTGTATTCTTTGCGCTAGGAACTGTATGTTCAAATATTATTTAAATGGGCTTCATGCTTTAGAGAGCCAAGATCCATTTCTCATGTAAGACTTGAGGTTCTCACAGCGGTGAGTATGAAGATTTCCGTCTTCTGGGTTGTTGCGCTGTGTAGTCTGGTCGATGTTAACCAACGTTTCAGAGGTCATACTGCCTCCGTCATCAGGGCGATGCAGTATGCAGGAGGCAGTATGACCTCTGAAACGTTGGTTAACATCGACCAGACTACACAGCGCAACAACCCAGAAGACGGAAATCTCCATTTCTCATGTTGGCGTCTTTCCCCAATTTGGTCTCTTTCTTTTAAGTTTTCCAACTAAAAATTGTTTATTTATTTCTCATCTCTCCCATTCTGTGGCCGATCTCATATTTCAGAGTTTTATCTCCATCATTATGCAACTTTTTGCCCTATTACTTCTTTCTCTCAGCTCCAAATGTTCTCAGGGTGAAATTTGTTGCACTACATTCTGTGTGCATTCTTTAAAAAGTCTAGGATAGGCTTAAATATTTAGAATTCCTTGCAAAATTGCCCCAGCTGTATCTTATAATATAGTTAAGTTAAACACGAATAAAAGTAGAAACATAATAATTAATGCCGATCACTTTAAGAATTGTTATTCGAACATTTCACTTTCTGAATAGGAAAGGCGTTTACAGAGACTAAACACGTCTCAAAAATAATTGCATCGTTTGCACTGTGCCTGTTAGAACGTGAATCTTAACAGTGCCAGAATTCCACGTTTTAAATGACACGCCGTTTGGCATGGAACTGTAAACGCTCTGAAGCGTACAAAATAATAAAAAAAAGTCTTTTAAAACAAGTTTCTGTTAATGTAAAGGTTTTAATTTCATCTTAAACTATGTGCGGTATTTTAATTTTTATGTATTTTGTCACGGACGACTTGCTTCGAATGACTGCTTTCAAATAAACTTCTTCTGAAACTCTGAACAGGTTTCATTTTTAAATATTTTGTCTCGTGCCACTAGCTCCGAGCTCCTGCCTTCAAAGGACACAAGAAAAAATGTTTTAATGTACGAGAGATCTTGTTCCATCCCCTGCTGCCCATTTTTATCGGTGTTGTTGTCCTAGTGTCGTTATCAGACACTTGTCACATCTAAATTTCTCTTCTCTTGAAAATGACAGACTGGTGCTTCAGGGTCCTTGAAATCTTGCGTATTTACTTCCTTCTTCAGCGTCTGTTTGTAATGCATTTCATTGTTCATTTTTTGTTATGCGTCGCTATGGCCTAAGAAATCTGCTTCGTCAGCTCAAAGCCATTCGATTCGTGTTTTGATTTCATCGCCCTCAAGTTTCGATAGGCAACGTCGTTCCCCGCCTGACACCATCTATCTTCGTTAGACGGGTCACCAAAACTGACGCACAGTAACGCATAAATTAGAATACAAAACTCGGTAAAGGGTTGTGTATTTTGAAATTAATTTATTTTATTCACAGCGCATATCGAAATTCTAGCCACACTTCCACCTCTGTTGAATGCATGTGTTCCAGGTTCACATGACTTTAAATTCGAGATTTTATTCTTTTACTACGATTTCCTCCGCCTCAGTCATCAGAATTTTATTTATTTCTAGTTTATTTAACGATGTTATCAATAGACCAGGCTTATAAAATCTAATTATCAGAAGTAATGAACTATTTTAAGTAATTCCATGCTTTCACGTCCGATCGGGAAAGAGAGAGAGAAAAGAAAAATCATGCATTGTAATTATGCGAGGCTACCTCTCAAGCTCAATTGTAACTATCTTGAGTTGTGATTACTGTACAAAGATTTTTCCTCTTGTAAGACTTGAGGTTCTCACAGCGGTGAATATGAAGATTTCTGTCTTCTGGGTTGTTGCGCTGTGTAGTCTGGTCGATGTTAACCAACGTTTCAGAGGTCATACTGCCTCCGTCATCAGGGACCTCTGAAACGTTGGTTAACATCGACCAGACTACACAGCGCAACAACCCAGAAGACAGAAATCTTCATTTTTCCTCTTCTTTCCAGCTTCTTACATCAATTTGTCTTTTATATCCCACGAACTGTACAGAACATAATCCATCTAACTATCCATCCAGGCCTTATCTATGTCTGTCCGTCTATTCATCTATGCATCTATACTTCTCTCATATCCTGAACTATAATTCTATCGTGCTTATTTTATTCTGTTACTTGATACAAATTTTATATAAATGTTTTTCAGCATTCTTTACATCGACTACGTTAATATAATTATTTCCTTATAGGCTAAATCCTCATTTCTCAATCAATTCATTGCACCGAAAATTTTCTCTTCATTCTTTGTTTCCATCACCTTAATGAGTTGACTCGTCAGAATGGGTGGGTATTTGACTTGACTTCCCGTCGCTTAGTCTACTCTTGCTTAAAGTATTGCAGAAAGGAACACCCTACAAGCGAGGTCCTATTTCGCCTTTGTAATTCGTTTTCACCTTCAAGGACTCGGTAGTTAGAATTTCACTAGTGAGTGTAGCATGTGGATTTGTTTAAGCGTGCACGATGCTTCATATAAGGGATATTTAATCTGAGTACATTTTGCTGAGTGGCAATATTAAATTCGCTTTTGAATATTTAATATTCCCGTTACTAGTACTCAGTAACAGTATATCAATAATGAGACACTTCTGAAATAGACTGTTTCTGGACAGTCGTCATTGTGCATAGACGTAATGCCATCAAAGAGTAGAGAGACATAAAATCTAGGATCTAAGCGTTCTGACTATCTTGACTCTCCGATATCTGTTGGCCTGAAGAAAACCTTTCTCCTGAGCCATTCTAAACATTATAGTGTTCCTAAAACTCCAATGATTCTTCGGAAATCTAAACCAGGCCGTATACTCTGGAGCCAGGAGCCCTAATTAGCTGAGCTACCACAGCTGTAAATTTGTTGTTATTTTAGAGCAGAATGAAAAACTCTGGTCACTTCTTGAACTAATATATTCCAGTACATAAATCATCATCCTATGCCTTACTTATTTCGCATATTCTACAGTAAATGTTACAATCTATTCTATTTTGCGTTTTGTCGTATTATATACTGTTATTTTATTATATTTTGCAAACTGGTTAGAATAATATGACAGCATTGAAAAACTTCATGGAACATAAAAGCTTCCTTCTTAACAGACACACACACACACACACACACACATATATATATATATATATATATATATATATATATATATAAAAAATTATCCTGCAGGGCGGGACTGACATTTCAGTGGTTGGTTATGTGCTTGTTTGGTTGCTATTCATTTATGACAATACAATGTTTGCAAAAGAAGTCAATGCGAAAGATTTGATATTGCAGAAATGAACAATTAAACTACTGAAAGAGTACTGTCACTGAACAAGAAACTCATATCGATTGACTAAAATTATTCCAAGGCCAATTTGCGGTTTTAATTATGTCGCCGTTTTACGTTAATATAATTAACAAATTTGTACTAGCAAGTTGTCTGTAAAAAATGACAGCAACTTCTAACGTAGTAAGCACACACATCTGTATGATTTGAGGTTTTCACAGCGGTGAGTATGAAGATTTCTGTCTTCTGAGTTGTTGCGCTCTGTAGTATGGTAGATGTTTACCAACGTTTCAGAGACCATACCACCCAATTGGCACATTCATCGCCCTGAAGACGGAGGTAGTACGACCTCTGAAACGTTGGCAAACATCGACCAGACTACACGACGCAACAACCCAGAAGACAGAAATCTTCACACATGCATCTGTTATCATGCATAGAGTGATTGACATTAGCATTATAGTATATCAAAAAGATGTTATTACCGGATTTTAAGTACATACAAAAAAGAAGCATTCATTGCCAAAAACGCAATCCCTGAATTTTATGAAATTGGAAGAGTTCATTTTGAAGTTATTAGGGACACGCTCACATGTACACATAAAATATGACTCGTATTATATAGGTTATGTTTCCTTTAAGAAAATGGCATAAGGTCACTAGCACTAAAAACGTGACTAAGGTCACACGTTACAGACCCTGACAGTATAACTCGAACTAGGCCAATATGATATTGTTTTTTGCTCTCTGAAACTGGGATAGGAACATTAGCATGTCCGTCCACAAAATGAATGTCACAAGTGTGTGGGATAGAACAGCCTGACATGTGCTAGTAGGTCTACACATCCTTATGATGTGTGTTATTATTTTTTCTTTACATAAATTCTCCTTAGGGTTATGTTATAGCCTTAATTATTTATTACACTATGTGTTCATGTCATAGTGTCCGCTGTGAGGGCAGAGATTTCATGTTAACCGTGTTAGTCTCGTTAATGGTTTGAAAAAGGAAAAATTAGGAATCTTATTTTCGTGGTTGAGTGATACGCTTACACTAAAACATAGCAGAAGCGGTCAGATAAATGTATGCTTATCCATCTTCAGCCAGCCACTAGTTCTCGGCTCGCAAGTATCTGGCGAACAACGCCTAGCTGGCTAGAGCAGGCTAACTAAGCGTTTTATCTGATGGGTAATGCTGTGTATCAGTATATGGAGTTCCACCAAACCACGAAAAAATCGGAAGGCTTTATTTTTTGTTTTTAGCGTGTTAGCCGGGCTAATGTGGTTAACATAAACCCCTGCTTTGTCAATAGCTTTTTAATATTGTGAATCGTTTTATTGTTTCAGGTAAGTCGTTTCTTCTGCAGCCTCAAGTAACACGACTGATGTCATCTGGTGAATCAGTATTCTTAATACCAGTGTCCAGTAAGTCATATTCGTTAATAAGCACATCGCATAGGTTTGGTGGGGCGGTGGAATATTACACTACACATAGGCTCATAGAAATATTAAGAATTTAAATAGATCTTCATTTCTGCGACAGTCGTTTTATTGTACTGACGTCACAAGGGATGCTGCTGTTGCTGTCAGATGACAAGGGAATATTGATCTGGGGAGGGTGCAGCGTGAGTTCAGGGGAAATCCACTCCTCTCCATTACCCTCCTATTCCTTAGTCATGTGGATTCTGCGTCATCCAGACTTGACAAAATTACGACAGAAAAATGCCCTCTGACACCGAAAAATACAGTCAGACCGGAACACATTCTCATGCACATTGTTTGATACCCTGAAAGGTTGTCAAATAATTTTTATAAGTAAATATTACTTTGTGACACTATAGAACTAAGATCTTTCGATTTTTGTTATTTATTTATTTATGTACTTTATTTAAAACATATTCCATTTATCAAACAGCGTCATTAATTTTAAAATGATAATATCAATAAACTTTTTATAAATAAAAACGCCGCCTCCATCATCAGGGCGACGAGTAAGCTTAGTTGTCACCCTGATTATGGAGATAGTAACCACCTCTGAACTAAAATCTTACTTTTCATAGAAATATTTTACAAAATAATAAAAACGTACGTTACAAAAGAAAGCTAAATATTGAGTAATACCAGTGGACGTGTTACTGACATTGTTCAAACTTTAAATTTTTCGCGTGTGATACTGCACGTAGTCGACACGTGAAGCATACAAGTTCCTATTCCTACAGATTCTGATAAGCAGGTTTGATGTTTTATCTTTCTGAATCTTAATTACAAAGATTTTAAGTCTTTTCTTCATGAGTCACTTGTTTAATCTGAGATAACATTATTTTCTGTGTATTGTAATATCATGATTTGCTGTCGTAAAAAAATGAACTTTGTCAACACGTTACAGGAACCTGAGAGCAATGCGTAGTGACAACCAAATACTCCGTTATTAGTGCCATTACTGTAACACATCGTTAAATGATGCCATCATCGTTATTATGAAACGAGCTGTAATGAATCGCATCACCCACGTGCTTATCTATAGGAACGTGCTAACATAGCGATGTATAGCGAAACAGGGGTTGGACGTCTGTTATATTTGTGGTTTGAAAGTGTAGTAGACCCGGATATTCTATTTGACTTTAGCTCAAAACCTAGGCGTGCTTTAAATACACGTATTTATGAGAGAGTTGATGTGGATTATATGAAATGTTACACCACATTTGGTATCCTGAAATAACATTTTAAAATGTCAGAATTCGGGGCCTGTCCGTGCGTTCCAAGTTCGTCAGAAGTAAAATGAACGGATTGACCAGCAGATGGCAGTGGTGCCTTTCGATACTGACGACAAGCCACACGCTCGTCTGTCAGGACATCCCTGTTGACGTGTTAGTAGTAGGCTTATAACGAGAGCAGATACTGGTCAGTCTAATCAACTACAAGTCACATGACAGGACATAACACAGGGGCGGCTATGTTTGTTTTGTTTTAATACAGGACACAAGAGGACTGTAAAAATAGAGAAGACCATTGTTTCTCGACATTTCTTGTACCACGGACCCCGTCCTTATAATGAAACCATAGATTTTGATTAAATAGAATATAGACGAAGTAAAAAGTATGCAAAGGTTTAGTGTTTCGTCATGTTTTTATTCCAATGTGAATGTAAAAAAGTGACGAAATAAAAATAACAAATATAATCTCCTCAACTCGCGGACCCCTTACGCACACTTGCAGACCACCGGTTGAGAAACACTGCATTGGGCCGTCCACTTTCCGGGAACTTTTACAAGATGAACAAGTGAAATTTCAGGTTCTCACGGCTACGAGTGTGATGTTGGCTGTCTTCTAGTTTCTTGCGCCATACAGTCTGGTAGAAGTTTAACCGTCGTTTCAGAGCTGATTTCTGCCTCCATCTTCAGGAGTTGCTCTCGATGTGTTGATATTCCCTTGTCTGATCAAGAAATTTCTCGTCTTTTATAGAATTAGATTTTCATTATCGTGTTTCAGACGACTCTTTCCCTGTTTCCTGAAATGACGAGGAATGTATTGGTCAGCCGTGCGACAATAAAATCCGGAAGGAGCTGGTTCTTTTCTCGAATTAACCAACGACGCCTATTCTCACCAAGAGTCATTTTATACTTGGTTTGAGATGGATGATGTTTCACTCTAATTTTCAACGAAATCTACTCATCTGGGATAGATGTCAGAACCTGATGATGGAGGCAGGGAAAGTCTTCGAAACGTTGGAAACATATTGTAGTAGGCCTACTTACTCGAAGAGACCTCATTGTCTTCAATCGCGGTGAAAGCTGCAAATCTAGTCTTTTTTATTTGAAAAAAGTGAGTTTCTCGTCGTGTCTCCTGCTGTGGTGATCCACCTTTCCGCCTGCCTCTTGCCTTATTACCCTGAACGTAATTCTAATCTGTGCCCGAACCACCAGAATATATTGCAATGTGCGTAATAACGCGTGTTAATAATTCAGTAGGCATCGCTTCTCCCCTAGAGATGCTACAGCACAGGACACGGGGTGGAGCGAGCGATGCTGTGCGTAGCAGAAGATGGCGTAGGCTGCTATCCGCTCTCTCTAGCTCTTTTCTGCCTGCCGCTGTCCAGAGTGTTTGTGGCCGAGCTGACAGTCGTCGGAAGGCGGTAGTGTGTGCAACAGGGGCGCTTTCACTAAGCGAGCAGGCCTCTAGTGCCCTGTGTAGTGTCAAGTGACTTCAGATGTCAGTGGTCGTTAGGGTAACTGTGACAGAATGATTGTTCATTGGAGTGTTGTGGCTGAGAATGTGTGTATGCGAATGGAGAAAGCATTTTATTTACATTTTTAATTTATTTCTTTAACTTCAATATTGTTTAGTACCGCTTGGTTTTGTTTTAAATGTGACGGTGACACGCTAATGGATTATTTGGTGAAAATGAATTGCAACTTGGTGGCAATCGACTGTGGCCTAGTTTCTGTCAAGGTATTTTCTGAACATTTTCCTTTTAATGACCTACACACTGCTGACTGTGACAAAAAAGTTGGAACTGTTTCTACTGTTCAGACATTTATTTGCGACTGAAAGTATTGTATTAAATTATGATTTCGCGACTGAACCATTTTCAAGAATATTTTATTCCAATTGCTGAAGATTTTACTGTCTAATTGTTAATTTATTGATGAAGTTAAAGAGGGAAGACGCTTGCTTGTACGTCATTAGTTGTGTGGCATGATGAGCAACGTGGATGTTGAAAGAACGGCGTTTACGTGCGTGATTACAAAATAATATTTCTTTGTGTTTCAAATTGGAACATTGAAGGATGACTCAGACGTATAACCGGCCTCTGGAATTACATGCTAAGGAAAGTTAAAAGGAAAAGTATGTGTTAACAGGTCTGGCCACTTAGATACGTATTTAGGATCTTTCGAAGGGTAAAATACGAGGGAGGTGGTTTGTCGTCTTTGGGAGGGGGATGCCCAGGTGTTATTGATTTTGGTACTGATGGCGCCTACCCTGGTGTTAATAATCGTTGGAAGAGATCATATTAACTTCATAAATTTACAAGTACTACTGATGTGAAGAACTTATTTAAACTTGACTGACTAACGTACTGATGGCTATCGTCTGGGTTGTAGCGCCTCCATCATCAGGACGATAGAGGCAGTCAGTACCTCTGAAACGTTGGTAAACGTCTACCAGACTACACGGCAGTACAACCCAGAAGACAGCCATCTTCGTACTAGCCTGTTGATGGCTATCTTGACTACTAAACTTAAATTCCAGTAAAATCCTATTATAATATGAGTATTGAACGTAATACAGGGTGTACACAAATGAATGGTGGGGTTTTGTGAAATCGCTGCTAAGTTGCTACTACAGCAGCTAGATTTAGATGCATGTTGACTTAATTATGTACAGTTATATGCAGTTTTGTTAACAGTAGAGTTTTGATTTACGTGGTTGTGTTATGATGAGTAACGATCAAGAAAAAGTTGCTTGCGTTCTGTGGTCAAGAATCACATACATAAGTTGTGTGATACCATTACAAAAACTTTGACTTAAATAAAATGACTAACAACACTGTGCGCAAAAACTTTTGAGTTGGCGAATCAAATAAACAGTTTTACATTATACAGTGGGGATCTGTTTATACCAATTCGCAAACAAAATCCCACTATTTATTTCTGTAAACCCTGTTTTCTCACAGTTACATTAGGGATTTACAGTGGGTAGCTCGGGAGAAATTAATCTTAGTTTCATGTCTCATGTTGTACATTTAACTTCCTCGAAAATGTGCGGGTGGTAATATCCACTTTGTCTTAGTATGTATTTTAATTGTATTGTTGCTAATCTAAGACGTTTCTGCGACAGACCACTTGGGAAGACTTGACGTAGTTGGGATGATAACATAAAACTTCTGTTGAGGAAACAGGATTTGATTGGGTCCAGTGGTGGACTTTTGTGAAAATTATGAACCTCATCACTATGCATTTTTTCCCGCTATACTACATTCAGATCCTTAATAACGCACCAGCGACCCCATACAATTAGATGTGACATTAAATCACATCAGTAAGAAATTCTATGATCTTCAGTGCTGCTCTGTTTCCGTTAAATACGAAAGTTCCCGTCTGTAATTAATATTCCCTTTCCATAGAAAAATCGCATAATAATCCGCTGGTTCATTGTCACTCTTGCCCCATTTTATTTTTTGTACTTTCATTTTAAATCAGGACTATATTTCGATAATAACTCATATCACCACTGTCTATTTAAAAGGTTCTTTTTTTATAGCTGCGAATACCAGGGTGATTATGTTACAAGACTATATTTCAAACGTCATGGAAAATCTTAGTTTTCATTTCAGATCCTCTTGGGAACAATTTAAAACAATTGTATATGCTAATAATTATACTGTACCGGAAACTAGTAACCCCCCTCCAGTTACATAATTTTACAAGGCATTGTTTTATTGTTGCACATAAAGTTATTGCTTCCCCCCTGCAATTCACACGGCCTCGCTCTACTATTAAATTTTAAGACTTACGCACGGTTCTGTAGCATGCATTTCGTGATGAATATACTTCTTCCAGACAACACGGCGCAACATTCCAGAAGACGGCCATGTTCAGATTCTGTAGAGTTTGATGCATGTTGAAAATTGCATGGGAGTGACGTCATATAATTTGTACTCGAAACGAAATGTCAATTGGGTGATTAAATTAAGGAATATAATATGGGAAGTGTATGTAGCACGCGAAGAAAAAACGAGAAATGCTTATAAAATATGAAGGGAATAGTCTGTGGAAGAGACCTCTTAGGAGACCAGGCGTAGATAGGGTCACTATTAAAATTGACTTAAAAGAAAAAGCGTGTGGTACGATGTTGACAGCATTGATCTGGCTCAAGATCGGGACCAATGACGAGTTATCTGAACATGACAGGAAACTTGCTTAGGTGGAGTATTTTTTGGTTAGCTGACCGGCTATGAGCTTTTCAAGGAAGCCTCTTCTTCGCGGACTTCGTTAGCAGCCACCGAGCTCCATAAAATAAACCTGCAGAAAATGACAATGTTAGAACAACCATCCAAGGGGTTATAGATTCTCCAGCTACAAAAATGACGAGGAAACATTTGTCACTATCGCGAATTAGCAATAGTAGATCGCTTTCCTGTAAGCATATTCAAAACTGTAAGATTTGAGGTTTTCACAGCGGTGAGTATGAATATTTCTGTCTTCTGTGTTGTTGCGCTGTGTAGTCTGGTCGATGTTAACCAACGTGTCAGAGGTCATACTGCCTCCGTCATCAGGGCGATGAATATGAAACGTTGGATAACATCGACCAGACTACACAGCGCAACAACACAGAAGACAGAAATCTTCATATTCAACACTGCTGAAATACGAACTGATTTATTTTACGTACAAAGATTATTTACATGAGGGCTATCCGTATACTGCAAAAATTGGCAAAATGTAGTCATTTGTTTATGACGATCGTAATGATAATTCTCACTGAGTCCTTACAAAAATTGACATTTGAGTTCTTCCCTCGCGATCCCCTACACACACACACAAAGAATAGCATAAATATGGACTGAGCATAGTTTTACAATAGAGCTGTGTTTGTGAAAAACAAGACGGTATAAAAATGAATAATGTACATTGCTGAATTATGTAACCTGTTTCTGTTGGCCTGTGTCTGCTCTTGGCTTCACGTCAGAAAGTGAAGTCAGGTTATACGCTTGGAGTTTTCGTCTTTTCTTTTACATGAGATCGAAGCAATTATCCTGGTCTAGCAAACTTAAACGGTTACGTCGAAAACACTGAACGATTAACATAAACAAATTATTCCTTAACCGAAATTGTTTAACATTCTTAGAAGCAGCAGTGGGCAGATCATGTGTCTGTGGTATCTATCCTGGTAATTACATACTATAAATTGCTACCTGGTACAAAACCTGCTTCTGAATTCATGACTTTAATTCGACTCCAGCAAACGTAGAGAATGAAGACAAGCAGATTACTTAAAATTATTCATTGTCAGGACTTTTTCCATCGTCTGTTCTTTAAAATCATGACGTTTCGGAGGCTGGTTCTGTCTCCGTCTTCAGGTGAGAGGTACCTACTCTGTTGGGTCTCTTAGATAGAGCTAGAGTTAGGGACCCAACAGAGTAGGTACCTCTCACCTGAAGACGGAGACAGAACCAGCCTCCGAAACGTCGTGATTTTAAAGAACAGACACATACTTTGCTGATGGCTGATTTTCTTAAAGAAGATTATTGTGTTATGTGTGAACCTGTTTGCAATAGTAAGTCAGTAGTATCTTTGATAAATAGCCAATGCGTTTGAATAAATTGGCCTCATTTATAAACTTGCTTCCCGCGAGTCGATAAATTATGAATGCGGCCCCACGTCTGGGAAAGTTGGTAACTCTGTTTTAGGCTGTTAATCGTAATGATTTCACGACTGCAGGACTTCTTATCCGAGAGCTTCTCCTGTCTTAATTTGACGCAAAATTTTAACGAAACACACACTTCTTCCCTGTATGGTTTTGGAAATTATATTATGTTACTGCTTTGTTTTGGATTTTATCTATCGTCTAATTTTTAAAGTCTTAGAAGTTTTTAAAACCTGAAAGAATCTCTACGTTTTGATAGAAGGGTGTGGGTTTTCTTTTGTCGTCAGTTGTCTGCCCGTGTTTTATCTGAAGACGAAGAAAGATCCATCAATCCACCCTTTGACAAGTCGTGATGTTCTAAGGTTTTAAGATTTCAAAGTCTTTTAAAAATCGGACGGTTAGAAAGTCTAAAACAAAGAAAGTACATCCATCATAACATTATTCCCTTAGAAGCCTTATCGTTATGTGACATTACCGGCATCGTCTTTCAGACAGAGGCGCGTGTGTTTCTCGATGTAGGCCGTGTGAAGATTAACTATTACTGATATCTTAGACAACTTCCTGAAATATTTATAAATGCGATGCTTGCGCGAGGCATTATCTAGGAAAGCCGTACTCCACTGACGGACGGAATTGTGAACAAGAACAGAAAGGACACAGCTGCAGGTCAGCTCGATCAATCCATCTCTCTTAACACGCGCCCTCACGCATTCAGCTCACGCACACCAAGGCAGGCTCCTAGGAGTCTCGACGCCGGAGTGACCTGATGATTAATGCTGAAATAATACGAAACGTCGGTTCAATTAATTTCCTTGTGAATGTAATTCTGATGTTTCACTATCGTTCCCAAGAACTTTGCCACGTTTTCGATTTATGTAATGATTTTATCCTTAATTCTCGTGATTTGACGAACATGCACTCAGTTATTTCTAGATTAACGCTCCTTACCAACTTCGAACAGTATTTATGTGTTTCTTTGCGGTACTTAAGTTTAGCTCTGTAGTATTAATTGACACCTACTAAAGTATAAATGTTTTAAAATGGTTTCATAGCTTGGAGAGGGCATTCTGATTGTAAATATATGCCAGACTGACACGGTCACATGATCATACAAGCATGCTTTCTTTTGTTTTCAGTCGGAAATATTTATGACTAAATTTTATGAACATGTTTACTCCACAGAAAAGTGGATTTAAATCTGTTTGACAGTTGTGTAGCGTTGGAAGGAGAGACGCCCCAGAAGTTTGCAAACATGCAAGCAATGAATGAGGCGACTGCATAATTTATATGTTCAGGTGTGATGATGTAATTCGATAAAATCAGAAGTATAAATCGCGTTGCTGACCGCCAACTAGAACATCAAGTCGTAAAAGACCGTTGGTAGTTATGTGAACCTCCTGCTTTAATAAAATCGACAACTGCATTTTGCCTACAGACTGTTTCAGACCATTCTTTCATAGTAAAAGTCGATTATTTCCTTAAACTCTATTAACTAACTGATCTTTGCACGTTGATTAATTTGAGGTAAGAAATGAATTTTTAAATGGTATTTAGATGAACTTGGAGCTTCTACAAAAAATAACTCTATTCATGAAACATAACTGGATAGGAGACGGGGTGGGCCACAGTGTGTGTCGAGGCGATGACAAAGAGAGAAATGATCGCCTCTTTCAGGAATCAAACCTTAGTTATCAAGCTCTTAGTCTAGTCATTCGTGATTTGTGTTGTCTAAAACCTCGAAGATTAAAATAGCCTATGTATGGGTGTGAAATTTGATCTCTGTATCCAACGGAAGGGAAGGATGTCTGGCTGATAACAGAGAGCAAAGGATAGAATATCTGAACCTAAAAAAAGATGAAAGAACAGAAAAATAGATATATATTGAGGAGCTTCATAATTTGTACTGTTTGTCACGTATAAATGTGAAATGAAAATCAGAGTGGTGTGTGGGGAGATGAGAAAAGCACAGAAAACTTAGTCTGAAAACGTGAAGGGTTCAGACCACTTGGGTGTCCTCGGTGTAGATGGGAAGATAATATTAAAACGAATCTTTAGTAAACATGGTGTGGACCGGATTAAACTACCGAAGTATAACGGCCGGTAGCGGGGATTTGTTGACACAGTAATTAAAGCTTGAATTTCATAAATCGGAGAGAAGTCGATTGACTATTAGCATCTCAAGAAGGACTTTGCTGCATGGAATCAAGTTTTAGTAACTGGCTGATGTTCGGCCGTGTGTTTGAATGAAGCCGTCTTTGAAGTGGGTGGGTTGGTTTCCTCGCTTTGTAAGTTCGGTGACGCAAAACGCTGTTGAATTGATATGCTGATTTTCAGCGCACAGGGAAGTTTCGTGATAAACAACTTCATGTAACTGCATGCATAATGTATCATTTTTATTAATGTAGTCTCAAAGATTTCATTCGTTTCCAACGTGGAATTGGCAGAGCTAACTAACCTCCTCTGCTTCTTGTAATGCAGATGTTCTATACGTACTTTGTAGACACATTAATTTTCCCATTTACAAACCTAAATGCAGTGGCTCACGATTTATAATCATGAAATTGAAAATTAAACCTATACCTCAATTTTAAACCATCGTGACTGTGACAAAAGTGGCAATAACAAATATAAATATTTAAGATAAAAGGAAAGTATTGTGACAGCTAACCTAATGCATTTGGCTGAACGTCGCTGTTAAGTGGTTAGCACTCCCGCTTTGAATTTCTGGTGTCCTGGGTTCGAATTTCGGCCCGAAATCTGGCTACCCTCACAGGTATATAAGGATTTAGGAGGTACTGTGCCAGCATCCACCCGGATAGAACAGGAGATTATGTCAGCTCGATCGAGTCGAACGTTAAAGTGGTAGGATTGCAGTCGCTGCCTCAGCGTTGGAGAGGTGTGTGTGTGCCTGATGTCAGAGAAGCGGTCGACCATGACTTGAATTCTTCACTTCTTCGTGACTCGTTACAATGCATTAGTAACACGACGTGACAGTAGGACAGGTGACCGCGTCGTCCGATAACTCACAAAAAACAGATACTCACGACTTTAGAAAGCCGCTAAAAGTCGACGCACTTTCAGACTTCAATTGTTTGTCACCCTGTGACCGCTTTAAGTAACGGGGTTTCTGTACGTATAATTGTGTGTTAAATGGATTGTTTCTGGCGTTCTCAGAACAAAATATTCTTCAGTGTCTGAACAGTACCGGTTCAAAACACACCCTTGGAATATACAACTGTAAATTCTAACTTCCAGTCAGCCTATACATAATTCAGGTCATGTAATTTGTATGGTAGCAGCATCTTCAGTAAGAAAAAAAAATAGGTTATGCTTAGATTTCTAAATAAGAAAACTAAATAGGTCAAAATATTTCCAATTTTGTGTCAGTGCTGATTCATGATACCAGTATTACGTTGGGCACTGTCCGCTGTCTCAGATATGTTTTGACACGACGTTTCGGAAGTTGTCTTTATTCCTGTCTTCAAGTTTTCTAAACTAATTGTTTAAACGGGGTGTTTTAATAACATGTGCAATGTTTTTTCAGACACCTTCAGGGCCTCGCATTCAGCAACAACTTTCTCCAAACTAAACATATTTTTAAACAAAACGTCTTGCATGGCGTGAACTCCTGAAAATAACTGAAAAACGGACTAAATATGTAAGGCGAAAATGAAATTAGATACGGCTTTAGAACTTTTGATTTCATTTGACTGTAAGTACAAACTTTACATGTTTAGGTATGCCATAAAATATTGAGTCAAATTTTAGTTTATTGACACGAATGAAAATTAAGATGTTTAAGGCACTGAAATCTTAGGGATCCGAATTTTATACCCAGTTCTTGTGGCATTCACTATGAAGAAAGCTTGCTTTGGTGACGTGTTTATGTACCATTTTAGTTTGCCTTGTCTTTACATTATTTCCAACCTACACAGAATACCTCCAGCATCTCTTTGATACTGGCATGTAGCGCGCATGGATGGGACAAGAGGTGTGCACCGGGTACTGGTTGGGAAACCTGAAGGGAAGAGACCGCTGGGGAGACCTAGACGTAGATGAGAAGATAATCTCAGGCGGGATCTATGGGAGATAGGAGTTGAAGGAAACTGGATTTTGTTGGCCCAGGACAGGGTCCGGTGGAGGGCTTTGGTTAATTCGCTGATGAACCTTCGGGTTCGGTAAGCCATCTAGTTAGTTATCTCTTTGATACTTTTGAAGCAGGGGTTTGTATCACCATAACGACAACATACATTAGTTTCATTGTAAACAGTATCCCTAAGGCACATCGTCTTCTGTAATATAAAATGCACATAATTTCTAGTTTCCTTCCTTATTCCCTCTGTTGGCCCGGTGGCCAATACCATCGTTGTTTTCTTGCTGGACAACCTTCGACGTTTTGACTTGTAGTTATCCCTATGCCTTAGATAAAAATGTGTTATCTTTCCGTTTTTATATCCTGAATTCAATGATAATTAGTTACTCATTGTTTTTTGCATTACTTATAAAATTTTATGTGTTACGTAACAGATTAATTAATTAATCAGTTGTTATTAAAATTATCTGTGAAGTTTATTAACGATTTATGTAGAATTTAGTCTATCGTAATGTATGTGTAAATTCAGTTACAAGAATTAAGTAAGATTTGTAAAGGTGTAATATAACACATCTTTCGTGTAGTGCCAGTGACAGTTAGAAATGAAGATGGAGACAGTGCTTTCCACAGAAACGTTGTTACTACGTACACGTATACACGGCGTCGACATTTATATCATTTTATGTAGAATTTTTATTATTTAAGTGCAGATTATTTTAAGAAAACCTCGGGCGATGAACGGGTATTTCTCTTAGTTTTCAGATAATCTATAAATAATCTGTTTTTGACATTATTCATTTATACGGGGCCCTTTATTACTTGTACACCACTGATTTATATTATATTAACTCTTATTTTAAAGGTGAATGTTGGGTAAATTGTTGGTATGGTCAGTAGAAAGCCACAGTCTCAAGAAGAAAGCCAGTCGGATTTCGACTGAGAGTAAGTGTTCTTGTGGAGCAATGCAAATGTCTTTTTGGATGGTGTTGATCTGGTTAGACAGAAAATAAAATAAAATAAAACTGGGTCACTCAATGGTCAAGTCCGCTGTCGATTTCGTCTTCACTCGCTGAGCGAGCCATGAGCTCTCATTTCAGATTCGGGACGCGTTATATTGTTTGGTATAAATGTGGCGCTCGACTTAGATTCTAGATCAAGGGAAAATGTTCTAACTCAAGGACTGTGCTTATTTAATGGAGCAGTGATGTGCCTTAAACGGTCGTCTTAACAACTCTTTAGTAGGTCTCTTGTTTTAAAATATGTTCATTCTCTTCTTACCCCAGTCGTTGCAAAACCTACGTTACGTACAGAGAAAAGTATTTACGTAGTAATCGTATTTGTCATTATTTTACATAATTATTCACTTTTTGTTTTATGGCAATGACTATAAAATTATAAGAATGAAGAGTAAAATTAAAATAATATGGATGATCTGGTTGTTTCATTTTGTATTATTTTAGCTGTGTGCCGAAGTTTTAGGTGAATATACTGCCCTCCTTATTTGACCTCTGATAAAGGGGGCAGTACACCCGTGAAAACGTCAGATCTTGACAACAGTCGTAGCACATTTTGAAGAACTACAGTATTCAGCTTGTTTACCTGGAGAAACTGAGGAAGACATCATACCAATAGAACAGCTAAATTGATGAACGGAACTAATTTCTACAGTTACAGGTGTAGCATTTAATACAATTTCTTTGGAACCCTTCAAAGCCTAGTGGTAACTGTACGTCCCACCTGCGTCAACAATCAATAACTCTTCATTTTGTATCTGTGGAATTTGTGTGATTCTCACTGTAAACAGAGATTATTCCCTTTAAAAAACATTAACCACTTAATCTTTGGCAATGGTGAAGTGTGGGGGTTTCTTTGCGGTACGGACTGAATGCTTGAATATCTTTTTTTAAAGGGGTCTGATGCTTTGTAATTCATTTGTACATTGTGGGTTCTGTAAGTTTTGTATCTCCTGAAATACGGTAACGCTCGTTATCTGTCGATTCTTAATCCGTCTTTTCTCATATCCGTCGTCGGTCTCCTTTGTACGTCGAATGTTTGATGACATTCGTAAACATGACTCATTAGCACGTAGTCGCGCCACGCTTCAGTCTACCCAGTACACTTCGCTGTTTCGTAGGACAGTAGTACACTGACGATTTCTCCTATATTTATTTATTTATTTAACGAGAAAATCAGTGGTCTCATCTGCGCGGTCGATTTGGAAAGCTAAGAGACCAAGAGTATTCACGACTGTGGAAACGAACTTGAAAGTTATTTCTGATTTTGAAGGTGGATAACGAGCGATCAGAATTGGTTGTAAACTGGGAATATCACGTACAGAAATAAGAATGGTTGCAGCTAATATCTGTAGATTATTTTTTCATCAAGACCGGTGATTCAAAGCCCTCATTTACTGCACTACATTTTTTAAATAAAATTATTAAATATTTTCTTAAAATTTAATTTTGTACTTATCCGTATGTATAAAATGTTTATCTATTTAACAAATTGGCATTAAGGTATTCTGAATTGCTGTGCTTTTTTACCCTAAATGTGAGTTACATGCTCTATTATGATTTCCCCTAACGAATTGACATTTTAACATAGGATTCAATACTTCCGCATCTATCGCGTTATTAAGGAATATATTAACGACTGCTATTGAGGGCTTGCTGTAGTTGTATCAAGAATCTTCAAAGAATGGAACGGAGGGAGAATTTTCTAGAAACTGTTCAATAACAGTGAACCTTTGTCCTTCTGTATGTTATATATATGTCTCGTTAGTAATAACTCCATAAGACGTAACCTACTTAGTAATAATTGAAGTTAGCCTTGATATATTGATATAAACGTGAAAGTTAGGCCTGTCTTTAAGAACTACGTCATGATGACGTATGGGGAAGTACAGGTCAAGCTTTGCGTATTCTTAACCTCAGCAGTATGGAGGTGAGTGGTTAGCTTCTCTCCGCGGCCGGTTCACTCCCGAGGAAAGACCCCAGTATTCATTGTATAGGGGACTGGGAGGGCTCCATATCATGTCTGGATATGGTGGCGAAAAAGACCTCCATTCTTGCAGGGGATCGGATCCCGTTGGTTCAGTCTGTAACCACTCACATGAAGTCATCCATGTTAGTACATTTGATGTGTTGGTAGTATTAAATGTTTGGTTAGATTAATGACAGAATTAGTTTCCACGGATGGTTAAATTGCTACTTTTCCATCGTAACACTACGTTAACAAAGCAGGAATTGAAGGATCGCTTGTCAGACTGACGTACGCTTCGTTATCGTAATTCCTGCAAGCTGGAACATCAAGCAGTGGAGAGAAAGAAGTGAAAAGTTACAGAAACAAGGGCCAAGAACACTGCACAAATATACAGATAATTCGTTCTTTTCCCACGTACTTTTATTAGAGTACACACAGGTTATTACATTCCAAAACTGCTTGCAAATGAAAATTATACACCGTCTGCTGAGGTCTTTGTCTGAGAAGAAGGATGCAGGAAGGGCATGACTTGCAAACATGTACCGGTATGCAAAATTCTTTTAATAGCAATATCTATACCGTTCACATATCCTGCCGCACATTCGATACAGGGAGTTGCAAAAATCTCAGTACCGGACACTGTTTTACTTTCTTTACAGCGCCGAGCGAAGAATATATTCATGGTGTTTCAGAATGCGGTGCTAGGAGAAAGACCTAAGAGATGGGAAGTAACATGGGCATGAAGAAAATTACGAGATGATGAGCTTCGTAATTTATACTCTTCACCAAATGGTGATAAGATGAAGGAACATGAAACTAAGCAAGATGGGGACATGAGAAATAGACCACTTGGGAGATGAAGGCGTACAGGTTTATCAAATGTAACATTCCTACCAGGATTTCCAACCAAATTCGTTAGGACTGTGAATTTTTATCTCTCCTGTGCTACGTGTTCTGCCCATCTGATATCTGCAGTCGTCGACCTAAGAATATTAAGCAGATGAATTAAACAGATTACGTTTAGTCGTCGTGTAAGTAGTGCATACGGGCAACTACATCTTCTGGTTTCAAACCCAGGACATGCATTTGCAAGACTTGTGAGCTCCATGATCTATCGATCATGTCTGTCGAGAAGAGAAACAAGAAGATAATTCTGTATTTTACATATTTATTCTAAAGTAGTTTAATATCCCAAAAGTTTTAAAGCGCAGGGTTCTCAATAATTGGACCTTCTATAAGTACTCGTTCGACTAATTTTAAATCGTAGATGGTGCGTTGCAGCCACGCCTAATACAAGAGGCGGATCTGCTGAGGTGTCAAGTTCTCCACATGATATTAGCCAGATAATGGAGGATCAGCAAAACGTTATATTGTAATCAAATTAATTAAGCCAAAAGAGACAAAGATTTGTGTGACGTATGGAGATGGTAGACATATGGAAATTACTGCCTCGCTGTGCTCAGAATTGCCCACGAAATTAGCCCCTATACTACCTCGCCTGGCGGGAATTAAATCTTGCCGTCTGTGGAACAGACATTAACATGATCAGCAAGGTTGTTACGTTCCGCGTGTGTAGGTAGGTCATTATCATTATCGTAACTTCGTATGTATCACCAATCACAGTTGCAAATTTAATCCATGTTCAAGCTCACAAAGTAATCGCATAATCATAAAATTTTATCGCATTCATCTATGAAAGCAGGATTGTTAAAGATCATGCGATTTTTCAGGGTCATGACGTGTAGCTTATCTCTTATTTTAAAAAACTCGCGGAATAATTTCTGATTCCGTAAAGGTATTTTTCTCGGTCACTCCTATGATCTGAAGCAATAAGAACAAACAGGTTTAATTTCCAACATTTGACGTAATTGAAGAACCCTAATTGACTTACAAAATCGGTTTACAGCTCGTAACGTGATATTAAATAATCGATTGTGCCTTGGGATTACTCGTAACTGAGGCTGTTATAGATGCATTTAATCCCATTAAATTACGAATTACCAAATAAATTAATCTGTTTAGACTATAGACCAGTCATGGACGTAATTTCATTTGATGGCGAAGTGAAGGTTTACGTTAATGTTTTACTTTTCATCCGACGTGAAATGGTTTTAGAACATACTTATTTTTATGCGACGAACTTCAATTTAATACCGAAGTAAAATCACTAGATACCGTCCAACTGAGAAAACAATACATGTCCATTTGCAGTTACTCACCGGTCGTAGTGCACACAGTAATTTAGTGCTGAAAACTGCAAGTAACATGAATGAAAATTTACTAAAAGTTGTCTTTTATTGTTAATTTTCGGAAGTCCATCATTATGACTCAAAATTATTGCAGTAAGTCTAAAAGAGAAAAATTCAAGCAAGGATAGTGAAGATTTATTTCTTCTTGGATATTGAGTCGTGTAGTCTGGTAGATATTGACCGACCTGATTATGGAGGCATGAAGCTCCTCTGAAACGTCTGTCGGTATCTACCAGACAATATGAAACAGCATCCGAGAACACGGCCATCTTGATACTCGCCTTCATGAGAACCTCTCTTCGGGGAGGCCCCACACCCGGATTTTGAGACTTATACTCAACTCCATTACAAAATGACAGAGTTTTCAGTTTAATATAAATAATTCATGGCTGCTTGAATTAATTTAAGACAAGCATTTGAAATCAGAGAGTTAGCGATTTTCAGGAATTCGAAAAAGTTCGACACTTTCTCAGATTGGTGTCTAGAACCCGTTCGATACTTTTCTGGTCAAATATCGAAATCTGTTAACGTGCCTAAGACTGTATGTGATAGTCTCCAGACACTTCCAAGCGAAAGGACAGTTCCTGCAAGATACGAGGCACGTTATTTGTCTTTGGAAACGGAGTCTTGAGTGAGGCACGCCCGCAGGACAGTAGGCAGAAAGTGAGGCTACGTCACAAGTGTAGTGAACTCCCAACTTGTGCCCATATCGAGCACCCACAGTTGTGGTACTTCCGAACGTAGGAAGGGCCAAGTACGCGCCATGCATGCGAAACAATTGCCCATTGTCGATGTCTAACCATGGGAGGCATGGATTCCATTTGCGATTTTGAATCCATCATTAAGGCATCTATTAGTCTGAAGGTGTTAGGGACCACGTGTGAATAGTAAGCATGCACATGTGAACGCCGAATAAGACAATGTCACATTACAAAGGCACCAAAGCTTTCCTCAGTGAAACCGAATTGTAAAACTGTAACCTTTAAGTGTGGTATTTTCAATCCGCGACCCGCGTTAATTTTTCGTAATATTATGTCTGGGATACTGGGAACGACGCATTCTTCAAGTGCCTGAACACTGCGGGTCCCAAATTTTCAGTTGGCTTGATCTCTAGACATTCGGTAGGACTCCTTGGACGAGGGATCGGCCCGTCGGAAGGCCTCTACCTGTACACAGGACAGCACAACACAGAAAAACGCGGACAAACATCCATCCAGCCAATATTATGTCAGCCTGTTTATTACAGATAGTTAATCACTGTAAGAAGACACGATTTGATAATGTCATTGAAGACGATTGTATGTTCAGGGATGTTGGCCATGTATTCTCACAGAAATTTTCCGACGTTTCAGACGTGCTTACGCGGTGACTTTATTACGCTGATTATCGAGGAAGTGAACACGTCTGAAACGTCGAAAAATTTCTACGAGACTACACGGCGAAATATTCCAGAAGACCATAATTTTTGTGTTCACCGCCATAAGAACCTTAAATCTCGCCAATATTGTTAGTTTTTGACATTTCCTCTAGCCGTGACTAATTATTCAGCTTAATGAATTGAGTCACAAGGAGAACTAGGAACTGATGATTCCTTGGAGGGGTGCGTGGATTTCGTATAATTGTTAGAATAAGCAGCGATTATTTCCTTGAACAGCATTAGCAAATTGACATTTGTAATTGAGAAGTGTAATGTTTTCTTTGATTTGCATACTGAATTAGTATTAAATATTATTTAGACGAGCTTCGACTTCGGAGGATCAAAGAACATTATTGAGTTATATGCGAACCTTTTTGCAGTAGTAAGATGTAAGTATGTTTAATAAATTGTTGCGAAACTTTATAAACTGATTTATGAAGATTTTTATTGTTGCAAGATCGGGAATTTAATGAAGGGGTGTTAGTAGGTCTTAATATTCTCATCAGTTCGAATTAGTGTACAGTGTTATGAGAAGATTTTCAATTAACAACGTTTCTGTTACATTTATTATTAGTATTGCTGTTTTACTCTATTACAAATGCTTTTAATGGGCACTGGATGTAACAAAAGATTTAGTATAAATATTTACTATTGGCTATAAAATGTGTTGTTTCTCTCTTAAGTGCAATTTGGGGGATGTGAACATTGTTGTTATTATTTCAATTATGCTACTGCTGCTGCTACTACTACTACTACTACTACTACTTTGTGAAATGGTGTTACCTTATATTAGCAACTCGTCTAGTTTACCAGGATCTCCTGATGTTATAAACATTTGAGTAGAATATTAAGACTAAAATAAACTAAAGATATTAGATAAAATAAATACCGACTTCATTTCTTGAACTTTGTAGTAGGATTTGAGAAAATAAAGTATAATCCTGTGTGATGGTTCTCATTTCATTACAAGTAAGTGCACTGTCATTACTATTAAAATTTTAGTTCCACAAAAAGAAGGCGGCTAAAAACGCGAAGGAAATTCTAAACTCACAGGATTTCCAGCCTGGTTATAAAATGTCTTGTCTGCAAGAAATTGCAGAGGAAATTGATTCTTTTTTAACTGTAAAGCTACAAAATCATTACTCTTCTTGAATACAGCTTTGAACGTAGAAAATGTGAAATTCGCTATATAAGCTTTAAACGTTCAGTTGCTCGCCATTTTACCGGCGATATGATCCACAAAGTTCATCTCTGAAAGTCAGAGGTCAGATGTTGCGCTTAGGAACAGTTTGACATTTCGCTTTGTGTTGCAGTGCCGAACCCCATTTTCTTGAATGGATGTAAAATGTCTGCTTTGCTCGTTTCTTAATGTACATCCCGTTTACTTATATTGGCTCGTGTATGCCTGACTCGTGTGTACTGAAACTACTTTGAAGGAATTGGAATGGCGAGTTGGGGGTTTCATGACTTTGTCAGTCCAGTTCATATTTTCAGGCACTATTTCTGTCACACTGGTTGTTATACTGCCCCCTCGTCTCCGATTTTTGGGAATTATAAAAGTTTATACTATAAAACACCGTGTTATTTCCCCCTTTTTTGTCTTTTAAATGTTTTTGTTGTCTCTCATTCTAATGTGTTTTATTACTAAATTCTACATTATAAGAAATGTCAGTAGCACAAACTACATTACATTAACTGTGAAGTTAAATTATATTACGCGGTTTGCTTCTGTTTAAGTTTACAAAAAGTGTGTTTTATTATACATATAGATTGACTTAAAGTTTCTGTTGCATTAGCTACAAAATTAACTTTTACGATATTTTTGTAAAAATCTGTGCCATTGTTAGTTATTAGAGTTTTGTAATGTTTACTTGAATTTATACATATTTTGTTTATAATCGCAGATTTAAAATAAATAACTTCTTCAAAGTCGAAAAATTCAAATCAGTTAATGTAATGCAATACGTTACGATTTACCGCTGTTATATAATCATAATTGTATGAAAATCCTACTCTGTAGAATTCTAATTCGCCAGAAGTTAGGTTTATTTGAACCAAAATTAAAATTTTGAAATAATCTTGTGCGGCAGTGCACCAATATAAACGGACTCAAGGACTTGTGTTGGAAATGCTAGTATGTGAGTTTATGAAGGGTATCTTCTCCTAATCACAGTCTGTGATGATTACTAAACCATTATTTTTTTTTTACTGTTGGCCTCAACTTTTAACCTCTGAGCTACGTTGTGGAGACTACATTTTGACAGCGTTTAGTTTTGTACTTAAATTTTCAGGGAAGGTAAACCTTTTATCTTCCGATTAATTTTGGTCACATCTTAATCATTTTAGTCACCACAGCAGTTTCCTGCGTTAGGATGCTGCAGTATTTCTGATCCACCCCTCCTCCACAGAAATCTGGTTGTTATGGCGACCAGGATACTCTAGCTCCGGAATCGATTCTCTCTTCGGTCCGGCCCGTTGCTATAGCAACCACTTCGTCTGCAGAATCTAGAGGCCGCCAACGCTGATGTAGATGTATTAAAGAGAGATAGAGCGTTATGATTGTGTGATACGATCATTACCATCCTGCTGATGAGTCGCGTTCTCGAATTAGATTCCAACACATGTACAGGAAGCCACATCATACTTAATTCTGTGAATGTAGATTAACATTTTATAATCTGTTGCGTAATATTCTATACGGTTTCTTATTTATTATTGTTAAAGTCTTGTTAGGCTATTTGTTTTAGTTTTGTATTTATTGTCTTTGCATTTAATACTAACAAGAGAATAGTATATGTAACAACTGTTTCTAAAAGGGAAAGGCAGAGGTGTTCTTTTGCTTAATTAAGCACTATATTGTGAAGATATATGGAGGATTGGAGGTACTGCTCTACTCATTCTTAAACTCGGCAGTAAATGACAGTGAGTGGCCAACTTCACGTTCTAGCTTGTTTACCCTCAGGGAGAAAGTGGCAGGTATCCATTAGTATCGCTTCAAAACGTAGTGTTAATCACATAATTATTGTTAGGTTGATAAAATAAACAGTGAAACCGGCGGGGCATTTACGGCGCAGAGAGAGACGAGAAAACATAAAAATTTTGGTCCTAAACCTTAAAGGAAGCTGACCGTTTCACGTATTTTGTATTAAAACGTGTTTTGTATAGGGCGTGAAGATATATAGACTGAATTAAATATTTTAAGATTTTGGATTAAAGATACTCAGATTAGGGACCAATGGCAAACGTCTATTAAAACGGTAATGAACGTTTTGGTTCCTTTAAACGCGGGTGGTGCTGCTGCTGCTCAAGAAAGGTTTTGTGAAATAATAACAGCAGTAGCAACGCTTGTAGACTTCGTGTAAGATTAAAAATGGGGTTCACGTTGCCTTAAAGTGACACGGAATACACAAAGATGGCGAACTTGTAAGAAAGGAACTCTTGATTGCGTTAAATTGAGATCAGAGAACTGGCTTTTTGCTAGTTTAAGTCAGCGCTCTGATGTAAACGCTAAAATTATTCAGCATTACTGTGTGTGAAGTATACATATGATATAGACTCGGCCATAAAAGCATGCTAAATTACATTTGATTGCTGTTACAGGGAACCTACAGCGTAATTTTATAAAATTACATGAAATTGGCACATCTCTGTAAGATAGGCACATCTGTAAATTGGTGTTCTGCGTATAAGGATTGTTAGTTTGAATGCAAAGAATTAAGTAAAAGTGTTTGTCATAGTAAGAAGCAGGGATAAGCTTGTACCTTCTGATTGTTCAAGTTTATAGTCTTTACTATTTACGTAATAAAGAGCTGGTTTATTCATATACTATAAAGACGCCGTCAGTGTGAAATTGTACCGTAGACTTAACTTGCTTTTGTTTTCATTCATTATTGTTGCCTCAAGATGAGAAGCTGACATTGAATTAACATTTTAAAATTTAACATTGGTCAATTTTGCGAGGGTAGTTTATTTTCAGTTTTTTTATCTTTGCGTTTCGATTTATCATCTTTGTGTCCTAAAAGATTTCGAGTTTGGACCTTTCAATGTTGTGTAAAGTTAGGTTTAAACAAAATATGAGATACGAGGTTTTCACTTCAGTGAAAATGTCGATGTCTGTCTTCTGGATTGGAACACCGTGTGGTTTCAACGTTTCGGAGACATATACTGTCTCCATTTTCAGGAGAGGCAGTGCGTTTATCCGAGAAGTTGGTAACTGCCTCCAAGTTTGCATGGCGTCATAACCCAGAAGACAGACCTGGACAGTATTGTAAATGTTTTGACATTTTGTTGAAAAGGTTAAGAATCCGTTCTTCCTCTGATAGTTCTGCTTCACTAAAACATGGAAATTATATATTTATTGTTTCACCTATAACACAGTACCAAAGATACAGTCTATTTGATACGATCCTGGACCAGTTCCAACCACGTTCCATCCTCACAGTGCACCTGCCTAAGACTGAACATGATTTTTATCAGTTCTTCAGAAATCACCGTCTGAGTAGACACTGTTTAATAACCACAGTCACAAGCTACTTGTTTCTTTATGGATCCATAAGATTTTTAGAGCAGGGGTAACATGTACACTAATGAAATAACATTTTTTAAGTCGACAGTAATCTACGTCACGTGAAGTTATTTCAGACACGCCAGCTCTTTATATCAGTTCATTATGTTTTCCTTCTTATACCTCTGATTCCCAAAGGGGTATTTACAAAGTACGAGTAGGAGGATTGCTAAATGAAGAGTCATTGTCTCCAAAACAAACAGAACGAGTTTCTCCTTGACACTATACTCAATCATCTACCCACTTCTCCATGTATCATGTCATTAGTCACAACCTGTACTATCGGCTTCCACTGAACGCCGAGGCAGAGTGCCTTGCACTCCTGCTTCGTATTCGGGAGGTACAGGCTTGAGACTGACTGTCCTGCGTGAGATTTTTCGTGGTTTTCCTAAGTCCTTACAGGAAAGTACAGGAATAGTACAACAGATTAATGCAAGGCAGCTTCCATCCATATCATTTCGACATCGTTATTAATTAATCATCCTAAAATTCGACGCTCTATAGTCCTATCTACTGACAGCGTCATTAAATAAACAAACAAAATACTGGCTTCCGCCTTGGCTACATATTCCCCTCTCCTCATACACGCATGCACGCAGTCTGGTCCCTTCAAATCCTCATCGAACCCCTGGATTATTGACCTCTCCCGATTTCACTTCCTTGGACGTGCGTGCTCTTTTCTTTCACTCTATCCCGTTCAATACGAAACACCGCGCAGATGCAAGAGCGATTTGCCAGCCCCCATGCGCGCTTGGCAACAGCTTCAGAAACTGTTCTTGCTTTTATGTTTCAAGGGGAAGTCCTTCCTGTAAAAATTCCACCACAACAAAAATTAAGAGTAACGTACTGTTTTATATGAAACATTAATTGTATCTGTTGTTTTATATTGATCTGAAACTTGGTCTTTTGCATTTCGTAAAGACCACACCCTGAGAATATTTGAGAGCAGGGGCCATGAGAATGTTTTGACCTCACATAGTTCATGTCGTCATACTAAATTTAGTATCAAACGAAAGATCAGTAATAAGCCATTGTTATCTGTGTTGGTTGAAAAACATGATTTTGTAACAATTAATTATTATTTTAGAAATTTATGAAAAGACCAGGTGTAACCATGCTCGGTGCAGCTGCTATAAACGGTTGATCAACCCTCTGAAGAAGAAATTCGTTTTTATAATGTATACAAATGTACTTCCTACTTCAAAGCAACCTATTAGAAATGTCAGTTGCGAAATATCGTGGAGGGAAATAATAGTTGTTACTTCTGAGAGTCAAATGAAATCACTATACTATAGGAAAAATACAGATTTACTGATTGTTAAAGCAATTGGTATATACTGTTTAATTTACCACTGTGTTTTAAAGAGTTTGAGGATGGCGGAGTATAACGAATTATACGGGAGGCCTTTATTAAAATTCGCATTTTTCTCCACGAGTGACAGAGGTCAAGATTGAGTTTAAAATCCAACCCGAAGTGTAACAATGATATGGGCGGACAAGATTGAAATCGGACACCTGAACATGTAGGGTGGACACTGTTTAAATTAGTGCGCATTTGACAGGTTCGTGACCAAGCGGCCATCTTTCTGTGCCTGTAAAATGTTGGGCTTGGTTCTTGAATATTTCGAGTTGAACGTAGGCTGACTGAAATAAATACCGAGGAAGTACTCAAAATTGACACTAGACAGTATTCAACATTGAAACCCACCTTATAAATTGTGACTGAAACGAAAGATGGTGTGATTGTATTAAAGAATGAGTGGATAAATATTATATCTACATTAATGCTTGCAGCAACATGAAGAACATTGCGCCATGGAGTAAACTTGATATCAGAATATATTATCTACAAGAAATGTGCAAAAAGTGAAATATTACGAACCCAGTTATAATCAGCTGGGATGTGAACTGCTAAGTGTCGACCTTGGGGTGGTCTTGACCCTTTAAGAGATGAGACTTATCAGGGTAAGACAACATGTTGGAAGCATCATCGAGCAGTCAGCAGGGTCACATCTGCCAGTCAGAGGTACGGTCGGCGGCTTCCAGTTGTGTTCTGTCTCTCTGTTTTACTGAACAGGTAGTATGTATGCTCGTTTGTATGTAACTGTAGCTATATGATCGCACGTGAGAACTTGTGTGGGTCAAGGAGGGATTAGTATTCTTTCACTTTACCAATGGCTACCGATTCCTTTTGGGGTAAGTGCCCTTCTTTACGTTGCAGCATATAAAAGTAATTATTTACGTCAGTGTTCTAAACAGGCAGTAGCACTAGAAATCCTCAAAAAGTGTTTGTTTATTTATTTGTGCCTTAATTTCTTCTTTGTTACTTTCTTTCTTTCTTTCCACCTTTGCTTGTTTGTTTCCTTCCTTGCATTTAATGTCCTGTGAAACTGATCACCCATCTAGCATCAAAGTCGAGAATACATGAAACTACACCTTCACGTTCCTACACACTGATATTTAGATATTTATGTACTTGTTTCTAAGCAATTGTGAAAATTCATTTCGATGTCGACTTATGCAAGAACATGACTTATTACAAGGTCACATTTATCCTAGGCTGTGTCGCTTGTTCACTTTAAAACCATTTTTATGAACTAACACAGTAATTACGACAGACTGTGACGTAAATGACAGTTTACATGCTGTTGTGAAACTGCTGTGGCATAATATAGGAATTTTAGTTTGAATGTTTAGAATTTTATTAGAATGTTTCGTGACCTGGCCCCAAAGGTCTTTATGTCGAGATTTCCACAGTTTTGTAACAAGGGACCACTCGAAACGATCATACTTGAAATCACAGTCATAATTACAGAAAAAATATAATTATAATTACGAAACCGAACGCGACTAAGTGGATGACAATATTTATTCTTATTCAGGGCTGCCCTGACAAGTTTTTTTTTGTAGATTTCCTCGTCTTTCCAGGAAAATTCCGTTCAGTTCCTTCAATTAGGTCATGACAGTTTCGTATATCCTTTCCATTTAATTAATTATTGACCGCTGTGTAGTGTACAACATAGGCCTAACTATGAAAATAAGTGTGCATATTTAGGATGAATGGGAAGGCATGGATTTGAGTGTTGTACAAAATGTGTGGGAGCTGTCATCATGGTGACTAATCCCATGTGATAACAAGTCTGGTCTTGGCCACGTCGTGCTGAAAACATTTGTCTCAGGTTTCAGTTCTGGACGGCATTTCAAGTCGCACGATCGAATCCGTAGTCAAAAGCATTTTGAATGAGTTTTAGAATCAGTAGTAAGTTCCTAGAACTGTGACGTCACCCACACGCTAAGTTGTTTGCCCATATCTGTACAATGAAGAATGCTGTCCGACTGTTTAGAAGTCCTTCCTGTGATCAACTACTGAACGAAGGAAGTTAGAAATTGTGTTCCACAGGCGTGCTTGTCTTTGCCGTAGCTTGTTCCAGTAGACTGCTATGCTAGATTGTTTTGTACTTGTGTCTGGATGACGTAGTTTATTGTCTTGTGACAGATGACAAACATCCTCTTGATTACTGGCTGGGTAGTGATTTATTACGAATGTGAATTATGTCAGATGATGGGTCAATGGTATTCAGTCTACACAATTAGCAACCCTTATTTCCTTGCAATTCAAAATAGGTCTGTTGTTTACTTCTACATAATTGACCAAAGGTTGTGTGCTTTTGTCAGGTTTTGTAATACATAAAATCGGTCTGTCAACGGCTTTGTGGTGAGTCTGTCTGTCTGTCTGTCTCTCTCTCTCGATTTAAAATGAATATGGTATTGGGGCCTATTCATTAATCGTTGTCTGGCAAATTTCATTTTGATAGACTGTGTTCAGAATTTTAGCTGCCACTGATATCGGAATATCAGTTACGTAGGCATCGACAAATTAAAATAATCCGTAAACCCAAGTCTTCTTACCAAATCTTACCAAATTTTAGGAAAAAATACCGAACGCTCAACGAAACAGATTTTTGTACACCCAGTTGGACATATTCCAGGTCTGCCCCAGGTTCATAGCACATAGAATACTTCTGATAGCTGTAATGCACGATATTGCAAATCTACTTGCTGCAAGACGTGTGTAATTATAATTTAGTAATTAAAATTAATATAGACGTGCCATTCGTGTGTGGTCATATTGATTGCGTTTCTCTCTGGAAATTCTTCCAGCACTGGACGCGGATTATCCCCGAAAACCAACCACGAAAACACAAAGGCACGTTATACCTAACCTAACCTGCCCTGCATACACGGAGTACTGACAATAGATCAAATTACCATGAAATCCCCTGCCTTTTATGAATTCTGAACGCTTGTTACCGTATACATAGGGGCCCGTTACTGCATCTTATCCTGAGCCAGTTCAGTCCACATCCTGAAATTATTTATCTAAGCTTGGATTTAATATTATCTTTCCATCCATGATTGATTCCTAAGTTAGCTTGTTCCCTTCATGTTTTCCTCTTATTTCTTACCGTCTTTCCCTTGTAAGTATTTTTGTGGGGGGGGGGGTGCCTTCTCCTTTCGTTATATATCCCACCCAACTGAGTGTATGCACCATTTTATTTTCAAATTGAATGGACGTTTAACCAAAACTCTGATTTATAATAACAGCTGTATGTTCACAGTAATACAATAGTGATATCAAAACTCTTTAGTAATTTCCGGCATACTGAATCAAGGTCGACTTGGAAAGTTTGCGGAGACTACCGTTAGTACGCGTAAATCGCACCTAACGGGGCGTGATGTCACAACTATCAAGTATCGACTTATTTTTATCTCCAACCTCCGCTCCACCACAAAAACGGTTCTGAGAACACGTTTTCACTGAATCATAATAAATGTGATTCTAAACATTTTCGATATTTGGAGCAGAAAGAAAACATTTTTACTGTTTGGCAGTCGATCTCAGCACTAAATACAGTCCACGACTGTAATCTTGAGACTTGAGAGGTGAGGAAGTGGGGTCCCTTTAACGCTATGGACTTCCTGCATTCCTTGCAAGTCTCAAGATTACAGTCGTGGACATCTTTAAACCGGAGCTCGTTACTTAACACGGCCAATCCCCGTAATACCAGTCTTAATGTTATCGTACCGTCTCTACAGTACAAAATAAAAACGATGCTAGAAGATGATTTGAAACTTTCACGGTGACTGAATTAAGGGAAGTCTTTTTGGACGATCAGCCGTGTGAGAATGGAGAATGTCTTGTCTTCTGGGCCGTAGCTCGTTGCGGTCTGGTAAAAGTTAAAAAGGGACGACCTGATGATGGAAGCAGAAGGACCTCTGAAACGTTGGTAAACTTCTACCATATTACACGGCGCTATAACCCAGAAGATAGCCATCTTCTTACTCACCGCCGTCAGAACCTCAAATCCCACGTTGGAGAAATGAGTTTGTTCCTCTTCCAATAGCACGGATCCTGACTCAATTCTCCCACGGCTGATCGCCCAAAAAGACTTCATCAACAGATTTACACATTTCTCGCGTTCGTTCCCATGCTCCGTCTCGTATGCCGTCACAAAAGTGGACGGTTTTAATGCGATCAACTGGGACCATGGGCTCCAGAGGTTCGCTGTCGGTAGAGTAGCTGTCTGTACACACCGGTAACGCTCACCCCCGAATCTTTTCAGTACGATCACAAGCCCGAGAAGTCTTGACGCATCTTGAAACGTTTTGCGACAACTTCCTTCGTAGCCTAGATCTGCTGTTTTATTATTGCCGAGACTCGTGATTCGTTATCGCCTTATCCACTGCGAAGCCTTGCAGCCACAAGAACAGGCCGGAGTGAGACCATGTGACGATGATCTGTTCGTCAGCAGCTCAGTGTCTCGAATCTGATAGAATAAATGTATCATTTGAAACGTCTGTCACTGCATACATATTTGCGTTGTCTTCTTTTTTACTTGCGTCAGTAAAGAACGGCAGTGCGATAAGTGTGACCAAGAAAGAAATATTTAAAATTTACGTGAAACTAATAAGCGAGGTGGGTGTTTAAAAAACAGTTTTATTACCGATTGTCGTTTTCCAGTGATTAATATTATTATGGATCTGAAAATTAGAAAAAGCTACTGTTGGGTTTTTACTTCAAACGGAGTCGTTTTTGGCCGTAACATATTCGACGTTTCTTATCATAAGATGGTACTCAAATCAGGTTACGTTCACTTGTTCCAACGAAAGTCTGACTTTGTTATCTTAATAATAAAAAATAATAACAAAACCAGCAGCAGCCCAGTTTTCTCTCCTATCACAAATCGTACGTCCATTTTATTCCAATACAAATTCATTCTTGGCGTTTCTGCTGTCGTAGTGACAGGTTGTGCTTTAATTGGTAATGCTGGTCTTGTAAGTCTAAGTCAGTAGATAAGTGCTTAAAACCACTATTCCGCTATACGTTATAGCGCTGTTGCCACATAAGCAACAGTTAATGTCGATCGTAGTTTTCCTAAATGTCACGTTCAACACCGCATTCAGTAACGTTAAAATTTCAACTTACTACATGGTATATTTACTTTTATTTTTGTTTAAAATATGTTCCGACGTTCAGGGGTGATCACATAGTCGCAGGCTAATAACAGTTATCACCAAGAAACGCTGAGAGCGAAATTAGACAAAGATTTTTTGTTCTCGTTCTGAGATTTGAGATTCTTTTCGTGGCGAGTATTGATGATGACTGTCTTGTGGGTTGTTACGACCGTTTCAGAAGAAAGAGAGCATTTAACTTGCTTATCAGAATACATTCTTTCACGAAATACATAAATTTACCTCTCGCATCATTATAAACACTATGGTATCTACAAATTTCCGGCCACATTGGCACTTAGCAGCCTCGGTTAGCCCACATATCTTCGCGGTTCAGGACATAATTCAGACTCCCGGCTTAGACCTACCACACTTACTTACTCTTCGTTGTAATTTCATCTGTCATCCAGCACGAAGTTTCTTAAAATGAAACTTATTTCAGTTATGAGACAGGCTGAAACTCGCCTGAATAGTATTTTAAAATGTAGTTGATAAAGAAAGCGTAATGTTTTTTCATTACAAATATAGGTGAACTGGTTAATGCCGTAAGTCATCAGTACATTCCATGGGCAAAATTCAAAATTACTGATTGTTAAATTATGTGGTATATATAGTTACCCCGGGGTTTAAAGTGTAAAAATAATTTATCTGTAATTTAGTACTTATGAGGATGATCTAGCGCAACGTTGTAAACTTCATTTTGTGTCCCATTTTTATGATGATTTTTCTAGCTTCCGGCAGCGACGAAGTGAGGTTAGGTGAATAAAACAGCAAGCGCTTTACAATTACAATGCTTATATTGCCAAGTCATTAGCTGCCGAATTTCCATGCCTAGTAGCGTCCTAGAAATTTTGTTAGAAGTCGCGAGTTATGTACTTCTCGATTGTGACAACCTTCTCTCGTTGACAGTGGTTTTTAATGGGAAACAGCTTACTCAGTTGGACACGCACAGTACTATAACACTTTTTACTGTCTGAAAACAAGTCGTCGGTTTGTGATTTTGCGTTTCTGATCTTTGTACTAGCTGCGAACAGTGTCCATTTAGATTAAAAATATAAAGTACGTCATATTTTACAATCAGTATGCACTGAAATGCGATGTCGAGAACCACTTGAATCTGAATTCGGCTTTACAAAGAAATAACGTTTTCAGGTAATCGGATGGAACCTTTTGATTCCTGAGTTCTTTATGTTGGAAGTGAAACCCCTGATAACCAGACTTCTGGAATTGTGCGACCGGAAGTGAAAACGTTACATCACACTACACGTCATTAGTGACGTCACAACCACAATGATCACGGCGTGATCGGATTGTGGCACCAATGTCTCGCATGAGTAACGACGTGTACCGCTGCTTTCAAACTCAGCGCTTCAACTGTTTTGTGTGGAAGAGGTTGGACGATGACAGCAACGTACCCAGAGTTTTGTTAAGATGGAGCTTAAGGCCGCGATATATGAGACGTAGAACATGTCAAGGGACAGCGTAACTCTTTAAAACCGAGCCGTACTATCTGATTTATCAGTCTTGACCGCTGAATTTTGTATTCATGGGTTCTTTATGATTCTTCGGTGTCAACAGGGATTATTTCCTCAAACAGAAATTACCAGTTGACCTTTGTAACGAGGAAGTGTGGTGCTGTCTTTGACGTACGGATTTATATTATAAATATTATTTAGTGTAGACTTACAACTAAAAATTGGGCTGTTTCGTTGTTCAAACCGTATGAAATTTAACAAAACAACATGAAAACTACTGTGTAATTAATAACTGAAATTTGAAAGCTAACAAACAACGTCTTTATATTAAACTTTGTTTTCCGTTTTCATGTAAATACCAACCACAATATTAAGTTGAAGAAACAGTTTCTTTATTGACCACGACAAAGATATGGAATGGCAATGCAGATCGCGATAATGAAAAGGTTACCGACCCCTGACGTACAGTATTAAAACGCAGTACAACTGATAACACCCCGCCAGAAAATATGAATAACAGTAAGTGCATAACTCCAACAATATAGTCTTTGAATTTCGTGCCATAACAGTGGATGTGGCGTCTTTTTCTAGTCACGAAGTTAGGGCAGTTGATGATGACCTGTTTTGGCCTCAAGGTTGTATGCGTTTGGTGTTCTTTTTAATGGCCGCCAAGGTCTTCGATTTTCTGCAGATCAATATGTAGCTGAATGTATACAAACGTTTTGTAGTCTGAGCGTAAAATGGGACTCGTGACACATTCGTCGCCCTCTCTCGTAACCCCGTCTCCCCTCTCTCATCGACTAAGAGCGGTCGTGTGCTTTAAGAAAACTATTTCAGGTCTGGAACGGTAGAAGTAGAATCTGATTATTGGCTCTTTGTACCCCAGTCACCAATTCTGCTGGGCGGAAGGCAGAAAACTATTTCTGCCTGTGCCCCATTTTTACGCTATACGGTCATCGAGTCGTTCAGGTGGGCTACGATTCAGTTCAAAAGAAAACGATGAATTGTGCAATGGTCCGTTTCTTGCTGCTGTGGTGAAGTTTAATAGAAAGTTTTTGTTTGTCAGATACTGATTTAGACCCATGACCTGTCTTCACATTCAAATTGGTACTTTTATTTTCTATAGATGCCCGCGCGTGTGCAGTTCATGTATTTTTAGTGCCGTTAAACACGTCCACCGCGCAGTTGGAGAATAGTTTCCTTTCTGAGCTGTCATGTGGTAAAGTTCATTACGTCTAGGATTGACAGTAATAAATCAAAATTAAATTTAGGAGGAAATTAAAGCAGATTCAGGAAATCAGTTTAGTTAAGAATCTTGAAATGGAATAGATTAAATTTAAATTTTCTGATCTCTTTGAATCCAAAGGTTAATCGCCGTGTTTACAAAAACTTGCCACTGGATCCTGTCATAAGTCAGATGAATCCAGCCCTATGGTATTTCTTGAAGATGTACTTTAATATTATCTTCCTATCCATCCTAAATCTTCCAAGTGCTTTCTTCCCTTCAGCATTTTGCCAACCAAAAATTTGTATGCATTTCTTATATTTCCCAAACGTGCTACTTGCCTTTTCCATCTCATCCACATTGATTTGATTAATCTGATAATATTGATGAAGAGTAAAAACTGCGAAACTTACGAAGATGTCTCTTAATCCTCTTTTCATGCCCTGTCTTATTTTCATTATTCTCTGCACCCTTTCCATCGTGGATATATAAATTGCATACATATTTCTTCTAACATAATTATGATCTTATACTTGACTGTTAAAGGTTTTCAACCCAACAGCCACCAGAGAGGAATGAGCGAGGAGACCTCTAAAGTAAAAACTGGTGGAGTCCACAGCCCCGAATCCGACTGCAACTCAAACCACACCAGCAACATTGTTGCTGCAGCCGACAAAAATGGCGAGACAACCACAACTTCAAGTTTCATCAGCAATGCTTCTTCACAGGATGTGGACTTCATTCAGGACAACTCTGATTATCAGTGGTTTCTTGAATATGGGTAAGGTGTTGGATATTAATTAGCTTATATACTTATAACTGCTATTGAAATGACTGTATATTAATCCTGGTATTCTCAGGGTATGAATCAGCATGACAACTGTGCAAACTTACAAGATGGGAGTGTCAACATGTCACGTCATCTAGGGACCTAACATTTTGCATTTGTTGAGTTTTCATTTTAAGAATTTGAATATTTTACAGCATTTGTGCACAAACTTTGTTTATGTTTCAGTTTTATGACAGTAACTAATGAACAAGTGGAAAATTTCAAAGTTTGTGTGGAGGTATATTATGGTTGGTCACATGAGTACGTGTACTCACACCTCATATCCAGAATCAGGCACATCTGATCTGTTGCGTCGTATGTTGTAAGGCAAACTGCAAATAAAAATAATAATTCATATTTTGTCATGTACACACAATAAATTAAATTTTATTTTAAAAAATACGACCCATTTTATTTGGGATAATTTAAATTCTAGAACTTATTGTTTCAGGAAATACAAAAACAAATATTTAATAATACGTTATTAATTTATGTGGCTATGAATTTGAGAAAAGGAAAGAAAATTAAACTCGTAACTTGTGATTATTTATCAAAGTTATCGGGACGGATCGTCCGCCACCCATCACTCACTGCACCATCACACCAGCGTTCTGTCATCTGTAGCAACATCGTATGCTTGTGATGACCTCACATATTATGATGACATGGCCAAGAACTTGGATGCAAACTTAGCTGAGGTGGACATGGAAGACTTCCGTACTGAAGATATCCATTCAATCCTCACCACATTACCAGCCATGTGCTGTGGAGAACTTCAGGTACCGGCTGTTAAATAAGTGTATTAAATGGTTAAACTGACTTGTCAAATTAACGTGTGTGTTCTGTGTATCACATGTCAACATACTATGCAGGTTTTCAGAGAAATATTCCTTCAATATTCATTGAGTGTTTATTTTGTTGAATTCCCGGCAAGTAAGGCACGTGACATTCAGACATTTCGGCTCGCTTAAAACTGTTGATGAATTTGTAACAGAATGCTGTTAGATATTAGCACATAAGCTAATTATATATGCCCAAACAAAAGAATAATACAGCGTTCAAGGCACTTCTGCAATCTGAAAGTTGTTTCAGATCTAAACTCGAGATGATGTCAGATTGTTACGTACATCAAATGTTGATTTCTAAATAAGAACTAAGTACCTCAAACGTTAGATTTTATTGAAATCTGTTAGTTATAATGAGAGTGTTGCAGACACGAGTAGCACAGATAATAATTGCTACCTTTTTTTATAAAATTACCCTGTTTCTTCGAAGATTATATTTACATTTCATACTACAATTTATTCTGATTTTGAAATCTTTTTAAATTTTTTATTACTTTGCCTTGTGGAAAATGTGTTTGAACATGTATGTTGTATCCTTGCCATAGTCCTCTGTGTTAACCAGAATTTGTTATTTGACAGTCCGAACGTGAAGGTGAGATGTTTGCGAGTGTCTCAGGTTCTATGATGACCAAGTTTGATCTCGATTCCTCCATAAGCCCTCACACCAGCTCTCAGGTATGAACCTGAATAATATCATTATCTACGTAGTTATAAATATGTAGTGTTATCTTTGAATATTACTGCCTCTTATAGGAGATTATCCGCCACGGTGGTCTAGCGGTTAGAACGCTGAGTTCGATTCCCGGCGGTGCTCACATTTACAACTTGTGTTGGGCAAGGCCGTGGTCCAGGCATCACAGAGTTTTCCTCCGGGGTTTCCCCGGTTTCTCTGTGTTATCCCAACAAATACTCCACTTTCATCGTCTCGCAAAAAGGGGGGCAAAGCAGGAGCGTTAAATGTCGTGGTCCCGATCGAACCCATGTACTGATGGGTTGTGAATCCTGCTAACCACCAATGCACACCATGTTTTATTTCTATTATAATCACACTGTTTGTGATATTTTGCACTCTGAGATTTTATTTAAATTCTGATCGTCAGTGAGCATCGCTGGTATTTCAAATGGTAGCCCAAAGGTTAACGTTTAATATAAGGAAGCAGGGGATCTGAAGCCTCATACTTGGGACTGGTGGCCAGACTTCAGTGGTTCAGCTGCTTTGATGCACAACAAACTGGACCATGCATAAGTTATGACACGTGGTCAGTAAAATTTAATTTGTACGTGATCAGTGTAGTTACTCACTGCATAGCAACCCAGCAAGTGTCTTTCTCATATTTTGTAGCAGACACACAATTTGCAGAAACATAAACACTAATTTTTTTTCATTGCTTGTAGGCTTTGGGCAATGTGATATGAAAATTTGTTAATAACTATGTACGTGTGGGTTTATAAGTTATGAAAAATAGATTATAACATTTTCTTGTATGAAGTTCAGTGGTTTACTTATTTTCATTCATGCCGACCTGGCCTCCTGTCCAGTGAGTGCCTAGGGTAAATGGCCAGAGCATGAAGTTGGCCGCTTAACTTAATATAGTGCAGTGGTTATGAATGTGTTGAGCTATTCCTCCATTCCCGCATCAATCTTTATTGCAGGGTACGAGAGGGAAAATCACATTTTACTTTTATATAGTCAAGATTTTGTTCAAAGTAATTCTGCAGAGAGAAGTCTCAAGTGGTAAAACACCATGAATATTATGAAAAATTTAATAAAGAATTGTATATACATGCTCAAAATGGATCTATTATGTTTATATGCTTTTGCTTTCTTTGATGTTTCTGATGAAACAGTAGTTTATCTCGTTGGCTATATGAGATAATGCAGTTCTATGAAAATCAATCCACGATGCTTTTCCTGCCATCACCTTCTTCTTCTACGGCTCTCTGGTCTGTATTCGGTCCATGGCCTCCTCAATTCTCCTCTTCCATTCAGTCCTCTGTTAGGCCCGTCTGTCCGAGGCTTTGATCGAGGTTTCGAAACATCTTCCTTTTTACGGTGCAAGGTTGTTCGCCTTGCGACCAACCCCCAACCTGGAGGACCAGGGTACCTGTCTTAGTCTGACCTCTCCCCCTACCAGTAGCTATGCTACCGCCAGCATAGCTCTTCGGATCATGCACGGCATACTTAATTGTTTCTCAGTATGTAGAGTATGAATTTAAAAAGTTCTCATGTATATCTCTAAAACATAACGTATAAAATACCGAAGCTACAACTGAAACGAATTGCTTTAATTGCATTTAATTATTCCTCAAAAAATGAAAGATCTTCTATCGTTATATGGAAGACACTGGAAAATGTTGACATCAGGAAACAAGCAGGTGATTTCTGCAAATTTATGTATTTTATTATGTTCTGTCACTGTAACTAGGGAGAAGAGGATTCTGCAGGCTCTACAGACACCATGTCCATCTGCAAATCAGAGCTGCTGTTCTCACCAGTGAAGGAATGTCCTCTCCCATCCACCAACTTCAGCGTTGACTCCCTGGACTGCGACCTTCTCACAGAACATGACATCATGCTCACTTGTCAGGCTAATAAAGACAACTACACCATTGCCTTTGAGGGCAGTATGACACTCTACTCTGAAGATTCAGACTACCATGAAGCAGGTATTCAGGTTCTCATAGTGGCAAGTATGCAGATATCTGTCTCCTGGGATGTTGCACCATGCAGTCTGGAAGAAGTTTGCTGATGCTTCAGACTTGCTTGCTGCCTCCATCAGGGCAATGATGCAGGCAGAAAACACCTTTTATATGTCAGTAAACTTTACCAGACTACATGATGCAGGAGACAGATATCTACATGAACATTATTCCCAAGTTGAATTCTGTGGTGTTAGAGAAGAGGGTTAAGTAAAAATAAATAAATATATCCATCTTCAGTACAGTATGTTCCTGCAAAATCTTGATATCTGCCTACTATAAGTCCACATGACATTAAATCCCAGAAGTTAGATATTACAGAATTTGTCTCATTAAAAGGATCAAGTGAAAATGGAGTTGTGTCATAAAAGAACAATACTGTCCATCTAGTGGTATAATGAGATACTTATTTATGTATATTACTGCATAAATATGCGTAATATACATATTGTTCTCCAGAAAAAAGATATAACTTAACCATCATTTCCATAATGTTACAGAACTGATTGATTGATTGATTTATCTGTATCTTGCTTATCCAGTGGTAAACTGACTTTGATACAGCTATGTACATAAAGGTAGAATTTCATTTAGTACATTTATCTAAGATGCCAAAAATATACAAATGTATCTTTATATTATATTATTATAATATTTATTTAAGAAACTCAAAAAGATCTAGATCAGTTGGATAAGGACCTCATACTTTTGTACCTTGTTAACTGTATTTAAATGTGGTGCTGTCTAAAACTCATGTCACTGTAGTCACTGTTTTCAATTGAGCACTTCAGTTAAGTAGGTAGTAGGGTAGTAGGAACATAGTAATATGTGTAATACATATGTTCAGGTACATGAATTATAGTATTCATTATATTTCCTTCAGGTGAAAGTGAGGCCACGACATCAGGGAGCAACAATTGGTCGAGTACCCGATTTGTGCATCCGGCAGGTGGACGAGGTGTGGGGGGTAGCCGTCCATTGGACACGTCGATGGCTCGCTCAGATTCCGTCTATACAACATGGAGCAAGTTAAAAAAACGTTCAAGCGAGGTGCAGCTAACACGACACCCATCCGGGAACAACAATACTACTTGCGCTGAGGGAGCATGCATTCCTAGTTTTCAGCCTGTGGATGCCACAGCCCTCAAGAGCCAAAGTATGCCCAACCTGTCACGACAACAGCGCAGGTGTCTGTTGGCTTCCGTGAGCAGTTCATCGATGGAATCAGAACCAAGAATGAGACCACATTTAGGGGGTTGTGTGAAGCTTTATGATGTTCATAACCATCATAACAGCAGCAGTCTTCTTTCAGCACACTCAGAAACCAACAGTTCACTGGATGGCGCCAGTAGCTGCAGTGGCGGAGGTGGCCGGAAGCAACATAACTTCAGTCTTGTCAAACTTTATATGAAACAGAAGAGTGTTAGTAATGAGGGAATGTTTTGTGCTATGGACCAGTCGTCTGTCAGTGAATGCTGGCCAGCTTCTAACAACAGCCAGTCAGAAGGTGAGAGTGATTCGTATAACCAAGACTCCATGCGACAGAGACCTTGTCATGTGATCAACATTGCTCCACCTGCCAGCCTTCTGAATGTTACTCGTGGCCTGCACGTTACGACGGACCATGAGAACGGTGCCCTCGGTTGTCTTAATGATTGCTGTTGTGAACTGCACGATACAGGAAACACCTGTGACAATGGTAATAAGACCAGAACGGATTATGGTACTGAAAATGGAAATGATTGTAAAACATCAATGGCTGATACTCTGGATGGAGCTACCAATAACTGGATTCGAGCAGATGATGCTACAACTGACTATTCCACGTGTTGTTTTGAAGATAGCCTGGTGGAACCGAGCAAGAAGGAGGACTCATACACTCATAGGCAGCATGAGCTTATTGAGGAAGAAGAGGAACGTGACTCAGACCAGTCAGAGTCAGTTGAGCAGTTGTCAGAGAGTGTCTCAAAGATTGAAGAATCCACTTTGGATATAAGAGCAAACAGCTGTATTAGTGATCAGCAGGAAGTACATTCTTTAAACTCTAGTCACACCAACATGTACAAGTTATTGAAACCAAAGTATAGTAGTAGCATTGCGAAGAATATGACAATGTTCAATGTAAACAACAATAACAGTATTGAGAGAGAGGACATCCAGATTCTTGGAAGGAAGAGACAGAGACAGGGAACCCAGACCAAAAGGTTGAATAGTTGTGGTAATTCCACACCTTCATTGTCTGGTGAGAGTATAAGTAACTGCAGTTCCAGTGAGGAAACAGAACCAACAAGATTACACATCTTATCACCTTCTACAAGAAAAGCTTGTAGCAGTCCAGCTACCATTGCATGTACCAAGAGCACAGCAACTCAGATACCAGTGCATCTTGTGCATCGAAGTATCCAAACTTCAGGGTATGCTGATGTTAACATGCTTAAGGCAGCTCCTTTCAAACTGCTGGAAAGTCCTATTGGAACTTCTCTAGTCAAGATCATCCTACCTAATGTGAAAACATTTCCAGGAGAAAGCAGGCTAGGAGATGAGGCAAAGAAACCTGTATATGTGTTTTATCCAAATTATACATTACCTGATTTAGCTTTCTTGAAAGAGAAACAGAAAGATTTAGATGTAGCAAAAGTATTTCTAATGCCTCAGAAATTCTCACCTCCACATACTCATGAGTCTGATAAATTGAATTCTCAGGCTAGGGCTGCAGGTAACAAGAAGATCCCAAGTACTGGTAAACCTCAGCGACCCTTCTCCTGCAATGATGTGGAGGCTCTCCGCAAGAAGGGTTTTGCTCACATCCGAGACTGGGACTCTCTAACCTTCTTGCTTCCAAGAGAATATCGTCAGATATTAGCTGAAGTTCCAGAAATTGTACATCACATGAAGGGAAAGAATGAAGATTCACTCCGACCTCTGTTTTGTGTGTCTCCTCCACTACGTCCACGCAACAAGATTTCAAGGCCAGTGAGCTGTGACTGTTCATCACTTGTAACAACTGCAGAAGTGAAACCCCTTCCAGTTGGCAGTAACACAGCAACAAATGTATCCTCATCATCTAGCACTGCAACACAACCATCATCAGGCTACCGTGGTTCCTCCACCATCCTCACAGATTCATCTTCAAATCACAATCAAAGCAATTATAATCCTCTTTTTGTATACCGTTATGACAGCGTAAGCTCGGAGTCTAGTCTTATGATGAATCAGCAGAAACCGGCAAGTGCCCAACAGCCATCATCACCTCCACTACCCAAGCGTTCAGTCTCACTCTCAAGTGGAGGAGAAGCATCAGGTCCTGAAAAACATGAAGACTCTGGTATGAATTCACCAACACCACCTAGACCACCACTCCCTCGAGGAATTCTGCGTAAATCCCTGGAAAGCAATAACGGCAATGCAGTTCATTATAATTGCAAAGCCCATAAGAATAGTGCCAACAGCAAGAGGTATAGTATGTTTGAATTAGGAGGCATGACAGAAATTTGCAGGGATAGCAAGAAAATGTTAGTGCAGAACAAGCGGCAATCTCTGCAAGATACTGACTTTTCAGAATATGCTGTGCTATCAAAGAAAACCACAGGAAACTGTAAAGCAGCTGAAGGTACATGGAGGAGAATTCCATCAGAGAAAGATGTTGATGAAATGGAAGATGAATATGATGATGAAGGAGTAGATGCTGGGACAGATACCAGCTTCGAGGAAGGTCATTTAGATTACCAGGTAAAAGTTTATTCTTACCCCACAAGTTTGTATTGACACATCACCATCCACCTCGCTTTCTTTCTTTTTAAATTCTGTTTACCTCTCTGTCTCTGTCCATGCACCTCCCTATTTATCTATGAAAGCATCTTGACTCAAATTCAAATCACAAATGAAACATTTTCATTATCTTTATACATCCAAGAATTCAATGCCACTTAATTCATCCTGATTTTCTGATTAGGAAGAAAAACCCGTTTATTTAGGGTTTTTATTTCCGGTTATATCTAATATGTTTCATCTCATGTTAACAAAATATTGCTTGTTGAAGTTCTGAGTTTTATTATTTTTTCAGGTTCGACCTCCAACACCACCCATCCCAAGGACACCTGATGTAGAAGATAGGTACTGCTTTACAAAATCAAAGCCAGAAGAGCAGCCCAGGGATGAAGATGAAGTGCTCCAGTTGGAGGAATTTTTACAGATGAGTGGTCTGTCAGCTGTCTGCTCTGCTGAGAGCCTTAAAGAATGGAATGAAGCTGACACGATAAAATTACGTCAACAAGTCAGTAAGTTCCTGTCTTGCAAACAAAGTAAAGACACATCATCCCATCAAGCAACTGGTGAACTTGATGGTAAACCTGGAAGAACTCCAAACAATACTCCAGAGCACCATACAGCCTGTGACTGCTCTAGCAGTATCAAGACAGCAGGACAAAAGAAGACTGTAAGCTTTGCTGAGAAAGTGTGTGTTCATGTCCGTGAGGCAAGTACACCAACTGAGGCTGCTAGTGATAGAGTTCTGTCGCACACTCCTCCAAACTCTCCTAATATATCAACAAATCTTGGGACACACAAAGCATATCAGGTACATAGCTTCATTATGATTGTCTAAATGTTTGTGACAAAATCCAGTGCCCTGTTATTATACTGAACATTTATCAGTCGTCGTCTTCTAGGTCGTAGCATGTCTTGCAGGTGGTTACCAGCTTTTCAGAAGAATGTATCACTTCTGTCAAGGTTAAATGAGTTGGGATCAAGATCGTCTCAAAGCCATTTTCTCACTTTTCAATTTCTCTCCTGTCCTATTTTCCACCCTACTTATATGAACATTTTACAATCCGATCCTCATTCTCTGCACCCTGCAGATTCCTTTAAAACACTGGTAAATGAACAATTTCATTGATATGAGAACTTCAAATCTCAGAAGTAATGTACTTTGTTTATTGTAGCCTCTACAGTGGCCTAATGGTAGACATTCATGATTAATGTTCAGAATTCCATGTTTGATCTCTTAGATCAGATGATGGTGATTGGTGTCTAGCTTCCAACAAAATGGTACCTTTCTGTTCGTTCTGTAAAACAGTTGCTGGAAAAATGCTGATATAATTTTCATGCTAACAGTGCAAGGCAAATCCCCCATTGGTGGATATGCCCATCCGAGAGGAAGTAGAGTTAAGTCCTGATGGATATGCCAGCCCACCATCCGAAGGAAGAAGGGTAGCCATAGTGCCAACCATTAGTGTGGCCCAGCGTCCCATTCCTGTTGACCTGTCTCAGAAAAGGGGTGAGTTATAGTTTTAAGAAAAGTAAATCTCTAGTGAATAATGGAGGGCATCTTATTGCAGAAGGATTTGCTGCTACAGGAAACAAGTTCTTCTCTAAATTTATTAACCATGCTTATGATTCTGAGTTCAGCCAAATGCACAACTTCACCTTTTCCTTTTTGATTTGATTGCCCTCATTCTGTGGTGAGGAATACAAACCATAAAGCACCTCATAATGCAGTTTTCTCCCTCCTGTTACTTCTTCTGGCTTAGATTAAAATATTCTCCTCAACATTTTATTTTCAAACACTGTCAAACTATTTTCTTCGATTTAGTGAAAGACAAAATTCTGCACCCATACAAAACAAGTAAATGTAATATTTGTCTACTGATTCATCATTCCAGACCAAAAGCTATTTCTAACAAGACAGTGTGAAGGAACATAAATTTTGATATGACACTGACTTTATTAAAACTTATATATTGTAAGATAAAATTACAGTAATATATTTTTAGGTGTTCTTCATGCTAAGGCATGTCTGTCTGCGTGTTTCTCTCATGTTATTTCTAGGAGGTAAGAAAACTGCATGACCAGGGATCATCGTTGTGCAACAGTGGAGACCTATTGTTATTCCTCTTCTTACTTATGTTACTGTTATTCCTTGGCCTTGCCTTCACAAGGCCAGACATTCCTTTTCCTCTATAAACTCATTTTAGATCATCTAGGCCTCAGGAGGGCCAGGATAGCTTCTGAGGAGCTTATTGCATTAGTACAAGAATGGCCTGCATTATGTGGCATGAAGAATGACTTTGAAATGTCAGTGTACTCCAAAGAGTACACCTTCTAAATCATGTAGTATATTGTGTCAGAATTTCCCTCATAAGTGAGAAACCAATCTTCAGACATGTGTGATTAGTGTGATAATGTAGTATGGAGCTTGGTCTACTGGGTTGTGATGCTGTGTAGACCTGTAGCTGAGTTCCAACATTTTAGAGGTGTATGTCCTTTTCATTTTCAGGCCCGAAGTGCAGCACTATGTTCCTCTCAAATGTTGGTACCGATCTACGAGACCACACAGCATCACAATCCACCTCAGAAAGGCCACCATGGACATTTTCACCACAGTGAAAACCTTAAATCTTTTATAATATTGAACTGTTGCTTACAGAGCTTGTGACTGCAGTCAGTGATGCAGTGGAACAGATAATCTGCCACTTCTCAGCAGCTCAGAACCAGGCACACCTCAACACGCTGGGAGACTCAAGTCACACCCCAGCCTGTGCCCAGTTGGCACTCGCCAAACTGTGCCCTGCTCTGTATGCTGTTCTGTGTGATGGGCTGCAACCCACTCTGAACACAGCTTTTGGTTCCATACAGAACTCAGTGTGGCAGGTTGTGGAGGCTTCAGCTCAGCAAGGTGAAATATTTGTTTATATTATCTTACGTTAAACATTACCAGCTCACATACAACACATGGTTCTCTGATGAAGGACCATCTCAGTATTAAAATTGATTAAAATTCTCCCTGGCTTTCGAAGTATGTTGATGGGGAATGGGAAATACATAAGGGCATCATGTCAGATGGGCATATCAACAAAATACTTGATTTACGGGAAACTAAATTCTTATGTCTGTTTGGTTTGAAAAATGTGCATTATTAGTGTTCATGTGCCCAAATGTAACTGTATCCCTTTGTAGAGCAGCATCAGAATTATGCCCTTCTGGCATGGCATACAGCCGATTGTTTTATGAAGATGTATATCTTCTGAGTTGTTGCACCATGTAGTCTGGAAGAAAATTACCATCGTTTCAGAGGTCCTTGCTGCCTCCATCATTGCCCTGATGATGAAGGCAACAAGGGCCTCTGAAACATCAGTAAACTTTTACCAGACAACCATCTTCAGACTCACTGCCATGAGAAACTCAAATCCTACAATTGTTTTATGCTGTTAGACCAGTTATTTCTAATTATGCAAATATGTTTATATGCCCTTTAGGCACGATGCCCTCAAAATTAATTGTTATTGTAGTAACCCTCTAATTCCTCTTAAAAGAAAAAGAAACTTATGATGTTCTAGTGCAGGTAGTTTAGTTATAGCATCTGATAATATGTATTGTCCACTCAGGTCCCATGACAAAGGCTCTTAGTGACTTGGTCCTGAGGCTGAATGGTGAAGATGTCCTTACAGAGGGTCTAATGAAGTTCAATGCATTTGTTTTTGGACTCCTGAAGTAAGTACATTTTCTCAGTATTTAACACGCTTAGAGTCAGACTTATGAGCTTTTGCAGTCCCGCAATCCCTGAAGCCTGGCCATTTTCCAAAAATAATATTTTCCATTAGAAAAGCATTATGCAGAAATTAAATTACACATGTACAAATATCATAGATTATGTTGTTCAGCATTATCTAAGAAACACTGCTCCTGTTGAGGTATGACTTATGACTAGAGTCAATTGTGTTGTGACCATTTTGTAAAGCCTATGGCAGTTTCTTATATACGCAACGTCATAATTGATGAAAACAATCTTTAAAATGTTTAACTTTATACTGTAACACATTCCAGAAAACCATCCTTCTAGTGCTGGAGTTATGCGTAAGCTAAATAAACTACAGCTTACAGAACCACAGTTTGAGTGGCCTTCAGATACTGATATATTTTTTCAGATAACTATAATATATGAGGGGCTCTTTAAATCCAAATTCATGCTGAAAAGATCCTGAGACAAATAAACTGTACTTACTTACTTAGAAGACCTGTTCTTCAGCAAGGACAATTGTCCTTGCGCAGGTCCCATAAACCGTAACTGAAATCTTTTAGTATTTAAAGTTGGATGTAGGCTTATGTCAAAAGCAACCTATGTAATGTAAACAAAATATGGATTCCAGTGACTTAACAGGTAGAAGAACTGAACAGTTTAGCTGGCTATTTTCTTTGACTTCATACCTGCAGTTCCAGATGTGTTTTAATTTTAAGAATGGACTCGCACTACATTGTCAGTTGTGAAGAGTATACTCAACATAGTTAACCCCATGTCCATATTAATGTTTTCTGAGAAAGCAGTGATCACTCGACAAACAGTTAAATCCATTTTTTAAATTTTTATAGTGGTCTCATCTTTATCATTGCTTAGGTCCTTATCAAAGTATTAATATGGCCCTGCATCCTTCACTTCTTCCATTTTTGATTTCTTAGGTAGCCCTTCCCATCGTACCAAATTCATGGAGCAGAATCCTTATTCCTTGCCATTTATTAAACTTGAAGGTTGTTACCCTGTTTAAAAAACCCACCACTATTCCCTAGTTAAATCCAGTTTACATCGTCACCCTTATTTATTTAAGATAAAATATTATTCTCTCATCTGTGGTAATATACTAGTAAGTTGATTGATGGTTCTCCAGATTAATATTGCATAAACTTGTTTTCCATAGTGTGCGCTCATTAGATGCATGGACAGGATATCTGCGTACAAGAGAAAGTGTCCTGCGCAAGCATTACACAACAGAGGGTCTCTTTTTGCTGGCAAATACTGCAGGTGCCTCTGTAAGGGCACTCACAGACCAGCTTCTTGCATCTCTTCAGCCTTTGTCTCTTCTGCCATTCAAGTTGGATCTACTGTTTGAGGTTCGGCAGTTGCACCTCAGTCTGCGACGCATGGGCTCCCTTCCTCAACCAGACGTCTCTAGCCAACAGGTATCATGTATTGTATGAACAAATAAGTGGCACAGATGACAAGTTTTAACTAACCTACAACATGGAGCAAAGCTCTTCTTAAGGAGCTGAAGATGATCAATATATTCCCCGCCTTTTATGAAACCTGAAGGTTCATTACTGTGTTTTGAAGAGCCTACCACTGGATCCTGTCCTTAGCCACATGAATTTTGTTTATTCCTTCATACCTTATTTATTGAACATATATTTTTATATTACCATCCCATTTATGTTTAGTTCTCCCAAGTAGATTCTTCCCTGCATATTTTCCAACTAAGATTTTGCATAAATACCTCTGTTCCTCCGTCTTCCGTGAAAGGGACGTCTTGAACATTTCACAGTATTCAGCTGGTAAAGAAACTCTCAGTCTTTCATGGAAGCAAAAAGCTAATTTCTCAGCATCTCCTTAAGGACAGGATATGCGTCCATTGGCACAAACATCCAAAAAATTCAACAACTGGAGATTGGTTTACCATGTTATGCCTTGGCTGGATTTCTTCATAAGATACTGAGCATGCTTGCTGGAAAATCAAAATCTTTTGTGAAGAATTCAGACCGGTTCATATAATTGTTAAAATCAATAAATCTAAAGGGTTCTCAAGGAAGGGTAGTTTTTACTTGACAGACTCTTCTGAGTACTTCCATGGCTCTGTTTTAGGGCTGTATTCTAGGGCCACTGATGACACCAGCAGTAGGCATATATGATAGAGGACATAATATTTTGTATTTCTCCTTCACAGGGTTCCTGGATTGGGTGGTTTTGGAATTGGTATATTTTAATTTCCATTTCCACATTTGCTTTAATCTTGACATTCATATGCCTTATTGGAATTGTTATTGTTAATCTTATCATTATGTCCCATTGACGTAACCCAATCTCAGGTTCTTTTGCACTTGCAGTTGTTCTGACCTAGACCGTTCAGTGAATGAGATTAGCTCATTCTGTTGGACCACACAGAGTAAACGTCCTTCCCCTTCATCACACCCGAAGACAAGAACAGATCCAGCCCTCGAAACATTGTATAATTTTATAACACCAGATGATGGACAAATCCAAAAACCCAATGGTCTGAGAAGCTAATTTTTGTATTTGCAAGAGCCAACCACTGGACCATGTCCTGAACCTCATGTATATGACTCCAAGAAGATTTTGATAATGTATTAGAAACCAAGGAAGACTTTTATGTAAACGTGTAATGTGTTATTTCATATTGGTTATTTTGCAGTCTTCCACATCATCTCCTACAAGTGGAAGACCCTGGACCCTGATGAAGATTGTACGATCGATTCAGAATAGTCTTAGTCAGTCTGGTGATGAGGAAAGCCAAGGAGGCTGGTACCATCGCAGACCAGTATCATCAGAGCTGTTGCCACAAGCTGAAGAAACAGCACACCATCCTAACTGCACTTCAGGCTCTTCAGGCAGTCCTCCTCTTCCAGATCTGCTGGACTCCTCTTCCTGTCCTCACAAACCATGGACTGGGGAGGATAAACCAAGACCTCGATCATGTGTTGATAATACAGTCCAGGGAGGAGGAGGATTCTCACTTGTAACAGACATAGCAAGTACAGTGAAGAAACGTTGGAGTGGCATACAGCTTAGCTCCAAGCTTTTCCAAGCATTTGACCGTCTAGCAGCAGAGGACACAGAGGAGGAATATTCAGACAGTCTGGAGAATAAGCCAAGAGAAAGGAAAAGACAGACATCTAGTTCATCAAACAATTCAACTAGTGACGACTATGCAGATAACATCAATAGAGATGAGTCTGCTTCACCAGCACCTATGTCGGCTGAGCAAACTGTGAAGACTAATGAGACAAACTCGGAAGAGTCTGTACCAGAAAAGAAGCCTGCTGCTGGAACTGGAGGAGGCAAGTTTAGAAGGTTGCAGATGAAGTGGGAAATGTTGAGTGGTAAAGAAGTAAGTACAAATGAGAAAGTTTCACCAGGAGGATTGACTTCACCAGGTCAGACTAGTGATAGTGCTGGTGGAAGCACCAACACCAGTGTTACCGGTAGTTGTCGATCAAAGATACCACGTCCTGTGAGTTCACCTATTAGAGCTTCAAGTATCCCTGTCCTGTCTCCTCAACAATCTACTCGCTCTAAGAAGACTGCTTCAATGCCACCTACCCCTACAAGCTCATCACAACTGAAAAGGCCAAGTAATGTCAGTGCCAAGATTAAGATCAGCCCATCAGGTATAAAAGAAAACAGTGATGGAAAAGACAGTACAGTTAGACCTCAGACTGGTAAATCTGCAAATGTAAATATTACACCCGTTGTGAAACGTCAGCCCTCGGCAGCGACACGATGCAGTAGAGTGGATCAGTTGCACAGTGAGGAGCAGGGACATGGTCCCAGGGTACATGCAACTAGACCAAGTAGCCTGCCATATAGACCAGCCAACACAACACAGGGGAACAAGAGTGGACAGGCAGCAAGTAAGACAGAGGTACAGAGGAGAGCTGCATCCTCGTCGCTTAATAGACAGAGGCATGGCGACAGTCAGGATGGGCCAAGGTAATGTGCTACTTACTTACGTTGAAGGGCTTCATGTTTTGGTAATATGAGAAGCAAATTGTGTGTATAGTGGTGCTTTGTTGGAAGCCAGGATTACTATTATACATTGTTGAAGTTCTTTAAGTGTAATTATTGTTCTGACCTTTCTTGTAATTCCTGCCAAAAGTTCTGGTCTCATTGCTTAGGAACTTCCGTAAAACTTCATTTCTTTACTATTACTAGCAAGAGTGCACATTTTGTTCTTAGGTTTTCCTGGGTTGTGATGGCATGTAGTGGTGGTTACAATCATTTTGGAAGAACATATTACCTCCATCTTCAGCATTAAACCCTTAATCCCGAAGATGAAAGTGATATATTCCTTTGAAATGTTGATAACCACCTGAAAGACTACATGGTATCACAACCCAGAAGACCACATCAGCATGATACAGCGTAAGATAAGCAACATGTTATGACTATGATATAGTTATCTACATGGCACATTTACTAAAACTCTTAATTTTTTTCTAAAACAGTTTCCAGGTTTCTATTGCCTGTGGTTTTAACTATATTGTTGCAGGTATGTTCAAACATTATATCATCGCCTACCTTCAGACAGCGGTCACTTATCGTTCAACGAAGGTGAACGACTGCGCCTCGTATTGGAAGTGGATGAGAAGTGGCTACTTTGTTGTAGGGGCAATCAGAAGGGGCTGGTTCCAAGAACAGCTGTAAATGCAGGTCTGGTACCAAGGCAAGCTGTGATTGCAATACAAGACAACATCTCAAGATTTTAATGATGATCCAGGATATGACAACACAACAGTGTCACAAAACCCAGCTTGTAAGACTGTCTAAGGCAAGAATATTATGAGGCATTTCATACCAAGAATAACTTTTATATACAAATATAATATAAATAAAATATTCCCATTCTTCAGCAGAAATGTAACTCTTATAATGGTCTCTGTCTTACTGTATAGTATACTAACAACACATTCTGCACAGTATATATATATATGTGGGTACTTCGCTTGTAACTATAGTACAACATATCTTATGTATCATGCAATGCTGATTTTGAACCATAATCTTGTGACCAGCTGACTGCTTCTTGATATGAAATGTCTCATTTGTCTGAAAGGATGCAGTTTCCTGCCCCATATTATTATATTAAGCACAAACTAAACTTTAAAGACTTTTCTTGTGAGATGATTGCAAAGTGTGATTGTGTCAGGTAAAAGTGAAAGAATTAAGGGAAGAAGATTAGCTTCTGAGTGTTGTGGCTTTATGATGTCAGGGTATTTGCAGATATTGATGAAATTAATTGCCATGCTGCTTGGTCCTGTGTTGTACTAAATACTTCTTTATTATGATGTAGAAATAATGTGTTAGATCTGTGTTCCCTGTATAAGCTAATGACAGAGAATTGATCTTAATGATAGATATTAAGTTTGCAAGTAGTAGAATAAATTCTTGCAGCTGCCAAGAAATTTTTGACCCCAAGTTACTGATATTGTGATAATCCTGTCTTAAATTTAATGATCCTCATTTCTTATGTCTTTATGTGTGTTCATTGTTCTTGTCACTTCGGGCTTGAAGCTGCTTGTATGTAATCTCTTTAACAGCTTTAGCTTTGTAAGGCGACCAGTAGTTGGCACCGTTCTGTAGCGTTTATACTGCACCTGAGCTTGCATGGGCCAGGTATATCCCGTTGATACCTTGTGGACCCCACTCCCAGCTCCCTCTCTGTATTCATTCTTGTGTAGAATTTCTTCTTTGTGTTTATTAAATTTTCCATTCAAATTTATTTTTCCAACTTGTTATTTGCTTCTAAATAAATGTTTTACAGTTATCAGGAACTGAAGATTTTTCAAAATGGAGCTCACAGCTACAAATACAAAACTTTGAATTTAATATTTAAGCACTGTTCCATGGTTCAGCACTGGATAAAATATTAATAGGAAGAACTGGAAAAGAGTAAAAATATCAGTTTCCTTGTTATTTATGTATAAAATTAACATGAAATGTGTCACAATAAATTGGAAACTAAAATGTGTTATTTTTGTTCAGGCTTGCAAAGAACAGATCATTCATTACAATTTTATATCAATTCTGCTCATGAGTTGTGCAGCTGTGCTGAATATTGCATGAAATAATTGTACAAAAATTGACAAAATTAATGTACGATAGGTGAAAAATGTAGGACGCTTATACAGCAATTTACTGATAGACATCAACATAAGATGTTCTGACAATTTGTCTGTTATGCGATTATGTTAAAGGAATGAGAGGCATTCTTGTGAAACATTATCTGCAGTAACTAAAAAAAATATGGAGTACTTGTATTTTAATACTATTTTAGAGACTGCAGGAAGTTCCTTCACAGAGTATCGTAACTAGAGCATTTATCAATTCATAGAATTAAACGGTATTTTTAATTTTCAATAAATTTAACTGAATACACACCAGTTTTGCAAGTTTGTATATGGCTGATAACTTCATATGATCTCCATAGATTTATGAAATTCTGTAATGTCAGAATATTATGACAGCTGTTAGAATTTATTCTTGTGCAAGGTTGCTAGTTCTTACCATAATGAAAAATCTTTCTTTTTTTCTACAAGTACAAATACTGGTATCATGACATGCATGTGATGCAGTAATGTATGCAATCCTCTCTGCACTCCCTAATGTTAATCTGTTCAATGTTACCAACCCAAGATAATATAAGACCAAATATGTGGGAATGAATAGCATAGTTGTTATAACAGTATGTGATATATTTATATTCTAGGGTAAAAACTCATCCCATATCCCTTGTGACGTATATGTAGGTTTTGTTTAACGTAGCAATATATAGATAATATTCCAGCAAAAGTGACAATTGACTAAGTAGGATTTTAGGTTCATGGCAGTGACTCCCAAGATGACTCTTCTGAGCGTAGCACTATGCAGTCTGGTAGAAGTTTACCAACCATCAGAGTAATGAGTCACCCTGATGATGGGGGCAGCAAGGACCTCTGAAATGTTGATAAACTTCTGCCAGACTACATGGTGCTGCAACAAGTTTTTTTTATTACTTTTTAAGTAATTTCTTTGTTAAGGTGTAGCAGTTGTTGAAAAATGTTTAATTTAAAAAATAAGATAACCTTTCAAGCTTAAATATGATTCCTTTTATATGGTATTATGGACGTTAGCACTAGTACAAGAAAGATGCAGTGAGCATGTAAAATATATTCTTAGTTTCCTTGCCTACAGATTAATTTCTGACTAATGAAGTCTGATGTGGTAAATGGTTATACTTTCATTGTTTTGACTCTTTGATTACTTATGCTGATGAGTAGAAACATCTGCCTTACTTTATTTTCAATATAGGAACTGTCTTTGTTTAGTACTCTTAAATATCAGTTTATAAAATTTGTTTAAAAATATAGGCACTGAAATAAGATATAATAATAATGGAATGTACCAATCTCATGCTGTAAACAAATTTATGCTTATCTTCACAATGATGATGATGATGATGATGACGATCAAGATCAGGTGATATGTAATTATATTCATAGACCTCAGATATAGGTAGAAGGTCAGATTGGGCACATTCCAGGTTTATGTAGAAATCCAATTGTCTTTGATACATATAAACCACAAATACTTGTTCATGCTATAAGAATGAAATTGTGAATGCTTCAAATTTATTTGAGAGTGATTGTAGGGGGTCAAACAGTGTTACTGGGCTGACCTCTCCTATCAAGAGTCTGACCACCTACCCCTCCCTGTGGCAGCAGAGAAGTTGTCACAGTTACTGAGAAATCGGTTTATTATTAAATATCTGTCGATTGTAACGTATACTTCATGTAAGCCACAGTGGGATCACTCATGTACTTAACACAGCATAGGATGCACACTTGCCAACTCTGAAAATAATTGGCAACCCTGTGAAGTCATAATCAGCATGGAGATGTACAGCCCATGCAAACCAATATTCTTAAGTCTTATTTCACGTTCAGATGCAATGTTATTCAAAATTCTAGTCATAAAGAAACATTTTCACTTTTTATTTGATTTAGTCCTCTTACATTGGGCCTTATGCAAACTGTATTTATGTCTGTGTGGATATACTGTAAAAGAATGGCGTGGTACATTGATCATTTCAGCATATAATCAGTTTATTTTAATTTTGTTTTTCCATTACACCACAAAATTTGTTTATATAATTTCAAGTAAATTTCACACTGATGTGCAAAACTTCCTCATAGGAACACTACATATGTTGCCCAACAAATTATTTTGACTTTTATCCAGTAATATTTCACAGCTATCAAATATGTAACCTAACAAAATGGGTTAGAAGACCATCTTATTGCAATTAAACTGATTTTCACTTTTTATCAGAATGTCAAAATGTGTGTGATGTATGGAGTAGTATGATTGTGTGGTATTTGAATGTATTAATTTTTCTAAGACTACATTTGTCAGGTTTGCTGGAAAATAGAATATTATAGTTGTACCTCAGTAGCATTTTGGATAGCTTCAAGTCTTATTACAGAATGAATCAGTATCCTCTGTCCATTGATAATTGCTATGCTATTTGTAGATTTAACTTCAGTTATAACAATTATAAATTAAATAAAATGTACATCTATTTTTGGGAGGGTTATCTGTGGCCTTTTTATCAGTAACAAAGTAACACATTCTCTGAAGCCTGGTATGAGCCTGGTCAAGGAGATAGGAATTCAAGTACGAAAAGCCAAAGGTAGGACTTACGCACTGTTGCATCCTTTAGAACAATGCACGAAGACTTTAAGGCTCTTGTGTATAATTGTGTCCTTGTCTTTTTAGGTATGTATGTAGCTATGTAGTTTCATTTGGTGCACAGTCCACTCTGTTACTTCGGTAAAAATTCAAGAGATGTGCATTTTGTTAATACATAAACGAGAAGTAAGTTGTAAAAAGGGGGATTTTTTAATGTCTTCAATTAGTTTAATAAATATTACCTTAGGATCTAAGGTATATTAAGTTTTGTTAAATTTTTTACTTTTTCTGCTCTATTTAATTTCTCTTTTGTAACCTCAGTGTACATACAAAATATGATTTGTGTAAATAGAAAATTGTTTATAAGGAACAAGAACCTTTATTAGGATTTCATCTACATATGTAATATGAAATGACAAGAGTCATCCACATATACAAAAACTTCTGTAGTAATGTAGTACTGTATTCAAAATATATTACTTAGGATTCCTGTGGCTTGTATTGTATGTAGATGTTGGTGTGAGAATCATTGCAGAAACTGAAAGGCATGAACAAGGTGTTGGCCTAAAAGTGAGTAAGAAATAGACACACATTAAAGTAAGTACTTTTATGAAACAAAATAAGCCAGCTTGCACCTTTGGATAAGTAATTATAATTTTATTTATGCTTTGGACTTCATCACTACATCAATAAATGTCTTTCGCAGGGAAAACAGGTGGTACCCCATGCTTGCTGTTCCATATTGTAAAGACTAGCAAACAAAAGGTTCTTTCAAGGCAGATTAGATATTACTCTTCTAATTTCTAGAAACCCTGTTGGCATTTCTATTTTAAGAACAAATAAGATCAAGAACAAAACATATTATACAGCCATTTTCTTAGCAGAATGAATTATACAGAGGACAATTCTGCACATTTCTTGTAATTATAAATAAAAGGCAAAGTCATCAGTAGGGTAGCAGGTAAGAAAGCACATACTGTCGACACTGTAAACATTTTTCAGTGACAGTACTTTGTAGCTTGCTGTCTCTGCTCCTGTGTCAGTAATGTCTTTGGTTTGTGTACTGTAAGCATTTGTTTTCATTCTACCTACTAGCTAGAAATGTAGGCAAAATGCAGAGTTTTGTCCTGGCCAATACACTAATGTGAAATGAATGTCAGATATGTTGTTTGAAAGTATATACAGATTCCCAATTGCATTTCCAGTGTCCTGTTAATGACTTCATTTCTATTGAAGGAATAGTGTGGATGAAGTATTGCTTATTTTTCTGTAAAGTGTAATGCTGAGCTTTTCAATTAACCCATATGTTAAATTTTGTACTTTAGAAAAATGAAAGGTACTTTTTTTAATATACGCACACAGTGATACATAGTGATTGTCTGAAAACTGATGGACCTTTCAGTTTCAGTATGTGTGTGGCATGTACCATTGTTAAGTTCCATACATTTGACCTTTTTGCCAGTAATTAATATATTTGAGACCAAACGACAATACATCTGATGTGTCCTTATATTTATCATAAGCATTAATATGAACAGACATGATTATCATGAATTTTAAAACTATCCTTACCATTAGTTCCTTCAGTAAGTTAATAGACTGCTGATCGCTGGTTTGTAATGAAACAACAATTTCAGAATCTCAATGAGGAATTTTATGACAAGCATTTTGTAAATGTAATATAAAAATTCTGTGTCAGCAACAATAGATTGGATCACACACAGACAATACCAGCTGTTAGCATTTGTTTGTCTAACCTTTTAAGTGCTAATTTAAAAACAAGATGGTGTAAATCTCTTTAATTTTTCACACTTACAAAACATTGAAATAAATTTGACTGTACTACATAATACAGGTAATGTATGTAGTATGGTATTAGATTGATGGACTCTGAGCATAATTTGGAATGTGTGTGGATAATATTTTTAGTTATTGCTTGTTAAAAAATCTCTGGAAATATTCAAATGGAGTTATGATAAAATACCACATTTTTAATCACATCTGTTACTTCATGTCTTAAGAAATTTATATGCTTTGTCTTTAGTGAGTGTGTAGGGAGAGGGCATGTTTTTGCAAACATAGTAATTAATATTCAGGTTCCATAAAAGGTGGATAACATGTTAACCTGAGTGACCGTTATCATCGTAGAATAACGTTTGTAAGTATCTGACATGAAACACTGATGTATAAATTCTTTGGATACTGAAGTTATTATAGACCAAGGTGGTGGATGGCCCGCTAGGTTTGTCAGGACTGTTATGTTCAAGGGCATTGAATGCTGTAAGACTTATGATACCCCTAATTTCCTTGTGAATGTAATTTTAACAATTCAGAATTGCATTCATAGTGAAATTAAGGGCAGATTCAATTCAAGGAATGCTTGCTGCCATCAGTTCAGAAACTCCTGTCTTCCCATGTGCTGTCTAGAAATGCAGAGATTGAAATAAAACAAAACAAAACAAAACAAATTTTACATGTTACAGGTGTGAAATTGAGTCTCTCACATTAAGGAAAGAACACATATTATGATTAAGAAGAGTGGACGTAGGATGGATGAAGTGATGGGAGGATGGAGAAAGCTGCATAATGAGGAACTCCATAGTTTGTACACTTCACAAAATATTATTGTGATAAATCAAGGATGAGATGGGCAGTGCATATTTTGGGGAGATGAGAAATGCATACAAAATTTTTATTGGAACGCCTGGAAGGAGAGGAAGGAACCACTTGGAATACCTAAGCGTACGTTAGAGGACAATATTAAAATGGATGTTAGGAAAACCAGGTTTGTGGGTGTGGACTGGATTCATGTACCTCAGAATAGGGACTGGTGGTGGGTTGCTGTGAATGTGGAAATTTGGTTTCATAAAATTCGGGAAATTTCTTGATTAGCTATGCATGCTATTGAAGAAGGATGCTACTCCATGGAGTTTATTTTCCATGTTCTCTATGAAAGGCCTGATGTATGGTGTGGGGCAGCATTCATTCATAATTTTTAAAGATATACTAGTCAACCACAGTTTATTCATCTTTATTCAAAATAATTTGAATTGAAAGACAAGTGTTTGCCATTGTTGATGAACATTATCATCTTCAACTTGGGGAGTAGAACCCATCATAAGTTTTAAACCCTGACTATTATTTTATCATCATCTTTGTTTCATTACTTCTATTACAGAATTATAGAACTTAAGTGCAATTTTAGAAGAGGAAACAGTTATTACTGGATCTTTATGTAAATGTAAATTAGTGTTGTAACAAAACATATTTTAAAGAAATGAAAGATACCATATTAAGCTTATGTGATTGATTTTATATTAATTCACAAGAACTGAAATTTTGGTATGGAATGAAGATTAAGCACTGTTGAATATTGCGGTAAATTTCTTATGGAAGTTCAAGAATGTTCATCCCAGATGAAAGTCATTGTCTACATGATGAAACAAAATCACTATTGTAAGGCTCTCTTAATCAATGTATAGAATTTAATACAAAGTGCAAAGCTAAGGATGGGATGAACAGTAGATCATAGAAAGACATGGACTTGATCTCCTACCCCTCTCTCACTTATTCAAGTCACTGTCTATAAGTATAAAGAAGTATTGCTCATACTGTAATAAAATACCATCGTGTTATCCAGAAAGTATGTCTAATGCCATGGGTACGGCATGCCATTTCTGTAACTTGGTGCCAACTCTAATGGAGTTTTTCCATTCTTGTCACGTACAGTAATGTCTGCTCCATTTTGTATGAGAAGATCTGCTGTTTTCTGTTGTCCAACTTTCTCAGCCCAGTGCAGTGGGGTTTGATTCTCGTCACTAGTGGCAGCATTTATATCTGCTCCTCCGTCTAATAGCAGTTGGACCAAGTCCATTGATCCCAGTGCTGCTGCTTCATGAAGTGATGTCCTGTTATCACCATTAATAACTCTGGCATTAACCGCAGCTCCTCTGTCCAGGAGAAAATGAGCTATTTCCAGCCTCTTATTATGCACAGCTGAAAATAATGGTGTGGCTCCCAGTCTATTCCTAACATCCACTGTAACTCCATTATCCAGCATCCAGTTAACTATGTTCTCATGACCATACGCTGCAGCTAAATGAATAGGGAGATCTCCAAATTGGTTTACAGATAGTGCAGTCATATTTGCTCCATACTGCACTAACAACATCACAAGCTGCAGGTTTCCTGCAATGGCAGCTCTTTGCAAAGCTGTGTATCCTTGGTTGTCCACTGTATTAGGATCTGTTCCTGCTTCCAGCCACATTTTTACCACTATGGGATCTCCATATGTGACTGCCTCTGGCATAGACCACCACCTGTAGATGCCATTGCAGTTGTTCTGCAAGAATGTTAGGAATTGCAACAGGTCCTTCTGTTCAGCTTCCTAGAAAAAAGTTGTTAAGTTAATTTAAAATTGAAATGTTCTAGTTGAATAATTAAAGCATGTAATGATCTAGCCTGCAAGTACATATGTAGAATCTTAAGATTGATAATACTTGCTGGACTTCGTCTGCAATTACCCTTGAGTAAAAGTGCTTCAAGTATGAGATATTTTGTCAAAATATTAATATAATCATTCATTGATCTGGCAAATAAGTAACTACTGACATATTTTAAAATTTACTTTTCTCAGTTTGATCTACAACAAACCTTTATTTGGAGAGGAACAAAACTGAAGTAAGACTGTGTTTTCAGCTTTCAAAAATATGAAATACTTTAATAGGCCATTTTCTTTGTTCAATGTTAGCTTGTTTAAAATTAATATGCAGCTGATTTACTGTATGAAAATATTACATGGAAATGTTATAGGTGTCATTTGAAACTGAGAAAGAATAGGAATTGAGCAGGAAGGAAAAATACAAGGAGACAGTAGAACGTTGGAGAAGGGAAGATGGACAAAAGGTTGGAAGATTGTAAAATCTTATAGAATTATCTGAATTTTATGTAAGATTTTAGATTTTCACATTGATTTTATACAGTTTTCAGAGTTTTTCTTTTGGGTTATGTTGTCATGCAATAGTGAAAAAGGTTTCCAACATTTTGGAGGAATATCCTGCCTCCATCTATAGAGTAGAAGTGATAAGACTGGAAGAGATGGTTGTAGTGAATGTTAGGCTGGGGTTGGACTGCCAGGAGACACAAATAATAATATTAATTTCAATTTAATGTGCCTGATATGCATTTGTCTCCCTTGTAATAAAGAACTTTATTTGTAAATTTTGTTGCAATGTGAAGTACACTTCTAATGTGGGAAAAAATTCACATAGAAATGAACTGTGCATATTGTCTTTGTATTTTAAATTTAAACCGTTATTTTTATTAAATTGTTATACTCAGAAAGTTGTATGTATATACTAACCAATTTCTGCTCTGCTTTCTTCAACTGCTGTTGCAAATTCTTTATTAGAGTATTATTCTCCAAGCTTGATGTAAGGTTTTGTAGTTGAATTGTCTTGTTTCTCAGTTCTGTGAGTAGGTTGGAGATGATAGTAGAACAGTTTTGTTCACTGATACTTTGATTTATCAATTTTGAATTAAGCTTTTGGATATAATTTGTTTGAGTCTTGAGTTCCATTGATAGGTTTAATGAATGTGTTACACACTTATTAAGTTTGTCTTCTAACTCATTATCCTGTAATTTTGAAGTTAGATCTTGTATCATGTTTGATTTGTTATTCAATTCCTGGAGTAAGATAGAAGAATTATCTAAACATACTTCCAATTGGTCTTCCAGTTTATCCATATTCAGTATCTGTTTTCTTTGGTTTTGCAGTTCTACTAACATAGAGGAAGAAATGTCAGAACAGTTTTGTAATTTCATATCATAATTGTTCTTATTCTCCAGTTCGAGTTCATGTATTTCTCCAGTCCTGTTTTCCAGTTCCAACTGTAATACTGTTAAAATGCTGGTGCAGTTCTGTAGCTGTACTTGACAGATTTCTTCCTCTGTTAATCTAGTTTTTAAGTAATTTATCTCACGTGTTTTGTTTTCTAACTCTGATACTTGTTTACTTCTTTCAGTGGAACAGTTTTGTAACTTGACTTGTAAAATATCCCTTTCTTTCAAGGTGGATGTTAAAAATTGTATTTCCCTTGTTTTATTATTTAATGTTAACAGACTGCAGAAAGTCTCATATGAACAGTTTTGTAGTTTTGTAGTTGTTTGGTTATGCAAGTTCAAGGTGGAGCAGTTTGTTGTTTGGTTTTTCTCATGCAGTAATTTAGAAATCTCGCCTTTCAAATTACTTATATTAGTCGTTAATTTTGAGAACTGAAATGATGAATGATTTAAACAGTTATGCAATTGCATTTCCAAAATATCTGTGTATTGTAATTTGGACATCAGTTCTTGCACCTCAATTGATTTGTTTCTTAATTCGAACTGCTGTTCTGCTTTCTCAGTGGAACAGTTTTGTAGCTGAGTTTTTAAAGTATCGCGTTCCTTCAGTAGAGATATGATGAACTGTATTTCATTTGTTTTATTATTTAATGGTAAAAACGAAGAGGATGAGTTATCAGAACATGACTGTAATTTTGTTTCCATGCCTTGTAATTTTGACACCTGTGCTGTCAAATTCTCTATTTTGTTTTTTAATTCAGAGGAGAGAATTGATGAATAAGTGGAACAGTTTTTTAATTTTATTTCAAGAATATCCCTTTCCTTCAGATTCAGTGCCAGTTGCTTTGAGTCATTTCTTAATTTTAGTAATATGGCTGAAGAGAAAGTGGAACAGTTTTCCAGTTGAGTTTCCAAAATATGCTTGCTCTCCAAGAAGGATCTGAGAATCTGTGTTTCGCTTCCATTATTACCGAACACGGACGAGTTGGGCATTAAAGTACAGGTTATGTTTTCTAACTTTGCCTCTTTATTCTCCAGTTTGAAAATCAGTTCCTGTATTTTATTTTCTTTGTTTTTAATTTCTGACAAACAGACAGCTGAAAGATTTGTGCAATTTTGTGATTGGTTTTCTAACAAAATTGCACTCTTCACTCTGGATTTCATCGTATTAATCATCCTTGTCTTTCTCTTTAGTTCCAAAAGCCTAGAAGAAGATACGTTGTTGCATGACTGAATTTGAATTCTAAGTCTATTAATTATTTCTTTTTGGTTCTTTACTTCATTTATCAGTTGTACTTCTTGTCTCATTTTGCTCTCTAAATACTTCTCCAACTGTTCTTCATGTTCCTGAAGGTTGATCATGTTTAACCTCATTTGATTGACAAGAATTTTTTGGTTTTCCATTAGTGCCATCAATATGAAATATATGCTGTTTTCACTATCAAGAAATTGTTTTCGCTGAAGATCGTGTTTTTTTCTCTCCAAATTTTCATAAGAAATATTTATTTGATCCCATGTAGGCGTTTCATATGGTATCCTATATTTAAACTTCTTGGTGTGCATTACCGGACTCTCAATTTGTGTTTCGTTCTCTGTGGAATTATACAGTTCTTTATGTAATGAATTTAGACTCATAAACCATGTGGCAAGCATTTCCAAGTTCTCCGTAGAATCATTTTCATTTTCCTCTTCATCAGTGTTAACATCTCGTGTTGACTGTACCAAGTTTTCATAATTCTGTATTAGCTGTAGGATCTGTAATACCATAAGCTGAAGATGAGGATCTGATGATAAAAACTGGCTTAATAATGCGTGGAATGAATCTGTAGACATGTAAGGTGTCAGAGTTGTGTCAGAAACTTGAAGAGGTGTGGCAAGTGATGACTCCATTATTTATAAGACTGCTGCAGGTGAAAATGTGAAATATGAAATCAGTATTTTGTAACATTGTTTTTAACAAATATAAGGTAAAAACTGTTCTGTAATAGGCATATAAACATGAAATTATATGAAGGGGGAATTTGTACAATTGTAGGATCGTGGTCTGGTGGGCCACTACCAACCACAGCTGAGCATTTGCCACGGTGATGATGATTTACTTTAGGTTCGAAAACAAGGCGACATTTTTTGATCAACTGATGAACTATCAATAATTGTTCACCAAAATGCTGTATAATGGAGTATTTTTGTGTATGTCAATGACGAATTATTCTACAACAGCCGCAGTGTGGGTTTGTTGTAAAACTTGTTCCTTGTGAATGTAATGTAAAAGAAAACAAGTACTGTCAGGTGACAGAAAATTTCAGACCGGTTTACCACGTGTTGCTCATATCACATTCCGTGAGTGGGACAAGGTTAAAGATATGGATGATATTAGAATATATTCTTTACTTAGGAAGTAGTGTTGTTTTAAATGCTAACGTGCTGTGGATAAGAACTTTCTTCGAGACCAGCCAAGAAGCCGGGTGAGACATGAAGCCCTAGAGTAACGACGAGGGAACAGCAGGAAGTTAATGGTGAAATTTTGATTTTCACGGAAAACTGAAGTGTTCGTAGGGGAAAACCTTCTTCAGTGTCACTTCGTCCGCCACTTCTCATTTGAAGTCATCAGAGACTGAACCCGGATCTCCGACGTGGGAAGCCAACGTCTAGTCGCCTGAGCTGTGGCACAGGACATGAAATTTCTGGCATAAAACTAAATGTAATATAAGTATCCATCTTAAAAAACGAGACTTAGGATACCCGGAAATTGGCAAATAAACTTAAGCACAAAATAATTTACCACGCAAAAATATTAATATGTCTGTCTTCTGGGATTTTGTGCTGTGTAGTCTGATATATGTTGACCGACGTTTCAGAGGTGCTTACTCCAACACTCATTACCCTGATCTGAAAACGGCGGCAGTAAGCTCCTCAGAAACACCGGTTATTATTTTTACAGACTGCCTCCGTGCAACATCACAGAAGACAGCCAAATTCATGTTCGTCGCCATGAAATCCGCAAGTCCCACACACTCGATCGTAACACCCGTGTTCTATCTAACTCGATCAACTTGAGAGCAGGGTCTTTCGTGAATAGTCGCCCAGGTTGTCAAGAAATGTCCCGCCATGTACAGAATTCGAAGGTTCATTACTGAATTCACAAAAGCCCGCCATTGGACCCAGCTGACATACTAAAACTATATTTATTTAAGATCCATTGAATATTTTCTCTCACGCCTTCTGCGTGTCCCGCCCATCTCATCATTCCTGACATGATCGTCCTAATACTATTTGGCGAAGATTATAGAATCCCTAATTATGTAATTTTCTCCACTTCCTCTCACTTAGTTTCGAATATTCTCTTAAGTACTGTGTGCTCAAACGCCAATCTATGATTTTTCTTTAAGAAGAGAGACCACGCCCTAGCTTAATATGGCGAGTAGAATTATGCTTATAGATGTGGGGAGTCATGTAGGTGCCTCCGCATCATATGTAGTTTCCAAAACTATTTAACTTTAGCCAATTTGAGGTGCGGGTTATATACCAAAAGTAGTCTGTCGGATTTAATCTTGGTTCGTATCGACCTCACATGAAGGTAAGTGCAACCTTTGTCTATTTTATTAAAAACAGTTCATCGGGAGATAAATTGTGCATGACATAACACTTATATTCCATAAGTACTCACACAAAACTTCTATATGTGTACAAAACTTATCTGTGAAACATTTTTAAGTCTAATATATGACGAAGTACAAGTAATTTATGTTTCAGTACTATGTTACCGTTTTTTGGCTTCACAATAATGCATATTCCGATAAATTGGCACAAGTCGAATGGAGTGTACAAAAAACTCATTTTTGTGCTGAGTTTATTCACAATACAGAAGTAGACCATAGAGCGTTTACTATCGTATAAGCATGCTTGATAAATTCAATAATTTCGGGAAAAATCGTTGGCTGCCTTTGATGTAGCGCTTCTATAAAAAACACTCACCAGCGTTTGCACTCTTTCCCCGCTGTGGGTGTTGTTACTGCAGGCTTAGTTACGCTACTGCATTAATATATAAATATGTAATTGGAACAAAAGAAGCACAGAAAACTCTCGGGGACACGAAACTGTCACTGCGACAATGTTTAGCTTATCCTTCTGCTGTGTTAATGAAGAAGGCGGGTACATGTGACTAAGGAGACTCAGTGGCTTCGAGCGATAAAGTACTGGTAGACAGGCTGTGTTTATATCCTTGCATTATGTCTCAGGGCCGTCGAGAGGTTCTTCCCCCTACGTATGAGGTTGACGATTCTGCAGTTAGACAACACAGGTGTCTAAATGCGAAATGAACATTAAAATGAATTAATATTCAAATGCACGATACATAATGTACCTGCAGCATGCAAGGCATTCACTACAAAATGTAGCATTTATAGTATAAACCATGCGCACAAACTTTTTAACGTTAGCTGGCAATTGCCTCAAGACTAACGCATCATCGCGCAGACGATTGTAGGTAATTTGCTCAGGAAAATACAAAGTATGTTTTTGGTAAAACAGAAGTCCATACAAAATTTCGTGAAAAGTATTTCTGACATTCTCAAGTTATTAGATCCTTACATGCATACTTACAGACAAATATTACCGGAGGTGACATCGAAGCCACCTTTGGACTCACCGCCCTGAAAACTTGAAACCCTACGGAAATGACAATGACGTCATCAAGACTCATGACGTAATTACGCAGATGTAGCATGTATCACATTGGTATAACCAATTGTCGACAACTGCGAAGTAATTTTGCCTAGAAGGCGCCAATTAAACAATCTTCAAGCCATTTTTTTAAATCCGTTTATCCAATTCTGGGTTATAGGCTCAATCAGTAATTTGTAAGACGACTGGTAGAAGGCAGCACGGCCTCTTCGGTTGACACATGCGATAACCAGACGGACTAACTGAAGGTACCCTTATGATGATTTTCGCTTAAGCTGAAACGTAAATAACACCTAAAAACTGTGGTTTCCTTCCGAATCTTAAAGTACATCGCATGAAATTACCACGGATCACAAACATAAGGTATTACCAACCTTTGATAACCAACTGTGATTTCCATGATAATATAATCCGTCAGATGGCTCTGATTGTGAATTGGCCGCTTGTTCTATTTTAAATTAAAGCCGTGATTATTTGCCGTTAGAAATGCTTATAGTTTAGAAGTATGAGTTAGAGGTCTTAAATATACTTTAAAATATTTATTACTCGAATGGAAGTAGAATGGACCGCAATAGCATATGTCGGTTACAAGGTATGTTTCAATGAAAGTATATTTCTATTTGACGGTTTGTATTGCCAGTGATTTAATTTGATAATAAAATGTTCTTGTTAGCTACAATATATATGTTATTAACGTTTCACACACTAGTCACCTGTCATATAGAACTGCTCCAAAAGCGAAATACATCTGCTTTAAATTAGCCATTTATGAAATTTAAAACATTTAGGTTAGAATCGATCTTTGTTTTTAGTTTAAAATAACCCTATTTAATATAGTTACAATTCTTGCCGAAAAGAAAACATGCATTGACATTAAAATGTTTCTTTTGTCTATTCGTTGGATTCCTTGACAGTGGAAACCCGTGCTTTTTATAAAATTGCGTAGTGGAAAATGTAAATAGTTTGTAGGATTGTAGCCAAGGTTAATCAAACTTAATTTCAACTAGGATTATTTAAGTCCAGTCATGTAAGTAATTTACTTTAATAATTGCATGCACACTCGATGCTTAGCTTTATGGATGATTATTCATATACGTTGCAATTTTATAAAGTACTGAATATGTTGTGGTAATATGTAAATGGCATAATGATTAATTACTGTTTGTTAAAAATTTTAGTCCAGATACAAGATATGGAATATAAAACATCAGTTTTCAGAGGTTTGCCTTTGAAAATTAAAACAGAAGCCTTGGATAACAGTGAAAACGTGCTCAAACCTACAGTGAATGTAACAACAGATATCGGTAAAGCAAAGTTGGAAAAACTGTCGTCTCTGAGAGCTGAGGTAGATAAAGCATGTAGTAACTATTTCCAGCATCGGCTTCTGTTATCTGCAGTGAAAGAGGTCGCTTGTGAAAGTGATTCTGAATTTCCACTGATTACTCAGAAAGTTCAGCAGATTATTGCATCACAGAAGGTGGCAAATATTGCAGATCTTAACTTTGGGAAGAGTGATCATCTGCATGAATCCTTGATGGTTCTTGGATTGGAAGACAGTCATAAATGTGGTTCAAGGACTGTGCTGTCTTATACTGAGAAGATTAACCTGAAGTCTGTGGTAGAGGACAAACTTCTAAGGAATTGCTCCAGAATTCAGAACTGTATATGGAAAGGAGGTAATGCTATATCAATTTACATTATGTTACATTAGAGAATTAGAGAACCATGCCAGTCAAAGATTTTATGAACTAGAATTCTTAAATGAATGTACTAATTTCAATTTAAGAACATCAGTTGTTTAGTTCGTATTGAATATGTGACTAACTTATTTGCTGTCTGTGAAAGTGTGAAGCAGATCATACAAAGTACAAGCATCCTGTTTGTGGTGCATGGGCCAACATTGATTTGTATGAATTAGTTAAAGTGTAAAAGGAAATTGCACTCTTAAGTTTAGAAGGATATATCAAATCTGATGTCATGTTTTATATTTGAATTTCTTTTCAGGAAAGGAGTTGCCACAAAAAGTAAAAATCCATAAGAATGTTGTTACTTCTGACAGATTTGAGCTAGTTAGATCAACAAGTTCACAATTTAAACAATCACATGAGAACTTAGTGGCAGTCATAAGCCTTATAAATGAACTGCTTGACATGCGGTTGACATTCTCAGAGACAGTCAGGACAGAAGCAGTTCCATGGTTTGAAGCCAAATGTGAAAGTTTGGAACTTGAAGCAAAGTAAGTGGAATTTGGATTATAGATGACTGGATTTTGTGTAAAGCATATATACAGAGATGATCAGGTTCCTTTTATTCTGAGATTTTAGGTTCTTATAGTGGTAAATTTGTTGACTGTGGTCTTTTGCGTTGCAATGTCATGTGGACTTGAAGATGGTTATCAACATTTTGGAGGAATGTATTACCTTTATCTGCATTTTATATTTTTATGTTTACTTCTTTGTTATAGCAGTTCACTCTCATTCTTCAAGGTTGTTTTGAGTTGCACTTTAATCCTTTCCACAGAGGAACACCATGAGCAAGACTCAGTACATGCAGGCCAAAAGAAGCTGAAGGGTTTTCTTTCTGGGAAACTGCTCCATGTGGTCTGCATCGTACCCTTTCATACTATCACCTAAAATTGTGCTTTGAAGAACCACTTAAGGGATCTATACCATACAGTTGATGTTTCAATCCATGTAATGGTGGATGGGACAGTAATATATTTATACGATACATGGCCTCCCCACCAAGTTATTTGTGCAATTACGGAGTTGCTTTGGTATGGCACAATAATTTTAGCTTCAAAAAATAGTTTACGCTTGAACTTAATGAACTGCATCAACCATGTTATTTTGATGACAAGAACTGTGGATATCCGGGTGCCTTCTAATTCTCTGATTATTAGTAGGATAAATGTTTGTTGGTTTCAGTGTTTTGGAGGAACATATGGCCTGCATTTTTAGGGAAAATTGGTAATCACCTTCAAGACTTCACAGCAACACAACCCAGAAGTCCATGATTGACATCTTCACTACCGTGAAAACCTAAAATCTCAGACAATGTTCCAGATGGTCACATTATAAACTCAGATTTTCTATAAATTCATTATGTATTGTAATACAGGCTGTGATTACAATGCTTCTTTTCTCTGTGGGTTCTTGTAGTGGCACTTCTGACCTTCAAGTGCTTTTGTTTTTAATATTTATGTTTCATTTCTAATGTTTACAGAATTTTGGAGCTACAAATTTTGGTTCACATGCTCAGTGAGAATCAAGATATGCCTGAAGCAATGAAAAGAATTGATGATTATTCACAAAAACTCTATGAAGAAATGAAGTCAGAACTGGAGAAACTTATGGATGATGAAAAAACATATGATAAACTTACTGGCACAGAATATGATAATGTTGTAAAAAAGTATAAACAATGCAAGCAAGAGTTAAATTACAAAACATGGGTGCTGAATGAATTGTCATGAATATGTTTATGATAGTTTATTGAATATAAAAATATAATTGTTCTCTGTAAAGTTTCCTTCCTGTGGAAATGAAAGTTCTCTAATCTGTTTTTGAATGATTGCTGCAACATTTCTCATACAGTTTGTCATTTATGTCATTTTACGTTACTGTGGTGTGGTCCCTATGACAGTACTATTAACTGCAGAAAATTGCTACAGTTTTATATATGTTAATTTACAATAGAACAGTGATGCAGAGGATGAACAGAAGAAGTGAATATGCAATCACTTTTGTTCTCTTACAATTTGTACATTTCTGAACCAGTAATATAGATACAAAGATGGCTATCTGTTGGATTGTACTGCCATGTAGTCTGGTGATGAGTCATTACCTTGATGATGAAGGCAGCAAGGTACTCTTAAATGTTGGTCAACATTTACCAGACCACACAGTGCTACAACCCAGAAGACAGTCATCTTCATACCCACTGCCATGAGAACCTCAAATCCTGCTTAATATGGATATATTTAGAGTTTGTAACTTTTTTATGATTGTATATGTATGACTTTTTCTAAATCAAAAATATGTGATTGAGTCAGCCTAGAAACAATCAACGTTTTTATATAATTTATTTTCTAGCTGCTTGTCTAGTGTTTAAGGTATCCTCACCTCATATGTCAATTTAGAAGGCAGGCTAGTGTAAAAAATAAAGAATGATAGGATAATTCTGCACATAATATGAAATATCCAATGTTTTATTTGAGTATCATGAGGAGCATCAATATCCTGTCCATAGTCATGGTGGTAGCTGTTACAATTTTTTTTGGGCGGGGGGGCCTCCCTTACTCGTAGGAATGTTGCTTGAATAAAATACAATCTAGTCACAAAAGATGTCACTAGTCGTCAAAATCCTACTCTCGTCAAGAACAATCAGGAAGTAACTGCGTTTCATCTTCTGAGGTAGTAGAAAGAAGATGCGGGCGTGTGATACTTAATCTGTGACCTGCTTCCAACCAATAGCATGAAAGAAGCACTGCTTTGCTGTGTAACACTCGTGTGAGTTTTGGGTGTAACAATTTCAAATTCCTCTGTCGAAATAAATATGATCATGAAGTGTTTTTACGAAGCAGTTTCTGTATTGTAAAACGTCTGTGTATTTTATGAACTTGGAATGCTGATCAAAAATGGAAAATACCGAGAAAGGAACTTTTATTACCCTATTCTATCTCGTTTTCAACACAATCAGTTCTATTGTAATAGTATTACTGAATAAGTGGGTGTATAAATATGTAGGTTTTCCCAATTTGACATTGACGTTTCTGCATTTTATCGTCACATTTTGTGGGTTGGTTCTTTGTCAGAAATGCAACGTCTTTACTGTGAAAAGTGTGCCTTTAAAAGATATGATACCACTGGCATTCGCTTTTTGCGGATTTGTAGTTTTTACGAATTTAAGTTTACAAAACAACACCGTCGGAACTTATCAAGTTGCTAAAGTGATGACAACACCATGTATCATCGTGATACAGATATTTTTCTACAATAAAGATTTTCCACTAAGAGTTAAACTAACACTGGTAAGTGTATGGGAGAGTTTTGTTTAATACTCTTTATGCCAAAAGTATCGAATTATTCAAATGACATGTATCTGTTGGTGTGTTGCGGTGTCAGTGTACCATAAAGTGGAATAATTAATGAAATAACAACTTCATAAGTTACAACTGCAAAATGCTGCACTGAAACTAAGTAATGCTTTGACTTCAAAAATTTCATTGTGAGGTGCACTAACACGGGAATGATTTAACTGAACAACTGTCCAATTCGTGTATATAGTCTATATGTTTGGTTCTAAAATTGGATGTAGTTCAGAGAAATGTAGATTTGCTTCATAAACATTCTGTGGCTGGTTCCAGATACCCATTACTTTGGGAGTATTTATGAACTTCTACTATGATATCCAGTTCAATATCCTTGGAACAATTTATGCTACCCTAGGAGTTATAGTCACATCTCTGTATCAAGTGGTGAGTAGTTTTGTATTTATAGTGTTGTTCATGCTTTTTGTAGAGAATTCATCAAGTCTAATACCAGCATTTCATTGGCTGCTTTTGCATTCATCATTTGAGATTAATTTTAAAAAAGGAAATAGTATAAATGAAACACTTCATCTTAATCCCTGGAAACAAATTTTGCCTTGAATCTTCCTTCAATAAATTATTTTAACTCAAATTTCGTTTTGGTCTGTATGTTAAAATTTGCACTACTGCTTTTCTTTAAATTCCTGTTTTGGAGATGTTTTCATGATCTGTTTTCCAGATTTTAATGAAAAATGTTGAAACTACTTAATGAAATCTGAAATCCACACACTGATGATCGCCAATAATTACATCTACGTGTGGACTTAACCTCCAGGGAAGGATGTTGGATAAAATTTTGTATGAAGTTGATAACAGTGATATGCCTCAATAATTACTACAGTCAGTTTTATCGCCCTTCTTGTTAATTGGTACAATAATAGACTCCTTCCACTGCTGAGGCAATTCTTCCTTATTCCAATTAGAATTAAGGAGACCATAAGATTACTGATTACAAATAAGATTTGAGGTTTTCACTGCAGCAAAAATTTATAATGTTGTCTTGTGGGATATAATGCCATGTATTATTGTATTTACCAATATTTTGTAATAATCTATGCTCAGACCCTGAAGATGAAGGTGATGGGTCTCTCCAGAACATTAACCACTAACAATGTGAAAAGGCCTCATAAGCGAGAAGGCCAAAATAAATGTTATTGAACATATTCTGTATTGTGTCTCTTGGAGGCTTTTAAGTTTAATAAATGTCTTTGTAACCTGTTACACATTTAATTTGGAAGGAATTGATTCTTAAACATATATATATATATATTTATTTTGGTTCTTAGTTGGTGAGCCAGAAACAACATGAGCTACAAATGAATGCAATGCAGCTTCTATATTATCAGGCTCCATTGTCAGCCTTAATATTACTGATGATAATACCTGTCTTTGAACCAATAAGCACCACCATCACAATACACTGGACTGCAGAAGTAGTTGTAAGTCATAAATTTGCATATATTAAGTATTATTTTATTACTTTGTAGTGATATATTGAGTTTGTGCATATATTTTTGGTGTGTTAACAGTTGTTTTTACAATTAGTAGAGGAACCATCATCATCATCATTATGAAATCATTGCCACCATCACCACCTTATGGTTTGTATTACCCTCCAAATAAATATAATTGATGTATAAAGTGAAGCTTTTGTGGCAACTGAAGTTGCTACAAGCCGCATCAGGTGGCTGAATGGTGAATGCACCACACCATGGTACTGACTGGCATTATATGACACTTGACATAACATATTTTGAGAAAATCTAGGAGAACTGACTGTAGCCTCAGGATTAGGACCATCTTGGAGGCTGGCTGTGCTGCTATATCAATGAACTGGGCCATGCTCAGTGTTGAATGGGACCTCCATCCTCTGATGCTCCTACTTAGATCCTCAAATTGATGACTGTTTGACTGCTGTTTATCACTACTGAATTTGCTGAAGCAGATGAAGTGTTTAGCTGGCCATTCACCTCCGTTTGGTGTTGGTGTTGAAAACTCATCAGAATACACTGATGCTGTTTACGGACTGTTATAGTGAGATGTATGGGCAGAGGGACAGCTTTACTTATATTCATGTGTACTTCTCTTTCTTACTTCATCTCTTTCTGTGTCTTGCAGACTTCAGGCAAACTTACAGTGTATTATTGTCATAATTCTTTTGGAGCAGTGATAAAACTATTTCAGCATTTTTGCCTCTGTTTGTTATCCATATTTTTCTGATTTCAATAGGAATAGTAATGCACATACTGTACTGTGATCAATAAAACGTATTGCATATTTAAAAATTGTTTCACATCAAGTTTGTAATTCATGCCTGTATGATTATTTAATACAAGACATGAGCTCTCATATTTGTTCCTAGCAGAATGTAATAAAACTCTTTTGCACCATGTGCAGTAGTTACACATTTGTCTCTTGTTGGTGGCTCATACCTATTGTATTTTCTTTCTGTATTATTTCAGGGTTTAGTGGCAAGTTCATGTATAACAGCATTCTTTGTTAATCTCTCTATCTATTGGATAATTGGAAACACATCACCACTTACGTATCCTTTTAAGCGACTTTTGCCTTAGACATGGATTCATTGTGCATATGTTTGGTAAGATTCGTCACTTTTATGAAACATAAACATCACATGGAGTATTCCGTACCAACTAAATTCATTTATCAAATATAAGTTTGTGTGATATGTTGATGATACCAGTAGCACATGAACCAAAGTAATGATTTTTTATTAATTGTTAAAACTTGGTGTTAATATAGATAAAGATTTGTAATATGAGATGTTTGGTGATAAACTTGCAGCAGTATTAAGGAAGTAAAACAGGTGATTCAGAGTTTTGAATAACTGTTTTAACACTTAAAATACTACTGATAAAAGTTTTGCCTCTAGCTTGACTATAAACCAGTTTATCCAGCTGTATACACATTTTTCATGTTGTATGACATTAAGCTGTCATGATGAGACAAATAACTCCTGCTTTCTTTTGAAGGTGGTCTCCTCTCACAATAAATGGTAAAGACCTTTGTTGGAAGAAGTAGGTGTATTTTTATTCACAATTAGGAAGATAAAGTCCTGGTAACAACAATGAAATGGTAAATTTGGCTTAGCACTAAAAGGTTTAATCATAAGTCCAGCCTACATGGTGTATAGTGGGACAACTTCACTCTTTTTTACTTTTGGTTTACACAAATGTTAGAATTCTTGACTCTGCAACAAGATACAACATGGTGGGCCACATCAAGTTTTGTCTCACTGTACTTGGTGGTGTTCTTCTGTTTAAAGAGCCATTCCATGTGAACCAGGGTGTTGGAATCATACTGACCGTGTTTGGAGTAACAGCTTATGCACATGTAAAGGTACAGAGCTCTTATGTAAAATCTTGAGGTGGTTTGCTGATTTATGTTTCTTATATATATGTGTGTATAATCAACTACTTATCTACTAGAATCTCAGATGTGTGTCTCTGATACTCAATGCAGGTCTCCCTTTATGCTAATTCTTATTCTGTTTGGTACATGAAGGTAAGTCTTAAGTTGTTAGGATTTTTTTAAAATGAAAGTCATAATTACAGATCATTGCGTACATAATATGCTGTCCTGAAATTTTAATTAATCCATATGTTTGTCCTGATTTCCTCCTGCTGTGCTGTCTGAATTTCTTTTTCCTGCCAAGTAAGTTAATAAAGTTTAACCCTTTAGTGGTAACCATATTTACCACCTGCTTTGACAGTTTTATGTTTTGCCCACAGATTTTATTTATTTGTGTCATATGATTCTTATAGTACACAGTAATTACAGTATTTCCATAAACAGCATTAACCATTTGATCTTTGTAATGGTTATGGTTTTTTTATATAAGGAATATATCAAGGCGATCTTCAGCTTCAAAGGTTAATGATGACATATGCATATGCAGCAGTTTGATCTAGAGCAATATGGATTGTAGATACACTGCTGTTGCTGATGTGAATATGGAAAAATAATTTGTTGTGTCTTATGTACTAGGGTCATTGAATAAAATATAAATTGTGTTAGACCTAATTTGATATATGTGTAGTAGTCTCATATTAAAAGTTTTGAAAATTAAATATGGGATGATAACATTATGATTGATCTTATGGAGGTGCAGTATGGTTGTAGTATGTTGTGAGGATGCTTCAGGACCACGTTCAGTCATAAACTTTGGTATTAGTGGAGTTAAATGTTAGGATCCTGCTACCGTAGTGTAGGTTAGTTACAAAGGCCAGAAATGACTGAGACTATAGGCATCACTGTATTACACCTGGCAACTAGGCTCTCCACACACACAGACTTGGGTTAGTCAAACATTTACATAGAAGGTGACGGCAGCAGTCATCAGCGGTGTCCTGCAACAAATTTATTTCTGAGTTCAGTCACACGCATTGGTGGACATGTCGTTGAAGGTGATTATCACGGACATTGTTGCACTATGTGGTTCCTGTCGGCTTCTTACATCCACCATCAGCTAGGGACAGTGCGAGGCAAAGCTGAACCTGGCTGCAGTAGTCTTCCGATGGGTGGTGTCCAACAGTAGAATTGAGATTGTGGAGAAGGAAGTCAGGCCAGGCCAACCTGCAAGCAGTCTTTATCCAGCGTGTCTCTGAGATCATGGAGGATAAATTAATTTTCCATAAAACAGTGTGTTTACCTGTATGTGTTTAAATACAGGAGTCATGATAGGAAACCATCAGATATTTATGGGTTTAAGATTTTGGGCTGTACAGATTGGAGCAAGAAAGTGACATGTAGGTGTCTGTTTCAAGTCATAGCCAGGTTCTGTCTACCCTGACATGCTTTTGTAGGTTTGCTACAACAAACTTTGCCATTCATATTCTTATCATGTTTTTTTCAAAACTACACAATATTTGCAATTGTTTTAAAGTGTTGAAGAAATTTACATCAGTTGGTTGATCAACTTAAATTTGTATCTTTTACGGAAATGGAGTGAATGTATTTTTATAACTGTCAAAAAGTGGTCCACAAATAAAGAAGTTCTCAAATTCTTGACCTCACTACCTATATGCATACTTTGTTATGTTTCTGAAATTTCGTAGCTCATGGTTCACTGCTTGGACATTTAAAATATATGATTATTTAGTTTTAGCCTCTTGTTATGTTATGAAGCTTAGTGTAGTGTATTGGTTATTTCTGCAGTTTAGCAGAAAGTATTTCTTTAAACTATGTGTAATCTCCGACAAATTTATCCATTTATGTGAGAGGTATTAAATGTATGTATGATTTGTTTAACATTTATTGTCCATGCATCATAGCTCATACATGATCTAGTTGGTCATGTGTTGTATGAATATGCATCTAAACCATTAACCCCAGATTTGAAATTTGGCTAGCAGCCCCATTATACAGGAATTTAAATACCATGTTCCAATGAGATAAAGGTTAAGTCCAGTTGTTCTTTGTACTCAGTGCTAAATTATTAATGCTTATGGACCTTTCCCACACAAAACTTTTCAGCACATAAAGGGCTTAGTGGCCCAGGAGATGAAGCCCATTGAACACCTCTGTTACTGTTTTAGTTGTCTATACATCGTTTTCAGCTTCAAATGTGTGCATATGCGTTTATCTCTTGTGCTGTCATTAGTTCATGTATGCACTAAGTTATGTGCATTTTGCTTTTTGATTGTCATACATTTTAATAACTAGATGGCAGTATTCATAATAACCTTTCAAAGCATGCAAAATGCATGTAAAGATAAATAAATCCCTTTCAGAAAACAGAATTCATGCTTAATAGAGGTCACAATTTATCTTCTACAACATGTCACTTCTGTTATTAGATAGGAATATTTAGTCATGTATACTTGTATTTCAGGTTTCTAAAATCAGATATTTTAATGCATATAGTCCTATTTATGAATATATTTTAAGTTTGGACTGCCTGTGGATTGATAACTGTCATGTAGATTTGGCATTGTAAGGAACATGAAATGTAACAGATTTAACACTACAACAGAAGAGGAAACTAATTTATTGGCAATGATCATTGTCCTCATTTTTGGATTTATGCTGCTTTTAGCTGAAGTTGCAAGCCTATAGTTTTATTGAAGGTGACTGTCATCTGGGTTGTTATGCCCCTATCATTAAGGCCCCATTACCCTGATGATGAAGGCAGCAAGCACCTTTGAAATACCGGTAAACTTTACCAGACTACACGGCACAACTCAGAAGACAGCCATGTTCATAATCTCTACTGGTTCTGTTATAAGAGTAATGTGATGTGTGGAATAAAAGACTTAACAGAGGTGAAACGTGGAGGGTAGATGCTACAGAACCAGTTACAATTTCTGTAACGGCTTGGGGTTCTTTAGTTGATTCAATGATACAGTTTTAAATATATTTCATCTCCATATATTAATTCTATGTTCCATGTATGCCTTTGCTTGTCACAACCTGCAGCAGCATCCTAAATGTTAGGTGCACAATCAGCATTACTGACGGCATATACTTTGAAAACTTGTACTAAACATAAACCAAACTTAATATGGAGTAGCAAGTTGTAATTTTTATTAACTAACTCAGTGGAGCAGAACCATTCTTGAGAAGGTGTTAGGGGACAGATAATCGTACTTGAGTGTCTTTTGTGGAACTTGAAGGTTATTACTTTGTTTACAAGAGACCACCACTGGACCTTGTCTTGAGCTGAAAAATCCTGCCAACTCCCTCACATCTTACTCCTTTAAGATCCAATTTAATGTTATTCTCACTTCTATGCTGGTATCTCTGAAGTGATCTCTTCATTTCTGAATTTCTTAAATTTTGTATCTGTTTCTTAACTCTTCATTTCTGCTCAGCACCAGATTCTCAGATGCTCAGTTAATTCTCTTCCTATAAGGTGATAGATCATGTTTTACACCCTTATAAAGCAGTAGGATAAAGGATTTAGAACCATTTTGTTTCAAAACACCATAAATTTAAATTCATTTCATTATATATACCATATTCCAGATTATGACCTGTGTTCATTCTTAGCCTTTAATACTTTAAATTCACCATATTTCAGGCTGGAAGTGCCCTGGGACAAGGCAGCTATTATCATCATTTAGGATGCACAAAAAAGTCATCAAAAATAGGGCTACTTTTTCAGTCACCTCCTTAGGGATGGTGTTCCTAGTGTTGTACGTGGGACTCTTCAGCCTGAAAGAAAATATTAAGTGTGCTTGTACAGGTGTGTCAGAGGAGTCATATATTTATTTAATGTAATAAATTTTAATGTACTTATGGTTTTGAACAGTTAATGTGCATAGATGAGGCTTTATCTGCCTTTAGAATTTGCTTGTTTTACATAATCTATGGACTGTTACTTTGAAAAAGATGTAATCAAGATTTTAAACACTGAGTGGTCTCATGTCTGTTGGCTTTCTGAATTCCATCTGATAATCTGCTTCAGATTCTATAAATGCTGACTTTTCTAAATGTACTAATTTATGTTGGTTCACAACAACAGTTACAGTTCTATTAATGTTTAAAATAAAGTAAAACACAAGTACATAGTTAAAGGAATGCTTGAAAGACATGTTCACTATAGTAACAGTTATTAAATCTAAGATTTGGGTTTCCCAGAATGGTGATGGTCTTTTGAAGATCGAGGCAACATTCCTCCAAAACCCTGGTAATCTGCTACAGGACTATATTGCATCATAGCCCAGAATTGACAGTTAGTTAATTCAGCATAGTTTTGACAATTCTGTAACTTTTGTGAGACATACTAGAATGTGGATAACCTCTATTCTGCTCATGCACATATTTCAGAATAGATGAATTGGGGACACAATACATTTCTTTTATTCATGGTTCTGCTCTGATATTATTTTAGGTGCATAGGAGATAAGATTATAAATTTGTTATAATTTCTACTGTAGTTATATTTGAAAAGGTACTGTCCTCTAAAAAAAAATTTGTTCCCCTGTTATTGTATGGACTTGGTGTGTGTAAATTTCACATCATATTGCCCTGCTATCCTTTTCCACAGTTCACCAATCATTCTTTCTTCTGCCTCATAATAAAAATGCTCCACTGGTTCCAAAATTATTCACAGAAAATATATGTTGAGTGGTTTTAAGTTGAATTGAAATGAAATTAACTTTATGGGGTGTAATTTTATATAATCTGAAAACAGAAGTCAGTTTATTTTTATATTTGCATGTTTCTTAGTACAGGACTTCTGAAACCATGACTCATAATCTTACACACCCCTCTGCAGAGAGTTTGAAGAACCTTTGAATGGTATTACAGACTTCTTGAAATGTCACAGTTGAGGCAAGAATGATTACTGTTCTCATGCATTGCCTGTTAGCATTTTGGTTAGCTTCTCTCCTTCTGTGATGACACTTGTTCTGACAATTGCATGCACTGAAATTGTCTAGTTCATACTGAGTCTTGGTGTGTAGAGGTTAGGGAAGTTCAGTGCCAACAGGTATTATTAATTTATGATGTTATTAATTTTACTTATTTTCTCACCCCTGAATTATATTTGTTCAACCATTTAAAATTTTCGACTTTATACTTATAGAGAAAATGTCTTAGGAAGAAGAAAGTTTTAGACTTTGGGGTTAAATATGAGAATAGTCGAGGATGTTATAAAGATGCTACAATTAGTAACCCAAGTGAAAGTAATAACAAATCAAACTGGTAAGAAGTATTTACTACTTGTTTTTTGTAGTCTTTGTGTTGATGGCAAGGAATGAATGGTGGATATTTTGTCACTTAAATCTTTTTCTACTAGCAGTATGAAACCAAGCAAATTAAAATTGCATCTAGAAATAAGTGGCTAAAAAAATTCTTTTTGTTAAAGACAAGGGTGAATTTTACAGTAAAGCTGGGAATCTAGGCACATTTCAGCAACCCACTGTTGGATAACACCGTGCTTTACGTATAACTTTTGTGAAACAGATGACAAATCTCTGGCTTCAGTTTTCAGTTTAGGTATGAAGAAATTATTGCAGATGTCAAAATGAACTTCTAATTTCTATATAAAGAGGGGAGAATGAGCTTTTAATTGAGTGAAAGTAATTCATTTATTTTTGCTTTGGAGGAAAGGTAATAGATTTTAGATTGTCATTCTGGTTATGATGCATAATATAGTTTCACAAGAAACTTGTAGTTTTCATAGTTTATTGCAACTTATTTTTTTTATTACAAATGTCAGTGACAGTAACCAAAGGACCTTGTTTTTTATTCCCAGTATACAGTTGGTAACATTAATTTTGATGCTTTTATGGTATTGCCATACTGAAACCTTACTTGTCATGTTGTGTGATGGGTGGGAAGTTAAATATACACTATGTCGACTCATTAGAACCAAAGACCTGCCTACTTTGTACAGGAGTACAAATACATTTTAAAAACTATTGTAATGTATGTAGACTAAATGAAAAAACAGGCTTATGTTATTGGAATTTTGTTTGTTTGATCAAGTGTCATAATGTATACAGTAGACCCTTATTATATGGTAGATGTTGAGGAAAGCTTCAATACCCACATTATAAGGAAAAACATGTATCTAATTTTCATACCTGTGCTCTATTCAACTCCATGGTATAACATCTATTGTAACTTAGAAATTTGTTTGTTTTAAACTGCTTAATTAAATTGTTTTAAACTGCTTAATTAAATTGTTTTACATTTTTATGCATGTCAGTAAAAGTTGCAATTCCAGGGTAAAGATGAAGTAGAGTTTTGCTGTTTACATCACATTCCTTAGGGAACAGATCAGGATGTTTGTGTTGTAGATTATAAGACATCATAGGCTTTTACTTCGTTTGTTTATGATGCGAAAGAATATACATGGTCGTTGAAGCAGTTATGTTTAAAAGAATGGTGAATTTGTTTATAAGTTTAATTGTTATTTTTATTTACATTCCAGAGATATTCCATATTTTGGAAGTGGTATTCAGCTTTGTGTGTGTACTGTATTGCATGGAGAACATAACATGTTTTTAATTGCATAACTGTAATTATCCTAATTCATACTAGAAAATAAAGAGCCAATTCTGTGATGTAATTCATTTTTGTACAATAATTGTATTCAACTTTTATACAAGAAAGTTGTTGTCATGCTAGTATTATGTTGAAGATGGTTGTCTTCTGGGTTGTTGAGCTGTGTAATGTCGCAAAAGTTTACTAACATTTCAGAGGTTCTTGCTTCCTCCGTCATCAGGGCCCCATCAATTTAAACTTCTATCAGACTTGAGGAGCACAGCAGGATGCTGTCTGAGCACATCGTTTCCATAGTAGACATTCTGCTGAGGAAAATCTTCAGTTTTATTCAAACCATTGTGGACGACCTGTCCCTAAAAATACTGTTCATAAAAGCATCCATGTGAGTGTGAGATGGTTTACATTGGACAAGTTGACAATTACGTTGAAGCCAGGTTTAGGCAGCATAATTGGGAGAAATCAGCTGTGGCTGAATGTAGCATGAACCTGAGTCACCATATCCTCATATATGACACCAATGTTTTGGCCAAGATATGCAGATGCACGGACAAGATTTTCAGGGAAGTGATACAGATCGAGCTTCAGCCTGACAGCACGGACAGAGGATGATTTCTTCTTGAACAAGTCATGGAAGCCTCTTGCATAAGACTCTGCATGTAGTTAATCTTCTGGTATAATTCTTGCATAATTAAAAAAATATTTGTGATATAACAGTCTTTTCAATAAAATACTCTTAGATTCATATTGGTCTGTGGTGTTCTTGATGTCAGATATACAGTGTGTCCACAAAGTCCCTTCGGGGTTTTGAAAAATTGAGCTAGCCGCATGCGGTTTGCGGCAGATTACAGTGAAACTCTCGAAGTTTTTTACTGACCTTAGTAGACCTCGATGTGGGCTCCCGGTAGCACGGAGAGCGTCCAGACGATATTTGAACTCTTGCCATGTTCTGTAAAACATGCCTGCTGGAATAGCCGAGATCGCATTCCTGATACGGGTATTCAGGTCATCAAGTCCGTTAACTGGTGTTCGGAACACATTGCCCTTGACATAACCCTACAGGAAAAAATCCAGTGGTGTTATGTCTGGTGAACGTGGAGGCCAAGGCATTGTTTGTCTCTGCCGATCCATCTTCCTGGAAATGTCCTGTCTAGGTAAGCGCGTACCTGCAGACCCAAATGAGGTGGAGCACCATCTTCCAGAGTGTGGCTAGCTCAATTTGTTTGCGCGCCACAATTTTTCAAAACTCCGAAGGAACTTTGTGGACACACTGTATGTTGTGTGTGTTTTCTTATGATTGTTATGTATAAAAAGGTCTACTTTCTAGGAACATTCTTATTTAGTTTCTTTGTAACTGATTTGTTTGTGGGTTTGGTCATGTTCGTTGCATTGCATACACAACTTACTTTACGCTTACTTGCTGCATGTATTAATTGACATCTGTGCATGCTTCAAAGTCTTCATATATAGTGCATTAGCAGTTATTTAATAAAATGTATATAATTATTTAAATCTCATTTTTATATCAGAGTAAATGCCATTATATAAGTTGTAGTCTTCTAGGTTATGCCATGTATCTTTATAAATGTACATAAGTAATTTATAAGAACTTGCTGCCTGTATCTTCAGAGGGGCAGCATGTACTACCAAATGTTTAGTTTTTGTCTGCTAGATTAAACAGTGCAATAAACCAGAATTCTGGAATCTGTGGAAAATTTCAAGGCCTGCAATTTTGTTAGTGTCTAAGTTTATATAACGTTGCATCTTATCTACATAATTTATTGTTTTGAATGGGAGAATATATGACTTGGGAATGATATGGAAGGAAGCAGTCGTTGCCTATTAGGTACTAGCCCAAACATTTCCTTGAAGGGGCTGAGGTAAATCACAAACTGGAGTCAGGTAGCTGGCCTCTGTACCAAGGATGTAACACGGGACCTCCTAAATTCAGAGCAGGAGTTTTAACCAAAATACTCTGATGTCTGGTAATGATAACCCAGGGCATTAAATTCTGTTGGTTTCAGATAAAATTAACTCTTTCTTAATCTTGATTCACACTTAATACCAATAAAACCATGTTGTTTAATGAATATTGATTTATGTTAATACAGAAATATTTTAGGTCATTTTTTGCTATGAATGTAGTATGCAGTTTCAATAATTAAGAACTTTTTTTGAAGATAAATGCATATTCTGTAAGTTTTAGAATGTTATGCATGTAGCTGTAAGTCCTGCATGCTTAATTATTTTCTTTCTTCATTCTGCTTTATTTTGTAGCTAAAGAAACACGATGATCAAGCGGATGTGGAAGAGCCATTAATAGTTCAAGATAATGACGAAACACCTAATTTCACGAAAACCATCTAATATGTGAGTTGTCAGATATCCTTCATTACTGGATTTTCATTGCCAGTGGAGAGTCACTTTCTTTTATTTACTTAAATAATTAAAGTAAAATAAGTTATTAAAGTTAAGCTGGTCAACTGACAGTCAGTAAACGTAGTTGTGGGTAAGATACCATAAATACAACATGAAATATGTGTTCTACAGCCAGGATCAGTATTATTATTCTTTTGGGTTTCCACGAAGTTTGTATTTTGGAAATGTTTAGCTATTTTATTGTTTTTTTCCTCAGAAGTAGACTGCTGACAGGAAACTACAGTGGTATGTGATTCTAATACGTCACTGCCGATAGTTTAGCATTGTCATTGGCAGCTTTTTTAACGCTTGATTTTATTGATCAGCAGATGTACAAATATTAAGAGACCTGGTAGATAATCTGTAGGGCTAATGGTAATGATTGGTTTTATTAAACAACCGTTGAAACTCGAGACATTTTATAGGTCACAGATTTTGGTCCAGATGATGGACACTGTCCTAAGAAATTCTTATATTTTAATGGTATTGCTGAAATACCAGGTTATTTTATTTAATTGTAGCCTACAGTAGATGCTGAAGAAAACAGATTGGTCTGTAATAATTTAATAGTCATTGATAATTATTTAGTATATATTATCATTAAATTTCAAAAGCGATATATGCAGTAGTCATTGAAAGAGCCACAAGTATACGAGCACATTTGTAATAATTACAGGTTTTTGTTAGATGGTTTTGGCAGTGAGAGTGTTCTTTCTTGTGGCCAGAGACGCGCACTAGTTTCAGTGAGCGTAGAATGCGATGTAAGTTTTGGCTTATAAGAAGTTTCAAAAACTGATATAGTCATACGTAATCAAAATATATTCTGTTCAAGTTTTGTTGAAGTGTGCTTAGAATGTGTTTGCCTTGTTTCTATATGCTATGTACTTTTTATTTTGTTTTATGCTTTAATACAGTGGTATTTAACCTTTTTTGTTCGCGTACCCCCAGATATAATTTATCTTCAACTTTGTACCCCCAAAGATGTTGGTGTATAATTCAAGTTATACGTAGTATATAATCTACATCTAAAATAAATTAAATAAATTACATTACTTATTATTCAGTGTTTATAATAAATAATTTTTTTTTTTAAGTTTCACGTACCCCCTAAGATATCTTTGCGTACCCGAGGTTGAATACCACTGCTTTAATTTATTGCTTTTTCACATTATTGTGAAAAAATATAAAATTAAGAGTGCACAATACCCATAATACGTTCTTAACCATATTGCTACAGCACTGTCAGAGACTGAAAATCATGTTCTGAGAAAAAGAGGTAGAACACTGCCAATTTCAGTCTTTCACGTAAAGTGCCTCATTCTAAGAACTTGTTTCGAATACTTTTTATTGTAAATCAATTTTAACATAATGTCTTTACATTTTGAACTATTTTTACAATATATACACACAGACACTAATATTTATTACTGTTTTTTATAAAAAATAATTACATAATTATTATAATTAAATCGCATGTAGTCTGTGATTATAATAGGGTTTTATATCTGTTTTTCAGGTAACAGTATAGTTTTCAATCCTCATCAGATTTTTAAATGTTCAGGTTTATATCTACTAACTAACTAGGTGGCTAATGGAACCCAAAGGTTCATCACCGAATTAACCATATCTGCTAAATTACTTTATTCTGAATATGGAATCTAAAGAACAATGTTAAAATTGATGTATTATTTGTGAGAAAATCAGAAAAACATGTAAGTGGTATAAGGATGTAGTCTTCACATACTGGATAGATTTAAAGGTAACGTTAACCACATTGTGGTGGTGTTATGTCATATAATCCGCTTTACATATTCAAATATTGTCTTAGAAGGTACAGATCCTTTGAAATAATTGAAGGAAGGCATTTTAATGGTTGTGTTTAAATATTTTGAGCTATATGTGTGATCTTAAAATATTAATAGTATTGTGAAGGTGTACTTTTTGGAAACATTGGCATTTGACAGTTTTTCACGCTACATCATATAGGTTTCTTTTTACTTTCGTATCCAGTACACACTATTCAGCATGGTGTGCATTAGTGCTTAGCAGGATTCACGGCCCATCAGTACATGGGTTCGATCGGGACCGCGACATTTAACGCTCCTGCTGTGACCCCCTTTTTGCGAGATGATGATGAGAGTGTAGTAATTGTTGGGATGCCACGAAGAAACCGGGGAAACCCCGGAGGAAAACTCCGTGATGCCGAGACCACGGCCTTGCCCAACACAAGTTGTAAATCTGAGCACCGTCGGGAATCGAACCCGGGACCACAGTATTACAAGCCCAGCGTTCTAACCGCGGTATATAGATCATTGTTACACTGACAGTGGAAAACCTTGGATCCGTCTGTTGTGAAAACCACAACAGACACAAATACGTAGACCTGGATGGGCCCCATAAGTTGTTCTTCCTTCAAGGTAGAAAATGAAGAACACCTAATAATAGAACAAAATTTGGAACAGTTTCTGTAGTACAAGCAAAAGTCCGTTGCATTTAAATCACTGCCTTTTGTTATGAAGGCTGATCATGACAATAGAAATGTAATTATTCTAGTCATAATTAAAATGTTTAACATTTTTATTTACTTAAAATATAGCTGTTAATTTTTATGTATGTGATAGAAATGATAAAGCATTTGAGGTTTAAACATGAAACTAAAAATATCCTCGTTTAAAGCCGCTTGTACTGGCTGCACGAAATGCTCTCGTATCTTGTTGTAATGTGGTCTTCTGGAGCACCTTCGGAGTAAGATTACTAATGTGATCCAACTAAAATTCTCTCATTGTAACGGGGTACAATATGATTTGTTAACTTCATGCCCAAATATTTTAATTTTGACAAATTTTTAAAGACTTTAGCTAGAAAATGTTTTTGTACAAAAGTAATGTAATTCACATAATATCAATAAGGGACCAAGGACTTCAAAAATGGTGAATATGGAGGACAGTTCCCTCTCCCAACATGTTTTTTCCTACTTCATATCCTACAATATTCCATTCTGGAGTTTTCTCTACCCCCCATCACCACTTTAATTCATATTCGAAACTGATTTGTATTCTTTATGGTCCATGTGTCCTGAATATTATTCAGTAACTAATATTTAAATGCAATTGTATATTGTTCTTAAAACTGATTAAAGAAATGGCTTAAATTAGTTTCAATGTACCCATACCTGTAAGTATCCGTGTATTGTTCATTTAATGTAAATCATCTGGAATTAATTTAGTCTTGTGTACCACCTCCGCAGCCTTGTCATCTGTCTCGTTACTGTACTCTTATGATATAGATTACTCCATTGTATTTTTTAAACCGACATTTTAATGAACTGTGGAAGTCATGGCCATTTCTCCACCCATTCACTTCCTGTGCATTCTTAAGAATTGCTTCCTGTTAAGGAACCGCCTATCCCTAAATCGAGTGAAGACAATGTAACATTGCTTGAGCCTTTATATCAGAAAAGTACTTCAAAAAGTGTACTTCTCTTGTTGAGGCTAGGATGCCATCATTCTTTGGACAAAATAGCTGTAGCATAGTTTGTACAGGAATGTTTATGCAATTTCTGAGGGAATTGTCAAAATACACTACGGTAACAATTAGAAATCGTCGTAATAAATGATTATATGGCCATCGAAATTAGGAATTTCAATGGATTTTTTGCGTGTCTCTAAAACTGGTTTTCACCCTTCGTGCTCCCTTTTCTTCTGTGCATTGGTATTATAATTGAGAACGAACATTTATAATAAAGAGTACATTTACTTTGAAGTGATTTTTCACTGTCACGTTTTCTTTTAACAAATCTGCCCATTTTTAGGGGCACTGTTTGAAATAATTCTCATTTAACGGAATTTGTTTCCAACAAAGGGCCCTACACTCAACTCGTTTGAGAATTGAGAGAATAAAATCTTGCTTACACATGCGTAGATATTTACTGTTCTTTGCAGACTCTGTCATCAGAGTCTACGAATTCATTTGCTGCAGGGATTGGGGCGAGGCTCGTTCATAGCCATTTTAGTAACACCACCAACAGAGCGGCTGCCTACAGTGGGCCTATTTTGGAAATGATTACGGCTTCATTTTAAATATCTCAGTATGGAGTCTTCATGTTTCCTTCCCATTCGACGCTCTATATTGGAAAGTACGTCATGTACCGACGAGTCAAATCCGCTGCCATCGTATAAACCTTTTCCAAACCTGGAGCCATATTATGTATGAGAACAATTTATTAAAATGCCAGGGCAGTTTGTTAAAATTCTGTTGCAAGCAGGATTATATGTTCCTCCACAATTTTCTTGTGCAAATTAAGTAATTGGTAGGATATTTATAGTGATTTTAGTAGAGTAATACTTAAGTCCAAGATGTCCGCTGTTACTGCAGTTGGCACGCGTCCCTCTAACTGTTCATAAGACGCGTCCTACTTCTTAATTTGACGTTCTTCGTTAAGCAACACGGTTGCTTACGGCAATAGTTATTGCCAAATACTGACGACATTAACAAAGCGTATTTTGTGATGTAAATATTTGTAATCACTAGATTATACTGGGGCGTAAGTTTGTGGATACAGTTATATATACGTACTACCTCCTGTGAAGACGGTTAATAATATTTTCTAATTTTTAAGAACCCAAAACATTTTATTACAAAAATGTTTGTAGGCTGCGGACGCAGGGTCAGACATGAAAAGATAACACCTGTAAATCTGAGATAAGACTACATTATATAAGCATATGAAGCCTTGGATGTTTACTGGGATACGTTATCGCAGTCCAGTGGAATTAGTTTGAGGAAGAACTTTCTTTTCGGATACGTTTGCAGATTTTAAAATTGTGTTTCTATTAAGGTATACGACTGTACAGATAAAAAGTAGGTATAAAATGGTATTATTTATTGCGAAAAAACAGTATTTGTAGGAATACCGATACTTAAAAAAATTCTCGACTGAAATAATGATAGCTGTAGGCTCTTAAGTGAAGTGACCTTTAAATTTTTGAAATCAGTACCAAAATGGCTCCACAAAATTTAGTGTAGGTATATCATATACCGAGTTTGATAAAAATCAGTAAGGTACTTAGGGCTCTGAAACTGACAAATGGTTGTATGAATTATTACTAAGTGCTCATAAAAAAGAAATCTCACGGCTGCCATATTGGTGCTGTTGACGATGAAGGAATTAAAAGGGCAAAGAAGGGACTTATTTTTGCCATGACGCCCATAAGGAGCTTTAGGAAAGTAGAGAAATTGGTTCAAAGGTTATAACATTCGGGACAAATGTACACATTGGAATGACAATGCCGTAAGCTTTAAATTCCTTATAAATGATAAAATAATCGAATCACTGTCGACAACGATATTTCATCTGATGGTCGTACTTTTGAAACACCAAGTGTAGTGTTAACTACACGTTTAAGACGCGTACTTACAAGTGAAGTTTCAAGCAACAGGTATGCATCTTACGTAATCAACTTGACAATCAATTTTTGCTGTATAAGTATTTTTAAGTGTGTAGTCTCTGTTCCGTCATTTTGAAAAAAATTGGACTGTGCAACATTTGTTTAAACTTTAATATCTCCGTTAATACTTACTTTCATTGATACATTTTTAAATGTAATTGAACGGGATATTTGTGCAATATATTATTATGAAGTATGATTGTCATTGTTTATTCTTTATTACAGATGGGTTTTATTGTTTGTCACGAGGTGTATAAAGTGTCTTTTTCACAATTTACATACATATACAATAATTGTGTATGATTTAAGTTGGACTGGATCTACAAGTATCCTCATTCTAATGAGATACTGACATTTAAAGTTGAATGGGATTTGAGGACTTAGTGAAACAAAGTACTAAAGTCACGAAGCCTGACCGGCAATGCCTGAGAACAAAGAGAAGTACGAAACTCGAAGTCCTTCTTCTAGAAGTTAATCGTCGCTTAGCTGATCCAGCAATTCCTCGCCTTATATGGAACAATATTGTTCAGTACCGTGTTCACAAGAGCCTATCTGTCCAGTCCACATCCTCATATGCTACTTCTTTAGGGCAAATGTAAAATATTCCTTTCCGCGTAAGGATTCCAAGTGATGTTTTCTCTTGAGGTATTTCCGACTAACATTTTATATACAGTTCTTGCTTTTGCTACGTGTTCAGTATGCCCACTTATCTTGTATTAAATTTGTCGAAATACAGAATTCGACTTATTTCACAAATGTAATAATAGTAAGGTAACTTTCATTATGTCGGCGCATATGGTGGCCTAAACACACGGCGCACACAAACCGGAAGTGACTGCGACTGCAGTGTTTTGTCATACAGCCAATCAGCTCTGTTTGTGGGGTGGTGCGGGTTGTTATGGTTACCCAGGCGGGGGAAAAGCAATATTTTGACATGGCCAACTTAACTGTTTGTAGAACAAACACTAACGAACCTTTTTGTTCGTTGTGCTAGTCCTGGTACTTCGGGTTAATAAGTTCGTTGTCGCAACAAGTGTGGCAGATCGGCAGACTCTTCTCGCGTATGAGTTACAGGTGGGATTCAGCAACAGGTAAGACGCTGTGTCTTAATTTATTTAACGATACTTCTTTTTTAAATGCGCTTCTCAGACACGCGGTTTTGAGAAATGCGTACATTTTTGTCATAAAACCTGAAGGGAAGCCACCTACCAGAAGACCTAGGCGTACATAGGTGAATAATATTAAAATAGATCTATGTGGACTGAATTCAAGTGGCTCAGGATGAAGTCAGGTTGTGGGATCTTGTGAACCTTAAATTTCACAGAAGATCAAATATTTTTATAGCTCAGCTACCATCCGCGGAAAACACTCCTTCGTATTTGAGAGTACGAAGGTTCATATCGCAGTCCGAAGTCGGCTATCGTACCTCATGGTTTTTCGTGGTTTTCTCAGTCCCTTCAGGTAAATTCTGTGAAAATTCGGGCAAATACCTTAAATTCGTTCACGACACCTTTATTACACATGCTAGATCACACTATAAACCAGCGTTATACGAATTGATATATTGAAAGTGTAATTAAAAATAAGCCGACGACTGTAAGCTTCTGAAGGAGTCAGCTCCGTGGGGTTAGCTGTTTATTTATTTGTCAGTTGTGTAATGTCGAACAATGGAATTGTGATTAATGAACTAAAAGGTTGTGGTTAACGTTATGTCTTAAGGTGCAATCTAAAAGTGTGTGTGAAGTGACAGGAAATCATAAAACGCTGACGATAGTTGTCCTCCGGGCCGATAAGAGAACTCTGAGCCAGCTGAATCTAGTACACACCCAACACACACTTCCTTTGCGATCCACTTTAATATTGTCCTTCCATCTGTCGCCTTTCAGATATTCCAACTTTAATTTCGTACGTTTTTTTTCATTTCCCCTATGTGTGCTAGATTTCCCGCTTATATTTTTCGCCTTTATTTGTTTACCATAATAATATTCGTAAGACATACAAATTACAAAGTTCTTCGTTAAGAAACTTTCTCCACTCTGCCGTTAGATCCTCTCGTTGTCTGTTCTAAAATCTCCCCTCTGTACCATTTTCTCAAACACCCTCAATCCCTTGGCATGAGAGACCGTAGTTCACATCGATGCAAAATAAAGCGTACGATAATTGTCTTGCATTTGTTTATCTTTAAGTTTTAACAGCAAACGCGAAGACAAAATAATATTAACAGTATTGTAGCAAGCATTCGCTGAATTTAATCTACTCAACTTTTTGTTAAATATGTTTCTGTTTTATTTCTGTAGTGCCCAAATATTTACAGTCTGCCAATTTTCGAAGGATTCGTTAACTAGCGTTACGTTGTAATTTTGGTAGTTCTGGTGGCAAGACATGAATACGAACTAGTTTTTCTTCTGTGCTTCTAGAGCAGTTATAGTCTACTAGCATAAAATAAGAATGCTTTTTTTTCTCGTTTCTTGATGTACGAGTGTTACGCGGTCTGCATGCGGGCAACTAATTATTCTGGTATATACTAAATAGCGCCCGTAACATTTAAATTGAATCTTGATGTAAGAACAGCATGTGTTACCTTCGTATGAATTAATTAAACGAGAATACGGGCGCTTGTTATTACAGGAGTGTTTTGTTCCAAATCAATTTCCTAAGCAAATATCGCTCACATGTCACTGAATTGAATTTAACTGGATTTTTAATACGAAGATCCTCTGGTATGAATTAAACTAGATATTACTTCAAAGTAACTTTCTGATAGACTAATATTCTGTTAAAATATAGAAGATGCTGTGGATTTCCAGCTACCTAGAAGATTAATATCGACAAGATATAAACAGAGTAAACATTATACAGTGCCAGAATTCACCATTAAATGTAGTGTCAACTGATAGTTTAATATATTTATTTCTTATATTTTCTTATCGGTGTGCTGTGTTTACTGTAGTTCTTCAGATATACCTTACTTAATTCTGATAGCTGACTGTCACAAGGAGTTGTAATATGCGAATGTTATCAGATGCGTTGTTTTAATAACGTTGCACACGTTACTTTTGTAATTAAATCCCTGGGCGTGCCGTGAGCTCATCAGGACGATGTCAAATGCAGGCGAGAGGACATTGAAACTGAACATTTGTACTGCATTCCTGCGGGCATTTGAAAATAGTTATAGAAGATGATTACAAAGAAAGTGTGATAGGGGCCCAGAGATCTTGATGTGTTGGATGCAGCTTCCGACTGCCTGTTACTTAACGCTACAAACAGAAATACTTAGACGTTAGCCGCCATATTAGTACTATTGAAACGGTCTGAAGACGTTACCACTGATTTGCATGTGGTTTATTTATCGACTTTGTTGATGAATAATGAATTAGAAAGTATGCGGAAGGAAGTGGTCTTGGACTAATTTAAGGTGTTAACGCGGCATGATCCAGAAACTTCCCATCTAATATGAAACCCGAAAGTTTATTACCGTTTTTAATGAACCTGCCACTGGACATATTCTGAGTCAGATGAATCCAATCCACATCCTCATATCCTATTTCTTTAACGTTCATTTCAGATTATAGTCCATCTGCGTCTGACTCCCAAATAGTCTCGTCACTTCAGATTTTTCAGACAAAAATCTTATTTATTTCTTATTTCTGCCATGAGGTTAAATGTCCCTTCAACATAAACACTTTAATTGTACAGCAGTACTACATTATATGGCAATGTTTAACTCTCTGGTGTCTCAAAGCACAACCCATTTAGCGGTTTGTGTATGGGTGACAAGTCCATATTGTTTATGCTTCCACACGTCCCATTTTCATTGTTCTGGTCACCTCACGAAGCAGAATTTCGCTTGAAACATGCATAGATACCGGCTGTGTTTTACCTAGTAACAACTGACTCGTACTAATTTATATATAGTGGACAACACAGGCATAATTATTGATCCTTACAGTGTGACTGGGAAATACCGGAATTATAGTCTGATGTGCGAGCATAGTTCATTCCTAAACGAAAAAAGAAAGTTCGCTTGGTATAAAACTTAAAATGAGTCTGATAAATATGTTCCCCTTTAAGGTGTATTTTGAAATAAATAGGAAACTATTTTATTAGTTCCGTCATCCTAACCGCATATAATAATAGCCTAGCAACATTCACCAATCTAAAATATGTTATTAAATTTTGTAGAATATATTTGATTCTAACCTAGTTTGGTTAATTTTAAGGACCTAAAACTAATTTTTATGTGTGTCTTTGGAGCATTGTCATATATCTTGATGAAATTTAATCTAATGACACTTATACTATATGAGTTTGAGCATGTGCAATTTGTATTCATATTAATGCACTTTAATGGCCACTTTTAATTACATATATATTCGCCACGCTCTCAGACCTGATCAACTAGGGCCTCGCTAAAAAAAATCGCGAACTATTTTGGACTTTGATATTAGCGGAATAAATGACGCGCTAATAAACTGCAATTTCTGGTACAGAGTGAAGACACATTTATTACAGTGTAATAACAACGAGTTACTCAGCTAGCTTCCTGCAATTATTCTGATAAAAAAAATGCCGGCATTCGAATGATGTCGTATTGCACTAGGTACGCTTGCACTGGATGTTGTTTGCCTGGCGTTTCTTCTGTCGTAGTAAAGCGATAGTGTTTTTCCGTTGCTATCGACAAGTTGTGTAGCAACGCCTGTTACTATCAGATATGAGGTATGGCTTTCATTTCATTTGTAGCAACGTTCAATATGTCTGGGCTGAAATAAAAATAAAGACAGACATAAGTCAATAATGTTCTGTCGGCTTACAGTGAATATTGCGTCTTGCTTCCTTATTCTCTGGCCGCTGTGTTCTAGTTTCGATTCATCTCAATTTAGTGACGAGTATAAATTAGTGGAGCTTTGCCTCCACACGTCCGTTTGACTTTATCCTTTTTTACTTTATGGTGTGGTCTCTCTCATGGAGTTAAATGAGAGTGTCTTGATTTTTAACTTGCTTGAGCGCGTTCCTGGTTTATAATGTGGCGCGAAGCATTTGGAAACAAAAACATTAGCATTTTTTACGCAGTGGCAACTTGTTGCCGACTGATCGTCTAATGATTTATTATTGTCTTCGTCGTTGTTTGTCTACTTGAGTTTCCTTTTTATTTATTTTCTTATTTTACAGTGACTTTTTAACGTTTCTGTGAATATCTGACATATTTTATGTTTTATTGAACATTTATGTTTGCATATTTTTAAACTCGTGCTTAATGCGATCAATATAAACTGGACGTCGAGCTCGTTTTATATATACGCGCGCACGCGCGTTACTGCCAGTAATATTTTGGTAAAACCATTTAAAATTATACAATATAAAATGTTTCCGCGGAAATTATTGGGCAAAGGGATTTTAAGATTTAAAAGAACAAAAGAGGTCGGCGATTGAGAATATCATATTAGTGACATTCGACATTAAAGAAGTCAGTAATTTCACATCATGAAATTATTCATTCTAACCTCACCAAACTACATTATTTTTCTAATATTTTAACACTAAGGAAAATTAAAAAAAATTGTACACTTATAAAAGTTTTATATTTCTGACCGTCACAGATTACTTTTGTTGCTGTTCAGTCAGTAAACATTTTTGTATTTCATCCAGTTGTCATGTTACTTTCTTATTTTTATTTATTTATTTATTTAGTGTTCTGTCTGACGACAGGTCCATATGAACAGGATCCTTCCATCCTTTTCTCTGACTGGGACCTGTTCATATACGTTCTTGGCAGATGATCCAGAAGTGGTTTGCCATTGCCTTCTTCTGTGTGTGAATGGAGTAATTGTTGGGATGCCACGGAGAAACCGGGGAAGCCCCCGGAGGAAAACTCCGTGTTGCCTAGACCACGGCCTTGCCCAACACAAGTTATAAACTCGGGCACCGCCGGCAATCGAACCCGAGACCCCAGGATTACAAGGCCAGCGTTCTAATCGCTAGACCACCGTGGACAATCATTTCAGTTTCCAGGGGATCTTAAGAGCATAAACAATTCAGAAATGTCTCAATATTATCGTGTTCAAACCACGGCATATGTTCTTTGCCCCTTTTGAATATAACTAAACAGAAGGCGGAGGAATACATAGCTAACTGGCTAACGAGGGCAGTACAGTACAAAAGGATGGTAGCTTCTTGTGGAGAAAAGGCACTGCGGAAGAAGGTAGGACTCATTGCTGAGATGTTCAATTGAACCTGTGATTAGATAAGGCAAATTTGAGCTTTTGCAAGTAGATAGTTAACGAGGATTGTACAAATCAGGCAGAGTTAGTTTAAAAACCCAAACACTAAGTGTGGAACAAAAATTAAGGCTAGGGATTTTATTTAGGCGTAGTTTAACTAAAATTAATGGAAACTATGGGAAGTTGAGGTTAGGTCATTAGTCAAATTGTCTTCCCATCTCCACCGTAGATTCAGTTTTTAAGTAATTTCTGGTCAGTACGTAACAAAGCTCAAGAATTTCACCAAATAGCTGTGTTGAAGGTTTAGATGGGAAGTTAAATGTGACAACAGATTTGTTCCTTGATTTAATAAATCTTTGTTAATTCAACGAGATGCTTGGCGTCTAATAGGATAGTGATTTATTATAATGAACATTGAAGATATGAAATCATATATTTTTAATTTTAATTCTAACGTTAACATGGATGAAGCCTTGGGACATTTGACCCCGTAGAATATGAAGCATTAGTCCTGACCACTCAAGAGCTACGTTCATCTAAAACATGTTATGAAATAGATCGTGTTGATGTGATTGGAATGAAATGAAATGGTCAATGATAGGCTTCAATAGCGGACTGACTTCCATGAAGTGTGACCAGTTGCTTACTTAACTGACTCATTGCAAAAGCGCAATTAAAGGGCCGTGTCATGAGCGGGCCGGGGGGCAGGGAACCTCAAAAAGCCCAGCGTAGCCACGAAAGCGTGCGTCTGTCTAGTTTTTTCAGAATACAGTAAAATTGAAGGCCGTCGCCAAGTTAAAATCGATTAAACTTGGAGTAATAAAGTGTTACAAAAGGTAATTTGATTAAATCTACTTCTTATGCAAGCTCCATCATGACTGTAACAAGACAGCGTAGAACCTTCGGTTTCACTTCGTTGAAAGTTCCCACAAGATGACCCACGAGGCTCTCATCTAGATACCAATATATTGATTTTAGAGAAAATAAGTAACAGAAAAATAGATAAAACTGCATTACGAGGGGACCGGTAATTTGTAATCTTTACAAGATAGTGTTAGAGTGATCAAATAAATGATAATGCGGTCGGTTTATGTAACACGCACGGAGATTTCGAATGCAAACAGAACTTTCTCAGTAGAAAAACCCCGAGTGAAAATACAACTTTGAAGACTTGAGCGAAATGTTAAGATAATATAGGTTAGAATTATTTTAAAGGAAAACGTTACAATATGAATGGATTCAGCTGGCTCAGGATAGAGTCCAGTGGTGGGCTGTTATGAACACGGTAAAAGGTGGGGAATTTCTTGACAAGTTGAAAGTAACTATCAGTTTCTCATTTCGGACTATCCTCAAATGAGTTACTTAATTGACTTAATACCCTCCTCTGTAGAAGCCTCTAAGTTTAAAAGCATACAAACACAACGATCTATGCAATATAAATATATTCCAAAGACGTGAAAATTTTGATGTTTATACCTTCAATCCGGTTTGAATTGTTAAATAATTTTCTTCTTTAACAATACCGCAATAGCTCAATTTTTTAATTAACATTGCATGCGGCTCATAAACGAGTATTTTAAAAATTAAGTGTTGTGTTCTACATTACGAACGTAATAATTTTACGCACTGGTAAGTTTGGTTCGTGATCATAAACAACCAGAAGTTTTCCCACACCTCAAGTACAGTCTGTGCACAAAGACCGACTTTGTCTCTATACGGACCTTGTGAATTACATCACGAAAGAGACTTGACCAGATTAAATTCAGAGAGTACTATCAACCACTTAGTTTATAATCCTTTATCTTTCCATTACCCACCAAAATTTAAATGATACAGACGTACAAAATATCGGATTACCTGTTGGTTTTATAGATATAAAATTTGTTTCTCACTCCAAGGGAAGAACAAAGATTGATGATTTTTATAAACAGGGTGCTGAGAAGGGTATTTGGACCTGATAGAAAAAAAATAGATGGACGAGACATATAGTACGCATGGTGAGATGAGAAATGCCTGAAGTAATGGGGCCATTTGAGAGACGTGGTTGTAAAATGGACTGATAATATAAACATGTATACTAAAGAAACGGTGCATGCCAATTTATAAAGACAGTTCTCTGACTTTGGACAAAGCAGTCTGAAATATCTGGACTTCATATTCAAGCTCCCTCCAGGCCTTCGGATTCGCCCTTGGAGGCAGGTATTTTTAGAATACGATAATATACGACTTCTTGTTAAAAGAAATTAGAACGTAAAGATCAGAAACGAGGATCCACAGAGTGGTCTCAGGATACAGAATTACTTTAGGAAGGAGCATTGTGAGGGCAATAAATACATTATCAAAATAAGTGAATAGAATACTTGGAGAAAAAATGCTTGAGAACTGAATTTTGAAGCTGCTGTGCCAGTATGAACTGAAAAGTAGGATGTGTCAGGGAAATTTTTCAGTCCTATTAACTGGAATAAGCTGATAAATTAATCCATGACGATGACGCGTTGAAAGAAACGGCGTAAAGCTATTTCGAGGCGTCGAACATAAACTGAGAAATTCCAAAAATTAGTAGATCCACACACTTCAGTAAGCACGCTTGCTTATGCTGGTGAGTTTCGCTGCATTTCGTCACCGAACAAATAAAGCTATAGAAAGCGTAAAAAATTATTGGAAAACCTTTGCTCTGATTTCTTCGCGTTATCACTATGAAGCAGATGCGTCCTTGTGCAGTGAAACTAAGTGAACAAAGCTATGTTTCGAAAGAAAAGCATAAAATTCGAGTGAATGCCATAGGAAATCTTTTAGGAAAGTGGACAAAATACCTTACGAAATGTCTTTGAAATTCTCCAGTACTCCCATCAGCGTTTTCACGTTTGAAAGTCAGGCAATGAATACTTCAATACAGTTAAACAGCATTGAAGTTGTATACTGCATTGGAGATTAGAATGGCCACGAACGTAATCTATGATTTAGTAAGAAACATTATGTAGGACTCCGTGGATCCATCGAAGGGCTTCTGCCGACACAGGACATCACGGAAGAACGTGATACACTGTAGTCGGAGCGAATCTGTGCGTCTTTAATACGTCACTAGCTTGTAAACGGAAGGGAAACACAAACTACCTAAACCAAAGACATTACCGACGTACAGACTGAGACAGCGAGCTACAAAGTTCTAAAACTAGCAAATGTTTACAGTACGAACGATATATGCGTTCGTATCTGCAACCGCTCTCATCTGTCTTATCCCCTTCTGACGAGTCTCGAAAAACACAAATTCGCCCTAACTACAGTGCGTAAGTTCTTTCAGCGAGTTCTGAACCAGTTTCAATGTCCGAGCGTTCAAAGCTGCTTAGACTGATCAATAACTGTGATAAGCCAGATCAATTCATTTTATTAAAATTCGGGTATTTCAAACTTTATATGAATATCGTGACGGAGGACAACCCAGCAGCTTAGAGCACGTTACCTAAAGTTTACTGAAGCTCTTAAGCTAGCCTGCAATGCAGCAAGGGGATAAATAACACACTGTGGACAAGGTTACTGATGCCTATTGATTTCTTATCATCTGGCCGCCTTCATTTTTATTGTGCGTTGTAAAGGAAGTACACTTTCTCTTCAAGGTCGCTTCCATCGCAAAACAGATCAATTCAATGAGGTTGATTCCTCTTTATATATATAACTGAGGACATAGAATAACCTTTCATTGCAGATTAGATATGCCTCTTTGTTACCAGTCCAATTACCATAGTTTCAAACCTTAGGTCATCAGGGTTTCCACATATGTATGTATATTGTTCGTAAGCCAGCGTAGGTTATTTTGTGTGGAACTAAGTAACAATTATATGTACAACACATTGAAAGATCGTATGTTGAAGCATTTCTGTTATGTTTTACTTGTATATTATTCAATTTAATACCAATACAATCTTCATAACTGTGTTATGAAACATTGGCCTATGGCGATGTGTTTCGACATGAATTATGCCAAAGATCAGGTCATTTTTCTGTGTTCTAAAGCTACATTGTACGCAGAGAAAAGTGGCCTGGTGATGACGTCAGAAATTGAACGTTGTTTGTAATCCTGTGGTTTACTTAAGGTTACAAAAAAGGTGCTTGTAACGCTTGACCTCTGTTGACCTCCTAAGACACCTGTAGATGGAAACTGTAGAAACGAAGGATCATGAATATGTAAAGCATGCAACAGTGTTATCACATCGACTCATGAAATGCTGGTGCCTTCCGTGTAAATTTCATAGAGCTTTCGCTTTCATAAAGAGAAACGAATGTAGCGTTTATATGCATTGGGTCTGTTTAAGAATTTCAAGGACAAAAATTAAGCTAATGTTGATCGGACTCCATGGACCAGAGCCTGTCTTTAGAAGATAATAGTCGCTCAGCTGAAGGTCCGCTACTGCTCATATCCCGATAAAGACGAGTGTAGTCCCCACCCTCGTATGTATTTACTTAAGGAACGTATTAATATTATCCCCCCATCAGTGACTGGGTCTACCAAATGGTCTCTTTTCTTCAGATTTTCCGACTATAATTCTGTGTGCATTTCTTATTTTTGTAATGTGTATAACGTGGATATGCGACCATATTTCTTTTGTTATGTTTTTATTTATTCATTCTTTGGTTTTGTTCTTCCCTTCATTTTTTGTATTTTAGTAATAAAACGTAATTATTCTGCATTGCATTGTCTGACCATACCGAAAAAGGTAATAGAAGAAATTTCGAACCTTTTTTTTTAAACAGCTTTGAATTCGGGAATAACCAAGTACATAACTTCACAGAGGATAAGCTAACCTGGCTGAGATTTTTCGTGATTGTCCTCAGTCTCTGCCGGGGTTACCAGCATAATATATTGGCATGTATTTTCAAATTTACATGTCATGCCTTTAGACGCTATATAACCTAGGCAGTTGAGAAAGTGTCGTTGAATGAAACATGAATAAATAAAGTATCAGGGATGACGAACCTTTTCGTTTTCTGAGCACAAATTAAAATCAAAGGCTACTTGTCAGTAAGACGTGTCAGCCATCTTAGTTGCTCAAATATTGATTGATAAGCATTTAATGAGATAAGCTTATCTAGTATTGAGCATTTTTAGGCTTTTATTAAAATTATTGACTTGTTTGTGGTTGTTTTAGAACGAAACAACTAGAACACGTATCATTTACCTGACAGTCTCTTAAATTTAATTTTATGTATTTCATAGACAATTGTAATTAGTAAGTAGTTTATTTTCTTATAGTTTATATGGGTTATGCTAATTTTAGTTGCACAAATAAACTTCTGGGTATCTTCCGCAACAGAATATAGCTTTTTATGTTTTGAATTGTAACATAAAACCTGTAATCACAACTGTCACGCGAAATTTCAGTCTATGCCAAACGCACTGTATTAAGTCCACAGTCCCTGACAAAAATGTCGAACAGAAATAAAAGTTACGTATGGACAGTGACGTTTTCAAGTTGACGTTGATCACAGTTCAGACTAAAATGAAAGAGATAACTTCTATGAAGTCACGAATAATACAAAATTGCGTTTATTCCAGTAAATTTAAAAACGTCATAACAAAATGAAATTTGATATTTGTACATAAGGAAGTCCGGAATCGGCGAACGTTGCTGGGATGAAGGTATCCGCCTACAGTTTTATCTCTGTGCTCATGCGCAGCTAGAATCTTTAATCAATATCCGAGTAGACCTAATTGAAAGGTTCATTCACAAAACTTGTTACATTCTGATTATTACTAAAATGATGTACAGTCAATTAAATTGTCAGAATTGCCGCTGCTGCCAGCACAACAAGAAAATTGACAGGCTGAAGGAATTGGCACAATCTGAATTTGTATAACACGTCTTTTACATTTTATTGTGTATAATTAAACTATCATTAATGGTGGTTTTATAACAAGGCATTATATGATTAAAAATTAATAGGCCCATCACAGAAAGACGTACAAAATTCAGAATTATTGATTGTTAAAGTAGGTAGCACTGCGCCATATTGGTCAAAATGCAGTGTAGTGTAATAACGAGTTGGCTTTAAGTTTTGAGGTCTCATGGCGATGTGAGGTTAGATTCTGGTCTTATAGGTCGTTTGATCGTGTTGTTTTCTGGTTCAGTGGAAACGCTGGCGACAGGGAACTTCTCTCATTTTAAATTAATATAAAAGTTAGAGAGCTGCAAGAAACACACTGAATTGTTTGTATTTGTGTCAGTAGATTCAGGTTACAGGGAGGCTAAGGCCCTACAAAAGGGCTGTAGTGCCAGGCATTGTCTCCAGATAGGACCCAGTGGCTGGAATTAATGAAGACGGTAGTGAATGTTGAGTTCTTATAAAATCGGGGACTTATTTAATAATTTCAGATGTGACCTTTACGAGAAGTACACTGCTCCATGAAATTAATTTACATCATCACCTAATAATAAAAGTAACCGTCGATCTGTTTAATAAATACACGTTTCTGTAGTTCTATTTATTTTATCGAACGTCGCGGCCGAGTGGTTCGGATCTCTGCTTCGTAGTCGGGAGGCCACGCTTTCATATCCCGGTTCGGACACCGGCTATGCTGTCTGAGTGTTTCCATCGTTTTATTTAGTTACTCAGACAAATTCCGGAATATTATCTGCCTTAAATTAGGCCATGACCACTTCCACATCCTTTCCAAATCATTATTCGCTTATTGTATGATTAGACGCTATATAATCTGGGGTATTTTCAACGTCGTTAAATAAATTATATATAAATGCAATTTTGGAATGCGCCGAAAAAACAATTATAATGAAGATTTTCATCTGGGGTGTGAGGAGGGTGAATGAACTAGGGTCCTGTTGACACCGCCCATTCTGCTGGTCTGCCTACATCGCAGGCGAATGGCCGGGCCAACGTCGAGCCGTCGTCAGGGGTAGGAACGACCCACGTAGCTTAGTTCATCTGCCGATGAATGTGAGACTGGTTGCATAACTACTATACTCGCATGTGGCACAATGTCGACCGTGTTTCAGTGCAAAGTGTTTCTGATATGAGCACACAATGAAGCAGTTTGGATATTCTCAGTGATAACTCTTCCTGCCATTTCTGTTGAAATTCTGCAGTGTTCAGTTGATAATAACATGATGCCTAAAAGACAACAGATTACGTCACATAGTAAGTTGTTGTTGTTGTTAAATCTATTGTTTTGTGCTGTATTACTAACTCCTTGATGTGATCATCATAACAATATTTGGTGAAGATTACACATTATAGAGCTAATCGTTATGCAGTTTTTTCTGTCCTCTTATCACTTCCTCTCTGTTAGGTCAAAATATTATCCTCAGAATTTTGTTCTTAAACACCGTCAATTTATATTTTTCCCTTTGGGTCATACACCGTCTCATGGCCACACACACAGCAAGAAACATGAAACCCTCCAAAAGTAAGTTTATTAATTGTATTGTTCTAATTTAATCAAGGTTCCTCGTTAAAAGTATCAAATTTGATACATTCCCAGTTTATTATGAGAGCTTCTTGTAAATTAGTGCAGTTCATGGTCTTTGTATGGGCATGTATTAAAAAGAGGGCGAACCTTACCGGAAATACTGTATCGTACATTGAAAATTTAGTGTTATCAACACGAAAACGTTTGGCCAATTTTTTTTCCAGAAATCTCCCCCCCCCCCCGGGGGGTGGGGGGTGGAGAAGCGACTAGACTGAATGTAGCACGTGTATTATCGGTTGTACCCAGTTCGAACACACTTCGTGTTTCTTTATACTTATTGATTTCTTCGGTGTTTTCTTTGTGTATGCGTACAGATGCCGCGAGTTTATTGTAGAATAGGCCAATACATGTCTTCTGTGTCACTGTGTAGCTATTTTGTAATTTTACTGAGAACGATTGGTTTAAAGGGGTAGTGCTGTGAGAATGTCCCATCGTAAACACACAATTTAGAGGGACCATTTTATATTTTTCGCACAAAACATACTTAGTAAAATTAACATGTGTAATCGTTAAATATGCCAGTACTCTTAGGTACGAGTAACCTTTATGAATTTAAATTTCACAGAATTTCACTTCTGATTGTTAAAAACAATAATTGCCATCTTTTATTGACTCATGCATACACAGACGGACATGTTCAAATAAAAGTCTGTATTTTATTGTAAAACAAGGAAAGCGGAATAATAGTTCTTATATTAATTGATGTGAATTACTGTGATAATTTATATTTGGCGAAGCTTGGTTTCGTTGATTTCCGCAATCTGCTCACTCGTGGCACACCCTAATTCGTCAAAGACAAGTAACGCACGCCACAAAATTTCGACTCACGAAAAGGTGGTACGAAACTATACATGGCTATAAATATAGGTCTATATATATAAATCCTTTCTCTTTAAGAATGCAGGCATACAATAACAAATAATATATGTTTAATAAAACTACCGATGATGAACCTGTGTATGTGTGTGTTTTCCGATTGTAATTTCCAAAGATAATATATTGTTTTTTTTATAATGAAACGTGCGAATATAAAATTTATTATAAAAATTCGCGGTACACTGGTGTAGAAGTAAGGTCGTTTTGAAGTGCAAAATTGCTAGTCAGACAGGAGCATTCAACACAGATAATAAATGTATTAATGCATTTGGTTTCAGGACAATGTTGTCTGGTCATAAATTTTGAAAATTGCCTATACTATTTGAAAAAACATTTGTTTGTCTAACAAAAGCGAGACAGTGGGCGGGCGAGTCGGTAAATGAATTGATGTCTTAGAGGCCTACTTATCGATCCGCACTGTGCCTCACTTCCGCTCAATACCGGCCGTCGAATATCGGTCAGTAGACTGAGTCGATCAATAGACTCGCAAGTGACGGGTTACGTACAACCGGGCTTCCTGTTCCTGTGCAACCAAAATTACTAGCTACTATTTCCTGGAAAAAAAAAAGAACAACGCTGTCCCGCTACACGCATGCAGTCGCTTCGGTGAGATGAGGGGGGGGGGGGGGGGGAGGTATAGCTCCTACTAATTCTTAACTACGGCACTAGATGGGAGTAAGTGGTCAGCGTCACGCCCCGGCCGCGCTTTACCCCCGGGAAAGGATGCTGAGTGGGCGGAAACAAGGTCAAAAATGTTTGCTACATTTCGGAGTAAAAGTTTCTAAATTTGTTATTTTCAAGTTTGTTCTCATCAGTGTTTTTGGTGACACTGTAATGTATAAAAATGCAAGCGATTTGTTTTAGTTTGTATTTGCCGGAAGTACCAGCAGAACATCTTTTGCGTGAGCAGCGACCTGGCAACTAGGGTGACCTTGACTCGAGTGTCAACGGGAGAGGTTCAAGGAGTATTTTATTGGGGCGAACCTACTTCTGATTTTGTTTTTATGTCATAGTACATGATTGTTGGACTGCTTTCCAGATGACCCGCTGTGTAATTTTTGTATCGTCCAAGTAATTCAGAATTACATACAATTTCAATAATGACTATATTCGGCCCTCATTATGAAGTAGCAGACAATAGCCTACACATAGCTGTGTGTCCTCATTACGCTGAGGGAAATCCTTCGAGCGAGCATGGGAAGCCAGATACAGCGTGAAAAGCCTGTCCAAACAACAAACGATATATTCTATTCTATGAATACAAGCAACATCGATACAATTTCGACATTACAGGTATTGTCTACTGTGTGCGTAAACTCAAGTTAACATTAAGCTCCGGCCGCGTTAACCCCCCACCCCCCACTCCGGTATCACGGTAGAACACTAATTTCATTCTATAATAAAATCATAAGGCAACATACAACGAAGATATTGGGATTTAACCCACTGAAAGCTGGCTTCTGTCTCCATGCAATCATTAAAACAGAAGGTTCGCTTAGTTGACGTGTTGTATTCTTTGACACAAACGGAATTTTAGTCAATATTGGTAGACTCTATAACTTGACACCAAATAAGTTTTACCTGTCAGCTTACAATAGTTCTTTCCTACCTCAAAACTCAAAAGATACGAACAGTCATATTCTTTATGGAGATCCTCTGTACAAAATGCCGTTGTAATCAGCCAATTATAATGGGAGATTAAACAAACACACGAACAGACATGACATTCTGACATTCTCATAATGGGTTTACTTTGTATACTGAGTGTAAAAAACGTATAACACGCATTGACAAGGCCATCAGTTGCTTTTAGTCAAATTTATCTTCACACAAGACTTAGTTACTCTTCTGCATTGCTTCCTACAACAGTGTCCTTGTCAGTCTGTAGAATACAGCGAAAGTAATCGCAAAACAGACACTAAACGAGGCTACTTCGTAATTATTATGAACTGTCATGAAGGCCTGACTATGATCACATGCCAAACGCATTAGGAGCCTGCCACTTTCGACATTCTACACGTTTCTGATTTTTGTTGTTGTATATTTCAGGAATGTACAACAGGCCACAGTCGGCAAATGCGCGCCAGGAAGCCGAAATGGTAGACAAGGCGAAACGGCAGATGACAATGGTCAAAGATCCAGTGGAGAAGCTTCGTCTTTTATGTCTGTCTCGAGGGACAACGGGTATCATGGGACTTGGCAGGTGAGCAGAACTGCCATAAGGACACAGCAACTTGAGCGCCGGCAACGGGAAAAATGTGGTTTTGAATTAGAAATTGAATTTGTATTTTATTCTTAGTGTTCTTATATTCACTCGGTAATTTTTTTCTATCGAACGTTCTGAAGCCGATATGGAGGTATTAGAAATGTTTCTTGTTGCTGGAATTTTATTGGCGGAAGGAGGAGAAATGATCTTAGATGAAGTTCCTGTCTTATTTGATCGAAAATGCTTAATGAAATGTTAGTTTAAGAAAATTTTTTGCCTAATAGTAATTATAATATCAACCGATGAATTAAGTGAGTAATTCAGGATCTTCCACTACGAAGAACTTTGTTATTTTTTACAGGTTACGCGTAATTGAGACAGAAATACAGAGGACTACAATGATTTGAGCATTTCAGTAAGATGAGTGACACAAGGAATGCAAATAAAATTCTGATTTGGAAGCTCATGAGAAACGTTCTCTAGCATGAGAGAATTGTAGATTTGTGAATAGCATTATGATAAATCCTATGGCGATGAGTTTTGTGGAGGGAACTAGCTCAGCAATTCTGTCCATTGGCGGACTGTGATATTTGCGATGTTCAAATTTTTTATTCTTCCATCAAAAGTCGATTGGTTGACTGAACAATTAATAGTTTTAAAGCTTAAACTTATGTTACTGGATATTTCCCTTCGTCTGTTGATTAAATATCACACAACGTTTATGAATTTGGTTCTGCTTCTGTCATTAAGTGAAAGCATAAATTCTAATCTTTAGGGTCTATTGGATGAAGCTAACCTTAATTCCCGATTTAAAGTATATTCAGTTGCAGCAATTACTCGTAATTACTCAAGCAGATCAGGGAATCGGGAGTTCGAGGTGCTGAGCTCTTGTTATTATTTTTATTCTGCTCCATACACGATATTTATTCTAGCCCCCACGATATATTTAAGTCTTCCTAATTTCATCAGAATATATTATAGTCTGCCAATATTTTCTAGTGCGATATTTTGTTTAGTATCGTGATCAATTTTCTTTAACACTGCTGAATAACACTAAAGGCCCGTATCTTTAGTTCCTTTGACATACGGGTAATTTACAATCTTGATAGTAAATTTTCTAATCTCATTAAAAGAGTCAGACACTACCCAGCACATTCACGTTAAAGGAACAAGATATATTTACGCCTCGTTTTCAGGAAGTGTTCAGCAGAATGGAAAGTTTGTTCATTTAGATCCGTGGTATTCAACCTGGGGTACGTGTACCTCCGGGGGTACGCGAAGACATTTTATGGGGTACGTGAAATTTAAATATATATTTATATATATATATATATATTATTTTATGATGAACACTGAATAATCAGTAATGTCATTTATTTTAGATATAGATTATATACTATGCATAACTTGAATTATACACAACAACTTTGGGGGTACAAAGTTTAAGAGAAATTATATCTGGGGGTACACGAACAAAAAAGGTTGAATACCACTGATTTAGATGAAGCACCAACGAAACCTGTAACTTACTGTTTACTTTATGCGTTGGGTCAGAATTTTTACAACTCTTACTCATGTGTTTACTTTGCGGTTTTTACGTCATTCACACACGCATACATTCACGCATCGTAAATCTTCTGTATTAAAATGCATTTAATAACGTCATTTAAATTCTGGAAATTCCTCCCGTGTTTCCTATTTCCTCATTTCAGGATATTTCGACGTATGGACGATGACGGCAACAAGGCGCTGAATCTGGAAGAATTCGCGGAAGGAATGAACGACACGGGAATGGAACTGGACGAAGGGGAGACAAAGGAACTGTTTGAGCGTTTCGACAAGGACGGGAACGGTAGCATAGACATGGACGAGTTCCTTCTAGCCATTAGGGTGAGGCGCCATGCTTTTCTTAGTTTATGAGTAAAGACAGATTTGTATAAAGTGAAGCTTTCGCGACGACCGAAGTTGATGAAAGACTCTCGGGCAATAAACCGCGTCAGGTGGCTTAATAGTGAATGAACCATTTCTTCCGCCCAAGTTTCGAGAGCAATCTCTGCTCTCATCCTCAGGATGGATAGTTCTGTTTGGTAATTAGTTAACCACTGGAGAAATGTGTGACATTTTACATGCACGTAGATCGCAGACTCTCCATGGACTAATTTTACTATGGCATTAAAAACAAATATGGCGACAGGATGAAATGTTTGGGTTATGTCTGGAAAAATTAACGTAGTTGAAATCTATATTAGAGTTAACTGTGAAAAAAGACTAACCAAAATGCATAAATACCAGTTCATGGTTACTGTTGGCCTCACCATACAGATTAAATCCTTGCATATTTATATTTTCTCCCATGTGATTTTACATATCATTTCGCAGCTGATACGGCATCGTTAAATAGTCCAAGAATTCGCCAGTAGATTTTGACCTTCGCAGACAACTTATTAGTGTCATCTTATAGGCTAATTAATGTAGCTGACTGGCGTGAAGAACCCCTTTGAAATTTTAATGTGCTCCAAAGAGTACACATTTTAAATCTTATTAGATAGGAGACTGGTAAATGAGTCCGAAATGAATGGTCACAAGTATTTCCCGAAATGGAGGTGCATTTAAATGAACTGTTGTTTGATACTGTCGTTTCTGTACCAAAATTTGTCTTCGAGCATGAAATATGTCTTGTTTTACGACTGGAATTGCAGAACGTTATCATTTCCGGGCAGATAACACCGTTTCAGACTCTCAGATCAGACTAAGAGACATGCCACAGTGGCCGCATTAAAAAAAGTTATTTATAATAATAGCGGAACGTTGACAAAAGTACCTTATTAGAACTACTTAAAATAATTATTCTGTTGGGTGTAATTACTGATATGGTAATTTTTAATGGTATAGGTTAAATACGTTTTGGATGATGAAATGTGCTCGTGAATAAGGATGTAGGTGGACGCGGTGCTGAAGTGTCCTTTCTTCCAGCACATTGATGAGAGACGAGTCATTTCACGAAGTCATTCGTGACGTCCAAACTGCTGCAATGACGCAGTAAGCAGCATGCCATCTTGGTTTGTTGAAATTCATGTATGACAAGTCTCAGTCTCCAGTACAAGATATCAGAAACCTTAATTGGGAAGACAATAGAATTTCCATCACGACGTCTTCTAATTATATGAACAACAAAATAATGAGTGCAGAGTGTCTTGTAGTCGATATAAAGCCGAGATTCTGCTGGGATAGTAAAACAAGTTCATAACAGATTCACAACAGACTTAGAACTTTTCCTGGTAGGGTAAGTTTCGGCTTAACCCGGATATTAACGTCGAGGCCGTGTGGTTAACACTCCTGCTTCGTATTCGGGAGGTCCTGGTTTCAGATATCGGCCCGGAGACCGGCTAACCGGTATTTTCGTGGGTTTTCCTCAGTCCCTCCATGGAAATGCTGGGATAGTTAAATTAAGCCTCGACCGCTTCCTTTCATATCATTTCCTATTCACTATCATAATCTCATTGGACGCTATATAGTCTGAGCTAGTGAAAAGCGTCGTTAAATAAGCTATAAATAAATAAACACTGATATTGCGCCTACTTAACCCACGTATTTATGGGCTCAGGAGTGGAGCGTTCATGTCATCTGTGTTTGCCGTGTGGAGAAGTCTGTGTTCAAACCATGAAAACTGCAATGCGAGGATGTACGAAATATAATAGTTCAAATGTTTTCAGCCTCCAATGTCCAACTCACGACTGAAAGTGATCAGTGATGCTTTTAAGAAGTTGGACAAAACTGGAGATGGAGTGATTACTATAGACGACCTCAAAGGGGTGTACTCTGTTAAGATGAATCCTCGGTACATGAGCGGGGAGGAGACAGAGGAGCAGATTCTTAACAAGTTCCTCAACAATTTCGAGAAGGACGAGATTACCAGAGATGGCAAGGTAATCTGGCCATCAGTGGCGAGAGTAATGACGGTCATAATAATTCAATTTTAACGTGCTTGACAACCGCTGAAAAGCTAATTACATTCAAGCACTAAAATAAAAAAGGCAATTAAAGACGGCAGAAAACCTAAGAGATATAAGAGAAATATGTATTAATAAAAAAACTAATATCCGTAAGCAATTTAAACCCTTGTCAAAGATATCAGTAGCCCTCGAGTGACCTAATGGTTATGCACAGACTAACAGTTTGCAAAAGAGATTAGTAACTAATTGTGCTTCTTCGTTAAATGTAGTGTTAAAATGTCTAATCTACCTAAAACGTCGTCATATTTTAGTCACATACGCTATTAAAAAATCTGGTGTAATAGACAACTGCAAATTTCCATTGAATTCTTTCGTGATTAGACGAGTCAGTAATTATAATAGCCTTCCAGGCAACAAATGCTTACTCAGTCTTGCAATGAATGAGTTTACTAAAAAAAACCAAAAGTCAATCAAGAGTGGAGGTGTAGTATTGTAAGGAATCAAACCCATTTTTAAACGTTTTGAAAATACGTAGTTAATTTTCTGGTGAAAATAGAGCTTGTAGTCCAACAGAACACCGAATTGAATTCCTTATTATTAGTGCGCTGTATCAACAGCCAGAAGGCCAATTACAGATACAGCACAGGAGACGACAAGCACAAAAATAAATATAAAAAGGTAGCGACAAAGATATTATCAAAAATTACATGAGTGCATAACACATTAATACACAAAGGCAAATTACTGCTGAATACATCAGTATATTTGTAATACTAATTTAAATAAATTAAGTAAATAATAATATTATTATTGTTATCGCGTTTTTGGCTATCTCCACGTTGTGCCAAGGTTAAAGATGCGTTGAAATTGGCCCACATTCCAGCACAACTTAGTATTTCTCTTCACTATTTGGCTTAAAACATTGTTATGTGATGCTTCCAGGTGACGCAGGAGGAATTCCTCAACTATTACGCTGGAATCAGTGCATCTATCGACAATGACACATACTTTGACTTGATGATGCGTCAGTCATACAAACTGTAATTGTCACGTGCTGCATCGTGAATCATGACCGCGTGTGGTAGAATGGTGACCCAGCGGCCAGACGGCAGCAGTCTTGGAATACATACGGCCTGATATCATGAGCAGAGGAAATTTCTACTCGAAACCAAGTATTCTCGTCATCAGGCATGCTTGTCAGGTTTCGTGGGATACGTCTCTGGTTTTATTTACCAAATGCTTACATTAAATTTCTCATCACATATTCTCGAGAGAATCGTTGAAATCGGGCTCTAAGACTTTGCGGAGTCCAGCTCTTTTAAACTCTCAGACCACCAGCTCGTTAGTTCCGAAAGCTTTGGCCTCCTGAAACCCCATGTTTTAACACGTAACACTAAAAGTCCAATTTATTTCGTTTGAATTTTAAGACTCGGAATGGGTTCTACATAGAAATGGGATGTGTTTTGTGGAATATAATACCAAGTTTCAGTGAGTCAATTTTTATTTTTGTAGTCAAGATTATCGGTAACGTCACTTTTGAAAATGTAAGAATTATTTCGACAGAAGACCTTAAAAGTTACACGTATTCATAAACTAATCTGTTGCCGAATTGCAAGAATTGACTCGAACATTTTTTAATAAAGTAAAAATTATGCAAAACGTTTAACAAAGACGCATAGCCATATTTACGTTTCATGCTGTGCCGATGCGGACCTATTGAAGTGATTTATTTGTGCAAAATATTAGTTCCGACAATATCAGCCTGTCAGAAATCAATAAATATTGGAGTATAGGTAGCCTAATAATTTGTCAATCTTTGCGTTGGTTTCAATAAAATAATAATATACAGGCTTCAAAACATCCAGATTGCGCACTTGCATATTTTGGTGATAAAATTTTTATAAAAACAAATATTAAGACAATTTCTTTTCTCGCTCACAGTAGTTTTAGGATTCCCAGTTTTATAAATATGCGTTTGTTCATGCTGATTTTATCAAAAACTTAAAAGTTGTTTAACATTGAAGAAGTCGAAATCTGGGGTAAAACACTGTGTAAAATGAAAATTAACAATTTAACTGTCAGCGTTCCTTTTTCAGTATCAATGAATTTGCGGAGAAAAATATAATCACTCCAACTTTTTCACAATAATTATCTGCATCAGAATACTGCAAATGTGCTTATACCTGACAATATTCCACTCATCTGCGAAGTTATTTAATGTTTTTTAATAGTGTTTAAGCCTTTCTTTCTCTGTTAGTAAAATATTAGTTCAAATACTGGGTCAGGCTGTCAGTCTGTTTCAGTCACGTTTAAACATGTTTAGTCTTGATATAAAATTTTTACAAACTTTTGACTGTGTAGGTTGCGCCTATTTATAGCCCAATAAAAATTTGTAATTACATAGGAAAATGAAAGGGAAATACAAAATTTATTTAACATATAAATGTTAATTAACGAAAAGACAAACATCAGAACGGTTTAACACATTTGTTTTTCAGTACTTTCTGGAATTTTACTGGTTAGGAAAACAGCTGCTCTGTTCTTGACTCTTCGAAACACGTAACTTAGTTTTAATGACATTCGGAATAATTTCTTATGTTCACCACAGATTGGATTCTCATATTTTGCAGAAAATTGTTTCACATTTCTGCCCTTCGCCCTTAGACATTCTTTACATCCTTGTTGGCCTTGTTCTGTGTTGTTACTGCCAGTCTCTGTAATCTCATCTTAATAATCTTCTACATTATAAATTTTTACTAGTCTACAACTTTTATTCCACCAAACGTCGTAGTTTTATTGTTGGTTGGATGTCCCGGGTTCAAATCTCGGCCTGCAGACCGACTATCCTGACTGAGGTTTTTCGTGGTTTTCCTCAGCACCTCTAGGATATTACCTTAAATTACGCCACTGCCGATTCCATCCATATCCGTTTCGATTTATTATTCGCCATCATCACATCAGCGAAAGCGTCTTGAAATAAACTATAAATAAACAATTAACATTTAGAATTAACGAGTTAGCCAAGGTATTTCGACGAAACAAAGAACAGAAAAGGTAGCCGACTTACTGTGCACTTATAATAACCTAACTCCAACCGTCCGGAGTTCAATTATACATCATGCTTTGCAGTTGTTGAAACCCTAAGTATATTTTTGAGTGGTTGTTAGCATTGGAGTGTTTAGTATTGGATATTCCTAAGTGTGTACTGCTTTTACATCGTCCCTTACCTCCTACAGATAGAATACGTCATAAACGACTTCGCAATATACATATTACGTATATGAAAATGTCACTTCAGTTAAAAATTTCCCTTTGTTCACAAACTAGCTGTCAAGATGGAAGTGTGGTGTATAGAATGAGATGGATGCGAAGTTTCGTAAATGTATTTGTGCTGTAAAATGAGTGTATATAAAATGAATGTTTCATCAGAGAAAATAAACGTCATTATTTAATTATGTTTTAACAGCCACTTAAAACTGTCGATCTTTCTTAAAAGGTTTAAGTTGCTGCAAGAGTTGCTTTAAATAGTTTCACCCTATAAAACTTCCAGGACTGCTTCTTGCGAAACTGATAGTCACTCAGTTAGTCAAGAAGTTATCCAACTGTTACTGACCCCGAAAGTTCCTTACCGTGTACGCATAAGCCCGTCACTGGACCATATCTTGAGCCTGATCAGATGAATTCAGTCCATACTCTCAAACACGTCTTTTATCTACGTTTACGTGTCCCAAGTGGGTTTTACGAAGGAACAATACGACTGCTGAGTTACTGTTTCCAAGAACGAGCAGGCCAAGTGACAAGTGACAGTCTAGTCACTCGCATAGAGCTGTGATTATGAAGGGGGTTGCACTGAACGTCTTCATCGAGTGGTTATCACTCCTGCTTCGTATTTGGGAGGCCCCGAGATCAAATTTCAACCCGGAAAGCGGCTATCCCGACTGAGGTTTTCGTGGTTTTCCTCAGTGCCTCCAGGCAAATGCCGGGGTAATAAATTAGGTCACGACCTCTTCCTTCCACATCATATATTTATTACTCATTATCATTATCTCGTTCGACGCTATGTAATTTGTGCTACTGAAAGCGTCGTTAAATACGCGAGTAAAGGTTTGAATAAGATTTCAGGCTCTCACGGCGGCAAATATTATGTATGGTCCTGATGATGGAGGCAGCAAGCATATATGAAATGTCTGAAAACTTCTACCGGACTACGTGGAGTAACAACGCGGAAGACAGCCATCTTTAAAAGTTTGAGAATCGCTAGTGAGAAGAGACCAGGAAAAAACCCCGGAAAAACAAATCGTCTTCGATTCGAATACGAAGAGACGAAAGAAGATGTGGTAACTACTGCACCTAAATTCAGTATATTATTTTCAAGTAACACGATATTTAATTTACATTACTAGAATTAATAATTTACTTGGAACTTCTTGTAAGACGTGTAAATACCGGTAAGTACAGAAAGGGATGATAATATTTTTGCCAATTAACACTCATTTTTTAAAGGAGTATCCACGATTCCATATAATTTCTTCTTACATGTTGATGTTTTAATTAATTTTACCTCTTCGTATACGAATTTTAAATTTAAAAGATGTTCCTTCAATGTTCTGAGTTCCTGGACGGTTTACCGTTGGACTTATTTCTGAAATTATTCGTCTTTTACTCTCACAGACGCACGCTTCATATAACGCGGATTTCTATAGTCAGAAATCTTTTAAGTGTTGCTGTTCAATTGACAAAATGTACTACAAGAATGAATATTGTGACGTAACAAAGAAATGTCATTAAACTTTCGGCTGAGTGAATACAGCATCTAAGCAAGCATGTACCGAGACGTAACTTGGGCGGGGGGTGTTGGTCGAAAAACGGCACATGTCCAATTCCCAGTAACGTCCATTTTACTGCTTACGGAAAGCAGTATAATAAAGCTTAAACCGAGTTTATTTTGTCATAAGCATTTCGTCGTTCAGTTGTTCTTTGGAACTATGAACATCGTTAAGTGCATAGACGATATTCCAAAGTGTTCCGCTATTTGCCAATGTTTCAGAGGTACATACTGCTTCCATCATCAGTAGACATACTAAAAATGATTGAGGCAGTATGTTCTTCTGAAGCGTTGGCAAATAGCTTACTGCACGCAGCAACAACCAAGAATATCATCTCAAATGTTACGTCGTTAAGTGTTAGACGAAGTGAAATGTTTCCTTTCTGTATGAGTTCTGAAAACAGTCACTTTATCATTTTATAGGGCAGTGTTGCGCAACCTTTCTCCACAAGAGTCATGGCGGCACAACAACCCCATTTTGCATATCGGGGGGGGGGGGGGGTAGATGATTTATGGCATTGATTGGCCGTGACAACTTCTTATAAATCGACCCCAACCGAAATACTTTCTATTTAACGTTCATAATTATCCATCTTTATTATTACGTCATTTATTTTAAATATTTCATTATTAAAAATAAATTAAAATATAATATTTCCCACCTTTTGATCCAAAATTTATTAACATTCAAACTTAAAGATACTTAATCATATTTTTACATGTCGATCGCAGAAAAATACATAGAGTGACAATAAAAGTAAAGAGGAGGTAATACACATGTTTCGCTGCAAAGTGGTTGTGTTGGTTTCCAATTCCATTTAGTAGATCTTGTTTGTCCTCAGTCTACCCGATCATAATGAAGGAAATTAAAACTGAGACAGAGCAGAAAACAAGGTTAAGAGTTATTTATCTCATTATGGTTATAATTATAATATGAGGGTAAAAATTTCGTGGCACACCTAGATGCCTCCGCGGCACACCAGTTGCGCATCACCGACATAGGGCATCAACCTTTACAGCATTCATGCGGGACCAGCAACTCTGAAACTATGATTCGTGCATTTGCTGCAACGGTTTTAGTAAAGGTTATTGAATTTACTGTTAATCATATCTCTTGTCATATGTTTTAGTTGTAATACTAACATAAAGAAACACTGGCTTATATTTCAGAGCAGAACATTTATTTAACGCTTTAATATTAACTGAGTAGTTTCAAATATTAAACAGGCAATTAAATGTATTAATCTGGAAACACAATCCGTTTCGCTGTCATGTCAACATGACATCGTCGTAACATTTTGCTAGTCATAATATAAATATTATTGCGCCCTAATGGCTCTTCCTAGGTAAAAAATCTGACACACGAGATTACAAACACAAGGTTTGCAAAAATGGTGTCTCTTTTTTAAAAAAATCCTATATTTTGCCAAATAATGGAGTTCTCCTACTGCTCCTGACTTATGGAACACTATACATCGAAGAGACGTATTGAATATAATAAAATGTTTGAATAATTTCGTAGACTTGGTCACGATACTGCAATATATCAGAACAATTTTATATTTAGTTTACAAGACCTATCCAGTAAAATTCTTTACTGAATACAAACAGGTAGCATATTTCGTAACTTGGATTCATCAGTTTCCATCGTCACGTTATTCTGCAAGTACCATAGTGCTTCAACACTGGGTCCCTAGCAACATCCAATTGCGATGTAAACACGTGTCACACGCCATAAGTACCATCTTTCGATACATCTCTGCACCATTGCGATCGTGTCTTATGGTAATGCTTATACGTGCAGCAATCTCATTTCCCCGGAGCTCCATCGGACAGTGGAAATTGCTGTCAAGGCCAGTAAACAACTTATCAAACGAGTTGTGGGAATCGAGATTGTTTTCCTTCTATACGCCTATATAATTGACGTCGAGAATGTTCCTCCAGTGCTGTGATTGCATTTAATGCAGATGGCGTGTTTTAATCTTCCGAATGTGAAAGATGCGAACGAAGGCGGGTAGCGCAGATTTCAGAAGATAGATACAAATGGCATCTGCTTCACGCATCAATTGACTGAATACTTTATACACTAGCTTCTTGATTGGTTCACGAGGGCACGTGATAGATGCGCAGATGCGTCCAAAACTCAGCTACCGTCGGTCACTTTTTACGTTATATATGTTTATATATTCCTCCTTTATGAACCGCATCTGTATGGAACAAGTAGATAAATGATTGGGTGTGTCTTCGACTAAACTATGCCAAATCCGGTAACTTTAAATCGTAAGGAATATTTTTTAACACCTGTCTCTCATTGTTTAAATTTGTTAGCTTTGTCTGCAATAGTTATGTAGTGGTTTTTCTGCCCGTTTTTATTATCAGTTTTACAATAAAATAAAACTGGTGTTAGTATACGCATAAAATTGGATTAATATAAACATCCAAACAAGTCAAGTTGGTAAATATTACTCAGTATCAGATTGGTACAATTTGTTTCCATCACATATTTCGGTTCAAGCGAACTATCATCGGGTGGACAGTCAATGCTAAAGGAGGAAGATATTAGTCTGAAATTTCGAAATGTTTACGAGCATTAATTGCTAACGGCAGTCTTGATTTCCGAGTGAAAGTACAGCGAGAGATAAGCCAGAACAATGTAACGGATGTGTAATGGGCGTATCCGTTCTCCACCCTACTGCTGATACATGAAACTGGCCACCTAAAGCGTGGCAGACGCTGGCGGTTGCTACATGCATCAGTCTGTAGATTAACTTATTCACATACATGCATGTTGCAAATTATAATACTCCTGTATTTATCCCTTCTCAAGAGTTTAAATAAACTTTTAGGATATACAAATAAGCTGGATAAATATATTCTGGTGGCATTATACAGATCAGGATAATTTGTTACTCTTTATCGACAAATGCACGTCGAATTACGTGGAATCTAAAGGTTCATTAGGGCCGATTATTTTTGAAAGAACCCACCACAGACCCATTTCCTGTGCCAGATGGTTCAAATTTACACTCCAGACCCTATTTGCCTTAGGTCCATTTTGATAGTATCCTCCCATCTATACCTAGGTCTTCAGACTAACCTCTTCCCTCCAGGCTTTTCAACCAGACATTTGTACGCATTTCTTATTTCTTCGTTCTCTATATGTATCCTCCTTATATGGTAAATGTTATATTAATATTTTAAGAAGATTACAAATTAAGTTTCTGATAATTTTTCTGGGTTTCAACACCGTGTAGACTCGTAGGTAAATGCCAACGTTTCGGAGAAACATATTTACTCCATCTTCAGGACCATAATCCAAGAATAGCATCATCCTCGCCGCCATGAAAACTTCAAATGTCACACACGGAGTTCCTCACTATGTAATTTTTTTTCAATTTTTCCGTAACTTCATCCCTCTTATAAACAATTATTCTCCCAATAATTTAAACATTTCGCTTTTTCAGACAGGAGACGGGAAGGCAGAAGAATTTAAAGCATTTGTGGTTACTATTCTCTAAATTTAGTCTGCTTTGAATTTCCTCGTAAATGCAATTATTTGTTAACTTCGTTACCAGATAGTCTACGTCAACTTTTCCACTGGTGACGATACATGAATATATACTTTGTTACGTTTATTTCTTATACGTACAAATGGCTTAGAGATCGAAGCAAAAAATATAACTTAGCCTTTGTGCTATGACGTCATTTGAAAACGTAGTTCAATGAAGGCCGCCATATGAATAACGAGGACTATGTAATGTGAACTTTGGCGTCAGATCGTCAGTGATGAAATATGCTCTTTGAAGTTAATTTCAATAAGCTCTTACCTTTTTTCCTTAATCATGATTATTATGTGCGTACCTAAACAAATTCACAGCCAGTCAACTATGAGTGGGATAACCGTCTCTGAAAAATAGTCTATTAAACTATTGCTTCTCCAAGAAGATAAATAATTCTGTGCCCGTTATTTTTTTACGGATAGAGTAACAAAGAAACGTTTTCCAGATCTCTTGAAACAACCCCATTTTTTAATATTTACGAATGAATTATGAGACTCTTAATTATATTTTGGAAAAATTTTGATCTGAAAGGCTTTTTATTTGTAATAGACATTGAGTTAAAATATAGCGATCCTTATTTCATAGAGACGGTCGCAGCAAAACTGATGAAAAATCAGACGGTTTTGAAATATGTACTTGATCGTAAAGTTTTATGTTGGATCGACTGTACTCGCCGCAAGCAGTGTGAACATTCTCATTGTTTTTCACATATTTGTTTTATTTGCACGGAAACCTGCGAATTCCTGCGATCAGTAATCTCGTGTGTTTGCATCCGATACGACTACAGCCTTGCGAATCAAAGCTCGCGGAAGCTTTCAGAATGCAAAGAACGCATGTAGAAACTCTGTAGTCTGGTGGGTAATGTACCGTTAGTCTTTTGTAACTAGAATCTTACGAACAAAGGAATCACTCAAATATGGTAGAGTTTCTTTTGCTGCTTTGTTGATAATATTTTATTCGTTAAGGTTCATAAATAAGCACTTCCCACTTTATGGCAATATGGTGGAGTCTGTGCCGTGTAGTTTGTGTCTAGTTTACTGACGTTTCGGAAGTGTTTGCTGCTTCTGTCATCAAAGCAATCAAAACTTTCGGTAGTTTAGTTGAACGTCCTGACCACGACGTCTTAAATAATACACAAAGTGGCGGTATAAATGAGGATTTTACACGAAATGCTACCGGAAGTATACGTCATGTTTTATGTTTATTAGGACGTGTGACTGAATTGTGGCAATAACTTGAAACACTTGAGTCAGACAGACTAATCCTCCCGGGTTCGAATCTCTGTCTGTAAATTGCTGTTCGGGCAGCGGCTATTCCAATTTTTTTCCTAGTGCCTTCAGGCTAATGCTGTACACTGCACGTCTGCTTGAAGGCATATCACTCTTACTGGAGCATGTAAACACAGCGTCTTAGAAAATGTTGTCTGATAGTCAATTATCTCACGTCTCTTCTGGATTTTGTCTCGTTTTCGGCATAAACGTGTGTATTAGGGCAAGAGACATGTAAATCCATACTGGATATACAATATTAATCTTAAATTTTAAATTAAGAAATAGTGTCAAAAACCTAGACTTAAATTAGAGTATGCTATTAAAATGGATATTCAGTTTAAACAGACTAAGGATTGTGTAAAGTCGTGGGCTTTTGTGTACACGGTGACACACGCTCATGTTCTGGAAAAGACGGAAATTGTCTTGGCCAACTGAGCAACCACTAGCTTATAAAGGAGGACCTAATTTATTCTGCTAACTTGGAGAGGTTAATTCTTTCTACCATCGTAGAAATACTTTCAAATGTAAAGAAGAACGCTGTGTTAGGCGTCTGGTTTATGTAAATATACCTTTATTCTTTTGATTCTGCATATATTAACCACAGTAATTGATTTGACCCAGTTAGTTCAGAATAAGAAAAACGAGCAATCGGTTCTAGTTGACACATTACTTTAATTCATTCGATCATATAAGCGACTGATAACAAATCTACTTTTTATCTCTACGCTGAAAGACAAACCTGAAGTCAGCATTCTTTCAAAAGTCCATCGCATTTTGGTCTTTGGACAGAAAGATTAAAAAGAGCAGAATTGTCAGACAACAACTGATGCAAACAGATTAACAGTTTATCGTTCGTGAATTTAAATAAAGATAATAAAATACTATAATTAAATGACTTAAAATATCAATAAAATAAATTTACAAGTCTGAAAATAAGAGCCCTAATAAGGAATCAAGTAAAGAGCAAAATAAACATTTTAACACAAAATTGTTACTATTAATCGTTCAAATTATAATACAAAATTAAAAATGTTTTCATGGCTCTTTCCAGTTGAGCAATCCCGACAGATGTCTCTGTACCCAGGATATTCCGCATGGAGGAGTATTCTGAGATTACTAATTTTTTACCCAGAAATTCACAATCTGTATCTTGGGCACTGTAATAACACAAACACAGCTTAGATTACATTTCGCACTGTAATGTTTGAAACACGGGGTGTGTTGCCAGATTATTTAACAGAAAATAATCAGCGAATTAAGAATTAATCCCATAATCGGACTGATACATATCTGTATATAATCACGTTTCTTATATCTTAAACAGCGAGTTGGGCAATGATGGTAGCAACTATATGAAATTACTCTTTGTCCATAAAGCAGAGTCTGTCGTGAGATGACGATAGTAAGCAGTTTTCTGTGAAAAGACTGTACGATAATTCTGTTCCTTCTGTTGAAATGAACTTAAAGCTCTGGTGTCTAATGCCTATGCTGAACACAAAAGTAGTTACCGAACATACGATAATCCTTTATTTACAGGAACTGAATGCTGTGAACATCCGTGGCAAGATCTCTCATAATTGCGTTAAAAGACGAAACACAAGATTTTTCAGACTGAGCTGTCTGAAAGCTATACTTGCCAAGTACTTGGTAATTAAGAAATGCCCTTCACCTTTCTTAGGTAAGGTATTTGAGTTTGTTGTTTTTAAGTGTCTGCCATTTAACCCTGTCATGAACAGATAAAATCGATTCACACCATCGCTTTGTGTTCCTTTATAACATTGCTAGCAGGGACATGACTTGTAGTTTCGCAACAACGCCTAATGTGAGCTGTGTTTTTGAAAATACTGTTATCTGCATTACTGAAAACGAGACATTTTAGCATACACCATAGATTATACTCTTCTGTTTCTCTTCAATACAGAATGCCTGATGAATAACACTTAATAACCGTGATTGGCGGGACACATAGCACGCAAGGGAGAGATAAGAAATGCATTACTGAATTTTAGACTGAAGAGCAGAGATGAATAGATCATAAGTGTTGATGGGAGAATAATATTAAAATGGATCTTAATGAAATGGAATACCAGAGTGTGGACTAAATTTATCGGACTCGGGATATGGTCCAGTGGCGGACTCTTGTGAACATGATAATGAATCATCGCAATCAACAAACGGTACGGAATTTCTTTAAAAGTTAAGCGACAATTAAGAACTCTGCCTTGTGAAGTAATGGCGAAGCGACAGACCCCATTCTGTCATTACATCATAAGAAGTTCCTTAATCGTGACCCAGGTTGTTTGGTGCCATAGGCATGATGACAAATTTACATGTTCATGTAATGGACACAAATTAAAGAGTCGCATGTGTGTCCTTGAAACACAACAAGGATACTGAAGTGCTTTTATCTTTATTTCGTGAAGGTCGTTATTGCAGTGATGTAACGCTGACCTTAAACCCCAAAAAACAGGTTGTTAAATTGTATCTCCCTTCTACTGGGCCCCCATTCTCATCAGACGTACGTTCCTCGAACTTCGTATACACTCGCTAACAGGACCGTGATTGGTCAGTAAACTGAGAATCTCAGATCCAGGTTAAAGAAGTCTAGATTATTTTCTTCCAGGAGGACTTAGGGACGAACCGAGCAACTTATCCGATGTCTTGTTCTTACGAGAGTAAAGTTGGCCTGGGGGTGAAATTTACCACTCATCTCCATCTAATGACAAGGATAACATTTTTCGAGATTAACTTTGCTAACCATGTGTATCTTTATCACGTGATTCTAAATGCTTGAATATTTTTTATCTTTCGTTGAAGTCTCGTAGTTTTATTTTGATAATGATGATGTAATATTAACTTCTGTTGAATATAAAATTCATATTTACGTTCAGTTTTCCGCAAAACTATAAACGTTATTTTACTAAATACGCCAAGTTTCTTACAGTCTACGAGTTTTGTGATCATGGTTTTGCCAAAACAATTGCTATGCAGGGATATGGACCTGCGATATGTTTGATATACGCAATTAGTGTTATTTTTCAGTTTATATGCCTTTTTAAAATTCAGAATTAAACAGTGAATCCTTAGTCATTTGAAGAGTTTCCTAAACGGAAAATCGATCAGTTGCAATGTTAGCGACTTAACACAGAATAACACAACACAAGAAAACGTAGACGTACATCCATGCCTTAAGTGGGATTCGACCAGGCTGTACCGGTGTTCTAGTCACTGTAATCGACGTAATCTAATGGCGTGTATCACCATTCAATTGTTTTTAATATTATTACACTTTCAGAATTTCTGACATCGACTATCCGGGGTCATGTGCCCTGTAGCTGTCTCGTGATATTGCTGTTGTTGTTGCTAACTGGACTGGAGGAAACGACACATGAAAGTATGTTTGGTTCAAAGTAGAATTAGCAAGTCCTCTCTGTTGCTTGCGTCCGTGCATTCGTGTTGCGTTATTGCTGCATCCTTGACCCTTCGAAGCCGAAGATCATTTGAATGACATATAAGAACTGAGGTCGTACCTCAAGGAAAACAACGCTTCACCGTTACAAAGACCAAATGGTACTGCTTGAGGTCCGTGGAAATATCCTCTGTTTATACTGGGAAGCATACGCGACCCATAAGCACAAAACGAGGAGTTAACTGAGTGTTAAAGCAAGTTCTGTGTTCGGTTCCACTGGGCTTTAAAGGGTTGAACTATGCAGACACACACACGATGGGAAATTCTAACAAATCGTGCAGTTACTCGTCAAAATATGGGAATTCGGATGTACAGACCCGCTAAAAGTTGGATTCATTGTATCGTTGAATTTATTCTCCAAAAACTTACGCCATGAAAGGCAGAAGGACCAACTTTTCCGAGCTGTAGCAGTTACTGTTAGTTGGGTGATCTAACAATTAAAAATTAAGGAAATAATCCAGTAAGAATAACTTTACAAGTATTGTGGCAATTTCTGAAAGGCAAGAGCTTTATGAATATGTAAGTAAATGTGTGTGTATATTTCCTCCACGAATTTAAAATATCAAATATAACTTGAAGATTCAACGCTGTCAGTACCAAAGAATTCTGTCAGTGTACGCGATCCTAGGACAGTTAACCCATTAAAGCATAGTGGTAACTATATGTACCACCTGCTTTAATGATCAGTAACTATGTATTTTGCCCAAAGAGTGTATTTATGGGCTTTGTGTGATTCTCAGAATAAACAGCGATTATACCCATCAATGACATTTATCAGTTTATCTTTGTAATGACAAAGTGTAGTATTTTCTTTGAGATACGATCTGAATTGTCAAATATTATTTAGACGAACTTCGACTTCAAAGAGCTAATTCGGTTAAAATCAGAAATAGCTTCTGCGATGTGTATTTTTATCCTTCCATTTGCAAACCTTTATTAGGGCTAACAGTTTTAAACAGTGTACATTTTTAAACCTTTGCATTGGATTGAGATGAGTGATCCGTGCCATTACCTGAGGGAAAAGGACAGTGTACCCATAGAACGGGGAAGTGGGTTGACATTAGAAGCAATCCGAACGTCGCGGTGAAGAGACAGATATTACTGCCCCTTTTCGGGAACTGAAGTCAATTGTCCAGTCTGTAACTAGCCATTTCACTGACTGACAAAACCAAGCAGTGTGGCTATTGATTGTAACTTTAGAGGAAGGCAGGGGTGACCAACCTTTCCGGATCGAGGACTAAGTTCACTCTTGCTTATCGATTCGTGGGCCGCAAGGTCATAAATTAAGTCAATTGAGCCTATAGGAACTTCGTGGCAATCTATTAAACGTGTTATCAACTTACTATTACAAACAGGTTCACATACCACTCAGTAATTTTCTCTTATAAAATCAATATTTATAGACATATTTAAACCATTTTTATTAGAGTAAAATCTGAATATCAGGTTTAATTATAGCTGTAGCAATTCGTTTACATCCCTCTAAGTGTTTAATGTAAGACACATCATTGTTCTTGATTTCTTAACTGGGCAGGAAGGACGGAATGGTAACTTTGAGACGAGAAAAAGATCTGTTTGGGGCATCCGGTAATTGTTAGGAGTATTTCAAACGCTAGCAAATACGCTGAGTTAACTTGCTCGGTTTATTGTCCTGATGTCGTACTGCATTATCAAAGAATGTGTTGCTCACGGAGAAAGCGAACTTTTCGTTGTGTTGACTTGGCCACCTGCGTCCATTCTTTGCAGCCACAGTCGAGTCGTCGGTCTACCAGACCGATAACAGCGCACTGGAAAGTTTACACTTTCTACGGGACATGTAAACTATGTAACAACCATTCCTTAGTTTCGACGCGATGATGATGCATGAAACAAAACTTTTTTTCTTCGAGGTACTTTAGACTTATTAGAGTCAGTTCTCTGTCCTGTTGATATATCTGGCTCCAGGCTAAAAGGCTATCCTAATTACTACAAACTCAAGAAACAAAAAAAGAAAGTTTTGGGAAGTCGGTACAAATTAAATTTATTAATTTTCTAAAAGAGTTACACGATATGATGTAATATTTATATAATTCGTGTACGATTTCGTGAAGGACTTGGTTCGGAAATTGAATTTATCTGCTTCCTGTCCTAACTGCTCTCAAACACAAAGCAAGTTTCTCTTGCAAAGGTCATCGTCCTAGCCTGTGAACGATACCAAGAGGCCGCTTTGTGAAGCTACGAGGTAATCTTCATCGAGTGTTCCCATGCACTCGTAAATGTTAATCACTAAATATGACATGTTAAGGGGACTTCACAAAACAATAATTGACCTAACTATAAATTACATGTTCAATAAATAATAGCCTAATGTCAAATTCAGAAGAATAATTATAAGAAATCATCTCATAAGGTGAATACATTCATCGGCAAAAATGGGATGACAGCGTCAGCCTAAAATTAAAAACATTGAGACTATGGTCGGAAGCCATTACAAGTAGAATATTCACAGACAGTAAAATAATACAAGCTCAATTGTCTCGGATGATCAATGTCATATGAAGAAGAACAAATAATAATAGTTAAGTGTCTAAAAGTAGATGAGAGGGTTATTGGATGTTGAACAAATTGTGTGTTGAGATGTGGACTGAATTGGAATTTTCTGCCCTAGGATAAGGCCCGGTGACGGGCTGTTGTAAATGTGGTAATAAACCTTCCGGTTCAGATAAGTTACGAGAAATTTCTTGATGAAATGAGAACGTCCTGTGACTGATTTCGAATGTAGTTTTCATATCATCTTCCCCGTAAATCTGGATAACACAAAGAATTTCCTTAACCTTGCCTGTCATATCACACGAAATAAAAATCTTCAAAATAACCTGATGTTCATACAATTGATGTAAAGCTTCCGGTGAGATTGCTTTGTGTTTTGACATATTTATGAGACATTTTTAACATTTTAATTTTTGACTGATGTGTTTTAACGGTTCCATAAATAAATACTCCAATCTCGATGTTAATACTGATTGTGTTCAGCCATGAGTTTTTGGAAGCTACTTGTCACACTTTTCAATAAAATGCACTGTTCTGGAACAATGGGTCTTTGGACGCAATGGCGAGAGATCGTAGTTTCACTTTGATTTCTTAGGTTATCAGTAATATTTTACACAACTTTTATTTATCCCATGCTCACCTTACCGGTAAAATAAACCTTAGCGTTTCGGTAATGAATTCCTTCATCACATATATCCTTACAGTCAGTCGTTATTGTTATCACTCACATTGTTTTATATGTTATTATGTAGTCTAATCCGACCTAAATTAATTAGCATTACGAGCAACGAAAGAAAATACAGAGGGAGCGATTCCTGGAGCCCTGAAATGGGATTTTCTACTCAGTCCATGAAACGGAAGAAGAAGAAGTAGCCTACTTGTAAAACTTCCTTACCCATTAGTTTTGTGGATAACTACGAGACTTAATTGCGCCCGTATAATTTTATCGACCTAGGTATAGAGACAAGGTTCATTCGAGCGATTAAAATCGATCTTAGAGAAATAGAGTGTGACGATGTGGACTGCATTTATCTGGCTAATGGTACAAATGACGAATGTAAGTTGGTAGTTCTTCAAGAACTTTGCTCCCTGGAATTATTTTAATGCAGATGACACAAAACAGGGCGCAGATAAACTAGAACTGCATTACTTGATGCATTTTTCTTTGAATATTATTACTGCCCACCGCATTGCTGAAAATTTGTGTCAACAATAGAGTCTACTACATTAACACAAAAATTCACTAATAATACAATTTATATCTTTTTGTAGTATTCTGCGACTTCTGATTATTACTTTTTTATCACATGTTCCCACCCTGAAATTCTAGTCGTACTTTTTATTCCCACATTAATATAGTTCCCTAATTCTTGTAGCTGATTTTTGTAGTTATGGTCTACTTATTTTATAAGCACATAAAGTACAAGATGCACTTTTAGTATTGATGCAAACATTTTTAAATAGGTGGTTATTGCTTGATATATTCATCTATTTATTCTTAACACATTTAACGAAAATGTTTCAAATACATAGGTTATGCAGTGTCTAAATGGAGAAGAGATGATTATTGAAGTGACTCAGTTGCATCCTATTATACCTCTTCTTTGACGTAGGCCTCCTGCCTTCCTCCAATGGATTTACAGCCAGAAACGTTAAGGGTAACTGACCTTCGTTTATGACAATTTAATAAAAGTATTGATCTAAAAAGAGAAGAAAACAGCAATCAATGGAATATATTTTCAGAGGAAAGTACTAATAATATTCTGGATTAAACACTTTTCGCCCAACAACATCATTCGATCGCCCTCAGTTTTATAGAAAATTTAACATAATTACTAAAGGTGGCCTTTGCTTTGCATCTCAACGGTCCTCATTCACAGTTCATTATTTTATCATTATTCAATAAGATACGTCAGCGATGCTTACTTAACCTTTGCTCTGGAAGTCATTACAACATACATTCCACACGTTCGTTACAAATTAGATCAGTTGGTACACCTACCTTTAGACGTACACCACTAGATGGCAACAGTTTTCGAGAATCATTCGATTGCAATTATTCTCGTCTATTGATCGTTTCACACTTCACTTCAGTGAACATCTGTGTGATTATCTTGTATTAAGTAATACGCATTTATAATGAAAGAAATACTCTGTAACTTTTGATTTTTACGTGTTTAATATGTTGCTACTTTATTGTACACTTTTGTAATATAAATTAATTCGCGTGATTATTTGGCGCCAATTCGTTCGAATTTCTGACCAATAAGATTCAGGTATTATGAAACGTACGAAATCAACCTCTAGAGAAACTAGAAGAAAGGCAAGTGCTGGTATGACGCAGGAAAATTTAATATCAGTGCTGAGTAGACACTGAGGTGAACAGCTTGTGTTATGAGCGCGGTGTTCGAGTGTTTGAAGTGTGTGTATTGTGAACGTGTGTAGTTTTGTTACTTGAACAGCCTACGTTGTGTTTTGTTCATTATTATTATAAGAAGACGCATTGAAAATTATTTCTGTTTATAAAAATTTGATTCTGTCTACTCTATTTAAGATCAGTCTTGTAAGGAATCTTTAAGTGAATCTTGTTGAGGAAGTTTTAATATATTCAGTGACAATGAAGTTGAGTGTAATTTCTGCAATAGTACTGATTGGTAAGATTGCACAAGATTACTCGTTACTTGTGATACTATACTTCACACATACATTTTTAAGCTCATAGTGACAGATATCAGTTGCCAGTATCATTCTCAGCAGTAACTTCTGAAGTTCAAATATAAAACAATATTCAGTAGTAAGCTCGAATAAACAACTTTCAGCTGTCGAATAAACATCATTAAAACTACATGAAAATCTGCTCGAATTACCTGCCTTTTAAATATGACGAATACAGTTTTAATTTTGTATTAAGCCCTGTGGTTATTTCAGCTGCGAATTTTCTGTATATTTTCTAGTTTTTACCTCACAGTGGCTTGTGTTTCCACAAAGGCACTTAATACATGTCAACATGGTATGGAATAATCCAATTTCTTACATATTAGGATCAAAATTTAGATTTTATTTTACTAGTTTCAGAATGCAATATAGCTTAACCTTTGCCAAGGAGGCAATGCTAAAAATAGCAGTAATACCTATTGCTTATAGGATCACAGAAACCATTAAAATTCCAATGTGAGTTCAGTTCAGGTTACAGCTTGCTACTATATCTGACTGTTTCAGGTTTCAGTTACAGTTATTGTATTAACATACATCGGTCTAGCCTACCTAACTCCATCTGCCTAATTCTTTCGCTTATTCATGTCTGAATTCCTTAACACAGCCTCTCTTTTATTTCATGGCGTAGGCTTTGTGGCATATGCCTTTCTTCTTCTTCCTCATGTTAAAAAAGAGAGTGAAACAAAAAGCCATGTTAGACACTCCAGAAGTTTATACTTTCGATATTTATTTTGGAGAGTGAAAATGTATTTCATATGCATCATGATTGCAGTGAATTGTTTTAAGATAGGCTAAAATCTGTTCTGCATGAAGGGATTGATGAAAATCACAAACCTTTTGAGGTATCATGAACTTGACAAATATGAAACTGTGGTGAGAGAAGCAAGTGGACTTTTAATGGAGAAATCTAAAACATTTTTCAATTGAAATGTGCTCTGTGGATGGTAGAAAGCTGTCCCACTATATGCCACTAGTTGGAGTTGAGTGGTCATTGTCACGCCCCAGCTACACTTTACCCCTGGGAAAGGACCCCAGTACCCATTGAACAAGAGGCTGGGTGGGCTGCAGAGCCAGTCTGGACACAGAGGCCAAAGGAAAAATCCTCTGCCTCTGTCGGGGATCAAACCCTGGTTGTCCTATCTGTATCTATTCACTGAGCTACCCTGATGGCAGCGTAAGAAATATGTTTATGCTTATTTATTGGCATTTTGAAGAAACATGAGTTCAGTAATTTCCATTAATGATGATTGTAATGACAGTTAGAAAGCCTTCTGATATTTGTCTGTACATGCTGTTTATTATCAGGCAGTATATGCACCTGTGAAGTATCTTTATTAATCAGCATGGTTGTGCTATAACTCAGACAGTCATATGGGCTTCTTATGATAAGCCTCAGGCTCATGTGCAGGGTACTCAATGTGGAATTTATGGTGGACAGAGTGGTGTTAGTGTAGGCTTCTTTTTCCTAGTTCTTCAGTTTCTCCCTCTTAGTATTATTCCATCATTGTGTTACATCCAGTTGTATCATATGGAGGATGGGCTCGTTAGCAGCAATTCCTTTTTAACAGGAACAGTAACGTATGTAACATACTGGTAGAAGGTAATTATTGGTCAATAATGGTATTCACATTTGAAACTACAGTAAGAATCAGTCATATCTTTGACTTTATTATATATTTTTATATTAATTTCTTCTGGCTTCATGAAATTCATATAAATATTATGCATTTTATGGGATTTTGCAGTTTTATGTTCTGTAAATTTCATTTTTCCATGGTATTCACTTACTGGCTAGTGTGTTAAGAATTATCACAGTGATGTAGATGTAGGGTAGGCAGTGTTTAAAATGATACAATTTTGTACATCTAGCATCGTGTCATTGTTGATCACTGGCAGGATGTTGAGTTATAGGTGCCAATAGCAAATTTATCAGGTACTGTGTGGAAAGGTTGTTTAATGTTTTAAATTTTGTTATGTCATGTGATTCTAACAGTCAGTGAGTGGTCATGGAGGATTTTGGACTCACAGACTTTATCCAGTTATGACTTAGAATTCTTAGATTTCAGAGTTTGGTCTTACTGTAATGAAGAACATGAATTAGAACTGCCATACTTTATTCAGTACAACTGAATGTCGTGGTCAAGTGGTTAAAATGCTTGCTTCATATTTGGGAAGTCCTGGGTTCAAATGTTGGCCAGGAAACCGCTATCCTGACTGAGGTGTTTGTGGTTTTCCTCAGTCTCTCCAGACAAATGCTGGGATAGTACCTAAAATTAGGTCATGACCACTTCCTTTCACATCCTTCCCAAAAAATAATCACTATTATTCTTTGATTTGATGCTATATAGTTTGAGCTACTGAAAAAATGTACTTAAATAAACTATAAATAAATAATATATTCATCACAGTGGGCAATTTTTGGTAATTCAGATGTATAACTTACAACAGCTTCATCTAGAACCTGAGAACATTGACTTCATGTAATATACTTGAATGATTACGCACCACAGTTCACTGTATGGTTAATGTTCTTCACCCACTCTTCATTTATAATTTATCAATAAACTTGTAACTTTGTTCCTCAATAAATCCTTATTATATCTCTAAGTCATTTAATATACCTTACTTAGTTATTGATCGGTAAGGTCTTATTTCTGTACTAACAAAAGTGTGGTGGCATTCTGAAGTTTCTTCTCATTAAGAAGATAATTTCCTTCATAGAGACAGATACCCCATATCATGTACACTTAAGGCATTTTATAGAAAATCTTTTGGATACAGAGCTGATTATGTTATAGGTTCACAAACTATTTTCATAATTTATCTGTCATAAAAATCTAAAATAAAAGTATGAAAACCTCTGGCATTTTAGTAAAGACATATTTATCAGGAGATCCCAGGTTTATGATCAGCTGTTGCATTTGTGATGGGGTCATACGAGGTGCGATCGGAAAGTTTCCAGACTGTGTCAATAGAGGGCGAACCGGATGTAGTACGAGCTTCTGCCTTTAGGGGGTGCGGCCTACATTCATAGTGAATCAGTGTGCCAGCCGGCATCATCGAATTAGCATTTGTTTCTTAGTTACGGGCGTTTTGGTAGTGCATTACACCAACCCTCCTGCGATTTCGGAATGGCGTGTGCATCAAATTTTGCCAAAGACTCGCCAAAACGGCTACGGAAATCTATGAAATGCTAAAGTAAGCATTTGTGGAGTCCGCAATGGGTCGTGCACAAACTTTTGTGTGGCATTCACGTTTTAAAAATGGCCGAACCTCTGTCGATGATGACGAGCGTTCTGGACGACCATCTTCGAGCACAACGCCCGAAAATGTTACGAAGATTCGGCAGGCCATTCACGAAGATCGACGTCGTACCATCAACGATTTGTGCGACATTGTTGGGATAGGCTATGGGACCTGTCAGCTGATTCTAAAGGAAGAACTCCACATGCGACGCATCATGACAACGCGCCAGCGCACACCGCCCTCAAAGTTCGGCAGTTTTTGGCCTCAAACACCATGGCCGTCATCCCGCACCCTCCTTGTTCGCCGGATTTAGCTCCGTGTGACTTCTTCCTCTTCCCAAAGATGAAAATTCAGCTAAAGGGAAGGAGATTTGAGACGATAGAAGAGATTCAGGCAGAATCGCAGATGGTGCTTGACAGGCTGACAAAGAAAGATTTCCAGGGATGCTTCCAGGCTTGGCAGCGGCGCTGGGATCGTTGTGTTCACTCCCAGGGGAACTACTTCGAGGGTGATGGATGAATTTAATACCTGAGATAAGTGTACGGGTTTTTATAGGCGCAGTCTAGAAACTTTCCGATCGCACCTCGTATATGCTGGAGAAGACCTACCTAATTGAAGATGACTGTTTGAAGTGCTGATTACTGCCTCTGTCATCAGGGCAATGCCCGAATGGCTGAGGCAGTAAGCACCTCCTGAATGTCAATAAACTTCTACTAGAGTACATGGTTCAATAACCCAGAAGACTTGTACTTGTTAACAGGAGAACCTGAACTCACTTCTCAGTTTCTCTGCACCAATCTATGTTGGTGATTATATACCTCCCAATTCAGCATTTGTGAAGACACTGACATCTTTGATCTTTGTAATTGACCTTCATATTTTGAATTATATGGTCACCACCCAATACCGCTAGGGTGTTCCGTGACCATTGCCATACCAACCAAGCTTAATAAATACTTAGAATGGACTATAACTGTTAGTGTGGTTTGTGCTGTGAATATAAAATCACATTTATTATGACTGGTTCTAGCTACATGGCATTGTAATATGAAATTTAAGCAGAGTAGGAAAACAGACTTAAAGTGAGTTTCCTATACAGAATATCCATGTATTTTTTATAATGCTAATCTTGACTTATCTACGTAGTGTGATTTGTTTGCCTAAGCAAGGCAAAGTACAGTCTATGTCACTTTGTTCATTTGACATGATCTGTTACAGTGTTCACAACTGGTGGTCTGCAGACCGCTGCTGCTCAGTGGGTTAATTTATGCTGGACTATATATAATTTTCCACAGCAACTAACTAGTTTGAAGATGACTGTATTCTGGAATGTAGTACCATATAGTCTAGTAGTTGTTTACCAGAATTTTAGGGGTGCTTGGTTGTCCACGCTGAACTTGCAAAAAAATGTTTATAAGAAGTCTTAGCAGAAGTTTGCATTCAAATTTGGTTTTATTAAAATTTTGCACATGTTAATATGTGTAATGTACTTATTTTGTGATATTGTTATATTTATAAAGCTATGTAAAATTACATATTTATTGGTTTCTTAATTGACCAGGTGTCTTTGTATTCAATGTTATATCATGGTAGCCCATTCTCCTTGAGCCTATGTCATGTAAATAGAATAGAATTTATTTACATTTTATAGATCCTTCATAGGCCCAAGCCAGGGGTGTAGTACATGTCATAGCACAGATACATTGCTTGTTTATAATGCAGATATAGATTACATAGTTATGACGGTGAGCTGCAGTATTACCACAAAAACAATTATACAAGAAGGCATAACCACTGTTGCTTACATGTGATTATAATGGCTGAGAATTTTTGGTTGAGGAGGAGTGAAATAGGAGATACTCTTTTAGTGCTGGCTTAAACTTCTTTATATCATGATTCAGACTTTTTATAGTGGGCAAAGATTAGTGAATAGCTTAATTTCATTGTAATAAACTCCTTTTTGATATTTACTGTATTTAGTGTTTGGGATGTGAAGGTGTGAAGTTTGTGAAGGTTATATATGTATCTTTACTTATATTGTGGATATCTAGGTTTGTTTGAGAATTTTCTGTTTGTCCACTACAAATGATTATAATGAGAGCAAGAATTTGCAAGATAGTGGAATAAATTAAATTTCCTAAACAATTCCCTACATGACACTCTCCCTTTAGTGCCTACCATTACTCTAATGATACTTTATTGCTGTCTTTTGAGTTTCCCTTGAAAATAATTCCATATGACATGATTGAATGGAAGTAAGCAAAGTGTACTACTTTTAAAGTTTCTGTTTTCATTCAGTGATGTGACAGTCCCCTCATAGCATGCTTAGTTTAGGCATAATGTATTGAATGTATGTTTCCCAAATGAAGTTATTGTCAGTTTGCAGACCAAGAAATTTTGTTGTCTTTTTTCCTTCAGTTATTTTTATTCTCATTCCCTATACATGTATTAATATAATTTTTGTTGTAGTACGAAATTTTCATGACATTTGCTTTGTCAGAATTTATTGCGGATTTATTGGCTTTAATTCATTTGCTCAAGCTAGCAAAGACATCTGTCATGCAAATCTGGAAACAATTTCTGAATGTGAAATAATAATAATATTAATGTTATCTGCAAAAGGTATGGGTTTAGACTGATAGTTAATGGTTGGCAGTAAATCATTGATATATATATGAGAAAAAGCAGAGGACTGAAGTTTCAGAATGTCAGATTTTGGGTTCTCATGATGATGAGTATTTAGATGACTGTCTTCTGGGGTGTTATGCCATCTGGTCTGGCAGAAATTGATAACATTTCAGAGGTGTTTACTGTCTCCGGATGATGAAGGCAGTAACCACTTCTGAAACATAAATTTTTACCAGACTACATGCACATCATCTCTGAAAACAGTAATCTTATGTGAATTTCAGTTCTTAATTTATACTGGTATTTCCTAATTCTGGAAAGAAGTTTATTCTTCTGATATAGATCAGTTAATTTTCCCCATAAGAATATATTTTCCATTGATGAAAAAGTATTTATATTGTTCTTGAATTAATATTCAGTTGGATAAATTAATTGGGTTCAATGCCACGTTTTTCTGTGGTGCTGGTTCTTCAGTAATAATTACACTTTTTTATGACATGTAGTCTGTGTGTCAACTTTTAATTATAAATTCTTTATAAAATATTTATTGATTGTTACAGTTCAGTACATTTTGATTGGATCAATAAACACACTATTTTGCTGTAATTATATAATAGCCCATGCAGGTCACATGTGTTGTAACTCTGTCAGTTGTCTCTCAGCAGTCAAAGTGCAAGTGTGTCTTTTTCACAAGTGCAGTAAGTGTTCATTGTCAAATACTTTCCGGAATCTTATTCCTACTTAACGTGCCAGAATGTGTTTAGGGATACATTTCCTGATTCTGCTATACCAAACAGATTGACAGTATCTTTTCAGGTAAACTGTTTTCATGATGCAGAAAGTTTGTAGGACAGAAAGTGTTCCATTATATCAAACATGAGAAAAAGAGTCAATGCATGCACTGCTGAATGCTGTAGCTATTTCCATCACTTACTATTAAATTGTTTTTGTTTTCTGATTTCATTCTAATTTACTTTTTTGCAAATAGAACATGTGTCCGAAATGGATTCCTTGACTTTTTGATCACTGTGCATAAGTTTCAAATAAAGTAAATTAATGCAACTCAAAGCACTACTTTCAGTTTTATTTGCATTTCTGAACTGGACCACAGTAGAAATATTTTAGTCCACTGAGGTTTTCCCTTTACTCTTAACCTTATTCTGTCTTCTGGATAGTTCACTATTCCATGTAACATCTTTTTAACGGTTTCTTAACTAATAACAATGACTTCATTTCTTTTCAAGGGAGTACGGTCTTTGCAAAAATTGGTGATTCGTCTTCACAAGCCCCAAATTTACAAGATCTCAACTTTGGTAACCTCCCAGGAAATTTGTCAGTGCCTAGCAATCTTCCTGTCAACATCAGTCATGTCCCAACTGTGGAGGAAGGTGAGAAGATATTTGAAGAGAAGTGTAAGAAGTTGGGACATCCAGAGGCTTACCAAGCTGCTCAGGTATGTACAAGAATCTTTAGAAGAATCATTTAGTATTCATTCTGTATGTTAAAATTATTTAAAAAGGACTGAATATATTCAGATTGTTAGCAACACTTTTAAATCCTTAAATACTTGTAGAAATATGCAGGGGCAGACTTCAGACTTTTGGGTTTGATATTTTCACTTTGCATTTAAATTTTAAGGATAGACTAGTTTAGATTAAAATGGATTTGCACTAACAGCCCATGCATTGTGACTGCATCATGTATCTATGATTTAACCTTGTAGTAGTCTTGCACTTTAAATGAAGTGCAGCATTTTGTTTAATGGAGCATTATGATAATAACATGGTTCCATGAAGTTAAAAAGAAAGATAGCTAACTACCCCTGGGTTACCCATTATGCAGTTTAATGCAGATGAGTAAAAGAGAAGCAACAAGAGTACTTAACTTAATTGTACAGGATATTTCTTGAACAGTGGATAGTTAATGAGGTTGAGATTTTCTGTTGTTAACCTGAAGGTTCATTGCCATCTTCACAAAATCCTATTGTGAGTCATTTCATTCCATGCCATAGCTTCACAGTCTGTTTTTTTAAGATTAAATTTGTCATCATCTTGTGCATTTATTGTTACTCCATCATCTGATCCATTTTATTTGATGTCAAGTGAAGAGTAAGGCAAGAATAGACCTGTCTTTTCACGTAGATGGAAAATTATTCTGTTGTTCTGTTTGGCAGTAGTTTGTGAGAAATACTAAATTGTAAGATAAAAGATAGCATTTTCTTTATTCTCCCATAAAGATAAATTGTTATACTGTAATATTGAAAATGACTTACTCTTTCATATTATTCAGTATGAACTTCTTTGGGACTACTTCCTTAAAATACTGTGATGATGCTTCAGTGTCAGGCCCACCCAATAATTTCCCTGTTTCTTGTTTATTTCATGAATTTGTTCTTGTACCATTTCTGTAACTTTTAATACAAGGACAGTTTAACCAAAATTTTAACTGGCATAAAAAGTTATCAAAATACATTTTCATATTTATGAATGTGTCCAGTGCATACCATTACTGGCATTTCATTTTGTATGTAGCAGGATTTTTATGTTTACTTTTAAAAAAAGATGGTTTCATAAAGCTGAAATAAAGTGAGGGGAAATTATTCCAGAGAATTAAGACAGTAAGAGGACTGCATCTGCTTTGGGAACTATATATTACACATTTTATAAGGTACTTTACAATTGGTTGGCAAGACATGTCTCCTGAATTTAGTAATGTGTTTTTGAGATTTGTACCTGGTAAAAATGTGGTTCTCCTACAGTGATTACTCATATGTTTTATTTATTTCATGATTCTTTATTTTATAGTCATTTTTCTTTTATGTTGCTGCAGGCTGGGAAAGAGGAGCTACTAGAATGTTATAATAATCTTGTAAATGTAACGGAGCTTCAAGCAGAGGTGGAGAAGGCCAAACCTTCTGGTGACCTGGATATTGTATTTCGCAAATATTGCAGGTAGATTGTATATAGCATGAATGAACTTGGGATTTAATATATGGATAGAGATGAGGTACTGGATTATCATTCCACCTAAATTAGTTGTCTTTATTTACATTATTACATTATTATTGTGTTCTTGTGTCCCTCTCTTGTGCTATATCTGTAATTAGCCTTCTGGCTGTTGAAGCAGCACTCTAATAATAAGGAATTTAAGTGAATTATATATTTTTTAAAAGTAATAGTGCTTCTAGTGCCAAATTATGGTTTTATGACATGTATTTTTATTCATTTATAGTTTATTCAAAGATGCCTTTTCAATAGCTTATACTATATGGTGTCAAATGAGGATGATAGTGAATAGTGATTTGGAAGAAAGCGATCATGACCTAATTTAAGGTATTATCACAGCATTTGCCTGGAGGGACGGAGGAAAACCACAAAATCCCAGTCAGGATTGCAGGTCTCTTAGGCTGACATTTGAATACAGGAACTCCTGAATACAAACAGGAGTTCTTTGCCTAAACATGTTACCATGAATGTTTGCATAAGACAGTGGGAAACACTCATTCTGCTGTCATAATAATTACTTCACACCTGAGTATCTTACAGAGACGAAAGCAAATTTGAAGTGTTTTCTCAAATGTAAAAATTCGAAGCCCCCCGTCACATTGTACAAGTGTGAATTATATTTTTTTGAATGTGAAACATGATTTGCATATGCTCCTCCATACAGTGTGATGTGCTCCAATATAAATATGTTTGCAATTTAATCATTAGTCTCATTTTGTATTTCAAACAGTTTAAAGATATGGGTCTCTTACTAATTGGAGTGATTTGCAAATATAAATTTGTGCTTTGGTTAAGAATTTTGAAACTGTTACATTAAGAATATGGCTGTCTTTTGGGTTGTTGCACCATGTAGCCTGGTATAAGTTTATGGACATTTCAGAGGTGTTTGATGCTCATCCTGATGACGGAGCCAGCAAGCACCTATGAAATGTCAGTAAACTTCTACCAGAGTACATGGCACAACGCCCCAGAAGACGGCCATCTTCATACTTTCTGCCATAAGAACCTGAATTCTTATCTTCATTTGTCTGTTGTCAGTATACTTTTTTCTCTTCATTTCTTTTGAGTGTGAGGTGACACCAGTCATTAAACTATGGCATTTTTAAAACACCAGAAAAAAGATAGTAAGTGTGTATGTGTAAAGAAACTTTAATTTGTTTAATTTATTTAATTGCAGAAAATCTCCACAATTGAAGCATTGTATCACCAATTTCACAGCCACTCTTGAACCATGTCTTGAAGAAAAGGAGAAGGAGAGCAAATACCTGATCCAGAACATCACTGATTCAATAATCAAGTTTGTCTGTTTTAAAGAGGGTGACCGGATTGCTTGTAAGTAATTTGTCAGTCCATTTCAGTGAAAACTTATTACAGAATTTTACCATTTTACACTGAAATTTTATTATATCAGTGTTTGTTTGCATGAGAGGACATGGTGCCAGTATGACATTCATTATACTGAAATTTTACTGAACCTGCCTTCAGTCTCTGTTAACTCACCCTGTTATCTGGTCATATGTTTAGTTTGTAACATACAGTGGTGTTATAATGCTGCACAGTTCCTTCAGCTTCACTTCAAACTCAACTGTGCTTGCTCATGGATTTTCGTAAGAGATTGCTGTTCTTGTAAGCTTGAGGGAGGGAGATTGCCTGTGTGCATGCGATTTAATGTGTTATTTCATAGCACATCCTTTTTTAAGTAATAATAGTATTTGCAAGGAATATGATACTTTACTAGCTGTGATGTCCTTTTTGTCCTATAGTGTTTATTGCTGAAGGTGGTCCAGAGTGTCTTAAAACAAATAATGAAGCTATACAGAGTTGTGTCAACAAAACAATCTCTAGGAATTTACCTACAGAGCCACTGTCACTCAACAATTTGCCATCTCTGGTCATTGAAGAAGAACAGTGCAGGTAAATTTCACTCCCCATCTTCCATTATGACCAGGATGTTATATTAATTCATTTTAAAGTTCTGTAGAATGTTGTATGGTCATAACATATTCTTGGAATAGCTTACTTTAGACCACATACCAAAGGAGCAAGGTTAGGCAAATTTGTTTTTGTAAATATTGGATCCGAAGAAATGTGATGTTTGATTTTATATTGTTAAAATGAGAAGATTAAAAATACAGTAAAGTAACTCGGCTCTTAAAACAGCTTTTACCATTGCAATTTTATGTGAAGATCCTATACTTTCATCATCAAATGAATTGGATTTAATTAAGTAATTAACTGCATGGCACAGAGTCTTCCTTGAAAAGATTATAGTTATGCAGCTGCTCAATAAATACCCTGTTTTTATGGAACCAAAAACTTAATTATTGCATAAACAGCGGCTGTTATTTTACTCTGTCCTGGGCAAGTTAAACCAGTTTCTTAACCCTCACAACATATTTGCCTAAGTTATACTTTATTTAGAGTCTGATGCCACACTTAATGATGAAATGCTGTCAGACCTGCTCTTAATTTTCTCCATATACACACTTACAATGTTTCTGTGTAGGAAACAGGGTTCTACTGAGATCCAATGTAATTATGCATCTCACTGTACACTTTTGTTTTGTAATTGTATACCTTAGTGGGGTTTTGAAGATTGTTACACATAAAAAACCTGATTTCTTTGTGTCTGATAATTACAAATTGAAATACTCTGAATCTTAAATATCAGTGCAGTTGTCATTAAAAGGAGAAAGAACATTTTTCTAGTATGCATTATTGCTATATGTATGATATGCTTGACATTTTATATAAGTGCAGTCCCAGAAGGCCCAAGTCATGATTAACATTCAAAGAGGTTTCTGTACTGTAAGTTCTACTGCACACAATTAGGAAAGGATTATCAGCATTTTTCCACATATTTTTTATTATGCATTATTTTGCTATTGGATTTCTCCATGAAAGATTTTCACTTTCACATGATTGCTGACTCTGACATTATAACTTCTGTGTAGGAATATATTATGTGATCTTGCTACCAAATTTTATCTTCATTACAAATGTTTCTCTTCCTTTGAGTTTGAGTGTATGGATTTTTTCATGTCCATTAATTTTAATTTATGAAGTACTAATTAGATGTTTCATAACTCTTTTTTAAGTAACAGTTGATTCAGATATCAGATAACTTGATTTTGATTGTCAATGTCTTTGTTTTAAGTAATAGCTGTAAGCATGTTCACACAGTGATGTGATGCTTGAAATGTTTGTCCTTTTCACAGAGATATGACAGAGCTGCAGAAATGTGTTGTGAAGGCCCTGGAAACATGCACTGAACCTACTCCTGCAAATATTGTTGACAGTATGTTTAATTTTGTGCGTAAAATGACACCATGTGCCAAGCTCAAGTCTGATAATCATCGTAGTGGTTACGCAAGTGTAAAAGACAGTGCAACCACTAGTAAAATTACAGGAGTAACAATCTTAATATCAACATTTGTTACTGTTATTGCAAGAAAAATACAGCAGTCACTATAAAAATATTTTATAATGTTATTGTCTCAAAGATCAGACTCAGTTTTAATAAATACATTTTCAGTATAGCAGTTGAATTTTATAATAATTAAAATATTTTATTGTATCTTAGTTCTAAATATTTGTGCAGTATATCATTGTCATATGATCACAATGTGTTAAGTAATTTCTTATGTTAATATTTATGATAATGTTCAGTTTTTCCTTGAATCCTGCTACAATAAAGAAAGTCCAGTCTGAAAGGCTGTAACACATTGGGATAATATAAAGTAGAATTTTTTTTTGGAGGTAGTTGAAATATTGGTTTCTTTATGCACGCAAGGTTGTATTTTAGTTCTTTCCTATTGTTATCTTCATATTCTGTAAACAGAGTAGTTCACAAGGTAAATTGGTTTTTTACTGAATGGAACATGTGGGATTATAGTTCCATATGATTTATTTACATTTTATTCTTGGTTTATGTGTTCTTCATAAAGCATTTTTTCTGTTTTATATGAATCAGTGGTAGTTTTATTTAATAATAGTGTTATGTCCATACCTGCATTACATGAACCCCTCATTTACATTGGTCTCATATTTTAATGTTGGAGATGTGAGGGTTTAGAATATTACATCATGTGTCAAGTCAGTAGTTTTTAAAAGTGTCGATCATTAAACTACACCAGCTTCAGACCAACAAAGAATTCCCAACATATCTCAGATTATGTATATCTGGGATATCCAACTTATAATGAAACCTGCTATGACAGCATACTGCAGCAGCAGGGAAGTTATTGGGAATTCAGTCATAATGCAGAACATAGCCATTGCATGCTAATAGGTGGGTTCTAAGTTGCGTAGGATTCTCTGTATAAAGGTATATATTTTATTAATATGCATTGAATGCCTAATTAATGGTAGTGAGCTTCATGAAAAGTACCACATTTATATATGTGAATATCTGTTACATTACAGTCTGCTATTCTAAAATAAGTGTTTTCTTTGTTTGTTTTTGCATTCATATTTTTATATTTTTAGTTACTGTTCATTCCAAAATCTCTTTTCAATTTGTATTATATTCTCTTCTTTTGGCATTCATGTACTCAAGAAGAATGAGGGAAAGTATTAAATATATTATATTTGTAAGCATGTTCTGGCACCGTGATTTGATTAAACTTGAATCAGTGCTCAGCACTGTATGACTCAAAACAGCATTGGCCTATAATCATAAGTTTCCAGACATGTTGACACTAGTCACACTGTGCTTGGACCACTACAAATTGACAGCAGTGCTACTTTCTTCAGTACCATGACATTTGCAGGAGGAGCCAGGAATCTTTAAATCACACCATGTGCATAGCATGAACATCACTATGACTAAAAGAAAAAGAATTCTGTTTAAATTTAGTCACCACCCTATAAAAAGATCACTGTTCTAAAGTATTTTATTGCATGTTGATTATATTAAAACTGTTGGCATTACATTTTTGGTTTTTTTCCATTTATTTTATTTATTTATTTACAAGTTCCAAGAATCCAATAGTGGATATAGAACACGTTACAAACTCAAGTATAAAAACATAAAATACATACATTAAAAAATTACATCTAGACAAGCAGCGTACTAAATTCAAGACAATATAACTGAAAATCCTAAACAGTGAGTATATAGTAAGTAATGTCTCTGAATTGTAAAATACATTTATTTAATCATTAAAGTAATGCTTGCCAGTTACTTGAATTTCAAATTTCTGTGCCAGAATTTATCAATAATTCTCTTTTTTTCTCACAATTTTGGATAATGAGAAGAAAATAGCATTTGACAATGTTTTACAAAGGATTTATGCCACTATTGGATTTTACCTTATTTCATTAATTTAATTTTGTATTAACCACTGTCCAAATGATTTATAATCTGAATATTTAATGTGAACATTTAATTTTCTTTTTAAACAGAGTGTAAATAAATATTAAGATCATTTGTAAACATGTGTCTTTAATACGATAGTATTATGAAATCTTTTCTGGCATTTCTGTGATATGAAGAGTATGCAGAATGTTAACAGTACTCTACAGTCTTTCAGAGATGTAATAAAATTTATTTTAAATACAGGAATTTATTTTAGATATCTTGCAACCTTAAAATAAAGAAAATATAAACTTTTAACTGAAAACTTGAATTTGATATGTAATCAAGTGTGGGGATTTATATACATACCCAAAAAAGTTTCTATCTGCAAAGTTACTGATCATAGAAACATCTAGGAAAGTATAACATCTTATCTGAAATATCTAATAATCAGAAAATTTAAAGTGTGCTTTCATCATATGTGCTTTATTTTCTAGTAAGTACATTGTGAAAACTATTGTAAGCTTAAAACAGTGATTTATAGAAAGAAATGTTAATTTAAGTAAGAAGAGCTGTATGACATTTCTTACTAGTTACTACAGTTACATTATATGTGTATAATTTAGAACATCTGATCATTCACATATTATGTATCAGTCCATATGTTATCCGTTGTTATTTGGATCCAAAATATTGTATGCAGTTAATACATACTGCAGTCTGATGACCAAATACTCACACTTGTTAATAAAAACATAAAATTATACATTACAGAGTTTACAGATCCTACAAGATGAAGCACTCAATATAAATGAAAAGGAAGCTTAAGCATTTAGCATTTTTGTCTGTCTGATATCAAACTCAAATTTGCTTCATATTACTCACTTTTTAGGTGTCTATTAGGGTCATTATGTAGATGACTCTGTTGGCACAAGAATCAGTAAATTAAATTTCAAAAGTTGTGTCTACTCATGAACTTTATAACCATACCAGGAAGCAAGCTACAAACTTTAGTTCCTCAAATAAATAACTTCTTGTTTAGTAAGATTTCAGGTTTTCACAGTGGTGAGTATGAAGATTTCTGTCTTCTGGGTTGTTGCGCTGTGTAGTCTGGTCGATGTTAACCAATGTTTCAGAGGTCATACTGCCTCCGTCATCAGGGCAATCGCCCTGATGACAGGCAGTATGACCTGAAACGTTGGTAAACGTCGACCAGACTACACAGCGCAACAACCCAGAAGACAGAAATCTTCAACTTCTTGTTTGTTGGTTTTTATATCAAAGCCATTGTACATGCTTACACATTGGAATAGGATCCTCATTTACTGTTTCTCATTGTGATGTTTTTTATGTAACTTTATTTTACTCCATTTAAAGGTTTTGGAACTGTTATTTAAATCGCCTGCCTTCCATTAAGTTTTTATTTGAGAAAATGTATTTTGTAATGCTTTTCACTTAGTAAAGCACTGATTTTAATGGAAATAACTTTGCAATTGGGAAATAGTTCCCCACTACCAAAATAAAATTAACATGATTTGCTCACTGTGAGGTGCATAAATATGAAACATTTGGTGAATTTAATGTATGTATAGATTAATAGAAACTTGATTCAGGTGCCAATGATTTTATCCATCTATAATTAACTTTTCCTATGGTATAACTATTTTATATTTAAGTTCAGATGTTTTGAGAAAAAATAAAGGTTCCTACAGAAAGGTACAGTGACATAAACACTACTGTAATCAACAGATTTTTAATGTCCTGCCAGTGTAAGAACTCACAAATTGAAGTTTGAGTGTTTGTAATAAGCCCAAAGGTGGCCTATAATGAGTGTTTCACTTTCTGAAAAACATATGATTACAATGCTATAACATCTTTATACATAGTTTTGTAATAAGATTTATATTCTACATATACTCCACATTTAAAGCTTACAAGTGATTTTGACTTATTTCTATAATTTTGTAACCACTTTCTGTATATTCTTAGCAATTTATATGTATTACAATTAGGCCATTAGCCCTGCGACATGAGGTTCGTGGCCCCTGGGGATCCATACCTCCCACACTGAGAAATGTTTTTTACATGGACAGACAGTGTATGGCATCATGTCTGTATCATAACAAACTGATGAAGGATACTTAATTTACTTAGGAGTGTGATTACATAATTTTTTGTAAACCAGATCTTACTAAGATATTTATAACCATTATGTCTGTGACAAATTGTATAATATTTATCATATTCACAGTATCTATAATTTTATAAGGAAATCTTGCTTTATAGAATTCTGTTAGGAGATGAGATACTTTGAAACTTAGATCTCTGTTGTTTACAATTCCATTTTACTGAGCACTGTTTTTGCTTATTTGAAATACAGAGCATAAGTTTACAATATAGTAATGAATAGGACTGATTAAGTTACTTATACCCATAATGATGCATTTATTCACATGTTATTAGCATTTTCAAGTCATAGAATTACATTCCAGTCCTGTATCAGAATCAGTCCAATAATCCCAACAGTTTGAAAGTTCAAAACTACATTTATATTTGTCTGGTAGTCTTGTTACACAGTTTAATAAATAGACCTTAATGAGATCCTCTGTTGGATTCACCAGACGTTTGGAAAGTTATGTTTGAATTCAATGTAGAGTGTAGTCCAGTCATTTTTAAATTCTAACAAAATGTGTTTGACCTGTGAGGTGTCATACTTTAAAATATGTGTACCTCAAAGGGTTAAAAGAAGAAAAGGCAAGTGTGATTCTCTTTCTTAGATAATGAAGACAAAGGAATGTCTTTAAACCAAGGCAAATGTATTTCTACTTTGTTATTATGCAGTGTAGATTTTATAAAATTTTGTGTGTAATTTGTAATTTGGTCAATCTTACAATATACTATACCTTTTCTTGCATGTTATGATGTTGCTCAGAAAAATTTAAGTCTAATAACATACACACAATATTGTCAGTGTTTTTTCGCTGTGAAATGTTGATCTAGGCTGGCTGTAGTATTCAATCAGTGGAACATTTTATTACTTAGAGTAGCTTTTTATATGTAAAGGTCAGAGTATGACAGAAAATACTGTAGTAATTATTATAATTGAACTACCTGAAGTTTTTGTGGCAATTAAAATTTAATGGATATTTGGTGTCAGGGATCTTTAAAATTGCTTTTGCTCTTATTCTAAATCTGGTACTGCAAGAGCTTGAACTGAAGCAGAATACATAATTGTCTCCTTTAATAAGGTATGTAGTTCTCGTACTTTGATCTGTTTCAGAAGTCCTGAGTGTTTCTTTGGTTTAAGTGAGGTTTCATAATCTGCAGAGTACAACCAGTTGGTTATGACATAGGTTATGTGCTTTATGCTAAAGACAAAACTAATATTTGGTTTTTATATTTACATGTGGGAGGACAGTAATGTGTGAAATAGATCTCCAAATTTATGTTGGTGTTCAGGAATAGAGTCAGCTATCAGAAATTTAGAGTAATGATTGATCGGGGGAATAGTCTTTCTCAGACATTCTAAATTATGTATCTCCAAACTGCTCATTGTCAGATGTCATAGATCACCAAAATACAATTTACAGAGATAATCAATTGATAATGTAAGTCTAAGTTAATCAAACTGTGTAATCTTATAGGTGGTTACCAATATTTTGTAGGAATGAATCAAATGTATCTTTAGGATTGAAGTGAATCATTTATATAGTAGATTGGCCAATGAGAATGGGGAGGAGAGAAAGGTAAGGGTAAAGGGAAGTGAAGCAGGTGTGAAATAGGGCAAGTCCTAAAGAAAGCTCTGAAAAGGATGACCCTGTAAGGAAACCAGTAATAGTAAGTAGTGAAAGAGGAAAAGGTGATCTGTCAGGACAGCCTCCAAAGTTTATGGTAAACACAAGATTATATGATATTACAACCCATACCACAGCTGACATCGTCACCATTGTCTGATATTAAATTTTTACAGCTGTGCAAATAATATTTCTTTAAGTTTTGTAGTGCATTACATATTTCTTGTATCTGTTGGGAAGCTTGAATATTATCAATGAGGTATACACTGTCTTATTCTTTTAGTATTGTACAGATATTTGCTATAAGTTACTGAACTGATGTACAACAAATAATAAGATACGATTGTTGTATTATACACTATTTATCACTATTGAAACATACAAAAAGGAAGAAGGTTGTTTTTATAATGATCATGATTTCTTAGTGGGAGAATATTTTAAATGTTCTGTTTCATGTTAAGATAATCCCGAGTCTAGTCCAAAATGTTGGGCATTGCTTGCCACTGCAAAATTAGGGACATTTTCTCATTGATACACAGATGATAAAGGTTAAAGATAATTTTCAAGCCATGGACTTAGATATCTGCTTACTTCTGTGGCAGAAGTAGCTGCACTCATGATTTGATGTCATTCAAGTCTGATATATAAGTGAGAGGGGGCAGGAGGATTATTAAAGTAAATTTCTATTCTGGAATGTGTAATAAATAAAAGTGCCTAAAATAATTTGTTATTGTTACCCTCTCCTGTCAGAAATGAAAACTTTTGAAGTAGTGGTATGGTAAGAAAAGTGCTGGTCATTGAAATTCTATTTCTTTGCCAGTATTGGCTAAATTACCCTACAGTGGAACAAATGACTAACCATATGCTTTTCATTTACCAGAAGATGCTGTCAATTATGTATATGTGAAATATGATATCTATTTGATTCATTTAATTTAATTTGTTGGTCACAATATTCTCTTAAATTGCCACATTATCTGTAATGTTATAGTATGGTATGTAATGAAATGGGTTCAGAATCCAGACTGAAAAAATGTTTTTGTACTTGAAGTTGGAAGAACGAATTTTCCTATTTTTATGACAAGAAATAAAGTGACAAGATCAGAAAGGGTTCCAGTGATACTTCAGGTACACAGAAGTGTTCTGTGGTCTGTTAATTTGGGAAACACTGTAATTTATGAGGTGATGAAATCAAGGAGGATATGAAGATTAGGACTTGGGGGGGGGGAGATATTAAATTCGTGCAAGTGTTTATTTTGAGAACCTGAAAGATTGCTCACGAGATTAAATGCTTACAGCTTGGCATTTAATGAAGCTTTAAAAACCATGAGTTGGCAGTGTTACTTCGGAAGTTTTATTGGGTTTTTCATCTGTCATTGAGACTACTGCAGGTTGTTAAACGAATTAGATATAATTCGTTACAGAGACACAAGGCTAATTTTCACATTATAATTAAATTAGTCATCAATTATATATAGCATAACACTCGCTCCTGCCAATTTAAGAGAACACATTGCGCAATGTTGAGAAATGTTACAATTTCAAACGTTGGTAGGAATATTGTGTCTATGGTTACGCCACCCAGAATCCTTTGCGCGATTATTGGCCGTGAAGGCTGGCTTTGCATGTTGTGAGGAGCATCATGTTTATGAGTTTTTGTGAAATTTTATTTATATGTCAAGTATTAAATATACGTAGGCCACAAACTATATTGAATTGTTCACCGTCTTGATTAAGTGTACATTTTAGGCCAGTTTGGAATTCTAGAAGTCATGCCGAAAGGAAAGCGAAAGGGAAAGTCAGGTGAGTGCCATGCTTTCAAGACCTTGGTGTAGGAATAGAACATTATGGCCGATGACTCCACGTTTTGAGAGGTATACCATATGAACATATGGCAATGTAATGTATGTGAGGTTGATAATAATGCATTATATGATTTATTGCAGGGCTATAGCTGGTCATTACCCTGTTGATAGTTTGAAAGTAAACCACGTCCATGTTTGGAATTTTCTAAATATTATTTTTCACGTTTGTGGTAATCGTTTTGGAAAAAAGGACATTGAGCATTGGACAGTTAATTTTATTTGTGAAAAAAATAATTACATACGCGAGGAATAAGAATTCTGTGGGAGATAAGATACATAGTGTAGACATTACAAGAACTTAGATGCGCGCACCATATAGTCATTCGGTATCTTAGCATTCTCAGTAATGTAGTAATTTAATATAGTCTCGTGTATGTAAATTAATGTCTTCAGAATTAGTAATTGACATGACTTGAACACCAAGGTCAACTGTGAAAAAAGTTTAAAATTTGAGATGGAGAAAATCAGAATTTAGGTGTATTTTGACATATCTGTGCTTATGAATCAAGAACATTCATCTGGTAGTACATAAAACAGTAAAGTAACCTATATAAATTTTAACTGCGTCATAGATTTGTTACAGCAGTTGTAGATATTCAGACTGTGATATAAATTTAATTGATGTCAGTCATGCACAAATGCACTATAAATGTAGGACCCAGAATATACATCAGAAATTAAAATAACATTCGTGTCAATTTGCACACTGCCACTGGAATCAGAACTACATGGCATAAATTTGTGAATGTTACATAATATTATGCAAAGATACAGTACCATCAGAATAATATGCAGAAAATTGTAGGTGCTGTCATGAAAATGTTAGTTGCCATAGTGACCTGGCACCTGACGCTAGTGCGCCTATGACATAGTAATATTAATACCAATACATTTGTCTTACAAGCGAAGTAATTATGTTATAAAATTGTTGGAAAAGGTTGCCGAGTATTAAGTGAAGGTACATTTTAATGGTTTTGTAGTAAGAATGGACAAACGTATAGAGAAGAACATGCAGCCAGTAGTATTGCATCCATGACACTTCAACACACATGAAGCACTATTTTGTTTCAGATTCTATAACTTGTCAATAATACAGAACCAGAAACATGAGCTGATGCTTCATGAATTGTCAGTAAGCATTTTTGGGGTCTTAACAGCATGCAAATTATGAATGAAAATAATAAAACAGATGAAATATTGTAGAAATAAAATATATTGATATGATTGAGGGAACTATGCTTTATAAATCTAAATAAATTTACCATGACCTCAGCCATCTAATGTTCATTTTATGCTGTCTCTTTTTCTAGCACTTATGATTCTTTATTATTTATAGCTTCAGATTATTCTTCTTACGCAAGGGAAATGATTGATACACAATTGTAAATGTGTTGTGCAATAGTTAGTGCTTTCACTGCATCCTGTGTTGAACTGTATAAAATATTTGTGCACATTATGTGGGACATTGCATTTTATCATTCTGTTACAAATCTAATTTGTTCTGGAATTTCTTTTAGCATTTGTTCAGAAGTCCCGTATAGATGCAATTGGACTAACATCTGATGAAGATTCTGTCAATGACAATGCAAGTGTCAACAGTATTGTGTCAGAAACAAAGAGCATTGCCGAAGAAGGTGAGTTATAAGCCCTATAATTCACAGCTTTCTTTCAACTTTTTTCACATTCCATAGAAACAAATTGGATTGCTACAGAGGTTCAGAGCAATGCCTAATATCTGAAAGGGATCCAAAAATTTAGCTGATGTGCTATGGCTAAGGACTACATTTTAATGTCAGTTCACTTGCAATGTGGTCATAAGGGAAGCCATTTATTGAAGTGCAGCAGGATTCCTGGAGTATATGTTTTGAAGGTGAAATCATGTAATGCTATCTCTAATATTAATACTAGTATAGTTGTTTTAGCTTTTCTTTATGTAAGAACCTATTCCATAAATTATACAGAGCATGTGAATAGTAATAATGAAACATTTCTGAGATTATTTCAGTCTCTGTAAATTTAATATAATTATATGAAATTCTTTTTCAGTTATTTTGAAAGTTATGATATTCATTATACTTTGTTTATAATGTATCATGTGTAAGATTTCAGATGTGTTTGCCCTTGAATTCTGTAACACCATCTGTGCCTGCAATATATACCACTTGTATAAACAAATGGAAAACCACTCTAATGTAATGGATCTGTACACAGACTAACAATTATTGATACCCTCTTGTTATTTCTTAATTTTTATTATTTTTCACCCATGTCAAAGGAACTTTGCCAAGAAGTTAAATTGTTTTGTTTTTTACCATTTTGCTCTTTCCATCACATTACATAAGGTAGTATCCAAAGAGAAGTTGATAAAAATGGGTTTCACCATTCAATTTCAAGTACCATCACTGTTATGTGCCTTCCCATGACATCTGGTAAATAATTACATCTCCTCTTGAAAATTAAATGTTTATTTACTGGCAGTAATTAAATTTAAAATAATATTGAAAGAATTTCTCCTGGCCCACACTGTTTATGCCATAGAGGAATTTGTACTACTAAAACTGACTGACCATTTGTTTGTAAATTTTGCATATGATTTTATATTTGTGAATAAGTGCATGCAATTTTATGCATGTGGAGATTCTCCAATAAGATCATATTTTTGAATGTAGTGAATTTGTGGGATGTGTCTAAATGTAATGTAAACTGGATAAGCAATTGTTAATAATGCGAGTGTATGCAGTTTAGTCTGTTGGTGTATTCTGTTCTTAAGAAATGTTTATATTGCATTTGTATTTTCTGGCTATGATGTATTTGTCTTACAGTTTGTTTCATAGGGTCTATGGGATGCGTCTGTGTGAGTTACCATTTGTTTATCCTGTCATTTATCATCTGCATATTTATTATCATGCAATTTTTGCTATCTAGTTATGGTGAAATCAGTGTCAGAGGTCAAGGAATGTCATTCTTTATTTAAATGCAAAATACTGTATGTTTGAATAGTACATGCAGTCTCCAGAGTAGTGCAGACTGTACACAAGTGGTTATCCATTACTGATGTAAAATCAAGAGTATACTGTCTCTCTCTTGCTCTCTCCTCCCACTACCATCATTATGCTCTTATTAGTGATTATACTATAGCTGCATGTATGAATCATTAGGATTTGGAAGAATTTTGTGAGTACATTTGGTAAGGGCAATGAATATGCATCAAAATTGTATTAATCATATGGCAGCTGCATTTGTTAAGTAGCTAGTGGGTTTCTATTATATAAAACAAATTCTTAGTCTTAGCATTAAATACAGAGTACTTTTGTAGAGCAGATTTCAAATATGTTCTTTAAGATTTTGTGTCCCTGTTCTTGATTTTCACTTACTGCATTAAAATGCTTTTGGTGATAACTAATCTTTGGCATTGCATAAAATGCTGATCTTTTGGTATTCCTAGAATGCCTATGATTTACATGTAATGCTTAGGAAAAGTAAAAACGATGCAATAACAATCTGTTCATTGATACTGACAGCTGACGGACATTGTGTAAAAAATGCCTAGGAATTCTGTTGAAGTACAACACATGAGATGTTTTTTTGTAACAGTGTTATGGTAAATCTGCATTTTTTATTTTACCTTAGTAAGTTAACGACCACTAATTGAATTACAAACATTCATAACTACATTATTGCAGGAGGCGATGAGGTGGATGAACAGACACAGGAAGAGGTATTTGAAGAAAAACTGCGAGAGGCAATTGATGGACTCAATCAGAAATCAGCACAGGGTCGAACATTATCACTAGAATCTGTTACCAAGGCATTCATAAAGAAGTGTATACCGGATTTTGTGTCTGACAGGTATTGTTTGTCATTCTGACTAGTGCCTGAGATTGAGTTATCTCTTCCTAAGATGTTTCCGCTGCAGATGGGTCATCTGTCAATCGAGCCTCTTCATTTATTTCTTGTATTCCCACAACTCATTATTTTCTTCCCATGAAGAAATGTTTGTGTTGAGTCAGTAACATATTACTTTTTACTGAAAATAGGAAAATAAAATTATCATTTGCGCTGATTTTTTTTACATAAATCTGTTTGATAAACTTCTGAGGTCTTGTTTTTATTTCAATTTTTGTATAGAAGCATGTTAGAAAGTGGGTGGTGTGAAATGCTACAAAAGTCACAAATGTTATATGGAATTGCAATTTGTTTTACCTTTGCATGCCATTTTAGTATAAAAATTTATCAGAATATTATAACTCACGAAGGCATGTCATGTGAAAAATATGACAGCATTTTTTTTTTCACGTGGCATGTATTGCATCTTTCTGACTTGCTGTAATCTCTGTCCCAAGAATATCAGTGCCATGCATTATTTCTTGGACTTAGAACTGAGTTTTTCATGTTGTCAGTAATGTCTGCTTCCAGGCCTCTGAACACATTTTCATGAGAGGATTTCAGTGTTTGCATGCTCTTGTAAATGATAATTGATATCAATTTTTTCTCATATAATTCTATTTTGATTTTCTTTATCACAAAAGTATTGTATTTACATGAGAAGTCACACCCCCTGCTGCATGGAAGAAATTTGGTATTCTTACTTTTCAGCATTTATTTCAATTCAGTTTATTTGACATTAAGGATCGCCACCATGTTTCATATTACACATTATTTTTTAGTCAACAGAGTTATGTGACACCATTTATTTTCAAAAACTATCCTTTTCAATTTCTTTGTCAGCCCCATATGCAAATGTTCTTTTTATTGCTAACAGTGCCATTAAAAATTTTGTGGTCAGTATCTGATATTTTCACACCTGCAAGTTAAAAATCATTGAGTGTGTGCTGCTGTCTAAAGCAGGAATTTTGAGTATAATTCATTTCAAGAATATCTTCTGCATATTCATATTTCTCAGACTGCTTTTATCAAATATGTCAGTTGTATTGTGAAAGGTAATCTGTAATAAGATCAGAAGGCACCTCAATTTTACTTTTGTCCCTGAAATCAAGATTATATTTTTACTTCCACATTTATACTAAATGTTTTTAAGACATTTTCGTTTTATGGGGAATGTTTCTTTTGTCTGTAGGCGTCTGACGCTAGCTGATGGAATTGAGCGAAGTTTGAAAAAGGGTCGTGGATCAGAACAGGCAGCAGCAGCACAGTTAGCTCCTCTGTTGTGTGTCCAACTTGGGGCTGGAGATGAAGCAGAGGAAGTATGCAAATTACTGGCACCTGTGCTGTCTGTAGTGGCCCATGATACAGCAGCATCACCCAAAGCAAGAGCAAAGGTGATGTAGCCATTTGTTTTGTTGCAGTGGAACCTTGGATATTTTTATTGCACTAATTGTTTTAGTACCTCTCCCACTTGTATAAAATTAGTTATTACAAAAATGCTTTTTAACATGAAATTACTAAAATATGTCATGGTGAATAAAATGAAAAAGGTAACTTGTAAAGAGAATTACAATGTTGCAAGTAGATGAAATAAACATATATTTATGTTTCAGTGCTGTTGGGCACTTGGCTTATGCAGTTTCCTATCTGGAGGAGAGATGGCTGATGTTATTCATCTGATGCAGTCATTGGAAACAATCTTCTCAGGGTCATACTTGAAAGGAAATGGAACCATTCCAGTAGTATCTGCAGAGCTTTCGTCACTGCATGCTGCTGCTCTCTCCGCCTGGAGCCTCCTCCTGACTCTGATGGCACCGAGCGATACTTACATGCTCATGTCTGAGAATAGTGATGGATTTGCCTCGTAAGTCTTTGGTTTAGTTTTTAACAGAATTATGTATGGTGTTTAAACTTTGCATACTGTGTAGTGTATTAGAATATAAAATAAGTAAACAAACAACTATTAACACTATAAAAAAGACACTATTGCCATACGCATTTCAATCTCAAGAGGTCATCATCAGTGGCAACAGAGAAATTCATTTAATCAAATGGTTTAAACTGGATTTAGAAAAGAAATAATGAATAGGGTATTTAACAAAAGTATTTCAAGCGACACTGCACTAGATGTTGTTATTCATAAGGGTTGAACTCTGCACTTAGCTATTGATCCGATAGTCCGGTGTCCGTAGCTGGTCTGCGGCGATCTGTGGTTGCGTTGTCCGTACCTGTGAACTCTAGAATTAATAAATTTCCCTGATGACCTCTTGAGGTTGAAATGCGTATGGCAATAGTGTCTTTTTTATATTGTTAATAGTTGTATGTTGCTTATTTTATATTATGTATGGTGTATTTGGAATGATGTGGGCTGTAGACTCTTTGTACCCACCGCCATGAAAACTTCAAATCCTACAGTATAGTAGATGTTTCCCTTTCATGAGTTAATGGGACTGATCCAAATTTTCATAAATTAATTCCATAGCTTTTGTTGTTCAGTGCCCTGTTGACCATCATCTTTCAGTAGAAGTAACAGTGGTAGTAGTAGTAGTAGCAGCAGCCGCAGCAGTAATGAGGGCTCTTCTCACTCCGAGAAAAGTCATTGCGCAAAAAGTTATTAGGTGTGTGTCAGTCTCAACTTCCAGGATGGTATTGAGAAAATAATTTTAAGTTGATTTTTCAGTCTCAGTCTTTGACAATTTTTAGATAACAGCTTTTCTTTGCACAGCAACATGCAAACTATCTGATCTATCATGCTTATAATTCAAGGTAATTCTAGCATGACCCACCTTGTCAGTAAAGAATGTAAGTCTGTCTCATTCCCTCTTCATACATCTTTATTCCACGTGAGGCTTTCCCTCTCCCAACAGTCAGTTCCTTTTAACAACAGCAATGCCAACTTAGGAAATATGTACTCTACTCTGACAGAAACCAGTTGTGCTTTAATAAGCAAAATTTATTTCATGCCATGAAACATATTGAAATATTCCAGATTAGCAAGTGGTTAAATCTGATATCAAAAGGGATAAGTAGTACACTTCAGTGCATTATTCAAAAATTGTGTTATATATTGAAGAAGAAGTCTGATAGAGAAAATTCTTGTTCTGTTCTTGTTTTAGGAATTTTCCAAATTTTTTGCCACAGTCTCATCTCAAATTGAAAAAGTCAATTCACACATGCCTGAATGTTATCAACGTTCTGATTGATTTTGTTCAGCAGTACTTTTTCATTTTTGGAGTTTGCGGAAATTTATAAAGATCACAGAATGTGACATAAGCTTTTAGAAGAGTACATAGGTAATTTTTTAGCATTTGTCTTTCAGCAAAATATACCAGCTGTCTGAATTGCTGGATTCAGCTCATTTGGATGTGCGAATGGCAGCTGGAGAGACCATAGCCCTGGCTTATGAACTTGGTCGAGAACATAATGATGACTTCCAAAGAGCCACCACACCACAGCTGGTAGATAAGTTGCGACAGCTTGCTACTGACTCACATAAGTACCGAGCCAAGAAGGACAGAAAACAGCAACGATCAAGCTTCCGTGACATTCTACACTATGTTGAGGTGATTACTGCAGTAATAATGCTGTAACTGTAGGCTTGTAATAGTGTGGACGCCTCCAGTAATTCAGATTTGTAATGAGAAGGGGATGGTTTGAAATTAAAACTTTTAATTTCTCTGCAAGAAATAAATCATTGGTTTCCTGCTTTCTCAAGTTGTTACCAACAAACCTGTGAAGAAGACCACTTTATAAGGTGGAAAGAAACATGGGTTGCTATAGATTGAACCAAACAATAGATGGCATGCAGTCAAAGATAGGGGAAGTCCATACAGTGTATCTGACGAACAAATCAACCGTCCCTGTATGGAGATTTTTGCCTGTTTGGGTTTCCATTATGAATGAGATTAGCTAGATATAGAGTCTTTTACTTAATTTCTTTGTCTGCGGAAGCTCAGTCAGTATAGTGACTGGCTACGTGCTGGATGACCGTGGTTCGATCCCTGACGGGGGCAGAGGATTTTTCCTCTAACCTCTGTGTCCAGACTGGCTCTGGGGCCCACCCAGCCTCCTCTACAATGGGTACCGGGGGTAAAGCCGGCCGGGGCGTGATGCTGACCACTCACCCCATCTAGTGCAGAGGCCAAGAAAGAGAGGAGCTATACCTCCACTCACCCCAAGTGCCTATATAGCACGTAGCGGGACAAAATTAACTTCATTTCTTTGTCTTTTGCAGGAGAGTTTCACAGGTTGATACTGCATTTAGTGCTGTACACACTGTTGGAGGTCTCTTTTCAATGTTGTTCGACTGATACCAGTTTCTTCTTTTAATTCCTGAATGTTCAGCCCCCAGTAACTTGCATCACCTCTTTTTGTTTTAAATTATTGTATTTATGCTTCTTTTATTTTGCAGTTTTAGTCTGGGCATGATATTCTAATGTTTTAAAACTAATTTTATTATTGCATAGTACAGGTGATGTTGGTATATAAGCTAATCTGTTTGATTAGGTTCCCCTTCTCAAGCATTCCTGATGGTGATAATAGTCCCAATTCCAAAATGTTTTTTGTATTAGAAAAACAAAATTAAAAAAAAGCATAATGTGTTTCAAATGTTGCTCTTAATTTGTACCTACTGGTTTTTATGTAGTAACTTACAGCATATGCATCTTCAGTGTTTGAAATAAACATAAACCATGCTAGTTGGGCTTAATTTACATAAGAAAAATCTATTAGTTAAACAGTATGTGCAGCATGATAAGCACAGATAATGTTGAAGCGCACCATTCTGCATTATGTTAGTGTCTTTAAACCTTTGAAGCCCAGTGGTAACTATGTCCAACGTGTTTCAGCAATCAGTAACTCTTCATTTTGTATTTATGCGTTTCATGTGATTCTCACTGTAAACAGCATCAACCAGTGGAACTTGGTAATGGTGAAGAGTTGCGTTTTCTTGCAGTGCAGACTGAATTCTTCAGTATTATTTCTTCTGCTTTAAAAGGTTAGAGGTAATAGGAGATTTCAGCTTTGAACATTACAATGCATTGGAAAGACTTTTAATTTTTCTTTTTGTTTCTGTCCAGGTGTTTTTTTGAAAGACAGGTTTCTCACTAATTGACGTAAAGTAGGGTGTGAGTAATGAACAGCATGTGAAAAGATGAAGACATCTTAAGACATTTGTACGGGAATATTCCAGAAAGAATAATGTTGTTTTGTTCAGGGCTTTTCTTCATGAAATAATGCTTGTGATTCCAGGATGGTGATCCACCAGACATCCAGGTGAGATTTGGTCAAGAAATACTTGCACTTGATTCATGGTGTCGCAAGAAACAATATGATGCATTCTGTCAGGTGCGTTTCCTTCGGTATATAATACAGCAAATAGCAAGCATAGTTTCGGTTGTTGTGCGTTATCTTCCCACTGCCAAAATGTTAATGCACAGCTGAGAGAGACTGCACAAGACCTAGCATTGTATCATGTCATGTCATATCTGTGCTTATTGTCAACGGGATCATTATAGTGGCATGCATTAGTAAGAATATTCTACCGTAGGTTATAATAGTCAAAATTGTATTATCTTTCTGCTAGTTAATATATGTTATCTTTAACTAGCCTATTCTAAGGTAGAATGTTCTTAGTGATGGACAGAACAAAGATTTTGTAATGAAACAAAAAGTTAATAACATTAGTATTATTTCTGACCAACATATTATGTGCATTTATAATATCTCCCATGACTTACATGTTGTGCCCATGTCATCTTCCTTTGATTTAATTCAGCATCAGTACATACTAAGAAACACGCCTAAGTGGTTAGTGTGCTTGCCACTGGACCCAAGGTTTGTGGGTTCAAACCCGACTGAGGTCGATGGATGTTTAAGGGTTATAAAAATCCGAAGCACATCTTCCTTCGGAGGGGAAGCAAAGTTGGTGGTCCCATGTCGTAGATTTACGACATGTAAAAGAACCTTACGAGCATGAACAGAATGTTTCGTAAGCACAATTCAGCGGCCATTTCTTACCTGATTCTCTACTAGATGACTCTAGAAGACAAATCAGGATTGAGTATAAATTGTGCAGTCAGTGGGCTTGCCTCTCACTACTCAAATAAGGACAAGTTGCCTTGAGCAGCTGTCCCAGAATGGGTAAGTGGCCCATTCCTTGAAGTGGAAGTGAATGAATGAATTAATTAATATTCCACTTAGTTATCAGAAACTTTCAATCTTTGTTCTTTTCTTAGAGGGAGAGACCAGGATTTACTTCCATAAGAAACAAAATGTAAAAATTGCAGTTTTGTATACTTCAGTAACATTAGATTTTTAGATACTGGTTGTAGAAATGGGAAGATTACAGGTTGTGAAATGAATGGTAGCAAGAATTTACCACATTTATTCTGATGCTGATGCAAATTAATTAAGAAGTAATATAAGTAAGAGAGACTTTGTTCTAAATTTATAGACCATTATAATCTTGAGTTGATCATTCTCTTCTTTTTTTATATCTCAGTACTTCACAAAGTCATTTAAGCATAGCCTTATTGTTTTACGAGTTTTTTATGTGTCAATTTTTTCAGGTACTGGGATCTGGGATGAACTTGCATTTAACTGAGAATGACCTAGTGCGGGATATTTTTGAGCTGGGTGAAAGGTTGTCTCCACCATACTATGCAGCAAACAAGCAAACAAAACTTGAACGGGTAAGTTAGAATTGAGATGTTCATAGGTTTTTGTAAAACGTGGCAGCGTGGTTCAGCAAGGAAATAAATGGCATAAGGTTTTTTTTTCATATGGTGGCTCTATCTAATATGGAAATTGATGAAGTCCTAAAATATATTTCAAAATTAACTTTTCATCAGTTTTTTGAACCCATGAATAGGAGATGAAACTCTTCCTCACAACCCATAATTTTCTGATGCCAGTCGCTTAGAGGCATGTGGATCAGAGATTATGGAGGTAGCGCCACTTACCCAAAAATACCCAGAAGGGGAAGCAGAGGAGAAAGGAAACACGGTTTATTTGTGTATCCAGTGCCTGTTACAGCCCAGAAAGTCTGTTGCTAAGAAAGCTCAGTATCCGTGGGTTTTGAAGTTTTGCCACAGAAATGTTTGTCGTGTAACACCGAGCATGTTTCTCTGTCACCAGATGGTGCTTGAACCTACCTTTTGGAATTTCTTGAACAGACAGATTGACATTCATTTCCTTACTCTGAAATACTGTTGCTTTGTACTGATAAAAGTTTCTGAGATGATTGGTAAGCCAGCAGCAATTTTCTGTTTATACTTCTCTCTGAATTGCTGTCATGTTTTAAAACTGTTGTCTTCTGTCCATGTCATTCTTTGTCTCCTGTATTTGAAGTCTACCACTTTCAGACTCCCTTGCTATCAGTGTTACCAAACATGGGATTATGCTGGGAAACCTCCATAAGAACTCGGCGCATCTGATACACTTCCCATACCAGTCTGTATTCGGTAGCATTGACTACACAATGCACCTTTTCTTTAATTCAGATTTTCATACGGTATTTCTTGTAAGTATTAAGAGACACAGCATCACCTGTAAAATATGAATAAACACACGATCTCTCCTTCATAAGTCTGGTAAATTGATTGTAACATGGAGTTTATGATTCTGTTCTTTCTTTGGTTTGACTTTGTTTTCGTTGTATTTGCAGGGGAAATAAATATTGCTTGATTAAGTGTATGAATTTGTATTTTATATACTTTATGTTTTCAGCACTTGATGAATGCAGCAGCTTACAAAGCCAGGACAATATCACGAAACAAACATCGGGACAAACGTTCGTCTGTCGTGGCTTGCTAAGACTTTCCCTCTTACCATGGCATGTTAAATTAATCTTCTGTTTGAAATGTAAAGGTTGTAATTGTAAAGTGGATTGGTAAATTATATAATTATATATTAATTGCTGCAGTAGCTTATATGTGTAGGAAAGGTACTGTTGTGTACAATGAAGTATTGTACAGTCAGCTGCAAAAAAACTGACATTTGAGAGCTGTCTCAGTCCTCATCATGAGGGCTCTGATGTATGCAGAGCCCAGTAGGTGTCATATGTATACCTTGACTGCCCACTTTTCCAGTGACCACCCAGTCCAGGTGGGTATATTTATGGGATTTCCTGGGCTTCACAGACATCAGATCCCTGAGGACGAGGATCAAGACGTTTCTCGAAACATCGGTTTTTTGCAGCTGATTGCCCGAGAATGCTTCATTGAACTCAGTTACCGCAAAAGCTATAGATCATGTATACTGTTGTGTAGTCTATAAATTTTGAAGAAATTTTAGAAATTTTCTATGATAATAGTTGGGATGGGGAAATCAGTAATTTTCAATTGAAATTTCATATTGAAAACTTTTGTAAGTGCTATGTGTACAATATTTGAGCATTCAACTTTGAATTGCAATTTAAATTTTCTTAAACCTATTCTTACAGATGTTCTCAGTTGCTGACATTTGTAGCTTTTTAAAGTAAATGTAGTTATTTAAATTTTAAGAATAATTAGAATACTGTGGAATTAATGTTTTACTGAGATGTTTTGATTTGAAAACAAATTAGCTGATTTGGTTTTTAATTTACAGTGTTCTGTTTGATTTATTAAGATATGTCTTGTAGATGAAATGCCAACTTATATAATGTTTTTACTTGTGGGGAAATATTCTTCCAATAAATTTAAGAACGGTGTCATTAAATGCTGTTCCCTAAGCCATGCACAATATTTAATAGTGTAAAAGTAAATTTTAGGTTCTTTCTGCAGTACCATACATTATTTAAATTATTGTCTGAGAACTGGATAATTATGTATTTGTTGGTGTTAATGCTGTGTACTATATGTTTGGCTAAATGCTGTTATGTATTTGTTATTTTTTGATGTATGGTTATTCCGCTGGGTAAATACACTTTTCTGAAATTTCTGATTTTGAATGTAGAATGTACATTGAGGTTTGTATTAGTGTTAATCTATTTAGTTGTCTTTCTGGAGTTCTTGACATGCAGAAGCATTTTGAAATGAATGTGTCATTGCACTATGATGCTCAACTTTTTCATGCTTTGTTCTAAATAGTCTTTACTTGAACGTTAGAAATCCTGTGTTGGGATTGCATAAGTAGTATTTGTTTTTAAATGACAGTAAAAATGGAGCCATCTCTTGGAAATTGAAGTGGCTTTTTTTAACACTGAATCTTTCACACAGGCTAGTGACATATGTACATATTGATATCGTTGGGTAGTGGTCTGATGTGTCAGTGGCTCCTGACTGAGTGACTTGTGTCATTTCAGATATGTTCTGCCTTTATTCATACATCTAATTAATATGTTAGCAAAATATGTGATTCAGTTTAGCTTACGATCATTGTATACAATATATATTAACTAAGCTTTAATTGAATCCCCTGAGTCGATAGTTGATCTGTAACAGCATAATTTATAAGGTTATTATAATTACCATATACATGTTGGCACTAGTGAGCTCTCATGTTCCATAAAGGGCACATATTTTTTTGATTAACTGAGCAACTATTAGGTTCTGAAGTATATGGATTTAATTTAGTTATTTTTATGTTGGCCCAAATTCATATTTTTCTAGTGCAACTCTAAAATGAATATAGAATTTTTCCAGGAATTGTGTAATTTGAGGTTCTCGTAGCTGTGAAGATGTTGGTTGTTTTCTTCGTTGTGTCACTCTGCAATCTTACGGTTACCAGTGTCCCTTTAGAACTTCATTAAGCACCTACAAAAACCACATGGCATTACAATGAAGATCATCAACATTTTCAGGACTTTTGAAATTTGATGTTTGTATAGTGGTGACAGTGAAATGATCTGAGTTTAGGTACTGTGTAGACTCATCTAGATGCCATTGAGTCCAAGAAACAGTCCCCATCATCAGGGCTGAAGTGATGGTAGGAAGTGGAGGGATTTCTGGGATTAGAGGAAGCACCCAGCTGTATACCTGCTTGTCGACTCCCCGTTGGCTTGGACCTTTTACCCTCCTTATTTCTCATCTCTTATTGGCCCACTCCCTCAGCCTTCTGTTGCTGTAACGCTATGCAAATCCCTCCACTTCCCAGCATCAGCACTTTAGCCCTGAAGATTGAAACTCTCTGAAGCTTTGGAGTCTACCAGTGAATCTGTATAGTGCCAAAACTCTGAAGAACATAAATCATTTTCAGGACTTGGTCACCATTTCAATAAAGTATATTGGAATGTGTGTATGGCAGAGTACTGTTATAGTAAGATTTGAGGTTTTCACAGCGGTGAGAATGAAGATTTCTGTCTTCTGGGTTGTTGCACTGTGTAGTCTGGTCGATGTTTACCAACGTTTCAGAGGTCATACTGCCTCCGTCATTAGGGTGATGAATATGCCAATAGGGTGTGTGGGACTAGGTTTATAGGTGCCAGAATGTGAATGGAGTAGCCTGCCCCGACCACACTACACAGCGCAACAACCCAGAAGACAGAAATTTACTGTTATAGTGTTAGGAGCCATTGATACTTCATAGAAACAAATAGGATTTTATACTGTTCTGTGTGTGATATGCAATTACATTGACTGAGGTGGTGTTAAGAATGTTATGTAATACAAAGTATTCCCTGAGATTGATTTTAGACATTTAGAGTTGTGATACTTAGTAGTCAAGTTATGGCTGGGCCATTGGGAATTTGGATAGAAGTCATAATGTTCCTTGAGATTTAAACTAAGGCTCAGTCTTGAGGACTAAATGTGCTTCCTCCTTTCGTAATATTTATAAATATTTTAAAAAAATTATGTAAATACATTATTAATTCATGAGAAAGTGATATGGTAATCTACTTCCATTAACCCATTTGTGTACTGAAAATGGCTGTCTTTTGGGATGTCACACCAAGTTGGCAGTAAGTTCCTGTCAGTATCTACCAATGCTACATCCCAGTAGCCATCTTCATACTCTTTGCCATGACAACCTAAAATCTCACCATTTGCATACTGTTTGATTTTGTCTGTTCAACGTTTTTAAAATGTGAATAATTAGAAAATATTTAAAAATTATCAGAAAACTTGTGTATTGGTATTGTCAGAAGGAGAATGATTCTCAACGCGTGATATTTCAAAACAGCCAGAGTAGCCCACCTGAATGGATGGAAGTCCTATGGCCATCAGAGTATGTTAGGGTTTCAGTCATTATGGTAAAGCACTTTTTAAGCAAAGTAATTGCATACAGAAACTTCAGTGATAGGGAATGTAGCATTTGTCAGTTTGTTACTTAAATGTTTTTTGATAGTCTGGTTTCAAAAATCCAGTTGAATTATCAGAAGTTTAATTCTTTTAGAAAAATGCTGTAGGCTGTTGAAAATACACTGAAATTTCAGGTTTCTGCATGTTGATTGATGTGATTGTTAAACTTGCATACACACAGAAATTGGCAATTACAGTTCTCTATCAGATTATTTTACATTTACTGTAGTGATAATTAATGCACTCCATGTTCTGAATTGGGGGATGATGTTCTTCTGAGGATATAGTCTTTTATTTCTGGATGTAACAGATAAAGTTACAGTTTTGTGGTGTTCAAGGCATCTCTCTTGTTCTTTGGATTTATCTGTATAAACTATTTGCTTCCAGGAAAGATGAAACCTGGAATTTGTCATTGTATTTAAGACATAGCTACAAGATGGTTTGGAAGTTTTTAATGGTATTATATGTGCATATATAAGTTTAAAGAGTTTAATGTACTGCAGGCAGTGCTTCTACATAATAGAACTTAGATTTATTGGTTTTTAAGTGTTTTAGAGTGTTATAATCTGAAATATGTTGTCAGTGCTCTGTGTAATACCCCAGACAAGCAACCATAAACAGACAGCTGATATATTGGAAAACCATACCTGTAGATCAATGTGAAAGAAGATCAGAATTATGAAAGCAGCAGACAGTGAAGTCTTGGATGTTCGGTCTCCTTAATCAGATTCAGTAAAAAAAATTAGTTCCAAAAATTGACATCTGAAGGTATTTTAAAAGTCTGCTTTGAAATAATTTAGCAGTGCCCACAGATTTGATGTTGAAGGAAACATCAGCAAATCAATTTGACACCTCTTTACTGTTTATTTAATCTGATGGAAAGCTAAGCATTCTTAAGCATAAAAGTTTTAGTTAAGTTTGACTTGTGCCAACTACTCCTAGTCCATACAGAAACATATCAATTGTTTCAATGTGTACAGTACAATGGAAACCCTATGTCGTATGTTTCGCATTTATAACCCAATTCCAGTGATCCCATGTAAATAATCTTACTGCTGCATTTCCATCATGTAAAGTTCTCGGTTTGCTGTTGAAATCCAACCTATTCCCCCCTCTAAGAGGAATCTCACATATTTACTCGCCAGTCTTATGATCTTACACCTTCAGTGGTTGTAGGTTGTTCTGGCAGAAGAAAGACAAGTCAAATTTGATGTTATGCCTTGTATCTGTGTCACTAGTGCTTACATGATGTAAATTTGTTTTTAATTTATTTGTTACTTTGCTGAAGATGATGTATGTGACAAAACAGGAAATTTCTACATTTCTGTCTAAGTCCCTTTTTTCTGGGCTTCCCAGAAAGTGATGCATTATTTTTTCTTCATTTCTAGAATCAAAATTTTTTCTAAGACGCGGGAAATTTTCATGAAATGTGACTGGGTGTATTAACTACACACAATATTTACCCACGTAATCTGTCCAGCCCAGTGGCCTCACACTTGCAGGATACTGGCATGTGTTTCTTTACTTGTATTTGTTCTTTCCTGCCTCATGAAGGCACTTCATCCTTTGAATCATCACATTATCATCCTTAAAAATTGTGCCACAGTTGACATATTTCAGGCACCTGCAAATGTGAAGGTTTGAAGGTACGGGTTTTAAGCTGTTTGCTGGATGGAGCACCTTCGTACATTAAAGTTTCGTGATTGTTTACTTGGTCGTTATATAAGTATGTGCATTGCTGCAGAGAAATAGGACATGTGCTACATTTATGTAAGGTTTAATATGCTGAAAATGCTTCTGGAGTGTTTTTGCTGTGTCACTCTTTAATATGTGAAGGAATTTCCTTAAATTTATTCTTTGAAGATTTAGGCTTCTTCTGCCTTGTAGTGTTATCAGCTGCAAACAGATTTTCTCGTGCTGAATTTGTTTTTGGGCATTAGCTGTTGAACCTTAAAAAATCCAAGCATTGATTTATGTTAATTATTTATAGTTGCCAGTAGTAGTGTCAGCTCCCTGGTTGTGATACATCAGTCGTCATTACATCAGCGCAATTCAACATCTCAAATGTTGGTACTTTAGGATGAGTACGCAGCTAATCATGGAGTTTAGCTTGTCCTGGCAAGTAACAATGCTTCTGTTTCACTGTTGTCTCCATAGACATTTTTGGTGAATGAGACTTGGTTTTTATGACAGGTAACTCTTATGTAGGGTATAAGTGAATATTCAGTATAATAATTTAATATTTCTTAATTTTCTTATTATTACCATACTGTTCACAAAGAAGTACATGCATTAAAATTCCTTACGTTCCTACTCACATATCCCGTGTGGAATTTTTTTTCTTGAACATGGTGGTTTCTTATATGAATACTATCAACATCTTTAGCCGCATATGTGCTTTTCTTGGCCATTTTCCACAGAGGATGAATTTAGGTGATGCTGGCCAGTGAAATGGAACCATGACCAGTCTCTTTTAAGAAAGGGGTTCGTTGAGGGGATAACGTGATGCTCTGCCATCTTGTTCGAATTATCCAGCGTGTCTGGTGTAGTATGTCAATATATTCTCTTAACATAAACATGGTCCTTGCTCTTGATATTTTTAATGGAGAAGAAATGCAGACCAAGTATGCTAGTAGGTGTGATTGCACACTACGTGTTTACACTTCCCAAATCCCTTTCATATTCATCTGTGACTCGTAAACTTTTAAAAAATGGAAACAATAAATAATTGTCAGTTTACTTGACCATTCACTGGCTGCTTCATCACTGAATATAATTAATAATGACTGTTCATGTTCATTGGCTTTTATCGCTAGCAGCGTATTACTACACTTATCATGGTACTGCATATCACAGTTGGATTATGCTTGTACTATATGTATATGATGTGGATGAATACTTGGATTTTTAGTTAATATCCCCCAAAAAGTGGATGGTGTGAGTTAACTTTTGATGGAATGCTTGGTTGTGGATATTTTAGGAATTTGTATTAAATTACACTTACATGATTGTTGCCTTGGTTCATGCAGCTCTGTGGAACTCGGCATTGAGTAACTTTGTAATTGTCAGCAGTAGACCCAGTGTGCACAAACTTGTCTTAAATACTAAAAATTTTCTTCTACAAGACAGTTTAATATTAAAAATATTCTGGAGTGGTATGATTCTGGTGACTGGAAGATTTTAATTCAGTCAGCAAAGTTATTTCATTGTTGCTACTTTAATGTAGCAGCTGTGTTGATGGTCTACTGCAGTTCAAAATAAATATATAAAAGTGTTGACATTTTTATAAATGACCTCGTGTTTTCATTCAGTTTTCCATAAAACTGAGTCATTAGATGTAGAAATATGATTGAGATATTTGTAATATTTATATAATTTTCTTCATATTTGTAATCACATTATTTTTGTGGTCCTAATGTTTTGATCAGCATTGTTTTACATAATACTGTTTTATGTAAGGTAGAGTTGCATCAACATCATTTTAAAGAAAATTATTGGATAACTAATGTGCTGTCCTTGGACTTCTATTGGTCCTTAATAACAGTGGTGACAATAATTTGTTGAGTTAAAACACTTTAATGTGCATGTCTTAATCTTGTTATCCTAATGAATCAGAGAAAGAATTTGACAAAATGTGTGTTGTAAGATCATAAGTTCTGCATATGAGTAATAAAAACTATTAACATCCATAAAAATTGAAGTGAATATTGTAAATATGGCTATGGTTGATTATTTAATCGCTGACAATTTGCTTTATTTGATGTGAAGATATGTTTTTCCATGCAAGCAGTTCTGTTCATTTGCTTGTGTTTTTTATTTTAAAAATTCCCTGAACCATCTTTTTCTAGGTCCAGACTTTGAATCATATGCTAGATTTGAAGATGATGATGTGGGTTATGACACCATGTAGATAGGTATGAACCACCTCAGCCTTGAGGATGGAGACAGTATATTTCTCTGAAACTGGTATTTGTCTATGAGTTTACACTGTCATACATATCTATCAATCCATCCATCCATATTACATTCCATGGGTCTGTAAGATAGATGATAATAGGATGTGGAAAATGTCATTACTATAATACATATGAAGTACAATTCACACTAATATATAAATTTCACATAATGCAAACAAAGAGTTCACCTAAAGTAATGATAAGTTACAAATAAATCAACCCATTAGATACAGAAGATAAATTATCACTTATCTGTAAAGATATGTAGATGAATAAAATTACGTTTTACAATGTTTCTCGTACTGCTGCTTATAGTAAATCGTATTTCTTACATCGCTGATTTTGAATAAAAATTATACAGTCATCTCTGCAATTACGTATGTTTCGTTAACGCGAATTTGCTCCGATGAATCGATAAAGGCTGCTTGTGAAATGTAAACTTTCTTTTGCATGTGCGAGTTTGCTCTTGTGCTACAGCGAAGAGGAGCGTTATGGCATCCATGAGGATTTATCGCGAAATTTTGAAAGGAAGAAAGAAGAAATGACAGTCCACACTACATGTCTTCTTTAAAAAACATGACGATCCTCAACCAGGGACTTCGTCAGAGAACTAACGCCGCGTCATCACGCCATCGCCAATTGTAAGTGTATAAAATATATTTTTAAAATTCCCTTTATTTTATTTAAGTTATTTCAGAGCTTTAAATGAAATGTCATATTACTCATCAATGTTTGGACACTGGGAACGCATGTCATTGACTTCCCATTGATTTACATTATAAAATCGTTCGAATTTACGCCGGTTAGTCCAGGAACACATCCCCAGCATAAATCGATGGCTACCTGTAATTAATTTACATTGAAAAGTCTACTGGATAACAATGAAATCCTGAATAATACTTTGTTCGGGCCATATCTCATGGTAAATAATGGTTAATGTTTTCTATCAGATTTGTAGCTGCTCTGCCACTGCCACCAACATTTGAACTTGTTTCACTTTCCACCCATTTTGCTATCTTCCTTCCCTTTGTATCTCCTCTTACACTGGACAAGGCCCATAAATGCCTCTGTGAACTGGAAAATAAATACTTTGTTACAGTATGGTTAAACAATGAAATTATATAGAATAGTTATAGGTATGTGTATTTTGTAATAGGTAAATGTTTTACTGTGTCAGTCTAAATATGAATATCCCTTTTTATATCTGGAATATGTTTGATTCTATTAATGTATTTAGAAAATTATTGATTTATTTCAGTCTTTGTCCATCCAGTATGCAGTTCAGATGTTTCAAACTTGAATTAATTTCTAAAACTTTCTATAACACAATGAGAGTTACTGTCCAGAAAAAGGTTCATTATCATGTTCAATTAAATTGTTATATGAGTAGAATAATTCAGACTTATTTTATGATTTGTGTCTGAAGGGATAAATTATATTTTCAGCCATAGAAAAATGTAAATTTATTCTTTACTTTTGCCACCGAAGCAACTTTAAATGTTGCCTTGCCACTGTGTCACTGATTTGAATGGTTTATGGTACCTTTGTGGTATGATATAATTTGTTGAAACATGTCTCATTACTCAACAAGAAATACTTTATTTCTTGTGATTTTCAGATTAATCTTGATATATGAGTGTGTTAAAATAAGAACTTTAATTTGGTTCTTGTTCCTATTATATCAGAAATCATCTGGATTACAAGTGTTAGTAGTATAATAATATAGCTGTAATAATATATGCCTTATAATATCCGTACATCTAAGTGCTCGAATCATTATTTACGAAAAAATGTTACATGGGAATCTTATTTAGCAGGTGCTATTGCACTGTTAAAAAGCTTTTGTAAAAAACTTCATTTCAATTTAACATTATTTAGAAGGTAATTACACATGATCATTCTCCATTTACTAAATGCATTGAAACATCATTTTTGAATCACCAAGCTTGGATGGTTCAGACGTTCTGTGGGCTTTGCTATCGGCATCTTCGTTCTAACAAATTGACAATTTTGATTTCTGTTAGGTTGGTAATACATATTACGAGCAGTTAGTACTTGTAAAGCTTTGGTAAATTATGAAATGGGACAAAATTTAATTTTCATCGGATTTTTACGCGACTAGTCACATCTTAAAATGTGCCTAATTACAAAACCTGTTTTTATTTGGGAGAAGTTAAGCTTATTTTAGCAGAAAAAAGTAATGAATTACTAAATAAAATTTTATATTTTTTGTTGTTTTCTTGCTTTAAGTATTTTCTCCTGTTGTGGATATTTGCTCTGCACATAAAAGGACGCATTCAGTTTTTACACTCGGTTGTTAACAAGTGGCAATTGTGTTTGTGCCTGTCCTCAATTAATGATAAACTATTCATAACGTAACAACAACATTGTAGCATATGCTAAGGTAATGCAGTCCTCCAAAGTACATTACAGATGCAGTCACTTTTAAAATAAACTTCTCTTATCTTGTAGTCAAGGGTAGGAAATGTTTGTGGGCTGTTGTGAGGTTCTATAATAGGTTGGGAATTTCTTGACTAGCTGAGTGTACTGTTAGCTTCTCAAGAAGGATTCTGTTCTATGGATTTAGTTGGTTAATTTATAGATTGTATGAGAAGATGGGGCAATGAAGTGGGACTTCGACCTTCGATAAACTGGGAAATGGTTTTCAAAAGAGAAAAGCGTTAATGCATATTTTATTAGAACGAAATATTCTACTTTCTCCCAAACAAGTAAACTATGAATAACTTTCATTACTATCATATAGAATAAATGTAAATTATATTTATTTCCAAGTTTAGAAAACATAAAAATGAAAATGTTGACTTTAATAAAGTCGAGACTATTGAAGTAAGTGTCCATAAGACGACATACTGTATTCTTAATGCTGGTTGTTCCGTAGAAATGCCCAAAGTATGTATAAAGACCTTGAAAATAAATCACGTGCAAATAAATCTTCATAAGTGTGTGACGGATTTATTGACAAGGTTACGCAAATTATCGATCACTGGATTGCATCAAATTTCGCAAGCATATATACATGTTGAATCAAAAGTATGTTTGCAAACTTCGTGTGCACAAATGTGTCAATGAATGGCTTTACGTACAAAAGTAAGTCCCGCTACATGCCTATGCAGGCACTTGGGGGGAGAGGGGGTATACCTCCTACTCTTTCTTGACCTCGGCACCAGATGGGGGTGAGTGGTCAGTATCACGCCTCGGCCGCGCTTTACCCCCGGGAAACGACCCCGGTACCCATTGGAGAGGAGGCTGGGTGGGCCCTAGAGCCGGTCTGGACGCAGAGGCTAGAGGAAAAATCATCTGCCCCCTTCGGGGATCGAATCCCGAGCGCCCAGCCCGTAGCTACGTACAAAAGTACTGCATATAAAATAAAGACATAAACATTATGGAACACACGGAATTAAAACTATAGAGAAAATACCAGGACGAAAGTACCAGAATTGTTATATTATGCGTACATTTCCTGGATTGTTTAAGCTATAATCTACCTCTACGTCAATATTTCTAAAAGAAACATTTTGGAGTAGAATTTAGGATGACTTTTGTGATTTGTGTCAACAAAGGAGAGTTTCTTGAGAATCTTACACATTTCCTTGTATACCTACTTGTTCTGTTCACGTGATTTTAGCATGATGTAATTACCAAACATATAAACAAAGGGCTCGTATTAAGAAAGAAGGTTTGAATTTCAAATTATCTCCTTAGTATTGATTTTGTCTTTAACATCTTTTTGGTAGATTGCAGTCTTCTGGGTTGTTGCGCCGTGTAGTCTGGTTGATTTCCACCGACGTTTCAGAGGTCATGCTACCTTCTCATCAAGACTAAACTGCACAACAACTCAGAAGACTGCAATCTTCATACTCACCGCTGTGAAAACCTCAAATCCTACAAGTTTTTGGTATATAACAAACTTCCTTTTACACAAATAGGCCTATTCATTTTTATATGTATATATCTCCCTGATTGGCAATTATATACCTAACTCACGAAGATATAGAAACCAAACCTAATTAAAGGGTATAAAGTCATTGTTTAATAAACCAGTGCCATTGTGCGTCTGTTTGGAAGCGTTCGTCTTGATAGCATCGTATGATCTATTGCGTACTATTGCAATGTTTGGTATGTTCCGTCTGCTGTAGATTGAGTGTCCGAAGCAAAACTAATGTATCTGACATTTTATTCTTAATGTGAAGAGTATCTTTATAATACGTACTCCACCAAACATTGTTTGATCAAATCAAGGAGAATGGATGTGTAGGGCATGAATACGAAACTTCAGGCTATAATTCTGAAGGAAACATAACTCTGTGGAGATAGATGGGAGGATAATATTAAGTAGCTCTTATTCAGGTTCGAATCTGGGTCGTTATATCCACTATTCTAAACTTTTGTGATTTTCTTCAAACCCTCCAGGAGAATTGAATGATGGTGATTTGATACAGCTACAGTGATGAAATTTACTGCGTTAAGAAATATTATTGTCAGTAGCACGTTACAATGTTCCCACATCGAAAAAATTTGTAGCCTAAATACACTTCGATTTCCCGCAAATGTAAAAACACCGATCTTTTATAGGGATTGACTGTGATATTAACATCTCAGCTTCATAATTTTTACTCTTCAACAGAAATTATTTGATGATTATTTCGAAGAGGACAGAGAAGGTATGTGGTAGGCCCGCACATGGGACGATGAGAAGTACGTACTAACCGTTTAAAGGTCTGTTGTTTCGATTATATGCACATATTACTTTAACAGTCGGCAAAGCTGCGTTTGTCCGTAGAGAAGCGTATATTTATGGGTTTCGTATGTTACTCAAAATAAACTGATCATTTCTGTCAACGGAATTTTCAAAGTGATACTTGTAATGGAAAAGTGTTGCATAGTTCAGTTTTCTAGCTACGTCCTAGTTGCTACCAAACAGTCGCAGACTATCTAATAGGCTCCATGTTAGTTTCGTGAAACCAGCAAGTCTGTGTAACACTTCATTGATTACAGAGACTATCAAATGGCAATAAGATAAAATTTCATATATGCAAGGATATCAAAGCTTATTTGAAAGAATTACAGATTTCTTTGCATTCGTGCTAAAATTTGTCATCAAATATGTCCTGTTTACAAACTTATCTGCGATTCCTTAAGCCAGCGTGAACCACCAACTGGCGGTCCGCTGGCCACATCCGGCCCGACACTACTTGCTACCAGACTGCCCACATAATTGTGTGTTAATTTGTTACGAGTAACTACAAGTTTATTTTATTTTATTTACTCCAAACGATTTGAAAAAAGTCGTCTGTTTCTTTACGTACAAGTGCTACAAGTGTCTTTAAACCTTATCGTAAAACTTAAGATTTCCAGCAAAAAATTGTGTCAGATACAAACTTACATTTAAAACAATAAATATCTTTATAATAATTTGTGCATTTTTCAATATCGTTTATATTTTAACATATAGACATGCTATGGTAACGAAAATTGGCTATTAGTTTATAAAAAAGTGCCAGGAGGCTGAAGAAATAAGTTGGTTAAGCACATATAAATATAAAAATTGGCCCTGGGGTTAAAATGCTACAAGGCCAGCTTTTGTGACCGCTTTTCTGTTTGCACAGATTCAATCAAACATGAGTAACATACGTCGGTCCACAGATTACATCAGGCTGTAAAGCTAAAAATAATCTATAAATATCCACAAATGAACGAAAGTTATTCATTCGGCCCTTTGCTCATAGGCAACCTTCGAATTAATATTTTGTTTTTCTATTTGACAGCAGCGTAGACAGCGTTACACTACAAGTTTCTCATGTCAGTTACCTAGGTGTGAGCGTATTGAATTTTGTAAGTGTTATAAAATTCATAGAATTATAAGAGTTGTTTCAGTAGGTGAGGAATGAAATGAAAACGTGCCCCTTGTAACCTCACATCGTTTCCAACGCTAATGTACGGCTGTGAATTTATTCACCTACGATAGGATCCGTCCGCAACCAAATCAAGTAGAGTTTATATCGCCACACCCTGTTTATTTAATATAACATCTACGTCTAGGTCGCAGAAGTGTTCTCTTACCTTCACGTTTCCCGACTAAAATGTTTTATACGTTTTTCATATTTTCAAGCGTGTTACATTTCCCTCTGATTTTATACTTCTTAATATAACGAAACTAGAGACTATTTTAGAATTTTGCATTGTATAAAATGTAGGCATTTTATATATAATACTAGTCACATCGAAAACTACTAATGTTGTCTACAAACAGTTTCTTTGGAAACTTGAATTTTGAACGAAATATATGTTACAATGAATAATACTTGAATTTTTCACAAACTTTATCTGAAAGCAACATGCAAAATGAAGAACGCGCGTCTGTCCTCTGTAGCCCGTAGAAATGCACAAGGCGGACAAGCGAGAAATGGATGATGTCTCTCTCATGAGAGTGTGGAGGGCACAGCGTAAGAAATTGTCTCTTCGGCCGTATAAACTCTAAGAGACTTTCGTACCGATGTGTTGAACCACCCCCTCCCAGTGACGAGGCTGCCATTTTCTGATTAGGGAATGAAAATGGTCATAATTAAATCATTTGGGGATCACAGAATCCACACCAAGTTGCTAATCATGTACGTGACAGTCTGAAGGTGAAGGTTGTCTGTGATGTAAGTAGAACACAAGCTTTCGCCGAGGCTACCATTATTAGTTACATGCTTTCCGATATGCTGAAGAACTTCCTCATTCCACAGTTGTTTGTAAAGTCCGTAATTTGACGACAAGGTGGGGGCCATGATCTGTTATTAAAGGAATGTGTCGCTGTACCTGTACCAGACATTCCCGGAAGATAAATAGGTCATGGGAGCTACATTCCTTGGTCACCCAGATCACCCGACCTGAAACCCATGAAAGATAATGTTTACATTCCACCCTTCCCAGTGGTCTTTCAAAAGATGTCACTTTCCGAACAAACTGTGGGTCGAATTAGAATGTCGTCTGGTTATCTGTCGCATAACCAGGGGTAGCCGTATTGAACACTTGTAAAAACAACTTTAACAAATTCTCTGTAATAAACTGTGACGTGAGGTTTGCTGTCTTCTAGGTTGTTGCGCCGTGTAGTGTGGTAGATGTCCACCAAAAAATCAGGGGTGCTTGTTGTCTGCATCATCAGGGCGATGAGTGTTGATGGACGAGGCAACAAACACCACAAGCCTACACGACGCAATGGCCCAGAAGACAGCCATATTTATACCCGCCATCGCAAGAACGTGAAATTTCAACTGTGTTGTGATATGTATTATTGTTCGATTGGTCACAATAAATTTTCAGATTTACGCGATATATCCTGTGCTTTCAATAGCCGCAAGTTTTACATAACCAATTTACCTGTTAAACATTTAACCTTTAGCTTTAAAATCCCCGTTCACCTGCTCGCCCAATTGAAATCCCTCAGTTACGCTACGTTGTACATGTTTCCATAAAACAATGTATGTTTATTAAAAATCCAAATACAGCACTGAAATAAATTACACATTGTTCATTAGAGGGCCGAAAGATTATTTATAATTGAAAGGAATATCACACTATTTACATTTTATGCTATTATTAGATTAATATTTTATAAAATGTGATGTTCTTAATAGGGGAGATTGGGTAAATGGTGGTCACTTAAGAGAAAAGCTATATGAAACGAAAAGTATACACAAAGTTGAAACTTTTTATAAACTGGCATTTAGTCTGAAGGGGCAACTTCTAAAGTATGCAGTATTAAATGCGTTGAACGTAACACAAATTCTGCAGGAAATGATAACTGAAGACGTAGCTTCGACCGGTGTTCCCCACCCTTAGGGGTAATGACGGTCACTATTTGAGCTTCAGGATGCCACTGAAATAAATAAGATAATGAGTAAATAAAATGTGTTTTCTTAGTAAGTAATAGGCATATATCTTAGTTTACAAAATGTGTACACGGCTAAATCATTTGAACGTACAAATTCTAACGGAATGTTAAGATAGAAGTCTTCAATAACCTTTTTCATTTTATATTTCTTCTTCTCAAATACAGATCACAAAGATAACCATCCGGAAATTCCCAGCCACTTCATTCTCCATGTGCCCAGATATCACAGCCTGTGCATCTGTACCAGAGTTCTCCGCCTTTTTCAAATTCTTCACAAATGAAACATATTTCACAATCTGTTTCTATGTCATCCTCTTCATTTTCGTCACAAATATTTCGATCGTTTACCTCGGTGTCCTCTTCTGATGGTCAAGTCCAGCTTTTCTTCAGATTCTTCCTGCAGCGTTTTCTCTCTCTTTGGGGCTTGTTTCCTTATTCTGCCTTTTCTTTGGAAATATTGCTGTTTGCCTACTTCTATTCTGTGCTTCTGCATTTCTCTTTATTGCTTTCCTTTCTGAAGAATCCTTCTTGGGTGTCCCTGTCAGAATCTCCGAATGCTGCTTGCCTCTGCTTTTTCTGCAATGTGTCCGTGGACCCACCGTAGGTAATGGAGATCCTTGACCGCCATTACCCCAAAAGCGTAACCTCAAACGAAAGGCGTGTTGCCGTGAACTAGCACATATTTATTCATAACCATCTACGCAATTATAACATCCAACTCTCACATGTTATGTACACCCACAAGAAAAATTCATATACTTCAAAGAAAGTCCACTCACCTCAGATATTTCAAAGTAAAGTATTAGATCCCTGGAGCACAAAACGGACACATGCAACTATCTAGGTAACTGCAATAGAAGCAAATGGCTAAATTCGCTGTTGAACTTCACTGAATCAAGCACTGGATGTAAGTACCAGTCTGAAGTATCTATCTGATTCCGTTCGTCACAAAATTTCCTGACCGGCATTACCCCGTCTTCCCCTATACGTAATCATATACCAGTCTAGCACTTGAGGGTCAGTTTTGCTTGTCACAGTTTCCAGCACGACAGGCCTCAATAGAATATGCACTCATTACTTATTACTGGCATTGTTTCAATGGATTAGAACCAAAATCAATGACCACAATTCCATGTTACATGATGCGATGCGCTCCTTTTACGGTGGGAAAACTAAGGATACCAGTGACGTGTCTTAAAACATATCCAGCATGCATTTTAATATTCTGGTATTTACAATGCCAACTTGAATTTACTTATTTCATTAGGCTGCATAATTTATCTCGAATTTGTATAGGACTAAGTGCCCTTATATTAAATGCAACCGAAGTCCACGTGACCACTTACATGAATGCTGCTGACTGGCAGACACGTGAATCAAATTTAACTGCTCATGTTGCAAAAGAAGTCAAAATATTTTACAAGGGGGCCGGGAGCACGATCGGCACTAATGTTGGCAAGAGTCGTGTCAAGCAACTTGAGCCCCGCCTCGCTTGCTACTTTATTTTGTTCTTATTTGATACGTAATACACATACATAGTATTCACTCCGAAATGTTGCATTCGATTTTGCTTCCTACGAGATATAATAAAGGCGAATACACTTGTTCGGAAATGTGTGAAACTTAAGCAGGTTATATAAGCAACTGTCAGACTTCAGTGAGATTTCAAGTTCTCACATTGGTGAAGATGTCTGTGCTGTCCTTCTGGGTTGTGGCGCAGTGTACAGTTCGGCGTCTTACACATGGTCGCCGTAAAGACAATGCGCCACAAATTTTGACGAGTCCAGTGACAGAGGTAAGAGATTAAAGGAACACGTGGGTTAGTTAAGCTAAAACTTAAACCAGTGCACCTAGAATTTTAATTACCACTACTCTTCTCCTCGCGCACTGCTCAGCGGTCACGTCTGAAAAACTGAACTGCAGATGTCAACGTTTGGAAGTATTATAACACGGCATCGCAGACCAGAACATGACGTAAATTTCTTTATCATCTTGAAGAATGTTCGAGTCTATTTCATAATTGCAGGAAACTATCTTAAGTTTTGTAACACTAATATGAATATTTCAATCTAGTAATGCTGTACCAACTGGACGTAGGCCTATATGAATGGTTTGTTACTAATGAGAAAAGCTTTGACCTTGGAAGAGCATACACACGTGGAAGTCCGATGACGATAAATCTATAGCCAGAAATTTTATCAGTTTTAACGCATTTGTCAAAACGCTACATTATGCATTGTTACAGCTTTCTGATGAGGTCCACCGCATGTCATCCTCCCCCCCCCCCCCCCCCCCCCCACAACATACATCTTCACTGCCAAGGCAGAAACCTTTCTCCACAGTAACTTGAAATACTTGTGTGTTTATTTGCGTCACTGGCTTCTTCCGATTTCCATTCGCCATTCTTCTGTTTTTATCCACTGCCCTTCTTCCACTCGTCTGTCAACCATTGCATGATGGAGTTACTTATCCATCTACATCTTGGTCTTCCTCTCCTTCTTCCACCTGTTAGCATCGACTCGAAGTGTCATCTGCTATCTGCCATTTTTTAGGTATTCAAGGGTAATAATTGTCTGGTTTTCATATAATCCAAAATATTTTAAAAGCTATTTTCGCTGTCGGTATTTTTCGTTTGTTTTCTTCTTAAAATCACATTATGAAACCATACAATGCTATAAGTAAAGCTGTCCCGCTACACGCCATGTAGGCACTTTGGGGGAGAATATGTAAAGCTCCTCATTCTTAACCTCGACACTACATGGGGTGAGTAGTTAGCGTCACACCCCAGCTGCACTTTACCCCCAGGAAAGGACCCCGTAACCCATTGTATAGGAGGCTGGGTGTGCACCAGAACCGGTCTGAACGCAGAGGCTAGAAGAAAAATCCTCTACCCCCGTCGGGGAACGAACCCAGTCCGTAGTCAGCTACCCCGGTTCCCATGCGATACAGAATTTTTCATTATTTTGTGTAATTCTCCTTGTAACTTTTCCTTTTATCACATAATATAGGCGTAATATTCACAATGGAAATTCCACACTGTCTCAAATTTATTCTGACATGAATTCTTCAATTATGGATTCCAGCTTCAATAGTTTCAACCACAGAATATTTGTAATTATGACAGTGTTTTATAGCTCTTTCCTTTGACGAATAAAATGCATCATGATTTCTGGGTTGATAAATAATCCCTTTGTTTTAAATTCAATGTCAAAAACGAAGACGTCATATGTACTGGGAGTTTACTGTTTGTTTGTTCTGCGCGTCAGAAGGAAAATTTGTGCACTCTTATTTTGCGCAAATATTTGAGGCCCTCCAACCGTATTCTCTAATATTGGAACTTCACTGTAAATAGGTGTTAATGTTTAAACAAAAAAATTCTGCACATCGAAACGTCTGTTGTACAATCTACTCTCTTTTTTTTTGAAAAAATAAATGACATTATTTTAGTGAAAAAAAAATTATAGTGCTTTCCTTTGACTGCAATATTCCCCACTCTTTATGTTTATTCTGTGCCTTTACAAGCCGGTACATAGTGTTACGTCACCACTTTAGTTAGCTTGGACAACAAATTGTTTTCTGGTATGCCATGAGACCAGTGTGTGATACGCACTGCTTTATCCGCCTTTAGCCTAATTGCTGGGATTTCTCTCTCTTACAAGCAAAGGAAATTCAGAATCGCATCTGAATATTGCAAATGACCGAATGAGGAAATTATATTTTATGGCAAACAATCCCTTTATATTATACATGGGATGCCATTTCTGCGTTGTAACGAGTGGAAAAAAAAACTTTTGTTTGTCTCAGTCGAATAAGAAAAAGTGGCTTATTTCCACGGTGTACGAAATGTTGTGTACATTATAAAACTGAAATTGTGTGTGTTTTTTGCGTGCGGTTATAGCTCGAGAACAGACATACAGATTTTCGCCAAATTTTGCATGCGTATTCCTTGAGACCAGGGAGATATTTTAGAAAAGTTAAAACTCCGAAAAATGTTATGGGATTCGAAACCCTGTGATGGCAGTTTCTGTATCTTGGAAACTAAGCACAACAGAAGAACTTCGCCAGGACCGAAGCCGTTTGATTTAATGCGATTACAGGAACAACGCCACTACCCCGAGAAACTCTCCTGGGTTCTAGTCTAGGTGAAGATGGTTTTTGTAGCTCAGAAACTAAGCACGATGTAGGTCGTAAGGAACAACTGTTTGAGCGAGATTACAGGAGCTAACCACTGAACAGTTCTGAGTTCGAGTATCGGCAAAGGCGTTGGGTCCAAGGATGATGATAATAATAATACTAATAAATTTTTCTATTATATTAATACGAATCAATATAGATTGATGAGACCTACGTTAAGCTTTCGGGAAATAAAAATTATAAGAAACGTAAGCATTTGTCGACTTACTCCGTGGTAACACTGGTGGCATTGTGCTGGTGGTTTCTTATACGTAAGGAGTCTGTAGGATCTGACAAATCAAATAGATGATAAATTTAATTCATTAAACGTGAATTTTAAAATTGCGTAATTTTGAGCTCGCATAATTTTCGATGTGTGTGTTCTTTGTTTGTTTGTTTGTTTGCTTGCTTGCTTGTACTCGCACTGTCAGCAGTCTGTTGGAGCTGTTGGTCTGAGACGACAGAACAATTACAATTTGTTCTTTGCTAATATTGCTGTTTCTTAGATTCTGAAGTGTTTGAAGAATAATCAAGGACAGGCAGAAAAATATGAGAAATGCATACTAATTTTAGTCGAAAAACCTAAGTAAATAGGCCACTTCGGAGATCGAGGTGTATTTGGTTGGCTAATATAAAAATGAATCTTAAAGAAACGGGATACTCGGTTTTGGGCTGGATCCATGTGGCTGTTGTTAACATGGTAATGAACCTCGGGTTTATAGGAGACGCTTAGTTTCTTCAGAAGCTGAGTGACTATTGATTTCTGAAGAGTACTCCGCCGCCGCAATCGACCTAACTATATGAAGTACCAAACTGTGTTTCCGTCCCAGATTTCCGTGTTTACCAGCCTTGCCAATCGATTTGTCCTTTCCGTCAAAATACCCTTAACCTGAAAGTCAGTCAACACAGGTTCCAACTCCTCTCTATTCGCTACTGGAAGTGTTAAAATGCTGAGTGTATTCTTCAAAGGCTTTCAACACAAACTGAAGTCTTGAACATCTTATCGTAATCATTTTTATTTGAAGCCCAAGGGATGGTTCAAAGTAGTTAGTAGGTGGCGTACAATACAACGTAACACAACACAGCACAACAGAATAAAGTCTGCCAGTTTGACACAAACGCGTAAAAACTTCTGATGATTACTAGCGTGTATTATGGGCAAGCAGTGAGCGCTCAATCAAAAGTTAAAAGTTGTTTAATAAAGAAGTTACATTCTTTTTCTGAAATTATCTCATAGAACATACATGAAAATTTACACTTTTATTAATTTTCATGGAATCCCAAGATTTAAGTACGCAGCATCAAATAGAATATTTCTTACAACTATTTATACTCCATATTATGATAGATAGTTTATTGATTGATTAGGGGTGTTACCATTGAGCAAGTTACTTAGTGCTGTGACAGGAGTTTGCAAAGTGTGAGACGAAGTTCGCATTTTCACGCTGGTTGTCATTTTATGGTTTTATGTGATGAAAAATATTCTAAATGATATTCATGATCAGTGACACCAAAGACCGGATATCCTGACACGTTTTTCGTGGATTTCCTCAGTCCATACAGGCATCTTCCGAGATAGTAGCTTAAATTAGGCCACGACTCCTTTGTTCCACGGCCTTTAAAATTATTTAATTTGTAATAATTTAACGGTATATAATTTGAGACATCGAAAGCATTGTTAAATAGGTGACATTTCAGGTTCTCATGGCTAATATGAAGATGACTGTCTCATGGGATGCTTTGCAGTGTAGTTTGGTAGAAATTGATCTATTTTTCAGAGGAGCTTACTACTGCCATCATCAAGGCAATGATCACCCTAACATTTATATCTATCGCTAAAGAAATTATAAACACAATTAAATCAACTGCATAGATCATGTAACATGGAGTGATAGGATGTTTGTAAAATGTGAAATGGAAAGGATTTGGGGCAGAAGTAATCGCGGCTTATTTTATTCCGGTATTTGCATCGAAGGACTGAGGAAAACACGAAAAGGCTGTCGGGGTTGCTTGTTTCTGTGCCAAAATTACAAACCGTGACGTGCGAAAGGGTGTTAAATTATACTATGTGACTTTCGATCTCCAGTATCGAAGATAACTGTCATATCGATTGCGTTAACTCTATCCTTCAGTTCAAAAAAATTCCCAAAGAAATTTGTCAACGTAAGATTTGAGGTTTTCACAGTGGTGAGTATGAAGATTTCTGCCTTCTGGGTTGTTCCTGATGACGGAGGCAGTATGACCTCCGAAAAGTTGGTAAACATGTACCAGACTACACGGTGCAACAACCCAGAAGACAGAAATCTTACGTTTGCCAACGTTAATATGGAATTTGGGATTTTCCAACTTGGAATTACCGACCAGTCATTGAACAAATACGGACTATACCGTTTGGCACATTCTGAACGCTAATGCGCAAGAAAATATATTAAGCCAGAGAAAATGATTGCGCCGTTGTAATGTAATCTTACCGAGAACGAGTTGTTCATAAAGTATTTTCACCTGCCTCCTAATCAAACCACAATGATCTGTCTTTGAACACCAAATTAAATTTGGGCTACTTCAAAAATCTGTTTAGCATGGCAAGAACATCTTGACAGGCTGACAGGCTTCTAGAAAATAATTTTACTTCGTGAGTTGTTAATAAACACGAACAATGAACTGGGTACTATAAATCGAGAATCCAGTTTACTCTCCGGTCGAAAGCTGAAGAAATGAAACACACTCGTTTACTTTTGAAATGTCAGCAGAACACTTAAAGCGTTAAGCTGTACGTGTGATTTGCTTATTTATTGATGACATCACTTTTGGGTTTTCTGTAAGAGCCAGTTTCAAGACATCGTTACATTCATGTATTTACATTCGCTCCAAAGTCATTGTTAACGATGTATAATAAATGTTTATGAATCCATTACCGACTTACGAGTCATGTACCACGGACTGCACCTGGTCACAGATAATAACAAGAAAGATATGGATTTCCCATCCATAGACAATGAATAGGTTACAGTGAACCTTGACGGTCTTAGTATGGATTCAGGAAAAACTTCGTTTGAATGTGGATCACTTAACCAGAACTGGGATTTTGTCTCCAGTCAAATGTCTGGATAACATTCTGGAATATGCTTTAATTACTAACGTCCCATTTGAAATAGCATTCATAACCTTCATCCATTTTTTATTAGACTCTAAATAAGACCAAGCTGTCTTGAACACACAGAACAGAATAGATATACTTGTAATTTATAATATTAATACTTTTGTATTAGTCAGTTTGTTTGATTTAGTACCGTAAAATACGACCTTTACTAACATCGTCATCACACTTTTTCACAACCTAAGGTTTGTTAGCGTTCCATATTTGTTTATTTTTTGGCCATGCAGGACTTTATATTGGCAATACCGTTGTATTATTCAACGATGGTGCTGATAAAGCCCAGACGAATTGCGTCCGCAAGACAGTTACGAGTACAAATATTAAAAAGTCACTGAATGTCATGTTTGCATTTTCGAAGATGGCTGCCTGCTGGGTTGTAACGTCATCACCAAGGCGATTGCTCTGACGGTGGAGGCAGCAAGGGCAAATGAAACGGTAAACTTTGGAGCCACATCCCAAAAGACAGCTATCTTAATACTCAGTGCCATAAAAAGTCAGATGGTAACGATATTTTCTTTAGACATGGGGAATCTTCTAGTCTCTAATTGCATAGAATATAATTACGAAGAAGCTAATAGTTACTAGACTAGTCGATAGATTTCCGATTTATATAGAACCTGAACGTATAGCATAATACCTCGCAATAGCCCGTCCGTATCTTGGGTCATTTGAATCCAGTTCATTGTTTTTAATTCCATTTTAATAGCAGCTTTAACATAATCTCCCAAGTGGTTCTTCCTCTTATGTTTTCGTATGCATTTTTTGTCTCATCATGTGTGATACATATCCCTCCAATACTTCTACTGATCTAATGGTGTCAATTACCGATTATGAGCTTCTAATTAAGTATTTTTCTCCAGCCTCGTGTTACATCCTGTCTCTTAGGTCCGAACATTCTCCCCAGCCCTATATTGCCAAACATTGTCAATTTGTCCTTCCCATGGGGAGAGTGATAATGTTTCATACACATATAACACGACAGGTAAAATTATGGTTTTGTATATTTATGTCTGCTTACAGATATGATATGAGAAGATTCTAAACGAAAGTGTTGCAAACGAGTAGTTCAAAGGGAGGAATAAATGCACTGCAAATTGGTCCTTACTAACAGTTACATACACGTACTTTTATCGATACCTCTATAGTGAACATGTTTGGAATGTTTCCATTATAGGGCAGCTGTATTTTTGTATGTAACGAACTGACCACGAGCTGATGAGGCTAAAAACGCGCGTATTTCTGAGTTTAGAAACAGAATCTAATAGATGGTAGACAAGAGTCAGTAGACGGCAGAAAAATCCCAGAAATGACGTACAATCGTAAGGTTATTCAGTTTAAATATTTGAACAAAATACGCGAAGTGAATTCGAAAGAATTTTTTTGTTCAAAGGAATATGTGAAAATAACAACTGAAGCAAATATTTAAAGAAACGAAGTACATTTAATTTTCAATAAATGTTCTCTGTTGTATATGTTAGCGAAACGCAATAGTGTTTGTTTGTTTGTTGGGTCGAGCTACGACGAAGTACATAGTCGAGCCAACAAATAAGTCTTTAGGCTCAAAGTCCAACAGAGCTCAAGGCCAATATATAACTTCATGGAGATGATAGTTATTCAGATGGTCAAACGATTTCTAGCCTTTTATGGAATCAGAATGTTCATTACTATATTCACAAAAGCCTGCTACAGGATCCTCTTCTGAGCTAATTTAATCCAGTCCACATCCTCACAGCTTCGTTTGTAGATTCATATTAATATTATCCACCAGGCTTGGTATCCCAGTACGTCTTTTCTTATACACACATTGATACTTAAAATTTTAGTTTTTGAAACTGACAAATAGTCAACGCACTCTGTTCCTACTACAAAATGTATGAAAAGTGGGCACGAAATGATAAAATGAGTAGTGTGATTCAACAATAATATCAATTGTTGCCACCAAAGTATCATCGCGTACTGCCTTAAAGTACACTCCGACCAACATACATTGTTGCGTTGGGAATGCGTAAAACTATGTTTACCAGGTGACTTGACTTAAAAGAGCAATGAAGCAGTACAAGTTCAATATCGGGTGACGTAAAAATGACTTTTAAAAAACAATACTAAAATTGAACTGCTCCACGGACACTGGTGTAAGTTATGTAGAACATAACTAAGTCTGTGTACAACTAACTAACTAACTAGATGGCTTACGGAACCTGGAGGTTCATCACCGAATTAACCAAAGCCCTCCACCGGTCCCTGTCCTGGGCCAACAAAATCCAGTCTCCTTCAACTCCTATCTCCCATAGATCCCGCCTGACATTATCCTCCCATCTACGTCTAGGTCTCTCCAGCGGTCTCTTCCCCTCAGACTTCCCAACCAATACCCGGTGCACACCTCTTGTCCCATCCATGCGCGCTACATGCCCAGCACATCGCATTCTTCTCGACTTAATCACCCTGGCAATACTGAGGGAGGAGTATAAATTTTTCAGTTCGTCATTATGTAGTTTTCTCCATGTCCCATCGTCTTCTGTCCTAGGCCCAAATATCCTCCTCAACACCCTATTCTCAAACACCTGCAATCTGTGTTCCTCCCTCAGAGTGAGAGACCATGTTTCGCACCCATACAAAACAAAAGGCAAAATTATTGTTTTGTATAGTGTTCGCATCGTTTAACTTGACTTCATACTCTGCTCAGTACCATCCAAAGCTACATACGAGGTGCGATCGGAAAGTTTAAAGACTGTGTCAATAGCGGGCGAACCGGATGTAGTACGAGCTTCTGCCGCTTGGGGGTGCGACCTACATTCATAGTGAATCAGTGTGCCAGCCGGCATCATCGAATTAGCATTTGTTTCTTAGTTACGGGCGTTTTGGTAGTGCATTACACCGACCCTCCTGCGATTTCGGAATGGCGTGTGCATCAAGTTTTGCCAAAGACTCGCCAAAACGGCTACGGAAACCTATGAAATGCTAAAGCAAGCATTTGGGGAGTCCGCAATGGGTAGTGCACAAACTTTTGTGTGGCATTCACGTTTTAAAAATGGCCGAACCTCTGTCGATGATGACGAGCGTTCTGGACGACCATCTTCGAGCACAACGCCCGAAAATGTTACGAAGATTCGGCAGGCCATTCACGAAGATCGACGTCGTACCATCAACGACTTGTGCGACATTGTTGGGATAGGCTATGGGACCTGTCAGCTGATTCTAAAGGAAGAACTCCACATGCGACGCATCATGACAACGCGCCAGCGCACACCGCCCTCAAAGTTCGGCAGTTTTTGGCCTCAAACACCATGGCCGTCATCCCGCACCCTCCTTATTCGCCGTGTGACTTCTTCCTCTTCCCAAAGATGAAAATTCAGCTAAAGGGAAGGAGATTTGAGACGATAGAAGAGATTCAGGCAGAATCGCAGATGGTGCTTCACAGGCTGACAAAGAAAGATTTCCAGGGATGCTTCCAGGCTTGGCAGCGGCGCTGGGATCGTTGTGTTCACTCCCAGGGGAACTACTTCGAGGGTGATGGATGAATTTAATACCTGAGGTAAGTGTACGGGTTTTTATAGGCGCAGTCTAGAAATTTTCCGATCGCACCTCGTATTATCCGTTTTACGCACAGAATAAGCAATGTGTAATCGGGCAAACCAGCCGCGTAGAATGTTTTTTGACCGGCATTGCCATCCCATTGCTTAAATCAGGCAGTGACGAGTTGAATCACACTCGCTGCTATGGCGTGAAGACGCCAAGTGAACTGATGCGGATAGTAAAGACCACGGAAACGTGATCATTTTACATCTTCTCACAGCATGGGGTGAAATGAAAACAGCAGGATATTTGAGGCTGACTTCACTGATGCTGATAGGCCTATACCAAGCCGTAGTAACGAAAATGTAGTTACAATGCAAGAATTGTGAACTGTATTTTGAACGTGATTTAAGAACTAACACTGGAATACTATGATGGACTTAAATTTGCTTTGACATTCCCGTTCTGTATTTATGATACTAGAATTGCTGTATCAATTTAAAATAAATTTTATTCTGTTTTAAACGTAATATTTTTTGTCTTGTTTCTGAAACTGTACAGATCATTTATGAAAGTAGAAATTATAACTCTCAGAATTTGCTTTGCATTATATTTTATCATTCTGTTATAGACACATCAGTAATGTTTATGGGGTACAGTAACTAGAATTCGTACTATGAATCCTCTTCAACTTAATGACAAAGTCATCTTCACATAATAGACACTATTCTCACGAAAGATACTTTGGTAACCGAATCATGATAATTCAACCTTAAGTTAGGTTCTTCGGTTTTCTTCACTGTTTATAACCACAAATAGTTGCGGTGTCTAGAAAATACAACAGAAGAAATTTCACAGATATGTAACACCATAGAAGATCAGAGGAGAAGTAGCCGGTGTTTCTGAACAAGAAATATTCTGAATATCATGAAAAGGGTTAAATTAGATTCAGGCAATGTTTAAAGAGAAGGGGCGGAATAGTTATGACCTAAATGAGCCCCATTCTTGGTCCGTGCTAAAGTGTGACATATTTCTCGATTGCATTTCATCATGTTAAAACATGCTTACGTTAAAGAGAAATCTTAAAACTTTGCATACCGTGTAGTGTATTAGAATATGCCACTGATGATGACCTCTTGAGGTCGAAACGCGTATGACAATAGTGTCCATTATAGTGTTAATAGTTGTTAAAGAGAAAGGTAAATGCTTTGCCATGGACAGGGATGTTTTTTCCTGTTTCTAGATGTATGGTTACATTGCGTGTGCTAAACGAACAAACTGTAACAAAAAATTCTGAGAAGTCTTCATGTTTTATTTCTGTATTGTTTACTTGTTATGTGCGTTCTTGAATGCAGTGCTTGTTAGTGCATTTATACCTCCTGCAGTCGGTACTCATGTAGCGATTTGCACATTTTAAATCCATAAAGCGTATGGCGTTAGCAATAGTTGCTTACTGTTGCTGTAAAATATATTTGATATACTGGGATTAAGCCACGTTTTTTGAAGCCCGCCACAAATATTAGCCCTGAATATGGCAACTACAGTGTTTGCCGAACATTGGGAAATCTTCAAGATTCTACGCGGCCTGTCCCCTAAAAGATTCATGACATACTCCAGTGGCGGACTCTTCGTGAACACGGCCATGAATCTCACATTTCCGTTTACTAGTTGAACGACTGTCAGACTCTGGTCCACGAAGTGTGAGATTAAATGGAGTTAATAAATACTGTGGACGTAATGGCGAAGAGAAATATCCGCATTGACTTTGAAGAATATTGAACTATGATCGTCTATTTGTGGTCCATCAGCAGCTGGACTTAACACAAATAAAAGTGAACATCTGAGGCACACTATTAGTGCAGCAACTGCAATGAGTCGAAAAAATTGACAGTTTAGTTTAATATAATTTTGAGTTGATTTTAATTACTAAGCGCACATTCGTGAAATGTCTAGTACGCAGTTATATCCTTATTATTACTAATCACCGTTTCATGCTGGTTTCAATTAAGACTGTGAAAATATTCAATCATCCCCCACTGTGTCATGTTATAGAATATTCTAACGGATGTATCTGCGACTCGCTGTCTGAGGCTTTTAAAACAGATGAACTTACATCTGTAGTTAAAACAAAATCAGAATTAAGAGCAAAGCGAAAAAGAATTAACTATATATTACAGGAGAAACACAGAAATAAGGATGAGTCAAAAGTATATTTACAAACTTTGTGTGCGTGTTCCAGGATCAAAAATAAGAAATAATGTACGCCTTTATTTCCAAGTATAAGGACAGGGATGTTTTCTTTGTAACAGATGCTCAAAGGTTGTTCCTCCATTCTCAACACAGCACAAGAAAACAACGAGATAACATTCACTCTCTGAGCATCATTCGAACTCAATAACCCAATGTTTGAGCACTCCAAGATTCTACACTCCTTAGCGACCGCTCCACGATTGAGTTGTGGTTTCCGAGTTTCTGTAGCTGGACTAAATAGTATTGAAGATTTCAGTTCGTGCCGCAAAGAAAACACCATTATAAAGATCAATTGGTTAACGCTGTTTAGGGAAATAATCTCTGTTTGTTGAGAGTCATGAAACCCATTAATACACTCTGAAAGTTAAACCAGGTGGCAGATGTGAATACAATTCGTCCTCAAAAGGCTAAAGATTTGATCAGATTGATCCATTATTCAACCCTACCTTAATAAACACACGTCCCATGTCCTAGAGATACGTTTGCACATATACACGTCATGCACATCAGGGATACATTTAATTAAAAACGTAAAGTGTGTGCTGTGAGTCATCGTTGCTGAATTTGATTTGTTTTTAGGTCGAATCCTGCCCAAGGCAAGCTTATTTCTGAATAACAGATCTTACAAATTTTAATTACAAAACCATTGTCCATCGTCACCACTAGACATCTTGAATCGTGCTTTGAAAAAAAGCCATAAACAAATAAGAAATTATACTTAACAATGCAAACTAAAATACAAAAGAATGGATTGTAGAGTGAATGGCGTTTGAAGAGCGTTCTAGCATATTTATTCTGCCAAGTAGGACCACATTGACTCTCGAAAGAAAACAAAACATTGGTCTTCATCTCAATAATAGAAGTGACCTTCTGTTCAAAGCACCTCTATGCACATCCTTAGAAGCAGGTAAATAAAGCCAACATTATACCAAGTAAAGATTAATAAGAAAAGTTTGAGGTTCTCAAGGCGGTGATTACGAGGTTGGCTGTCTTCTGGGTTGCAGCGCCGTGTAGTCTGGTCTTTGCTGCCCGTGTGATGACATACTGACAGAGTCATTAAGTATATTTTAGATTTTGCATTCGGCTGACATTTCTTTCATATAAAAAAAACTTACCAGGATTTGCATATTTTTCCAGGAAAAGTGGCAAAATTTCAGCATTCTACTCAGCTTGTGCCTGACATTTCCATCTCTGCCATGCTCATCGGTCGCCATGTTTGTGTTATTGCTGGCAGGGCACTAAACCACATAGAGCTAGGGTGGGCCTTCTAATATGCTACAAGTTTTAAAATCCTTCGGAACACCAAAATGAACCTCACCTCTCTATTGAACGATGCCATTATCTTACACAAATATACAGGCTTATCTATGGATTTTATATCCAATTGTATGCAAAGTATTTGTTGTTGATTATTAATATAGCGTGGGATGGTTCATTTTCGAGCGATCAGCCATGTAAATACATGGAAGTACAATCAAACGTTTCGGAGAATTTCTCTGCCTCCATCATCAGTGTAGACATAACTTGATGGATACAGAGGAGGTGGATTGTAACTACATAATTTCACGGCTTATCGTCTGAAAATACTTCATTTCTCAGGGTATTTCTTTGGTGCTCATTATGAAGGGCTGAAGTCAAACATGATTTGTAATGACTTAGGCCCTTCTTACTGAGCACGAGAAATTCCATGGCACTTCTTGAACTGTCGTGATAAGTGGAATAGTATCCACAGCAATGGCGGAGAGGCGTACCAGATACGATATGGAACTGTGAAGGTAGAACAGTCAAAGATAGCTCGTAAGGCTAGCCGGAGAATAGTAACACATCATCGTAAAACGTCAAACACGAAATGTTTGTTACACAGAACTGCGGACTTGGAATGGATATTTTGGCACGGCCAAAGCAACGGAAAAAGACATGACATTTTTATTTTGTCACCTCACGAGGTTAACTGAAATTTTCCATCTGTGATAAAGTTTCAGATTTCCGACCATAATTTTGTACGCATTTCTAATCTCTCTCTCTCTCGTGCATGATGCATGACTTTCCCCGTCTCCGTCTACTGCTCTTTATGAAGATGACCGTCCTCTAGGATGTTGCGTCGTGTAGTCTCGTAGTCGTCGGCCGACGTTTCAGAGATGCTTATTGCCTGTCTACCCATGCCGATGGAGTCAGTATCTTTCAATCGGCAGTCCACTTCTACGGGACTACACGACGCAACATTCCAACAGACAACCATCTTCTTGATGCAGATTGGTTTAACTCTCGCAGCCATTATTACCGCCCTACTATCAGCCGACATCCACCTTCTTACTAGATTCATAGAAGAGATTCAATTTGTTGCTGAATGCCATTGTCATTATATGATTGATTGTCGAAACAGTGAACTGGCCCAGAAGAATAAATTGATAGATTTTAATCGGAGGAGCAGTGTGTCATGTATCTTGATGGTACGTCGGATAGTTGATCATTAGAATGATTTATCCGTGGACGGTAAATGGGAACATAGCAAGGAACGGAAACACCTGTTACTTAGCAGGATCTGCCTTTCAGTCTTAAAGCCAGCAGCTGCGTATCAGTTGTCCGATCACTGGCAAATATGAAGATAACTGTGCCCTATCATATACATTATCTGTTTACAGTTATTCAACTTGCTGACATCCTAAATGTGTAACACTTAAGCTTCTCACGTTGGTCTACTTTCATCGTAGATTTTTGTGGACGTTGTAAAGTGTTAAAAAAATAGGAGCAGAAACGTGTACTCCAATCTGGAGTGTATCTATTAATATTTCCAAAATGCGTTCGTTTTCTGTTTTGCTTACTGCTTTTCTCTTAGTATTACTTTATTTCTGATGCAAAGATTTTGGCTGTATAATTAAAATATATGTGTTTATATAATTACATGTGTAATATAATTATGTAAATCTCTCTGAAATATAGTTCAGTTCCTTCACTTTAGTAGCCTATTATATCAAATGTTTGGGCGCTGCATCCAAAGCACCATTCAGGCAAAGTGGTTGTAATATTAAAGTGTTCGCCTAAAATGAGTGTTAATTATTAAGTTTCCATTTTGCTTTCAAAATAATTGCTTAATTTGTTAAATATAATTCAGTATTTAAATACATATTCTGAATTGTCTTCAGCAACAAAATGAGAACAAATTTGTGTCAACAACATTCGTCCCTATTACTTTGCAAGATACATTTAAAAAAGAAATTTCTGTATAGATTTGAGGCATTTCTTCATTGCAGTTCGTTAAATATTTGCATCGACGAAAACTGTATCGAATAAAAGCTGTGGAGTTTAATATTTTTAGGATATTTACGTAGTATATTTTATATTAAATTACAAGTTTATGATTTGATGTTGCCTGTTTCTGAAATGTACATGTGTTACAATTAAACCATTAAACCCCACCACCACCACCACCACCTTGAAAGAAACTTCAAGGCCACATTGGGGTCGCAGCTTCCGCTTTGGGAAACTTTGCGGCATAGCTAGACATTACTCGTTTGAAGTCGAAGCTCGTCTAAATATCGTTTAAGAATTCTAATCGAACTTCCAAGAAACCCAACGCATTTCCATTACAAAAATAAACTGGTTACTGTTGTTTACGCAAATAATTAGCTGTTTATTTTGGGAATTACAGGAAACCCACAAACACAACTTGCAGATTTGTTAACTGTTGAAAGCAAGTGGTACATTAAGTTACCACTGTGATTTAATGGATTAATTATCTAAGCTGCGACATGTAGGGCTATGCCAATAGAAGTGAGAAGAAAAATGTAAACCTGTTGAGAGCTGCTGTTGACCTGTCGGTTAGTATAACAAAAAATGACAATCTTTTTATTGGCAAGATTTTAGACCATCAGAAACCGACACGCACTTAATAATAACAAGCCATTATCCCACTTAATACAGGGAACCGTTAACTCTTGCGTTAGTGTGTCGCTCCCATTACGAAAACTTACGCTTCATATTGGAGCATTCGGCAAGGAAAAACTCAGACGTGCTATTAGAGATTGGTCTTGAAATAAACGCACAGGTTCTTTATATTCAGGTATTTTATTTGGAGTGAATGACAAAATAATTATCTTACTTGTAACTGTAGGCATACCGAATCAATCCTTTGAAAATGTGGCAAAGATCAAGTATTTGTGGAATTTTGTTCGTGAAAAAGTTCAGAGCGGATTAAATTCGGAACGTTTCTGCTACTGTTCGGTTTAGAATCTTTTATTTTCCCTTATTCTCTCTAACGATTGAAAGATTCGAAACATGGAAAACTGAAATCTGACCTAAGTAGGATCTAAGGTTCTCACGGCGGTGAGTACGAAGATGGCTGACTTCTAGGTTGTAGCGCCTGCGTAGTGTGATAGAAATTTACCAGCGTTTCAGAAGTCCTTGCTGCCTCTATCATCAGAATCATCGCCCTGATGACGGAAGGGTGCTTAGGAGAATATTGTTGCATCATGCTGTACTCTAACTAACTAACTAGATGGCTTACCGAATCCGAATGTTCATCATCGAATTAACCAACGCCCTCCACCGGACCTTGTCCTGGGCCAACAAAATCCAGTCTCCTTCAACTCCTATCTTCCATAGTTCCCGCCTGACATTATCCTCCCATCTACGTCTAGGTCTCTCCAGCGGTCTCTTCCCCTCAGACTTCCCAACCAATACCCGGTGCACACCTCTTGTCCCATCCATGCGCGCTACATGCCCCGCACATCGCATTCTTCTCGACTTAATCACCCTGGCAATACTGAGGGAGGAGTATAAATTTTTAAGTTCGTCATTATGTAGTTTTCTCCATGTCCCATCGTCTTCTGTCCTAGGCCAAAATATCCTCCTCAGCACCCTGTTCTCAAACACCTGCAATCTGTGTTCCTCCCTCAGAGTGAGAGACCATGTTTCACACCCATACAAAAGAACAAGCAAAATTATTGTTTTGTATACTTTAATTTTCAGGTTCTTAGAAATCAGACGGGAAGACAACGTGTGATAGAATTCAGCCTGTAAGTTTGCATAACAGGCTACTCTCTGTTACATCTAAGAAACTATGAAAGTATAGTACGTGGTTTTTGATGTTTTTACAGATTTTTGTGTATTGAGTGCCGTCTTAAGAGTTGTTGCGCAATGCAATCTTTTGCCTACATACCAGCGTTTCGGACAAACAAACTGTCTCCGTCATCAGTATTGAAGGTGCCCCTGAATATGAAGACAATGTGCTCTTTGGAAACAGCGAAAAGATTGCATGACGCAAGAACCCAAAAGACAGTGCTGCATTGTAGGACGGGTGAGATCAGTAAGTCTGACTTATGTTCAGTCAGCCATTATATTTTAATTTGCAAGATAGAAATTTGGAAAAGGCTTCGGCTGCTTTTTAAAATTTCCATGTTTTTGAAATCGCAAATCGTTATGAAACTCAGTTCGCCGTCACTTAATAAAAACACATGTCTAGTTACAAAACTATTTATCATAATCACAAATTACGTTTAATGAAATGATTAGATAATGGGATGACACTTGTACGAAGAAACTTATTGACATCATATGAATCATAAGAACGCTGGAAATAATAAAGTAATGCTGTGACGAAGACATCTTCGAAATAATTCAGGTGTTTGTACGTATCAATATACCACGAATTTCCAGTTCTTACTCCAGTCTTTAGTGTACATTCATCCAAATAACTGTTGGTTGGATTACTAGGTAACAGACATATCTCGTAATCACTAATGTGTGACTAACCGATGTGAAATTGTTTATCGATATAAAATCATATTATCAGTTTAGAAACTCGTAAATTTTTCAAGGACAGTATATACCTACTTAAACCTAAATTCAGTCTTCGAACCAAAGTCTACATTGTCACTAATTAAAATTTTTGAAGTTATTTCAATAATACACTTCAGTCTTCAACATTTTTCTCGGCAATGGTCAGCTTTTATATGAACACCTGCGTATACAACAATGTAATAAGAAGTATTGGAATTTCTAAACCACAACTGCAACAATATTGACCGAGCATGCAGTATAATAGACTGAATAAACCGTATTACACTCCATTCCTTTACTAATTGTTACGTCATAGTTTCCTTCGGCATTGTCAACAATCCGCTTTCGTTAGTGTGGAAAGAGCTGAGCTGTGAAACGCTTGTAGGAGAAGTGTGTTGTAGACGAGATGCTTTTGTGTTTTTAAAAGTCTTTCACAATAACCAAAGTACTTATCTTCTGTGAATTACTAAGAAATTCTTGACACTGGCCTTCACTCTCCATTTTATTTTGCCGGTGGACATCGAGCTCTCTTCCTCTTGAAGAAAGAGTGAGGTAAGGGCATCGTATTTATTATTGCTTATAACATTTACAGGTTTTCATTTACATTTGTGAACTCTTGGAAGAGAATTAGGCTTGTCTTCTTTCTAACACAAATTCAATTTTGTATTCCATTGACTTCTGTTTGTTTACGGCATCATTTATAATCAAATAATTAAACAGTGTGGGATTCGAGTTTCTAAAGCAACAAGACATGTTAGTAGCCGAAATTCTTGATGAAACAGTTTAAACCCTTGAAAGCCTGGTGGTAAGTATATATACCACTTGCGTGCTTTAACAGTCAGTAGCTATTTATTATGCATTTGTCGGATTCGTTTGATTCTCAGAGTAAAGAGTGATAAATCGTATCCTTTAAATGCATTAACCGGTTGATCTTTGTAATGGTGAAGTGTAATGTTTTCTGTGCGGTACGGACTGAATTTTTCCAATGATATTTAGACGAACTTCGGCATCAAATGGTTTATAAATGGGGCCACTGTTACGAAAGATAATTCTGTCACTTTAGATTTCTTGATCCATGAACTTTGTTAGAGCTTTTGAGCGAGCTGCAAAGAATTCATTTTATTTTTATTAATAATTATCTGAATAAACTGAAATGCACTCCATTCTGTAACCGTCCACTGCTTAAATTCCAAGGTGCCGCTGGTTGACACCGTCCAGCAGCAGCCGTCCGGGGGTGGACGCGATGTTGGTGTTTCTAAAATGGAGAATGTTTTTAATTTGGGAGCATGTGATTGAGGCTGGGTATCCAACAATGCCTCGCAGATCTGAATTGAGTTTTCAGTTGCGAAACATTTCAGAAAATAATATCGGGAAGTACTTTCGCTCTTTCGGTTCGCTTCGATGTAGTGTGCGCCGGCCTTACTTCCACTGAATGTAATAGCAACCCAAAAAACTATTCTAAATTCTGAAGAAAGTGTGTCCATGGAGGACAGTCTTTCTAGAGTTACTGTTAGTCGCTAATATGATCTAGAAATTTCACGAATTTTATGGAACTCGAAGGTTCATTACTGTGTTCACAAGAACCGGCCACTGGATTTCATCTTCAGCCAGATGAATCTAGTTAGCACTCTCGCATTCTTGTTTCTTGAGGTCCATTTTAGTATTGTCCTCCCATCTACCTCTAGGTCTTGCAGTTACTCTTTTCATTTTGTAACTATGTGTTTATAACTGCAATAAATTAAGATTAAGGGTGAAAAATCGTACACAACCCTTCAGAAAAAGCTAACCAGTTACGTTATTTTCAAACCAGTTTAGTTTGTGATGCTGTTTAATGGCTGGCCTTAAGATGTTTAGAAACGAACATCAAATCGTATTCTTAATTGTCATAACAGTAAGCTCGGTGACAGCCTTGTGTCTGTACAACAGCGTTGAAAACAAATGATCGGTAATGTTTCGAAACATTTAGAACCATCTTCATAATTAAATATTCACCAATTATATTTTGTGTTTTGTTTTGACTCAGTTCTTTCTCTATGATCATATTTCTCTGTACTCCACTGATTCTACAATGGAATTACCTTCTGTAAGTCTGAAACAACCCGAGAACGGATAATTTCATACAAGTTGACATTGGAGAATTTTACGACATATTGTCGAGCTGTATCAATTTTAATTTGGATCGGACAATTTTAACGACTAACTCACATAAGAGCGTAATACTTATTTGAGTTTATCTCAAATATTTTCAAATAAATTTACGTAAACGGACTGCTTTATCTTACTTGGACAAACGTGAAAACGTTTCGCAAGCGAAGTAAAATAAAATCTAATTTACTTCGATAAACATTCATCGCAGTATTAATTAAAATTGATCATTAGAACTGAATGTGACGACGTGCACATTTCAGTATTTGTCTTCTAACTGGATACACCTTGTTTTATCTCACTACGTACCTTAAGCGGAATTCGTTCCAATGAAATAGCGGCCTGGCATAGGGAACAAATTCACTCTTTGTTTGGAGCGTTTCGGGCCAAAAAGCAGAAAATCACCCCGAAATTTTGTCATGTCCGTCCGTCCATCTAACTCTCCGGAAATAACATCGCACGAACTGCCTTACCGACATCAGTCGCGGATCTGAGTATTGTGTGGAACCTCTTATTTCAGTTGTATTAATTTTAAAGACTACATTGGAAGTTATAAATAAACTTTATCGGAAATAATTTGTCCTTTGAAATATTCAGAAGAGACTGAACAGGACCTATAAGGTACTTCTGTTATAAAAGTGTTACCATGTGCAAATTTAATTTAATATTTTAAGGATTGATGTTCCTAATTGAACGTTTATGCGTGCATTATGAGTCCTTTGATAGATTTCTATGAAAACTGATGAAAACTACTTCTGTTATGCAAGTATTAAGGTGTATCATGTCCCTTTGTCCATGTATGTGAATCGATTTCCATAAAATGACTATCTTATGTTATGGTACACCGAGTAGTCTTGTAGAAATTGACCGACGTTTGAGACGTACTTACTACCACCATCATCAGGGAGATAGTGATTATGGCAGTAAAAACCTTTGAATCGTTGGTCAATTTTTGCGACACTACTCGGTGCAATACCCAATATTCGCCGCCATAAGTACCTGGAATCTCGCTTTGATTTCCATTAAAATCAGTGCAAACGCCGACATTGCAACTACAAGCGTCTCCACTTTGTAGTTCTTAATTCAACATGACGTGATGGCAGTGCTACTTTTATTGCTTTGAAATTGTATATGGCGATGCTGTCTTAAAAATCGTATAGGTTTTAGGTTCAGACAAGATGTGAGTACGAATTACAAGACAGAAGAGAAAACGTCTAAATGCACTAATTAGGAATTGTAATGGTTGGTATCAGTTGGTATCATTTTTAACCCAGTTTTCATGATTATCTGTTCATTCCTATGGGTGCTAGGCCGTTTATCGAAGCAGAATAACTTGACTGTTGCTTGGCTAGGATACGGACCGAACGATTCTGAGGAGAAAAAGTATTGTAGTTGGGTAGTAGAAGGGAGTATCTCACAGGTAAGCCTACAACAAGCCGGTCCGGAGGGGTGTCGTCTGTATGACGCGAACAGCGTTCCAGGCGGGGAAAGAGGGAAGTACTGTGTGTGACGTCATTCAGCTCAGAGAGTTTCGTTGCAGGGAAAGGGGGCAAGGCCCGCTGTAGTCCATGTTCTCTGCCAACGAAGACTGTTGTGGAATCAGACGGCCATTAGGAGCCGCCGAGGCAAGCTGTGTGTAGATAGGTAATAGTAGTTAGTTTAGTCGTCTCTGATCTATTTGGTTTGTAACTCTCTCAACCGCTTACCAGTGCGCGAAAAGTCGATAGTTGAATCTCGAATTCAGAAGAAAACCCGGCGAAGTGGGTCAGAAAGTATAAACGTCGTTTGAGAATAGTGCTATCGCAAAATTATTACCCTGTGGTGCATCCAGTTTTAATTTTCCCTGGTATTTTTACTTCGGTCAGCGAATTAGCATCATCTAAGGTAAGTCTTGATGCAGCATTTTGATTTCCTAGGCAAATAAATTGAAACCGGCTTTTTGTTGGAATTAGTTATAACCTAGAAGCAGTTCACGTGCACGTGTGTGCAAGTCCGTTCCAGTGTTAAGATATCACATGGCAATAGTGAAGTCCATTTTATTGGTATATCTACAGCAAGAAGTATTAGATGAGTGATTTTTAATGTCAGACTGTTAAAGACAATCACCTGCTAGTAGATTCCACGGAAATCCTAATTTGAATGATGTAATCCATGTAGCATGAGAAGCTTCTAGTCCCTAAGCAGATCATGAAATTCTCCATGTTTTATTGAACCCAAGGTTCAGTATAATTCTGACGAGATCCCACCATTTTAGCTTATCTCGAGACAGTTGCTTACATTCCACTTCCTTACGTATTCTTAATTTTTAGCAATGATTTCGTATTAGCTTATGTCCAGGGCTTCAAGTTGGTTCCCTGGAGGTTTTCCGACTACAATTTTTATGCAAATAGCTTTTCTCCATTTGTCATTACATGCCCCGCCCATCTCACCCTTAGTGACTTGATGACCCAAATAACTTTTGTGAATTGTATAGATTATGTAGTTACTCACTAATGTAAATTTGGACGGAAATGTTTATGAATCGTAGAGAATTCCTTATTGGGGCAATCTTGGGCGTTTAAAAATATTACCAGTTTGTAGCATCGTTGGAAGGAATGAGAGAGACGGAAGATGAACAACAGTGCTATATTTGGGTTATATCCGCGGAAATTTCACGTGTAAAATTCCTATTTAGAATTGAGTTTTATTTTTATATATATATATATATATATATATATATATATATATATATGTGTGTGTGTGTGTGTGTGTGTGTGTGTGTGTGTGTGTGTGTGTGTATGCGTGCGTGCGTGCGTGAAAAATTCTGAAAAAAATTGTTTTTACAGAATTTGTTTCGCACATTAAAGTCTACAGAAATGCGACATAAATATGCATATATCTGCCATGTGAACTTGTTATAAATTAAATAAGGAAGACTGTTATCGGAATGAATCATCTGATTCATACTACGAAGATGAATCGTGGTGTCTTATTTAAATAAATTATTTTGGTACAAAATGCGCAAATATGGAACCTGTACAAAATAAGCTTGCCGCCTGTTTATCTGTGACACAATATAGACAGAAAAAATACTGTGGCATTATTTATCAAAATGTGAAAACTGACGTACAAATTGCGCGTGGCATGTTAAAAAGAATTCTGTTATCCTGTACCCACAACAAACCGAATTTACTCAAACTGACTCATGTGGGGAGTATTATCCTGAACTAGCAAGAAACATAGCATTTTTTTCAAATCGCATGTAGTGACAGTTTGTTTGACGTCCATGTATGTGGGCGAAATGAATGGAGGGCGTGGATGCCTTTTGTGCTCGAAAGTCCATGTTTTGTGTTACTTGATATGAATCCCATAAAATTTGTGATTATTTGCTATTTTTTTAAGAAAATATACAAGTTCCATGAGAGTAGACAGTTTGGCACTCTGAGTTACAAGTTAAACGTCGCAACGTTTTCAAACGGGGCAGTAACATTCACTACGAGGTATACAAAACAGTTAACACCACAGTCTTGCTCGGATGGGAGTACTGAGCTGTCTTCACTCGCCTGAGCTCCGTTCTTGTTGCAACGTTTCACGATATTGCAGTGACCTTGAAACTTGCATTTCGGTGGTTACTACTATTTCATGTTTCTTGTTGTTCTACATATGTAGAAACATCCTTGGAATCGGCATAGTTCAATCAGTAAAGCGGGCTGAATGACTGGGGTTAGAGTCCTGTCCGTTTTTTCCTTCCTTCTTCCCACTGCGTCAAGACCATTTCTGTGGGCCAACCGGCCTCCTGTCGAATGTTATTCACCCGGAAGAAAGTTGTCCGAGGGTAAAGGTGACCACGTAACTGACGAGTTACGTGCAGAGCTTTGTCTTCACTTATAAAAGTAAACGGCTGCAAGTCTGGACATGATCTTCAGTTTCTTGTACACAGCTGCAGCGTCCGGCTTATGAGCCCAACGAAATGTCAAGTTCTGCGCTCACTAGGTCGTTTTCTTACATTGATACGCCACTGCATATTTATGTACTGTTCTTAAGCGCGACGGCAAATTTGTGTACGTGTTTAACCAAGATTGAAAGCTTTCACGGCGGCAAATAATCGTTAACAAGGACGTTAAATTTACCACGTGGACTACGACGAAAGAAAAGTATGTACTGTTGTGATTATCAGTAACAAGTGTACATTGGAACATGGCAAACGTGATGCTCGCTGTATGCAGACGTTCGTTACAATTGAAAACTAAACGTCATAACGCTTATCTAAAATCCAGATTAAGATGTGTCGACTTGAAGCGATTACTATATACATTTCGTAATGACACTCTTAGATGGACTGAAAATTATGAAAACTTATCAGATTCTTTGAAGCGTTCAATGGAAGAATTGTCTGAATTCCGTAAAATAGAAACTCGAAGCTTAGAAACGGAATTCATACAAGCACGGGGTGAAGAAGATTTCGTGTGGCCTCCCTCTTATTGGTTGAAATATGTACAAGAATTGACGGTATTGAAATTCATGATGCTAAAACTGTTGCTTACAGGGAAATCAGTTGTCAAGTACAGACATCCATAGTATCGGCGAGCCGCGGGTTGAGAACATCTGGTCTTGTATGTGTTATCAGCTGAAAATGATTAACAGTTTAGTCGAAATGTGAAATGCATTTGCAAGAAAGAAATACAACCACAAATATATTGGCGTATGGGTTTATTTTTCTGGGAAGGCAATGTTGGGTGGAAAAAACTGTCATTCTACTGCCCAGGATAGTACAGTGACCTAGTAGCACGTGACATTGCCATTAGGGTGCTCCACTGACCACCCACACTTATGGGCGGTATTAGGATAGGCGTCAGTGTCTGTTATGCCACCATCTGAACGGATCCACTTATTATATCTGTACTAAACAAATCTGCTTTTTCTGTTCCTGTAACGTCATATTTTAAACTGCATAATGATGAGCTTAAAAATCTGTACTGCTCTCCCAGTATTGTCAGGGTGATTAAGTCGTGAAGAATGAGATGGGTGGGTCATGTAGCGCGCATGGAACAAGAGGTGTGCACCGGGTATTGGTTGGGAAGCCTGAGGGGAAGAGGCCGCTGGAGAGACCTAGACGTAGATGGGAGGATAATGTCAGGCGGGATCTATGGGAAATAGGAGTTGAAGGATTCTGGATTTCGTTGGCCCAGGACAGGGTCTGGTGGAGGGCTTTGGTTAATTCGGTGATGAACCTTCAGGTTCGGTAAGCCATCTAGTTAGTTAGTAATGCCATATTTTGAACCGTTTCCCTGTTGAGTGCAGAGAGCATAACTTTGTGTCGAAATGGTAACAGTCTACTGAATTTTCTGACGAACTCCCTCCTTCAGCCTTCGCTCGAAGGGACGGAAAATTTACGCTGTGGAATTTATGTGGAATGTAATAAACGTCACAAATTGTGATTCGCCAGACGCAGACAACGGCCAAGAATTTTAATTCGTCACAGTTGAGGCGCGTAATGGTCTGGAATGGCCATCCACTCATGTGACAAGTTGAAGCTAGTCTTCTGCCCTAGGTCAGCTCTGACTACAACCAGTGTTGCTGTTAAACTGGTAGAGTGTCAAGTTCTGTACTTACACGTGAGATTTATGTTATTTTTCTGGAAAACTTCTCTGTGCTAATCCGTGGTATTGATCGGAACTTCGATGTATTCGGAGGCAAGCCTTCTTCCATTTTAATTGAGTTTGGATCGTGTTGTTTTTTTCGACATTCTGTCTTATGATGCGGTTTCGATATATCGATATCCCGGTTAATATGTGTTTTGGAGAAGAATACTGTGGTTCAACGACCCACTTCTCGGGATGGTAAAGACTTACTTGGCGTGAAGTGATATATGAGGCGGTTAGGATGATGATATACTTGTGGGTTTTGACGCTGCATAGACTCGTAGGACGATACCGACGTTTCAGAGAAACATCTTGTCTCCATCTGTCCCCAAAAGTTTGGTATGTGCTTATGAGTCCACGCGGCGTCAAAACCGAGAAAAACGTCGTTGTTTTGATCAGGGGATTCTATGTGGCAAGCATTCACTTGAAACGCTGTAGATATCAAGGGTTCTCAAGGGTCATGATAATCTTGATGGGTGATTATGATCATATCTTTACATCAGAAAGACACTGTTTTAATCTGAAGCTTGAAGCATGTCGAAATAATTCTCCGGAATTGGGCGAACTTTAAAAGCGTTGTTGCTTCAGGTCTGTTTTCATTGTAGGTCGCAGATTAGAATTTGACTAACAACGTGGATATTTATGCAACTTTCGCATTGCCGTAATGCATTCCGTTCTTCGCCATCACTCCCCCCACTTTGGGGTTCCCCATTACGTAACTCGCGTAAATTGAAGTCATAGCAAGTCTGGGATATTATTCCTGGTACGTCCGGGAACAAAGTCTAACCCCTTCGCTCTTTTCCTCTCGCTCACTCTCTCTCACTCACTCACTCACACACGCACGCACGTACGCACGCACAACAGTCCATGCTTACAGTTAACAGTCCTGCATGACCACTGATACCACTTTTCAGAAGGCCTGAGATTTTTATTTTATTATTATTTATTTTTGACTGCAAATGGGTTTTTACCCGGTGGCAGTGGTCCTACAATAAGACACAAAACAATGAGACAGAACAAAACAATAAGACACAAAAAACATAAGACACAACAAAAACAATGAGACACAACAAAACAACACACCACACTCAAAATAAAACAACTCATAAGATTACAAAACCATATAACCTAAAGTAGGCCTACGCATAAAATTGAGCTCGGTGATGGCGGTAGGCAGTCAGATTTGCTGATTTAACTTCTTCATCCTGAGCCCAATAAAGCGACGAATCAGAGGTTAACCCCCGATCTAAGAATATGCTGGCCGATCTGGTCTATCGCCTATCGGAAGCAATGACATGGCATCAGAGGAATGGCTAGTGACCAGGTAATATCAAAGTACTCGGAGAACTACCTCTCTCATTGCCGCTCTGTCTTCTTATTCCATATTGGCCGCCAGTGACAATGAAATCGAGAAGCTGACAGGACAATCACTACTTTCACCTCAGTTCCTATTCTACACTTTGCTTAAAACTCGCTTACTACTATAACCTAACTAGACGGAGAGGAGTCGTTGTTCAAACATCTGGATTTCTTAAGCTCCGTTTTTTGGGACCACCTGATTATTAAAAACTTGCACGAACAACCATTGCACTCTACTCTATTGCCTGCTTACGGACACCAATTTTATTCCCCTACCTGTAAATTTTGCTTTATGTATGTAACCCTTCTGGGAACAACCACCCATTATGTTCTGTTGTGAAGATGGCTGTCTTCTGGGTTGTTGCCCCGGGTAGTCAGGTCCTTGCTGCTTCCATCATCAGGCCAAGATAATCATCCTGATGATGGAGGTTGCAAGGACCCCTGAAACTTCGGCGAGCTTCTACCAGACTACACGGCACAACCCAGAAGACATCTCGTTTTCGTCTTCTTGGAGTTCTGTTTAAGCATACAGACTTTGCTGTTAACTCACCCACTCAGACGGTGTGCATGACAGGAGTTCTAAAAAAATTACCATGCTGACTTGCTTGTATTGGCTTGTTGGGAGCTATACTTTAAAATACGAACCTGTTCTACTAGATTTAGGCGTACTTTTTACTTAATCATCCGCTGCCTCGTACTCGTGTGCTAGTTAATTTAGTGAGGAGGCATTCAAGTGCCGTGTTGTGCATGGCTCTTCCTTCTTTCCACACTTCCTGACCAGACAGGAACCGATCGAAGGAAGTTTTACATCTAAAACTATGGACGAAAGTCATTTTGTTCAGCACTCCCTGTATACGCTGCCAGTTTTCCTTGTTAATAACTAACTCCATACGGCTTTTCAGGAGCTGACACGTTCTCAGTTTACCAAATTCACTTTATACCTCTCATGCGTCCCAAAGGTTCATCATTCTGTACTCAAGAGCTGTCCATTGTATGTTGTCCTGAGCCAGTTGAATCCAATGCACATCCTCACGTTCTTAAGATTCTTTTAAATATTCTCCTAGCTATGCATAAATCTCCCGTGTAGTTTCAAATAAAATTTTGTGTATAGTTCTTGTGTGTCTGTTAGTACTACATATCTCCCCCCATCTCAATACTCTTCGATATGACCGCTCTCTGACGAAGAGTACAAAATATGAAACTCGCTGTTTCGTAATATCTCTGTCCTTCAGTTACTTCTCAGCAGTCTGCACTTTGTGTTTTGTATTATCCAATAAAACGGGGGTTGTCAATGACTTAATTACCGAGGGCCTTAGAAAAAGATGAATACCTTATATCATGGACAGTAAGCCAAACTATCTTTAACTTAAGTAGTATAGCTGGTATTTACTTGAAAACGAACAAGAGCTGTATTTCTGCATACAACAGTTTACCTCTAGCTTTCAGACAGTTGTGATTTCAAGTAATTGTTAATTTGACAAAACTTCAGTTATTAATACCACATAAATCTTCACATTGTTTTCTTAAACGTCACCTAGGTCGAACAACGGAACAGTGTATCTTAGCAGTAAAGCTGTTTTAACGTTATACGCCTACATTGTTTTGTTTTTGTTTCATCAAGTTAATATGCGATTTGTTTGCTGTTACACGCAGAAAATAATCGTCAGTGTTATTCGATAGCAGAAACGTTTTGCCCTTGTCGCGTTGGCTGACTCCCAAAGCATGAGTCGGGCTGCTTGGAAAGGTTGCGACGGCCAGAAGCGGACCTCATGTTGCGATCATCATCGCCCTGATGACGGAGGCAGCAGGACCTCTGAAACGTTGGTGGACATCTACCAGATTACACGGTGCAACAACTCAGAAGACAGAAATCTTCACCCCGTGGTCTACCGTGTTTTTTATTGCCAACAGCAGATTTCAAACATTGAAGGTTCTTCATTTGTATAGCGTTCTACCAATTGTGGTAGCCTATTCGGATTTATATATTCGCGCATTTTAATGTTTACAGACGCGACTTCCTTTGCAAGAGGCAAAGCTGCAGTGGTATCGAAATGTTTTCAAGTTTTGCTCTCTACCATCGCCGTATTTTCATGATAACATTTATGCACAGCCGCAAAAAAATTTCAAAAATGTGTCTCTTAGCTTCACCAGTTGAGTCTGTATAGATGCAGTAACTCGAGAATGACAACTTATTTTGGCGTATTCTGATACTGGGAAGTTTTTATAAAATTTGACTCCTGATTATCTGGGTTGATTGGGAAATATATTTTTTTTTCGGAAAATCGAAACCACGAATAATCCTCAAAAATGAAAGAAAAACGCGCAGATTTATCAAATGCCCAAGTTATTTACAGACATACACCACTTCAATGTTTAAAGGTTTACTAATGGCAGAAAGAATTTTATATAAAATTTAATACAGCACATAACTACTTGTTAAAAATGGTTCCAACGGATAATAATAACGTTATAATGTCGTAAACTTAAGGTTTAGCAACAGTTGATTTATATTTTTCGTTAAATAATATGTCATAATTGTATCTATTCCAAACTTTACAGATGTTCTAACTTTTACAATATATTTTCTAAATTAATTAATGCTGAGGCCTGGTGCACTGTAGCACAAGGTCAGGCAGTGCCATGTTGCGAGTGTGGTTCATTTGTAGTCCGTTTGTGCTGAGAGGTGGCATAAAGATGGTCGCTACACAACAGGTTTACACCGTGTACGAGCAATATCCATGTCCAGCATTGCAGAATTTCCTTAATAGTTGATCGTTCTTTGAGGACGCTCCAGTGATTTTGTTCGCTTGCTGATATGCGTGCATCAACAGCACTGGTGCTTGTAAAACAGTTCTGTGTACAGTACGTGTGAATAATACTCGAAAAACTTCGAGGGCCGGACTGAATTTCTTTGCGGGCTGTCTTCGGCTCTCAGGCCATTGTTTGAGTGATGTCCCGCACTTGGCGTATTGCGGTCTTGTCGTTGTTTAGCTACAGGGTTTCCCACGTCTTGTTTGGTCGTTCTATGAAAAGAAATACAATTAGCACTTCCTACCAAAATAATACGACTTATAATAACAAACATGCAAGGTTCCGGTTAACAAAACCAACCAACGCCTCGACTAACTGTTTACAATTCCTCTTTCTCCGGAACGTTGGTGTCTACCTACGAGTCAACACGGTGTTACATTTCGAACAACTTCGTTAAATAGACGACTTTTCGACGTAATTACGTCTATGAGGAAGGGTCATTCGGCAAAAAAGTGGAACGAAAAAGGGGAACGAAAAAATGTAACTTCATTGTTATGTTACCTAGGAAACGCCGTCTGTTTACTCGGCATTGTGTTACATTACAGGCTTCAACAATCCTGATTATAGAATAACTGCAGCTGAAAAGGGAGGTGATATCTGTGCGGCAGAGTGTATGGTCAATGGTGAAAAAGTTTTAATTGTAACCCTGTATATTTGTAACCACACACCTATTGATGATTATAAGAGATTTATTTTGAGTCATTTGAGAAATTATACAAAGATGTTTTCAGTTATGGCCACTGAAGATCCTAATACAATGCCGATAATATTGACAGGAGATTTTAACATTGATTTAAAGAAGGAGGAAAATCAAAGCTTTGTCACATTTATGGAGGAAACGTTTGGCTTAATGTTGATGTCAAATCCTGAATGTAGTACTACTAGATCAAAATCTTGTATAGATATGGTGTTTGCACGAAATGTTGATACTCTAAAGTGCACAAATTTTATAACATATTTCAGCTACCACAGACCCATCTTAAGCGTAACTAATTGAAGTTAAATAAACAATGTCTTAATCAAACTTTACTCAATTGTAAAGCATGTATAAAGTAAATATTTAGAATAAAGCCAATATATAATCTTCCTTTCCGTATAGACGTATTTACGTCAAATTCTCCGGAACCGTGGTTCCACTGTCACTTTTAAACTTGTTTACTAGCAACATAACTGCTTTTATAAATCAATACAAAACCGGTTTTTGCATTACAAGTTCGTAATCAGTGACCATATGATAATTGTAGCCAGGCTTGTGGTGTTTTATGTGAAGATGTGTCGCGTCCTGTTCGGGACTTGGCGACTCTGTGAAGAATCATTTCGAGGGGAAATCATCAACAGAAATTATACTGACTTGTATAATTAGAGCTTTAAGTAATTGCTTGTATACAGGACATCAGAACTCGAGATTCTGCCTTCTGTCGACATTAGCAACACACTCCACAGATGACCTGTGATTGATTACTTCCGTAGCTTTTCCTCGTCTCAGCCAACTCTAGGGAAGCGTGTACAACCCATTTCTGTTGTGGGGGCGGCCTACCCACTCATTACTCTAAATGATATAGTGATTATGAACTAATTGGTTGGCGGAGAGGATGAGAAAGGAAATCGGCATAACGATAATGACCGGGGATCGAGTGAGGTTCCAGTGTCTTACCGCGAGACCACCAGAACACAAGTCCCACAGTGTAAGATCCTGCAAGTGTGTAATTGACCTTGCAGAGAATCTGGAGATAAGTTGTTTTGCACCACACTCGCCTAGAATTCGTAGTGGCAGACGGGGAGTATTGAACGCTGTAGAAGTTAGGCCAAAGGGTGGTCAAACACAGCACTATATCAAACAACCATGTGCCTTTATCTGGGGCAGCTCGCGGGCATGCGCAGTACATATCGGGGTCGTGGCAGCTAGAATCCGTCCCTTTTCATTCAGACATGCGACACTTAGGGCGGTATCGCACTAGGATGCCAACGGGAGGCCGTGGCGCAGCTGCCAGCATCTCGGCCAAACTTAATGCATTAATTTAGTAGTCATATAACGCACCTGGCATCCGGCTGGCAGCGCTTCCAACTTGACATCGCTGCCAACCAAGATGCCAAGTTCAAATGCTACTGGCATCGCTGCCAAGGCCAAATCAACATCACATGACAGTCTGGCCAGTCCATTGACGTCCGTGCTTGTATGTGCTTGTGTGTATTTCTGTTTCTTCCAAACATGGATAATTTCGACACCGAAAGATTGATAATTGAAATTCAGTCCCGACCATCACTATGGGATTCATCTTATTGAATACGCAAACCGGAACTTGAAAAAAAGAAACTGGGTAGAACTTGTGGAAATATTTGGAGGAGATTTATTTACAGTAGAAAATAAATAATTAGCTAAGAAGTGTTTCTATGGCTTTATTTGTGGGGCCGCTTTCCAATATGGCAACTTGATTTTTAAGTTTTTTTGTTTAGCAATCTATATATCTATCTATACGAGGTGCGCTCGAAAGGTTTCCAGACTGCGCGTATAAAAACCCGTACACTTATCTCAGGTATTAAATTCATCCATCACTCTCGAAGTAGTTCCCCTGGGAGTGAACACAACGATCCCAGCGCCGCTGCCAAGCCTGGAAGCATCCCTGGAAATCTTTCTTGTCTTTTCCCTCGACCTTCGGTGTAGAAGCAACATAGCGCCTCGTAGTGTCTGGTTGTGCGTGTTGTTTGGTGCCTGTATTTGGGTATCAGTCGATCGTTATTGGGGCACACGTGCTTGGGCCTTGTACATACAATAAATAGAGTAAAACCTTAGATTTCTAAGACAAGTTTAGAAAATAATCTTCTGGGTTGTTGCGCGCGTAGTCTGCTGGTTCTGTGGAAATGTCAAATCCTATAAAGTGAAATATGTTAATAACGGAATCCGTGTTGAGACTAATACAGATGATAAGCACCTAAATTTCCCGTCAAGAATGACGGGAAATCCTGAATTGGTAAACACACACAGTTATAAATATTTTTCAATAAGGCCAAAAATCCCTTAACAGCATTACCATGGCAACGGTTATAAGAACACGTATTCATAAATATATCCCACAAGGTCTAAAAATACTTTAACAGCAAATGATCACTAACATTTGACTGTTATATAAATATATAATTTAATTCTTAATGAAGGAAGGGACAGAGAAAATCCTAAAGTATTTTTACAAGTACCCCGAGGCCCTTTCGAAAAAGGAACTGACCAAGCTGTAGCCCGGTTCTGTCCAAAGCCTGCTAAGAAAGCTCTTCTGCACTCGTTGTATGTCTCCGTAATTCGACTCTTACGGCGCTAAGTGACGTAAGGTAAAAGATATTTAAGTCGAGTGAATTTGTCCGCCGTGGGACTGGGTCATTCTGCCATTATGCCATGCGTTTGTGAAGAAAACGGCATGTGTCTGGAAGTAAATGAGGAAGTGAGCTGACAGACTCACGGTGAACAGAAAACAAATTTGGAGCGGTAATGTACTGTACACATTGTCGCATTGTCTACATCCGTAATTGTAATGCAAATGAACTAGTGTAAAAATTCCTTTGGAATTCAACGGGAAATTATTTATTTAGTATCTTCATTCCTCTTTCCCTTGCTTTCGTTCCTTTATCCATTCCGTCATTCCTGCCTACCTCCTTTCCTTTATCCTTGTCGTATTTGCCTCGTTCCTTCCGGAACACACCGTTACAGAATAATCATACAAAATTTCTTAAATACGAAATGCTGCGTTAATGATTATTAAAGCACGTGGTATATATAATTACCACAGACCTCAGGGCTAATGTCTCTAATAAGATATTCGTTAACTGAGTTATAAATACGTATAAGGTTTACATGCGTCATGTTTGTGTTTTTGATTAAAATATATAATAAAATTCAGGTCAATACACAAAACTTTATTTGGATGTTAAAATTTAAAATTTAAATGTTAAAATTTTAAATTTTAAATTTGCGCCATTCATCACTATAAGGATGTTACATTAGAGCGCTTTCATTCATTCCACAATATGTTTCGATGTAATACATCATCTTCAGGTGTTGTTTTTTAAAACTATTTTATATTATAATGCATGCCTTTCAATATATTCATTATTGTAACATGTGTTCCGCTGATCCTCCCGTTTTACGCATCTTATGTTTGTTTTGATTATTCATAAGTCGTGTTGTGTGGTGTATCACGTCTGCTCGGGTTGACTGTCTGTTCATGGACTCCATGGAGTGGAGCAGACGTGATACACCATACAACACGACTTATGAATAATCAAAACAAACATAAGATGCGTAAAACGGGAGGATCAGCGGAACACATGTTACAATAATGAATATATTGAAAGGCATGCATTATAATATAAAATAGTTTTAAAAAACAACACCTGAAGATGATGTATTACATCGAAACATATTGTGAAATGAATGAAAGCGCTCTAATGTAACATCCTTATAGTGATGAATGGCGCAAATTTAAAATTTAAAATTTTAACATTTAAATTTTAAATTTTAACATCCAAATAAAGTTTTGTGTATTGACCTGAATTTTATTATATATTTTAATATAAATACGTAATTATTGTGGATTTTGCATAAATAACTTCCAGCAGCGGCCTCTAGTTTTCGTACATTTACTTTAAAATTTTAGTTGTGTGTATTTAAATATAAATTGCTGCATTTTAGTTGCTGAGAAGGAAGGGGGGTGTGTGTGAAAATTTAGCATCATTTTAAGCATGACTTAAAATGAAAATTACTAATTTACAGTGTCCCTAAGAAAATCTGAATTTATTATAATAGGTTCAGATAATTTTACTACATGTCTATAGGTTTGTGATTCCTATGCGACATTTAAATGTCTGCATCTTTCTTAGGGTCGTGTCCAATGACTGGCTTTTGTACGAGCGATGTTGAATCTCTTCGAGTTTTAATACCAACTGTATAGATCTGTAGGACAGAATCTAAGTACCATATACCTTATTATACTGAAATATTTCATTGTGTTTACTGAAACCAGTTAATGAAATATGAAAGTGATTTCGTGACAGCCTGGAAAATGTCACCGCCATTCTGACTTGGAAGTGGAATGCCGGATTTATATCTTATCGGTTTCACACTGTTTTGAGTACAATGCCAGATTAATTATATCTTACAGATATCACACTGTTTTAAGGAAGTACGTTCAGAAGTATGATTCATGATTCTGTAACCTTGCTACGTGGGTTGGTTGAATAAACGCGTACTCTTGGAGGCCTGAAGCTTGCGTAAATAATATTTATAAATCGGTCTGTGTCTCAAACAAAATACAATGCATGTCCATTGAAAAGATCAATTGGTTGATGCTGTTTGGGAAATGATAGTGGTACGTATTGTTATCTATACGCCTCAAAGGGTTAAAATGGCACTGAAAGGTACAAACAATGACTGAAAAATCACATTGTAGTTTTCGTCTTGCCCGTTGTAAGGCGATTCGTGTATGGCTTTAGTTAAAAGACTCAAAAAATTATTGTAAAGAAAGTGTGAAACAGTTGTGCTTACTTAGAAATTCTATTAGCTTTCCACAGTTCTGTCTTGCTCATAGCTTAGTCCATTCTTTTTATATTTTTCATCCACAGCTACTGAATAAGTAAAGTAGAAAAGTGATAACATCGCTCCACGTGTCTGTTCCAACAAAAGAAACACGCAATTTCCCTGTGAAAACGTTACACAAACACTGTTGGAGCTCGTATGAGCACTCTGGATGAAAGACTGAATTGTTACCAAACGATTCTCTTGTGCTGGGAGTTTAGATATTCTTTAGAACGATTTCTATGCTGATGCGCTGTTTTCTGATTGAACTAACTCCGTCGTGCAGATTCCTTAAGAAGCTAAGTGTCGTTCATGTGATAAATAAATTAATTATTTTCTCTGGAATTGGAAGCTTTATTTTCGTGTTTACAAGAGCTCGTCACTGGACCCTATCCTGAGGCAGCTGAATTTAGTCAAACTCGATTTTATTATTTAAGGTTAATTAATGTGTGTCAGTGTTTCCCAAATGATGTAGTTCCTTCAGGGTTTCCAACCATATTTTTATGCATTTATTATCTATTACAGCCGTGCTACATGCCCTGCCAGCTTTGTTCGCCTTGATTTGATCGGTCTAATAAAATTAGGTGAAGGGGTTTAGCCTGATTCTGTTTTTTCTTATCATGGAAAATTCAGCTTTCTATAAAGGTTGCAATGCAGGGAAATTGTTTATCCTAGACAGTTAAGTTTTTTGAAGCGAAACAATTTACTACAGAAACCGCGTTGTTATTATCAGTTTAATGTAAACTCGCTTTTTCGGTTGTCTGTTGGAATTTTTTGACGTAAATACGTCTATAAGGAAGGGTCATTCGGCAAAAAAGTGTTACGAAAAAGGGAAACGAAAAAGTGTAACTGCATTGTTATGTTACCTAGGAAACGTCATCTGTTTACTCGGCATTGTTGTGTTACATTACTGCCGTCAACAGTCCGCTTTCGTTATTGCGAAAAGAGCTTAGGTGTGAATCGTTTGTAGAAGAAGTGCGTCGTGGAGTAGATAATTTTGTGCTGGTAAAAACGGTTTACAATATCACAAGCACTTATCTTATATAAGAATTATTAAGTAATCTATTGTTGCGTTAATTTGTTGCGTGATACTATGTACAAGATGGATGACATTGAAGCTAAAAGACTCCATAAAGAAGAATATATGAGACAGTGCAGAAAACGTAAAAAAATAGAAGTATCAAATAATTAACCTAAAGTTCCCCCCCCCCAAAAAAACTACCAAAAACTAATGCTGAATGTATAAGGGAATGCAGAAATCGCAAGAAGCAATTAGTACAAGTTAATGCTTCCACATCATTAGCAAGTACAAGCGTTCCTACAAGAATCGCACAACCAAGGTATGACAATGCAACAGAATATTTTCATAAGCATTTTAATGAAAATAGATTTGGATACGCTTGCGATGTATGTGATCGGTTATGGTTTGAAAAATATTTGAAACAAGTTACTGAAGCCATTTAGATACATTGAGTAAGGAGTTTGTAAATGAAAATGTATCACAATTTAAGGTATGCACAACATGCTGGCTATCTTTAAATAAGCAGCAAATACCTATATTGTCTAGGAGTAATGGATTTGTGTATCCACATTACACCACTGATTTGCCTCCTCTAGATTGCATAAGCGAAAGATTAATATCTCCCAGACTTCCATTTATGCAAATTAGGAGGTTAAGACATCGATTGGGTGCATTTGGGATACTGGGACAAGTAATCAATGTTCCAGTAGATGTTAATAATATGGTAACGCTACTACCTAGAGAATTGGACGATGATTACAGTTTCAACGTCCATATAAAGAGAAACTTGATTCACAAATCTACGTATCTGGAAGGAACTGTGAAGAAAGATACAATAAAACGTTGGCTTACTTATTTGATTAATACTCCATTGTACAAACATTACAATATTAGAATTAACGATGCATTTTTCCAAAAACAAGAAACTACTGAAGAAGAAAATAAATGGATAGAAGACATAGAATTGTCAAGTGATGTAGAATTGCTGCTAGCTCAACAGCAAACTCTCTTGTGGAATGAGGATAAATACTTGGAAATTGCTCCTGCACAAAGTAAGACACCCTTATCCATCATATACGATGAACACGCAGAAGAGTTATCATTTCCAGGCATCTATTTAGGAAGATCGAGGCAATTTAAAGAACATCACAAGGTAACACCATTCATGATGGCAACCAGCGAAATTCGACGTAGCGATAGAAGAGGTGTAACACCTCAACACATATTATACATGGCAATGAAAATAATGCGGTTGCGAGTTAGCGAAGGCTTGCACAACACGTTCAAATGTATAGGAGAAACAGATAACATTACCATGTTGTAACGTAAATACGTCTATAAGGAAGGGTCATTCGGCGAAAAAGGGAAACGAAAAAGTGTAACTGCATTGTTGTTACCTAGGAAATGTCGTTTACTCGGCATTGTTGTGTTACCTAGGAAACGTTACTTGGCATTGTGTTACATTACTTTCGTTATTGCGGCAAGAGCTTAGCTGTGAATCGCATGTAGATTAAGTGCGTAGTGGACTAGGTAATTTTGTGCTGGTAAAAACGTTTTACAATATCACAAGCACTTATCTTATATAAGAATTATTAAGTAATGTGTTGTTGCGTTAGTTTGTTGCGTGATACTATGTACAAGATGGATGACATTGAAGCTAAAAGATTCCATAAAGCAGAATACAAGGTCTTAAAAAAAAGAGAGAGAGAGAGAGACTGTGCCTATAACTCTTTTTATTTAACAAATTCAGAAAATCAACTACGATCACCTTCAAAATAGTTCCCTTCTCAGTTGACACACTGCTGCATATGATGCTGCCAACGTTCAAAGCAATTCCGCAGGTCATAATCTGTAAGGCTGTTGAGGATCTCCGCCATTTTTGTTTTCACATCTTCTAGCGACAAAAAATGGGTTCCTTTGAGCACCGACTTCATCTTTGGGAAGAGGTAGAAGTCGCAGGGAGCGAGGTCTGGCGAATAGGGTGGGTGGTCAAGCACAGTGATGTTTTATTAGCTAAAAACTGCCTCACAGACAAGGCATCTGACAGAATTTTTGGAACTATTTTTGCACAAACCTTTGTCATGTTCAAATCTTCCCTTAGAATTCGTCGAACACTTTCCTTGTCCGAATTGACTTTCTCAGCTACTGCTTGAACATTCAACCTTCGGTCTTTTCGAATCACATCTCGCACTTTTTCAATGTTGTGATCGGTAACAGCTGTGGGTGGACGTCCTGGGCGATCATCATCTTTCACGCATTCTCTGCCTTCCGAAAATCGTTTGTGCCATTCAAGAACGTGTGCACGAGACATGCAATCTTCACCGTAAGCCTCAGTTAATAATTGAAAAGTTTCCGTTGCGGATTTCTTCAGTTTAACAAAAAACTTGATGTTAACACGTTGTTCACTTTTGCATTTTCCGGCCGATGGTAAAAACACGTCTGTACAAAAACACTCGTCCGCTGCTACTGAGTGAAGCACACAAGTTGAAACTTGCGTCACTGGTAGACAGATCAAGGTCAAATGTGGTCTGCTTATTTTGCCCTCACCATAATTGTTTGCCTACTTGCAGCATCAGTCTCGTTATTTTTGTGGCAGACCTCGTATATGAGACAGTACAGAAAACGTAAAAAAAGAAGTATTAAATAATGAACCTAAAGTTTCCCCCCCCCCCCAAAATACCAAAAACTAATGCTGAATGTATAAGGGAATGCAGAAATCGCAAGAAGCAATTAGTGGAAGTTAATGCTTCCACATCATTAGCAAATACAAGTGTTCCTACAAGAATCGCACAACCAAGGTATGACAATGCAACGATACAGAGTTGCTATGCAGCCCTTTTAACTACTGTGCCGTAAACTCAGATGGATTCAGATGTGTGCAGCCATCATCCCGAACAGGAATTTACATCCTGACAAATTTAAGATGCATGTAAAAAGGCATGTTTTGGGACGTGTTCCATGAGAAATAGGCAAGGAAACGGTGGCTTGTACACACGTATCCTTCGCAGGTCTCTGACAGAGCTTGAACATGAATCCTTTATGTTGCTGTCAGCCTTAAAATATAATGTATGAAGTCTTGTCATGAATGTCGTGTTTGCAAAAATAAGTTTAAAATAATGGAATAATCCATTCGAAATGTGTGTATATGCGAAATAATTCTTGACTTAACAAAGTCAAAGAGGTATGGAGAATGTTTATAAATAAAATATACCATTTTATAAAGAAAACTCCGTATGTGTTTATATTTACTTGCATATCAACATGTCTGGACGTCCGGGGTTCGAAGACAGATTTTGCTCTAGCCTCTGCGTCCGGACCGACTCTGGGGTCCACCTAGACTGCCACTGGGTACTGGGGTCCTTTCCTAAGGGTAAAGCTCGGCCGGGGCGTGACGCTGACCACTTACCCTACCTAGTGCCGAGGTTAAGAATGAGTAGGAGCTGTACTGCTCTCCCCCAAGTGCCCATAGGGCGTATAGCGGGACAGCTTTTACAGCTTTATCAACATGAAATATGAAAATCTATATCAATTCATCTGCCTACGTATTATATCTTATCTTCTCTTTCCTCTTCTATAGACAGGCAAGATTACGTTTCTGAGTCACATTACGAAGAAGGCCGACAGTCATAACACGTACCCTTCCAACTCCCGATGGTGGGAGAAGTACGTTTGTAATTCAGTGTTGAAACTAAATGCCTTGTTTTAGAGCAGGGACTTCTTTGTAATCTTACAGCAGACGGGGTCCATGCTATATACAGGATGGTTCAAGGTTCTGTTACATTACTTAAGGGAATTATTGGGGAGTGACTACGTTTTAGCTGATGTTAAGTATTTTGCTGTCGCTTTGAATCGTTTTGTGTAGGTCAGGCGGCCAGATTTGGTTTCTGACAACAGATACTTGGATTCCAGTGATTCAAGAGCACAGTATCACACACTGGGTCCTAAGTTAGGGCTTCATTTCTGACCTGACATTTGACTGGTTTCTGAGTAAAGGCAGTGTAGTTTACAGCAAGCAAGAGTTGTTTATACGAATCTGTTGATAAGTTATTCTCTGATTACTTAGTGTTCCAAGACTCGTGCTTGAAACAGTGAAGCTATTACGTAATAACTGGATAATAGTCGTAATCATAATACTTTTACACGTGTGTTGTTAAACAAGGTTATTCACGTATTACAAAGTACAGTTTAAACGTGCATATCGCCATACGATAAAAGCTTTTTTTTCTTCGGTGAGGTTTTTGTACCCAGAAGGCGTCAGCCGATACGTGACTACGCCAACAATAGCGGTGGTAGGTGTTTCTAATTCTGACGGTAGATGACTTTGCCAACAGTATAATGTAGACGTAGGTCCACATGATTGCTGGCGTGAAAGGAAAGTTAACGTTGACACCTCTCTAGCCATATCCCGAAACTTGGGAACGTAAACTTAACCCTTTGAAGAACAGTAGTAAATAAGTAACTAGATAGGATTTAAGGTTTTCACGGCAGCGAGTCTGAAGATGGCTGTCTTCTGGGTTGTTGCGTCATGTAATCTGGCAGAAGTTTATCGACTTTTCAGAAGACAGCCATCTTCAAGTAACTAGATGCTGAACCTGCTCCAGTCAGCAACTCACGTTATATGAATTTGAGGCACATTTTAATATTATCTTCACCTTTGCACTGAAATATGTTATTGTAACTAATTAATTAACTCCATGGTGGAGAAATTTTGTTGAAGACGGACAGTTACTCAGCTCATCAAGAAATTTCGTTGCTTTCATAGAACCCAAAGATGCATTACCGTTGCAGTTATAACGCGGGTCGTGTAACGTCTGTATTTAGGATCAAGCGTTTATCGAATTTTTTCGGTTCACTCACAGGCTCCTGGAAGGTAAGTAGGCCTATATCAAGCCTGAGACGTTTAACAACGGAATATGTCTTGCCACCGGAGAGAGACGTTCTGTTCCAGTCGTCTCTCTGTATTGATTTACTGACGATCCGTGAGTATTTTGCTTATACTAGAAGTTGCAGATTGCAAGTTAAAGACTCTCTACCAAAAGTTCGTTATATTTCGTTCATAAAAGGTTTTAGAATCGGTGTCTGAATATTGAATACTAATCAGCGGTCATGAGGGTTTCTCTACCACGTAAGTGCTTTGAAGTGGAGGCTCAGGTTAAATCAATACTGTAAAAGGATGCTTCTTCCCTTGTCATGTCCGTCACCTGTTGTACATATAAAGTGTAGTCTACATGTGTTAGATTTCTAAATTTTTACAATTTGTTTTCATCTCATATGTGGATATGAGTACATGTACATTTTGCAGATATGGTTTTAGAATGCCCCATCTAAAACTATCGTGTTCACGTATTAAAAGTATAATCTAACCAGGTATTCTAAACATTATTAATAGTTTAACTAACTTCATGGAGCAGAGTCCTTTTTAAGAATATAATAATTACACACCTGGTCAAGAAATTCCTACCTCTTTTTATGGAACTTAAAGATTAATTTACTGTTTACACGACCGTCCACTGGACCCTATCCTGAATTAGTTTAATCCAATCCAGAGCTTCACTTCATAGTTCAAGATGCATTTTAATATTATATTCCATCTGCGTTAGGATCTTCAAGTTGTATCTTCCCTTAGGATTTTTACCGCTTAAAGTATGCCTCTTATATGCATTGGTGGGTCATTATGTAATTTACTTTATCTCCCCTTACTTCTTCTGTCTGTGGTCAAAATCTCAGCACTCTGTGTTCAGACGCCCTTAATCTGTGCCCTTCCTTTGGAGCTAGAAACCAAGTTTCACACCTGTGTAAACCGTCGGGTAAAATGATAGTTTTGTTGGCTAGTGCTGCTTTGGGAAGAACAGAGTTCCCTGCGTTCCTTCACTCTTGGTAAGTTCTGTACAAGAAGTAGGAAATGGCAGGACGGGAGATTCAGGGCCCCACCCAGCTCGTAGAACTTCGGAGGAACACTAGTATCATTTCGCTGATACTGGGCTGTGCTCAAACACAGCGCTACTCCTCGCTTTACAATGTTCTCATCAGGGACCCCCGAAACAGGCATCTGTCTTATCGACCTACAGAAAACCTTGTTTCGTAATGAAATTATCAGAGCAGAGGAGTGTAAGATGTGGCGTTTGATGTCAAATTCTTACAACCTGCAACTAATTTGTCGCTTCCTTCGGGGACTGTTTTAGAGATGAGCCTACATATCCGATGTTATGTAGAGCGACAGAAAATGTGAGTTCTTTTTACCGATTACAGAATTCGAATGTTTAATATCGTGTTCAAAAGAGCCCGCCACCGGTCCTTATCCTGACCCCTATATATCCAGTCGACATCCTCCCATTTGATTTCCTTAAGACTCATTTTAATATTATCTCTCCATGATAAGTGAGACCCTTGCCACAACACCCTGATGCGTCTTCTGGTTGTGAATTGAGAAGGCCTCCAGATGTGGAGGGTAGCTACGAATGTATTAACGAAGCGGTCGCGCACAGCCGATAAGGGATGGTTCTCTAGCGCGGGGGGTTGGAGGGAGATAAAACTCCTTACCGTGAATAACTAGCATGTTACGAAATGCTGCCATAAATATGTTAAAAATATATTTTAATATTATCCTTCGGTCTACGCTTTTGTCTCATAGATGGTCTCTTCTTTTGAGATATTCTGACCGAAATTTTGTCGATCTCTTTGGTTTCTCGTATCCCCGCATATGTAACATGCCCTACCCACCCGCCCCTCTCATTTCATTACTTGGTAATGGTGGTGACCAACTCATGAAGCTTCTCCTTACGAGTTTTTCATCTTCTTGTTACTGTCTCTTAGGAACAAGTATTCTCCTTAGAACTTTGTTCTTGAACGTCCTCAATGCACAGCAAGTTTATCCATATAAAGCAACAGGTGAAATTTGTTCCCATTTTTAATAATTAGAATCTAGGTGAGGAGTCTGAAAGTACTAGATTCTGAACTGAAATGTGTAATGCGTTCTTAACTTCTTCGTGAATGAAATTTAGATATGTAAGATTTGAGGTTTTCACAGCGGTGAGTATGAAGATTTCTGTCTTCTGGGTTGTTGCCCTGATGACGGAGGCAGTATGACATCCGAAACGTTGGTTAACATCTACCATACTACACGGCGCAACAACCCAGAAGATAGAAATCTTCTAATTTAGATTTGTTACAGTATTTTACAGTTATTCGAATTTTGCCTCATATTCGAAGGGTTACTTGTCTTTGAATCATAAATACGTCGTGATTTGTGGCGTCTAGACAGGGACATAAAGCAGTGGTGAATATTGATCTGGAAATCAGGCGTAGAAATGGAATATTATTCAGTCCCCTCAACAATCACACCACAGTGGTAAGGTATTTTTAATATTATCACCAGTAACAACAACAACAACAGTGCTGTTGTGTTGTATAGTAAAACATTTCTTTTGTATTCCCCAAATATTGGTGGACTCGCGGTGTACTACTAGTCTGGCTGGAACATTCGCTGCTGGTTTTGCCAGTAGTTCTGATTTTTAATATATGTCGCAAGCACTTTCAAATAAAGTGATAATGTAAACAGACCAGGACACAACAATGGATTTGCATACAATTCAGTTTCACTCCCCGTATACTGGTGTGAGAAATTCTGCAACTGACGTTGCAGTTTGGAATAATATTGGATAAGAAGTTCCATAGTTCTGTGAAGTCCCTTTCTTATGTGGTGTGTGTGTAAGTGAACGTGCATTATTCATACTCGAGGGTCCACGTGTTGCTATGTAGTGTTTAGCAGTTCTCTTGCGTATTCGGGAGACTCCACTGTAAAATCTCTGAGGTCTTTAGCGGGTTTTCTCTGTCCCCCCAGATAGATCCCGGGATAAACACATTAAAGTAGATAGTGACTTTCTTCCACAGTCATCCTAGGTAAAAATTCAGTGTCATACATCATTTAACATCGTGCGACAGCTAGTAGTGTTGAAGAGAATATTCTGAACTAGGCAACGGAAAATAACAGGACATCGGTGAAAAATACGTAAGAAAGAGGCGATGATGATGATGATGATAATCATCATCTGGCTTATGACGCCGTGTAAACTATGAATTGGGTAGCCCAAGATCGTCTTTGCTGGAAATTTTGGAAAAAAACAAACAAAGATTTTACATCCCAACAAATTCACAATTAACGCTGTCGTGGAGCTGAAATTTGGAACCATGCTTGAAAGCGATTTCATAGTCTATTTCTATAAATTTGTTTAACACATAACACACTGGATAGTTTATAATTGTTGTAAGGAATCGTCAAAATGATTTTCTGTGGAAAAACCCACACATTTTTTAATAGACCTATTATTTATTTTTAGGAGCAGAAAATCCGAAATTTTGTTTTCCAGTATGAATAGGATGTTAATAAACATCTCTGTAAGCATGTGACGCCCTGAAGATGGCTGTCTTCTCGGTTGTTGCGCCGTGCAGTCTGGTAGAAATTTACCGACGTTTCAGAGGTCCTTGCTGCCTCTGTCATCAGGGGACTACGCCGTGCAACAACAAAGGATACAGCCGTCTTCATACTCACTGCCACGAGATATTAGATTACGTCGTGTTGTGTCGGTTAACGCAGACGGTATCAGCGTAAGAGAAAACTACTGTATCATTCTGCTTAAGTCACTCGAGTCATGCGCCCAGAGTTTGTTGACGTGCAGAAATGTTCTCTGTTCATGCCAGTGAAAAGTGGTACACACGTTCGGTACGAATGTTGTGGTGGTACGCAACACCTATGATGGGCAAAACGGGATTTCCATTCATGCAGACTACAGCGTGCTAAGCCGAGTATGAACTAAATTTAAAAGAATTAAACTCGCCTAAAACCGTAATATGGAGATTCCACAAGATGGCTGTCTTCTAGGTTGTTGGCCTGGTAGAAGTTTGATGACATGTCGGAGGTTGTTAGTCGGTAAATTAATATCAGACAACAAGGTGCAACAACCCATAAGACAACTATCTTCATACTCGCCTCCATGGGAACCTCAAATCTCGCTTATTTGAATTTATTTTGTGTGTCTGTAAAACTTGGCCTGTCGCACACAAGGGAAAAACATTGATTTTACTTGAGAAATCGATGCTGAGATTATTTGGACGCAATAAACAATAAGATTGGAAGAAAACATAATTTGTACTGTTCACCAAATAGTTGCAAGGTTATCAAATAAAGGAGGATATGTTGGACCGGACATGCAGCATGCACGAAGCTCAGAAATGTTTTCCGTGTTTTGACCGGAAAGTCTGCAAGGAACAGATAACTTGAACGACATAGGCGTAGAAAGAGATAATATTAAAATGTATATTAAAAAACGGGATATGAGGGTACGGACTGGATTCGTCTGGCTCAGGATAGAGACAGGCGGCGGCTTCTTGTGGACACGGCGTTGAACCTTGGGGTTCTCTATAAGGTGGGAATCTATGGCTGGCTAAGCGACTATCAGCTTATGAAGGAGGACTGTGCTACTTGGAGTTGCCAGTCTCTCCAAGAAAATACTAAGATAAAGGTTTAAAATGGGCCACAACTTAGTTTTCGCTCCATTTCCGTCTCACCATTTGTAACAATTTCGCAATTTATTGCAGTGTATTGAAGTTGAATTTGAGTCGTTTAATTACCAAGAACTTAAACAACCAGACTAACCTCGATTACTTAAATTGGAAGCATATCGCTGCATGTATTACAGAACTTGTTTCTTGTAATTGTCTGTCTACATTCATCACAACTCCTTTATATTGTGCAAGATTTGCAAGACGCGTTCACGTTCTAACCACAAATGTTAAACCATGACAAAGTAGCGTCTTCTGTTTCTTTGTCTTGAGTTCCAATAACAGCCCATAAGTACAGGCGCTTCCAAACAATGAAAACTCATTACTACAATTAAAAATGAAGTTTGATTTTGTTAATCTACACTGCTTTCGAAATTCTCCACTTTGAACAACATCAAGAATATTTGGATTATAAAAACAAACAGGAATCAGCAGTTTAATAATACTTCTTAAAATTGACACAGTCTGTTTTTAACTCGGCCACTTATTTTATGTTAATTCTTTTGCTTATAAATACGTAGGAAGTTAATGAAATTAAAGTAATTAATTGTTAAATTGCACTTTCGCAGCCATAAATGCTCTTTGAACCCTTTTGATTCGGTAAGAGTAATTTCATTGTTTTCCTTTTTTATTGTGTGTTGTGTGCATTTCGTTGGTGCCTGGTAAGAAGGGATGAAGTAAAACGAATTGTGTTCACTTAAGCCTTTATTAAACGTATACGAAAGATTTAGTATATTTCACGTTTCATTTCAGTTTTTGTTTTCTGTATTTTGTAAAGTATTTAGTGTGAAATTGGTAATTGCTCTAATCTAAAGAAAAAAGATATTTTTTCAAAAGGCTGTAAAATGTGAACGAAAATTACTGTGCGAGTCATAGGGCTCTGGGGATATTAATGAGTAAAAAATTCACTGATTAAAGGAGATTTTAATGAGGTCAGACTGATGGCTCTGTCAAGTACATATTTTGTTAGGCTGTCTTGTTATTCGAGACGACGGAAACAAAATACCCCTAGAAAAGTTTGCTCCACTTCAAATTTTAAGATTCTGTAGTGTGTGACTCAAGTGTTAACGGGAATTAACTGATGGAAGGCAAACGTGCCAGTATTACCTTCGTGACCATTTGCTTCAGCTGTATTTTGCGCAGAACATCCGTCCCCGACGGGTTTCTGGTTTTCGTCTCTTGATATAAGGAGGAGGCAAATTAGAGAGAACCGGATTTTATAATGATACTTTTCTTGTATATTGAACCCTGTCGAATTTCATGATGGCGAGGCAAGGCATGATAAAGTAAGCCGTTCTGACTTTTTATAGATATTCTTTTATGAGGAACTGGGGCGGAATACGAAATTATTCTCTGTCGCCAAAGGTATATAATACTGATGGGATGTTGCAGTTAGCAGACCTGTGAAATTATCTTTGTACGATGGCGTAACGTTTCGAACAAATTATAAGTACTGTAAATGTTTTAAAGAAACGTACATTGTGAATACAAATGCAAGACTTTATAAGTATAAATCCGAATTACTAGACAAATTTTATTTAATTCAGTGTCACGCCGTGAAGGTATATGACGGTGTGTAGGCAAAACTCCATTCATTCGTCAGTGCGTAAAGGAAAGTGATGAGCTTGACGTTTCATCCGCTTTACTCCCTGGGAAATAGCCCATGGTACCTGTTGCATAGGAGGCTGGGTAGGCCTCAGATCAAGTCTGAATAAGAGGAAGGAATAGTTTAGGAAGAAACAATACCGGGTGACCAGAAAAAAGCGGACGATTTGAAGGACGGGTACTTATTTATAACGCATACAAAAACGTATGTACTACACAACACTGAAGTTTTTCACATGCAACGGCAGTTCATTCATACATTTTTCGTACGTGTTATAAATAAATAATTACACGGCTGTCAAATAGTCCACTAATTTATGGATAGACTGTATTTGGGCACATGATGGAATAATTATAGAGTGAAGGATAGCCTAACGAGAGAATTTATAAAGCTTTATTTTTTGTTTTATCAGACCAGATTTCCTATAGCTTACCTATAACTAGGAAGTATGAAACAAAATTAGTACAGAATTTTGGCAGGGAAATTTTAGAAGGATGGAATTTAAAAACTGGAAAGGTGATTAAGAAAACATTGATCATACAGTGGTAGGTTATTAGAGTATAAACTAGATAGAGCTGGTTCGTTAAAGAAATTAAACGCAGGTTATGATATTAGCGATGTCGAATCATCATTTCTGTACCACAGACATTGGTCGGTAGTATAATAGCTGGTTACATGCCCAGACGTAGGCCAACGGGGTGAGTAGATTGGTAAGTAGACGTTTCGGTTTATATATATGCATATGAGCTGAAACTACCTTTGTTTAAAAGTCACATGGATATTTTGTAATTCTGAGGGGGATGTGGTACAAGAGGCAGACGAGACATTACTCAGCCCTGCTTTCAAATCAGTTAATTTTGGCGAAAAGAAAACCGGACCTCGTTCTGATACTGGACACTAGCCAAAATACGGCTTCTTGTAATGGTTGGAGTAAGGCCGTCTCTCTGTGGAACTGGCCGCTGACAGATCCATCGAACGACGGCTTAGTCCATCGATGGGCGGTCCGTCATATACCAGGAAGCAGTGTGTGCTGTTTTAGTCGCAGTGAGTCAAAGTCATGCTAATACAATGACTCAGATCAGTGTTTCTGTTCTGAGGGCGGGTCAGTTCAGAACATAAACAGCAAATACTGACATCGTTCCAAAAATATGAATACAGTTATTCAATGCATGAAATAAAGACATGTCAATAAACCAAACCATTACATACATCAGCATTGACAGCTGATGAATTAGCGTACCTTATTTAGGTGTTCAAAATGACCACCGTTGGCTTCGTGGCGCAGTTGACAGCGGTGAGGAACTGACAATCGGCAACCGAAGTTGCTGTTGTGTATATATCTTTTTGAGACACTGTGTGTACTTAAACCGGTTAATATAAATGTGGACTTACAGTTATTTTTATGTACTTAGTTTTCGTTTTTTCTTGACCAATGATTTTTCTGTAACATATTTACGAAAGCTGGATTTTTAGAATGTACCAAAGAACGTCAGCCAAGTAAGTCAGTCGGCATAGCGAGTGAAAACGTAGAATTTACCGAAAAATGACATCTCGCTATGATGAGAGCTTGTGTGAGACAGAGGGTAGGTTACTAAATGTAGTGCGTTTATTGACAAAGTTGAACGCAACCGTCACTTCCCGGCTGCCGGCAGGAACTGCGATAATAGAGGTAAGTTGATTGTGCTGTTTTTAGTTCCAACCGGTAGCCTAGAAGTGACGTTTCTGTTCCTACGTTGTCAGTGAACGCACGTAGTAGTGAGATTAAAATGAGCAGAGATGGGTAATTGTGACATTCTGGGTGGTTAACATGGGATACGTTAGATAACGTTGAGGAGATACTAAACACTAGTGACATTTCTGAGGGCTACGCACATTTAGAAGTAAAAATTTGCTATGAAAACTGTATATTCAGGAACAAATTACATTTTACGGTCTTGTGTGTCTGGGACACAGTGAGCAACTAATCACAATTACTCCTTTTTTATACTTTTACTGCACTCCAAGTTTCCAAGTTGTACAGAAGGATCTGATCTGTATTTAGAATAATATTTCTCATTCTCGGGATACGTTTTTAAGTCTGCAGAATTTTCGTGTTGGTAATTATTTTACTTCCAGCCAAGTTCCGCCAACTCAGTGTTATGGTTTCTGATTTATAATTAATTTTCTTTGAATATAGACCTAATATAATGTCCGTGTAATGAGAAGTTTTAAACAGATGCATTACAAAGACAGCAAACAAACATTTAGGTACGTATGTATTAGGATTTGAGGTTCTCCCAACTGCGAATTTGGTACCTCGACAGGGAAGGAACCGCGGGCGTGTAGTTGATCCGTTCGGTACCTCAATCTTAGTAGGAAAAACGACAGTGGACTCCTGAGACATTTAATGACGTTGCACAAATGTTTAAATTATACAGCTTTTGATGACGAAATATTTCAGTGCAGAAAGTCAGATGGCCAAAATCCGGTCGTGGATCTACTGAATGAAAGCCACGAGTTTGTTCTTTATTAAAATTAAAATTATTCACCCCCATTTGTTATTTAGATTGCTCAGCTACCTTTAGGTGGTTTGTGCTAAGTCATTTTAAAGTAATTTAGAACGTAACTCCGTGGAGTCGTACGCAAGAACTCGCCACTAGACTGTCAAAAGTTATTTAAATTCAGTGCACATTTACGCATCTTATTTCTTTAAGATTGGTTTTAATATCCTCGTCCCATTTACGCATACTTTTCCTAAGTAGGGAATTTAGAACTTATTTATTTTAAGAGACATCAAATAACATAGGTTTCAGTCGTTCGTTAAAATCGTGACTTGATACCAAACTGACAGTAAATAATTCAATTCATACTTTTGGATTCAGTAGATAATATAACTCAAGAAAAGTATGATACTTTCACTGATTCGCCTACTCTCTTGTCATATTAATACGACAGCAGCAAGTAGGCCTACATTAGTGAAAGCTAGCTCAGCTCTTGGACTTGCCAAATGCTGAAGCTGGCAGTGTGATTCGGGGGGGTGGGGGGAAAGGTCCTCTTAGTATTTTTCATCTCAGCATTCTAACGAAGTTCTGGGGAATTCAGGACGTGCTTTGGCCATGATTTTCAACCACTTAGAAGTAAACACAATTATATAAAAAAACAATTTACTTTGAATCGGATTGTGCAAACTTTTTATTAACCGCTAACCGCATTTGTTATTCCTTTTCTTTTGTCCAGGGCTGCAGGCAAAATAATGTCGTGGACAGTAAGCGAAATTGTATTTCTGTATTTGTTAGCTTTCAAACAGTTTAAATTTAAGTTATTGTTTATTTTATAAAACTTGTTATTCATACTACAGCTATTTTTATACTGTTTCATTAAATTCCATCTTATTTGAACAACGGAACATTGTGCCGATGATGATGAGGTGGTGATTACTGTACTGAATTCGAACCACGTACCTCCCAGCTGTAATGCCTACCTTACATCTATTCATTCTGCTGACCGTATCACCGCATAAGATACTTCCAAACGTTGTAATGGCAGTTAGAAGATTACCGGGATTCTTCGTATTTCAAATGCGATAGAGTCCTTGAGAAGCTAATCGCAGAGTTGGTCAAGAAATTCTTGCCATTTATAGATGAAGATGGTTTATTACCGTGTTCACAAGAGTCCGCCACTGGAACTGAACACGCAATTTCTTTAAAGTCGAAGTAAATATATCTTCCTATCTACGCTTGTATTTCCCGAATAATATATTTCCTTCAGCTCTTCCGACTAGAATTGCATATATATATTTCATATTCTTGTGCGTGCTATATGTCTCGCCTATTGTATCCTCCCTGATTCGCTTACCCTCATTGTGCTTAGTGAAGTGTAAAAGGTAAGTCAGTGTAATGGAAGAAAATTAATATCACAATTAGTAAGTACGCTCAGCATTTGGAATTCGTCCCAATAATAGGTAACAGGTATGGAGATTACTGTCTTTTTCGCCGTGTAATGTGGTAGAATTTTACCTACCTTTCCGGGCTGCTTACTGCCTCAGTCTCAGAGCGATGAGTGACGTAATACTTTAAGGCGTTGATAAAATACGTCACCTTTGTTTCAGATAATACTTCCCGCCCAATCTTAATCATTTTCAATTATGACTGATGCATGCAGGTATCGGTGGTACCGATTTCAAAGACGCGATTTCATTATCAAGTTGGTATTGAAATAGTTTCAACTTTGGCACTGTCTCGCCGCTAATTACACGAGCCGTGTAATGGATGCCATTCTTGTATTAAATAACAGTTCCCAAGTAAAAATTTATATATATATATATATATATATATATATATATATATATATATATATATGGTTACGGAGTTCACCTGCAAAAACAGGTTTAGATTAACTCGTTCCTCGTAATTGAACGATATGTTGCACATGCATTAGGATGATAACTTGAATTTGCGCAGTTGACCTTATTACACGTACTCGTGCAAGCGACAATGTAATTGGGTTAATGAACTTTGTTATTGTGGCAAGCTCCTTGAAGGAAAAATGATAAGAAACGAGCGTTCTGTGGGGTCTAAAGTTGGAAAAAGACTCCAGCCCCACACCATAAAGAAGGATGATGAGGTATTGCTCCATGCGCTCGTAACTTCTGCACTAAATGAATGTGAGTGGTTGATTTCATACCCTGGTCTTATGATCCCAGGCAATTGAATAAAAGTTTGAGTGCATATGAGAGTCTGTTTGGATTTTGTGGCAAAGGGAAAAAATTCCTTTATTGACGAAGGTATATCGTAATACGCTTGCGTAGTATGTGTACGGTGTGGTAGATTATGTAAGTAGCATTTAGAATTTGCAAAGAACGCATCTGTGTATTCCCCGATTGATTGCGCTTTTATAATCTTGTTGAATTTCATCTTAGAGCTTTTTACAGGATTAGCTGCGTTCCCTCAAATCCACTTTTGTTAAACATTTTTTATATTGGGATGTAGCCGCTGTAGAATCTCAGAGTTAGGGGAGAGATTAGGGCGACAAGTAGGCCTTTTATAATCGTGGATGACGCAATCACCCATGCCCTTAACGCCTTTTGAATTTGTGATTCCAGCTATCGTTTTCCATATAGTCATTGTGAGTTGCTATTTCTGAGTTAAATATGCAGGCAGTCTGCTTAGATATGTGCAGGCATATGGTACATATAAAAAATGGCTGTGTATCAGTTGCGTAAATCATCGACTTTACGGACTGGGTCCAGTGACCTGTTTAGTCAGCATTAAAATGTCCGTGAGCATGTCATATTTTTATTGGTCTTATTCCTTTATAGACTGCAGGGGTGGAGCGTTTGTGTTAACCGCTTTAGCCCGGCTAACACTTTGAAATAAAATATCAAGTCTTCTGTCTTTCGTGGTTCTGTGGCACTCCATACATTGGAATGTGGCAGAGACGACCAGAGAAAATGCGTCGTTAACCAGCTGTAGGCAACCAGGCATTGTTAGCGTTGCTTTTATCGAGGTGAGCGTAAGCCTCAACCAGCTGGCTAACAACGCCTGGCTGGGACTTGCTGACGATGCATTTTATGTCATCGGCCGTGCTGTGTTGCAGTGCATGGAGCACCACTGAACCACGAAAGGAAGACAGAAAACTTTTTTTTTGTGTTTATTGTTAGCTCGGCTAAAACGGCTAACACAGTTAACATGAACACTCCGACCCTGATAGTCTATAATTTATAACTGTGATTTGGGATGAGGTGGGGACGTTAACGTAGAGAAGAACTTTATAATTTGCACTCTTCACCAAATATAATTAGTATTTAAAAAAAACCAGCTTTTTTTCTTTGTTGTCAGGGGGGCATGCAATCTTGATGTGGCATGTCCTTCTTTCCTTGTAAAATAATGAAAGAACACCAGAAAGCATATTTAGGCATAATACGATTTTATGCTTCCATGTTGACGTGTTGGTGCTGATGTTGCATGCTGCTGTGAAATTTCAAAATGCTTTGTTCAATATTGCTCGTATTGTTAGGGTAAAAAGCTTGAAAGAGGACATGATTGTCCCTCTCAACAGCTTCCTACATTTGTCTGCCTGTCGTCGATCCTGTTGTGGAACTGACGGCTGGAACCCAGCCAGTTACCGCATGGGAGATATCGGAATGCTTGTAGTTCAATAATTGTCATGGCATGAATGACAATTTAGCGTATTTTGTTTTTCACAGAGCTGGGCACGTGGGAGTCAGCAACGGTGACGTCATCTTTCAACCATGGCTGAACTCGTGAGGGACATAATACATGGCTACCGAGAAATCATGGACAACAAAAGTGGTGAGTACGACCTAATTGAATATCACAACAGCGCAACAGATTGGAAGTTAACCATCTTTTTGCTTGTTTGAACAGCATTTTCGTATGCTGTTACAGCGCGTTGGGCAGACTGTGTTAAGTGGATTTTAAACGAATGTAGTGTTTAAGGTTATGGACTTCAACTGGCTGTAGACCGTTGTTCCACCCAATATCAGTAAGCCAAGGAGACAGGAGACCCGAATAGCTGCTGCCCTATAAGAGGTTCTGACGGCGGTGGGAATGTCGATTCTCGTCTTCTGGGTTATAACGCCGTGTGGGATTGTTGGTAGACACCAACGTTAGGAGGAGTATACTGCTTCCATCTTCAGAGTTGAAAATGGAGACTTTTTCTCTCTCCGAAACGTTCGTATCTACTTTTACAATTCCACACGACATTACAACCGAGAAGACCAATATCGACTGACATGCTGCCGGTTTCTAGCCACACCCTCCGGTACATGAGTACGTATTCTCTTTCTCACGCAGACACAGACAGAGCTTGAGCCTAACCTTAACCACAACTTTGAATACCAGTTTGCCTTTCTTGGGCGGTGTTTTTTATGTTTATTTACTTGGCTGCCAAACTGTCTATATTCCTTGTATGTTCATTGATGTCAATCAAAGTGTTCTGGGCAGATAATGAAACATCCATTAATAAAACTGTTTATTTCGTGTTACATATTGTGGTACTGGTGTGTTCTTAAAAAGATTACTCTTTTTCTGTAGAGCTGATGATTGTTTCATATGCAGAATTTGTTATAATTTTAGGTGTTTTTAAATTCTGGTTTTATGTGAATCTGGATTTGTTGATAGTCTTAGATAACCAGTATGAGTGATTTTTTAAATTTTTAATATAATCAAATGTACTGTAAGTTATTTTTCTTGTTGACATGTAATGGTGAAATGTGAATTTTAAAATCAAGGATGACCAAATTATATTGTCAGAAGATGAATGTGGTACTGAAGATGGTTTAATTAAACCGAAATGCGTGTCTCATAACTAACTAAAACTAACTTCATTGATCAGAGTACTTCTTAAGAAGCTGATAGTACTACTCAAGAAATTCTCTAAATGTTATGGGTCCCGAAGGTTCATAATGTGTTTGGAAGAATCTGCCTTACGTCAAATAGAGCCAAAAATTTCAGGTTCTCACGATGGTGAGAATGGAAATGGTCGTCTTATGGGTTGTGGTCGGGTTGAAGTTTACTGACGTTTCAGAGACGCTTGATGCATACATCACCAGGACCGACCTACGTAATAATGAAGGCAGCAAGCACCTCTGAAACGTCAGTAAACTTCTACCAGACTACACGGTGCTATAGCGCGGAAGACATCCTTTTTCGTGTTAAGAGCTGTTGCTAGAGCAATGCAAATAATAATGTAACCCAAGATTAGTTAACGCTTGCGAAGTAAAGAGCACTCTGTCAAAATCCATTATCATCCGTTATCGTAATAGGCATTAATGGAACCGTCTCATCAGCTTGTTAATGCATTTTTCAACATCAATTTCAAAATCTTTACTTAATTTAGGGATTACACGTTGTATTATAGAGTAGTGAAATGTGGGTTATGACAAGATTTTCGTTTCTTACGAGCATTACGGGGAGATTTAGACACCGATTGAAAGCTGCTTTGATGTTTCATGTGTCATCGCATGCAGCTAGGCCCTGGATAATTCACTTTTCTTGAAGTTGCTCCTTGGCTAATGCAAGTACAGTTGTCAAAAATTTCAGTCTTGTTATGAAGTGCGGCAAAAACTAGAATTATTCCAATCTGTCTTCTTGAAGTATACGTGGCACTAAAGTGGAGCCGAACGTCACGATCGAGTGGTTAACACTTTTGCTTCGTCCAGGGTTAGAATCTCGGTCCGAAGATCGACTGTCTTATTGAAGGTTTCCATGTGTTTTTCTTAATTCCTCCAGGAAAATTCCCAAGCTCTCATGGCCGACATATCGGTTTTATGGCATGTTTAATGGAAAATCCTTAGTCCGTTGAAAAGTTATTTGTACGAGGGTGGGGGCAGGGAGACGGATACGTGATACATAATATTCCAGTAACCGCTATTATTTTGTATACGCAAATATGGATAACAAGACGTTAAATGTGCTAATAGCGTAAGCAAATCTGGTGGCATAATTTTGTGAATTGTCATGGAGTTCCCCCGCTGGGGATTAGCTCCCGGTAACTTCCGCATGGAGGTCTTAACAAACAGTGTCCATTATTGTTGCTTAATATTAGCCGAAATTGGAATGCGTGCACAAATATTAGTGATATTCTCTAGAATGAAATTTAATGGAAAATCCGTTCAGTGATTTTCGGTTTGTTACGTGCGGACACACAAACATGACGAAGCTAATAATGGATTGTTTTGAATACACATCGACTTCTAACGTCTGTCGTCTCATGAAGAAGTATTTTAATCCTATGGTGTGTTCTCTGTGTCTTTCTGAAGAGATCTGTTATATGAGTTTAATAGTCATGTAGCTGCTTATTGGCGACGCTCTCAATAGCTCAAACTACATAGCGTTCGAATTATGAGATGATTAATGGACAGTTATTTGGAAAGAATATAGAAGGAAGCGGTTGTGGCCAAATTTAATTTGACTGGAGAGACTGATGAAAACCATGAACAATCTCCTTTGGGACAGGCGATTTCTGGGCGGACATTTGAACCTAATTCGAAGCAGGAGTGCTAACCACTTGGTCGCGACGTTCCGTTAGGTAGACTCGTTATCGATTTTGTATTAAGCCAACACAGCTGGTTTACTCTACGGCCAGTATTTCAGTGCGGGTTCAAGTGATACAAAGAATCTTGTTTATACACTAAGCAAAAATTCATGATAGAGACAGTAAATACCTCTGAAATTTTTATCAAAATCGACCACACTAAACGACAAGGAATTCCACATGTCAGCCATCTACATCGTGAAAGTTCTCATTACCTTCCCTGAGACCACTGACCGCCTAATACCTTTAAATGATCCACGGTCACTTCGTTATACGTCCTTCGAGAATAAGCAGTCATACTTTGCTGCCATCTTTCAGCATGTAAAGGACTGTAATTTATTTCCATATCGCCTCTGAGACGTTGGCTAGTACCTACATACTACCCGGTGGAACATTAAGAATATATCCAATTATGTACTCGTCACCATGAGAACCAGAAAGCTCACTTTATTAACTCTTAGTATCACTATGAATGCGATCTCTGAAATGTTCCACTTCATTAAGGATTTGTTTGCTGTCTTAATATTTTATTCTTGTTAGTATACAGGAGCTTGTAGATTTCTCTGCGTCTGTTCTGATAAAGATTTGTTTGGTTTATTCAGTTTCAAATTATACGTTTAAGAACATCTGGAACTTTAAACTACTTTGTTGCATCCGCTGATGGCTTTGGCAATGCTTCTATATGCGCATCTCGGTTTCCTTGTGATGGCATATGGTTACATTAAAATCGTAAGATTAGAATCTCACTGTTTATTTCAGTACCTCACTTAGGCATTTTGACACTTTTAAACGTTTAAAGTCTTACCTTTTCTAAATAATATTTAATAATTCAATTCGTACCGCAAAGAAATCACAACACTTATCCATTACAAAGATCAGTTTGTGAACGCTGTTTAAGTAATCACTGTTTACGCCAAGATTAATTTGAAACCATAGATAGAAAATTCAGCTTTAGTGACACTTAAGTCTGGTGGTACATATTGTTACCGATCGGTTTTGAATGATCGAGGAAGTTATTAACATAGGCCCACTCAAAATTAGCGAATGAAACACAGGTGTTTACTGGGGAGAATAAGCGTATAATAAAATAGATTTTTTGTTTCGGAACTTGTTTGATTTAAAGGAAGTAAATGTCGCGACAGTAGCTGTCATGGTTTTACTTGACAGGAAGTCGCCAGTTGTAACTGCCAAGGCAGATAAGGGCATAATGTAACCGCGCCGTTGCTATGCAACGGCAGTGTTTTGAAACTGCGAGGAGGCTATGCCCGTTTATTTGCTTCCATTGTGACGCGATGAAATGTACAAAAAAAATTGTTTTTTGTTTCTTAATTTAATAGCATAGGGTTTTACCCGTCAGAGTTAACGGGAATGAAACTTTTTTGTTTTTTGAACAGTAACAATTTATTACAGCATCGCCTTTGAAAATCGCATTTAAAACACAAAATTAAAAAGGGTTTTTATAAAGTAGACCAAATGTGAAAACGTTTTTGCATTGACTGTAAAACGCAACCAACGCAAAACCATCCACCTGTCCTGATTGTAGGCTCTCACCAAACTCAACTCCGCCAGGCCCCATAATAGGCACCACCATAGCCTTATTTGAATTTATTGCCACTAGAGTCGCCACTGTCAGAAGTTAATTTCAATTTTTTCCCCGTATCGCACGAACGACGCACTTGTCCAGTAGCTGTCGTATTAGCATTAGAATTTCATGGCCCAATACGAAATCTATTGTAGGTCATGAACAGTTTCCCATAAGTTCACAGGATATTCGGAGCAACTGTATTGCCATTGTATTAGGTTTACATATGAAGTTATTTTATTGTTCCTTGGCGTATATTAAATGGCAGTGGTAAATTATCATGAAAAGTAAACATTTTCTACGCATGTGAATTATCTTTGAGTTAATGTTTTGCGTCTTTCAGTAACTTTATTAAAATGCTTCAGAAAGTAACGAAGTGTGGTATAACAACTGACAGTTTCGTGTATATTAATTCGAAATACTATAACCTAGATTCTAAGTTTTCTTCTGTTTTTACTGATTTTGATTCGTATTGGTTTCTCGAATCTGTCTGGATTATTAATTTTTTTGACGTACATACGTCTATAAGGAAGGGTCATTCGGCAAAAATGTGTTACGAAAAAGGGAAACGAAAAAGTGTAACTTCATTGTTATGTTACCTAGGAAACCTCATCTGTTTACTCAACATTGTTGTTACCTATAAAACATTACATTACATTACCTTTCATTACATTCAGCTACCACAGAGCCATCTTAAGCGTAACTAATTCAAGTTGATTAAGCAAAGTCTTAATCAAACGTTACGCAATTGTAAAGCATGTATAAAGGAAATATTTAGAATAAAGCCAATATATAAACTTCCTTTCCGTATAGACGTATTTACGTCAAATTCTCCGGAACCGTGGTTCCACTGTCAATTTTTTTGTTCAGTGGTAGTCTTATTCCTGTGATTGAGCAGAAGTGCGACGAGAAATCCTCAACGCTTGAACTGTTTATAAAACACATACTGCGATCTATTTACAGTATTGTTCCGCGACTTTTATAATTTCGCACGGCGAACTAGGACCCGTTTTTACGAGGGATAATACGAAACAGCTTTTGACATTTCTGGTGCCACAGTACGTGATAGCGCTTTAAGGTCGTTGTTCCCAAGTGCCTTGGGCAGTAAAAGGGCTTTGCATCGGTGCCGTCATTCAGTAGGTCACGATAACATTCGGTTATGGAACTGGTACAACGGGTTTTGAATGCATCAAAAAGTGAAAAGAAAGAATAAAAAAATGTAACAAATCGTCTTTTATGATTGATAGGACCAGTTTCATGTATTAATTATTTCATAATTAATTCTGAATTGGAACAGGTCAGGTTAGATTTGAGGTTGTTTTTATTTCAGGTTTGCAGGTTAAAATCTTGTATGCATTCGTTATCTGTCGTGCAACACGTTCCTCCAAGTTACTTCTGTTCGGTGTGAACACCATAATAATTTGTGGCGAAGAGTTTAAATTGTTCTTTTGGCCCCTCTCAGTTCCAAACTAATTGTTAAAACACGGTATTATTTTTAATGCTTGTTTTTCATGTCCTCTCTTTGAGAACGTGAGAAATATTTCAATGAGTGTAACATCCCTGCTCTGCCCTGATGTTAAGAGATGAGAAAAGCCTAAGTTGCAGTTTGTTGACAACTGGCGGGAAGAGGAAACGCTGATCTCAACGTTACATACGCTGTTCTCATTTTATACAGAGTTACGCTTGAAATTACAGCCGTTCATGTCATACTTCAGTTTATCAGCAAATAGAATTTTCGCGTAAAGCATTGCTGTTAGTTTGCACACGAGCATTTGAGAACGGAATGTAGGCGAAACGCCTCCGGACGTAAATGCAATCCGCTGTTGTCACTTTGCGAACACAGGTTGACAGAAGATAATATGTCAAATTCCTTGTACTTGTAATGAAACCTTATTTTCCAGGAAAGTTTATGAACATTGCGTATCAGGTTTTTTTAATATTTTACTGATAATTTTTCCATTAATGAATAGGAACATGGCTGTCTTCTGGCTTGTTGCGCCGTGTTATCTGATAGAAGTTTACCGACGTTTTAGAGGTCCTTGCCGCTTACATTATCAGGGCGAAAATGGTTTCTTACTTGCCTACAAATTTTGTGCGACTCATTTTAACATTGATCTCTCGTACTTCGACAGGAAGCAATGATTTTAAGCATTGTTTCGCCTATCCTGATTGGGGTTTGATGACATTAAAGCACTCCTCAAGTGAAACCAGGAAAACAAAACCATTCATCACGCAAGTAAAATTCCACTGTATCTGGAACATGCTTGTAACAAAACGTGTAATTTCTTATAACAAACTCACGATGATAAAATCATGTACAAAAGTATTGCCATTGATAAAAGACTCTCGGGACAGTGAACTGGAGTTGTAGACCTATCTGAATCTGAGTTTCTCTTTGTTATAAAACTTTACTGGTTCAGGTCATGTGGCCTCTTCATATGACCCGTGATATTTTTTATAGGGCTCCTTGGATGAGGATCTGCCATTGCACAACGCACAAATGCGGATATTAATTCATCTATGCTTCGACCTGGGTCCGAACCCGAAATTCTCACCGGTCGAGCGTTGTAAGAGCTATAGTCTCCGCTGTCATAATGACTTGCTTTTTGTGGATTGCAGCCTTTTGGGTTGTGACATCGTGTAGTCTTGTAGGTGGTTAGGAATGTGTCGGAGGAACATATCACCCTCATCTTTACTTCTGTCCTGAAGATGGAGGCGATACGTTTCTCCGAAACATTGATGTGCATCTGCAAGACTGCACGGCGCCATAAACCAGAAGAGTGCACTTTACAGTTTCACAGTTGTGTGAACTTAAAATCTCATATTTGTTTGTACTTTGTGTCATAAGCTATAAAAGCAGTAAGTACGAAGTAGAATGCTTGTAATTTTGTAGCATTCTGTTTTTGTATGTGTGTTGGGTACTAGTATGTCAGCGCGATAATGTTTTACTGATCAGACAGTTGTTTAATTAGATTGGCTGGTGAATGTTAATTTAAAAGTTACGATTGTTTCGCACTTTGGCTAAACGGCCTTCTGCAGGGATGTATGCACCTGGTTTTGACCGAAGCGCGAAGTTTACTTACAGGTAGAACTTATTACATTTGCAAGTCAATCGTGTTTTTTATATTAATACCTTCTATTAGCAGCGCCCGTTTGGCTTAGGACGTCATTATGAGCAAAAAGGGCACAGCGGATGCAGCTTCGGAAGTGCTTTTGTAAAATTTAGAAGAAAGAAATTCAAGGATATGTTTCAACGTCTCCGAAATGTGAAATGGTTTACTGAAGGAGGTTTGGTATTTTGCACACATTTGGAGCACATGTCTCGATTCGAAACAAGGCTCGGACGCGTTTGAACGCCACAAGTGTGGTAATACTACTGTTCCTCGCTGGTATAAACAGTATTAGAGTAAATCGTATTTTTTATGGAACCTCACACGGTTGTTGGAGTAAGGTCCGGTGATCGTGGTGGCCACGATATAGAAGGAGACTGCTCCACGAATGTTAGTGCTGCACTAATCTTATGTAATATGATTTTACATTTGAAGTGCGAATTAAATTTGTATGGTTGCTGTCATGCCAACCTATGAAAACTATTTACACTTGAAACGTGCGGGTTTCAAGTAGTTTCTCAAACGTCTGTGACATATCCTGATGCTACCTAATGTTTCCTAAATAACCGGTGTCAATCATATGTTACAGTGTTGCCATTGGTCACGAGTTCGATAGGAAGCCACTCTTGACGAGAATGAAATTTTTGTTTTGCTCGACAGTCGACGAAATGGCGGAGTAAACATTGTCTTACTGAGATAGCGCGCGCGCACAAGGCTTTGCGGTTTTGTCACGATAATTTCTGTGTCGAGACTAGGTGACGAAATATCCTCTTGTGATATGTTTATAATCTTCCCGTGCGCCTGAAATGCACAATATGATTTCTCCACTGAGGAGTGCTTCTGGAGCATTTGTCGATCGACCATGTTCTGAACATGTTAGCTGCCCTTGTGCTGTTCTGTTGAACACAGTGACTGCAGATTGCAGCCTGTCTCTGTATTCTGCTGTTTCGTGCTTCTGCAGCTCAAAACTTCACGGAAGGTAGCTTAAATATCTGTCACTTCCAGATCTATATAAGAACTTCCTATCACCCACCCCCAGAGTTTCACCTTTTTCCGAAACATTGGGGAAACCTTCACTATTTGCTGAAGTCATACATTTGTTGTAAGATGTTCGTTGTAAAGATATGAATTTCCTGTTAATTTAGTTTAATACAGTAATTTGGGTCACATTGAGGGTCTTTCATAAGCAAATGATTTCTGGTAAAAAAAATCGTCGTTTATGTAGCCTGGATGCTTATTACTCTGTTCACAAGAACCCACCTTGGATTATCTTGAGCCGGTTGAATGCAATTCACTCTCTTCTACTTTTATTTCTGAGTCAATTTTAATATTATCTTGCCATATAGGCTTAAGTATCGCAGATAATCTCTTTCCTTCAGATTTTCGTAAAATGTAAACTTTACCCAGTGTCCAAGCACGACTCCATGAATCCGTTTCGGGGACCTAATGCTTGGGGTTGTCGCTTGTCGTCTGTATACTTAATTTTCGGCTTTTCATCATACCTTGTTACCGACCCAAGATTTGTGTACATGTAATTAACATTGTTGCTGTTAAGTCAAAGTAGTTTCTCTCTCGACATAAATGAACGGTCAATAGACTGAAAAGCTTGGATCTAAAGTTCCACAAATCCGTAGTATATACAGGGTGATTCAGGATTCTGCCGAATTTCGTGGGTTCATTTAATGACTTCGAGCAGAATAGGCTCCAATTCGGAAACGATGAGTCTCGGAAGTTCGAAGGTAATATATAAAATATCATACAAGAGGTAAGGCATTTTATTGAAAATTTCACAATAAGTTTATCATAAATTAATAAAGGGATTGCTTCGAAGGCTATGTAGTGTCCACCTGCGATTTGAATGTTTATTTGAGTACGGCGTGTATCTGAACAATAGCTGCACTGCAGTATTTTGTGGAAATTTCTGGACGTTTTTAACACGTTTAATTACTGAATAACACTGTAGTTTTAAATCGGAGTTATAGCGAAATTTATAACATGTTTCACTTTTGAATAACATTTTCTTGTGTTTGACATTAAGTCATTATAAAGTTTGCCATGAAACCCAGTATTTGTGGTATAGATTTAGTTTCCGAACTTCCCTGACTTTTTTTATCGTTTCCGAATTGTGCCCTTGCTTATGGGACTTTTTCTTTACTCATGCACTTGGTTAACGTACCCACGAAGCTTATGAAACTGCCTAATCACTCTGTGTAAGGCGCGAAAGGAATGTGGTTTTGTAAGACGCACTGAGGCAACAGAAGAGTGGTCCAGTGTTCAGCTCATTCGCGTGGAACTGAAGTTCAACTCAGATTATTCTTCAATGGCGTGACCGCCGAATAGGGGAACCATTGGGGGGGGGGGGGTGAGAACCCCCTGTACTTCCCGTACATTCAACTTGCCTTTTAAACTATTTCTTCACAATTATTTTTAATCAAAATACATGAGACTCATCTGGGTCCCGACAAAATTTGTGTTGTTTTAACGACGCCTCCGGGCCTCCGCATTTGTATAGGTAATGGAGCTGACTGAGTTATATCTGTCAAGTTTTGTTTTGACTAAGAAAATTCTTGGAATTTAATAGCGGCAGAGGCGAGTCAACAAACACTAATTTGACTCCGTTCATTCGTCGCCTACGTTTTGAATCCTTTGAGATTGTCTGCCGGGATAATTTGTAATTTAAACTAGAGCACCCCCTGAAATTTTGAAAATCCAGCGTCCATGCTCAGTAATACATACTTTGACATTGTATGTCTTTACGAAGGTCGTATAATATGATTTACCTTCGAGTAAAGTTAATGGTTTGGTCACGTACAATCGATATATACAGAGACAGACAGACAGCCGGGCGGATTCGTCTAAACACTAGGTGCAAGTGCTGACGTATGTAATGATTTCGTTTATTAAAATGTGTTCATTTCATTAATGAAGTGTCTTTATACATCAATTTGGGACACTCTGTTTGAAAAGTGTCAGTAACATAAGGCGTCTTAAAAGTTTTAAAGGTGGTACGTAATTGTATTGATTAAATAATCCGAGATTTAAGATTACTCATAAATGCACACTTCAAAGACATAGATACCTCGCACATGGGAGGGGGCCAAGGCTCGACTTAGGGCTGTTGCGCCATAGAAGAAGAAGAAGAAGAAGTAAGACGAACGCAAGCAACAGGAATGAAGTGTTGAAGTTGCAAGTAGATGTAGGATAAGATAAGGAAGCAAATACTAATAAGATTATACTTCAAGAATTGTATACGTACGATCGGAATGAAAAGATTAGAAGTTATTTTCCAAGACGGAATTGAGCAGAGATTGGCAGTACAAATATTCTTACCATCAACAAGGAAATGTAAATGTAGGTCGTGTAAGTTGAAACGGACTGAACAGCACAGGATCAGGGTCAGATGGTCTGAACCCACAACAGGAGGATGAAGAATGTTTGCGTGCTGTGAAATAGTTAATATGAATGAGTCGGTATGTGCAATATCCTGACTTATGGTGTAGTTAGGTCACTTGTCTGTGATAGAAAAAGTATACACGTGCCGACCTTATGACTTTGAATTTAATTACGGGACTTTGTACTTACTTAATAACCGGTGTTATGAGAATTCAGCCGTATATTTATTTCCTTAGATGCTAATTCCCCGGCTGTACTTATGTCGTAGAGGACTGCACAAACCGGTCCAAGCCCGAAGTTTGTCTTCAAATATATTACCAATACCCCACCTAAGTCTTACTTTCATTCCATCGGGGTGAAGTCCGATCTATTCACAAAGTACCTTGACTATTGTATCAGAAACACGTGTTTTAATGCATTAATGCCAGTAATTCTTGAATGAATTACTATTTAACGACGGTCAAACATCTGAGGTTATTTTGTCGGTTGAGGAAATGTACGAAAATATCGGATGCCAAGATTGTAAGGTGTTATCTGGAACTTTCTGGGAGGGGGCAGCTAAGGAAACCCCCGAAAAAATCAAGGCAGTGGGGTTTGTTACCGGAGTCCGACAGTGTCACGACCATAAGGTGAGCGCAACAACGAATAAGCTTTTCTTTGAGGAGAAATAATGGCCCAAGAAAGCCCGAAATATTCTATTTTACGTTTGATTGCTATAATTTGAAACAAACTCTAACTTAATTTGTGCTACCAGGCCCGGGCTTCGCCTTCGGGTCCGTTCAGACCTCCAGCCTGTCCAGATTATTTTATAAGAACTTATTGCAACCAGTTTAAACTTGTAGAAACTTGACGAAACCAGTCTAGACATGTATAAACCTCTCCTAGTTTGTCCAAACAATAGTTGATCTCTTAAGACTAGTTTCTGCGATCCGTGTAAAATTGTAGAAATATCTCATAATTTATCGTGAACTTAAATAATCTGTCGTCATGTTTAGTAACGTGCCCTAGAAAAGGAGATTCCGTCCTGTCGCGGTTCTACCCGAAAGTACCCGACCCAACCACACCTAAAACTTAAAAATGTAAAAAGTTGTCAAGTTCTTAAATTTAGTAAATTTTCAGTATTAAAAAAATTGTGAAAATTACCCAAAATTTTAATGCGTTATGATGTGAAGCTTTCACGGCGACTAAGAATAATGAATACTTCACGGGCTGCCAGCCGTGTAAGGTGGTTTAATGGAGAAAACACCAAAGTTTCGAGAACCATCTTCGTCCTCGTCCTCGTCCTCAGGGTACTGAAGTTTTCGCCTTTGAATAACTTTACACGGCTGGTTACGAGAATAATTAATAAAAATTGCAATAGTTAATTTTTTTTCAGAATATAAATAACTGACAGAACGGTAGAACGATTGAGGCTTTTGGAAATTTGGAATATGAAAGACTTAGAAACTAACAGTTTGTATGATTTAATGTTTAAAATATTTTTTAGGTTTCTAAATTTTAATTCTTTTTATAATTTTGAGACGTGAAGGAATTATAATTTTAGATTTGAATATATTTTGAGTATTGGAAAATTGTGATTAGAGTGACGTATACAAACACAATAGTACACCCTGCCACATATATGTTGTACATTTTTGACTTGAATGTTTGAAATCTGGTCACGTTTTGTTTTATTCTCAGTAAAGCTTCTGTAATCGCATGAGATTACTATTTGATATGGAACGTTTTTTGCTTGTGGTAATTTCTGTTCGTTATGTTTGTGAAGCCGAATAATCTGTGGCCGAATGTGTTTCTCCACATTTATTCGTATTGCATTGTGATGGTGGAATGGGTGATTTATGATCGGTTGTTACATGTCCAGTGAACAGTGTTTGTAAGGGCCACTGTAAGCCCTTATGATTAGATCAATATTCTACGCAGTGACATGATTTATAAATTAGAATTAGTATAAATTGTACTCGAATTGTGGAACACACAGCCTGAGTATGATTAACGTCATGTTACAGACACTTAAGTCTCAAACAATTCGTGTAAATGCGTGCATTAACAGAATAGAATAAATTCATTTTGCTTGGTATGCAATATCCTCTATTGTGTGGTGGGAAAATTTAGTTTTCTGTCACGAAACCAAAAGTATTACTTACAGTTACTACATAAAGTGATCCATCTTATCGCATTTAATAGTACCGGGTAGTTCTTCATAAAGGTACAGTGGTCATTTTTCAGTGGCTAGAATTGCATATTTTGTGATATAAAGTAGACCAACTGAGTAAAAATCAGCAAACAATTATTGGATCATTGTAAATACGAGCGTTGTGGGACTTACAAGTGTACGTGTTGACCTTGTACGCACTATTCATATGGGTCAGATGGAAGTGAAGTATTCTGAATTTGACCTAGAAATTGCTTTTGTAGTTCAATTTTTATGCATGTCACATTCATGTCTCCTGATCCTGATGAGTTGTCGAATATTACTTGTGAGATGCTTAGTGGTTGTAGCTTTCGACTTTGCGGATTTACCTTTTTCGTTCCAAAGCATCTTTTCGAAATACCGAAAGTAGCCTACGTATCTTTAAATGATTATGGAGCTGTGTAAATGAAGGAGTTGTGTTTATTAAACTGACAAAGAAACTGAAGCTGAAAGGCTGCTCACATTTGTACTTACTTGTACCGCCTATAAGACTCGCAGACCCTGGTTGTCCTTTGTTTTCTGCAGCGGTGTTTTAGATCTCCTCCCAGTTATATCAGACTCAGTTTTTGACTGCGCTCAAACCACATTATGATTAAGTTGTAGGAAGGGCTAAAAGTGCATTTTCAGTATTAACGAAGTTGTTACAGTTTCTTGACATCTGTCAGGGTTTATTTAATAGCATATAGAATGCTTGACATTATTTCGCGTATCACACTTTGGTTTACGCTGCCTTACAGCAATATAATAACGTTGGATTTGGTTTAATTTTTCAAAGACAATTCTTATGGGTTTTTAGCTGTGCTTTGAGGAGGAGAAGAGCAGTGAGTCAAAATATTTGAATTTATTTATGACCAGAATGTCTGTTTTTAGGCTCACACCTCGTTCATCTCCTGTTCGCACTCATGAAACACGAGAATGAATAAACCGAACAGATTTTTATAAAATTTGATATTGTCACATTTTATTAAAATTGTCGAACCATGTTAATTTCCATTTGGATCGGTTTTAGCGACTAGTTAGCGTAAAAGCACATATACGTTTTTGAGCATGTCTCAATATGGCTGCAGACGGCACTTAACCTGGTTACCATGGTTACTTTGGAAAAGGGCGTCCTTCTTGATGACATCACACAGCCAGACACCTCAGTCACACAAGGGCCATATACCCCAGCAATTTATGTCACTGTTGTCATTCGTGAAGGCTAGACCAAATCCTAGCAGACGCGACATAATTCTTACACTACGCTGCTGTTCTTCTGCTATGAAGTTATCAATATTCTGGTTTCGTTTTCGGTGCAAAGTCGTTTATAGTGTGCTGTTAAAATTCATTTTCTCATGTTTATAGTGTGATTGTGAAAAAAAATTGAATGTCGTAACGGATAAGTAAACTTTAGGACTGTGAGTACAATACATGATATTTTAGTAATTAGTTGCTTCAGTAGTTTAGCGTTTTTTTAATCCGCGGGTGTCAGGTCAGTAACCATGTGTGATCTGAAGCTTTGACGGTGACTAAGAATTCATTATAGGTTAGGAACCATCTTCTTCCGCTTTTAAGCCATGTGGCCTGTTTCATTCTTGAATTATTTCTGAAACATATAAGCTTAATATGACTTCATGGACCAGTGGAGCATCAATTAAGCCTTATGAATCCTCCTATTAAGCAGAACTAAAACCATTAGAAAGTAATAGTCAGTCTGTTTCTACACACCACGGATCCGCCTGACGAGACTGGAAACCTTATGGCATAGTTGAGGCACTTTAGGTGGGTGACCTTGGACTGGAACAAACTTGGCCTTCTGAATCGTTTTTATGAGGTGATTTACTTTTTTGTATTTTTGCATTTCTGCATATGTTTTCCATACTTATTGATTTAAATGAAAGGAAGGTTGGGGAATTAATTCCATGGAGTTGGATTCTTGAGAAGCTCACGGTCATTTAACCGGTCGACAATTTCGCGGCTTTTATAGAACCCGAATGTTCGTTGTCGTGTCCACAAGAACCTTTATATGGAGCTAGTTGAATTGAATCCACGCCCTCACCTCCCATTTCTTCTCCAAAGTGATCTCCCCCTTTCAGATATTTATGCTATATTTTTCCCTTCTCCACCACGCCCACGCCCTTCCTTCGGACATAAAGCGGCCGGGCTATGAAGCTGACCTCCCAGCTCCATCTAATGCCGAGATTAAGAATACGTGGAACTATACCTCCAGTCCCCTTATATCAGCATGGCGTGGGGCTTCCTGCATTCCTTACAAATCTCAAGATTACAGTAGCGAACAGTAGTAGTATAGCGTCAGTTCAGAACATATTGGCCGCTAGTATGCTTGTGTAGTGCTCAAGTCAACTGAAGTGGAGTAATCGTGTTTGTATTTGTAGGTTTCATTGGAGTGCATCATTTCAGATCACAGTGACCACTGACAGATTTCTTTATTTAGTGCGTGTGAATTCGAGGGTCTGTTGTAGTAACTGTGTTCAGGTAGAGTACGAAAATAATGTCGCCTCCACGGAATGTTACCATTCACCGGGAGGATACGGAAATAATAGCAAACGTAATTGAGAAATGTGATGAAGAATTATATCAAAAAGTATTGTTGCCGATTAACAAGGCAACAGAGGGCAGTACTGTACACGATGAAATTTCGGGTAATCTATATTGAGAATCAGGGAAAGGACCAGCTTCTGAAATCACCAGGAAAGAAGAGAGGAAAACTTTTTGTTTGTGGCTGACTTTGATAAGTGTGTTATCAGAAATACAATTCAGGATTTAGATATTCAAGGAAAAAAGTGTCAACAGTACAAAAGCTGCTACTCATTATCAGAAAGAAAATGCATTTTCATTGGGGACGTAAGTCGTTGGAGAGGATTGTAAAGAGCCTAGGATTTAAATGAAGAAAATGCCAGTCGAACCGCAAAATTCTGATAGAGAGGAAAGACGTTGTTGACTGGAGATCAAGATATCTTGTGAAAATAAAGGAGTACCGGTATAAGGGACATCCAATATTTTATATTGCTGTGTCATGGGTTGACAACAACCTAACCTTTCGTAAATGCTGGCGGAACGAAAAAGTCAAGGGCGTCCAGGCCAATGTGAACTCTGGAAACAAGCTTATCATGCTGCATGTAGGAGGAATTAATGGGTTTCTTCCTTATGCAGCACTTATTTATAAGGCTGGAGGTGCAACGGGGGACTACCATGGTCAGATAAATGGTGCAAATTTTGAGAAATGGGCGGTCGAAAAACAGATTCCCAATCTTCCCTTTCAGTCAGTAATTGTCCTTGACAACGCACCGTATCACTGTCTCCAGATTGACAAACAGCTATATGCCTACGCAATAAAGGTAGACATGATTTCCTGGCTCCGCAAGAAAGGTGTGAACTGTAACGAGACCATGCGATAAAATGAGCTGTATAACCTAATTCTGCCACTGAAACCCAAAGAGAAGATCTACAAAATTTATCACATCGTGGAAAAATACGGCCATACAGTTGTTGGACTATCTCCATATATGTGCGATTTAAGTCCCATAGAACTTGCATGGGCGAAAATACAGAGAATCGTACGTGAAAACAACGTCATAGGAGATCTGAGCCTGCAAAAATTACTACAAGTGGCGAAAGATGCAATGGCACTTGTGACAAACGAAGACTGGGAAGGGTTTTGTAGAGACACAACAGTCGAAAGCCAGTATTGGGAAAGAGACGGCATCCTTCCAGATGTGATAGACCATATTGTCATTAATCTGAATCCTGGCAGCTACAGTTACAGTGATAACGACAAGAGTGAAACTGCCAGTGAGTACAATGTTACTAAGCCTGATGAAGACACTATGGAGTAAGTAGTCAATATTTTGCTTAGGTATGATAGTTTATCTGATACCTGATGTCTGCCCAGGCTTTAACGCTTCGGACTTAATGCATTCTTTGCAAGTCTCAAGATTACAGTCGCGAGCAGTACATGACTCTCGAATCTCATATTCTCGATTTTATTACCGTAATGTATTTTGTAAAGTTGTAATTTATGAATTTCCTCGTTATCCATTCTACTGTTACTTACTCTTTCTTAGGTCCAAAGGTTTTTTGCTTATCTTTGTTCTCAAAAACCCTCATTCTGTAAAGACGACGACGATAATCTGGGTTTTGGCATCGTGTAGACTTGTCGGTAGATGCCAACATACTGTCTCAATCTTCAGGGCTTAAGCCTTCATCCTCGTCGCTGTGATAACTGGAAATCTTATCCGCAATATATGTTAGTCCTTTAGGATGAGAGACCAAATTTCACACCCGAAAAAAATGGCGCTTGCCAATACAATGACTCGTAGATCTGTTTGTTGTTAAGCATTCGTAGATTTTAAGGTGGTGTTCTTTTCCACAGATCCTCGGGTGAACCACTGGTCCATGATGAGCAGTCCGTTCCCGACACTGGCCATCTGTCTGTCCTACGCGTATTTCTCCAAAGTGCTGGGCCCCAAGATCATGGAGAATAGGAAGCCACTTAACCTACGTAACGTGCTTATAGTCTACAACTTCTTTCAGACAATCTTCAGCTCTTGGATCTTCTACGAGGTGAGTTAATGAACGTCAGTTATGTCCCTGATCTGAGAACCAAAGCTTATGTTAATCAATAAATGAGCACTGCTAACTGAATTCATATAATTTGGTTGTCTTTAATAGTCACACACTAACCACTGCTTCTATTTACACGATGCCATAATTATTATTTTATATTTTGATGCGATTACTTTCGTTTATGCAATGACGTATTTATATGCTATTAATTTTGTATTTTTCGCCGTTTTCATTACGCATTTAGTATATTTTATAGACCCATTAATTCTCACGATTTCATTTGCGTAACCGGGTGTTTTATATTTTCATACGAATGCAGGGGTAATACAAACTTGTAAAATGGGCCATTATCGGTGTTACGAAAGATCTCCGCCAATGATTGCCTTCCGGGCCTTAATACGCAACCAATTTCATGGGTTAGAGAACTTCTTGAGGAGCTTGTAGTAGCTCAGATGGTCAAGAAATGTTCCGTGGTTATGGAATCGGTAGGCTTATTACCAAGTCGACACGGGCTCGGTACTGGTTCTCGTTTTGGGCTGTAGGTTAAGTAATCAATCCCGCATCTACAGTTATTGATTCTAAAGATGCACTTCAACATCCTCTCATCTACATCTAGGTCTCCCTTTGCATTTTCCGACTAAAATTTTGTATCTCCCTGTAAAACGTGTGAAATGGGTAAGTATTGGTATTATACAATAAATTAGTATATCCAGCCTCCTAAAGTTTACATATACGGGATTCGGCAGTGGAATTTTAATTTTGCTAATGAGATTTTGGAGCATACTGAGTGAAGTGAAACCGAATTGTCTGTTAGGAACAGGTATATTGTAAAACGTATAATAATAATAAACAGGTCAAACGTAATTATTATTAATCGCGGTACTTTACTGTTTTTTCTGTCATTCTTATTATATATTTAACAGTTCCTTAGCGACTGCTTGGCGAAATCCTGAAATTAACGTTTGTGATCAGAAATCTAGGCGTGTTCGCAGTACGATAAATATTCCAACACTTCGCCTTCATCGTGTTTCACACGCGTTGCTCTATATTCAGCTATCATAATACATATTTTTGCTTACATAATCTGATACTTGTAATGCGTTATTTGCATGATGTGCACGGAATGAACGCATATTGGACTGACGATGTCCGATTGTCTGTCAGGGTATCAGCGTGATTCTACTCGAGTACCGGTGTACTGATTGGATGAAATTTGGTATGGGCATTATGCCATTGAGGTCTACTCTAGAGTAAAAGTAAAGTTTGTCCCACTATACGCCATGTAGGCGTTTGGGGTGAGTGGAGGTATAGCTCCTCTCTTCCTTGACCTCGGCACTAGATGGGGGTGAGTGGTCAGCATCACACCCCGGCCGGCTTTACCCCCGGGAAAGGACCCCGGTACCCATTGGAGAGGAGGCTGGGTGGGCCCCAGAGCCGGTCTGGACGCAGAGGCTAGAGGAAAAATCCTCTGCCCCCGTTGGGGATCGAACCCCGGTCGTCCAGCCCGTAGCTAGTCACTATACTGACTGAGATATCCCGGCTCATCTACTCTAGAGTCATCCCTTTTTATTTTCTGCAGTCTGTAATACCAACATGGCGGATGAGCGAACTTATGAGGTGGTATAGACGCTACCACCACTTACATTATTATTTATTTATTTAGTGTTCTGTCTGACGACAGATCCATATGAACAGGATCCTTCCATCCTTTTCTCGGACTGGGACCTGTTCATATACGTTCTTGGCAGATGATTCAGAAGTGGTTTGCCATTGCCTTCTTCTGTGTGTGAATGGAGTAATTGTTGGGATGCCACGGAGAAACCGGGGAAGCCCCCGGAGGAAAACTCCGTGTTGCCTAGACCACGGCCTTGCCCAACACAAGTTAAACGTTAATAAACGTTGATAAACGTTTAGTGTTAGAAAGAGGGTGAAGATCAAGGGAAATCAAATGGCTGAGGCGCACTTAATACGTACTTTCATTGAAATCAGGCCAGTCCTTTGACAGAGTCGGTAAATACCACAGTCCTCATGAATATAAGCCTTATACCACGTTTCTTTACATGTATATGTAGTTTTATAAGTTCTCACACTGTGTAGTCGGAAGACCCACATAATGATGTATGGTAATGGTTGTTCGAGAAATTAGTTACTTCGGTTCTGTGTTTTATTGTATAATGTAAAGCAACATGGCGGCTGCATGAAACAAAGGAAAGTGTTGTATTATTATGTATGACAGTAGTAGGAAGCTACGATACATTACACCTGTAATGTCAAACTGGCAAACTCACTCATTACAAGTTAGAAAATGTACGCACGGCGCACAACTTCTGGAGAGTTCGGTAGAATTGACCTTTGACCTTTGCCCGAGGTAACCATAGTAACCACGGTAACAAATGTAAATTCCAGATTCCCCGCCTAATCATTTCGGCGAGCAGAAATGTATGTATGTCTTTATGTAACATGCGTGTTATTGCCATTTAGTTTTAATAAAAATTGGAATATATAAACAGAGTTTATTAAAACTCCAGTATAGAATTTCAACAAAATCCGTTTATCAAGTCTCGAGTTGTTTAACGTTTATGAATAGACGGAGGGAGCTATGCTAATAGGCACTCTACAGCGATGCGAACCTCCTGTTTAGGTTACAGGGGTTGAAAATGTTCTATTATCTAATCCAGTGTTTCATATGGCTCGACCTTTGTGGTACAGCGCCCTCTTTCCCAAAATTCTCATACATTTTGATTAAATGGAATAAAAAATATCTAAAATACAGACAGTATGTGAAGTTTTTTTCGCCTTGTTTTACTTCATTGTAGAAACAAAGAATATGATAATAAACCCTTAAATCAAAACGTAAAAGTGTAGAATCTGCTCAGATTGGGGGATCCCCAGCTGAGAAACACTGTCCTAATCGGACGTCCCTGGCGTCTCTACGATTCTATCTTATCGACGAGCAACTCCGAGATTTGTTCAGTCATAAATGTTACAGAGCTTAGGAGATCATCATTACGGTACCAGTCTTATTTTTAGACGGCCTTGTTCGATGAAAGCAAAATACATGGTACACAGGATGTAACTCGAAACAAATTATGTTGAACGAGTGGGCACCTTGAGCAATTACCATTTTATTAAATAAAAAGGACAAATAGTCGGGCTCGTCAAAGTAGACTGGACTGAACTGAGCGGTTTTCCCCCGCTCAGCAGTAATACAATTTATTACATTGAAAGTACATGATTTACGAATTTACACTGTAAAGTAAATCAAATGTCTAAACATCTTCATGGCTACTAAGCCAGATCCTTGCCAAACGTCCGCAAGACGCAGACTCTACCAGATCCCACCACAGCTTCGTTTACGTTTCATGCTACCAGAGTCGCAACCTCATTGCACGAACGACGCACTCGTACGGTGTGACGGACATTGGCTATTATCGGGTTTACTGGGTTTTTTGACTTTGGCGGTTGTCTAAGGTTAAAATGTATACGACGTTTCGAAAACCGGATCCGTTTTCGGCTTCAGGTGCACATTTTAACCTTGGACGATGGACAAAGTCCAAAAACCCAACAAACCCGACTATATCACACCATCGCTAGAACCTTACAGAATTCATTTGGCTATTATATTACGAGTAGGTAACAAACGAGGAGTCGGTTGAATCTGTAGGTTTACATTTCTTACCTCTAAGTAATCCAACAGATTTTCACAGTAATAACTGTCAAGAAGAACACACTTTGAGACGACAGTATACGCCGTGACGTTGAATGTAATATTTTGAGCAAAACGGAAAGTTTCAGAAATAGACTGGTTTGAACTCAGGTAATTCCCACCTTTTCAGCCGAGAACGGGAACAGACCACATTTCCAAAACGTGTTCTTTTAGAACACTTGATGGGTAAAGTGCAGTAACCCAGTAACACAAATAACACTGATGTTAAGAATGCTTGGGGGTGTTTTTCCACATCTACATGCCTTAATTGCAAGGCGCTTAATTAAGCACGGAGACAACTTTACATTTGGTTCTGTATTTACTCCTCGCAGGTGTTTACGCGTGTGTGAAGTTGATATACTTAGGTATAACTAGGCCAATTGGAATTGCATGTGCAGCGGTCAAATTAAAATTCTGGGGCATGTGTTGGCTAATACGTAGTAATGAGTGACCTTAATTTGCTTTTAGGCCCGTAATTTTTTTCTCGGAAACTCGTTACCCGGGGGGAAAGAATCTCCATGTGTCGGCAGTGTGGTCGCTGTGGCTGACAAGAACGAGCTGAGAAACTATTCCATACGGCATACACATTATATCCTCATGCATTCACTGATGTGTCATCTCGGTTGTCTACACTGATCGTTTTGAACGAAATTAATTTTGGTCCAATTTAACCCCCAATTTTTTAGTCATTAGTGTCTATGACGCTGTGAAACAATTTTCGGTGTATTATAAATTCATTCAAAAATACAAGTAACAAATGATTCAATAGTGCTGTGCATTTATCTGTGGTGTGATTATCTTAGTAAAAATACGCTGCCATGTAGGCACACTTTAATGTTAAAAGAATCCAGTAAATTATGAAAAATCACGAAGAACGTATTTTGAAGATATGCGACATACAACATGGAAAGTGCAGGTCGTGGTCTTCTGCCTAGAAAATGTAGAGGGTATATGCTTCCGAAACGTCGACAACCAAGTTCTTGGACTGCACTGCGTCACGATCATTCGTGTAACTTCATGAACAGCTGACCGACTGCCAGATTCTGACGAAGTAATTTGTACCATACTTTTGATTAGGACGGATTTAAAACTACCCAGAAGCTATAAAGATGCAAAAATCGGGGTTTAAAACGTCGTAGAATAACATCTGGGCCAGGAAGAAGACGATTGAAAATGATTAATTTCATTACAATAATTATTTACAGCGTAGACTATCGACGAAAAGAAGCTAAAACGAACATTAAACAAAGAACACATTAATTCAACGCGTTCAGGGATAATGCGATATTCATTTAGGCTGTCGATTTAATTGAACGAGAACCAACAAATCAGATATTTGAGATCTGAGGATCTCACAGCGGTGAAGGTGTTGATATTGGTCTTTATCTCTGAAGATGGAGACAATATGTTCCTCCAGAAGGTAGGTATCTACCTGCAAGGCGACAAAGTTTCTACCCAGAAAACCAACATCGAAAACAAGTCACTAATTTGAGTCGTGATTTTTGTTCGCACTGTCCATAAGGTTGCACGAGCGTGCATAATAAAATAACTTATTCATGTATTGATTAATAACGTGGTTGCGCCTACTGGTACTGCCATATGCAGACCGGTCCTCGTTACAAGAATCAAGTTACTGCTTCATACCAGTCATGAAATCAATGTTTATACTGACGTCTGTAGCAATTCTGTTCGTGGAAAAAGGCACAAAATATCGCTTCTAACCCAGACCACCACCATTGATCAGTCGTCGCTGGTTATCGCCCAGCGTGGCTTTTAAACTGCATTTCTCTGCGTGACAGCTGATAGTATCTCAGCTGTTTATGCATCTTTCCTTCATATTCCCGTAAATATGTACTCGCCAGGGTCTGTAGTCAGGGCAGTGCACCGGGGTTTTGCCGTGATACTCCTTATAAGCATAGTGATGTCAAAAAGGCGTAGCGTAAGGGAAAGGGATCTTTGAACCCCCTGCCCCCTGCCCAAATTTGAGATACAGGGTATTTTCTTCTGTCTGCTTAAAAAGTTATGTACTATAACATTTTGAAATGGTTTCTTTAATTTCCGAGGCTGAAGCGTTAGATTGTTTTCAGTCGGTGATTTTAGTGAGCTGTACTTACAGTACGCGACTGTAATCTTGAGACTTACAAGGAATGCAGGAAGTCCGAAGCGTTAAAGGCTGACGCTATCTTTCCTCCTTCACCCCACTTCATCACCCCGCAAGTCTCAAGATTACAGTCGCGAACTATACGTGTATGAAGTTTTATCTGAAGAGCGCCTGTCTGTAGATGTGTATTGGTGTTGAATGACGCATTGAACAGTGTTTTTCTCTTAAGGATCGGTTTTTTTTGTGCTGTTTTGTGCTTGATTTGTGAGTATTCTATGTATACTTCTAAAATTGCATTACCGTGGTCTTCGTTAAATTTATTCATATGCGTTCTTTCAAAGAGAACGGCTTTATATTATGGTTCATGTCTGTTTCTTTCAACCTGGAACTGCGTGCCAGACTGCTCCGGCACGTTTAATTTTAGACTACATCCCTGCAAATTCTTGTAGATTACTTGTTATTCAAAACTATCACACTAATGTTCCTTAAGACGTGTAGCAAAATAATGAGACACGTGGCTTTACGTTGTAACTTGAAGATTGTACAAGATAACATAAGTTTTTACTTTTTAATATTGTATGTGCAAAATGTTGATAACTTCAATCCCAAAGGACAGTGGTAACATATTTATACCACTTAACATTCAGTAACTCTTTCTTTTGTCCTCTGTATGTAGTATGGGTTTCGTATGAATCTCAGAATCTTTTAAACAGTGGTTATTTTCCTAAACAACATAAGATTAGACTCTTTAATTGATATTTCTTTGTGGTAAGAACTAAATGTTAAGATGTTATTTAAACTAACTTTGTGCTTCAAAGGGTGACGCAACTGAGCTGATGACAGTAGATGTACCTGAGAGCAAATTTTGGGTTTACTTTCTCCATCAATTCACTGTCGTAGCTGGCATTTACGTGGTTACTCTTAGGTCCTCGGTCCTTGTTCGAAATCACTGCTTCCCCACTCTCTCCCCTCACCAGTTCCTCCAAATAAACGAAGAAAGCTTGCTGACTGCATATCAGAATTACATTTTCCTCGGAATTATACTGAAATGTGTCTCCGTGCCTCTAATAGAACCTTTGGCCCATAGGCAGGTTATTCATAATTCCCTGACTAGACTTGAATGGTGCAATGGATGGTAACATAGGACATGCCGATAGAAAGAGAAACTCTCAAAGTAGGTCTACGTACTTTGTAAAGGAGTAACATGAAAGGAATTAGTTTTACACATGCTTAATGATTTGCTGCAAATTGTACACAGATTGTTGTTGCAAACATTTGGGCATGTGACCACAGTCGCAATGACTGACTGACTGATTGTTAATACTCATTTAAAGGAAGTGGCGTGTAGAGATTTATATTAAAACCTGTCAGAGGGCTCAGAAGGTTAGGTTATGCTCGTTTAAAGAAAAATAACCTTTTTAAACAAATAAAGTAAATTAAACTTACAGTTGGTAAAACAGAAGTGCCGTATATGAAATTTAATAAAAAATCTGTCACGGTGTAATCAGTTTTAATGCTTACTAAAGGACTTGAATATATTTTAGGCATATCTATCCTAAGAAAATGTTTTTAATAAAAATTAAAAGTTGTTTAACAGAACGTATGTATTTAAATTGTTGATATCGAGTAAATACATCGCTGCTGTAACATAGCAATACGCCTTCTAATTGCCACCAGAGTTGTGTATTTTCTTAATCTTATTATTTAGTAGTAGACACGCACAATTTTCTATATTTCTTGGCTGAGCCTAGATGTCAGGTTCAGTTAGATAACCTTGAATGTGAAAACCGATTTTATTAGACCTCACAATTAATGGCTTGTAAATACTCCCACGGGAGTACATCTAGGACGAGGGAACCGTCTTTTCCAAGGTTCTTTTACATGCGTATGAGACACAGAAACGCTGAAACATTCATGCTCCGAGCGGCAATGAAATCTGCGCATCAAGACCGCACACTCTTTTGATCGCCCGGCAACTGTGAGCGACTTTAACTTAATCTAGGTCACATTATTTATGATTTGTAGTACAGTATGAAGTAGGGTGTATTTTCAAGGAAATGTGTTTGGGATTTGAAAAGTAGGCTGCATGGATCGCAGAAAGGTTTTAGGTTATCACGGCGGTGATGACAAAACTGGTTGTCGCCTGGGTTGTAGCGCTGTGGTGAGAAACTTGAATCCTTGAAGATTGCTGTCTTCTGGGTTGTTACGCCGTATAGTATGGTAGATGTCCACCAACGTTTCAGAGATCCTACTGCCTCCGTCATCAGGGCGATGAAACGGTGGACATCTACCATACTACACGTCGTAACAACCCAAAAGACAGCAATCTTCAAGGATTCAGGTTTCTCACCACAGCGTTACAACCCAGGCGACAGCAATCTTCTTACTTAATTGTATTACACAGTCAAAATTGCAGATGAATTTAGTGTAGAATAAGGACGACATAGGTGCTGAGTTTGTTTGTTTTTTTGCAAAGTATTTTAATTGCATAACGCTAGTGAATCAGAGACAATTGTGGCATTCCACAGTCTTATCTTAAACCTGTAATTTACAGACGTAAGGTTTTTTTTTGTCAAGAGGATATCGCAGGACTCTTCATTTATGTTCCACCGGAACCTTACTCAACTTGATCATATCCTCTGTACTGTGCTATGAAAAACGATCCTACTCCGTGTATTTTATAATAGTTCTACCTGTAACTATAACTACGTGAAACTAGGTCTCTCCAGCACAAAGTACGAACGCTGAAGTTTTATATTTGGACCTAAAGTAGCGGAAGTGACCGGAGGATGGAGAGAACCACGTAATGAGAAGGTTCATTTTCTGAATTCTTCGCCAAGTAATAAGGTAATTAAATCGAGGATGAGATAAATATGACAACTTACGAGTGGATAAAATGGGAAGTGAATACAATACTTCAGTCTGCAAACGTGAAGAGACTGTTTGCGAGTCCTAGGGGTAGATAGAAGAAATATATTAATGTCTTAAACTGTAGGGTACATACGAGTGAACCGGATTTAACTGACTCAGGATTGGGTTGAGTGGTACGCTTTTTTCAATGCTGTAATGGACGTCCGTGTTTTGTAAAAGATTTACAATCTGGGCGACTGTCAATTGGATAGGTCAAGGCAATATGCAAGAGGAAACCTTCCGCTGTAACTCAACGCCCACTGCCTCCTTTACATTTCTCGGTCCCAACTTCAAAGAAAGTCCCAATTAATTCAGACGTATGAAGTGTTTTTTTTTCTTCTGAGTTGCCGATTTCGTCACAACTTTAAGCATGTTGTTCGTGAACCACACCTTACTCAGCAAATCATACATTACACTCCAATCCTTTGCGCTCCTTTTTAAACAAATCGAAAGGACACGCAACTCGTCCTCAGAGACGCTGTTATTTTTTCAGGCGGTCATAGTAAACAAACTTTTGTAATACATTTGCAGAATTTTCTTTCAGTATTATTATTCAAGGCGTGTTTTGGCTGCGTAATAGTTAACAATGAACTTCGTAAAGGCTTGTAGTACTATTTCAAGGTTTAGTAAACATAATACAACATTTTGATTCAGAAAATAAAAAACAAAACTCTCTACCGACTTAATGGTATTACACATAAAATTAAGTGGCTGAAAGTTGTTTAAAACCAAGGTGAAGTAAAGGGTTCTTCGCTTGGCAGTGGAAACGTATCTTTACGTATTATTGTTGCATGCCGGTATTTTTCTGGACATACAATTTTACTAGTTGTAGCACGCATGGGGAAGATGGAAAATGTGTACTATTCCACAGCAAAAAGTTATTATTCGGTTTTCTAATTGATGTGTTCGTATTTCTCTTGTGTTCATGCGTGCGTGTATGTTTAGTTTCTTGTGCTACATTTTATTTGAGTGTTTCCCTGTAATTGGGCTGTTGTCAACGACGTTAATAAATAATTACGCTAACAGCAGCAACACGCCACTGGACCCAAGGTTCGCGGGTTCAATCCCGGCCTAGGCCGATGGATTTTTAAGGGTGATTAAAATCCGTAGCACAACTTCCTTCGGAGGGGAAGTAAAGCCGGGGGTCCCATGTCGTAGATTTACGGCGTGTAAAATGACCTTAGGAGCATGATACGAAATGTTTCGAAAGCATAATTCAGCGGCCATTTCTCACCTAAGTCTCCTGATTAGCTGCTAGATGGCTCTGGCAGCCAAATCAGGATTGAGTAGAAATTGTGCAGTCAGTGGGCTGGTCACTCACTGCTCATAATAAATGCACACTTCAAGACCAAGAAACCTCCGAAAAGGAGGCGGCGAAAACCCACAACGGGGTTGTGGAGCCAAGAAACAACAACAACAATAACAGTAATGATGATAACTGATTATTTGTATGCTCGAAACGGATCAAATCAATGATCCCTTGATGTAGTTAAAGCGAGGTTTGTGCATGTGTACATGAGCAGCGTTTGGTACTGTTGGATAAAATGAGGGAAATCTCTTGACCAACGTAACGTTAATCAAGTTTACAAGAAATACTTTGCTCCCTGTTGTCAGTTGGGGTGGCTGGATTTGATTGTTTTGTTTTTAGTGCGCCATGAAAGGGAAGGCGTACAATTGTAAAATACTAGTTTTATAGGTTTGTACCCCCCGGCACCTGTCTGTATTCCTTGCCGACTAAAAACCACGAAGTCTATCATAACCATGCGACCAACAACTGTCTGTTAATGAAAGTCGATATTGAAGCGTGACGCAGTTGCCTTTCATGTGTTAATTGGCAAGCAGCAAGCGGGATGTGACCTAATGGGAATTGTTTTCAGTAATTTGAACTCTCCTGTTGTCGTTTCACTTGCAGTACCTGGTATTATACTGCTTGAAGTTATTTTCATCTAGCGAAAGTACACAATCTTCATGTAGGTTTTCTAAATAAATTAATTATTTGCTTTGTATTACACACCTTTAATGCCCTATTCTTTAATGCTTGGAATTACGTTATTAATATTCTGCACGTGGCAGCACGGTCTGAGGCGTGGGCCTTGTGCCGCTTGGTCACTGGGACCGTGGGTTCGAATCCCACTCAAGCCATGGATGTTTGTCCGCGTTGTCCTGTGTAGAGGTAGAGGCCTTGCGACGGGCCGATCCCTCGTCCAAGGAGTCCTACCGAATGTTGTTAACAGGGTACGATCACTTCTTAACTGACATGAAACGTAGTGCACTGTAAGAAACAAACCCCGAATTACCCTTACTTAAAATTAAGTAAAAGTTGTAAAAAAAGCAAGTATATTGTATCCATTACTTATCGCCGTAGCTCCTCATTCACATGAGTTTTAATACCACCAAGCGGGTATTATGCAGTGAATCGTATGTAGTTGTTTATCGTCCAAACAGCTGTGAGCGCAAATAGAATTTATTAAACATTTAACTGCCTTTGTCTTCTGATAAGACACAGGATGAGAAAAAACGAAGGCTACAGAAGCATTTTGTATTAGACTTAAGAGTAATATTTATCCGTTTAAAGCCGAAGTTCTCTTAAATATCACCAAAAAGAAGAAATCACCACCCTATACTGTTGCGAAGGCCAGTTTGTTAACGCTTTTGAAGGAAATGATTTCTGTTTACACTGAGTCATACGAAAAACACAAGTAAACTATTCGAGCTTGTTGATTGTTAAAGCAGGTGGTACCACCAGTTGTTGAAGGGCTGTCGATGTTTGGCAGGTTGTGGAATCAGTGTCGGTGAATACAAAGTGATACTGACGTGGACTAATTTGATTCAAAATTATTCTGAGTCTTTGCAGAGCACAAACATATACGCTTTGTTACATCTCGTGCGAAATTTCTTTCTACAATGTATATTGTAACAAAAAGAAAGTATAGGATAATTGGACGTTAGAAACGTCTGACATTACAGCAGCCAACTATTCTATATCGATTCTCCGTGCATTCGGATGCAGATGGAATACGAAGAATTCATTCTCGCAGCAATCGAGGAAAAACATGAAATTTAATTTCATGTTCTGCGTGTTATGTAGCAAGAGTGTAATATCATTTCTAAATATGCAATTTTATAATTTGTTGGTTATTGGCCTTGATGTTAATTTGTTGTAAATTAATGTTGCTATTACAGTCTCACAGGGATAGAGACACTGCCAACTTCTATTGGTGATAAGTAATTTCTCGCACATCTAAGTAAATATACACCAGGTGGCAAACTACGAAGTATAGTCAAGAGTGCAAATTGTAAGGTATAGGGCTAATAAGCCCTATAGGTGGAAGTTAAATTCGCTCGACAGCTTTTAGTGTAGACCCCAGTATCAAATTGTATCGAAATTTCTTACGAAGTTGAAGATGACAATCATTCTTATCGTAAATTAATTTTGTCCATTTTCTGCAGAGAACGCATAAAGGTGAAATTCTTGATTAGTTCACATTGTGGATGTTGGTGCAATTGAAAGTCATCAAAATAATTTACAGTCTTACAGTAACATACAAAATTATACAAGGTTGTAAATTTTGTTTCAGTGTTTATCAAATATAATTGTCTGTTAACCTTTGAAAGTAAATACAAAGTTAAACAACATTTAAATATTACAGAAATATAGCAGAATAAATTTTAAAAAATAATGCTACCCCAAATTTTTGTATTTTTATTTAACATTAACACGTAAAAAATTATGGCATCACGGGACGACCAGAGTTTTGGAAAAAAATCAACCGATTGTTTTATTTACTAGAGTGTTTTATCAACAAGGACCTAAGAAGCCGGAATTATTTTATCGATTTATAAACGATTATTCAGACGTCAAACAACACTGGGAAGTTGTAGCCTGGTCCAAGTTTTAGTACGTTTTGAGGTGACGATTACATAAATGGGTTTTTCTCTTATTGGGCTTTTATCCAAGTAAAAATTTTGCTGTTGTTTTAACACTATCAGGATAAAGTCATAAATACCAAATGTCAAAAAACTGGAAATGTACAATATCAACCAGTCTCTCAGTTATAATGGCTCGACTAAAATGTTCAGGCCCTGCTGTTAACCGATTTACAGACGGCTTTGAACATAATAAATTGTTTTTGAAACTTACTTTTCGAAAGCATCTGATGATTGGGGTGACGTTTCGATCCTGTTATTTTTCAATGGCAAACATGAAGAAGATGTGTTTTGGTTATTTTAAGTTATATAACATTGTGAAAACACAGAAAAACTTTGAAACATCACTAAATATTTAGTTTATACAAAATATTTTGTGCTTATGGGTTATCGGGACACACAACGAGGAGTCAATAATAATTTGTCATTTATTGAAATAAAATATAATAACTTTCAAGTATACGTTATTTAGCCACACACATTAACCTAACGTAACCGAAGATAACCTAACCTAACCAATTTTTAAAGCGATGTGTCCCGATAACCCACAAGTACAAAATATTTATTTACTATAGTAAATGGTATTCACAAAAAATGCTTATGAAGATCTTAAATGAAAGAAAAAGGTTGGTCTCTAATGGAGGTTAAATGGAGATCGAGTTTTTACGTAGCTTTGTGTAGATTCATTTGCAATTTGTAGTTATGACGTCATTGTCTCACCAATGTCTGAATTTAACATTCACAGTGGTCGTTAAAGAACCCTCGTGGTTTTAGCAGGAACAAATCTGTGTCAGGAGTATTATTGGGATCCAAAGCGTCGATTAATAAAATGTAAAATCCGACTGCAAGAACGCCGTTCTATTTTGAAGTGGTACGTTTTTCCTCTGAGCAACAAACTACCGCAGTAGGCGAGCGTGGTTATGAACTCGCTACGCGGACATCGTGTCCTGAGATGCGTGTTGCTTATCACTTCGACGTGTTGACGCCACCCTACATTCGTTATAAGGCACTGCTGTGCTCAGTCGTTACATGCTCATTCCATTTCATTGCAGCAAACTTCTGGCGAGATCTGACCTAATAATGACTCCAGCGCAATATACTTTTTGCATTTCGTTCTTCTTTTTTTAATTTTTTTCTTTATGAGGCGCATTCCCGACTGAAAGTTACCCACATGCGCTTGATAGAAGTGCCATATCTGTCTGTTCCTTATAACGTTTCGACAACCACTTGGATTTTCACTAAATTTGATAAAATGGAGTTTTATAAAAAGAAATATTCGACTTTCCAATTTTGGTTAAGATAGGAGAAAAGTGTCGAACGTTTTGCATGAAGACCCACGTTCTTCTTACGCTAGTTGTGGAGAATCCATACTCCGGGGATTTCTTAGCAGTTCACAAAGTTTCGAAGGAAAGATTAAGGGGAACCTTGCAGAATTGTTATGCTGTGCGTATATTTCCTAACTTGTCTTTCATAAGTTCTTCTTTTCTCTTGTTCTTGTACCCCGGCATTTCTTTCACTTTTACTTGTTTATTTATTTCTTTTTATTCTCTATGCTTTTTGCTGTGTTTGTTTCCTTCCATTTCTTTTTCTTCATTCCTGCCTTCCTTCCTTTCTTTCTCCCGTTCTTATTTTATTCGATTGACCACATTCCAGTTTTGAAATTCCAACATGTCACAATGAAGCTGTATTTAATATTCGTAAGTTGACATGTTTTTTGTAACATTTCCGGCTGTGTGGATTATAAAATACAGTGTGTTTGCTGATAAAGTTGAACGCATCTGTCGCTTTCCCGGCTGGATCTGCATGACTCACCGCCAGGCGCTTCAAGTTTTTCCCGATACTAGTTACGTATCACTCCGTATAAACAATAACATCAATTTACCTGTGTTATAGCCGATATTCCCGACATTTGTGTTTAAATTTCAGTGAATACACTGAACAATGAACGACGAAGGTAATTCGCCTTGGGCGTAAAAGTGGATATCACCGGTGATGCAAATTAAGGGAAGATCTAATTGCCGCCTTTCCAAAAGAAATTTTAAATTACGTATGCAAGGCAATATTGTTTTCCTAGAATTTAACTAAAATTCAGTAGTAATCGATTTATACGGGTTGACGAAAATCTCCTTGTAAGATTTCTTGGCTTTTAAGAAGCCATCCAGAATATGTTTACGTCTGTCTGACTCCACGGAGCAGAATCCTTGAGAAGCAGCGAATCGCTTTTGCAGTCAGAATTGTATTAATGGACTCGAAGGTTCATTACCGTGTTCAGAGTGGCCTGTCACTGGACCCTATCGTGAACAATTTCGTTTTCTTTACATCTTTATTGAACAAGTCAGTTGCATCCAGTGTCAAACCAAAGGCTTCAAAAGCAGCAAAATCGATAAGTACAAGGAGAATGTACTTGGGAAGGCGATGAAATGGCAAGATGTTTGAGAATATCGCTTAACGAGGAGTTTCGTAATTTTTACTGATCATCCGTCGCTATTATTGTGATTAAATCAAGGGAATTAGGTGGTCATGTGACACTACAGTAGCCGGGACCAAATCGTGCTTTTCGCCTACTTCAATTGGATCCTGGTAGAAGGAAAACAAATTTATATACAGTAGAGTCCCGATTATCCGACCTAAACGGGACCGATCGATGTACGACCAGATAATCGAAAATGTCAGCCCAATTTTTACTCAGTTTACGAAAGAATTAGAATATAATTCGCCATCAATTAAAAAAATCACAAAAATAGCATATAACGTAATGTAAATCTGTAAATGAAAGTGTTAATTTTCTTGAGAAATGAGTAATGGGTATTTGCTTATGAGCGTCGGATGAAATGAAATGTATGATAATCGAAGGTCAGATAATCGTGATTTTGCTAGTCTAACTAAAGCCATTACTGACATAGGCGCTGGGACAGAACTACATAGTACTGCCGCTTTGAAATAATCGCGTATATTGTGGACAAACTACGCTTTCTTATCTGCTACCTCCTTGCCTTTCACTCCTAACAACCCTGGGACCTACAGATTATTCCCAACTACTGTAACGTACATGGAGCGGTGAGAAATTTATCAATAATTTTAGTCGGAACACCTAAAGAGACAGCTCATTCCAAACAGCGGGACATAAAATACCAATATTGGTCTCGTAAATAATAATAACAACAATAAATAGTGTATGAGGACTGGTTTCAGCTGATTTAGAATGTGGTCCAGTGACAGATTCTTGTGAATATGATTATGTAAACAGTTAGGTTCCACATAAAGTGGGGGATTTATTGATCAGCCAGGTCACTACAAGCTTTTACTCTTCCCCATGGAGCCAGGTTAAAGATAATACTTGTCTAATGAGCCGCGTGTTGTTAACGACGGATCCGGCCTGCTCTAACAACGTCACGTGGACTGTATTGACCTCATCCTACGTAAATGAAACAGCGAGGAGTTGCAATTTTAAACAGATTCTCTGATGGCTGTTCCTATAGCCGCATGTAGCTCGTAATGATAAAATGACGGCGAGCCTGTCTCATCACACGGTAACTTATAGAAGTCAATTTCCTTTCATTAAGTTACGAGGTAGCGCTGCGTCTTCCACCGGAAGCGGAAGTTCCGTCGGACCCCTCGTTGCTACCAACAGCTGCACGGAGCTGGCAGAAAACGTGTAGAAACGCTGAACAGAGTGACACATCTTGTTATTTGTTCGAACACAGTTTCATTCATGCGCCATCAGCAGAGATTGAGTCACTTAGCTCATCCAGTAGACTGAGTGACTACAGGGTTTGATTCCAAGTAGGGGTAAGGATTTTTTCTTCTCGTGTAGACAGCATATGTACTTGCCTACTTTTCGAAATAATGGTTACCGGAGCCACTTTTCCTCTCCCTGGTGGTAAGGCGGACGGTGGGTGAAGCTGATAATTCATTTCCCTCTATTGCTGATTTTCAGAATGTGTGGAGATTTTCTTCAACGCCCTCTGTATAGTGCTGCTTAAGTACAATGGCACTTTTACTTTTACCACTCCATAAAGGTGTATAGTTTCCTCTTGAACTTTATTGTACTGTCTTTATTTCATATTTGGAGGTACTCTGTTCGAATCTCAGTTGATATTCTATTTGGTACCGTTTTTCAAGTGTGTTAAGGTACAACCATAAAATAGGACACAGTAACCACTTTCCTGTCCCATAAAATTATAAGTTCGTATTCACCGTAGATTTAATCACGTATGATTGATTTATTAATTATGTAACGAATGTCACGTGTACGGTTTAGAGCCTAAAAAAGATGCTCGTTGTGAAACGAAGCTGTACGACTTTTTAATTAACCGTTGAGTGTGGAGATAATTTTGAAACCGGTTATATGTAGGCCTGGTTAAGCATCTGTTGTTTCGATAGTGATTAGAAAGGATTAGTGATATTGTACCCGCCAGTATACTTGGCGTCTGCACTCCATTGCAGTGATTTTGGCTCGGTACGGCTCGGCGGTCCTCTCTCCACGATGTGTACAACAGATAAATGTTATTTTGTCAGTAGTACTGAATTGGGCATGCGCAGATCGTGTCATATTAACCTTAGTCCTAACAGGTTACCCTTCTTTAAGACGCCAGGATAAATGTCACAGACATTAAGATTTTACATTGTGATGAAATTTTATATAAAGTGCACTTATTATTGAGAAAGTTAAAACCTAATTTCATGAACAGTAGAGGTAATATCGAGACAATATTAATAAAAATTAAATTTTCCAGGTAAATTTTAGTATACAGCTCAGCATTAAATTTCGTCGGAGTACTTCTAGTTTTGGAGATCAAACATACGAATGGAAGGACATGTTGGTTTCATGCAATTCGTGCGAAGAACGCATAAAATCTTACATTCTTAACGAAAGAAGAAGTCTTTCTTCGAGTTAAATAGTCTGTAGTAGCAAGCCCGAGCTGTGTAATAGTGTGAGATATGTGAAAGTATTAGTTCCGTAAACACAGGTCATAACCAATAACATCCCTTTCTAAAATGATGATTTAGCCGGGAGCGCAACTCTATACGAGAAGAAATGTGGAAAACAAGGCAAATGAGGCTTGCAGGAAATTATCTGGTTGTCGATTGTACAACGATAATTCCACTACTTCTGACTTCCCCGCAACATGACAAGTCCTGGCAGAAACGAGCAGTTGGCAAGCGAACCTAGTAGAGTTGCAACTATGATCGCTTGAAGTATGTGTGCGTGTGTTCGATATTCTTTCAAAAATTGCAACACAGCATTTCTTCTTATATTAGGAATTTGCTGACCCTAGTGAGTGCCATAAGTATTTTGAACGCCCAGTTTCTGTCCTACATCAGTTTAATTTTATCGAAGAGAATACCAGTAGAGTGTAGTTTAAATATTTGACTCTTAAATAGCGATTTCCCGAGAAAGCTACTTAATATAGTAAAGAAATTCCTGAAGGTTAGTTAGTGTTCATAGAATCCGATCACCGGTTCCAAACGAGAAAAATATGTGGCCAACTGCCAATAAAAATTCAAAATTTATTATATAATTTTCTGTATTCTATAATGTAACATCTTATGTTATTCTATGGAGCAGAGTCCATCTCAGAAGCTTAACCAGTGAAGAAATTCCCCGACTTTTGTGGAACCCAGAGTTCACAATAGTCGGTCACTGGATCTTATTTTAAGCTAGGCTTCGTCAAAGAAAAGTGAGGGTGTGTGGATTAGACTCAATTTTGTGATCACGATTGTAAACTTCCAGGTTCAGTAAAAGAAAGGGAATTTTTACCAGCTTAGCTACTATCATATTTTCTGTTCGAACTCTGATACATTAGTTAGCAGTCTAATTATTGCTTACTTTTGCAATGTTCAGACATCTTGCTGTAGTAAATTGACTGCCATGTTGATATTTAAATACAGCAATAGTAAGAATCACGAAAAACGAATGGTAGGTGCTGAAATGTCACTTTACCATTATAAAGACATCCCAGCCATTGCATAAAATTGGTGACATTTCATTAAAAGGGCAAATATTAATGTGAAATTTGATGTGCACTGTTAAATATAGCTACTCTGATAAAGCCAACGCCCTCCCAGGTCAAGACGCCATGCTTTCCCGCCCAGTCTACATGTCATGTAGAAACATTTCAAACCATTAATTATTCCATCCCTAGGTTAACACTTCATTTACACTAGAAAAATAGAAGTAACTCCGAATAACGTACTATTTTCAGTTTTCGGATGGAGAAGGCTTCCAAATAATGAAAGTTTGTTGGAAAAGCATTCGCGGACAGTCGATAAGGGTGTTCATCCAGGGTGAGGGCTCAGCGGGTGGTAACCAATCCTCATCGTTAGAAAGCTATGTTGTGTTGTGAAGTTGCGTCCCCTAAGCGTCGAAGGGAATGGATGTCAGTAAAATAAGATGTGATGTAGGCCCAATTCAACTTGTTCAGGATAATTGAGTATTCATGTGAACACGGTAGAGTGATCTTAGGGTTCTGTTATGTAATGTGATAGCGGATTTCAGACTTGGACGGATTTTTTGGTTAGCTGTTGTGAACACGTTAATTAACTTTCGGGTTTTATGAAATGTGGAAATTTTCTTAACCAGCTGATCGAATATCAGCTTCTCAAGGACCTTTGCTCCGTGGAGTTTCACGTGACCAAGTCTTAACTTGATTACATAATGCACCACTTCTTAAACTTTCTCTCAGGCGACCTTCATGCCACGAAATCATGGCTAGAGAGGCCAACAAGTGAATTTGGACCACATTTTTGACTTCTTACGGCATACTTAAATCGCCTGTCTAGACTTAAGTTTCGAAACCGGTGTCATTAAATACTGGTCCTCTAACTAAATTTGGTCACGTTTCATGTGTTTATCATAAACTAATCTAGTAATACTTAAAATTATTCATTGTAAGGACTTTTTCCATTGTCTGTTCTTTAAAACCACGACGTTGTATTATGTCTATCTAAGGGACCCAACAGAGTAGGCACCTCTCACCCGAAGATGGAGACAGAACCAGCCTCCGAAACTTCGTGGTTTTAAAGTACAGACGATGGAAAATGTCCTGACAATGAATAATTTTAAGTGTAAACTACCGTCGTCAAAACCCTTTAGAAGTAATCTAGAAATAATTTTTTCTATAGGTTTTATGAAAAACTTAGGCACTGTTTTGTATTTCAATATACTGATATAATGTATGCATACATAATTATCGAGTACTGAAATAAAATGTTTGGAATTGAGAACTTTTTAAAAAAATAAGTGAGTCGGGTTATCCGAATCAGTAAAATTACTGGCTGAACTGGACTACTGGGGCGCATTCCCTGACACAGGCACGCTAATTCCGACTTAGGAAACATCCAACTTCATGTCTTCCTCGCTCCAACACGTCTTCACGGCGTGATGTTTGAGAACTGGAAAAATTTCGTAACTAGGTAGTCTTATCATGTTTTGAGGCACAGAAACACGTTTCTTATTGTATTAATCTTTAGATTACCGACCGGTTGGGAAGTGTGACGTGTCGTTTTCCCAAAGGCATATTCTTCAAGGAAAGGTTGCCACATAATACTTACAATGATAGCATTGCATCTTGTATGAAGCATGGGACCACATTCAGTCTCCCGAGAGAAAGTTATAGGTTCGTCACTGTGTAGCTAGTCTGTCTTATGTAACTTCCGTGTAAGAACGGAGAAAGTGGCTGTCGAGTGAAAGTATTTCTCATAAGATGTAGGTCCTAAAAGAGCCTGACTGAATCGAACTTGACACAGCTTGCGTAGCGAGATGTTTGTACTTAACCATAAACGTTAAAATGCAAATTAGTGAAACTTTGTCTGTTCTCTAAGGAACTTAAAAATCAGAAGTAATTAACACCCTTTAAGATTTTCCGTCTGGAAATAAGGAACAAACAATCATGTGTATGCAAATTAATGTATCTTTGCTGTTCTGTAACGAATCTAACGATAAAAAATAATTAAGCTACACTGCAACATTTCCCCCCGGAAATAAGGAGCAAAATATTCGTGTTTATGGTCTAGGAATAACTTTAATTCCTTGAAAACCATTCTCTTAGTACAAGGGTGGTAGGACTGCGGCTTTTAATGCTGCAGTTACTTTGTTCTGTTAGAACATTCGCGTCCGACTCCGATTAAAAAACAAGCGACTGTTCCAGGGGTCATCACAATCTTCGGGAAATCATAACCACCTGTCGGTAAGAAGTACTAATTCCATGTTATTCGGCACTTCCTTGTGAGGATACGTATAGCTAAATGTTTCACGAACAGCTAAAAGCGATTTGGATGCGAAGTCATGTTCATGAATGAACAGATGTTCTGTTCGTGATTACATCATGTTCGCACCCGCGCAGCGGCCTAGCAATAAAGGTGACCTTGACCCCGAATATTACGCGGTGTAGACTCCATATCGTAGTGTGTGATCGTTGTTGCATTGCGCTTTGAACGGTGCGTTCTGCATTTCTTGGAATCATAATAATATCAAAAGATATTTCAGACGAAGTAGATTTTAATCAAATGCATATTTTGTTATATGCCTATGCAAATTTTTGTATTTCACCTATGTGGACTGAAATGAATTTCTCTCGGCAGCCCAAAAATCCGAACTGTGTGGTGTAAATAAACCAAATAACAGTACGCGCATTGTTAACTGCTTAGAAGGTACTGTAGAGCAGAGGTATTCAGGTCAGAACGTCAAGTTGCCTTCACCGGGCTGACCTTTATTCAGTCAACTGCCATGTGTCGACTCATTACGTCTAACCTTGGCACTGCATGATGCATCAAAGTTAAAATGTTCCAGTCATCTCAGGAATAAATCGTATTCCTTTTACATTTCTATTTCTTGGTCGTTAGGCGAAGGCCTGTGTTATTTTATCCTACAATACATTTTTAATACTGATTACATTTCTTATTTCTTGTTTGTGTGGACTGTTCTCCTTCACTTCCACGACAGATCGATTCTGAAACAGCGGAATCGAACTACATGACCGAGTGGATAGCACTGCTACTTTGTATTAATCGTTCATGGATTCAAATCTCGGCCAAGATTTTTGTGATTTTCCTCAGTCCTAGACTAATTAAATTCGGTCACGACAGTTTCCTTCCATATCCTTTCCAAGTCCGTATTCATTGATCATCTATGATTCGATGTTGTTAAATAAACAATTAATAAGTAAAATATGAAATAATAAAGCATATAGATTAGCGTGGTTTAGCTTTGGCCCGCGTGCCACTTATAACCACGCCCGCGAACTTGTGTGTTAATTTGTTACTAGTTGCACATGCTACTGGCTTTAAAGCCCCACCGTGAAATGTAAGTTTTCTGAGTAAAATCGTATCAGATGTACGCTGTTACTAGAGCAGATTACAAGTGATTCGGAAATCCATAGCAATTTGTGCATATTTCAATTAACCTAACATTTGAACGTACAACTTACTGCAGGAATTTGTAGTTCGAATCGAAAAATAGTGCCGGGAGGGGTTGGATTCAATGGTAAAACTATTCCTGGCCCGAGGGAAGGAAAAATTGGACCTCCCTGAGCTCTTTATACTTGGAAATACTCATTGAATAAACCATAAATTAATAAAATATGAAATAATACATTTTCTGGATTGTTCGAAATACTTGAGCGACTGATAGACACGTCACAGGACTATCTGCATAAGACGAAACGACACAGAAATTCATTGGATTAGGGATCAAACCCGTGACCTCCAGTGTGATTGGCACAGATCTGACTTTTACCTTATTTGTTATGGTTTCATCATCACAAGATTACAGACATTCGGGCCAGAACAGACCATGAATTGACGTTGATTGTGGTTGTGGTGATGATGTGTATCATTACATTGTAAACCCTCGGATCTGACTGGTACAAAGCACAGCACGGAAATGTACTCTATCTCTCTCTCTCTCTCTCTCTCTGTCTGTCTTTCTTCTCTGAAGGCAGCGAAACTTGTAATTCGGACTTCGTACAGAAAAGGAGTAGGGACACCATCAGGAAATGGCAATGGTTATCAATGCCGTTTTGCTGGAGAGAAAGTCATTCTGGAATTGAAAATGAGCTGTGTATATATTTACACCTAAACCCCCATATCCTTTGTGAATGTTTTTGACAGGCGTTCGTTCATTCAAGTTCTGTTGAACCGGAAGCGATGAGAGAAGGCGGTTGTCACTGTATCTCTGCTGTTATACGAGATGGATGTTCAGAAAGTAACAGGACTAAGAAGGAACTTTGTCGCGTTAAATTTACTTGCTACCCATAGAAATGTTTTACTTGTATCTAGTCCACCCATTCGGAATTATCAAACTCAAAATTGCGATCGCACAATTTGTTTCATCTTATCGGGACAGGAAACGACGTGCGTAACTGGAGAATCCGGTGAATGAACCTTCATCTGCCTGCCTCCCTGTCTACATTACTTATTTGTAAATCCGTCAGCGAATGACATTATTTACCAGGTATTATTAGGGTGATTAAATCAAGGAAAGCCACATGGGCGGGTCATGTTGCATACGTACATGGAAGAGATGGACTGTAAATACAAAGATTTATTCCGAAATTCTGAAGGTAAGATACTTCTTGGGAGACCAACGCGTATATGGAACGTGACTGTGGCACTGGATTTTAAATGTAATGTGAGGGTGTGGAATGGACTCATCTGTATTTTGATATGACACAATGGGAGAATATTATGGATACGGCAGTAAAGTTTCTGATTCCATAAAGGCGGGGAATTTTGTGACCAGCTAAGTGACTACCAGTTTCTCAAGGTCTACACAGATCCCCATAAAATTACGTCGTCTGCCTGTTTCCCCGATAAAGTCGGATTGTTCCTTTTTTTAAAGTGGATGATTATCAAGTTAATCTATAATCATTGTTCCGGGCATGATGATATAACCCAAGTTCTGGGAAGTAGCCTCCGTAGACCCCAACTTCCCTTTAATCGCTTCGACCCGCGTTTGATGGAGTTCAGCCAACTTGCCAGCCTTTATACGTAAGTCCAACTACCCGAAAGTTTCCGGATATAACCTCAAACTTTTGCACCGAAGTGTAATTAAGTTGCGTATAAAGGCACACATCGTAAGAAATCGATGCTCAACTTTTTCATTTTAATTGCTACAGACGTTGACACATCACATTATATTTGGAACACGGATACGTTATAAACCGTTTTCAGCAATACATAGGCCTCTACTTGTCTGGTAGTATAAACCACAAGTTCAGCAACGCAATGTAGCGAGTGTCGTACGGTACTGACAACCGGGTTCGACTCCCGATACTGCAGAATTTATCTGACCACAACGTCCACATCGGTCTCCTCTCCATTGAGTCCCGGGGTTATTTCCTCTTGGGTAAAGCGGCCAAACGTGAAACTTGAGGCTAAGAATTCATTGATTATATAATAAATTAATTTTGTCGTTTCGTCTGATACAAATTCTAAAACAAGCTAGTTAGTTGCTAGTTAATGACTGGAAAATCGAAAGTCATCAACACACAGTCAGAAATACTCTCCCTTAAGGCCCAAAATCACTTAACATTATCATGGCAACGGTTGACACCACACACATCCATAAATATCACGTAAGACTCTGAATCCCATAACAGGGAATGATCACCAATCAACACTTCAATCAGATTTTGACACAACATGAAAAAGTATGTTTTTACTTTATCACGTTGTCTCCCCGTCGATCTGAAGTTAAAACGATTTGCAGGAAATGCTTTGTGCAGAAGTGTTTGCGCTCTGACAGCTTAACTAGCGTGTGGTTCAGTGTGACGTTACTCGACTTGCACACTAGAGCCGGTTGATGCAGAAAACCGTGCCAACAGCTTCTTAAAAGTGAAAACATAGCCACTTGTTTTGTTTCTGGACTCGTGCCTCAAGGGACCTCGTTAAAAGGACATGCGTTTCTGAACTTGGCATATAAATATCCGATGGCTGATTTGGCTTTGTGCCTTTATGTTAGATTGAATCGCTTCTTAATTTTCTCTCACTTCATTATACTGAGCTCTTCAATCTCCAGGTGATTGCGTCCTCATACTGCGTCTCCGAAACTAATGAAGTATTAAATTTGAAGATTTCTGTTTTCTGGGTTGTTGCGCTGTGGAGTCTGGTAGATGTTTACTAACGTTTCAGAGGTCATACTGCCTCCATCATCAGAGTATGAAGATTTCTGTCTTCTGGGTTGTTGCGCTGTGGAGTCTGGTCGATGTTTACCAACGTTTCAGAGGTCATACTGCCTCCGTCATCAGGGCGATGAGTATGAAGATTTCTGTTTTCTGGGTTGTTGCGCTGTGTAGTATGGTAGATGTTTACCAACGCGCCCTGATGACGGAGGCAGTATGACCTCTGAAACGTTGGTTATCATCGACCAGACTACACAGCGCAACAACCCAGAAGACAGAAATCTTCATACTCACCGCTGTGAAAACCTCAAATCTTACACAGTATTAAATTTGTTACCGAATGTCAACAGTTAAAGTTGTAAGGGGGATTTTAAATTTGATTAATATCGGTCAAAAACATGAAGCTCAGATAGGCCTAACTTTTACAGATTTTATAAAAAATAGGCTCATAATACAAGAAATTGGTACAGTCTGTACGAAGATGTATAAAGTCTGTTTGAAATGTTTTTCGAAGTGACTATTTAATATCATTTTAATAATATCCTCCTGTCTTCACCTCGGTTTACTCCCATCAAGTTTTCGATTAAAAACTTACATTGAAACTGTCAAACTGTCACAGAGACAAAATCAGCAGGAAGTTAAACAGTAATGAATGAATTAATGGGATGCCTATTTGATCATGAATAACGAATAGATTTTGTAAATTGTCTGAAATTTATTTGATATTATTTTGTCGCGTTTTCGTGATTTTGTGGGTAATCACTGGACTGAGACTTCTCTCCGCCCTAGCCAAGTTAGCAACAAACGTAATCATTTAATAATTCACCCAACTTGGAAACTGATGAATCATTAATGCTGTCGAAGATTGTCTTGCAACCACTTACGCCCACGCAGAAAGCAACTTTATTTGATTGAAGACTTATTAAACGCCAGCCAACACGTAATTTCGTTTTAAAAATACTCATAAATCTTAATATTTATTTTTTCCCATGTTGTTATTAATATATGTGCTTTTCTGTATACATTCCTCGATAGTTTACGGATTTAAACTTTAGCTGTAAATTGTATTGATATTCATCAATAATTGTAGTCCTGTATAGCTCGTCTGTTGTACGAAGAATCCAATTAGGGCCATGTGGTTTCTGTATAAGGGACTATCTGGTTAGGTTGAAGGGAAGGGCTGTGTTATACTATTTCGGTTGTGGTTTTCGGGATTCAACTTAAAGATGGACATTACTCCGAAATGTCACACGGCATTACAACCCATAACACACCGAACGACATTTTCACTGTCGTGAGAACCACAAGTCTTTGAACATGACTGTCTTCTGGGATATTGCACTGTGTAGTCGGGTAGAAATTGACATGTTTCACAGGTATTTATTGACTCCATCATCAGGGCTGTGATGATGGAGCACCTCTGAAACATCGGTTCTTGTTCCGTACATGTCATCCTTCTGTTCAACTAAAATCAAAAAGCCATACTCTGCACAATGAATGGTAACAAGTTTTTGATATACAACTTGAGGTGTGTATCTGCCTCACTCGATTTCTTGGGAAAAATAAAAATTTTAAAAATTAAGAAGGAAGAAATTTTGCAAATATTAACACCAAAGATTGCTATTATTTATAAATGTTATTATGGTGTCCTAAATACAGAAGCGTTTAACAACTTCCCAACAAGATCGGCCTTACACTTTAGTTCGTAAGCGAATTTCCTGGCTGTCCCCGCCTATACGTGGGCCTATTATGACCTAGCGGAAGCCTGTTGTGTCTTAATATGCGCTGTTGTCACTGCAAACGATGCAAATTCCTCGGCGCTCGTTACGTGCTTCGACAACTGCTGGTTCCAATTCTTGGACGCAGAACTCCGCGCCTAGTCTGAAGATTTACTGCACCCCCCTCCCCTTCATGTCCTCCGTGGATAGTCAGGTCACATACGATTTGTTTTGTGCGGCCTGCTTGCATTTTATCATTCTGGAAAACACGCCTTATTAATATCGTCAGTATTCTGGAGTAGGCCTGCCTGTCTCTGTGAACAGTTGTTTAGCGTAATGAAGAACATCAAGTCCAGAATTAGAAGGCGTCGTAATAGTTAACACTTCATGGGAGCATGCCAATTGCAATAGAAATTAAACTTCGCATTGAAAGAAAACGCAAGGAGAAACAGCGCTATGTACCGTACTTATAAGTCATATGTGGACCTATTCGCAGAAGTATGCCGTGGTGTTTCAATAGATTTTCCTCATTTGCGGCCCACTGGTCGATAAAAAAAGGTGGATGTGCCCCCAGGTCTGGGAGAGATTGACAACACCTTGATTTAAATTTTCGTTTCTGGCCACACAAGCCAAGAACTGTAGCAGTTCGGTGTTCATAGGCACGAGAAACAGTCTGAATGTTATTCTGCTCTGAATAACCGTGGACAGATTGAAGCCAAATGCTTATTAATTATGCATTTACTGTCGCTTGTTTCTAATAACCAGTTCTTTCATTACATGTTCCGGTCCTCGGACCATCAGTATCATTTGTCCCCATCTATGGGTCTCCATACAGGGAAAAGTACGTGTTTGTCAATTTGAGGGGGGGGGGTTGTTTACAGGCTGTCCACAGTTCCGTGAATGAAGGTCGTTGTTCTCATGATGGTCTGAGGGCCAAAATATGTTGCAGAGAAACTGAATTTAGTCAAAACACATGTTGTTAGATGGTGGTGATACGAAATTCGAAGTGCGAGTAAAACCGAGGCCGCATACCGTGTTGTGTGAACCAGGCTGCTGATGATCGCTGGGATGGAAACGTTTTGTGAATCCATTCATAATTTCTTTTTCCATACCTCGCCTGATCCGTCAGCGTTATTGGATTACAAAAGCCTTTTTTATGCTCTCCGAGTGGAGCCTGCTAGAACTGTTTCAGTGTTTTAAAATTTGTTTACAGTCGATTCGATGGAGAGAGAGAAGTGTAACGGAAATACGTGGTATGGAGGTCGAGAATCGGCCTAAATGCCGATCGACTTAGTACATTTCATGTCACACTTCGTTGTCGGGTGACAAAGTCGACGCTGGTACGATAACTGCGTCTGCGTAAAACCTCTTGCAGAAGGTGTAGCTTTTATCCCTTTGAAGCCGAAGTTCGTCTAAACAGTAGTTAAGAAATTGGTCCGTACCGCAAAGGAAACAACGCATGATCATTGCAAAGATCTACTAGTTGATGCTGTTTAGGGAAATGATCACTGTTTATTCTGAGAATTCTAGAGATCCCACAAATACAATGTGTGAGTAAAATTCAGAGTTACTTAATGTTAAAGTATGTGGCACATAAAATAACTACTCAATGGATTAAACTCGTTTGTACGTATGAGTCCGTTATTCAAACTCGTTACTTTGCCTTTTACACCTTTTTTCTGTCCCCGAACTTCCTAATTTGCACTTTCCATGTGATCACATCGAGGAGGAACAGATGGGTGGGACGTAATATCACGTATGAGTAAATTAGAAATGCATACAGAAATTAAGTCGGGAAACCTGAATTTCTTCCAGATTACGCGGCGTAACGCCCGCCGTGAGAACCTGACAAATGAACTAAAACTAATATTACAAGTTACTTTTAAGTACGCAGTGGGACTTCGATTAATCGAGGTGAACTGGGCCGTGGCTGCCTCAGATATTAGAAATTCAATTTCATCTACTTTTATAGCGGTTCGAAATTTGTGCATAACGTACACTAATTGCAGTAAATTAATAACTGATTCAAACCAAGGAGAGATTTTCCTGTCTGGCAAGTTTGTAAGGAGCCTGCGCAGAAACACGATATGTCCACGAATTAATCTTCTGGAGAGTGAAGTTGGTAGGACCAATGGCGTCTCGGCTAACAGTCTGCTGTATTTAGTTGAAAATGGGACAGTAGAGATCCCACTGTAATCAATAAATTTATTCAATTACTTTTTAAAAATATTGTTGAAACAGTCTAACAGAAAGCAAAACAAGTTAACCATAGTAATCAAAGTAACCCTCGGATTTTACCATCCAGCCACTTCTGCGTGCAGAAATGCATTTAGATCTTAATGTAAAGTGTCCGTTACTGTTGTCCGATTTCAACCAAAATTCGAAAGTGTCAACAGATTTTATCCAATGTACCTACCCATAAATGGAACTTACGCCTTCCAGTCCGTAGATCGGGTTCACCTTTTCAGATGTAATAAGATTTAGGCGAAGAGAATACAGTTCCTGACTTTGTTGTGAGTGTATGGTGAACGTCACATTGCCCCCGCGTCCCCTCCCATTCAACGCGGAAATGCTTTACAGCAGACTCTTAAAATTCCGGTTGGATCTCGCGGACACGTTGGGACAAAACCCTGGGAAGTTCGAATAGATTCACGCCAGAGTGCAGTAATGTGCCAGGAGCTGTGGTTTGATAACGTTGACTCTATTATTAGATCACCGTGGTAGAACGTGGTTTCGTAATAAGAAAAATGGGACTGTGTCGGACTGGTAGACTTGTTTTGAAAGAAATTATATTGATCGAGGAATCTCTCTGATATTACTTTTATGTAATTCGGGATGTCTGGAATTTAATCCCCCACAGGCCAGATGTCTGTATTTCATTATAATATTAATGAAATAAATTGTTTCTTCCCATACTGCAATATTCCTCATGCGTGATCAAGGGATTATGTATGGCTTGTTAAAATGAGCTTGTATTAGCATTATTGTATTCCACATTTCCATTTGGCTTTAAAAGTTGCATGTTTTCCGTGGTCTTCAAAACATGAACTTCCTGCAAGATTTAGTGATCAGCTACTTCCTTTGTAAGTTACTAGGGGGGGGGGGGGGGACACTGACTCAGCCAACATGTATAGTGATTTCTTTTGTTTTAACTATATAATTTCATACGTAGCAAGAAAGGATAAACATTATTGTGGTTCATTATTTTTACTAAGCAGTAATACTTTCAAAATATTTTAAGAGAAGTGAAACATTTTCAGTATCGTCAAACTAACATGCACAGGTTATAAGTGTCATTCATGTGGATGGAATCTTTGTTAAATTTTTAGTAGATTTTGAAAAGCCAGCGATGTGCATAATTGGAGTTAAAAATAATGGATAACTTTTGGAGGAGACCATTATCATTTTATTACTCTTGTTTTATAAAGATCACTTTATTTTCGCCTCCCTTAATTTCTTCCTTTATAGATATTCTACTCTGAAGGTCGTTAAACCAGCTAGAAGTGTGATCACTCGCTGTATAGCCTTCGTAAAGTAGTCTGTAAAACTTAAAACAGAAAGAAATGGTACATTTGTATCTTTGATATGAAATATGAACTTGTTGTTTGTTTCAGTATCTGGCCAGTGGTTGGGCAGGCCACTACAGTTTTCGCTGCCAACCTGTTGACTATTCCAATAATCCAATGGCTTTGAGAGTAAGTACCTCACATTTAATTCAGAGGATTAACACTAACTTCTCAGTCATACAAACCAGGACTGTGTGTATACACGCACACATGCAGGGATGTAGACAAAATTATTAGAATTCAGTAGCATCGTCTTCTTTATTACGCCGTCTCCTTTACAGGAGGTTGGCGACATATTATGAACAGGATCCTTCCGTCCTTTTCTCGGACTGGGACCTGTTCATCTATGTTTTTTACGCAGGTGATACAGAAGTGGTTTTCCATTGCTTTCTTCTGGAGTAATTGACAAAGTCCAAAAACTCCGTAATCCAGACTGAACTAGTTATTGCATGAGAAGCATATATTACCGTCGCAAATGAGTGGTCTTTAATCCCATAAATCAACCAATCATAATAGCAAAATTAGCTTATGATCATAATCACCATTGAATATGAAGTCCATTTTAAATAACACGTATTTCTAGTCGAAACTTGCAGTGTGTATGTGAGGTACAAATGCTTTTTTTGAGGTTATGAGGGTTTTTGGCTTATCCCTTCAGCACCTGGCACCATTCCTATATGAGGCATAGGAGGTGTTTTAAGGGCCATTGGAAAACAGTTACTGAACACAGTTAACTAATCCAAGTTGAGAAATGCTAGTTCCCTCATTACAATCGCAGTTTAATCACGTTTAAAATGACTGAGTATAAATTCAGTTCATAATATAAAATTAAATATTTTTCTTTTTTCAGATGGCAAGGACATGTTGGTGGTATTACTTCTCCAAATTCACAGAATTCTTTGACACGGTAAGAGAAATTCACATATTACTGTAGCATATTATATAAGATTTGAAGCTTTCATGGTGACACAATAAAATCATCTCAGGTGATCAACCATGTACTCAATTAATTTTCAAAGGTTCATAGACTGTGTAGGATTTGAGGTTTTCACAGCGGTGAGTATGAAGATGGCCGTAGTCTCTTAGAAGTTCTACCAGACTACACGGTGCACCATCCAGAAGACAGCCACCTTCATTCATAGACTGTCTCCATAATCAGGAATCAATATCAGTTAATCACGTGGCTAATGATCACCGAAGAAGACCTCACTGCATGTGTGTTATTTCATGAATTTAATATCCTGACCCCAATCATAAATATATAAAACACTCAGTATTTTTACGATTATGTTTACATAATAAGTGTGTTTATTTTCTAGTTGTTTTTTATCCTTCGAAAGAAGAATAACCAGGTGTCAAATCTCCATGTTATACACCATGGTTGCATGCCAATGAGCGTATGGATGGGAATGAAATTTGCTCCTGGTGAGTAAGTTTGCATACAAGATTTGAACGCATAAATATCTATTAAAATATAACTTTCGCCTGAGTTGTAACGTGATTAAGAATCCTGTTAGCATTGTCATAGTAGGAGGAGTAGCTGTTTCCCAAAAGAGTTATGATTCAGCGTGTGGTTAAAAGTGAAATTTACACAAATTCTATACTTACTAACCATTCAGGTTCCTTCTGTACTACAGTATAGCTTTGAAGGCTTACAAACCTGCAGTAGTAGCCATCGTAATAGCAATAGTAATATAACCGTTATCATCCGTGTATCACGGCTCATGCATGATCCAGCTGGCCATGCACTGCACTAGCATACTGCTAAACCATTAACCCTGGAGTTATAGTCTGTTGGCAGCCCTGTAATATGGGGGTTTAAGTCTCCTATTAAGCGGCCCATTCACATACGAGTCTGGCTCAGCGAGCTTGACTCGTGAGCCGGGCTCGGATATATTTCACCACACATGCATAGCAGACTCGGCTCGTGACACCTCACCCACAAACGAGTTTGGCTCAATGGAACCCGAGTCGAGCCAGACTCGCAAGCCAGACTTTTACGTGGATGGGCCGCTTAACTATGTTATGAAGGTCAATCAACAGTAAAGACACATGTCCCATTTGTAAATTCGTTGCAGACTTAAGAACGTCTAACATACATCACCTCTTCGTTGCACCATTTAAATTCAGTATATTTTGATATTTTGTTTTGTGTTGTAGGTGGCCACAGCACATTCTTTGCACTGCTCAACACATTTGTACACATCATCATGTACTTCTACTACATGGTCTCTGCAATGGGACCCAAGTATCAAAAATATATCTGGTGGAAGAAATACCTGACAAGTTTCCAAATGGTAAATTTCATTGCATTTGTTTACAAAAAATATGACTTATTAAGATAATTGGCACTATTATTATTAATATAATCCGTGGCGTAACAGCCCTCGAGCCAAAGCCGACTAGCTGGCCTCATGTTAACATGCCTAAGCAGAGGTGAACAATCATCCAACCAGATATAGGGTTGCGTGTGGTCAGCCCGACGAACCCCCAGCCATTGGTAGTTTTCATGACCGGATTATGCTACCCATTGTAGCTCCCCAATTTCCTCACCGTCACCGGTCCCATACACCGGTCAAAGATCTCATGAGAAATCTTTCCCCGAGACTCGAACCAGCGTGCATTCTGTATCACCGGTCCAAAGCATGATGCCTCAGACCGCACGGCTATGACGCGGGACACTATTATTATTATATATAATAATATAGTTGCTAAAGAATCCTTTGAGTACAATGACTGTGACAAAAGTACAGTAGAGTCTTGATTATCTGACATTGTTTTATGTGATGTGCCATGTCAGAATGGCTAACTTTATCAACAGTTAACTCACCATATAACAGAATGAACCACACCCCCCACAATGCACTTTCTTCACTTTATGTACTCAGTTTCTGCAGACATATTACTGTTCAGGCACTGGCATGACCTTAGGGCAAAGAAAGTGAAGGAAGGTCACAAGCAAATACCAACTACTAATTTATTTTTTATATAAAAAGTTTCATTTACAAATTTACATTGTTTTTTTTGGTATTTTTTCATTTGATGCCTTACAGTATTTCCTTTGCAATTTAATATCGTAAATTAAGTTGGTATTTACCCTCATCTTTTTCATTAGTCTTCCATATTATCCAACATTTTCGATTATCTGACTGTCCTTCATTCCTGTTTAGGTTGGATAATTGGGACTCTACTGGAAATACTTGGAACAAAAGCGAGATTCATGAAAAAATTACAATATGGAAATAAACTATTCATTTCATACCCATTTATCTATTAATTTCTAAGAAGTAGAGATTAAAATATATGAAACTATTTCACATTTGTTACAATTTGGGTTGAAAGATTGATTCAGGAAAGAACAATGCTCAAACAATGTGACGAATGTAGTAAATTTGTCTTTAAGACAGATGACTTAGTGGCAAAAACTGTTTAATGAGGAACTTACCACAACAAATCTGTTTTGCTGTGTAATCTAAATGACTTGTGCTATTAAAATTGTGTGTGTATTTGCAGGTGCAGTTTGTGCTGATATTTGCACATCAGTTCCAGATACTGTTTTACTCAGACTGTAATTATCCTAAAGGTTTTATGGTCTGGATTGGTCTCCATGGAGTTTTGTTCCTCTTCTTGTTTTCGGACTTTTATAAAACAAGCTATGTAAAAAGTGAGAGGTTGAGGAACACCAATTCTGGGGCATGCATGGTAAGTGGTGTAAAGTGTTAGAGTTGGCAGTATGTGAATGATACAAGTTATATGAAATATAAAATTACCATAACCTTTATTATATGAGAGTAGTGGGTTTAACCCCCCACCCCACCCCAGACTACCAGTTGGACTTAAATCTAGTGTTAATAGTTTAGCTGTATGTTCGCGCAACACATGGTCAACTAGACTGAACAAAAGGCACAACGCACGGTTGACGAAGGTTAATTTCAGGCATGCGTGACTGAATTCCACAGACTCAATTTGACTGAGGCAAAGTACTGGAAACATTCACAAAGAAATATCACCAGACATTTGCCTTCATATTAGGTTCCTTGTTGAATGACGATTTATCAACTGGATTTGTTTTGTAATGTTAAATGGAAAATTGGTTATGAGTGATGAAGGAAATGGTTGTATTCTGTTTTAAATTATTATCTCGGTATTTGTCTGGACTGAGACGGGGAAGAATCACGAATATTAAAGTAAGAATCGAACCTGGTATTTCTTGAATACGAAGCAAGTGTACCGATCACTCAACTGCGATTTCTTTCTGCAGATGTTGATGTGACAAATAATATTAAGACAAGACAATTGCTACTCTGATTCTTAAACCAGCATTTTTGTTTTCTAGTAAACAAATTATTTAATTGCTTATAATTTATTATGAGTAGCACAACAACTAGTGAAAAAATTTAGCAGTTGAATTATTGTGTGATTAATTGCATGTAGTTTGTGCCATGTCTAGTTAACAACAAAATTATGTATTTTCTTTCTTTAAGTCCCAGCTTCTGGTTACAATTGAATGTGTTTTTTCTTCTAAAAACAAAGTAAGCTGATGATTAATCTTTTGTTACTCACACTTTCAAGAAGATTACTGCAGTTAGTATAACTAACTAACTAGATGGCTTACCGAACCCGAAGGTTCATCACCGAATTAACCAAAGCCCTCCACCGGACCCTGTCCTGGGCCAACAAAATCCAGTCTCCTTCAACTCTTATCTCCCATAGATACCGCTTGACATTGTCCTCCCATCTACGTCTAGGTCTCTCCCCCTCAGGCTTCCCAACCAATACCTGGTGCACACCTCTTGTCCCATCCACGTGTGCTACATGCCCCGCCCATCTCTTCTTCTTGACTTAATCACCCTGACAATATTGGGGCAGTTAGTATTCAAATACAAATATGCAGTGTAACCTTTCTAACATACGATTATTTTTATTCTAGCCTCTAGTGGAAGACAAGATGACAGACAGCAATGGCAATGGTGTTACAAACCACAAGTTGGCATCAGATTACAGTAGTGAATATTCTAAAGCATATTCCAACTGTTATTCAAATGGAGTGAATAATGGTTACATGGCCACTGCAGCTACAAAAAGTGACAGGAACAGTAATTCTGACGTCACACATCGCACTTCTTCAATGCTACATAAAAATAAATAGCGGCACGATTTATTTCAACAGGGTTAGATTAAAAACAAACTCATCCAGGTTAAGAAAAATATACACAAACACAGGATTTTCATGGAGGTAACTTCGGTAAATATATTAATTTTCTATGGGAATACCCAGAAATCAACAATGCAGAAACCTCAATAAAGAAACCGTGATGTTTGTAATAATAACAAGAAAAGTGTTGTGATGCAAGTGGAAACAAGCTCTTAAGAACTGGAACGGTTCTGAATCTGCTGAAGCTTGACTAGGAACTTATTTTTTTAAACTGAATGGCAACCATGAAGACTTTTCATCCATTTGTTTGGCTACCGTGAGTTTTAATTTGTAATTACACGGTAAACAGCATAAAAGCATGTCAATTCATTAATCCTTATCATACCAGGCTGAAATATCCCTAGCAGATGTTCTCAGCCTGATATAAATTCAGGAATTTCATTCAGACACACACTTCAGTGGCATAGATGGCCCATTTAGACCATTCACATTCCCTTTCTGGTTACATTCAGCTGATGCGTTAATTTTTGTTCCTGTACCTACATGTACACTTAGTAAGGTACATGTCTAAATTACAGTAACTACATTTGCTAGGGTGTAACGTGCATTAAATTAAAAAGACTGCAATGGGCGGGGAATATTCAAAGGATGGATGGCACAAGAACCCCTAAGAAAGTCCTAAATGCTAAGTATGAAGGGACAAGAACGGTGGGAAAACCTAAAGGAAGAAGGGAAGATGCTGTGAGACGGGATGCTGCCTTCTGATCCAATGTCGAAATTGGAAAATGGCCGCAAATAATAGATCTTCATGGAGGCAGAAAATTGAGTAGGCCAAGGCCCGATATAGGCTGTAGAGCCATTGGATGATGATGATGATGACGACGACGACATTTGCTAGGGTATTTAAGATCAGGTGTTCTATAAAAAATGTCTGAAACTGGACAAGTATTTTTTTAATTCTAGAAAATGTAGTTACACTTTCGGTAACAAGTGGATGAAATTTTGTCAGTAGTAATGGATTACATTCAGACAGTAAGATCCATAAACATTTCTTCTTCTGCAGGGACATTATAAGAGTAACTCAGCGTGTATTAGAAATAAGAAACGGAAACTTTGATTATCATATTCTTCATAATACACCTGTCTTCAACAGTGGACTTTTATGATAATCCTGTTAAAACCATATATATTGTGGTGTTGGTATATAAAAAAAGCAAGACATTTGTTTTGCCACGTACAGAACTGACCATGATTAGTTTTTCCAGAGCTGAAACCTGTATGAATTACTAGAGCAACATTGTATTTTTCTTTTCAATGATTTGTGTGGTTCAGGGAAATTCTGGGTATCATTGTGACATATGGCCAAGTCTTATCTTCCTTCATAATGTTTATATGCGAGAGAAGTAAGATACATATTTCAGCCAAGTTCCATAAATATTAGAACTTCCTTTTTTTGATACTTCTTTCACATTAAACTTCATGAGAATGCAATTTATGACAGTATATTGAATACAAACTGGTGTATTCTCTCAAAATTTATGTTTTCAGCATATTATGATCTGAAGATTTGTCTTCTGGGTTGTTGCGCTGTGTAGTCTGGTCGATGTTAACCAACGTTTCAGAGGTCATACTGCCTCCGTCATTAGGGTAAACATCTATAAACCCAGAAGACAGAAATCTTCATACTCACCGCTGTGAAAACCTCAAATCTTACATATTATGACCTGTTACCTTCTACATAGAAAACTGAATGCAGGGCAGTAAGCAGTCATTTTAATTTAAACGTACTAGTAATATATTTAAATGAACAATTTTTACATGTTTATATTATGAAGTGTTCACACACATGATAATATTGTGAGAGCAGAAGAGAAGTTCACAGAGTACTTCATTACTCATTTTGATATGAAACGCTAAGAAAACCAACATTGTGCTTTTCCTCAATAACACATTGAATATGAAACTGCATTTATTCTTCTGATTTAATAAAGCTGAGTGCAATGTCCTCATTTGTCCAGTCAGAATTTTTATTTGTAGTACACTGCCTTCTTTGTATGTTATATTGTAACAATAATGATTAGTCAAATTAGAATAAATCAGATGAAAAACTCAATCACAGGACAAGTAATTACTATTTTTAAATCAATTGTCTATGAATTATTCTAGAGAAGATTTCTAGGATTTTTAACATCAAGTCAATTTAAGATAGTAGATTTTAAAATTTAAGAGTTTAAAAGCAGAACATTCAGTGCCTTGTGATTTTTTTATGTAATGCAGCCCTAAAGTATATGAACATCTCTGGCCTTGGTCTTCTGTGAAGCACCTGGTATGGAAACAGATTACTGTCACAATGTATGCTGCACATTAACCAACTTTCAGTTGCTGGTTTGATTGTATACAACCTTTGTGAAAACATTGTGATAGAATAGTCATTTTCAGAATTGGAAGGTACGGAATAAGGGCTGGGATGATGCAACTAATGAGAGAGTCCCCACAGTAGCATTTACTGGCCCAAGGAGGAGGTTACTAGTTTTAACACCTGCTGTAATAAAAAATAAAAATAAAGACTTATGTTTTCAAGTACAAGTGAAGAGAGTAAAATGGCTGTTGTGTAGGACTGCACAACATAAAAAATTGTGAGGCATTCAACAGCCACCTTTGGGGGGAGGGCAGTGGAAGATAATCATAACTGTTACATTCCTCAACATGAGGATTAAATAGACAGCTACAAGCTACACGTTTGCTGTTAAGACTACAAGTCATATTCTCCATAAATATGAAGTTAGGATTGTTAACATAACTAAATTATAATTAAAGACTCTGACTTGGATCTGTTGGATATGGATATTGTAAATACATGTAAATATAATAAGTGTAGCAGGTTTAATATGCCAGTGTTTTGTAATTTGAAAGTATCCTTTTTAATTGTGAAATTGTTATTACAGATGTTAGTCAGATTCATAAGTTAGTACTTGATACTGTTGCCTATTTAAAATATGCTTTCCAGTCTTATGATGTTAGATATTTCTTTTTTATTTATTTTTCCAGGTACATTTCTTCAGACCCATAATCTATTTCAGCCATGTTAGGTTCCATTATAAATTACCTTCTTTTCATTTAAAATTTGTGATGTTTATTGTATGAAATGAAAGCCCTTCAGAATATTCATTTGAACTTCGGCACATTACAGAGTGCTGTATTTTTATAAGGCTTCAAGTGTTCACGGCAACTGAACTCAATAAAATCTTCTCGGGTAACAAGTCATGTCAGTTGTGGACAAAAGCCCAATGTTTCAGACTTTCACTTCTTCCACCATTAGGGAAATGATGTGACGGTTGATTCCTGATGATTATATATGTGGTTGAAGATTCCCCCTGTACAGCCATTGTTTAATGGGGAATAACAGCTCAACCTGAAGTTCAGGTGAATCTTGAGTCAAATTTGTCTGCTATTCCCAATTAGCCAATGGCCACATGGGGAACTTTGACCACATATATAAACATCTTCAGCAGTCAAACTTCATATCATTTCCCTGATGATGGAGGCAAAGACAGTCTCCATAATGTCCACAACTGCCATGGCTTGTTGCCTAGGAAGATTTTATTGAATGAAGTATTTCTATTCATGACTTGAAACATGTGATGGCTCCAAGCCATGCAAAGTGTAAGCATATTTATATATGTATGCAAGTAGCCTTATAGACGTATAATTCTGTCTGATAAAAGTAGTTTGCAGTTAAGAAACATTTTGGTAAATAAAATGATTCACTTGAAATGGTAACATTTTTCATTGGTTAACTGGTGAAACTATGTTTCAGCGTGTTATTGGCGATTCTGATTTTGTCAACCGTACTTGTGATTCTTTTGTACAACTGTTGAAAGGAGTACTGTATACTGATAGGTCCTATTTTCATTCTGTGATATCCTTCATAGTACATTTAACAGTCAAATGCTTCAAATTTTTCTGAAGGTTGTGCTTTATAAGTCTTTTTTCTCTCCCTCCATTTAAAATAATATGTTTATTTTCAATTCTGATAAATGCAACAATGTGTGGCTTATATTATTGTACCATTTGCTTCACATGTGTGAATTCTTTTTCCTACAGGCAGATATGTATGCACTGTTAATAAATCAGTGATAATTTATGCAAATAAATACTCAGAAATATAAAACATACTTTATTTCAGCTTGAAACTGAGGTACTGGATATGTATCGATGCCTTGTGCTGAATGCAGTAATTTAATAACTGTGCTGGCTAACATTAATTAAGGACTATCAGTTTTATGAATGCAGTGCAGGAAGTATACATGTAAGCTGTACAAACAATTCGCAGCATCTGGAACGAATATTCAGTAAAAAAGTAATAAGTGTCTCTTTATTATGTATATAAGTGTAATACAAATCTTGAGAATGCAGCAAAGAGTTCAACGGTATGCTAAGGTGACACATGGTATTCTGGATTACACACAAACCATGGTGCAGATATGATAAAGGCTAATTGTCTTGTCATTATACACACATCCTTTGTCCAATTTGTAACGTGTTTGAGAAAAAATGTTTGTTCATTAAAAAAGTAGCATTTTATAAGGCGAAAATATTTCTGAAGATGACATAGCTATGCAACATCTCACTTTATCAGTCATGCTAAATCTTAGTTTTATTTTGCAGTAGTACTTCATTACAATAACTTTAAATGTGACAGCTTATAGTATAATACATTTGTTTCTCTAAATGAATTATAGAGTCAATTTTTCTCTGTCATTATGGCTGAGTGTCATACTGGCATACAGCTATACTGTTATCCCCAGAGTTAGTCTGGCTGGCAGCCCTGTAATACAGGGATTTAAATTCCCTGTTCTTATATGAAAGAGATTTATCATTTGAAAAAAATTGTTAGGATGCTGGGGGATTATTACCATTCTGAGAATAACATGTTTTTGGCAAGATACAAATAATTTTAAGATTTGTGGCTCTCAAGGCAGTGAAAGTGTTGGTCTTATGGATTGTGCAAGACCATTGTTACCGCCCAGAAGACAACATTGACAAAATTATTTTGGTTGACACTGGGGTCTGTGTATAAATTACTCTGTAGCACTGATGCTTCCATAGCGCATCTTTCATCAAAATAATGCATTACTGCAAAGAATATTGCTTACTATTGGAACTTAAATTGAGTCTAATGCCAAAGTAATACTCTTAGCTCTTGCTGTCTATTCACTCACCACACCTTATGAAGTTTTGTGGGCATAATCTTGAGTAATCTCTATAACAAACTTATGTGGTGGATCATGTAGGTTGATTAGTTGACTTTAGATGTAAGAATATTTTTTGGCCAAAAGTGTAACATTCACTGGAAACAGATTAACTCTGAGCAAAGTTTGTGTGACTCTATTAACTAAATATTTATATTCTCACATGTACGCCTGGCTTTTAATAAGTTTTTCCTTACAGATCGGTAGAGTTATTTCAGACAATAAGAAAACACTTTACTTCATTTTTAACATAAATTGGTGGAAAAATATTTGTCACCGGGTCAATAAATATTACATATTCATAGTTTTCACCTGCCTCCTAATAGTGCATATTCTAATATTCCTGTTTTATATAAATATGGTTCCAATTCTTACAGAGGCAGAGTTTTTAAATATATATATATATAAATAAATTAATGGGTGGCCTTGCGACGGGCCAATCCCTCGTCCAAGGAGTCCTACCGAATGTCCATAGATCAAGCCAACGGAAAGTTGGGACCCGTAAAAGGGTACCGGAAAATGTATAAACATTGTTAAACCGGAAATAGAAGAAGAATTAATGGGTTAAACAGTGTTAAGTGAAAGCTATTATTGAAACTTACATTCTGAGTTGGCTATGCTCATCTTAATGGATGAATAGGATGTTACATTACTTGATCTGGGTTCTGAAATGTTACTGTTCTTGGAAAAGTGAACTTCAGTGTACTGTTGTCAATCTTAATATAAAACAGTGAATGCTGCTAATACATTTGTATGCTATTTTGTACTTGCACAGAAGGGAGAAATATTTCTTATAAAGATATGAATGCAGTACCTAGACTTTAATGTTATGCCTGATGATACATATGGAATTGATCTGAATAGTTTATTGCTGCTTATGTTTATTCTTCTTGAACACTGTATAAATATAGTTGAATTCTGGTATAAAAGTGGAAATATTTGTATGATCTTGCAATTCATCATGATGAAAAATTAAATTTGTAATCCTGGATGTAACCAGAATCAGGTTGGGTTAGAGGGTTCAAACCAGGAAGGTCTTAGAGCCAAAGAACTTCCTCTAAACATTCCTTGCAAGTATTTAATTTTCATACTTGTCATTATAGACATTTCTTACAAACAAGTTTTTAAGTTTTACGGTCAGCATATTCAACATGTTGGCAGTATCAATTCGAAACGGTTCTGGTAATGATATATTATGATTATTATTAATGAATTTCTGGATTTTCTCCATCTACTTTTAGAAATTGAACACATCATTTTGGAAAATGGATCTGTTTCAGTCCTCAGGTAAAAAGGATGGTCTGTTAGAAAACGCTAACCTCAATCATTGTTCTGGTAGACACTGATAACTTAAGGAAAGAAACAGATCCACTTTCCAGAATGTTTTGTTCTGTTTGGAATGCTAGACAATGGTTAAAGTCCAGAAACCTGGTAATCCTACTATCGGCAGTACTCAATTAAAACGTGCAGTTTGAGTCACAAGAACTCAGTGGAATGATGGGATACAGTGTGGATAGCTGGTCATCAGTTGCTGTCAAGGCAGGCACTGAATTTTTTTTTTTCACTGCCTTGTCTAGATTCAATTCTAACACCCATCCAATGGGTGATATGAATTCTGTTACTGCTCCTCCATCTAGTACAGAGTATAAGAATGTGTAGAGCTTTACCTTCTTAACAAACCTTACTGTCATGGATAGAATAAAAACAATTGAAAAAATAATCTTATCATAGCATCTGAAGTTTAGGGATGATGTCAATGAAATATACAAAGAAATTTCCTCGTGTTTCAGAGCCAATCCAATTCTGAGTTACATTATGGTATTTATAAGTGTGTGTTATTTCATTATAGAATAGAAAGGCCAGTGGCAATGTACCACACTTAAACATGGTCTCTGTGTTCTTATCTGCTCCTATTTATGTATAAGATATGATACATTTTACATTTTAATTATTCCAGATGTTTGTTCATACACATCATGTAAATCATACAAACATTCCTTCTTCTAAAAGAAAACTGCTTATTTATTTCATGTGATTTACAGCACTTCACTATATCCCTGTGTTGCTAAATCTGAAGGTTTTTATTCAGAGATTTCAGTGTATCACCAAATGACCTTCATATGAGCTGTGTGTAGAGGTATAAGTGGTCTTTATGCCTTCCATCTTTTAGTTGGATTACAGCCAAATTACCATGGTCTAGCGGTTAGAACGCTGGGCTTGTAATACTGGGGTCCCGGTTTTGAATCCCGGCGGTGCTCAGATTTACAACTTGTGTTGGGCAAGGCTGTGGTCCAGGCATCACAGAGTTTTAATCCGGGGTTTCCCCGGTTTATCCGTGTTATCCCAACAATTACTCCACTTTCATCATCATCTCGCAAAAAGGGGGTCACAGCAGGAGCATTAAATGTCACAGTCCCGACTGAACCCATGTACTAATGGGTCGTGAATCCTGCTAACCACCAATGCACACCATGCTGAATGGTGTGTACTGGATACGAAAAAAAAGCCAAATTTTGTTGAATAATAAAACAGTAGTCTTCGAACGAAAACCAGTGGTACAATGTAACTTGGCAAGTTGATTTAGTAGTTAGATTTCTATTTAATTTTGCTTAGAAATAAAAATTATGAATGCATAATAATTTTTTTTCTTGGAAGTTCCATTTGTTGGGAACTTATCAGTTATCGTCAGGAATGGTCATCTGTCTCCAGTGTAAGGATTTAAGGAGAGAGACATTGCTCTGCTGAAATCATTCGGCTTTCCATAGGAACAGAAATCTCTGAGTGTAGGAACCTTTATATTAACAGCTCATGTATAGAGGGATATTGTGAAAAATTTGCTGGATGTTTGTTTTCTTGTAACAATCCTTTGTACAATTTATAATGCATACTTTTTACATATATGGACAAATCAAAAAATGAACTTATAAAAGTTACTTTAAAGGGAAAAATTATTTTATCAGCAGTTTTTTTACAACGAATATAGCCTTAAATATAAATGGTCTGTTGGAATGCTATATACTGATGTACCCATGGTATGGGACCAAAATCAAAAATCTTTTAGATTTTTAAAAGTAGGATGAACTCCTGCAATGCATTTCAGTCTATATAACCTTACAAAAAGGCTGCAGATCTTGTATAGAAAGTTGTAAAAGTCTTTGTTGCAAAAGTGTGCATAAGTACATGTTTCTGTAAGCTTTAATGTTGCCAGGGGTGGAGTGTTAGTGTTAGCATGACTAACACTTAGAATAGTAAAATTAAAAAGTCTTGTCTTCCTTTCATGGTTCAGATACACTGGAACAAAGCAAAACCAGATAGAATGCATCATTTGCCAGCTACAGCATACCAGGCATTGTTAGCCAGCTAGTTGAGGCTTACATTTACTGTAAGCTAATGATGCAATTTATCTGATCAGTTCTCCTGTGTTCCAGTATTTTGAGTACCAATGAACCATGAAAATAAGACAGAGGACTTTTTATTTTTTGTTTTTAGCTGGGCTAATGTGGTCAAAATGGCAAACATGAATGCTTCACCCCTGATCGATGCATAAAATTGTCAAACATAGTTTTATTAACAAGGATAATGAGGGGTGAAGAACAAATTCTTGAAAGAGAGAATTTGTTGGTGTTTATCTCATCCTGTATTACTTGATTATATAATGAGTTATTTTTAATTATGTTAGACTGATGCAAAAACTTTTGTCTGTCATCTGAATAGATGTACAAATTTTGTAAGTAAGAGTGAACTCTCTTTCATTCATTATAAGCAAACTCTATGACAATTGAATATAACATGGCTTAGAGAGTGCTGCTGTATTATATTATACTTGTAGGTTTAATCATTCATTGACAGAAATACACTACTTCTTTGTATAATATTAGGGTTTAAATTAATTTTAAATACCTCAGAATTAATCTGCAACATTAAAACTTTATACATTCTCAATAGAAGATCTGGAACCATGCAAACATTTACTGTTTCATATATTTTTAATAAATACAGCATCAAAGCCTCCTTGGCAAACTCTGGTATTTGAAGAGGAGTCTTTGAAATATGAGGCTTTTTTAAACCACAGCAGTATGAGATGATACTAATCACATTTCAACATTCTGAAGCTCTTCATTAAACAGTTACATATAATATTCCTTACAATAAGTTGAGGTTATTTTTTTACTTCAGCAGTAGACAGCATTATTACATGTTAGCAAATCCTTTGAATTATTTTCTCCAATTTGAAAACCTTCACCATTGTTGAACTTTTTTAAATTTCATTTAAGGTGAAAGATGGTTACAAAAATACTGAACTGGAGTTTTGGAACAGTGAATGTTCTGATACAGAATATTGTTAAATTTAGTTCATATTCTACCTGGTGTCCCTGGTTAGAGATCTGTTAACAACTTGTATGTATATATATGAGCAGATATTTTTGTATATAAGATTTGGGTTGAAAGAATTTTGGAGAATATTAAATGTTATTTACAGTTGTTTCTATTTCAATTATATTATTTTGAGGTTCAAATATTTGGCCTACTTTTTCTAATTTCAAGCTTAAACATAAGATACACTTTTATTTCCTCTGTTTTCCCACAAGTACACACAATTTAATTTCATTGGAACACATTTCCACTTGATTTAACTATAAACCAGCAGTACACAGGTAGCTAATTGACATTCATTTGAAACTTAGTGTATTAAAATTGGGACATTTGGGGCTTAAGTCAGATGGGTCACATAAAACATAAAAGAAATCTGCATGCATTTCGCAGGTTTTCAGTTTGACATGCCTGGTATAGTCAGCATATTTGTACCATTTTATTTCTGTATTCAGTATTTTGTTTGTTATTTAAGATTAAGCTATTTTTGCTGCTGAACAATATCTGTTATGAGTAAGAAGTGTATTCTCAATTTTTGTACGGTTCATGGATAGTTTGTGAATATTAATGAATGCTTAACATTTTTTTCCAGATTCTTTTCTGCTGTTGACGTACAAGATGGCTACTGTATGTGGTACTATCATTTGCGCTTGTCTGAATTATTATTAACACCATTTTTAATTCATTGATAATACAATGTAAAATAGAGTTGAGCTGATCACTGAAACTAGTGGAAGTGAGTATGAGGTTGTGAATGTCTGGAGGCAAAACTGTTCAGTGTAACTCTACATGTCCAGTTTTGAAAATGTTAGTTTTCCTTAACAGAGCTTTCTATTGCATGTTAAAGGAGTTTCTAAATTTGATGATTAATTTATATGCCAAATATGATCTTATATTTATATGAGACTGAGGAGTACTGTAGTGGTGAGTAAATTATTCATTTAATGAAATATATTAAATGAGAAACAGTATGGAATAAAAATGCATGTTCAGTTTTAAGGTAACATATTCAGTTTATATATTTCTGTTTGAGGAATGAATGTTGCTTTGTATTTGAGGGGTCCCAGGTTAAAACACTAGCCTGGTGACTGGCTATCATGACAAGTTTTTTATACTTTCCTCAATAATCCAGGCAAATGTTAGGATAGTACCACAAATCATACCACCCTTCCACATCCTTTCCAATTCATTAGTCACTAACTGTGCTATCAGTCAATGCTCTGAGCTATTGAAAGTCATTAAATCAAATAAATAAATTGTGTTGTTCTGTAATGTACAAATTTGTTTAATGTTGATGACATTTAATTGCATGTAAGGAAATTATTTCAGTGACTTTGTTGGTTAACTCAAGGGGTAAACAGTTTTTTGGGTCTTAAAGGGAAAACAAATTTTATTCTTGACACAGGGAAGATTTCTCATTATATCCTACAAAGTAAAGCTACCAACATTATAGTTTGCTTGATAATACAAAATAATTGAAATCTGCATGATGCTGAAAATTCAATGTGTGTTCAAGCTAATGGCTACATTTTGTAATGCAGGGATCTTAACTAACAATTCTTTAGCAAAATTAATTTTGGTCCGTATTGGACCAATATAAACTGTGTTTATATGAATTTGTCATCCCATAGCCCTATTAACAAAACATAACCTAAGACCTTTATTATTCAAACAAACAGTGCATATTTAATTAAATATGAGGAAAAATAACTTACACCCGTCTGCAGTGTAATAGCTGTCAGCAGTAGAATAACGCTGTGCAGTGTGTTCTAGGAGCTTTATATTAAGTCAGTTATCTGAATTTAGATGACCACAATTTATTCTAATGAAGACAATTTTAATATTTTAACCCATAAAAATGTATAACAGTATTCTAACATGTTTAATTCAGTAGTATATGAGGTTCCACAATCCCCTTGTGTCGGAGATGCACACAGTTCCAAAGTAAGGCCGAAATCAGTGTTTAGATGAAGTTACCACAAACCTGTTTGTTTTTAAAATGTATGTATAAAAACAATGCGAACTTGACTTTTTCGATCCTTTAATAGAATAAAACACGTTCTAATTTGTCAATAAAGCTGAGCAAAGATATTAATGAAATAGCATATTCATTGAGATCTCATGTGTCTTTTAAATTAAGCATCTTTCAACCTATCACTTATATTCATAAACTGTTGGTATTCAAAACGCAATACAATACTGCCAACGTGGCAACCTGTTAAAAAGGAACAACCTACATTATGGCCTTACACCAACGGACCATGTTGAAAGTTTCTGTGCTCTGTAGTGGCAAACTTTATACTCCAGAATTGCAGTGGAGTCTCCTACAGTCTTTGAAGTGTAAGTAGGTACTCTGTGACAAAGGAAGGAACGTGTGTGGGCAGGAGCACGTGTGTCTGTTTTAGGAAGACGTTGCAGAAATGTCTGATAGTGAATCAAATATTGAAGATGTAGAAAGCGACTCTGATCTGGAGGTAAAATAGAAAATTAATTTTTTTGTGATGAGGTCTGTATAGATTGTGTTATGTAAATTATATTTGCCTAGAAAGCCTGCATTACAGGCGCATAGGTTGTAGAACGTCGAATGAGGCAGTTGAGAAGGATACTAATGGGATATATGTAATCAGCTTTTGAGTGTATAGCCGCAGAAAATCACGATAGATTTTTTTAGGTTAATGTCTAAGTAAAGATTTTAAACTCATGCCTGTTGAATACAAATATGTGGTAAACTTCTACCAGACTACACTGTTCAAGAACCCAGAAAACAGCTATCTTCAGACTCACCGCTGTGAAAACCTCAAATCCTACAAATATGTGATAATCTGTAATATTTAGAATCGGAGTTCACACAGTTTACACAAAACTAAGATGCTGTTTGAGCAAGGAGTAAAATCACCTTCACCTCATACATGAGTAAAAACATGTTTTCCAGGCAACTCAGATGTTGTTTACGGTTGTTATATCTACGCTACATTCTCACTTTGAGGGAGGAACATAGATTTAGGATCTTTGAGAATAGTGTTGAGGAGGATATTTGGACCTAAAAGGGAGGAGAAAATTGCATAAGATGAGCTTTACGGCCTGTACTCCCCACTTGATGTTGTTAGGGTGGTTAAATCAAGGAGGATGAGGTGGTCGGAACATGCTGTATCCATGGTGGAGGGGAGAGGTGTTTATAAGACCTGAAGGGAGGTGACCGCTGGGAAGGTCCAGGTGTAGGTGGGAGGAAAACATTAAGATGGACCTTAGGGAGGCAGGAATTGATGGAGTGAACTGGATGCTGCTTGGGAATTGATCAGAACTGCTGTCACTTACTGCTGTGCACCTGTACATTTACTCTTGTCCTATATAGCAGATTGAATGGTTCAATTCATTGGTTCATTTAACTTTGTAGATTTGTTTTTGTTACTTATAGTTCAGTTGAATGAGTTCTTCACCAAGAATAAATACTGCAGCTGGTGTAGAAAAAGTGCCACTACCTAAATATTGGTTAACTTGGAGTGAGATTTGAGGTTCTTACAGTGATGAAGATATAGGTCCATATAGTGTTACTGCCTGTCAAGTTGGTATGAGTTTAGGTTTTGATTGTTACAGTATTGACAGTCACAAAGAACCATTTCTGTTTGATTTCAAGGCCAAGAACCAACCAGCTTTTGACAATTTTGTGTGCATTTAACACACTGTATAACTAGTAAGGTCATACATGGCAAAAGATATAGAGAAGCCACGACTAAAAGTCGTGTTCTCATCTTTATTTTTATACAGTGTGTTGACAGCATGAGGGAACAAACTAAGGACTATAATATTAAATGGATCTGGCACTTTGATGATGAAGGTTATTTCGAATAATATTGTTACATTTTGAGAATGATTAAAAAGTTCTGTGAAGTACATTTATTTTTTTACAGTTGCAAGAAGCATTTGCAAAGGGACTAGTGAAACCAGGGTTGAATATAGTGTCCACTGAGCAGAGGAAACACTATAAAAATGATGTGGTAAGTAAGGAATGCTAATCATCACTTGGTGACTGGAAAAATTGAGATCTACAGCTGTTATAGAAGTATGGAACAGTTTATTAATGAGAATATCATGTATTATATCAAGGGGTGGGTGCTGTGATATTATTTGAATGTACACGTACTACAAAGAACGATAAATCTTATGATGTAAGGGATAGTTTTTGTGAGGAATGACAACAAGTATTCAGTTTCATATTCTGTATGAAGAGTTTGTTAGAAGGCTTGAATAGTGTTAAAAGGAGGGTGAACATTTTCAGACATTTAGGAGGGTTTGTACATAATTATTGTGAAATACAGAAAGCATCCATCTTTTATCCTTTTTTTGAATCGACTATACTAAAGTAATGAAATTGCCTAAAACACCCAATTTTTTTTATACCTCTTTGTACTTCTACCACTTGGGTAACACATGAAAGTTAGTGAACTGCAACTTCCATTATCAGATTTAAAAAACGAAGGGCTGTGTTATCACAAATATTTTATGTTATTTACTACTGGGGCATTGCATGTGGAATCTTAGCAACTACAGGAGGACAAATCTGATATTGTGTATAGTTTAGTGGGACAGTTATGAATCACAATGGAAAATATGTGCGTGCATAAGCACATGCCTCATTATGAGTGGTCCTTATATATATATATATATGCGAAAGTTGTCCTATGAAGCTTATATCACTACATACCTAATTCATGTTGTTTTCCTGGTTTATAGGCTGAACTTAAAAGGAAGTTGTCAGACATAAAATTGAAGCTTGACTGGATTGAATGTTTGGATCTGGTAAATGGTCAGGCACCCCTTGCACCCGAACTTGCGCTGAAGGTAAGCCATATTAATTTTGAACTTGAGAATTATATCCTATGATGTGTCGTACCATAGTACGATGTGCAGTCATTGCCGGTAGGAAATTTATATTGTTGTATATTATAAAAGTTACAGTATTTGACATGGGGAACTGAATGCATGTTGCAATTAGAATGCCTGTAACTGTGACAGTTTTACTCAAAATCCAACTTAATTTCACTTGAACTTTCAATTTTAATGCAGTTACACACTGTCAGAGATATTTATCATATTTTGCTTCTAAGCTCCCATTTATTTATATGAATTTCAAAACATCGTATGTTGTTTACAGTCTTTTGAAGTGTACTAGATGTGAGAATACTAGACAGCAGTGTTATGTTTAGTTAACACAGACTAAAATTAGATTAAATTTGTATTACATAATTTGCCCAAATGAAACTAAATATTCAGTATGAGAAGTAAAGCCTGTAAGACTGAACACTATTCTTATTATAGTTCTTCATGCTGTAACATTTTAGAAAGCCCAGGTCCCGTTATTTGTTTGTGTTGCCCCTTACTAGGTATTCTTTACTCGGTGTGCACAAAATAAATACACAACTGTGTCTGTCTGGCTGCCCATCTGATTAAAATTGAAAACCACTGGATGGATTTTTATTAAATTTTATATTGACATTATGCCATTGGAGGCTACACTAAATCTGAGTTTACTATAAAGATATGTGTTACCTTTCAGATAGTTTTGATTTCAAGTCATTGTTAATTTTATAAAAGTTCAGTTATTAATACCACAGTAATTTTCATATTATTTTGTTCAATCTTACGTGGTTTGAACAGTGGAACAATGTACCTTTGTGCCATAACACAATTTTCACGTTATAGGTCTACACTTATAAAACCTGTGTCATTAATTTTTTTCAGTTGTTTTGCCTTTATGCTTAAATAATGTACTTTAATATATAATAGTGTAATGTACATTTATATTGGTGTTCCTCAGTGACACAAAATGTTTCCCTTGCATTGGTTATTTCCCAAATCATATAACTGGCCATGTAAGAAGGTTGCAAGAGCCACATGTGGTATGCAGGCTACAGGTTGCTGGCCCCTGCTGTGGTGTAAACTTTATCCATGTCCAATACAGAGGGAATTTTGTATAACACTTAGTCACACATGAATACTGCAAGGCAGTTTAATACAGTTACTCTTATCACTGCTGCTGACTTACAATTGATGGATGTTGTGTATAGTGGAAAGGCCATTCCATGTCTGGTGCCATATATCCTCCATGTAGAATTCTTGCTAACACCAAAATAAAACTGTAATTTCTAGTTAAGTCCTGCGCCGTCTGAGGCATCATGCTTCGGACCGGCGATACGGAATGCGCGCTGGTTCGAGTCTCGGGAGAGAAGACATTTTCTCATGAGCTTTCGACTGGTGTATGGGACCGTTGCCAACCCAGCATCGTGTGGAAATTGGGGAGCTACAATGAGTAGCGTAATCTGGTCAGGAAATTAGCAATGGCTGGGGGTTCGTCATGCTGACCACATGTCACCCTATATGTGGTTGGATGATTGTTCACCTCTGCTTAGGCATGTGAACGTGAGGCCAGCAGTCATGCTAGTCGGCTTTGGCTCTCTGGAGCTGTTACGTCACGGATTTAATTTTATATTTAATTTCTAGTTAAAGATGTTATCCTGTAGTGTGGTTTTGTCTAGGTCAATACTGAGGCATCTGAGACTATTGTTACACTTTATAAGGTAGCAATTTGATGGGGAAATACAGCTTTGAGTTGAGTACAAGTGTTTGTTTCTTGTCCTTATATACTTATTTCATGTGTTCACAAGTTACAAGAAGAAGAGCTGCGGCATGAAGCGAAGTTTATGAAAGTTAAAGGAAAGGGTCAGAAGTTGCAGAGTGTCAAAACAGACGATCTAGCTCTAAATGATTTCCGTCGGGAAACGATGTTCCATCGCCAAGCGCAGGCAGCTGTTCTCATTGCTATTCCCAAACTTAAAGAACTGGGTGTGAAGACTAAACGTCCAGATGATTACTTTGCTGAAATGGCAAAGTCAGATCAACACATGCAGAAGGTGAGTGAATATATTTTTATATCACCAGCAGTGTTTTAAAGGTTAATTTCAGTTGTATATGAAAGAAAGTGATGCATTGTGCATGTTTATTTGTTATGAAAACAAAATATCATTCTAATAGTCTGTTTCTTTTAGGTACGAGATGTTATGATGAAGAAACAGCATGCACAAGAACGCAGTGAACGTGTACGTCAACTGCGTCAGCTCCGTAAGGTTGGAAAGCAGGTTCAGAAAGAGGCTAAGGTCCGCCAAGCTAGTGAAAAAAGGCAACTGTTGGAAGAAGTGAAGAAGTACAGAAAAGGACTGCGTACAGATCTGGACTTCTTGGAGGAGAAAAAGAAAAAGCAGAAACCATCAGCTTCTCAAGGAAATAGGAAGGGGCCTGTAAATAAAAAGTAAAGATAATTTATATTTTTAGTAATGTCTGTTCTGGAGTGTTCTGTCAAATACTTTGTGTGCTAAAAGTCATGCAACCCAAGGTTGAATGTTATATTTACTATATACCAGTATTAAGCTATACTTGCATATTAAGGTTGTAATTACATAATTACAACATGTTTAAAATGTTCTCCAAACTGTTGATGATATAACTGAACCCATTTCAGTATGTTCCTAGAAACTTTATGAATAATGATACCATCGATTTTTTTCCAGTCTTCGTCCCATTTTTGGTTTTTAGTTGCTCTGATATTTGTGGATTGTTCTTGTAGACCAACTCCATTAAAATGGTGTTGAACAGTAAATGCACGCTGCACTGTTGAAAGTAATATAATGTTTGTTGCACAAAGAATTGGCTAAGAAGAAACTGCACCAACCACTGAGTTATTGGGGTCACAGGAGTCCAGTATTACTATTGGGCATGGAAATTGAAGTTTTCCAATCACATTTACAAAATATTTGTTTTTGAAATTTTGGTTTGTGTGAGTTGGGATACTGTGTATTAAGAATTACATTTAAGTAGAATGAACAGACCGCTACTTCTGTTATTGGTTAACATTTTAGCTACATGTTCACCATTATCAGTTCAGTATATACTACATGATTCTTAATTATGCCAAACAATGCCTTTAGACATTTCTGAGTTATTACATATTATATCATAAGTTACTAACAGTCACTTTTGGTTTTTGTCATCTGGTTAAAACACTATAAAAGCTGTGATTCACATTCACAATTACAACATTTAAAAATTAAATAAAACATATGACATTCCACATTTACATTTTTCTGTTTTTGTTCAGGTTGCACCACTGCTTCAAAGTCTTCTGTGTAAACTGTTATACAGATGTATTCATGTACCCATTTTAGGTGTCTAGATATCACTCTTGTAACAATACTAGGTGACCTAGGTGGCATTTCAAAGTTTATTATTATATAATATTCTAAATAGCCAACTTAAATATTGTTACATCCACATATTCTCCTGAGCACTTTCATTTCAAGCCTTTGTAATTTGTTTTTCTCTAATAAGAAACCACATTTCATGCCCCTATGAGTACAAATAGAAAAAATATTTGTAATATCCTGGTGTTCAGTGTTTTGTAAAGTGAGTGAGATGGGGAACTGAAAAACAAGAATCATTTTTAGATTCTGTTCTTGTCTGAGTTTCTTCAAGAACCTGATTATTATGTGTTACTTTTGAGTCTAGATACTTAATGTTTCAAAACAGTCACATTTACCTGTGACATAAATATTTGTTCCATGTCACGTTCATATAATTTGTTTCATTATTTGTCATGGTTTATATACGTAATATTTGTATGAAATGTTACAGGGTTCAAGGAAAACGTCGATATAAAGACCAAAAGTTTGGGTATGGTGGAAAGAAAAAGGGAATGAAGAGAAATACAAAGAACAGTAGTTCAGACGTTTCCGAGTTCAAACGGCCAAGCAAACTAAAACGTCCTGGAGCTGCACAAAAGCATCAACGACCAGGGAAAAACAGACGTTTAAAAATGAAAGCTGGAAAGAAGTAATTTTTTCAGTTACAATCATCTAAATGAAGGTACTATCACACTGTTCACTTGAAGAAGAACTCTGTAGTTAGAATAGCCAGTGCTGTCAATCATCTGAATTTTAAAACCCTTCTGTTCCTTCCGTCCTTTATCTGGTTATTGCTGGGAGGACAGTATGCTGCATAAAGTAATTTTTTCCCACTGCTTTGTTCTGGCTAGGCAGGCATATACAGTTCAGTAGTACATAATGTAATTTAGTTGGTAATTACAAGCCTTATAATGTGACACCGCAGCAGTAAATAAGTGAATGGATTCAGGTGGCTATCTTCTGGGTTGCACCATGTAGTCTGGTAAAAGTACAGACATTTCAGACATGCTTAGCGCCTCCATCACGTGATGAGATTTTCCTGATGATAGAGGATGCCAGCACTTCTGAAATTTCGGTGAACTTTACCAGACTACATGGCACGACAGTCTACATACTCACCACCACAGGAACCAATTTAATGTTGAATATAAATAAGTCACTGTTTGTTTCTTGCAGTGTGGTAATGATTTTGTGTCATTTAAGAGATTATCCTTATTATGGCATTTATCATAATCTGATTGCAGTTGTGTTCAAGAATTGCATTATTTCTGAAGCCACTTTCTGGTATAATCAAAGTTCAGTCGTTGTTTTTGTTGTAGGCTACAACACCTTGTGAATAAAGTTTTATTTTTATCACATTAATTAATTTTAACCCCACATTCCTAGTCCATTCACCAAAATTACCATCACCTCACCCGATGACAATGATACCTGTATACAAGTCTCTGCAATGAACTGTAAATTGCATCCAGTCAGTAGTAATTGGAGATACAGTTGAAAGCTTTCTAAACCATCACCTCCAAGTACGGCATGCGTTTGTGTTGCCTCGAGCCCTGTCTCACTCCCGGGACCTACTGTACTAATTTACTGTACAAGTTAAATCTGCTGTCTGTGGCTGACACCAGTCACGCTATTAACCAAGACAAGGCCGTGGATCCACGTTAAGATTGAGTTCATGCAGTACATAAAACATTGACCTCACAGCACATGCTTTCTTTATGCTTGCCACTTGGAGCATAGTACCTAAAAGACGCTAATGTGAACCAGATAGTCTAGGCTGTTATTGTTTTGTTCTGTTCAGGCTCAATCTACCAAGCTAGTCAGATAGTGTGCCGTAGTTTTAGCTGATCATATCACAAAGCTGTCATCATCTGGAAATGACTGCCCTCCAAAAGTGAAGGTTCATAGCCAAATTGCCCTCACAGTACAATAAACAATTTTCATGTATTCAGCACTTGACACATCACTGACTTGTATAAATGTAAGCAGCTGCTGATTTACTCAGAGAATATTGGCTCTAGCCTAGATATTGGCACACGAATTCCTTACTGCGGTAACTCGCCATCAACGTCATTCAGCTACTGTAATTTTATACATTTATTACATTCTTTAAATTTTCCAAAATTATTAAAGGGGACCGTTTTAGCACAACGCCGTGCAAGCCGAGCTATCCACATTCTTTATGGGTCTGTTTAAGATGGTCTAAAGCAGGGGTCGTCAACCTTTTTATACCTACCGCCCACTTTTGTATCTTTGTTGATGGTAAAATTTCCTTACCGCCCACCAGTGCCGCACGTACTGCCCACCACCATGAAAGAGGTACAGCTCGAAGACTGAGTGATGGCCGGTGGTAAGCCCCGCCCTTGTTATGCACACTAAAGTCGTGCCTTTGGCTATGGAGCTCATTCGTTGCTCCCTCATCCACGAGTATACTTCGAGAAGTGTCCGGTGAATTATTATCTATATTCAAAGTTTAGAGACGGAATTCAAAAGTAAATTGCAAAAGCATATTTTAAAAAGTCAAACTCGCGAAGTTGTTACCTATATATTTTATATATAGGGAGGAAGAACAAAATTTGTAACAACGGACAAAAACCGCCATCACCCACGATGAAAGCTTGAATCGCCCACTAGTGGGCGGTAGGGACCAGGTTGACGACCCCTGGTCTAAAGTGTTTATGTTCCTCCGGCTCTTGAATATGTGCTGCCACATAGTTAGCATCGTGCTTTTTTTTTCCAGTTGTTAAATTTTCCAAATATTGCCTGATGGCTGGAGGTCTTTTCAACATCTTGAAGATGGAAGAATTACTACTGTATATAACATATTGAAATATCTTGTACTACCCACTTCAGCTGTCCACCAGTAGCCCATCCTTGCAAGGAGGAACAACGGTAAGGTAAGATATGATTTTATGCATTGTTGTAATCACACATCACTAAAATGTAGAAGGCATATTGAAGTTTTAATATTAACAATTAACCATCAGGTAGGTAATTTATGCCATTGTATGATGTTTTAATGTTGATTAACTTAGGTGGGACAGCATGAATGTCTTGCTCTCAGGTTCCGTGTGAAAGCAACGATTTTGCAGCAGACATTTAATTGTTCGTTCTGAAAACTTTTTAGGAGTTTTATCTTTGCTCTTCGTATTCTGCCTGCGTCTATCTTGGTCTGCTGATTTTCTGCTGTGTTAAAATATGCAAGTTACTTGTTTTGGGTAATATTTTTAACGGTCCGGAAACATTGACTCCGTGAATTATTTCTATAAGTTTGTCTTGAATTTTACAATTTATGAAATTATTTCCAAAATCAAGTGTTTATTTTACATTTTTAATTTCTTGCATCTCTCTTTTTGGTCGGTTTCCATGACTGTATTCGGCAAAATATTTCTGACGTAAGATTCTGAGAACTGCTGAATGGATTATTATGAAATTTAATGTTTTTATCACCACATTCCAATTTTGGTTAAAATTAGGCAACAGAAATGAACACTTCATATAAATATCCACACGCAGGTCTTTACATCTCATTTAACTCACTAAATATTTATCAGAGTGAAAAATGTTTGGGACAGTAGACATAGAGAAAGGTAAAACATTTTGTACTCAATGCACTTTTCATAAGCCTTACAGGTTTGGAGATAGTTAAAATGGATTTCTATCGTATGTGTCTCATAACTTGGGGAACTATTGGACTGATTTTGATGACGTTTTGTGTAGAAGGTTCTTGATAATCTGTCCCTACTGCTTTTTACTGTTTATGTATAAGAACGTGAAGTAGCATTCACGAGTTAAAAGTCTAGAGCAGGGGTCGTCAACCTTTTTATACCTACCGCCCACTTTTATATCTTTGAGGAACAGAAAATTTACCAGAATTACTTTACGCATCAAGATCCTACTGAAACTATTGGCATCATGTTGAATCATAATGAAAAGGATTATGTGACAAAATAAGCTTCGGAAGCATTTCTGTCAATGTTATATTTTCATGCCTGAATGTAAGGAGCTGATAGCCTCCCTAACATTTCATGTGCGTTCAGTCCAATTCTCTTGCATATCTAGAAATAATTAAAACTGATAGAAGCTTTTTAGAAAGTATATGGAAAGTCATCGAATCAAATTGCTGCTTAAAAATACTTCAGTCACTTGTACTGTTAATGCTTTTTGTATGATTTACTCAATCAGGAAATGTATGAAACTTGCAGACCATCAGGATAAATGACATTCACAGTTGTTATAAAAAATTTTATTAGGGTTTATTTTCAGTTAATAACCCTAATATATATATATTAATGTAATACTAGTAATTAAACTATTCTAAAGCAAAAAAAGGAATTGCAATTTTTGTATTAATAATGAATTAACTCATATAGATAACAGCTTTGTGTATTCAGTAGAGAATTAGTTTCTGGTCATCCCCCTGCCCCACCCCAATAAATCAAATACTTTATTTTAAAATGGTATATCGAAACATGAAATATCATTTTCAGAATTAATTTTGACTGTTCTATAAATATCTCATTTTAATATTTTTACATTAGTTTTTTTTGAGCATTCATGAACATTATAAAATAGTAGGAATAGAGGCTTTATCGAGCTGTTATTTACACTTGAAACAAATGATCCCCTTCCTTTGCCCCTCTAGTCTATTCCGTAACCCAACTAAAAAAAAAGCACTGGGGTTAATAAATTACTATTTACTCGCTGTGTGTAAACAGCCAGCAGCAAGGGACAAAATTAATAAAAGGTCATTTTAGTGGTTTTCTCTGTACCCTCTCCTCACTAACAGCCTTTCTCATACACATTTCCTGTCCCAGTCTCTCTCCTGCTGTCTCTTTCAGTCATCCCATTTACCTTTCCTGTTTTGTATCAACTTCATGTGTAAATTATTCCACTTGAAAAGCTTGTAAGAAAGTTTGAATTCGGTACTTCACAACACTGGAGTCATCAAAAAGGATCAGTCGCATCAGAGGCGTGTATATAAAACAAGGAAGAACGTTCATTTTATTGAATTTTTAACACTTTATAGTTTATTTTCATATTATGGTTTAAATTGGTTTAAATTGTAATTATTTATATAATATAGAACAAAACAATGAACAAGCAGATTTTGTACCAAAAGAAGGCCCCGCAATGTGATAGCTTATTCTCATTTGTCAAAACTGGTCTGCAAAGGGCAGTCCAGCGACCTGCTGGTATACTGTTGATTGAACATTTTACCAGTTGATTTATCTGAATTTTCTAGTTACTAGTTTTAAAAAAAAATTACAAATAAAGGTTGGACAAAAAGATTTGCGTGAACTTGAATGTGAAATTACAAGGGCAGTCAGAACTACGTTCGAAAGCGCGAGTTACGAGTTGAGCTGAAATACAAAAGTTCTTGTGTTCGTGGAATCACATTTCGTGTTTTGGTTTCAAGCTTATTGTTAATCTGAAGATTTCTGTCTTCTGGGTTGTTGCGCTAGGTAGTCTGGTCGATGTTAACCAACGTTTCATATTCATCGCCCTGATAACGGAGGCAGTATGACCTCTGAAACGTTAGTAAACATCGACCAGTCTACACAGCACAACAACCCAGAAGACAGAAATCTTCATACTCTGATGATGGAGGCAGTATGATCTCTGAAACGTTAGTAAACATCTACCAGACTCCACAGCGCAACAACCCAGAAGACATAAATCTTCATACTCTGATGATGGAGGCAGTATGACCTCTGAAACGTTGATAAACATCTACCAGACTACACAGCGCAACAACCCAGAAGACAGAAATTTTCATACTCACCGCTGTGAAAACTTCAAATCTTACGTATTGTTAATCTGTTTTTGCGTGGATTAGCTTGACGTCCGTTTATGGATCGCTGTGTCAGACGTTTTGATTATAAGATGAACAGTTTTTTTAAAGGTTAGGATTATTTGGTTTTAATAAGAAAAAAGCTGCATTGAATCTGTGTGGAGTTAGTTTGTGAACATGCTTCTCAGAAGTGTGTGGATCGGGGGACACGACCGACTGACTCTGTTGCTTTCGGTCTCCTTGTTGAGGTACATCTTCACGCACTTTCATTCCCGTCTAATCATTCATCATCAGTGTTTTCTAAGTACTGCCACATTTAGTTTCTGTTTGGATTGAAACACGTAGTATGACCTCCCTTTTGCAGGTAACTTGTTTACATTAGTTGGCTCTTACTGCCAAATGAGAAGTAGCAATTATCTAATTGCTATACAAACAAAGTTAGAATATTTTAGGTTATGTTCTGACATTCACTTTGATTTCCTCGTAGAAGACTGAATATGTACTTTAGAGAGTGGTTTTGAATAGGACAACAGTTTCTTTTGATGAACAAGAGAAACCAAAATGAAATGAGATTTAGAGTCATCAGCCATCCTTTTTACTCTCTGAAGTTCGGTTTTGGCTAAATTGATTTCTTAGTCAATAATGAGAACGTGTGTGATTATATATAATCATAATTTTTTTATTCTCGTGGGTAACCTGCAAATGGATGTGAAACATTATCTTATGCTCTGAGGTAATAATAGTGTTTGATAAGAAATTGCTCAGGTGAATATTTGGACTGAAGTGGCATGAAATAAGAGGGTAGTTCAGAATATTATGCTGTGAGGAGCATCAAAATGTATGTTAGGTTTTTTAAAAATTGAAGTTATTTATTTTGCGTCATTACAATGATGTTGTGTAGGAGGTTACGGGGAGCTGGGATTTATGCAATCAGTAATGTGTACAGTATTTTGGAGGGAAAATCTTTCGGAAAACAGCCATTTAGAAGACCAAGAAGGAAGTAGTATATCAACTTTTAAACGGATCTTAGGAGAGTATGTGGTGATGTTGGGCCGTGCGGCAGGTTGGTAGGTTTGTATGTTGAGTGTGTTTCAAAACATTATTAATATGATCAAAACAGAATGTTCCAAATAATTGCATCTGTTCCCGTTGGACGGAAAGGCTAAGGTTAGAAATGTTGCTACGAAGAGTCAGTAGTTCGGAACTCAAATGGACATTGTATTTGTCTGAAAACCTTTTTATTTGAAGCACATAAGTTCGTTTGCGATTTCTCGTGTTTAATACGGCATTGAGTCATAAGAATATTTTAATTTATATAATATTCTCGTGTGAGGAATTGTATTACTTTTAATGACAACTAATGAATTTGAAAATTCGGTGTAGATTTAGTTGTGATTGAAGCAGCAGTTATAGAAATGTTTTCGTTAGGTATGCATGAATTGCTCAAATGTTTTTCAACTTATCAAATACATGTTTCATGTTTGATTGTTCCGATTATGACAAACCAGTGAAGTGGCATTGCTTTTTCGCTCAAAACCGGAAATTTATACGTTTTGTTCTCTTTAAAATCAACATTAAGGTCGTATTCTGGGTTATGACACCTTGTAGGTGATTATCAACGTTTCGGAGAAACATATTGCCTCCATCTTCAAGGTTCCTCCGAAATGGTATAACCACCAACAAAACTACACAGCGGCTCAATCCAGAAGGCCGTGAAAACCTAAGATGTGTTAAAACATCGGCCTGTATTTCGGTCCTAAATGTAACACAAAGAGATGAAGTAGCCTGTGGGAATTCATCTGGCTACCACATTAAACGCATAAAGCAGTAGTCAAACCAATACGGGTATGCGGTAGCAGTGGCGGTACGTGGAAGCTATGCCTTAAGGGTTAAAATGACATTAGTGCTCGCATGATGTGGCGTACCGACACGGGTTGGCGGTATTGTCGCGGTAGTTTCAGAACCGCAGCGTGGACATTCTCTCGCATTCGCACAGAACCACGTATCTCAAAAGTGTGATGAAGATGGATGTCTTCTGGGTTTTAGCGACGTGTAGTCTGGTAGAAATTCACCGACGTTTCAGAGGATGTACTCTTAGACAAACAACTAGCCTGAAAAACCCCGTTGCTATAGTACCCAAAGAATAACTTTTCGTGACTTCACATCTAAACTAATTCCAAGGGGCAGAGTCGTTCAGAAGGTAATGGTCGCTTAGCTAGCCAAGAAATACCACACCATTATGGAACCCCAAGTTTCATTACCGTGTTCGTAAGTTCGCGCCACAGGTTTATATCCAGAGCCACATGAATCAAGTCCCACAATTTCCCACCGTATTTCCTTTAGATTCATTTTAATATTATTCTTCCAGGGACATAGCTATTTTCCATCATTGTGTAGTACTTGTCCAGTCGACATAAATGTTACTGCAACCACTAACAGCAACAATAATAATACGTTAACAGTAATACCAACAGAAACAGTTGAGTGTTGGCACCCTGCTTCTTATTTGGGAGGTCCCAGCTTCAAATCTTGGTGCAGAGATCGTGTATTTTGGCTGAGATTTGTGTAGTTTTTCTCAGTTCTTCCAGGCAAATGTGGGGTGGTAGGCTTGCCTTAAATTGGGCCACGGTCGCATATTTCAGTATCCATTCTAATTTATTATTAAAGAATCTTCCTAACAGTCGACTCTATGTAGTCTGAGATACTGACAGGGTCTCTGAATATATATATAAAAATAATAATAATAATAATAATGTGGACTTATCGTCTTCTCATTTGAAGATGACTGGAGCATTTGACTGTACTATAGCCCTAATTTACAAGATGACATCCTGTCTGTTTGGTAACTTGGTAATTAATTACCTTCATTATACAGAATGAAATAAGTAGAACCAGTTGGCATTTAACTGTCTTGTTTGCAGCGAAGTTTCGTGTCAAAGCAAATATTTTGTTTGCGTGTCTGTTTAATACCGAATATTGAAAGAATGTAGGTCAGACTAATGGTATGAGTATCGTGTTAAGTTAGTGTTTTAACGTACGATACTAAACGAAAAGGATTTTATTTTTAGATATTTTAATGGTGCTGGAAGGCCATGCTGTAAACCCACAGGGCATGAAAAGACATAGTATTAATTTTGACCATGGGAAACTCTGTCTATGAATGCAGGTGGCTTCATTAGTGAAATGAAATAATGGACGTATGCCTGAAAGCAATTCATTATTTGATGCCAGCTCATGTACAAACATCACAAATGACCCCACACGGTTTGAAGTTTTGCATTAGATTTTGATATGGGCTCCAGTGTGAATACTGTAACGTTTTAGCATTAACCACCGCTTTTAATTTTTGTAATAAACAGAGTAAAACTCTTTTAAACATTACATCTCGTCCGGATCAAAGCATTTTATGCGTAGTATGTTAATGTGCATCATGACTATGTGATACAGAATTGTGAAGGTCGTGACGAAAGCTGTATGCTTCCCGTAAAAGGGATTTTAAAACTTATTTGTAGAATATGATGTTATTTATACGCAGTTTTGTTCTCTACCGTCTAAATAGTTTGCGATCTCTATTAGGTATGAACCGATACCCTCACAGCAAAAACATGTATCGTGCCAGCGTACAATCGATAACTCCCTAACACATATGACATCACTCGTCTGCTCACCTTTGAATCGTCTTACCCATTTGTAAGCTTTCCTCTAGCTCATACAGTTACGTCATGCTAGGCCTAGTCTGTAGTTACTTCGTAAATGTAGCTGTTGTTCAAGCTCCCTGAGTGCAGAAATGGAATCATAGATCGTTGTTCTTCCATCGGCGTAGCGGCCATGGTAAACGAATCAAGAGTTAAAAGCTTAAAAGTTACTGAAGATTGGTTTATTTTATTATTTAGTGTTCTGTCTGACGACAGGTCCATATGAACAGGATCCTTCCATCCTTTTCTCGGACTGGGACCTGTTCATATACGTTCTTGGCAGATGATCCAGAAGTGGTTTGCCATTGCCTTCTTCTGTGTGTGAATGGAGTAATTGTTGGGATGCCACGGAGAAACCGGGGAAGCCCCCGGAGGAAAACTCCGTGTTGCCTAGACCACGGCCTTGCCCAACACAAGTTATAAATTCGGGCACCGCCGGGAATCGAACCCGAGACCCCAGGATTACAAGGCCAGCGTTCTAACCGCTAGACCACCACTTATGTTATGTATAACCACAATTTTCAGTGCTGCTGGCACCACATTTGACGTAAACTAAAATTTCATTTGTGAGATTTGAGGTGAGGATGGTGTTTTGGTTTTTGACGCCATAGGTAAATACTGACATTTCGGAGAAACGTGCTGTCTCCATCTTCAGGGGTGAAGTGAAGATTCAGGGAAGTGGAGGGATTTATTTTGGCTCATGCCTCATTCTAACTAGCTGTTCCTTCATCTGATCTGTCTCTAATCGTTCTACCTACGAGTCGACACGGTGCCACACCCCAGGAATTTTCGGTTAATCTCAAATGTGACAATTTTCAGGACTTTTTTTTAACAAACTTCACATTGACGAAGGTGTGATTGTAGATATCTGTAAACGTGAAGTAGGGTAATTTAGGGATATCTCGACACCTTAAGAAAGAACTCTAGGTTTCAGGAATATTTTTTGAAAATTAAAAACAGAAATTTTCGTATATTATCCAAGGAGGTATGTTTTATTTGTACTACAATAATAAAGCAGGTAAGTTTAAGGGAAACAGTGCAATTAACAAAAAAAGAAATGGAAGCAAAATGTCGACTTCTCCCTGTGTTTGGGGAGATTTCGACATGTGCATGGGAAATATTAGGAGACTGTAACTACTGAACAGAAACAACTTGAATTCATAAAATAATGTCAATAAACAGTAAATATGCAAAATTAAAAACAGGCGTTACATGTGAACTGATTATCTGCTCCATTTTCCACGCAAGTTTCATGAAACCATCTTCCACAGTCGCCGAGACATTTAACCCATTGTTCGCCAGCTTTGTCATCGTAATAGTAGGCACTGCACACACCACAGTAATTTTCAACACGGTTGATGTTACCTGAGGAGCTGGGAACATCCGTCCCGAGCCGTCGCTTTGAATGGCGGCTAATAATTGTCTTCATTTCAATACGCCTGTTTGGCTTTTCACTTTTCTGTCTGCTCTCTCTCAGTTTTGCCCTGAAGGCTGCTGATGTTACAACAGCCGATTCCTGTTTCCTCCTTCCTTTGCGAATAGAGGAGTCACTTCGGGATTTTACCACTGGAACTGGTGACAATTCTTCAAAGGACGTAGACGTTGATGAGGGTGCAGGAGAGTCAAGACGAACAGGATCTCCACCATTCAGAGCTGGCACAAGCTCATACTCGAAGACATCATCTGCCAGTACGCCAGGGTTGTATGGGTAGATTCCACATTTTCGAACCCCACTAGTCAAATTACCAACTGTTGCTGACTTATCCCATGCCAAGTGAACACCGTATCATAAGGTTCATAACCAGAAAAAGATATATTAGGGAGAACTCAACATGTCGAGTTCTCCCCAGTACACTGTGTCGAAACCTCCCTGACTTACACGATTACAATACACATGTCACCACTGGTCACAGTTGAAGTTTTTGTCAGTTCACATAGCATGGCTGTCCTTTAGAAAGTGCGAGTTGTCACCACAATAACTATTAATCCATAAATGCCATGTGCATCCAGTGTAATTATCATTATCTGGAATGTAATTATTATAGCATGTGCTATTTAGGGTATGTAAAACTCACCTGGTCGTCTTTGAGGGTTCCGTACGAGGTTGAGACTTGCAAAAACAGACTCCTTTGAAGTTGCACGTTGATCGCAGTATGGTAGGCTATCTTCTGTACAATTACAGTCTTTGCCACTACAGTGCAGCTGTCGCTAGAGTGAAATTTGTTAAAAGTGTCGAGATCTCCCAGATGTCGAGATCTCCCTAAATTACTATATTTCGAGGTTAAGGGTATGAATGACGAGGAAAACGCTGGGAAGTTGTGCACCAGAGCAAATCTGTCCACTCCAAAAATATTATTGAACTGCTGAATTAAAATTGGGTTCTAACTTCAACGTAAACCTCATATAAACGTATTTTTTTCTTATGCATTCTTTATATTCGCGTTTCTCTTCGTCGGTGTATGTATTTTGAATTTCTGTGACACACGGTATTCTAATTAGATTTTCGTCTTTTCTCTAAAACATGTATTCATTTCTGTTCTCTGTTGTCTTAACAAAATTCACATGTGTTTAAAAATTTAAGTTTTATATTAATTTAATTACAGTTATAAAATGTACATAAGAATGAAGTTATAAACTTTGTAGAATGTTTACGTCACTACAGTGGCTTTTATTCGTGCAAGGAAAGTTACTCTTTCGAGAGAAACTTTTCTCATATAATCACCATATCTTGTGTACGTTAGCACTTTCTGTTTGTGTTCGTACTGGACGTGTGAGCTAGACAGGGTGAATATGCAAAGTAAAGAGTGAGTTTTAATTCCTGTTGTTGCTGCCTTGTTTCTCATAACGTCCTCCTGAGAAATGTAGCTCTGCGGATGCAATATTAAACAGACATTCCTTCTTATGCTTGTGTTTTTGCGTTTTAGATTACAAGACGTCATTTTCCACCGCTGGTAAATTATTGTAACGAACCATGTGGGTTGTGTGAATTACCTTGTTTTAGCGGGAAGTCGCGAGTTGATTTTTAAATTGTAACACTTTTTTGTTCCTGTAAATTTATTACTAGAGATATGTTTAGCCGTTTAATTAACTTTAATTTTTCAAGCTGTAATATTTAATGTGTAGTTTTAGATGGGAATGTGCAGTGTAGCTGAGAATATATGGGCCTACTGAATAAACAGAAGCGGATAGCCGATAAGGGGCAGTACTCGAAATTGGTAGTTGGGCGAGAAGACTAACTCGAACTAATTTCGAGGTGGGAAGGCATGTAGCACGCATGGGTGAGATTACAACAGCATGACAAATTTTAAAGCCGATTGTAAAAGATTACGTGGATGACCTAGTGATAGAGGGGATTTGTTTTAAAAAAAATGGTGTTGAAGAATTAGAGTTTGAGGTTGCGGGCTTGAAGTACCTCGAGGAAAGGTTCAGTGGACACGGTGATGAACCTCCGTGTTACATATGAGGGTCGTTCAAGGATGTGGAATTTTCTTCTTGTAAAATATGTCTGCAGCAGAATGACGAAATACGCTTTGTGATATAAAATGACATCGAACTCTGTCATTCAGAGTGTAGGAATAACACTGTATCATATCATAGGTACTTAAGAAGACAGTCTTAGTTGAGCCGATCTGTAGGTTTAATTTGGCATCTTAGATACTTCTTCTGTTCATTACTGCCTTTTGTTACTAATTACCTAGCATTTTTGAGTTACACAGTATGCAACGGAATCAGAATAAGACATCAGGTTTTTTGGTTACCATTTTTCTTTGGAAGTTTGTAGGCTGTGCCCAATATTTACGTATGTGTACTTATTACTTAAATGTGTCTTGTATAGTAAACCTAACCGATTGACTGGATCACACCTGCATTTTTCTTTATCGAAAGTAAAAAATGATAGCGTTGGCAGAAGAATATTTTTTCAGCTATTGTACTCCTATTTTTCTCAGCAACGAAACGTACCGTCAATTCAACATTTTCTTTGTAGTAATAACACATTTTACTACTGCAAATGGGTTTCCAGAAATCCCTTTAGAAACGTTTTAACAATTTATTTTCTGTTTTATGTCCTTTCTTAGCTTCCGTGCTATACCTTTGCCGTTCGCCTTTCTTTGTCCGCGGTAGTCATGGTTGTCATGGTTATCGAAATATCTGTGGCTACTCGTTCATGATTTACAATTTACATTTCTGCGCAGTATCACAGGAAACATGCAAAGACTTACGTAATTCTCATTAATGTCTGACATGAATCTCACGCATGACCCGGAGTCATTGTTGGAACGCACACTGCCCATAAGTCCTACATTGTCACACAAACTAAAGTTTTAAATTATCCATATTGTGGTTTTCACCAGTAGTTATTCTGTGTTCTTTGCATAATGTGCACGAAATTATGCAAAGTAGCTGTTGCCTATTTCGTAATGTCGGTACTTACTGGCCCCCTGAATTTCGGCTCCAAGTGGTCACCCCGTTCGCCGCCCTACGGTTGATCAGTTATTTGTCGAACGTGAACAGATTTGTGATGTACCAGTGATCGACTTGTTCCTTGCTAACAGGCTGTTATTAATTTTTTAGAATTTTAAAACGCCTTGCATTGGATATGAACAGGATATTGGATATGAGCCTGCAGGTAGTTGAGGCTCAGAATTATGTTTTCATTTTTAACAGAAACTGTAATGAATGAAAATCTGACAAGTGGAAAATGTCAAAGATGATAATAAGGGGAAAGCGTAATTATATTCAACACATTACCGTCGTAGAGAATATTTTCAGGCCGGGAACATCGAAATTGTAGTGACTTGAGGAATGTGTTTGGATAATGTTAAAATTCTTTTCAAAACAAAGTTTTGAGATTTGGTGACGTGGGTTCAGTGTCTGCCGCTGGAAGATCTGTGCACAAAGGCGTGTCCTCTCCGTGGTAAACGCATGGGGAATGCCTAAGATATCTTTGCGAGTAATTCGGATAATTTGTTACAGATGCTGACGAAACTTGGCATTATGATTACTTATGAAAGTGATAAGTTATTAGGAAACTGTTTTGCGTATAACTGAGGCTTTCTAGACGATAGGGCGGGAAACGACAGATCAGGATTCGCTCTCCATCGAAATTTTTCGTCGGATAGGTATTAAAACTTGTCGAAAAATGGAGGCTGCTTTCGTATTACCTCAACACTTAGGAATGCCATTCAGTCAATGGACAAAACGAAAAACTTGTTAGATTATGCTTATGTCGGTGACTGAAAGTAACCTCAGTAATAAATATTTATATACTTTATTCTATAAATAATTCCTTGAATAGTTATTTGCATGCGTACAGAAGGACATTTATACAGCTTTTAATTGAGAACGCGCGCAAGAATTATTTTTTTAGTCTGTGTTGTTTTATCTTATTACATTCACAGAATATTTTAAGTATAAAGTGACCTGGCACTTGGCTGTTCTCGGAGTTAGATAGTTTTAATTAAAACGTGGGCACATTTTAGATTTGAAGCTGAAGGTTCAGTCTTGTAGGTGGGTACCAACGTTTCGGAAATAAGTATCGTTTCCATCTTCAGTTGGTTTCTATCTGAAAGACTACAGAACATCGCAAGCCAGAATACCACGATTGACAGACGAACATTCTTGCCAGCGTTCTTTGTATTTTTACTGACAAAATTTCTGCCTGTCTCATATGTAATGAAACGGTGAACGTCGCAACGGCTTTAGGCTTGCATAGGCATAACTGTGTTTAGTAAGACAACCTTCCATACATATCTAAAAAACACACAATATTTCTGTCTGACTTTCAGATTGACATTATATAGTGTCTGGAATAAAGAGATGACGCTGACTGTTCCCCGTCAACATACACGTATATAATCTTGCGCTGTTAATATTGCTGTGGTATTTTATTGTGGTAAACTTTAAATCTCAGTGGTAATTATATGACCCACATGCTATAAGATTTAGTAACTCAGAATTTTGCCCGCAGGGAATGTTAATGCGTTTTATATGATTGTCACAATAAACATCGATTATTCTGTTGCAAAGCTCATGTTCTAGTCACCACTTTCATTAAAGTACTTAGGGTATTCAGAAGGTGCAGATTTGTTATTTTTTGTCCAGACGTGCGAGGAATGAAGTGACTTGAAATTATTCTTGCCAGTTTCTGTGTTAAACATATGAGGGGTGTCAGACTTTATTGAGTAAATTAATTTTAAATTGATCACCCAAGGCATAAGATCTAATCCATAATAGCTGTACGGACAGAAAGATTAAAATGACCGGAAATATGGAATGAATATTTAAAATAATCCCATATGACTAAATTACCCACAAATCTGTTGTTGACAGGCTCTTAGTTTATCTGACAACTATTTTTCAACTGAATAATAGACTTCTATTGTAAAATGAGAAGTTGAGTAGTTACGTATTTGGAAGAAGAAGAATGTGATATTTTTCAAGATACTTTCTTGATAAATTACTGGAAAAACGAAGAAATACACTATAATATTTGGATAGCTAATAATCCGATCTGTTCAAAACGGATACAAATCTAAGAGTATTATTGGTACAGTAATCTACTCGACGAATGATGTTTTTAAATAAACTTCTCAACAGAATATTATCTGTACTTCGAGTTTTGTATTACTGTACATTTCACAATTCCTGTGTGACTTGTCTAGACATGCAGAGGTCAACTGTAGACATACGTTATAGAACGTGAATAATAATTCGTAAGACCAGGCGTTCTTTATGTCAGTAACACTTTTTAGGGTGTTTTTCTTTTCATCAGGCCGTCCGAAAGTTCTAGAATAAATATCAGACTCAAAATCGGTACAGGGCATATGTTTCGTATGAGATTCCTGTGATGTGTGTCTTCACTTGAAGCTGGTGGTAGGACAAAGTTGTCTCAATTTCATCACATTACATCACGTTAACGACATACAAGTTGTTAAAGTATTATTTTTTTTTGTGTTGTGTTTTAAGAACACTGTCAATAACATATAATATATAGCGTTGAGTGGTAGGGTGATTAGTGAGTAATAAATTGGAAAGGACGTGGAAAAGTCAGTTGTGGCCTGATTTTAGATTCTGGAGGGATTGGAGGTATTGAGGAAGCTATGAATACTGTACCCTATATTTGAACCCGGGACATTTCAAATACAGGAGTGCTTATCTCTCAGCCGTGATGAAGGAAGGGACATTTTTCTTTTGTTTGAATACTTGAGTATCATACACACATAAAGTATAAGTAAATATAAATCAGGTTGGGTGTGTTCATTCGAAATTCAGGGAGAACGAGGTAAAGTTTTCAGATCAAAAGCTGCTTTCTGGATTCCGCGTACTATATTCATAGGTCGGTTCCATAATTACCTTTCATCAACGTACCTTGTTTGTTTGTTTGTTTTGATTTAATTGAAAACTGCAGCCCATGAAACATATGAAGTACAGCCATGCAGGATTTACCCAGAGGCACATCCGGTAATCACTCCCTGCTCCTAGAACTGCGGCAACCCCCGAAACTCTCATTCATTACAACAAAAGCAAAATATAAAACATATCTGCAAAAAGTAATTAGTTCTTGCAACCAGGCAGTAAATTAGATTTGTATTTCGTAAAATGTAAATCAGCGAAATTATTTCATACGATTTTTGAAAGATAACTCTAACGTTTTCAAAGCGGCCTAACTGTCGTTCACCATACTTTTTTTTCAGTTGATACAGTGGATCGTTATTTGTTAGAACTTAGGTCAAATCGTACTTTTTAAAAGTTACGGCGCTGTTGCCACGTTGTCATGTTATCTAGTTTTTGGGAGTTTCCTGATTTTGTAATTCTTGTGTCTCCTCTATCACCCCTTCTCCCTACACATGTCAACATGGCGGTAACTTTTTGCAGCTTTTGTAAGGAGTGTATCGCCTTATCGTGGATAAACAAATATTCCGACATTTGAGATTAGAAACGCGTGATTCCCAACAGTTTTTGCCTCTTTATATGTTCCTGTGGTCCTGGCCTTATGTGACGCTTGTAATTGTTATAACAATAACGGAGTTGCTGTATGATTTGAGATTTTCACAGCGGTGAGTATGAAGATTTCTGCCTTCTGGGTTGTTGCGCTGTCATCGCTCTGATGACGGAAGCAGTATGACCTCCGAAACGTTGGTTAAAATCGACCGTACTACACAGCGCAACAACCCAGAAGACAGAAATCTTCATACTCATCGCCCTGATGATGGAGGCAGTATGACATCTGAAACGTTGGTTCACATCGACCAGACTACACAGCGCAACAACCCAGAAGACAGAAATCTTCATACTCATCGCCCTGATGACGGAGGCAGTAAGACCTCTGAAACGTTGGTTAACATCGACCAGACTACACAGCGCAACAACCCAGAAGACAGAAATCTTCATACTCATCGCCCTGATGATGGAGGCAGTATGACCTCTGAAACGCTGGTAAACATCGACAAGACTCCACAGCGCAACAACCCAGAAGACAGAAATCTTCATACTCATCGCCCTGATGATGGAGGCAGTATGACCTCTGAAACGCTGGTAAACATCGACAAGACTCCACAGCGCAACAACCCAGAAGACAGAAATCTTTAAAGGAGTTTCTATTTTCGTCATAAACATACTTGCCTGGAATAACTTCAATTGCTGGACTTCGCAGAACCCTGCAAAAAGCATTCATGTAGAGCCTACAGACGTTTGAGCTGGTTGTAAACGGACTTCGGCTAATCAGTCTTTTTCCTGGTTATCAGTATGTTTAATAAGGTACCATTCAGTAAAAAAAGACATATTCCTTATATCGAATGATTTTATGTGAAGAATGTTCAAATAAATGTAATCAGAGGTTGTTATGATAGCGGTATCTCACGGCGAAGATAATAATTGGAGAGAATTACGAAACGAAGAAATAACAGTGCACGAATGAGTTTAATCATAGTTCGAAATGGTGCGCGTGGTGATTGTTTATTTGTTTGTGTTCTTATGCTTGACAGTAAAACAGGCGAGGACAGAATACTGCCCCAGTAATTGTACGTGTCTAAGTAAGTCAGGGGCAGAATGTAAGGATCTGTTAATTGATGGAATAATACCAGAAGAGGAGAAAATTAAAACTAATGTAACGAAACTCCACTTCTCTGGAAATAAAATTGGTTTATTAAATGGTTCAATCTTCTCAAAATGGAGTAAATATTACCCGCAGTTTATTAATCTTTCTGGCAATAACATTGTTGAAGTCGAAAAATTTGCTTTCAGCGGATTTTCAGAACTTGAGGATTTGGATTTGTCAAGAAATAACATATCTGGTATTGATTCAACAGCATTTAGTACTAACCCGAAACTGGTATCTTTGTGGTTGACAAATAACAGTTTAACAGAAATCCATAATTCCACCTTCAGCAACTTAGAAAATCTACGGAACTTGAATTTATCTAACAACATTATTTCTTCAATAGAGCCAGAAACATTTCATAACAATGATAATCTTGAATCTCTGTGCTTGGCCAACAACAGATTAACAATAATAGATCCAGACACATTTCAGAAACAGTCTAATCTTTCATATCTTGATCTGTCAGGAAACAAAATTCGGCAAATTGAAGGAAGAATATTTTATAACAACACGAAACTTAAATCACTTTTGTTAGCTAACAACGAAATATATTCTTTTAATTTTAAAGAATATCTTCCTTTAAGCATTACGCATAATATCTCAGTTAAATACTTTGAACTGGATCTCTTGGATTTGAGCGGTAATTGTTTATCAGCTCTGGATGACACGTCAGTGAATTTGTTGCGAAATTCTACAGCCTTTGTGGATCTTACAGACAATCCTTGGTTTTGTGACTGCTCCTCATCAAAGAGTGTGTATCAAATATTAAGTGATAACATAACGTTAAACTGTGCTACTCCAGAGCATTTAAAAGGGAAGATATGCCCGGATTTGAAGGATCCTTGTCATAGTGTTACGTCTACTTCAGAAACTGTTAGTAGCTTGGACCATGAAACACAAGTGGGTTCGACAGAAGATGGCGAAAATGAAAAAATTGAAAACATGACTAGATCAGGACCTCTTCTGAGAGCAAATGTTGTTATTTTTGGAATTTATGCATCCACAATTTGCGCGGTAATTATCGTGGTTCTTATTATTACACGCGCTGTTGGTAAACCTGAACCAGATGAGTTTTGGTGGGAGGATAAACTGGCTAAGAGGAATTCTTAATTGTTACCGTTTTAAGACCTTTTATTTCACTTTTCTGTAAAGCGTTTGTTTGTTCGTTACGAAGTGTGAATGACAGATGTTTTTTAGCAGCAGATTCAATACTGCTAATTAATGTATATTGATTGACATGACTGCATGATACAACAGCTGTGTGTCGAGTGGTCCAGTTTATTTTGTGATTAAAGTAACTGTTTAATTGTTAGCATCTCTTTTTTATGGCAGTTTACAAGGAGAAAATAAATTTGGTTATACCGTTCAGCAATATTTTTATAAGATGAGAAACTGTTGGAAATAGCATTCACTGGTGATGCGACCTTAATATTCCGCTACATCCAGAAATTAATTACTGACGTCTTTTCAGTGGATATTCCGAGACTGAAAAAAGCGCAGATTTAAAAATCAAATATGAAAACAGTTCTAAAAACGGAATTGCCTATCAGAACATTTTCCCTGAAAACTGTCAGTAAAAAATCTTTTAAACAACAAACTATTACTTGAAGAAAAGAGGAATTCTGACAACTTGGAGTGTTGTATCCCACGACTTTCTGTCACCGAAGAAGGCTGTCTTCTGGAATGTTGCGCCGTGTATATTGTGCGACGTTTTATACTTGCCTGTTGTCCCCATTATTAGGGCGACTTATCACCCTGGATTCGGAAGAGGCAGCAACCACCTCGGAAGCGACGCTGAATTTCTAAGAGACCATGGCGTAACGTCCCAGAAGACAGGTATCTTCATACTCCCCGCCGTGAGAACCTGAAGTCTCACTTCTCTTACCTTGTTTGACGAAAAATAGTTACCCGAATTTATAAAACATGTCGTGTTTGCGCGACAGTATTTTGTTTTGACATGTTCAGTTCAATGAAGAACGTTCAATCAGAAGGTAGAACGCGTCTTACTTATGAACACACGAATCGGAAAAAAACCCCCTGAGAATGAAAGATCACTTCAGTAAAAGCAATGTCAAATATACTGATATAATGATTTTATCAAAGAATATTATTGTGAACTTGTTTGTAATGGTAAGTTAGGAGCGGCCCGTGAGGCGATTAGCGAGGGTGATGCGGCCCTATGTCTGCAAAAGGTTGGGAACTCTACGTCAGAAATAATCGTGTTTATGTCTTTGCGTATTAGGTCTTCCAAAACACTTTTAAACGAATAGACGGACTGCCGTGAACTTTATGAACATCGTGCAGTTAGATTCTCACCACCTCCATGGTGTCAATTCTCGATCATCAATAATGACATAGTAATTGTACCAACTGTTAAGAAAACCGACAGAAATGCCAATTAATGTGTGGTATTGACATTAGTTAACGGTTTTTATTGCTTTATTTTTGTAGAATATGAAATATGAACAGAGCTTCAATACCCTACATCGAGTGGCGCTGGTGTTGATTCAACCTTACAGGCTACCAACGTATCGACCTGTAAAAGAGAGATGGGGGATATTAATGTGTGATGGACAACATTTTCATGCAGAGTTTCACGAAAATATATCATTTAATTTGTATAATTTATCTTGTTTGAATCAGGAAGGTCGCTGGACATTGTACGACTATTTTGTTCTTAAAATCTGTTTGGTGTGTTATGTAAATGAACTCATAGTAAAGGAAACGTCTGTATCATTACATAAATTTACTTTGCCCTTAATAATTCCAGCAAGAAGGATACTCAAAAGACAAAGCTGTTGTGGTTTTCTGATGAGTTTACTCCCTTCAGTGGTTCAGTCGGGTTTGTCTGAGTATTGCCTCAGAGTCTGTGTATTGGAGGCTTGGTTTTAAAGATTTATTGTGTGGTACTGACGACAATTTCCTGCAGTGTCACACGAAGACTACTTTATATCGTTCATATGATACACACCAGAGTCGTAATAAAAGTACTTCTGAAGATTGGTATATTTATTGCAGTTTAAAATCGTAATTTGAAACTTGTTTAGATTTAGTACAAATGTTCTTTCTTGAAAGTTGGTAACCTTGTTTTACAGAAACCTGAAGTAGGAGAAGTGTTTAAATAAGATAATACTTGGCATATTGATTTTATTCGCTATCGTTCGTTATCGTCTGCTTTTCCTGTATTAGGAACAAGCTTGTTTGTTCAAAAGTGCAATAACTCTTATCGTTCCAAGTAAAGATATCGATTTTTTAGTATGAAAATTGTGTTCTGTTATAATATTTAACATGTCATGAACTGATTTGATGTGACATAACCTAACTTTCCTCCTTGTTACCTTCTTCCTGGTTGTTCACTGTTTCGTTTCTGACACCAAAATGTTCGCCAAGAAACAACAACAACAACAACACCAAACTGCAGGTCTCTCGAAACTTCCCGCAATGCAATTCACCTATCGTTGATATTGAAACGAATGTCTGGTTCTCCTAGTAGAATCAGTATAAACACTCTTCGAACGAATTAAAGCGAGCCACCTCTGCCGTGTGACCTGGGGCTTGGACGATCCCTGAACTACCTTTATATTCAGTTTAATTTTTACACCGTATCTCCACAATTATTTTTTAATCAAACATTAGTTGATATCGTTTTTTTATGTTTACAGTTTTTCAAAACGCTTTCTTCCTCCTCAATTTTGGTACTTAGTGGGTTCGGTTGAGTTGTATCTGGTCAATTTTGTTTTGACTAAGGAGATTCTTGGATTTTAGGTTTTTACGACGTTGAGTCTGAATATTTCTGTCTTCTGGGTTGTTGTACCGTGTAGTCTGGTAGATGTCCACCAACGTTTCAGAGGTCATGCTGCTTCCATAATCAGGGCGATGATGGAAGCAACAGGGACCTCTGAAACGTCGGTAATCTTTCACCAGACTTTATGAATCTACAACCCAGAAGACAGCCATATTTACATCACTTTTGTGAAAGTTTTATTTTAATGTATATACGATTTTATTTAAACACATGTCCGAAAAACAAATTGTTGCATAATATTTTACGTGGTCCACACTTTCTCATTGCTGTAATTGAAAATTGGCAGTATATTTGATTTCTTTCAGTAATAGTTCTTGTATGTCACTGACGTATCACAGTGTAGTATGTTGCATTTAATTATTAACTGTGACATTACCATGCCATATACTGCTAAAGGATGATGATTTATTTTACCTTTGGTTGTTCTTTTGAAAAAGTTTGATGTCTTTGGAGTGGAATGAAACGTATTCCAAATTGAACTTAACAAAAGTGACAGAGTTGTGCGATTTTTTACACTTAGCCTACTGAATTTTGTGGGTGCTTCTCCAAACATCGCTCTCATGATTTCATGTTTAGTCCACTCGGAATGAGTACACTGTCGATCTTAGGTGATGGTTGAGACTGTTTCGCATCAAGAGGAACACAAATACGGAAACAAAATTACTTATAAATTGTAACTTTGATCAGTCTTCTGGTTTCAAGATGGCTCCTAATGGCCAATGTTGCCGCAGCAAACATTTAAAATATAAGTGTTCTAAATTTTAAGTTAAAGAAACTTAATACGGTATTATAACTCACTTTAGTTTTTTTAAGTCTTTACCTGGGATTGGCCTTTAGACGATTCCCGTTTGTTGGTTTTGTCCGGATTGTTATGATAGACTCACCCCAAAACATCAGTCATCAACACAAATATGTCTGTTCTTGTCTCAGACAAAACACTGTGTATTTAATATCGACCGATACAATATGGGGCCTGTTTTTAGCTAATCATGCGGCATTGGACGCTGATAGCGTGTGGGAACAACAATTTTATCGGATCCGCAAGTCTTTGAAAGGCATCTGTTACAAACAATGTATGTTGTGGTGATCGACTTATATTCCGGGACTTTCACTTTTTGCCTTTTCCGGAGATAGGGATTAGCTCTATCGATTGGGCCCAACAGAATAGGTTACCTGAAGACGGAGATAGACTACCATCTCCGAAACGTCGTTCAATTCTATTATTTTATTAGACGATGGAAAACATCCAAACAACTTTTTATTTAAATAACGCGCATCGTCACAAACTTTTAGATTTGAGCTTTACTGTACTTACTATACGTTGCGTTACTGATGATAACGGGATCGTTCTGAAGTGCAATTTTTATCTCTCTTGTGGCTGCTAACGTATTTCCGCGTGTGCATTAAAGGTGTTTACTGTGTCTCGTAAGTTTGTGAGGTCGTGTGTCATATTCCCGGTACATACGTTGTTCTTGATGTAATTGAAGATTTCTCCATTTGCTGACCAATGTTAACATTAATTTCTATCGGTAGTCGTGCTTGCTTAATTTGTGTTCTACTTCTGTGTGAATGTGGGGCGTTGTTATGTCCTAGTCCGATTTCAAGTGCTATAAAAGATGGCGTTAAACGTATTCAAGTGAGTGCGCTAGATTTGTCCCAGAACGGCTTGACATACATTTCCAACAGTACATTTTCTGGAATTTACTTGAAACTTGTGAATCTCAGCTTGGCTAACAATTTACTTTTGTGTGTCGGTCAAGATTCGTTCTCGGGGTTGGCAGTACTGGAACGACTGGACCTTTCTGGGAATAATTTGTCACATATTCATGTGAATACATTCAGTTGCAACCTCAAGTTGTATTGGTTGTCATTGGCTGACAACAAACTGTTCACATTGCCTCCTCAGGATGCATTCATCCACGTATCTGCTCTAACGTTTCTAGATTTGTCTAATTGCAGTGTAGTAATCATTTATGAACAAAGTTTTAAAGGCATAAACAACGTTATATATTTGAACATGTCTCACAACTCAATTTTTGATATACAACAGAGAAGTTTTCGCCCATTAAATCAACTTAGATGTTTAGACATAAGTTTCAACGATCTGTCATCTTTAGATGTTGATGTTTTCATCAGTAATACAAATATAATTGGTTATAATTCAAGTGAGGGTTGTGAAACATGGTTAGAGACGGAATATACGTTACCAGTCAAACTGAAAGCCGACAATAATCCATGGCATTGTAACTGTGCAATGAAGATTTTATTTGACTACGTTTCTGAACATAATTCATCATCATTAGACTTGACTTGTAAGGAACCTGCAAGGCTTGAAAACACATCCTGGAAGGAGTTAAAACACTTAGATTGTACAACAACTTCTACAGCAACAGCTGTCAGACTGGTGACAGAAGAATCTACACTTGATATCCGCATGTTTACCCCAACTACTGCAGTCTCCAACTCTTTAGAACAGGCGGTCATAAATATATTAATATTAGTATTGACAGTATTTGTCGTCATATGTGCAGTTCTAGCTGTGTGTGTATATAAGCTTAGAAAACAACAACCACGCATGCGTGTGGACGCAGGAATACGGCGTGAAGAAGAAGAAGAAGAAACAGTGTTGTGAAAAAGGTTTGGTCTTGTTGGCGGCGAAAGTTTCCACGTCTGCAGTCGGAGACTGTAATTATTGAAAAATTCTGGGACGAGCCTAGATCAGCCAGTACAGACTGGAATCGGGCTGGACGAACTTGTTTTGATTCCCGACATCGGCATAATTTTTCTTTTTTGCTACAAGCTCTGGGATCCACTGAGCCGCGTGTTCAGTGGCTGCTGGGACCAAGATGGTAGATTAAGTTCTAGAATGCTTGGAGCTGTGCCTCCACGACCCCTCCCTCTGGGCGTTTATGGCGTAATCCGTAATCACAAGTACAATATTACGTGGCGGTTGTTGGAAAGATTAGTAAAAGGAGTGGCAATTCTTGAGTGTATTCCGTGTGTACTTGTTAGCACGCCTGTCATGTATTTGAGAAGTCCCGGGTTTAAATGTCGGGGCTGTAACTGGGTATCCTGACTAAGGATTTCTTCAGTTTCACCGGGCATATGCTGAGAAATTATCTTAAATCAGGCCACGCCCACTTGTTTGCAAATTATTACCAGTTTATTAATAATGTCATTCAGTGCTGTGTAGTCTGAGCTGCTGCCAGCGTCATTAAGAAATGAAATACGATCATTAAATAGAATATTAAATCATTTTTCTTGGTTTAAGTAGTTTCTATGACAAAGTCCAACTTGCGATTCTGTGTTGTGTGACCTTAGTCAAGATAAAATGCACAGTGCAAATTCTTTGTCAATCACCTTGTTTCGAAAGAAATTTTGATTCTTTTTAAGAACAAAAAGTTAATATACATGGGTTGTGCAGCAAAATGAGCGTGTCTTTTATTGATAATGAAACTTGTTCTCGTTTTCACCCTGCGGGAAGAACATAAATCCAGGGCCCGAAGATGGCTGTCTTCTGTGTTGTAGCGCCGTGCAGTCTGGTAGAAATTTACAAACGCTTCAACGCTACCAGTTCTACAACCCAGAAGACAACCATCTTCGGACACAACACCGTGAAAACCTGAAATCCTACACGTATTCTGTGTGTTTGGGATAGATTTATGAGGAAATATTTAGATTTACGAGAGAAAATTAAGAGGAAGATTAAGATAATGAGGAGTTCATAATTTGTTTAATTTATTTCTAGTAATTGTAGCGGTTCGCGCTCTGCTGCTGTGGCATTATGCCATGGCGGTTTCCGCTTTAAGTGGTACACTTTATTGAAGCGTCCAGTATTAAAAAAGAGAATAAAATAGGAAACAAGTAAGTTGTGACTTTCGAGCTGGTTTCACTTGAGGTCAGTTAAATGGCCGTAGACATAAGCGTTGCTTCTTACGATATGGTGCACGGCAATGCTTCCCAGACCTGGTTAAATTACCCAAAAAGGGGTAAAAGTGTTTTTTCCTTGGGTAACGACACACTTCGGAATAAACATTAAAATTTACCGTAAAAGTGTAGAAGTACTCTGAAGAAAGCGATCAGTCATTGTGCACCGAAACTCTAAAACAGTCAAACAAGTATTTATTTGCTATTTAATAAATACGCCATACGCTTGTTATTATATTCAATCATTTTTGCCGCGATCGCATGCACGTGGAGAATTTAAAAAATACGTCCACATGTACCGCCCCCCTAAACTAAAGTCAGTGAGTCTAGTTGTCTAGTCTAAACTTTAGGTGCAGTGTGTTGGTAGCTATGGCGGTGTGAGGTACTTATCTTGCTGGCTGTGTTTATAAATCGTGTAAAGATGGAGCAGTGGCATTATACTCATTAGCTGAGACCTGGGTGATGAAATATTCATGATGAATTATTCCCAAAATTTTTTGTGGCTACTAAAATGTTTAGAGATGTTTAAAATAAAGACATTGCATCAAACATATTGTTTGCTTCGTATTTTTATCGATCGCTCTTCACTTGTCATATATGTTTTCTGTGCGGTTAGTGTTTTACCTACATTGGGTAAAAAGGACTTTCTCATAAGCGGTTTTGGGTAATGAAGGAAAACGTTTTGGAATTAGTGGTGAACGGCGACCATTCCTTAAATACTTTAGTTTTCCTGTATCTGATGAAAGAAGTTTCTGGGCTGCATAGTAAGAAACATAACGTAATATATTAATGGGTTTTACAACTTTTCCTTCAAGCGCCAACTCGTAGTTAATTTAATTATAGTTTAATCCCGATGCGAACAAGTAGGAGACACTTCCGCTCCTCAAAGTATTCACCTCGTTTGCCATGTCGTTGTGTACATGAGAATGTAGTTTGCGTTTTCAAGAAGGAGTCCCTCATCTGACATCACATTTAGTAATATCTCAAATTTTAAATATTGATTCTTAAATGTAAGTATACACAGCGCTGACATATTTATATCGGCTAGCACAATACAACTGTACTCAGATTATAAATCTTATACGTAGCCGTGGCTTCACAGTACAGTTGTCTGGAAGAAACCGCGCGTTTCACGACCGTTAGTAGAATAGTAGAGTACTTTTTTCATCAGTCTTATATTATCGAACTATTGTTTGGTTTCGTTTGGGTTGGATAATCGGGACTCTACTCTAAATATAAAGGGAATCAGAAGGGAAGGAGGAGACGATTGGTAAGGAAGCATGTACTGCCCAAGGCATGAGCATTATTACCAGTGACAATGGTTTATAGCTGGCTTTCTCAATTCCTATATTAGTAACGTTTTCGGTCCACCTTGTTCCTATACTGAACTTAGTTCATTGATCCCCTACAGGATTTCTGAAAAACGTACCGGATATTAAAGTTTTCTGTATGTAGTATGTTTTTTAAATCGTACGTTATATGAACCCTGTAACCTGGTAAAATAAAGTATGTACAGGAATATAGCCACACATACGAACGTGCTATAATCATCAAGGACTTACCTGCTGGACGGATAAAACATTTATCTCATTGTGCTAATATTTAGATTGTGATAAACTGACACTAAGTAAACTTCAACATTGTTTGAGTTGTCAGGGTGATGGCAACTTCGGCGTGGTTTGAGGTAATGCCTGATGTGTGAACAGCACTTGCAGCTCAGGTAGATACATTTCTGTATCGCGAGTAAAAGTTGTTGGCGTTCGAAATTTATCTCCCATTTAATGTAATATGCGTATGAAATGTATTCAAGTTCGAATGTAGTATTTCTAGTGAATATTCTGGTATTAATTTTCTTGGTGAAGGCAGTCATCTCTGTCAAAGGCCATTGTCCAGCTCGATGTGTTTGCAGTACCATCGAAGGAAGTTGTGTGGCGTTATCTCTTACGAAGTTCCCAGAAGAAAGGTTTCCCGGAAGCCTGATGAAACTGGATATCTCTAGAAACTTAATCTCCGAGTTAGGCGAATACACCATCAGGTACTGGATGATTGTTTCATTGAGAAAACTCAACTTATCCAATAACGCTATAAACAGAATCGATGAACAGTCACTGATGGGACAGAGTGGACTAAAGGAATTAGACCTATCAGGGAATGAAATTACCACCATTCCTCCTAAGACGTTCGTCTACCCACCACATCTGCAGTGGCTTTCCTTAGCTAATAACAGAGAACTTGAAATGCCAGAAGACGCCCCTCTCCTGGAAAGCTCCAGTTTGAAAGTTTTGCATCTGGAACATTGTAATATAGACAGAATGTCTATTATAAATTTACAGAAAGTCATGGAACTTGAGGAATTGTACATTTCCCATAATAGAATTGAAGCTATAGCAACCGAAATTGAAGGAGAAACAAGTGTTTTGAAAAATTTGAAGGTTTTAGACGTAAGTCACAACCAGCTACAGGAACTACCACCAGAAATATTGGCATTTCCTAGCCTTGAAACCTTGAACCTGAGGAAGAACAAGTTGAAGGTGCTGGGTGAGGTGAAATATTCGGGTGAATTCTGTGAAAGTTATTTGCATGCAGAAACATACATTAAAACTGTGAGTAGCTGTTAAATGAAGTTATGTTATGTGGTCACGAGCAGTTCCTGTCAGATGTAAGCAGGAATTAAAACAGTCTTATGGAGATGACGGATGAATTATAAATTTTTAGTGGTGATTATGTTTGTGCATCACTGGGCAGGTATTTGAATAAAGATTTTAAACTTCCGTAAGATGAGAGACGAATTAAATTACTGTGTTCATATAATTTGAGAAAATAAGTTCTTATGACGTTATTTAGATAAATAATTTAAAAGAGGAATTCCATATTTGTTCCAAAATAACCTAGTTTATTGGCGATAAACCTAATATTGGGTAGGCCTACATTTTCTTATTTTTACATTGAAAGACATACACAAATAAACATTAGTTTAAGACATTCTGTGGTGTGTTGCTTGTGTTAGTGTTGTATTTATTAGATCATAATATATGAGTATATTAACGAGTTTAGTGAAGTTTATCGTCATTATATGGCGTTCACAATCTCAGGTTCCGAAGTCCATCCATATTCTGGAATGAAGTGTTATGATCTGCTTCAGTTCACTTAACTTTTCATTCTTACAGTGTAATTCTGCATACGCATGTTGCACAAACCATGACATTTTCTTATTGCTTGTAATATTAACACTAGTTCAAATGAATAGAAAATTGTGTGTCGTATATTCTCTAAGTGAAGGTTTCCAAACACATTTCATGGAGCTGGGTTTTACTTTTGAAGTTTCGACTTTAAAGAAATAAATTCCGAAATGGCATTCATTTATGAGGATTATGAAGAAATATCTGGACCATCTATGTACGCGGTGTTTTGCTTTTGTGCAACTGAAAGTGATCGATGCAACTAAAAGTGATCGATTTAATGCGTCCTGATCAGAGCGAAGGGACCGTGTAAAGCGTCTTTTGAGTTGTTCCCCGTCCATCCGTCCGTAGAGCTTTCGCTAGTTAGAAGAATGTCATCAAAATGTACATCAGGTAAATTGGACAGTCTAAGAGTGTGAACTGGTTGTATGGAGTGTCCTGCTGAAGACAATAACTAACTAACTAGGTGTCTTACAGAACCTGAAGGTTCATCATCGAATTAACCAAAGCTTTCCACCGGACCCTGTACTGGGCAAACAAAATCTAGGTGCCTTCAACTCTTACCACCCATAGATCCCTCTTGATAATGTCTTCCCATCTACGTCCAGGTCTTCCCAGCGGTCTCTTCTCTTTAAGCTTCCCGACCATTACCCGGTACACACCTCTTTTCCCATCTATGCGCTCCAAATGCCTCTCCCATAACACTGTTCTTGACTTAATCACTTGTGGTGGTAAATTAAAACTCATTTGTAATAAATTCTTCTCGGGCTATCAGCCGTGTAAGGTGGCTTAATGAAGAAAACACCAACGTTTCGAGAACCATCTTCGTCCTCGTCCTCAGGTACGGCTGGTAGCCAGAGAAGGATTTATTATTCTTAGTCGGCGTGAAAGCTTCGGACCATAGAGAAGACGCTTTGTTAGTGAAAGAAATGTGGGTCAAGTGAACTCTCATTAACTGATTGGATAGAGCAGTTACAAAAATTTTATTTCCTAACTAGTTTTTTACAGTGTTTGCAATTTTGTTATTTTATATATGGAATTTTCACCTTTTTGATTAAGAACTTAATATTTAACTTGAATTATAAAAGAAAATTGTTTTCATTTCTTACAATTGATTGTTAATTATAATTATTATAGATGCATTCATTGAGGTTGTTATAGACAGTTGTTTATTATGTGTTTACATAGTATAATTGTTTATGTTTATTATAGATACGTACAGTAATTGAGGTTTTAATAAAAACAATTTTTTTATTCTGTGTTTACATAACCTCTAACGATTATACTGCAAATAAATAATTGCTTAGCAACGTAAGCATTAGACTTAACACTTAAATAGTAATAATTATAACAAAGTTATAATGTTTCTATTTTTAATATTATGTTGTAATATCGCTTATGATAATTTAATAATTAATTTTTAGTAACATTTATTTAAGCCTATCGACCTGCGTGCAGTTTATGACCCACAATTGAATTTATCCTTGAAAAATTATAGAACCACCTGAAGACGGTCTTATTATAGACCGAAACATGTAGTAATCGGAATGGATAAAAAGCAAAGCAGGAATTGTCGTGTAAACGGATTTAAGTAATTAGTTTAATCACTACGCACCAGGATACTTTAAATTAAGTCTGTGTGATTTCTCTTTACCTTCTAAATGATGTTTGTGTCTCTTGGTGCATTAATCTGTATAATATTAAACAATTATCGTAAAACTTTGATTAGTTTATTTTAGATATAAGAATTAAGGAATTCGTCACTGGTGGAGTAGAATTAGGCTACAAGACAGCAGCTGATTACGTTTTATATTCATCATTGTTGCTGCCTGATGTGTGCAATGAATTTGAATGTCATTTCTCCGCATAAAAGAAACATAATCGATAATGTAGCTATTGTCTCAAGAGGCTTCATTTTATTTGCCCGAAACTGCTGCCTTGTCAACCTCATCTCTGACTGGTAATTTGTAAATAATGCGGTAAATAATAACACGTAACAACTTCTAAACAAACACACTTGATTTTTATTCTGGAGATATCTTTTATAACCTTGAGGCACTGACCGCCCTGAGTGAGGGTATTGGGTCTTTCCTGAATACTTTCTTGCAGAGGTCTCCACGGGTCCGGGCCTCATAGCTCAGATAATTTTCGGGTTCGAGCCGGGTTCATCCCTGGTCCGATTGATAGCAATCAAACGCTTTGTTATAAAGAACACTTCGGGCTTTCTCTGGCAATTTATTTTCGAAAATGAAAAGTTACTCGTAGTTGCGCTTATCTTATGCTGACGCAATTGGGCTCTGGAAAAAAAGAAATCCCACCGACATCGTTTTCTCTGGAGTTTTCGTAGCTGTCCACTCCCAGAAATAATTCGAGGGAACATCTTACAAATTTGGCATCCGACACCCTTGTACCATTCCTTAAACTCTAAAACAACTTAGCTTAGTTCCTCCTAAATTAGATGGAATCACAAGCTGAAATTAGAAGTAACTTTGCCGCAGGTTAAGAACTGGGGTTTCAGCGAACCCTCTTCTGTCAGGAAGACGTAACTGTCTATGTCGTTAGCTTGGACCTCGAAGTGCTGCTTATCAGTGGGACTGCAAATGGTGTCCAGTTTGAAGGAACGTTCCCAACAAACTCATAATGACCGAGACCGTCACTTTCACAATCTGTATCTCGATACAGACTTGCAGTAAGCAAAATTTCTCTATTGTTTTTGCTGCGTAGTCTTAGAAGCAGTACAAGAAGGACAACACTTAGGGCAATGAATGCACACAAAAGACCGCTAATTACATAAAGAGACAAATGTGTAGGGAAGTCCAGGTCATCCGGAGCTGTTGGTTTTGTAATATCTTCTGCCACGTACATAGAAATTTCGGAAACATTTTGTGTTTTTGGTTCACTTTTTGCTGTAGTTCCATTTGTTGTGACGACGCTTACGGTTACTTCTGATTTCACTGAAGTTATTTCATTTTGCTTCTTTATTTCTTTATAACCACAGTCGTTATTTATGTCGTATTTTGCATTGTCACATGAAGATTGTAATTCAAATTTTGTGTTACGTTTTTCGAGTAAATTTCTCATTTTATAAAACTGGCAGTCACATTTCAAGGGGTTTTCTGATATATTAACATAAACTAGTTTGTTGAGAGTTCTAGCAGAAGCATAACACTCGTTAGTCAGCTGTTGATCTGGGAATATTTCTGTAAATACACTGATATTTAGATTTTTGAATTTGTTCCTGTCTAATCTAATGTGTTCAAGATTTGGCGCACACCAGAATGCATCTTTGGATATTTGGGCTAAATTACAGGAACTCAATTCTAAAGTCCTTAAATTTGGCGTTTCTATGAAGTGTCCGTTCCCTGGTAACTTTAACATTTTGTTGTTAGAGAGACTGAGCCTTGTTAAGTTCCTGGCATAACTAAACGTCCATGGGTGTAGAGTAGTAAGTTTGTTGTTTGATAAATTCAATTCATTTAGGTGAGTTAAACCGTTGAATGCAAGTACTTCAATTGAAGCAATTAAATTATGCGACAAATTGAGAGAACGTACCTTTACCAATAAACAGTTCTCAGCTAACGTGTAGTTCTTTAACGCTGTGATGTTGTTGAATGAAGCATCAAGCTCCCTTGTGTAGACGTTGAAGCCGTATGGAATTTCCGTCAATGCTTCTTTACAGATGACAGAGATCATCTTAGGTGATTCAGGTGCACTCTGACAGGTGCACGGCGTTGGGCACTTGGGTGCGCATGTGAATTCCTCTATTACGATGAGCGTAAGTACGATGTATTTCTTGTAAATCGACATTTTCTGTTAAGATCTACGAAAGATAAGTATTTGATCCTGGAGAGACTGTTAAAATGATTGGTAAAGTACCTTTGTATTTCATCTAATGTTTGGTAAAGTTATTGATTATTACTAGCCGCTTATTTGAAAGCAAATTTTGGTAATAAAGTGTAAATAAAGCTGTTACAGTAAACGTCAGAGATCTTAGGTGATTCTGGTGCACTCTGACAGGTGAACGGCGTTGGGCACTTGACTGCGCTTGTGAATTCTTGTGTTACGATGAGCGTAAATATGAGATGTTTCTTGTAATTCGACATTTTCTGTTGAGCTCTGCAAAACCACACGAAATGTTCGTGGGGAGACTGATGCCACTTCATTTGAATGAGATGATCGAGAAACTAAGTGGTCTAAAGGCTTTACCTGTTATATGTATGATGCTCATATAATGATAAGATTGTATGATAAGGATGATGAAATGATGAAACATGACATATCTTTAAAGAAAGTGAAGATTGTTCAGGAATGTAGAGTAAAGTTCAGCCGTCCTGCTACACGGCACGTAGGTCGTTTGAGGGGGCGGTATAGCTCCTCTCTTCCTTGACCTCGGGACTAGATACGGGTGAGTGGTCGGCATCAATGCTCGGACGCGCTTTACCTCCGGGAAACAACACCGATACCCATTGAGTAGAAGGCAGGGTGGGCCCTAGAGCCGGTCTGGACGCAGAGGCTAGAGGAAAAATCCTCAGCCCCCGTCGGGGATGAAAACCATAGCTAGTCATTATTCCAACTGAATTATCCCGGCTCCCATGTTTAGTGTGTTGATAAGTTTATTAATTTCACAGAGAGAAATATCCTTAAAGAAATATGGCATTGATGCTGTGCTTGGTGCCATACCAGGAAAATTTGTAAAGCTCATTCCAAAATTGGGTGTAACTGATCGTAATTTCGAAGAAGTGCGATGCTTATAAAGCACTAAAAAGATCAATATTTATTCTAGGTAAACCTTAATTATTTGTAATGATGCATTTTGTACGGAATTAAAGGAGTGTAGAAAGGGTTAAAGGTATTGAGGATTTCGTGGTTTACCACATGTATAAAATCGGTTTTCAGGGTTATTGGCGTTTCAAAGGTGCATGCTGCCTCCAGCATCATGAGTCATCGATCTGTTGCATCTGAAACGTCGGTGAACATTTAGAAGGTTACAGTAGGCAACAATTCAGAATTGGATTCTATAGTGTTCTGACGATGGTGTGATATAGTAGGAGTTGTTGGGTTTTTCTAAACGTCGTGTCAACAATCCGAAAGTCAAGTGTCTCTGGTTAATCCAACTACGCTGTTATTTTGACGAATTGATAACAACCATGATAATTTATTGATTTAATCTTTTCCCTTTTTAACTGTTTTTTAGATATTTATTCATATTTTTAATTGCATTGTATTAATTATGTTTACTCTGCATCTAGAAACGAAGTGTGGTTGTTGAAAGCTGTGTAGACTAAGTGAAATCGAATTTTGATTTGTTTAGAGAATCCAAGTGATGTACCTGACACATACGTTTAAGTTACTCTTACTGGCGATATTCTGTACCGAGTGTTTATGTTGCCCTTCTGATTGCAGGTAAGTCTGATTGATGATACGTGTACTCACACTGACAAAAGAATAAAATCCTGTTGCACATTTCACGTATTTTATGAGGCCTCACTTTCTTTCAAACGCTATTTATGTTTCTAAAAGCTTTAGATCAATGAATTTGATGATAAAAAATTATCTAACGTGTGTAAATAGAATAGAAATCAACTCCGTGTTACTGCCATTGCAGTTAACGTTTGAGTTGCTGCGCCCTTAGAAACATTTATTAACTGCCAAAGCATACACATAAAATTATTGCTGTAAAAATTATTTAGGTGTATAACGTTCACACGAATTGTTCTATTTTGTATTTGGAGGAACGCAGTGAAGAAATATTTATATCTTCCCTGAAGTTTGTTCGAAATCATACAAAACTCATTTCTACGCGGTTTTTTTTCTTCTAAAAAAGACTCGTTAAAGTCCTCGTGGAACCATCATCAGCGTCAGCTTATAAGCTTTGTTCAGGCCGTTCCACTACTTAAAATAACATCTTGTTAACGACAGTGTAAAAAAATCAGTACGTAGAATCATATAGTTATTTAAGTAATAAATAAAGAATGTGTAACATGATTGTATATCATACACAATAATGCCAAATTGCACAGTAATTACAATAACTTTACATTTTAATATTTTATGTATTTGTTATAGATTGTTGGTTATTTTTGTTTTATAATATGACGTTGATAATGTAGTTTTAGAAACTGTAATATAATTATTTTAAATACTCAAATGGCCGGAAGCAAGTCTGTAAGATAGCACTGATGATGGTCTGATGAGGACTGAACCGCATTTGTTGTAGAACAAAATAAATAGTGTAGGAAGGAAGTTTTTTTCAAGATTTCTTGAAAATACCGGCACAACGTGGAAGGTTGTCATATCTACTTTTGATCGTCTCTGTCAGTGGTAGATTTGTGTGTTCAACAAGTGGACATAAAGACAAGCACAAGAGTTTAGAACTTAACAATAATTGAAGAAACGTCATGTGGAAATTGTGCTCGGATGTGAAATACATCGTATATTTTTAATCTAGTTGTTTGTTTTGGGTACGTACATACGTGCCAAGTTTTTGCTTTGTAGACTAGGAAATGGTGAAAACCTTGTTTGTCTATACGAACTTTGCAAACAAATTTTGAGAATTCTTAATTGGGCCCTGAGGTACCTTTATGTATATAATACGGATACTTCTGCCGTCCGTTAGTGGGTTACGAGAGCAATCTTAAAATGCTTTCGTGTTTACAGATGTGAAGCCAAAGACAGAGTGGTGAACTGTAGTGGATCCGGGCTGTCTGAGCTACCACGCTCAGGATACGACAGACACACGAAGACTATTGATGCGTCTGGTAACAAAATAGAAAATCTTAGAAACCACACTTTTTCTCGTCTTAATATAATTGCTCTGGAAGCATTGTATTTGAATTGCAATGTAATAGTGACAATTGAACCTAGAACGTTTGTCGGGCAAGGAATGATGAAAGTGTTGGATCTCTCAGAAAACAATATCACATTTATACACCCAGATACTTTCGTGTTTACCGATAATCTGGAAGAACTCTCACTGGCAAAGAACCCTTTTTTGAAGCTGGAGGGAAATGAGTTTCTAATCGATAAACTTACATTTATAGATTTAAGTTCTTGCGGTTTAAATCGCTTTCCCATTGATTCACTTCCAAATTCAACAGATAGTTCTCTACGAATAGATTTTCGCTACAATAGTTTACTTTCCATCAGCGATGACTCACCGTAAGCCCTTAAATGTAATAATGAACGAAAAACCAGTGTTTGGAAGCTGTTACGTTTGTGACGTAAATTTGAAAGCGGCGTGTGGGCAGTCAAAGGCGCCAGATGGAATGTAGTGAATGACAACGAAGGTGATTTGCTTGGAATGTTACACTTTCATGCAATATTTACTTTAATTGGTAGCCTATAGAAACATAAATATTTTAATAATTTCCTTTGTTTTTTTATTATGCTGATTCTTTAAATACGAGCTGGTTCTTGTAAAATTGGGCCACGAATAAAACTTGAAAATCCCTCTACTGAATATATAATTAATTATGTGGAATTTGAGGTTATCACGGCGTTGGCGGCGCTTTGTAACATGAATAGATGCCTGATAATGACTACATTATTCGAAACATGTCTCTATTGTAAGATAGCGTCATTTTAATCTTTTTCTTGAAAAGAAACCACATTAGAAACTGACTTATTATCTTCTGAGTGCTTTATCAGACAAAACTCTTCTGCCACATCATTTGTCTGATTCTATAATCTTGTTCTAATCGTCTTAAAAGATTAAGCTTAAGTAAGATGTTTTTGTCTCAGTACATGTAAACAGGCCTGCAATTTATTCTCTAGTGACACGAAATGCACACAGAGTGTTAAAGAACGTTTTTGTTAGTGGTGCAGAGATACGAATGTCGCTAATCGTTTCAGTAGGCCTGCTTATGAATTAGTCACTTTGTTTCAGGCGAGTGGTTGAAGTTGGCTGTCTTCTGGGATGTTAACCGACGTTTCAGAGCCCTTTGCTGCCTCCAACATTCGCCCTGATGATGGAGGCAACAAGGACCTCTGAAACAGTGGCAAACTTCTGCTAGACCACAGAGCCCACAAGACAATTATCTAGATGTCAGTATGGGTCGTTTTTAATGTTGTCTTCCACTTTTCCATGAGGTGTGAGGTCATAGATGCATGCAACAAATTGGTTCCTTTTCAGAGTCTGAATGTCATTTACAAAGGTCCGCCGCTGGACCTTCCCCTGAGATAGATGAAACCAATTCACGCTCTTGTGTTTCATTTCATTACCAATTTGGTATAATATTTGATTATGTGTACCCAAAACACATGTAATAAAACAATTAAAGGAGTTGAAAGGAAATGCGTGTAACATTTCTGTGTCCGTAATAAATTATTTAGAATCGTATGGTGGGTTTACACAGATTTCAAGTATTTCAGATTATTAGACGAAACAGGGATTGTCCGGCATAAGGCAAACTGCTGTGCCAGTCCAGGTCTGTGGTTCAATTCCCGAACGGACTGATCCTTGAGATGAAAGGTAAACCAGGCTTCGGCATGTTGATCTGGCTTATAAGAAAAACGAAGAAGGTGTAATTACATGATTTCTGGAACGCCTTACTTCACCTAAATTAGACTGAATGATTAATTTTGGCTTTGTTAAAAACATTGAGTTGAAGGAATGTGGCCCAGCTGGCCACTTGCGGGTCACCCTCCTCGGCCTTCCTTCTGTCCCAAGGGAGCCTGAAGTAGAAACAAAAAATGGGCAAACATAAACGAACAAAGGAAATACTTAAGCCACCCCACACATGGTGTGCATCCCTTCCAGATGCGGGGTGATGACTGCATTACGACCATCGCATCATTGCGATGGGCCAATTGACTTTGAGCTCAGCTTAAGGCGCGTTCCCGCCGTTGTGGAGGAACGAATCAGGTCGCAGCTGTTAAGCCAAATTCAATGACAAATTACGTAATGCAGGGGTATTTAAGCGCGACCGTGGTTGCGGGGCGCTCTCAAAAAGTTTTGGTCCTTCGGTTGAGCGGGGGTGTTTTTCTTAACAAACGTACGACAGAACAAAGGAACAGCCAAGCCATCCAGCTGCCTCCGTGAATAGTGCTTAAAAGATATATATGTTCCTGCGCGTATTAAGGAAAAATAAAGTGTCGTCGATCAGTGCAACACAGAAAGACTTTGTTATCCATTTGTGCAGAAACCTGCTCCACCTTCTAATTCCCGTATATTCCCAGGGAGTCGGAAACTCGTGCTCACCGACAACCTCACACCACATCAACAATCCCTTTCTGTATCTTTATACATCCCACGTCAAGAAGCTGTAACCATATGAGCAAACCAGGCTACGACTACGAGTACACTAAACAAGCAGTGTGACGTGTGGTGGAAGGAAAGGGACGGTTACAGCGAATTTGGCGCCCAACGTGGGGCACGACGACTTAGAAGTGGGGCTTCCAAGGAAGAAAGGCACGACGACGGAGAAGTGGCTCGACGACGAAGGAGCAGCCACGACGAAGAAGCGGCGGTCAGGAGGACGAGCGGTAAACAAGTCTCCACGCCGTTCGCAGCAAGGCCGAGGGACAACGACCGACGTCGAACCGAGAGCTACAACCTTCGACGACATCCCTATTCAGGCAAGCCTACAGACATTCAGGTGGGTGAAAGGCAATATGGCTTTCAGGGGTCTTCGAAGTAAGAAGGCATTGTGCGACGAAACCGAGGAGAACTTGCTAGGAGATTGGCCGTGCGGACAGGCTACTGAAGACGAAGAAGTAGTGGACCATCCAGTAGTCGAGGCCGAGGAAATATTTGAGCGTAACACAACAGGGGGAGAAAATTTAAGAACTGTAGGTACAGTTGAATTGAGTAACAAAACGGGGGGAGCAGCAGATAGAGTTGAACAAACAGATCTATTAAACATGATATTGCAGGCTTTGCAGGAGAACAGAAAGGAAAATGAAGGGTTCAGGGAGGAAACTTTACAGATTTTGCAGGAAAATAGAAAAAGAGACAAAGAGGAAAATGAAAGGATTAGGAAGGAAACTTTAGAGACACTGCAGGATAGTATTTTCAGAAATTCAGAAGTGTTATCTGAAAAATTCAGGGCCGAGGTTAATAAAATAAATGAAAGTATTAATAAGAGAATAACATATGAAAATAATGAATTGAAGCAAGCTGTTATCTGTCTGGAGGAGGATACTCAGCAACAAATTAGAAGTGTGAATAAAAAAATAGGCCAAGTGAATGAAAGTATGAATGCAAAATTGAGAACGCAAGTGTCTGAAGCCAAGGCTGATCACGAAAGGCTAGGAAAGGAACTCAGGGATGAAGTGGAGACAAATATGAGAAATATTTATAAGGAAGTTTCGAGCCTAAAGGGGGGAGTGACGGAGGAAAATATGAACCTGGTTCAAGAGCAAGTGAAGGCTGCTAGCAGGGACAGCGTTTTGAAATTAGGAGAAATTTCTAGCAGGATAGACAAAATTCAGGAACAAGTAACTGCAGTGTGTCATAGCCGATCTGGCAACGGGCACCCATCTCTTAATAGCTCGGAGGGGTGCACGGAACGAGGTGTGCCAACCCCGTTACAAACGCTTGGCTCTGGACACGAAGCGAGAGGGCGTGAGAGAGTGTGCGAGGTTCAGCGGTGCCCAAATGAGGGACCTACTGTGCCATTTACATGTAGTAGTGGGGGTGACCTGACGCGCACCCATGAGTTGGCTGGACTAACCAGTAGTGTCTTAAACGATCTAGTTCTACCAAAATTTCATGACAGTAATCAGCAAAATATTTTGCAGTTTCTCGCGGAACTTGATGACTACAATTCGTTGAAGGGGGTCCCAGAACGTTTGAAATTGCCTATAGCTGTCAAGGCTGTTACGGATAACTATGCAAAACAATGGTTTACGGCAGTATACAAGGACTTGGCTGACTATAACCACTTTAAGCAATCCATTACGGAGCTATTATGGAATCCGCAAGTACAGTCTCAAGTGCGTATATCACTATATCAGGACAGGTACGACAGAAATAAAAATGAAACCATGTCGGCGCATTTCTTGCGATATTCTGTGTTAGCAGCCAACCTATCACCAAGATTGGCAGAGCTACACCTCGTAGATGCAATTTCCGGCCATTTCCCGCCGTATGTGCAACGAGCGCTTTTGTCTGCTGGCGTTCGAACCGTTCAGGACGCGTTGACTTTTCTACGAAAAATGGAAACTATGGAAAATTTTGACGAGCGGGGAAAACAGAGTTCTGATGCGTCGCACAACGCAAGGAACATGCAAGGAGGTTCAAATGAAAGGGGACAGGGCCGATTTGATAGGAGCAGAAATCATCCCCACCAAGTGAGGAGCACAAATTTCCGTGAGAATCAGGGTTATAACCGGAACAGACCATACTCGTCACATGACGGAGGACAAAGGGGCCAGTTCACCTCTCGGGAAATTACAGGCACTGGGATGCACACTAGAAACAACGGCGGCTACCACGAAGGTTTGAATCCAAGAGCAGACCCCTACGACCCTAACAGGAACGACACGCCTGCAACGAGCCGAGGACGCTCATCAGAACAAACTCCGGGAAACGAACCCAGGACGATGTAGAGGACCGCCCATTGTCCCCCGACGACGGCCTAGCCCAAGGTCCAGTCATGAGATCGAGAAATGCAACTAAAGATACGGTAGAGCCTGAGGAAATTCACGATATTCTTAATTATGTTTCTGAGAATCCAAACCAAGAAAGTGAGATGACGATTTTTTATATAAACGAGGATAATCTACATGGTTGCCCTCAAGCTAAATTGAAAATCGGGAACAAGGAAGTGATAGCCATCTTAGACAGCGGTGCTGAAATTTCGATTATTTCGGAGGCATTGTTTGATGCTTTGATAGAAAGTGGGTTAAAACTATTACATATCCCTGTAGTAAACGGAGTGCTGATCTCGGCATGGGGTTCGCGGACCAAGAGGATAAGAAAACAAGCGTTGATCCCGATCAAAATAGATGATCAAATGTACGAGCAAGTTTTTATGGTTGCCCCTCAGTTGTTAGCGCACGCTATATTGGGAGCCAATTTTTTGAATGATTTTCAAGTTGTTGTTGATTTCAAAGAAAAATGTTTCACGACAAAGCAGGATGGAAAAAGATCCAGACATAGTTTCATCTACGAGGATGCGGCAGGGGGAGGAGACGGGAACAGGCCGATTGCGAGCTCGGACCTGGCAGCTTATGATCATCGGTTCATTAATGGAATAGAACGTGGACGGTCGGAGAGTCGAGTAGCAGCCACTTATGATAACGATAATAGTACAGGCAAGTGCGTTAAAAGTCACAGCGGGGAGACAAGTACCGCTTTATTCGTCGGTGTAGATGACTGCGAGTCAGATATAAGTTACGAGGGACCAGACATCTCTGGTTTATTTAATTTACGTCGCGTTAATATGAGTCAAGTGGACGGATGCCTTGAAGATGTAAAACGCATTGTTCGACGAAGTAGCTGTGAAGGCGACTCGAAAGATCAGGTACTGAGATACCGTCAGGAAACTGAACCGATGGACGCTAGGGCCATCCCTATCCGAGACCTGCGCACTAAAGTGGATGAGGCTGCGAATTTAAATGCAATACAAAGGGAAAAACGATTTGACTTGCTCCTAAAATACAAGAATTCCTTTACGACGAGACCGAAAAAAAAAAAAATCTTATAAATTTGATGTGAACTCTCCGGGCCCGCTTGTTGGTTACAGCAGACCAATACCCTTCTCCGTGAGGAACGAGGTTCGAGCCCAGATTGGACAGATGGAAGAAGGCGCGGTGTGTTCAACAAGCTAGCGCTGAAACCGTATTTGAAGGACGAAGGAGACGCTATAAAGGACTAGATAGCGGAAGGCAAGGGTTGATGGAGAGACCACAAACCGATGCCATGTTTTGCATAGGCTCGAATGTTAGCATGCCTGCTATAGAACTAGAAAAGTTTTTTTGTTTGTTTGGGACAGATCAGTTTTCTTGTGTTGAACGCCTTGTTGCGGTCATGGATTTTACTGCCACTGTGCCAGTGATTCTAATGTATTCACATATATCCTTATGTGTTAGTATAATTCTAATTAAAGTTAATCAATTAAGTGAGTAGTTAAGTTTGAGTATATCTTGTAGGCGGATGACGCCAACCTTAATAGAGTAGTACTTACAAACCTAGATGGATGTTGTGTAGATTCAAAGGTGTAAAGAGATGGTGTTCATTGTATTTCTCTTAGTATTAATGATAGTGTTCAGCTATTTTCATGTTCAAATGTTTTGTGTGTGTGTTTCTTTTTGCTACACCAGATCTGAGCTGCATAAATGTAACAGCCTACTCTGTTAACCTAACAGCCGCATACCACGTGGCAATAGCAGTAAACAGCTGGCTGAGCTGCTTGGGTTTGAGTTTCAGTAGAAGGAGGGTTGGAATGGTTTGGTGTTAAGTGAAATATTGTAACGACCTGTCACGGGCAGTTGAGATGAGGCTGGCTGTTTGTAGGTCAAAAGCGCATCTCATCTCAAGGGGGAGTGTTGTGCCAGTCCAGGTCTGTGGTTCAATTCCCGAACGGACTGATCCTTGAGATGAAAGGTAAACCAGGCTTCGGCATGTTGATCTGGCTTATAAGAAAAACGAAGAAGGTGTAATTACATGATTTCTGGAACGCCTTACTTCACCTAAATTAGACTGAATGATTAATTTTGGCTTTGTTAAAAACATTGAGTTGAAGGAATGTGGCCCAGCTGGCCACTTGCGGGTCACCCTCCTCGGCCTTCCTTCTGTCCCAAGGGAGCCTGAAGTAGAAACAAAAAATGGGCAAACATAAACGAACAAAGGAAATACTTAAGCCACCCCACACATGGTGTGCATCCCTTCCAGATGCGGGGTGATGACTGCATTACGACCATCGCATCATTGCGATGGGCCAATTGACTTTGAGCTCAGCTTAAGGCGCGTTCCCGCCGTTGTGGAGGAACGAATCAGGTCGCAGCTGTTAAGCCAAATTCAATGACAAATTACGTAATGCAGGGGTATTTAAGCGCGACCGTGGTTGCGGGGCGCTCTCAAAAAGTTTTGGTCCTTCGGTTGAGCGGGGGTGTTTTTCTTAACAAACGTACGACAGAACAAAGGAACAGCCAAGCCATCCAGCTGCCTCCGTGAATAGTGCTTAAAAGATATATATGTTCCTGCGCGTATTAAGGAAAAATAAAGTGTCGTCGATCAGTGCAACACAGAAAGACTTTGTTATCCATTTGTGCAGAAACCTGCTCCACCTTCTAATTCCCGTATATTCCCAGGGAGTCGGAAACTCGTGCTCACCGACAACCTCACACCACATCAACAATCCCTTTCTGTATCTTTATACATCCCACGTCAAGAAGCTGTAACCATATGAGCAAACCAGGCTACGACTACGAGTACACTAAACAAGCAGTGTGACGTGTGGTGGAAGGAAAGGGACGGTTACACTGCTATTAATTTAAAATCTATTTTATTATTACTTTACCGTCTACGTTTGTGCATCTCAGGTGGTCTCTTCCTTTCAAATTTCTGACCAGATCGTCACATGATGTTCACTTTACGATTTTCAAATTCCACATGAAATTGCACCCAAATCCATGTAGTGGTCTCCAGTTGAATCTACTCGACAGAAGGATGGATGGATGGATGGATGGACGGACAGACGCGACCAGCAAAGAACGCATAAGAAATGATAGTAAAGGAAGAGCCCTTCCTTTGAAGAATTTGAAGGTTTTAGACGTGACTCAGAAGCAGCTAGAGGATGTACCGCCAGAAATATTTGCGTTGCCTAGCCATGAAAAACTGTGTGAGTGCATGCAGTAAATGCAGTTATGTTATGTGGTCAGGAGCAGAATCTGTGAGATGTGAGTAGGAATTAAAATAATATAAAGGAGATGACGGATTAATTATAAATTTATCTTGGTGTTTATAGATATGCACCTCGGCGCAGGTAAATGAGAAAAGATTTTAAACTTCCTTAAGATAAACGAATAATTAACAAAAATAAGCTTTTATGACGTTCTAGGTTTGTTCGAAAATAACCTCGTTAAATAGCGATAAACCTAATATAGGCTAGGCGTATATTTAATTATTCTCACAATGAAAGATATACACAATTAAACATCAGATTTGTACATTCTATACTCTGTTGCTTTTGTCAGTTTTGTATTTATTACTGATGTTGTTAGAACCATCAAATTTGTTTGAAGAACAGAAACTGTATAAAGAGGCCTTTCTGTTGTTTGCCTATGTTATGTATCATTGGATTATTTTGTGTTCTACGTATGTTTTATGTAAAAAAAAATTGTTTTTATAATAACGAGTTTAATGACGTTTATCTTCATTGGAAGTTGTTCAGAATCTCAGGTTACGAAGTTCATATTCAGGAATGAAGTTTTATGATCTGCTTTTACGATTACCGACGTTTCACAGGTGTTGCTGCCTCCACCATCAGGGCCATGATTCATCGATCTGTTACCTCTGAAACGTCAGTAAACCTCTAGAAAGTTTCAGTGCTCAACAATCCAGAATTTGATTCTGTAGGGTTCTGACTATGGTGTGATACAATATGGTTTGTTGGGTTTTTGGGCCTTGTCCTTCGTCCAAGGTTAACATGTGCACGACGTTTCTAAAACAGTGTCCGTTTTCGTCTTTAGGTGTATGGGGCAGGAGCGCCTACTCAGTTTGGTCTGATAGAAAATCTCAATCACTGCCCCTTCCTAATACACTTGAAGACGAAAACGGATACGGTTTTCGAAACGTCGTGTGCATTTTGTCCTTTTACGTCGGCCAAAGAACGAAAACCCATCAAACCTAACTATTTAGAAGAAAGTGTCTTTGGTTTTTCCAACTACGTTGATGTATGGAGGAATGGATAATATCAGTGATAATCTTAGATTTGATCTTTTTTGCTTTGTAATTGTTTTTTCGTATTTATTCTATCAACCGAGTGTTTATGTAGCCGTTCTGATTGCAGGTAAGTTTGGTAGAAAACAGATATAGGGGTGACCAGGGCAGAACGTTGCCACGGGACAGAACAGAGTATCGACTTTATTTTGTCTGCAATGCGTTGCGATCTATCGGGACCGGGTGAAATACCATTAGCATACAGCACAGGGTCATGACATGCGATTCAGCGTCATTTTGTGGTTACAGTTTCTGAAATAATCACCCATGCTGGATTTTGCTCCTAAATTTTATAAATTTTTCTCAACTTCCAGCGAAGGTAAGATCTATTCATTATTTGTATCCACTTCGTTAAATGATGCATGTTACAAGGTGTTTTCTTGAAATTCTTAATCACAATATTTTTATTTATTTCATTATGTTATTTTTGTTGGGACAATCCTAATTTGAAAGAGTATACTCGGGGCAGGATGGGGTAGGGCAGAATGGGGTACCCAGATCAGAGGATCAAATGACGAGTGCCTGTAATGTGGCGATGTCTATTCGCAGTCTATTGAAGGGTGGATCCGGTGTTCGTCTTGCTTGAAATGGGCCCATAACTCATGTGCAGGTGTTCATAGTCAATTTTATATCCTACGTCATAATTATTAGATTATCTGTGTCTTCTTACAACTTTTTGTTTTTATTAACCAAACTCCGTCTTGCCCTGGGTACGGGGCAAAATGGGGCAAGTTACATTCTTGTAAAGATATTAATAACTCTTAGAACTAAACTAATAAATTATTATAAATCTCAAATAGACAAAAAATCCACACAAGGTTTCTCCATGTGTTATGTTTATTATTGTCCCTTCCACATGCCTCCAAAGATTAAGTTCCCCGTTCTGCCCTGGGCTCCCCTACTCATATTGACAAAAGAATAAAATCCTGTTTGCGGATTTCACGTATTTTTACGTTACTCACTTTCTTTCAAACGCTATTTGTGTTTTTAATACTTTTAGATGAATGAATTTGGTGATGAACGAAATTATCTACCGTTCACAATCGCATTTTTCGAAGTCCATATTCTGGAATGAGGTGTTATGATCTGCTTTAGTTCACTTACCTTCTCTAACTGAACTTAACACATTTCTTACTTTGTAGTTCTGCGTACATATGTCACACAAAGCACCAAATATTATTAATATTTGTAATATTGCCACTAGTATAAATGAATAGAAAGTTGTTTATTTGTGTGGCGTATATTCTCTAACTGAAGGCGTCCAAAAACATTTCATGGAACAGGATTTTACTTTCGAACTTTCTACTGAAAGTAAATAAGTTTCGTAATGAAATACATTTATTAGGATTATGAAGAAATATCTGGGCCATCGATATGTTGCTTCTGTGCAAAATTAAGACGTGCTATGCAACTGAAAGTGATCGATTTAATTCGGCCTTATCAGAGCGAAGGAACCATGCAAAGCGTCTTTTGAGGTGTTGCCCGTCCATCCGTCCGTAGAGCTTTCGCTAGTTAGAAGAATGTCATCAAAATGTACATCAGGTAAATTGGACAGTCTTAAGAGTGTGAACTGGTTGTGTGGAGCGTCCTGCTGAAGACATTAACTAACTAACTAGGTGTCTTACAGAACCTGAAAGTTCATCATCGAATTAACCAAAGCTTTCCACCGGACCCTGTACTGGGCAAACAAAATCCAGGTGCCTTCAACTCTTACCTCCCATAGGTCCCTCTTGATAATGTCTTCGCATCTACGTCCAGGTCTTCCCAGCGGTCTCTTCTCTGTAGGCTTCCCGACCAATACCTGGTACACACCTCTTTTCCCATCTATGCGCGCCAAATGCCTCTCCCATGTCATTCTTCTTGACTTAATCACTTGTGGTGGTAAATTAAAACAAGTTTTATAACAAATTCTTCTCGGGCTACCAGCTGTGTAAGGTGGCTTAATGAAGAAAACACCACCGTTTCGAGAACCATCCTCGTCCTCGTCCTCAGGTACGGCTGGTAGCCCGAGAAGAATTTATTATTCTTAGTCGGCGTGAAAGCTTCGGACCATATAGAAGACGCTTTGTCTGAAAAAAAATATGGGTCAAGTGAAATTTCATTCAATGGTTGTTGGATAGACCAGTTGCAAAAATTTATTTCCTAACTAGTTTTTTTGCAGTGTTTGCAATTTTGTTATTTTATATATGGAATTTTCGCCTTTTTGATTAAGAACTTAATATTTAACTTGAATTATAAAAGAAAATTGTTTTCATTTCTTATGATTGATTCTTTATTATAATTATTATAGATGCATTCATTGAGGTTGATATAGACAGTTGTTTATTATGTGTTTACATAGTATCATTGTTTATGTTTATTATAGATATGTACAGTAATTAAGGTTTTAATAAAAACAATTTTTTTATTCTGTGTTTACGTAACCTCTAACGATTATACTGCAAATAAATAATTGCTTAGCAACGTAAGCATTAGACTTAACACTTAAATAGTAATAATTATAACAAAGTTATAATGTTTTTATTTTTAATATTATGTTGTAATATCGCTTATGATAATTTAATAATTCATTTTTAGTAAAATTTATTTAAGCCTATCGACCTGCGTGCAGTTTATGACCCACAATTGAATTTATCCTTGAAAAATTATAGAACCACCTTAAGACGGTCTTATTATAGACCGAAACATGTAGTAATAGGAATGGATAAAAAGCAAAGCAGGAATTGTCGTGTAAACGGATTTAAGTAATTAGTTTAATCACTACGCACCAGGATACTTTAAATTAAGTCTGTGTGATTTCTCTTTACCTTCTAAATGATGTTTGTGTCTCTTGGTGCATTAATCTGTATAATATTAAACAATTATCGTAAAACTTCGATTAGTTTATTTTAGATATAAGAATTAAGGAATTTGTCACTGATGGAGTAGAATTAGGCTAGAAGACAGCAGCTGATTACGTTTTATATTCATCATTGTTGCTGCCTGATGTGTGCAATGAATTTGAATGTCATTTCTCCGCATAAAAGAAACATAATCGATAATGTAGCTATTGTCTCAAGAGGCTTCATTTTATTTGCCCGAAACTGCTGCCTTGTCAACCTCATCTCTGAGTGGTAATTTGTAAATAATACGGTAAATAATAACACGTAACAACTTCTAAAGAAACACACTTGATTTTTATTCTGGAGGTATCTTTTATAACCTTGAGGCACTGTCCGCCCTGACTGAGGGTATTGGGTTTTTCCTGAATACTTTCTTGGAGAGGTCTCCACGGGTCCGGGCCTCATAGCTCAGATAATTTTCGGGTTCGGGCCGGGTTCATCCCTGGTCCGATTTTAGCAATGTAACGCTTTGTTATAAAAAACATTTCGGGTTTTCCCTGGCAATTTATTTTCGAAAAAGAAAAGTTGCTCGTAGTTGCGCTTCTCTTATGCTGACACAATTGGGCTCTGGAAAAAAAGAAATCCCACCGACATCGTTTTCTCTGGAATTTTCTTAGCTGCCCACTCCCAGAAATAATTCGAGGGAACATCTTACAAATTTGGCATCCGACACCCTTGTACCATTCCTTAAACTCTAAAACAACTGAGCTTAGTTCCTCCTAAATTAGATGGAATCACAAGCTGAAATTAGAAGTAACTTTGCCGCAGGTTAAAAACTGGGGTTTCAGCGAACCCTCTTCTGTCAGGAAGACGTAACTGTCTATGTCGTTAGCTTGGACCTCGAAGTGCTGCTTATCAGTGGGACTGCAAATGGTGTCCAGTTTGAAGGAACGTTCCCAACATACTCATAATGACCGAGACCGTCACTTTCACAATCTGTATCTCGATACCGACTTGCAGTAAGCAAAATTTCTCTATTGTTTTTTCTGAGTTGTCTTAGAAACAGTACAAGAACAACACTCAGGACAATGAATCCACACAACAGACCGCTAATTACATAAAGAGACGAATGTGCAGTTAAGTCCAGAGCTGTTGCTTCTGTAATATCTTCTGCCACGTTCATCGAAATTTCGGAAACATTTTGTGTTTTTGGTTCACTTTTTGCTGTAGTTCCATTTGTTGTGACGACACTTACGGTTACTTCTGATTTCACTGAAGTTATTTCATTTTGCTTCTTTATTTCTTTATCACCACAGTCGTTATTTATGTCGTATTTTGCACTGTCACATGAAGATTGTAATTCAAATTTTGTGTTTCGTTTTTCGAGTAATTTTCTCATTTTATAAAACTGACAGTCACATTTAAAGGGGTTTGCTGATATATTAACATACGCCAGTTTGTTCAGAGTTGTAGTAGAAGCATAACATCCTTTAGTCAGCTGTCGATCGGGTAACATTTCTGTAAATACACTGATGTTCAGAGTTTCAAATTTGTTGTTATCCAGTCTAATGTATTCAAGATTTGGCGCACACCAGAATGCATCTTTGGATATTTGGGCTAAATTACAGGAACTCAATTCTAAAGTCCTTAAATTTGGCGTTTCTATGATGTGCCCGTTCCTGGCAACTTCAACATTTTGTTGTTAGAGAGACTGAGCCATGTTAATTCTCTGGAGTAACTAAACGTCGATGGGTGTAGAGTAGTAAGTTTGTTGTTTGATAAATCCAATTCATTTAGGTGAGTTAAACCGTTGAATGCAAGTACTTCAATTGAAGCAATTAAATTATGCGTGAAATTGAGAGAACGTACCTTCACCAATAGACAGTTCTCAGCTAACGTGTTGTTCTTTAATGCTGTGATGCTGTTGAATGAAGCATCAAGCACTCTTGTGTAGACGTTGAAGTCATATGGAATTTCCGTCAATGCTGCCTCTTTACAGATGACAGAGATCTCCTGAGGTGTTTCTGGTGAACTCTGACACGTGCACGGCATTGGGCACTTAAGTGCTTGTGTGAATTCTTGTATTACGATGAGCGTAAATACAATGTATGTCTTATTATTCATCATAGTGTCTTTGTGATATGTAAACGGGCTGTTGCACAGTGATAGCATAATTGTTTTGGTTACTCATTTTACGGTGTTTTGTGAGATTGCAGAATAGTTGGAACCAATGGTCGATCAGTGAATTGATAATGCTCTGTTATTTATCGCAATACACGCCATGAAAATAGCTTTCGGGTGGGGGAGGCTGTATGGCTCCTAATCATTCTTGACCTCTGTACTGTGCGTCAATATAATGTGTTCCTTAAAAAAGGACATAGACTCTTGAGGTTTCCAAAAGATAAGGTACTTGGCTTAAGAGACTGATATCACCTCAGATGTATGGGGTGATTGATGAACTGACTAGGTTAAGAGTTTACTTTTAATACCAAACATTATCTCATGTGTGTTAAACTTATTGACTGTATCTCTGTGTTGAAATTTTTTCATGTGAACCAAAAGGTCATGATAAAGTGTTGATAAAGCTGTAAAAGCTGTCACTGTATATGCAGTGTAGGCGCTTGGGAGGGGAGAGGTGTTACAGCTCCTACTGATTCTTGACATCGTCCCTTGATGGGGGTTAGTGGTCAGCATCACGCTCCGGCCACGCGTTACCCCCGGGAAGGGACACCTGTTCCCATTGGATAGGATGTTGGGTGGGCCCAAGGGCCTGTCTGGACGCAAAGAGGAAGAATCCTCTGCCCCCGTCGGGGATCGAACCTCAGTCGTCCAGCTTGTAGCTAGTCACTATTACTGACTGAGCTATTCCGGCTCCTATGTTTAATGTGTTGATAAATTAATTAATTTCAAAGATAGAATTATCCTTAAATAACTATAGCATACATGAAAGCTGATTCTATGCTTGGTGGTATATCAGGAAAACTTGTAGAGCTCATTCCAAAATTTTATATAACGGTTTAGAGGTGCTTGATGGCTCCACCATCAGGGTCATGAGTCATCGATCTGGTGCCTCTGAAACGTCCGTAAACTTTCAGATGGTTACATTGCGCAACAATGAAGAATTTGGATTCTGTAAGTTTCTGACGATGGTGTGATACGCTAGGGGTTGGTGGGTTTTTGGACTGTGTCCATCGTCCAAGGTTAAAATGTGCACGACGTTTTGAAATCTGGACCATTCCGTCTTTAGTCATAGACCTGAAGACGAAAACGGATTCGGTTTTCGAAACGTGCACATTTAACCTTTACGACGGCTAAAGTCCAAAACCCCCAACGATTCAGGAGACGATTAAATTGGTGTCTATGGTTTTATCTATACGGTGATAATAGGATGAGTTCATAATTTTTGTGATACGTTATCAATTTTTTGTATTTGTTTTCTAATTGTTTCTGCATTTTACTTACATCAAATCTAAAACTTCTTGACGATGGTGAAGAGTCAATTGAATAAAAATTTACTTGGATATTATCCATCGTCTAGTAATAAAACGTAAAAAACGTAAAACGACGTTTCGGAGATGAGGCTCTATCTCCGTCTTCAGGTTCCTACTCAGTTGGGCCCACTAGATAGAGCTAATCCCTATCTCCGGACAAATTAAAAAGTGAAAGTCCCAGAATAAAAAGGCATAACCACACCATCCATCCGTGGGACGTAAAAGAATAAATAGTAGAAATAAAATTCGTTAAACACGATAAAGCCAAAAGACACAAACTCACAAAAAGTGCGAATAAATACACAAGAATATTAACTTGAAACTCGATGCCCACCTTGGATTTCTTGAGAGATGACAGGTATCCAAATAGGAGATAAATCCAAACTAGGCTGGCTGATAGGATTGGCGAGTAGTGCCATGTGTGCCGCCTCCTTGTATTTTCTGTAGATGGTATTGGGTTCAGTTAATAATACTCTGGCCCCATCCCAACAGACATGATGATCTTCTTCGTACGCATGTTGGGCCAATCTGGATTTCTCCAGCAGGCCCTGTCTGAAATTATATTTGTGTTCTTTCAATCGTACCTCCAGAGGTTTGTTGGTTTCGCCGATATACCATCTACCGCAATCACATGGTATTCCATACACACACTGCCTATTCTGTCTCTCGGCTATTTTTGGTCTCATGGAACTCAATACACCACGGAGAGTGTGTCCGGTTTTAAAAATTGTCCTGATGTTGTATCGGTTCCCAATTCTTCTAAATTTTTCAGAGACACCTTTGACATATGGGATAACCGCCGTACCCTGAGGCGTTCTGTCAGGAGAAGGCCGGATGTTTTTTTCTGACTTAATAACAGATTCAATTAAATGTCGGGGATACCCATTCAGAGATAGATCATGTTTGATGTTCTGAACTTCTCTGTTGAAATTGTTTTTTTCTGGACATATGATGTCAGTAGTAGATTTGTGTGTTCAACAAATGGGCATAAAGACAAGCACAAGAGTTTAGAACTTAACAATAATTGAAGAAACGTCATGTAAAAATTGTGCTCGGATGTGAAATACATGGTATATTTCTAATCTAGTTGTTTTTTTTTTTTGGGTACATACGTGCCAAGTTTTTGCTTTTATTCCCACTAATAGTTATAGACTAGGAAATGGTGAAAACCTTGTTTGTCTATACGAACTTTGCGAACTATTAATTGGGCCCTGAGGAATCTTTGGTGTATATAATAAGGGTACTTCTGCCGTCCGTGAGTGGGTTACGAGAGCAATCTTATACTTCTGTCATGTTTACAGATGTGAAGACAAAGACAGAGTGGTGGTTAACTGTACTGGATCTGGGCTGTCTGAGCTACCACGCTTAGGATACGACAGACACACGAAGACTATTGATGCGTCTGGTAACAGAATAGGAAGTCTTAGAAACTACACCATTTTGTATCTTGAGATCACAGGTCTGGAAGCATTGTATTTGAATTGCAATGTAATAGTGACAATTGAACCTCGAACGTTTGTCGGGCAAGGAACGTTGAAAGTCTTGGATCTCTCACAAAACAATATCACATCTGTACACCCAGAAACTTTCGTGTTATTGACAATCTGGAAGAACTCTTACTGGCAAAGAATCCTTTTTTGAATCTGGAGGGAAAAGAGTTTTGGGTCAGTACATTTACATTTATAGATTTAAGTTCTTGCGGCTTGAATCGCTTTCCCATTAATTCACTTCCAAATTTACCACATAGTTCTCTACAAATAGATTTTCGCTACAATAATTTACTTTCCATCAGCGATGACTCAGTGGATGCTCAAAAATGTAATAATGAATGAAAAACCGGTGTTTGGAAGCTGTTACTTTTGTGACAGAATATAATAACATGAACTTGAAAGTGGCGTGTGGGCAGTCAAGGCTCCAAATGGAATGCAGCGGAAGACAACGAAGGTGATTTGCTTGGAATGTTACACTTTCATGCAATATCTACTTTAATTGGTAGCCTATAGATATATAAATATTTAAATGATTTCCTTTGTTGTTTTCATTATGCTGATTCTTTAAATATGATGTGGACCCTGGTAAAATTGTTTCACGAATAAAACTTTAAAATCCCATTACTGAGCATGTAGTTTATTATGTGGAATTTGAGGTTATCACGGCGTTGGCGGCGCTTTGTAACATGAATAGATGCCTGTTGGTGACTGTACATTGTTCTAAATATGTCGCTATTTTAAGATAGCGTCATTTTAATCTTTTTCTTGAAAAGAAACCACATTAGAAACTGACTTATTATCTTCTGAGTGCCTTATCAGACAAAACTCTTCTGCCACATCATTTGTCTGATTCTATAATCTTGTTCTAATCGTCTTAAAAGATTAAGCTTAAGTAAGATGTTTTTCTCTCAGTACATGTAAACAGGCCTGTAATTTATTCTCTAGTGACACGAAATGCACACAGAGTGTTAAAGAACGTTTTTGTTAGTGGTGCAGAGATACGAATGCCGCTAATCGTTTCAGTAGGCCTGCTTATGAATTAGTCACTTTGTTTCAGGCGAGTGGTTGAAGTTGGCTGTCTTCTGGGATGTTAACCGACGTTTCAGAGCCCCTTGCTGCCTCCAACATTCGCCCTGATGATGGAGGCAACAAGGACCTCTGAAACAGTGGCAAACTTCTGCTAGACTACAGAGCCCATAAGACAATCATCTAGATGTCAGTATGGGTCGTTTTTAATGTCGTCTTCCACTTTTCCATGCGGTGTGAGGTCATAGATGCATGCAACCAATTGAATCCTTTTCAGAGTCTGATTGTAATTTACAAAGGTCCGCCGCTGGACCTTCCCCTGAGATAGATGAAACCAATTCACGCTCTTGTGTTTTATTTCATTGCCCATTTGGTATGATATTTGATTATGTGTACCCAAAACATATGCAATAAAACAATTAAAGGAGTTGAAAGGAAATGCGTGGAACATTTCTGTGTCCGTAAATAAATTATTTAGAATCGTATGGTGGGTTTACACAGATTTCAAGTATTTCAGATTATCAGACGAAACAGGGATTGTCCGTCATAAGGCAAAGTGGTATTAATTTAAAATTTCTTTCAATATAATTTACCCTCTACGTTTATGCATCTCAGGTGGTCTCTTCCTTTCAAATTTCCGACCAGATCGTCACATGATGTTCACTTTACGATTTACAAATTCCACATGAAATTTAACCCAAATCCATGTAGTGGTCTCCAGTTGAATCCACTCGACAGAAGGGCGGATGGATGGACGGACGAACAGACACGACCAGCAAAGAACGCATAAGAGATTATAGTAAAGGAAGAACACTTCCTTTGAAAATTTTGAAGGTTTTAGACGTGAGTCAGAAGCAGCTAGAGGATGTACCGCCAGAAATATTTGCATTGCCTAGCCTTGAAAAACTGTGTGAGTGCATGCAGTAAATGCAGTTATGTTATGTGGTCAGGAGCAGAATCTGTCAGATGTGAGTAGGAATTAAAATATTGTAAAAGAGATGACGGATGAATTATAAATTTTTCTTGATTTTTATAGATATGCACCTCATGGCAGGTAAATGAGAAAAGATTTTATACTTCTTTAAGATAAATAATTAACATACTTTCTGTTCATATAATTTGACAAAAAGAAGGTTTTATGACGTTATTTAGAGAATGAATTTAAACGAGGAATTCTAGGTTTGTTCGAAAATAACCCCGTTAAATAGCGATAAACCTAATATAGGCTAGGCGTACATTTAATTATTCTCACAATGAAAGGTATACACAATTAAACATCGGTTTTGTACATTCTGTACTCTGTTGCTTTTGTTAGTGTTGTATTTATTACTGATGTTAGAACCATCAAATTTTTTTGAAGAACAGAAACTGTATAAAGAGGCCTTTCTGTTGTTTGCGTATGTTATCTATCCTTGGATTCTTTTGTGTTCTATGTATGTTTTATGTAAAAAATCTGTTTTTTATAATAACGGGTTTAATGACGTTTATCTTCATTGGAAGTTGTTCAGAATCTCAGGTTACGAAGTTCATATTCAGGAATGAAGTTTTATGATCTGCATTTACGATTACCGACATTTCACAAGTGTTGCTGCCTCCAATATCAGGGCCACGATTTATCGATCTGTTGCCTCTGAAACGTCAGTAAACCTCTAGAAAGTTTCAGTGCGCAACAATCCAGAATTTGATTCTGTAGGGTTCTGACTATGGTGTGATACAATATGGTTTGTTAGGTTTTTGGGCCTTGTCCTTCGTCCAAGGTTAAAATGTGCACGACGTTTCTAAAACAGTGTCCGTTTTCGTCTTTAGGTGTATGGGGCAGGAGCGCCTACTCAGTTTGGTCTGATAGAAAATCTCAATCACTGCCCCTTCCTAATACACTTGAAGACGAAAACGGATACGGTTTTCGAAACGTCGTGTGCATTTTGTCCTTTTACGTCGGCCAAAGAACGAAAACCCATCAAACCTAACTATTTAGAAGAAAGTGTCTTTGGTTTTTCCAACTACGTTGATGTATGGAGGAATGGATAATATCAGTGATAATCTTAGATTTGATCTTTTTTGCTTTGTAATTGTTTTTTCGTATTTATTCTATCAACCGAGTGTTTATGTAGCCGTTCTGATTGCAGGTAAGTTTGGTAGAAAACAGATATAGGGGTGACCAGGGCAGAACGTTGCCACGGGACAGAACAGAGTATCGACTTTATTTTGTCTGCAATGCGTTGCGATCTATCGGGACCGGGTGAAATACCATTAGCATACAGCACAGGGTCATGACATGCGATTCAGCGTCATTTTGTGGTTACAGTTTCTGAAATAATCACCCATGCTGGATTTTGCTCCTAAATTTTATAAATTTTTCTCAACTTCCAGCGAAGGTAAGATCTATTCATTATTTGTATCCACTTCGTTGAATGATGCATGTTACAAGGTGTTTTCTTGAAATTCTTAATCACAATATTTTTATTTATTTCATTATGTTATTTTTGTTGGGACAATCCTAATTTGAAAGAGTATACTCGGGGCAGGATGGGGTAGGGCAGAATGGGGTACCCAGAGCAGAGGATAAAATGACGAGTGCCTGTAAAGTGGCGATGTCTATTCGCAGTCTATTGAAGGGTGGATCCGGTGTTCGTCTTGCATGAAATGGGCCCATAACTCATGTGCAGGTGTTCATAGTCAATTTTATATCCTACGTCATAATTATTAGATTATCTGTGTCTTCTTACAACTTTTTGTTTTTATTAACCAAACTCCGTCTTGCCCTGGGTACGGGGCAAAATGGGGCAAGTTATATTCTTGTAAAGATATTAATAACTCTTAGAACTAAACTAATAAATTATTATAAATCTCAAATAGACAAAAAATCCACACAAGGTTTCTCCATGTGTTATGTTTATTATTGTCCCTTCCACATGCCTCCAAAGATTAAGTTCCCCGTTCTGCCCCGGGCTCCCCTACTCATATTGACAAAAGAATAAAATCCTGTTTGCGGATTTCACGTATTTTCACGTTCCTCACTTTCTTTCAAACGCTATTTGTGTTTTTAATACTTTTAGATCAATGAATTTGGTGATGAACGAAATTATCTACCGTTCACAATCGCATTTTTCGAAGTCCATATTCTGGAATGAGGTGTTATGATCTGCTTTAGTTCACTTACCTTCTCTAACTGAACTTAACACATTTCTTACCTTGTAGTTCTGCGGACATATGTTACACAAAGCACCAAATATTATAAATATTTGTAATATTGAGTATGCTTCCGTTGTTTGGAACTCTATTACTAATACTGATTCCTTTAAATTGGAAAGGATTCAAAGGAAATTCGTAGCGATATGTTACGCTAGATTCTTTAATGGCGTTTGTGCCTATAATTATGATGATATATTAATCAGGTTAAATTTCTTATCGTTACATTTAAGGAGGAAGCTTTTGGATGCTCTTTTCCTCGTTAATGTTTTTAAAGGAAAAATTATTTGCTCATCTGTTTTTAATACAGTTAGTCTCTGGATACCTACTAGGTCTATCAGAGACTACTCTACCTTTACTGTACAACGTAATTTCAAGGCCAGTCCCTCTGCCAGATGCGTTTCTGCTGCCAATGCAGTCTGTAGGAGCATCAACATCTTTAACAAAGATCGTATTTTGCTTACTGATGTTTGTCAGCTTTTTAAACAATAATCATCGTTTTTTGTTTATTCACTTGCTGTGCTGAATGTATTTTAGTTTGTGGTATTAATTTCATAAGTTTTTTCTGTTTCGTTTTATTTAGTACTATTAATTGAATTATATTACTTAGGTATATTTAGTTCATTTACTTATTAATTATTTTGTAATAAATTAACACTGTATATTTATATATTTAGTTTATTGTTTGTTTGTTTTTGTATTGTAATGTTTGTATTGTTAGTGCTTGGCTGTTATTGGCCTTTTTGGCTGTTGTTAAGCACTTTAATAAATTAATTGAATTGAATTACAGGTGCAGTAATTTGTTTACGTAATCAATGTTGTTTTTATTATTATAGATGAGTACAGTAATTGAGATTTTAATGAAAACAATTTTTCATTCTCTGTTTACATAAGCTCTAACGTTTGTACTGCAACTAAAGTAATTGCTGTTCAACATAAATAGTGTTTACATGCTCAAATGTGTAATAATTATAAAAAAGCATAATATTTTTATTTGTATTATTGTGTCGTAATTCAATTAAATTAATTTATTTAAGTGTCTGCCAATAGCAAGAAGCCAATAACAGGCAAACACTGATAATTCAATTCAATTCTTTTTAATAAAGTGCTGCATCAACAGCCAGCCGGCCAATTACAGATGCAGCACCACATACAATAATAATGAAATAATAATGAAAAATATTACATAAACAGATTAACTAAACTTATACATGTAGAGTATTATACAGCCAAACACAGGCAAGCCCAAAATAGAAACAATATTATACACAAAGAATAATAAATGTAGGAATATAACTAAAAGCAACAAATCCATCTAGGGAACACTAATATAAATGTAAAACGTTAAAGAAATACAAAAAACAGGTAACCAAGCTAGATCATCTACAAGACAACCTATTTAGATCATTTCCCTTATTGAGAACGTGCCCTCTAGGGATACAATGTTTATGCTGAATACGTCCAAAGATTTACATACGTCATTTGCAGCGATGACGCACCTGGCTGAAGGACTATGTCTTAGCGCACTGCTCACACTAAAAGTGGAAAATTCTCTTATTTGCCTCGCATGCACACGTATACCAACAGCGTCCATAATGGAATGGCAATAGAGTGTTCTCAGATTTAAAGCAGTGGTCCCCAACGCGGTGCCCGCGGGCGCCATGGCGCTTGCCAAGGCTTTTTTGGTGCCCGCGTTGTTACGGAAAGAGGTTATACTGAATAATGAAGGCCGTTCAACCATGAACATTATAAAATCAAAGCGCAGATCTCGACTTACTGACGCCCATCTTGACGACTGTTTGCGAGCAACAACATCATCCTACACTCCCAAATTTGAAGAAAAAAAAATGCTGATAAATGCAGTGCCAAACATCGCACTAACTTCCCACTTGAGTAATAATAATTGTACGTATAAAACTACGTATTTTTGATTGCGTTGTTTCTTGTATCATTAAACGTCGTGTGCTTTATCTTTACCTTCTAAATGATGTTTGTGTCTCTTGGTGCATTAATCTGTATAATATTAAACAATTAATCTAACTCGTACTTATCTCGGCACTAGATGGGGTTGGGTGTAAGCGTCACTCCCTGGACGCTCTTTACTCCCGGGCAAGGAACCCGGCACCCATTGGATAAGAGGCGGGTGGGCCCAAGAGCCAGTCTGGACGCAGGGGCTAGAGGAAAAATTCTCCGTCCCGTCGGGAATCGAACTCCAGTCGTCCTACCCTTAGCTAGTCACAATTCTGACCGAGATACGCCGACTCCCCGTAAGAAAGGATACGTAAAGAAATGTTCACACGAAATTGCTGTCTTCTGGGTTAGGATCTTAGTTCCTCCTAAATTAGATGGAATCACATGCCGAAATTAGAAGTAACTTTGCTGCAGGTTAAAAACTGTTGTTTCAGCGAACCCTCTTCTGTCAGGAAGACGTAACTGTCGATGTCGTTAGCTTGGACCTCGAAGTGCTGCTTATCAGTGGGACTGCAAATGGTGTCCAGTTTGAAGGAACGTTCCCAACATACTCATAATGACCGAGACCGTCACTTTCACAATCTGTATCTCGATACCCACTTGCATTAGGCAAAATTTCTCTATTGTTTTTTCTGAGTTGTCTTAGAAACAGTACAAAAATAACAACACTCAGGACAATGAATGCACACAAAAGACCGCTAATTACATAAAGAGACGAATGTGCAGTTAAGTCCAGAGCTGTTGCTTCTGTAATATCTTCTGCCACGTTCATCGAAATTTCGGAAACATTTTGTGTTTTTAGTTCACTTTTTGCTGTATTTGTCAATACTTGTGATATATTTGGCGTGCGTGGTTCTTCAATTGCTCGTAATGGATCTGATGTAAGTTTAATTACGCTACTTACTGAATAATTTTCTCTTCCATTAACATAGGATAATTTGTTGAGAGTTCTACCAGAAGCATAACATCCTTTAGTCAGCTGTTGATCGGGGAATATTTCTGTAAATACACTGATATTCAAAGTTTCAAATCGGTTGTTATCCAGTCTAATGTATTGAAGATTTGGCGCACTGCAGAATGCATCTTTGGATATTTGGGCTAAATTGCAGGAATTCAATTCCAAAGTCCTTAAATTTGGAGTTTCTATGAAGTGTCCGTTCCCTGGCAACTTTAACATTTTGTTGTTAGACAGACTGAGCCATGTTAATTCTCTGGCGTAACTAAACGTCGATGGATGTAGAATAGTAAGTTTGTTGTTTGATAAATCCAATTCATTTAGGTGAGTTAAACCTCTGAATGCAAGTACTTCAATTGAAGCAATTAAATTATGCGACAAATTGAGAGAACGTACCTTCGCCAATATATAGTTCTTAGCTAACGTGTTGTTCTTTAATGCTGTGATGCTGTTGAATGAAGCATCAAGCACTCTTGTGGAGACGTTGATGTCATGTTGAATTTCGTTTGGTGCTGCCCTTTTGGAGATGACAGAGATTTGCTTAGGTGATTCTGGTGCACTCTGACAGGTGAACGGCGTTGGGCATTTGAGTGCGCGTGTGTATTCATCTATTACGATGAGCGTAAATACGATGTATGGCTTGTAAGTCGACATATTGTGTTGAGATCTGCAAAAGCCAACGAAATGTTCGTGGGGAGACTGATGTCACCTCATTTGAATAAGATGATCGGGAAACTAAGTGTTCTAAAGGCTTTACCTGTTATATGTATGATGCTCATATGATAAGATTGTATGATAAGGATGATGAAATGATGAAACATGACATATCTTTAAAGAAAGTGAAGATTGTTCAGGAAAGTAGAGTAAAGTTCAGCCGTCCTGCCACACGGCACGTAGGTCGTTTGAGGGGGCGGTATAGCTCCTACTGATTCTTGTCTTCGGCACTAGATACGGGTGAGTGATCAGCATCATGCCTCGGCCCCGGTACCCATTGGATAGGAGGCTGGGTGGGCCCTAGAGTCGGTCTAGACGCAGGGGCTAGAGGAAAAATTCTCTGCCCCCGTCGGGGAGCCAACTCATAGGTAGTCACTATTCCAACTGAACTATCCCGGCTCCCATGTTTAATGTGTTGATAAATTCATTAATTTCACAGAGAGAAATATCGTTAAATAAATATAGCTTACATAAAAGTCTATTCTGTGCTTGGTGCTATACCAGGAAAACTTGTAGAGCTCATTCTAAAATTGGGTGTAACGGATCGTAATTTTGAAAAAGTGCGATGCTTATAAAGCACTAAAAAGATCAATATTTATTCTAGGTAAACCTTAATTATTTGTAATGATACATTTTATACGGAATTAAAGGAGTGTAGAAAGGGTTAAAGGTATTGAGGATTTCGTGGTTTACCACAAGTATAAAATCAGTTTTCAGGGTTATTGGCGTTTCAAAGGTGCATGCTGCCTCCAGCATCATGAGTCATCGATCTGTTGCATCTGAAACGTCGGTGAACATTTAGAAGGTTACAGTAGGCAACAATTCAGAATTGGAATCTATAGTGTTCTGACGATGGTGTGATATAGTAGGAGTTGTTGGGTTTTTCTAAACGTCGTGTCAACAATCCGAAAGTCAAGTGTCTCTGGTTAATCCAACTACGCTGTTATTTTGACGAATTGATAACAACATGATAATTTATTGATTTAATCTTTTCCCTATTTAACTGTTTTTTAGATATTTATTCATATTTTTAATTGCATTGTATTAATTATTTTTACTCTCCATCTAGAAACGAAGTGTGGTTGTTGGAAGCTGTGTAGACTAAGTAAAATCGAATTTTGATTTGTTTAGAGGATCCAAGTGATGTACCTGACACATACGTTTAAGTTACTCTTACTGGCGATATTCTGTACCGAGTGTTTGTGTTGCCCTTCTGATTGCAGGTAAGTCTGATTGATGACAGATATACTCACACTGACAAAAGAATAAAATCCTGTTGCACATTTCACGTATTTTATGAGGCCTCACTTTCTTTCAAACGGTATTTATGTTTCTAAAAGCTTTAGATCAATGAATTTGATGATAAAAAATTATCTAACGTGTGTAAATAGAATATAAATCAACTCCGTGTTACTGCCATTGCAGTTAACGTTTGAGTTGCTGCGCCCTTAGAAACATTTATTAACTGCCAAAGCATATCGTTTGGAGAACCATCTTCGCCCTCGTCCTCAGGCACTGCTGGTAGGCCGAGAAGAATTTATTGTGCTTAGTCGCCGTGAAAGCTTCAGATCATACAGAAGTCTGAAAAAAATATGAATCAAGTAAAATTTCATTCACTGGTTGGATAGACGAGTTGCAAAAATTTTCCTTCGTAACTTGGCCTTTTGTTGCAACGAATGCACTTGTCTTATTTTGTACGTGGATTCTTCGCCTTCTTGATGAAGAGCCTAACATTTAATGTGGATTATAAAAGAAAATTGTATTAATTTATTATCATTATTTCTTTATTATTATTATTATTATTATTACAGGTGCAGTAATTTCTTTACGTAATCATTGTTGTTTTTTATTATTATAGATATGTACAGTAATTGAGATTTTAATGAAAACAATTTTTCATTCTCTGTTTACATAAGCTCTAACGTTTGTACTGTAACTAAAGTAATTGCTGTGCAACGTAAGCGTTAGACTTAACACTTCAGTTGTGCTTTACATGCTCAAATATGTAATAATTATAACAAATGTATAATGTTTTAATTTTTATTATTGTTTGGTAATACTACTTATCCTAAGGAAACAATTTTTGGTAACATTTATTTAAGCCTATCGACCCGCGTACATGTTTATGACCCACAATCGAATTTATTCTTGAAAAATTATAGAACCACCTGAAAACGGTCTTATTATGGACCGAAACATGTAGTGAAAAGAATGGATAAAAAGCAAAGCAGGAATTGTCGTGTAAACGGATTTAAGTAATTAGCTTAATCACTACGCACTAGGATACTTTAAATTAAGACTGTGTGCTTTCTCTTTACCTTCTAAATGATGTTTGTGTCTCTTGGTGCATTAACCTGTATAATATTAAACAACTAACCTAAAACTTCAATTAGCTTAGTTTAGATATAAGAATTAAGGAATTCGTCACTGCTACAGTAGAAGTGGGCTAATAGACAACAGATGATTACGTTCTATCTTTAACATTGTTGCTGCCTGATGTGTGTAATGAGTTTGATTGTCATTTCTCCGCATAAAAGAAACGTAATCGATAATGTAATTATTGTCTCTAGAGGCTTCATTTTATTTGCCCGAAATTGGTACCTTGCCAGCCTCATCTCTGACTGGTAATTTCTAAATAATACGGTTGACGCTCGGTACATGTCATGTTCCACACTTAGCAACTTCAAAAGAAACGGTTGATTTTTATTCTGGAGAAATCTTTTAGAACATTTGGGGCAATGACCGCCCTGAGTGAGGGTATTGGGTTTTTCCTGAATACTTTCTTGTAGAGGTCTCCACGGGTCTGGGCCTCATAGCTCAGATAGTTTTCGGGTTCGGGCCTGGTCCAAATGATAGCAATCAAACGTTTTGTTATAAAGAACATTTCTGGCTTTCTCTGGAAATTTGTTTTCGAAAATAAAAAGTTACTCGTAGTTGCGCCTATCTTATGCTGACACAATTGAGCTCTGGAAAAAACCTACCGTCATGGTTTTCTCTGGAATTTTCGTAGCTGGCCACTCCCAGAAATAATTCGAGGGAGCACCTTACAAATTTGACATCCGACACCATTGTACCATTCCTCAAACTCTGAAACAACTTAGCTTAGATCCTCCTAAATTAGATGGAATCACAAGCTGAAATTAGAAGTAACTTTGCCGCAGGTTAAATCTGTGGTTTCAGCGAACCCTCTTCTGTCAGGAAGACGTAACTGTCTACGTCTTTGGCTTGAACCTTGAAAAGCAGCAAATCAGTGGGACTGCAAATGGTGTCCAGTTTGAAGGAACGTCCCCAACATACTCATAATGACCGAGACCGCCACTTTCACAATCTGTAACTCGATACCGACTTGCAGTAAGCAAAATTTCTCTATTGTTTTTGCTGAGTTGTCTTAGAAACAGTACAAAAAGAACAACACTCAGGACAATGAATCCACACAACGGACCGCTAATTACATAAAGAGACGAATGTGCAGTTAAGTCCAGGTCATCCGGAGCTGTTGCTTCTGTAATATCTTCTGCCACGTACATCGAAATTTCGGAAACATTTTGTGTTTCTAGTTCTCTTATTTCGGTATTTTTCAATACTTTTCGTGATATAATTAGCATGTGTTCTTCAGTTGCTCGTAATGGAGCTGATGTAAGCTTAATTACGCTACTTGCTGAATAATTTTCTGTTCCATTTGTTGTGACGAAACTTACGGTTACTTCTGACTTCACTGATGTTATTTCATTTTGCTGGTTTATTTCTTTATCACCACAGTCGTTATTTATGTCGTATTTTGCATTGTCACATGAAGATTGTAACTCAAATTTTGTATTAACATTTTCGAGTAACTTTCTCATGTTATAAAACTGGCAGTCACATTTAAAGGGGTTTGCTGATATATTAACATACGCCAGTTTGTTCAGAGGTCTAGTAGAAGCATAACATCCTTCAGTCAGCTGTCGATCGGGGAATATTTCTGTAAATACACTGATATTCAAAGTTTCAAATTTGTTGCTATCCAGTCTAATGTATTGAAGATTTGGCGCACAGCAGAATGCATCTTTGGATATTTGGGCTAAATTGCAGGAATTCAATTCCAAAGTCCTTAAATTTGGAGTTTCTATGAAGTGTCCGTTCGCTGGCAACTTTAACATTTTGTTATTAGAGAGACTGAGCCATGTTAAGTTCCTGGCGTAACTAAACGTCGATGGGTGTAGAGTAGTAAGTTTGTTGTTTGATAAATCCAATTCATTTAGGTGAGTTAAACCGTTGAATGCAAGTACTTCAATTGAAGCAATTAAATTATGCGAGAAATTGAGAGAACGTACCTTCACCAATAGACAGATCTTAGCTAACGTGTAGTTCTTTAACGCTGTGATGCTGTTGAATGAAGCATCTAGCTCTCTTTTGTGGACGTCGAAGTCATGTGGAAGTTCCTTCAGTGCTGCCTTTTTAGTGATGTCTGTGATCTCCTGGGGTGATTCTGGTGCACTCTGACACGTACACGGCGTTGGGCACTTGAGTGCGCATGTGAATTCTTGTATTACAATGAGCGTAAATACAATGTATGTCTTATTAAGCAACATAGTGAGTTGCCGAGAAGTAAGTATTTCGCCTGGGGAGACTGAGAGAATGAATGGCATGGTAACTCATTTTATTACTTGTTATGTTTGGTAAAATTATTGATTACAGATTTATTTGGAACCAATGGTCTATCAGTGAATTGATAATACTTTTAATATTTATCTCAATACACGTCATGTAGATCGCTTTCGTGGGGGAGAGGCGGTATAGCTCTTAATCACCTCTGTACTGTAAAGTGTGTCTTGAAAATACGCTATTCTCATTAGTTCTCCAAAAGATAAGGTATGACTGTTTAGAGACTGATATCACCGCAGTAGTGTGGGGTTATCGATGTTAAGAGTGTTTATCTTTTATAACATACATTATCTCATGTGTGATGAAATCATTGACTGTATGTTTGTGTTGAAATTTTTTTCATTTGAACCGAAAGGTCATGATAAAATTTTGATAAAGCTGTAAAAGCTGTCACTGTGTATGCAGTGTAGGCGCTTGGGAGGGGAGAAGTTGTTTAACTCCTACTGATTCTTGACATCGTCCCTTGATGGGGGCTAGTGGTCAGCATCACGCTTCGGCCGCGCTTTACCCCCGGGAAGGGACCGTGTTTCCAATTGGATAGAAGGTTTGTGTGGGCCCCAGAGCCGGTCTGGACGCAGAGGCTAGAGGAAGAATCCTCTCCCCCGGTCGGGGATCGAACCCCAGTCGTCAAGCCAATAGCTAATCACTTTACTAACTCAACTATCTGGGCCCCTATGTTTAATGCGTTGATAAATTCATTAATGTTACAGAGAGAAATATCCTTAAATAAATATAGCTTACATAAAAGCCTATTCTGTGCTTGGTGCTATACCAGGAAAACCTGTAGAGCTCATTCCAAAATTGGGTGTAAGGGATAGTAATTTTGAAAAAGTGCGGTGCTTATAGAGCACTAAAAGGATCAATGTTAAACAATATGGACATGATCTATGAATCTGTTAAGTTGATAACCGGGAGGTTTATGGCTGTTTCAACTTTACCGACGTTTTAGAGGTCCTTGCTGCCTCCATCATCAGGCGTGGATATATTTCCATCGCATCATGACCACCAACCTTCGTATGTCCAAGTTCTACCGGCCGGACTCCGACCTCAAATCCTACAATTTTAAATTTCTGTCAATTATTACATTACTATTTATTTACTTCCTGTTATACAATTTAAAAGTACACCCGGTGGTCAATATTTATTCGGGGCAAACCTTTTTTTCTTTTGTAATGAATCTTTTTATACGGAATTAATGGAGTGTCAGAAAAGGCTAAAAGTTACAGAAGATTTCCTGGTATACCACCAAGTATAGAATCGGCTTTCAGGATTATCGACGTTTCAAATGTGCTTGCTGCCTCCACCATCAGGGCCATGAGTCATCGAAACGTCCGTGAAAATTTAGAAGATTTCATTGGGCAACAGTTCGAAATTTGATTTTGTATGTTTCTGACGATGGTATGATACAGTAGTCTTTGTAGAGTTTTTGGAATTTATCCATCGTCCAAGGTTAAAATGTGCACGACGTTTCGAAAAAGCTGATCCGTTTTCGTCGACAGGTGTACGGGGCAAGTGCACCTGCAATGTTTGTTCCGATCGAACGTCCCAATCACTGCCCCTCCCCGTACACCTGAAGACGTAATCGGATCCGAGTTACGAAACGCCGTGTGCATCTTGTCTTTTTACGTCGGCCAAAGAACGAAAACCCAACACTCTTATCAGTTCAGAAGATAATTATCTTTGCGTGACGAATCGAATACATCAGTGATAATTTATCGATTTAATATTTTTTGCTTCTGACTTGTAATTGCTTGGTATATCTTTTTTGATATTATTTATTGCGTTGTATTTATGTAGTTTTAGTCTTCACTTGAAACGAAGTGTGGTTGTCGAGCGCTGTGTAGATTAAGTGAAATCGAATTTTGTTTTGTTTAAAGAAGAAAAATGATGTATCTGAAACATACGTTTCAGTTACTCTTACTGGCGATATTTTCTGTCGAGTGTTTATATTGCCCTTCTGATTGCAGGTAAGTCTGATTGAAGACAGATATATTCATATTGACAAAAGAATAAAATTATGTAGAAGATTTTACGTATTTTATCGGGCCTCACTTTGTTTCGAACGCTAATTATGTTTCTAAACGTTTTTAATCACTGAATTTGGCTATAAACGAAATTATCTACCGTTGTATAAATTGAATAGAAATCAATTCCGTGTTACTGCTATTGCAGTTAAAGTGGGAGTAGCTCTGCCCTTAGAAATATTTATTAACTGCCGAGCGGTACTCATAATATTTACGCTGTTGTAATTAATTAAATGTATAACGTTTATACGAAATGTTTTATTGAATGTTTTATGCAGGGTGGGTCAAAAGCATGTTTACAAACATGGTGTGTGTGTTCAAGGAGACGTGGTAAGTGTCTTCTTAAGAATCGTGATGGAAGCATGTGTGGACCAATGAGCATGTCGCCAACAATTCCTGACCAAACGTTAATTTAAAATATTCACTTTGATATAATGTCATTCATTGAAAGTTATTATTGGCTATTATTTCGAAAATGAATCATTTGCGACCCCATATTCATAGGAAGATTCTTTTTATTTTTGATTCTGGAACACGCACACAAAGTTTGAAAACATAATTTTGACTCAGCCTGTATTTAGAGGAACGCAATGAACAATTATTTGTATCTGCCCTGAAGTGTAAGGTAACTATTCGTACGAAATCGTGCAAAAGTCATTTCTAAGCAGTTTATTTTGCACTACAACAGACTCGTTAAAGATCTCGTGGGACCTTCACCAGCGTTGCTATTCCACTACTTAAAATAACATTTCGATAACGATAGTGGGAGAAAATGAGTACATAGTAGCATATAGTTATTTTATTAATACATAAGGAGTGTAGAACATGACTGTATATCATGCACAAGGATGCCGAATTGCACAGTAGTTGACAATAATTTTACATTTTAACATTTTAAGGATTTGCTATGGATTGTTGTATATTTTGTTTCGTAATATGACGTTGATAAGGTAGTTCTAGAAACTGTAACGTAGTGATTTTCAATACTCAAATGGCCGGAAGCAAGTCTGTAAGATAACACCGATGATGGTATGATGAGGACTGAACCGCATTTGTTGTAGAACAAAATAAATAGTGTAGGAAGGAAGTTGGTTTCTCAATATTTCGTGAAAATACCCACGTGACATGGAAGGTTGTCATATCTACTTTAGATCGTCTCTGTCAGTAGGAGATTTATGGGTTCAACAAATGGACATAAAGACAAGCACAAGAGTTTAGAACTTAACAATAAGATATTGTAGATGCGTCATATTGTGATTTATATAGTATTAAAATATATTTATATATATTTTAAAACTTAACGATAATTGAAGAAACGTCATGTAAAAATTGTGCTCGGATGTGAAATACATCGTATATTTCTAATCTAGTTGTTTGTTTTGGGTACGTACGTGCCAAGTTTTTGCTTTTATTCCCATTAATAGTGTAGACGAGGAAATGGTCAATACCACATTTGTCCAGACGAACTTTGCAAACAATTTTTGCGAACTATTAATTGGGCCCTGAGGAATCTTTGGTATATATAATAAGGGTACTTCTGCCGTCCGTGAGTGGGTTTCGAGAGCAATCTTATACTTCTGTCATGTTTACAGATGTGAAGACAGAGTGGTGAACTGTAGTGGATCTGGGCTGTCTGAATTACCATGCTCGGGATATGAAGAGAACACGGAGACTGTTGATGCGTCTGGTAACAGAATAGAAAATCTTAGAAACTACGTCTTTTTGGATCTTAATATCATTGGTCTGGAAGCATTGTATTTGAATTGCAATGTAATAGTGACAATTGAACCTGAAACGTTTGTCGGGCTAGGAAGGTTGAAAGTCTTGGATCTCTCAGAAAACAATATCACATTTATACACCCAGATACTTTCGTGTTTACCGACAATCTGGAAGAACTCTTACTGGCAAAGAATCCTTTTTTGAATCTGGAGGAAAATGAGTTTCGGATCGATACACTTACATTTATAGATTTAAGCTCTTGCGGTTTAAATCGGATTCCCACTGATTCCCTTCCAAATTCAACAGATGGTTCTCTACAAATAGATTTTCGCTACAATAATTTACTTTCCATCAGCGATGACTCAGTGGATGCTCAAAAATGTAATAATGAATGAAAAACCGGTGTTTGGAAGCTGTTACTTTTGTGACAGAATATAATAACATGAACTTGAAAGTGGCGTGTGGGCAGTCAAGGCTCCAAATGGAATGCAGCGGAAGACAACGAAGGTGATTTGCTTGGAATGTTACACTTTCATGCAATATCTACTTTAATTGGTAGCCTATAGATATATAAATATTTAAATGATTTCCTTTGTTGTTTTCATTATGCTGATTCTTTAAATATGATGTGGACCCTGGTAAAATTGTTTCACGAATAAAACTTTAAAATCCCATTACTGAGCATGTAGTTTATTATGTGGAATTTGAGGTTATCACGGCGTTGGCGGCGCTTTGTAACATGAATAGATGCCTGTTGGTGACTGTACATTGTTCTAAATATGTCGCTATTTTAAGATAGCGTCATTTTAATCTTTTTCTTGAAAAGAAACCACATTAGAAACTGACTTATTATCTTCTGAGTGCCTTATCAGACAAAACTCTTCTGCCACATCATTTGTCTGATTCTATAATCTTGTTCTAATCGTCTTAAAAGATTAAGCTTAAGTAAGATGTTTTTCTCTCAGTACATGTAAACAGGCCTGTAATTTATTCTCTAGTGACACGAAATGCACACAGAGTGTTAAAGAACGTTTTTGTTAGTGGTGCAGAGATACGAATGTCGCTAATCGTTTCAGTAGGCCTGCTTATGAATTAGTCACTTTGTTTCAGGCGAGTGGTTGAAGTTGGCTGTCTTCTGGGATGTTAACCGACGTTTCAGAGCCCCTTGCTGCCTCCAACATTCGCCCTGATGATGGAGGCAACAAGGACCTCTGAAACAGTGGCAAACTTCTGCTAGACTACAGAGCCCATAAGACAATCATCTAGATGTCAGTATGGGTCGTTTTTAATGTTGTCTTCCACTTTTCCATGAGGTGTGAGGTCATAGATGCATGCAACCAATTGAATCCTTTTCAGAGTCTGATTGTAATTTACAAAGGTCCGCCGCTTGACCTTCCCCTGAGATAGATGAAACCAATTCACGCTCTTGTGTTTTATTTCATTGCCCATTTGGTATGATATTTGATTATGTGTACCCAAAACACATGTAATAAAACAATTAAAGGAGTTGAAAGGAAATGCGTGGAACATTTCTGTGTCCGTAAATAAATTATTTAGAATCGTATGGTGGGTTTACACAGATTTCAAGTATTTCAGATTATCAGACGAAACAGGGATTGTCCGGCATAAGGCAAAGTGGTATTAATTTCTTTCAATATAATTTACCCTGTACGTTTATGCATCTCAGGTGGTCTCTTCCTTTGAAATTTTATACCAGATCGTCGTATGCAGTTCTCTGTACGATTTACAGCCGCCACATCCAATTTCATCCAATTTCATTTAGTGGTTTATTGAAGCATCGACTGGGTAGAAGGTCTAACGGATGGACGGACGGACAGACACGAGCAGCAAAGAACGCACAAGAAATGATAGCAAAGGAAGAACACGTCCTTCTAAAAATTTGAAGGTTTTCGACATAAGTCACAACCAGCTACAGGAACTACCAGCAGAAATACGAGGTGCGATCGGAACGTTTCCAGACTGTGTCAATAGAGGGCGAACCGGATGTAGTACGAGCTTCTGCCGCTAGGGGGTGCGGCCTACATTCATAGTGAATCAGTTTGCCAGCCGGCATCATCGAATTAGCATTTGTTTCTTAGTTACGGGCGTTTTGGTAGTGCATTACACCGACCCTCCTGCGATTTCGGAATGGCGGATTTTCATGAACAACGAGTGTGCATCAAATTTTGCCAAATACTCGCCAAAACGGCTATGGAAACCTATGAAATGCTAAAGCAAGCATTTGGGGAGTCCGCAATGGGTCGTGCACAAACTTTTGTGTGGCATTCACGTTTTAAAAATGGCCGAACCTCTGTCGATGATGACGAGCGTTCTGGACTACCATCTTCGAGCACAACGCCCGAAAATGTTAAGAAGATTCGGCAGGCCATTCACGAAGATCGACGTCGTACCATCAACGACTTGTGCGACATTGTTGGGATAGGCTATGGGACCTGTCAGCTGATTCTAAAGGAAGAACTCCACATGCGACGCATCATGACAACGCGCCAGCGCACACCGCCCTCAAAGTTCGGCAGTTTTTGGCCTCAGACACCATGGCCGTCATCCCGCACCCTCCTTATTCGCCGTGTGACTTCTTCCTCTTCCCAAAGATGAAAATTCAGCTAAAGGGAAGGAGATTTGAGATGATAGAAGAGATTCAGGCAGAATCGCAGATGGTGCTTGACAGGCTGACAAAGAAAGATTTCCAGGGATGCTTCCAGGCTTGGCAGCGGCGCTGGGATCGTTGTGTTCACTCCCAGGGGAACTACTTCGAGGGTGATGGATGAATTTAATACCTGAGATAAGTGTACGGGTTTTTATAGGCGCAGTCTTGAAACTTTCCGATCGCACCTCGTATTGATATTGTCTAGCCTTGAAAATGTGGACCTGAGGAAGAAGTTGAAAGTGCTGGGTGAGACGAAATATCCGTGTGAATCCTGTGAAAGATATTTTTATGCAGAAACATAAATTGAAGCTATGTGAGTAGTTGATAAATGCAGTTATATTATGTGGTCAGGGTCCCGCGCCGTAGTCGCGCGGGTTGAGGCATCATGCTTCGGACCGGCGATACGGAATGCGCGCTGGTTCGAGTCTCGGGGGAGAAGAAATTTTCTCATGAGCTTTCGACCGTGTAGGGGACCGGTGCCAACCCAGCATCGTGAGGAAATTGGGGAGCTACGATAAGTAGCGTAATCCGGTCAGGAAAGCTAGCAATGGCTGGGGGTTCGTCGTGCTGACCACACGTCACTCTGTATCTGGTTGGATGATCGTTCACCTCTGCTTAGGCATGTGAACTTGAGGCCAGAAGTCAAGCTAGTCGGCTTTGGCTCTCTGAAGCTGTTACGCCACGGATTTAATTTAATTTTGTGGTCAGGAGCAGTTCTTGTCAGATGTAAGTAGGAATTACAATAATCTAAATGTGATGACGGATAAATTATAAATGTTTCTTCTTGTTCATAGATATGCACCTCTGGGCAGGAAAATGAGAAAAGATTTTAAAGTTCAGTAATGTGAAAAAAAAATTAATTTACTGTGTGTTGATATAATTTTTATAAAAAAATTTATGACGTTACTTAGAGAAGGACCTTAAAGGAGGAATTCCATTTTCGTTCCAAAAGAACCTGGTTAAATGGCGATAAACCTAATATAGGCTAGGCCCACATATTGAAAGGCGTTCAAAATTGAACTCCAGATTTGGACATTCCGTAGTGTATTGCTTCTGTTAGTGTTGTATTTATTAAATCATGTTGGAACCATCAAATTTGTTTTAGGCATAGCAATTGTATAAAGAGGCCTTCCTGTTCTTTGCGTATTATATCTATCCATGGATTCTTTAGTGTTTTATATGAGTTATTTATGTTTTATGTAAATTATTTTCCTGTGTTTATAATAACGAGTTTAATGACGTTTATCTTCATTGTTTGGTGCACAGAATCGGAGGTTTCGAAGTCCATGGTATGGCATGAAATGTTCTGATCTGTTTTACTTCACTTACCTTCTCTAACTTAACTTAACACATTTCTTACCTTGTAGTTCTGCGTACATATGTTACACAAAGCACCAAATATTATTAATATTTGTAATATTACCACTAGTATAAATGAATAGAAAGTTGTTTATTTGTATGGCGTATATTCTCTAAATGAAGGCGTCCAAAAACATTTCATGGAACAGGATTTTACTTTCGTACTTTCTACTGAAAGTAAATAAGTTTCGTAATGAAATACATTTATTAGGATTATGAAGAAATATCTGGGCCATCGATATGTTGCTTCTGTGCAAAATTGAGACGTGCTATGCAGCTGAAAGTGATCGATTTAATGCGCCCTTATCAGAGCGAAGGGACCATGCAAAGCGTCTTTTGAGGCGTTGCCCGTCCATCCGTCCGTAGAGCTTTTGCTAGTTAGAAGAATGTCCTCAAAATATACATCAGGAAATAGGACAGTCTTAAGAGTGTGAACTGGTTGTACGGAGTGTCCTGCTGAAGACTCTTGTGGTGGTAAATTAAAACAAGGTTTATAATAAATTATTCTCGGGCTATCAGCCGTGTAAGTTGGCTTAATGAAGAAAACACCATCGTTTGGAGAACCATCTTCGCCCTCGTCCTCAGGCACGGCTGGTAGGCCGAGAAGAATTTATTTTGCTTAGTCGCCGTGAAAGCTTCAGATCATACAGAAGTCTGAAAAAAATATGAATCAAGTGAAATTTCATTCACTGGTTGGATAGACGAGTTGCAAAAATTTTCCTTCGTAACTTGGCCTTTTGTTGCAACGAATGCACTTGTCTTATTTTGTGCGTGGATTCTTCGCCTTCTTGATGAAGAGCCTAACATTTAATGTGGATTATAAAAGAAAATTGTGTTAATTTATTATCATTATTTCTTTATTATTATTTGCTGTTGCCAAGCACTCAAATAAATGAATTGAATTGAATTGAATTATTACAGGTGCAGTAATTTGTTTACGTAATCATTGTTGTTTTTGATTATTATAGATATTTACAGTAATTGAGATTTTAATGAAAACAATTTTTCATTCTCTGTTTACATAAGCTCTAAAGTTTGTACTGCAACTAAGGTAATTGCTGTGCAACGTAAGCGTTAGACTTAACACTTCAGTTGTGCTTTACATGCTCAAATATGTAATAATTATAACAAAAAGTAGTAATGGTTTTTATTATTATATGGTAATACTACTTATACTAAGAAAACAATTCGTTTTTGGTAACATTTATTCAAGCCTATTGACCTGAGAATTTATTCTTGAAAAATTATAGAACCACCTGAAAACGGTCTTATTATAGACCGAAACATGTAGTGAAAAGAATGGATAAAAAGGAAAGCAGGAATTGTCGTGTAAACGGATTTAAGTAATTAGCTTAATCACTACGCACTAGGATACTTTAAATTAAGACTGTGTGCTTTCTCTTACTTTCCCACGAGAAAACATTCTACGCGCCGTGGCATGTAAACCAACGTTCTTTACTTTTTATATTAGTTTTATTAAGCAAGAACAGTCCAGTATAATTATCATATAATAAATTTCTGATAATTGTTGTAATAAATACTTTTTTAAAAGTTTATTTAAATCTTACAATTATGTCCACTATACGTTGGGCATTTCGTTTTGTAAGGAACTCTATCTATTGGCGACTTTAAGAAATTTTAAATGAATTGTGACGTTCGTTACAGCGAAAGTTCGTAAACCGAGATTTGCCTGTATCACTGGGCCTGCAAATGGTGTCTAGTTTGAAGGATCGTTCCCGACGAGATTGTCACTTTCACAATCTGTATCTTGATACCGACTTGCATTAGGCAAAATTTCTCTATTGTTTTTGTTGCATTGTCTTAGAAGCAGTACAAGAAGAACAATGAATCCACACAACAGACCGCTAATTACATAAAGAGACGAATGTGTAGTGAAGTCAAGGTCATCCGGAGCTGTTGCTTCTGTAATATCTTCTGCCACGTTCATCGAAATTTCGGAAACATTTTGTGTTTTTAGATCACTTTTTGCTGTTGTTCTCGATAATTTTGATATATTTAGCCTGTGTTGTTCTTCAGTTGGTATTAACGGAGCTGATGTAAGCTTAATTACGCTACTTGCTGAATAATTTTCTGTTCCATTTGTTGTGACGAAACTTACGGTTACTTCTGACTTCACTGATGTTGTTTCATTTTGCTGGTTTATTTCTTTATCACCACAGTCGTTATTTATGTCGTATTTTGCATTGTCACATGAAGATTGTAATTCACATTTTGTATTAACTTTTTCGAGTAACTTTCTCATTTTATAAAACTTGACAGTCACATTTAAAGGGGTTTGCTGATATATTAACATACGCCAGTTTGTTCAGAATTCTACCAGAAGCATAACATCCTTTAGTCAGCTGTTGATCGGGTAATATTTCTGTAAATACACTGATATTCAGAGTTTTAAATTTGTTGTTATCCAATCTAATGTATTCAAGATTTGGCGCACACCAGAATGCATCGTTGGATATTTGGGCTAAATTACAGGAACTCAATTCTAAAGTCCTTAAATTTGGAGTTTCTATGAAGTGCCCGTTCGCTGGCAACTTTAACATTTTGTTATTTGAGAGACTGAGCCATGTTAAGTTCCTGGCATAACTAAACGTCGATGGGTGTAGAGTAGTAAGTTTGTTGTTTGATAAATCCAATTTACTTAGGTGAGTTAAACCTCTGAATGCAAGCACTTCAATTGAAGCAATTAAATTATGCGAGAAATTGAGAGAACGTACCTTCACCAGAAGACAGTTCCTAGCTAAGGTATTATTCTTTAACGCTGTGATGCTGTTGAATGAAGCATCTAGCGCTGTTGTGTGGACGTTGATGTCATGTTGAACTTCGTTTGGTGCTGCCCTTTTGGAGATGACAGAGATCTTCTTAGGTGATTCTGGTGCACTCTGACAGGTGAACGGCGTTGGGCACTTGACTGCGCTTGTGAATTCTTGTGTTACGATGAGCGTAAATATGAGATGTTTCTTGTAATTCGACATTTTCTGTTGAGCTCTGCAAAACCACACGAAATGTTCGTGGGGAGACTGATGTCACCTCATTTGAATGAGATGATCGAGAAACTAAGTGTTCTAAAGGCTTTACCTGTTATATGTATGATGCTCATATAATGATAAGATTGTATGATAAGGATGATGAAATGATGAAACGTGACATATCTTTAAAGAAAGTGAAGATTGTTCAGGAAAGTAGATTAAAGTTCAGCCGACCTGCTACACGGCACGTAGGTCGTTTGAGGGGGCGGTGTATCTCCTACTGATTCATGATCTCGGCACTAGATACGGGTGAGTGATCAGCATCACGCCTCGGCCGCGCTTTACCTCCGGAAAACAACACCGATATCCATTGAGTAGAAGGCTGGGTGGGCCCTAGAGCCGGTCTGGACCCAGAGGCTAGAGGAAAAATCCTCAGCCCCCGTCGGGGATGAAAACCATTGCTAGTCATTATTCCAACTCAATTATCCCGGCTCCCATGTTTAATGTGTTGATAAATTCATTAATTGCACAGAGAGAAATATCGTTAAATAAATATAGCTTACATAAAAGCCTTTTCTGTGTTTGGTGCTATACCAGGAAAACTTGTAGAGCTCATTCCAAAATTGGGTGTAACGGATAGAAATTTTGAAAAAGTTGCGATGCTTATAGAGCACTAAAAAGATCAACGTTAAAAAATATGGATATGCTGTATGATTTTGTTAATTTCATAACCGGAAGGTTTTTGGCTGTGTTATGTGTTTAAGTGTAAGAATGTAGCTGTCAAAGTCAAAACAAATCTTAAAACTGTCTTAGGATTTAATGAAAATATTCCGAATGAAAATTAATTATAGTGTCATGTTTGGAGAAAATAATGTCGTACAATATTAAGAACGAATGAATTATTGAAGTTTTAAGTTTGAAGATTGCTGTCTTGTGGTTTTTTGCGCCGTATAGTCTTTTGGGACTTTACCGACGTTTCAGATGTCCTTGCTGCCTCCATCTTCAGGCGAGGACATATTTCTCCCGCATCATGACCACGGGCCCTGGTATGTCCGAGTTCCACCGGCCGGACTCCGACCTTAGATCCTTCAATTTCAAATTTCTGTCGACGATTACGTTACTATTCGTTACTTCCTGTTATACAATGTAAAATTACAGGCGGTGATCAATATTTATTCGTGGCAAAACTTTATTTTTTGTCATGATTCTTTTTATAAGGAATTAAAGGAATGTCTGTTAGGGTTAAAAGTTATGGAAGATTTCGTGGTATACCACCAAGTGTAGAATCGGCTTTCAGAATTACCGACATTTCACAGGTGCTTGCTGCCTCCACCATCAGTTCCATGAGTAATCGATCTGTTGCCACTGAAACGTTCGTGAACATTTAGACGTTTACAGTGGGCAACAATTCAGAATTGGATTTTGTAGGGTTCAGACGATGGTGTGATACAGCAGGATTTTTTTTGTTTTTGGACTTTATCCATCGTCGAACAGTAAAATGGTCACGACGTTTCGAAAACGGATCCGGTTTTGCGAAACGTCGTGTGCATTTTAACCTTGGACGACGGTCAAAATACATGAAGGGAACAAACCGGTCAATCCAGAAGACAAGTTTATCTGTTTTTATCCAACTACGTTATCTTAAAGAATTGATAAGGTTCCGTGGTAATTTAAGGATTTAATCTTTTTGCTCTTTGTCTGTTTTTCAAGATATTTACTTATATCTTAATTGCGTTGTGAATACACTTTTACTGTGCATCTAGAATTGATGTTTGGTTGATGAACGCTGTGTAGACTGATTGAAATCTAATTTTGATTTGTTTAGAAAATCCAAATAATGTACCTGAAACATAATTTTGAGTTACTCTTACTGTATATTCTTTACCGAGTGTTTATGTTGCCCTTCTGATTGCAGATGAGTCTGATTTATGACAGATATACTCACATTGACAAGAGAATAAAGTCCTGTTTGCAGATTTCACGTATTTTATGAGGCCTCACTTTCTTTCAAACGGTATTTATGTTTCTAAAATTTATTATCAGTGAATTTGGTTTTGAACGAAATTTTCTATATATAAAATAAAAATCAATTCCATGTTACAGTTATTTCAGTTAAAGTTTGAGTAGCTCCGCCATTATAAACCTTTATTAACTGCGAAAGCGTACTCATAAAATTAACGTTGTAATAATTATTTAGGTGTATAACGTTCACACGAATTGTCTTATTGTGTGGTTTGTACTCAGAGGAATGCAATGTAGAAATATTTATATCTGCACTTAAGACTAACGTATCCATTCGTATGAAATCATACAAAACTCAGTTCTGCGCGGGTATTTTTCTTATACAACAGATTCCTTAAAGTCCTCGTGGGATCATCATACATGGAGCTGGATTTTACTTTTGAAGTTTCTACTTTAATGAAGAAAACACCAACGTTTCGAGAACCATCTTCGTCCTCGTCCTCAGGTACGGCTGGTAGGCCGTGAAGAATTTATTGGCGTGAAATCTTCAGGTCATATAAAACACGCTTTGTGAGTAGAAAATGTGGGTGAAGTGAAATATTTATTCATTGATTTGATGGAACACTTGCAAAAATATTTCCTTCGTAACTAGGTCTTTTTTTGGAATGTTTGCACGTTTCTTATTTTATATGTGGAATTTTCAGGAAATTTATAGCCGTTCTTGGTGAAACATACACAACAGTTTGCTAATTTAGTTTCGGCAGTGATTTCTCTTGGCGAACGCTCAAATCGTGAATCACTATCAACTTGTTCTTCGGTCAGTATGTGGTGTCTATTTTCAAATACCAAACTGGTATTTTTGAATGTGGATTTTTTCTGCGTCGTAGCGCCGTGGTTTACTGATTTGCCGGAGGTCCTCCTTCTTCAAGGATGGACTGACGGTCGGACACGAAAAACAAAGAAAGCACAAGAAAGAATACTAAAGCTGTCCCGCTATATAACTTGTCGGTGCTTGAGGTGGAGTTAGTATTACTCCTGTTGATCTTGCCACAAGATTGGCGTAGGTGATTAGCGTCAGTCTCCAGCTGCGCTTAACCCCCGGGAAAGGACCCCCCATTGGATAAGATGGGGGTGTGCCACATATCTGCTCTGGACGCAGAGGCTAGAGGAAATATCCTAACCATAAAAATGGATACGTAAAGAAATCTTCACACTACATTGCTGTCTTCAGGGATGTTTCACCCTGTGGTAGGATAGAAATTGATGGACTTCTCAGAGGAGCTTAGTTCCTCCATCATCAGATGGAATCACATGGCAAAATTAGAAGTAACTTTGCTGCAGGTTAAAAACTGTGGTTTCAGCGAACCCTCTTCTGTCAGGAAGACGTAACTGTCTATGTCGTTAGCTTGGACCTCGAAGTGCTGCTTATCAGTGGGACTGCAAATGGTGTCCAGTTTGAAGGAACGTTCCCAACATACTCATAATGACCGAGACCGTCACTTTCACAATCTGTATCTCGATACCGACTTGCAGTAAGCAAAATTTCTCTATTGTTTTTTCTGTATTTTCTTCGAAGCAGTACAAGAAGAACAACACTTAGGGCAATGAATGCACACAACAGACCGCTAATTACATAAAGAGACAAATGTGTAGGGAAGTCCAGGTCATCCGGAGCTGTTGGTTTTGTAATATCTTCTGCCACGTTCATCGAAATTTCGGAAACATTTTGTGTTTTTGGTTCACATTTTGCTGTAGTTCCATTTGTTGTGACGACACTTACGGTTACTTCTGACTTCACTGATGTTGTTTCATTTTGCTGGTTTATTTCTTTATCACCACAGTCGTCACTTACGCCATATTTTGCATTGTCACATGAAGATTGTAATTCAAAATTTATATTAACTTTTTCGAGTAACTTTCTCATTTTATAAAACTGACAGTCACATTTAAAGGGGTTTGCTGATATATTAACATACGCCAGTTTATTGAGAGTTGTAGTAGAAGCATAACATCCTTTAGTCAGCTGTTGATCGGGTAATATTTCTGTAAATACACTGATATTCAGAGTCTTAAATTTGTTGTTATCCAGTCTAATGTATTCAAGATTTGGCGCACACCAGAATGCATCGTTGGATATTTGGGCTAAATTACAGGAACTCAATTCTAAAGTCCTTAAATTTGGAGTTTCTATGAAGTGCCCGTTCGCTGGTAACTTTAACATTTTGTTATTTGAGAGACTGAGCCATGTTAAGTTCCTGGCATAACTAAACGTCGATGAGTGTAGAGTAGTAAGTTTGTTGTTTGATAAATCCAATTCATTTAGGTGAGTTAAACCTCTGAATGCAAGTACTTCAATTGAAGCAATTAAATTATGCGACAAATTGAGAGAACGTACCTTCGCCAATATATAGTTCTTAGCTAACGTGTTGTTCTTTAACGCTGTGATGCTGTTGAATGAAGCATCTAGCGCTCTTGTGTGGACGTTGATGTCAGGTTGAATTTCGTTTGGTGCTGCCCTTTTAGAGATGACAGAGATCTTCTTAGGTGATTCTGGTGCACTCTGACAGGTGAACGGCGTTGGGCACTTGACTGCGCTTGTGAATTCTTGTGTTACGATGAGCGTAAATATGAGATGTTTCTTGTAATTCGACATTTTCTGTTGAGCTCTGCAAAACCACACGAAATGTTCATGGGGAGACTGATGCCACTTCATTTGAATGAGATGATCGAGAAACTAAGTGGTCTAAAGGCTTTACCTGTTATATGTATGATGCTCATATAATGATAAGATTGTATGATAAGGATGATGAAATGATGAAACGTGACATATCTTTAAAGAAAGTGAAGATTGTTCAGGAATGTAGAGTAAAGTTCAGCCGTCCTGGTACACGACACGTAGGTCGTTTGAGGGGGCGGTGTATCTCCTACTGATTCATGATCTCGGTGAGTGATCAGCATCACGCCTCGGCCACGCTTAACCCCCGGGAAACGACGCCGATACCCATTGAGTAGAAGGCAGGGTGGGCCCTAGAGCCGGTCTGGACACAGGCTAGAGGAAAAATCCTCTGTCCCCGTCGGGGAGCGAACCCATAGCTAGTCACTATTCCAACTGAACTATCCCGGCTGCCATGTTTAATGTGTTGATAAATTCATTAATTTCACAGAGATAAATATCGTTAAATAAATATAGCTTACATAAAATCCTATTCTGTGCTTGGTGCTATACCAGGAAAACTTGTAGAGCTCATTCCAAAATTGGATGTAACGGATCGTAATTTTGAAAAAGTGCGATGCTTATAGAGAACTAAAAAGATCAACGTTAAAAAATATGAACATGTTCTATGATTCTGTTAAGTTCATAACCGGAAGGTTTGCGGCTGTGTTATATATGTTTAAGTGTAAGAATATAGGTGTCAAAAACAGAACAAATCTTAAAACTATCTTGGAATTTGATGAAGTCATCCCGAATGACATTTGCTATAGTCTCATGTTTGGAGTGAAAAATGACATTCAATGCTAAGAACGAATGAATTATTGAAGAATTTTAAGTCTTGCTGTCTTGTGGGTTGTTGCGCCGTATAGTCTAGTGGGAGTTTACTGACGTTTCAAAGGCGCTTGCTTCCTCATGAGTCATCGATCTGTTGCCCCTGAAACGTCCGTGAACATTTAGAAGATTACAGTGGGCAACAATTTAGAACTGGATTCTGCAGGTTTCTGACGATAGTGTGATACAGTAGGGTTTGTTGGGGTTTTGGACTTTTTCCATCGTCCAACGTTAAAATGTGCACGACGTTTCGGTAACCGTATCCGTTTTCGTCTTTCGGTGTATGGGTCGGTGGCTCCTAATCTGTTGGGTGCGAACGAAATTCTCAATCACTGCCCCTGCCCATAAACCTGATGACGAAATCGGATACGGTTTGCGAAACGTCGTGTGCATTTTAACCTTGGACGGCGGCCAAAGTACAAGAACCCAACAGACGTGCGATCCAGAAGTCAAGTGTCTCTGGTAAATCCAACTACGCTGTTATTTTAAGGAATTGATAACATCCGTGATAATATATCTACTTAATCTTGTTTGCTTTGTAAGTGTTTTTTTGCATATTTTTATATCTTATTTGCGTTGTGAAAACAATTTTACTGTCTATCTAGAAACAAAATGTGGTTGTCGAACGCTGTTTAGACAAGGTTAAATCGAATTTTAATTTGTTTAGAGAGATGTACCTGAAACATACATTTCAGTTACTCTTACTGGCTATATTTTCTACCGAGTTTCCCTTCTGATTGCAGATGAGTCTGATTTATGACAGATGTACTCACATTGACAAAAGAATAAAATTCTGTTTGCAGATTTCACGTATTTTATGAGGCCTCATTTTATTTCAAACGCTATTTATGTTTCTAAAATTTTATATCAGTGAATTTGGTGGCGAACGAAATTTTCTACCGTTATATTCATAGAACAGAAATCAATTCCGTGTTACCGCTATCGCAGTTAAAGTGGGAGTTGCTCCGCCCTTAGAAACATTTATTAACTGCGAAACCGTACTCATAATATTTACGCTGTTGTAATTAATTAAATGTATAACGTTTATACGTTTTTTGAATGTTTTATACAGGCTGAGTCAAAAGCATGTTTACAAACATGGTGTGCGTGTTCCTGGATCAAAAATAAGAAAAAATGTTCATATGGACATGTGGTCGCAAATGCACTTTTTTTCAAAATAATAGCCCAAAATAATTTTCAATGTACGCCTTTACTGCCAAGTGTAAGGACAGGAATATTTCTTTATAACAGATGCTCACAAAGGCTGCTCCTCCTTTCTTCACACATGCCCGAGCACGACGTACACAAGACTGACGGATTCGTTCGTACACACCTGAGTTTCCTCGAATCATCTGGCATGCTTTCTGCACACGTTCCCAGAGGTCGTCTTCATTGTTTATGGGTGTTGCATAAACGACGAACTTCAAGTAACCCCACAGATAAAAGTCCAATGGAGTCAGGTCCGGTGACCTCGGAGGCCATGCTACTGGGCCTCCACGTCCATTCCATCGCTGAGGGTACTGTTTATTCAGATGATCTCTGACGCGATGGGAGAAGTGTGCTGGGGCTCTGTCGTGCATAAACCACTTTTGTCTTCTTGTATTCAAGGAGACGTGGCAAGTGTCTTCTTAAGTAGCGCCGATATGAAGGTCCTCTTAGACGTGATGGAAGCATGTGTGGACCAATAAGCATGTCGCCAACAATAAATGTTTGCTAGAAGCTGGATTCGCTTTGATATAAAGTGAATTCATTGAAAGTTATTTTTGTCTATTATTTCGAAAATGAAACATTTGCGACCCCATATTCATAGGAATATTTTTTTCTTATTTTTGATTCTGGAACACGCACACAAAGTTTGAAAACATAATTTTGATTCACCCTGTATTTAGAGGAACGCAATGAAAAATTATTTATATCTGCCCTGAAATGTAAGGTAACTATTCGTACTAAATCGTGCAAAAGTCATTTCTAAGCAGTTTATGTTGCACTACAACAGACTCGTTAAAGATCTCGTGGGACCTTCATCAGCGTTGCCATTCCACTACTTAGAATTAGATCTCGATATCGATAGTGGGAGAAAATCAGTACATAGCAACACATAGTTATTTTAGTAATACATAAGGAGTGTAGAACACGACTGTATATCATGCACAAGGATGCCGAATTACATTGCAGTTACAATAACATTATATTTTAACATTTTAAGGATTTGCTATGGATTGTTGGTTATTTTGGTTTCATAATATGACATTGATAAGGTAGTTTTAGAACTGTAACATAGTGATTTTAAATACTCAAATGGCCGGAAGTTAGTCGGTATGATAACACTGATGAAGGTCTCATGAGGTCTGAAACGCATCTGTTGTAGAACAAATAAATAGTGTAGGAAGGAAGTTGGTTTCTCAAGATTTCGTGAAAATACCCACGTGACATGGAAGGTTGTCATATCTACTTTTGATCGTCTCTGTCAGTAGGAGATTTATGGGGTCATCAAATGAACATAAAGACAAGCACAGGAGTTTAGAACTTAACAATAATTGAAGAAACGTCATGTAAAAATTGTGCTCGGATGTGAAATGCATGGTATATTTCTAATCTAGTTGTTTGTTTTGGGTACATACATGCCAAGTTTTGCTTTTATTCCCATTAATAGTTGTAGACGAGGAAATGGTGAAAACCACATTTGCCCAGACGAACTTTGCAATCAATTTTTGCGAACTATTAATTGGGCCCTGAGGAATCTTTTGTGTATATAATAAGGGTACTTCTACCGTCCGTGAGTGGGTTACGAGAGCAATATTAGCATCCTGTCGTGTTTTCAGATGTGAAGACAAAGACAGAGTGGTTAACTGCTCTGGATCTGGGCTGTCTGAACTACCACGCTCGGGATACGACAGACACACGAAGACTATTGATGCGTCTGGTAACAGAATAGAAAGTCTTAGAAACTCCACTATTTTGTATCTTGAGATCACAGGTCTGGAAGCATTGTATTTGAATTGCAATGTAATAGTGACAATTGAACATGGAACGTTTGTCGGGCAAGGAATGTTTAAAGTCTTGGATCTCTGAGAAAACAATATCACATCTGTACACCCAGAAACTTTCGTGTTTACCGACAATCTGGAAGAACTCTTACTGGCAAAGAATCCTTTTTTGAATCTGGGGGGAAAGGAGTTTCGGATCAGTACACTTACATTTATAGATTTAAGTTCTTGCGGTTTAAATCGCTTTCCCATTAATTCACTTCCAAATTCAACAGATAGTTCTCTACGAATAGATTTTCGCTACAATAGCTTACTTTCCATCAGCGATGACTCACCGTAAGCCCTTAAATGTAATAATGAACGAAAAACTAGTGTTTGGAAGCTGTTACGTTTGTGACGTAAATTTGACAGCGGCGTGTGGGCAGTCAAAGGCGCCAGAAGGAATGTAGTGAATGACAACGAAGGTGATTTGCTTGGAATGTTACACTTTCATGCAATATTTACTTTAATTGGTAGCCTATTGAAACATAAATATTTTAATAATTTCCTTTGTTTTTTTTATTATGCTGATTCTTTAAATACGAGCTGGTTCTTGTAAAATTGGGCCACGAATAAAACTTGAAAATCCCTCTACTGAATATATAATTAATTATGTGAAATTTTGAGGTTATCACGGCGTTGGCGGCGCTTTGTCGTGTGAATAGATGCCTGATGATGTGCACATTGTTCTAAATATGACGCTATTTTAAGTTAGGAAATTTAAATCCTTTCCTTAAACAAAAGTTAGGGGAGCCCATGGCAGAACGGGGAACTTAATCTTCGGAGGCATGTGGAAGGGACAATAATAAAGATAAACACATGGAGAAACCTTGTGTGGATTTTTTGTCTATTTGAGATTTATAATGATTTATTAGTTTAGTTCTAAGAGTTACAGTTTTTTTAAAAAATATCAATTTCTTTACAAGAAAGTTACTTGCCCCATTTTGCACCGTAACCAGGGCAAGACGGAGTTTGGTTAATATATGTTTGAAAAAATTGTAAGAAGACACAGATTATCTAATAATTATGACGTAGGATATAAAAGTGACTATGAACACCTGCACATGAGTTTTGGGCCCATTTCAAGCAAGGCGAACAACGGATCCACCCTTCAATAGACTGCGAATAGACATCGCCACTTTTTCAAATTAGGTTTGTCCCACCAAAAATGACATCATGAAAATAAATAAAAATATTGTGTTGAAGACTTTCAAGAAAACACCTTCAATAAAATGGATATGAATAATGAATAGATCATTCAACGAAGTGGATACGAATAATGAATAGATCTTACCTTCACTGTAAGTTGAGAAAAAATTGTAAAATGTAGGAGCAAAATCCACCATGGGTGATTATTTCAAAAATTCTAACCACAAAATGGCGCTGACTGACATGACATGACCCTGTGCTGTATGTTAATGGTATTTCACCCGATCCCGTTAGATCGCAACACATTGCAGACGAAATAAAGCCGATACCCTGTTCTTCCCCGTGGCCCCGATCTGCATTATAAAGGGATATATTATCTTCTGTGTCCCTTATCAGACAGATCAACTCTTTTCCTAGTTTATTTGCTTGTAGTCTCGTTTTTATCTTCTCAAACGGTTAAACGTAAGTAAAATTTTGTTGTCTCAGTTCGTATAAACAGGCATGTAATTTATTCGCTAGTGACACGAAATGAACACAGAATCTTCAAGAACGTTTTTGTTAGTGACGTAAATATGCGAATGCTACTAATCGTTTCAGTAAGCCTGCTTGTGCATTAGCCACTGTTTTAGGCGAGTTTATGAAGGTTCTGGCCTTATGTGACGATTGTAATTGTCATAACAATAACGGAGTTGCTGTATGATTTGAGGTTTTCACAGCGGTGCATATGAAGATTTCTGTCTTCTGGGTTTTTGTGCTGTGATCGCCCTGATGACGGAGGCAGTATGACCTCTGAAACGTTGGTTAACATCGACCAGACTACACAGCGCAACAACCCAGAAGACAGAAATCTTCATACTCATCGCCCTGATGACGGTGGCAGTAGGACCTCTGAAACGTTGGTAAACATCGACCACACTACACAGCGAAACAACCCAGAAGACAGAAATCTTCATACTCATCGCCCTGATGACGGTGGCAGTATGACCTCTGAAACGTTGGTTAACATCGACCAGACTACACAGCGCAACAACCCAGAAGACAGAAATCTTCAAAGGAGTTTCTATTTTCGTCATAAACATACTTGCCTGGAATAACTTCAATTGCTGGACTTCACAAAACCATGCAAAAAGCATTCATGTAGAGCCTACAGACGTTTGAGCTGGTTGTAAACGGACTTCGGCTAATCAGTCTTCTTCCTGGTTATCAGTATGTTTAATAAGGTACCATTCAGTAAAAAAAGACACATATTCCTTATATCGAATGATTTTATGTGAAGAATGTTCAAATAAATGTAATCAGAGGTTGTTATGATAGCGGTATCTCACGGCGAAGATAATAACTGGAGAGAATTACGAAACGAAGAAATAACAGTGCACGAATGAGTTTAATCATAGTTCGAAATGGTGCGCGTGGTGATTGTTTATTTGTTTGTGTTCTTATGCTTGACAGTAAAACAGGCGAGGACAGAATACTGCCCCAGTAATTGTACGTGTCTAAGTAAGTCAGGGGCAGAATGTAAGGATCTGTTAATTGATGGAATAATACCAGAAGAGGAGAAAATTAAAACTAATCTAACGAAACTCCACTTCTCTGGAAATAAAATTGGTTTATTAAATGGTTCAATCTTCTCAAAATGGAGTAAATATTACCCGCAGTTTATTAATCTTTCTGGCAATAACATTGTTGAAATCAAAAAATTTGCTTTCAGCGAATTTTCAGAACTTGAGGATTTGGATTTGTCAAGAAATAACATATATGTTATTGATTCAACAGCATTTAGTACTAACCCGAAACTGGTATCTTTGTGGTTGACAAATAACAGTTTAACAGAAATCCATAATTCCATCTTCAGCAACTTAGAAAATCTACGGAACTTGAATTTATCTAACAACATTATTTCTTCAATCGAGCCAGAAACATTTCATAACAATGATATTCTTGAATCTCTGTGTTTGGCGAACAACAGATTAACAATAATAGATCCAGACACATTTCAGAAACAGTCTAATCTTTCATGTCTTGATCTGTCAGGAAACAAAATTCGGCAAATTGAAGGAAGAATATTTTATAACAACACGAAACTTAAATCACTTTTGTTAGCTAACAACGAAATATATTCTTTTAATTTTAAAGAATATCTTCCTTTAAGCATTACGCATCATATCTCAGTTAAATACTTTGAACTGGAACTCTTGGATTTGAGCGGTAATTGTTTATCAGCTCTGGATGACACGTCAGTGAATTTGTTGCGAAATTCTAAAGCCTTTGTTGATCTTACAGACAATCCTTTGTTTTGTGACTGCTCCTCATCAGAGAGTGTGTATCAAATATTACGTGATAACATTAAGTTAAACTGTGATACTCCAGAGCATTTAAAAGGAAAGATATGCCCGGATTTGAAGGATCCTTGTCATAGTGTTACGTCTACTTCAGAAACTGTTAGTAGCTCGACAGAAGATGGCGAAAATGGAAAAATTGAAAACATGACTAGATCAGGACCTCTTCTGAGAGAAAATGTTGTTATTTTTGGAATTTATGCATCCACAATTTGCGCGGCAATTATCGTGGTTCTTATTATTACACGCGCTGTTGGTAAACCTGAACCAGATGAGTTTTGGTGGGAGGATAAAGTGGCTAAGAGGAATTCTTAATTGATACCGTTTTAAGACCTTTTATTTCACTTTTCTGTAAAGCGTTTGTTTGTTCGTTACGAGGTGTGAATGACAGATGTTTTTAGCAGCAGATTCAATACTGCTAATTAATGTATATTGATTGACATGACTGCATGATACAACAGCTGTGTGTCGAGTGGTCTAGTTTATTTTGTGATTAAAGTAACTGTTTAATTGTTAGCATCTCTTTTTTATGGCAGTTTACAAGGAGAAAATAAATTTGGTTATACCGTTCAGCAATATTTTTATAAGATGAGAAACTGTTGGAAATAGCATTCACTGGTGATGCGACCTTAATATTCCGCTACATCCAGAAATTAATTACTGACGTCTTTTCAGTGGATATTCTGAGACTGAAGAAAGCGCAAATTTCAAAATCAAATATGAAAGTAGTTTTAAAAACGGAATTGCCCATCACAACATTTTCCTTGAAAACTGTCAGTAAAAAATCTTTTAAACAACAAACTATTACTTGAAGAAAAGAGGAATTCTGACAACTTGGAGTGTTGTATCCCACGACTTTCTGTCACCGAAGAAGGCTGTCTTCTGGAATGTTGCGCCGTGTATATTGTGCGACGTTTTATACTTGCCTGTTGTCCCCATTATTAGGGCGACTTATCACCCTGGATTCGGAAGAGGCAGCAACCACCTCGGAAGCGACGCTGAATTTCTAAGAGACCATGGCGTAACGTCCCAGAAGACAGGTATCTTCATACTCCCCGCCGTGAGAACCTGAAGTCTCACTTCTCTTACCTTGTTTGACGAAAAATAGTTATCCGAATTTATAAAACATGTCTTGTTGGCGCGACAGTATTTTGTTTTGACATGTTCAGTTCAATGAAGAACGTTCAATCAGAAGCTAGAACGCGTCTTACTTATGAACATACGAATCGGAAAAAAAAACCCTGAGAATGAAAGATCACTTCAGTAAAAGCAATGTCAAATATACTCCGAATGATTTTATCATAGAATATTATTGTGAACTTGTTTGTAATGGTAAGTTAGGAGCGGCCCGTGAGGCGATTAGCGAGGGTGATGCGGCCCTATGTCTGCAAAAGGTTGGGAACTCTACGTCAGAAATAATAGTGTTTATGTCTTTGCGTATTAGGTCTTCCAAAACACTTTTAAACGAATAGACGGACTGCCGTGAACTTTATGAACATCGTGCAGTTAGATTCTCACCACCTCCACGGTATCAATTCTCAATCATCAATTATGACATGGTAATTGTACCAGCTGTTAAGAAAACCGACAGAAATGTAAAGCTGTGTGGGAAAATTATGTTGAAGAGCTCTATGACACGGCCATTCGACCGGATGAGATGGAGATGGAATTGGAGCCAGAAGAAGAAGTAGAGGAGGACGACAAAGGTCCAGAGATACTGAAGAGCGATGTAGAGAGGGCCATAAAGGATATGAGAAGAAGAAAAGCTATGGGAGATGATGAAATCCCATCGGACTTATTGAAAGAACTGGAGAGAAAGGAGTGAAGGTTCTTACTAGACTCGCTAACAAGATATACACCTCCGGTGAGTGGCCCAAGACTTTCTGGAAGTAACAATGATTCCATTACAGAAGAAAAAGAATTTTAAGAAGTGCGGCGATTACAGGACCATCAGCCTAAATTCACATGCGGCGAAGATAATGACTAGAATACTGACTAAAAGACTAGAAAAGAAGATAGAGGAAGTGATGGGAGACGACCAATTTGGATTCAGGAGAGGAAGAGGAACCAGAGATGCCATCGGAGTTATGAGAATAATTTCAAAGAGAGTTCTCGATGTCAAGGAAGAAGTATGTGCCTGCTTCATCGACTGGAAGAAGGCTTTCGATCGAGTAAAATGGAAGAAATTAATGAGGATCCTACAGAGAATTGGAATTGTTTGGAGAGATAGAAGACTAATCGAAAACCTGTACATGCAGCAAAAAGTCAAAGTGAGACTGGACTCAGGAGACACCAACAGCATTGAGATAGGTGGAGGTGTAAGACAGTGATGCTGCTTATCACCAATTCTTTTTAACCTGTACGGGGAATGGCTTGCCAAGGAAGCTCTGGAGGGAACAGGAGACTTCAAAATTGGAGGAAGAGTGATAACGACTGTAAAGTATGCAGACGACTTAGTAGTATTGTCGAAGGAAGAGGAGGAATTACAGAACATGATGGACAAGTTAGTGGAAACAGGTAGAGAGTATGGAATGGAAATCAACATTGAAAAATCAAAGGTAATGAGGATAGCACCGAGAGCAGAACCATTGAACGTTGTAATTGGAAACCAACAGCTGGAGAATGTGGAGCACTTCGAGTACTTGGAAAGCATAATCACGACGGTCGCTCTATGCACCAAGGAGGTAAAAGCAAGGATAGCCATGGCCAAGGCAGCTTTCGTCAAGAAGAGGATACTTCTCACTAGCAAGTTGGGCTTGGAGATGAAGAAGAAACTAGTGAAGTGTTACGTATGGAGTGTCGCGCTGTATGGAGCAGAGACTTGGACACTCAGGAAGAAGGAACAGAAATACCTGGAGAGTTTTGAAATGTGGTGTTGGAGAAGATCAGGTGGACGGATCGAGTGACCAACGAAGAAGTATTGAGGAGAGTCAACGAGCAAAGAAACATTCTGCAGGCGATTACACGAAGGAAAGCTAACTGGCTGGGACATATTATGAGAAGGAATGGATTACTGAGTGATATCACCGAAGGCCAGGTTGAAGGAAAGAGAGGACTAGGAAGAAGATTGATACAGCTAACCGACGATCTTAAACAAGGAAAGAAGATGACGTTCCAGGAATTAAAACGAGACGCCGAGAAAAGGGAAAACTGGAGAGCTCTGTTTGGGCAGAGCAATGGACCTGTCGTAAGACAGAACACTAAATAATAATAATAATAATAATTGACATTAGTTAACGTTTTTTATTGCTTTATTTTTGTAGAATATGAAATATGAACAGAGCTTCAATACCCTACATCGAGTGGCGTTGGTGTTGGTTCAACCTTACAGGCTTCCAACGTATCGACCTGTAAAAGAGAGATGGGGCATATTAATGTGTGATGGACAACATTTTCATGCAGAGTTCCACGAAAATATGTCGTTTAATTTGTATAATTTATCTTGTTTGAATCAGGAAGGTCGCTGGTCGTACGACTATTTTGTTCTTAAAATCTGTTTGGTGTGTTATGTAAATGAACTCATAGTAAAGGAAACGTCTGTACCATTACATAAATTTACTTTGCCCTTAATAATTCCAGCAAGAAGGATACTCAAAAGACAAAGCTGTTGTGGTTTTCTGATGAGTTTACTCCCTTCAGTGGTTCAGTGGGGTTTGTCTGAGTATTGCCTCAGAGTCTGTGTATTGCAGGCTTGGTTTTAAAGATTTATTGTGTGGTACTGACGATAATTTTCTGCAGTGTTACGCGAAGACAGTACTTTATATAGTGCATATGATACACACCAGAGTCGTAATACCAGTACTTCTGAAGATTGGTATATTTATTGCAGTTTAAAATCGTAATTTGAAACTTGTTTGGATTTAGTACAAATGTTCTTTCTTGAAAGTTGGTAACCTTGTTGTACAGAAACCTGAAGTAGGAGAAGTGTTTAAATAAGATAATACTTGGCACATTGATCTTATTTGCTATCGTTCGGTATAGTCTGCTTTTCCTGTATTAGGAACAAGCTTGTTTGTTCAAAAGTGCAATAACTCTTATCGTTCCAAGTAAAGATATCGATTTTTTAGTATGAAAATTGTGTTCTGTTATAATATTTAACATGTCATGAACTGATTTGATGTGACATAACCTAACTTTCCTCCTTGTTACCTTCTTCCTGGTTGTTCACTGTTTCGTTTCTGACACCAAGATGTTCGCCAAGAAACAACAACAACAACAACACCAAAATGCAGGTCTCTGGAAACTTCCCACAATGCAATTCACCTATCGTTGATGTTGAAACGAATGTCTGGTTCTCCTAGTAGAATCAGTATAAACACTCTTCGAACGAATTAAAGCGAGCCACCTCTGCCGTGTGACCTGGGGCTTGGACGATCCCTGAACTACCTTTATATTCAGTTTAATTTTTACACCGTATCTCCACAATTATTTTTTAATCAAACATTAGTTGATATCGTTTTTTATGTTTACAGTCTTTCAAAACGCTTTCTTCCTCCGCATTTTTGGTACTTAGTGGGTTCGGTTGAGTTGTATCTGTTCAATTTTGTTTTGACTAAGGAGATTCTTGGATTTTAAGTTTTCACGACGGTGAGTCTGAAGATTTCTGTCTTCTGGGTTGTTGTACCGTGTAGTCTGGTAGATGTCCACCAACGTGTCATGGATCATGCTGCCTCCATCGTCAGGGCGATGATGGAGGCAGCAAGGACCTCTGAAACGTCGGTAATCTTTCACCAGACTTTATGAATCTACAACCCAGAAGAGAGCCATATTGATATCACTTTTGTGAAAGTTTTATTTTAATGTATACACGATTTTATTTAAACACATGTCCGAAAAAACAAATTGTTGTGACATTACCATGTCATATACTGGTAAAGGATGATGATTTATTTTACCTTTGGTTGTTCTTTTGAAAAAGTTTGATGTCTTTGGAGTGGAATGAAACGTATTCCAAATTGAACTTAACAAAAGTGACAGAGTTGTGCGATTTTTTACACTTAGCCTACTGAATTTTGTGGGTGCTTCTCCAAACATCGCTCTCATGATTTCATGTTTAGTCCACTCGGAATGAGTACACTGTCGATCTTAGGTGATGGTTGAGACTGTTTCGCAGCAAGAGGAACACAAATACGGAAACAAAATTACTTATAAATTGTAACTTTGATCAGTCTTCTGGTTTCAAGATGGCTCCTAATGACCAATGTTGCCACAGCAAACATTTAAAATATAAGTGTATCTAAATTTAAAGTTGAAGAAACTTAATACGGTATTATAACTCACTTTAGTTTTTTTAAGTCTTTCCCTGGGATTGGCCTTCAGACGATTCCCGTTTGTTGGTGTTGTCCGGATTGTTATGATAGACTCACCCGAAAACATCAGTCATCAACACAAATATGTCTGTTCTTGTCTCAGACAAAACACTGTTTACTTAATACCGACCGATACAATATGGGGTCTGTTTTTAGCTAATCATGCGGCATTGGACGCTGATAGCGTGTGGGAACAACAATTTTATCGGATCCGCAAGTCTTTGAAAGGCACCTGTTACAAACAATGTATGTTGTGGTGATCGACTTATATTCCGGGACTTTCACTTTTTGCCTTTTCCGGAGATAGGGATTAGCTCTATCGATTGGGCCCAACAGAATAGGTTACATGAAGACGGAGATAGACTACCATCTCCGAAACGTCGTTCAATTTTATTATTTTATTAGACGATGGAAAACATCCAAACAACTTTTTATTTAAATAACGCGCATCGTCACAAACTTTTAGATTTGAACTTTACTGTACTTACTATACGTTGCGATACCGATGATAACGGGATCGTTCTGAAGTGCAATTTTTATCTCTCTTGTGGCTGCTAACTTATTCGCGCGTGTGCAATAAAGGTGTTTGCTGTGTCTCGTAAGTTTGTGAGCTCGTATTCCCGGTACATACGTTGTTCTTGATGTAATTGAAGATTTCTCCATTTGCTGACCAATGTTAACATTCATTTCTATCGGTAGTCGTGCTTGCTTAATTTGTGTCGTATTTCTTTGCTGTGGACCGTCGTTATGTCGTACTCCGAGGGCAAATGCCATAAAAGATGGCGTTAAACGTATTCAAGTGAGTGCGCTAGATTTGTCCCAGAACAGCTTGACATACATTTCTAGCAGAACATTTTCTGGACTTCACTTGAAACTTGTGAATCTCAGCTTGGCTAACAATTTACTTTTGTGTGTCGGTCAAGATTCGTTCTCGGAGTTGGCAGTACTGGAACGACTGGACCTTTCTGGGAATAATTTGTCACATATTCATGTGAATACATTCAGTTGCAACCGGAAGTTGTATTGGTTGTCATTGGCTGACAACAAACTGTTCACATTGCCTCCTCAGGATGCATTCATCCACGTATCTGCTCTGTCGTTTCTAGATTTGTCTAATTGCAGTGTAGTAATCATTTATGAACAAAGTTTTAAAGGCATAAACAACGTTATATATTTGAACATGTCTCACAACTCAATTTTTAATATACAACAGAGAAGTTTTCGCCCATTAAATCAACTTAGATGTTTAGACATCAGTTTCAACGATCTGTCATCTTTAGATGTTGATGTTTTCATCAGTAATACAAATATAATTGGTTATAATCCAAGTGAGGGTTGTGAAACATGGTTAGAGACGGAATATACGTTACCAGTCGTTAAACTGAAAGCCGACAATAATCCATGGCATTGTAACTGTGCAATGAAGATGTTATTTGACTACGTTTCTGAACATAATTCATCATCATTAGACTTGACTTGTAAGGAACCTGCAAGGCTTGAAAACACATCCTGGAAGGAGTTAAAACACTTAGATTGTACAACAACTTCTACAGCAACAGCTGTCAGACTGGTGACAGAAGAATCTACAGTTCATATCCGCATGTTTACCCCAACTACTGCAGTCTCCAACCCTTCAGAACAAGAGTTAATAGGTACATTAATATCATTATTGACAGTATTTGTCGTCATATGTGCAGTTCTAATTGTGTATATATATAAGCTTAGAAAACAACAACAAATGCGCGTGGACGCAGGAATTCGCCATGAAGAAGAAGAAGAAGAAGAAGAAGAAGAAGAAGAAGAAGAAGCAGAAGAAACAGTGTTGTGAAAAAGGTTTGGTCTTGTTGGCGGCGAAAGTTTCCACGTCTGCAGTCGGAGACTGTAATTATTGAAAAATTCTGGGACGAGCCTAGATCAGCCAGTACAGACTGGAATCGGGCTGGACGAACTGGTTTTGATTCCCGACATCGGCATAATTTTTCTTTTTTGCTACAAGCTCTGGGATCCACTGAGCCGCGTGTTCATTGGCTGCTGGGACCAAGATGGTAGATGAAGTTCTAGAATTCTTGGAGCTGTGCCTCCACGACACCTCCCTCTGGGCGTTTATGGCGTAATCCGTAATCACAAGTACAATATTACGTGGCGGTTGTTGGAAAGATTAGTAAAAGGAGTGGCAATTCTTGAGTGTATTCCGTGTGTACTTGTTAGCACGCCTGCCATGTATTTGAGAAGTCCCGGGTTTAAATGTCGGGGCTGTAACTGGGTATCCTGACTAAGGATTTCTTCAGTTTCACCGGGCATATGCTGAGAAATTATCTTAATCAGGCCACGACCACTTGTTTGCAAATTATTACCAGATTATTAATGATGTCATTCAGTGCTGTGTAGTCTGAACTGCTGCCAGCGTCGTTAAGAAATGAAATACAATCATTGAATAGAATCATGAATAATTTTTCTTGGTACAAGTAGTTTCTATGACAAAGTCCAACTTGCGATTCTGTGTTGTGTGACCTTATTCAAGATAAAATGCACAGTGCAGATTCTTTGTCAATCACCTTGTTTCGAAAGAAATTTTGATTCTTTTTAAGAACAAGGAGTTAATATATATATGTATATAGGTTGTGCAGCACAATGAGCGTGTCTTTTATTCATGATGAAACTTGGACTCACCTCTCACCCTGAGGGAAGAACATAAATCCAGGGTCCGAAGATGGCTGTCTTCTGTGTTGTAGCGCCGTGCAGTCTGGTAGAAATTTACAAACGCTTCAACGCTACCAGTTCTACAATCCAAAAGACAATCATCTTTGGACTCAACGCCGTGAAAACCTGAAATCCTACACGTATTCTGTGTGTTTGGGATAGATTTCTGAGGAAATGTTTAGATTTACGAGTGAAAATTAAGAGGAAGATTAAGATAATGAGGAGTTCATAATTTATTTTATTTATTTCTAGTAATTGTATCAGTTCGCTCGCTGCTGCTGTGGCATTATGCCACGGCGGTTTCCGCTTTAAGTGGTACACTTTGTTGAAGCGTCCAGTATTACAAAAAGAGAATGAAATAGGAAACAAGTAAGTTGTGACTTTCGAGCTGGTTTCATTTGGGGTCAGTTAAATGGCCGTAGACACAAGCGCTGCTTGCGATGTGGTGGACAGCGATCATTCCTTAAATACTTTAGATATCCTGTATCTGATGAACGAATTTTCTGGGCTGCATAGTAAGAAACATAACGTAATATGTTAATGGGTTTTACAACTTTTCCTTCAGGCACGAACTCTTAGTTAATTTAATTTTAGTTTAATCCCGATGTACACAAGTAGGAGACACTTCCGCTCTTCAAAGTATTCACCTCGTTTGCCATGTCGTTGTGTACAGGAGAATGTAGTTTGCGTTTTCAAGAACGAGTCCCTCATTTGACATTACATTTAGTAATATCTCAAATTTTAAACATTGATTCTTAAATGTAAGTATACACAGCGCTGACATATTTATATCGGCTAGCACAATACAACTGTACTCAGATTATGAATCGTTTACGTGGGCGTGGCTTCACAGTACAGTTTTCTGGAAGAAACCGCCCATTTCACGTCTGTTAGTAGAATAGTAGAGTACTTTTTTCATCTGTCTTCAGGATTATCCGACATTTTCTATTATCGAACTATTATTTGGTTTCGTTTGGGTTGAATAATCGGGACTCTACTGTAAATATAAAGGGAATCTGAAGGGAAGGAGGAGACGATTGGTAAGGAAGCATGTACTGCCCAAGGCATGAGCATTATTTCCGGTGACAATTGTTTATAGCTGGCTGTCTCAGTTCCTATATTAGTAACGTTTTCGGTCCACCTTGTGCCTAAACTGAACTTAGTTCATTGATGCCCTACAGGATTTGTGAAAAACGTACCGGATATTAATGTTTTCTGTATGTAGTATGTTTTTTAAATCGTACGGTATATGAACCCTGTAACATGGTAAAAAATAAAATATGTACAGAAATATTGCCACAAATGCGAACGTGCTATAATCAAGGACTTACCTGCTGGACGGATAAAACATTTATCTCATTGTGCTAATATTTAGATTGTGATAAACTGACATTACGTAAACTTCAACGTTGGTTGAGTTGTCAGGGTGATGGCGTCTTAGGCTTGGTTTGAGGTAATGCCTGATGTGTGAACAGCACTTGCAGCTCAGGTAGATACATTTCTGTATCGCGAGTAAAAGTTGTTGGCGTTCGAAATTTATCTCCCATTTAATGTAATATGCGTATGAAATGTATTCAAGTTCGAATGTAGTATTTCTAGTGAATATTCTGGTATTAATTTTCTTGGTGAAGGCAGTCATCTCTGTCAAAGGCCATTGTCCAGCTCGATGTGTTTGCAGTACCATCGAAGGAAGTTGTGTGGAGTTATCCCTTACGAAGTTCCCAGAAGAAAGGTTTCCCGGAAGCCTGATGAAACTGGATATCTCTAGAAACTTAATCTCCGAGTTAGGCGAATACACCATCAGGTACTGGATGATTGTTTCATTGAGACAACTCAACTTATCCAATAACGCTATAAATAGAATCGATGAACAGTCACTGATGGGACAGAGTGGACTAAAGGAATTAGACCTATCAGGGAATGAAATTACCACCATTCCTCCTAAGACGTTCGTCTACCCTCCACATCTGCAGTGGCTTTCCTTAGCTAATAACAGAGAACTTGAAATGCCAGAAGACGCCCCTCTCCTGGAAAGCTCCAGTTTGAAAGTTTTGCATCTGGAACATTGTAATATAGACAGAATGTCTGTTATAAATTTACAGAAAGTCATGGAACTTGAGGAATTGTACATTTCCCATAATAGAATTGAAGCTATAGCAACCGAAATTGAAGGAGGAACAAGTACTTTGAAAAATTTGAAGGTTTTAGACGTAAGTCACAACCAGCTACAGGAACTACCGCCAGAAATATTGGCATTGCCTAGCCTTGAAACTGTGAACCTGAGGAAGAACAAGTTGAAAGTGCTGAGTGAGGTGAAATATCCGGATGAATTCTGTGAAAGAGATTTGTATGCATAAACACACATTAAAACTGTGAGTCGTTGATAAATGCAGTTATGTTATGTGGTCAGGAGCAGCGTCTGTCAGATGTAAGCAAGAATTAAAACAATCTAAAGGAGATGAGAGATGGATTATAAATTTTTCTTGGTGTTTATAGATATGCACCTCTGGGAGTTTATATGAGAACAGATTTTAAACTTCTGTAAGATGAAAGAAAAATTAAATGACTGTGTTTTCATGTAATTTAAAAAAATAAGCTTTTATGACGTTATTTAGATATATAATTTAAACGACGAATTCCATTTTTGTTCCAAAATAACCTAGTTTATTGGCGATAAACCTAATATCGTCTAGGCCTAAATTTTCTTATTTTCACATTGAAAGACATACACAAATAAACATTAGTTTTGGATATTCTGTAGTGTGTTGCTTGTGTTAGTGTCGTATTTATTAAATTACTAGAGCAACGCGCTCCTTTCGGAGCGCTTTCTCTGGAGTCGTTCTTTTTCGATAATTTCGCGTTTTTCGTCTATCGGTTTCTGTTGATATTTAATACTTCGTTTTTCAGCGTGTTGTTTTCCTTCGCTCTTCTGTTAAATAGGTCTGATGTTTTAGTTCTTTACGTCGCTGTTTAGAGGCCAACTGTTCTTGGTCAGTCAACTTTCTACGTCCAACTCCACCCTTGCAAATTTTCGTCTTAAAGTCGATCATAAAGTCAGTTTTCATAATAGTTTTCGTATTCATAATATATCGAATGAGTAGTATGACTTGAATGAATAGTATTATTAGTATCAGTTTACCTTGTTGGTTTTCAATTCAATTCAATTCAATTCATTTATTAAAGTGCTTAACAACAGCCAAAAAGGCCAATAACAGCCAAGCACTAACAATACAAACACATTACAATACAAAAACAAACAAACAATAAACTAAATATATAAATGTCAATGTTAATTTATTACAAAATAGTAATCAGTAATGAACTAAATATACCTAAGTAATATAATTCAATTAAAAATACTAAATAAAACAAAACAGAAAGAACTTATAAAATTAATACCACAAAATAAGATAAAATACAGTCAGCACAGGAAATGAATAAATAAAGAAAACGATGATTATTGTTTAAAAAGCTGACTGACCTCAGTAAGCAAAATACGATCTTTGTTGAAGATGTCAATGTTCCTACAGACTGCATTGGCAGCAGAAACACATCTGGCAAAGGGACTGGCCTTGAAATTACGTTGTACAGTAAAGGTAGAGTAGTCTCTGATAGACCTAAAAGGGTATGCAGAGACTAACTGTATCAAAAACAGATGAGCAAATAATTTTTCCTTTAAAAACATTAACGAGGAAAAGAGCATCCAAAAGCCTCCTCCTTAAATGTAACGATAAGAAGTTTAATCTAACTAATATATCGTTATAATTATAGGCACATACGCCATTAAAGAATCTAGTGTAACACAAAACTACAAATTTCCTTTGAATCCTTTCCAGTTTAAAGGAATCAGTATTAGTAATAGAGTTCCAAACAACGGATGCATACTCAATTTTGGAACGAACTAAAGTACTGTACAAAACCAATAGGCTATCAACAGTGGAGAAGGAAGGAGTAATATACCGAATCAAACCTAGCATTTTTAAGCTTTATGAATATATATAGTTAATGTGCTGATGGAAATAAAGCTTACAGTCCAGTAGAACACCGAGATCTTTAACACAATGGGAGCGTGCCACCAGGTTGTTACACAATTTGTAATTAAAGTAAATACTGTTTGTCTTTCGGGTGAACGATATAACAGTCGTTTTACTTAAATTAAGTTGCATCCCATTCTCGAGACACCAATTTTGCACTGAATGAATATCATCCTGTAACAGTTTACAGTCATCAACAATCATCATATATTTAATTCATCAGCAAATAAAAGGCACTGTGAGTTATGTATGGAGTCGCAAATATCATTAATAAATATATTAAAAAGTAAGGGGCCTAGGGTGGAACCCTGAGGCACTCCACACTAAACACGATAAGGATACGAAAGAGTTCCAGATACACGAACAAAAGATTGCCTGTCAGAAAGATAACTATGGAACCAATCAACATAACTGGGTGATAGTCCAAAGTTTCTAAGTTTCCCAAGAAGAATATTATGAGGGACTAAGTCAAATGCTTTAGTAAGATCAAAGTATACTGAATCTGTTTGTCCTTGAGTACTAACTGAAGGTAAAACGGAATTAATGTAAGTAACCAAATTTGTTGCTGTGGAATTAAATTTACGAAAACCATGCTGTGTGGGACTTAATCTGTACTTAAAAATTTTTTGCAAATGATCATAAACAATAAATTAAAATATTTTAGAAAAGTTATTAAGAATAGAAATGGGTCTATAATTACTAACAGTGGAACTGTTTCCTTTTTTAAACACGGGAACAACAGCAGTTTGTTTCCACCGGGACGGAAAGGTGGCACTATTTAGACTTAAATTAAAAATATAGGTTAATAAAGGAGTAAGAATATCAGAACAACCCTTAATTACTAACGAAGGAATTCCATCTAACCCCACACCCCTCTGAGGCGCTTGATCGCCTTGCTAACTTCAGTAGGAGAAATAGGAGCGATGGGCAAAAAATCTGAAGTAACAGTATCCGTAAGAATAACAGACCGGAAAGAAGTGTTAAAAATTGATTCAAAATGGGTAGCAAATTCATCAGCAATGTGTTTGGGGTCAGTGACAAACTGATCACCAATTTTTAGCTGAATAAAGGAGTTATCTTTTCTTTTGAAATTTGAAACGTATTTCCAAAAATGCTGAGGGTGAGTTTTAAGACTGTCATCAACAGACTTTATCCACCGCCGCCTATCGGACTTAATGGTAGCCTTAACTAATTTACGAAAGTGCGCGAAATAGGTATAATGTTCATATGAGTTGGTCTTTTTGAACCGACGTAAATAATGATTCTTTTTATTAATGTAATGTTTTAAGGTACCGGAAAACCAAATAGGAAATTTAGACTTACTAGAATACTTAGTTGGAATAGCTAAATTTAATGCATCAGTAACCACCGACTTGAGCTGTTCTACGGCGGAGTCCGCAGAGGACACATTGTAAACGCAGGACCAATCATAAGAAAATAAATATCTATAAAGTAGTAAATAGTCAGCACGCGCGTAATTACGGGAACAACGAGAGGGCTGTGAATTGGTAGTCAAAAATATATTTTTAAGATCCACCACCAGGGAAGGATGAAAAACATCAGGTTTAACCATATCGTGATTAAAAATCGTAACGTTGACAGAGGAAAAATTAGCAAAAACAAGATCAAGCAGATTCTTGTTTTGAATGGTGAGGTTGTGCTGAGCAAGTCCAAGGAAACATGCAGCACTATGAACGACATCCCCTCTAATTTTAATGTAGTGATATGAGTTAGCTTGAGGGAAGCCTTGCACCCAATCAAAACCAGGTATATTAAAATCACCTAAGAGAACTACCCGAAAATTTTGAGGGTTTAAATTCTTTTCCAGAGAATTAAAATAATTTTCAATAACTTTAACATCGGTGTTAGGCGAGAAATAGTGGTTTCCAACAAGTAAGTTGAAACCATCAGGAAGAGGAACTTCAACCCAAACACATTCGCTGATAAATTCAAGATCATACCTACGTTTACAACCAACCTGAGATAGGTGAACTGCCGTCACAACACCACCATCTCTAGTTAAGTTAAGATCGGTATAACCTCTGTCAGCGCGGAAAACGAGATAGTCTTCAGGAAACAAATTGCGATTACAAAACGAATCATTAAGCCACGTCTCGGTAATACATATAATTTTAAAATCATTAATACATACATTATCATGAAAGTTGGTACATTTAGTACGCAAACCTCTAACATTTTGATAATAAATATCAATAAAATCCAAACACTTAGAACCAGACGTGGTGAGACGATCCGAAATGGTGGCACAACAGTTACATAACATAATTAAGAGGTACTGGCACTTCAAATAGTTGATAAGGTCTTCTTTCACTTTTCTTTATTTCTTAAATAGGTCTGATGTTTTAGTTCTTTACGTCGCTGTTCGGAGGCCAACAGTCAGTCAAATCTTCATTTTCAAGAATGCGATGTGCTGCTTCTGGAGCAATGATCATGCGACTTTCTTGGTAGTTGGTGACCTCGTCGTTGTGAAGCTTTATTTGTTTGATGACGTAATTGTTTGGCGACGACGGGGAATCACGAATATTATATTAAGAAGATAATATATGATTATAATAACGAGTGTAATGAAGTTTATCGTCATTGTATGGCGTTCACAATCTCAGGTTCCGAAGTCCATCCATATTCTAGAATGAAGTGTTATGATCTGCTTCAGTTCACTTAACTTCTCATTCTTACACTGTAATTCTGCATACGCATGTTGCACATACCATGACATTTTATTATTACTTGTAATTTTTGCTGTTAGAACGCTGGCCTTGAAATCCTGGGGTCCCGGGTTCGATTCCCGGCGGTGCCCGAATTTATAACATGTGCTGGACAAGGCCGTGGTCTAGGCATCCCAACATCCATACTCCATACACACAGAAGAAGGCAATGGCAAACCACTTTTGTATCACCTATATAACATATATGAACAGGTCCCAGTCCGAGAAAAGGATGGAAGGATCCTGTTCATAATATGTCGCCAACTTCCTGTGAAGGAGACGGCGTAGAAAAAGTAGTAGTAATATTAATCCGTGGCGTAACAGCCCTCTGAGAGCCAAAGCCGACTAGCTAGCTGCTGGCAGAGGTGAACGATCATCCAACCAGATATAGGTTGACGTGTGGTCAGCACGACGAACCCCCAGCCATAGCTAGTTTCCATGACCGGATTACGCTACCCATTGTAGCTCCCCAATTTCCTCACGATGCTGGGTTGGCACCGGTCCCATACACCGGTCGAAAATCTCATGAGAAATTTCTTTCCCCGAGACTCGAACCAGTGTTCATTCTGTATCACCGGTCCGAAGCATGATGCCTCAGACCACGCGGCTACGGCGCGGGACACTTGTAATATTAACACTGGTATAAATGAATAGAAAATTGCTGGTTTGTGTGTCGTATATTCTCTAGGTGAAGGTTTCCAAACACATTTCATGGAGCTGGGTTTTACTTTTGAAGTTTCGACTTTAAGGAAATAAATTCCGAAATGACATACATTTATGAGGATCATGAAGAAATATCTGGACCATCTTTGTACGCGGTGGTTTGCTTTTGTGCAAAATTAAGACATGCCATGCAACTGAAAGTGGTCGATTTAATGCGTCCTGATCAGAGCTAAGGGACCGTGTAAAGCGTCTTTTGAGTTGTTCCCCGTCCATCCGTCCGTAGAGCTTTCGCTAGTTACTAGAATGGTATCAAAATGTACATCAGGTAAATTGGACAGTCTTAAGAGTGTGAACTGGTTGTATGGAGTGTCCTGCTGAAGACATTAACTAACTAACTAGGTGTCTTACAGAACCTGAAAGTTCATCATCGAATTAACCAAGGCCCTCCATCGGACCCTGTACTGGGCAAACAAAATCCAGGTGCCTTCAACTCTTACCTCCCATAGATCCCTCTTGATAATGTCTTCCCATCTACGTCCAGGTCTTCCCAGCGGTCTCTTCTCTTTAAGCTTCCCGACCATTACCCGGTACACACCTCTTGCCCGTCCATGCGCGCCAAATGCCTCTCCCATGTCATTCTTCTTGACTTAATCACTTGTGGTGGTAAATTAAAACAAGTTTTGTAACGAATTATTCTCGGGCTATCAGCCGTGTAAGGTGGCTTAATGAAGAAAACACCAACGTTTCGAGAACCATCCTCGTCCTCGTCCTCAGGTACGGCTGGTAGCCCGAGAAGGATTTATTATTCTTAGTCGGCGTGAAAGCTTCGGACCATATAGAAGACGCTTTGTTAGTAAAAGAAATGTGGGTGAAGTGAACTCTCATTAACTGATTGGATAGAGCAGTTGCTAAAATTTATTTCCTAACTAGTTTTTTGCAGTGTTTGCAATTTTGTTATTTTATATATGGAATTTTCGCCTTTTTGATTAAGAACTTAATATTTAACTTGAATTGTAAAAGAAAATTGTTTTCATTTCTTATGATTGATTCTTTATTATAATTATTATAGGTGCATTTATTGAGGTTGATATAGACAGTTGTTTATTATGTGTTTACGTAAGTATAATTGTTTATGTTTATTATAGATATGTACAGTAATTGAGGTTTTAATAAAAACAATTTTTTTATTCTGTGTTTACATAACCTCTAACGATTATACTGAAAATAAATAATTGCTTTTGCAACATAAGCATTAGACTTAACACTTAAATAGTGCTTTGCTTGTTCAAATATATAACAATTATAAGAAAGTTATAATGTTGTTATTTCTATTATTGTACTCTAATACTACTTATGTTAATTTAACAATTCGTTTTCAGTAACATTTATTTAAGCCTGTCGACCTGTGTGCATGTTTATGATCCACAATTGAATTTATCCTTGAAAAATTATAAGACCACTTGAAGACGGCCTTATTATAGACCGAAATATATAGTAAAAGTAATGGATAAAGAGCAAAACAGGAATAGTTGTGTAAACTGATTTAAGTAATTAGATTAACCGCATGATTCTTTAAATTAAGGCTGTGTGCTTTCTCTTCACCTTCTAAATGATGTTTGTGTCTATTGGTGCATTAATTTGTATAATATTAAAGAAGTAACGTATAATCTCGATCAATTTAGTTTGGATATAAGAATTAACGAATCCGCCACTGATACAGTAGAATTAGGCTACAAGACAGGAGCTGATTACGATTTATCTTCAACATTGTTTTAGCCTGATGTGTGTAATGAGTTTGATTGTAATTTCTCCGCATAAAAGAAACAAGATCGATAATGTACGTAGTTATTGTCTCAAGAGACGTCATTTTATTTGCCTTGTCAGACTAATCTCTGGCTGGAAATTCCTAAATAATACGGTTGACGCTTCGTACATGTCGTGTTCCACACGTAACAACTTCTAAAGAAACACACTTGATTTTTATTCTGGAGGCATCTTTTAGAACCTTGAGGCACTGACCGTCCTGACTGAGGGTATTGGGTCTTTCCTGAATACTTTCTTGTAGAGGTGTCCACGGGTCCGGGCCTCATAGCTCAGATAATTTTCGGGTTCGGGGCGGGTTCATTCCTGGCCCCTAATTATAGCAATCAAACGCTGTGCTATATAGAACATTTCGGGCTTTCCCTGGCAATTTGTTTTCGAAAATAAAAAGTTACTCGTAGTTGCGCTTATCTTATTCTGACACAATTGAGCTCTGGAAGAAACCCACCGTCATGGTTTTCTCTGGAATTTTCGTAGCTGCCCTCTCCCGAAAATATTTCGAGGGAACAGCTTACAAATTTGGCATCCGACACCATTTTACCATTCCTCAAACTCTAAAATAAGTGAGAATTGCTGTCTTCTGGGTTGTTGCGCCGTGTAGTATGGTAGATGTCCACGAACGTTTCATAGGTCATGCTGCCTCCGTCATCAGAGCCATTAATGAGGCAATCGAACGGAAGAGGCTAGGTTTATAGGGACTGGACAGTGAACGGAGTGGCCTGATCCTAAACAATGGGAACTGGTGTCAAATCAGGCGTGGGTGTAAATGTTCTCATGTAACTCATCTCGACACTAAATGGGGTTGAGTGTAAGCGTCACTCCCTGGCCGCGCTTTACCCCCGGGGAAGGAACCCAGTACCCATTGGATAGGAGGCTGGGTTGGCCCCAGAGCCGGTCTAGACGCAGAGGCTAGAGGAAAAGTCCTCTCCCCCGTCGGAGATCGAACTCCAGTTGCCTACCCTTAGCTAGGTCACTATACCGAGCGAGATATCCCGACTCCCCGTAAGAAAGGATAGGTAAAGAAATCTTCAAACGACATTGCTGTCTTCTGGGATGATTCAGCGTGTAGTAGGATAAAAATTGACGGACGGCTCAGATGAGCTTAAGTCGCCCATCATCAGATGTACTCACATGCTCAAATTAAAAGTAATTTTGCTGCAAGTTACAATTTGGCGTTTCAGCGTGCCCCTGTTCTGTCATAAAGGCGTAACTGTCTATATCGTTGGCTTGGACCTCCAAGTGCTGCATATCTGTTGGCCTGCAAATGGTGTCCAGTTTGAGGGAACGTTCCCAACATACTAATAAGAACTGAGATCGTCACTTTCACAATCTGTATCTCGATACCGACTTGCAGTAAGCAAAATTACTCTTTTGTTTTTTCTGCATTCTCTTAGAAACAGTACAAGAAGAACAACACTCAGGACAATGAGTCCACACAACAGACCGCTAATTACATAAAGAGACGAATGTGTAGTGAAGTCAAGGTTATCCGGAGCTATTGCTTCTGTACTATCTTCTGCCACGTTCATAAAAATTTGGGAAACATTTTGTGTTTTTAGTTCACTTTTTGCTGTATTTGTCAATACTTGTGATATATTTGGCGTGCGTGGTTCTTCAATTGCTCGTAATGGATCTGATGTAAGTTTAATTACGCTACTTACTGAATAATTTTCTGTTCCATTTGTTGTGACGACATTTACGGTTACTTCTGACTTCACTGATGTTGTTTCATTTTGCTGGTTTATTTCTTTATCACCACAGTCGTCACTTATGTCGTATTTTGCATTGTCACATGAAGATTGTAATTCAAATTTTGTATTAAGTTTTTCGAGTAACTTTCGCACTTTATAAAACTCGCAGTCACATTTAAAGGGGTTTGCTGATATATTAACATACTCCAGTTTATTGAGAGTTGTAGTAGAAGCATAACATCCTTTAGTCAGCTGTTGATCGGGTAATATTTCTGTAAATACACTGATATTCAGAGTCTTAAATTTGTTGTTATCCAGTTTAATGTATTCAAGATTTGGCGCACACCAGAATGCACCTTTGGATATTTCGGCTAAATTACAGGAACTCAATTCTAAAGTCTTTAAATCTGGAGTATCTATGATGTGTCCGTTCCCTGGTAACTTTAACATTTTGTTGTTAGACAGACTGAGCCATATTAAGTCTCTGGCGTAACTAAACGTAAATGGAAGTAGAGTAGTAAGTTTGTTGTTTGATAAATCCAATTCATTTAGGTGATTTAAACCGCTGAATGCAAGCACTTCAATTGAAGCAATTAAATTATGCGAGAAATTGAGAGAACGTACGTTCGCCAGTAGATAGTTCTTAGCTAACGTGTTGTTCTTTAACGCTGTGATGCTGTTGAATGAAGCATCTAGCACTCTTGTGGAGACGTTGAAGTGATGTGGAAGTTCCTTCAGTCCTGCTTCTTTACAGATGACAAAGATCTCCTTAGGTGATTCTGGTACACTCTGACACGTGCACGGCGTTGGGCACTTAAGTGCTTGTGTGAATTCTTGTATTACGATGAGCGTAAATGCGATGTATGTCTTGTAAGACGACATATTCTGTTGAGATCTGCAAAATACCAAGAAACGGTAATGGAGAGACTGATATTTGAGATCTGTGAATTATCGGTAAACTAAATGTTATTTAGGCTTTACCCGTTATATCTATTAAGTTCATATAATGATAAGGCTGTATGATAAGGATGGTGATAAGTTGACTCGTGATATATTTTAAATGAAAGTGAAGATTGTTCAGGAAAGTAGAGTAAAGTGAAGGCGTCCTGCTACACGGCATGTAGGTCGTTTTTTGGGGATGGGGCGTATAACTATCCTTCCTCACTACTTTTATCTTCTTTGTTCTTGCAGAAAGAGATAGTTATATCCCGAACTAGAGTCAGTGGGGAACAAGGATCACCTCAGGGTTGACGTGGTAATTTTGATGTATATCAATAAATACAGGAACAACAAATTTAAGAAACCGAATAATTTTACTTTTGAAATTAAAGAAAATCTTGTACACTATTTCCCTAACTGGTACAAAAGTTTGGTTTACTGTCTGAAAGCCCGCTGTAGACTCTGTCCACTCGAGTACTGCCATGTGTTTTGACCTGCAGACCAGATCCCTTGCTGGCGAGGGAATCTCCACATATGGCTTGCTAGCGGGGGGGCCTTCACCCCTGATCTTCCGGCCAGTTCAAATTTCAAGTCAAACAGTTACAGGGGTTCTGGACTGGTATAGGCGAGGGATGTAACTCCTGTTGATTCTTGATCTCGGCACTGGATACGGGTGAGTGGCCAGCATCACGCCCCGTCCGCACTTTTCCCCGGGTAAAGGACGCCGGTACCTAGTGGATAGGAGGCTGGGTGGGCTTCAGAGTCGGTCTGAACGCAGAGGCTAGAGAAAAAATCCTCTGCCCCCATTGGGGATCGAACCCCAGCCGAACCCATATCTAGTCACTAACCAACTGAACTATCCCGGATCCTATGTTTAATGCGTTAATAAATTCACGAATTGCACACAGAGAAATATCCTTAAATAAAAGCCTATTCTGTGCTTGGTGCTACGTATACCAGGAAAACTTGTAGAGCTTATTCCAAAATTGGATGTAACGGATAGTAATTTTTAAAAAGTGCGATGCTTATGAGGCACCTATAAAAGATCAACGTTAAACAATATGGATATTCTCTATGATTCTGTTAAGTTCATAACCGGGATTTGATGAAGACATCCCGAATGACAATTATTTATAGTCTCATGTTTTTTTTATTATTTAGTGTTCTGTCTTACGACAGGTCCATTGCTCTGCCCAAAAAGAGCTCTCCAGTTGTCCCTATTCTCGGCTTCTCGCTTTAATTCCTGGAACGTCATCTTCTTTCCTTGTTTAAGGTCGTCGGTTAGCTGTATCAATCTTCTTCCTAGTCCTCTCTTTCCTTCAACCTGGCCTTCGGTGATATCACTCATTAATCCATTCCTTCTCATAATATGTCCCAGCCAGTTAGCTTTCCTTCGTGTAATCGCCTGCAGAATGCTTCTTTGCTCGTTGACTCTCCTCAATACTTCTTCGTTGGTCACTCGATCCGTCCACCTGATCTTCTCTATTCTTCTCCAACACCACATTTCAAAACTCTCCAGGTATTTCTGTTCCTTCTTCCTGAGTGTCCAAGTCTCTGCTCCATACAGCGCGACACTCCATACGTAACACTTCACTAGTTTCTTCTTCATCTCCAAGCCCAACTTGCTAGTGAGAAATATCCTCTTCTTGACGAAAGCTGCCTTGGCCATGGCTATCCTTGCTTTTACTTCCTTGGTGCATAGGGCGTCCGTCGTGACTATGCTTCCCAAGTACTTGAAATGCTCCACATTCTCCATCTGTTGGTTTCCAATTACAACGTTCAATGGTTCTGCTCTCGGTGCTATCCTCATTACCTTTGATTTTTCAATGTTGATTTCCATTCCATACTCTCTACCTGTCTCCACTAACTTGTCCATCATGTTCTGTAATTCCTCCTCTTCCTTCGCCAATACTACTAAGTCGTCTGCATACTTTACAGTCGTTATCACTCTTCCTCCAATTTTGAAGTCTCCTGCTTCCTCCAGAGCTTCCTTGGCAAGCCATTCCCCGTACAGGTTAAAAAGAATTGGTGATAAGCAGCATCCCTGTCTTACACCTGTTTGCAGGAAGAAAAAGACATACAATATTAAGAACGACTGAATTATTGAAGATTTTTAAATTTGAAGATGGCTGTCTTGTGGGTTGTCGCGCCGTTTAGTCTGGTGGGAGTTTACCGACGTTTCAGATGTCTTCGCTGCCTCCATCATCATGCGAGGACATATTTCCATCGCATCATGACCACCAACCTTTGTATGTCCGAGTTCCACCGGCACGATTCAGACCTCAAATCCTTCAATTTCAAGTTTATGTCAATGAATGCATCACTATGTTACTTCCTGTTATACAACGTAAATTTACTTGCGGTGGTCAATATTTATTCGGGGCAAACCTTTATTTTTTGTAATCATGATTTTTATACGGAATTAAAGGAGTTTCAGAAAGGGCTAAAAGTTACGGACGATTTCGTGTTATACAACCAAGTATAGAATCGGCTTTCAGGATTACCAACGTTTCACAGGTGTTTGCTGCCTCCACCGTCAGGGCCATGAGTCATCTGTCTGTTGCCTCTGAAACGTCCGTGAACATTTAGAAGGTTACAGTGGGCAACAATTCAGAATTGGTTTCTATGGTGTTCTGACGATTTTGTGATACAGTAGGGTTTGTTGGGTTTTTGGACTTTTTCCATCGTCCAACGTTAAAATGTGCACCACGTTTCGAAAAGTGATCTGGTTTGCGAAACGTCGTGTGCATTTTAACCTTGGACGACGGCCAAAGTCTAAGACCGCAACAGACGTGCGATCCAGAAGTCAAGTGTCTCTGGTAAATCCAACTACGCTGTTATTTTAAGGAATTGATAACATCCGTGATAATATATCTACTTAATCTTGTTTGCTTTGTAAGTGTTTTTTTGCATATTTTTATATCTTATTTGCGTTGTGAAAACACTTCTACTCTCTATCTAGAAACAAAGTGTGGTTGTCGAGGTGACTAAGTGAAATCGAATTTTAATTTGTTTAGAGAGATGTACCTGAAACATACATTTCAGTTACTCTTACTGTTGATATTCTGTACCGAGTGTTTATGTTGCCCTTCTGATTGCAAGTAAGTCTGATTGAAAACAGATATATTCATCTTGACAAAGGAATAAATTCCTGTTTGTAGATTTCGCGTATTTTATGAAACTTCACTTTCTTTCTAACGGTATTTATGTTTCTAAAAGTTTTAGATCTGTGAATTTGGTGGTGAACGAAATTTTTTAAAGTCCTCGTTGGACCTTCATCAGCGATAGATTATAAACTTTATCATGCCATTCGACTATTTAAAATTACATCTCGATAATGACAGTGTAAGAAAATCAGTACATTGAAACACATAGGGGAACCGGCGGTAGGATATGGCCTCGGGGCGGAACAGGGTTACGGCTTTATTTAGTCTGAAATACGTTGCGATCTATCAGGGCCGGGTGAAATACCATTAGCGGACAGCACAGAGTCATGTCATATCAGTCAGCGCCATTTTGTGGTTACAGTATCTGATATAATCACCCATGCTGGATTGTGCTCGTACATTTTATAAATTCTTCTCAACTTCCACTGAAGGTAAGACCTATTCATTATTCATATCCACTTTGTTGAATGATGCATGTTACAAGGTGTTTTCTTGAAAGTTTTAAACACAATATTTTTATTTATTTTCATGATATCATTTTTGTTGAGACAATCCTAATTTTAAATAGTATAATCGGGGCAGGATAGGGTAGGGCAAAATGGGGTACCCAATTTTGGCCCCAGTGAAAGTAGAGAAGAAGATCAAGATGACGAGTGCCTGTAAAGTGGCGATGTCTATTCGCAGTCTATTGAAGGGTGGATCCGGTGTTCGTCTTGCTTGAAATGGACCCATAACTCGTGTGCAGGTTTTGATAGTGACGATTATGTAGAGGTGCACATGTGTGAAGTCTGTGTTAAGCCTAAGTAGATTTAAAATGTGTAGAATTTCGACATTTTACATAGTATACTTTATAATTTTTATATCCTACGTCATAATTATTAGATAATCTGTGTCCTCTTACTTTTTCAAATATATATCTACCATACGCTTTAAAGAAACTAACTCTTACAACTAAATTAATAACTCATTATCAATTTGAAATAGACAGTAAATCCACACAAGGGTCCTCCATGTGTTTGTCTTTGTTATTGTCCCTTCCACATGCCTCCAAATATTAAGTTCCCCGTTCTGCCCTGGGCTCCCCTAGTTATTTTAGTAATAAACAAAGAATGTATAACACGATTGTATATCATACATAAGGATGCCAAATTGCACAGTAGTTACAATAACTTTACATTTTATGTATTTGTTATAGATTGTTGGGGAATTTTGGTTTATAATATGACGTTGATAAGGTATTTTTAGAAACTGTAACATAGTGATTTTAAATACTCAAATGGCCCGAAGCAAGTCTGTAAGATAACACTCATGATGGTCTGATGAGGACTGAAACTCATTTGTTGTAGAACAAAATAAATAGTGTAGGAAGAAAGTTGGTTTCTCAAGATTTCGTGAAAATACCCACGTGACATGGAGGGTTGTCATATCTACTTTTGATCGTCTCTGTCAGTGGTAGATTTGTCGGTTCAACAAATGGACATAAAGACAAGCACAAGAGTTTAGAACTTAACAATAATTGAAGAAACGTCATGTAAAAATTGTGCTCGGATGTGAAATACATGGTATACTTCTAATCTAGTTGTTTTTTTTTTTTGGGTACATACGTGCCAAGTTTTTGCTTTTATTCCCATTAATAGTGTAGACGAGGAAATGGTCAATACCACATTTGTCCAGACGAACTTTGCAAACAATTTTTGCGAACTATTAATTGGGCCCTGAGGAATCTTTGGTATATATAATAAGGGTACTTCTGCCGTCCGTGAGTGGGTTTCGAGAGCAATCTTATACTTCTGTCATGTTTACAGATGTGAAGACAGAGTGGTGAACTGTAGTGGATCTGGGCTGTCTGAACTACCACGCAAGGGATACGACAGACACACGGAGACTGTTGATGCGTCTGGTAACAGAATAGAAAATCTTATAAACGACACCTTTTTTACTCTTGAGATCACAGGTCTGGAAGCATTGTATTTGAATTGCAATGTAATAGTGACAATTGAACCTCAAACATTTCTTGGACTAGGAAGGTTGAAAGTGTTGGATCTCTCAGAAAACAATATCACATCTATACACCCGGAAACTTTCAAGTTTAACCTCAAATTGGAACGTCTCTTACTGGCAAAGAATCCTTTTCTGAAACTGGAGGGAAATGAGTTTCTAATCGATAAACTTACATTTATAGATTTAAGTTCTTGCGGTTTAAATCGCTTTCCCATTGATTCACTTCCAAATTCAACAGATAGTTCTATACGAATAGATTTTCGCTACAATAATTTACTTTCCGTCAGCGATGACTCGCCGGAAGCTCAAGATTGTAATAATGAATGAAAAACCAGTGTTTGGAAGCTGTTTCTTTCTTGTGGGCAGTCAAAGGCGCCAGAAGGAATGTAGTGAATGACAACGAAGGTGATTTACTTGGGATGTTACAGTTTCATACAACATTTACTTTAATTGGTAGCCTATAGAAATATAAATATTTTAATGATTTCCTTTGTTGTTTTTATTATGCTGATTCTTTAAATACGAGCTGCCTCTTGTAAAATTGGGCCACGAATAAAACTTGAAAATTTTATTACTGAACATTGAATTCATTATCTGGAATTTGAGGTTATCAAGGCGTTGACGGCGCTTTATCATATGAATAGATGCCTGATGATGACTGTACATTATTCGAAACATGTCTCTATTGTAAGATAGCGATATTTAAATCTGCGAATGCTGTTAATCATTTCATTAAGCCTGCTTATGCATTAGTCATTTTGTTTCAGGCTAGATTATGAAGTTGGCTGTCTTCTGGGATGTTGCGCCGTGTAATCTGGTAGATGTTTTCGACGTTTTGTGGGCTCTTGCTGCCTCTAATATTCGTCCTGATGAAGAAAGCAGCAAGGACCTCTGAAACAGTGGCATACTTCTGCTAGACTACAGAGCCCATAAGACAGTCATCTAAATGTCAGTATGGATCGTTTTTAATGACGTCTTCCATTTTCCCATAAAGTGTGAGGTCATAGATGCATGCAACAAATTGGTTACTTTTCATAGTCTGAATGTCAGTAACGTGGGTCCACACTGGACCTTCCCCTGAGTTAGATGAAACCAATTCACGCTCTTGTGTTTTATTTCATTACCCTATTAGTAAGATATTTGATTATGTGTACCCAAAAGAGTGTAATAAAACAATTAAAGTAGTTGAAAGGAAACGCGTGGAACAATCCTGTGTCCGAAAAGTAAATTGTTTGGAATCGTACGATGGCTTTACATAGATATCTTATATTTCAAAGTATCAGACGAAACAGAGATTGTCTGGCATCATACAAAATGCTATTAATTTAAAATCTATTTTAGTATTATTTACATTCTACGTTTGTGCGTTTCAGATGGTCTCTTTCTTTCAAATTTCTGACCAGATCGCTGTATTTACTTCTCTTTATGATTTCCAACCTCCACATAAAATTTCATCCAAATCCATTTAGTGTTCTCTAGTTGAATCTACTGGACTGAGGGGGGAACGGATGGACGGACGGACAGACACAAGCAGCAAAGAACGCATAAGAAATGATAGTAAAGGAGTAACACGTTTTTTGAAAAAATTGAATGTTTTAGTCATAAGTCACAACCAGCTAAAGAACTACCACCAGATATATTGGCATTGCCTAGCCTTCAAACCTTGGACCTGAGGAAGAACAAGATGAAAGTGCTGGGTGAGGTGAAATATCCGTCTGAATCCTGTGAAAGATATTTGTATGCAGAAACATAATTTAAATCTGTGTGAATAGTTGATAAATGCAGTCTAAAGGAGATGACGGATGAATTATAATTTGTTCTTGGTGTTTATAGATATGCACCTCTGGAAGTGTATATGAGTAAAGATTTTTAACTTCTGTACGATGAGAGAAGAATTAAATTACTGTGTTCATATAATTTGAAAAAATAAGCTCTTATGACGTTATTTAGATAAATAATTTAAACGAGGAATTCCATATTTGTTCCAAAATAACCTAGTTTATTGGCGATAAACCTAATATCGGGTAGGCATACATTTTCTTATTTTCACATAGAAAGACATACACAAATAAATATTAGTTTTGGACAGTCATTAGTATGTTGCTTGTGTTAGTGTTGTATTTATTAAATTATAATATTTGAGTATAAATAACGGGTTTAATGAAGTTTATCGTCATTGTATGGCGTTCACAATCTCAGGTTCGGAAGTCCATCCATATTGTGGAATGAAGTGTTATGATCTGCTTCAGTTCATTTAACTTTTCGTTCTTACAGTGTAATTCTGCATACGCATGTTGCACAAGCCATGACATTTTATTATTGCTTGTAATATTAACACTGGTATAAATGAATAGAAAATTGCTGGTTTGTGTGTCGTATATTCTCTAGGTGAAGGTTTCCAAACACATTTCATGGAGCTGGGTTTTACTTTTGAAGTTTCGACTTTAAGGAAATAAATTCCGAAATGACATACATTTATGAGGATCATGAAGAAATATCTGGACCATCTTTGTACGCGGTGGTTTGCTTTTGTGCAAAATTAAGACATGCCATGCAACTGAAAGTGGTCGATTTAATGCGTCCTGATCAGAGCTAAGGGACCGTGTTAAGCGTCTTTTGAGTTGTTCCCCGTCCATCCGTCCGTAGAGCTTTCGCTAGTTAGAAGAATGTTATCAAAATATACATCAGGTAAATAGGACTTTCTTAAGAGTGTGAACTGGTTGTATGGAGTGTCCTGCTGAAGACTTTAAGTAACTAACTAACTAACTATGTGTCTTACTGGGCCAACAAAATCCAGATGCCTTCAACTCTTACCTCCCATAGATCCCTCTTATTAATGTCTTCCCATCTACGTCCAGGTCTTCCCAGCGGTCTCTTCTCTTTAAGCTTCCCGACCAATACCTGGTACACACCTCTTGCCCGTCCATGAGGGCCAAATGCCTCTCCCATGTCATTCTTCTTGACTTAATCACTTGTGGTGGTAAATTACAACAAGGTTTATAATAAATTATTCTGGGGTTACAAGCCGTGTAAGATGGCTTAATAAAGAAAACACCAACGTTTCGAGAACCATCTTCGTCCTCGTCCTCAGGTACGGCTGGTAGCCCGAGAAGGATTTATTATTCTTAGTCGGCGTGAAAGCTTCAGATCTTATAGAAGACGCTTTGTTAGTAAAAGAAATGTGGGTCAAGTGAACTCTCATTAACTGATTGGATAGAGCAGGTGCAAAAATTTTATTTCCTAACTAGTTTTTTGACGTAAATACGTCTATGAGGAAGGGTCATTCGGCAAAAAAGTGTTACGAAAATGTGTTACGAAAAAGGGAAACGAAAAAGTGTAACTTCATTGTTATGTTACCTAGGAAACGTCAACCTTCATTGTTATGTTACCTAGGAAACGTCATCTGTTTATCAACAAATAAACAACAATGGTTACCTAGGAAACGTCATCTGTTTATCAACAAATGAACAACAATGGTTACCTAGAAAACTTCATCTGTTTATCAACAAATCGACAATAATGGTTACTTAAGGAACATCTATTTACTCGGCAATTTTGTTACCTAGAAAACGTCATCTGTTTACTCGGCATTATTGTTACTTATAAAACATTTCATTACGTTACCTTACTTTACATTATATTACCTTATCACATTATCCGCCACGGTGGTCTAGCGGTTAGAACGCTGGCCTTGTAATCCTGGGGTCTCGGGTTCGATTCCCGGCGGTGCCCGAATTTATAACTTGTGTTGGGCAAGGCCGTGGTCTAGGCGTCACGGAGTTTTCCTCCGGGGGCTTCCCCGGTTTCTCCGTGGCATCCCAACAATTACTCCATTCACACAAAGAAGAAGGCAATGGCAAACCACTTCTGGATCATCTGCCAAGAACGTATATGAACAGGTCCCAGTCCGAGAAAAGGATGGAAGGATCCTGTTCATATGGACCTGTCGTCAGACAGAACACTAAATAAATAATAAAACCTCACATTACATTACATTACCTTACCTTACATTACATTACATTACATTACATTCAGCTACCACAGACCCATCTTAAGCGTAACTAATTCAAGTTAAATAAGCAATGTCTTAATCAAACTTATCTCAATTGTAAAGCATGTATAAAGGAAATATTTACGTAGAATAAAGCCAATACGAGGTGCGATCGGAAAGTTTCTAGACTGCGCCTATAAAAACCCGTACACTTATCTCAGGTATTAAATTCATCCATCACCCTCGAAGTAGTTCCCCTGGGAGTGAACACAACGATCCCAGCGCCGCTGCCAAGCCTGGAAGCATCCCTGGAAATCTTTCTTTGTCAGCTTGTCAAGCACCATCTGCGATTCTGCCTGAATTTCTTCTATCGTCTCAAATCTCCTTCCCTTTAGCTGAATTTTCATCTTTTGGAAGAGGAAGAAGTCACACGGAGCTAAATCCGGCGAATAAGGAGGGTGCGGGATGACGGCCATGGTGTTTGAGGCCAAAAACTGCCGAAATTTGAGGGCGTTGTGCGCTGGCGCGTTGTCATTATGCGTCGCATGTGGAGTTCTTCCTTTAGAATCAGGTGACAGGTCCCATATCCTATCCCAACAATGTCGCACAAGTCGTTGATGGTACGACGTCGATGTTCGTGAATGGCCTGCCGAATCTTCGTAACATTTTCGGGCGTTGTGCTCGAAGATGGTCGTCCAGAACGCTCGTCATCATCGACAGAGGTTCGGCCATTTTTAAAACGTGAATGCCATACAAAAGTTTGTGCACGGCCCATTGCGGACTCCCCAAATGCTTGCTTTAGCATTTCATAGGTTTCCGTAGCCGTTTTGGCGAGTCTTTGGCAAAATTTGATGCACACGCCATTCCGAAATCGCAGGAGGGTCGGTGTAATGCACTACCAAAACGCCCGTAACTATGAAACAAATGCTAATTCGATGATGCCGGCTGGCACACTGATTCACTATGAATGTAGGCCGCACCCCCTAGCGGCAGAAGCTCGTACTACATCCGGTTCGCCCTCTATTGACACAGTCTGGAAACTTTCCGATCGCACCTCGTATATAAACTTCCTTTCCATATAGACGTATTTACGTCAAATTCTCCGGAACCGTGGTTCCACTGACAACTTTTATTTTTAGTATTGTGTGGTAATTCAACTCAAGTCATTTATTTAAGTGCTTGACAACAGCCAGATAAGGCCAATAACAGTCAAGCACTTAACAACAATACAGGATGAAATATAAAACAATAATTACATTCATTTCGATAATAATAAAAGTAAAACATAACATACAAAATCAAAAAAATGAAACTAAATATATAAATGTACAATATTATAAATAATAATAATGATTCAATTGAATTCAATTCATTTATTTGAGTACTTGACAACAGCGAAAAAGGCCAATAACAGCCAAGCACTAACAGCAATACAAACATTACAATACAAAAACAAACAAACAATTAACTGAATTAATAAATGTACAATATTAATTTATTGCAAAATAATTAATAAGTAAGTAAGCTAAATGTTATGGATAAGTAAATGACGTCATCAACAATGTCACCTTATAATTGTTAATACTCGGCATTGTTGTGTTCTACAACAATGCCGAGTACAACACAACAATGCCGAGTAAACAAATATAACGCTTCACAACAACGAGATCAACAACTACCAAGCCGGTCGCATTATCACTGCTCCAGAAGCAGCACATCGCCTCCGGACAGCGACATAAAACTATTTAAGAAATTAAGAAAAGTGAAAGAAGACGTTACCAACACCAACAAGGTAATCTGATACTAATAATAATATTCATTCAAGTCATACTGTTCATTCAAGGGTTAAAACACTTGAATAAGACACTAAAGATTTTAAAACGCAACCCCCCCCCCCCCGAAGGGGCGGTTGGTTGCGTTTTAAACACTTGACCAACCCTTCCCCCGAGGCGCTCCGGAAGGAGCGCTCTGCTCTAGTTGTTTAAAAAGCTGACTGACATCAGTAAGCAAAATACGATCTTTGTTGAAGATGTCAATGTTCCTACAGACTGCATTGGCAGCAGAAACGCATCTGGCAAAGGGACTGGCCTTGAAATTACGTTGTACAGTAAAGGTAGAGTAGTCTCTGATAGACCTAAAAGGGTATGCAGAGACTAACTGTATCAAAAACAGATGAGCAAATAATTTTTCCTTTAAAAACATTAACGAGGAAAAGAGCATCCAAAAGCCTCCTCCTTAAATGTAACGATAAGAAGTTTAATCTAACTAATGTATCATCATAATTATAGGCACAAACGCCATTAAAGAATCTAGTGTAACATAGAGCTACGAATTTCCTTTGAATCCTTTCCAATTTAAAGGAATCAGTAATAGAATTCCAAACAACGGATGCATACTCAATTTTGGAACGGACTAAGGTACTGTACAAAACCAAAAGGCTATCAACAGTGGAGAAGGAAGAAGTAATGTACCGAATCAAACCTAGCATACCGCTTATTTGAATTCAATAATTAATTTTTATTAACATTTCTCTATTCCTATCGACCTGCGTGCATGTTTATGACCCACAATTGAATTTATCCTTGGAAAATTATAGAACCACCTGAAGACGGTCTTATTATAGACCGAAACATGTAGTAAAAGGAATGGATAAAAATGAAAGCAGGAATAGTTGTGTGAGCGGATTTAGGTAATTAGTTTAATCACTACGCACCAGGATACTTTAAATTAAGTCTGTGTGATTTCTCTTTACCTTCTAAATGATGTTTGTGTCTATTGGTGCATTAATCTGTATAATATTAAAGAAGTAACGTATAATCTCGATCAATTTAGTTTGGATATAAGAATTAACGAATCCGCCACTGATACAGTAGAATTAGGCTACAAGACAGGAGCTGATTACGTTCTATCTTTAAGATTGTTGCTGCCTGATGTGTGCAATGAATTTGAATGTCATTTCTCCGCATAAAAGAAGCATGATCGATAATGTAGGTATTGTCTCAAGAGACGTCATTTTATTTGCCTTGTCAGAATAATCTCTGGCTGGAAATTCCTAAATAATACGGTTGACGCTTCGTACATGTCGTGTTCCACACGTAACAACTTCTAAAGAAACACACTTGATTTTTATTCTGGAGGCATCTTTTAGAACCTTGAGGCACTGACCGTCCTGACTGAGGGTATTGGGTCTTTCCTGAATACTTTCTTGTAGAGGTGTCCACGGGTCCGGGCCTCATAGCTCAGATAATTTTCGGGTTCGGGGCGGGTTCATTCCTGGCCCAAATTATAGCAATCAAACGCTGTGCTATATAGAACATTTCGGGCTTTCCCTGGCAATTTGTTTTCGAAAATAAAAAGTTACTTGTAGTTGCGCTTATCTTATGCTGACACAATTGAGCTCTGGAAAAAACCTACCGTCATGGTTTTCTCTGGAATTTTCGTAGCTGCCCTCTCCCGAAAATATTTCGAGGGAACAGCTTACAAATTTGGCATCCGACACCATTTTACCATTCCTCAAACTCTAAAATAAGTGAGAATTGCTGTCTTCTGGGTTGTTGCGCTGTGTAGTCTGGTAGGTGTTTACCAACGTTTCAGAGGTCCTTGCTGCCTCCGTCATCAGAGTATGAAGATTTCTGTCTTCTGGGTTTCGCGCTCTGTAGTCTGGTCGATGTTTACCAACGTTTCAGAGGTCATACTGCCTCCGTCATCAGGGCGATGAGTATGAAGATTTCTGTCTTCTGGGTTTTGCGCTGTGTAGTCTGGTCGATGTTTACCAACGTTTCAGAGGTCATACTGCCTCCGTCAGCAGGGCGATGAGTATGAAGATTTCTGTCTTCTGGGTTGTTGCGCTCTGTAGTCTGGTCGATGTCCACGATCGTTTCATAGGTCATGCTGCCTCCGTCATCAGGGCCATTAATGAGGCAATCGAACGGAAGAGGCTAGGTTTATAGGGACCGGACAGTGAACGGAGTGGCCTGATCCTAACCAATGGGAACTGGTGTCAAATCAGGCGTAATTGTAGATGTTCTTACATCGTCCTTAAGTAATTCAGTCAAGAATTATTGGAATTTGTACATTAAAATACATTAATGAAACGATAATCACGGCCGATTGGGAATGGTTCCAGATTATCTCGGGCTGGAATGAAAGGAAGTCACATTTAAGTTGGGTACGGGAAACTTGAACTTCTGCTAGGGCCAAATGTTCCTCTGGCTGGATAAAATTCTGAAATTTTGGCCCATGCAGACTTCTGCATTTTGCTGCAGATTTGCATTATGTTAAATATCATTTTTGTTTATGAGATTTTTTCATTTGATGCATCATTTTAGATGCAAAATTTTTTTTCCTGGTTGTCAGAATGTTTGGATTGCTTCACTATCCAACGACTGAAGGGGATTTACATGAAAGGTACGAAGTGAAATTTATGTATATTCATAAAGAAAATGGGGTTTTTAACGCTAAGCGTGTTAAAATCAGCACGTGAATACACATGGTGTCTTCAAGCGTTCTTTTCTTTACGAGTTTAGTTTCTCCTCCATCAGATGGAATCACATGAAGAAATTAGAAGTAACTTTGCTGCAGGTTAAAAATTGGAGTTTCAGCGTACCCCTGTTCAGTCAGATTGGCGCTGGTTTGAACCTCGAAGTGCTGCATATCAGTGGGACTGCGAATGGTGTCCAGTTTGAGGGAACATTCCCAACATACTCATAATGACCGAGATCGTCACTTTCGCAATCTGTATCTCGATACCGACTTGAAGTAAGCAAAATTTCTCTTTTGTTTTTGCTGCGTTGTCTTAGGAGAACAACAGTGAGGGCAATAAATACACAGAGAAAACCGCTAATTATAATAAGAGGCAATTGTGTAGTTAAGTCTAGAGCTGTTGTATCTTTAATATCATCTGCCACGTTCACCGAAATTTCGGAAACATTTTGTGTTTTTAATTCCGTAATTGCTGTATTTGTCAATACTTTTCGTGGTATATTTAACGTGTGTGGATCTTCGGTTTTTGCTAATGGATCTGATGTAAGTTTAATTACGCTACCTGCTGAAGAATTTTCTGTTCCATTTGTTGTGACGACATTTACGGTTACTTCTGACTTCACTGATGTTATTTCATTTTGCTGGTTTATTTCTTTATCACCACAGTCGTCACTTATGTCATGTTTTGCATTGTCACATGAAGATTGTAACTCACATTTTGTATTAACTTTTTCGAGTAACTTTCTCATTTCATAAAACTGAAAGTCACATTTAAAGGGGTTTGCTGATATATTAACATACGCCAGTTTATTGAGAGTTGTAGTAGAAGCATAACATCCTTTAGTCAGCTGTTGATCGGGTAATATTTCTGTAAATACACTGATATTCAGAGTCTTAAATTTGTTGTTATCCAGTTTAATGTATTCAAGATTTGGCGCACACCAGAATGCATCTTTGGATATTTTGGCTAAATTACAGGAACTCAATTCTAAAGTCCTTAAATCTGGAGTATCTATGATGTATCCGTTCCCTGGTAACTTTAACATTTTGTTGTTAGACAGACTGAGCCATGTTAATTCTCTGGCGTAACTAAACGTCCATGGGTGTAGAATAGTAAGTTTGTTGTTTGATAAATCCAATTCATTTAGGTGATTTAAACCGCTGAATGCAAGTACTTCAATTGAAGCAATTAAATTATGCGTGAAATTGAGAGAACGTACCTTCACCAGAAGATAGTTCTTCGCTAACGTGTTGTTCTTTAATGCTGTGATGCTGTTGAATGAAGCATCTAGCGCTCTTGTGTGGACGTTGAAGTGATGTGGAAGTTCCTTCAGTCCTGCTTCTTTACAGATGACAGAGATCTCCTGAGGTGATTCTGGTACACTCTGACACGTGCACGGCGTTGGGCACTTGAATGCCTGTGTGAATTCTTGTATTACGATGAGCGTAAATGCGATGTATGTCTTGTAAGACGACATATTCTGTTGAGATCTGCAAAATACCAAGAAACGGTAATGGAGAGACTGATATTTGAGATCTGTGAATTATCGGTAAACTAAATGTTATTTAGGCTTTACCCGTTATATCTATTAAGTTCATATAATGATAAGACTGTATGATAAGGATGGTGATAAGTTGACTCGTGATATACGTGGTGCGATCGGAAAGTTTCTAGACTGCGCCTATAAAAACCCGTACACTTATCTCAGGTATTAAATTCATCCATCACCCTCGAAGTAGTTCCCCTGGGAGTGAACACAACGATCCCAGCGCCTCTGCCAAGCCTGGAAGCATCCCTGGAAATCTTTCTTTGTCAGCCTGTCAAGCACCATCTGCGATTCTGCCTGAATCTCTTCTATCGTCTCAAATCTCCTTCCCTTTAGCTGAATTTTCATCTTTGGGAAGAGGAAGAAGTCACACGGAGCTAACTCCGGCGAATAAGGAGGGTGCGGGATGACGGCCATGGTGTTTGAGGCCAAAAACTGCCGAACTTTGAGGGCGGTGTGCGCTGGCGCGTTGTCATGATGCGTCGCATGTGGAGTTCTCTCTTTAGAATCAGGTGACAGGTCCCATAGCCTATCCCAACAATGTCGCACAAGTCGTTGATGGTACGACGTCGATGTTCGTGAATGGCCTGCCGAATCTTCGTAACATTTTCGGGCGTTGTGTTCGAAGATGGTCGTCCAGAACGCTCGTCATCATCGACAGAGGTTCGACCATTTTTAAAACGTGAATGCCACACAAACGTTTGTGCACGACCCATTGCGGACTCCCCAAATGCTTGCTTTAGCATTTCATAGGTTTCCGTAGCCGTTTTGGCGAGTCTTTGGCAAAATTTGATGCACACGCCATTCCGAAATCGCAGGAGGGTCGGTGTAATGCACTACCAAAACGCCCGTAACTATGAAACAAATGCTAATTCGATGATGCCTGCTGGCACACTGATTCACTATGTATGTAGGCCGCACCCCCTAGCGGCAGAAACTCGTACTACATCCGGTTCGCCCTCTATTGACACAGTCTGGAAACTTTACGATCGCACCTCGTATTTTAAATGAAAGTGAAGATTGTTCAAGAAAGTAGAGTAAAGTGAAGCCGTCCTGCTACACGGCACGTAGGTCTTTTTTTGGGGATGGGGCGAGGGATGTAACTCCTATTGATTCTTGATTTCGGCACTAGATACGGGTGATTGGTCAGCATCACGCCCCGGCCGAACTTTACCCCGGGTAAAGGACCCCGGTACCTAGTGGATAGGAGGCTGGGTGGGCTTCAGAGTCGGTCTGAACGCAGAGGCTAGAGAAAAAATCCTCTGCCCCCATTGGGGATCGAACCCCAGCCGAACCCATAGCTAGTCACTAACCAACTGAACTATCCCGGATCCTATGTTTAATGCGTTAATAAATTCATGAATTTCACACAGAGAAATATCCTTAAATAGAAGCCTATTCTGTGCTTGGTGCTACGTATACCAGGAAAACGTGTAGAGCTCATTCCAAAATTGGATGTAACGGATAGTAATTTTTAAAAAGTGCGATGCTTATAGAACACCTATAAAAGATCAACGTTAAACAATATGGATATTCTCTATGATTCTGTTAAGTTCATAACCGGGATATGATGAAGACATCCCGAATGACAATTATTTATAGTCTCATGTTTACAGGGAGAAAAAGTTGTCAGTGGAACCATGGTTCCGGATAATCTGACGTAAATACGTCTATACGGTAAGGAAGTTTATATATTGGCTTTATTCTAAATATTTCCTTTATACATGCTTTACAATTGAGTAAAGTTTAATTAAGACTTTGCTTATTTAACTTGAATTAGTTACGCTGAAGATGGGTCTGTGGTAGATGAATGTAATGTAAGGTAATGTAAGGTAAGGTAAGGTAACTATGTAGGTAACTATTGTTTATTTGTTGATAAACAGATGACGTTTCCAAGGTAACATAACAATGAAGTTACACTTTTTCTTTCACTTTTTCGTTTCACTTTTTGCCGAATGACACTGACCCGAAAATATAGACTTATTTACGTCAAAAGACATACAATATTAAGAACGACTGAATTATTGAAGATTTTTAAATTTGAAGATGGCTGTCTTGTGGGTTGTCGCGCCGTTTAGTCTGGTGGGAGTTTACCGACGTTTCAGATGTCTTCGCTGCCTCCATCATCATGCGAGGACATATTTCCATCGCATCATGACCACCAACCTTTGTATGTCCGAGTTCCACCGGCACGACTCCGACCTCAAATCCTTCAATTTCAAGTTTATGTCAATGAATGCATCACTATTTATGTTACTTCCTGTTATACAACGTAAATTTACATGCGGTGGTCAATATTTATTCGGGGCAAACCTTTATTTTTTGTAATCATGATTTTTATACGGAAATAAAGGAGTTTCAGAAAGGGCTAAAAGTTACGGACGATTTCGTGTTATACAACCAAGTATAGAATCGGCTTTCAGGATTACCAACGTTTCACAGGTGTTTGCTGCCTCCACCGTCAGGGCCATGAGTCATCTGTCTGTTGCCTCTGAAACGTCCGTGAACATTTAGAAGGTTACAGTGGGCAACAATTCAGAATTGGTTTCTATGGTGTTCTGACGATTTTGTGATACAGTAGGGTTTGTTGGGTTTTTGGACTTTTTCCATCGTCCAACGTTAAAATGTGCACCACGTTTCGAAAAGTGATCTGGTTTGCGAAACGTCGTGTGCATTTTAACCTTGGACGACGGCCAAAGTCTAAGACCGCAACAGACGTGCGATCCAGAAGTCAAGTGTCTCTGGTAAATCCACATACGTTGTCATTTTAGCAGTTGATAACATCCGTGATAATATATCTACTTAATCTTGTTTGCTTTGTAAGTATATTTTATTACACTAGAGCAGAGCGCTCCTTTCAGAGCTCCTCGGGGGGGGGGAATCAAGTTTATAAAACGCAAACCCCCCAGAGGGGGTTGGTTGGTCAAGTGTTTAAAAAGCAACCAACCCCCCCCTTCGGCGGGGTTGGTTGCGTTTTAAAATCTTGTGTAACAAACTAAACTAACCCCCCCGAATGGTGGTTTAAAACACTTGACAAACCTCCCTTCGGGGGGTTTGGGGGTTTGGTTGCGTTTTAAAATCTTGAGTAAGAAAATAAACTAACCCCCGCGAATGGAGGGTTAAAACACTTGGGGGTGGAGTTGGTTGCGTTTTAAAATCTTGAGTAAGAAACTAAACTAACCCCCCTTCGTGGGGGTTAGTTTAGTGTTTTACTCAAGTGTTTTAACCCCCTTCCTTTCATTGTATTTATTGTCTAAATATAATTTAAATACAGAGACGACAGTTCTCGTAATCGTAATGTATCGAATGAGCAGTATGACTTGAATGAGTATTAGTATTAGTATCAGTTTACCTTGTTCGTGGGCGATGTGCTGCTTCTGGAGTAGTGATCATGCGACTGGCTTTGTAGTTGGTGATTTCGTAGCTGTGAAGCTTCATTTGTTTACTCGGCAAATAACGTGACATGGTCTCGTCTATCATTGTAAGTCTTCTTTCGCTCTTCTTTATTTCTTAAATAGGTCTGATGTAGTAGTTCTTTACGTCGCTGTTCAGAGGCCAACTGTTCTTGGTCAGTCAACTTTCTACGTCCAGCCCCACCCTTGCAAATCTTCGTCTTAAAATCGATCATAATAGTTTTCGTAATCGTAATATATCGAGTATATATGAGTAGTATTAGTATCACTTTACATTGTTGCAATTGTTGGATTTGGTGCTTCAAATAGTTGATAACTTCTTTTTTCACTTTTCTGATGTTTTAGGCCAACTGTCAGTCAATTTTTAATAATGCGACGTGCTGCTTCTGGAGCAGTGATAATGCGACTGGCTTGGTAGTGAACCGTTATTATTTGTTTGCTCGGCATTGTTGTGGAACACAACAATGCCGAGTAAACAAATATCTGTTTACATTGTTGATGACGTCATTTCTTGAAGACAACGAGGAATCACAAATTCTTATAGTAGATATTTACTTATACTAGAGCAGGGCGCTCCTTTCGGAGCTCCTAGGGGGTGTTGGTCAAGTTTGTAAAACGCAACCAACCTTGGTTAGTCCCAAAGTGGAGTTAGTTTAGTGTCTCATTCAAGTGTTTTAACCCCTGAGTAAGAAACTAAATTAACCCCCCCGAATGGGGGTTGGTTGCGTTTTAAAATCTTGAGTAAGACACTAAACTAACACCCGTGTATAAACAAATATAAGGTGATATTGTTGATGACGTCATTTTTTGACGACAACGATGGCTAATCCTTTCGGAGCGCTTCCTGTAATCTGATATTTTACTTCTTTACGTCGCTGATCAGAGGCCAACAGCTCTTAGTTGGTCAACTATCTACATCCAACCCCACCCTTGCAAATCTTCTTTTTTTTCTCTTCTGTTTTTTGTTGAATAGTTCTGATGTTTTAGTTCTTTACGTCGCTGTTCAGAGGCCATCTGTTCTTCATCAGTCAACTTTCTACGTCCAGCAACACCATTGCTAATCTTCGTCTGTTTTTTCTTTTTCTTTTTTTCTCTTCTGTTCTTGTTGTATACGTTTTTCTGTGTTTATCAATGTAACTCTCCCTTCGTTTTTCTTTATTTGTTAAATAGGTCTGATGGATTAGTTCTTTACGTCGCTTTTCAGAGGTCAACTGTTCTTGGTTAGTCAACTATCTACGTCCAACCCCACCCTAGCAAATCTTCTGTTTTTTGTTGAATAGTTCTGATGTTTTAGTTCTTTACGTCGCTGTTCAGAGGCCATCTGTTCTTGATCAGTTAACTTTCTACGTCCAGCAACACCATTGGTAATCTTCGTCTGTTTTTTTTCTCTTCTGTTCTTGTTGTATACTTTTTTCTATATTTATCAATGTAACTCTCCCTTCGTTTTTCTTTATTTGTTAAATAGGTCTGATGGATTAGTTCTTTACGTCGCTTTCCAGAGGCCAACTGTTCTTGGTTAGTCAACTATCTACTTGCAACCCCACCTTGCAAATCTTCGTCTTATTTTCTACGTGTGTTGTTAATATGGTCTCGTTTAACAATGTAAGTCTTCTTTCGCTTATCCATATTTGTTAAATAGATCTGATGTCTTAGTTCTTTACATCGATGTTCAGAGGCCAACTGTTTTTAGTCAGACAACTTTCTACGTCCAATCCCACCCTTTCAAGTCTTCGTTTGTTTTCTTCTGCTCTTCTGTTCTTGTTGAATAAGTTTTTCTGCGTTTATCAATGCAAATCTCCCTTCGCTTTTCTTTACTTGTTAAGTAGGTCTGATATTTTAATTCTTTACGTCGCTGTTCAGAGGCCCACTGTTCTTGGTCAGTCAACTTTCTACGCTCAATCCCACCCTTGCAAAACTTCGTCTGTTTTTCTACATATGTCGTTAATATGGTCTCGTTTATCGATATAATTCTTCTTTCGCTTTTCTTTATTTCTTAAATATGTATGATGTAGTTCTTTACGTCGCTGTTCAGAGGCCAATTGTTCTTGGTCACTCAATTTTCTACGTCCAACCCCACCCTTACAAATCTTCGTTTGCTTTTTTTCCCTTCTGTTCTTATTGAATACGTTTTTCTACGTTTATCAATGTAAGTCTTCCTTCGCTTTTCTTTATTTCTTAAATATGTCCGATGTTTTAGTTCTTTACGTCGCTGTTCAGAGGCCAACTGTTCTTGTTCAGTCAACTTTTTACGTCCAGCCCCACCCTTGCAAATCGTCGTCTCAAAATCGATCATAAAGTCAGTTTTTATAATAGTTTTCATAATCGTAATATATCGAATGAGTATCACTTTACCTTGTTAGAGTTGGTACTTCAAATACTTGATAACTCCTTCTTTCACTTTCCTGATGTTTTAGGCCTACTGTCAGTCAATATTCAAGAAAGCCGTGTGCTGCTTCTGGAACAGTGATAATGCGACTGACTTGATATTCTTGATTGATTGTTGTGAAGCGTTATTTGTTTACTCGGCATTGTTGTGTCGACATCAACAATGCCAACAGATATTTGTTTACACGGCATTGTTGTGTTCCACAACAATGCCATGTAAACAAATATCTGTTGGCATTGTTGATGACGTCATTTTTTGAAGACAAATTGGTTGAAGACAACGACTAATCACAAAATTTATAGTAAGCTAGGGGAGACCAGAGCAGAACGGGAAACTTAATTTTTGGAAGGACGTGGAAGGGACAATAATAAAGATAAACACATGGAGGAACCCCTTACCCAGGGCAAGACGGAGTGTGGTTGATATATGTTTGAAAAGTTGTAAGAAGACACAGATAATCTAATAATTACGACGTAGGATATAAAATTGACTTAGTATACAATGGAAAATGTCGAAACGTTACACATTTGAAATCTACTTAGGCCCAACACAGACTTCACACATGTGCATCTCTTCATCACCGTGTCTACCAACACCTGCACATGAGTTATGGGCCCATTTCATGCAAGACGAACACCGGATCAACCCTTCAATAGACTGCGAATAGACATCGCCACTTTACAGGCTCTCTTCATTTGATCCCCTTCTATGGGTACACCATTCTGCCCTACCCCATCCTGCCCCGAGTATACTCTTTCAAATTAGGATTGTCCCACCAAAACTGACATCATGAAAGTAAATAAAAATATTGTGTTTAAGACTTTCAAGAAAACACTTTCAATAAAATGGATATGAATAATGAATAGATCTTACCTTCACTGGAAGTTGAGAAAAATTTCTAAAATTTAGGAGCAAAATCCAGCACGGGAGATTATTTCAGAAACTGTAACTACAAAATGGCGCTGACTGACATGTCATAACCCTGTGCTGTATGCTAACGGGCAAGGAAGGTTGAAAGTGTTGGATCTCTCAGAAAACAATATTACATCTGTACACCCAGAAACTTTCGTGTTTACCGACAATCTGGAAGAACTCTTACTGGCAAAGAACCCTTTTTTGAAGCTGGAGGGAAATGAGTTTCTAATCGATAAACTTACATTTATAAATTTAACCTCTTGCGGTTTAAATCGGATTCCCATTGATTCACTTCCAAATTTACCACATAGTTTTCTAAAAATAATAGATATTAGGAAGAATAATTTATTTGTCATCAGCGTTGACTCACCGGAAGCTCCAGAATGTAATGCAAATTTGAAAGTGGCGTGTGGGCAATCAAGGCGCCAGAAGGAATGCGGCGGAAGACAACGAAGGTGATTTGCTTGGAATGTTACACTTTCATGCAATATGTACTTTAATTGGTAGCCTATAGATATATAAATATTTAAATGATTTCCTTTGTTGTTTTCATTATGCTGATTCTTTAAATACGAGGTGGCTCTGGTAAAATTGGACAACGAATAAAACTTGAAAATCTCATTACTGAATATATAATTAATTATGTGAAATTTTGAGGTTGACGGCGCTTTATCATATGAATAGATGCCTGATGATGACTGTACATTGTTCGAAACATGTCTCTTTTGTAAGATAGCAGTATTTTAATCTTTTCCTTGAACAAAACATGCATTAGAAATTGATGTATTATGTTCTGAGTCACTTACGAGAAAAAAACAACTTTTTTGGCATTTATTTGGCTGATATTTTTGTATTTTTGTTAACTTAAAAGTTTAATCTTAAGTAATTCTTTTTTTCTCAGTACGTATAAATAGGCCTGTAATTTATTCTCTGATGACACGAATTGCAAATATAACCTTCAAGATCGTTTTCTTTAGTGGCGTAAATATGCCAATGCCGCTAATCGTTAAAGTAAGCCTGCTTATGCATTAGCCACAGTTTTAGGCTAGATTATGTAAATGGCTGTCTTCTGGTTTGTTGTGTTATAGATTCCGATAGATGCTTACCGACGTTTCAAAGGCACTTGCTGCTTCCAACATTCGCCCTGATGATGGAGGCAACAAGGACCTCTGAAACAGTGGCAAACTTCTGCCAGACTACAGAGCCCATAAGACAGTCATCTAAATGTCAACATGGATAGTTTTTAATGATGTCTTCCACTTTTCCATAAAGTGTGAGGTCATAGATGCATGCAACCAATTGGTTACTTTTCAGAGTCTGAATGTCAGTAACGTGGGTCCACACTGGACCTTCCCCTGAGATAGATGAAACCAATTCACGCTCATGTGTTTTATTTCATTACCCAGTTGATATGTTTTTGATTATCTCTACCCAAAACAGTGTAATAAAACAATTAAAGGAGTTGAAAGGAAATGCGTGGAACAATCCTGTGTCCGAAAAGTAAATTATTTGGAATCGTCTCGTGGCTTTACACAGATATCTTATATTTCAAATTATCAGACGAAGCATGGATTGTCCGTCATAAGACAAAATGGTATTAATTTAAAATCTAGTTTAAAATTATTTACCGTCTACGTTTGTGCATCTCAGGTGGTCTCTTCCTTTCAAATTTCTGACCAGATCGTCTTACGCATTTCTCATTTACCCAGTGCATATTTTGACCCCCTTTATTTCGGAAACGTTTAATGCATAAACCGATTATCACGAAGGTAAATAAGAGAACACTGATAAAGTTGTAGGTATATCCATAAGGTTGTCATAATTATTAACAATTTTCATTGTTTAGTTACAGTTTGTTTTAAGAAAATTCCGGACCCTTTCGCTGGTTGGACTGTAAAACTAATTCCGTTGGTGTTCGTCAAAATGAGTTGAAAGTGGTGTGAACCATTTTGCACCAAGCATAAGTTTCTCTGTTACAAGTTTCAGGAAGTGAAATTATAAAAGAATGTGGAATACGAAAAGTAAGCTTTTGTGATTTTTCAAACGATTCTGTGAACGATTTCGTCTGATAGGAATTCTGTCTCGACGCTTCCGGATCAGACCTCTTATGCATTCAGATGTATATGTGCATGTTAGGCTGTATTAGCGGAACAGAATTTTTCTTGAAATTCTGAAAGTCGCCTAGCTGTTCGAGAAATACAACTCCATTTTTTTTAACCTCTAAGGTTCGTTAGCGTATCTTTAAGAGCCTGAATCTGGCAGTGAACCAGTCGAGTGAAGATCACAGTCTCACATTCAATTACTATCAGACTCGTTTTAATATTATCCTCCATCTGAACCTAATTATCTCATGTATTCTCTTCACTACAGGTTTTACTGATTATAATACATAGTGCATATTAGGCCACCCCCACTAATAATTCTAAATTTAAGATAATCGATTTCAGTTGTCTTTGGAACAAGGAATTAAAACTTCTGAAAGTCAGCTGTCGGGGATGCGCAGTGTCGGATGTACAAGGTTTTTCAACGTTTCGGCAAATATTGTAGTTGCCATCTCCAGGGCGAATATGTTGGGCGTTTTTGGATGCCTTGCCAAAACGTTATACAGCCTTCAACATTCTGTGCTGCTCGTCTGTGATAGCCGAGGTTTTACAATGAACTTCTGACGCGAAACCCGAAGTTAAGAACTTGTTCTTCTGAATGGTTAACAGAGACATCTATGCGACAGAGCCACTACTATTGCGGTATATTGATCAGTTATCTGGGTTTGTAGTGCAACATTCTGCCACCAGTGTTGTTCACAATCATGGCATTCTCAACTCCTGAGTACTGCGCGTTGTACAATGATTTACTTCTACCGTGGCGGAATTTCTGCAATATAGCACACATGCAGGATGCCTGCATAGAGCAAACTCGAAAGTTAGGTTGGACTGCAGAACGGTTTCCTAAAAACAATTTTAAAAAATAAGAAACCAACGTAGTACTCAGAAATACACCTACCTCTCGATTTCTGAACTTCTGATTTACGAATTTTGTTGCAGTGAATTATGTAAATTTTTAACAGTTTCCTTTTGCGAACATTATTTTCGCAGTTACATAGAACCAATGCATTTATCATTATTTATGATTATTATACGTAGAGCAAATACTTTTTCAATAAAACCAACACTTCATTGGTACATTACAGGGTTAAATAGGTAATTTGTGTAATTAAAAAGCAACACTGTTCTTATTTTTATTCTTTCGCAGTCTTCTAACATGTGAAGGAAAATATTGAGTGATTTTTCTGGGAGCCGGGACCTAGTCAGAATTATTTACAATGAAATTAATGTGAAGTGCATTTTCGATTTACGAATTTTCATCTTGGACAATTTTAGTCAAATAAATTACGCTCGTAAATCTAGAAACCAATATTAAATCTATGGATATTTTAATTCCATAGTATGGTAGATACGTGCCTGATTTCTTTAAATATTATATTTTGTCATTCTATTCACGATTAAAAACAAATACGAATGTGGGACAAATTATTTTACTTATTTCTGACATGCTAACTTAGTTGACAATACGTGAAATAATATTCAAGACACTTGTTTAAAAGCCGTAGTTTTCAAAATTTATAAAAAGAGCGTATATTTGTTTACTTTATTCTCAATTTTGTCGCAGGACTTCGTGACATAACTAAGGATGTTGGAATTACACCAGGGTTTTAGCACATTGAAGAAAGAAACCCCAAAACTTCCCAGGGACTAAGGAAGTTACAGGCCGATGGAGAAATGCTGGCACTTGCGCAAAGGACTTATTTTGGTCGTATGAAATGGACCCGTCCGAAGCTTCAGTTAGTTCGTAGCTCTAGCTGTGTTTAGTTCGGTGCGTCACCGCAGCTGAGGCTGTGCGACCCCCACTACTACCGAACTCCCCTCCCTCGGCTTACACATCGCGCATTTAGGTGCCACCACTACTCGCGCGACCTCTACTAACACGCAACTACACTACACCCCACGCAACATTTCCACGTGGTTAGACATAAAATAGACTTACCATTTAATGATTTTCTTCGTTACTTAATTTGTAATGGTTAAGGCACTTCTTTTAAGCACTGACTTGATTTACGTAGTCTTTATTCGTCTCTTCTTTAATTTACGTCTCCATTAGTGGTGTCATAAAAGCGAAACAGCTTTTCCTTATTTTCCTAATTTTTAGTGATTACGCTTTATGGACTGTTCCAATTCAGAAATACTTCTGAAATTATGAATACGTTTTAGATATTCAATAGGACTATTTGTCTGTGTGCCAGTCCATAGCAAGATCAAGTAGATGATGACAGCTTAGTATCTTTAACCCTTTGAAGCCGATGTTGGTCTAAATATTGTTTAAGAATTCAGTCCGTACCGCAAAGAAAACACACCACTTCACCATTACAATGATCAACTGGCTGATGCCGTTAAAGGAAATGATCCCTCTTTACACTGAGAAAAATACGAAATCCATAAATACAAAATGCAAGCATTGTTGTTAATCGTTAAAGCATGTGGGTCTTAAAGAGTTAAATAACAACTGGTCCACTCACGCTCTTAAACGCATTTTCCAGTTCGGTATCGTTTATACGCTATTAATATTTAGTTATAAAACATTCGAGAATTTCTTGTAATGGTGCGAACGAAGTGCTGAAACTCAGAATGAATCCCCATTAATACAGGCAGTGTGAAATGCAGGTAGTAATATACACAAAAATACTATCGAGTGATGCGAATAGTCTGCTTGGATGGGAGGGGAAAAAAGGGGAAAATTGCTTTGCTCTTGAAACACTAAATCACATTTAATTTCCTCCAAGTAATAGAAAAAAGAACAGAAATTAAGAATGCAAGACTGAAGATGAAGATTGCTTACTTGGTGAGAAAACCAGACAATTCGATCGCCTCCATTGAATCCTATCACTTCGGTCTCAAACCGAAATAATCGATTAGTTAAATGCAATGACAAAAACATTTTAACAGGATTCCATAATAAATACAAACTATTAAAATATGCAGATAATGATCATGGTAAATGAAGTGTAGAAAAATATGGCCACATGACACTTTTGTCAGCTATTTATCTGCAATTTTGGACAGTTAGTTGCCGTTGGCTTCTTACTTCTACTTCTTTAACCGAACTTTGCGGCCGAGTGCTTAACATTTTTCGATCGTGCTGGAAGGTCACGAGCAATTCTCCACCCGGAATTTGGCTATCCTGACTGAGGAATTTCTTCGATTTACTCAGTCGCTCCTGGCATATGTCAAGATATAATTTAAAAATGGGCCACAACAGCTTTCCACATTAACTTATCATTCACAAATAATTCTAAGGTCGTCGGTACATAAGCCAATAATTAATTAACCTTCTTCTTACCATCCCGTTGTGCATCCATATTCCATGGAAACCGACCATGTTGTTTCGATCTTTACAGAATATTATTAGGACAATAAATCATTAATGATAATGTGCGTTTTATGTAGCACGTATGGGGGAGGATAATTACATAAAAATTTTAGCCGGAAACCCCGAAGAGAATATACCTGAAGGGAGAACTAAGCTTAAATAGGAATGCGTTTGCGAAGAAATATGGCGTGAGGTTGGGGGCTGGATTATACTGGCTCAGAATAAACCCCAGTGACAGACTGTTGTCATGTTAACACGATAACAGTGGCTATCAGAATCTTAAGAAGGAACCAGGACTTTTAAAATCGGTTGTTGGTGTCTGTGGTCTTCCATTTAATAGACATGTTAAAGAAAAAAACTCTGTTTGTAAAATTTCTTTCTTTCTTCTATGATCGAAACGATTGCATTATCTTGTATTAAAATGTTCACCCCCGAAGATCGTAGTCACTTATTGTCTCGTCATAAATTTGGTTATAACATGGGAATTTAGTTTAAAGAAAGGTACGGTATCTGCTATGGTTGGTAACTGCTTGAGTAACAGCCTGTAGTGTTTTGTTTTCCCACCCGCTGGAATGTACACACAAATTGCACTTTAATTCCATGCAATCTGGTTTTAATTCCATGCAAGGTGCGTTCTGCCTCTGGCTCGCAGTCTCTCGTTACAGGCACATGAAAACATTCCATCCTTTCCCATTCCGAACGTAATTGAGATTTATAACACTATCGAATTACTCATACGAATAATTAATGTTATTTAAGAAAGGGGGTGTAATTGCACTGAGTTTCATGTTACCCTGCAAGATTTAACCCGAGTTTGTAAAAAAGTAACTTTATTAAGTAATATTAATTTGCCTTCTCCACTTTCTGTAAACTGTAATTTGGGGAGAGGGAGATTTTGAAACCGCACAGACATTTTGCTCCTTAAGAGACGTGTTCTAAGCCACGTGCCAATGTTCAAAAGTTGAACAGGTGATATGGTGATATAATACACGCTGTTTGTATACTTACTTTTGTTTTAGTCTTAATTTCGCCTTGGTTATGGAGGCAGCAACACCTCTAAAACTCTGAAATTTTCTACCAGACTACACGACGCGACAACCCATAAGACAACCATCTTAATTTCACTTTATCTTACTTATAATTTTTGTCAGTGTCTTCGACAAAGTGTGATGTCTCAGCTTGAAATTTGGGCGGCGTGTGTTTCATCTTGATTGTATAAGATCGCTTTTATGGCGTGCTTTTACATTTTTGAATAATCTGCAATTTGTCCAGTTATTCAGTCGTATTCAACTGCCTATGTGTCAAAGGAGGTAATCCTGCCAGTCCAACACGTTTTTAAATGTGCTTTCACCACGATCGTGAAGTGACACATTAAATGTTTATGACGGGAGTAAAACGTCGATAAATTAGTGTCCTGTTTTCCTGCACTCACTTTTGTCTACTCTTAATTATTATTCTCCCACCTAAGTTTATTTTTTAATTTTTCAGTTTTTAATTTTTTTATTTGATATTAATGCAAATATTTAACATTTTTATTGTAGTATTTACATTTATCTGCAGCCCGTTTTATTTTTTCTGTATTTTAAAATTAAAATGTTGTGTATTCTATATAAAATTTGTCATTGGTATCGTTTGATTGCATAAATGAAAGTACATTGACTGATATTTATTCTAGATAATATGTATGGTTAGTTTTCTTTCAAATAGTTCACGAACGATCATCCCACTTTGTCTCGTTCGATGTTGTATAACCTCAGCATCTGGCACAGCATTGTTAAGTAAGAAGACTGCAGACGACAAAAGTGTAGTAAACACTGTTTGAGGGAAGCATCCTTAATTAGGACCTGTTGGACACGATCCTGAACCAAATAATTCTACCATTCTCACAATCTATCTTTATCTACCTTAATGTTGTCCTCCCATCTCTTTCTTGGTATTTCAAGTGACCCTTTTTCCAAATGGCTTCCCCACCAGTCCATTGTAATCTCACTATCTTATCAGCACTTGTAAAAGGCATGCAGTTTAAGTAAGGTTGAATATTCTACAGCAGTTGTGACGGAAGTTAAACACTTTTTGTGATAGAGACTGGAATGTAAGATATTAGGTTCATATGTAAACAAGTATGAAGATGGTTGTCTTGTGAGGTGTTGCGCCCTGGTGATAGAGGTGGTAGCATCTCTAAAACGTCGGTAAGTATCTACTAGACTACAAGGTTCAACAACCCAGAAGACGTCTTCAGAGATCGCAGTATTTGCATTTGTAACTGTGTTGACAGTTTCATCCAGCTTTGGAAGAATCCGTTGTATTCTTCTAATACAATTAAGCAGCGCGTTGTTTGTGAATCACCCTACATTCTCGCGCTCAGGTTTTCTCTAACTTCTGGGGTTGGACGCTCATCTCGTGCTGGTAATGATAGCTATTAAGGGCTAATACCTACTTTGGGAACATAGCAATTTCGACCCTAGTATATCCTAATCATCCTCAGCCTACTAATTGAGGGGTACGACGGGGCGGGAAAACGCGCAGTCCAATAGAAAGGATGAGGGGGTTTCCCGCTTTGATTGCCTCGCAAGTTGCATTAAAGATCCTTTTTTTTTACAGGTACTGACGCTTCTAGTCGCTTTTAGCTTCCTATCATCATATATGTTCTCCTTTTTCTTACGTAAGAGAAAGAGTGGGCTGTACAGAAGAATTAGCTTATAACTATATTTCGCCTACACTCACAAAATTAATGGATTGTATTGTTCGTAAAACATAAACACACAGAGGGATTTAACTGGCCTTGACGTAATTGGGGAGCATTCCCCTCTTCGTCTTTAATACGTTATACTGCCGGCTGTTTAAGAGACAGCCTTCTCTTTGGAGCAAAGTACTCTGGTTATTTATATAACTTTAAGATAGTTGACTGCTATAAAACACCTTCAAATTGTGAATAATTTTTAGATACTAAAATTTACAGTGTACGTATTAAGGAGCTAGTTCTGGGAAGATCCTTATGGTACCTGCTGTCTTTGTGGTGCTTCAGTATGTGTAATGAAGCTAGGATGAATTATAATGTAATTATATCTACAATGATTCATTTATGTGGAAAACTTTCACTAGTACTGACATCAACTTCGTTATTTTAGCCAGATAGATTTGCATCGTTGCAATATTTGTATGTGAAAGGTAATTTGCATACAGGCTCATGATCTGCCCATTTCAATACAAAATATATGTATAGCTCCAATGGTTTATGGGTTATGGTCATCATGTAACATTTTTTGTATAAATATCTTTAAAATTATACAAAATGTTGAGATTCACGCGAAATCTACATCTTTTTGTTTCGTGGTGATAATGAGAAAACCACAAAATTAATCATGTGAAATTTTGTATGGACGTATTCCATAAATATGCCCACAAATTTCGTATGAAATCTTGTTTATGTCTCAACAATTAAAAGATGGCGAGTTTATAAAAATTTGAGGTCGTATGTATCAAATTTAACGTTGTAGAAATCTGACTAGTGGAAAAAATTCCTGTAAATGAATTACTGATCTGTTCAGTTATTAATTTTTACTTCTTTATTGACTCTTCTATATGGACTGAATTTTCCTTTCAAAGTAGGCGTCATAACGTCTTCCAAGAACCCTTGAACCAGGTTTTCTTTACTTTTATAAAAGCAAAGTGTCAGGACTCAGTACTGTTTGCGTCTCCAAAGAAATATGAGAATTCAATAACACAAGTTCATACACTTTGTAAAATCTATGGACCTAATTTACAATGTAATTTGCTTGAATTGGTTTACAGGATCGAGTACCTTTTATATCCCAAGATCATATTTAATTGGCTTAACAATTCGCCTGTTAATTATTTAACAATAAACTGATTATTTTATTGTGTTATGACAGCGATGAGGTGTTAACATTTTAACTTGGATGTTCCTCAAAACATGTCTTGTAAGTGAGGATATTATTCTTTGTTTATACTTTAGTTAATAACACGTACATACATCGTTATATGAACAATTATTTTTGTTTCAGTTTTTAATTACCCAACGAAATCCACGTTTAATCCTCGCCTTCAATGATATGTACATTAATCATCTGTACCAGGACCGATAAACGCGAGAGGAAGCTTACAGACCCACACACACACACAACTGCATTGAAGCCAAAACTCCGGGCCAGCTTGAAGCACAGAATTCTGTAATTGAAGTCTACGAAGTGTAAACGATCCAAGCGCCATATGTGATGAGCGTCGGAAGGCGGTAACATTTGAAACGATGCTCATGTGTATCAGTCTGCTTTATGAGATCTACAGTTGCATAATAATGTTTCCGTGTATCAACTGGTATCACTAGTAAGTAGACTCACGTTCTATCACGTGACTGCATGGTTAGTTAGTTATGTATCAAACAGTCGACGTTAAGTTTGTTCTGTGGTTGCAGAAATTGTTTTATTAGTGCAGTGTTTCGTTTGCTAGTTTGTAAACAATTAGGTATTTTGTATGGACCACAAAGAAATAGCCGAAGTTTTCCACGTAAAAATCCAGAGATACTAGGACCAAAAATGTGCGAATTAAAAAATAAAAGATAAAATTATTCTTACCTGGTCAGTCACTCAAGCATTGTGCCAAAAACTTTTAAAACATTTTCGTGGAAACAATAAAAACTGTGAGAATAAGTGCATTTTGACAATTCATAGAACTGCATGTCAGCCGTTAATGACTTTTTCTCTAGAAACCCTTATTACACAGAAAATATATAAGCCTCTGGATTGTAAGACATATATATTGTACATACATGCACAATATACTTATGTAAAAACAACTAATAGATGTTATTGTTTTGTCTCAGTGACAACATCTGAACGATCAAAATTTCAGTAACATGCTTCTAATTACTGTGCAATATTCGTTACGTTTAAACATTCCCGCATGGATTTGAGCCTCGTAATAACGATTTTTAGCGTCATAACCACTAACGGATTTTAAGCCATCATGGAGTGATTGAAGCGCTCGCTGTGGCCAACGGTAGAAGTTACTAGCACGCGCGCGCCACACTCGCCGGCAGCAGACGACAGCCGCAATCAGTTTTGGAAGGACTGTTAGGTGTGTCGGAAGTGTTGCAGTTAGCTCCGCATTTCCGATGCTAAAGCTGTCAAATTGCCACATTTTGATGTAAAAACCCATGACACAAGATCATCACTACCGTAATCAGGTGCGAAGAAGGCAGTGCTTATAAACAAACACAAAATATTTGATCGAAACTTGAGTTTGATGTTTGAGTATTTATTAATTAGACTGTCGGATATAAATGCGTATTTAACGGCTTATGTACGACTATTATTGGATTAGTATATGTTTTAACAACAATTAACATTTGATGTGTGTTTGTAGGAAAGACCGTGTTGGTTATGTAACTATTTACTTGCGTAGATAGACCGTAGTGTTGTAGAACGCTTTCGAAATTGTAATAGACGTTGAGTGTTTTTCACTAATTACATAGCATGAGTTTTAATTCTATGAGAACGAGAGTTTTCAATGTAGAATGAAGTAAACCAGAGAAATAATTTGAAACTTAAAGCTGACCTTTCCATAGAGGAATAATTGATTAATATAGATCAAATTTGATACGTAGTGTGCGTTGAATTTGTGCTTGATATAGCGAATAAGGGAAATCGACGAGGCATGGAAATTATACCAAGTTAACAATTTATAGTCTGCGTTTGTAAGTTACGTGATTTTCCGTAACTAAGAAAGTTTCTGTGTCTAGATATTTATAAACATCGTGAATATATACAGAACTGTCTAAACGAAATTCACGTGTGTAAATCAAGACAAGAAGATATTTCAGCCGGAGACATTTGCTTACATCAGCTTGCATCACTGGTAAGTTGTTTTCAATGGCCTGTATAATGCACCGAGATTCCTGGGCTTGTGGCGCGGAGCTTTCAACTACACAAATCTTCATTCGGTTTTAAACAAACTTTATTAACAGTTCTCTGGGAAATACTTGCGCACGAGCCCTTTATTTCAATGTTTCTCGACTGGTATTCCAGGGGCCGTTACCTGTCCGTGAAATAATTTGTCAGCCAACATATTTCATTTAGCGGTTGTTATACACAGGTGAAAAAATAATACATCCTCTTTGGGTCTAGTAACTCTTGTAGCGTTATTTCTGGTTTTCGCCTGTAAATATTGCCGCATAGCTTTTATCATTTATCTGTTTTGCATCGTCTTAATGATGTTACCAGCGTAGTAGCGAGATAATGGAAATGTTTCTTGAAATGGGAGCAGAACCCCATTATACACCCTAGATCCATGGAAGACGGATATGTCTGACATATTAAATTATAATATTGATGCATTGATAATTATTATTTGCGGATGTTCAGTGTGGGTTATTATGACTTTCGTTATATTTTAATACAATATTAAACGGCCAAGCAGGAGTATATTAGTATTATTTGGTTTACTATTGAAAGTAAACATATTACGAATAATTTGACTTGTAATGAAAAATGTGACAATATGGGACCGCCCTTAGGATATCCTGTGTTATTATTCTGGTCCATGAATCAGAACCTTTACACAGTGGTATTCAACGTGGGGTACGCGTAACACCGGGGGTACGCGAAGGCATCTTAGGGGGTACGTGAGATTTAAAATATATATATTATTTTATGATAAACACTGAATAATCAGTAATGTAATTTATTTTAGATGTAGATTATATACTATGCATAACTTGAATTATACACCAACTTTGGGGGTACAAAGTTGAAGAGAAATTATATCTGGGGGTACGCGAACAAAAAAGGTTAAATACCACTGCTGTAGACTACTGTTGTCGGTGGCCACAGTAAACATGTCACATCATTAATAGGCCATATTACTAACTGTGGGGTATTCTTGAGCTGATAGTCTCGCAACCGATCAAGAAAATCTCAACACGAATGTTGATTAGAGTGTCAAAAAGATACCGTCATTGAACCCTATCTTGAGCCAGCTGAATGCAGTCCACACACACATGTCTAATTTATTTTAATATTATCTTCTCATCTACACTGTGAGTCTGTGTATTATTACTTCTGTGAAATGTTAAAGTAGCATAGACACGGGGCGTTATAAGTTCAGTGGAACCAATGTAATGAAAAATATTTCATACTAATGTTATGTAACCCCAGCACTAGAAAGGTAGATCAATAAATAAAGACATTACAATTTTTTACATTTATAAATGATACAGTAGAGTGTTCGCAGGGGATGGGCGATAGTTGTTTGTTGAGTAGTGACAAATGATATCGCTTTGAGGCCCAGTTTGACAGAGACATAATGTTACCCCATCGCAACAACATGCCGTGTTTTCTCGATTTTAAGACGTACTTTTTTATTTTAAAATTTTTGAAATTGGGGCGCGTCTTATATTTGATGGCGTCTAAGAATCGATATTGCGTTTTTCCCCCCTGAAAACTTGTTATTAAATAAATAAATCAATCCCGAACCAGTTTCTTCAAATTTCCGTAAATGGTAAATAATTTAAAATGACTGCTTTATATCATAAATGTATGGAGCAGATATTTATTCACGTCATGTATTGTTTGGGTATGGTGTAATGTGGACTGGATTCATCTAGCTAAGGGTAGGATGCACTGGGGGTCTCCTGTGCCACTGTAGCTTTCAGTTACATAAAAGGTGGAATTTCTTTAACTAGTTGAGTGGTTATGAAAAACCACTGCTCTATGGAGTGAATTAATGCTGTAGTCGGGGCGAATCTGTACGTTTTGCCTCATTACTAACGTGCATGTGTAATGAAATCGCACATACTACGTATACCAAATACATTACCAACATAAGGACCGAAACAGCGAGCTACAAATTACTGCAGCTGGGAAATAATGTTTATAGTATGGACAATACATGCTTACTTATCTGCTATTCCCCCCCCCCCCCACTTCTGATCCCATTGCCTCTTAATTCTAAGGGTTTTAGAGCGCACAGATTCGCCCCGACTACTATATTCGTTTGTATGTGATCCTACAAAACAAATAAACCCTAATGATACAGCTGTTCTGCCATGTTGCACTCTGGGTTTATGATCTTAGAAGAAGCATTAGTTGCACTGAACAACTTTTCGCGATGTTCTGTGGCTTCCTTCAGTTTGTTTCTCGTCTTTCATTCTGCCCCCTTAGCATTTTAATATGACAAATAGCGTGAGACCTGTTAGTGTATTATTTTTAAGTCGGCTCGTTCTTCTGTAGAAGCAACTTCATAATATAGCTGCAAGTAACTGAGTAACCAAGCACGTGGTAGAAGAACGCGGACACGCAGTGCATATGATGTCAAAACCAACCTGTTATAAGATCCCGAGCCATTTCCGCCCATTTATTGTGATCCCAGTCTTTAATATATTTCCCTACTGAAACGCGTATGAATTTCTTGTCTCTTCCATCTGGTCTGTATGTACAGATAATCTTATAATATAGTTCCATTAACGTATTATTAGACGAGGAAAGTGTAAATATGATATAGTCTTGGTAATGTGGGATGCCTTAACATTGTAACTGTAGGTTTCAGAATCTGAAAAGCCGTAAAGTGTTGTTGCGGGTAATATGAGAACCCTCTGTATTTCGTTACCGGATCCCGTGTCCGTATTTAAATCTGATACGTATGAGTGGTACATTAAACCAAATTTGATTTTAAAATGACAGGGGAAGAAGGAAAGAAGTTTTTGTGGTGGCCGCGGATGCAGTGAAATCAAAAGAAAATGGTGCTGTTATTGCCCTTAAAATCTGTGGGTTTTTTTTATTTCAGTAATATCAGTTTGCTTTCTCAATAGGCCTATATTATTTTGTAATGAGATCTTTATTAAGAAACTGTTTGAATGTACCGTTCACTAATTCACTGTTTTAAATGTTGAACGCCATTTTGTAATATTATTTTTGAAGATTTCTACATTTTCTTATTTTTTATCGAGAGGATGTTATGCAAATTTTTCTTTTTCTTAAATATTTTAAAAATTGTTATTAATACAGAACACTAGGTTTCAGAGCCCTTTAACTGGATACATTTGTCACCGTCTTATTTAGTGGTCTTCATTATTCGTGGAGTTACTTCAGAGTTAGATGTCAAAATTAAATGATATCCCATAATTGCACATGTCGTTCTAAATGCTGTCATCTTGAGGTTTACTTTTAATCCTTTGAGTGTTGAAGAAATATGTCATGATGCTTCTTATTCTGGACACTTCTCATTCACAAGCCATGCCTGAAGAGGTTTTCGAACTTGCGAACTCAGAGCTAGAGCGGCCTAAGGACCTATCATACTCGTCATATGGTCTTAGATGAAGCAGATAAAAACTTATATTACAAAAAACATTTTGTATGTAACAGTGTACAATTCGAGAGCAAAAACTAGTCCGATATATTTGACAAAGAATATTAGAGGATGGTGTAATTAATTTAAAATATAACATTATTTTTAGGAAATCATGGCTTTAAGTCGATCCCAGTGGCCTCTAAATCTAATATCCACACGTACCTGAATTATATACGCAGAAGACATCTGTCTGAAAGTTTCGTTACAGCCTCTTGTAGCTATTTTATAAACACATTAAATTTAACTTCCCTGCCACTTTTACCTTGATAATTGTGCACTGGTGTCTTATTGTTGCTATTTTATAATAATTTATATTAATTCTTTGAAACCGAAGCCAAATAATATTTAAGAATCACTTCTCCATTACACATATCGACTGGTTTATGCTGTATAAGGAAATGATACTTGTTTACGCTGATAATTATAGGAAAACCATTTTTAGGAGCATAGTTATTGATTGTTAAAGCATGTGTTACATGTAATTACCAGTGAGCTTTAAATGGTTAACTTTCCTGTTACCTTTGTCTTACAAATTGTGCATTGATGTTTGAAACATGTTACTATAGCAACAGTATATGGTAGTAATTGCAAGTGGAAACATGCATCGGCTTTTCACTTTGACGATGACTGTCTGAATGGCATCACCTGTGAGACAGCTGAAGGGAGATCCATTTAGTTCGGTCACTAGCTGAGTGCTAGCTCGCTCGTATGTTGTACTGGGTACAGCGTTAATGGCGTGCTGAAGGCTGGTGTCCCGCGGGTCTGAAGGGGAACAGCGTCTAACGCATAAATGACTCTGGAAAATGGCGCACGACATATTTTCTCCTGGCCTATACCGATGTGTGCTATTGCTGCTACTCGTATCATACACGCGGTTTTCAATGACGACATGTTTGTTCTTGTTTCTCTTCTCGGTTATAGCGTCGTGTTGTTTGATTGAAGTGTACCAACGTTTCAGAGGTCTTTGCTGCCTCCATCATCAGGGCGACAAATTGTTTCTTTCTTTCTCATGTAGCACGCATGGGACATGGAATACACATGAAATATTCATAAGAGTCAGATGGAGATAGACTAATTAGATTTTTATGCGTCGGTAGGAGGATAATATTAAAATGTATCTGGACGTACAATAAACTTACAATGATGGTAATTTATTGACCAGCTAAGCGACTGTCGCCTTGTCAGGGAGGTTTCTTCACGGTTTCTTCATGTATTTCTTCTTTCTTTCGAATAATTACTATAGATACGTAGGATTTGTGTCGTCCCAACTTAACTATAGCTCATTATACGTGGTACTAATTAATGACAGAAGTCCGTTACTGGAACCACATAAAAACATAATTACTGAGCAGATGAATGACAGGTGGGGCTGGCTGGATCGCATTGCGTCAGACATTCTCCAGAGAAGCCGACTATTGACAGACTCAATGGGGAAGGTCAGATGCATCAAGACAGAACTCCACAGGGAGTCTGCTGGTCGGATCCCACTCAAAAAGAGGAATCAGATTTATTTCTTGTGCTTTTGAAGGCGAATCGGGAAGTGGTTAACATTTTTATTTGCAGTGGAGCCGAAAACCAATACTAAATCAGTGTCCAGTCTTGTCCTGTTGTATGTGTGTGTGGTTTCAGCGATAGTATCATTAGGCTCTGGTCATTTGTTTTAGTATTTCTTTAAGTTAACAAGTACGCCATCAGTTATTTTGTGCCGCATTAAAATAATTAATCACTCGAGACCAAGCGATAGAATTATAAAGAATATTATGTTATCAGTTATGACGAATCGAAATTGAACGCAAACCTTTTTAAGTTTCAGTCCTTTTGTTTTCGATTTAGAAGAGAAAGTTTTTATTCTTTAGAAATGAAAATTTATTACTTTTTTTCTGAACAACACAGCTCCATGATGAAACATTTGCATAAATATATCCCAAAGTCTATATCCGAAATTGTCTGTCATCACAATAGTTTATCGTGTGTTTTCTCAGTTCTTTGTCTTGAATGTCAGACAGGGGATGTCATAAACAAGACACTGCCGCGCTTTCTGCACGCCTACCAACGTTCCCATTACATGAATGTGCCAAAGAACCAGTTGTTTTCTACAGTCATATTATTTTATGGATGCCAATGTGTTTTGGCTGCCCAGAAACGTGGCAGAATCCACTTTCAAACTTCACAAGGGGTGTGTGTGTGTCATGTTGGAAGTGAAGATACCAGTTATTATATTATGAATATGAAAAATGTGCAGTGACTTCGGTTCACTGCATTGAAACTGTGATAAAGTTGAATTTGTAAATAACTTTCCTGTAGCCTACGTAACGTCGCTGTTGTTATTTCAGAGCGTTTCTGGTACTTGAACCAATATCTTCCGTCCTGCCTCCACTTTGGCGTCCATAACACGTTGATATCTAACAGATGGATTGAACGTAGCGCTGTACCCTGAAGTTCTGAACGAATCCTTTCAGCTAATTTATCATTTTAAGATGAGTGTCTTCTGGGTTGTTGTCTGGTAGAAGTTTATCGACGTTTCAGAAGTTCTTACTACCTCCATCGTCAGGGCGATCACCCTCTCTAACGTCGGTACTCTTATGTCAGACTACACGGCGCGACAACCCAGAAAATAACCATCTTCATATTCGCCGCCGTGAGAATCAGAAATCTCACTTTTTCTTTTTGTTAGTGTTGGTCCCACATAATTAAATTCTTGGAAAAGTAATTTGAAATTATTTATTTAATGTAAGGCCTAATTGTATTTGAGTTTGTTGCTGGGTTTTTGTTACGTCACTTTCGTGTATTGAAGTGAAAATGACCTTGTTTTTTGTAGAAACACTTGCTTAATTTGAGAAAACTAATTTTCAATTTGTTCGCATGAAGTTCCTTAATATTAACTACTACTTCATCGGCCTTTTGGAAACAGATGGTCAAGGCTACAATATTGTAAATCGTGCTTAAAATGTAGAAATGGCGCTTCTGTATGACACTAAGAATCGCTTTCTAGCCTTTCACCCGCTTTCTTATGTTTCCATTCATTTTCTGCAGGGAGGTTGGAAGTTATCAATTTCATTTCTTCTTTTATTAGCTATTCGTTCGGTTGAGCGATCCGGCTTAGTGCGCCATTGTACACGCGCGACGTCATCTTTCACTGGCCACAGGACAGCTGACCTAGACTTCTGAAAATAAATGGCTTATTGGTTCTCTGCGCTATGACCTTGATTTCTAAAGGCTCCTGAAACTAATCTTGAACTCTCGTTTTCATTTCAATAGGACATGTTCAACCAACGGACGTAACATTAATGCTTTATTTTTAACAGGGCGAAATGAAAACAACAAGGAATGATCCACGAGAGAAGTTTCTGTTTCATTTAAAGTTTTTCAGGATATTTATTGTTCTAATTCATTTCCTTACATGTTTCTTTATTTATATATCCAGTTCTGGTACTTTGGTGCTTACGTGGTCGAAGGAGAATTAATGTTATTTTACAAAATACAATTTTGGGAGAAACGGGACATGCGTATTTCAGACTACTTGGGGGCGGGGGCCCTAGAAAAATTATGTTCATGGAATCCGAAGTTTTGCTATAAAGTTCACAATAGTTCGGCACGGATCGTTATCACTATCTGTATTGCAAATTGTTTATTCAATATTCACCTTAATATTATCTTCGCATTTTCACGTAGGTCTCTTACAGGTTTTATACTAATACATAATGCACTTTGCTTATTTCTACCTTGCGTGCTGCAGTGCCCAGACACCCCATCCTCCTCGATTTTGTAACCTTCGAAATATTTGTCGGACTGTATACGTTTTGAGGCTCAAAACTGGAATTTCCTGCACCCACCTGTTACGTCATCTCTTACGAGAGAGCCGTTAATACTAATTCAGATTTAAATGAGTACTGTTCTTTATTTCATATAAATACAGATGTTGAACCACTTGCATGGTTTATATTACTGTCCTCGATTTTAAAACACGGGACTAAATATTAAAATATATTAGCTTAAACAGATGGCTATCTTCTTGAATGTTGTGTCATATAATCTGATAGAAGTTTACCGGCATTTCAGAGATGCTTATTGCCTCCCCGCTCTGATGATGGAGGCATCAAGGACCTCTGAAACGACGGTAAAAGCTACCAGACTACACGGCGCTGTAACCCAGAAGACAAGACATCTTCAGACTCACCGCCTTGAGGACATGAAATCTCACTACCCAAGCTTAAGAAAAACTATAATTTCAACAGTTCCTTTATGTTTTTGAATCTTTATTTCTTGCCCCAGTGAGCGCTGGAGAGAATTCGAGGATGTAAGAGAGAGAGGAAAGAATTCACAGAATGATAATCAAGATTTTTGTCGGAATACCTTAAGGGTTGAAAGTACATGGAAGCTGTAGTCTTGGATGGAAGGATAATATTAATTTGGGTCTTAAATAAACAAGAGATGGGAGTGTGGACTGGAAGCGACATGCTCAAGTTACTGCCCACTTGAGGATTTTATTTCTTTGAATACGCTAATTAAATTTCAGATTTCATAAAAGGTGGTACGTCACTATCCGTTTTCTCAAGATGGACTCTGTATCATGGTCTTTGCTGTGAACACATTTAATACAGCAGGTTACCAGAAATTCGCTACTATTGTGTTGGAATGAAGAATTATTTTAATATTGGAAGACATGAATGTTATTTTAACTTAGTGTAAATTTTCTGTCTAGATCGGCTGATGAAATCTTAGGTGGTGAAGTCAAGATAGTTTGTTTCTATTATGGGTATCATTTAACTACGGAATTCAAACATGAGTGCGCATTCTGATTTAGGTAGGAAAAGGTCACAGAGACTTGAAAGTAACATTCTATATTTTATCGTAAAAAGACTCTTGAGCGTGTGTGTAAAGTGATCTGGAAGATGGAGAAATGAAAGGCACAGATAAAGGGAAAGGAAGCAGAATTTATATTTACGGACGACCAGGTAATAACAAGATGAGAAGGTTAATTGGTTAGATCGTAGGAGAATGTAAAACGGAAATATCAGCTGTAAAGCAAAGATTCGTTCATTCAAAAATGTCACCATTCAAATCGAAAATTGTGCTGAATGACAGACTAATTGAACAAGTTATGTACCATACCTGGAATATAATATAAGTCTTAACCACTTTAGTGATTTTAATATGAAATTGCAACTTTCAATGTAGGTTTAACGCAGTTAAGAGAAGGCCTGTTTAAACAGAGCAGGTAAGGTTCCTGTGGACTGTGGAACAGATTAGAGGATCATCAGAAACTGAGAAACTAGACACGACAAGACCACCAATATAAGATTTGAGGTTTTCACAGCGGTGAGTCTGAAGATTTCATCGCCCTGATGACGGAGGCAGCATGACCTCTGAAACGTTGGTGGAAATCTACCAGACTACACGGCGCAACAACCTAGAAGGCAGCAATCTTAAGACAAGACGTTGTAGGCAAAGTAGTTGAATATCAAATTAATTGGTTCCATCGCTTGAAAAGAATGGATGAAGGCAAATTGGTTAAAAGGTTTTCCCAGAAAACAATAATAGGTAGCAGATGAAGGGACAGATTTTACAAAGGACTGAAGAACCGATTCTGAGCTGAACCACTGAGCTGGAATAATCTAATAAAACTTATCCTTGTGTTTGATGATGTGAAGAACAGGAATCAAGGACTAAATAAATAGGACGAGGAAAAAGGAGAGGTTTTGGAGATGTGGTTACTGAATTTAATTAATTTTTAGGAATTCTTAGGTCCGAGTTACAATGATTTTGCCTTCTTTCAGCAGTGTGTAAGCATACTTTAGAAGTCCGACGTTTCATACCGAAGACTACTGGACCGATTTCGATGAAATTTGGTACACAGTTTGACATAAAATTTGTAGAGCTACTCTGACTTTAGTCTCTGTCGTACACGACTTTATATTAATATAAAATCGGACATTATCGATTTATGAGAAACAGTTTGGTGTGCATAACAAAGTATGGAAGTCATTACACTGTAAGAATAGTTCTCTTCGGTGTTGTGGATATTAACTGAGTAACAACAAACAACAATTTCTCATCTTCTAGATTGAATTTATTTTTATTTATAGTTTATTTAAAGATATCAGTGTATCTCAGACTGTGTAATGTATAATAGCAGGCCAAAATATATAATATAATTCAGGTCTATACACAAACTTTATTTACAGATGTTAAAATTTAAAATTTAAAATTTGCGCTATTCATATTTATATATATATTTAAATAATTAAAAAACCCGATATTAACACAATACAAGTTATTGACTCAAGCACCTGACACCCTCTACCTATATATACGACCCGCATCTATACACAAAACCAGTCCACGAACAGACAGTCAACCTGATCAGACGTAGATACACCGTACATCACGATTCATGGTATGTTATTGTGTTCTTACTTTTACAAATATAGAACAATATTCCAAACTTATTTACATATAAATAAATAACTCCTATGTTTATTAATTTTATTCACAGAATAATGAAAAACAAACATAAGATACATAAAATAAGAAGATCAACAGAGCACATACTATAATAATGTACAAAACGGATGAATAAATTGAAAGACTTGCATTGTAATATAAAGTAGTTTTAAAGGAAAAACCTGAAGATGATGCTTCGAATCGAAACATGTAGTAAATGAAGGCGCAGTATTGTAACATCGTTGTAACGATGAATAGCGCAAATTTTAAATTTTAACATCTGTAAATAAAGTTTGTGTATAGACCTGAATTATATTATATATTTTGATTATAAAACACAAACATGACGCATTTAAACCTTAAATATAATAGCAGGATTATTAATGAATTGGAAAGGATAAGGAAGGAGGCGTTCGTGTTCTAATTTGAGGTAGAGTCCTGGTATTTTCCTGGAGAAAATGAAATCCCCTAAAATCTACCAGGGCACCCGGTCTCATTGTCGGAATATTTAACCCGGGACCTCCCGAATACGAAACAGGAATGCTAACCACTTGGCTGGAACATTCTATCTTTGCAACAATACGTGGGGCTGGCTAACGATGTATTTTATCTGATCAATTGTACTGTGTCCAGTGTATGGAGTACCACTGGACCACTAAAGTAAGTCACAGGACTTGATATTTTTGGTTTTTCAAACTGATGACACGATTAACATAAACCCTCTGCCCCTGATATTGGCGTTCATTTGCTTTTATTTCTGGCATAGTAAATACACACGCAAAACAATATTTGTTTTCTAGGGAATTTGTCTCTTACCTAACACTTGGCAGGTCTCATAAAGACAGTTTAGTTAGTAATTGTTGTATGTAATTTTATGAAGTGTTCTATTGAAGACAGTGAAAGATTTTGTCATTGAATGTAAATAGTTACCATGATATTAAATGTTTGCACAGGCCTGTAGTAATCAAGAGGCAAAGAAATATGACTGTTGAAGTAACGGAATTCGATTTATTTCAAAAGTAATGTTCTAATCTCGAATCTCAATCTGATTATTGGACTGCCTGACTAATGTGTTTCATTTTCCTCGTATTTTGTCCAAAGGAATTTCGGGGCATTGCCTTAAGAATAGTTTCTTTTTAAGTTTGTACATACTCACCATTCTGGCTGTCTTCCAATGCCATTGCTTGTTTTAACGATGTCATTAACCTAACAATGAATCATAATGAAGGCTGCCACCCAATCAGTACTGTTTTGTAAATAATTTTCCATACCTTGCGTCGTATTTTAATCTGTGAAAAACCACGAAAGGAAATTATCTTATAATAAATTATTAATCGATTAATTGAACCGATTAAAAAACAATACAATTGAAAATAACAATAAGTGTCCAGCAAAGAACCAGTTCTCTATTTCGAATGCGTTTCCAGATTACAACAGAGATTCTTGGTAAGCAGAGATGTAAATATTGTTATCGTCTTTGATTTTATTTAAAACGAAGAAGGTAAGCAGAATAACAAATCCTTTCCAAGGAGGTACGTCTGCATTAAGCTCACAGACCAGTGGATTTAAGTATTAGAAAAGTTAGATTGGGTGTAGTCTGGGTCTTTCTTTCTACTTTATAAAATCTTATCGAGAATCTACAAAAACATTTAAATTATTTGTGATGTAATTTACGTATGGATCCTCTGTTTATTCATGCTCGTTTATGTAGATCGACTCTCTGGTACATTTTCATCGTGGTACCAATGAAAGATATCAAAGTTGTTTGCATCCGAACCTTTACCATGCTGCAGCAATTGGTGCAACTGTAGCTCGCCCCGCAGCAAGCATAACTTTTTGTGATCGGGAATATTCGCGAACTAAGCCGAATTATGACGATTTCATGAAGCGTGAAGGAGGCAGGAAAGTTCGGTCCTACTCTTGCAAGGTTGGTTGTGAAGTTTTAGACGTTTTGTTAAACGTAAGTTTTCTGTTGAACGTTGTATCGTTTTAGTGTTATCAGGTGTGAAATAATATTCTTCGACGTGTGTTACAGTACTTGGATTTATAAAACCATTATATTAAAGACTAAGTGCAACGTAATATGAACTTTATCCAGACAACGCGATGGCTGAGTAGTTTGCGTCATACTTTTGATTCAACGTAAAATGGAGTACCTTCAGGTAAGGGACTGGAAGTTGTATATAATGGAGAGAATAGTTTAGTAGGTTAGTGCTGATATGAAAAGTGTAGTTATAGTGTTTCAACGTTAACTTAGTATACAGATGGGTTAATTAGGATGTACGCTACGGTTAATAAAATTATGGTTATTTCGTATGCAGAGTATAAATACAGTGTGGAGCAGAATCCTACTTGAAAGGCTGATAATTACGCTCAGTCAAGATATTCCCCGTGTTTACAAAAGTTCGTAACCGGTTCGTATCCTGAGCCAGATGAATCCACTCCACATTCTCCAACTCTGTTTTCTAAAGATCCATTTTAATATTATCCAACCATCTACGTGTAGGTCGTTTGAGTGGTGGTATCCCTACCGGCTTTCAAACTTAATTTTTTTGTATGTTATATAAAATTATTACGCGATGTTTATGTGTTAACAGCAAAACTGTTTCTTCGAAACGCAAATAGACTACGTGTTATAATAATTGTTCCTGGTTTTCTAGTGGTTTTCATTAACGTAATATTGTATATGTACGTCGTGATTCTGCTTGCTGGTTGGAATAAGTTATAATAAAGAGTCGAGTGCTCATTATACGGTTAATTGTATTGTGTATATGTCACGTATGAATCGAATTGAGGGTAGTTTAGTTCAACTACAGAAGTAACTCGGAACGATTTCTTTTAAATGGACACATTCGTGCAGTGAAGGTTATATACGATACATGCAGTTGAATCATTACAAACTGTTCAACTGGCAGTCAAATGCTCCCCAGAGCCACCTACATCGTTCTTTGTCCCACTTTCTTCTGACATTACTTTCCCATGCGTCCTGTTTTAGATACGTAATTCACCGTGAAATACAGTCTTAGCTTAACTCTAATGTAACTTACCGTGGACCCTGTTTCACACTGTTAACGTATCTCATTCACTAGTTTGTGCTGATACTGCTTTTTTATAAGAAAGCATAATTACTGTCTTTAAGTACTTGACAGTACAGGAGAGACGGGACATTTTATGCGTTGTTTAACACAGTCTAATAGTGTCCAAGTTTAATGAGTTGAAGAGGAACGAAACACCACAAGACTTAGGACGTTGTTAAACATTATGGGGTTTTCAGAGTTGAGATATACCACGCCATCTGTTCCCGAAAGTCGATCTTAGAAGTTAATTACCAGCGCGGTTGACTCGTGTTCTGTATATGTGGAAGCCCAATAGTGCCTAATGTTTAATGGCGGTAACACGTAATGGGATACGGCATTAGAATGTATTTTTCTAGTTTAGGGAGATAAAGAGAGTAACACTGTAGTAGCAGAACCCGAAGAATAAACACGCAGATGCCAAAAGCAATAATCGAATGCTATCCAGAGCTCCCAACAAATTACTCCCTTGCTGTGGAGGCCACTACTTTACACAATCATTATCCACATAAATAAGTACTTTGGTTAAGCCATATTTACCAGGAGTGACAACTTAGCTGTAATAAAGGAAATGACCGTGATTTGCGTATAACGTTTTCGTTCTTACCGAAGTTAACCGCCATGTCATAAATCGTTTTGGTAAGAATGAGGACTACTAATGAAGTGTTAGTAGTTTTATAGGCCGTGTGTTAGATTTAATTTGTGTAACATTGGGTGTTTGAAGCTCATCACACCAGGAATACGTATGCTTTTCAGAACGATGGTTTTTAATTTGTAAATGTTACAAAGAATTGGAATTATTTTTTTGTTTGTTTGTTTAACCTCGCCCTTTGCTGCATTCGTGAGGATGAAGAACATGTTAAAATATTCATAATATAAGAGCGTCTGTATATAAGCTTATGCGTGTCATTAAATATGTATATCGGAAAACGTTCGAGACTAAACCTGTGGATCTTAACGATATCTCTATTTTGTCATATTTTCTACATCGATCTGTTTCAGGGAAAATATCGAAGTTCAGTTTTATTATCTAAAGTTGCTGTTATTCTGAAGCGTTTCAAAAGAGAATTCGGATCATTCAACAATTCTTAGTGTAGACACCTTTTATTAATTTGTTTCTTGTACAATTGCCCGCAGACTGACAGACACGCGCACGTGTGCCAAGAAATTATGTCTATTGTGTGTAATTATAACTCATAAAATATCTTCCATCTTATCTCCCCCCCCCAATCAGGAGCATGATTTTTCAACTACGATTTGTCTGTGCATTACTACACAATCAGAGGTTATCCCATAGTTAAATGAAGGGCACAGTCAATTGTGAGGTTGAGGACGACTGACTGACTGACCACTTATACTGTCCTGACATTCGTCTTGACAGACAGCAGGTAAACGCTGTCCAGGCATTGTCTGAGTAAGTCAGACTTGTTATCATTTCTGTTTTGATTCGTACGTACAAAACGACGCGATGTACATTATTGTAATTTTGTGTATATACCTGTTCGATATTTCCCATTGTTTTGTGTGCATTTTTAATATCTCCATTCATAATTATTCGGTTCACAGATTCTTAAACCCTAAATTTATTTTTTCGTCCTTAAATTTCTTTCTTAAACAGTTATTAATGCAAGTTTTGATTCTAGTGGAACGCTTTCTGACAATGCACGTAGCAATCCACGTTGGTCCCGCATGTTTCACGTCACTTGTTTCGTATTTCCTGTATTCAAGAATAATGAACTTTTCCTGAGGGAGGCTTACATAGCCGCCAGACTAAACGGATTCGGTCATTGTTATTTAATGTTGGTGTTTGAGATTGTATCTGGTTGTAGGGGTGAATGAGACCGCCATAGTAAGGCCGTGGACTCTGAGTGGATGGATTTAAGAGAAGACAATCATTGTCTGCACTGTTCCATCTTTCGTCTGGAGAAACTGTGGACAACCACGGAAAAGCTTTAGTCGTAGGAGCCAGTAACTCGGCCGAAATGAGAATACGAAGGGCGGGGGCTAAAACCTTTCGTCCCTTGATGCTTCAGGCTTCGTTGGCTTCACCACCCCACTCCACCCATCGCACAATTCCTTAGTTCCGTGAACAGCCAAGTCCCGTCAGTACCAATGTTCGCCGCATTAAGGTGTTGGTGGTAGACGCAGTCGCTAATACTCTAATTTAAAGTAGAAAAAAGTAACATCCCAGACTCTCATCTTCACTACTGGCTGTAGAGAACAAGTCTGGAAATAAGATGTTCTCAGTTGTTAACGTCTTGACACATTTAATGTCGTACTTATAACCAACCAGTCCGCAACCTTGTTGATAAGTAATAATTAAAATACAACACGGTGAAAATTGTGTACTGTCGATTGGCTGTGTGGTTAAACTTTTAATTTGGGATATTTTAATGCTTGTTAAAGATCAAACTGCGAGAGGGGTTATTTGGAAAGGAGACAGAGAAAGCAACAAAGGTATGGAGAAAATTACGTAGTGAGGAGCTTCATAACGTGCAGCTAGAGTTCGCCGAACATCATGATGGAAATCAAATTAAGGAGTATGAGAAAGTGAGTCTGTAGAGTGCGTGCAGTCCATTAATAGTAACATCTTACGGAAAGAGGTCATTCGAACGACTTAGATGTAGATGGGATGGCAATATTAAAATTAATTTTAATGACTGTCTTCTTGGTTGCTGACCCGTATAGTTTGGTAATGATAACCGGATAATGGAAGCAGAAACCACCTCTGAAACGTTGGTAAACTTCAAATAGATTACTCTGTGCAACAACGCAGGAGACAGCCATCTTCAAAATCGCCAGCGTGACAACCTGAAATCTAAGAATATTGACCAGTGACGGGCTCGTGTGAAACCAGATGAGCGACTATCTGTTTACCAATGTTAACTCTGCCCCATGTATTTTTTATTCATTTATCACTAACAGCGTCTAAAGTTTATATACTAAAACCTCAATATTATAGACAAAGGGTTTATTTAAATAACTTTTATAAAAAGGGTAATTTTTATGCATTTTAATTATTAAGCGACGCTGTCAGTGGCTCAGACTGTCAATCGTCGAATATTGAATTCGGAATGATTAGTATGGAAGCGGTCGCGGCCTAATTTAATGTGTTATCACGGCATTTTCCTGGACAGACTGAAGAAAACCACGAAAGACAGTCAATATAGCCGGTCTTCGGGCCGAAATTTGAACCTTTGACCTATCAGTTATGAGGCATGAGTGGTTATTCTTTTCTCTCTCTCTTTTTTTTTCCTAACAGTCTGTGAGGATTATCTGTCAGAAGGAGGTAATTTTAATGTTGTACATTTTCGCCCCTTGTGTCAGATTTACCTTCCGCTTGTTTTGAAGTGATGTAGGTCTTTACTGATATAAACTTAAGGGTCACTGATATCTTACAATCAGCGAATACTTGCTCCGTTGTAAGTGGCGTAGTAGCAAAACCACCAAGCAGCGAATATATTTGAAGGACTGGCCATTCTTTCCGTGTCAAATGAATGTCGTGAGGTCAGTAAATGGGATTAGCCAAGTGGGAGACGCGTGAGATAAAAGCACAACGAACTTACCTGACACTGTCATACGCTGCATTATCTTTTAACTCAAGATCTTGTGAACATTATGTGTATGACGCATTTACTCGAATGACCACTTGTGTTGTTACACCTTCAGACATTCTGGCAGTATTTCGTGAACAACGTGATAAATTGTTTCAAATTTCAAATATATATGACGTGAATTTACAGTATCAGGAGAGAAATTCTGTAAAACTAAACAGCGAAAATGTACTACGGGAATAGAATTTTTAACACGCGTGACCAACTGTGACGACCGTGGCACGACACAGTGCTGTTATTTTTAAAGTTTATTCCCTTGAAGACCGGTGTTATGTTGTGTGATTTTGGTGTATGAAGATAATATTTCAGTTTACAGAAAAATATTATATTCTGATTATATATTACATATAGACATATTTCGGTCTCTATTATAACCACCATCAGATTACAAAGGTCTGCTTCGTATTCGGGAGGTCGCGGGTTCAAATCACGGCTTGGAGACCGGCTATTCTGAGGTTTTAATTGTTTTCCTCAGTCCCCCCAGGCAAATGGGGGGTAGTACCTTAAAGTAGGCCAAGACCGCTTCCTTCCACATCCTTCACTGTCATCCTCTTATTCGATGCTATGTAGTTTGAGTTACAGAAAAAAAGTGTCGTTAAATAAACTATAAATAAATTAGAATTAACATGAACATATCACAGGACCCAGTCCATAAAATCTGAAGATTAATTGCTGGGAATGTCGAAGCGTTTGCAGATCTAAGTTATTTTTACGTATAATCGTTATTGATATTGACTACAAGTTTTATATTCAAACTGTAGAACCAAAGCTTACCTATACATTTATTTTAGCATAATATTTCACTTTATGAGGCGTACAAGAAACCCAGCTAATGGAACTATGGCGCACAATTGCTTTTGTACATTGATAAATGAATAGTCTGACAGCAAGAAGATAGAAATGCGTGAGCTAAATATTTAAACGTTCAAGTGAAGGTCTCAGATGTGTTTTGGAGTCCCAAAGCCCACTCGGGGGCTCAGTGGAGGATCTTTTAATAATTCGGTAGGGTTTTGGTGTGGGAGGGTTGCGCACATGTTAGATTGTGCAGTAATTTCGATAATATTGGCATTATTGGTTTCGGATGGCTTATGTAAATGATTTATGAGATACGAGACTACGATATGTAAGCCCAATAATAGATTCAGGTACACTCTCTATCGGGAAATGTTGTACTGACATTTGTATTGCATTAGGTCTAGACTTGTCTCTGCTATTAGAAAAAGTTGATAACGTTTAGGGGGAACCAGTGTAGAGATAGTTAGGTTCGGCATAACAAAACGCTACATTATTGTAGGTTACAGAGTGCACTGCAAGGATATTTATGATATTTACAGAAATTGACATTAAAACATGTTTAATGCTTATTCATTATACTTACGAATGTCATTTTACATTAAATTAAAACTATAACAACAGATATTTGATGAAAATGCTAGACCAAGGAACCTTTAGGGATTGTGTACCTTTACGTGTTTTCTAACAATAGACTGGGCGACATTTATGGTGTGATGAACCGCATATTATGGTAATATTCAAGATTTAGTAATTATCATTAGAATATTAATAACTCTTCATATGACACTATTAAATAACCGATCTATTAACCGAATAATTTTACGCTCTGTTGCGTGGTCTGAATAGTTCTGAGAAATTAATTACCACGCAATGAAAATGTATGGAGGAGTGGAAGTATAACTCCTAGGATTTTTGTAATGTATGAAAATGAGTGCTCAGCTGTATTCTCACGGCGTAATAAGCTCTGGTACTCACTAGGTGGAACTCAGTGACGAGGAGATAAATTTTCATTCATACCGGGAATCGGAATCTGATCTCGACTAAAATATGTACACATTCTTTACATTACATAAAACTGGACATGTGATCATGAATGGGAAAAATTGCATGCTGAGTTGATTTATCTTTACAGATATGTCTATTGTTTTCTTTTAAAGTTTTAATAATTATAAGGTGCACGAAAAAATGATAGCGCGTCTGAACAACAACAGAAAGAATCAATCGCTGGTGCTATGAATACAGAAAATAATAATGCTAATAACTCCACAAAATTTAAAACAATCAAATCATTTGAACTTAAGTCATTACCAAACGTGTGAGAGATTATATTTCAGAGTCAGTTCAGAACACTAAATAAGATATTTATTATTTCCAAACATATCTGTAGTACTTTGTAAATACTGTATAAATATATCATTTCAGGCGCAACTAAAATTTGTAAAAGTACGCCCGTCTATTATCTCGACCCTCCAGAACCTGTCAGGATAGCTGGTCTCCGGACAGACCCTTGAACCTGGGACTTCCAGATTACAAACCAGGAATACTAATCTTTCGTCTGTGACCTTCGGTCTGCCGGAACAGATATGTATAGAGAGAAATTTCATTCAAAGTGTAAATCTTACTTGATCCAAATTCAATACAGGGGACCTTTTAAAAATTTTGCCAGGCTTTAGATTTCCCACGATAGTTTAGTCTATAAGTAGCTACTGGTAAGATGTCATAAAACGCGACGTTTTGAGTCGATATTTTTTACACCTCTGTTCAGTGATATTTATAAACATAATTGCATGGAGTGTAATAATTTTATTTCGAGAATTTGCTACTCATAAGTCCATACCGTATGAATTTATATGCTATCTTCAGCACAGCACTTTTAATGACAGACTGGCAGATCATATTTTAAAGGAGGTTTAATAAATTTCAGATTAACGTCACGAGGTATATAACCTTTGATCAAAGACTTTTTGGTGTTAAATTACTTCTATGCTTTAAGATCCCATGGATATTATTGATTGTAATAATACAATCGTTGAATAAAACATGGTTTTCATACATACCCCTTCCTCTTTTAGTAGATCTGCATTATGGATTTGTCTACAACATTGATTTCATGCTGCAATGTTTTTTTTACTTAGGGGGGCTTGCTTTACACCCCTCTGCTAGATTATCACATCTTGTCACGCGACAAGTACTGGAAACTCACCCCTCCCCCCCAACATTTTATCGCCCCCACTGCCACGCTTCTGAGAAGTTTAAAATGTTTTAAAAGTATTTTGAATGTGTATTAAAATTAGTTGCTTGGGTAAGGTTCTACAGAAATTGGGTACTTTGCTGCAAGGCAAATTACCCCAGTCTGGCCGAGAGACTGAAAAATATAGAATTGTTTGTACCCTGAATTAGTGTTTCCATTATATCGAAGCAGATGCAGTTAAAATACTTTTAAAAACCCTTTTCGAATGAGTGAAACATAATTCTCTTTAGGCGTTTCTCTTCACTCATTTGGATTTTAAATGTGCTTTACTCTGTTATATGTTTGAAAAATAATTTATCTGTAGAACTCACGACTTTTAGGCGATCTTTTTCTGTCATTATTTTTACTGGTGCAAATTTAAACCGCTTTAAATTTGCCCAGTTTCGCACCGACTGTGTGTTTTTAAGATGTTGATACGGAAAAAATGCTTTAATCAGGTGTGTTTATATATTATCTCCGTGTTAAATTTTATGCATGTAACTCAAGTGCTTCATTAATTTTTGGCGTCAAACCTAAACGTAAATGTAGATTTCGCGTGACCGCCATGTTATTCTTCTTCTCCCAGACTACAAGGCCCAACAACCAAGAGGACAGCCATCTTCGAACTCATCGTCCTGAAAACATCAACTATCTTATGGCGTGTTTGCCTGACTATAATGTCAAAAATTCTAGAACCGTCAAATCGTTGAAGAGTTATTTGGGTACATGCATACAGACATATTGATAACGTAAACGAAATGATCTTCATTGGCTTGGTTGCTTGTTAAATTTTTATGTACTGAGTTTTACGAAGAAGAAATGTTTTCCTTTGTTTCAGTACTTATACGTATGACTAAAATATAACGTAATTTTCTCAGATAAAACGCCACAGTTGGTGGTATTTATATACACTGATATTGTTAAACAACAATGCTACAGAGAGAAGTAACTTATGGTCTTGAGCGAGATAGCTCGTTTGTAGCACTTGAAGGATTAACAATAATTCATCAGAGATTTTTTTCGTCTCTTGTGCTGGTTGTAGTTTTCTTTAAGAAACAGAACCTTATTCTGTACACGTTTTGAGTTGTATTATGGTATAGATTCAATGAAAATAGGATGTTTTTGGAGTTCTAGGTTTTCTATGAAACTTAGGTCAGTTTCTATCAGTTCGCACGACGTAACATTTCAGAGTACTTCATATTCGCTACATATTCAGAATCTGTGGAGCTACACATCCACTCTTTCCTGTATCCTTATGGTGTGGTGCTTAAGTAACCATTGTGACAACTTTTATTTTCAAGAGACGATAGCTTTTGGGAGACTTAGGCCGAGAGGAAGGATAATATTAACATGGATCTACAGGATGGGTGGGAAGTAAGTAGGCATTAAATAATCGCTATAGATTTTGTAATATTAATGCAATCATAATGAAAATAATGGGTACATATACGTCACGAAATAGGATTTCGTAATGGTGTTAATAGTTTGTTTGCTTTTTTTATATTCTAATACACTACACGTTATGCAAAGTTTTAAGACCTTTGATAACTGATAATTAACTGAAGTAACTACATACAAATGCCTTTGTTATAAACCAACTGTAAACCACATTTATTTATTATTGGCAATAGTAGTGATTTATATGAATTGAAAATAGCTGCATTGGAATGATCTATGAGTAAAAGTATAAATTTTATTAGATTATGATGTTTTTACGACGGTGAAGATGTCCACGTAGGTCTTCTGGCTTATGATGGCATGTGGACTCGTAGGCAGATACCAACGTTTCGGAGGAAAGTACTGCCTCCATATTTAGGTCTTTAACCCTGAAGGTGATTGTCGTGTATCCCTCGGAAAGCTTTATATCTATTATACCTTTAAACCCACACCGCGTCCGAATCTTGGATACCGACGTGGACAGCGATAATCGTTTTATTACACTTATGCATGCAGTTGTGGCCTGTAACAAGTTTTGTGCTGCACCTGCCAAGTTCCACGCTCGAAACATTGAGTTGTGTCAGTCGTCCGTCTAGTGCTGTAACAAAAAGAGGGGAAGAGGAGGAAGATATGAAAACCTTAAAAATTTATCTGCCGTTTTTCTATATAGCATTATTATGACATGAAGGGGGAAAGAAAGAAATATCGCGTTCCTACCCTGTCTCTCGTATTTTTATGCCAATTTATATTTCTTGTGTGTGTGTGTAGGCAAACGCACGCACACAGGAAGGATTTGGCGGAAACCAACACACGTTCACTTCAGACGTGAATCAATACGGAAACTGTTGTACGTTCGCTGTATGAAGGGACCTACAAACAAAAGTGAAGAAGCTGTTACTATAAAACTCGGCAGTATTCGGCACTTTTATTAGCAGTTCGGTTTTTGTCGTGATTTGGAAACCAGTACCTGTCAGTGAAGTAAAACTTCCTTGTCGAGGAACATGTAGTTGCTCACTGTTTCAGCCACGAATGCCGCGAGATGGCTGTCTTCTGGGTTGTTACGCCGTGTAGCCCGGTAGCAGTTTACCGACGTTTCGGATGTCCTCGCTTCTTCCATCATCAGGGTGATCGACGTAACAACCCACAAAACATTTATATTCAATCGATCATGAATGTTGTTTCATAGCGCATACGGCGAATGGAAAACGATGCGAGAACATAAAACGTTACAGAAAAATTGAAAAGTCACTGGCAATAGCATTTTTTTATGCATTCCTTGGCCCCCATTCTAATCACATGTCCAGCCCTTGAATTTACTTTTCTAAGAGTAAGAGGTAATTTGTAGACCGATAATGGATTTCCCCATCATGGTTAAGCCTGTTCTAAGAAGTAAGATGATAACTTAATGTTCTTTAGGCCCAAATAATTTTTTGAGGTTTTGTTTTTAAATAATGTAGTTTCATTTTTATCGGAGTAAAAAATAATTGTTTTGTGTATTTGATTTTGTGTATATCAAATCTAAAAGTTCTTGGCGATGGTGATGAGTCATTTGAATAAAAATTTTCTTGGCTATTATCCATCGTCTATTAAGTAAAATATAAAACGTAAAACGACGTTTCGGAGATGGGGCTCTATCTCCGTCTTCAGGTTCCTACTCCACGGATGGATGGTGTGGTGATGTTCTTGTATTCTGGAACTTTCACTCTTTTACTTTGTCTGGAGATAGGGATTAGCTCCATCTAGTGGGCCCAACTGAGTAGGAACCTGAAGACGGAGATAGAGCCCCATCTCCGGAATGTCGTTTTACGTTTTATATTTTTTTTACTAGACGATGGATAATATCCAAGAAAATTTTTATTCAAATTATTTTGTGTAGTTTGGGAAAGTATACTATATTATAATAGTTTTAGAAATTATTTAGCGTCTTAAAATAATTGTACTCTGCCTCAGCAGGAAACTAGGAATTTTCATCTCTTATCAGAGATAATTATTTTCTAATGTAATTGTAAGAGTCCACGCCGCATAAATTTACTTTTATTGTTATTGAGCCAGTAACAAACATTATAATTAGCACATTATGGTTCAGTTTCAATTTACATTTGTTTACAATAGAGTTAATCTCATACAGTGTACTTAAGCCTGCAAGAAAATATGCTGGACGGTAAATGCAGGAACAAACATCATATCCAAGAAACAATGATACGCAGTCTGTATTTGCTAACGGAACTCGAAATGTTGATTTTAACGAAAGGAAATATCTTTAGAGAAGGCAATTTGGAAGTGGACAGATTTTGGTTCCGGTATATGCTTACTGAAATGTGAAAATCGGAATAGGGGTACGACTGAGGGTTAATATGCAGAGTGTGGGGGAAGAAGTCCGTCCGCCCCGTAACAAATACCCCACCCTTTGACAGTGATAATACTGCAGTTTAGTTACCCAGTTTCACAAAATAATCCCCCGGTTCGTTCCACTCGGTCCAACCAAGCCGTGGTTTAAACACAATTTAATCCCGATAACTTGATGTACTTCTCCTTTCTCATTAATCACGATCAAACATTGAAGAACCAGTGTGAACATAGGTTAAATTACAATTGAATATTTGATTAAGAGATTTCCCATCAACAGTATTATCATCATCATCATCATCATCACCATTATCATTATCAACAACAACCGGCTGGTAATGACAGAAGTGTGAAACTTAGGTCGCTCCATTATCTGTCCAATCACATGCTATTGGACACGTGACCCCGGCGCTGCGTGCCATGTTGACGTTTTCTCAAGACGCACGGAGTCTAAATTATTGCAGTGAAACGCACAGCGTGTTTGGCTACCAGATATCTGATCTTGAAAGACAGATTAACCAATATATTTTTCGAAGTTCGCGAGTTCGATCCCAGCTGTCGCCACTAATTTAAAAAAAGATTTGTTCGTACATTAATTTAAAAATCTGTGGAAGAGAGTAGAGAAAATTCCTGAAACCTCGTTTGCGTCAAATTCACTTTAGGAGATGGAGAACAGAATCATCTGTCGCAGTCACAACTTTACAGGATGCACGTGTCACACGGTTCTGGATCTGTAGGAATCCGTCGATCATGCGTACTCTTCGTCCTTAATTTCATAGTAACGATCGTACTAGGGGCAAAAGTGTGAAACGTTACATACGGAAAGGATCATATTTCCATTTGTATTATAAGGGCGTACAGGGGAAAGAAATGAGACGAAGTTTTTGAAGACTGCGTTAAAGGGACGAATACTAAGAAAATCCTGACAGAAATGAATAGACTAACGGAAGCACCCGACCTTGGCCAGGGTTTTTACAAAATAAACTACTGAAACGACAGATTGTTAATTTATTGTGACAGTTGCGTGAATATATATTTGCTTTGGCCAGAAAAAGTGACTCTGTTGGACTGAAAGTGATAGAATTGCTTATCTTATAATACAAAATGTGTTCGTCCATTTGTCTCACTTTGTTTCAAACAGTTGCTTATTTTTGGCTTTGGCACTATACCAGAAGAAGTATCACACGTCTTTGTAGTCAGACTGCAACCTTGTTTATCTTAACATGTTGTTGGCAATCAAACAAACGACGTAATTATGAAACACTTTCAAGGATAATATTAATTTGATCGAATTATAGAAGTAAAATTGATTCTGCAGTGTTCGCCTTTCAAAGCCACTGGAACTTAAGTCTTGGCGTCTGGATAAGCGGTGGTACGACGTACTTTTAAAATTCCTTATTATGACAATCTTAATATTCCCAGTGACCATTGTTCTGTTGTTTACTTCTGTGGCGTCACGTATTGATACTTCGATGCATTCATTGCGTGGAAGTCGACTGAGGATAGTTACTGGCGTAAACAACGAATTGTTATGTCTGTATTTCTTAATACTGGTCTCTGGACGTTTCCAGCTATTTATCACAGTAAGTTCTGTCACACTCAAATTGTCGGGAAAAAAGTCGATTTCACAAATTTTTGCCCTTCGAATTCTGGGGTAGACGATATTATGTCGTACTTATTTATGTCACTTAAAGAGATACACATGAAACTATAAAGTTATATTGTTATTCGTGTAAGCACAAGGCAGTTATGTGTGGGTTATCACGTGATTATTTAATCTGTAAATCAACAGCTCTTACGAGAATTTAAAGCAACAGGTATGCCTACACGTGGGTTTCAGATGATACACGAAAACCAATGCTATGTACAGATGATAAAATCCTTTTAGGTGAAATGGTTAATGAATTGTAAGTCGCCACACACCAAATAGACGTCATTGCAAATAGATTTAAAAATGACTACCATCAAAACTAATTCTGCGAGACTATGCAGCAGTAAATAACTAGGGATGAAGGGCCTCTTGGGATTTCCTTTTCACGCGGTTTCGAAGCTCAGTCTGTGCAAGATGAGGGACTGACAAGCCGCGTTCTGCGTCGTTGTGATGGTGTATTTATGATCGGAACGAGTTTATTTGCGTTTATGAAACTGTCTGTAATCTTGTCAACTTTTTATGCTGTCTGTAACATGTTCCCTCCGAGGAGCAGCCTCTATTGGAAGACCAACAGTCGCACGATGTGCAGGAATATGTTTAAGGACTCGTGTTATTGTCCAGATTTTGTACTAATCGGCGAAGTTATAGAGAAACTGTTAGTCGCTCAGGTGGTCAAGTTATTTGCCTATTATGAAACTGAAACGTTTATTAGAAGGTTAACAAGGTCCCGCTGTTACACTCCTGTCGTGGTACAGCTGAATCAGGTCCACGTCATCTCAAAATTTAATTAAAATAAGTTTAATAGTACCTCTCTATATATGAAGCCGGGATAGCTTTCTTTCTGATCGGAAGTTTCCTGTTTCGATTCTCGGTCCTTTAAGTCCGTTGTCTGAATTTCTTTTGGTTTTCGCAAAGAAAATGTTGCCAGTTTTCCTTGTTTTGATCGTCGTAATAATACAAATTATATAGTTTTTCATTATGCATATTTTACCATCCTTCTGTTCTTCACTGATAGCGACAGCCCCAAGGTCAGATTTCTATGCGGTTTTACAACGATTTGTTCAATCGTGATAAGTTAATCGTAAAATATAACAGAATCAAACATCAACACTTTCAGCTTCGAGTAAAACTAACGAATTGTGAAGTGTTGATAATAAATGTTATCCTGCAGTTATTAACGTAGGGTCTCTGCATTGTTTCGTTTCTCAATTCGAAGTGTATAAGCCATATATCGTCGACTGGGAGGGTGACTATAAACTAGGAATGGACAGTGACGCGAAAGGCAGAGGCCGTGGTATGTTTTAAGTACTATCCCAGCATTCGTGTGGAAAAAGTGAAGAATACCACGAATAGTATCTGGCCTCCGCAGTGTGAATGACACATCATGACGTTTGGTGACATTTTATATCATATTTCAGGACGTCACTGCTGCTTGTGCCTTTAAAGTTCCAAATCTCTTGATTTAACCAGAATAAATTGTACAGAAGACTTACATATGGATTTTTGTATAAAGCACGTCGAAGGGAGAGATTAGTTACTTAAGTGACTGGTTTCAGATGAACTATATGATTTAATTTTCCTATAAGAGAAGATGAGTTTTTTCTACACCATTATGCCAGCAAATCTAGCTCTCTATCCATTTCATTAAGGAGACTCTTTCTTTAGGAGGGTGCTTAAGTAACGGAAGCGCGAACTTGATTACTTACCTCCACCAACTGCCGTGGTGAATGTGCGGATCTTAACCTTCACGCCCTTCTGGTTTTCACCATGAGGAACATCAGCTCTGGGACGTATGTACTGTTTGTGACTCTTTATGTGTTATACGTGACCACTTTGTATTAATGGCGTTGGGAGGTAGAATGTTCCATTTTACAAATGCTGCTACCTTTATGTAGCTTTTAGAAGTACTGTACTTTAAATTTGCATAAAAGTTCGAAAAGAATGAGGGATTAAGGAGAGGAGATATGGAAGAAGTTATTCCCTGTTGAATTTCAACTGGCCTTTTCCAATAGTTGCGATTTTTTTGTTTTGTTTATTGTGGCATCAGTGTTTTGTCAATTTCTGATCTCTTTAGGAGCATTGTAAAACACTTTTTTGTGTCAACTATCAAAGGAAACATTGGCACGCCATTTAAAAGTAAATGTTTCACCACTTGAGCACCAAACTATTATCGCAGCCAGTGGATGTAAGATAACAGAACTTGGCAGTGGAAATAGTTTTGCCTGTCACACAGTGCCTTTTATTAATGACACATCTGTCTGTTACTGAAAAGAAACAGCAGACAGTCCCTGTCCCTGAATAAAAAAACACCTCGCTCCGCTCTCTTCTGCTTTTATTATTGATTGCATTTCACCCACCTAGTACATCCATATGTTTTATAAAAAAACAACTGCTTAATCAACTGCGTATTTCATAGCGTTGATTACAAGAGAATACAGAATAATGGATAACATAAAATGTTCTCATCCTCCAAAAATAACAACCCCCTAGAACAGAGGGTTATTCACAACGGTCACACCCTTCCCGCAGGCTAGGGGTAATAGTGGTCTACCCCATCCCTTTCTGCCTCACCCCATTCGTATAACCAAGAGAAATCTGTTAATGGATGAAGCAGTCCTAGCGTACCAATGGCCTAGTACAATAGCCTACACAACAATATTTACATAATTGGATTAGTGTTTACAGGGCATGCTTTGATGGACCTCCACTCGCCTCCTCCCTTCTCACAGAACCACCCTCTATAACGCAGAAGCATCGAGTCTACTATTTTCTCTGACACACTCACCTCTGTGGAAATATACGTCTTCTACAACTTACACTCCCCCAGCGCACAAATAAACACGGTAAGGTCCCCCTTATACAGTGCGGTTTATTATCTGTCCTGTACTTCATTTTTACCTGTCTCTGTCTGTCCTTTATTTCCTCTCTCTTATGTAGTCTAGCTTTGGAATTTTCTGTCTACCATGCATGTGTAATATTAACTCGTTAAAACTTGGTTGTAATTGTACGTACGTCCTGTTTTAACAGCTAGTAACTCTACGTTTGTCAATTTATGAGTATTTACTATTCTTAGTGTAAACAACGATCATTTTGAAGATTTCTGTCTTCTGGGTTGGTTGTTGCGCCGTGTAGTATGATAGATGTTTACCAACGTGTCAGAGGTCATACTGCTTCCATCATCAGGGTGATTCATCGCACATCAACCCAGAAGACAGAAATATTCATACTCACCGCTGCGAAAACCTCAAATGATACAACGATCATTTTCTTGAACAGCTTTAACGAATTTGTACTTGAAATGCATAAGTTGTGTGTCTTCTTTGTGGTAGGGACTTAATTATTAAATATTATTTAGGCGAGGTTCGGCTTAATATAGTCAGGTCGTGTCACATCTCAGGTGACTGGTCGCTGGCTTCTTATGACATGGTCCCGGGTTTATTTAAAAAACTGGAGTATGATGACGTGGAATTGATTCAAGTGATTGTAGACATGGGCAGAAGACAGGCTCTGCAGAATGAGATGAGAAGGCGAGCTGACTTTCGGGGCCGAATGGTAGACAATCCTGCTTCGTATACGGGAGGACTTTTCTTCAAATCTCGGCCCGGAGACTGGCTATCCTGTCTAAGGTATTTTTTTGGTTTTCCTCACTTCATCCATGTATCAATCAGGATAGTACCTTAAATTATGCCACAACTCCTTCCTTCCCCATCAATTCATTCGTTGTCATAGTCTGTATTCTGAGCTCTTATCATCGTACCTAAATAAACCACTAATAAATTAATACAGAAGGCTGGTAATTATTAACCTGCTGAATTACTATAAGGCTATCAAGAAGCACCATTTTCCATGTTTCTGTTTGGTGCTTGCTGTTTGCCCTCCCGCTATGTCATCAAAACATGTTAAGCCACGCCACACCACACCACACCGTTCTTTTTCCGGAAGACCTGTAATTTACGAATTCTCGTTACAATTTCAACATCTTCCATGTCCTAATGAAAACAGCAGAGTAATAACGATTACGATGTATAAATTTATAAACTGAAAAATTCTACGTCAGCTGTGACCTGGTTAGGATGTTTAATCTCACTTCTTCTTCTTCTTCTTTTTTTTTTTGCAAGATCTACTATGTCAACTGAGGAGTCTAGCTTTGGCTTAAATTAAATAAATGTACATAGAACCTAGACTACAATCTGAGGTACAGCTTCAAGAACTTATTTCTTCACTGCAACTGGCTTGTACATCCAGTCGACATCATAGTTTATACAGGAGACATTCCGAGGGAGTCTTGATTATTTTATGGAAGGTATTCAATATTTACACTACGTAATTGAGAAAAAAAACATAAAGGAATTGTAATAAGCATTGGAGAGTTTCTGCTTCTCTGAGTCTCTGTCCAAGTAAAAATGACATATGACAATAGTGAGCTTTAGGTAACAACTACGCCTTCTTGACACTTTACAGACACTGGTTAGCCTACTAATTTATTTAAGGTGAATGATTAAATTAAGTCCTGTAATCACATGTATATGATTTCCAATTTTCGAGTTTTAAACCATGTGATTATTTTAGTAGCTTTCCTTGCACGAAGTTCATAGCGAGAACTAATTAAGATCTGGTTGTGTCTTTCCATCCGCCCAGGCGATTTACCACGAGAATCACTGGATGGATTTGGATGAAATTTAATTTGGAGGTTGTGTCATTCTGCACGACTTCAAAATCGTACTTTTGAATATCCTACAAGCGGTGATGACAAAATGACGGATGAAGAAATTTGTGAGGTAGACGTTAAGGCGCCGTTTCGTGAGAGTAATTCGTTACCCTTCACAGTTATATGTACAGGGTTATTCAGTATTGCCTTTCGTAAATCTGGGGATCTTCAATTTTCCATCTCATAAGTTCGAACATTTATTATGCTGGAATGTATTAAAAACGAACGCTGTTCTGTTTCCAATAGTGTGATATTGTGCCATGTTTAATGTAAATCGTGCACTTCTTTCAAGAGTTGGAAGAGAAAAGGGGACAACTGTATTAATCAGAACATTACTTCTCACCGAACGTCGTAGAATAGTATCTAAAATAGATAATCTATAATCATATTTTATTTAAATGTTTTCTAGCATGTTTTATTTCTCGCGGACAGTTTCATATCCTGCAGTAAATAACTTACGAACCGCTATTGTAAATTAATATTCTAAATTTATGCTCGTCACCTGATAAAATCAACTGGATCTCGAGCGAGGTAGCTGCCATCTTTTTTTCAGACGGTACACATTCTGAAATGTCTTATCTACTGTCATGTTGGCGTCGTCGGGGAGCGCTTTCTCGTCATATTAAATGCGGTTCCGACGAAAGTTACGAACTTAGCAGGTAACCTGTTTGTATAGTAGTTTCAGGAATGCGGTTGAGAGTCGCAAGGAAAACGAAATACCATAGGGATTATCTCATAATGAGATTGTTGAATTTTAACGTCACTTCCATTTCTGGACTGATTTGGAGACGCATTAAAACTGACATGGCTTAAGCTGCCACAAAACTATTATTTACGCACATTATAGAGGTAGATTTATTGGAGTGGAATTTAATTTAAAACAATACCCAGCATGTTTGATGCGAACCATGAAAGTTTCTCTCTGTTTTGGTAATTTTGGCTATGCCTAATCATTCATCTATGTTATCGTAGATGAGGAATTACTAGTAGTGTTAGCAGACAGATACAAAGGACTCTAGCTTAATCGATGACCTATAATTTATCTTGATATTCTGTGATAGTATGTCTAATAACGATCCACTATCAGTTTGCTAGCTCATTGATTACCAGTTCAAAACAGCAGTAAGTGCACCGGAAAGGATTATTATCCTTGTACGGTAAATATAAATAATCTTCACGCTCAGTTCTTATCATGTCCTTAATTTTGTTGTGTTTGTAACCTTTATTTTATTGTCCTACTTTCCTTGTTAACAAGGATTCCGTGCCGGACACACAAGTCACTTAATCTCCTGTAGTACCAACTGGAATAACACAGCGGTAAAGAATGTGACCTGCATTGTGAACGTAATCGATTCAAAAGCAGTCAGCAAATTGGCTGGCTGTCACGCCGAGCTTTTTTGTGAATTTCCTCAGTCCATCCAGTCAAATAAAAGGCTAGTACCGTAAAATAAGCTACGACCACTTCCTTTCAATTAACTCCAGAATGATTGATTTGAATTAATTTCAAAATACTTTATTCGATGTTATGTAACTTCAGTAGTTGATGCAGCTCTAAAATTTGATACAATAGAGTCCGATATTCAACCTAAACGGAACTGAAGCGCTGTCGGATAATCGGACGTGTATGGAACCGGATGTTAGTTACAGTGATCACAACAGTCCCCACTCGTCGCTATCCTGAGCCAGATGTATAAAGTTCATATCCTCGTACTTTGTTTATTTATTGTTCATTTTAATATTTTCCATCAATCCTCGCCTGTGTCTTCCTGTGTTATTTAGACTAAAGATGTGTATACATTTCTCATATCTACTATTAATGTAACATGATCCTCCTTGAATTGATCATGCTAATACGAGTAATATTTGGTGAAGAGTACAAATTATAAAGGTCCTCATATGAAATTTCGTTCAGATTTCTGTTACTTTCTGCGTTTTAGGTTAATATATTCTTCTCAGTTTTCTGTTCTCAAACATCGTCAGTCTGTGTTGTTTGGTCAGAGTGACGGACCATGTTTTATACTCACACGAAATAAGGCAAAAATTACTTTCTCTCGTCTTTAGAATTACGACAGGAAGACTAGAGACCCGGAAGTGAATGGTAGACGTTATTCTTAGAACCGAATCAGCTCTTAATTTCTTCGTTAATGTGATTCTGATCAACTCTCTTCCCCAAGAAGCAGCGATACATATTTGTCTAATATGTATGTCCTGTTTAATTTTATTTCCCTTTGTTTTTAATTCGCTCCTTTTTACATTCTTTTCTTCCAATTTGGGGTCCGCAGTGGCCGCGCGGTCTGAGGCGTGGGCCTTGTGCCGCTTGGTCGCTGGGACCGTGGGTTCGAATCCCACTCAAGCCATGGTTGTTTGTCCGCGTCTTTCTGTGTTGTGCTGTCCTGTGTAGAGGTAGAGGCCTTGCGACGGGCGGATACCTCGTCCAAGGAGTCCTACCGAATGTCTATAGATCAGGCCAACGAAAAGTTGGGACCCGCAGTGCTCAGGCACTTGAAGAACGGGTCGTTCCCAGTATCTTACATCTTAGTTTTACTCCGAGGTCGTTGTATGAATAATGGCTATAACAGAAGCGATATGGTGTGAATTAAGAAGGAAGCTTTGTGGCCTGTATTATACTTCAAGTTTCGCCTTAGATATCAAGGATCAGCCTTTCTAATGACCGAAACCAAATCCCACTATAGACAAGAGAATGCTATAAGCGTGGCAGTAATTTAAGCTATCATGCCAGCCAAGAGACTTCTGGCAACATTTTGTGGCATGGCACATGTAATGTGAATGCAGTAAGTAGATCGGATATAACCGCTGAAAAAATAAACCGTACATTTTATTTAATAAACCAAAGCTTGATGCAAGGTTTTACTGTGTTTATCATCGTATTTTATGTCAACCTTTAGCAGGAAATGCTCGTGAACAGGGGTGCAAGGAAGAAGAATATGATCCAACAATTTTTCTTTCATCTCGGGTCCGATTCATTGCGTGACGTTTTAGTTGGTGTGTTCAGAGTAAATAAAATAATTATGACAGGATGGTTTGGTTCGAAGGCAGTATTAAAGTTACAGCGTTCTCTACCGGATGTATAATTCTTGTGAAAATATGAACTGTTAATGTGATTTGCTTTTATGTATGCTTTCCAGATGGAATCATACTCGAGAATTTGTTTTGATGTGATGTGATATGCGAGTTTTATGACGTGTTTCACTACTTTTTATGAAGCTGTAGTTTGCCAGCTTATATTGATATAATTCATTATAATAGTTCGATATTGGTCCAGATTAAATTAATATTTCATTTGTCTGTGATATGGCTTAGCTTTCTCCAAAAATGTGTTATACACATACACACACACAAATATATATATATATATATATATATATATATATATATATATATATATATATAAAGTGAATTTTAAACTTAAGAAAGCTATCCTAGAGTTGTGTTTACAAAATATTAGAATGATACCAATTATGTAATTTTGTCAGTCACTCCGCCTCTATAAAGTATATAAGATTAAGACAGAGCCTGTTCAGTTGTGTGTAATTCTTAATTCTCAGTATGATGAATATTGTATAAAAGGAAAGTCATTTTTGATTTCGCTTAGACTGAATAAGAGAAATACATCTACGAACGTGCGGAAATAATATTGGTATTAAACGTAGGCGTATTTCCTTCCCTGTTGTCTGTTAAAAAAACACATTATAGTATTGCAAGAAAATACAATGATTGATATTTATAATTGACCCTTTAAAGCCCAATGGTAATTATGTGTCCCACCTCCGTCATCAATCATCGACTCTGCATTATGTATTAAGTGTTTTGTGAGAATAAACAGCAATTATTTTCTTGAACGAAGTCAACGAATTGATCTTTGTTGTAGGAAAGTGTTGTTTTCTTTGCCCTACGGATTGGATTCTTAAATATTATTTAGACGATCTTTGGCTTCAAAGTGGGAAAGTAACTACAATTGAAACAGGCATTGAAAGGGAATGTGAGTCACTTATTTACGTCTTGTTTATTCAGTATTTCAGTATTACGTCACATGAATAGTTGCTGAATACGTAAGCCGAAAGGAAAATTACAAATTATTGTTCAAGTAATGAAGGTTAATTTGTTATATATATATATATATATATATATATATATATATATACATATACACTAACCGTGGTATAAATAAATATGATTACACTTTTAAAGTTATTGAGAAAAGTAATCTTTGTTCCTCGACTTAACACCTTTTAATCGAGAACAAATATGTTGGAAGGCATTCTGTTATATAATCGACCATATGAAATGGTTCTGATTCCTTGGCAAATACTGCAAGTAAGACCTCAACTGCACTTTGTTTGTAGTCGTAAATCCATGCCCATTCGTATTGGAATAAGTCTGTTGTCTCTCTGCTTGATCCTTGTCTGTATACGACTCAACATGGGAAACCATAATAAACTCAACATTTTGATAGCCTTTCATTTCCAGGAGGGCAAAGCAGCGTGTTTAATAATGGACACACATTTCTTCCCAGACAGCATCAGATGGCTCCATTTATGCAGATCATTTCCCACCCCACACTTTCAGATGTTTTAACGTCGTTTGCAGGGGTTTTAAAGGGTGTTTTCTGCCTTGTTCCTCACTTTACATCTTATCTCGAAGTGTCTTTTGAGCCCTGTGGACGATTCCTGTCTAGAAATATATTGTGGAAGGGAGTACTTGAATCTGAAAGAATAAAATATTACTATCACAGTTTGGCTTGTAAAACATTACGGAATAAACTTTTCTGTGTTTAACACTAATACAATTTGTTGAATTTTATCTTTGCAAATCGCATCGAAAAAATTACAAAGTTTCTTTATAAAGTAAACTAAATGTTAAAAACATCTTCACGGTGATTGTCAAACGCAGACTTTACCAGAACAAACCATATCCTCGTTTGCATTTCTAAATTTCGTTGATATCTCTCAGATTAATATCCAGATTTTAAGTTACATATGATTTACACGGTTCAGTTTTATGTAATATATTTGTATATCTATACAACTAAATGTTAAACCATCTTCACGGTGATTATCAAACGCAGACTTTACCAGAACAAACCATATCCTCGTTTGCATTTCTAAATTTCGTTGATATCTCTCAGATTAATATCCAGATTTTAAGTTACATATGTTTTACACGGTTCAATTTTGTGTCATATATTTGTATACCCATACAAGTTATTCTGACCCCGACATATATTGCTTTTCCTCTACAGAATAACAACTACCCATCAAGTACGAGGAGGCATAATTACCATAGAATTTAGCCTGACAGGTGATATTAGCTTCCGATCAGTATAACAACATTTTCACTTAACCTAAACATTGAATGGAATAGGTACTGTAGATGCTATTAGAATTACCATAAATAATTTACAGATTAGCGAATCGAATACTCTCGAGACGGAAGCGACGGATGTTCTCACTAGGGGCGCGGATGCATGGGCAAGGGCTTATTAGTTTCAACGCTGCAGTCTAATTACGATAGCGTTGAAGACCGTCGCAGTGATTATTATTGATTGAATATCGGAAGGGACCGATGTTTCTAATTGGCGGTTACATATGTCGACAGAAAGAGGAAGAGAGAGATGGAGAAGTGCAGAAAGATACGCCGAATGATTCTTTACATCACAAATTCCGGAATTGGATTTTAGTGCCTCTGATTCTGACTTCAATAACGGGCTCATGTTGACAGAGAATTGGATAATCGTTGCCATGTGTAAAATGTTACTGACGAAATACGTATGTTTTAATATAGTAGCTACTTGCATGTACGCCTAGCTCTTTCAGGACATCATCCCTTGAAGTTTTCTGACTAAAATTTTGTATGAATTTCTCACCTTTCCCATGCATGTTATATGACCCGCCTATCTTTCTTCTCTTGATTAGGTCATCCCGTTAATTTCAGGCGGAGAGAACAAATTACTGAGTTTAGTACAAATCGTTCGTTAAGAATGAGGGGAAAATTTAAAGTAGTAATTAAAAGTGTATATTTCTTTAAAAGTATAACAAAACAATATAAAATTTGAAGTAATTGTTTTACCTTAATAACGAAAACATTAACACGTAAATATGTGTTTTGCTGCGATGTGTATAAGTACACGTGTATAGTAGGCCATGGATGAGTAAACAGTCTTTTGTTTCAGTACATCGTATCCCCAAAGCAGCATAAAAATAATAAAATTAAGAAACTTTGAAAACAAGAAATTAAGTAATGACGTATATTAACGTAATAAAAAATAATTCTATTTAATATAGGCAGTGTGAAATGTGATTTTATATCGAGGTTGTAATAACTGTGCTGTGTTGTATAGAGGTAGGCCTATAGGTACGAGTGCATAGTAGGCCATGATAGAAGTCCACGTACGTAATAGGCCATGAATGAATGATCACCGACAGTTGTCTGTTAATTAGAGAGATCATATAGCAGCTTTCTGTGTTCTTCTGTGACGTCTTCACTCTTAGACGTACATATTCTGTGTAAATTTAATGAAGATAATGTTTTAGGATTTTCACGTTAATTTTACAAATGGCATGCTATATTTGTTCGACATTCTCTTGTTTTGAAGATTATAAGTCATAGAAATGAGAGAAAATTGGAAAGCGAGATAGGTGAGACATGTAGCACACTGGGGATAATTAGAAGTGCATATAAAACGACTGTCATTACCTATAACTTCAACAGCGAGAGAGCACTTGAGAAACTTCAGTATAGATATGTGGTTAATATTAAAAAAATATCTTTGAAGAATGGAATTTGAAGGAGCGGGCTTGATTAATTTGGTCCAGGTCAACGTACAGTGGCGAGATTTTGTAAACACGGTAATGGACATTTAGGCTACATAAAAAGGGGGTATTACTTTACCGACTGACTAGCAAGATATTTACACATTTTAAGGAAAACCTATCCTATGAAGTTGGTTGGGCAGTTATTTTAGGCCTATTTAAACTTGTCTTTTCCACATTATAGTGCTCTCTTAGTAGATTTGCATTGTATTTCATTACTGTTTAATTTCACAAACACTAACCAGGGTTCAAATAATGTTTAAATTAAAAGCATATCTAGCCAAAAGTTGACAACATTCAATAAACCATAACATCACAATTTATTCATACGGTATATTGGCTTTGAGGTGCAACAGTACAACATAAACGACTCATATGTAGAGGAATTAACAGGTATCTTAATTTTTTATAGATCCAGCTGTGCTATTGTTCAAGTCATGAGAATTTATATGTACAAGATGCGCATGTCTGTCGCTAATTCTGAACACACAGTTCACTAACAGGATTCCACACATTCACTTAGGTTCATTTGTACGTACTAAATTGAAATCGTGTTGTTGTGGTCGGATTTGTGTGTTAACACAAGGAACTGTTTCACGCTGATGTTGGCTTTTGGAAGGGAAATCCGTAGGCTAATTAGTCCGTCCATGCCCGTAGGGTAAGGACAGTGTTTGAAGTAAATCTTGTTTCCACTTTGGTTAATTTGTGGCTTATTTAAATACACTGTTTCTACTGAATAGGATGTTTGGTTTCGGATGAGTTGAAACGGAGATTGTGTGCATTTACTTGAAAATAAAGAGATAAAACTATAATTCAATTCTAAAGGGTTTTGACGACGGTAGTTTACACTTAAAATTATTCATTGTCAGGACTTTTCCCATCGTCTGTTCTTTAAAACCACGACGTTTCGGAGGCTGGTTCTGTCTTCGTCTTCAGGTGAGAGGCACCTGCTCTGTTGGGTCCCTAAGATAGAGCTAGTCTCTGTCACTGGACAACTGTCCTGCCCCTTTTCAAGGTAATGTCTTGGTATTAGCAAACTGGGAACAGGACAATGACTGAAGATCTTCCAGTAACCTGTATCCAACCCGGGATTCCAACCTGGTTCCTCAGTAATGCATGTTGGGTGCATTACGTTTGAGATAACCTACTCTATTATTAAATTTAGTTTTACGTACGTCATTATCTGTGCGAAGCGCATAATAACTTCGCTTTCTCCTTTCTCCTTGAGAATTGCTGAGCAGATATTAATGAAATTTGGTTCGAACGTTATGTCATTAGATACTACTCCAAACTTGTACATTTCAATTTCCAAGCATTTTTGAAACCAACGTGACGGGTGCTCAAACGCGTGAGGTGGGATGTTAAAACTCTTTTATAACCCATGGTCGCCTGTGATCGTACATCACGCATGTAAGAACTCCGGAAGGGCTAGACGGGATTTTCATTAAATTAGATATGGACATTATGCCACTAGGGTTTACTCCAAGATCCTCGGCAAATTTACATTGTTCCTACCGTTGAATGGCGAATGGAAAAGGTGAGAAATGCGTACACAATTTTAGCCGAAAAAACCCGAAGGGAAGAAGCCACCTGGGAGACCTAGACGTAAGTGGTAGCTTGATGTTGAAGCTTATTTTAAATGAATAATTGTGTGTACTGGATTTATTTATTTGGCTGTTGTAAGAACCAGTGACAAACTTATGCGAAGAAGGTTGCAAACTTTCGAGTTCCATAAAAGATGGAACAGTTCAGTTAGTTTCTGGATGATTCTGGACATGGGGTTAATCTGAGGTATTGTTAATGCTATGGGTGTAAAATTAGTTGATACCTTTCTTCATTCATACATAGGCCTGCTATTAGTGACATGAGACAAAACGTAACAAATCATGGGCATTAAATCAATTGTTAAATGACAGAAAGGAAATTAGATTTGGAATGTTTTAAAACAGAATTATATTGTTCATGGGTTTATAATAACCATGATGTTCTATCTTCCGTGATTTATTAGACGGTAAGATTATTACTGTTAATCCAGGTGACTCATTATTGTATTTTATTTAGTTTGTCTCGTCGTATTTCTGAATTTGTGCACTGTAACTAGGGTTTTCTGTGAGGAGACAGATAAACTCGAATCTAAATGATAATAAATCAAGTTATTTAGGCTTATATTTTCGTCAACGTATTAAAAATTATGAGATATCAGGTTATCATAGAGGTGAATATAAATACAGCTGTCTTCTGGTATGTTATTGCCCTGATGGTGGAGGCAATAAATACCTCTGTAACATCGGTAAACCTCTACTACGCTATGCAGAGAACATCTCAGAAGAGTCGTCAGTATTTAAAACAAGTTTTTTGAGGAGGAAGGTTTGACGTAAATTCTTAACTCACCCGTATGATAATCTTTCCAGATAATGCTTTTGTCTGACACAAAGTAACAGTTTAACGTACCTGTAATATCAGAGCGAACCAATACTGTACATATTTAAATGCGAGACCAGTAACAAGTTTCTAGAAAACGGTGGTGAAGTAATCATTAAAACTACTGAGCCTATTTCACTGTCGGCCTATCAGTTTGACGTAATAGCAGGTTAGCTCGTCCCCTCTTGTTGGATATAGGAAGACAACCGACGCTGTCGTGAGCTGAACCATATACAGACTAGAACTCTCCAGGGTTTAAACATTTTTAATGGCTTGTTCGTTAGAACATTTTGTCTGCCTGGTACCTGCAGAGTTTAATAAAAAATCATTTACAACGAAAAACAAGTTGAACTCCATGACGTTTCTGATACACTCCTGTTCGTTGGTCCAGCATAATACTAAATAAATTAACTCCAAGACAGCTTGCAACAGTATGTCGGAGTTGAGTGCTGAACGGGTTTCCATAACTATTTTATCCTACGCAAAATGTAGTGTTGCCTTCATAATTTTGTTACAGCTTACATGATGACGTTAAAGTTACCTCTCATGATATATTGGAGTGCTGTTTACCACAGCGTTTTTGTGCCCAGTAGTAGATATTTCTTGTATCCATTGTTTACCTGTTGTGCTCCACCTTAAGTCAGGGAAAATGAGTTAATTCTACCGGATACCACGTGGTAAAAGAAGAATCTGATGTCCTTTATTGTGCCATATGGAACAGGATATTTGCCTATACAATATTTAAAAATGAAGCTTTCTTAAATCTAATAAAATTTGCCTTCGTAACCTAAATTTGCCACTGGTTTTAAGAAAATTATCCCTGTTTATTTTGAAAATTGTCAGATATACTACACAGTTTTTGAATGTTATAACGGATGGTGCATTAGTTACCACTGTGAATTAAGGCTGAATATTATTTACTTCCATCTTATTCACTATTAATTGAATTCATTTAAGCATTTACTATTATATTTTAAGACCTATTTTTTTGTTGCTTTGATTTTTAAATGAAAATAGTTTTAGTACGGCAATAATTTAATTATGAAATATATAAAAGTAACCTCTTTTCTTTGTTATAGGTGCCTAATGATTTATTAGTTTGTTCCTATAATGCATAAAGGAAGTAAATTTTCAAATTGAACCCTATGCACTCAGATAACATTAAATGTTAAGTGTAATAAGGAAAGGTTTTCATACTAAATTTCCCGTGGGATTTGTTAACGTGTAACTTTTTTCTTAAAGAGTTGTGCTGTAATTACTGCTCTTAAGAGTAAATTGCGGATAAGGAAACATAGCTCATAAAATGACTGTTTTATTTAATTAGTATTTACCTAATCTCAAAGAATCTTCCAGGCAAATCATTTTTGCTGTCGTGTTATTCAAATCAGGTGGTTGTATTTTACTGCGCGCTCTCTACAATGAAGTGCAGATCACTGTTACATTAAAATTCATTACTAACATAATTCAAAGTATGATGCTGAACACGAAAAATAAAAGATGATGCTAAAAGTAAATATTGTAGAACACACACAGGATTGTCTGTGGCTTCCAAAAGCGGGCAAACGTTCACGTGAAGTGCTACTGGACGGCAGCAATAGAAGTTTGAGAACATGAAAACTCAAGTAAAATATCAAATTTCACTTTTGCTTTTTAACAAACGTCAGGCATTTTTGACGCATAGTGCACGCGAACTATTAGCAACGAATATCTAGAACGCTCATCATGTCAGTGAGTAGAACCTTATATATGTCTCAATCAAAAGTCATAACCTGTCATCCACAATCTGTTTCATGAAATATGAATACATTTTTATGCTTTAAAGTGGAAGTAACGACTTTTAATTTCGAATGTGGTTCAGAAGTGTCATTTCAAAGTGCAATATTTTTAAAATGTTCCAGTTTTGAACGACATATGAATGTAATAACTGTGAGCATGATTGACTCATACACCTTTAATCTCTCCGACAGATGGATGGATGCAATTTGTGTCGTTACGAATTAAAATTAAATTATTCTGTTCGTGACCATTAAAGTGCATACAAAATAATGCTGTTGTATTATAATATACTTTACAAATCTCAACTTACTCTCTAAAACATTAATCACCAAACTCTTGTAAATATACCTGATTTGAAATAAAAGTATTACATTTCTGTAGCGCAGTTTTACTTAGGCTGGACGTACACACATTAGTGTAAACAAGACACTTTTAGTTGTCTTTTATGGGGAAATGTACACAGGTTAGACACATGAATGAGACTTGTATCATCGTGTTTTTTTGGCTTGTTTAATGACGTAGAGCTTGCATCATTCCGGTTTTGTTTTAGACAACATATGACATAGGCTACAATTTTATTGTGTTCTGTTATGATGCAAATCAAAATTTGGCAGAACGCTTTTAGAAGTAAAATGAATCCAAAATCTTGTCTTGTACTGAAATTTCGACGCTTTAACATTCACTCCCTTCGATTTCCAAGGTGATGAAACACGCCAGTTACATACAAGTCTTTACAGATCCTTCCCCACAAGGAGTTTAGGTTGTGATGAATTTAGAATATACAGTTAGGGAATATACCGGCAGCTTAATGTTGAAGTGAATCTCAAAGAAATGGAGTGAGAGAACGTTGCTGGATTATGATGTGGAGAGGTGGCGTTTTTAATCAATGAATATTCGGGTTCCATAAGAGGAGGAGACTTTTTCTATCAACTAGGCATTGTCATGTTTTGAATAAGAATCCCAATCCTCGCACATGTAAGCCTAAGCGAAGTATCATCATTATCATAAATTTCACAATGTAATTGGGCTATGTGAACCCGTTCATGTATATCTTTTTTTTCATGTCCGTTGTCCTTGGCTTCTTGTTTAGTCCCACTTCATCGTTAATTTAAGGAATTTATAATGCATCTTTAGTTGTGTGCGTTTCGTAATGTATCAGTTTAACCTTTCGACTCTTGCTGAAGTGTAATTTATTTCTTGCTTTGGAAGATGGTGAAGCAAGTTGCAGAAGATGCTAGGGAAATCTGTGTCTGGGATCAAATCTGAGAGTTTGTGTCTGTGGTGTACTATTACCATGGTAAACTTGTTAGACACGATCAATCATTCTAATTTTAATTAAAAACGACGTTTCGGATACTGGAATCTGTCTGCGTCTTCAACTAAACTTTAACTGTTGAACCCAACAGTGTGTGTTTTACCTGGGGATGGAGACAGTTTACAGTCTCCGAAACGTAGTTTTAACTGAAGTCAAGACGATGGATAATGTCCAAGAAGTTTGTCTTAGTACTTTAGATTTCTATTTGAAATCGAACTGGTTACGAATGAAACATGTTCACTAGTTAAAATACATTTCTTGTCAATAAAGAAAATTTTTCGTAATTTGATCGTTGAAGTTATTTTGGGGAATTCGTCATAATAAATATGTTGACACAAGCGCCGCGTCGTGGGTCAGTGGACGTACTGCTGTTTATGGGTCGCTAGCTGGACATTGTTTTTTCAATATGCTGATGTCAGTAAAAACGTGAACTTTAGTTACGCTGTGCTCTTAGATCTACGAACAAGTGAACATTAAAGCGTCAAAACAAAGAAAATGGTTGTTTTTTGTTAGAGTACTTATGGAAGTCTAATAAATAACTTATATTTTACTTTTTTGTTTTACTCGTCTGTCGTTAGAAACGTCGAGGGAAGTAAGAGCATTGGTATGATGACAGAAGCTTTAATAATTGTTTATCGGATTGCTCATTAAAATCTAATAAATAACCTGTATTTCAATTTTCTCGTTTTAACTTGTCTGTCGTTTAGATATGTCGAGGAACGAAAGAACATTACTACAATGACAGAATCGTGTGTGACTGACTGGCGTCAATCATCTCAGTCCATCGTTAGAAGTTTAAATTGTTCAAGGAACTTCCCACCTTTCATGCACTCTAAGATTTATCATCATTTTAACATAATCCGCCACTGTGCTCTACCCTGAGCGAGTTGAATCTAGTCCATACCCTATTTTTAAATATATTTTTAATATTATCCTTAGTAGGATTTGGGTTTCTCACGGTGCTGAGTACGAAGTTAGCTGTCTTCTGGTCTGAGATCCTTGCTGCCTCCATTATGTGGGCTGTGATCATTCTGATTATGGAGGCAACAAGGACCTCTAAAACACTGATACAGGGCAACAATTTTTCACTTTTTCCGGTAACATGAACAATTTTCAGTGTTATTTACTAATTTTGGGGCTCTGATTTCAAATATGACCTTGAAAACACCTAACACGTAAGATGTTTTGATACGATAGCTTTTAATTTTTCTCGTTTCCGTACGCAGTACAAAGTTTAGCCTACTACTAATGTCATTTTTATGGGTTAATTTTCAAAGCTGCTAGTAGTTTTCTTCCTTTCGCTTTCCAAGGAAACCTTTCACCACAGATACAAAAGATTTCCACGCTGCGAGTTCTTTAGCAGAAAGTCTGACTTCAAAATTTCCATCGTCCAACAGTTTTCTGATCTGAGGCCCGACAAAAATTCTTTCTTTCAACTTAGCATCACTAAGATTCGAAAAAAATCCCCTCAGATATTTGAATCCTTGTCCATTCCTTTAACAACATTTTTGATAAGTCCTAGTTTAATATGAAGTGGTGGTAAGAAAACATTTTGTGGGTCAACCAAAGGCTTGAACTTGATATTACTTTTTACCGGAATTAATTCATTTCTTCCCGGCCAGTCTTATGTTTCATAGTGCCTCTCTGTTGCTCTACTGTCTCACATTCAGAGCAAACAGAGTATTTAGTGATCCCCTTTGGAGACCGAGTAACAACGCTATGACTTTAAATCACCGCAAAGCTGCCACTTGTGTTCCTCGTACTTAACACTTTTGATGATTCTTTCAATATTTTTATAGGATTCTTTTAGGCCTACAGAATGTGCTACTGGAACTGAAGCCTTTTCATTCCCATTGTGTAACAGCACGGCCTTCAAGCTGAACTTTGACGAATTTATATATAGTCGCCATTGTTTTGGATCATAAATGACTCCTATTTCTTTCATAAGGCCATTAATGTCATTACAATGGCATGTGCTTAAACGCCAAAACTCTTACTTTAAGTGAGGTTATGGGAGACTGCCAGTGTAGCCAACCTGCAAAAAAATATTCCTATGGAATCAAGAAATTCACTCATTTGGTAGACGTTAAGACAAAATAACACAAAAATGTTCAAGGCCATATTTGAATTTTGCGCAAAAGATACAATATGAAACACATATTTTATCTATGTTACCGAAACATTGTTGACCGGTGATAATTTTCTACCAGACTACACGGCGCTACAACCCAGAAGAGACCCATCTTAATATTACCCTTACATTATACTCCCACAACCCCCAAGAGTTTCCTTTCCTAGAGGTTTTACAACTAAGATTTTAATACTCTGAATTTTTCATCTTCTCCATGCATGCTGTATGTTCCACCCATCAGATGTTACTGTCATTCTGTTAATTGTTTGTTTACAAATAATGAAGACACCCATTATGAAACTTACCACCTTCCTGTTACTTCCTTGTCATATATACAAATATCCACACAAGGACTTCGTTTAGAAACATTCTCAACTTAACTCTTGCTGTAGGTGACAGACCTAGTTTCACACCCATATAAAACGACAAGCAGACTTAACAGTTTTTGCATAATGACATTTATAGGTTACCTATTTTCTTATTTCATGCGCATCTGTTACATTTTTAGAAACGTATTACACAGTCTGTTTTATTACAAGGCATGCCCTATTTTATAAAATATTCAATTTATATTCCTCTGAATATTTATTTAATTTACATGTTATTGAAGGCTAAAAATAACTTGATCCAACGTAAAATATCTGAAGTCTGTTGAGAAAGTGCCCGGTTTAAACCCAAGATCGGAAACCACGTTTCTGGCCACCGTTTTGTTATTTCAAAAAGTTTTTTAGAGATTTGTGTGTAGGCCACGACCTCTTTATTTTCAGTTTATCTTTTGCCTGGAGACGCTGAGGAATGCGCCGACACTGCAATCAGGAAAATGTTTCTGATACAGGCCCTGTGCTTGTGCGTGCTTATAATGCGAGGCGCTCGAGACTGCACACTGCAGGAACTCTCGAGAGTCAGTGATATGTGAATTAACGCTATAATTGATTTTCAGATATTGCTACTTGAGTGGTTTCAAATTTCGAAACATGGGTTCTCAATTTTTCACTTCGTAGTCGAGTACATGAACTAAAGGGGAAAGAGAGAATGGAAAGAAAAAAACTGGGATGAATGGTTAGGATATGTGAAAAGAAGTGTTCGTGACATGTAAAAATTTAACGTTACATGCCCGGTTGAGCGTATCAAAATGGCGTTAAATGTGTGTATAATGCAATCAGCACTTCCTCCATTCGAGCTTTATCGAACGGAACTAGTAGTAGTCGCTATGAAAGCGGTTCGCTGAGATCTGACGTTGATGAATGATCCTGGTTATGAGTACATCTTGAAATAATTTCCGCGTTGTTAATATTTGTTGTTTAGTCTTGCACTCAGACGAGTGACTCAGGAACACTCGTTGTACACGAGGTAATTAAAGAACACATCGTACCACGTGTCTGTAACTTTGCACAACAGAGAAGAATGTTAAATATACTCTTAATAGTTTCATGGTTTTATCTCCTTAACATCCAATTCATAAGGAAGATTCAGTCATGTGTAGTAAGAGATACAAATGAGAAAAAAGTGTGAAGTAATATAAAAATAACAAAAAAAATTTATAATCTTAGCCTCCTCGTTTATCATCTTTCTCTTGTTATCTTTCGTAACCTATCATTTCATTCGCTTTCTCCGCCTGTTCCTTAATATCATTCTTTCATCCTCTTTCGTCGTATGTTTCTCTCATAATCCTTGTTTTTTTTCCATGTTCTCCTCTGATATTATCTTACTCTTTTCTTCTTCTTATCGTTTGTCTTCTTTCCCTCTCTGTCCATCACTTACATTATTTTTCTCTTCCCCAACTTCTACCAACTCCTTTATCATCCTCTACTTTTATCATCCATCTGTTCTTCTTTGACTTCTTCAGTGTTCTGCCTGACCAGCACGCTTGTGCGGTCAGCGTTTGATAGGGTTCACCGAGGCTGTTGCAAATCATGGATGATAACAGTGAAGTGAGATACACGACGTCCATTATGTGATCATTTGTTAGAAAACTAACTGACATTGCTAAAATTTAAGTGACATTCCGTTGTTGTTAAACACTAAAATACATTTATCTTACGAGTTTATTAATTTGAATCATTCATAGGTTATTTAAAGACAATGTAACACCTGTGGATGTTGTGTATGTATAATGAAATAAGGACGATTTTAAATCTGGATTTATTTGAAGGAAAGACGAACTACACAGAAAAGGATTTAAAAATTTAAGATATTATGAAAATATGACCTGGAAGATGGTCTTTCGGGTTCTGTAAAAGGCGGTTTATTCCTTGATGCGATAAATAACTGTAGACTTTTAATGAGGGTTCTGCTACGTGTAGTTAAACAGCGTTTATATAATATACTTTGACCGTTCTGGGCAAAACATGTCATTACACATGCCTTTTAATGGACAATTTATGAGGAATATATAAACAGCATTGTTGGTTGGTAGCTTGAGTGGTTGATGATCATTTGTTTTTAAGGGATTTTGGGATTTATGAGGTAATATCTATGATGTGTATGTGGTTATTACAGTTACCACGGTGATGATGTTAAGGCATTTTGGGCATTATGGGGGTAATATTTACGTCAATGCATGTTTCATACTTAAAATTTCCGTCATTCTTGACACACAGTTTACTGGCAATTACATAATACACATATTTGGGTTATGGTATTACTCATACTCTTGAACGAACTCTCTGAGGTATAACTAATGTCGGCAGATACAGTGAGCGGGATACAGCAGGAAGAGGGCACGCCAACTCCCTTCTGAACCGAGATCTGAAAGGTTAATTGAAAAGTTGAGCTGAGTCCCGGTGAAAAGCAACGCAGCGCAAAGGACAAGCGAGGGGGACGCGATATCAACATAATAATAAGAATGTGCCATTGAGGGATGAGGAAAAATAACCCTCAAGATGAAAATCTACCCCCGTTTAGAAAACCGTTCGATTTTTACTGGATAATAAAAGCGATGATTTCTTTAAACGTTAGCAGAAAGTTTATCTTGGGTGACGTCAGTGTTGAAGAACGTGGCATCCGGATGTTTTTTACTTCTCTTTAATAAAGATAGAAATGATGTCTCATCTCTCAGGCTTACAGTCTTTTATAGAACGAATTGTCCCAATTATCGTCGTCGAGGCTTGCAGCTGTATTTCAGTTTTAATATAATCTTTTAGTTCCGAAATGAATAGATGCATAAGAATTAGTGGTGTTAGCACAGCTTACAAAGAAGGAAGTTAACACAACAAATATAAGACTGAGTGAGAACAAGACGGGGATTTTTGGCTTGAACTCACGAAATCTTTCCCGTAGACCAGTTTTCTAGCCAAACGCATCTTGTGATATTTATGTAATTTAAGTTTACTGTATAGCAATAGAATACAATGTAACGCATGTATTGGGGTTCTTGGCTCATGCGCAAATATTCTTACGATCGAATCTCGTTCAAGTGACATTTTTAATTAATGAAAGAATTATTCTTAGGTATACTTTCACGATGTATCTCTCTAATAAATTTCAAATGTCTAGCTCCAGTGGTTCGTTAATTATCGATGTCAGACTGGAAGATAAATGAAGTTTTAATATGGCCGTCACGGTTTGTCTTTTACAAGATAGTTGCTGTAAATAATTATATGCTCCTCAGTAACATGTTGGCCTCATTCGTAATTTTAGGAAGCTATATTAAGTGGCGTTAGTGTCGCGTTTGCGCATTGGAAATTAAAAATACGAGGTTCTTGGGCCTCCAGAGGTATGAAATTCATAAAATCGGTGAGTTTGTTCGAATACGGACAGCCACAGACATCATGGTAGTCTCTTAAGAATATTTATTCCATAAACAAAGGGAAATAGTCTAGAAAGACAAAGCAAAAGGGCGGAAAAATCAAGACTGATACAAAAATGAAAGTAGAATTGTAAATAGAGATAGACTGCTACAGGTACATAAATGAGATATTGTGTCCGTCCACCTGTCCACATATTTAATCGTTGATAATACTCGATTGATTCAGATTAAATTTAGTATTGGAACTGTATAATAAGTTTTAAAGTAAATTTGATTTTGATTTAAATTAGTTTATTATGACTCCTACTTTACACGGAACTGTTATAGAAGTTCATAATTTTTCTCAAACACGGCCCATCGTAACAAAATTGATAAGTGATATTTTTTGAAGTTCTCTGTAAAGCCTGCTTTCGATAGTAACTCTGCGTTTTGTGTTTATGTGTTTCGTATGATTGTTGTAAACAGGGGTTATTTCTGTAAACAGTATAAACAAGTTTATCTTTGTGCGGAAACACGTTATGCTTTCTTTGCGGTACGAACAGAATTTTTAAATATTATTTAGACGAGCTTTGTCTTCAGAGGATCAGAACCTACATGTTTCTCTGCGAACATTCCTTTGGTGTTGTAATTATTTAACACAGGCATAAACGAAAAAAGAAAAATTAGTTATTTTGCTGTGCTGGTGTAATACGAATGGCTTTGCAACAACTTTTATCCGCAACAAATAAACATCAAGCCAATTAAGGTACGCAAGTCGTAAATAACATTTGGAGAAAATTTGTACTCCATTTCAGAGTTTGAAGTGCACGCATATCCTCATCTTTTCACTGACTCCGTCATCAATAAATGGGCGGAAAATGCTCATCCTTTTTATTATAGAACACTTATAGGGACGGCTGTCTCCTATGTGTCAGGCGTATTAAAAAAATTCCGACAAACTGGAAACCGTTTACAAAACTATACAAACCTTTCGTGAAACACTATTGATTAAGAGACCAAACAGGGATATTTAAGATACGATACAATGGGTATATCGCATCCTTTATTTTGGCCATGTTACTGCTTGTAATGTAAAGTGTTGTGAATCGAATGCATCAGTCTTGTTTGACGACATCTGGCAGGTGTTATTCTTAACAATTAACTTTGTTATAACGGTCTACAATAATGGGAAACACTTGTCTTTCAATTCACATTACTTAGAATAAATTTGAATAAACTGTGGTCGACTAGTGTATATGTAAAAATTATGCATGCACGCTGTCCCATTCTGTATAATAAAAAATCAGCAGTTAATGGTTGGATCATGTGGTGTTTTCATACATAACTGAACAATATGAAGGAGTCTATACATAAAAGATAACATTTCACGCCCATACAAAACAATAAGTAAAATTTTCATCTATAAGCATTTAAAATAGCCCTATAGCAAAAGGGAGCACAAAATATTGCGAACTGAATGTTAGCAGCCATTATCCGAATATTTTCTGTAGTACAGTAACTAACTACAGAATTGAGGACCGGAGTTCGATTTCCGACATGGGCAGAGGATTTTTCCTGTAGCCTCTGTGTCCAGACCGGCTCTGGGGTCTAACCAACCTCCTGTTCAATTTGTACCGAGGTTCCTCTCCCGGGGGTAAAACGCGGCCGGGGCGTGACGCTGACGACTTATCCCTATCTAGTCCCTAAGTTAAGAAAGTGAGTGGGAGCGATACACCCTGTCCCCCGAACGCCTACATGGCGTATAGCGGGACACCTTTACTTTTTCATTTTGATTTGTAAATGTTTTCCCTTAATATTTGCCCTATGGCTCGTTTTTAAACGGTTTAATAGCTATATTTATAGTTGTATTTTTTTTCTGCATGCCGGCGACGAGATGTGAACACACATTTAGTTTACCCAACAGAGTTTCTGCATTTTTCTTTGTGGTACGCAAGTTACAGCCCAGTAAATTCGTATCGGCGTAGGCCAACGGGTGATTAACCCCATTCACTTTGCATTCGTCCTGGTTTTCCTAGCTCTTCCCAGTATCATATTGAAAAGGAAAGTTGGTAGTTTCAGTGGTGATAAAGCACGCCCTCTTTAAAAGCCAAGAACGGTATATAAAGTGTCCACTTGCTCCAATATAAAATATTAAAATATAGTTTCCTTCTTGCGTCTTCAGTACCTGCGAAAGACGTGATCGTTTTTAAATCTTAATTTCCATTTAATTTTATTTTGTTCCTTTGTGATTCTTTTAAATTATCATGTGAGAGGTGAAGATGCAGGTATCTTGAAACATAGATTATATAAAATAACCTGAACTCTAGAGGTTGGTGAAATGGGTTCAAAGAATCAGTCGTTTAAATTATAAGATTGCGGAGGTTTAATTTTAAAATTAGCTGCTGTTATATTTCAAATAAACTAAAATAAAATGTTATGTGTTTCACTTCGAGCTGTAGCTCAATAATTAACTTATCAGGGTTTCTTCTAAATGTTACCCTCCATTTTATAAGCCCTCAACCCAAATCTAGTTCGCCAGCTTTGTACTTCATGGGTCGGACGCCTGACAGAGGGTGTCATGTAGATCAACCCCCCTTCCAATCCACGCACTAATGGTCAAGGATACGCGGACTGCACGTACTAATGAAATTTAACATCTGATTAATAACGGAACTGACATAGATGACAAGTATTGGTATTCGCTAATTAAACTCAAACGTAATTAGTGGCATTGTGGAATGGTAATGTGTGGCAGTCGTTTAATTGCTCATGGTGACTTTTATTTTATTTAGTTTTGGAGTGAAATATAATTAAACTATGTCACCTGTCGCTTATATGACGGACGTGAACATTTAATTGATGTATTTCCTGGAATTTGAGTTTGGAGGAAAGAATTTTTGTTCTTTGTTTGCGTTCAGACTATACTGTACGATTAAAATAATGTGGTAGACTCTTCTGATTTATGTATTACATTTTTAAGTATTTCCATGAAATTATTTAATTCATGAAGATAATTAAAAATGTGTTAAAACTGTCAATATTCTGATCTGATCTTTTGTCTTCATCTATTTTCTTATATGCATTACGTAAAAGTCTGGTTGGTTTGCCTCGATGTTTTCAACGCATTCAATAAAGGATGTAAGATCCTTGTAATGGATGTTCTATGCATTGCGAATTGTATGTATAATTCTATTTAATACGAGTTTGTGAAATTATTTAAAAAGAAATATGGCATAACCAGTCATTTAGTTGGTTTTAGCTATACGTATTAAAGGTAATATAGTTGAGTTTGCTTTGCAATGACAGCGGGAGAAAAGGAGTAAAGAGACAGACGTAGGGAAGTTTTAAATGGAAGGAAATAAAAGAATGAAAGAACCAAAATAAATTATTTTGTGTTGAATCTCGACGGAAATTTGTTACTTTACCGTTGTATCTTATTATACAATGGGTTATGGAAAACTCTTTATACAAAAGATGGGAAAAGTAACGTAATGGTCTATTATAATTTTTTGAAATAATTTTCTGCACTGTACGCTTCGTGTTTCTAAAGTGTCGTGACTAATTGTTTGCTACATCTGACGATTATTTTACAGATACGTGCGAGCACCATGCATCGGCCATTGCTGGTAATGTGGTGGTGGATTCTCTGTTCCATTCTGGTCTCATCAGAGAGTGAGTATACCGCCATTGCATCCGTATTACATGTTATTTGTTGTACCACTGTGGCTGTAATTGAATGCTCTTTGCCTTCATGTAACTCGATCTTCGAAATTCATTAAAATATGTTAGCTATTCACTTGGAAATAAAAATTAGAGCCTGAATGTATAATGTTAACGTAATTCGAATATCCGGAAATAATAATGAATTTGTTTTATATGTGAGATAAAGTTTGTTATTAGAAAAGTTTGCGGTAATTTACGAAGGATTGTAATTGAATGTAAAATTGGTCCAGATGTGTTTGCTTATTACGTTCAACTGTTACGCAAAACAAATTATAACTAAGGGGACATGAGTGAAATTGTTTTAAAAGAAGTGACATTTTTATACTAAGAAAGACGCACAAGACTTGTGAACACACTCATAATGCGACAGTTACGAATGTGGTCTTTTGGGTTGTGACCCCATGTGGTCTTGTGGGCGTTTAACACTGTTTCGGGTGAACGTATCGTTGCATTTCACTCTGAAGATAACATGTTACTTCGGAACATAGCTAGCGATCTACAAGACCACACGGCGTCACAAACCAGAAGATCACCATCGACGTTCTGAAGTCTATGAGAACCCCAAATCTCATATCGCAATAATTATTAGAGTTTATCATAAATTGTTTGTAAATGTGGCGATGTTTTTACTAACGGCAGGTTTATTTCGTTGTCTTTTTTTCACACACACTGTTCACTGTCCATTTGCTTGAGCAACATGTTTCCGTCCAATGCGGCCTTCATCAGGTTAAGTTACCTTTTTCATGTCATTGCACTGGGAATTGTATTTTACTTATTTCTGTCTGTGTTTATTTCATTTACATATTTCTCTTCATTCTCTTCTTTCCTGCCGTAACAAATCAGATTATATTTATGAAATTAAGAGCATAAGAATGTCGTGGAATGGATTATAGTCTCTAATTATAACTCCCTTGTTATCTTATATTTTCAAAAAGATACGACTTCTTGCACCAAAGAGTGAGAGAGAGAGAGAAAGAGAACAGTGCATTTCAGGGAAGTTTAAGAACTGTATTTTTCACTAAACTGATACATATTTTTGGACAGTCTGCGTTGAGGTCTGCGGTGTACGTAGCAGGATTGGGATGATGGAAATGCATACTAGATTTCAGCCGGTAAACCTGGCAGAAGGAGATTACTTCGGAGACCTAGACATAGAAGGGATGATAATCTACCTGAAATATGCATGAAGTAAGACGTGGACTGAATTCATTTGTCTCAGAATATGGTGGGTCTTGGGGACACGTAAAGGGATGGGAATATCTTGGCTAGATGAGCGACTACCAGTTTCTCCTAGGGGTAGATAATTCTGTAGCGCTTGAACTCCTTTTTGCCTGGTATTTTTTTAAATTTTAAATAGCTAGACCATCCCTAGCAGTATACACTGTGCAGTTAACACAGACTTGTATCAGAAACGAGATAGGACGTACACACGCTGGAAATGGTTTCGTTGCATATTAAGGATCAGTATGAAAGAGAATGTTAATAAATATCAAAATGAAGTGATCAAAGAAGTGATATGACAGTGGAAATGTAATCCTCTTTAATCTATTGCATTTAATTATGATTTCGAAGGGCAGTGTGATTACTACATCGACGCTTTACATAAATCTAAAATTCTTCATTAACCATCACTGACAAATCACATCTGTTTGTAAATGACATGTTACTGAGGGCAGATGTACTTTCATCTGCTGAACCGCCTGTGTCAGTGTGGGATATGTTCGTGATGCATAATGCTTGTAGTTATTTTACAATAATAGTAAATAAATATTATATTTAGACAGGTAATACGTGTTTAGGCCAAATTAGTTAGGGTTGTTACCTCAGGCCTACATGAATAGAACCAAATTCTCACTTTAAATGTAATAAAGGCTCATAAAACACGAAATAGAATATTCCTATTTCTTTATAAATTTCTTCTTATTCTTTCGGAAGAATAACGATTTCAGGTGACTATTTGTTTGTTTTTTTCAGACAGATGATGAATAACAATATTCCCTTCTATAGAACTTAGAGTATGGGAGTTAAGTGATAACTAAGGATGGCCAAATTAAGTAAATAGGAGTGCGTTAAAGGGTAATTTTAAAATTTAAGGTAATATTTTGTCTTAAATAAATAGAATTAACCAGGTGTGGACTGGATTCATCTGGTTCATGCTGGAACCAGATGACTGTATTCTGAGATGTCGCGCCTTCTAGTCTGGTGGACATTTACCGAGACGTTTCAGAGGTTGTTACTGCCTCTATCGTGAGTCATCGCATTGTGAACCATCAGGTCCCATAAAATCTTATTTGAATTTATTTGTTGGGCGAATGAGTTTCATTTTCTCAGCGACTCTTCTTCTGGTTTTTTGCTGTGGGTGAGTGATGTGGGGAACGCAGTCCAACACGCATGAAAGACGTAGTGATTTCTATCGGAAAGTATAATAGGATAATATTAAAATGTATCTAAAATAAATGGGGACCGGATACAATTTGTTCAAGATAATATCTGTTAGGAGGCTCTCATGAACACTTCGAACTTTTTGTTTCACAGGACAGCCGTTATTTGGCCAGAAGAACGACTGTCATGTTCTTGAGGTAGACTGTACTGGATGGGGTTATTGAAGAAGTTTGAGAAAATATGATTCAGGCTTTATTTCTGCAGTCGTCAGTTTGAGGTTTTAAACTAGCCTTTTGATTACTTGTAAGATTGTTACGATGCTTCGTGCACGTTTTGAATAGATTCACTATCAGTGATGTGATAAAACGTTCTCTGTTGGCATATGAAAACGTCGTTCTTCACGTAGAGAAAAATCAATTCGCCGTCTACATTTCGGATTTTTCTGAATTCAAAAATTCTTAGCAGTTCTTTTCTGACAGTGATTTTCAGCCTACAAACAACCCTGCTGAACTTAAAAATAATGTAAAAGAAAACCGATATTATATTTTACTTCCCCCTTCCTTGTTTTCCCCCTTTCCCTTCGTTTCTTCCTTTTCTTTGCCCTCCCTTACGAAATTAAGCTTATTATAAATGTAAACTTACTCGCTCGACGTGAGGACCCTGATTACTTGATACTTTGATACCACCATTGTTGGTTATGAACGAAGTGACTGCGTTCTGCCACAGGTAAGTCCGTCTAAATTAGGTTATGGTTCACACGACATAATTACGTAGGTATAGCATATGTTGTTACAGTTTATTATCTTATGAAGCACATCTTTGCAGTCTGCAACCCTAATACGGTGGCATCTGGAGACAAAAGCCACGTTATAATACAGAAACTTTTGTGCCTGAAAGCAACTAAAATTGAAATTATGCAGGACATTCTGCACACGACGGTGGAACTGAAGGGTGTTTGCAGCATTACGTATTAACTATACGTGTGAAATAACATGTCATATGACGAAGACTGTATAGTAGTGTGACGTAATCGATTAATGAAGGAGAACAGAACACTGTTCTGGTCATAGACTATTACTGTTGACAGACACACGCATATGCGGTGAGACAATAGTATTTGTAACCTTGTTTCCCCGAGCATAAATAATAGCCATTTACAGCCCAGGTGAAATTTAAGGTTCTCACGGCGGCGACTTTGAAGATGACTGTTTTCTGAGATGTCGCGCCTTCTAGTCTGGTAGACATTTACCGAGACTTTGCAGAGGTTGTTACTGCCTCTATCATAAGTCATCGCCCTGATGATGGAGGCAGGAAACACCTCTGAAACGTCTCGGTAAATTTATACCAGGCTATACACGACATCCCAGAAGACAGCCATCTTTGAACCAGACTGTAATAGGCTCAAGTGAATCAGTTTGAATTAATTAAGCTAAACTGGAAAGTATTGTAGAATGAAATTGAATTAAAATGTGAAATGAAAAATTAAGTAATACATTAAATGGAATTCGAGGTTTTTACTAATGTGAGTCCATCATCATGGCTATGAGTATTCATCGCCCTGATGATGAAGGCAGCAAGGACCTCTGAAACGTCAGTAAACTTCTACCAGACCTACACGGCGTTACAACCCAGAAGACAGTCATTTTCCTCTAAGTAATAAATTATTAGACAAAACAAAAATTGTACTTTAAAGTAAACCAGATTAAATATTAAACAGTGATTATACTCGAGCCGTATCTGACTCGTTTTCTGTTTCTCATATCCTCCACTGACCACTGTTCTGATTATCGTCACTAACATAACTGATACTGAAATAACCTTGGTAGTTATTAAAGAGCCGTTAAATAACCTAGAGGAACACGAACACAGATTATCAATTGTTTATATGGAGTTGTAAATCTCGCCTTTACAGCTTTTGCATCATGCAAGAACAAGCGCTGCCGTTATTGTCTGATTTATTCATCGGACTTGATCAAGGGGAAATGTCTCACGGTTCAGTTGTAAGCGTGTTGACCCCTGCCATGAAAAGCATCGTATGTACAGAGAACATATTTTCTGAACTCATTCGAACCAGGGTTGAAAGTTCCACTTACATTTAAATAAAAGCGTTGTAGTGAGAAGTATTTTATGTTCTGCCTTGAAACACTGAAACGAACTCATTCGGTTTTGAAAACATGAAATTAATATTTTCTTGTTGATTTCAATGGGCTTTATGAACTAGAATGCCGCATTGATCCTGTACGACAGGTTCATGTGAATGTCTGAGAGTCGTGGCTACAAACAGCGCAGGTGTATCGGACAGGCTGTGCCCCCCTACTGCATTGAGGTATGTTCATACTTGACTGAATCAGACATTGCCCGACACTCAAGCTTTGTTGCAACGCGTGTATGCGGGTTGTAGTTCATGCATGACCTGCTACGTGTATGGATCTGCACAGTTCTGATAAAAAGGAACTCAAAGCCCTAATTTGATTAATTTTTAAAAATTCAGGTTTTGCTTGTGTTGCTTTGCTTCAGAAATAAATGTCTGCAACTGAATTTAAAAGTCACTCAGTTACAATTTTGATATGTTATACCATTTCTGTGAACTGTCGATTGTCAAAAACGTTTACGTACGTATTAATGCCATCTACATTTTATTTTTAAAATTGTTTCACTTGTAATGTCGGAATTAATTCAATCTTCCGTGTACGAATGCAGTAGCTAATCGATTCCCCCGCTGTACAGCAATGTTATTCTCGTCGAAGTTTGAAGGTTTGTGACGATGGTTGGGTGTAGAATGTAAAATTGCTTTTTAGGGCTTTAACCATGATCTTAAGTTACAAAGTAATAACACGTTTTGGAACCTGTGTCTGCTTCTTCATGCAAGAAAGTTGGAAAAAGAGGACAGAAAGTCTATTTGATGGGCTCCCTGGACTAGGTTCTCTTTTTACCTGAAGACGGAATCAAATACAGCTTTCGAAACAACGTATTATTAAAATTAAGACAATAAACATAGTCCAAAAGAACAGTTTTACACACTATTATTCTAGCAATGACGTAGTTGTTTTAAACAATCCGTTGCCAAAGTAATTACATTCCTTTTTAGTGTTATTTAATTGTGTATTTATGTGCTATTGTATTTATCGTACAGATTCTTAGTGAGGAGTTTAGTACCAACATGTTGTTACCAAAACAAAAATATTGAATTTTGCAGAAAGATAAACTGCTACAGAAGTTTTATTTTTAATTTGACTACGGAATAAGTATCACATGTTAAGGGCGTGGGAAGTAAAATTTCTTACAAAGCTAACTATCGTGCAAATGATAACATACATTTGTATTAAGAAACACGAGAGACTATAGATAAAACACTAAATTGATAGGTAATGTTAGAGACAAAGTTGAAATTTTGTAAAATGAAGGAAGTGCAGACACTCTTATGAAAGCATAATATGGGTTAAGAACAAAAGTGACTGTAAAACTGTAACAGCAAAATTACATTTTTAAGATGTGTCAGCATAGGTACCAAAACAGACCAAATTAAAAAATGAAGATATATAGAGCCTTTATGTTGGAGATAAGCGTTGAATCATTAAATGAAAAGACAGGTAAGAGAGACAGATGGTTAACGCAGTTGAATAAAATGAAAAATCACATGCTTTGAAAATTTACACTTCGTTGCGAAGCGAAGTAATACAAGGGGTTATTTAAGATGGTTAATGGCTTAATCCATTGAGGGCAGAAGAATAAAACAAACCATTCTGTTATTTCTTGTCATGATACAGGTCATAATTTCGTAGGTCTTACAAAAGAGAACATTCCGTTTCAATTCAGTTTGGTCGTTCGAAGGTGATCAATTGTGGTTCCTCTTATGTACTCTTGTGTAATTAATTAAATTATGTAATAATGTGAGGGCTTTTTGTCGCTTCATTGGACTGAATAATATCGAAAACCAACAGTTCCATTTCCACGTCATTGTGCAAAATGTGGAGAAAAATTGCATGGCGTAAATTTTTTTTTTTGCGTATTCTGTTTAGTTATGTTTCATACATTTTCGGTGATGAAAAATTTTCTGAGCCTTCCATTACAAATTCACAAAATTTTGAGCGAAATAACTATCGTACAAAAATAATGTGTGTGAAGAAATTTGAGCCGATCTGTGAAAATAAACGCGGGAGATAAAAGTCTTATAACTTATCAATTAATGCGTCGTGCAGTACTGCATAAGAAGTGTTAGTTTGAATTCATTTTCCTTTGCTTGTTATGAAATACGGACAGAACTGAGTGTATTAATATACGTCTCTGTCTGAAACTGTTCCGAAAATTTCTTTCGTTGAAGTCCTTACAGTTTCAATAAACCATTCACGTGCATGAGAGGAGCTGAGTTGCATGTCACATTTGTCTTCGAATATATTTCCTGAAATGAATGTGGCTGTCATGTCCTACATTTGCCTGTGTTTTTAGAGAATGGCTGTATTTAGGATCGAAGCTAGAGCGTTTTGTTCGATAACTCTCTGTATGCAATGAGCAGCATGTTAATTTATTATGTATGATTTCTTCCGTCTTTCATTGTGCAAATACATTTCCTTTCTTCTAGTATTGATCTTTATGGATAACGTATTTCTTCTACCTTTGCGTTCAGGTTATATACACAACATTTCCGTAAATATTAAGTGCATTGCTGTTATCCACAATGGAATCTTTCCTTGTCATTTTTATACATTTATTATGTATCTTTCCCCCTCAGCGGACTCAAAACCTGTTACGAATTCATCGCCATCTCTCGAATGTTCTCTGTGTATTTCTGTTAGTTTGAAATGAAGTGCAAGTTTTGAATCTGAATAAATGTCTAACTCGTTAGGCATACGGCATGTTCGTTGTTAACGTGTTTAATGCGGTGCATATCTTTACACTTTTTAGCAATTTAATTTCCGCTGTTTCAGTTTTGTTAAATGTTTTCTTCTTTTCATTTCCACACAAAACTGTCAAAACTGATGGATAACCTTGCCACTTAATAAAATTTCAGCTTTACTTTTTACACACGCGTTGTTTTTAATGTTGTAACTTATTTATCATGTCTCATTTTTTTGATATTGATGCGAATTATTAATAGTGCCAGAGTTAACTTCATAAGAAGCAGATAAAATATTAAAGTTATTGTTTAATATAACTTAAAGTAATTATTTTGTAACAAATTAGATATTTTTCTTCAAAATCCATTCGTCTTGTGATATTTTAGGTTTTCACGACTGAGACCGTAAAGGTGACTGGCTGTCTTCTGGGTTGTTGTCCCGTGTAGTCTAGTAGAAATTTACTACGTTTCTGAGACACTTACTGCTTCTATCAGCAGAGCGAGGATGTATCTATAATCGCCCTGATGATGGAGGCAGCAGGCACCTCTGAAACGTAATAAATTTCTACTAGACTACACAACGCAACAACCCAGAAGACAGCCATATCCACTTTTCTTGCCCTTAGTAATGCTATTTACATGTTAAACTTTTCCTCAAAGTGTTACACAATAAAAATTGAACTTTGTACATTTCCCTCCTGTTGTTTAGTTATAACATTTATCATGCGGTATATGGACATATTTATCAATCTTATTATATGCCTAAGGAAATTCTGTAAGACGTTTTAATATTATTATAGTTGTTTTATTGGCACTTTTTAAGTGTTACACATTTTCTTTTCCACTCTTTTGTGTTTAATTTTCCCTATAGCGTTAGCATCCTCCTACGAATTTCATTATAATTTTATGTTTGACTTTTTACCCAAATGAATGTTCCTCTCCTAACTTTGTTGATACTTGCCAGAAGATAAAAGGATAGTACTTAAAGGATAAAAGTGTATCATGAGGAAAAAAATGAAGTTTAAATGATCAGTGCATATGCACATTTAACATATTATATAATCAGTCATATTTCACGCATTTTGTTGGAGACAACAGCATCCAAACCAGTGTCAGAGACGGAAATTCATTCTGAAGTTAGGTTCTAGCCATACGTGTGTGATGACTTAAATAATTTGTCTTGCGTTTCGTTCACATTTATTGTTAAAATCCCTTAAATATATAATAAACTGATTGTTTTGAAGTATGGTAAACATGGAGGTCACGCGCTTATTACACATTGTTCCAGAACATTGACGTGGGAACTAAACACTGTTACAGTTGTTTTGCAAAACTGATTGGATTTTATTGAACTAGGCAACGGGTTTAAAATAATGTAGTAAACGTTAAACAATCACTACAGAAGATTGAAATAATAATCATACATTTTAACCATAGTCTAGTAACCCGTTACTATTTTAGGTCCAGTAGTCTATACTTAAACAGATTTATAAAAGTTGACAACAGTTTGTTTTAGAGATTCAGTGAAATGTCAATACACCCCAGTTAAGATTTGTTACCTAACGATGTATACGCGAGTGACTAGAAGTTTCTCGTAGATAACGAGATGAAATGCAAATACCAATTTGTTAAAAAGAGTTTTATTCGTGACTTTAATGAGTGATACTTTAATTTAGGTCTTGGAGATGAATGCGACTGTTTCATTCATACAATTTATCACTATTATACGTAAGATACTAAACGAAAATAACATAACATAAAGCAGTGGCTTATAGTTTATGAACTGGATTATTATATGGTGTAAAATATGGTTTAGTTTTCAAAAGAAAACATCTAAATTTGCAAGTGTATTTCTGCGAATCTCTTTACATGTTTATTCTCTTAAACCGAGGATGATTCTAAATTTATTTCCTAGCATAACTTTCTCTATGACGGTCCATTTGGATTTGCATGTAGGCATTTATTTGTATATACGTAATATGGAATGCTATTCTAATTTACTGTCATTTTAAATTTACATTACTATTACTGTTTTATGTATACGCGGACTTCGAAATATGCAGCACTTTTTATAAATTTTGGTTAGCAATATATAGCTTATGTTTCCGAAAATTACCTGAGAAGTTTCATAAGCAGGCTCTCAGTATCACCTATGTTATTAAACTGTTCAAGTAAATAGCTGCATGGAGCAGTGTCCTTGTTAACAAGCTAATATTTATTGACGCTAGTCAAGTCATGGAACGCAAAGGTTTATTAATGTGTTTATAAGAGCCCGCCAAGACTGAGGCCATATACAATAGTTTATAACATACTAGGTATTTACGGTCACGGGTTTAGTCCTCGCCCAAATCCCAAGTTGGAAAACTCTCTCGTATTTTATGTCCACGACTGTTATACACTTTTAAACCTAATGGTAAATAAATGTTTCATCTGCTTCAACAATTAATAACTTTTAATTTCTATGAGTGGGGTTCGAATTATTCTCACTGTAAATATGGATTATTTCCTTAAGCAACATTAACCAGTTGATATTTGTAATGGTCAAGAGTTGTTTTCTTTGCAGTATGGACTGAATTCTTAAATATTATGTAGGCGCCGTGTTTTAATAAAAAATGGGACAATAAAAGTGTCCAAATGTTTTGTGAACTTCGTAACTACACTTAGTATTAATCATTTTATTTTCATGTCCTTTTCGTTAGATCACGTAACTTTTCGTTTGCAACCCAGTTACATAATTTGACGTATGTGGGACGTCCGCCTATTCGGGTGAAATTAATTACTTTAACGGTTGTTGAACATCACCGAACGTAAGCAGGAATCATTCGATTTCTGCCCATACAAGTCATTTTATATTCAGTTGTTTTACGGGTCTTTTGTAGCGTTTTTGAATTAACTGGTGCCGAAAGTGCTCGAACAGTTTTTTACCTATTAGTGACTGTAATTGCCAATGCGAGAGCATCGGTTGATTTTGCTATTTTTTCATTACTGGGTAGAGAGGACGGAACGGTAGGTATTGCTTGGTGGTGGGAGGATACAATCACTGATTCGAACTCTAAATGCGTTGTTTCACAACCATTATTTCTGACTGTTTATCAACCATGAGCTTCCCGATGTTATGTTAATTATTCAACGAGTAATTAGTACAGAGATTATTGATGGCGGTGACGGTAGCTATGATCTACTCATAATATAATAGTCAATGTCCGTCATGCTTGACTGTACAACCGCGCTGTTTGTGCGATGCGAAAAAAATTGAAATTACGTCTGACGGCGACGACTATGTAAGCAAGAAATGCAAATGAGTCTGTTGGGGGCCTATTGTGGGGTCTGACGGATTACGCGTTTGGCAGAAGTGTGGACTGAGGCTTGTGGATTTGTGTTACTGCGTTTGGAAGGAGGTTGTGTTAGGTTAGATAGGGTAAGGTTGGGTTAGGTTAGGTTACGTTGCTTTAGTTTGGCGACCTGGTGTCATTGGCCGTGAAGGTGTTTTATACTTAATATACTTTTTGAATATTTTTTAAATTCTGTATTTTAAGTACGATTTTTTAAATATAACGCTGTAGTAAATTGTGTTAAATTATATTAAATACAACCACAAACTTTGACGGGTCGTACTACGCTAATAATCACTATACGTTCTTGGCATATGTTGGCCTTTGGTGTACATTCTCTGCTAAATAACTGGTAGAAATACCATTCTCGCTGTTTAAAAGTTTATTTAATTATGTTGTAGGATTTCGCTTTAAACGTGTTTGTCGAATTAATATTGTATAATGTGTGTGACTTACTACCTCATCTTGTTAATTATGAGGCATCTCGCTTGAAAGCAGGGATTATCTTGACTTGGTTGAGAAGATCAGCAAAATATTTTACCCCGTCATCTATGAACAGGTGTATATGATACATTACCATGAAAATATACTGAAAGAAGATTAGTTTTCGTCTACGTTCCCTGAAAAAAATGTAAGTTCAAATGGCTGTCTTCTGGGATGTTGCATCAGGTAGTCAAGTAGCTCTTGACTGGTGTTTCAGATTAGCTTACGTACTGGATTGTCAGAATGATTGAGGCAGTCACCTCCTCTGAAAAATCGGTGTACCAGACTATTATGAAAAAACGGTTTTGAATATCTGCCAGCGCAAGATCCCAGAATACAGCCATTTTCATACTCGTCGCTGTGGGAACCTGAAATATCACAAATATGGAGACCTAATTTAAATATACCAAACACTAAATTGCTGTTTATCAGATCGTCTGGTGTGTCATGCTGAGTAGAAATAATCTGCCAATATGAAAGTGCATGAAGACGACGCTTCTCAGCGAAACCCCCAGTTTCACTCGGTTCGTCTCTTATCCACAGATTTTGTGATTATTTCCTGATGTAACACATTACGCTACTTAGAAGTCTCGTGTTTTTCCCTCATTCCACCCTCTTTATGTGACTCCCTTCTCTACTTATCCCCCTCCTTATGCTCTCAGACAGGATTATTCTTACTGTCTGTGAAGCCGAACCATCAAAGCTTTTCTGTAAATTTCTTTTCCTCATTTGCTTTTTACCCCATTTTCTTTTGTTCCGTTTTATACCTCTTTACGTTGGGTTTTTTTTAACACGGCATCCTACATTTATATCATGTTCTGTCATTCCTCATATATCATTTATATTTCTGTTCTAGCTTTCTATTTTATCAACAATTCCCTGTACTGTTACTCTTTTAATTTTATCATTAATATTCTATACATTATAAATATCGCTTTCACATTTATGTACCTCATTTTACTAAGTACATGTTTGTGCTTTCCCTATTGTGAATGTTTTCAATTATCATCCTACTTAGTAACCTACTTAATTTTCGTTTTTAAGTTGAATTTCGTTACTTAATCATCTGTCCTTTCTGTGAAGTCACCCATGTCTCTTTACTCTTCTGTCTGTAGTTTACTTTCCAGTACCTTATAAAGTCTTTATATATTTTGTACAAATTCTTTATTACCTTACTACATCTAAATATATTTTCTTCTCCGTTTCCTCTTGTGTTTGTATTCCAGCATTCTTTTTATATATATACACACTACATTGCTTCCTCGTACGGGCTAATTCCTCCTCTTTGTGTGCAGAAGGGGAGTGGATTCCTGGGGGAAGAAATTGCGCGGCTTTTCTCTGCTTTCTTTACCGGATTCACCCCCCTCCCATTTCTTATATCAACTACACAGAACTGAAATCCTCAGACCTCTCAACCTGCTGCATAACCCTGTTCCCCGATTCACTTTCCCAATATCCTCTCACCCACTCACTATGTATGTAAGCTTTATGTCGGCTTGCTATTTTGTATCGTGGATAGTCTGCATGTAAAACAATAAATTCCTACTTACGCTTTCGCTTCGGAAGGCATTCTGTCATACACGAGTACTTCATTTATATGAATTTGAGCATTGGCTATGTGAAGTTAAGATTTGAAGATGGCTGTCTTCTGGGTTGTTGCGCCGTGTAGCAAGGAGCTCTGAAACGTCAGTAAACTTATACCAGACTACACGGCGCAACAACCCAGAAGACAGCCATCTTCAAACTCACCGCCGTGAGATTCTCAAATCCTACAATTTCAGATTTGTCAAGTAATAAAAATCTGATTTACATCCATAAATAATTACAAAAGAAAGTCTTTACTGTACAATAGTGGTGCTGATACTATTAGGTATCTTTTAAAAGCAGTTATACGTTTAATATTAAAGAAAGGGGGGACACGTAACACGGACGAAAAGGATAAGGGAGATGAAGAAATGGAGCGATGAATAAAGATACAAAAGAAATAATCCACCGTTGAATTTCAACGGATTTTTTTCCACTAGTGTAATATCACATGTCTCGCTACGCTGTAGCGAGATGCGGGTAGGAAAATGTTAAGAATTTATATTAAAATAACGGAAACTTTTAAACATGTGCAGCGAAACAGCTATTGATTTAACAGCATGTTTACGCGTACTGAACTCTTGATACAGTGTAGCGTGTGTAAAATAAGTAACTTTTTCGGAATAAAATAAATCTACGTCCTCGGAGACCAAGTAAGTGTTGGGTCGTTGAAGTTTCCAGCCATTGACGAATTCTGGTCTAGATGTCAGGTCGTGCAGGAATGCGACCTATTAGTTCAGTTCATTTCAATTAAATTAATCTATTCATGACCTTTGAAACAGTCGAAGAAGGCCAATTGCAGTCAGGCATTAAAAGAAAGTGTTCAAGATAAAAGAAAACGCTCGTACGACTCAAGAGACTAAGAAATAACAGTAGCTATAAAAAGAATCTCCTTGAAAATGTAAGAAGCCTAACTGTAAGTAATGTTATATGTTCGAAAGCGAAATAAAATCTTTTTTTTAAAATGTCGGTGTTCTTTTAGTTAGAATTGGCAGTAGAAACACGTCTAGCTAAGAGACTGACCTTGAAATTATGATTTGCCACAAATGTGTAAAATAATCTATAATTATTCTTGTAGGTACACATGAATTGTATTCTGTTGACGTCAAATGTCATCAACGGGCGATAAATACGGAAATGTTATTAAAAATTAAAAGCAAATATTTTCTTCTACTTCCCTTTTATACTTGAATACTCAAACAAGTCCAGTTCCAGAAAAGTTATGTTTGGGAAAGCCAAGCCGATGGTGGTTAATGTCCGGAATAATAGTCATGTTAAGTTGGTCGGCAGTTTTACGTTTTTATATGTTAATTATTTGTAAGTTGAGTTCGTACTACTTTCATCTTCAAAAGGTATGGATAAAAGTTGGAATAAATTGTTAATACATCGGTGTGATGGTCTTTGCACTTTAACGTCATTTATGTCAAACAGTTAAATTCCTCTCGTTTCTAAAGATAAAGGCACAAGAAGGAGTTTGATTCTTTTGCCTTCCTCGTTTTCTTGTCTTTGTATCTTGCATAAGAAGCTTATTGCAAGTGATGTTAAAAACAATGAACAGAATGTAATAATCCTATAAACACTCTACGCAAGTTGTTACAGATACAAACATCTTGATGTCACTTAAATATGCAACATTTGTTAAGACCTTCTTGTATCTTTCCTCTATTAAAACTCAGAAAACATGCTATAATACCTTTTACTTTGTGACAACATTTCAAGTTAGTTATTGAGAATTCCTTTTTTTTTCGATCGATGCCATCAACTACATAACTAAATTACGTGACTATGGATATATAATAATAACATGATATGCTAAACATATCTGTTTATTGTTTTGTAATATTAAAAGTGTAGGTTGCCAGTTGTTCACAAAATAGAAACATTTCCGAAATTTCATACTGACCAAAGAAACGTACATTTTTCGTAAGAAAAAGTACGAAGATTTCTGTTTTACGGGTTCTTGGGCTCTGTAGTCTGAGAGCAGTTTACCGGTGATGGAAGCAGCAAATATCTCTTCAACGTCTGCAAACTTCTACCAGACTATTCGGTGCAACAACCCAGAAGTCAGCCATCTTCGTACTCACCTCCGTGAGAACCTCAAATCTAGTTTAGTTTCTTGTGTTGGTTAAAATGTTACCATTGAAACATCACCGAGAAAAATATTTCGGATTGTTTTATCGTAACGCGTAAAAATAAGAATTACAATTTGTGAGCAAAATGCAATTATTCGTTATTAAAGAATGTGGTACATATAAGATTGATTTTTAGAATAAATTTAGGGCGGAACAGGCTAAAGAGTCTAAGCGATGAGCACGATGTTGACGATAATTAAAAAGAAACGCTATCGAATGTAACTTTTATTAATGGATATACATTTAAATAATCCGCATAAATTTAGGTACCGTACCATACAAATATTTTGACCTCAACTGTACACTTAGTACACTAGCACGCACGTACAATATACAAGAATAATACTCAATGCCCACAAACGAACGTAGAAAAATACTTCTTAACAATTATGCGGAAGCATTGGTTTTTCGGGTGAAGTTATACTTCATTACCCGCAATTTCCTTATGGGATGAAAGTAAACCTCGGACTTATTGTGGGGGTCGGCCTGTACATTATTTTTCTCCGTATTGAGGCGTATCCTTCTGCGACTGTCATGACCTCGGACGAAGCAGATGGATGAAAGCGAAAGAGGTTGTATCGTGTGAAATATACATACGGCTAAGGGTTTGCGTTCGATATTATCGTGTTTTGCGTGAAATTGTACGCCTATTTTGATGTTAGCCAGTTGCAACACTTGACAGTTTTCTCACACTATATTATCCCTTTTTCCTTACAGGAAGACAGAGAAGAGTGAAGTGACAAATAATACCGACAAGAATATAGGCTTTCGCTCCACAAACGTGTTCTCTATTCGACGCGAACATTGTCGTTAATGTATGAAAAAGTGGCATATGTCTAAAATAAAAGTGTGTAATGTAGACATCGAATAACGTAGTTTTAGTTCTAGTTCTTTGTTACATGTTACGTTCTTAATTTCAGTATTTATTGTGTTAGATTAATAATAATTTATTCAGTTAAAATATTTTATTCGAAAATACATATATTCCTGACTACGTGTCGAAAAGTGGTCGATTTAATAATAAAGTCCTAGTACTGAAGCCACGGATTGTATAAATGTGTGCCTATTAATAGGTATGTTTCAGGTCCGATTTGTATTGTATAATTTATATGTCCAGTTTGTAGGAAGCTCATATATTCGTTTATAAATCACACTAAAAAAAGTTGATTTTACGAAGTTAGTTTGCTTGAATCCACACACTAAAGCATTTCCTTAACTTCTTTATCGAAGATATAGCGAAAAGAAGACCGGGGTTCTGTCCTAGACGGGGGCAGAGGATTTTTCCTCTAGCCTCTGCGTCCAGACCGGCTCTGGGGCCCACCCAGCCTCCTCTACAATGGGTACCCGGGTCCTTTCCCGGGGGAAAAGCCGGCCGGGGCGTGATGCTGACCACTCACCCCCATCTAGTGCCGAGGTCAAGAAAGAGAGGAGCTATACCTCCACTCACCCCAAACGCCTACATGGCGTATAGTGGGACAAACTTTACTTTACTTATAGCGAAAAGAAGACAAGCTGAGATTTATCTTCCATAGAATATTAACAGTCTTCGAAGTTGTTTGCCCCTTTCATGTTTATTTACTGAATATGCAAATTTATTGTTGAAAACATAATCACACTGGAGTGTACACCGTGCGACTTTCATCCGTTAGTATGCTGTTTCTTTAAGTATCACAATAATGAAAAATATATCAAAATAAAACTTATAGAGTTTGATTATACCTTAATGTTAAGGTTTATATGTAAAGCAGTTCTTTCCCCTGTGAGGCAGTTTTGAGAAAATCGTCAACGTTCATTTTAAGCTTAATGTAGAATCGAAGTTTTATTGGCTCGATTAGAACCAAAATTAAATTCACGCGATAACTTCCAGGTCATGTAATCAATATCAAATGCCAACGAAATCCGTTCAGTAGTTTAGAAAATAATGATTTTCGGACCGACAGACTGGACCATCGCATCACTTGCATTATCCGTTCTCTTTTAGTCTACACTTCTAGTTCTGTTCCAGTTGGTAATTCATTTTATGTGCTTCATGCAAAGACGACGAGGCTGTGCTCTTACAGCGGTTTCACTCTCGTCCCAAGTAATGCGCTCTTGTGGGCTTATATTAAATTTATAGGTCACACTCTTATGGCCTCTTGTAAAATTATGTTGTAGCCACATATATACATCACGAAATTTCATATTGCTATTTAACAAGCGTATTTGTTTTGTTGATAACCATAAAATGAGGTAGTGGAAGTGTGTATCAGACATACAGACCTTTTCTGAGAGCAAATTGCTGATCAAATTTACACAGAAGTAAACTTCAGATATCTATAAAATAAAAGACACGTAAATACGAACTTAATTTAGGGATGAAACCATTTGGTATATCGAAATTGAGAAAACTTTATCCCATTGTATGTTTCATAGCAGAACTGATGGCGTATTTCAATATGATTCGTGTAAATAAACCTTATTCAGTTTTGTTAAATTAATTTGAATTAATTACGTTGATCAGTCTTGTTTGATAAGATGAGTCTAGTTGAATTAACAAAGGAATTCATCGTCTTTCATAGAAACAGGAGGTTCAGCATATTCTCATATCGAACTACTTTAAGATCCATTTTAATGTCATTAAACCCACGCTTGGATCTTCGTAATGGTCACATAAAATTCAGGCCCTGAAATTTTATATGCAGTAGGTTTAGGTTTTTCAGAATATTTAGTTATAGAGATCTATTGGTTATAAGTGCATACTTCGGTATATTTTAGCGGTGTTTTAGCGCGTACTCGGCAGTTCAGTATTTTGTTTCATATTTTTACACTTTACGTTTCTTCTCTGCTGCATGTAAAACCCTCTTTCCGTGATACCACATCATCGTTTATGTCGCCTTATAAAGACAAATAATTGAATGGTATCAATGAAACACATAACCCAAATTGCGTGAAGATCGTGTCACGCCATGTATGCATTTTCTATCATGTGGCTTTATTCATTCACGTTAAATGTCTAAACAAACTCTGAGTTGTTTACTGAGTACTTCCTGTCTAAATGGACAGAGGGAATTGACAACTTTAACTGTAACTCCTGGTATAATTCAAGTACAGTGCCTAATGTTCATATTGGTAAATAAATCGGTAGTTACTATTAAGCTGACAAACTAAAACTTTACGCTGCCCTGAAGACTCAGTATACGGTGTAAAAAAAAGTCACGTTTTTCAAGATACGAATTACGTTACAATTTTATTTATTTTTCTTCTTGGTCCGATTGCTAGGTTCCCATAACCTTCTTCTTATATTACATAAAATAGTCGCATTGAGGTGCCTTGGTGATATATAACATAAAATCATAAAACAGGAACATGTATTTATAAATCTGTTTATATTTGTTTACGGTTTATTTAATGAAGCTTTATGTAGCTTAGACTACGAATAATAGGATTGTTAATAATATTTATTTGAAAAAGATCTAGAAGGATTCATCATAGCACAACTTAATATACTATGCCGGTATTGTTCCTATTTATTTATTTAGTGTTTTGTCTGACGACAGGTCCATATGAACAGGATCCTTCCATCCTTTTCTCGGACTGGGACCTGTTCATATATGTTCTTGGCAGATGATCCAGAAGTGGTTTGCCATTGCCTTCTTCTGTGTGTGAATGGAGTAATTGTTGGGATGCCACGGAGAAACTGGGGAAGACCCCGGAGGAAAACTCCGTGTTCCCTAGACCACGGCCTTGCCCAACACAAGTTATAAATTCGGGCACCGCCGGGAATCGAACCCGAGACCCCAGGATTACAAGGCCAGCGTTCTAACCGCTAGACCACCGTGGGGGTATTGTTCCTATAGGACTGATTAAAACCACTAAAAATTTGAGTTAGGATAGCAGGTCTCTCGGTCAAGATTTGAACCCAAGACCTCCAAAATACGAAGCAGGAGTGCTGTATTCATGACTTTCATTATAAAAATTTACGTGTAGATATTAGGAGTGAGTTCAGAATATTTTGGCCTCCCGCCTGCTGTAAAGTTTTAAATAGGAAATAATTGTACACATTGCATTGAGCAGGTTTGTGATATGGCTTCTCACCTGAAGGGAAGAAAGATTGCTGTGTCTGACAATAGTTTCCAGGCGAGAATACTTGAATGTAACAAAAAGTTGGGAGTAAGTGATTGGAGGCAATTACATAGTGAGGCACCTCATAATTTGTCTCCGTCGAATATTTTTATTTGTTAATTTATTTAATTTTGTATTTAATACACTAGGATTCTCTTACTTAACTCCTATTATTGTGATATAGGTCCCGTCTCTTAAATAAGATCTACGTTACTTTGATATACAACTCAACTACTCTTCACTCTTATCAACTAGATTCGATACGTCAGCTGTTATTTTTTGTCACGGTTAACTCACCTCGTAATTTCAAATTGTTGGGGCGAATCAGGATCGGTTTTCAAAGTGGAAACTCGGTTACCGATCAAATATTCCTCATCGGGATCCCCTACAGAAAGATTCTGAATTTTGTTTTACTTTCATTAGTAATTTATAGACTTTAGAAGTGCCTACGAGAAGAGAGCTGAACAAAATTCTTATCGAATTTTGATTTTGTTAAGTGAAGTAAAAAATATTAAAAGTACTATATTAAAGTTCGTGTGGGTAAACGTTTTCTTGGTACATTTACTATTTATAACGGCGAAAGACAAACAGATAATTAATCGTCAGCGATTTTAATTTTGCTTCAGGTTATGTACGTACAAGTAAGTAAAGAGAAAAGTTTACATTTTATAAAATTTTGTCAATTACTTTTATGTGGATTTGAAACCTGGATTAAGAACATAATTACTAGTAAAATTCATTTAGATGTTAATAATTTTATTTCAAGCGTCAAGGAACGGATGTCTGAGAACACAGTTCTCAGTGGAATATTTGGTTTTAAGAGAAAAGTATTCACGGGAAGATGAAAAAGTAACATAATAAGAAAATATGTAATTTGTTCCACTTTACAAAATACAGTTGGCGCAGTTTAATTGAGGAGAATGAGTTGGGCTGGACATGTAGCACGCAATAAACCTAAAGAAGAGATAATATTTGAGACATTCAGGCGTCATTGAATGTATTTAAGGTATTAAAATAGGTCTCAAGTACATAAAGAACGGGATTTGTCTATCTCATAATCAGCGTTCGTACTTCTTAAGAGGCAGGGATATATTTGATCAGCTGAGCAATCTTCAGCTTCTAAAAGAGTGTCCTCTCTATGGAAATTATTGTTGTATTGTTATTTTTGTTATAAGTACAAAAGACCATTTGTCTGCATTGACATCTGGTGACACAGGTATATTTGGTAACGCTTTTTACGTGGCCGCAATAGTATGTCTGCAGGACCAGACAAAGCCTGAGGAGAGATAATTGTCACAAAGTGCTACATGCAAAACCTCTCAGAGTACTCCGACTCCACTAATTTCAAAATATCTCTGTTTGTTTATGTGCTGATTACGAAGACAGGAAGTTGCACACCTGATACTGGCTGTACAAGAACAACAGATTTGTTTTGCGCGTCCTACAGAAGGAAACATTAAATATTCCCGTGGTGTAATTACCTATAATAACATTAATTTGTTATATGACGTTCTAAGATAAGACGCAGTGGGCATTTTTGCTTATTGTGGATATAATTAATGTTTGATTTATTTTTTGTACTTACTCTTCGTTTCTTATTTTACCAGAGAAACACAAAAAGGGATATGACAATATCAACGGGAATATTTCATTAGAAATAAAGCGTTGGGCAAGTAATTTATGGAATTTAATATTAATAAAGAAAGAAATGCGTCCTTGCATTGAGAATTTATGGTACTTTGAAATAAACTGTACTGAAATAGTATCACATAATAATATGGTCTAAAATGATGTGTCTTCTGCTCATTTTAAGATCTAAAAATATTCTAATTTTTTCTCATAAGAATTTTTATATCTTGAAATTAATCCCATAACATTTTGTACTATAGTTTACTGACCATCAAAAAACTCAATGAATCCCAGTCTTTATTGAGAAACCAATAGTTCTTCAGACAGCTAAAGAATTCCCTGACATTCATAAACCCATAGATTAATTATTGTGCCCAAAAGAACTCTGTACTGGATCCAATCGTGAACACTTGAATGTTATTTAGACACTGTTTATTTAGTATCCGTTTTAATGTCATGCTGTAATCTATATCTAGGTCTCCCAAGTGGCTTCGTTCCTTCATGTTTTCCGACTAGAATATTGTAAACATTTCTAATTTCTGGTATACGTGCTACGTGTCCAGCCCATGTCATCTTTCTTCGTTTGATGGTCCTATAAGAACCGTGGTGTCATTTATCCGTACACACGTCTAATTAATAATAGCGAATTTAAAAAGTATCTTACCGTCTATCATCTTTCTACTTATTTCTCATTAGATGGAAAACCATCTCCGAAATTTGTAGAGCACTGTTATATAAAAAAAGAAACTTAAACGAAATTACTTACCTGCATAATAGCCATGCCATTTTAATTCATATTGTTTAGTATGCTACTTGTATTATCCATAGCTTTGAATTCAATCAGCTTAATCCTGCCGGCTGGTAAAACAGAGTGCCTATTTTAAAATCAATGGAAAAAATTAACTTGACTAAAGTTGTGTATAAAGTATTTATTCGTTTAGTTTAATTTGTTACAAGGACGTAGTTATATTATACAAAACGCAAAGGTTTTATTTTTCCGAACATAAAGGCTCCTTCAGTTTCCGAATAAACCTCAGTACGCCTTTGTAGGAAAATTGTATATTACCTTACATAATTCTGTAATTTGATATTCATGCTACATGGATATCACGAAAGGAGCATATTTCTATCAGAAGTTGACAATAAGATACCAGAATATCAACTTCATGCACAGTAAGGTCGATGTGAAATGAGAAATCCACAACCAAATAGTCCTTATGGTATAAATGATGATACAAATGTAACGTTACGTTGCTATGGCAGCCTATTCATTACTTTTACAACACATTCATAGAATGTTGAATAGTAATAATATGAGCGGTAATGTATGTAAAAGATGAAGCGATTAAATATGTAACAGTCAAAGTCAACAGAAATTTCAGCTCATCTTTAAAGTTTCTGAGAGCATGTATTTGAATGATATACAGTCTGCTGTAAAGAAAACTCGACTGGAAACTTTGTCGGTATTTCGTAGAGCCCATTAATATGAAGTAATCACTTTATATGGAATGTATATCAGTAATAAATGCGTTCATGCCAGACTTAGAATTAAAAAGGTGTAAATATTAAATCGAATGATTAGATGTACAGTCTACGTACCTCAGCGTGAGTCTTTTTAAATTTTCTGCTAAGTGAAAAGGAAAGGATTTAAAACTGTCATATTCCTATCACCTTGCTTAAGTATCCCAATCACACTTTACCTCTGGGAAAAGAGGGTCTCCCGAGGATGGATGGGCCCCAGAGCCGGTATGGACACAGAGGTTAAAAGAATAACACTTCGCCACTGCAGGGGATCGAACACCGGCATTCTACTGAGATACCCTGGCTTTAATTAAGTCCGTGCCTCAAAGAAAATACAGCATTTCTCCATTACAAATATTAAGTGGTTAATGCTGTTAAAGGAAATAATCCCTGTTTATTCTGAGAATCATACGAAACGCACAAATACAAAATGCAGAGCCCCTGATTATTAATTAACCATCTCATCTTCAAATTTTCTGCCTTTAGTCGCTTCGTACATCTTTCTTAGCCTTTGTCTAGCAATAGTGGAAAGAGATTTTGTGTGTAAGTCCACCGCAATCCTCTGTGACTTTTAGAAAGGATTTTGAGAGTTGGAAATCGTAGTGTTTAATTATTTAAACCTCTGACGCTGAGATTTGGCTTTGAAAAGTGGCGGTCTACTTTATTCCTGCTTCCCTATATCCGCAATTCCTCCACTCCACGTGTCCCAGTGGTTTATCTCGTTCTTCCTTCAGTGTGAGGAAACGATTTTATCCGTTAAAGTTTAACGGAGCAGAATTTGGTAGCGCCGCTTTTATACCCAGATAGATATATACACACACACACACACACACACAGAGTGCCCATAAAGGATTTAAAAGCTTCATTTCAGTGCTGTTGGTACCATCGTCCTTAGAGATTAATTTAAACTCTATGCAGATAAAAAGACTCGTCAGGGACATACTGACGCTGATCTGTCAAACACATACCTAGGAGGAGTGTCAAGAAGGAGAAACATCCATTTTGTGGAACATATGACAAAGTATAATAACAGTAACCTATTGGCATACTTTTAAGAGCTTGAAAATTTCGATTGCTTATTTTAATGGCAGTGAATCGCCACCGAATTAAAGCCGAAATAAAAATAAATGTGCTCTGGGATGTTGAGCCATGTAGTCTGATAGAAATTGACCGACTTTACAGAGGTCCTTATTGCCTCCATCATTATAGGTCTGATGTTGGATGAAGTAACCACCTCCGAAACGTCGGTCAGTACATACCAGACTACATAGCGCAACATCCCAGAGGACAGTCGACAGTCGCCTTTATACTCGTCACAGAAGAAACCTGAAATTTCATCAAGTTTTAAACAGCTTGTCAGACAACATTTACAGTAATCTATGATTTGACGCTTTCACGGCCATTAAGTATAATGAATTCTTCACGGGCTTTAATGGAGAAAGTACCAACGTTTCGAGAACCATCTTTGTCTGTAAGCACCCTTAGGACGGAGATGAAAATTGTTCTCGAAACGTTGATGTTTTCTTTATTAAGCCACCTTACACGGCTTGTAACCCCAGAATAATTCATTATATTTACAATAAACCTACATATCTGGTAATGGTATGCGTTTATATTTAAATAATTGAATTAGTTTTATATCAGGAATTTTGAGTATTACAAGCTGTGAAATGAGATGTTTGGTGTATAGGATACTAAGTATAAGAATCCAGATGGAATTTAGTATAGGTATTTGATTTATTTTGGATTTTATTGCTACCGCTAGATTTAATAACATTTATACACTTAAGTGATTAGGTCTAATGACCTGTTTTGTTAGTTCTGATGCAAGCTGCAGAACTTTGTGATGGAATGATAGATTCTATTGTCCTACATTCTGGTACCTTAACTGGCAAACTTAAAACTACTTTCTTGTTGCTTATATTTATAATTTACACATCTTTTGTTTTAATGTAAAATTTAGATAATTTAAGTTTATAATGTAGTAATAAAATTCAATGTAGTTTACGAATTAGTTGTCCAGGCTTGTGCACAGATGGTCATGCGATTGAATTCCCGTCGGGTCATATTTTGTAATATTGTTTGCAATTTTAAATATTCAATTTACTTTACCATAACATAATTTCAGGACCCTAGTGGTAGCCGTTCTCCTTTGTACGTGTTCACTCTTCATACTTGTCGTTATTACATATCATAGAAAATTAACAGTTCGATTTGATTTACATGCATAGAGTGTACCAAGTATTTTATAATATTTGCAGTTTCTATGCACGTAATTGTTTATAAATAGTGTTAAATTACTTTATGTAATTGAATATTATAATTTTAAAACCTGGGGGCTACGGAGCAGGTGAACATAATGATCACCTAGTGCAGATTTTTCTGTTTCGCCGTGGCGTTAGTGGCGTGTTTTTTGAGCGAGGCTGGTCCCGGACACAGATTATATTTTCGATTTGATAACACGAACACAAAGCGGTTCTCTTTACAAGAAGCGAATGTACTTGTTATGTGTCGATGAAAGCACACCAGTATGCAACAAAATTACATTTTCCTAGTTTTATCAAAATATGTGTTATGTAGATTTTCTGTTTATAATCATACTTCATTAAAATCAGCGTATATTGTTGCATGATAATGGGCGAATACTGCATTGTTTCCAATGCCCTTTTTTATTTTATTTTTTTTTCAATTTCAAAATCTATATAGTCTCTTTGAATTTACCATTCGTTCAAAAGTTTTGCTTTGTCCTTTTAATCATGGTATATGCGGCGTATTTTCCCAAGAGTAGGGCTGAATGCTTACCTCATAATAAAGACATTTTCATTCGTATTAACGTTTTAGTTTGAAACATAATGTTTCACCTTGCAGAAACTCCAGGCAGTGCTTGAGACGATTTTTACTAGGACAGAAATGATTTACTTTAATAACTCAGTAAGAATCCCATACAATTTAATCGAACTAATGATAGTCGTTAGAACTTGAAACATAACAATATTTCTGTAGTTTTACAATACGTTTTGTCAACCCCTGTATTTTATTGCTGATTTACAATGAGTTTTTTACGTAAGGCTGAAAGATAGGTATATTTAAGAATTTTGATGTTGGACTCTTAGAAGGCTGAGACCATATGATCCATGTCTTCGTTTACCTTAGTTTCTCTAGGCGAATGCCTTGAAATGAGGCACGACCGCCTCCTTTCAGATCCATACGTCAATTATTACAATCATCGTTCGACCCCGTTTGATGCCATATACCACATACAGTTGAACCAGCATTGCCAAATATCCTAAGAATGAGCCGATCGTTTAAATTGTGTTTAAAATATTGATACATATTTAAAACACACTGTTTGTCTTTAAATTTAAGTTTTTTTGGTATTATAAAGCAGAAATTGTTTTTGGTGAAGGAAAAAGAGAGTCCAACACTTCTTTTAATTGATTTCCTTTTTGTAACTCGTTTCTTGCCCGTTGAAACTAACTGTCTCTTTCCTGCTTCCTTAGAATCTGCTCTTCATTAAACGTCTTCGCAGTGTCATCTCTGTTAATTTAATTTAAGTAATTAATACAAGAACTTGTAAGTGTTGTGGTCATGGTAGTAATGTATATTTTAATTACAATTTGCTAGCAAATTCGAAGGAAGAAACACGGATCTTCTTTACACCAAGTTCGTTGCTTACTTTCGTATGTTTTTGTCCATCTTCGTTCTTTTTCGTGAGGTTTAAAACTTGGGACTTAACAGTGTAGAGTCATGATAGTGTTGCAAGAGAAGAAATTTGTTTAAGAATTAATTGACCGACAATTTCATACCGAACTGTAATATAACACTAACATTAATGTTTATGGTATGTAAGCCCGCGTTCATAGATTCCGTTGGTTCATTTATATTATGGGCATCGTATAATGTCTGCATTTTCAAGTTATTATCCAATTTGATTATTAATGTAATTTTCTACCGGAGCGTTTGATTATATCTTAGCGGATTTTCAAGTAACTCTACGTATGTGCCTGAAACGGACTTAATAAACATCACGACTTTTCCATTACTCTTCGTAATTAGCATTATCATTTTACCCTTAACTGTCGAATTTATTAGTCTCGAAAGCAATTGTGTTAGATCCTATGTAGCTTGCAGAGTGAAAATTATGTAATATTATTAAATCAACACTGACAGAAAGAATGTCGTGGCCAAGTGATTAGTATCCTGCTTTAAATTCTGGAGGTCCGCGGTTTGTGTTTTGACCCGGAAGTCGGATGTCAAGATTGAGGTTTTTAGTAATTTTCCTCAGTTTATGAACACTTGCCGGGATAATAATTCCTTTTATAAATTAGGCCTAATGCATCTAGGAAGTAATAAGTGTTTGTCAATTGCATATTTTTCTCCAAATATAAAATAACAGTGCAGTTAAGACGCACAAAATTATTAAATTCCATTACCCCGTCTAAATACTTCTTGGCGTCTGTGGTTCTTAGAAGCTAAATTAGTATGTGACATGTTGTATTATAGGTAGTTTAGAGTAATATTTACTTATAAAAGTAACTTTATGAAACAGCAAGCTACAGCTTACTTGTTAGTCACTCTTTGCACATAAATAAAATAAATCTCCTTAACTTTATCTTTATTTTTCTGATATGATTTCAATTATTTAACATCTGTAGTGCTTTGATACAATTTGTTGTATGTCTATTAATATAAATAACAAAATTTAAATTTTGGCCTTTTTGCGTGAAGGATTAATCCTCATTGTGCTACGAATGACTTATTCACTTTGTAAGCTTAATGCTTGGAATTAGATGAAAAATATGTTGCACATGGTTTTTGGACAAGCTCTCGCCAGTTAAAACGTGAGGTTCCATATGATCTTTGCACACAGGATGAAACACTCAGACTTTTAACTACATATTTACTAAACAGCGTATAAGAGCAAAGTAATTTACATGTTGAACTTTGCAAAAGTAGGAAATCTTTCAAATCATTAAGGAGGAATTTGAATTTTGTCAGTCTAATGCATTTTTATATCGTGTAGGATTAATTTAAGTTAGCGACTTCTTAAACCAACATCACTAGTGTGTACGGGTGAGTCTGTTAAAATGCCACTAGCCTGCTTCTAACCTAAGGAATGAGTGTCATGACGATGATGAGTTAACGAGAACTTCATAAATCCCAAGAGGACTCCGGCCTCTCAGGCCAAAACACTCTCTTCTCTGAGAAGCCAACTTGAACAAGAAATGAAGTTGGACACGATGCTGAAATGCCCAGGAGGAATGTAGAGTGTACCATAATATAGCGACAGAGTAGTGTGATATATTATCTGAATTTACAGTTTCAAACTGCAGTCATACAATTTCATATAAATTCCTAATGACAGTTATATTGCAGACTTGATACCGCATAAAGCAGCACTAACGCTCAATTAATTAAGCTGCGGATCTGTTTATAAATATTGCGATAATCGGCTTATTACCTGTACATTTCGTCACTCTAATTAGTGGTGTTTATTTAGTGAAATTGCTGTGATCTTTCTTACTTGTAGGAAATTTCCATGTCACAAGGAAATATTAAACATCAAAGAGTGGTTACGTACAATACAATACGCAAAACAAAATGATGTGTCTTTATTTGTTCTCATTATATGACTTATATACGGATTAACTGTGTAATTCTTCAATTTCATTTGTCTTTTCATGTGTTTATACGTAGCTGTGCAACCATATACAGTTCAATGCATACATCGATCTGTTTGATATTTATAAGTGTTATGTGGCACCACGGTGTGGTATGATAGAAAAGATCCATATTGTCACTAATTATCATTTCTAGAATTTAAAATTAATGATATGTGGGAATGCATCATTATATGATTGTTACACTTTGCTAACTTTGTTTACCTAATTTAATGTTTAAGGTAGCGTTGTTTATGAAATTTATTAAAGATGCATTCAGGAGATTAATCAGAAAAAAACGCGTCTAATTAAGAGCGTTAAGTAAAGGCTGGTGAAGACCTGTTATGATTTTTAATACATCTGATTTTAATAGATTTTATTAAAAATTACAAAGAATTGATACTTACCCGTCGTCCTACGTAAGCGATGAAATGCGACCGGTGCGGGTGGCGTGGGCGACGCGGAAATATCAAAGTGGCTGTTTTAGTGTCGTAGCACGGGGCAGCGTAAAGGTACAATTTGGCTGCACGCGACAGAGACAAGCGACCGAGGCAGGCGACAGAGACGGGAGACGGACACATCGCAGCTTGTCGCCACACACTTTTAAGGTGACGACCGAGACATGCGGCAAAGTGTTTGTTTTCTTTGTTTTGTTGAGACATACGTGCACATATTCTGTGAAAAATGAGTACAAAAATGCTTCTAAAAAGGTTACTCGAAGAAGAAGAAGATGATGATGTGTTGCTGTGTTATTTGTTGCGAAAGAAACAAAGAAAACCTATGAGTTCAATATTCAAAACCAGACATGAAGAAGGATCTTTCTGTCGGTGGTCAGTGGTCGGTTTTCTGCTACTAATTCTACCAATTGCTCATCTTGGTCACCAGTAAATTTAATTTCTGCCATTATTTTACTCAACAACACACGTGCTGCCTGAGCCCGTCGCGAGACACTACTGGTCCTAGAGCGGTCTCCTGTGCTTTGTCTCTGTCGCCTGTCTTTGTCTCGCCCTCGTAATTGTACTTCATACGATTGTACAGACAGCAGACAGGAAGCGACCAGTCTCGGTCTCGTAACTCTGTCGCCTGCCTCGGTCGCTTGTCTCTGTCGCGTGCAGCCAAATTGTACCTTAAGACTCGAGTTATAGAATCGTTTCCACGTACCATACGGGCGTAACTTGCAACTTTTTCCCTACGTTATTTTGGTGCTTGCAACACAGCACAGTAAATGCGTCGTATTTAGGAAGGTCGCCATAGGTCTGTTATTATTTTTCGATTCAGAGAAAAAGTGTTAGAATAATAAATTCGGGAAGTCTGCGATACACCGGGCGTGTGGCAAGGATACTGCAGACAATGAATGCATATAGACTCATAGCGGGGAAACGTCTTGGACAATGTGAGTTTGAAGACTAAGATGAGAGGATGACACAAATATGGATCGTAGGGAAGTAGTTTGTGGGGATATTAGTGGATCAGAGTAGCTTCCAGTGGCTGGGTTTACTAATAATAGAGTCAGGTACCAATATTTGGCACCGTTGTAGCTCATCACTGCAAACTATTCTGTGCCAGTTCAATCCAGTCTCATCCTCACGACTCATATCCCTAAGATCCAGCATAATGTTGTCCTTCAAACTCCTCCTTGGTCATACAAGTGGGCAGTTGCCAGAATTCTTCTCAGAAATTCTGTTCTTTCTTTGGCACTCTCATTCTAGCTGCTTGGCCATGTCATAGTAGAATCGCTGACTTCGCGATGATAATGATACTAGGAATCTGCGTAATTTACGAAGTTTCTCGTTTCCTCTCCAGAATTGTTCATTTTATTAATATTTTATTTTGATTTTGATAATGAATTTAGATAGTCGTCCATCTTAGGAATAGATATTTCCCTCAGCACCTTGTTTTCATACACCAACAACAAGAGTCAGAAGTTAAGTGGCAAAATATTAAAAATTATACGTGATACTCGAGAAACAAATTTGGCTAATTAAAGGTTCATATTTCTCGGCAGCTCTGTAGCAACGCTGTTTCTACAACCCCCCCCCCCCCTCTCCTCGTTTACTGACATATGATCTTTCTGTATCTTAATCCTTCAGTTACCTTATCTTCCATCCCGGTTCCGCGCAGGCAGAGTTCATTATAAATTAACTGAAAGGTGAATAACAGTTTATTTTGTTTCCTTTTCCATTGTAGCATGTTCATTTGACCCACATGCTCCATTATCAGTTTATCAGACAATGGACAGTGATGGTTGTAGCGCCGTGTAGTCTGGTACAAGACAGCCATATTCAGACTCACCGCCGTATGAACCTCAAATCCTACAGTAGGTTTGTTGTTCCAACACACATTAACTTCATTTTTAATTGGAATAAGGTAAATGTTCTGTACTTAAAATGAAGAGAAAGCACTAAATATTCATAAATTTTTGTGTTAAGCAGTACCGATAGTTGTTAACTGACTGGCCTTCATAATGGTGAATGGTTTTATTTCCTTTGCGTACGGACTGATTTCTTAAATATTATTTAGACGAACTTCGGCTTTAAAGGGTAAAACTTATCATTAATTTTTCTATTATAAATAGGCACATATTTATGTAAGATTTGAGGTTTTCACAGCGGTGAGTATGAAGATTTCTGTCTTCTGGGTTGTTGTGCTGTGGAGTCTGGTCGATGTTTACCAACGTTTCAGAGATCATACTGCCTCCATCATCAGAGTATGAAGATTTCTGTCTTCTGGGTTGTTGCGCTGTGGAGTCTGGTCGATGTTTACCAACATTTCAGAGATCATACTGCCTCCGTCATCAGGGCGATGAGTATGAAGATTTCTGTATTCTGGGTTGTTGCGCTGTGGAGTCTGGTAGATGTTTTCTAACGTTTCAGAGATCATACTGCCTCCATCATCAGAGTATGAAGATTTCTGTCTTCTGGGTTGTTGCGCTGTGGAGTCTGGTCGATGTTTACCAACATTTCAGAGATCATACTGCCTCCGTCATCAGGGCGATGAGTATGAAGATTTCTATCGTCTGGGTTGTTGCGCTGTGTAGTCTGGTCGATGTTAACCAACGTTTCAGAGGTCATACTGCCTCCGTCATCAGGGCGATTCTTAGTATGAAGATTTCTGTCTTCTGGGTTGTTGTGCTGTGTAGTCTGGTCGATGTTAACCAACGTTTCAGAGGCAGTATGACCTCTGAAACGTTGGTTAACATCTACCATACTACACAGCGCAACAACCCAGAATATAGCAATCTTCAGGCCCATATTTGATAGACACGTTTTAGTAGCAGTTTGATAAGACATTAGGTTCTACATATAGGCGTATTAATATAGCCTATACACACGATAATTTGTCATAAACTGTTTTTATAACAAAAGCTTGTGCGTTTGTAGTAAAATTGCATATGTTCAATGGATGTAATAAATTTATTTTAGTAGATACACCAAAATTGTGTGATTTAGAATTTAATTTCAACGTAGCTTGTGTTTCGTCTTCATCAGTATGTCATTAGCTCCAGAGCATTATATACTTCTCCGCCCTAGCTCTCTACGGATATGCCGAGCGATTTCCATTTATCTTTCTCAGAGCCGAATGTATATTCTGTTTTGATCTCTTTTCCGCTGCATACTGTGATGAGACTTCTATTGATTCTATCACTGTGCCTATTAAGAGGCGTTCAGAGAACTGCGGGATTACAGTCTATGCTTTTAAGTTGCATGAATCAGTTGGCAGGGAATGGGACATATAAGTTCGTCTGAGGAAGTGATGTTCACGCGTCGTCATTTCGCGGTAGTTTATAAGAGGTTTTCAGCGTAATGAGGAGCCCCATAATTTCGCTTCTTCCCCAAATATTATGGAGATGAACAAATGTGTTGGGCGGGGCATGTAGCGCGCGTTGGGAGATGAGAAATGCGTACAAAGTTTTAGTTGGGAGGCCTGAATGAAAAATATCACTGAGGACATCGATATACAAGAGAGGATAATAGGAGTCTGTTAAAATGGATATTCAGGAGACAGTGTGGGAGGGTGTGAACTGGATTCAGCGGTCTCAGGGTGGGGACCATCTGTTCAGGGTAATAAATATTTGGCTTTCAAGAAAGGTGAGGAATTTTTTGACTAGCTGAATGTACTGTCTTCTCAAGGTCTCCGCGCGGTTCGTTCAACAAATTAATGTCGTAATATTTTTGATCATCGTTTCACAGCCTAGGGGCCTCTGTAGAATCTGACGGGATACGTGTGATTCAAAATTAAGCTAGTAGGAGAATAGCAAAGTACGATTATTTCACCTGTATGTTATCAGAATTCCCTACCTTCAATGGCCTCGACTTACTTAGGACAACTTCGGAGGACATGGATTCCTATTCGAAAGTTGTTCTCTCTAAGTCCCTCTATACGCTCCTTCTGTTTGGCCCTAACCTTTTGAATTACCCTGCATTTTAATGAGGAAATTACCAAGCTTTCCATAGCCGTCATGTTGGCATTGTTAATGGTAACTGAAAAGTACTAAGGCGGGGCTGCCATATATGTCGATCAGTTGGATAAAAATTATTATGGGATGATGATATAGCGATTGTTGTAAACTATGTCACCTTTTGCTATACTTCCTTTGTCATTACTGCAACTGTCAGTATGCTGTGTACATCATGGAATAAAGAATATTCATTGAGTTGTGTCGGTAATCTGATAACACTGGAAGATTAATGTCGGTACCAGCCCATACGATGAACATTTCGCTCGCCGTATTGTTCCTTCGTGTGGGGTCTGAATATGACTGCTTGTGATATAGGTGCTGATTAATCATGTCACGTGAAGCCTACACATGCTACAGGCGTAGATCTGCTTAGAATATTCATGTCGCTTCCTTCGTAAGGAGTTTCGGAATAACATTAAAGGGTAACTGTAATATCTTGTCCTCTATTCAGAGTGACAATTTATTTATGATTACAGTGGGTTTGAGTGTGCAAGTAGAGTTGACAGATCCACTAAAAAGTTTCAGTTTTATACGTATGCAAAACGAGACACATATACACGTACGAAGAAATGTAATCCACATAAATGGAAACCTGAACAAGTGGTTTTCAGTAAAGAGGTCAATGGATCTGCCTCCTTTGCCACTGAAAGTAATAGAACGATTATTGAAATCGAAAAAAAAAAAACCAAGTTTTAAGAAGCTCTAATTTTTATGCTGAAGTTAGCATATTTCTGTTATTTTCTGATGCATTTTTGTACGCAGTATCTGCTAGTAAAGATTCAGAATATGTTAAATTTATCATTTATGTTGTCCATATGGACACTGAAGTTCTCATGCTTAGCTTTAATGGTTTGTTACCGCCAACAGATGGTATCCTGCTATTGTGATGCTATTTTACATTCCGCAGTTAGGATCTTAGTAAAATACGCATATTCTTGAAGTTCTGTTACCATAGAAAATTTCATACTCGAGTTGGGTGTGTTTTTACTACCACAAATAAGCGAGCAATATAGTATCTATCCCTGGTAACATACAGAGTCTCACTAATATAAGGCCTTAGGGTCTTCTTACAGAAATTAGCCACGCTGGTGTTTTAACGCGTGTTAAATCATTTGCCTACATGATTCAACAGTTTTGTATAAAACGGTCCTTGTAATTCGGTTTAATTTTATTTACAGTATGTGTTTTGGTATGTTTGTCAGTGAGAAGACAAAAGAAATTTGCTTAGTCTTTTACGCAAATTATTTAAAAGAACTAGACCATCTGGAAAACTAGTGATGAGACAAAAGATTTCCAAGCCAAAAATACACGTCCCAATAACACACAACTATCACATACGTCAGCATTGTGTATTCATTTTTGGGGCACCTGTTTGTTCAAATTAGAGGTCTACAATTAAATATTTAGTACATATGGATCCCTTCCGATTCTGTAACTGAGATAGTAGTTTGTTACTAACATTAGCAAAGTAAAATAAATATAAGATTATCGTACGAACCTCTGGATTCTCTGATGTCATCTGATTGGTAAGATCGAACTTTAATTGACGGATGTTCTTAACAATAAAAATTCATAGTTTTCTTCATATAAACGTCACCATTTCTGTTTGAAACTTTTGCCTTATTTACCATTTTAATTTCATTTTTTTTGTCGCATGAATGGTGTACTGCTGCAGTTAAGCGAGACGGAAGTTGCTTTTGCATCGGAAGTAGATTATTCAAAATGAGCCCTCAACAAAATAATCTTATTCCAGAAGCGATACGTTTCGAGCCGTTTCATTCTTAACATTAAGATGAAACGGAATAAGCAAACGTACATCAAGCCAATTGACTTGAATATAATCGGGCAACAGGCTCTTGTCACTGACTGAATTCTATCACCTTTTAATGTAAAATTGTTGGCACCTAATTTTCCTCGTACTATATCGTGTAGAGACTAATTTAATTTTATCTTTTAAGCCGCAGTAAACAAGACTGAAGTACTTATTATATTTATGGACTTTATAACATGCTAATATGTACAGGCCTACAGTTAATTTTAGCTTTCATATTTGTATTTATAATTTCAAAAGGATTACGTTCCTCGCTGAAATGGAATTAATACTGTGTAGTACCGTGCCAATATATTTGTAGAATAAAATGTGATTGTAGCGGTAATTCAGATGGTAGTTAAAATACGCTCTCTATTAGTCTTTGTCCTTATTGAATTACGACTGTAATATTGACATAAATTACAAAAGAAATTGTAATTTAATACACAGAACTTCGTACACAATTACTGTCCTTTATCCAACCAGAAAACATTTGCTTTGCACATGAATGTTTCCTAAGGACTCTGTTAAATGGCTCTGTAATTTTGTACTCTGCTGTTTTTTATCCGTTTTCCTCTCTGTCCTGAATGATGCCCTTTTCATGTAATCTGGTTTTACATCATTAGTGGATACTGAAATTGCCCGAAAGCCAATGGCAGCCCTGTGTGTGATATTTTAGTATTCAATCACTGGGTGATACGAGCATTAACACAAGATAGAACAACCTCAGAAACATGGCTGTTTCAGAGCTTAGGTAAATAGTATTTGTAAGTAGAGTCCATGCTATATCCTTACTTCTTCTAGAGAATGCTTGTAAATTTATAGCAGCGGGCTTTAAACTTTACGGTCAGTGTCAGCAACGACGCTTTCCAACCCATGACCAAGCGTATCTTCGTCTTAAAGGTAAATAGTCGTATTTTCAGTAAGCTGTTTTGTTGTAATTGTTTTAATGAAGTTTAAAATGAAATGTGGGCCTATTTATTTGTGCAAAGAACGAAATACTGCCAGTGAAATCAGCAAATTTGAGACGACAGGAATAATCGTAAATGTCATTTCGTATAGTGGTAAAGAATGGAGCTCTAACTTTCTACTGAAAACGTAATTGTGAGTTGTAACTATTTGTCTTTGAGGTTCCTTTTAAATGTAGTTAACAAATCCTACTACTGATAATCAGTATAGCTTATACATTAAAACGTCGTATGTAGAAGAGGAGTGGCCGGTTTTATCACATTCGTGACCAAGAAACAAGCTCCAAAGCAAAAATTGAAAACCCTTTTTTTAATATTGGGTCAGTGCCTAGTTCATAATAGCGACTGGATACGCACGGAATACATATTAATAATCACGCATTACTTTCACAGACGTTTCGGCACTTTGGCGTTGCTTATCGCGTGATTCATTTGGAATAATAAACCTACTAGTATACTGAATGGGACCAATTATATTGGGCCTAGATTTGGTGGGACGTTTTGTGTTATATGTACGAAAGAATTTTTTTATAACATAAAATACTCACTTTATTAATTATTGATATTCATATCATATCATCCCCGTGCTGTCAGGCGGATCATAGACAAAATCTCTTCATGAAATCGGTTTCATAAAACTGGAAATCGTGGTTTTATCAAACGAAAAAAAATTCCATTGCAAATTGAAGGTCATCAAAAGATTCACATTAAAAAATGTTTGTGAAACGGTTGTTTCATGACTGTGAATGATAATCAATTTAAAATAACTGAATACTTTATTAAACCATAGTTTTCAGATCTGTTACACTGACAAAATGGTTTTCTCTACCACCTTACACATTTCTGTCTTCGGTTGGCTTCGTCTTGGACGAAGAGTTTGGTATTTTGGTTGGTTATAATTTAGGCCTATCTTCCTCAATGACATGAATTAACCACTATTAATGAGATTGTCTTATCAAACTAAGCATGAAATAAAATAAAAGTTTTGCATTATTTTAAAATTAGGTCTTTTCTATCACTATTGGCTATTTACTGATAGCAAAATTTATATGAACGTTTATGCTGCTATAAATCCAAGTACCATTGCATCTTATATGCATTTCGCGTATGTCGCCCAACGAAAATGTATGCAGCTGAATCGCTGTGGAAGAAACAAGAGTGACAACGTGATCACCATGACATAGTACGTAGTGTCTTTTAAGGGCTTTCCTTTATAACTCTGCTTCACCTTAATGTGTTAACACGCTGAATACAAATTAAAGCTTTGTTGTAATACATTCTTTAGCAGATGCAGAGAGTGAGTACAGGATTGATCGTAAAGGTGTTCCCAAAGCGAAAGTTATTGCACAAACAAAAACATCGCATGTCTACTTTAATGTAAATGTCTGTGTTTGTTTGCAGACTAGTTACCATAGTATCGTATTTTCGAGAGTTAAAACGTGGAAGAGAGAGTTTTATCGCAACTTAATTTTCTTGATGACTAATTACGTATAGTGGATGACGACGGAGGACTCTCTTTTCTTCTTGATATCTTGCAAGTACTGATAGTATTGATAATATTTTCGTATGTGGAGCGTGGTTAGCATTTTTAATGGAATATGAATTAGTTTATATGGATTTATAGCATTCCTTCGAAACAGGAACCTAGACAAATCATGTTCAGCACAATTGCATCCTATCGATCTAATCTGCTGTTATTATGTACTACTATAACATTCCGTTAATTTAAATGGCAAATTATGTTTTTTCTGTCTGTTTTCTTTCTTTCTTTCTTTCTTTTATATTTTCCGTGTTTTCTATCTCTTCTGTATACCAGTTTCCTTGGTACTTCCTACTGTTCACACGTCACATTGTCTGAAAGCAGATATTTAAATATACCACATCTACTTCTTAGTTTACTTCATATCGTGTCAAATCTCCCCGATGATGTAGGCAGTAAGCATCTCTGAAACGTCGGTCAGTTTATGTGAGACTTTGCGGCACAAAATACTTGTGACTTAAAAACCTGAAATTTATTGCAAGGAGTCCCTTACAAAATGAATGCTCTAAAGGAGGGGAATGATTAATACCTTGTACGTCTTTGCCTGAGATACTCATTTAGAAACTAATCTGTGTATTGTGTTTGTCTCCACACACGCGACATCTGTGCGTTGTATTGAACTTCGTTTATTTGTTACACAGATCAGACTGGAAGAGCTTCCATTTCCTTTTCACATAAGAGAACGTCTTGGTGTACGTATTGAAATTTATGTGTGACATGCAGTCTGATGTGATTTACAAAAACATGCAACGGAGTTGTATTAAAATCACGTATAAAGTAGAGTCGAACGTCCCAAAATAATACTTATATGCCGAAGGTATTTCGCTGCAATGTACAGCTTGATGGGATGCGAACTGTTGTCTAGATGGAGTTGTTTTTGGTATGAGGTGGTAACAGTAGCTGACACTTCTACCGGTATAATGAAGTTGCAGCGCCATTTTCAAAGTTAAATGTGGTTCTTATATGGTTTTTTTGTGCTGTTGTGAATACCGTAATGAACGTTTTGTTGCTATAAACGCGAGGTATTTTTGATCGGCTGTGTTAATATCAGGTTCTGAAGAAATACGCTGTTTCATACGGTTGAATTGTCGGATACACGGGATTTCGATTTTCATACAAGGTTCTGAATAAACACTTTTATTAAAGGTTCCTTCATTACAAGCTGTACACGTACAAACAGTCTCAATCTCGTGAATATACGTGCTCCACTGCATATTTAAGCATGCTAATCTCTTGACAGAGTGACTAACAATATAACGCCAATATATCACGTGATACGTATGCGGTCTAACCTCGGTACACTCATGTATAGTGTGTCAAGTTAAACTCGATTGTCGTTCCAGAAATTGGAGGATGGGGTGTGGAATGATACGACTAGTGTAATAAACCCTTTTCCAGAAAATATAACGGGACAAACATGAACAGCACAATTATCGTGTGCTACACGGTCTGTTACTGCTTTTTTGTTTTGAATTTTAGCTATAGTTTTTTAAAGTCCTAAAAATCTTAAAAACCAGAAAAAAAAATCATTATGTTTCGAGGGATGTATCTTCATTCGCCTTCAGATAAAGCAAAGAGACTGCGTCTCACCCTTCCCCCGTATATTACTTGATCAAGAATGAAGATATTATTCTAACGTAGTGATTATTTTTAAAGTTTTAATGTCTTGTAGACTTCTTAGAAACGCGATGGATTTTGTCTAAAACAAAGATAATCACCAAATACATTCAGAGGACTACTGCATGTTCTGTGTTCCCGCAATCCTGTTACCGAGACTAAATACATTGTGCTGTTCTTTCCTGAAAAGACTATTGCACAAAGCCGGGACCACACCTGCGAATTATGCTGTAACGTAACCGCGTAATGTAACAAGGGATTCCGGGGTTCATATCTGGACGACACGGCTGTGTTGGTGGCGTAACGCAACGTACTTTGGCATTTGTGATCCTTGGTTAACTTATCGGCGATAGTGGGATCTTCGGATGTCGCAGCTATACTAGCGCACTTAATGCAGAGAGGCGTACTCGAAAATTTGATGGTAATATTAAAATGAAATCGAGAAAAATTTGATGTTCCCATGAACATTGGATTCATCTGACTCAGGGCAGTTCACGGTGGCGGGCTCATCTGAACACAATGGCGCACTTTCAGGCTTCGTAAAAGAAGTACTGTGTCTTGATTAGTAGAACGATATTAATCTTCTTAATAATTATCTGTGCATGCATGGCATTGTTTAGTTGGTTAATTAATAGACTTTTGACAAATGTGAAACTTCTGTTGGGGCATTTTTTCTATTAAAAATGTGAAACCGCGTGTATATCTCGCGATATGGGTATTGTTTTCTGTGTGATGCCAGCAACTAACAAACCATTGTAAGGTGATATTAGAAATATTGTACATACATACATACATACATACATACATACATACATACATACATACATACATACATACATACATACATACATACATACATACATACATACATACATACATACATACATACATACATACATACATACATACATACATACATACATACATACATACATACATACATACATACATACATACATACATACATACATACATACATACATACATACATACATACATACATACATACATACATACATACATACATACATACATACATACATACATACATACATACATACATACATACATACATACATACATACATACATACATACATACATACATACATACATACATACATACATACATACATACATACATACATACATACATACATACATACATACATACATACATACATACATACATACATACATACATACATACATACATACATACATACATACATACATACATACATACATACATACATACATACATACATACATACATACATACATACATACATACATACATACATACATACATACATACATACATACATACATACATACATACATACATACATACATACATACATACATACATACATACATACATACATACATACATACATACATACATACATACATACATACATACATACATACATACATACATACATACATACATACATACATACATAATGAACGTAAGTCCTGCTTAGAATCTGTGTGGAATGCGTTTTATATAGTCAGTTTCAGACATGGCGACAGTGCAAATATTTAAGGTTGTAATTTAACGCAGTAAATCGTGTAATCTCTCATTATGTTATGCCAGCGTTTAATTTTTTTCTATCAAATAGTTGTAAATTATGTTTACCTTTATCAAGTGAAATTGTGTCTTTTATTAATATTTTTTTACAATGAACAGGTCATAGCTGAATTGCTCTCCCATCATGATTAAACGTGTTAACACGAATATTGAGGGCCGATATCGGACAAAATATTATATGCGTAAATATTGAGGTACAATCTGTTTGGTATTGTATAAGCCTTATCGAAGACATGTTATGGAGAACGAACACTTGGTTTTAAATTTTGTTTTGCAAGACAAGAATGCATTTAAAAAGCAATATTGCTTCAGAACGAATGATAATCGATATTTTCGATAGTTACACTATTGCAAGCCAGATAAAACCAACGTAGCTTGCGAGTTAATTAAATTTTCCGGCAAGCAGAAAAAATCTCTGTTAATAAATGTATATCTGTTTCACTCATGACACTTATTGGAATACGTCACCGGCCACAGTGTAGTCGGCGGCCAGAGGCAGCGCTTTTTTATGCAGATGCATGGAACAATGCCCACTAGACTTTCCAGTGAGTAGGATAACACCATAGCTTCTAGGTTTTGTCTTGTAGCCAGTTAAGCAGTTTATATGTTGTGATGTAACTAATCAGAGACGTATCAGGCACTCTTGGTACTCGTTACGAGTTTCATTTTATCTTACATTTTGATTAATAGACTAACGAAGAAGTTACATAGCAGGGCTACGAGTACCTAATGCTGATGGTTACGCAGCGTACCAATAAGTTTTGAGTTATTGATTTGGAAGGTTTATTTTTGTGTTCACAAAAGATAGCCATTGGATATGTTTGCTTCGTAAGTCCATATTTTCTGTGAGGTGCGTTGTAATATTGTTTTACTCCCTGCCTCTACGTTTTACAAGCCTTAGGTACCTTCGAAATTTCTCGACTAAAGCTTTGTTTCATTTAGCAGTAGATGTAGTAATACATTACTAAATTTTCCTTTTCATTAATGGTTTATATAACGACACTGTCAACACCTTGTATTGTATAGAATCGATTGGTGGTGTGGATAATGAACAATAAATAGGAAAGGATGTTGAATAAACCGGCCGTAGTTTAATTTAAGATAATATCTCGACATTTGTCTGAAATTACTGAGGACAACAAAGAAATATTACAGGTTAGCCTGTCTGTGGGTCGAGATTTGAATCCGGTACCTCCCGAATACGAAATAGCGTTACTTACAGATCAGTCGCGATGTTCGATTGATTACATTTACTAACTGGGCAAATGTGTCGTCATTGTGTGGTGAATAGTCCTTTTTCAGATATTTTTACGTAAAACTGTGGTTTTGTATCTTAAGACGCGACAATAGACCATTTGGGGCCTAGACATAGATGGTATGCTAATATTACAGTGAATCTTAGAGAAATACTTGTGAAGTCGTAGATTGAGCGCAAAAGGCAAGCTTTTGTGAACAAGGTGTTGTTATTTAGGTTCCATAATGCACGACAATTAGTGACCAACTGAAAAGATACAAAATTTCGAGAAAGGTCCCATATCGGCTCATTGAGATTGGCATTCATCAAGCGATAAGCCCAATGCACGCGTATAAGCGTAATGTTGAGAGCGTCTCGTGTGGAAGCTGTGGAAAGAAAGTACTTTTGGAGACCAGAGAAGATTTTGTCGTTTTAAGTTACAAATGCGGGAGTGAAACATTCTCTTCTTACTTTCATTTCCTACGTTCTCCGCTTCGAAGTGGAAAGACGGGCGATAAGAATCACCAATGCAAAAACCCCTCAGTCATTATTATACTGCAATAAGAACCATGCGCAAACGACAGAATAACTTGTGAGAATTGAGTTTTTAACATCGGTGATGATGATGATGATCCGAAATTTGGCGCTGTGCAGACTCATAAGTAGCTGCATGTAGCTTCGAGTCTACTCGGCGTCATAAACCAGAACAAGATCGACATATTAACTTGTTTCCTGACACGATGCACCTAAATTCTCTTAGAAACAATGTTTTCCCCACTTTTTTTTGTTATTTAGTAAATTAGGCTTTCTTAGAAAAGTCTGGGTTCTTGGTGTCAGCTGCTGAATCATCACGAGAACTGTGCTGCGGGCCTATCATCAGGGCACATCTTGAGTGAAGACTTCCAAGAAACATGCGGGATTTAAGGGTAACTCACATAAAAATATCTAATCGGAGTCAAATTTTGAATTTATAGAAAGAATTATAGTTTCAATGTTAATTTAGAATCCACTATGTTTCAACCTTAATTGGTTATCTTCAGGTGGTTCTCTTTTAAGTGTGCGAAAAGAAAAGATATAACTGCTAATTTGTGTACACATTTTCTGTTACTGACTTCACGTAAAAGACTGTCGAAAGTAGCTCACATATTTTAGTAGAGTTGACTATTTAGGTGTAGTTACAGGTGGCAAGCTGTAGTTCAGCTAAGTAAGCTATTTACGATTACGTGGGGAAATCAGCAACAGAAAATACAAATTAGCAGTCACATCTATTAGTTTAGAATAAACTGAAGATGACAAATTACGATCTAAATATGTAGTGGATTCGTAATAAACATTGAAACTGTCATAAAATCTTGTTGTGTAGACGGTCTTTGAAATTAATTGCTCCATATGTGTCGACGTACAACGGTGGGTCAAGGCTTACAAATGTGAGAGGAAAGAACCTCTGATTTTCGACATATCGCACCCTTAGAAGAATACTGTCACAACTCAAAAATACAGATTTTCAGCAGAGAGGTAAAACCCAATTTTAATTCAATTTTGTTGAAATGTGAAGAAGCTATTGCAAAATGAGCATATTTTGAGTTGTGACAATATTCTTCTAGGGGTGCTATATGATTCAAACTGTTTTGTGGGGCTTCCAGGAACTACGAGATGTGTATAATTTACACTAGTAGCAAATATTCAAATTACGTTATATTTGTGTGATATGACGGCAAATATTTGGCCGTGGTCGTGTTTATAATTATTAGCATATGAAAGTGCTATCACAGAATTTATAAATATGTTTATTATCTACCTTCACACAACATTTCACATAGTTCAGTAATTGTTTCCAAACCGTAAAGTAAATTATTTCGCGCTTCAGCCATGTTGATCTTTGCGTTACGTAAGTAAATTTCCTGAAGTTTTATATCTTTCGATATTATTACCAATCAGAATTTCCGAAGCCAGCACTAAATGGCGCTAGTGTCTCCGCCACCTCAAAAGTTGTCACAGTCGCCATGTCGGCGTTTAAATGCAAAACGTGAAGTTGCGTTATGTTTATAAGTTTCTTTAAAAATAGTTTTAACAGGCCTGTCATTGTATTTATGCCCATTTGTCGCAAAAGTAGTCTTCCCTTCAGATTTCCGACTAAAGTTTTACAGTTATATTTATAATATCTATGCATGCTACATATTCCACTCATTTTGTCCTTTTCCATAATATTTGGTGAAGAATATGAATTGAAATGGTTGTGAGCCTCCGCCTTGAAATTCACATTTTCAAGGTTACAGTGCTGACAAAGACTTGTATGGAACTATGAGCACGTGTTCAAGTTTCTCTCATGATCTCTGTAACAGGCTCATACAATGAGAGAATTGAAAATTTTTAGAAATGAGCCTGTTTGAACAATTTTGTTAGAAAGTTGAATAACCGCTCAGATTAAAACAGGAGAATTGAGGATGTACGGAGAAAGTTAGGCATTGATTGTATTTGACTTTTAAAAAGTCAAGTGAAATATTTTATATGATTCCTCAGGTTTAATTATCATTGTCATCAGCTCCAGGTTTATAAAATTTATGGAAACATTAAGTATCGTCGTGTATCAGTGGCGAGAGAATTTGTCTTAGTCTGTTTTGAGATAGAGATGAAAGATGTTCATTATTATGCAGTTTACGAGGAACAGATACGTTTAAATTCTAGTGACCTTTTCAGTCCCAGTTTAAATGTTTCGTTTAATTTAAATCATGAAACGAAATTAAAAAATGTTTTCAATCTAATTTAAAGGTTCATATATAGTACTTAAATTTAGATGTGTCCTCTTCTGATATACAACCACATCCTGTGCTTTGTAAACGCATTCGTTCATTTAAACCGCAAAGATGTGCTTTTGTTCAGTTATTGCACCTGATTTCTTATTGTTACATGCAGAAGTAACTAGATAGGAATCAGTCCTCACCCATTAATTGTTGTAAACTGTATATAATCGGGCAGAAACTCCGAAATTTGTTCCTTCACATCGCAAACTTTTTTCTATCCGAGAAATTTGATTTAATGATTTTTGTTTATGAAAATGGGGATAGTAGCGTAAATTAGACCACGGTCGCTTTCTTATATATCTTTTCCAATTCATTAATAGGTGCTTTATTATACTGCGTTGAACGTGATTAATATTTTAACCAGCTGAGAGACTGGCAGCATATAGAAGAGAACTCTTCTCTGTGAATTAGATTAACTTTTGTACCTATTGTGTGTTATAGAGTAATTACTGTTGATACTATAGACAACAGAAATTCCAGTGCTAGCTTCAACACAATTTAGGTAATATCTAGGATAGCGAATAGGTGTAATGTATACACTCATTATTGTCTGTACACCAACGAAACTGTTAACTTCACTAAACAAACAAGTTAGGTATGTAATGAGTAATAAAAGAAAAATAAGCGAAGGATAGTTAGTGTAATTAATGAAAATTAATGCCGTAACTCTCCCTCTCTTTGACCTCCTGTGTTTATGAGGATTCTGTGAAGGCAAAGTTAAAATATGTACCGCAGTTTAAAATGTAGTTCATTGCTCGTTCTTTATTCTCTGGAATTTTTAGCAGAAAGAGAGTTGAGGCTTAATGCCTCACTTCATAACCTGATTGTACAAACCGCGAATAAAATGTTAATTATATTTTTATGTTGTTAATGTGGGTTTATGAAGAAGCATCAGTTACGACATAAACCATATATTTCAGGTATTGAATCCAATTGCGGAGGGAAATATAATCGGCATACCCACATGCAAATTTCTTTTTTACGTTGTGTATAAAGTCAGGAACTGTTATTAACGAAGGTAATTCTAAAGACATGACACCGTGTTCAAAAACACTTTTTAAAAGAGTATAGGGACATTTGCCTGTCATTGAAAGAAAGGATAAAGTCAAATGAGTAAGGATGTCAGTTTCAACATAACAGTGATACAGGTAAAATGACCCAGGATTTGAACGAAAATAACGTTGTTTTATGTGCTTTGATCCGGCCGTGTAGGACCAAATGTTTTGTGAATGTTCTGTACATGCTGACTGTAATCACATTTGTTGATATAATGCCGCGTTGAATCCAAAATAGTGTTCAGACACGTTAATAAAATTTTAACCCGCCCGTTGCTATAAGCGCCATACGTCTATCTTCTAGAGGAATGTAAAGTAACTTCAGACAAAACCACCTTTTGTTATTGAATGGGGAGAAGAAATAATTGCAATGCAAAAGAATCCGCCCTGATGACGGAGGCAGCATGATCCCTGAATCTTCAGAGTTGCTTGTAGTTTAACTGTCAATTTAAGAGTGTAAAGCTATTATTATGTAATAATGAGATCAGCCTCATGGTATTTTCTTGCAACCTGGAACTACATGTCATTCTAGTCTTGGCTCTTAATAGTTTTAAGACTGTAACCATGCCCAAAGTTCTGGTCCAGTCGTACATGAATCCTCACCAAAAATGAACAAATTTGACAGGCCGAGTACTCTGTATTTGTTCGTATTCTTGCATTATTTTCTCCATTGCAATGCCATCTCTGTATTAAATTGAAAGTCTCAGCTGTAGAGAGATAGTGTTAATGATTCTTTTATATTTACGTAGTCATCTTAGATGGAGAGTGATATAGATATCTATACTTTTGTGAATAACAAAGCTGTTGAAGTAGGACACGTAACTGTGTATCTATTTTCACTGTTTAAACTTTATCCATGAATGTTTCAGTATAACAAGCGTACTTATTTAATTCGTATTCGATTTACTGTATCTCAGAAGTGTCTTCAGAAAGAGAATAGGAAAAAGCGAGTACATGAATGTAACTGTTTTTGATCTTTGTATGAAATATGATTCAGGAGGCTTACTGATCTGATAAATTGGAAGATGAAATCAGCTCGCGAAAATTTACCGCCTGAGTACTGGAAGGAGTAGCTATAAATTTAAAATATAATTTTATCGTGTTTATTCCCTTTAAGCAACGTCTCCTTGGTGTGATATAAATCTGTGGTACAAAATTCTGTTTTCCTTTGTCTCCCGTCGTATTTGCTTAGTTGTTAGCTAGGGGAGAATACACGGTGTAGTGAATAAAGTGATCTATGCCCACCATTGCTTCATTGCTAGGCAACCGTAAGCTGTTTAATGCATCAGTCGATTTATTTACTAGCCTTTGTACCATGTAGTTGTATGACGATGTGTGATAGACTAGACGCGATGCGTATTCCCGTATGCTTTAAGTTATGTAACTTGAATTTTAGGATAAGATTAACTGAGTCTTAGTTTCTTGTGTTGTTTATTTTCAGATAATGGCGTTCACTGTTATTGTTTATTGTGTTAATGCAGTTTATTTAGATTCAAGTAGGATTTGAGGTTTTCACGGCGGTGAGTCTGAAGATGGCTGTCTTCTGGGTTGTTGAGACTTTTAGTCTGGTAGATGTTTACCGACGTTTCAGAGGTCCTAGCTGGCTCCACATCGCCCTGATAATCATGATAACAACAACAACAACACAACAATATACTTTATTAGACTTTTAACATAGCTATCTGCACGAAATTATAATTGTTTTATCTTCCAGAACTGCGATCATGTTAGTCTGCATAAGGCAACTGAAGTATATATTTTTATCTTCGTTTGTTATGATTTTTATATATCACTATAGCTAGTCAGTTATCGTTTTACGAGTGCTTGGATTTGTGTAAACGCGATTGCCCGTCTCACAGCAGTGGTGACGCCGTACGGCCATATTTTTCAATTACACCGTGTTTCCATTATATTTTTCCGTGGGGACAATTCTGTTCATCAGCTTAATTACAGCTGTAATGAGAAAAATACTTCAGTGGTTAGAGGGTGGGAAAGCTTGGTACAAAGAGATTTGGCCTAGGACTTTACTGCGTTTTTCAGCTGAAACTAAATAACACTCAGATTGTGTCGTTATACCATAACTTGACTGAGGCTTATTTGTAAGTACAGGCGAACATGATACTGAATGTAAGTGCTTTCAGGAGTGGAATAATATAATATAATTTTATAGAAGGCTGAACATGAAATTTTCAGTTTCGGTATTCGGTACTGAATATCTAGTTTTTCTCAGCGTTTATTTAAATGATAGGCTTAATATTTTATTTCGTTGATCACAAATTTTAGAAACATTACACTTTTATTAAAGTAACCTTTCCTGTTAAAGAACATCAAAATAAAAAGTGTCGATTATATGTTAAATTAGAGTAAACTGGTTAAAGGCTAGATCTTACAGAAAAGAGGAGGATATGTGTGAAGGCGTGTCATTCCTGCGTCCATTATCAGGGTGATCGTTCATCGCAGGATCACAGAAGACAGCCATCTTTATTCTCGTCGCCTGAAATCGAACGACGTGGTGGAGTGATTAACACTCCTGCTTCGTGTTCGGTAGATCCCGGGTTAAAATTTCGGCCCGGAGACCGGATATCCTGACTGTTTTTGTGGTTTTTCTCAGTCCCTCCAAGCAAATGTCGGGATAGTATCTTCCACATCCTTTCCAACTCATTATACACTATCATCCCCTCATTCGACGCAAAATATAGTATGAGCTACTGAAAAAGTACTTAAATAAACTATATAGTCGCGTGAAACTTGTATTCAATACTGGAATTGAAGTGCTATCACACTGTAGGGGTCTACGTTTCATTAATATGGACACTGTAATAACCATGACCAAATTGCGTGCGCTGTACCAGATCACCACTTCAGCGTTTTTTAGTTTTGTTACACGGCGAGTTCTCATCTGTCTTCACTCGCTAGAGCTAAGCTGTTCGCGTTGAAGTGCTGTATGATTTTACTGTAACCTTGAAGCATGCAAGTTAGTGACGACTACGTTTGTCTACACAATTTGGTAAACAAGAGTTGAATCTCGCTTAGAGTAAATATCTGTGACAAAAGGAGGATGGTAATTTCGTTTCTTGTAAGCGTGGCGATGCAAAGGAAATTGTTATCTACTTACACTTCAAATTAAGTTCGCTCGTTAGTCCGGTTGTTGGAATGAGAGGAGAGCCAGTTAAACTTGAGGAGCTACCAGAGCGAAATGACGTTCTGAAGTGCTCCAATGAAGGTCTTGCTCAGAAACTGGCGTAGAAGACGTCTCTTTTTAACCATACTTAAAGAGCATAAGCTGAAAGAGGGGTTTGATTCAGTCTGTATAGAGACATGCATTTCACAATTTAAAATATTTCTCGAAACAAAAGCTAGCACCAACGATATATAATATGGATTCTGAAAGCGTCGTTAAATAAACTATAAACAAATAAATAAAAGCTAGAACTTGCATTAATTTTATCATTATGCCTGTTTTTAGGGGTTTTAGTAATAAATAACGAACCGTCATAGTGTTTGTGTGCGCGCTCCCTTCTTGTGTTAAGGAACTTGCTTGAGTATCACGACGCCTTAAAGAAAGTCGCTTGCGTCCTTTATTTTCGCTTTTATTACGTAGTTCTGATAATTCTTAAAATAAACTGTGCCAAAATAATAAAATCTGTTGCCCTTAACAAGAGAAAAGTCACTGAAAGAGAGAAAGAATGTGACGTCATACATCTTTTGTGTTATGCTAGAAAATTGCCTGTCAGTAATTAAGGGAACAACTGAAGTAGTACTTAACACATTTTTATTTGAAAGTCTGACAACAGTATCTTATGAATGGATAACACATGGAAAGTTCATGGGCTACTTACGTTACGAAAGGATTTGGTGTACTTTGATTAACGTTTTTAATTGAATAATTTATTTGAAAAATCGCATTTTTTGTTTAAAAGTTTGTATCTTGCTTTGTGCTTTGCCCCTTTAAATTATTTGTTTGTTCTGAATTCAGGTTGTGTTAAGTTTCTAACTCCTCATTCTTTGTTTATCTGTTTATTTGTAAGTATGGATCCATACCATACATGTAATACCGTCTAATTGGTGTCTAAAATCTAAAGTTCAGTGTATTTTGAACAACTGAAGCAGCTGGTGGGATGATAACATTACGATGGATGTTCAAGAAATAGATTGAGAGTGAAGAATGGATAAAACTGGCTCGAGATAGGCCTTTGCGGAAAGGTAGTGAAACTTTGTTTTCCTGAAATGTAGTACTTTCTTGACTACCAGAGTGACTATTGCCTTCCCATTTAGAACAGCCAATAAAACACCGAGGGTGAGAAAGACTGTTGCATGTGGTATGAACGCAACAGAAGACTTGAAACAATAAAGAATCTTTGTTTTCAGTTCTGCTTTGGTTATGCATTGTTGCTAGGCCTGGTATTGTTGAAATAAACGTCGCTGCTTCAGTCGCCTTTCTGTAGTGTTAACACTGTGTATGTGCATTCACCGATTTCGCTAGACAAATACATAATACAATGTGGATAAAGAAGGAGAGAGTACAAGCGGAGGAAACCGGAGACAAATACTGTTCGGATAAGATGGAATGATAGGAAAGGAGTGAATGGAGGGCGAGAGGGTTTGTTAGCAATCTCGACCAATTTGCATGCTATTGTATGACCCCAGCAAATATTTCGTCGTCTCAAACGAGCGTGCTTTAACCACTAACCCTCTTAACCCCCGTTGCCCTTTATATTAACAGGTTCTGGTGCTGCTGCTTTCATTTTACCCTCGCCACAGCCACGAATCGGAAAATCAAACTTTTCATTTGAACTTCCCGACGTCTTGTTGACAGTGAGAAGGATAATTTAACAGGGAGTTTCAGATAAGCGGCAAACTTGTAGTAAGACGCCTGTGTTGAGGAAATTCAAGTTGGCGATGTGTACAGGGCAGATGGATGTGTGAGACTCGGCGGACCCGTTGGGTGGCCACCATGCTTACCATATTTAACACCGTTATATTTCTTTCTTTTGGGAACAACAACGGATGAAGCTTATCAGAAATAACAACAACAGCAGAAGAAATTTATCAAAGCATTAGTTATGTATCACTTCAGACTTTGCTATCAGTGAATTTCCCGCCAATGTAACGCTTCCGAAATTATATTGATGTCAATGTTTACAATTTTCAATAATTATTACTTTAACTTTTGTACGAACATTACAATTTTCGGTGTAAATACGTATCGATTCATTTGTCCTCGTATTTTGAGTGGTAACATCTCAGTATCTGTTCATAAAACATGAGTGTTTTGTGAACTCGTCTCAAATATGACTAGTTCTGGCTTAAAAATGTAAGGGGTTTTATTTAAAACGGAAGGTAGCCTATATAACTTCATACCGATTCCGTAATTATTATTTATCGCTTAATGTTTACCACATTAGACACTGTGTACATTTTATTTGAAAGATTTTTTTGTGTATGTTATAATGAGAGAAATATTTGAGGTCGCAAAGTTAGGTTTACCACCTCTATATAGCCTGTCCAGTCGCTACAGTTGAAGAGAATTTGGTGTGAATTTTGTTTGCGAGTTATGCTTTATTTTTCGTGTCCCCTGAGTTAATATTTAGAAAAACGAATTTATAACCTTGAGATACGTGGACTAATAATTATATATTTGCCATTAAAGTTTAGTAACTTTTCTGATGGTAATGCGTATGTTTATCAATGGAAATAAAATGCATTAAAACATTTTACCGACAACTGCTTAATTTGAATGTCAATGCGTCGGCATTTTTCTTTAGTCATTTTGAAGGTCTTGTTTGAAATAAGAAGTGTCACGTCGAAAATGCAGTTGGCAACACTTTCATTTTACGGTTGTGGTTGGATATGTATTCACGACCCAGAGACTATACTAGGAGTTGCAGAACAATCCCCATAAATCCGTGTAAAATGTTAGAAAAATGGATTTGTAAAATATAAATAGCGTCTAATAGTCGCAGTGTTAGCCAGGTTAAAACTTTTAAAAACGTAAAATAAAAAGTCTTTTGTGTTACGTTCTGACGTAGTAACTGTGCATTAACATGGTAGTTTGCGCCTGAAGTTCTCCGTACACGAGAAAACCAAATTTTATTGAATTCTATTCAGTATTTTTTTAAATCCTTACAGGCACGATCTGTCCTTTATGGTTTATCTTATGCATTTTATGCAAATATAAAAATGAAGATGGCTGTCTTCTGGGTTGTAGTGCTGTACTGTTTGACAGACTGCATTTGGCAAGAACCCATGAAGACAGCCGTGAGAACCTCATATCTTACTTGAAAAATAAAAAGAAAGAAAGTGTATAAACCTGCCAGGACAATGCACACAAGCTGTCAGCGAATGCGATATTATCGGACACATTGGTGTGGTGGAGGTTACATTAGGTATGTATTCAGAAAGCAGATAGATGTTTCGAATTACTGCCTGGTAGAGGTGGTTTTCGTATGTCTTCTGCCGAATACCTGGTAATATATTCAACATGGCGACTACCATGTTCTGCCTCATCTTTCCACATCAGAGTTCACAAACCACACAGCCACGACCTAGGAAGTTAAAAAAAAACATCGTTAAATTAACATCGATGGCTACTGCCAGGAAGACCGGATATCGATTCTGGGACCATAGATTTTTGTCTTCGTCACCATGTCCAGATTGGCCCAGTGGTCCACCCAGCCTCTTCATCATTGGGTATGGGTTTCTTTCCCCAGGGGAAGAACTACCAAAGTGTAAAGCTGACCATTCACATCCATTCATTGCTGAGGTTGAGAATGGGCGGAGCGCTGTCTGCATTTCACCAAAAGTCTTCATGTCATCTTGCTAAAGCACAGGGAAGTCTTTTTTAATGATGGCCGTTTTCTGGGACGTTGATTTGTCTCATTAAACTTAATTGATGTTTCAGCGGTGCGTACAGCCTCCATTATCAGGGCGATGAGCCCTGTTGGTGAAGGTAGTAATAACCTCCGAAACGTCTGTGACGTTTAACAAGACTACACGAAGCAACGTCACAGAAGACTGTCGTCTTCATACTCACTGGCGTGGAAACATGAAATCTCAAAACTTTTTGTACAAACCATTTAAAGCTCAGTGCCACTTGATTCAACAATCAGTAATTGCATTTTGTATTTTTTTGTATTTTGAATGATTTTCAGTGTAAGAAGCGATTATTTAATCAAACACCGTAATCAAACTGAACTTTGTGATGGAGAAGTGTTGTGTTTCCTTTGTGGTACGAACTGAATGTTATGTAAACGAGCTTGGACTGCAAGGGATTGCTGTTCTACGCGTTTGATACAGCGAAGATAAATAATCCCACTAGCAAACCAGTCAGTCCCCATTTCACATAACGTCTTCACATACGTGCTTTCTTACGAGGTAATTTAAAGTGGAGGTATGCACGATACGACTGAACCCTGATATCACCATGGCAGCGAGGAAGAGCCCATTGCCAAGCAGTCAGCGGTAATGAAGACGCATCACACTCAGTAACTGGCTTGTTTGACAGTCGAGTCATTTGATTTGTAGTCGCAGGACGAGTTTTTATTGTGTTGTTTGTTTTTGCTTCGACTCCATCTGCTGAAATTTCACCTAGACACACCTCTTTCTCTGCACCTATAGTATTCGGTTTCCACCCTAATCTTCTGAAGCCTAGGATCCTGTTCCTGTCTTCACTACAAGGGCCAATTGTTTAAGTAAATAATTGCAATTTATATTGAGAATCTTTCGAAACCCATAATATTCTCTGTTAAAAAACGTTTAAGCAGGAGGTACAAACATTTACCACTGAGTTTAAGTGTTGATTTGACAACAGCGTTATTTAAATACAAGAAACAACTTTAGATGCTTGAAAGTAATAGCAGAATGTAGTGTATGAGGTTTTTACGGCGGCGAGTCAGAAGATTGCTGATGATGGAGGCAGCAGGGACCTTTGAAACGTCGTTAAACTTTTACCAGACTACACGGCACAATAACTCAGAAGACAGCGATATTTAGTCCGTATTTTATCAGTGCATTTACTTGTAGGCTTACGTGTTTTAATATAGGTCCAGTACATTGTACTTAGTATTCTGCTGGTCATATATTTGTGCTTAAAATTATCAATATATTCTTAAATTCGTGTGACTTCGTTTTATTTCATGAGGGGCCCGATGAAATCGTGTTTCCTCATTTTAAAAGGGCCTGAAACAGTTTATGCGACTTGGAAACAAATGACTGAACGTGAGATAGTGAACGGTTTTTTAAGTGCTTCTGCGTGCGTGATTTAAACATATGTTGTCATATATGAGCTGCTTTCGAAGTTCGATTTCTTCAGACTGATCGCTCCTGTTTTAAGCATGGATGTGTTTAATGGGAAGAAAATACGAACATAACAATCATCCCAAAAATTGAACATCACAAAGTAAAGGGAACTTTTAAAGTACATCGAGGAATAGAAAGGAATTACAGAAATGGGTTGTCGACGCTACTGAGAATCTCTGTTCATTTTTGTGCTGTTTTTTTAAAGTGTCGTCAATAGTGTTGGCCAATTCACGTAACGTTTTCATAAGAAATATAAAGAAAATGGAAAAAACGCTTCACTTCGCACCGAAGAAACATTTTAGTTACCTTCCAGATTTTATTTTTGTTTTGTTTCTTACATTCTCATTCACTTCTTTTGATCTCTTTCTCTGTCGAAAATTGCTTCTCTCCTTTCCATTTGCCGCCCCCTTGGCCCCGCACCAAACATCTACATCAAACGCTTTGTTGTACAAGGAATGTTGCATTTGTCGATAAGTATGTATATACACGCAGTTTTTATGTTCTTAGAAGGGACGTGGGGTGTGGTGGTAGAATCGGAGGGTGTTTCTCTTCTTACTTTGCTCTGTTGCTGCTTGATTCTATGTAAGTTGTATATTTTCTACTTTATAAATCATAAGGTAAGGGGCCATTTTTCTCCCAGATACTTTCCATTATGTGTATGTCAGAAAGGGCCGCCATACTCGTGGAAAACGATGCGACTGCGCACGTTTGTATGCACGTATCTGTGCTTTCTCAGTGTGAACCTATGACTAGTTAAGGTACCTGTTCTTCACCGAAGTTTTATTTATCATAAAATGTATTTAAATGGTGATAATTTTATTATTTAATGTGTCTTAATTTCTTAAATTTTAATAAAACGTATAATAAACCTAAAAAGTATAAATATCACTTAAATCAGGTATTAAAGTTACGGATTTGCAAGAAATACCTAATTGTGTGATATCTGAGATTCTCACGGCTTTGAAAATATCGATTTTAGCGTTATGAGTTGTGACACCATGTTGTCTCTACATGGTTACCAACACTTTCGATAAATTTGCCGTATTCGAAGCGTTGGTTACCACTACAAGGCAGTAAGGTGTCAAAACTGAAAATACCACAGCCGACAAACTTTGAATTACTTAGAAACTTTTATTGATAACCTTTTGATTTTGTACAGTACCCTAGTCCGTTCCAAAATTGAATATTCATATTGCTTCGAACACTATCACTATTATTGACTCCTCTAAACTGGAAAGAATTCAAGGGAAATTTGTAGCTTTATATTACACTAGGTTTTTAATGGAGTATGTGACTATAATTATGATGATATATTAGTCAGATTAAATTTCTTAACGCTTCATTTAAGGAGGAGGTATCTGGATACCCTTTTCCTCGTTAATGTTTGTAAAGGCAAAATTAGTTGCTCATCTGTCTTTGATACAGTTATTCTGCGCATACCCACTAGGTCTATACCTGTACGTCCTAATTTCAAGGTCAGTCCCTCAGCCAGTTATGTTTCTGCTGCCAATGCAGTCTATAGAAGCATCGTATTTTGCTTACTGATGCCAGTCACCTCTCTAAATAAAAATAATTGTTCTCTTTTCTTATATCACTTTTCTGTTTTTAATTGTATTTTATTGTGTCTCATTTTTTCTCCTCTGTATCACCTTTTCGTTTTTAATTAATTTTATCGTGTTTCATTTTGTTTTTAATTTTAGTGCTTGCCTGTGATTAGCTCTAGAGCTGCTGTCAAGCACCTAAGTAAATGGATTGAATCAAATTTAATTGAATTATACTTATAAGTTTCATATTGTACATCTGGGTTATGTTTTGTTAGTTTCACAATGTTACTTCTTCATTTTTAAGGCACTAGTAGATTTCAGTGCATTATATTTTATCCTGTACTGTTGTTCAGTGCTTGGCTGTAACTGGCCTTATCTGGCTGTTGTTAAGCACTTAAATAAATTAATCGAATTATTATTATAGTTTTTTCAAACACGACGTTTCAGAAAATTAATGATTACGTCATCAGATAAGAGGGGAATTTTCCTGCTTTGCTGGACGTCTTTAAGAGAGCCAGTGTCGATCCATTTTCTGAAACATCGTGTTTAAAAACCTAAGACGATGGAAATTGCCCTAAATATAATAATCATGTTTATGATCACAAAGTATCGTTAAAAGAATTTGGTGTTTCCATGACTTATTCAGGTTCTAGAAACGAAATAATACATCATACATCTCTTCTGTTGTGCACCGCAGTGTCGCTGTTTCGTCTTAAGTCCTTTAAAAACCAGATGTACCTGTTTCTTCATTAAACTACATTTATTTTCCTAACGGCGACTGAGAAATAACGTATATCGCTGTATGCATTATCATACCCTATATCGTCTTATAGCAGGAAGATTGGGCTTCTGAGCATTTAAATTGCGTTAAACAAAACGTAGCCAGAAAAAAACTCATTCAGTACAAATTTTATTCACGCAAATAATCTCAAACTACGCCATTTTTTTCCAGAATGACGCAGTACAGGTCTGTATGCGCCCTATGTGTATGTACACCCCTATCTAGCTTCATTATAAATTTCACATTCAAATGGAAAGGTCAACTGTGATGAAATTGCAAAATATCATATTAAAATTATAGTAATGCAGGTATTCGTAAACATTTTAAGTTTTGTTTCCAATCTGTATGCTTACGACTTGTATAAATCGCCATGTTAATGTTTATTTTGAAATATTTTGATTACCAACACTTCATTCCCATGGATTGATATTCGTTTCAAAACACTTTAGCAAGTTTTTGGACACCAGTGGCATTAATTATCATTTAAGAATGAAAATAATTTTATGGGCTTAATGCATTTGGATACCAATAAAACTTCACTGACTTCGTAGAGCAGAGATAAAGACGTTTTCCGTCTTTTATGGGTCTTAGAATTTTATTATTGTGTTCACAAACTCCCACCATTGTACGTTATACTGAATCCAAGTAACACCCTCATAATTTCTTTAAGATCCGTTTTAATATTATCCTCCCATCTACGCCCATCACTCCCAACTTGTCTCTTACCTTCAGGTTTTTCCATTATGTATTTTATGAAGATTTTATATGTTTTTTAATATCTTAAATAAATCCGTTATAAATAAATACGTTTTAGTGTTGGGTGTTCAATGTGCGTTAACGCTGGTTATACTAGTACATGAGATTTATCTCCAGTTACGGAACCATCAGCGGAATATGAACTCTGACCTGTCGCCACCTTGCGGTGACAACTGTGGCATTGACTTGGTGCATCGAACCGAGAAGTTAGTGAACTTTAAACATCTCTGAGGTGGCAAGTTGTTAGGCTTACAGAGTTTGTGCATTAACGTGATGGATGCACGATGTTCGCAAATAATGAGCACAGGTCAGTCCGTTATTGCAAAGTTCATTGCAGAGTTTCATGTTCTATTGGTCATGTACTTGTTCCACGTGACGTTAGGCAAGTCCTGTTGTCATCTTGAAAAGTACGAGTTGATAGCTCTCTACAGTGATGAATAGTGGATAAATGATACGCTTTAATAAATATACGTCACTGTTCTTTACCCACTGAAATGCTGTTTTGAGGACGAAATACATTTTAAAGTAGTATACATGCGTAGAATTTGAAGTTTTCACGGCGGTGAGTCTGAATATTGCAGTCTTATGGGTTGTTGCCTCGTGTAGTCTGGTAGATGTCATGTAGATGAATTTATCGCCCTGGTGATGGAGGCAGCATTGACCTCTGAAACGTTTGTGGACATCTACCAGACTACACGTCGTAACTACCCAGAAGACAGCAATCTTTAGTATGCATACATTTTACCTGGGGAGACTGAGTAAATCCACAAAAACGCCGGTCAGGACAGCCCATTTCTTGGCAGGGATCCGAATACGTAACCTTTCGAGTAAGAAGCAAAGTGCTAACTACTGTGCAGAGACGTCTTGTCATCATCTTGTAGCCTGAATAGATTATGTCTATCGACGAATTTTTAAAGAGGGGCATGATATAGATTACGAATCACTTGAAATTTATTGTTATGCATGTTTATATTATGTTTTTAATGGTAAATAGGGCATAATGGTCGACAACTCTGGCCGTAGTCAGGAAGTGTTCAGAATTGTTGTTTTGTTGTTCACGAATTTCTGTGGAACACAACCATGTTTAAAACACCTAACCAACTTTAAATTAATATAGAAATGTTTTTTCAAGTTAACACCAACATTGTAAGTCACCACTAAAAGTAATTAACGAAAACACATCAGTCGCGGACACACAACGATCCAAAACCAGTTCAGGACCTATAGGCACATATTAATAATAACAGTGTTGATTTAAGTAATATGTAGATAAAGTATTTTACTTTCAGATTTGTTGAAACTTAAAACGTTAAGATTTGTAGGTATTCGTAAAATATCGTCATTGCCCAAGTGTGCCGTTGCTTTGCTTGTTCATAATTACCTGCAGTTCATCCTGTACAGACATGAGAGCCCTCGTTCGTTTTCGTCTACTGTGCTGCCTCTCGTCTGCATTGTTTTACATTTATTGTTATTCAGTAGTCAAATTGCGGAACCAGATTTTTTGTTGTACACCACTTTATCCACTTACGGAAATTTAATATCGTTTGGACGACTAATTAATCATTTGTGTCTAAGTTAGCCCTATATCTACAACATTCTGCCAGCTTTCGCGTCAATCAGTGCTGGCTGGGATTATGTGCAATAATCTCTTAGCCCCTCCTATTAAATCCGTTAGTACGAAACTTGCAAGTGAACTTTAAGCTCGTCTAAACGATACGTGGTCTTCCGTTATGTTTTGGTCATTAGCGACAATCCCGTGCTTAAGTTTATCTGCTTGCAGTGCTGTCAACACTCCCATAATTAATATTCGTGCTCTATTCAGAGCGTATTGTGTGCACGGAAAGAGAGCTCAGTTTTTGGTAAGGACGGCGTAGATCTTTGCTACATAAGATTTTCTCTGACCTAACTCACGTTGAGAGTAGACTGTTTCGTTGACAGCATTATAAAATGTATGGGAATGTTAATTCTAATAATTTGTCCACTTAAAGCTACGTCAGTTACTGTGTATTCTACTGTCACACTGAAAAACGGTGTAAGCAATGTAAGATTTGAGGTTTTCACAGCGGTGAGTATGAAGATTTCTGTCTTCTGGGTTGATAGATGTTTACCCTAATGACGGAGGCAGTATGACCTCTGAAACGTTGGTAAACATCTACCATACTACACAGCGCAACAACCCAGAAGACAGAAATCTTCATCGCCCTGATGACGGAGGCAGTATGATCTCTGAAACGTTGGTAAACATCGACCAGACTACACAGCGCAACAAACCAGAAGACAGAAATCTTCATACTAAGAATCGCCCTGATGACGGAGGCAGTATGACCTCTGAAACGTTGGTAAACATCTACCAGACTACACAGCGCAACAACCCAGAAGACAGAAATCTTCATACTAAGAATCGCCCTGATGACGGAGGCAGTATGACCTCTGAAACGTTGGTTAACATCTACCAGACTACACAGCGCAACAACCAAGAAGACAGAAATCTTCGGTGTAAGCAATGTTTAACATTGTCTTCTTATGAGAAGACTATGTTATACATTGTCAGTTGTCAGAGGTATGTTTCATACACGCGACGTTTCTGGAGTTGGCTGCACTTCCGAGTTCGTATGATTGGTTGTTAATATATCGATAGATTGTTTATTACTTTTTAAGCTCTTTCGTATCTTTGTTATTCACCTATTACATTTGGTGTACCCGCACGCTTGTCTGTCCGGCCATGGGCGTAAAATAACTCGAGGACGGCTGAACGGATTTTTATAAAATTAGATATTGGGGAATTTGAATTAAATTTGTCTTTTCGTACCACTTTTGGTTAAAGTTTGGCAATGATAACAGTTACTTTGCATATATACCTACATACATTTTTGAGGCCCGAAGTGACTGGTTGAGGGCTTTTTAGATTACGTGTTTCGTTTGTATAGGAAAAGAAGACGAACGTTGGTTCCATATGCTTTTCCTCATAAATGTAGCCTATGAAACGTAGCTATGTTACAGCTGTGAGAATTTGACTTCGTACGGGTGGTGACATTGGAAGTAATGACAAATAACATAACACAGGCTATTATTCTTAGCGCTTAATGTTCCTTCGGACCATAGTAATGAATGTATTAATATTTGTCAAATCGCAGTATATGGGTGTGTGTGGAAAATTAGTTGGACATAAATCAATCAAATAATAAATGTATGCACTTAAATCTGACACAAAACTCTCATATTAGGTCATTATTCCATTACGGTTATTCGGAATAACCTTTCTCTTGCCGAAATGCAGAAGTGTGTGAAGAATAATTTACGCGTGAAGCAGTACTCAATAGATTCGATACGTTATACTTAGTAATGAGGAATAAAAGGAAATTTTGCTTGAGTAAAGTGGAATTGTTTCTTAACGTGTCTTATATTGACCTGCGTTTATTGTATGAAATATTACATACTTTAATATTATTTATTATGTGATGAGCTTCTTAACTAATATGCGTTGTCCATCGGATATCGTTACAGTGATAAAATAAGGAACATGAAATGGGAGAATCATGTAGCACGCACGTACCTAAACCTAAGAGACCACATGGAGGCAATACGAACATATTGAAAAACTAAAGGAATCAGGTGTGAGGATATACAGTGGATTAAACAGGCTGGAGAGAGTCGAGTGACGAGCTATTGTAAATACGGCAATGAGCCGTAGGTTTTGCTGAAAAGGCCGAACAGTATTGGATTAGTAGAGCAGATGTTTACTTCTTAAGGACTAGTTTTTGTGTAATTAGTCAGATATATGCCATTTTCTCCTTAAACTCAGATGTTTTCATTTATGCTAAAGGCAATAAAAGCAGGGTTGGATGAGTAACACTGCATTTATTATTTTTCCGTGACGTCCTCGTAATAAACAAAAGACTGCGTAAAGTCAGCATGTGAGCAAAGGACGCGCTTTGTCCTGTGCTGTTGTCGTTCCCCGCAGGAGAATTGATCAAACTGAGCAAAAAAATTCAAAGGTTTGGGATTAACACAGATTCCCTGAAGTGTGTAATTGACATTGGAAAATAAAAACAATAATCATGAAACTTTGTATATTTTATTTTAGTCATTTCTCTCAGTGCAGGACTGAATTCGCGCACTCAGTTGCGGCGTCCGGCTACCAGCATAACGCGCTTTCAGCTTCTGCGCACGCAAGGTCACGTGCTTTCTTCTAGCAGTATAGCTGCAGAAGTGTTGTTGTATTGTTTGTGTTGAGGTGCTTTCTAATTGAGTTAATTTAAAGTCTCTTAGTGGTTACTCTTATAACATTTCTAATTGAATCATTACTGCGAGTTCATTGTACTTACTGTGAAGTGCCGGTTATGTCTGTCTGTAGCTATTACCCGTGTGGACTTCGTTCCACAATACAGTGCAGGTAACTGGGTTCTGTTCTAATGCGCACATGGCCATGTAACTGAGTTCTACTTTCGTCACATTCTTCTATTAGTCGTAATTGAACAACTGAAAATAGGTCGTGGAATGATATTAACATTATTAGAAACCGCTGTTAGGTTATCATTCATTATTACAATTATATATTATTCTTGGAATGATATTTTATACAGTGATTTTTTTGAATACAACCTCAAAGATTTGCACTGTCGCCATGTTTATGATTGTAGGATTTGAGGTTTTCACAGCGGTGAGTCTAAATATTTGTCTTCTGTGTTATTGCGCCGTGTAGACTAGTATGCTACCAACGTTTCGGAGGTTATACTACCTCCGTCATCAGGGTGAACATTTATTGCCCTGATGATGGAGGCAGTATGACCTCTGAAACGTTGGTTAACATCGACCAGACTACACAGCGCAACAACCCATAAGACACCAATCTTCATGTTTATGATTGTTTAAATACAAACATTACTTTATGCATAGTCTGTTGGTTTGTGTATTACGTGTCTCCATATAAAATTTCGCTTGGTTACCTCCAGTGGTTCATATTTGCCACTGTCAAACTAAAAGGTAATTCGCATGGCCGCCATGGTGTTGGTTTGCATTATCCCCCTCGGCAAAGTTGTAGCATATAAATACACAAAAACATTGAAATAGTAATGTATTTGTAAACATCCAACCAAAAGTCCCATTCATCAAAGGGGTTCCTTTAAAAATGTTACGCCAACTGATGTAATGCAAATTTCTGATGTAACAGTCTTATAAATACGTATTCCGGTTAATAGAAAAAGCAGAAAAACCCAAAATGATATCACGTGTTTTTTGTTAAGATGTATGTGCCTCCGTGGAGCTACATACTGATTGATTTATGAATTAGAGCAGTGGTTTTGAACCTTTGACGACCTCGGGTCACATTCATTTCTTATCAGATCGATGACTGCCGTGTTGTAAATAAAGACAATCCATTGAAACTTCGTCGTAATTTGTTACAAAATTCCAACTTATTATCGCAAACACGTTTACGTAGTTTGTTGTTTAGTTTCTTGCTTTAATACATTTGATGATTTCCTTTATTAATAATTATTCACTTAAATATCTTTAAATTTTTAATTCAAATAATGGCTATTTTTTGTCGCACAGGGTAATGCAGTACTAGGAGGGCTGAGAACCTCTGCATTAGAGAAACGGAACAGTGGTGGATGTATATCGCTTTTTGCACTATAAAAAGAGTGTGTTCGTCTAACAACCAGATCGGAGACAGCGAATCTGGGAAGCCGAAAGGATTTTGTAAACAACAAAACGTACCAAATCCAGGTATTCGAGGGTCTGAAACTTCACGTCTGGATAATTCTGTCTAGGTTACGGGCGTTGGTTGGTGATATGAGTTAGAAGTAGCCATACCGTAAGTTGAGAGACCTTTTCTAACAGATTTAGACGATTCCTGATATATGGCCACAGACTTTGCCATACTGACGTTTCCGCACCAACATGTACATTGCAGGACACGGACTTTCATTAAAATAAGTTAGTTTCCGGAAGGCCTCGGCTGTTATTTGCGATACGGTTTCGGACATAAAAGAAGACGTTAGAATACAATAAAGATGTTTCCGATTTATAACCGGAATTGAGTACCAGGGTCTGATAACCTCTATCTCTATATAAGATCGTAAAAGGTAGAATCTCAGATGCTGTTATCGTATCTTGCTCGTGTTCCCCACATCTCGTTGAGCTCAAGGGGATGTTTACTGTCTCCATCACTAACAAAAATAATGCGAGAGACAGGATTCTCAAGCCCAAATATTCACCACACAGCGTGCATAGCTGTGGGCATCGTGTTTACGTTCTTTTTCTTCTTCTTCTTCTCTTGTATAGAAACAGGGATTGTGATTTGTCCATGTTTATTCCTCATAAATATCTCTGATTCTTAACTCGGCTTTTTGCTTACACTACTTGCATAGTTGCATCTGTAAAACAGTAGGATTTTGGCCTTTTATAGAGTGCAATTGTTATACAAGAAGTACAAGGCATTGTTTTCACACAATTAAGAATTTATACGTTTGTCTTGGTAACTGTACTATAATTCTTTTTAAAACTAAGATTTCCAAGGCCCCTATAAAGTGTAATGCCTAACTCACATTACGTAAACCAACTATAAGGTTTAATATAAGCTCAAATTATGCAGGATGATTGTAGGATTTAATGCAGAATCCACTATCAGGTTTGAAAACTCACATAATATAAGCGCAGTATGTTTTAATATGGAACCCTCATTACGTAGGCAAACTGAGTGGATCTTGTGTGACACATGCACTTCTGTGGAGAAAAAAATGCTGAAGTGAAGAACGTGTACAAAAGAGTAACATATTTTTCCGTTGTATTTCGTTAGAAACTCACAGTATGGAATATTTTTAAAAAATAAATGTTGTGGAGCCTAATAGTATACAGTTCACATTATGCACCATTGTTTTATATGAAGATAGTTTCAGAAAGAAAATATTTTCGGTTTGATGCACAAAATTGTCATTTTATCGGATCGATTCGAACTATGTTAGTTATATACTGTTTACTAGCCACTACTTCGGAAAACAGTGTCAGAATATACCCCGTGCAGTATACATTAAACAGAATTTGTAAAATTAGGCTTGGCTGGCTGTTTTTGGTGTCTTAATGGTTTTTTTTTCGGACATCAAGGAAATTCTCGACTGAATTTTCCCTACTCTTTTCTTTGACGGTGTTTCGCAGGGTTCTTATGGTGGTTGGATCAGATTCACTACTGACCGCAGAATTGTATTGCGTGACGGCCAGTAGCAAATTATCTAGTATAGTACCATACTAATAGTTGAAGCATTGTCAACAGTGGCGACAATGGTAGTGGTAGTAGTGGCAACACTAGCAATTGCATTCTCAGCTGAGGCTGGGGGTTCGCCCCTGGGGCAGTCCACGTGAGATTTCTGGTAGACAAGGTAGCAGTGGGACAGATTTTAGTCCGAGTCCTCCAGTTTGTCCACATCTGCTCTTTATTCGCTCATCTATTGTCTTGGGGCCGGAAAAAGGGCCCCTTAGCGGTCGCAGTTGCACAGAGACGTAGTCTCGTCCCATAGCAAAAATAACCAGCAGTAGACTTGAAGGGAAAATGAAAGTAATTTGTTACAGAACAACAGAAGTTTCTCAACACGGGACTCTGGCCGTAGGTCAGAAGAACAGCTTTGTCTGGTAAATATTTTTGTTGGTTGTAAAACATTACTTCTGTGTGGAAACTTTATTTTGCATTTCATAATATTTAGAACCTAAATGCTAAGATATAGATGAAAATTAGGATTACATAATTGTGCAAATGTTTTTGTAAACGTTTATTTTTATGAATTTAAAACGTAGATAGAAAAGAGTAGTAACATTTCGCTGTTGAAACAGTCGTTGATACTTCCAATATTGGTCGAGTATCAGCTCATGAAAGATGTGATAAAAGTTCAATTTCAGATGCAGTGTCCAGTTACGGTGTTGCCCCATCACAAGCACAGTGACATGCGTTGTCACTCGGGTAGCAAATGCAGGCTGCCTGTCGAATTAATTAATCACAGCCCTGTATAGCAAATAAGTGGACCAAATTGGTTCAAAGAGATTGTATTATTTAAACCAGTTAAACCTGTAATACACATGCATATTACATATAGAAAATTAAGTGATGGGGCCACATATATAAATTCGTAATTATCACATCTATCAGGTCACTGAATTAGAGGGGCTATGATTTGTTGCTAATTAACTAATTATATATTGCATTAAAGCGGCGTACACCCTCCAGTAGAAGTGGAAGTGTGAGAATTCTGCCCTGAAACAAATTTTCGTTGATAATAGTATTGTTAAAATAGTTTAAAATTTGATGATTTCTTTTACCTTAATGATCGAAATTAATAACAATGTTAGGGCTATGAATAACATCGGTATGTGTGCCGATATGGATTCTGAGCTATGTGACCGTAGCGTAGGTCATAATGGTGATACCCTGGCAAGCAGCGCTGGAATTTAAGCTCCATCTGTCATCAAATCTTGTAGCACATATCTCAGTCCTTGTGAAACTTTATTCCTTCACATAAGGTTCTCAAATTTCATATGCAGCTAGGCGCGGTGCTCCGAAGTTTGGAAATTTTGGAAACCGTGTTAACTCACAATAAACCTGGTCGTTATGGTGCTCAGATTTAACCTGGCTATTTTTTGGGTAGGGGGAGCTACTGAAAACCAAGTATGAAGAATTCTCGCATTATCGACGAACTCAAATACAATTTTGGACAGGAGATTGCAACCATTTCTCCGGATATGTTGCAGTTTGTATGTATGTATTTTGAAACATCGCATTCATGGACGTCGGGGGTGACCACTTTCATCACCTTATCTAATAGGATGCAGTTTTACAAGTTTTGAGGTGTGTACCTACAACACTTGATGACCATCGGTGCATAAACAGGCCTATTGGTTTTATTACTCAGCATCTGGTATCTTTAGCGAGAGGTCTACTCGTTCATGTAGGCCTCTGAAGATAAAACGAAGGAATAGTATTATTAATAAATGTCTGTCAGATACATCTTCATCAAAAAACTAGCTCGTTTTAACCCGGCCTATTTCTTAAACTGCGCTCGATCAGTATAAGTGACTATTTTTTGTGACATAAAATATATTTGGTGCTCGAAAAGAATTAATTAAGTCAAACGTAAGTTTTATAGACTTAAGCCCTTTTTATCTAGTACCAAAAATACATTCCTGTCCGTCAAATCTGTGATACACTGTTGTGGTAACGCTTTATGAATCTCGGTTGCCAAGCAACGAGACATCAGTGGACTTAATACACGTTTGCACTATAAAACCGATTATGAACCCATAGCTACAAACCTTTCGCGGAGATAAACTGAAAGAGAAACAGTTGGTAGTATACACAAACGTACAGATTATCTCTTAGCTTTCAGTGTTTTTGAACTTTGAAATTATCGTAAGATCGGTTTTGTTTAGTATAATTGAAGCCATAAATACACGTTTACATTAATTACACAAGTAAGTGTTAATAATCTGAACTTATGTATTTTGTGTGGGTATAAATGCCACAACTATAGCTAAGCTGAAAGTGACTGGGTTGCAACGCCGTGTAGTCTGGCTACACGGCGCTGTAACCCAGAAGACAGCCATCTTCAGCTAAGCCGTTTGTGACATTACAAAATTAGACCTTTGTTTTGATTTCGTCCATGTTTGGCGGGTCCCTGTCACCACGGCATGGCATTTCCTCAGGTTTGCGGATGGAGGAACAGCCTCCAGTTATAGAGGTTAGCTGTGAATATAATGAATAAGCATTGATGACTGTCTTTACAGCTTGGGGGTTGGGCGTAAGGCTAACAACCTTTCACCGTAAAACTGTATTGTTACGAAAAATTTTAGGAGATTGGATTTTTCTGGCCCAGGACAGGGACCGGTGGAAGGCTTTGGTTAATTCGATGATAAACTTTCGGGTGCTCTAAGCCATCTAGTAAGTTTTGATTTCGTGAAATGTTAAGTTCAACAAAATCAGTGCAAGATAAGGACAAGTGCAATTCATATCATACTCATTTCTTTGTATAGTAAGCCTTTAAAATGAAGCTAAACGTAGTCTAATTATTTTTTTTATATTTTGTGTTCAATAAGGTATTACTTAGTACCGTGTGATTGCATGCTTCTTCTGAAGAATTTTCAATTTTTCAGATATACAGAGTGATTCAAAAGGTTAGGGCCAAACTGAAGGAGCGTGCAGAGGGACTCAAGAGAGGACAACTTTCGAATAGGAATCTATGTCCTCCGAAGTTATCCTGAGTCAGTTGAGGCCATTGGAGGCAGGGAAGTCTGATAAAATACCGCTGAAATAATCGTACTTTGCTATTCTCTTACTAACTTAATTTTATTCTTTGGCTTCGACTGACTCAGGATAACTTCGAAGGACATGGATTCCTATTCGAAAGTTGTTCTCTCTGAGTCCCTCTATACGCTCTTTCAGTTTGGCCCTAACATTTTGAATCACTCTGTATAATACGAATCAGAGATGAAACGTAATTGGAATTTCTGTATACTCCAATATGGAGTGCATTCTTTTCTTTTTGTTATTAATATGGGTTAAATATTAAAAATTAATGAGACCACTTTTAAGGTCGCCAGTAAATTTTTATAAACTACAGTTAAATTCAATAACAAGAGTTCAGACTAAAAAGTTTCAGAAGCCGTAAATTTACAACTTTTAAAAAACGATTAAATGTAGAAAGCAAACACAGAACTGGCTCTTCGGAACAAGGTGCACAGAATTTAAAACGCGAGATAACGCGGTGACGTGGGATCAGCTTTATATGAAAAAAGCAAACACTGACCAATCTTCATTTGACGGCCGTTAACAAGCAACACCCACATTTGCATGTCTTGACACGCTGAGGGATGTCTTCGTATGATGATAGTGTGTCGTATTCGGGAGGTATCCAGTATTTTTCCTCAGTCCTTTCCAACGAGAACCAGGACCGTGTTATAACAGAAGCTACGAACAATTATCACATCACATTGATAATTCAAAATAATTTTACAATGCCTAATTTTAACGTATGTGACATAGATGATTCATGGTCGTAAAGTAACATGAAAAGAGGCAAGTTACCAAAAATTATAATTAACTCTTCTCGAGCTACCTGTCTTGTCAGGTGGTTGAATGGAGAACGTTACGAGAACCATCTTTTTTCTCGTCCTCAGGGTAGTAGCCCGGTAAGAATTCATAATACTTAGTCGCCATGAAAGCTTCAGATCATACAGTACCAGAAATTATAATATTTGACAAATATTTAACAAACATATGCGTTAATAGTAGTGTATGACTAAGCATAAGATTAACGACATTGTTATTAAATGTTTTAATAAAATAATCACACAGCAATTAGACCTGTTCTCGATGAGATTTCAGGTTCTAACGACGATAAATATGACTGGCTGTCATCTGGGATTTTGCGTCTTGTAGTCCGGAAGATATTGGCCGTGCGTACTGCTTTCACGAGTCATTGCCCTGATGATCGGGAAAGGAAGTATGACTGAAACGTCGGTCAGTATCATCTTGACTACACGGCGCAATATTCCAGCAGAAAACAGTGCTTCATTTCGAACGGTCCACAGCTTACCTTGATCCACAGAAATTAGACGCTGAAGATTGCTGTCTTCTGAGTTGTTGCGCTGTGTAGTCTGGTAGACGTCTACTGGACTACACGGTGCAACATCCCAGAAGACAGCAACCTTCAGACTCACCTCTGTGAAAACCTCAAATGTTACTAATAAAAACGCTTTCTGTAGAATCTTAAGCCATTTTAAGCCTATTATTTCCGCGAATATTGCTAATTTTAGATGTGATTCATCGATGCCGTATACGCTGATAGATTTGTTGTTTAACGTAAACACATGTTACATGTAGTTTATTGCGGTCCAGAAGGCGGTTAACTTCGAAGACTAGTCCGCGTGACTCTTTCCGCCCATTCGTAAACTTTCCCGTGGCTTAAAAACTACCACAAGGTCGAATCAGTGGCAGATGGTATTATTCAGTGCATACCATCAGTGGGTAAACAATGTTAAATGTGCTAAAAGAAGTATCGTTTCTCAAAAGATAATAAAAAACGGCTGTTTTTCATCGCTACCAACATAAGTAATGATGTTCAGTAAATTTTCCATTGTAATGTATTGCTTTTAAGTCATAACAGTATTTTCATTTAATCGTGTTTGTATGCGTTAAAAACAGTGATTATTTATATCAGAACTCAATTTAAAGGGTTTAATGAATTAGAAGTTTCTTATTTTAATGGCATTAAAATCAAATTTATAATTTAATGTGTGTGTCCACTTTTCTTTGATTCAGTGTTTATGGAATGAACAAAAAGGATGTAGACTACTTGACTTGACAGGGTTAAAATATTTTACTTGTTATGAACTTACTCAGTAATTGCGTATCTCTACACGTTGGTTTATATTTGGGTCTGTTAGTTACCGTTCAGTTATTATCAATGTAGTTTTAACTTTAATTTTTGTAAACTTTGTACTTAAGTGTAGCTTTAATATAATTTATTTGTTGGTATTAAATGTTCTTCTTAAATATATTTATATCAAATTATTTGGCATATTAAGAGTCGTTCCCTTCTCTGCTAACCAATTACTTCTTTATTTGATGTGAGTCTGATCGTCCATAATCGCGGGTGTTGACAATGGGATTTGTGTGTTTGTGTCAGTGTCCATCTGTCTGTCTGTCTGTCTGTAGACCGACACACGAGCCATGCTGAACAAAGCCAGCGCATGAACATCAATATGTTTGATCATGACCATGCCTTGCGGGCAGTATTACCGACACAAGGGGCGGGAGGTGGAGAATAGCCTATGCATGCGAACACAACAGCGCAGGGCCTGTGTCAAAAACCCCTTTTATATAGAGGTTAAAAGAGAAAGGGGGTGGCGAGGTATCAAACATAGTAGTGTGTAGGTTATAGCTTTGATGGGAGATCATGTTATAGAGAATGAGTGATCTAAATAGGCAAAATACGTAAAATATCAGCGCCACGGTATATGCTGCTAAAGACTGTGAAAGTACAGATATGATCTAACGTTAGCACTTTAGTAGTCATGGTTTAACAAAATAGGGTCGTGACGCGAATGTGTAGGTATATGGAGTATCGATTATGTAAACTTATGAACGATATTCGTTACATTTAGATTTGATGCCTTATCTGGTGGCAGTAACATAACGTTTTGCATAAATTTTCACATCTGCTCTGAACGAAATGCTGACAGAATACGCTGTTGAATACTATATCACATGAATAACTTGTATACTCATTTTATTAGGTCTATTAAAATTTAAGAATTTTTATTCTGTACTGTGATTCAAATAACAAATCCATGAGCCAAAAGAGAAATTTAAAGTGACATTTATAGACTCCAACATACGAAATGCGATATTCACTTAGTGTGATTCAGTTACATTCTACAAATGAATTTTGTTTCGACTTTTACAGCCAGGGAGTGATTTTGTTAAGTAATTGAAATAAATACAGTCATAGTCACACTCTTCGTTAGTTTAGTAATACACGTCAGATATAAAACTATAGACATCAATAAAAATCTTATTCAGACTAAACCCATGCTTAAAAGTGAAAAGAGTTGAAACAGCCACGTTCAAACTCGCCGCCGTGAGAACCTCAACTCTCACCAAGAAATGCAGTTGAATTCCGATTATGTGGGTTGATCTGAAAATGTATTTTCCCGGATAATCCGCAAAAATAAAATAAAAATAAGCAAGTGTAATATATACGCACGTTTATTTACACACATACACTACTTAATTTTTTAATACTTGCTGATAAGAGATAGGATTTATTATAAAATTTAATACAGTATATACAAGCTGTTTTTTAAAAAAGGGATTCTGCCTGATTGTCATAACCTTCTATTTTCAAGAACTTAGGTTTTAGCAACAACACATCTATATTAATACGTTAAGTAATATATCATTGTTATATTTATTGCTTTATTTTTAAACTTTATGAGTTTTACATTAAATTTTATAAATTAATTTTTAATTCTTCTTTAAACTAGATAGACTCCAGTTAATCCGCTCCCGAATAATCTGGAGTCTACTGTAAATGTGTTGCTAATTCCTTTTGAAACAGTAATGACATCTGCCTCTATTTGCATGAGGGCCATATAATAATTTAGTAACATGCCATGAAAAGTATTGGATCGTGGAGGTATAGTTAAACACATTATTAGCTCTGCACTAGATTGAGGAAATTTGTTACCTTCAGGCTGTAGTCGATTTCCCCCTAGACAAAGGGCTCCTTGCTGTACATGATATTGACTAGATAACGCACTGATGAGTGTGGACTTGATAACAAAGAGAAATCTCCGTAACCTTTCCGGGAATCTAACCTTCGACCGCCCAGCTCATAGCCAGTCAATATTATACTGAGTTGCCCCGACTCATTTAGGACACATAATTTAAGATGTAAGCTCGTCCATTTTAAGATTGTTGTTAGACTATTCTGTGGGACCTTCATAAAGGTTATTACACATCACATAACTGATTGATAAATAAATTACATTGCGGAAGACAAAGAGTGTTCATATATCACGGACATAGGGGTAGTGTTGCATAGAATTTGAACTTCACTTTATTACAAGGATCTATAAAATGCTTGCTAATGGAAGATCTAGGATATATTTTGTTCCTTATTATGTACATCAGATATATCATCTACAAGAAGTTGGAATCTTGGCTGAGATAATTGTTACTCTTTCTATAGTTATCCAGACACAGCTGTAGGCTGTTCATTTACCACTAGCGGATGACGACGACGTTAAACACAGTAAAAATATTTTACTGATAAAGTATATACATTATATTAGGTCTGGGTCTTTACGGGGGTGATTGTGTCAATGGCGGTTTTCTGAATCTTGACGCTTTGTAGACTTGTAAGTGGATGCCATACAAAATGTAGGTCTACGATGTCTTTTTTCATAGATATCAGAACCGGTACAACGTGGCTAGGTAGTTTTAATTTGAAGAATTCCGTCTTCTGAGTTGTTGCGCAGTATGACCTCTGAAACGTTGGTTAACATCGACCAGACTACACAGCACAATAACCCAGAAGACAGAAATCTTCATACTCATCGCCCTGATGACGGAGGCAGTAAGACCTCTGAAACGTTGGTTAACATCGACCAGACTACACAGCGCAACAACCCAGAAGACAGAAATCTTCATACTCACCGCTGTGAAAACCTCAAATCTTACGAACTGTATCGCCCTGATGACGGAGGCAGTATGACCTCTGAAACGTTGGTTAACATCGACCAGACTACACAGCGCAACAACCCAGTAGACAGAATTCTTCATACTCACCGCTGTGAAAACCTCAAATCCTACATAGTTTTAATTTATTTTCTAAGCGCATCTTAAATGGAGAGGAATATCAGGGTATTGTAGTTATCAGAATTGTACTTTTGTCAGTGTGTTTCAACCAGTAAGTCGTGGAATAAACACGGTTTAAATGGGAACACAATGCCTTGCATTGGAAAGCGAAACGAGCTCAAAGCAAGTGGCACGAATGTTATTCGGTCCTTGGGTTACTGCGAAGATGCTCTCCGGATCAGGTTACAGGAAACTAGACAATAGGATTCGGATCCGGTTCCCTGCTACCAGAAACCAGTGCGAATATTTTCGCTGTGGAATGCAGTGAGCTCACGGCACCAGGGTTTTACAGTGTTCGCTTACAGAGTTGTATCAAACAATGTTATCGACGCAGAAGTCTGAACAATTTGGAAAAAGGCTATGAGAGTTGGGTACGTTATTTGGACCTCACAGACATGAAGTAATAGGAGGATTTAATATATTTTATTGTGAGGATTTTCACTTTCTGACGTAAGAATAAGAGATGCTATGAATAGAATTTTTACTTTGACCACAATCGAATCGCTACTTAGCAACGTGTCATACCGTCTGCAGAAGGCACCTTTGAAATAAATGACATCCATTACACGTGGCTCCAAGCATTAAATTATTGAATCGCATACTAAGACATACTGAATGAGACATAGCCTGACATCTTGAGTTTAGTTTCTTGCTTCTTAAATGCATGTTTGAGTACTTTTGTAAATCTTTCATGGAGCTAGTTTATTACCAGGATCACATTACTCCCCACTCAAGCCATATGAATCCATTTCACGTCCTCGTTTTCCTTATGATATGTTTTAATAACATTCTTTTATCTACGCCAAAGTCTCTCAAATAGTCTCTGCCCTTCAGGATGGGAAGGCTGAAGTTTTATATACACAATCAAGCAACCTATATTAAAATATTTAATGATGGTTGCAATTTAATACAGTTTGACTGGACTAATGATCAAAATATCGCTCACGCCAGTACGTCAGTTGTCTTTAAACAGTCGAAGTGCAAGGATGTCTTTTTCACTGTCGAACACTACCAGGGATCACGTTCTCAACTTACCAGAATGAGTTTAAGGATACATTTTCCTTTTCTCTTGTAGCAAACAAATCGACAATTTGTTGTCTAGTGGAACTTTTCTGATGACTGCAGAACCTAAGAGAAAACTCCTGTTTCAGTTTTACACGCCCACAACATTCAGTTATGTAAGATTTGAGGTTTTCACAGCGGTGAGTATGAAGATTTCTGTCTTCTGTGTTGTTGCGCTGTGTAGTCTGGTCGATGTTAACCAACTTTTCAGAGGCCATACTGCCTCCGTCATGATGGAGGCAGTATGGCCTCTGAAACGTTGGTTAACATCGACCAGACTACACAGCGCAACAACCCAGAAGACAGAAATCTTCAACATTCAGTTAGCGTTTAAAAGCTTTTATTTATATGATATTGCATTTCAAATACATTATTTTTTATCAAGTATGAATTTTAGCTGTTAATCAGAGTCATAAGTGGTGTTTTCTCAATTTAACAGAAAACATTGATTTTATCGGTAAGTCTGTTTATAAAATGAAAATTTAATTATTCATCTCGGAAATAAATTCGATAACAAAAATTAGCAAATTAATTTTGTCCTGATAACTGAGGGAGTTAAGGACCTTTTAAACGACGGTCAGTATCTACCAGACTATACGATATAACATCCTCAATACAGCCATCTTCTCAACATTAGTGTTGCGTGGAATGTACAACGTTTTAAGCAGGATTTGAGGATCTTTCGGCAGTGAGTATGAAGTTGTCTGCCTTTTGGGCTGTAGCACTGTGCAGCCTGGTAAGATTTTACGAACTTTACAGACCCCCTTGCTACCTCCATCACCAGGGAGACGTTTTGAACTGAACGCGAGTGAATGTGGGGATTTCTTGACGTCTAAATGACTTGAAGTTCTGAAGGGGCTAATAAGTTGATTGTGGTCTATGTTTTGTGCTGAAGTGTGGTCCTGTATTTATTACGAAAGTTCCAGAAGAATGCGTCGCGTCCATATTTAGGGAACATGATGTCACAGCCCAGAAGACCACAGTCGACTTGTAAATGAAAATCCGCTTTTCAAGGACCCTTGTCCATGATTATCTTTGGTTTTAAGCTAGTTACACCATGATACCTGAAGGTAGACGCCAACAGGTTAATAATTCTGGCATGTGATAAGTTATCGGTCTGACATAAAACGACCGAAGTGTTCCTGACGGAATGGTCTGGCCACTAAACGAGTATTTCAGCCATGGCGTTGATATGTTTCGTATATTTTTGAGCTATTTTATTTCCGATAGCCACAGGATGTTTATGGGCGGTGGGACAAAACCTCCCTTTCCCACACACAAGTCCAACACAGATTTCACCCTATCCAATTTTTTGTGTTCTAATGGCCTCGTGTTTTCCGGATGAGAACACATTTATGCCTGAGGCATCTAAGTTCGCTAATGCAATGCGAGCTGCTGGAATACAATAGAGGACTCCATTGGGTCCAAAGTGGGAGGTGGGATTCACATGGATGGATGGATGTATGGCTCTAGGGGTTTACAGGCATAGATGAGGGGGTGCTTTGCTGTGGTCATAAGCAATGACTAGTGGAAGTTTTCAATTTTGATTCTGCGCTTATCTCGTGCTTTAATCTCACAATTGCATAGAAACCCTTTCACTCTTTCCTCAGTTACACCGGCGCAAACAATAAGGAACTCCATCGACAGGAAAAAAAAAGCGGTGTTTAGAACAGAACATTTTTAGTGCGATCAGTAGCTGTGTAATTTGTAGATAATTTTATTATTTTTAGTTAGTCGTATTTATTATTTTTTCAGTGCTTTATCTGTAATTGGCTATCTTGCTGTTAATGCAGTGCATTAATAATAAATAATTTAATTGAAATTTGAGTAGGATAGAATGTCGCGATATTGTCACACTTGGGTGAGATGATAAATTAATAACTACCTTATAGACCAGAATACTTTTTAAGGAACTAATAGTCTCTCATCTGATCAAGAAATTCCTCTGTCTGTATGGATCCCGAAAGTTCATTGCCGTTTTAAAAGAACCTGCCACTGAGAACGCGTAGACGTGAATATTTGGGCTTAAAGCGAAGAGAATTTCAGTCAGGAAAGTTGAAAGTAAGAGACCCTTTGGGAGACTTAGGGGTAATTGAAGGATAATGTTTAAATAGTTCCTAATGAAGTAGAGAGTTGGCTGTGTTCAGTTGATTCAGTGTAGAAGTTGAAGGTTATTGTGTAGACGGTAATAAACCTTCGTTTTCTATAAGAGGATGGGAGTTTATTGCGTATATAAGAGAATATATGGCTCTTAAGAATGATTCTACACGAAGTAGTTAGAAAATTGACACGTAATATTGTTTTAAGCTTCTTATTGTATTTGAAAACGCTGTGTGATTACACACAGGGAAAAATAGAAATATAATAATTACTGTGAATGCTGAGATGAAAATATGTTGTGAGGATGAGGCCATATTATACAACCACAGTAGGTAAATCGGCCGGATCACAGAGCTAATATCCACCTAATGCCAAGGTTAGAATAGTAATGAGATAATAGGCCTGTGTTCTCCCATCTTCATGACGTGGTGTTTGAGCACAGTGGTAACACATCCATACCTTTTGAATTTCAGAACTATCAGAACTTTAGTTATAAATTGTTTTCCGTCCACATTAGTACGTTTATATGTACGTCATCATCCGTTTGTTTTCTCACGACTACCCTGTTTGTGACTTAACTTTTCTAAAACATTCTTTATCCCGGTTGTAAATTTAAAATAATCTATTAAATTAAACGAATTAACACACAAGACAATCAATACATATCTGTAATAAGTGAATTTACCTCTGGCCAAAAAAATGTGTGAGAATATAATAACTTTGCATTGATAATGCTCTTCGATTTCAATAGTATCGATGTCAGGGACCTGGTTCGAGATTTCAGTTACAGGAAGTACTGCGACTGGATCACTTCGATGTGAGACTTAACATTTTGCCTTACAAATAGATATTTTTAAATCTCCTTTTATGTATTTTAAGGAAACATTTGACACTAAGACAGCTTTAGAGCGACAGTTGGTCAAGTGAGAAGTGATAATTCCTAGAACGTGTAGAACTGTTTCATCTTATAAGATATTGTAGGTGCGTCATATTGTGATTTTATTTAAATAGTATTAAAATATATTAAAATTGTCCGTCAATCACAATAAAGTAATATAAGATACGATGTACTTCTGATCTCTCCTCTTACAACTTCGATATTACTTCTCTGACCAATATACGCAGCATTAACATCATTCCGACAATACGACTACATCAATGTTATATAACACATCAATAAATGTTGATACAATGAAAAACGAAGAAATGATAAGAAAATTAAAAAATTAAAAATTAGTAATTGAATTAAGAGTTTATAACATACACCTGATGACGGCTCTATGAAAGCCGAAACATGTCGAAAATGCTCCATATGTAAATCGAGTACTCGATACGGAACAAAGGATAATATTTTAACCATCTAATTATCTTATATTACTTTATTGTGATTGACGGACAATTTTAATATATTTTAATATATTTTAATACTGTTTCATCTTGTTGCCTTAGCCACTATATGAAATCTGCGTCGAAGGGATAAATATATGTTTCTGTTAACAAACTATAATAAAATCCGTAATTATCAGACCAAATTGTGAAAGCTTTAATGCTAAGTTCAGGCATTGGTCAGTGTTACATTTAGGCATATGTTTGATTTTAAAAATTCGTAATTGTAAAACAAGCAGTGTACAGAATGGAATTGACAGTATTAAATTTTAATAAATAATAACCCATTTACGTTTAATTTAATTTTGAATTTATTATATAATTACAGTTTAATTAATTATGTAATGTTAAAATAATATATGAAAATTGTTGTTCAAATAACACATTTAAATATAATTTAAAATTAAATCTGAGGTAATCATACAAGCACTAAGTATTCGTATACTCTGTAGTCAATGGAATATGAATTGTTAATTTGTAAGGCCTTTCGATTATTTTGTGATACAGCTGTCCTGGATATTTTATCGTTCTCTGAATTTAGCTTTAAACAAATTAGGGGCTTCGTGATTTGTATCCTTCATCAAATATTATTAGTGATAAAAAGAAGAGTGGCCCATGTGGAACATAATAATGCACCTTCCGGTTCCTTAAACATCGTTGTTTAATTTCTTGGCTATCTAAGCGAGTATAACATTTCCAAGCGGGATCCTGACCCTTGATATTTGATATTTCTTTAATGCCCAATGATAAATATGCCTCACCTACTTCAGCAGTAAGTAACTTATCATTTTGTACTTAATTATTTTAATGGTTCTTACTGTGACAAGGGATTGTTGCTTTGAACAGCACAAACCAGGTGACTTTTCTTATGATAAAATTTGATGTTTTATTTGCGGTACTTAATTCTTAAATATCATTTAGACGAGCCTTATTTTCAAACGATTTTTTAGTTAGTTAGTGTTTTAATTATTTGTTAGTTTGGTTAGTTTTAAGTAAACATATATATCTGGGTTTTACTAGTACAACTGTTCAGATTTATTCCTTAATAAGATATTTGAAGTAGAAAAAGGATTTCGAGGAGGAACTGCAATACTCGGACACTTATCTGAACTAGAACACAGACCAAAACCTGTCCACCCTAAAAAGCAAAGCATAGCCGTAATGAAACTAAACGTGGCCTGCTAATACGTTCTTGCACTTTGCGGAAACTAATTTTGTTTCCCTAAATTTGAAAGGAAGTGATCGTAGCTTATTTTAAGTTACTATCTCAGCATTTTCCTGTAGGGATTCAGGACACCACGAAAACTCCCACTCTTAACCCTGAAAATAGAGGTTGTACGTTCCTCTTAAAACTATCCAAATTACCAGAATTGACATAGTGTGTCAGAGACCTATACTCTGCAAAACGTAATTGAATTTCTCAGTCTGTAGTTGCTGGGAGACTATAACTGATTTTATAATACAAAAAAATTATATCAGCCGCTGTTCCATTGTTTGACAACGTGTGCTAAATGATGGAACATCAGTCTTCGGCAAACTATAGGTATTTAAAGAATTAGTTTCTTGATTGTAAAAAAAATCAGTTGGCTTGTTGTATATTATTTTTAATTAATTGCATCATATTTTCTTCATGTAATACGCATAATTTGCCGATTTTCTTCCTATATTAGTTTCTTTAGCACAAAGTGAGTGGTACAGGTCTGCAATTTCTTTTCCTCTCGGGGAACAGCAAAGTACTTGGGTGTTGTAGAGCGCACAAGGCTAAACTAATTAGTACCATTACTGTGACTGGCATTATTGGGAAACGGTATGTCTAGAGAATGCGGGCTATTGAGTTATATTGCTTAGTAACTCGGTAGGCAGCTTAACCTACGGATTACAGCTTCTAGCTTCATTGGCCTAAGAAGCAGCATTACTCAAGTTGTTTGCTGAGAAGTGGGGCGAAATTTGCCTCCACTTTCCTGCTACAGAACAGAGCTGTTTTATAAAATGTAGCTCCGATATCATTTATATCAGCGAAGTGTTTTCTGTTGTCTGAAATAGATTCCACACTATTCGACGTCCTTCTGTTGCAATGGATGTTATTAATTAATTTTATTTTAATACATGCTTTATTTGTATTATATAACACTTCTTCAGTAAAGTAGCATTTGCTTGTAAATGTAAAACTTGGTTTTCGGGGATGAGCCGCGTCTAATGTCGAAGGTTGTTCAACGTTTCGGCAAGCATTTTAGTTTCCACCTTCAGGACTAACATGCACTTTCATCGTCTGTCATTGTCTATGTCACCGAAGTCTCCTTCCTCCCTTATGTTCTATGCCCGGTTTTCATACGCCTTTTCATCCCCTCTCGTCCATCTTATCTTCCTTAGCATTATTATCCAGATATTTGGGGAGAGTACAACTTTATAGCTTGTCAGTGTGAGTCAGATTTCCTCATTTCTTCTGCTGCTACTTCTTTCTTGGGGTCTAAATATTCTTCTCAGGACCTTGTGTTCGAACATACTTAATCTACAGTGTTATCTTAGATTGATAACGTTTTACACCCTTGTAAAACATCAGGCGAATTATAGTTGCACGAATTTTGTTTAATCTATAGTTTTTATATAAGAGATGGAGAGATAAAGGATTTTGAACTGGATAGTATCAAGTATATCTCGAATTTATTATACTTAACTTTAATAGCTACTGAAAACTGCTAGTAATAGTATTGTTGAGTCCACTAGTGTGAATTCGGAGTTTGTAGTTAACTTGTGTTGAAATGATTTTGTGTGGCACAATGAGGTACATTTTCATTTCGATTTCTGTGTGTCAGACATAACTTTATTTGAGATCTTCATCTCTATTATAGAGCGTGGTGTAGGTTTTTTTTTCTAATTACAATTACGTTCTGCTGAACACACTTCAGCGTGTCTGAGCTGTAACTTTTGGCTCCTGTTTTTCGTAATGAATTGCCTTTTAGTGAGATTTAGCAAAGGTTATACGTTGCAGATTCCGGGAGCTATGGGAAGTTTTCGTATCGACAAAAACAATTCTCTCACACCACGCGATATGTTTCCACTTCACTTGAAGAGGTTTACAATATATTCACTGAAATATAGACTCCTTTTTGTGCAGTCAACAGACGTATTTCCTCGAGTTGGAGTGACAGACTTAGATTAGTTTGTAGCGGCTTTGTTTTGTGTAGGAACTTTTCCACTCACAGTTTTCATCAGCGGAATTATAAAATGAGTTTTCATACCTCACTGAGCGCCGTAGCCCACGGTCGTTGTGTCTGCTTTAACTGCTAGTGCTTTGTGTACTGAATCCCGAGGCCAGATATCGTAACAAAGCTTTATATTATGCGATAAACTACATCCAAATGGAAACCGTACTGGGCTTATAGGCTCTAAGGTAAAGACCTTAAATCAAACCTCTCTACTTCTTGCAGAAACATTTTCTGTGGTCTCTGTCTGAATAGGCGATCACAATAACCTCCTGGGCTTTGACTCACCTGGTGATCAGCTATAGTGTCTGACTTACCACGACATGAGGATTATTTTGACCGGACCAGTCACGTTCCTTTATGTTAATAGAGCATTATAATAAAAGGTATCCATACTCCTTCAACCATTCAACCGTGAAGAAGGAGACAGTAGGTTTCTAAAAATCGTTCTTGTTTATAGTAGGCTACTTGTATTTCTTGTACGATTTTGTGTCCAGAAGACGAATATTAAATCAAACTTACATTTGCTGAAAATAAAAATGTCGTGGTTTGTTAAAGTAATACTTATTACTATGTAGTAATTATAAAAAAATCGAAAAACTTAAGTACATACGTGGATATTGAATATCCGAACAGTTTTCGGTGAATTTAAGTCTGATATAATGGTAATATCCTGGTCACAGAACCGTGCAAAGATTTTCCTGTAATCTGTTATTAATTACAGGGAATTTTTAAGTTATATGGAATACATGAGAACGCTGTACTTTAATTCATGCTATTTCATTAACAGTTGTCACTATATCAACAAATCTCCGTAGACAAAATATACCCTGTGCAATGAGTAATTCTTAAAGTTTTAATATTTTTATTCCTACTTATCACCCACTGTAATCAATAAATTAATGCATGACCGATTGATACACCGAATGAACGGATTTTACAAAGGTTCATTTAACCTAGGAGAGTTATTTAGTTGAAAAACACTTTGAAGAAAGAAAGTTCTTTTACGTGTTCTCAACTTCTTTGATATTAATCTTGCTTTGTACTGTTAAACGAGAAACGTCTTCTGGAAGCTTTTAAGGGGATAATAAAGCTACTTTTCTTGTATAACCCATAGCTATCACTTAACAGAGTTGAAGGAAAAAGTAAGAAAATTTGCCGTGTGCAGTGTTACTGAATTTCACGTTGTTGTACGTCATACCGATAACTGAACGACTTTTTATCATCTAAAATCCAATGTATCTGTAATGTTCATTCGGCTTTTATTACGTTCGAGCAATTTAAAACACTTTATTCCGAGCCATTCTGTGTTAATTGTCTGTCCGTTGCTTATCGAACATGTAGTTAGCCATAAAAGTTTGTTTGGTTTAGCCTTAGTTAAGATAAATCTGTCATGAGCTCTAAAGACCCGTTTCCTGTATTTCTTTGTCAATCAGGACAGCTGTCAAATTGACTGATTACGCTCTGGACGACCAGTGTTCGATTATTGGTAGATGCTTAATCCTGTTACTTACAACTACTTCTAATGGGCTCTGGAACCTTATGTCCGGTGTGTACCAGGTAATCGTTCTGCGAGGAATTAATGCCACAGATCTTGCAATTGAACATCGGTCTCCATCCAGTGCCAAGTTATAATGCCACCCACACGTTTCGTAGCCTGGCATTTAGACGCCCTGACAACTTTCTTTTTGCTAATATTCTGTAGTCGATCAGCAAAACACACAATTATATGGGCCGCAGTGGTACATCCTAATGTCCACGTCTTGTGTACAAACTTGTATTATGTTTTTCCTATCCCAATTATTTTAAATATAAAAATTAAATTCCGTCACGCAAAACACCTTTCTCTTGTTACATTATTTTGTGGCTACATGTTCTGGCTCCTTTCAGGCCATACAACAACCATATCTGGAGCAAAACTATACGAAAAATTACACTTAAAATACATAAAACTGAATTACTTTCTGGAGATATCTTATTTAAAAAGTTAGATTAAGTGATTTGTTATGGTGCGTGAATTTTACCTTATAATATTTTACGTAGAACCACAACTTGATGCAAAGAAACATGATTATTGTCCCAAATATTGATTGGTGTATAAGTTTCGGGTTTTCACAGCGGCGTTGTCTCCTGGTTGTTAAACAGGTTAGACTTATAAGTAGATACCAGTGTTTTTGTGGAACGCAGTGCCTCCGTATTCAGGGCAGAACAACATTTATATTGTATGATTTGAGGTTTTAACAGCGGTGAATATGAAGATTTATATTGACGCTTAATTACTCCAAACACAAACAATCACTGATCTTGATTATTATCTTTGTTTTTACCATAAAAATAATTATTACAGATCCCAGCATTTCGATTGGTACTAAACGCCATTGAATCGACTTATTTCATAAATCTCACAAAAGTTCCACATGTCGATATATAGGATTTCCCTTAAGTCCGGAGCCATGCGAGAACTCTCTTATTTGTCAAAATACAATAGAATACAAAGAGATAAAAGTTTTTGCAAATCATCGTTTACAGTAGCAAGTACTGGAGTGCTTTATCTAGGACAAGCCGTTGTGGCACTACTGTTTCTACATTATCAATAGTAAAAAGTTAACAGCAATGTTGTCACGTTTACATTACAGTTTCCTGTTAAACCCACCTTTCCTTCAATACATCTTTCCTTTGCTCTGGAAACGTCCCATTTTCGCTGGCATGTCAGTGTGACAACATCGCTCTTAACTTTTTACTTACTATTAGTAGTGTAAAGAGTGTAGCTCCGTAAAAGCTTGTCCTAAGAAAAAAATTCCAACACTGGACATTTGAAATGCATGATTTACAATAATTTTTTCTGTTTACATTTTTCCGTATTTTGCCAAATAACAGAGTTCTCCGCTGGTTTCTTACATATGCGCCCTTCAGTTTCGTTTGTTAGTGTTGTTTACTGGAACTTAAATCTGAATATTTATTGCATGCAGTTAGAATTTGTCTTAAATAATGTGTTTGCTTTTGTACTCCTGTTACAGCCTCCGGAAAGACGACTTCATTTTATATTTGGAATCTGTGAAAATTTTCCTTCCCTTCACGTTTTTGTGTGTGACGAGTGTACACTATATAGTATGGCTGAAAATGGTGTTGAATCTCGAAGTGGAAACCGATGTTGTTTATATCGATCTGGCTTACGACCTCTCAGAACCAGGTTTCCTCTTTCTTTTCTGTCATTTCCTTTTTTCCGTGCTTTCTGTATTTTCTTCCAGTCCCGTTTACACGATAATAGTAAGTAATAAATAATATGTAATGTTTTATACACAACGACTGTTACCTCATTTTCGTAGATCATTAATGTTATATTCTACAGTGATGTTCGTTGAAACTTCTATTCGTGAGATCTTAGATTTTCACGGCGGCAATTATGAAGGTTATTTGTGTTCTGGGATGTTGCGTCGTGTATTCTGGAGAAAATTCACCGACATTTCAAAGGTGTTTAGTGCCTGGAACATCAGGGCGGTAAGTGCCGCGCGCGTGCAGTGAAAGTAAAGTAGTCTCTAATTATCCCATTATGATTGCCTCGTCTAAAGACAATTCCAAGTGGAAGTGTAATTAATTTTGTTTTAATAACGTTAATGCCGAATAGAGCACCAGTATTCTGCCATTAATGCAGCCGATCACAGAGAACGCGCAGCTCAGACACTCCAGAAGTAGCATCGCCTGATCGAATTGATTGTGAATCCTAAGCTTTCTGTCTTGTGTTATCCTGCGTAGTTAGGTCCTTTGCGATGGATCAGAACCTCGTGCAATGTGTTCTACCACACGTCCTTGCTTATTCGCTGTTTCAGCCAATTTAGAATCGCTGTAGTGGTGCGTCATGTAGTCTGGTACTGACTTTTCGGAGGCCTCTGCTGCCAGCAAGGGACTCTGAAACTTCGGTGAACTTCTACCAGACTACACGGAGAAACAAGCCAGGAGACAGCCATGTTCGAGAACACACTCGTGTCTGATTCCTTGGCGGAATTCAGTCTGCTACAAACTTAAACATATTAAAAAAAATGTTACGTTTAGGTTCGTGTCTGATCTCCAGATGAGTTTTAGCTACAAGTAAATAGAATGATGAAATGCTCACAGTGTTTTTCAAATTAAATATACAAGATAGGTAGCTCACTGCTCATGAAAATTAATAGATATGCGTTTACCACTAGCGAAGCATAAAACAGCTATTGAGTCATTCTATAACCGTTTGCAGGGGGCTAGTGATGGACTGCGTGCTATTTGAAAGGTGAAGACATCGGTGTGGGTCGCAGGATAAAGTGTTGAGAACACGTCAGTTTCTGATGCCTGACGTTTTTGGTTGCTGTTACATCGCAGATTTCAGCACTAGACCGACAAGCTCAATATCCACTGACCCCTTCATATATTTCTGATAAATCTTAACGTGCATCAAGTTTCAAGTTTTCGATCGTGATTTAATTCATTGAGATATTTTATTTTGTCATTTTTATTCTGTTTTATCATTCGACAAGGAGCATCTGTTTTTACTTTTTGAAATGAGCCGGGTTGGCTCAGTCGGTATAGTGAATGACTGAACGACCGGCGTTAGATTCCTGTATTTTTCTTCCAGCCTCTGCGTCCAGACCGGGTCTATTGCCCACCCAAGGGGGCTCTGTCTTGGAGGTAAAGCACGTCCTGACAATAACGCTGAACACACCCCCATCTAGTATTGGGGTCAAGAACGAGTTGAAGCTGTGCCGTCTCCTACCCAACCTTGGCGCATTTGGGGTGTTTACCGCGGGGACATTTACATTTTAATTTGTAATGTTCAGGATACATCAGAATACAAGTTTGATTGTGAAGCATACCATGCACATGAGCGAGATCATTTATTTTATTTTATTACTTCGGTTTTCTTTTTGTTATTTTGCCTGTTAATATTGTGAATATTATTAATTTGCATTGGCTTTGTTTCGTATTCATTTCATGGAACATAATCATTCTTGAGATAGGCAGTCGCCTGCTTGGGTAAGAAATTATTCGCCATTTTTGGAATTCGAAGGTTTATTACCATGCTTATAAGAACCCATCACTGGATCCTGTCCTGAGCCAGTTGAATCCAGTTCGTATGCGCACACCCTATTTTTATTTTCGTTGTTTAAAAGTTCGTAAAAATCTGAGACTCTGTTTGACATTTCATAATATTTTGAGTTTTTGAAGTGAGAGAATGTTAGTCGGTCGCCCAAACCCTAACTCCAAGTATCGTCTCTTATTTGTCCTGTGCTTATACTTATTAAGTATGTCTGTGGCTATCTTTAGTATTTGGTTTTTTTATCTTCCACTTGATACCTGAGTTCTTGCAATGTATTGGTACCCGTGTCATTAAAATGCTCGAAATGTAGAAACTGGAAGAAAAATCCTTTGCCTGTGCCGGGGATCGAGTCACGATAGTCCAGTTTGGTAGCCACAAACTGCACTGAGGCATTTCGGTTAATGCCTACAATCTTTTTTTCTGTATAAATATCATAGTTTCATTTTTAAACAAGAAATCTCATTGTGTTGATGTATACTTTATGAAGGCGATGAAAGATAAGCTTCTTCTAGGATGAGGCCTGCTTGTGGTGAATAACTGTCCGATGTGAAATGTGGATAGATTTGAAAGTTTAAAAAATTCTACAAAAATATGTAAATGAAGCTTTTGTGCATGTAAACCACGGAAAGGCAATATATTTAAATGAACAAAAAAATACTTTGATGTACTGGATTATGTTGTTCAAAACTCGTATTAATAAAGAACAAATGCAACATGAAGTGTCGAAAAAATTATGGTATTAAGAGTAAGCTTCAGAGCGATGTATCAACCGACAGCAGACCACTAATGGACTCATTTGTTTAGTAATATAGGATCTACCCAAAATTCTTTCTCCTAGACTATGTTGTTCCGCATTAATTTAATGAAGTACTGAATGCTGAGGTAATTTAATATAAAAGCAACATGATGTTGTAACAATCATTGATTAATTTTTCAATGAACTTTAGAAACTGGATCAGTTCTTACAATAGGAGACGTTCACAAAATTGTACTCGAAAAACCACATCGGATGAGCCTATATGAAAGACCTAGGCGTAGATGTAAGGATAATATTAAAATTGATGTCAAATTAATGTGAAGTTAAAGTGTGAACCGAATTCATCTGGCTTATGGTAGGGAACACGATCTTTTGGAGGTGGTAATGAACCTTCTGGTTCCAGAAAATGTGTCGAACATCTTAGCTGAGCTTTATAAAAGTTTTCCTGAAATCATCATCAAGCTCAAAATTCTCATGTTTCAAATCTGTTGGAGTGCTTTCTTAACAATCTTGCACATAGGCCTATTGTAGATATGCTGGACAAGTAGAACAGTGACTTTTTGTCAGTTATGCACTAGTTATCTGTATGTTGCTTCTTGCTTTTCTTACTGACACGTGTTTTTTTATTAAAACATTTATTTATATCGTCCTTAATTATTTATAATGTGTCATTTTAATTTGCTATATCAAAGCTATTATTCACATTATTATACGAAGTCTTCCGTATCTATTTATCATCCTTTATCACTTTCTCTCCCTTTGATCCTCGTTTACTCACCCTTTTATTCCACAGTAAGTTGCCTCGAATTTCTCACAGTCGAGACGTTAGCTTCCTGCTGTTTTGATTGTAACATAAACACAGTACTGTAGGTTGTAATTTTTGGTGCGGTGTGAGTTATAATTTTCGCTTTCTCGTTAAAACACCGTGAAATAGGTTCTAATACAAAGAAACTAACGTGCTCGGTTTGGCTTTTTTAACAAAAGGCAGAAAAGACAATCAAGGATAGATAAAAAAGACGTACAAGAATAAAAGGCTACGGTCATGAAGACGGACAAAGGGAAAGGCAAACGACATATAAATGCACGGATAGACGAGGAAGAGGACAAGGGACAGAGCTTTGTGCCTCGAACAAGTTCATTCTCTCTGGCGTTACAGGACGCCAGGAGTGCCCCCCCCCCAAAAAAAAGAAGTCGGAGTGCGAACTCATTAGAGCTTCTTTTTCACAAAACCTGTACTCGCTCTGCTCTTATGTCTGTTGTACCTTGACATGAATAACCATCACTTGAAGACGTCCATGCGTGTTGCAGACCAATCACGTTTGTTTCGAAAGTGTGTGTTACTGTAATAAGGTACTTTGATGTTTCCATCTCGCTTGTGGTAAAAGACTCGTACATTCCTTCTCGTTTATAAAAAAAACATTAAAATGGCTGTCTTCTGGGGTGTAGTATCGTATAAGTATACCGACGTTTCAGAGGTGCTTTCTGCCTCCATTATGAGGGCGATAAGCACTCATTCTACTGATAATGGAGGCAGTAAGCAACTCTGAAACGTCGGTATGCTTCTAACAGAATTGACTATGCAACAGCCCTAAGGCAGCCATCTTAATTTTCGTCGCCGTCTAACCTGAACTTCACATATAAAAATTGTATCTCGTTGTTTTATGTGTTATATTTGAACTTTTCAAGGGAGAGCGAATACAAAAACAGAGTGTTAAGGAGGGAATAACAGTGAGGGGAAAGGAGCGATAGAAGGATGATAATAAGATCTTCTTCATTAGCATTACTTGAAAGTGGTCTAATTGTAGATTTTGAGAGGATGAAGACATATAGCACGTATGGAGGTAATGAAATTGCAAGGAAAATATTAGAGAACTTGAATGGAATGATCACATGTGAGACGCAAGTATTTGGGATGATGAAAATTGGACCTCCACAGAAACGTGGATCTTGGATCTATAGAAATATTGTGGGAGAGAGTGTCGTTCATTCTCTTTGGCTGAGTGTACGCTGTAGTTTCTGTGCTGGCTGTCGTGAGCATGGCAGTAGTGACATTTCAGAATTGATTATCTGAGCAACTCATAGCTTCACAAGTGTGAGTATGTTGCATGAAGTTAGTGAAAAATGGACTACTAATTTTCCATCCTGTTTCATAGTCATTATTTCTCGTGTACGTTTTCCTGTTCACAGCTTTGTACGTTCTTATACTCCGTTATTTCGGGTACGACATGGCAAATTTGTGGCCACAGAACGGAAGTTAGGGCGCTGAACGGACTCATGCGCGATTGGCGAATCAGATCATCAAACGACATACAGACAAAGAGTAAATATTTGCTTTGTGTGATTGCTGTTATTTACCTCCCTTCAAATCCAATACAATTTCGTTTGTACCTAAAGGAATTTTTTGCTCTCACTCGTTTTGGATTCAGTGTTACAGACACACGAAAGATAAAATAAAATTACTTTGGCTCTGTCGGTTTGTTAAATTCTGCCAACATAACAACGTATGTATATTTCGATTAAACTTAACTTTGTGTGTTGTAACCTAGTTCGAATGCCATGACAATGCACAATACTTTATTCACAGTGTCTCAACTATTATCCGAGGTAAGATTGGTTTCAAATGTGAAGACAACATTGCATAAATAATTATAATAATATTAAAATGTTATACGTTATTAGAGCCGGGGGTGGCTCAATCTCTGTCGCGTCCGATTACGGACTCGAGGACCAGGCTTCTATCCCCGGCAGGGTCAGAGGATTCGTCTAGCTTCTGCGTCCAGACCTGTTCCGTGGTCCACTCAGCGTCTTGTTAAGTGGTTATCGGGGTTTTTTACCTCGGGAGTAAATCACGGTCGGAACTTGTGACCACCCACCCTCACCTAATGCCGAGGTCAAGAACGAATAGCAGCTATATGTCATCCCCCCTTCCCCAAGCGCCACCTTAGCGTGTAGCGGGATATTTTCTCCATTTGTTTATGTTATGAATTTAGATTTAGAACGGATACACTTTAAGATCCATTAAAATTGCCCACCTGTCTCTCACTTGTCTTTAAAGTGGTGAAATTCTGAACATATTTCTTATCTCACCATTCTAGTCAAAATACCAGATCATTATTATCTCGTATATTTTACTGTACTAATAATATAAATAATTAAATACATTTTTATGTAATTAATCCTGAATTCTCCTCCATATCTTTGTTTGATCCTAATATTTTCCTGAGAATTTTGTCAAGGATTTGTAATTTATTTCTTTGAAAATAAAACAAAATTTCAGATCCATGCAAAATAAATGGTTCAGTTACCGTTTTACACAACATGATTGTAAGCATTGTGGAAAGTGGACGGTGTGATACGTAAGATCTGCGTTCCCAGAAAAATTAGTCACCCTAGAAGACAGTTTTATAACCAGTGAATGAATAATTTAATGTTGTTCCGGTACAGTATTGTCACATTATTTAATTTAGAATTTCACTTCGAATAAATTAGTCTTTATTTATAACCACACATTGTTTTTCTGTAAATGTGGAATAACAAAATGAATAAAATTATGGATTGTTTTCTCATGAAGTTCGATCCCATTAAATTTTCATATAAATTGTTGATTTATGACCTTTAACGTCTCAGTATCCCTGCTTTGAAATATATGTTTATTCCATTTGCATTAGTAACATTAGTAAATGTAGATACCTTCCGAGATGATGCGCTAGGTAGTCTTTTGTTTGTGTACAACATTTCGGATTGGACTAACATAGAGGCCACTGAAGATGAAGGCAGTATGCTTCTCCGAAATGTTGGTATACAACCAAATGGCTACACAGCGCAAAACCCGAAATCTTCACCTTCACTCATACCGCCCGTAAACTCAGCAACCGATGAGAAAGTTAAAACAAATCGAACCATGTGTGACTTCCAATCAAAATGTTTCTTATAACATGATTCATACTTATAATTTCCACGCTGCGATAATTGTAACTGTAAGTTTATTAACGATATATTTTGATAGGCTTACTTTAAAAAAAGCTAATGACCCAGGACATAATATCTCTACGAGCGCTGATTTGACCCACAACTGTAATATTTATATATTGGGATTCCTTATCGATATAAACAAGAATAAATTGAACGAAAGCAAATAAATAACATACAGAATATAGCCTCATGTACAGGGATGTATTCCAGAATGATACAACACATGCTGTTTGTAAAGTAATCCAACCTGTATGAATTTTAATTCTACCTAAAATGGCATACAATTAAATAAACACCAAACGTGTAACCTATTTAATTATACTGAATGATCGGCTAACACAACTTTGTATCATACGATTTAAAGCTCATAATATTCTAGTTTATTGTCACGATACGATTTCAAGTTCTCACGGCTACCAGTATGAAGATGGCTGTTTTTTTTGAGGGGGGGTTTGTATAATTTAGTCTGTTAGACACTGACCGATGTTTCACAGGAGTTTAATACCTCCATCGTCAGTGCGATGGAACGTATTTGCCAGAGAACACAATGGAATATCTCAGGAGACAACCATCTTTGTCTGTAATCACATTTATCTCAAAGAAGCGTGTTGAGGGGAGATGCATTGGTCATGATGCCACGTCAGAGTTACATTTGGCCGTCTGCATATTAATTCATTTCCTTTAAGTTCAGGACGAAGGATGTAATTTCAAAGACTTTCTTCTCAGTCGTACGAGGATGGGGGTGAAGATAGTTTAATTATTTAATTTGCACATGAAACCCGAAAGTTGGAGGGAAGTCACGTGCAAGAAGCGAGTACAATAGGATTTGGAACGAATGGTTTAAATTTCTGAATTTAAGGGTAATTAGAGCTCTTATATCAACCTTGCAGTAAAAGAAAAAAATCAATTTTAAGGTTGGGGATGTGGTAGTTGAAAAACTTTTCTTTTTATTTGTTTCATCCGTTTCACCAGAACGTTGAATTAGCCAGATTATTCTCACTTGTTCGTAAATCTGATGAAGTCGGTTACTGTGGCAACCAGAACGACTCTTTGGTTACAAACTCGTTTCGCTTCTGTTCTCTTCGCCCATAAAGTGGGGTAAAAATGTGCAAGCATGTCGCGATAGACGCCAGTTGAATTAGCACACATGCTGGGCTCTCATAGCTGCGCGTTACATACATTTATTTACATATCCTAGTGTTATGCATTTATGCGCTTTGTCGCGCTGTTTTATGTGGAGTGTATAAAATGAGGAAATAGTCCTCTTAATTTTCTTATTATCTCATAAAATCACAAAGCTTGTGCTCGTATTATACCAGTAGAGATCTTTGTAAAGATTAGACAGAGATTTTGCTCATTTGGGGCTTTCCAGTTCAGAACAAACTATGAAATTATAAACCTTTTTCGATATTTGTTAAGAGGGCATGAACGGTGATTAGTTTATCTTACACAACACAACACTGCACAGTACAACGCAATGCAGATAAAAGCGGATACGTATCCATGCCTGAATATACAAACATAGTTTCTAAACGCTGTTATATGCAACAAGAAAGATGGCCGACCTACGTTGACATATTGATTGTAAAGAATGGAAAACAACAAACACATACATATGTATTTATTCGTTGTGTACGTACGCATAAAATCTGCAGTCCATATTTCTGCCAGGGAAACGTGTTAATATTCACGTTTGACAGGAGTTAGTATTCAACATATTGTAGGATGACAGTTCAATCTTTGTTGTTGTTTTTTTGTTGTAAAAAAATGAATAAATGTTTTCAAATCATAATGCCTAAAAGTCTGTTTCAGTTCGTCTGTTGAAGAGAAAGAATATTTTAGCCTCAGAAATACAACATAAAGAGGATAATGGAGCAGGTTGCATAATGATGAGTTTCAAAACTTGTACTATTTATCACATGTTATTGGGATGATTAAATCGAAGAGGATGAGATGGTTGTGGGATGTAGCGCTCAAAGAGGATAAGCGTATAAAACATTATCGTCAGAAAAAATAAAGGGAAGATGCAACTTTGTAGATCTAGGCACAGATGGAAGGATGGTCTTAAAATTGATCTAGGAATTGTATATTGCCAGAATTTCACTGGCTCGCTATAAGATCCAGTGACATTTTGTGTACCCTGCGATGAACGTTCGGGTTTCGCAAATACTAGGAGCTAATCGACATCCTCTTTTTAAAACGGATCTGTTCCGTTGAGCTATTTACTGTTAATGATACGTTCTAGAAGCTTACTCCCTGTGGTACCTTAATTGACTGATTTAAAAACAGAGGGATTTACAGAGATATTAAAACAAGCGCCACTAGCTTACTGTATTTTGCCAAATAATAAAGTTCTTCTACGGGCCTGGTCTTAATGGGAGACACTGAAAAATTAGCGAACTGTAATTTGACGCAGTAAGTAACTGGCGTTGCAAATATACGAAAAAACATGTCTATAAATTTATGCATACATCACGTATTTGTGGTGAAGTTAAGAAGCGAAATATTTTGTCATGAAAGTAATTATAATTGAAAATTAATATAACATAAAACTTTAACAGTAAAAAATTACTGGTTTGCATTTAATGTAATGCGACAGTGGGTATAATCAATAGTAGTCCAGCCGTAGGATCGTTGGAGCCGGCTCTCAGATTTCCTCTTGGTTTCCTGCAGCTTTCATTGAAGAGAATCTTTTTTTTCTTTCACTGGCGAGATGAACACGCGCTGACTAGCATCAGTATAGTTTAAGCACAGAGCTATTATATAAAATAATGACGGTTGACCCTAAAGCCACGACAAATAGGACGTGTCTCGTGGCTGGTGGATTTAGACTGTCTTGATAATATCCAAAACAAAACACTGATACCACTAAGTACTTCGAAGATGTCTGTCTTCCGGGTTGTTGCACCGTGTAGTCTAATATAAGTTTACCAATATTTTAAAGGTGTTTGCTGCCTCCATCATCGTCACTCGTCTTCCTGATGAAGGAGGCTGAAAGAACGTAATGAAACGTTAGTAAACTTCTACCAGACTACACGGCGCGACAACCCAGCCAGCCAGCCAGCCATCTTCATACTCATCACCATTAGAACCTCCCTTCTTATACACCGTTATTTGGTTGAGAGTTATGAGATTCTTTTTACTTGCGATGAGTGATTTATCTTTATGAAATCACTTTTGTACACTGTTAAAATATGAATAGAGAACAGGTAACTATAAAACAGTTCGACGTTTTGGCGGAAAACTGCGTGAACTTAAGTACGTGCCATTTTCGTAGACCCGCCACTGAGTGACAGCTCGTTTACGCGCATTGCATTATGGTAGCTACCAGAACAACAGCTCTGCGCTTTTAATGGGAGTCACTAATTTGTATACCATATAAGCACTTTCGTTTCATGAGTTTCCTTTTGAAGAGTGTAAATTAAGGGACATAATTATGGAAATATGATACTACGTGAAACTTAAAATATATATTATTATGCATTGTGTGTGTGTGTGTGTTATGAATATACCAATTTTCAAGTTTTTGTCATCATTTATCATCGTGGACAATTAAAAACAAAATATGAGTACCTAGTTTGTTCTTCAATAATTTTTCATGCTGACAAATTTTGTCCTTTGTTAATGCAAGGATATTTAATAATTATGAATTCACATAAGTAATAGCCTAATTGATTCGAATTCGTGTTAAATGAAACAAAAGATATGGTGTTATTTTCTTATGTTTTTAAAAATGTATCTTATATTTCTAGAAAAACCTTTTTCGTCAAATTTCCTATAACGCTTCAACATGATAAGGTAATATATAGAAAATGTGCAAGTTAAAGAATTTTAGCAAACTGTTCATTGAAATTTAACGGTAGTACAATAGAAATGAATTAATATTTTTGTCTAGGTCTTATTAGATTTATGCAGTATTTTAGACCATATTTTAGCAATCCGTGGATAACACTGACAACACGTTACTTGCTGTCGTCTTTATGAAAATCATGGTAATAAATCTTCAGCTCTATGAAGTATTATGTTAGCTGTGTATTCTACCATGTGTATTTTGTTGTAACTGCGGTTAGGAATACATATTATAATTCTGGTACAGTTTTATACAGTTTGTACACTAGAAGTCAATATTTCTTGCGAGCATATTTTAAGCACTTTTTGCCAAATATTATGTAAGAAATTTATTAAAAATATTATTTTCTTAAAATTTCTCCTCCGACTTAGAACATAATTTCTATCGATCTCATGTTACAATTTAGAAATACTTCTGAAATTATGAATAAGTTTAGACATTTTGAAGAACACATTCGGCGGTTGATCTGTTTATACAGGATAGTGCATGTGAGAAAGAGAAAGAGACACGTCCGTGTCTTGGGTGCAACCCAAGTACCCAAACGGCAAAGCCCACACCCGAGACCGCCTGATTACTGAATTCAATCTAAGATATTTCATATAATTTTACGCAAAACGAGATCTGTAGACGCTGACAGTTTGAAGGAAGATGCGCTATAGCTTTTGAAACACATTATTATAGCCTTCGAAACGTAATGAAACTCTCCTACATGTATAATGGGACGAATGGAAACTAAATTAATTTAAAAATTCAATATGTGCGTTGAATAGCCTCCTAAGTGTCGTTTGTTGGTATACTTTGCCTCGCAAGAAGCCCTTCGCTATTTCTTGCCTTAGAAGTAAAAGGCCTGAAAAGACTAAGGGTGGCTGCCCTAAAGTTGTTCTCTTTAAGCTAATGCAAGTAGAACCATGGAAAGCAAAAGACAGTGAAGAGAGAGAGGGATGGAGTTTTAAAAGCTAGCTGCAAGCTCACAAAAGCTTCAGCCATGGAAAGTGGTCACGTTCCAACATACAACACTCCTTCTCTTTCTGTTCTTTACACCCTTCGACTACCCCCAGCTTTTTAACTCGTCGACTTCAGCAGACCTCCACGCGTTCCTATCAAGCAGTGCACTAACGGCGGTCAAGAAATAGGCAGCTCCAGAAGTTATATGATTCTTCTAATGAAGTTTTTGTGAAATGTAAACCAGAGTTAAGAGTGTATGTTGTTTTGCTTGTCGCATGCCATAAAACACCCAGTTCGGTTTTATTTTGAGTTATAATTGATGCTGAAGAGATATGAATCGCTGAGTGTTTTATCAAATTCTGAAAGGGTTGCCAGAAATTCCTTTCAAAAGCAGCTAATTTAGTTTAAAGGCTTGCATTGCATGTTAAACAAGGAACAAATACCACAGTATTCGAAGAATCTCACTTTATCGACTATATTTTATCTAACTTATCATGTTCTGTGCTTTCGTCAGATGCTAGAGCAAAGTGAGATTGTAATAGGACAGTACAAGAGCTATTTATAGAGTTCACAGTAGTTGTCCTGTGACTCAGTTTCCAGAGGACCCCCCCCCCCCCCTCTTCATTAAAGTGATGTGTTGTCTTCAAATAGTTCACAACTGCTTCGTGTTTCATCGTTCACAATCATACTAAAGTTGGAAGCTTTTTAACTTTTACAACTGAGAACGTCCAGTTAAATAAAGTTCTTGTCGCTACCCTTTCTTAACATCCTGATGTAGCGCTTAACCTTCTTCATTTTTAGAACCCTGTTTAAAACGCAGAATAACTGGAGAGCGAAACAATTTTACAGACTCAGGAGCTTGATTTCGGTCTCACAACTGACAAAGGACACGCTGTTCGTTATTAATGCTCCGAAAGAACTGCAGATGTGACGGAAATCATTAAAAGACTTGAGTGGTTTTGAAGAAGTCTATGACACGATGGTGAATCTGTGGAAAACCCGTGAAGAATAAAATATATGAACTCAATTTCCTTCTTGTAAATAACTGAGATGAAATAGATGACATTCTGTTCACACAGATAACTGATGTTTCATACGTGTTTTAAAACTACGAATTAATTCCCTTCTTGTAACAATAATTTCTCTTTTTAAATTTATTTTTAGAAATAGGAATAAGTTAGTATTAGTTACTACTTTCACTTGAATATCTATAAACTACAATAACATTAAAATAAGATGCAACTGCACCGTAAGAAATGCACGTGGTAATAACAGGTTTGCACAAATAACAAATATTCTAGAAGAAAGGTCTTCATATCACTAAAAAAAATTAAATTTGCTAAAGAGAATTTAGCTATACAGGAAATGTATCACACATAGCTTCGTCCTTAATAGGCAAACTGTGAATGAATAATGCAACGCATGGACAAAGGAAGTAAAATTATTACTAGAAAGTATGAGGTTTTGTAATTTGTTATGGACACTACGGTAGTCAAATTGAAGCACAGGACGCGTGTTATAAAGTCAGAAATTGGGTAAACTATGCGAAAAATACTGAAATAATGCGTAAGTAAACTGTAATTTTCTGGGGTTACCCAGCGATACAGGGAGAACATTGTAATAGGTCTATACCGGCCAAGTACCGATCCTTGATCCAAATATTTAACTGTCATATATTTTATGAACGGTTACTAAATACTTGTGTATAGGTTTAATATTTTACGCGCGTCTTTTGCAAACTTAACAGGGATACACAATGTTGCCATAACAGGTTACTTCAACCTCTTAACTTACTGGTAGATAGTGATATGGAAACACTAAAAGATTGTGGTTAAATTTAGTTTCTAAACACGAAAACATAAGTCAATCGTATTTTATGTTTATGACCGTGTCTGTTCATACCAATGGCTGTTATAAAAGCCAAATAGATCATTTTAAGAATTAGGTCAATTTACTAGCAACCGACAGAAATGGAATACAATGAAACACAAACGAACTTGATCCTGCTCTAAGACAATGTCGGCAAAATTAACGACTAAAACGCGAGGAAAATGTTATAAATTCTGATGTGCCAGTACTGGAATACAACATATAGCTATAATACAGCCTGTGGTGAGGGAGTAGTCGTGCGTACAGCTACGTGGTTGGAAGAATTCCCTGTTGGCAGGAGACGACATAAAATACATACCGAGTACGTAGGGCGATAACATTAAACAGAACTTAAAGAAATAGTGTCTGAACTTGTGTCGGTTGAATGCTTGTGTGTTTTCAATTTCATTTCTTGTCTGTGGCGTTTATGAATGACTCTTCAGAAAGCTAGTGCACCAATATGTCTCTACATTAGGGGACGGACGTGGATTGAGGGTTTTGAAAACAGACTGCTGAGTGGATTAGTTGGACAAAGGAAGTAAGGGAAACATAATATTAAAAAATAAGGAGCTTGTGTAGGTACTTTTTCCGGATATTATTACTGAGGTCATATCAAGGAATATGAGAAATGTAGTCAGAAATTCAGTAGGAAAACCTTAAAGATAGAGATCACTTGGAAGACCGAAGCATAGATGGAGAGACAATATTATGATGAAACTTATAGGAAAAAGGTTGACGGGTGTTGATTGAGTGGCGATCTCTTGTGAACACGATGATAAAATTTGGGGTTCCAGAAAAGGCGATATACTTTTTGAAATCTTAATCAGATATTGACTTTCCACAATGTACTCTATTTTAGGCATTTACACAATTTGGTATACATAAGTGTAATATTTTGATTTCTGTTGCCCAGTAGCATCAACTCTCTCAGGCAACTTAAACATATTGCGTCTTCCGGTCTGTTCTTATGTACAGAATGCCCCAAAAATGCATACACACATTCAGTGAATGAAATGAAGACATGCCAATAAACTAAACCATTGCATACGTGAGCATCGGCACTTAATGAATTAGCTAATCTAATATTTCTTTATTTCCTTCTTTCTCTCATCCTCTTTTACCCGTAGGTGTCGAGGTTTTTATTTATTCGATTGATCTGTTTGGACAATGGTAGGACTCCTTGGATGAGTGATCAGCCCGACGCAAGGCCTCTACCTATACAAACACAGAAAGACGCGGACAAACATCCTTGCCTTGAGTGGGACTCGAACCCATGGTCCCAGCAGTCAGGCGCACGAGGTCCATGCCTCAGACCGCGTGGCCACTGCGGCCGGCCTAATCTAGTATAGGTGTCCAAAATCATCACCGCCCATCTCTTCGTTAAAGACAACACACGGACATCAATAACGAGATTAATATTCCACATTATAATATTTATGCATTTTTGGGACATTCTGTATTCCTGCCCGTATATTCAGTAGATACGAATTTTGGTACCTTTGTGACTTTATGGACGCACTGTAGTAACTGAAGTCCGTCATTTCTATAACTGTCATACTTTGAGACTTAAATTTTCATACCATACCGAATGAGAGTTATTCAGTTGAATTGTAATGTACGTGGTTGTGATCCGTGCGTGTTCACCCTTGAAATTTCACAATCATTAATCGAAAACGCATCGGACTAATGAGGGTAACGGATAATAAAAACACGTGATCTGGGTCACTGGTTCCACTTAATGGATGATGCATGAGATGGTTTGTATATACATGTCATCAAAGGCAAGTTTCTGATCCGATTATGACAGAGCTTACTACATAAATAATTGTATTCATTTATGCAAATTATTTAAGTTGTCGGATAACAAGACGCCTTGAATTCCTCTTGACTATGAACTTAAAATGTTAAATGACGTCTTACAGTTGTGTTTCTCCAGTTACTTCCAATCCCCTTCAACACATTGTACCAGTAAATCTGTCCGTTAGTCCCTGCTTCTATTATCTGTTCTAAGAACTTCATACTTGATACAACGGAAATTAATACCACAACGTTTTACCTCATTCACTAACAATAAATCGCACAAAATTTTACGTTCTTCACACACTCAGTTACATCCTAGGCTACATATTTGCCAAGAATACTGCCCTTTATAACTTTCTTCTTACAGACTATCTGTTTATGGGTGAAATCTCTTGGAAGACTTTTAGTTGCAAGACCGAGAAGGAGATGGAAGAATATGAGGCTCGTATCTAATCGTGGGTCTTTCTTATTAGAGGTATCAAGGTTTTGCGTTTTGCTGCCTTTGTACTGTTTACCTCTTTCAGTGGCCACACAAAGTGTGGCTCTTTTGTGTAAATGTCAACTATATGCAAGGAGTGGTATACGTAAATTACTGTAAGTCTGAACATGGTCTTCATCTTTGCGCACGCAGCTGTAGCGTCCGACTTAAGTGCACAACACATTTTCAACTTCTGCGCACCCAAAGCCATGTGTTTTCTTAAAGCGTAAGACCTTTACTGCATTTCGAAGGCGGCTGTACTAGATCGTAGATTTGTCCTTTGCCTTGCTTCTTCCTCTACACGAAACTAAAATTCACTCCAGCAAACAAACTTAACAAACAAGCGAGGAAACACAAAATGCAGCAGTTGAGCGATAATGTGTGTATGAGCTGCTAGTGGCGTTTTGTGTACACTGGGATTTGTAAGTGCTGTATCCACTTCGCAACAAGTTTATACTGTAGGAAAACATGGAAGCCTGTGTTACAGTGCTAAGCCTGGCTCAAGACCCACGTAGGAAACTGGTCATCTAGTTTTAAAACGCTAGCTACAAGACGGTGTGCAAACTGCTGCACTCATGGTAGCACGTGTTTGCCTTTGTGTGTCCCTACTCCTCGAACCATTACTGCCGGATTAAACTACAACGGATTCTGAACCTTCAAACCCGGATTATGTATAGATCTAGTGCTAACATTTTTTTCCGCAAACAACCCAAGCTACAACCAACATACTTATTTATATTAATGCCTGAACAAGTAGAAAATTATATAATGAGAAGTTGTATACATTTTACGTTTCGACGGGAAACATAGTTGTTATTTTTATTATTGATAGTAAGCCAACTGGTGTAAGTGAAATGCAATATTGGCTTATTAGAAAATTGTTCATATTTGAAGTAGTGGAGCGTTCCAACACGGCATGTCGGATAATGTGGACTGTGCGTAAATTATGCCACTTTTGTTTAAGTTTGTACTTGCACGCATAAGATTGTCCTTAAATGATACAGGCCTATTTGTGCTTTTATAATTTTACACTTAAAGTGTTCAGTCCCGTAATTAACCTCAGACTTAAGGTTTTTCAATTTTTACGAGTCTGATACTTTATCTGTGCCTTCACTTTTTCCTTCTGTATTCTCAACATTTCTTTCACTTTAATTCTACATTCTATTGTAGTATTTATGCTAATGAATTGCTTTTGAGCTTATTTTTACCTTTTAATCCCATTCACCATTACTGTGCAATGTTGTTTTCCGATGATTTATCAGTGGTTCCATTACGCGCTGTTCTATAGCCAGTTTTCTACCTGTGGATCATCTTGCGTTCTGTAAGGCGGTGAATGGATATAATGTGAAAATATTTTCTGTATTCTGTCTTCCTTTTTTCAGTCCGTAAGTTCTTATTCTATTAAGTCTGTTTTCCAAACTTTGTTGCTGATTGTATCAGGGTTTCTAACATCTCTCGCTCTAGTTCCATGGCCCCTATTATAGTTTTGATTTGTCTTTCCTATTTTGGTATTATGCCGGTTTCCGATACATACATTCTTGTTCCAGTAAATGTATCTTGAAATATTTGTTGTCTTTTCTGGATTATTAATCTTGTTACGGATGTGTGTTATTTGGGAAAGGAATTTTGTAGGTCTTATTTTCCGGATTGAGGCAAATATTTCACGATGAGTTGTTATTAATATTGTATAAGTGTCTGAAGAATTCCAGTGTGTTCTGCGAAGCGTGAATTTATACAACTTATGTTCTGAGGTAATATGAAGGCGAAGTTGGTTGTGCATAGTTCAGTATCCTATGTAGGAGGAAATTAAATTGTCTTAAAGTGTTTCGTAATACGTTTAAAACGAAAAAAATCTTTAGTTATTATTTGTACTATTATGCACATAACTATATGTGACTTTAAATTCAAAACAATCTTGTGTTTTCACATATAAGAAGAGAACTTCAAAGGAAGATAAAGTTTGTAGGCACTGCTGAAGGAAACATTGCATAAAGAGAAATATCGTGAGACAAACACAATGACACTCGTACTTATTCGTAATTACATGGCAACAGCATTCAAGATTCACCAGTAGCGGTTAAAATGGGTGGTTTTCATAATTTAGCAACTAACGGCAAACTTTGAGGAACACCTTTCAGCTGTTTGCATTTGTCTTTGTTTTGAGAACCGTGTCATCATTTGTGCTGATGTATTTGTCGTTTACAGTAAAACATTTCGGTATGGAAAAATATAATAGCCTACAAGTAAACAAACATTATTGCATTATGACCTATTCACATAGATCTGCTCATTGTCTGTGAATATGACATGCACAAATAATATAACATTTATCCGAGCCTAGATTATAATAGCTTATATTATATTTATAAAAATGTTGCCCGTTATGTCATAATTCAGAAGAGAATATTATAGTTTCTATACGCCATTTATTCAGTTTAAAATAATATTTGTATTCATAGTCATTTAAATTTGATACGTTTTATTACAATGCTTTTTGATATAAACTATACCAAAGTTCAGAGTACTGAAATAATGCTAATTAAACAGTCGGTCGTAACACTTAATTCTCCCCAATTTTAAAACCTATTAGCATATTTTAACAAATAAAATGTGGCAGCAAATTGTGGAAAAACTGTCGGGAGAGAGTAAATGAAAGTCCCCAAGATTTTGGGCTGTTTTTCTGTTAATGAAAATTAAAAACTTTACATCGTGATAACTGATCAGTTTGTTGCTTTTTAAGCTTCTGTGGTCGAATGTAAAAACCACCTTAAAACAAAGAGTCATTGTGAAATATGTATTTTATGTATTGCAGTATTCCTCTGTTTGTCTGTATTGCTAATATTTTAATAATTCCTTGTTGTCGAAAAGATGAGGTGGTCGATGTGACACAGGGAGCAAATTTTTAAATTAATTACGAATGATTTCATTAGTGACCCAGAACTTTATATTTAAAAAGAGGGTTGATTTAGTTACAGTAGACTCCCGATTATCTGGATTGCAGATTTACCGGGGTCTACCTTGTTTTTAAAGAAAATTGAAAATTAATATATTTTTCCGTGCAATCAAAACCCCGGATAATCTTCAAAATGAAATAAATACACGCAAATGTAACAAATACGTAAGTTTAATTACACAAATACGCTACATATATTTTTAAGATGTTATGAAAGTAAAATATTTTACATAAAATTTAATACAGTAGGTACACACAAAATGTTTTTACAAGTGGATTCCAGCGGGTAGTAAAACGTTCAATTGACATAAATTTCAGGTTTGAGCAACAACTGATTTATGTTAATACTTAAATAATATATCATTATAATTATTCCTTTCTTTTTAAACTTTTTTTACAACAAATTTTCTAAATTCACTTTTAATTTTAGTTTACACCAGGTGGACTCCTCTTAATCTCCCCTGGATAATCGGGAGTTTATTGAGTGCTACGTCAGCTCAGTTGCCTTTATTATGATAGTATGTAGATTTTTCTTCTGTCAGAAATGAAAGAAGTCATCAAAATAGTTTCTCCATTCGTGTAGACATGAATGGAAAAGAGGGAAGGTTAGACTAGGAAATTTCTCAGTTACGTGAAAGACGCTTGAGTAAAAGGCGAAACTTGATTTTGGAAGATATTCTTAACCTAAAAATATTCCCTGAAATATCTTCTTAGTCGAAACGACTTTACGTAACCTTTGCATTAATATAAAAGTTAGATACTTGAAAATAATTGGTTAAATAATTATTATATGTAATAAATCTGTGGAAGAGAATATGAACCCTAACGTAAAATTGGACATAATGGTTACGTAAATATTGTGAGTCTGAACACTTACTACAGGACTGGAGTCATAATGAAACGTCTTAAGTGAATTAAGATCCATTTCGAAAGTGGGTAAACCACGGGTTGGGAGGTACTGAATAACAAATGTAGAAAGCACGGCGCATTTCACTGTCAAAAATTTCATATGTTACGTTGAACATCTACAGAATTTCATAACATTTAAATAATAACAGAGAATGACTACTATGAGAAAACTTAAAATAATGCAATATTTTAATATTTGTGGTCCCTTCCATACAATGATAGGCATGTTATTTGATACAGCGTAGATTTCATAGTGGCTCGGATATTCATATTTTTAGTGATGACGAGTTCCTAGGATGTGTGGGGCTAAGATAAAATTAACCATATTTATTAGCTCAGTCATTTTTCCACATGTGTGTGTTAGAAATATATTTTTCTTCATAAGTAGGTTACACATGTAGAGATACCACTTAAAAGTTGTGTATGAAGTTGAAACAAGTTGGAGTCTGATCGAAGAAGTATGAAAATGGCTGTCTTTTTGTTTGTTGCGAAGTGTAGTTTGGTAGAAGTTTGCTGACGTCTAAAAGACGTGGTGCTCAACTAAACAGCAGGGACAACTTATCAAATACATTAATATGCTGTGTTTTCAGTGTTTAGTAGAAAGTGGAAACTGTAAGTACTATATATAAATCAGTATTATACTTTAAATAAAGTACTAGTTACACATATAAAAAGTCTCGAAACTTCTGAAAGTCTATACAACATAATGCAGTTTTTTTCCCACCTCGTAATAGGAACTACAAGAAAACTCTGTCAAGTGTAAGTGAACAGACGAAATATTTTCCCCCTGGAATCTTGTGTTACCAAGCACGTGTCGTCCTCGGATTATATGGATAGAGATGTGGAGGGGGGGGGGGGGGCTTGGTTGTATTGAATGAGTAGGCAACGGGCGTCGATCTTCCTGCCTTGGGTTTGGTGGAAGGCAAACAGCCCCTCCCCACAATATTAAACTAGGTGTTACAAGTTGGATTTGAGGTTTTCACGGCGGTGAGTCCGAAGATGGCTGTCTTATGTGTTGTAGCGCCGCGCAGCCTCGTGGAAGTTTACCAACGTTTCAGAGGTCCTCGCTGCCTCGATCATCAGGGCGATGACTCATCGCAATGACCTCTGAAACGTTAGTAAACTTCTACTATACTACGCGGCCCTACAACCCAGAAGGCAGCCATCTTGGGTGTTACAAAATGTTTCGTGTTGATTCGCCCTTTATTCTTCTGCAGTAGTGTCAGAGACCGTGTTCTAAACCAATATAAGCAGAGGGTATAATTATAAATTCATTTTCTCTCGTTGTTCTTGGCGTTAGAGAGAACTCGAGAGGTGAAATATTATTATTGATTAACCGCATTCATTTCTTGTCATTACTGTGCTGTTAATTTAATCATGAATATATTTCAAGTTGTCTTTTGTATCTGTCCAACAAAGCAGTAAACACTGAGCACGAAATATGGATCGATTACTGTAATAAAAGGGTAGTGTAATAATATTTCTATAAGAGAATCAGCTGACGCGACTTCCGAAGTAAATTATTTATATATAAATATTTACTTTTTGCTCCTTTATATTTTCGTTTTTTATCAAGAAGCATTTGAAGTGTACAGAAGTTTTACCGGATTTATTCCGTATAGGCGTATAGTTTGTCACCCACGTAGTGTCACTTTTACATTTCGAAGCAATTATTTGTCTTAACATTAGTCCTTTTATAAACACATAATACGCACAACGCGTCTGATATTCCAGTAGCTAATTAACTTCTCATTTTCAACATAATCTGGGGTAGAAAACGAGCAGTTTTTTAAAATAAGATGAGCTCGTACGTTTCTCGTCTGTACCTTAATTTGTATCGAAGATGGCTGTCTTCTGGGTTGTTGCGTCGTGTGGTCTGCTATAAATGTACCAACATTTTAGAGGCCTCATTTAAGGGGATGAGTCACTCTGTGAAGTTGGTAAACTTCTACCAGACTATACGGTGGTGCTTCAACCCAGAAGATCGTCATCTTTATACTTACCGCCCTGAGAATTTCAAACACTACTTAATTTATATGAACTTAATCGAGCGATATTCCATTGGATCTGGAAAGAAAATAGGAAAGAGAGTATTGCAGAAAACGTGTCTAATATACGTACTTCTTGTACAAAATCCGGTTTCCGTGTTGTGTTTCGAAGTTGTCCGATTCTTTTTAAATTAATTTAAGTCATCGTGTGTAAAGTACCGGTGGTAGGGTCGTTTGGTACAGCATCTGGTTGGTATTGCCTGCTATTAAGGTGCAGTCTACGCTAATCCAAAGGAGAATATGCTGTAACTGTTACTTACTTAATAGAGACCTACAACAGAGTAAGAGGAGGGGCTTACACAATGGCTTCACCGTGGCGGACTGGCATGCAATATGAAGATGGCTGCCTCCATCACCAGGGCTGTCACCCTGGCGATGTAGGCAGCAAGGATATTTGAAACTTTGGTAAATTTTACCATACTACATGGCGTTACAACCCAGATGACAGCCATCTTCGAACTCAGCCTTGGAAACCTCGGATCGTACTGCAATATGTTCATCATACTTCAGAGTACGTATCAGCAACACTGTTTGCCCGTTTCCCCCATTTTACGTCGCTTATTTGCCTTTTTTAAACACAGTTTAAGCACACCATTACCAGTATAATTTTTTCCCGTAAGCAGTGAGTTTTAATTTCGTTCTAATGCAACTATTCTGACCCGAGCCATATTTATCCACACTTCATTCGGAGTTATAGAAATATTAAGGCCCATAAACTTCTATGGTTATGCTGTAGCTGCGGTTTGTCTTGTCATGGTACTATTACATTACAGTTGACTTGGATCATAACGTCAGCATAAATGTATGCAGCTGAAGATTAAAAACCAAATTCATCTGTACGAAACTGTACGAGTCTTGAATTGTAATTTCCCGTGAATGTTCATAAAATAAAAAAGAATATACATTTTTATGTGATAAATTTTAGTAAGAATGGACTAGTGTACCCTAAGTATTGTTGTTATTTAGATTATTTTAATAAGTACCCTTAAAGAAATACAGATGTAATACAAACAACGATAAAAGAGTCTACTTGATCTAATTCTACGTATACAGAATTGTTTTATTATGAATTATTTCTTCAATCGCTTGTTACACAACGTATAAAAATATGTGGTCATTAGTAAACGTTCCTTGCATGTATTTAAATTTGAACCTTGTTAAACATTTTAAATACAGATTTAAGTCTAGCTCAATGATAATGATATTTTGTGCTATTTATTTTTTTTCTACTGTGAGCACTTTTGGAAACATTTTCGTAGTTTTTCTAGCTTCGTGTGAAGTAGTAATTGTATTGTATGTAGAACCTAAGGTGGGTTTTTTTTTTCATTTGAATTTATTTCAAGTCTACAATGATAGGTTACTTATAAAAAATATTGACTAGCCACCTTGTTGCCACGTTGTTAATGACCTGCCTGTTAATGCCTGTTAAATTCATTGCGTCTTCCTACCTTTTCAACAGGATAGTACGAATAGAAGCGTGAATGTAAATTATGATTAGAGAACAGTCTGGAATAAGCGATATTGGGATGTTTTCACATACTGTTCCAGAATTTGCCACGACTAGCTGCAGAAAGTCACGATAGTCCTTAGTTGGGATATCCGTCCTGCAAGCGGCAAATATAACCGAGGACCTTGTGGAAATGGCGAAGTCCATTCCATCATTATATTTTTTTCCATAATTATTTTAATATTTCTCATATTCTTTTCTTGTCGCTCTTTATAGAGTGAAATTTCTGAATTATAAACTCTGTCATCTTCACTTTCTTAGTCTACAGTTATGATTATAAATCTTCCTTCTCGTCGTCTGTGTGTTCATTTGTTTCTGACAGTTCGTCTGTTTTGCCCACGTACAAACTTCTTGATCCTCGTATTAATCTTCTTCAACGTCTCTTCTTGCTATCTTTTTATATCTCCTATATTGTTATACTCTCTTCTTTGCTATATCCTTTCCTTCTCATCCTATATATACATTCTTTTTGATGATCACTCTTAACTTTCATACGTCTTTTTCCTGCTTCTCCTCATTGTTTACCATTTCAGTGCGGTTAGTTTCTGCAGATGTTCTGACCAGACGCAACGCATGGTGCGTACTACGTGTTTTGCGTTAGAGGCCAGAAATCTGTGTTAATACAAAATCCTAGTGGAAGACTAACATAAGATATATATGCAATCGATTACGTCAACCCGGAATTTGTTATAGAGTAGCTGTAGTAACACTCGGGGTTCGAGCCTGGCTAGAGTGAGGGACTTTAATCTTTCCTACCGCTTCCTGAGAGACTCTAGGTTCCACCCAGTTCGTAGTAGACTTCTGGGGCTACTTTTCTCTCGTGTTTAACGTCTGGAGCTTGAAAATGATCACTCCCTTCTGTCTTCTGACAAGGTTAAGAGTGCACAAAGTATTTACTGCAGTCCTATAATGTCTTATACGCCCTTGTTGTATAAAAATAGCCATCCATATCTTCTGTACTTTGAGATGTCAGGAACTCGATTAAAGTGTTCCTGGGTTATGTTTCTTTATTTTGTTGTGGTTTATTTAATTAAGCTGTCAGTGTCTCGGACTATAATTACAACGTCGAATGATAGAATTGTTAGTGAATTATGAATGACAAAGCATGTAGTGCTATTTAAGACGCTATGCCAAAATTTATGAAGATTTACTAGGAAAACCACAACACCCCTCAGTCAAAATGGAGTCTCTTCGGACTGAGATTTGAATCTGAGATATTTTGAATTTGAAGCAGGCATGTTAACCATTTCATCACTACTTTCAGTCTAGTGAATTGTGGCGCCGTGTAATCGTGTAGGTTTGAAAGCTTCGCTCCTCTTTTCACGGTGATGGGGTCAGGGTTCAGCCCTGGAGGAGGTTGAGGCAAATATATTCCTTCGAAACGTTGGTAAACGCCTACAAGACTACACGGGATCACAGCCCAGACAACACATTCGGTGACCTTATCTCAGCTTTTCTTGCTTCTATTAAGTTGTAGGACAATCTGACTTATAATTTCGCCTGTCTTAAAATTTTTCTGGAACAAAAATTAGACACTTGTTTCTGATGAAAAATTTCGTCTACTTCGTGCATTGAATAAAAATATTTAAAAGTATAAATCAGGGATAGGACTGCTTACAGTAGTTAATAAATCTTGTGTAATTATTATAAATCTAAAGAAAAATAAATTGTTAGAGGCGTATGGGTTGTAAAATAAATGTGTCAGTGCACTGGGTCTCTTTTTGTATTTCAAAATGTAGCGGGTGTATGTAAAAAAGACCTAAGATAAATACAGTGTAACTGACATTTTTGTGTGTAACATTTGATATACTGTATTCGCGCATTGTTCTCCAAACCTTATATTTCATTGTGTTTTTGTTTAAACACCAATAAATATAAGTTTGACAGTTTGGCGTAACAATAGAATTGCGCTTTAGCATTAGTCCTGCAGCTCAGCTGTATGACCACTGTTTTTGTTTCTTTGCACTTCGATTTCTAAAATGAAATTCGGAATTGAGGGACAAGATGCCGCCTCAGAGACTGCAAATTCGGTGATATCTCCTTCAAGCCCTCTAGATGTACGTACACAGGAAATGAGAGATTTCGTACCTCTAATTAATTTTGCGAATTATCTAGCGACTTTGTCAGTAACTGAGACACTATTGCATCGGATAATAGGATAAATAATGAATGACGAATTGGAAAGATACGAAACGAAGCGCTCGTGGCCTAGTTCCAGGTACTATCCAGGCATTCCCTGGAGGGACTGAGGAATGACCACGAAGGTTATCGGTCAGGCTAGCCAGACTTCAGGACGAGATTTGAACCCGGAACGTCCCGAATACGAAGGAATCGCCATAGCTCCTTGCCACGATAGTCGTGCGAGTAGGCATATATACAAGTGTTTTACAAGTTTTAGACTATTGCAGAATTCCGTTATTTGGCATAATACGTAAAAATATAAAGAAGGCGAAATTGCTGCATATCGTTTTATGAAATTTCATTTGTTGAATTTCAAAAACCTAGGACGAAACGTTATGGCGCTGCAGTCTTCATATTATCAGTAGTTCCGTTGACTTCGTGTTTTCTGCACTTCCCCCCTCCCCACATTACCACTTCCCCGAACTTTGGGATCACAACCCTCTTTGACTGTCATGCCAAAACTGCAACATCGCAGTGACTTTTTGCTATTCGTAGTGTAAAGAGTGTAGCTCCGTAACGGCTTGTTCTACGTAAAAATTTCCGACACTTGACATTGGAAACGCATGATTTACAATAATTTTTCCCTGTTTACATTTTTCCGTATTTTGCCAAATAACAGAGTTCTCATATGCATCCCGAATTATGGAACCATCTGTTTATAACCAGCTCTAACAGCCTCAAATTAAGCTGTTCGTTGAAAACGTTTTTAATGGGCGTGCTTCAGTAAATGTGGATTATAGCCCCAGGGGACGGCCATATTGATACATAATTAACATAATGGATTTTCATCACACTAGAAAGGGTTCACAATTTTCCTATCAGTATTTTTGTTTGAATTACTTCAGTTTTTAATAATGCCGTACAAATTAAGTGATGGAAGAGTACAATCTACGTTTTTATTAATGATATTGTACCATCAGTACCCATCAACATTTATCCCTGTTCACATTCAGCCGTTATCTAATCGGCTAGATGCACCAGTGAAAAAAATTACTTAATGTTCTGCTCATTTCGAGTCCCTTTTAGCATACATACTTTATTTTTTGAAGAAAAATTGTCTTACAGCAAACATTATCCACCACACATAGCCCACTTGTAACTTATTTTGTAACCAGTTGGTCGATTTTCATGAAACTTGGTTCGTTATTCCATTACATGTACATGTAACAACAAATCCCAAACGAGTGTTTCACTTTAAAGCGTGTCATTTCACTTATATTATATAAATTCATTTTGTGTATAGTATGTGTCAGTTCATGCCAACACGTGTAAGTGCAGACTTATTTGTAACATATTTTGAAATATCAGAGCATTTACATGGAAGTTTTCATCATATTAATTCGACAGAACAAATTCTGCTACCTAGCTACACGGCCTCGTGTTACATTAAAATTTATTCTGTAATATGTTCGAGTAATATAGCAGGATTGGATTATGTGATTAACCCTTAAAGCCCAGTAGTAACTATATATGCCACCTGTTTTAACAATCAATAAATCTGCATTTTGTATTTATGGGTTGATTCTGGTGTGTCTCTCATTGCAAATAGGGATTATATCTAGGAACATTAGACGAGCTTCGACTTTAGGGAGTTCTCATAATAAATATTTTGTAGAGAGTGTTAAAGCTATTGTTGCGTCTGAAATTTTGTTACATAATGTCAGAACTACGCTCACGTAAAGTGAATAATATACTGCTTCATCACCATCAGCGCCGTGGAGGAATGACGAGAAATTCCAGACCAGCTGACGAAGTGAAGAGTTTTTAGCCTCACAGCAGCCAACAGTTTTCTGGAACAATGTGTGGAATTCCGTGCCATCAGCAGTAAATCAGCTCCGAGGAAGGGCATCTAGCAGGTCAGCTTGCCTACCAGGTTCCTTGAAAGGCACAGGATTATGCGTTCACTGCCACAGTCATGCGCCTCATTTACGATTTAAATAAGCAACAAGTAGCATTACTCACCACCGCCTGCCGCAGAGTAATTAGCACTCATGCTTCGTATACGGGAGTTCCAGGGTTTATATCTCGACACGGACACTGACATTCTTGAAGTAGGATTTTTGTGGGTTTCCTCAGTCCCTCCAGGCAAATTCCGGGATGGAGCCTTAAATTATGTCATGATAATATCAACATCATTTACATTTAATTAATAATCCTATCGTCTGACGTTGTATAAATTGAATTGTTACTAACTCGTTAAATAAATAAATCATCACTATCATTAGGAAGTTATTACAATGCTTCCTGGAATATAATACCACCATGTTCATGAGAAACGTATATCTACACTTATTGGCGTGATTAAACTACACTAATTTTAATTAGACTTTCCTGCACTTATGTGTGAAGTTTCATAGTTCTGTCACTAAGGTATCTGAAGCTGTTGTAATGGAAGTATATGATGTATTAAACAGCGTGCGGTAACTTCAGTGTTTGACTGCCGATGCAGACCTCTGACATGCGAACCTGAAGCACAAACATCATAGCGGGAGACCGCGGGCAGAGCCGATGTGGCGTACTGAAATCGCGTTGATGAAATGATGAGAGAATCATCGCGTCTCTCAGCACGCAATAGCAAAGTAAATTGCCGTTTCACGTGAGCGAGTGCAGGCGATAATTGCTGATCTCGGATACCGAAAGTTACGCCCGTGGTGGGTTCCCTGAATTACTCTTGCAATATGAATGTGCAGGCGACTAATTCTTGTACAGTATTGTTAAGGCGATAAGGTGAAGACAGTGACGAAGATGTGGGACGGACTCATGAAATGCGTGCGTATATGGACCGCATATTTGATAATGCTGAGAAGTAAATGTTTAAATTTACAGAATGAAATTATTTTGTATTTTTGTTTAAATTAAATATCTGTTTCTGTTATGGAGAAAATACTTCGTTTCCAGCACATTTTAATTTGAAGTTTTAAATGAATGTGTAGGCCTAATCCCCTGAATATGATTTTACAGAATAAAAATAATATTATAAAATAGGCTGAATATTAATTAGACAGTGATAGATACTATACATTTTAATTAATTTCTTTTAACCCTCTAAGGCGAGTCTCATCTAAATATTTTAACATTCATGTGTTACTGCAAAAAGAAACGCGTCTCCATTGCAAACATCAGTTGATTAATCGCTGTTTATTCTGAGTATCATAGCGAAACTAATAATGCACTCTGTGAGAAAAATACGAAGTTATTTAAATGAGTTTATGGTTTCAAAGTGAAACATATAATATAAGTTGAATATTCTATTTTACTTGGATATAGACTAGTCGCTTGATTTCATGTGACTGGAACATACCAGCCAACAATGCATTCGGGAGGAGATTCTTCAGCCCTGATACCCCGAACTACATCTCCCTTTTATTTTCTGTAGTTCGTCTCCGATAATCCTAAAATTATGTCTTTATATGGATAATTCGTTTTCTTCTCAGTCCGATGAATCATCGGGTTTACAGCAGTCATACATACGTGTGTCAGTGATGGAACAAAACTTTTAAAGTACTCACCAGTGTGGAATCTTCCAAGGAGATGTAAGAGTTCTGACTCGTCATTGGGTCGGTGTCTTTTTTGAAACAACTCTCAACACATGCGAGATGGCGTGTGTTGGCTGGATGACGTTGATGCATGTTTAGTATTTTTGTTAAGCATTCGATGGAAATAAGTTTGTTTTCCGGCTCCGTTAAATATGTTATTGATGTTTGTTCATAAAGAATGAGATCAAATTTTCACAGATATTTCAGAGAAGGAATAACGAATTGGGTCATCCATTACGACCTAGAAACAAATCGACAAAAATTTCCTGTGGAACATTCCACAGTTTGCGAGACTGATGAAAGTATGAATGGAAAAATGAAAATCCATGTTGAACGCTTTTCTTTTTCTTGTTGTATCAGAAGAATTGTCCTGTCCAGATTTTGTTCCTTGGAAACAGGGAACCACGCATTCCACCTTAATGTTCTGGAAATTAGGGCAGTACATTAAAAGAGAACTACAAACATTTAGTCGAAAAATGTTTTTCACAGTGATATATTCATCTTTTGATAAATCGCTTGTGATGATGAGATTTTTGTAGTAAAAGAGAATTCCACTGTTGCGTTGAAACTTAACCGATTTGAAACTGAGAGACTTTTTCATGTCACCCAAACATAACATATTCTCTGAAGTTCTAATTTTTAATATTCACTGAAATGTACCTACGGGACTGAAAGTTTAGTGGGAAAATGATTTTGAGCGATGTTTCTCTCCGTGTCACAGACTTTGTAATAATGTAATGTTAGTAAAGTTAAGTGGCAGTTTTTGTTTTGATATAGAATCGGTCTGGTGAATTGTCAGACTTTGTTGATAGATGACCTAATCATTAGGTCTATTAATTATCCACACGTCTGTTTTCACTGTACTATACGTTAATGTATCACGCAACAAATAGGATGATTGGTGGAACGAGGCTATGTTGAAAAGAAAATACAATTTAGAATTCCTTTTCTTTTTGATGTAAATGTAGGTTATGCTGCAAATAATTCTACAGTGGATTGCTGTATTAATATAGCCTGAGTAGTTTTTGAGGGCGTGATTCTGGAATCTTTTCATTTATGATGACATTTACTATGCATTTTTAGCGAACTAAGAACCGTAACTTCTGCCGGCTCCTCTTGACTGTCTCGGCACAGCGCGTCAAGTGTTGAGAATTACAATACGTAACTTTGAATCTATAAATATTTATAAAGCGCCACTCTTTATGTTCGTAAATGGAGGATTTAAGGTCCATTGCCTCCTGGCATTGTCTCCAAACTTTGGGCTCCATATTGCTTTCTCCATTAACTGCTGTATTCGCCATTTCGATGTTGTCGTGGGGGTTGAAGTGAAAATAAAAATGAACTGATTTTGTGTAACCGCTTCAATTTCTTGGTTTATGTAAGTGGTTGAAGTAACTTAAACTTTTGTAAGTGCACAGAAGTATGTACGATCGATTTGGAAACAAATATTTTTTGTCTAGGTTTTCAAACGTTGTAGGCCACGTTGAACGGCCTTCCTCGCCATTTGTTGTTACACAGTAACGGAAGCTGGCTTCTGTATTTAGATACGTTAGTTTATATTACATTCGAAATAAAATTCATAAACTTTTTGTACACTTTCGTCGAGTATTTATTCAGCAAACGGTATGCATAGGGCCCGTATAACACACTTAAGTCTCGTGCAGACGAACCGTTTTAAGGCTTTTTCCAGGTACATTTTATATTTTTTTTCCTTTCCATAAGTTTAAGAATATGAAAAGAAATGAACGGAAGGTGGGGTTGAACCGAACGGTAACGTGACCGTGTTTATTTTTATAGGTACTTAAAGTTTATTCCAAAGCCAATAATTCATAAGGGGTAATATCGACTACCCCCATGAAAATCTGGGTCATGTAATAGTGGTGTATCATTCTATAAAACTGTAGCACCAAGTAGTTTACCTACCGCTGGGAAACTTGTATCTGCAAGGTTTCACAACTTGGCTAAAGTTATAAAAGTTTACAGCTTCCGCGTTATTAAAGTGTAAAGATTTTGGTATTGTGGCAAATGGTACGGAAATTCTTACTCGTTTTATTTATTTAAAATGGGGGTATGTCATATTATCAGTAACGTAAACCGCTCAGACCCTGGACGCCCAAACCTCCCTTCAAGGTCACGGACACGGAGGAAGGTTTTGAAGATGGAGGAGGTGGAAGATAAATTGAGACGAGTGTCCAGCTTCAAGCCTGTCGCCACTTTGTCCCCCAGAAAATAACACCGAGTAAACATTGGATAGGGGGCACTTTGGGTCCCATTGCTGATCTGTTTCTGGCGACGAGAAAAGAAAAGTAACCCTATCGGGAAATGAACCCCGGTCAGATTTTCAGGCCGTAGGAATTTACCTATATTACTTAGCTATGCTTCGTTTTGTAAAATGATTCTTCACAAATATGTTCTTTATTAATATTACTTAATCTATTAAAGAAACGTGTGCTTGGCGTCTGCTGGAGATTTAAATTCCATTAAATGAAGAGAACTCAGGAAAAGAAACTCTGTAGCTTAGGTTATTAATACGAATTCTTCTGGAGGTACTGAGATAAATACCACTAAAACCTGTTAGGATAGCTGGTCTCTTGGCCGAGTTTTCAACCCAGGACCTCCCTGTTACGATGAGAAAATGATAACAACTACACTGTGACTAACGGTTTCCAAATTTCGACAAAAGCTTTATACGTATTTCGTTTGATATAGGCTCTGCCTCATAAGAATTCAGTAACCTAATATTAAAACGAATTTAAGACCGATATTAAATTAACTGCACTGTTATTTTGTTCTTTATTTCCAAGAGGTTTTTCATGTTGGTATTATGAACACGTCTCATACGTTACAATTTTATTTTGCTGGTTTACTGAGCCGTTGCTACAGAATTTCGTGGAATAAATTCGTAACTCTCTAATATGAATTTAATGTTAAATTATTTTCTATTCCGCTTGATGCCCTTAATTTTTATATCATGATATTTGACCGAATGTCAGAATTCAACTTGTGGTTTTTTTAAAGCACATTGCAATTAAAACAATAAAATGTCTTCAAAGCTGTCACAATGATTTCCAGGTGCTTTCATTAACCGTTCCGTCACTGATAGAAGAGAGAGAGACAGAGAGAGAATGTGGGAGGGGAAGGGAGGAACAGACAACGGAGAGAAGGAAGAGGGTTACATGGCGACTCCGAGCAAATTTATGTCCTCAATTACATACTTGTCCCCTTTTTCTCTTGCTTTCTGTATTTCATTCTATCTCCTCTATAGCATGCCTACAAAATTCACTGAAATATACCTTCATCTTTTTCGACACCTGTGGGATGCTCATAGCATTGATTTCCTTGCGTCTTGTTTATCAAGTTCTTTGTTGTTTTGTGAATTCTGGTTGGTATTCCTTTAATTAAATGTGTTTATCATTAAGATGCTCATATTTTATAAAGTCAATAGCTTGTTGCATTATTAAACTGGCTAAAGTATCCTTTCTTTTACTCGGAAATCTTTTAAAATAAGCTTAATTTGTATGGTAAAAGTACTAGATGGCGTCTGTATGTACCTTCGTCAACAATCAGTAACTCTTCACTTTGCATTTATGGGTTTCGTATGATTGTCAGTGTAATCAGCGATTATTTCCATAACCAATTGATCTTTGTAATGATGAAGTATTGTGTTTTATTTGCATTATGGACTGAATTCTTAATACTTAGACGAGCTTCGTCTTTAAAAGACTAATTTCTAGATATATCTACGGTAAACTTTATGGACAGTTTTAATAATAATAGAGCAATTTAAAATCTTAAATGACAAATGAGAGTCGTGAACTAGGAAAATAAAAGGATTATAAAAACAATTCAGAAAGTTTTTGATCTAAAACGAAAGATGGTATCACACAAATTTGTTTTTATTTCCACGGCGTGGCATGGTGATATGGACTGTAAATACGAAATTGATAGCTTTTTGCATTGTACCTTTATAACTATCTAGCAATGGAAAATAAGAGGGCGGACATCACTTCAGACATTATACCTTAGGCCTACATGGTCTCCTTGGACGAATTTGGACAGGCATGACGGATAAAACAGGGAAGAAAGATTTTATGTTCAAATATTCTTGGTCCTACAAGACAGATATCATGACTGCTGTGAGCTCTTCGGATAAAAATTACTCAGTTTCATTTACATTTATTACTATTCTATTGTGGCCGATAAAACCAGTGAAACCGTAATAAGCCTGCAAAACACTAAGTGGGGACTATGAGCTTAGATTCCCTAAGTTTGATTCTACAGACTTCAGGGCCTTCCACAGGAAAGTTTTACCATGTGTTTTCTGCGGCGTAACTTACATAATAGATCTGGACCCAGTTTCTCTTTCTATCGGCATGTCCTATGTTACCATCCATTGCACCATTCAAGTCTAGCGATTTTTTGTAATGTGTCAGGGAATTATGAACAACCATGTACATTCACCCCCCCCCAATAGACTTTTGTCATGGTGCCTAATTAAACACAGAGATATTTATTTTTACCATTCCGTAATGGTCATGAAAATTAAAATAATTTGGAAATGGTAGACAACTTATTACAGCTTATATTTTGGAAGCCTCTTTATGGCTTTAAGCAAACATACCAGTGCAGTGTGGTGGTATACATGCGCATTGTAAATAGATGCTGGTCAGTGTAGACTTTGCTGTGTAAGAAAGAAAATAAATCCGCAATGGGAAACTTTAAAACCGCATTGCGTTCGGTTGAAACGTACAGCTGTGGCGGAAAATCGATAAAAGAAATCGGAGGGGCTTTCAGCTTACATTGAAGTATTGCAAAACATTTACCAAATTGAAGTGTTGCTAGCTGGCAGTATGGTAATTTATACTGGGAGGTCGCTAGGGTCCGCTGCCAACACCTTCAGTTTTTGGGGCGTGAGTGTAACAAACAAGAACGAAATTTTGATTATATTTGCTCAACCCATCGACTAACTAAATCGTTCCATGGAGAAGAGTGGTTCTTGAGAGACCCTTTAGGATTTACAATATTTTTCTTAACATGTCCCACTTATCTCTTCATCGAAATACAGAATGTAGCGTTCAAGTTAAAAGCACTCCATTTTCTTATTCAGGACATTTCAGGTCCATATCTCGGCAGTGCAGATATACTATCCAGAGTTATCGTGGTTTTCCTCAATATCGCTACGTAAATTCCTTGTAATTTCTTAAATTAGGTCAAGATCGCTTCCTTCCATATTCATTCCCATTTTTTCCATTAATCTTATCATCGGTCGCTATTATATCATCTGATGTACGGACAGCGTCGTTATATAAACCACAAATACTCCTCGATCTAAGTTAACGGGGAACACAGTCATGAGCCACTTTGATTACAAACTTGGCAATTTCCCTAGGGAGTGCAAGGGAAGACGCGAAAAGGATTGTGGAATAGCCGCTAACCTGGTCAAGACTCGAATAACGAGTGGTTGGCACTCCTGTTTCATATATGGAGGTTTCCGGTTCATATCTCCGTCCGGAGACCAGCTATGATGTCCGAGATTTTTCGGGTTTTTTTCCTCAGTTCCTCCAGACAATTGACGTGATAGTATCTCAGATCAGACGACGTCGCTTTTTTCTGTGACCTTTTAGTTTTATCATTCGTTAATCGTCGTCTCATTCGATGTCACATAGTCTGAGATGTTGAGAGCGTCTTTAAATAAGCCACAGACAATTAAATAAATAAGGAAGATGGCTCTCTTCTGGGTTGTAGCTCCGTGTAGTCTGATCTCCGCTCTGATGATAGAGGCAGCACGGACCTCTAAGACGTCGGTAAAATTCTACCAGACTACATGGCGCTACAACCCAGAAGACGGCCATCTTTGGAATCACAACCGTGGAAACTTCAAATTAATTAAATAAATAAACATAACTGTTCTTTACAATGCCGTTAATTTCCGTACATTTACGTAAGAAAAAATGTCGTTACTGTAAGGAAACTGTTAAACAGAAATACAAATTTGTTTTTCGCCATCGTGTCGCTGTTGGAGACGTTTCTGTTCCAGCAATGTTTTGAAGTTAAGCATACTGAAGTGGTTACACAATCGATGTAATGTAACAGTAAGCGAATAACTAAGAGAGCTCTTAGCTTGATTCGTTTGTCCGTCTGCTTATTCTATTCACATCTTTTTTTTTTGGCTATGTTTATGTTGTGCTTTTTGCATACACAATTTACTTAGGCGTTCAATGTAGGTCAGAATGGTAAAGACAGAAAGAGAGATAAATAAGGATTGAGACAGGACAATGAAAACTCCGTTGTCCATACGAGGTTTAGACGAAGTTACTGGTAGTTCCGTGTATTGTAGTTTCAACTTTGATGAAATTGTCCACCGTTTATTAATTTTCGCAAAATGAAACCTTATACTGCGGGTTTTGTGTGTATAGGCCTACTGTAAGTTAGCCATGTTCCTAAAGTTACTTTACCATATGAACTGGTCAGAGCTGAAGTCAACAAATGTGTAGAAATATTTTAGGTATGTTTTAATGATTCCTTGCAAACTATGAAAACACATTTGTACTGTACCTGATACAGTTTTCTGGAAAGCACATTAAATTACCCTACATTTTTCATTTGGTATTAACGCGAAACTTAATTGTATACAACGTAAAAGATGAACTTATGTGACAATATGTCTGAGGAGTTCTTGTGCGTGTATGAGGACACATAAGATATTTTTGTGGATAATCGAGGTACCTACGAAAACATTACAGGAAGTCAACACAGTGGCGTTATTGTGTTGTTCGTAGTATATTTTCACATGTCTTATAGAATTGAAGGAACCAAGTTGGCAGAGGAACGTTGGTTGAGGCACCGAACTGTTGCGTCGGAGGTGACGCATTTAGCCTCTTCTTCCGTTCCAGTGGTTTGCTCTTACTGGGTGAAATTACTGGAATTTGCTAAAGATTTTTTTAGAATTTTTACAATGAGTTTGTGTCTTGACGATCAGTCACATTTCGCCTGTCTTGAATTGTAACTTATGACAATAATGTAGTTTATATTTTTGAATGTACAGTTTTGCTGGTTCTGTTAAAGGCATCGGAAATTATTGTTATCGAATAAATGGACTGAGGAAATCCACGAATTATATCTGGATAGTTAATATCCCAGCAGAGATTCGAATCTGACAACTTCCGAATAAAAGTCCTCTTCAACCAAATATCTCGTCATGTTTGATTTATATTATTATTATTTTAAGAACGATTTCATGTTGTTTACTGTGTCTGCTTCCCAGTCAAATTAGTTTTACTCTTCTGTTATATCTCATTTTGTTTTTAATTGTTTCGTTGTATTTTCCATTTTACTGCCTGAAATTGACTTTTCATCTGTTGTCAAGCCCATTATTATATATTATTATTATTGTTATTTAGTAGTAATCGTGATATAGGCCTTTGCTTTGTACAAAATTAACTGTGTCTCCCCGATTGATATGTAACTAGGATACCTTCGTAGTTATTCAGTGCAAACGTTTATATTTACTACAGTTTTCTGTCTTGACAAAATTTAATGCATAAAACGACCAATGTGCTGCTACACTATAGTAAATAACAGAAGACTGGTAAGAGGGAATGCGTTTTATTAAAACTAGTGAAATAAATAATTTATTTTTCAGTGTAGATGTATTTAAGAAAATCATGGTCGAGTAACGGGCTATTTTTCAGAACTAAATTGTAAAAAGTAAGGTAGGTGAGAAGATAGAAGGACGCAAGGTTCTAAATATGTATTCAGCAAATGGAGGAGTAGATATATCAGAGGAAAGTGGTTAATCCACTTGAACGAAAGGGACAGTGACAGTCTCTTTCAAACTTGAGCTTTCGTACTACACAAAGGGAAGTAGAGACACAGGGAGACTATTCAAAAGATGGCTATGAAGTCGGAAAATGCTTCAGTCTAATGCGTTCGGAGTATTAGGAGGAGGTACCAAGGAGTTTAATCCTGAATCTTGCCTTCTTTTTTCTCACCAAACACTTTTGTCTAAGAGTAACGTACCAGATTTGCCTACTTCAAATTTGTGCCTCATTTCCGTTTAGTCCGACATGTTTTCCAGTCTTCTGATTCAAATACAGAGATAATTCCTTCTTATACTTAACAATTTCGTGTTTCAAATTTCGGACATTCACACAATTTATTATAATTTCCTCTTTAAATTCGACGCCAAAAGTTATATGGAGTCGAAACAGCCAACTGTGTTAAATAACGTAATAATAACAAATATATTTCCTTTCAACCAAACCCTCTGATATCTAGTGATGGAACACTTCTCTGTGCCATGCCTGTGTATGGTTTTATATTTAGATTATGGTATTTGTTATAGCAAATACAGTGGGTGCCAGAAAATTGCTTTTAAAGTAAATGCAAATATTGTTGATAGCGAGTTTTACAAATGGTGGACAAATTCAGTAATTTTCCACACGCGAACATTGAACACAGTGGCGGATAAAAGCCACGCACACATCGACCGATACAAGTAAACAGGAATTGGGAATGCAAATGCTTTTACCCCTGTTTACAAAAGAGAGAATTAAGTTTTTATTATGCTGACATTTGCTCGTACAAACGGAAACGGCTACTCAACTTAGCGAAACAGGTCACATAATACGTAGACACTACAGACCATTTGTAGGCATGTTTCGTGCAGGTTTATTAGTTTTGTCGTCCTCATTTGTCTCTTAAGAGCGCAAAAACACGAGTGATTAAGCCCGGAATGCTATATCTGTGCTGAATACATTCCGACAATTTATTTTTACTAGTCTTTGGAGACCCTTGCAAAGTTTGATGAAATTTGGTTAGAACTGAGGTTCTCGCGGTAGCTAGTATGAAAAATGACTATTTCCTGGGATATTGCGCCGTGCAGTTTCGTATAAATTAACCGACGTTTCAGAGCTTTTTACTGATGTCATAATCTAATTTCCTTGATGATGGAGGAAACAATTACGTCCGAAACGTTGGTAAAATTTTACCAGACCAGGAAAAAGTCATCTTCATACTCGGCTTAGTTAGAACCTGAAATTACAGCTGTCAATTAAGCTTTCGTCAGCAATCATAGCCAATGCGTGATAGCGTCGATCACATTCATCGAATTCCCAGATTAGAATCCACGGAGCTGTATCACCACCCCCTCGCCATTAAGCCATCATTTTGTGTTACTTTAGCTCGATTTTTTAGATTTGAGGTTTTCAGTTTATATTTTTGTCTTAGGGTTGTGACACCGTGTAGTCTTGTAGGTGGTTACCGACGTTTCCGAATACCATTGAACCTCAGTCCTCTGCACTGAAGATGATAAAATCTGCATGTTAAATTTTATACCTGAGTATTGAAGTAGAATGTTCCTTTGAAAGTCAGTAATAACCAAAAAGACTGCATGATGTCACAAAAAGGTCGAACGAAAACATTTTATGCTACGTTTGTTTTGGGCAGTAACTGGAAGGATGGTGTGTTATTCAGCAGGTTATTACATGTAATATTCAGACTGTTAAAAGATGTGGAAGAACTTGTCATAACTGCAATCAAATATCCTGTAACGTAGACAAAGGACGGGGTTATGCATGAAAGTTCCATAATTCTAGTAATGAAAATCTGAGACCGACATGCCGGCAATCAGGTTTTACGATAGAAGAGAAAACGAAGAAAACAAGAGAAGGGAGACAGATGTTGGGGCTGTTTTTTTCGTTTTATTTTCTCCGTTGTTGCTATGCAGACTATGCCGTGTTACACAGTGCATAAGGTGTTTTCATACAGCTGATAGCGTCATTTTAGACGCTGAAGGAGTCCATTATTCTAAGCTCGTCTGAAGACCAGTAACGTCAAGCTGGAATGTGTTGCAAGAAATCTTAGAGACGCCATTCAAATCTACTTGGATTATAGGGGTGTCTAGTACCCTGATATAATCCATTACCCTTTTATATTTATTAATTTTAACGCATGGTATTGGAATGTTTTGGGGATATTTTTCATTATCGTCGTTCCTTATAAAGCTGTTAGCTTATTTTGGTCAACATTATTAAATTTGTTCTATCGTTGTCGGATATTCTTATCCACTTCTGCTCCGGTTTGTACTGACAGAGCATCTTCCGGATTAGGTTTCTGGGTGTCATGTTAAGCAATTAAGTAGTTATTGCCGTTTAATTTAATATGTTTGTAATTATTATACTGTTGTTAATCCCATTTCCTCCCTTGTGCCTTTCTTAATTTTATTATCGACCATTACAAGCAAACACATGTTTTCCGTCTCCATTCTTTAAATTTCATCCTTCGGGAATGGACGGCAAATGACTGTGCTCGTACAGTTTACGTTAAAATATTTTATTTCATGAAATATCAAAAGGAATCGTTAAAGTAGTTTCGTTACTAACGTTAAGAAAAATCCGGAGGAGAATGAAAACTCATATTACAATTCCAGAACAAGATTCAACGGACTTTAACAAAAGTATGACAGCGGTTCGGACAATTGCGCATTGTTTCTTGCAGCCTTATTCGAGTACACCTCGGTGTGCCCTGTTTCTAACTTGACGGTTTTGGCCATTATGTGTAAAATACGGGAATGGGGATTGTCTCTGGAAACATATTGCTGGATATCGATTTCAGATATGTGAATGCACGAATTGCGATAAATGAAATCACAATAAACATTATCGTATTTCTTCTCAATGCATCATAGCTATCGACAAACCTTTTGAAATTATCAGTAACCGGTCTAGATACAAGTTCATCCTCAGATACTCATTGTATCTCGAAACCCATCCACAGCTTGCGTGGAATCGATAATTTAAAATATTATCCAGTGTGCATATTCATACGAATGCCTTTTAATATAATCATATAAGTTATGTTATTTGAAATGTAAGACATTATAACACCTACAAACGTCACACTACATCACAAATCTATTAATTTAATAGATATTTAATAATACGGCTTATGTTATTTTTATGATACATGTTCATACTTAATTTCCCTTAACAGCACTCAGTGTTCTGATATATTTTACCGATCACTTTAGCGAGGATATTGATGTATTGAGTAGGCAGAAGGTTTCATTGCAATATATTTTGAGTCATTATCATTTCTTGATGTATTGGTTGTTAGAAATTAATTTTATTTATTTATTGTTCTGTTTTAGTAATCAGCCGTATGGCTGTTGATTCAACATGCAAATAATAAGAACTGAATTATAACAAAAACCTCTAGAAACCTAAGTACAGCATATTAATAGAAAAGAAAATCTAAAAGATGGAAGGCGTAGTTATACTTGAGGAAACTTCTTTGCACAACTGTAATTTATTATTTATGCATTTCTTCTGGTGAAATACCGAAAAATGTTAACCGTTGCCAATATTTACATTTCTAAACCTACGTAACCGATGTACTTTACATCCCTTATGTACTTTCCCCTTCTTAAAGCATACCCCACCGTCTTTTACTCCGTATCGTCTCGTCTCCACTCTCACCTTCCCCCTTATTTTAATTTACTCTCCCTACTACCGGCGCATCGTTCGGGCACATTTTTCATTCCAGCAACAAGCTTGATACACTTTAGGTTAAACACGACCACCGCTCTTATTCCAAAGTATTCTCTCGCTTCTTATTCTGTTCCTCCCTTGCTCTTACTAACACTCTGCTAGTGCCTTATTTTCTTCTTCTGAGCCCCGTCCTATATTAGGCTACAGGATAGGTCATTAATGTCATCCACTTTCACTTTGGCTCCGTGTCTCCAGAGTTTGCGTATTCTTGATCAAAATAATTTATGGTCTTATATGTGTTTTATACTACGATGTAATACGTAATTTATTAGTCCCGTGTGAATTTTCTTGAGATTTTCCTTCACCAACTAAATGTCTTCTTCCAGGAATTTGTTTTCAATATTGGGGGATTCAGTGTAATGGGGGTTGTTTTATAACTACACATTAATTTGCATTTTTATTTGACAACGCAAAATTAGGATCAAAACTAAATTGATTTGCAAAGCGTACATTCTCTAAATTCCTAATCATAGTACAGCATTATATAACAGACTTACTTTAACTTTGAGGCTGAGTTGTTAGAAGAAGTTGTGTCTTGCGATTAGTAGTAGACAGAATATATACCGGAGTTATTAAAATAAATGTTACTATAAACTTAAAACTGCTAAATTTTTTCGTGATTGCTTATCTCTGTTTCGAAAACTCATTTAACCTCTACGGCTACTGTGAAGTGTGATTATTTTCAAAATTATGATCCCGTACATAGTGGTAAGTGGTCAAATTTCGGCTCTAGTCCCTTTATCTTGACAGAAAGTGTCTAATAAAGATAAGTCGCTAAAGGCAAAGGTGGCTTTCTCATTATACGTATGAGGAAGTAAAACTTCACGTATTATTAACATCTAAATTAGATTTGACTCAGTAGCTGGTCATCATTATGCTAGGACCGCTTTAAAATGGGTATAGAAGTCCCAGAACCTTCTGTATTATAGGTCGTTGAATGTAATATATTGCGCTCTGGTTTAAATTTTAATATATCGCTTCATTATTGTCAACTCTTTTTGAATCCATGCTATACACTGTACTTAAACGAACTTCTATGTCATGGCTGTAGTGTGTATTGATTTGCTTAATCAACTTTTTAGAGCGGATTTGATATTCAGAAGTCAATAGTCACTAAAGCGCCCAACAGATGCCCATCTTCTATCGAACCTGAAGGATTATTCAAAGTTAAGAAGATCCCACAACAAAACTGTATCTAAGCCATTTCAGTTCAGTCGAGAAACTATTTCACTTTCGTTTTAATATTATTCTCGTCTCTGTGACTGTGTGTCCCAAGTTGTCTCTTCTCTTCTCTTCAGTTTTTATAATTAAAATTCTATGTGTACTCCTCGAATTCTACATGCGTATCTGATCCTTCTTTCTTTAATCACCTTAATAATATTTAATGAAAACTGATGTTCAGTTCACAACTCTGAGAAGTCGAAAACAGCAGAACGAATTTTCATGAAATTTGGTAGTTGGGAGTGTACTAAAATTTGTCAACGCTTTCGAATTTTGGTTGAATCTGACAACGGTAACGCTCTCCTTACACGAAGACCTGCATGGTTGTGGGCCCGCGGAAATTACTGGATAATGAATCCCCAAACCAGGGAATTGCCAGCCATGTGCCTAACGTGATGACGGCTTCACACAGCCGGGCAGGCGCCGGCCATTCTGCCCACACACAAGTCGTTAACACCAGAAAATCTCTACCCACGTACGTCACTGGTTTCATTATAAAAGGCCAGTGATCAGATTATGTCGAATGCCTTCAGTTATTACGCTGTTAGGTTATTTTATAATCTGTTAATTTCTGTGTTAGACATATACAGGGTATACACAAAAGAATGGTGCGGTTTCAAAATTTAATTGGTATTCAGTTGGGGTAACAACCAGCTTTCCGCACCATTCTTTTGTGTATACACTGTATTATACGTTATGCAGCTGAACTTCCAGAAGTTACGTCTACACATGTCTTTCTGTCATTTTAACCATTTTGTGCAGAATTTAGTGCTTGAAACTTTGCTGTGCGCTCTTTGACACACATACTGGACTGCCTGCCGTGTGAGGCAAGACGCACAACGGCAATGTCAGAGAAGTTGCCGCTCAGCACGGCGCGAACTCTTGACATGGAGGACAACTGACGATTTTTTCTTTGTATACCGTTTACAACTACAAATGCACTGTTGCCAAAGTATGATAGTTGTTAAGCTAAAAAGTGATCACATGTAAAAATAAATTTCAGTTACACTTCCTGACTGCGCTATATCAATTATGTATATAACATAACGTCCATAAATAGGATGAATGTGAATAATTAATTGGAAAGGATTTTGCAGAAAACGACTGTGGCGTACTTTAAGAATTATTCTAGAAGTTCTGTGTAAGGGCTGGGGAGAAATGAAAACTTCATTCAGGACAGCCGATTGTAGGATTAAGTTCTGAACCCAGAAATTTCCTTATAAGCGGAAGATATGTTTTCGTGTAAACTGCGAAATTATATGCTCTAACGTTCGTGTTGTTGATTTCGTAATAGTTATGCTCAGTACATAACATGTGGTGGCAGAAGGTAAGGAACAATTTCTCCTAGTGGTTGCTAATATTATAATCAACACGTGTCACACTGAGTTTTATGAAAACTAAATGTTGGTGGAATTGTAGCGTGTACAGAAGTGATTTGACAAGAAAATGGACGAACAGTGGAAAATCAGTAATTAGTACTGTAACTAGTTTGGACATGTAGAAGCAAGAGGCAAGCATGAGCTTAATTAAGACTTTCGAGTTAAAAAAGCCCTTTTGGTTATGTGTACCGAGCAATACATAATGTTTAGATAGTTTTAATCGAGCGTTGATGAGTAACAATAGAATGGAGAACATTATAAGATGAGATTTATAATTTATACTGTTCAACGAAGTGTATTAGCATGTATAATGGTAAGATTCATTTGAAATGAAGCATACATCTTGAATATGAAATGCAAATAAAATATAGTTTGAAATTCTAAAGAGAGGGAATTTGGAATATATTGGATTGTTATAATGTTTAAATTGACCTTAGGAAAATATGGTGTGAGGATGTTGACTGCATTTGTCTGGTTCGTGTTTGAGTCCAGTCGAGGACTGTTCAGAACACGATAATGAACGTTCAGATTCTGCAGAAGTTGAAAAATGTTTTTACCCAGCTGATCAACTATCAAAAACTTCTCAACAAGAGCTCTATTGTATCGAGTCATTAGTTAATAACACGGTTTATAAGAAAATACGTTTTGAGGTTGTGAATTAGTAACATTTGTTCTCTTATGTGAGTTAGTTCTGTGTTTTAATGCGGATAAAATGTCTAAATATATCGGCGGAAATAAACTGGAAGTGACTGGAAGCGGAGTTGTGAACTGAATGTAAAGCATATGTAAATATTTCCTGCATTGAAAAGGTTTTCATATTTGATACGGATTTAAAAAGAAATATGTTATATGAAGGAAAGATAAAAGATCAGTTTTATTTTAACTCGAAAGTGATGTTGGTAGAACTGAAATTTACTGAAGAGTAAATGTAATTGTGTAGAAACTCCTCAGATACAACATTCAGCAACTGAAACTGTGTTTACTCCGAGACCAGCTAACTGCTGGGTCAGAGATGAAGCCTCAAACTTTGAACCGAGTGTATTATTAATGTCCTGTTTGTTCAGGGCTACCGCACACTTGAATATAAAGCGCCATTCTGTCGCCTCGCAATAGATTTTTAGGTACAAGGTCTTTGAATCCTGTTTCTTTTATCGACATGTGAGGACCATATGCGTGTTTGCTGTAAGCACAAGAATGGCGCATTTTAAATTAATCTTGTTTAAATTAAAGTTAAAATTAAAGCAAGAATTCACCCGTTATCTAAATGTGTTTTTTGCCTGTTGCTGACACAATATATGAAGGTTCTATCTAACGTTGTTGGGCCCGTTACAAATCACACCCGCGACATGGGCATTTGTATTGCTTCATTTCAATTGCGTTGATTATCATCCGCCTCATATCTCAGTTAGATTGGCTCTCAGATAACAGATACAATGCTAAATCACCATTAATAAATGAATGAATTAGCCGTTCAATCAATCAGGCGCTGAATACGAGTGTGGACTGGCGCATGGCACAATGGGTCCTGTCCACGTGTCATCAGCTAATGACAGCCCTGTCTTTCAGAATTGAGAACAAATGACAGTGTCCGAATATGGAGTGCTGGTTGTCATAAATTGAACACAGTCCACTTACTGATTAATGCATTTAAATTTATTTGTATTCAAACTGAAGAGATTATTTGATTATTGCAATTATGATGATAATGATGAGTCTCTTGCTAACTGGTGCCAGCTCCGGGCGATGAAAATGGTGGTACATGCATGTGGAACACTAGGGAAATGATGGCTGACAGGAGAGAACCCAGATGTTCTGAAGAACACACTCCATTCCATAAATATCGCACATTGATTGCTTTGGTTTTAAGACTTCAAGGTGAGAAATCATCAACAACGTGACATATTAGTTACAAAGTATTAACCCCATGGAGCAGAGTTCTTTAAATGCTCAGTTAATCAGCAAATTCCTTAATTCTAATCTAATTCGAATGTATATTACCACACAGTACGTTACTGGATCCTTTCATAAATTACGTGAATCAGTACAACCCTTAGAATCATGTTTAATTTCTGGAATGAACTTTAAAGTTATCCTTCCATCTACATTAATTCTCTCATGTGGTTTTTTCCCTTCAGTTTATGCAAATAGGAGATGGTGTGAAGATTTCTGTCTTCTGGGTTGTTGCGCTGTGTAGTCTGGTAGATGTTTACCAACGTTTCATAGCCCTGATGACGGAGGCAATATGACCTCCGAAACTTTTGTAAACATCGACCAGACTACACAGCGCAACAACCCAGAAGACAGAAATCTTCATACTCACCGCTGTGGAAACCTCAAATCTTACACAGGAGATGGTGTGTGTTTTTTGAGTTTCTCGCTTAGATAAAGATGTCAATGCCAATTTTCTGGGTTGTAACGTCGTGTGGACACCAGCGTTTCGGATAAATATACAGTCTACGTAGCCTTTTCAAAGACATGGGATTTTAGATACAAGACGCAAGGTGTTAAAGCGCTGAAGATCAGTATCAGCAAAGATTTGGCATGCATTGATAATCTCCACATGTTGGCTATGTGGAAGTTATTTTTATTTGTTGGCACATCCCATAGTTAGACGTTCATGGCTTGCCATGACGAGTAAACGTACAGCGATCCCCTATGACGGTCTCAGTTGTCCTTGTAATTCTGACGTTATTAGACCAACGCCAAAGGCTTTCGTGGTACTTTTGAAGCAACAGAAACTTATCTTGGACAATGACTCTCTTTTGAGATCTTGCACCGTGTAGTCTTCTAGAAGTTTACCAATGTTTCAGAGGTTCCTGCTGCATTAACATCAGGGCAATGAGTATTCGTCGTCCTGATGATGGAGTCAGCAACTACCTCTTTAAAACGTCGGCAAACTTCTACGAGTTCACAAGGCTTAAGATTTCAGAAGAAAGTCGTGTTTGCTACCGTGATGACTAGAAATCAGACACGTGTATCTTTTGGCTAAAGCAAGGAGACTTATACGATGACTGCCTTTGTGTCTACCCTCGCTCTAATCATCACGTAGAGAGTTTTACGTTGAAAACAGTCGCAATGTTAAGTGCGTGTACATCATCCATACAAAATTTAGAAAACGCATACAATTGTAAGGATACACGTGATTCGTGTAACATTTTATTCGTGTTATTTACTCTGTATGAAAATTCTCTTCGATGTGAATTTGTAGAATGCCGTTTATTTAATGCATTGTGTGAGACATAAACGTTCTGATATCGACATTAGGTCTACTGTAAGGACTTTACCTCTGAACTTTCTGAATTATTCAAATCTGAGCCATCATCAGGCTTCAGTCGACATATTCAGTTAGTTGCATGAAAAATGTTACGTCTGTACTTTGGGCGAAGCCTGAATTCTTGATGATGAGTTTCAATCGAATTTCACTGCCCTCCTACATATATATTTTGTTTCTACGTTGCTTTAAATTCTCTAAAGTAGTACAGTTTTAATTTATTATGATTGTAAGTAGATACGTGAATTAATTTTGTGTGCTATAAAAATAAGTAATTTAATTACCCCGGCACAGTTCAGCCATACATAATAATATGGGACAAGAAAAGACATTCGTTAGTTCGTAACAAAAGGAACAACTTTGTGAGACTAGATAGTGTTTCTCTCTGAGCGAAGTTGTGAGCGTTTTGCAGAAGTTGGCCCAACCCTGGCAAATCCCAGGTTTGCATTACGATGTAGTTGAATGAGAACAAGCAAAGTAAAGCTGATACAAAAGTTGTTTAAAAATTAATCTTAGTTTTGGAAATATGGGCTGTAACCTTACGTGGGAAAGAAATTTAATCTATTATGATCAAGTTTGCTTGTACCTCCTGAGAGTTGGTGTGTGCGTGTTTGCACGTTGTTATCTTACTGTCATATATTGACCACTACAAATGTCGTACATTATTTATAGTCACCCTTTCAGAATGTTCAGATCCGTATTCTTCTTGGCTTGAGCTTTTTTGCAGCTTTAACTAACTTCTCTGGTGTCCTGTTTAACTCCCTATTTTGTCTAACACCCACGACATTCTTTTTCATCTTGTAAAGAAATCTTTAAATGAAGGATAACGTATGGATGGAGGAAGGAAAAAACAACTAGGGTTAAAGAGCAGAAGAGAAGAGAACAAAGACTTGAAGAAGAAAAAGGGTGAAGGAAAATGCTATTTGAAATTCATAAAACAGTTGAAAGACGAAACGCGAGGAGAATCTACTTGATGTCGTTATAATTTATGCTAAAACATCGTAACATTGTATAGTCGAGAGAAAAACATGGTTGGGAATTCAGAGATTAATATTCTGACAGGAATGGGAGGTAATGCTTTATGTTTAAAGTTATATTTTAACTCCTGAGATTATTTAGTTGATAGTATGCTACCAAATAGACGACTGCCTGCCTTTTATTGCGATAAAATTTAAAGTGTGATGCATCACATTCTGAGTTTAACACTTCTGTTTTGACCCTTTTTTGACACATGAAAATAATATTTATGTGAAATTAAAATGGGCCATGACTACCATTTATTCATGTCATTAGTATCATATTCAACTACTTTTCTATACTTCATGTGCTTAATGTTATGGATGAAATTTTGTTTTATAATTTCACATAGCGAATTTATAAAAATTTAGTGAGAAAATAACAGACAGACGTAAAGGCAGACAATTTGGGACATGTAGCAGTAGATAAGAGGCTGTTATTAAAAAGGATCTTGAGGAAATCGCATACGAATGTGGGCTGAATTCAACTGTGTCAGATTAGGGTGTAGCGTCAGGCTCTAAATGTGCAATGATGAATATTCAAGCCTCCTTAATTATATACATCTTATTGGTTTTCGTAATAACTTCTTGTAGGTATAAAATCCATTGTCTCTCATTATACGTATCCCACATAAAGACTTAGAGAACTAGCGACAAAGCAGAGAAATGTTTCTTAGTGACAAATGAGTATCAGCAAACGCATGCTAACAGAGTATCATACTGCTTTCAGGGTGACGAGGATGATGTAATAATTTAATTGCGAACACGAATTTCAAATTGGATGGCATTATCTTAAGCAGGTGGAAAGAAAAACACTTGCCTTTATTCATTCAGTTTTAATTATAACTCCTCATAAGAAAACTTGCACACTGTGACAAAGAAGTTTCAGACTTCTTCCTGATTTAATACTCAGGATTTCTAAATATTCGTAAACTGAACCTCGTATTTCACAAATAATTCTATTGGTTTCTGCCCGATGAACACTAATACTATCCCCGAAATAGTCCCATTTTAAATGTATATTTTCTTCTACACGACTGTCAACATTATTTAAGGTCTTAGCAGATTATTGCGTGGGATTATCAATTTGTTTATGTCCTGTTTGAAGTAAGAGCGAATGGAGATTAGGTCTGGTAAAGAAACCAGTTAGCTTTAAAACTTGGAACCGCCCTGCTTCTTTCCTCTGTGCAAGAAGTTCATAATTCTCTAATATCGCCCATAGTGTCATGAGAATACACTTGTAATCGCGTCGGCGCATTAATTTAGTTGGACCCTGTTTCGGGGCGGGGTTAGTGGTTCTGTGAACTTATTCTGAGCAACATGGAGACAATATTGGTTTGTACTTTAAACTAGAACCTTGATCGCATCGTTGCAGATTGATTCCTGGCCATTGTTAATTGTCTATAATACACGTACTTATAATATAATAATTTACTTAAGTACATTGTCCTGTGAATAATCACTGCATACTTATTCAGTCACAGGTACTTATTGAAGTGTTTATAAGTTTAGTTTCGGTGTTGCATACAGGAAATTCAGTCGCAGTTTTTATTTTGTAGGGCCAATTGTAACGTATAAATTCACTTTGCTGGGAAGTGGAAATGTCAAGAGACAGGAGGTAGGTGTTTTTCTGCTGATAATGTCACACGCCGAAGATACAAATAAAATGAATGGTTTTACCGTTACGTATCTTGTTTCTAGCATGGTTACTATTAGTATTTTAAACGAACCACGACACTCCATGCCCATTCTGTACCTGTTCACACTAGTTCTAATTTCAACCACTGTCTCTGCATATCTGATAATAAAATAATGGATAAATAACTTCAAAATCACTCAGTGTCCACAAATTAAATGTTGTAAATGGGCTACATAATAGTTATTAATTTCAAATTAGATACAAGTTTCATCAAAATTAAATTTATGATTGTGATCCACGTAGAGAACTTTGTTGTAGTTTAAAGGTGCTTTGCATATATCGGGAATTCGAAGTAGAATATCTGTTTCGAATTTAAGTTTTGTTGTGCGTAGTACAAAGGAAACGATGTTTGCTTCAGTGCATGTTCAATTATTGTTCTTGACAGATACCCTTCTGCTCTCAAAGAACAAAGTAATTTCAAGACAAAAGATAATTTACTTACAGGTTTGTTCTTAGGAAACTTTAAGCGCATGCGCTACGTCACATTAATACCAATTGCTCAATAAAATACTTTGTAATATGACCGACTTAAGCACATAAACGCAACAAAATCATCATTATAAATGCTGTAGGATTTCAATAAAATCCTCTCGGGCAATCAGCCGCTTCAACTAGTTACCGTAGTAAACCGACGTTTCGGCAACCAGTTGACGCGGCTGATTGCCCGTAGGAGAATTTATTGATTGTACTCGCCGCGAAAGACTCAAATGCTGTTCAACCAAGTAACTAATTTAATAATTTTATTTAACAGGCTCTTTAATCGAAAGCTGTTAGGGGTTTAGCTGATCAAAAGTACTCTGCATTTTACAGAGCCCAGATGTTAAATTTCCGTAATCATAAGAAGAATGTACTTGAATCTGTGTTGAGTAAGACGGTTTGGTACCACGGCCGATTTAACATTAGAATTAATATTTTATTCCCATTCACGCAATTGGGTCTCCCAAATAGTATGTCTGCTTTCCATATTTTCTGACTAAAGTTTTCTGTGCATTTCTTTGCCCCTCTCACCTCTCCCGTCTTGATTTCATCTTATTAATAATATTTGCTGAAGACTATGAATTATGAAGCTCTTTATTATTTATTTTTACTATAATTCTCTTAAGCTATTGCTTTCTATCTTAATTTACATAATTCCCAGAACTCTGTCATTAGTAGATCGCCCTGTTGATGGAAGAAATAATCATGTCTGAAACGTCGGTAAACCTTTACCACAATACACGGCGCAACATTCCAGAAGATGGTTATTCTCATACTCGCACGCCTTGAGAACATTAAATCTCATCTATTGTTTTCTAAATTATAAATACGTACTCCGATAAGGTACATTGGAAGTTACAGGAAGTTTCCGTCATGTGTGGTCTGTAATTAGTATCCCTTTGTGTATCTGAATATGCTTAGGATAAAACAGTGCTCTAAGTTTCAACGGCCTCACAACACGTTCCCCTTGAACTAGTCTTTTCATTGAGATTTTGTGTGTAGCTGTTTCTTTGTTCAGTGCCCGAACTACGAATACAACGCTGTCGTACTAACTTGATTACAACGTGCAGCTTTGTTCGCGAAGCCATGTCCAGCCCAGACCGACGAATCTGAAAATCGATACTATTATAACTCAGCATACGCAGCGACGTGCTTCCCGACTGTAGTTGTCTGGAGGTGAAAGTAGAATTACATGAAATAGTGTTGTTTAATGGGGTAGTTCTTGTACAGTGTGAAGAACCTGAGTTCGAATATCAGTAGTGACCAGGTTCGCTTCCACAGTCTCATTATGAAGGTCGTCTAACAGTCTTGAGAAAATATGCAGAAATACGCGATATTTAAACGCGAGAGTAATGTCCACGAGGTAGAGTTGTGTCAGTTTTTGGAAACAAAGTTTGAAGGGAAATGCGAAGTAAGAAAATGTTAATTTGAAGTTTGAATATACTTAGGGATAAATAAATAAATAAGGAAAATTTTTGTAAAAAGACGAGCATTTGAGGAAAAGTAAGACAAAATACAAATTCTCAATAGGGAGGAAATAGAATATTAAGACAAGTATTACGCAAATAAAAATAGTAACTGGATTTGAGGTTATCACGGTGGCGAGCCTGAAGATGGCTGTCTTCTGGGTTATAGCACCGCGCAGTCTGGTAGGAGTTTACCGACGTTTCAGAGGTCTTTGGTTCTTGCTGCTCCATCATCAGAAGATAGCCTTCTAAAAGCGTGAGTGGTGATGGTGGTGGCAATGCAGTTGATAAGAATGGGTTTATTATTTGCTTGATGGGTGTTTATCATCTCAAATTAATGTTGGGTTGTGGAAGAATGTCGAGTGAGAGACGGCTCTGCCACTGTTAGACTGGCAAAAGACGGCTGTGGGGCGGATTAGTGCTCTTATTACTCCATTCCTTGTTGGTCTTGGGAATCCAACAGCGAATCGTGAAGATCATATGAAGATCTAGGAAAATGGGACGAAAAGTGGAAAAATTGTCTCTGCCGAATACACTCATACACTAACCGCGTTTACCGAACTTAAAATATGATTGTCAGACAGCAATTCTAAGAAACGACTTTTTACGGAAGTCGGTAACTGATGTTGGAACAGATACATTTTTAAATTTCTGATTCTCTGTAGACTGTAATTACGTGACGTAGTTTCTTGCACCCACTCGGTCTTTTACGCCATTTATTACGCAGTTATTGTATTAGCGTTTTTCGTTCGGATGTTTTCGTATCATGAAATAGCAACACAAACTATGAATAATAGTTTAGTTAGCCCGCACAAAGGTATCTATAATAATGACAAAATCCTACACTTTTAGAGCAGCTTGAAGCTAAATTTGCATTTTAAATTGACTGTAGTACTTCTGTTTGGTAACGACTTATTATTAGGAGAAAATTAATAAGAACATTCTGAACGTTACAGTTTGTTCCATGGACTGTCTCAGTTTAGGGATCTTCCGTCTTTAGAAACATTTGGTGCCCTGACAAGGACTGTTTTGGCCTCTTCCAGGAACCTCACATAAGAAATATTTGGAGCTGTGAACTAGAAATAATTAAGATCCCTGAATCGGACTTTGCTCTCTGATACTCCCGTTAAAATCATCGGGTGTCTCTGACAGGGACTTTGGTCTTTTCCAGAAACATTCTGTTAGAAATATTTGTAGCCTCTGACAGGGTGTGTGATATATCCCAGAAACACCCCATTATAGACATAGGGTGCCTTGATAGGTACTGTAGTTTTTAACAGAAATCACACGTTAGATAATAGTGTTATGATTGACGTTATAAAAAGACTTGTATGTTTTATTTACATTATTTTATTGCAACAGAACATGTCTCGTTATTATATTATTCATTTAATAGAATTAATTATATGTCTTTATTTTAACGGAATCCCTCATTGAAAGTGTACATCATTCTATAACGTTTTAAATGAGAGAAAAGCTGTGTAGATCGAATGTCTGGACTGCTGACTCTGAAGTATACTTTGGAGCGACGAAGTAAACACATTGCTAGCTTCCATCAATCAGAGCTAGACTACTAGCCGAGACACTCATGGAAATGGCTCTTCCAACTTGTGTGATATGCAACTCTGAAGGAGGTCCAGCCTACAAATTTATATACTCATGATCCTAAAATGTAAATATGTTACAGCGCTCATCAATCACAGCGTCTATTTCTAGGAAATGGAGAAGAATTACGTTCTACTTACGTGCTTATACGAACTTCTGTTAAAGGGGTTGAAGTAGAATAACATTACTTTCTGAAATATCTTTATATTTCATCGTCCCTTTTGCTGTGATAAACCTTGAAAATGAATAATAGTATAAACGTAGTGGGTTTACAAGAAAATATACAAAATATTTCTAGTAACTTTAGAATTTTCTGCGCCTTCTTATTTAAACATTACGACAACTTTAGTATTGTTCCACTACACCATTACATTTCAGCCGCAGTAACAAAAATTAATAGATTAACGTGTTGCCATGTTAGGATTTGGAACGCGTTTTAACCCTCTCGTTATAATCCAAACTGAAAAACTCCATTTTGTTTGTGAAGTATGAATATTTAATTGCCGGCAGATTTTACGCTCGTAATATAAAGGAAGCAAAATGTAGAAGCGCATTATTGTTTGATAATATATTTTTAATTTATAACTACTGTACTGTATTACTATATGTTCTAATCCACACAGACATGGATAAATATTTGTGAATTTTATTTTTCAGTTTATGAGGTAGTAAATATCTACCCCATTTTTAACAAAATATTTCGAACGTTATGCGTGTGTATAGCCTGTTTCTTCCATTAGCCAAGACTGATTTAAAATTTCCGATCAGAAGCACAAAGATAAGTATAAATATTAATTATTTGTTGCCCAGTTTTGTTGTTCTTTCAACCGTCGATAATTAATATCAGGGAAACTTCTATCCGTGAAAATGAATGGAAATACAAAGTAACTCTTAATAGGATCTATTTTTAATTCAGAAAGGGATTTTTAGGCGTTTAAAGTTCTTACACTTATTTGTCGTATTAATTTAAACTGTAAAAAAATTAAAAACACGTCTTATTTGCCACTATTGTCAAGGCCAACGATGTCTGACCTATTTCAGCCTGTTAGACCTAGAGTAAATTGTGTTGGGATATTAGGATTTATCAATTATTTTATTTTAAGAGTAATTTTACTTAAAAGTCTGAGTAAATTTGTACTTGTGCTTCTAGAACTTCCACAGGTTTCCCGAAACGTCATAGCCTGTACAACGTTAAAGTTAATCAGAATTAATTAACTTCAGTATCTTTCTTGCTACGGGACCCGCACTCAGTGTAAATTGAACTAAGGCGTTTTCACCCTGACATGATCTCCACCTGAGCTCAAGAAAGAAGCAAGCCAAGTTTGGTAAAATTCGGTATATCCGTTCCCGGGCTATAAGCGAACAAACGCGTAAACCACAAATTCAACTTCATATGATTACATAGGCGCGCTTCGGTTTTAGAAGGTTCAGTAATTAAATTTATTCAATTAAAGAGACGAGTTCACAGTTCCAATATATGTGATACATTTTGACGAAGTTCCCTACCATTACCGATTTGTGCTACATGTTTCTGTCAGCCATAAGACCATTTTAAAGTCTGTTTATTATGAATTATGGGATGTTTACATACTGGGGTCTATGCGTTTTAGAATTTTTGTGCAACTCTGATCTCGTAATTCTGTCGTTACAGTTTCTAAATCGAACCTTTTAAATTTTGGAATGACAATTATATGACATGTTTGGGTTTGCCTCGAATAGTGGACTCTGTGACAGAACCATAGGGAATTGCACTGTCAATGCAGTGATGACCGTCATTATGTGCATTGTGCTTGGGTAATGAAGTGTAGTCATGCCACACCCACTCCAGTGTCACAGACGGGTTTTGAACTCGGTGCTTTAATCCCCGAGATTAAATATTGATCCCAGCAGTCCGGGTGTGTTCTGAAAACCAAATCTCGCAAACAGATTGAAATTACTCTTACAATTTTAACGCGAAAATATGAACAAGCCACATGCAACGTTGACACAGTTGCCAGTTTGGTGTGTACAATACTGGAAACCAAACGTGTTAACCTGTAATCAGGAGCTAACATGTAAAGGTAATGTTTAACCCCATGCTTCAGCGCAGAAAGGTGTGAGCTAACGTGCCAGTTAGGTGTTACAGTAGTGTCCTGTAAAATTGACTACAGTGTGCAGTTTGCGTGAAAGCATCCTTTTACACATTTTAAATTTCGTAAGTAGCCAGATTTGCGATAGTAACAATAGACAATGCTAAAAAAACATTCCGTACGTACGTCTAATGGCCACCATAACAAACACACACAAAAAGTAATCGAATACATTTTACGTTTTGTTTTGATTGCTTGATTTCTTGTCGTAAAATGTCAGTGTATGGTGTTTTATGACAAGGTTCTTTCAGTCCTCAAAAGAAAAAAGACTGACATATACAAAAAATGTTTTATTTGTTGTTTTATCCTTGTGTGAAACTTGGTCTGTCGCCACAAGGGAAGAACGTAGACTGATAGGGTCGACTTCGGTCTTCTGAGTTCTACTGAAGTGAGGTGTAGATCCACGGAATTATATATCATAATAAACGCGAGAAATGTTATGACCCATTGCCAGTGTGCTAATTCAGGTCACCTCTGATACAGTCACTGATCTTATCAATATAATAAACAAATGCACGGTGACTAATGTGACAATAATTTTCACAGATGAAATAATTCTGTAGTCGTTGTTTTCTTTAGATTAATTTGATTCCAAGTTACATAAATGCACATCAGTTATCTGTTCTACAATGACGTATCTCTTTCTACCCTGATATCCTTGAGATTCAATCAATATGTTTTGAATTGTTTTATAGGAACGTGGTTTAATTGGGGCTTCTGGTTTCTGTACATTAGGAGAACCATTCATCTACATTTTAAATTAATTGCTGTATTTAATACGAAGATGACCTGCTTTATGCAGCGGAGCATTTTGAAATTTTATAACTTACACGCCATAGATCTTAAGACCACAAATTTGTCACGATAATGCACACATAGGAAATTAACATGCCTTTCTGACACATTGGCTCGGAGTTTCAGTTCAAGCACTTTATCGTTCATAGATTTCCATTTGCTGCTACCTCTCAAGCACGTTTTGAAGTTTGAACAAAGCAACATCAATGGGCGCTGTTCAAAACCGCAGCAACTAGTTGCAAAACAAACGAGCCGTGCTATTCGTAACCGCAATCGAACGAAACACAAGCGATTTCGCAGATCAAAATAGAAGCGACATAAATGGTCCAATAAAAATCCGCGAGTAACTAAAAGAAATTATACGGTTTAGGATTTTACACTTCCCAAACGTTATTATAATTGTAATCACATCAGATATGTCCCGTGATTCTATCTGGTACTTTCCTTGTCGTCAGTTTATGGTCACAGAATTTAGCATTTGTGTGCCACGTGTGCCAGGATTCTAAAGTTAGAGCGAAAAGGTACTCCAACGGAGTATAATTGTTTTATAAAATGTTCTTTGCAAATGTATAATATGCCCGTGTTTATTTATTGTAAATATAATAGAAATGCATGCGTGGTTTAACACAAATTTTTCTGAACTCATGGGATGGAAATCAATATATATATATATATATATATATATATATATATATATATATATATATATAGAGCGAGAGAGAGAGAGAGAGAGCAACGTTCGAGTTCTTTACTGACAAATACATTAAGACGTATATGGGTGCATTACATTTCCTTTCGATTGAATTATATTTTTTAGATCCAAAACATTAGGAAGAGGCGAAGTTTTGTTGGTTAAGAAATGACACAAATATGAATTTTGTATGTCTGTAAACATTATTAGCCACCGCAAATATTTGATAGATAATTAACCACACTTTGAACTACACAAATGTTTTCGTGAGTATGTCCAGTGGGCATTTGTCCAGTACTGGCTTACAGGAAGTAGGTGTACGTTCAGTGTACACCCTTTCCATAGTGTTTGACTTTTGTACGAAATATGCCAATGATGTTGACTTCATCTAGCATGTAGCTTAATAAAACATTGCTATTTACTCATGAATCTGCCACGTGTCAGTAGATTTAGCAACCTATTTGCTTATACGTGAAATAATTATACGTTTGTAACTAATTTTCACTGCTCGTGCGAGATTATTATCTGAATAAATGTTAATCTATCGACCGCGAGGTTAGATTTTCAAGCAGAATCGTGGATGTTTTTCATGTCTATGTTGGCTGAGAAGCTGCAGAACTGAATTAAATATTTCTTTACCAAAATTATAAAGAACTGCGATAATATTTATGCGTGTTACAAAGTTAAAGCTTTTGGTGTGAATAACAGCACTTTATTTATGACCTCACGGTTCCCCAACAAAGTTTGAAGAATCGATCACAGTAAGGCAAGAAGCCAATTAAAAGTTGAGAGTGTAATTCAATTTATTTATTTAAGTGAGTGCTAACAGCAAGAAGCCAATAACAGGACAAACACTGATAATACATACAATAATAATGAAATAATAATGAAAAATATTACACAAACAGATTAACTAAAAATATACATGTACAGTATTAAATGTAACAGCCAAATACAGGCAAGCTCAAAATAGAAACAATATTATACACAGAGAAAAATAAATTAAGAAATATAAATAAAAGAAACTGATCCACCTAGGAAAACAGTAATAGTAATAATAATACCCAAAATTTGTGTTTGTTTTTATTATGGTTGACTTCAAATACTCACGCCCGCTCAAGAATTGTATGCAAAAGGTGTACCCTTTAAAACAAGTCAGAAAAGTAATCAGAAGAAGACCCTCCTCCGATCCTCAACCTCTCCCATGACGGTGAAGTCAAGATCACCGATGTCGCTAGGCCACTGCTCACGCCAGCAGCTCAAAAGCTGGAAAACTGCAAACACGTTTTATTCACGAGCAGAACATTTATTCGGTCTCTAGCATTACTTAGCATCGACATGTTTTATTGTCGTTTGTGGAGCATTTATTATTGTGTTTCTCGATAAAGAAATAACGAACAAGACAACATTATACCGACTGGTAACAACATTTCCGGACATATTATGTGTTTATCTGTAACAAGTGCTCATTGAGCGAGAATCAGCTCAAATTACGGCCGTGCCGATTCCAAGAGTGCAACAACGGCATATGTCTGCATGAATTCAGTATTACGTCTGGTTTCGACATTCTGTGTGCGTGAAGGGGTTTATGTGTAATAATTAAGAATGTGTTTTAAATATAACACACTGCTTGATACAACGTTCAGTTTGAAGGATTCTTATGGCATATGTAATTCTAGAATATTTATTAAGAGTAAGAATTTTTGAAATTCAGATTTGTAAATATATTGCAATTGTGAATCCTGTAGTTGAGACCAGCAAAATGTGTCATCAGAACTATCATAGAAAGATGGACCATAAACGTATTGAAGATAAAGAAGAAAGAAAAGAACTAGAAATGACAACAATGAAATATCATCGAAGTAATCAGTATGCCCGAAATATTTTGAAAGATTCATAATAAATATTAGAACTGTTACTATTTTATCACATGTTTTTGTTTTTATGAAACGCGTTTGAATGAAAAATCTAGCATCTATGTATCAGCGTACTAAATTATTTCCGTTAACTGTACAAACAAGATAATTTTAATTTTATGCATGTTATTGGAACGTCATATCCTCTTTATCTTTGTATCTTAATATCTATTTTATTATGACTATAGATCTAGGAAGTTATTATTCACTCGTCACGTGGCTGGGAGGGGCGAGACCAGAAATGCGGATATAAATTTTTTGGGCAAAACCTGTTGAAAAAGGATCATTTTAAAGACTTTGAAGGAGTTGTGTGGGAATTATTAAGATGGACGTTAAGGAAAGTGTCTGTGTAAGTGACAAGTGAATGAAGATGGCTATCTTCTTTGATATCAAGTCGTGTGGTATTGTATCAATCGAACGAAATTTCTAAGGTGCTTACGACCATTTTCCAGAAAGCGGACACGCGATCCTCTGTAAAGACGCGTTTGTGTCGGACGTGATCCTGTCCAGCACTGTTTGTCTGAAATTAGTGCAATCTCGATGCTCGATACGGCAGATGAATTATCGGTACTAGTTCAGGACCTGTGGCGGTATTTGATTTAGCAGTCCCTCAGATTTTAGTGCAAAATAATTAATCAGTACAATTAGTACTTGTATTCATTTTACATTCTCTTCGCTATAACAGACACGCTTGTTTACGTGCATTCGTGCACATATTGTAAATACATACGCCTATGTATGTAAATTAATTCCCAGCGTTCTGTCAGTCACTAGAACACGGCGGTTTTGAAACACTTTTAACATGTGATGAACTCCTTTTGTATCCTTCCTGTAACCAGGAATTATGTTAACAGTAGCAAAATGTCGTTGTAATGTTTCTAAGTGCTACCATTAAATTCAGTCGCAAGCGGTAGCCTATGCTTAATTCGGTTTATGGCAGCAATAGATGATGAACCTGCCATATCGAGGTCTGCTCGTCTATTCGTTTCATATGTTGAGCTAGTATTGTGATGACGTTCATAAGCCAGGGGTCATTAATTTTAAAGTAAACAAGAGTGAATGTAGAACTTCATAACCTTAATAGAAACGTAATATCGCAACTTCTATGTATATAAAATGTTTAATGTCATAGTGCCATTGTGTTCATCAAATTATAATGTTTGTCGAAAGAAGAAACCTGTTCGGTTTTTACTCGTTCATTGAAGAAATTATTTGCTCATTAAGTTTAATGTATTTCTTATTGAACATAGTTTGCATTTTCTGTGCAGGCGTCCGCTAAGTATGGATTACAGTTGAGTAGAAAATATTTAAGATTAGGTAACACTGAAAATGTTTGTTTTATAAATTTACTTAGTGGATTTCAATTCATAATATTAAAGTGTTGTGCACTACCATGTGGCAGATTTAATAGAAATTGTCACATGTCACAGAAGCAACATCCCAAGCTCTTTAATACCGCGTCATATATTATGACAAGCACTTACGAACATAAGATATTCATTTCACTTTTATTTATTCTTTGTTTTTTGTGGTCTTTGAAAGTATCACTCGGCTATCCAGATGGGTGTCCAGTAAAAGGACAGGTACATGGGAGAAGCAAATAATAGCCCACAACTTGTACAAGACACCCATGGGGCAACTTCTCAAGTAGAAGAACACGACACATTCAGAGTTTTGGGCCCCTCATCTCAAGAATTATCCGGGGAGCTTGTAACTCACTCAAGTGAACACACATATATTTTAGTTTCATATTTTAGTTTTGCTATGTTCATGTAATGTACATGCAGGTTATCTTGGTAGCTAAATGAGTTACTGGCGGTGGGAGGGTTGGTACGAATGTGGTAAGAAACACATGCTTCGCTCCGATATTTCGATTACTTTATCATAGTACTGCGTACGGTGGCGCACGTTAGTAGTAGCTAACATCAGTACAAGTAGGTTTAACAAAGTAGTTAACAGTGAGAAAGGACAGGGAGATCATTAATAATAACGATATACTCTACGCATGTTTTCTTAACAGTCAATACGAACGTCTGATCGCGTCACCTTAACTGGGCTGGACAGACTGAGAGGCAACTAGGGAAGCAACTATCGAGGTAAATTTCTTCTATAGCAGTCAGACACGACATAAATAGTTCTTTCCACAGAAAATGACATTCTAGAGCATCTATTGTGACACGTAGTTTTTTATGTGGGTAACCAAAATGCTCCATTCTACACTTTTCCGAGGGATATCGACTGTCCATTGTCTTTGCTTGGTAAAAGTTTTTGCACGATTAAGATTTCAGTTCTGTGGATCGCCAGTAACATCTTCTGTACTTCAGAGTTTAATTTGGATAATCTTCATTCCATGCTTAGCAAGTCAACAGGCTGGGACTTTTTTAGTGTCTTAATTGTTAACACGTTAGTTGACCAAAACAGAAAAATCTGACCCTTCCTGTGCTGAGATTATGAAAATAAATAAGGCAAAAGAATTTTATAAGTCTTATATAGCCATGATAATTTGTAATGTTCGTTGTTCAAAATCCACAAATCTTGAGTATAAATTTTCGAAAAATGAGAGTTAAATATATTAATATGCTTTACTGATACCGTAAAATAATTGGAGTACAACGAGAAAATAACTATACTCAGCAATATAGGTACTCTTTAAGCAAGGCAGTGTGATGTTTCAGCTAGTAGACACGAAGTATTAAAGGGTCGAATATAATTATTCCTTCCTTTCTTTACAGAGATGTGCAAGTTCCCATTGAACTGGTCAGGGCGCTGGTTTCAGTCGGGATATCCCCAGCTTCTGACAATCAACACAAGTGTCATCGAAACAAAAGGGATTTGCGTGGAAAACGATGGAGACAAATTTATCATCGAGGACAGGTGAGTAACAGAACCTAATTAGTTTCAGTTCGTCATTCGTGGAGTCAAGGCAAATATACAAACTTGGCAGTGCAATTTATCTTATTGCTTGTGCAGAATTTTGCAGGTTCAGTATCTAGAAGAACAAATTTGCTTCAGGTCAGGTGCTTACAGACTTGTAAATTTTACTAAGTTTATTCGTGTCTTTCTTCTTCGTTTGTAAATGTTTATTGATATTATACAAATTAAATAACGGCTGTATTTGATACACAATTGACTAGTAAAGTAATAATATTCAATAACCGGAATTCTGCTGTGATTTGATTCAATAGAAATGTAAACGTATTTGATGCGGTTTAGGCGTGTATTAGTTGGAAGTAAAACACCAAGTTTAAGTTTTATTCAGATTTTTTATTTTAATGTTGCTTTAAAACGTGTTGAACATTCTGAATCTTTAGTGTTTTAAGTAGATAGCGCAGTTTCCATCTTCTTATTCCATAAAATTATTTATTCTTAACATTAAGATGCATATGTATCGGTTACGATTTATTTATCTTACAGTAGACATTCTGCTTTTCAAAACCACTGGACTTAGCGGTATAACAACCTTTGATGACTCAGCAACGAACGGAAAGTAAAATTATTAGTCCAGAACATACAAAATAATATATATTTTGTTTTGACAGGGATAGAGATCGTATAGACTTGTAGGGTGTTGTATTTTATTAATGGACGTCAGTGAAATAAAATACATAACGCCGACCATTGTTAATGACGCTAGCTCGCAGGGCAATTTCCTTTTTATGGTGTCGTTTAGTGGTGATACTCCCATTATGGTAAAGTGGCCAGAACTTTACACCTTTACCTTTTAAGGGCTGTATATATTCCTTATGGCCATACCTCACCTCTTCAATACAGTGAACATTAAGACGTTATTAAACAATTAATGGAAATGCCGGCCCTCTTAATTAGTCACTACGACTATTCCGTTTGACTTCCATGAATGTTAGGCTGATGTGAGTAGTAAAGTGATGCTTATGTACTTACGTAGTTTATCTGCTTAAACCTATTTGAAAATACTTTCAAAACTCTCAGTTATTTATGTAGGAGTTTTGCAACTTTGCGTGTATAATGATTGCATTTAGGTTAGAATTTAACGAGTAATTTGACTACTTAACACTCCCCGCAATAAAGTTATTTAATCGGTGACGAAAAAATAGATTCAGGGCAGAATGATTTGCTGACGTTAACCGTAGGACTCTGATCTGTAGATGACAGGTTGCATCTAACTACTAAAACTACTTCTCATTAGGTCTTTGAATATTTGGATTTGTCTTGTAGAATATCAATTATTCTGCCGGAAATTTTGTATGGGTTTATTTACTTTAAAATGACTTTTGTCGGTTATTGCGCCGTGTAGCCTGGTGTAAGTTCATGGACGTTTTAAAGGCGCTTACTCATCGCCATGATGATGGAGGCAGCAAGCACGTCTAAAACATCAGTAAGCTTCCACCACGCTACATGGCGCAACAGCACAGAATACAGCCGTCTCCAGCCAGCTGTTTCCCCTGAAAATTACTGTGGTTATAGGATCCACGCCGTGTTATGTGTCAGATAATTTTGTTCAAATATCGCGTTAGTATCGTGCTCAGTATTTCTGAAATAACTTACGAATTACATCACTGTTGTCATAAATTGGAAATGAAAGCACTCTCATATAGAATAGCTACTTTATAAATGGGTAAGTTTTAATTTACTTTGAAGTTATATTCCTAATTAAAAAGAGGTTTTTATTCAAACACCAAGATATATAAATAGGCTCAATTGAAATGTAATGGTGAGTACATTATTACTTGCTTCCTAAAATTCCTTTGACTTTGTACCTAATATAAACAAGAAACCTCTTTTTTATATTTTTACCTGATAGTTGTATTCAACACGTTTTTGGTTACATGTTCATGTGTAAAATGAGACGAATTTCCATCGGTTTTACTGAATTAATGTAACAGATCAAAACCACTTCATTTAGTTCCATTTGGGCGGATTGGCCATATAAAATATTTAACTCAAGAGATAAACTTCTGGAAGTACATGACAATTTAGCTAGGATCAGAAATATTTTATTTTTTGTTGACATGCAAATAAGTGTGTATGTTTCCTTACTCACGCTAAGTAATTATAAAATATTAAAAATTTTTTCCTTTGGTAGAAATGTATTATTTAATTCCCTCCTTGAGCTGATGAGGGCAGGTTTCTGTGTGTTGTGGATAAATTATTAGAAGTGTAAACAAACTACACCGTTTGACAACTGCCTCTAGCAATATAAATAGAACATTAGAGAAAGTGACTATTCGAAGTATTGCATCATTTGTTGCATGAGAGAACTTGTATTGTCACGACATGTCTTATATTCAGAGCGATCAATAACAGTAAGTTTCACAGTCATACTAACTCATTCAGTATCTGCTACTTCTCTGAAGGGTAGCTTACTACGTCAATATGCGAGGTTTTGTTGTATATCGTATATAAACATCTGTAATGAAACCTGTCTAAAACATAACTAGGATTCTAAATGGACTCCTGCCATTATTTGAAAATATTTCTAATCCCGCGAATATATGATGAAAACAAATATAAAATTTCCCATGATAAACTTAAAGAAAATATAAATTTAACGGAAATTGTTCTTACATATTTCTTTCATTGTTTTCTCCTGGAATTTGAGAAATATATTGTATAAATCATTAACCCTTGAAGAATGACGTTCGCTTGAATAGTATTTAAGAATTCAGTTTATGCCTTAAAGGAAACAGAACACCTCTTCATTATAAAGATCATTTTATTCTCATAGCAATACATAAACCATAAATTCACTCTGCAAGCAAATACAGATTTACTCTATGTTAGAGCAGGTGGTACATTCACTTACCGCTATGCTTTAAAGAGTTAAGTCCAAACCTCAATGAAATAACGTGCAGGAGTGAGAAAGAATAAAAGAGAAGAGGAAAAGGGAGAAACAGGGAGAGAAGATGGAAACTGATAATGTGTAATGTTTTATAACAGTGCAGTCTTAATTTTTGGCTTACAGTTGTTTACATAATTAAATATCTATGTTTAGATAAATACGCAATTAAGATAGCTGTTCTCCCGGTCGAGGTTAGAATCAGAAATTTTCCGAAGACGACTAGACCTGCTTCGGGAAGTTTAAGTCTTTGCAAACAGTCTATGTTGTAAATTTAATTCAGTTCATGTTTAGGTTCATAAACTGATTGAGATTTCGTTGTTCGACATATTGCAATATATTTTAATAAGTCTGAGAATTTCAGTTTTGGTCAACCCTTACTGAAAAACTTAAGTCCAAAGTGATCTACAAATAATCATAATTTGTGTCTTTATGGAGGGGAGGCATTAGTGTCAGGCTGAGGACGGGATTCTTCACTCGTTGAATAACTTGTTGATGAAATAACAGGGGGGGGGGGGGGGTCTTATATGTTCGTTAAACAACTCAAAGCCGAAATAAATGCTTTAACATCTGTAATACTCCAATTTAAAAATTCGCTTAACCATATCCCCGCACCAACTATACGCCCAACCAAATCCATTTGGTTTGCTTCTCTGCTAGGGTTAATATCAAAGCACATCGCGGAACCGATGAAGTGGCTAGTAACAAACTTACGAATCAATTAATCGGAAAACACTAAGCGGCTAAAAAATCTGTAATCACTGTCCACTGCTCTATTCCGCATTCACAGTGTATTACAAAACCATCTGATGTTTTAAAACTGTAGGTTTCCATAAAAAAAATGTTCATGACCCCCATTATTAGCTAATTAAAAAAAGAAGACAAATGTCTGTTAACACTCTGATACTTGGATAAGCTTCGAAAGCAATTTCCTGGGCGTGGCTGCTCCGGACACCGTCCACTCCAGTCCAAAAAACAAGTTACAACTGGAAATTAGTGTGTGTAGAAATACACAGTTTGCGAAATTAATTACTTGTTTTGTTAAAATTAAAGGGAATGTCATCATCGGTTTCTGCTGACTTGCGTACTTATCTCCAAAAATAAAGTACGTACGTAGTTTCAAATATCTGGTCCCAAGCTTTACGATACAATTCGATGACTGAATGAACTGCGTATTGATGAGCTTTATATTATGCGCTGTTTACGAAATGTTATAGATTCAAAGACGAAGACATTAACGGGGGATAAGAGAAATTATTACATAATTTTTGTCGGAAGACGGAAGGAAAGAAGGAAAGTGGTTAGGAGATAATCTTAGAATTTACCTTCAAAAAAATTTAGGATAGGAGTGGATTTGTCTAGTACATTGTTGGGTCGTTGTGAATACGGTGCTAAGCCATAGGTTTATGAATTGTGGGGAATTTCATAACTAGATAAGCTACTGTGAGCTTTTAAATATGAGCTTTGCTATGGTAAGTTATACTTTGCTTGCTCTCAAGACGTAATCCCAGTCATGTGGGTTATGGAATATGTGGTGATGTACGAGAATACGTGCTCTGTGTGAATCACTCCGCTTAAATAAGTCTGTGTCTGCTCGTGTTAAGAATTGTTGTGTTCTGCTATAAGATAAAGTCGAAGGAAGAATGATTACTTCCTCAGTCCCTTTCAGCGCGAATCTTTACCATCTTCAGTACGTGTCGCTTCTCTTTAGCTGTAGACAGTCCGTTAACATGAAAACAAATTCCGTACTTTCAACTCTAAGCATAATCGTGAACCTTTTTGTGTTTTAAAAACAATATGGATTTTCTGGATTTTAAGGTGAATGACTTATATGTAGGCCTAAATAAAATTTTGTTTGGTTAATGTTTGTGTACATATTTTGATGTAAAACAATTTCAGCCTCAGTCTATAATTTTCATATGCATATTTAAAGATTCTATCTTTCCATAGCAAAAATCTCATTGTTATCCCACAACGACTGACGGCCTGAAGCTTTGTGATTGCAGAGTTATTGAATTAGCAGCAGACTTAAATTACCATCCATCACACCCAGATCTGAAGTGCTCTCAAACAAGTGGAGCTGTCAAATTAACCGTGATTAGTTCCATTAAAATATGAAATCCTTCCTATAAATTATTTCCGTATTTCTGACATTTGAGAGTTTCTAACCGAAAACCTATAGAAAGAATCAGAATGGTGTGACTCTCCTGTCTACGTCATATTACTAATAATACGTCAGAAGTCGAAAACCGAATGTCTGACTACGACTCTTAGCCTGCATTCACACAGCGACATGATATGGCATATTTATTTGAGTATTCATTTGCAGTATTCAAGACTAGTTATTTATGAGGTATGAAGAATCTAATATGTTCATTTTGTATTAGACAGATGTAAAAGTAACAGCTTGAAGAGTGTGGAAAACGTTTTGGAGTCTTTATAAATTAATTAAATACATATATATATAGTAAGTAGTGGGTTACGATAATAACTCATCATAACTTCAATACAGTAAGAAAGCTCAGTCATCCACATATGTTGGGAACTTGTACTCGAAACCAAAACAACTGTCATCTTGATTTGAACCGTTATTACGATGAGTTAAGTTTGTATTCTGAAGCACTCTTAACTCTCCTCTTTAAGAAACGTTCTTTTGTTTAGTAAAAACGATTTTAAACAGTGAACACTATGTAATGTCCTGCGGAGACAAATAAAGATCATAGGATTACAACAGACGAAACAAAAACAATCAAATGCAAAACATTTCCGATTGTTGCAAGTTAAATACTAATTTCCTGTGATAAAGTGACTTATCTATTTATCCGTAATGAGGTGAAGCGGAGTGAGAGGTGAGGGAATGGTAGAAAAACAGTGGATGATGTATGTCGATTACGGACAGGTAATCGATATAAACTTGGCGGCTTCAAAAACAGTAGAAGACAGACAAGCACAGTCAGTCGAGTGACGCTAAGCGATTCTCTTTTGTCTGCAGTGACGCGCGCGCGGTCCCCTTATAAAAACAGTTGAATAGCAGAGGGGAGCGAATTAGCGTTAACGTTCCGCACTTTGCGTTGCGCTCGCGTTTTTCGTTTCGTTTTTGTTTGTGTGTTTTGGAACAGAACAAATGGAAGCCATTTTGAATGGGCGTTGGTATATATAGTAACTCTTCTTGTGAGTGGAGAGGGCGAATAAAAACAATGGAATGGCGCGGAAAATAAAAAAAGGAAAAATGGAAACGAATCATAATAGAAAAATTGTAAAAAAGGAGATGAGTACAATTTAAATAAAAAAAAACAAAAGATGAATGAATTGGTGGCTTGTGGTTGGTACGTTAGGGAAGTTGAGGTGTAGGCCTATCAACATTTCCGGGTTTAAGTTTTGAGCCCCAATCAGACTAGAGTCTCAATTATCACGTTGTGCTTAATTGTCCCGCAGATACGAATGGAAAACATTCTGTTAAATCATCAAGTAATAAAAACGTTCTGCTGTGACCTCAAATTGCATTAGACTCTTAACTTGTGAGGACACTTGCAAGGCCAAAATTTAATAACCAATAAAACGTGGTCACGGCATTGTTTGTATTTGGACTGCGTTAATAGGTCTCACACATGTAGAGCGCACTTTTATTCTTTACATCGTTTTGTCAATCGACTGTGTGAGCTTCATATTGGCATTCTCTGTCACTTCCATTGCAGTGACGTGCATCAGCGAGAAAAGAGTCAGGTGTTGTAACTGTTTCCTCTCTTGGGCAAGAAAAACCTAATTCTTTCAAATACTAACAACTTATTAAATGTGACTGCATGTTTGAATGAACTATTGATTCTCAGGCTCTTTCTCGACGATCGTTGGATGCGCTGGTTAGGTTCTGTAGAATTCAGAGACGTTGGAAGTCGGTGTTGAAATGTATGCAGGAATTTGAAAGGAGACGGCCATAACCTGTCTGAAGTTAGTGCTGAGGCTTTCGTCTGGAGACACTGAGGGAAATCACAAAATAACTCGGCCATGATAGCCAATAAAGTGACCGAAAACCTCCCAATTAGACCTTTCTGTATGTCATATGTGTGCGCGCGCAAACACACACACACATATATATTTAATTATAACTTTTGGCTTTCATGTGATATACTGCTGCCATATTGGGCCTTGCTTTAACGTGTTTGCGACTAAGAAATAGCATAAATACGCCTATAAGCTTTGCCATGACTTTCTATTCGCTTATCAGCACATAACAGCTCGAGAACTGCTCAAGGGATTTGATTGAAATTTGATATTGCGAAGTAAACGTTCTTATGTTTTTGTTCTGATTAAAATCTGATATCAGTGATAGACACTTTGCATGAAGAGCTACATCTTCCGCGCTCATATCAAGCGTAACACACTAAGTTATTATTGAAGCGAGAAATGTTTCAAACAAAAGTCGTAGAGTAAAGTAAAACGCGCGTTTTGTGCCAATTGCAATTTTTCGTGAGTCTCATGGTTTTCGACGTAATTAAAAAGATTTGTCATTTTATCTCAAGGAATTTTATATTGGAGGTTCTTTGTTAGTCCCGCCTGTAAGAGAATATCACACTCAAGATGAATTGAAAACCAAGAAGCTATAACAAAGCGAACGCTCCAGAATCTTTACTCAGTGTGTAAACTTCGCAGTTAGTTGTAGCCAATACTGTAGCCAGTCTGGCTTGGGCTGGGTGTCTCGTGTATTCAAACTGGAATCCTGAAGCCATGAAAGGAATATATAACATCATTATTTAATTAAGCGTAAATACCATTGCTTCATTTTACTTTTACCATTGTTCTCAAGCCCTGGATTGGCTCGATATAAAAGTGGTTCTTGAATAAATATATCGGTGGCAGCGTACTGATGTATTTTACGTCAGAATGACATTAAATCTGGATGACACTGAAATTATTACGAGTCATTTGTACTTTTACTGTGTTTGTGATGTTGAGAGACGGAGATATTTTAGTAATTAAATAAACTATTCGTACTTTTATATTTATGACAGTGTTCTAGCGAAGGAGGTGTTTATTTACTAAAGATGTTAATTAAATATGTAGCGAATGTTTCTTAGGGGAAACTAAATTACGTGTCGCATGTTGTATATATGACCCTCCTGATTAAGGTGTGTCGGTTTTCATCGGTGCGATGTTTATAGAGGTAAATGGGGGGGGGGGAATGTTGCATGTAGACTCTGAGCTATAAAACAACAACATTGTTATTTTCAACTAGAATATTTTTCTAACTAAACTAAGCATACGTTTATACAGAGTCCAGCAGAGAAGACTGTCGTTTTTATGTTGAGTTCTATGCAACAAAGATTTTTTAATGGCTATAGCTGTGAAGGGCCTGTAGGATAGGTTGTTTGGATCAGTTACATGATACAATGTAGTGCCAGTAACATGGCGAGGTGGTATGAAGAATTTGAGGTTTTCAAGGTGGTGAGTCTTAAGATGGCTGTCGTCTGGTAAGAAGAATTTGCGCGAAATTTTCCGCGTCTTCTCATCTCACCAGGATCTCATGATTTCACGTCCCTCGGCTATTTATTTGTGATTTTATCTGAAGAGTCGCGTATTCGAGAAGCGTCCCGCCACTTTATGAGAAAACCGATTCATATCGTGTTGCAACATGATTTTACTAAGCTCCTCCAAGACGGCATCGCCGAGGAAGCTGTGCATTTATTGCAAATTGTTTCCATATATATCAGACTTAATTACGAGGTTTTATGTTACATGCTAATATGTCAGTTTATATTGTATACTCAACGAAACCAAATTACTCTGTGTCATTGCTGTGTGACTTTGTCAGTCACTACATATGCCTGATTAACTCCATGAATTTCTGTTGCTTTTGCATTTATCTAATCAGTACCTGGACTTATTTTCCTGGGGTAAATCAGCTGCATCATAAACCGTATCACACACCTCCATCTAGTGCCTACTTCCAGAATATGTCGAACTTTGCCCTCATTCCTTCATACGTGGTGCAAAAACACAGGACAGTTTTGCTTTTTTTCTTGATCAAAAATATTAAGAAGCACAAGTTATTGTCTGTTATTTGCCCGTGAATTATCTGTATATATTAACAATAATGATTTTCCACCAAGTGGCTAGGTAGGCCGCCACGTGGTTCCCGCTGGGGTAGATTTTTGTAATGTCCGATGATACAGTACAACACTGAGCAACAATCCCGAGTTTAATCTCTTAGAATACTTTGCTCTTGATAACGATACACCATCACAACACATGAATACAACTGGGCGATACTGTTAAATTCCCGAACCATGACACTCACTGAACACTTAAAACCGAGATGAGTCTGTTTTGTTTCATTGCAATAAATACGCTGGAAGAGAAATCATTTTAAGGTAATCTAGGATCCTTAGCATATAAAACAAGTCTCGTCATTTTTTTAATTTGTCTCAGTTGAAAAATCTCGTAACACATTTTTACCGGTGCAGTAAAGTTGCTGTCCATTAATACAGGCGTTTTACATCTGTTCATTAGTTTAACACTCTTTACTATATATAGTATGTCAAAGAATGTTCATCGAATCATATTGTGTACACATCTACGTCTTTTCTAAAATGCTTGTATCTATAATGCATTAATACAGCTTACCCCCATTTGCCTTAAGTATTTACATGGATTTATTAAATGGACAATGGATTTCAGAACCGAATGTTGGTTTGTTAGAATTCAGTCTGTAATACATGTGCAATAACAATGGGGCTTTCAAGAAACCCGTAACTCTGAGAACACAAGAGAATAATAGCAAAGTTCAGGCGATGTATCGATCAAAATGCGGTTTCTCACAAAGAGGAAAAGCACATAGTTCTGTACCTTACATTTGTATTTGTGTCAGTTATAATATTTAAACAAAATATTACAGTGTTGCAAATCCTTTAACTTTTTATACATTTTTATAAGAGACGTACGTAAAATATTTTGGCTTTTTTACTATTTAAATGATATGAATAATAACAAGTGAAATTCCGTACCTGTATGAAAACTCCTACCAAAATGTAATTTACAAACTTTTTCCCGAATATACCACTTAAATAAGAAGTATCATTCTTATGTAATGATTCCTTTCTTTGATTTTATTTCAGCTGTTTAAAAATTTAGTTCAGTCGTTGTTGAATGAAAACAAGATAATCGGTTGCTGTAACTTGGAATTAGAAGCAAAATACTGAAGAAATATGCCTTAAACTTCAATGCTATTGAATGCGTCTTCGAAAATTGTTTATAAGGTTAATGCTGTAAAAACTGGACAGAACGAAACAGAATTCAGTGCCCTGTTTCCTTTTGTTTCCTGGATTTTAAATTCTGCCTTTCTGGTTTGAGTAACTCTACTGTGCATTCCTTATAGGTCTATATTATGAACAACCCGGTTTTGTATATATTCAGTGCAGTTAAGTTAGCTAAAATTTAGAAACGCGCGCATTAGAAGTTTCGTAATTTGTACTGTTCACAGGATATCAATAAGGCGATCACATCAGGGAAGATAATATTTGCCGGACATTAGTATGCATGGGCGAGATACATTCTCTCAAACGTTTAGCTGGAAAACTTAAAGAGAAAAATCATTTTGGAAACCCAGGCTTTTCGGAGGGTAATATTAAAATATATTTTATCGTTATAGGGTTGAAGGTGTTAATTGAATTTATATGATTCTGTATAGTGTCCGGGTGGCAGGCTCTTGATAAAATTTTAATGAACGTCTGCGGATTATTTCTTTACTGATTCAAGAGAATGCCAGTTTCTCAAGGATAAATCTGAAAGCTCTTTCTGCCAAATTAATGTGGATTTTAAAATATTATAATCTGCTTGTTTCAATTTATAATCAATGTAAGTCATGTCTGGCACCGAGATTATATACGTTAAATTTTTTTAAAGCGCATTCTACTGTCCAATCCAGTTAACTCTCCCTCAGACGATGACCAGTAACAAAAGAGCACATACAGCTTCTGTTGTTGCAATTTACTCCACACTTTTTCAGTTCATTCATTAATCAGTCTCTTTGAAAGTTTTCCACATGTACTGGGAACTGTTGAATTAAATATGTTTTTGTTACTACATGAAATCCGGTTTACTCTGTAAGCGATGTTATGTTTTGTTTACTTACGCGAATGTGTGTTAGCAATTATAGTCTACATTTTGAAATTTGTAGGCTAAACAGTGTAATCATGAGGATTGAGTTCTTTCCCATTCGGTATCAAATGCTCTCAATTTTTTTTTTGTTTTTGTTTCCGGAACCCGTCCAAGGAATATATCTTGAATATATTATGACATGTTCCGTGTAAAATCCCAAGAAGTTTAATGTTCCTATTTATAACGGCCGCATAGAAACTGTTATATTGTTAGTAGTTTGAGAACATTAAGTTTTCTTTATTCCCAAAAATAAGGCCATGGTACATGACATTATGAAAGCAGTTTATGAGCTATAAGAGCAGAAATTTTTCGATTATAAATTAAAATAATATGGAAGAACGTTACACGTCATCGGTGTCTTCATTGCAAAGAACAAAACTTCTGAACAAGTAATAGTGTACGTTGACACTATTTAGTATAAAACCCAATTTCCAAAGCTCCAATTAATTAAGTTTACTGGATTTCTTCCATAGACAGTTTCCTGTTATCGTATTTTCCCTGTAATTTAAAAACAGGCCACCTCGAATCAGTTCTTCGTGGAGAGAGCTACTTAAACCATCAAAGTAATTACATGTTTATTGACTACCAATTTCATACTGTATATTTCTCAGCTGTGTAAGAAGAATGCAATGTAGTATGTTAAAAGAGAAATCGTTAAGCGAAATTATTCTAATAATTCTCATAATTTTCTTTGGATTTGTTGTTAGGGGTTGAAAAAGGAATCGTCAGGATTCTTCAATTAATTGTACCGATCTCTTCATCACTATCAGGAAGCTAATATAAATATATCATATTTCCTTCATTTTAAGACGCCATCACATGAGAGATGCACCCTAAATTTTAAAATTTTAAAAATTTCGTCTTAAAATCTCTGAAATACGATATTTAAAAATCCATCATTTTCCTGTCTACAGAGAAACTCATTTCATCTCTGTTAGAAAGACCTGTTGGTTGGTGGTATTAGGAAAAAAATATTATTTACTCTGAAAACGAAACTACACACACCCACACACGCTTAACAATTCGAGTTCCTTTTCTTAAAATTATTGCATACGGTAGCACCATGCTTCTAGTAGTTATTTCTATATCAGGGAGCGGTAACGTACAGCAACATAGAAACAGCTAACTTTATTTTCGGTGAATTCTAATGAAGTCAATTTGTCTAAGTTTTTCACTGAGATCTCGCGTTTTGGGATTTCTCCGTCAAACTACTTAATGCTAGACGTTAAGATCGCTAATATGACATTAATTTTTAACGTATAACAACATAGTATAGGCCGTCCATATGCATTATAGACACACTTACCACACTTATAAACATGCATATCAAAATAAACTTAAGCAATACATTTCTGAAGAAATTGTGATGCATAATCTCTACAATTTATCACTATCCCCTATATTCGAACTTTAATGTGAAGACACCATTTGCTTCAGAAAATGTACTCGTATTATATTCTACTACTTTCTCGACAGTTTACACTTTGTAGTCATTTGCTTTTAACTACTTGTCAAAATAATGTGTTTTACAAATCCTTTATCAGCTATTACTTCATAGAGGCTGACTGCATGAAAAGAGATGTAAACAAGGTTTCCCTGTTACATTTTGCGTGCAAGACTATCATAATTTGAAGGAATAGATGTTTATTTTTGTTAAAGTAAAGTTAGAACGAGTAGGTCCTTAAACTACGATCCTCTACAATTATCTTACAGAAAATTACCAATATAGCGCGAGAAAAACTGAAAATATGTCTTCGTAGCTTTGATGGAGTCGAGCCCAAAATAATTTCTTATCATTTACAAGTTACATTGTGGACACGCTATGTAATATGTAACGTACATTGTTCATGTAGTTATGTATTGGTAGCGAGTACAAATTTCAGTTGAATTGGATTTTGATGAAACAGAACTCAGTTTTACCGACCCAGAAGCTCCGTGTCATACGTGACATTCTAGTCGAGTCTGTATTGAATATCCGATCCATGTATGCATATCCATGAGAAACCGGCTTCTATATAAGCCCCCCGCCCCATTTACCTGTTCTGTATTCAAACCCGTTTCCATTCCAATTTCAAACCCGACGCGAGCGGAGAAATGTTGCCAATGCCAACTCCATCCTTTCGGTATTCTGTGTCTTCACACGAACCAACACAGGCTTATGTCACTTCATGTTAAAGTGTCTCACAGTTGAAAAATGGGCTCGCAAATGTTTGCAAACAGGAGGGAAAACTAACAAACAATTACATAACTAGGCAGGCAAATTGCCTTACAAACCTCAATCCGAATGTCGAAATACATATGCGGCATTATAGAATGTACCATTTAAAACGAAACCCAGCGACATTCACGAACTGCGTCTGTTAGTATCTCCCAGCCTCTTCCTTGACATTCGAGAGTCAAGGAAGGTCACCTTTGTTAACAGGCCGCTGCTCGAGTTAATTGCGCAGAAGCTTTGCAGGTGCTAACATGGTGTATTGGCAAGCACAGAGTATATTCAGAATAGAACATTACTGCGCATCGAAATAGTTTTCTGTTGTTTTTAAGCATTTAGCAATGTTTTTGCTGACAGTGAAGTACCTAACAAGTCAATAGTACACCGACTGTTATATTTGTAACCAAAAGTTAACAAATGCTGTTGTAGTTGGTTTCTTCAGTTGGAATCCACTGTGTAATGAGGTAATGCAGATTGAGTATGAAGGCACGTGTTCGGGAAGCTCTAACCATTGTCAAGTAACGTTAGCTTTTAGTTTAGCTTAAAATTTAATTTCGTGGAAATCAGCCCCTAATACGCTGATAATCGAACTTCTGGTCAAGAAATTTTATAACGATCGCAACCCCACCAGCGTATCGTACACAGTTCCGGATTAATTCAGACTAAACCCTTTAAAATCATCGTTACACTCTCCTTTATAGCTGGGTCTCACATATGGTGTCTTTTTGTCAGGTTTTCCGACCAAAATTTTGTGTAATGTGTAACTGACACATACTTGCTGTATCACTCCATCTTATCTTCCTTGATACAGTCAGGCTCATAATATTTTTTTATAAAATATACGAATTGCGAAGCTCGTTTTATACGATTCACTCGATTATTTTATTGATTACTCTTCCCTTCTCTCTTAAGTCCAAGCATTTCTCTCAGATCTCCTACAACCTCTATTAAGATATTTTATATGGTGAATGATTGACCGAACATAAGCAATTCTTATTTCTGGCTGTATGTGGTGTAAATTGTTTCGCAAATATACATTTTTATATACTAGGTAACGAAAATATTAGTGTTTATTTGTTTAAAAAGCATAGTCAGATGTTATTTTGTGATTTAATTTATTTAATTGAAGAACTTGGAATGAATTTTAATATGATTGTCATTAAAGTTATAATTAGTCTTTATCACGTTGTGTGATTGTTCACTAGATGTAGCAACCGTAAGGATAATACAGAAAATCGTTCATGTAAAGGACTCATTTGTGCAGGGAAGCTGCAAGTATGTTGAATAAGCTTCTCAGGAATGTTATCAGCTATGGGGTTGGCCGTTGGGTCAACTCAGCCTATATCAAACCAGTGTTTTACAAAACAAGAAGTATCCGGGTCCAGTGGTCACGTTTTGTAACAAGTTGACGACTTTTCGGCGTTTACGAACGAAACTAAATAAATAACTTCTTTGCGGATAAATAAGTACGATATTTTCAGGACAGAGTTTCTATAATGGAGACTGCTACAATTCTCGTCATTGTCTGCAGACGCTGAGTAGAGCTCTAAAACCAGGGCTGAGGACAGTTTCTAGTATGGCCAGACCGGAACCGGCAACCTCCGGAATTGCGAATCCACAGCACCACACAAATTTGCAAGCTCGAAATGTTAACAAAACACAATCCTGATAGGAAGGTTGGAGAAAAATATGAATTGTAAACCAAATATTCTATTCAGGATATTGATCCACCTCGGTGCCAGCAGCGCGTACCACTGGATTAATTCTGTTGCTTTGTGCGGTTTTTTCTGTGAATGAGAAAACGTTTCTCACTGGAGTATCGAAATATACAGTAGCAATAATTACACTGTGTATTGACTGAAAACTTTTTGTTTTTGTTTTTGTTTTAAACATAACACAGTCGGGTGGACACTTCATTATATTCTGGCATTTGCAGTTAGCTACACGTGAGCACATTTCAGACAATCTCAATTACCAGCTGTTAAGTTCAGTTACTGATACTAATTGAGTGAATACTTTTATTTTACCTGTCACTCGACATTCACTTGTCTCCATGAAAGCATATCGGACGAAGAAGTAGTAATTTATAGTAAAAGCATTCAAGGGATTTTATATAGAATCCACGAGAATACATTTTAAGCGTGCCTTGTGCCTTACGCAAATATTCTCAAGTATTTACTTTTTGCTGTGGGCGCATGCAAAATATACCTACTAATGTACATTCGAAGTTTCTGCACAGTTCAAATGTGACCAAGTCTACTAAGAAAAATGGTTGGATTATGAACCTGATAACAAAAACAAATTTGTCTCTTTTTCATATTTTATAAAGAAAAATGGTGTCGTGTTATTGTCTCAGCCACTATTTGACGAATTATATAAAGTTTTGTACTAAAATATTGTTATTATAGGTCACCCAATCTTTATACTTTCTTAATTACTGACATAAAATACCATCACAAGGACCATTCAACGAACGTGTTTGGGTGAAAGCGACAAATCGCAGTTTGTTTGTTTTTGTATTGTTATTTTTAGTGCGTGGCTGTTATTGGCCTCTTTTGGCTGTTGCCAAGCACTCTAATAAATGAATTGAATAATTAGTTGTTGTTTTTTTTTTGTATTTTAATGTTTCACTTTAGGCATACTGTTTAGCCAATTTACTGTTAATTATTTTGTAATAAATTAATTAATTGATATATTATCATTATTATATTGTACATTTATATATTTAGTTCATTGTTTGTTTGTTTGTTTTTGTATTGCTATACAATAAATATTAATTGTTAGTGTTTGGCTGTTATTGGCCTCTTTTGGCTGTTTCAAAGCACTCTAATAAATGAATTGAATTGAATTGAATAAATGAATTGAATTATTATTTTTATAGTTGATAATGATATTTTCTCTAATACTTTTTACGCGACCATTTTGATTGAATTTAAGAGCTGTATTCAAATAGTTGATATTGGCGACTCTGATGTTCAGAAGTTAATAGCAGAAAATGAAGTGCTGTGAGGTTGCGAAGTTGGACGTAAGCCGCTGTTTGTCTGAAGCGCTGGAGTTGTCATGTCTCACGTGGCTCTGGGTTACGTCAACTTTTGATCTTGTTGCCAAGGAGAAGCTGGAACAAGTGAAGTGGTAGTGGCGTCTGTTCCTGTGTTGCCACTTACTGAAGAGGGAACGTATAGGACAGAGGTGTCAAACTCACTTTGCAGTGGCTGTGGACTGCATTCATAATTCAAAATGGAAGCACGCTGCTTTTCCTAAGGCCATCAACAAAGTTAAACCCTACTGCTTCAGTCCCTTTCTCTGCCGTCTTGCCTAGAGTATTGATTTATAGGTTTAAATGAGACCGTTAAGAAATTCGATTTTGGAACATGTTTTATTTAATCCACGGTAGGGTAAGCCTTGACTGCCACATATGTTGACAGTTGAAGATGATTGTCTTCTGGGGTGTTGCGCTGGGTAATGTGGTGGAAATTTACGGATATCGCAGAGGTGCTTGCTGCCTCCATCGTCTGCGCGATTGCCCTTATCAAGCACTTTTCAGACGTAGTCTACAAGACTACACGGCGCAACAACCCAGAAAACAGCCATCTTCATATACGTCGCCGTGAGAACCTGAAATCTCATTCTCATAATTCCTTGAATGTGTATGCCTCACAGTTTTCTTGGGATAGCGTGGTGTACTGATAATTATTTGTAATGATTATAGTTTGATGTAATTATAGTATTTTCTTCCAACAGAGTGCCGAAAATTATGTATACACACATTAAATGGATAAAATAAATACATTTTAATAAACTAAACCATTACATACGTCAGTGTTGGAACAGTGAAATAGCCAATCTAACGTGGGTGTTAAATAGGACCAGCATTATCTGTATACATTTTTTTTAAAACTATTTGGACTTTTAGCATATTAATGTTAACATGATGGCAGTGAGAATTTCTTTCGGTTTTAATGGCACTAAAACCACATGATGTAGGATGTTGAGATTTCCTTTCTTAATGAAAAATTAATGAAAAAATATTCGCGTTTCTTTAAGATTTTTTTTATAAATAAATCAAAATGTTTCGCTCGAGAAACCTTCATCTGACATTTAGTTTGAGATGGTAAGGAAACCACTGAAGTTAGACAACTGAAGAGAGACCATAAATTTTCCCGCACATTCTGTATGAAACATTATTTCCTTATCAATGTGTTGAGAGGGTCCCTTGTCGACAAGGCATGGCAGCCTCCAGATGTGAGAGTAGCTGCTAATATAATGTATAAGCAGTCGCTGACAGCCGATAAGAAATGGTTCTCCAGCTAGGGTGTTGGACAGGGGGCCGGCAACTCCTCGCTGTAACAGAACAGCATGTTACACAGCTCCCGGATTTCGGCCTGTTGTAAACACAATAATGAAGTTTGTATCCCATAAAAGGCTGTAATTTCTTGACTACCTTAATGACTGTGAGCTTCTGAAGAAGAAGAATTCTGGTCCATGGAGTTATCGACTGTTAGAACCGTTGTTATTGTAAGACAATTTGAGTTTGTAGGACTTGCGTGATAAACTTAATGTATTCTTTGTGTCCCTTCGTTCTGTACAGCTTTTAGTACAACTTTTCGTTCATAATATCAAAATTTGTATTTGAAATGAATACTTCCAGACTAAATGTAGTCGGAACGTGTAATAGTGCAACATTCCAGATGTCATCTTTGGGGTAAAATACTTTATCCTGATCGAGGAAACTGCAATTCTTGCCGAAACCGTGAATAGTATTAAACCTCGATGTGGCTTATCCCCGAAACCCGAAGTTGTACACTGAATTCCAGCTTCCAAAACCCAAAGAAAAGGAGGAACAATCAGGTTCCTAACTGCAAGCCTGTAGAAACTTCACTACCAACACTTTGGGACGCAAATATATATTTAAATGCTTCGAAACCATTTAGTACTCAGCATTCTATAAGCAACAAACCAATTTCTTCTTCGAAAATAAATACGCCTAAAATTATACTTAAACGTATGCATTTATTTCAATACCCAGAAGGCATATATACGTATATTCAGTCTACGTTTTTAAAATCTTCTGTCTTTTACGATGCTGACTTCGTGCCAAGAACCCGTTCAAGCCCAAGGCCGTTTATGACATTTCATAACATGCTAGCTTTTACGGTGTGTGTGTGTTGTTAACACCTCGCTCATACCCCCTCCCCCTCCTTGAAACGCGAAAATCGAAGACCGCTTTGTTCGGTTCGTGACTGCTCATTCAGCATATTCGCAGCTACCCTACACGTCCAGATACCGTGTACTTCGTCCGCGAACTGACGAGGCGTGTGAAGACAGCGAGTGGGGGGGAAGGGGGTAGCGATACCATAATTTTCCGTGCCCCACCTCTACCTCAAGGCGTCCTTATTGTAAGTAAATATCGGCTGTGTTGTACTGTACTAAAGGTATAGTTCCGATTCACATTGAACATGTATCAAACAATTACTGAAAGTATTCTTATTTCTCTGAAATGATTTACAAGAAATACATTCATCTGGCAGTCAATGTTTTAGGTGTAATGTGTATTTCGTATTATGGAACAAGTCTTCGGTTTCTTCAATTATCCTTTTGTCCACGTCTTCGCTTGAATTTGACATGTTTGGTGCTCAGTCTCTGTGTTACAGGTCCAGTGTGACTGAAAAGTAAATACGAGAATTTGCCCCAGAAAATGTTCAGCTCTTTTTGGGTGCAATATATAGTCTAATATTAATCACTAATCGAAACTTGGTTGATTTCCTGTTGTACTTCTAATATGTATATTAAAGTGCTCGTAAGTAGCATAGTCATAACCTTCTGGTCTGATATGGAGCTTTGCTTATCGAGTGCCTAGCCGAGCACCGTGTTCACAGCCACAAGGCTACGTCTACTAAACACTCCCCCTGTCACTGAAACTACAGTTAGACCCTTTCACTACGGTCAGGATTGTCAGTCACCAAGTAACCACAGAGACAACCCTCTCTGGTGTTAACTGCAGGAGACAGTATACCGCAGGGGCCTCACCGACGTAAGCATGCTGAATTTGCTTGTCAATCTGTACTCCCTAATGCAAAACTAACACCAGTTAATTATTCAGAACAGGAAAACCTTAGATCTCTTACTGTTGCTTAACAAACGCCAACTTTTACTAACTAGGATTAGAATTAAATTCTAACTTTGTCTGTTAGAAGGAAGCGAGCGGGTGGCAGAACTACTTCAGTCAGTTGCCGGAGTGGAAGCAAGGTTTTCCTACCGACTGTGTCGTTAATGCACTTGCTTATTATTCAACGCATGCTCGAGAATTAAACATAACAAATACGTTCATAAACCTTTGAACTTTGCTATTGGTAGTCAGTATTAATGTAATTACCATCAAAAAAGTCAGTATAAACAATATGGGCCTGAAGATTTCTGTCTTCTGGGTTGTTGTGCTGTGTAGACTGGTCGGTGTTAACCAACGTTTCAGAGGTCCTACTGCCTCCGTCATTAGGGCGATGAGTATGAAGATTTCTGTCTTCTGGGTTGTTGCGCTGTGTAGTCTGGTCGATGTTAACCAACGTGTCAGAGGTCATACTGCCTCCGTCATCAGGGCGACATATTCCTTTCCCTGATGCCAGAGGTAATATGACCTCTGAAACGTTAGTAAACATCGACCAGTCTCCACAGCACAACAATCCAGAAGACACAAATCGTCATACTCACCGCTGTGAAAACCTCAAATCTTACAATATGGCGTATATTTGTTTCTACTCTTGTGCGTCATCAGGCCATTCTTATATTGGGTCTCTAGGCCTCATCTAACCCTCTGGTCCGGTCAAGGTTCTGCTTTGACCGAGTACTATACATGTCAAACCGAATTCCCTCTCGCGCGCGGCTTACTCGTTGCCCTGATAATGGAGGCAGCAGGAACTGCTGAAACGTCGGTAAACTTCGGCAACAACCCAGAAGAGATCCATCTTCGTATCCGTTACAATTTTAATAACTCCGCTAAATTGGAAGAATTAAATTTATAAAGTACATGTCTGAATAAAATTAACTTGTCATATCTGCTGGACGAATTATTGGTGGAAGGGGCGTGGTAGAGTGATAGCGGTCGCTTATGTCCACTCTGCATTGATGCATCACTATTTGTTTATAATTCGTATGTTTTAATTTCCACAGCTCTGGGAATCACAGCACATGTTTTAAATAACATAAAATCTCTGAAAGGATGATTTCAACACGTTCCAAAAATATCAATATTTTGTGTTTGTCACGTTGTCTGTCAGAAACCCATAAAAATTAAACGGATGTACAGGTTGTTCCAAAAACTAATATCTGAAGTAAAATTAATAGAAGTACGAGGGAAAATAATTCACATTCAACGCGTCTCGAAACCGAATCAAACGGAACAGTGGGAGTTAAGAGCAAATTACATTCATTAAGTCCTTGTAATTACTCATTTCAAAATCTGTTATCTTTCCTATCATTTCAAAACCCTATGCAGTAAAATATATTAAATTTCGCTGTAACCACCAGATAATGGTATTGTAAGTTATAACTCCATGCCTGTTTGTGTAACCACCTTTAAGTCCACATGGAGTCACTACCCAAAATACCACCATCGACATCATTATGTCTCTGACAACCTCAGATCTCAAATCAGAGTTAATTTAAATTTTAGTCACTAGTGGAAGGGGTAGGGTCCAGTGTAAATATTTCATCTTATCTTTGTTGTGTTTATCTGTCAACAAGTGTTGTTGATGTTCGTATTCATTAATGTGTACTCAGTTGTATAGTGAGTGTAGGAACATTCACTGTCCTTATGACAAGTTCATCGTTGTAAGATTTTTATTTACATGATAGTTTTATTTGCACCAAATATATAAGTGAAAGCGAAACAGGGAGGTTGTGTTAGTCCGAGTTATTTTATATCCAGAATTCTTTATGGATTTAGATGGAAATCAGTATTTGGATGCCAAACCACGTATTTGTAACATTTTCAGTACACACTAGACTCAAATCATACATATGGATTTGCGCAAAACCTTTCTCACATTATACTCTTTCGTTACACTGATATCTTTTTAAGTTCTGACATTTTATTTGAACATTTTTTGCATATGGAACATTTAAGGAACTTTAGGGAAACAATTTCTGATAATTTGCTCTAGGGATTACGTTGTGTGGTCAGTTTTGTAAGAAGAGACATATTTGCATTAACAGTCTTATAACTCGTTTTCAGCGTGCGGTAGTGTATAAAATAGTCATCAAACCAACCACTTTTACGCACTATTTTAGGGGTATATTCGCCTCTCCGAGCGCATTTCGGTCCTGCCGGGGTCATCATCAGTGATGAAATTCACAGTATTTGGTTTAGATGCAATATTCGAAGATGTAACGATTTGAGTCATTAACGTTATTAACAACGCAGAAAAATAGTGATAAATTTAATAATATTTTAAAAATACTCGTTAAAAATAGTATTACGCTCTATTATACACATAGAATTTTGTGAATAAATTTATGAAACTCGGTTTGCGATTTGTTACTCCCACTTAAAAAAAACATTGAACTGAAAACAACAGGTGTGTTTGTGTATGTTACAGTGGCTGTGTATTAAACACACAATGTCACCATATTAATAGCTAACACAATCATCTACGATGTATGTATTACAGTATGCATGGATTGCATATTGAAGATAATACGTATGTGTGCATATGTACAAACAGCGGATTAGACTTTCGTTTCATACATCGGTTTGAGTTTTCATATTCAATGTAATTTTGAAATCAATTTTGTCTACAGAATTTAGTGTATTGTGTAAGCACTGGCATTGAACTTTATACACGCATACAAATAAATACGAAAAACAAAATAAAGCCTAGTAGGAAATGTATGCAGGCAAGTACTCTCTTACAGATGAAGAAGAATTTAGTTTGTCTGTATCAGAAGGTACAATACAGGTTATTATGTGACACGATTTTCCGGATTGTGACGTCGTGTGATTATAAATCTCAGACATGTGGTGGACTCCGATGGTATTACATCTATACTAAATTTAATCAAAATCTGTCCAGAAGATATCGAGTGGAAACAGACAGAGCCAACGAACGTATCGGCCGGTGGTTATCACTGCTGTTTCATATTTTGGGGTCCAGGGTTTGAAACTTTGTCAGAAGGCTGGTTATCCTGACTGATGTTTTCCATGGTTTTCTCAGTCCCTTCCTGCAATTACCTCAAATTAGGGTAAGGCCTTTCAGTTGACCCTATTATTGGATGCTATTCTAGGTATGAAGCCTGAGCTACTGACGTAATTGACTATAATAGCTTTAAATAAAGGTGGACTTTTCAGCCTATGATAAACATAATTATGTACGTTGTGTTTACGTTTTGGAGATAATTATTAGTTTTTGAAGATCTGCTGCCGTACATGTTTTTAGGATCCCGTGTTAAATGGCGCTTGATTAGATCCCCTTTTACAAGTTCCCGCCTTCGTCGTGTTGTTACTAAGTTACTGTAAGAAATAAAATGTACGAGGATGGAGTGGCAACAAAGATCATAACTTTCGTACCCGGTTCGGTGTAAATCGATCAGCTGATTTAGAATTTTAAATGGGGAGACACAGGCAACATAATGCTTATATAAAATTATTTATCCTTAAGAAAATAAAGTATGCTAAAATAGCCGTGTAACATTTCTAGTTTTTACGTGTTTGTTTTTCTGTTCTATTGCACTTTTCAGCAATTAAGTTAGTTTCCTGAAATAAAAATTGTTTATTTAGTTTATCACTTGTTTCTGTTTTACCTGTGTGCCTTCTAACAGCGTATGACATATTTTATAAAATGTCTCTGCGAGTCGTAGAATTTCAAACAATTAATCATTCCAATCACAAGTATAATCCCAGTAAAGTCTAAACCCGTAAGCAAAAAATTGCTACAGAAATTATTAATTTCAGTGTGCAGAGCCCGTATATTAAATTTCATACGAGTCTTAATTACCGGTTTGCATAACTCTAAATCATGATTTGTACAATATATATTCATAATGGGGCAAATCGGATGAAATTCGAGTGATTAAAATGATATGCACATTTAAGCTACAACTCTTTGTCCACACAGTCTCGAAACATTTCAATTCATCCTGTCCATATATTAATGTTTTAATAAATGGTTGACGCAGGATTAGTGTTTTTTAATTAACATAGCAATAAAATATTTGTTTGGAAGCACACAGATTCGCCGAGGCTGTCTTAGTAAATAGGAACAAAGCTAGCATAAAATGACGACTTTCTTTGGTTTTGGCGCCATGTAGACTCATCGCTAGACGCCAGCATTTCGGAGAAGCGTGCGATTTCAATCTTCAGCCCTGAAGATGCAGACAGTAAGTCTTTCCGATATGGTGGCATCTACCGACGAGCCCACATGGCGCTACAACCTGAAACAGCATTACTATCCTCACCGCCATGAATACCTCAAATGTTACATTTCATAAAATTATCGAAATTGAACTTCATAATATTTTAGGAGTTTGCGAAATAGACCGAGCAAAAATTAAGGTTTTAACCAAATTCAAGGCTAATTTAGGACACACAGCTCCGAAAATTATGTGGGTTATTTATCATGGTGACTTAGTTAATCGATCTGAGTAAATTTCACGTGCCGATGATCTTAAAATCGAGACGGCAAGTTGTTGTATTTTTAAATTTTTATTTGCCAGGAAGAACTTATAGTTTAGCTTTGCAGTAGATGCTGAAAATGTCCACCACTTTCTGGAAAACAAGAATCCGTTTTTTATGCGTTTCGTGCACATTGTGAAGTGTTGGCAACAGTTTTCTCAGTATTGTGTTCCATTTTCTCCAAACTTCTTCGGTTATTCGAATTAACTTTCTCTGAGGAATCCCCACAGTAAGAAGTATGGAGTTTGCGGTGGTCATCAGCGAACTCTTGGAGTATAGGTGTTTTTATGTCCGTAGTTTGGGCCTTCGCCCCATCATGTTGAAACAAACAAACAAACACTTTCATTTTTCTCGAAAATATAAATGAATTGTGTCGGAAGATTCTGATAACCATTTCGCATTGTCTCCTCAAAAAAAACAGTGGTCCCAGAATTCGCCTTCCAGACACTAATTCAGTCTCTTTTTTTTATTATGTAACCGTTCAAGTCTGTCTGTCGGAAAAAATGACTGTCCAACATATGAACTCCTCCACGCATAAAAAGACGAAACCATTAACAATATTGAACTTTTGCAGCCGTATTCTATTGTTGCATCTGATGCACTGTTTGACATCGGTACGACCATAATTTCAGCTGTTTGCAGTTCGATGAAAAATTGTAACAGGCAGTTCATTTTGCTGGTACAATATTTTTAAAGATTTCTACAGCCGTCGTGTTGGTGTTTCTTTAACGTATCAGAGCGTCTCACTTGTCAACACTGACAGACGTCGGACATGTTCCCCGTCGCAAACACTTCCTGTGTCCCGATATGTTGTCACCAGGCCGTGTATTGTTGTGTTATTCTGTACTACTCGTCAGGATACGAGCCGGGATAGCTCGTCAGTATAGTAACTAGCTACGGGCTGGACGGCCGGGGTTCGATCCCCGACGGGGGCAGAGGATTTTTCCTCTAGCCTCTGCGTCCAGACCGGCTCTGGGGCCCACCCAGCCTCCTCTACAATGGGTACCGGGGTCCTTTCCTGGGGCTAAAGCCGGCCGGGGCGTGATGCTGACCACTCACCCCCATCTAGTGCCGAGGTCAAGGAAGAGAGGAGCTATAACCCTCCCCCCAAGCGCCTACATGGCGTATAGTGGGACAGTTTTACTTACTCGTCAGGATATGCATTGCTAAATGTTTCACGAACAGTAACAACGATTTCGTTGCGAAGTAACGAAGAATGGACACACGTTCTGCTCCTCGATTACACCATGTTTGCACATGCGCAGTTGGTGTTATTGGCGGCGTAGCAACAACGGCGACCTTGATAGAGTGGCACGGGGAGGTTGGGAGAGTCTGTTACATGGAGGTGGACATGCTTCTTATATCAGTTTTCTATCGTAGTGCGTGATTATTGTTGAGTTGCGTTTGAAATGGTACCTGTGTATAAGTAGAAAATTGAAGACGGAAGGTATGTAATACAAATACTAAAATACGAATAAAACCTGTAAATAGAAGATCTGATTAATTTTCAGCACTTGGAGACTGAGTACTTGTATGTGTGTGATTATTTGTCAGTTACTTTTTTACACTTTTCTTTATATTCCTTTTAGAATGTTCCAGTGTGGTAAACTTAGTTTTTGTTTTATATTATTTCTATAGTGTATATTTAATGAAGTTTTTAGAGGTTTATGATAAAATGCACGTGTACGCTCTTAGATCAGATGGAGGAGTCATGACATGAATAGACTGTAGTATTCTTTTTACAAGGACAATCATGAGAGAAAAAAATCATATTAAAATGGACCTCATTGAAATAGGATGACATTCAGAGATGACTGGGATTTATATCTTCTCAACCTCAGTTTTCGCCATGTTTCTCCCTGTCTAAGTACTGTCTCTTATCCCACACTTTCTCGTGTTTCAGGTTATTCACACAAAGCTTGTGACTCTCCTCATATCCTTGGCTCCCTCCATAACATAGCAGACATTAATGTTACTCGATACATGTAGCAGGCTTCAGTTTCCTGGCGTCACAAACAAACCATTGACATACAACACTATGTTTAGAGGGCGTTACAAATGTACGCGCTTAATGCACACAGACGGAAAAGTCCAGTTTTATTCAGAGCTATCATATTGCGTTTACACTGAACTAATGTTGTGGTACTATCATGTTTACATTGCACCTGTTATGCTGTTGTTGCAGTAACATAACTTTACGTTAATGTAAGCGCTTTGAATCTTATACTTAATTACAGTAATTATTACGTTATAATTCATGAATCCGACTTGGTTCCTTACTCTCTTACTTCTGTAATGTCGAGTTTAATAACTTTCTTCTGCCTGTGTCTGGGGCTCCCGTGCAATCCTTGATTTTTAGGTATTTTATCTCCATTGCGTATTAAATTCCTCGTTTATCTGATTCTGATTGATTTTATCGCCCGGAAAGTATTTGATGAAGAGTGGCCTACAAATTGTGATGCTCTTGAATTCAGTACGCAGTCTTCTTGTATCATCCTCCCACACAGTTACAATTTTCCGAAAGTCCCGAAATCTATGCTCTGCCCCGAAGGTGAAATATCAACTTCTACACTCATAACAAAAACAGGTAAAATTATGTTTCAGTCACTACGAATTTACAATACAAAAAATTCTAACAGAATGGTAACTCTGCACTTAATCTGCTATTAATTTATTTGTGATTCTAGTTTTGATTTCTTATTATTGTTACCATACGTATTGACTTCACCAGTTTCGATGATCATTAATTCTTCGTCTCTCCTTCAAACTTTGTTCATGCAAAAAATAAATAACTGTTTATACTCTACAGAGGTGTATTATCGTCTGAATGAGAAATAGTTTGGGAAGGAAATTAAGCTATGTACAATCAATAGTGTATACTTGTAATTTACATATACTTCAATATGCCTACATTTTACATCCAATAGAAACATTTTCTACTACATTTTCGTGTTTTATAGAACATGTACTCTCAGTGCATGGAATAAACGTAATATTAGTTTACTTTCTAACACAATTACGATGCATTTTTATGTAAATTTCATTACCCATCGAGGCTTTATATAGCACTGCTGAAATCACAAGGTAATTTAGTTACGCAATTACTGTCGTGAGGCGTGTTCTAATCCTTGCAACCAATCTCTGTGATATGGCCTACAGAGTCTAGATTTAAAATGCACATAATTTATAATTTCACTCCTGTGTTACTAGAGAATCAGTGATATTGTAAGACATAAAGGGACGGTAAAGGCTAGGCGAGCAAAGAGAATGGAAATGACATACAGACTATGGTATGAACGGGCACTCAAAGACATAGACGTATAGATAGTTAGACAGACGAACAGAATATAGCGCCCCTCACATTCCATTTGCCAACGGTTCGGGATCTGCCACAGTAAGAGGGATGGAGTGGGAGAGGGTGTTTTAATTAATGTAATGGAGAAGACTACGTGATTAGCGTGGTAACCAGACACGTCGGGGTTGAAAAGAAGGGGTAAGTCGGGGTTGAAGTTGGGGCGGCTCCTACCGATATAGATAAAATGTGTGGCAGCAAAGAAATCGAAGAATGGAATTTCAAGAGTTTTGGTGCCTGTTGTTAAAAAATTGGAAGGTTATGTATTAACAGTTACATGCTGCTCGTTTTGCAGAAAAAGAATTTTTGAGTTGCAGGGGTGTACAGCCTGAAGATTGCTGTCTTCTGGGTTGTTGCGCCGTGTAGTCTGGTAGAAGAAGATGATAGCCCTGATGATGGAGGCAGCAAGGACCTCTGAAACGTCGGTAAACTACCAGACTACACGGCGCAACAACCCAGAAGATAGAAATCTTCAGACTCACCGCCGTGAAAACCTCAAATCTTACGATCTACAGTTTGTAACATTCCATTGTTTAGCGAGTGAACGCGTAAAGTCATGTCACATTTTAATGACGAAGTGATTGTTCTTGCCATAACGACTAACGCAGTGGTACATTTTGACTTTAAAGGTACATTTATCGCTAGAAGTAGTCTTTTACATGCGGATTACGTACGATGATCCTATATTACCACTGTCGCTGGAAAGAACGGCGTTAGGACAGGCGTTCTACAGGCTTACTCACATTGTGTTGGTCTGTCTGTACAGGCGCACGTTCATTTGTTCGTCCATCTGACAGTCTGGCCATCTGTGTCACCCTGTCAATCAACCTTGTCAGTTTGTGCCTCTATGCGGGGTCTTTCATGTCCTGAACGCTATTACATTGTGACTCAATTTCGTACTTAGCTCTTTTTAAGCACGAAGCTTATCTGACTAAGTAAAATTTAAAAATTCATTTCCTATCTCATGATTTTTATTGTAGCAATTATTTTATTAGTTAATTTTACTTGTTATCAAGCGTACAGTTTGCACTTCAACTAAGAACCTGAAGATGGACGCTTATGCCTGAAACATGTAGCCCAGTATCTAACAGTTTAGTGAAAAAAGTGAGTGATACACAGAGAAAGAGAGAGACATGTACCCTTTTGTGTGAAGATGGTTAAAAAGAGAGCTCACTGTTTCTTATTATTGTTTCGAAATGGGATTTTTTTACAAAATCAAAGCAATTTCATGCACTTTCAATGTCATATTTGATATCTACACGTATATTTACATAGACCTTTTAAATACAGTGTGTTGATAAGACACGTAAACGTGTTTTTCATACAATAGAGTATTTTAATTCCATTTCATAGCTGTAGATTCCAAAGTGTGTGTCTGATGTCTTAGAATCATTTCGTTGGTAGAGGGGTTACATTTGCTGAGATGTAACAGTATGTATTTGACCAGCATTCTGTGAATAAGAGCTCTCGCAAACGGGAATGGGTAGCAGATTCAAGATTTTCCGCGCAAATTGTCTCCCTTCTCTAAATCTTCATTCCGTCCTGCTGAAAATCGCCTCCCTGGCAGCTCCGCGTGTAGTCCGCATTTGAGTTGTTAATGTTGGCAATTTGTGTCAACTCTGACACTTGTCATAACCATTTATATAAGAAAGTTAAGTTCGGTGGTAAATTTAATGTCATTGTCCCATGCATACGCTAGGGAATTTCAGATCCAAAACATTTTCTGGTTCTCAGGAGGCAATTAGCACCGAGTGACTTCTTATTACGTGAATGTGTCAGCTGCGCAAATGTTTCAAATAGCTTCACACTGAGCCCTTATCCTGTTTTTCCAGTTGCCTGTGAGACTTTACTTCAGTACACCATCAATTTCGTTCCAAGATTATTAAGACGGTGAGGTGCAAGGATTATCTTTAATAACTCGAGATAAAAAGGTCCTTGCCTGTGAGTGTTCGATGGCTTTTGGTTTATGTAATTGGATTCTGGTTAATTGGGACACATCGGGACTAGAACACCTTGTCCCAAATAAACAGCTGCCCCCATTAACCGATGGCTCAATTAACCGGAATCTACTGCATTTAGTTCTATCCAAAATATATACGTCTCTTACACTGACCTTGTTCAAAGTGCTTGGTATGGAAATACACTGCGCTTGCAAGAAAAGTTTTACATTAACCAACTAAAAGCCAGTTGGTGGTTTGGTTATATACGACCTTTGTAAGAACGTAATGGAGTTCAGTCACGTTCAAAAATTAAGGAATGGAATAAGGCACAGGATTAAAAATCAAGTAAAACTTCAACGTCGTTTGATAACATGGCAAGAAGGTCGCCAGATCGAACACTGCTGTATTAAGAAGTAAGGAATAATGGTTCCTTTTAAGAGCGTGAATGGTTGTCGTACGCGACTGCATGACTTAAAAAATTACTCGAATATATTGAACGCTCACTCTATATAGTTCACTTGATTCATAGCAAAATATGTGACTAGGAAATTTAGTGCGTGGGAATGAGCCACTTGTAGCCGAGATTATCCATGTATTCATCGAGGCACAAATTAGATAATTTAAAATATTTATTACATTTACAGTTAGTGAAGGACAACCTCTGAAAATGAAAAATGCCTGCGTAAGGTAAAATATGTAAACTAACTGCAGAAGGGAGGAGATTTAAAAGAAAATGTATAGAAGGAAAAATCGAAATTAAGGGCATAAGGAGCAAACAAATTGGGGAGAAATTAAAGATAAACACCGTAGAAGACAAATTAACAAACAGAAGAATGAGATGGCATAGACAAGTTGCAAGGAGGATTGCGAGAGAAAAAGGAATACGATCAAAAGAGAGACCGATACGAAGGCAGGAACAGCAGGAACCACGTCATACAGAAGGACAGTAGGAAGGAGGGAAGGAATGGAGGAAGAACATGTTAGTAAATTGAGAAGAGCTGTGGGAAGGAAGAGATAGCCGAAGAGGATTGGTTGTCAGACGACCCACATAAAGTGGAAACGCCTTAGGAAGAAGAAGTAGGTAATACATTTCCATGCGACGTTAAACCTTTAAAGCACGTTGGTAACTATATTTACTGCCTGCTTTAATATTTATTAGGCCTGCATTTTGCCCAAACAGTGTATGTATGGTTTTTGTACGATTCGCGGAATAACCAGCGACTTTTTTCTCCGACAGTATTTCAGTAATGTTTTTCTTGAGATAGGAACTGAATTTTTGTATACTGTTCTGCGTTTTGTAAACGATGTGCACAAAATTAAAGCATATGTGAACGATCTGCTTGTTTAAACTCGAGAACCGCGGAAATATTTCATGAATTTTTGCCATTGGGGGCTAAATTTTAAAAGTTTTTGGTATAAACATGGCTGCCTATAAGATGGAAGCGACACAGGCCGCATTTATGATGATAAAATATTTTCAAAATATTTGCAAATTTGTATTGTTTGTTTGTTTATTTGTTTCTTTGTAGAATGTAGTTTAACATCTTGGAGGCTGCACGAAACTCATATTAACCGAATGGACCATTGGAGCTAGATATTTTAAATTCTGTACAATGATAGATTGTAAACATATCTTCGAGCAGGTATTAACTACTTACTATAAGTCAACACGTATAAATGTGTAGATTGTGTGAATCTTGGGAGTTAATGTCCAACAAAATCTTTTATGAAGAACTAAGTTCTTCCCAACAGAACTGTATGATCCTCCCACTTTTTGGCAAACAACTGTCGATTTTATTTTCGATATTAACTGTAAAAATTAGGATAACGCGAAACTCACTGAATATCATACTCATATTCTAAACAGCAGGCAGCTGAAAGTAAATCAATACATGTCAGTGTAACGACAGACTATAATTTGTATACGGGGCTAGAACCAATTCCCGAAACATAATTTATACTAATTCTATTAACCCTTTAAAGCCTAGTAGTAGCTACATGTTCCACCTGCTTTAGCAATAATTAATTGTGTATTTTGAATTTATGGGATTTTTATGATTATCGCTGTAAACAGGAATTATTTCCTTAAACAGCATTAACCAGCTTAGCTTTGAAATGGAGAAGAGTTGTGATTTCTTTGCTATAAGGACTGAATTTTTAAGTATTACTTAAGAGTTAATGTAAAAATTTGACAGTTTCAGTGTACATCTGCCGTTTTGTTGAATACACTTTGCAGTCAACAGGTACCTTGCTAAATTAGAATTAGTAAGTACGTTGGGTGACAAGTATCCTGCTTTGTGAAGTGTATGCAAGCCAGGTGCCGTCGTACTGTCTAACGAGGGTAAGAAGAAGAACAAAAAATATATAAAAGTTTATTTCTGTTCCGAAAGGATCACAGGGAAACGTGTGTTTGTGCCAACCAGACGTGTTATAGAAAAAAGCAAAAAGCGACGTCTTGCAAATATGCTTCGTGGGCTTGAATAGAGAGTGCATGTAAAGTGGAAAAACCATGCTAAAGTCAGTTTGCGGAATTCTTTCACACCGCGATGCTGACTTATTGCTGATACAGCTCATACAGATCTTCATCCCATACCAGCACAGCACTACCTGTGTCAACGGAAAGATTTTCTGCGTTCCGTTTACCTCTGCTCACCCAGAATAGTCAGAATGAAGTTTCTCAGAGTACATCAAGGTGAGACAGCCATAGTTTATCGTCTGCGTTTAACATAAATCTGTTACCAAATCTAAAAGTTCTTGACGATGGTGATGAGTCATTTGAATAAAAATTTACTTGGATATTATCCATCGTCTAGTAAATAAGACAGAGATAGAGCCCCATCTCCGAAAGGTCGTTTTACGTTTTATATTTTATTTACTAGACGATGGATAATATCCAAGAAAAATTTTATTCAAATAAATCTGTTACGATGAACTGAAGAAGACTTAATCGAATTAACCATTTAAAGGCTACACTTTTGGTGGATTTTTTGGGGTAAAAAGTGGTTTTATTGAATGAATTGTCTGAGTTATCATACAAAATGCACTTTACCTGTCTGGATGAATTCCGCAAACCTTCCGAATTCTTAGAAGCAACAGTATTTGCTTGACATTTGTTTTGGTGGAAACTTACTTTGATACGGAAAGACAGACATGATATTGAATATGTTATTCGCAATGATTTCGTCGTCACACGTTGTGGACCCTTGTTTCTAGATCGTGCTGTGAGATACAGGTCTCTTTACAAGTCACTAATTTTTCCCATGATACCAGGTCAGGCTTTTCCAGCATTCTTGTTGGACATCTGAAAAATATTATTTTCTCCCAGTATTTCTGTTTGCCGTTGATATTTTTCGGCATAACTTCGGTACAGACTCCAGCATGCATGAGGTTTGTAAGTTGGTGTACGGAACGTTGAGTCCTGTCGTTCAGTTACCAGACTTCATGTGTATAACAGTACACAATACGTCAGCAAACACAATGTGATTGTGATTCACTACGTGTTTCAATGCATTTATGCACCTTCAGATGTAAATTGCATCGAAATGCATGGTGAATAAACAATCACGTTGTGTGTGTAGACGGGTTGTGTGTGGCTGTTACTAACGATGTTTATGGTGCATAAACATTCTTGAGGTACTTACACTCACTCAGCTGGTCAAAAAATTTCATGCTTTTATGGGATCGGTGGGTTTATTTCAGTATTTGCAACAACCGCAATTGGACCCTATCCAGAGCCATTTTAATCTAATCTACATCCTCATACACTGTTGTTGTTTTAAGATACATTGATAGTTTGCGATCAAAATATTACGTGCATTTATTAATATTTGTTGAATGCGTGCGCGTATGTGTTTTTGTATAATATGTTTTTTTATGTCGTAAATAATATTCTGTGTGCATACTTATTTCAGCTGTAAAATTTTACATTAAAATTTAATTACATATCAATTTTTTTACATTTTTATATTGTGGCCACAGTCAGTAATGCTACCTATTGGAATAGAACAGCTAATGTTCATACGTCCGTCTTTGTAATGTTGAGTCCTGGAATGATATGACTGTCATATTAAATCTTTGAAGTGCAAGTTGATATAAATAATATTTAAAGTTTAAAGTAACTAAGAAAAGCTTCGAAAGTTACAGTTACATTGCGTGCATTTTTATACGCTGTTCTAAGTTGGTAAAATTTGTTATCCTAATGTTGTTCTCGTTTTTGATGTGGTTCTTTTGTTTCTGAAGTAATTGCTGAAATTTATCGTTGCTGTATATCTGTATATTTGTAAACTGGTCTGAATGGAAACTGACGGATATAAAATGCAAGAACAAACATGTGCTTCTGGCGGATGAGATCTGGCGTTTGGGTTGAGAGACCCAGTAAACTATACTTATTTATTTACATGGGGAGAGACGTGGTATTTACAGTTTTAATTATGCATAAGTAGAATTTAATCATTGGGAGGACTAGAAACAATTTAATTTTAATACCTTACACAAAATTTCGTTACAGCAGAAGTTTCTAGATTGTGAACATACTGAAATGAAATACAAACATGTTCTACAAAATTTTTATTTGGCAAAACTGAAGGGAAGATACCATTTGGGAGACCTATTCACAGGTAGGAAGACAGTATTAAAGTAGACCTTAAATATCGTGTGATGCTGTGGACTGGACTCAGCTGACGAGGATAATTATCGGACCAGTGATCTTCATTTATCTCCACTTCTTAAGTTTTCATAGCCTGGAACTGTGGCGCCACTCATTAGTGGGGTGTGGCAGTGACATAGGATCGGATCTGCGGGGAATGATGGGATATATGAGAAATTAATACGAAATCGTATTCGGAAAAACGAAATGGAAGAGACTACTTGGGAAAACCAAGCGTTTGTTGGAGGATAATATAAAAATGAAATTTTAATAGGATGAGCTAAAAATAAGTGGAAGCATTTTGGACTGGGTCAGGCTGTAATGAATCAGAAACATTCACGGAGGCCATGCAAATGATCGCTAGATCACAGAACCATGTTTAAATATCATGATTAAATACATTTCGTTGAAAATGCCTTCTTGTCGTATGGGACCTCGAGAAAATCTGCAGTGCAATACAACGGTCATGTTTTGTACGCATTTGTAAGCCTTAACGCTTCTTGGTGACTAATAACCAGTGGTTCTTTAGACCGTAGTAATGCAGACGGACGCCCACTGTTCTTATTTCTGTGTGTCCGGGAATAATCATGATGTAATGTCCGTCACAGTTGCGCTGAAGGACCAGTGATGACGGCATGAACCTGTAACAAAGCCAAGTTGTCTGCTTTATTCGAAAGGGCAGCATGCATGTTGTTGTGCTGTTGCACGAACCAGTTCCCACACTCCACAGTATTCTCCGCTTGCGAAAGTATTCTTTGCAGCATGTGTGAGATGCACCTGCTGTGAGGAAGTCTTGTCGATGTGTCCGCGTGGAACATTTCCGAAACTAGAGGACGGATTTCTATGAATTTTGGTATATCTAATTGTTTTAATTTCCAGCCTTACCTATAAAGGAAAACACCTGTAATAACTCATACTTATCTCTAAGATGTAACTTAATAAATTCTCAACATGGCGGCGCATTGTAAGAAAAAATCAGAGAATGTAGACAGAACGTAATCAATTTATTTTATCTGAATTTTCAATTGTTGTTATAAATACTTTAAAAATACGTGTTGTCCAATATACTTCATTCTTTCACTCTGACTGTAAGCTGTACGGTTTATATTTTATTTAAACGAAAAGATCTTTAGTGAAATAATTCTGTGGTGTCGTAGTTCACCTGCCTACACAGAACATCGCAGTAGTCTACTTATGTTCGTGAGACAGTTTAAGGTCCTTAGACACTACCGTCATTGTGATACACTCAATTTGTTTCTGTGAGAAACAGTTATTAATTTTGTTTTTTTGCGAGGGTTTTAAATTGTGCTATCCCAAAATATTAATGAAATGAAAAAAATATGATTATAATTAGCGAACCTGGGTTCAGGTACACAACTAATTAACTAAATTTGCCTTCGTTCTGCAGGTTTGCACACTACAGTCTGTCCGTTAGTATGTACGTAGTGGACGATACAACTCTAGGCAATATTTGTATGCACCTAGGGACCAACTTGTCCGCGTAGTGAGTGGGTTGTGGTCACATCGCGTTCGTCACACACGTCCATTCCGATAAAATACAAGGCTTGAGTAGAAGAAGAGGCACTTTTGGTGCGAGATTTACTTGAAGGTCAGAACTCTAAATGACGACGACCTCGATGAGATGTTTATAAAGACAGTTGTAATATTCATTCGTTAAATAATGTATATCGCTTCAGATAGACTACGTAACAGTTTTCTCCTGTACCTTACTGCTAATTGTTTAAGAAGAATTAAACCAGATTTCTGGCGACTTTGTAGTATTATCTTGGCTTTTATGATGCTTTCAGTAGCTTGGATATTTGGTTATTTGTACGAAAGTTTAAATTAATATGCCTATGTCTTGATTAAGCCATTCTTACTGAGCACAAAATTAAGGAAATAGTGAATAATTTTAAAAAAAGGATTCATGGTCTAAATTAAGGTATTATAACGGCATTTGTCAGTAGTTACCGATTAAAACCACGAAAAACTGGATGATGTTTCAGAGGTGCTTGCTACCTACATCATTAGGGAGACGAGTCATAATTAAACGCCAAAAATAAAAGTTTAAGTCGCCGCAAAGTTTCAGAAGTTGAATGCGAAACTGGCAGTGGGAGTTATGCTGTTGTTGCTGTCATGCCCACGCACTGCAATGTGTGCCAAAGTACTCGCTTAACAAAAGTAGAAACAGTCTTATGACGTGAGCGAACCTACAGCTAAGGTTTAAACAAAGGGAGACATACGTGAGAGAAAAAGTGACCTTGATTTTTCTCTTGTTGTCTGTAAGACATTTCCGCAGCTCGACTGTTACCTGTTTCATTGGATCGGGGTTGGAGCTACCAGAACTTCGCTTAAAATGTCCAGTGTTCACTTGGTAGAAGTACACATTGCTTCTCATCCCCCGCTGTAACAGAGAATGGCTGGTTCAAAATAAAATTAACGTACCGTAACGTCACAACAGTTTTATTGTTATTTTGCAGTGGGATTGAAGCCATGTGTTTTGTTTGCGTTTTATTGCATGTAGTACTAACAGAAACTCGCCGTCAGTGAAACTTTTAGATTCACGCTCAACGTAATTAGTGATTCTCCCTGTGTTTCTGAAAATATTGTAGGGCTATTCACGGTGATGGCTGTTAAGATTATGATTAGTCACATAAACGCCAATCATATGTAAGATCAAACCAGTTCACATCTTGGTTGAGTGATTTTGGATTATTGAGCGACGCTTGGATTACGTGGCTATTATGAATTGTAAATTGAAAAATATGATAAAAGAAGAAGTCGTTTCCTTTCCTAAGGCACTATCCGTTATTTTTCTGAACAAATAAGAGGAACATAAAAAACTTCGGTCAGGAAAACCGGTCTTCTGGTCGTAAACTGCTCCCGTGTCTTCCCGATTACAAGTGGAAGTGGTTTTCGCTGGACGGTGATCTCGTGTTGCAGGATACGTGCATTCAGAAATCGTTTTGAATACGGGCAGATAAAAGGGGATAATGTATGAGAACTGAAGAAGTAGCTCAGTACTTTTACTGCAGATATTGCATTTATTTTTATCTTAGCACAATATTATCTAGGTCAGCATGGTCAAACTGGGTGGCCCGTGAGCCATATGTAGCCCGAGACCACTTATAAGAAGGCCCGCGAAATTATTTGTTAATTTGATGCTAGTTGCTACAAGCTCATTTTCTGTACTCCAAGGGAGTTGGAAGGAAAAGATTGAGATTATCATCTCGTCTGTTGCTTTACTTACAAGTGCCACTCATCCTACTGACTTAAAGACCCTGCCGTGAGATGTACGAGGCTGGTCTACAAAGTAAGTTTCCCTGGGGCCGTTTACAGAAACAAAACACAATTTCATGGAAATATTTATTGCAACAGATACAGCAAGTGTCCAGCTATTTTTCAACATATTCGCCACCGGAATTGAGACATTTGTCATACCGTGGGACCAACTTTTGAATACCTGTGTCGTAGAAGTCTGCCGCCTGGGATTGGAACCACTGTGTGACAACCATCTCCGCCTCTCTGTCATTCTCAAAACGCTGACACTGACCGGACAGGAATTTCTTGAGATGTAGGAAAAGATGGAAATCACTGGGAGCGAGGTCCGGGCTGTAGGGTGGATGATTAAACACCTCCCAGCTGAACCCCTGCAGGAGACTTGCTGTCCGTCGAGCCGTGTGCGGCCTAGCGTTATCACTGACCGCACTTCATAGTCGGCGGGAGCTGGAATAAGAATCTCCATCTTCAACAGCTGCAACGATGCTACTGTGAGAACGCGGGAAGTGCCGTTAGTGCATGCGCCATGCTACGTCATTGCTCTATCACGTACGCAAAGTCGCTTCGCGCAATATAAGGTTTGCTAGCTGTGGGACGAGTGGGAAACTTACTTTTGGGACGCGCCTCGTAGGTTTCCCAAGTAAGACTGTGTCAGAAGAAAAGTGCAGACGTGAAACTCTGTGGTAATTTATACACATTTCGAATAACATTTATATTTGATTATGTACTGTGGTAATTTGTAATTTCTGAGTAATATAACTAAAATTGTTATTGACTTTCAAAAATAGTACAGGAAGGGTTTCTTGACCCTTGGGCCCAATGGAAAAACTATTGTTGCCCCGAGAAATAAAACATTTTGACCATAGGCCGTATTGTATAAAAGTATGTCGTTTGTTGTGTTACACTGATATTAACACGCGATGTGGAAACATTTATGGGAACGTTACAGGGTCCGGTAACTGGAAAGGAAAATTATATGGGGGAGACCGTAGGGCCGTAGCAAATGCCGCTTACTGCTTGAGAATGTGTGTTGTGTACCGATTGAAACTGTAATAACGTGTGGGAAATGGCTCTCTTGGGAAACGTAATTAAAGTTGGTTACTTCTCGACTTTAACTTTCCACACACTTCGGCCACACGTGTAAGAGAGATATTCGTAAACGTGATGAATATGAGCTGTTAGTGTGAGTGTAAATGTTTGTGTTTTGTTGTGAATGTGTTTGGTGTTTCGAAATGTGCGTAGGTTTATGTTGAGCACTGTGAAGTTTGGAGCAGAGAGCTGAACATGAATTATTGTTAGTGTCTTTACAAACTGAATGGAGGTACTGCTCGGTACTCGGAGTTTCCAGAACGTAGTTCTCTGCATTGTGATATGCACGTCCACAAACGGAGGCCTTCATGCCACTGTTATCACGAAAAGTATGGCTTACATATTTCCATATATTCACAAACGGCATGTAAGTGTCTTTGGACAAAATGCGTTAATGTGAATATCACATGCAGACTGATATCTAAGACACACACATACCTCAATTTACGAACGTAATTCGTTGGATGAAAACTGTTCATTAGGTGAAAATTTCGCAAATCGAAAATTATATTCTTATTTACTGTACGTATAATCATCATGAAGAATCAATGATAAAACGTTAATTTGTGTTTTCGTTATAGCGAAAATAATTTCGTAAATTTAAAAATCAATTTACATTGTTTACAGCAGAATTTGTAAATTGAAAGTTCGTAAATCGAGGGATCAATGTTCTGCCCATTCTTCCAAATAACTTCTGAATCCCTTAAATTTCGCGTTTTCATCCATTTTATGTTCGTAATTCTCAGTACTACAGTGGTGAAACACTATTAGTACCTAATGTTTGCTAGAAGGAAGTTTTAACGCTTTTCAAATTATGACGTATAGGCCTCTATTTTATGAATATTTTCACGAAATAGTGAAATTAATTACTCGCGACTCATGCGTTGGAAGTACGTTGATTCAAGATAATTCAACAATAAATACAATTATAACGCTATAGCATAGGAGTCGATGTAAGAGAAATATTACGTTCTGTTAATGATCAGTTAAATTTTTATCTTAAAATGAAAATGTGGCGTATATTCTTGTAGTCCACCACACTTTCAGGGTTAATTAACATTAATTGTAAAGTGTTTAAAATTATAGACAAATTTATCTTACATAGTCTCACCTTCAGACATTATTATTTGTGATAACAGTTATGTTTTCAGTTCTTTGTTTGTTTGCTTTTGTATTGTAATGTCTGTATTGTTGTTAGTGCTTGGCTGTTATTGGCCTTTTTGGCTGTTGTCAAGCACTTTAATAAATGAATTGAATTGAATTGAATATGTTAGTTATTTGATATAGAATAAATAATACAATGGTAATATGTACGCCACTAATTAAATAAAACAGTACTTAAATATTCGTTATTTTACAGAGTCATTTTACTACCCGGATTTTTATATATTTTGTCAGAATCCTGTAATGTTTGCTTGCCAAAATGTAATATTTAATTCCGCGTTAAAATACTACTTGTATCGCCATAGAGATTGTACATACGTTTGTTTCGATGGCATTCAATTTTCTTCACGATTTGTTTCTAACGCCTCACACAGCGGCTTATTAATGAGTTGATTGCATTTATACCTAGAATCCATTTTGTTATTGTTAAGTGTTAATTTCGTTTACATTTGTAAATCATTGGCAGAAACAAATTTCAGCTGATTGTAACAGCATTTTCAGATAATAAGATTCATATCTCTGCTCTGCTTTATAGCTAGTTGGGGATTTTCATGTGTCAGATAATTCTGCCATAGCCCTCCGAGGCGTTTCTCTACATCAGAGTATGAATTTTGTGTGATGAATTCCTTTGCTTTATATAGTTATTAAGACTTGCGGAAGAAACTTTGGTGTACAGAATGTTACATTATTATTTATATGTGAAGGCGATAAGTTGCTGTCGACTTTCTAAACCTCTTTGTGCTTACAATTTGCATTACAGAAGTAAAGAGATCGAGGTAAGGTGCTTGTATGCTGTCAATATTTTAGCCTAATTTTATTTCGAGCAAGTAAATGAAGATTGTTACATCATGTATTTTTTTAAATGTGTCTATATGTAATTAATATTGAACTGTACGTAAACATTAAATGATCCGTCAGATACAATATGTTATTAGCCAGATTTTGTGTTACTAATTAATACTAATTAATTAATACCATCAAACATGTTTCGGTCCCTACGACTATCATAAAGGTCTCCTTAACATGCATTGCAAGATATTGGCTTTACATGAAACAACATTGTTATTTCGCTAATTATACCCGTATTATTTTCTTCTCATACTACTGACTGAAACAGTGTATTTGAACATTTGTTCTTAGAGTAGTCTTAACATGTAACAGATGTAATTTCATTGTTTGAAAATTTACTGTAAGGAACGGTGTACTCAGACATTAGTTCTTAATACAAACGTTTTATAGAAGGGTCATAATTTTAATATTATTAAATTTAGTATTTAAAAGGCTGTTTAAACATTTATTCAAAATGGCCTTAATTAATACAGAACTCGTCTTATTGCGATATTAGTAAATTCGCTGTGTGGGACAGAAGTTTAGATTTGTTATTAAATACACCATATGTGTCATCCGTAGTTAGTGAATTTATTTTCTGGAATTATCGGAGGCCATTAGGTCTTGTGTTGTTTAGTTTAACATTAATTATAAGCAAGTTATATGAAATCGATAATGAAAAGTTCCCTCCCGAACATAGCTAAATGCCTTCTCAGTTTTGCATCCCGGTTTAAAATTACCTTATACGCTTCGCTCGCTCCAGGGGTTATTCTACCTGCCACTGTGCTTCATTGGAATGTCAAATAAGTTGCCTACCTATCAGGTCCTGTTTCCGAGAGATACGAAAGGCTCATATAAGTACGTAGCGTACTGGAAGGGCCAGATTGCCACAATGCTGACACTAACTTCTGCATCCAGTTTACCGATACAATTTATCTGTACGTTCCAAGATTGATTTTACTGTTTTGCATTATTCGGGGTACAGAAATACCTGAATGTAGGAACGTGGAACAGGGGTGACAAAATTGTCTCCTTACACCGTGTCATAAAATACTGTCTCATATCCATGATTCTTTGACATTCATTTATACACAAGGTTTTATATGTGTTTTAATTTGATTATATTTGTAGTTTAAAAAAAAGTTAAACACGCTTTGGTGAGTGTATAGCAGTTAATTTAATTTAAATTTGTCAAGTAATGTATTTGTTTTATGTATTTACTGTGTGTAGCGTATAAGTAAATAATTTTAGCGAGTAAATTAGGGTTAATGAAATTCGCATTTGAATCGGTTATTTGTAAAAGCACATTATTCAACAAAAATTAACTTTCCGAAAAATAAAAAGAATGCTATAAAACACATGATTTATTTTACGCTTGATTTATTATTTCCCGATAATAATTTGTAATTATCGAATATTGTAGACGACAAATATTGCCTACCACTCGTAGAAAAGGCTTAGAATAATGTTCTTGTGCGAAACGATGCTTTTATCCTTGGTGATTTCTACTGTAACAATAGCTCAATCTTCTCAAAGGTTGACTCATGTATGGAAATGACCGGTCCAGTTGACAATTATTTTGTTGTTATTTATATACTTCATATCATTTATATATATTAATTATATTTGATGATCAATTTAATCAACATTGTTCGATGGAACCACGTAATGGCATAATGCATTATAAATTACTAGTTTTTATATTGAGGGCAAGATTGTGGAGTGGCAAACTGTACTCGATCTACCATCTTATATATCACATTTCATTGGGTGGACCGAATGTAGGCACACGTGGAAAACATGGAAAATTGCGTGATCGTCTATCACGCAATTCGCCATGGAGAGAGGTAGCGTTGCTGTAATCCGTCGATCATCTGTACATAACTATCAGTTTAGTGGCACACTCTATCGGAAAATTGCGAAATGACCGCAATGCTGCCATTAGCAATCGTCATTATTGCGTATGAATAAGTGATGTTAACGAACTCACCCGTCACACGGTGTGATATCGAGCACGGTCAGCCATCGCAACTACTAGGCTGTGTTTCTATGGCAACTAAGGCAGCAAATTTTGCAACACATATCACTCATCAGTTCTTTCATTTTTGGCTTTAGCACCACTTTTGAGTTAGCTTTATTTATTACACTGTGCATACTGAAAGTAAAATTTTATTTTATTCATATTACAGACTGTAACGAAATTCATGGATAAAAGTACTTCATGAGAAAGTGATGGTCACTGAGCTGGAAGGTTTATTACTGTATGCACAAGAGCTTACCAGTGGTTATTATCATAAGACAATTGACTCCCATCCAAATCCATATTTTGCATTTTTAAGATACGTCTTAATATTAGGTATGTTTGCTTATGTACGACTACGTCTCTGCTGTACAGATTTTTCAGTAAAGTATTAAATAAGGCGCATATTTGGTACCGGACTACACGACGCAACAACCCAGAAGACACCCATCTTCAGACTCACCGCCGTGAAAACCTCAAATCCTACATATTTGGTATCTTCTATTCGTTCTAATGCTATCAAATCTAATGTTATTTCATTTCCTAATCTGGATTTTATTACGTGAAGAAATCAAATTACGACAACTAAGTAATAAGATACAAATTGGTGGTTTTACATTTAAGCCTAATGGAGAAAATATCATTTAATGGAACAATGTTGTACGTTCAGTTAATTCTTAACGGGCATTAGCCGCGTCAGGTAGCTGTAAGGAATCGACGTTTCGAGAACCTCTCGGTCCTGGTCGTCGGTTTTTTCTGTCGTTAGACGCGACTGATTAACCACGAAGACTTCGTTGAATAAATATTGTGCTTAACGTTTGAATCTTTAAGGAGTTCATTAGATTCCGTTTTAGTGGTGTCATTAATTCTTTGAGGTGTATTATGTTTATAGTTATTGTTTGAGCCATATTAGAATCACGAATTTTTATTATTTTCCATTTTTAATTTAAAATTTAAACCTTCTTGCTAATTCCTTATCTGTTACTTTGTAATTCATAGATGCTATGAAATAATATAAAAAGTTTTAATATTTTATTTACAATTCAGTAAGTCCCTGTTAACCATGAGAGTTGTTTTGAAGATGAATTTGGTAAGAACAGATAAATCTTGCTTAACATAAACAATTTCGATAAAGATAAACATTCATATATTTATATTTCCTTCATAAAATATGTATTTTTTAGTTTAAATATAAACGTGGATATTTTTTCTGATTAATGTAGTCACATGAAAAAACATGTTTTAAAAGACTTTGATGTTTAATTATTGATAGCGATGAAATTGCAAATGTGTCCGGCTTATGTTGGGATAAGTGGATACAAACATTGCATTTATTTGTACGTTTAGTTTTAAGCGAAATAATCAAATATTTAAGGTTTTAAGTATATCACGCCCGTGCATATACAAATGTACAAATATAGGAGTTAGAATTTCAAATATCCGATCCACTCTAAATGGCACAAAATTTCTAACCACTAATTCAGTTTTATTATACTATTTATTTAAGCTCTGGAGCAGAGTGAGTTTTTATGTTAGCTTACATCTAAATATTTCACCAATTCCAGTTGTAAGGAAATATGAGTCAAAGTATCAAATGGTGTTAACCTTGCTTATATATTTACATATTTGTGGGCTTTATCCTTTATTGAAACGAAACTTTGTGCATGGAGGCATTTTTTTTAAGTTTTATACAGTACAGCCTCGCCTTTCGTGGGGTAACATACTCTCGCGAACGGAAAATCGCGATGCACAAATTTAAGAGCATGTAGAAAAAAATGAGGTCAGGAGGTCAAATTCCGTGATCCTCATTATGCTCCGATGATTCCACTTTTACCAGAAGTAAACCTTTGCTTTAGTGACCACAAAAAATGTCGTGCAGTTTGTATGTGAACTAGTAATTAGAAACTAGCTCTTGATCAGTTGATTTTACTTCTCAGCCTTCTGACTATACGATGACACTGGACTAGCGTTTGGCTCCAAATTAATGTGCGTAAAGTATTTTTGTTTTGCTCGTTAACAAGTTCTGGGAACTGTGATACTTCACTGCGGAACAGAAAAATACCCTTATCGGTGGTTTTAATAAGACGATCGGTGTAAATTAAGTAGGTGGTATGTAGAGTTACCATGTGAAATTCGGCTGAAGTGACTGAGAGACACGATGAATTAACCCCTCTTTACTTAAAGCAAGCTGGAAGAGAAACATGGTTCTAGGGAAGTTGATCAGTGTTCATAATGAAGTTATTTTACAGCTACATTTACTGCATACAAATTTGCTGAACGTAACGCAATTTAAGCGTTTCCTTAACAGCTTAAAATAACAATTAGCGTACATAGGCCAACCTCGAAAACACACACAATGAATCAGGACATGCTTACGCATATATTCATGCATAAATACATAAATCTGTACCGGTATATACACATATAGAGAAGCACGTATGTACATACATATATTAATGCATATATACAAATACACACAGACCCATATATAAACTTTTAAATATGCGCACACATACCTACATATATTTCTGTATATCTAAAGACCTACTGAACTTCAGTAGTAAAAGATTACTTCAATATGTTTATAGGTTATTAATTGTATTTTTGTTTGTTTTTATAGACGTGCTTATAAAAGCTGCTTAATAATAAGCTTAAAAGGACAACTGTATGTTTGATAAGGGCATTTGGAGAGCGACGTAGAATTTAATGAAGTGTGTTTAGTTACATGGAACAGATGAAATGAGATGTTTAGTACACTTTGTATCACCCTGCATCAGTAAGATAGTATTATTAATATTAGGTTTAGCGAGATTGAAACTTAAGTACGTTCAGTTTAATTTAATTCATATCTGTCGTGTTTGTTATAATTTATCATCATAATGAATATCATATGTATTAGGCATGTTACATTTTTATGTTTATTTTCCTACGCATTTGTCATCTTCCAATCATCACAAGTGCACACTTCATATTGCCTAATTATGGCAATAAATTATCATCACACATTAATTTTTTCCCAATTTCAGATAAACTCGATGGTGGAAAAAGGTCTCTCTTCATTCTCTTGCCAATTTTCAGTATGAGTAAGATGATATCGATGTTAAAAATAATTAATACCATGAAATATTTTTTTTAAAAAACGGGAGTAGTTACTGTTGAATTAAAATCAGAACAAAAAATTCAGTAGTCTAAATGTGCTATTTAGCGAAACTCCTAGAAATACACCACTTTGTCAACAGAAAAGACGAACTGATAGTCAGGAATGAAAAGCGACGAGTAGACAGGAAAATTAAATTTTCCGAGCTAGTAGGCCGCTACTGTGTAATGTATGCCTCTGACTTGTTAACAGCTTTTATCGCCATATCAACTATAAAGTGCAGAAATCTCAGCAAACACACAGCAGTACTGTAGTCTGTGTAAAGTAACTCGAAGTTTAGTTTATTTTTATAAAAATATTAATTGTGATTTAAAATTAAGATAAATGTTTTTATTTCAGACAATAGAACACAGTTCCGTTTGGCGAGTTTGGGGGGGGGGTTGTTTCCCTTGGGGATACGGTAGGAGGAGGATTCTTTTCATCCCAGGGAATGTGATAGCTGTTGGAAACTGTAGCCTTGCCAAAAAATCCCCCCTCCCTATAGCATTTTAGCTGATGCAAGCGGAAAAAAGCACGAGATCGTAATGGTGGAAGGGCGGAATGAAACTTACCGTCTCCTTCACCGTTTTTCACACAACCTAACATGGTGTCATCAGTGCGCCCTGTCTACATGAATGTCTGTCTGGCCAAAATAAATTCCCGTCGACTGCGCAGGAAATTGGCGTTGTGTAATTATAAAGTCGGAAGAAGAATGGAATCGAAACAAGGCAGATCATTATGAGTCCCTGTCTGGCGTTCGAACAATCGTGAAGAATCGATGACAAAAAATTCGTTGTAGCCAAAAATTTGTAAATATGAAATTCTTAAATCGCGGGATAGGTTTCTATTCAAAATGAAGATGCATATGCTATTATTAAATTTCAGAACGTTTTATTACGATGCCAAGCGAACATGAGGCATTTAGAAACTTGAAAACTTTTATTTCATTCACAAGCGGTATTGCAGAAGGACCGATTACCGAACGTGCCAGGTCTTGTGAGGTGTGTGTATGCCTTAGAATCATATGATGCTTATTCCGTTTTGATTCCCCTTATGACAGTTTACTTAAATATGAAGATTTCTGTCTTCTGGGTTATTGCGCAATAACCCAGAAGACAGAAATCTTCATATTCACCGCTGTGAGAACCTCAAGTCTTACTTACTTAAATATCTCAGCAGTGTGTCAAGGTATGCCGTGATCTTCCCTTCTTAATTTGACCGAAAAAATGGAATTAATTTTTTCTTCAATCTCCGCTCTGTGAGATGGTGTGAAGTGTACTAAATATCACATCACAAAATAAAGAACCGCTATAATTTGGGATCGTATCCAATCCTGTACGACAGTGACGTGCTCACATTATCATCAGATGACCACATAAAATATTTTCTGCGTCATGGTGTTTTGTGACAGTTTCATTATAAAATGCAAATTGAATCAGGCCTAACATTCTGATCTACTGTCTATCCTTCCATGAGTTAACCACATAATTACTAGCAGTAGGAGCCCGTTATCATCATCACATGCTTTCTACTCGGTATTATGCAACGTGCTAGGTATCTTTCTTCTGTGAGGGGTTGTAGGATCCTGCCAAATCCCCATGTGGAGTATGAACATTTTTCGGATGTCCCAGACTGCTTAGTCAGTATTATCCAGTTATCTTCCAGTTCAAGAAGCCAACCTCTCTGTTTGCAACCTGACAATAAACCATACTGTGAGGATTCACTTCACACGATTTCGTGTTATTCATAAAAGTGCGGGCTTTCATGATCATCTAAGGGCTTATCGGCTTCTCTGGAAGGCCTGTATTCAATGCATGGATTTATTATTATCCAATCTATTCACCACTTTATGGGGTATGTACTTCCATGTACCCGAGACAGACCTTGTCCCTAAGGTACATAGGGCAACAGCTATTCCGGGATACATATTGTTTTTAGCAAGTTCTACATGTATTATATAATTTTATTTTATGACATTATTATTGTTATTATTATTAATTTAAAGAAGGGTAAAATATTTGACTGTAGTAATTATCGAGGAATATCACGTATCAGCTTTATATAAAATGCTATCCATTCTTCTGTCAAGGTACGTAGACGGTGATATTGGGTATCTTCAGTGTATATTTCGACGTAGTCGAATGAATATTGAACATTTATTCTTAATTAATCAGATAATGAAGAGAAGTTGGAACACAGTGCTACTGTAATAATGTGTTGGTAGACTTCAAGAAAAGTTATCATTTAGTTTAAATGAAATCTAATTGTTCGTATAAGTAACCAGTTATGTGATGCACTTACTGTTCATAATGACCTGAGAAAAGAGATATTTTTTCAACATAGCTTTTTAACTTTGCTTTAGAATATAGTATGAGGAAGGTCCATGAAAACAAAGATGGGTTAAAGTTGAATGGGGCGCATCAGTTTCCTGGCATGTGGGAGACGAGAATTGTGTATAAAATTTGTTTGGAACTCCTGAATCGAAGAGATCACTCGGAAGTCCTAGGCGTCGGTTGGAGGATAATGTTAAAATGGTTCTTAAGAAAATTGGTTTGGTGTTGGATTATATTATCTGGCTCAGGATAGGGACAATTTTTGTGCTTTTGTGTGAATACGGTAATGAACTTTTGAGTTTTTCTTTCTTGTGGTAAAGTTATTGGCTTTTCAAGAAAAACTTCGCTTCATGGAATTACTTTATTTAGTTAATTTATTAGTTAGTAAACAACGACATTTTGTTCAGTTGTGATATACTTTATTGAACCATTCATTGTAAGTTGAAAATTACATTATTATACTAACATTCTTTGTAAGGATCTGGACTATAACTCCGAACTTTTCGTACGTTTTATGATCTGTAATGTCATTTCACTTAAGTCGTTATTGTAAATAAGTTCGATTTCGGATTTGTCAATATACGGTCACATGAAAAACGACGGCCAGTCTTTTTAGTAGCGTAAACCCGAATACACACTAACGCCATTCAAGGCTTTTATATTAAATAATTATATAACTTAAAGTCTGTCGTTTCCAACATAGATGTGTTTGAAAACGGATCCCTAAAAGGTTTGGACAGACCTGATCTGGCGTCTCTTGTTGGGGCATGTCTGTAATCGGAACACCACCGATCTTACGACATGGCGGCTATTCTAATCGGAGACCCGGTGAGATTTTCCTCGGTACTTGCAATGATCCCTCGCTGGGGTTCCAATTCATCACTGCCGATAACTCACCATAGTCGTCTGCGTTTCCACAAGTCACGTAGTAGAAACTTCTACAGAAACCGCAGAGCCAAACCGGTTGGCATGTCAGCTGCTGATTAACAAGATAGCTGAGTTGCAGACTTGCGGCTGAGGTCAGTATCAGCGAACGAAATCTGAAATACAGAATCGAACGAACCACATCTTTTCTTACTACGTTACAATTAATTAACACTTCTATGACTGTTATGTCTAAATCCATTGAACAGAGCTCTCATTGTGTAGCTGATGATCGCTCAAAAATTCCCAGACTTTTGTGGAGCCTGAAGTTTTGCCACTATTGGCTACTACCCTAAACCATTTCAATTTTCCCCAAACCCTCATACCTTACTTGTTTAATACCAATTTTAATATTATCCTCCTATCTACTAGGACTACCAGTTGATGTTTCTAGATTCCACGAATAGAATTGTATATGAATTTATAATTTCCACATGCGTGCTATATATATCACGCTTGTCCAATCGTCATTGATTTTATCACCCAAGTGATATTAGTTTAAGAGTAAAAATTAGGTTTCTCGTTATGTAATTTTTATCTTCGTGTTCTACGTGTCATGGTTTAAAAAAAAAGGATTTTGGCACACTCAACAAATTCGTAGGAAGACACGCTGTGTTCATTCACTAGTATAGAAGCGTCGAAGTTACAGAATCGTCTTTCGTGCAGCTGATCACGAAACAGTAACTTCTATTAGGACGAGGTAAAATTATGTTTTTCACGGTCTTAGAGGCTAGCTAACATCATCATGCAGAATGATGACGAACCTCCAAGTTTCGACAGTGACACTTGTCCTTACCCGACCGGATTAGATTTGTTTCGTTGTAGCTAAGAAAATCTAGAGTATAAAGTTTACTTTAAAGTAACGTCGGTGTAAAAATTAAAACGATGTAAATAGTAAGAGCTACAGTTGTCTGAGTCGTCAGTGGCAACCGCTGAATTACAGGTTCTGTGTGTTAGAAAAAATACACCCAGAATAATAATACTCAGCGGTCTATAATTTGATTAAATTGAAAAATAATATTATAGAATATCTAGACACACCTCTTAGTTGTGTTGTGTGTGTCGGATGAACTGAATCGGCATTTTTCACCATTTTATTACAAGGCAGACACGCATGAGCTGTCACATTTGGTAATCGAACCGCGGTCAGTTCTGTGACGGATACTTAGCAGATGCCACTTGTGGATGTAATGAAAGTGTCGAGGCAACTCGACGCCTCGTGTACGCTTGGCGCCGCTGTGACGATGAGGAACAGAAATTACCAACAGCACGAGTCACAGCTATCGGACATGGCGCGTCGTGACGTCACTATTCAGGCGAGGTCGTCCCAAAGACTGATGCAACACACCAGTAATTTTTATTTTAGAAAATTGCGATGGTCCTGTGTGGCATCGCAAACGTCTCAGTTGCGACTGTCTTAGTAAAATGATTGGAATATTGTGTGGTTACCCTCAGTCGCTGTAGAGGCTTAGAGGTTGATGGAGCGGTAACACTTTATCTATATGAAATATGAGGTTTACACAGCTGTGAGTATTGTGATTTTGTGCTTGGTTTTTGTGAGACCGTGTAGATTCGTACGTATATCCAAACGTTTCGGAGAAAGAATCTCCATCTTCATGGCTGAAGTTGGAGACTTTCTTCAGAACATTTAGAGCTGAGGATAGAGGCAGTATGTTTTTCCGAGACTTTTGAACCTACCTACGATTCTACACGGCATCACAATCCAGAATTACATTTCGAAATTTGTGTTTGGGAGGGCTTCGGTTCGAATCTATTACCCTTTAATTTTCAGTGGCTTCCTTCAGTAATCCAGCCGAAGGCTGGATATCTTAGATATGCCTCTACAGTCTCGTTTCAAAACCTTCCCATGATTCCATTCCTAACTGTTTCTGTTCCATGTGACTAGATATAAGTTCTGCAGTTTAAAGCGCTCAATTGTCCTTTTGAAGCCTAGCGGTAAAAGCTACGTTAACAAATATTAACTTTTCATTTTGTATTTGCATTTTTAGTGTGATTATTACTGTAAACAGCGATTATTTCCTTGAACAGTATTAACCAGTTCATGTTTGTAATGGTGAAGTGTTCTTATTTCTTTGTTAATATAATTTTTATTTCTTACTATCGAAGGATTTGTACTTTGCTTTATCACGTATATATTTACATATTTATATCATCTGTTCATGTACTTATAGAATATATTTATCACCTAAAAACAATTCATGCATCAGTGTCTATTCCTGTGGTTGAATATTCATTCTTCTGTGTCTGAACGATCTGGTCGCTTTTCCATGTTGCTTTGCCGCCAAATTAACCCCTGGGCCATCATATTGGAGTCCAGTCAGTTGAACGAAACACGGCTGTGGCTATGGCATAAAACGTTCTGCAGCAGAATTCATTTCAACAATTTTTGCGTTTATGAAATCTCTTGTTTTTATTACACAATCACCTGTTACTCATTTCGTGAATGTGAAAAAGCTTTTGAATCCATAGGTTACCAGTCTGGATGAAAATAATGAAAAAAACTACCTAATAAAATAATGTCATTTGCATTGACCGAACTCTGTATGGCAGAAAATGTATCCAGTTTACTAACTGCATTGATTAGTAAATGCCGCTTTGAAAATATGCAGTACGTAGCAATTTTGAGCACAAATTGTTTTAAGTGATGAAGTCCGCATGGAACGTCGTGAGAACTTGGTAATATAAGGGTTGTATTGTTACATTCACGTATTTATAAAATCCTTCTGCCCCTCACGCTTCTTTCCACTGTCAGTCTGATGGTTATTAGGACCATACCATGATTGTAAGCAATGGAAATATGTGGCATGTTTCACATTTCATAAAACCTGAATTCCAATTAAATTAAGAGTAGTTGATGGAAGGCTCTCAGGCTACAAGCCGCGTCAGATGGCTGAAAGGTGAATAAACCATATATTCTGCCGTTTCGAGAACAGTCTCTGTTCTCATCCTCAGGGCTGCTGTTTATGAAGTTTAATACAGGCTTACGCAGAAAATGAATTAATTTTAACCGTACAGGTACTAATAGGATATATATGAGTTTATTAAGAATGTACAATATAATAAATAAACACTTTAATTACTTTAATAGGTACATTATGTTTGAAGATAAGCCTTGGTGAAAAACGGACAATCTGAGATTTGAGGTGAGATTCATGTCCTAATTATATTTCAAAATAACTTCTTTGAACATAGTTTGGACCTTGTGGGCTGACTGCTGTGCTATTAGTGCTTTCAAATATTATACAGAACCACAAATGTTTTAAAAATATTTAATATAGACTATGGAACAAAATTAATATTGAAATACCTTCGATTGTTTATTATATTAAATGAAAGTACGCCCTCGTACATAGTTAAGAGTTCCAATAGAAACATATGAACCAAACTGTAACATTCCCCGCAATATTAATGAAAACGTACGTCATTAAACCTCGCCCACATCTGTCAGGCAGGCCTAATTAAGATAATTGAACATATCGGGGGACACATAGCCAAATATTTCCCCATTGTTTGATTATTAGCCTTGTGTTGCCCTTCAAATTTGGCGGAATTTAACTTTCTTGTAATATTAATACAGCTTATTGCAGTATTACCTTTGAAAAATGCATTGACACTAACATCTTAACGGTGACCGAAGCCAGATTTCTGCCAAATGCAGCAGCACAAAAACGATCGCCTGAAATGCAGACCCCACTCTTCCCCACCGTAGAAGCCACCACAACCTTGTTTTAATTTCTTGCTACCAGAGTCGCCACCGTCATCACACGAACAGCACACCCGTAGAGTGTGTTGTACCCTTTGGATTTGAGGATTGTCGGTGCATAAGCGATGGCGCAGATAAATATCCCTGCCCGCACCGGGAATCGAACCCTTGCTCTCCAGCGCGTCGACTAAATGAATGAGAACATTTCATGTTTAATATGGACATGCAATTTCATATTATACTGTAGTATCCTGTAATGAGGATTTTAGCATTACACATATTAATGCAGTTTCGTGTGTTGAGTGTGTATTCCCGTTCAATTTTAAGTTTTGAATTCTGTGGTAACACACATGCATATAACGGCAAGAGAATTGACCTCAAAATTGTTTTTGCATCATGCCAATATTACTCGTGAATTTTAACCACGGCGTATCGATCTGCTCTGCCGTATACGAGGTTTCGTTTGTTTAACTACCATTGATTTACACATTAGAGGAGTTTAATTTTGTTAAAGGCAACAGTTATACTGCCCACGTAATGACCTTTTGGGCGAAGAGGATGAGGCATGAAGTTCGTCATCATCAGTGTTCCATATCCTGTTCCTAAATATTCAAATATTCTCCTTGGACTTTGTTTTCAGACACCTTTAGTCTGTGTTCTAAATTTCCTCTGTTAATACAGCACATGTAGGCCAATTATCAGAAAAATATTATAGCTCTGTTCATTTAAATCTTTAGAGCTTAAGTAGCAGGTGGGAGAAATTATGAATGGAATGGTAGCAAACATTCCTCGAAATTTATCTTTCTGCATATTTTCGTAAATTTCTGGCTTCCAGTTGCTTAACTTTCCACATTTTGGAAAATATATAAGTGTTGAATAATCTTGTCGTTTATTCTTGCAAGACTTTATAAAGAACTACGTTGTTTTTTCTGCTTTATGATTGATAAAGCTGATATAATTAAACCTAGATAAACCCGTTACAATGAGACGACACAATACTGGAGTTTCTGACGCACAGAGGGTGAATCTCTTACATGGAAGGGCTGAAGGGTGGGGGGTCAGTAAGAGTGTTGCCTTTTGAGATAGTTCAATTGTCCAAATGGGCTGAATGTCGTGAGAATGTAATAAAGTAATTTGGCTGCCGTGTTTGCGTCATCAGAACACACTTCACACGCCACTCTCGCAGATTAGGTTTGGTCGGCCCTGTTCCTCTTTGCAGATGGAGCTCTCATCAATTCCCACTCCGCCATTCCCAAACTCTTTCGTCTCTCATTGCTCTTTTTACTTCTACACTTTTCCTACCCTTACATCATGTCATCAGTGTTCCTTGCTGGCGATGTAACCCCGGTAGTTTTTTCTAGAGCGAAGGTGGTGCGATACCCAGGCCATCTTCCGGTTACTTACGGGACCCTATGTAGTCAAAATTTTTGAATTGTTATTTCACAGACAGTTGCTCAGTTTCATATACTTATTTTTCCGTGCAAATTTTGCAATCAAGAGATCATGAAGATCACCTAAAATACTCCCTCGCTCTCCTATAGGTGATTAATTATGAGCCACTCTGTACTTACACAGCAAAATTGTGACTCATGTATCGTTAATCAAATCTTACTTTCGAGATCTGCAGTTCGACTTTATATTGCTTCCTACGTACGTCGTAACAGGCAATGTTATTACAGTTCTTTTTCGTTTAGTCTGACAATTATCTCGCTCTACTTAAAGAGATGTTGCCTTGCAGTAGCTGCAGGATGAGTAACTTTTGATATTGTTTAGGATTATTCGGAATTTTGTTACTGTTCTAATCACAGTCATGTTGTCACTTCCTTACGGGTTATTATTTGATGGTCAGTGTGACTTAACAGGACTGTTATCCACGCCACAGGATATCTGTTATGAAATTTAAGGGTACTTATGATGAGCAAATTAATAGTATTTTGTTTCTCACGAATCCTTCTTGAGAAGCTTCTCAGGTAATCAAGACGTTTCTGGTCCTTTGTGGCCTTCTATACCTTATTTACAACAGACAGACTTTACAATAATTTAGATGAACCCAATCTCCCTCCCTCACCATACACACACGCTCCATTCTTTTATAAAAAGTTCCACTTTTACCATTACCTGTTTGCCTATATCTTACAAGTGGTACAATATCTTCAGGTTTTCTAGCTCCAGTCCTAAAATTTTCATAAGCCGTTATAATCCTAACAACACAGACCTCCACAAGTCGAGTGCATAATTTTAACCTAGAGGACCAGTGAAATGGTTGTATAAAGATGCCCTGTTTTCGTGACACCCACAACTTCAATGAATCCCATTTCCAATAACATTAACATACGTGCACAAAATCACAATTAATGTGTCCTGTTACTGATTCGTTACTTCAAGATATTCATATTGTTTCTGTGTTGTTTAAAATTCCGTTTTCTCTGATGTCTTCCATCAAGACTGAGCCGCCTTATTATTGTTATGAGATCATCAGACTGGTCGGAATTCAGATCTTATTGTATCTCAGGACCTTACGTAAGGAGAAACCTCGTCAAGAACACTACAAGAAAACTCTTCCACGACTCTAAGTTGCCACCTAAAATTAATTCTTTTAAGAAAATGTTGAGAATAGAAAAACACATGCTTTAATCCCATTCCTGCTTTTTACAGCTGTTGAAAATTTGAACTTTCTCATCCCTTTGTAGAAGAGGATTTCAAACAACCCTCACACCAGAACGAAGAAACATTCGGCCTATACGACGTGAAAAATTCAATTATTTCTCTTTCGCGTTCTCGCGTCTCGTTTGTCGTTTGTTTCTGGAAGACTAATCGCCTCGTCGCGTGATGGCGCGCACGTTGGAACACATCTTGCTTTTGTTTTTAACTTCTACTTTTATTTCTTCCTGCTGTCTTAGATAATGTAGTTGTGTCATTCATTTTGCAAAAGAATGAAAAGTTATGTAATTTCATTCAGTTTTTCGTAATTAGTTTAATTTGCTCGTATTAATGACGAGGGAAGAAGAAGACTGGGTTTTGAAATAGCCCATCAGTGCAAGAAGGACGTATTATTATGTTTCGGATACTATAGTCATCACAACGAAAAATGAAGGTAAATATATTAGAAACCTGTTCTCTGTTTCTTCCATAATGATATCCTGGACTGAACTGTGCTATATAAAGTGGCATATCTCTTCACAAGTAATTCTGGTCCATGTATTTCTGTGTACACAAAACAGGAGCGCAGAAATACAAGGTTGGCCCATATTGTGGACCAGCTGTTGTAGGAAGCCAGTTCTCTTAATGGATCGATAAAGTAGCTAAGAGCTCTCCCACCGACTCAACGTTGCTAGGTAACGCAGGAATAGTTAAAAACCCAAATGCTATAAATGTTTCTTGCATTCTTATACGTCTGTCAGTACATGGTACATCTCACATGGATTTTGATACCGTAACAGAAGTGACAAATATTTTCTCTGTTATTCGACTCATGAGGGTATCTGGTTTAGGATAAGTTGGTCTTTAAAACTTAAAACGGTATTATACAATAAATGAAATATTCCTGTCTCCCTAAAATGTGTTTTGATTTATCTCAAGCCAAATAAGATAAAGCTGTCTCTTCGTCAGTTAGAAGTTCTCAGTAAGTTCAAATGGGACACAAAACAGATTCAACTGATTGAATTTGGTTCAGAAAACACGGTGCTGAAAGTCGTGATATTCCAGTCAGTAGAGTGACTACGCTACAGGTAGAATGACTGGGGTTCGATTCCCGGCAGGGTAGGATCCTTCTATTCGCCATGTCTAGACTGAGGTCAGCAAAGGGTGCCAGGATTCTTTCCATGGAGGCAAAGCGGCTGGGGCCTGGAAATAATCACCCACCTCCATATAGTGCCGAGATAATGAATGCTTTGAGATAAAACTCCACTCATCTCTATGTCTGCATGGCGTGGTACTTAGTTCAGCACGAGTGGTCAACTTTATTTGTGCTTAACCCCTTTGTGTAATACTGGGCTTGTATGTGGGAGGTACGGTGGTCATTTCGAAACTCGTGGCTACTGTTAACCGTTCTTTATCTCATCAGAAGACATGTCTTATTAGTGTCGTCAGCTTTTAGCAGTGCCGATCGCTGTGAACAACGTTGTGGGTAAATTAATAACGTCAAATCAAGAACCATGACGAGTATTATTGATGAATGCTTGAAGGAATTGCTTCCGAATTGTAACAACAGAATTTATACTTGATATTGAGAGATTTCGTAGGCCAAAAAAATGAAAGGTATCTCGGTATTGACTGATCTTACTCAAGGAAAGTTTTGAGTAACATGTGAAAATTTTTGGCTCAGCATAGAAATTTTAATAAACTGCCTTGGACCTTCAGTAAATTATTCTCATTTATAACTTTGCTTCCCGCGAATCGATAAGAAATGGTGAATGTGACCCCGGGTCTCCCATGGTTCGAAACTTCAGTTGTACGACGTATGCTATGAAGTAACGTTTGCATATCGGCTCATTTTGTTACTCGTTGTAATGATTGTACTGCTATCCTGACACCCTTCTTCCTTCATTCTTCTACCTGAGGGGGTCTTCGAAAGTTTCTTCTCTCGGGCCAGGAATAGTTTTTCTGTTAGACCCCAAGATCCAAGAAACCCCTCCTGCCACGATATTTAAAACTAATGGTCAATTTTCCTTATCGTTAACAATAAATCTTCAGAATTGACAAATTACCATATTATGTCCTGAAATATAGATTTATTGGAATGTGCATAAATTATGACTACTATAGCTATATATTATTTTAAATCTTCTCCTGCAACAGTTTGTATCTGACAATTTTTACCCTGAAAACTTAAAATTTTCCGGCGGAATTTTAAAGCATATGTGTAACTTGTCCGCGTAAACCAGCAGGCGAGATAATCACGTTTTGTTTTAATCCTTTGGTGCAAAGAAAATGAATGAGTTTGTAGTAACTAGTAACACATTAACAATTAATTTCACGGGACTGGTTATTAGTGGTCTCGGATCGGATGTGGCCCGCGGGCCGCAATTTTAACAATCTGGCGTATCTGGCTGATCCATTACAAGCGTTCTTGTTATTTGTCATAGGCGTGATCATAATCATGTCGTCTGTGCTCCTTGTAATTGCTATTGCGGAGTTGAATCATAGCGCAGGAGGTTAGCCGCCGGCTTCTCACAGCGGAGACCCTTGTTCGTTCCCAGGACTTGTGATGGAGAGAGTGGCACTGGATCAGATTTTCTCCGAGGTCTTCGGTTTACCCCCGGCAATATAATTCAACCACTGCTCCATATTCACGCTTGTATCATCTTGCGGCTAGACAGTGAGTCCGCAGGCAACCGCAGTTCCAAAGATACGTAGTTTCACCTCATCGTAACATAGAAAAAGGTTACCGCGACATTTATCTTACGGACTGAAAGACAGTGTTAAAAATTTCTCAGGCATGATAGTCGTTATCGCCGTAAGTTCAAGGCGGATGCAGCCGGTACACAAGGTTAGTGACCTTCAAAGTGAGCTAGGCCGCTGGGACTCCAGCTGCTATAGAAGTATGAGTCTGGTGTAAAGAGGTTATGATATTTTGTTGGGGTCAAATGAATTCCCATACTTCGTGTTGAAGTGGGTTATGATAGAATTAAACTATCTGCTAGAAGAGAGTAAATTTGTATACGAAAGTGCAGTAGATGAAAGTTGTAACTTGAGTTATCTGTGATCCATATTCAGTGAATAAACAAATGCCGAGGTGATAATAATAACAACAATAATACTGTAACATATTGTAATGTTTTGCTTATTTCTGTTCGTTTAAATATAACTATAAATGTCGAATGGCCTCGCCTGTAATGATCAGGTGCTCAAAACAGAAATTTTTCCAGATCTACTCCCCTTCGTAATAGGCCACAAATGAGTTTTCCTATTTGTTAGGTTTCCTCTTTACGAGCCCAAGTATTTTTTTATAAATCTCACGTTATATTTTGGCAATGTTTACCATGTTCTAAACTAAAAGCAAAATTTTCAATATACGTAGCTCAGATGGTAGCCGCTAATTTAATGAAGAAATACCTCGACTTTATGAACCGCGAACGTGCGCCATTATATTTCAGAGTAACTGGCGTCTGTAATCTGTCCTGAGCGAGTTAAGTCCAATCCACACCACATTTCTTTCAAATCCATTCTAATGTTATCAAACCATCACGCCTAAGTCTTCCCAGTGGCCTCTTCTTTTGATTTGTTACTTTGCTGGTTTTTCAAATATATTAGTTATATTATTTTTTTGGCATTCTGGCTACAAGCCATGGCACGAACTTTGCGTTTGGTTCTTAAAGAACTTTATCACCATCGTCTAATAAAGCTTCCTGTCCATACCTCGGAGTAATCTCCCTTTCTGTTACGCGTGTGGGAAATTCAAATCGTCTTATTTCCAGTTTCTGTGTTCTCTTACAAATGCAATCTCTTCTGGGCGCCCTTTTTCATAACGTTACTTGTGTACATATGAAAGGCTGAATATTTAATTTTAAGGAATGCATCCTGTTTCATTTTGATCGTTAGAATTACAATCAGTCTACACAACAATTTTTATTATAGTCTCAATGTTTATTAACATCCCCTACATATTTCAACCTTAGTTGGTCGTCTTCAGGTGATTGAGTTTGAAACTAAAACATATGAATGCTAAACTGTTTACATTTTTGAAACAGGAGAAGACGTCTGATTGAGTTACAATTGTTCGTAACAGGTATGTACCTGGAAACATAGGAAATTTGACCTAGAATAAAATATATTCTAAAAATGGAAAGAAGGAGATTGTAAGTTGTATGGCTATTTCATTAACGTTGGTTAAAATATCAAACTATTAGAATATTCAAGCTGTCTTTATATACATTTAGAATGTAATCAAAAATTGTTTTGTAGATGGACTGTAAACTTAAGGAGTGAATATTTACTTGCTAATATTACAGTACCACATGTTTATATGTCGAATTAACGTCTGAGACACTTGAACGTGACGCTGGCCTTTACGTATATTTGATGAAGTAATGTATTGGTTCTAGTGTCTCTTGAGTGGTTTAATTAACAACGCCACTACTAAAGTAATTTACTATTGACAGTACTAGTAACTGCAAACAATGGGAAATACTGAAATTGGAGGAGTAAATAATAGAAGGTGAAGGGCAGCTTTGTACAAAACACACTTGAACGTGACGGGAATCGAACTTGTGTACTTGATGTGATAAGCTAATGGTACGGTCGGTAGATTATTTTGTGGTCCATCATCATGATATATAATGAAGATTGTTAGTCTCTCCTATGTAAGGATTATGAATGTGAGAACTTGATGGTGGCAGTAACGAGTTACCTTGAGGGTTTTACTTACATTTTGTAAGTTTTATTTATCGCTGTGCCCTTTTGTCTTTGTGAGATATTTTATTTGCTTCTAGAATGCAATGATAACCAAGGATGTCGTTCTGCACTACGTACAGATCCGTTCGATTTCTCTGACATGGTTCAAAGCTTCTGTTGTCATTCTTATTGAGATTAATCTGAATGGAAGTTGTCCCCTATGACATAAAAATGGTAAACGCTGTCTATTGTTTGGCATGTTTTTATTTAAGTTTCTGTCACATGATTATATAACAGCATGTCACAAATAATGTTATTAAGAAGGACGCCTTAAAAGTCTAATGAAGTGTTTTATTTACATATGTAACTCTCAAATTCCATGTTTATAAAAAGTTCTGTCTCTCCTAGTTCGCTCGTTGTCACTTTCCATTCCATACTGTGTGACGGTACACGATTTAATGTTTCGTGTATTTCACATTTAAAAGCCGTATTAGTGTACGGCGCTCGGCGGAAAATAATATATAAGTGGCTTGCGATTCGGTTTTAGAACTTGAAATTAATATAATTACAAACGGATCTCTGTTTCTTGTCTGCTTTAAAGCAGAGTCACTTTAGATGTCGTGGCGAAGAGAAAAAGATCGAATCCTGTGCATATAAAATGTAAATAATTATTTTCCTCAGCAGGCTTATTGTTTGATTGCCTTAGCCCATATTGAAACGTGTACTACTACCCAAGATATAAAGTAATAGAATATTATACATTTTAAATTTGACTAGTTGAAAAAATTAATTGTTTTAATAAATAATTAATTTGACGTATTTGTTTTTAGAAAAAAATATTTTTATAACTGGCACGAATGTGAATTTAATAATTTTGTTTGTAGACAGAAATAAAACAAAAACCGTATGCTATTATACAGACACATTACTGACTGGGCTATCCCAGCTCACTTCTTTATAATTAATGAACGTAATCATTTACAGTGCTGTTGTATTACAGATATTTATTTATGTATTATCTGTTTTGTGTCATTTTCCAGTTAGACTGAATCCGCAAATGCAATGCGTAATTAGGAATAAATGTGTCCAGTTATTAACAGAGGCCTAGCTATATTTTAATGCTATCAGAGTATTTAATTTTCTTTGTTTTGGTGTGACATTAAATGGGGTCCATCAGTGTATTCTAAAATAAAATTCCGGCCTCATGTGTGTATCGTCAGAAGGATCTGTTACGTTACACATTTAATATCAATAAAAACAGGCTAAGAGCTGGTATAGCTCAGTATAGTGACTATCTATGGGCTGGACGACTGGGATTTGATTCCCGACGGGAGCAGAGGATTTTTCCTCTAGCCTCTGCGTCCAGACCGGCTCTGGGGCCCACCCAGCCTCCTATCGAATAGGTACTGGGTCCTTTCCGGGGGGTAAAGCGCACTTACCCCCATCTAGTGCCGAGGTCAAGAACGAGTGGGAGCTATACCTCCCCACCCTTTAAAGACTTACATGGCGTGTAGCGGGACTGTTTTACTTTTTTTACTTTTAAAAACAGGTTAAGGGGAGCACTCCTCAACATCCGAAGTTATCTGATTTAAACATTATATGATCCGTGAAAATATTTGGTTTTGCTCCCCTACTTCTAGAGCGCCAGGCCTTCGATTTTTGGATCGCCCACGAGTTACGCTAAGAAGGATGTCGGTGAAAGGAGCATTGCTGTAGTGTAGTGGGTTAGCTGCTGGTTGTCTGTGTCCTCTCTGTTCTCTGTCTTTCTGCCCCTGTTATTGATTTGCCGAGAAGTGGGCTCCAAGCTTTAGTGGCTGTATATATTCTCTGTAAAGTCCTGAGTGTGGGCGAGATCTCTCGCCCTGCAACAAGAGGCTATTCTCACACGAGAGCAGGTGCTCCGTTCTCCTCTTCACGTTCTCTCATCGCCGAGTTTAGCAACGTATATGCTCTCCTGTAATTAAGTTATTTTTTAACATTTGTTATTAGTAAAGTAATGCCTTTTTATTTTAACTACTTAGGGTGGTGTCTCATACGTATCACCTACTTTAACATTCGGTAAGTGCATTTTACACATCGGGTGTAGAAATGTTTGTGGTTTTCAGTTCGTTCTCGGAATAAACATTAGTTGTTTGAATTAAACAGAATCGATCATTCTGTCTTTGTAGAATCGCGTTGTGTTTTCTTTGCGGTAGGAACTGAGTTTATAAATATTTAAATGAAATTCGTGCTTCAGAGCCTAATACATTTCAGTTTTATTACAGGGAGTCATTTGTAAAGATATATTTGCATTCACTGTCAGATTGTAACTTGTAAATGTTTGTAAAGCAGTGTTAAGAGTCCATGATTGAATACCTTACAAATGGCCAAGCACACATTTGAAAACGTAAAGAATGAAATACGCAAAATTGTAAGCATATCTTGTACATATTATGTGGGTGTGAAACTTGGTTTTTTATTCTATAGAAGAATACAGATTAAGGGCGTTTGAGAATGGGGTACTTTGGGGGATGTTTTAATATAGGAGGGACAGTCACAAAAGGCCGGAGCTTATTGCGTAATGAGACACTCCATGATTTGTACTTTTACCGAATATTATTAGGTGAGAAAATAAAGGAGGCAATTATAGGCGGGGATATTTAGCACGCATTGGGAAGATTGAAAAATGTGTACAAGATTTTGGTTGGCAAGTCTGAAAGGAAGACGTAACTGGGAAGACCTAGATGTAGACGGGAAGATAATTTTTAAATAGATCTTAGGCAGATAGGAGTATGTACATTGGATTCATCTGGTTAAGATAGGTACAGTTGGCGGTCGTTTGTTAACACGATAATATACCTTCGGGTTCCTAATTGGCTAGAAATGTTCGGAGTTTTACAAGAAGGATCCTGTTACATGGAGTTGGTTACTTAGAACTTAAATTCTTCGGATTCTTTTATATCTAGGCAGAGTGTACATAATTACGGAAGACGTAGAGGGCGGCAACCCCTCGTACCGTCTTTCACTGCTTGAATCCAGGATTTGGGTTTTGTGACGCGCTCTGAGCTTCAGTATGTGTCTGGGTTTGTCTTTACTCTTCTACTGTCTGCAGGTAACAATGGCTGATTCTCCGCCCATGGGTTCTCACCAGCTAACGAGGCTTCATAAGTTCAGAATTAATTCTGAATGGAAACGCTACAGAAAGCCTAGTTTGTGACAACAGAACAAATAGGCATCTTCGTCTGTTAATTACTCTGAAACACCCACGTCATTTACCTAACTTTTGTTTGAAGCGTCATAATTTTAAAGGAAAAAATTGGTGAAGTGAGCATGAACTTCGAACTTTATTCCTGCGTTCGTGAAGTATGACCTCCATGAATATTGATCCAGTTTCTGAAGTAATTAATAGAATGAAGAGCGTTAATGTATTCTTATATGCGGACTGCCTTTCTTCATTCGTGCATTCCTGTTAGCAAAACAGATCAGGTATACAGTGCTAGAAACGGAAGTGTATTCCCCTAATGAAGGCAGTTTTAATTCTACTGGCTTTGTCTTCCTAGTTACTATGTTATTGACAGTTAGGGCACAGCAGCGAGGTGGTCTTCGTCAAACCCTTGTCCAGGGAAGGTATTGATTAAATCGAAAATTAACATTGACTGCGGATGAGCAGTCACACTGGATCGTATTTTCAGGGCACAGTGCCTGCTCCGGGAAGTGTATTACCAGAGCACTTAGCTGAGCAATGCAAAATGAGCTTGTATTCCTGTAAAGTGAGGTTTTCTTGGCACCTCATTTACAATTGAAACTATTCTGAAAATAGCCATCATTATTCATCATATACTAGTAATAAGGAAATGTTATGTATTGAACAATGCATTACGTAGTCCAGTTTTACCACGAATACTGAGTGGCAGGGCAAGTGAGTGGGTGGGTGGAATTAGTAACTGAGTAAACGAGCGAGAATGTGAGTGACGGGGTTTGATTAAGGGAGGAATTAATTAAATAAGCGAATGAGTGAGCAAGATACTGAATAGTTGAAACTTCCAACCAGGCAACAAACAGATCTATACTATATATTTAGTAAAAATTTAACATAACTGCAATTTGGTTTTGTTTTTTATCACAACACGCAGTTTTTTGTTCGGCGTCTTATTTATAATTTTCTGGACGTCCTGGATATATGTCGTTGGTCCTAGATCCCTTTGGCTCTTTCATAAAACATAGTTAATAAATACAGGTATTCTAATTAAGTAAATGAAAGTCATATAACAAAAAAGTAAACCAGTCTATTTGTCTTCTGCTTTACATGCTTTTATGGGTTATTATTATTATATGTATTTTATTATTTTTGTTTCTTAATCTCTTAATTGGATTACAAAATTCTATTTTTTTGTTTTTGTTTTTCCTACATAATTACACTTAAACATTTTAGTCATTTCTCCTGTTCCATATCACGTTCATATATATATATATATATATATATATATATATATATATATATATATATATATATATGTGTGTGTGTGTGTGTGTGTAGTTTTTATATTTACCTCTAGACTATTTCATTAATGACCCGAGGGACAGTTTGTGTCCTTTGATCTTTATATTCTCCACAAAAAAATTAAAATAGGCAATACAAACATTTTCCTGATTTAGGCGACTGAATTCCATTCCTTCCAGCTCCTCGGAGGACAGCGTCATTAAGTAACATTATCCATATTAGAACTAGGTTAAGTGCACATCTCGCATAATATACATCAATTATGACTTTCGACGTTTGCTATAAGACACTGGGTCACTCAGCAGGATTCATTTATCTTCTCCCATAATTTCTTCTCCGCCCTTCCCTTCCCTTCTCATCTCATCTTTTATTTTATTTTATCTTCTCTGATATTGTCTTAATTTTCGTTATTTTTTCTCTTTCTCGTTCTATATTTAAATGCAGACAGGACGTTTTGCACTTGTGATTAATGTTTTATTTAATTAATATCAATCATTTCTTGAAATCGTATTTCGTAAAAAATGTGCCTGAGTTTGCGTTGAGTGTCAAGTGGGTAGGAATTGGTAGTTACGTAAATTTAATATGAGCAGGTTTAGGAATAAAACTTTTAAAACGTGTTTTTGGTCTAGCTTTTGTGACCTGTAGGAAAGGATCCAACCTAAAATGACCCAAATAGTATATCTCAAAGAATGTTATCATAAAAACCATTTGGGCGTAGTAATGTGGAACATTCCAGGAAGAAGTGGGAGCATTCCATGTGTTTCAGAACGGGCCTTGAAGTTGATGAACTATCTCAGAATTCATTTTGAAGGACTTCGTAAACCTACTAGAGCAGTGGTGAACAACCTGGGGTACGCGTACCTCTGGGGGTAGGCGAAGACATCTTAGGGGGTACGTGAAATTTAAAAAAAATTATATGATAAACACCGAATAATCAGTAATGTAATTTATTTAATTTTTTTAGATATAGATTATATACTATGTATAACTTGAATTATACATTAATTTCTTTGGGGGTACAAAATTGAAGAGAAATTATATCTGGGGGTTATTTGTAGTGTTCTGTCTGACGACAGGTCCATATATTATGAACAGGATCCTTCCAACCTCTTCAGGTTGTCAGGGACCTGCTCATACATATATACGTTCTTGGCAGAGATGATCAGAAGTGGTTTGCCATTGCCTTCTTCTGTGTGTGAGTGGAGTAATTGTTGGGATGCCACGGAGAAACCGGGGAAGCCCCCGGAGGAAAACTCCGTGATGCCTAGACCACGGTCTTGCCCAACACAAGTTATAAATTTGAGCACCACCGGGAATTGAACCCGGGACCCCAGGCTTACAAGGCTAGTGTACTCGAACAAAAAAATGTTGAATACCACTGTACTAGAGAATTCATTGTAGCTGATCATTGCCGATAATTTAAAAAGAAGCATTCCACGTAAGATAATAGAGGTGACTGCATTTGTAAATGTATTTCTTTACCTAAAATAGCTTGTAAAAACGTTTGAACACAATGACGAATTGTTTCATGAAATTTGATACAATTTTCGTGTAAGTATTAAATCATTCCACCTTATAATCTATTTTAATTTTATACTATCAGAATGAAAATATTTTATCTATGCCATCTTTTGACTGGAGAGTGAAATTAGTGCAGTGCACAGCGAATTCCTGGGATGTTGTATGGTTATAAATCTTATAACATTATGTAACGTTATTGGTGCATTTATATGGAGTCTGAAAGAATAGTATAGCGGTCACTGTAATTTTATATTTAACTTTTCCGTTTGATGCCAATATAGAATTAAACTTTATATGCAGACATGCGAAATTTTGTATGGACGTAGATTATAAATGTACCTACAAACTACGTTTGAAACCTTTTACATATGTCAACAGTTACAAGTATGGCGGCCGTGTGAATGTGTTAGGTAATATCTTTATTATGCAACATAAATGTGAATTTGTACTAGTGGATATTATGCTCGTGAATGGTTCCCTATTAGTGTAAATTGTTAATTTTAATTGTCCTGCTAGCCTCTTGATTTATACTGAATCATTGAAGAGAAGTAGGCGTCTAAAGTTTTCCCAGAAGACTTTGGTGCTACATTTGCACCAATGACGACATCTGGATCCCTCTATCTGATAGATATTCCGCAGATTTTATTCAAATGTTACTACTTTTAGTTGAGTGAACTTCTCTCCTGGCATTGTCCAGCACCCGTACGTGCTTCTGTTTCAGAGTTCTTCTGTCAACACCATATTGATTGCCTTCTGTATGCAAAACTTTCAAGAATTTTGTTCTCCAATCGAGTCTGCAAACGGAATCGAACCTTGTGGTATTTCACGTTCTCACTGTAATAAGCACGAAAATTGTTGTCTTCTGGTTGTTGGACCGTATAGTCAGGTAGAAGTTTATCGACGTTTCAGAGGTGCTTAATTCCACCATCATCATACTACACGGCACAACGTTTCAGAAGACAAATACTTAAATGTAGTAGTTGCCTGTTGACGGGACGTCTGTTTTATTTTCAAATTGTCATGCTACTGCCATGTCAGTAACTTGCACGTGACATACACACTTCCTAGTTTCTTCAAAGCTACGCACAAACGTCGTGGTCTACTTAAGTAATTATTCTTACAAACAAACGGTCGTTAAATAATTAGTTTACTTTCTGCGCTTTTTGCAAGAACTCATTACAGGGAAATCTTGTCGCCTTTTCGTCCGTTTATACTAAACTGACGTCGATTTCTGTACTTTTTGCAGTGTATTTTAGTGTGAAAGAGTAGATGAGTAGGGTTGACAAGATCGGTAGTGTAGTCCGATTAAGTCTGTGTTGTACAACTAGGCGTAATTATGTAGCTAAGTAATATGTGTGATTAGTACATGTGCGTAAAAGTATGTGCACATTTTAACATCCCTTTTTGGACATTCAGACTTTTAAGAATACTTTTGTTTTCAATATTCCAGATTTTGAATCGAGGATGTTTACATTTTAAGAGTAATAGGCACTTCTTATGTAGGCCTTAAAGTTAGTTTGACCTACTTACGAAGACATGCAAAATGTTTAGAGGGAATTTTATAGTAGGTCTTGAAGACATCATCCTGGTTTTGAATGATTGTTTGCTATTTGAAACATTCGTAGAGTGTGAAAACAATGGAAGTGAAAAATTTTAAGGTAAATTTAGTTTAAATCAAATGTTTTATTGACAGACACTGGCCGTTAAAAAGGTATCATCATAATTGGGGTGTGTGATTAAGTTTGAATGGTCATCAATACAATTAATTGAATACTAAGATTTTGTCAGGTGGTCACCCATCCATACGCATATTTTACACCAGTGGGAATTTTTGTGATTTGCATAAGACTCTAAAATGCCTATGGACAGCTTATTAAAACCTCGGGTCTATTTCTTATCAGTGTTCGTCAAATTGCTGTAAATATGGTATAAATAAACTCATTTATAAGTACCCTATATGTAAATTTGTTGCTCGTCATTGTAAGTACAATGACTGAACATAACAAAGAAATAAACAATGTTCTCTAGAGCGGAATCATAACAAAGTTTTATTTAATTCCAAAGTGGAAATTACATACATGTTTTAAAGCCCTGTCGGTACAAGGGAGTTCTGTGAAAATGTGTAAGCTTCACAACAGAACAGAATTTTATTAAATATTAAACTTCTACTGTAGTTCTGTAATTACACGACTAAACTGTCATTACGGTCAAACAGGGAACAGAACTTACGTCACGTGAAACAAATGACCGTCGTTCTGGTTCTGCATTTCGTTGTCAGTATTTGACGAAGTAACTTCCATTACAACGCAGTGTGACAAAGAAATCGACCGGTTTCCTACTCTGTTTCTCACATTCACAGTTCCATTTTAATAATAGCTATTCGCAACTCCCATGTGATCCAGTATGGAACACTGACACTGGGTCCGCGTGTTCGAATACCAGTTGGTGTCTTGATGTACAGGAACCTACCAAATTTCTGATATAAAAGTTGTGGAAAACTTTACACTCTTAGCAGATAGAAGTGTGCGTACTTAACAAGCATCAGTTGACACGGAGCGCTGCGGTCGTATTGTTAACAGTCCTGTTTCTGAGTTCGATTCTGAGCTCGGAGACCGGATAATCTTGCAAGAATTTTTGTGACTTTCAACAATCGAATTTTGTAGTAATTAAAACCTTATGACTGTGACCGGTTCCACCTTATTCTTCTTTTTTTATCATTCTACTCTATACAACACGTGAAGTTCTAAAGCGTCTGTAAACGTTACAGAAACACCCAGTTAAATAGATTGTAAAACTACAAGAACATAAAAAATATATACGGTCTAGTTTTGTTTTTGTAGATGAAATACGGCATGTTTGCCTTTCTTCGTTTGTTACAAAGCACATTTGTGAACATCATTGTACCATTAGCCGTATTAACGATGTATGAAAATCTAATTTAGTTGTCTGAGAAAAAATACGTATTTTCAGAGTAATCGAATAGCAGATTGCAATGCAATGATACCTAAATCAGTCATGTGGGTATGACAATTCAAAACAGCGTGTATAATGAAGTCTGTGTTTAATTTCATATGACAGGAATGGAAAGTCGTTCTGCACATTGCGTTTAATACATTTATAATCCCAGTATATTCCTATGTTGTAAATATAATCTATTGAAAATTTATTTTGGCGTGGCGTGATAAGTTTTAAGTTATTTTCTGCCTAAATATCGAACGGTCAGTAGAATAGACCTTGCATAGCTGTTTTGCTTTTTGAGTCTTCCGTGTTTTTCCATAGTCCAGATAGCCTATTCGTCGTTGGACGGAAATATTAAATAAGCAAGCGAACCATTCGGAAAATATTCAACTTCTTGTATTACAGCTCTTAAACTGATAGTCGCATACCTGGGAAATACATTGTCAGCCTTTTATTTAACACGAATGTTTCGTGTTCACAACAACGCGCTAGAAGACTCTGATACCGAGACAGTTTAATGTAAACACACTCTCACAAGATCCATTTTAATATTATCCTCTCATATAGCCCATGTGTGTCAAGTACTGTCTGACCGAAAGCTTTTGCTATTAAAATTATGTGTGTGTTAGTTAGTTAATAATGTGTTGTTTGGAAATGTAAGGGAGCAGTTGTGGTCAATACATTCATCTCGCGGATTATTTGGTGCAAGTTGCGGACCCCCGGTTGAGAACTACTCCAGTAGTGTATTCTATAATATAAGCTATTTATGGGGCGGCATAACACTCAGCCAAATTTGGTTAAATAACAGGGGAACGCCTCTCCATTCGCAGACCAAAATACTCCATACCTAATAAAACCCTCGTACCTAATGTCATTGTCAGAAACGAAACAACAATGGAAACCTGCGGTGTAATTGGTTAAAACTTGATAATAGTTACACTCTGCGTTGTGACGTAATATTGACACTGATGGGCGTGTCATCCAATTGCATCAGTAACAGGGAGGGTCGAATGATGGCGTGTTTTTATTAGCACGAACCGTCTCATGCTGTTGGTTCTCTGAAAGCATTTGACTGCACATTACACGCAGGAAACTTAAAACACTTGATATTTTCAACTCTGTAACGAAAATTGAGCATATGTTTTACTGATGATAGTCTTAATACATGGATGTGAATACATTTGTATTATATGGTAATGATAGGACTGCTTCATTTGATATAGCGGTTTTTACCCATGTGTATTGCTCGCTTTGGTATGCAAGAGGATGTCGCATTCCTAGTTCTCATTAGGTAATAGCCAGGTCATTGTTCTTATACAGTTTCAAATTCCGTCGAGGTGAATGATGGAAAATTAGCTATAAATTTACGTCATGAGTTAAGTCTTGCGTCATCATATTCATCATCGGACATCTCGTGTTAAGAAAAATCCAGAAAACTATACACAAATTAAGTAGTAATTGCAATTTATTTTCGGCACATGGGTACATTTATTTTGTATTTAAAAATTTACATAAATAAATTATTCATAATTTATATTTCTAATGTTGTGATATTGTTCGGGTGTTTAAACAAATGAGGATGTGATATTTGGGACATCAATGAACGGCGAGGAATACGTATCAAATACTGGTAGGAAATAATTATCAAAAACAATCCAACATTTAGACAGACTTCAGTCTTAAGCGATCTGGTCGATCCGATTATGCACGGTGTATATATATATATATATATATATATATATATATATACTAACCTATTATATATATATATATATATACATATATAATAGGTTAGTAGTCTAGAAATTACGAAAGAGTATGAAGAAAATATTGCGTATACAGCACCGGCTGTGAAGGTACAGAGTGATGATGAAGATATAAGAAGAAATTTATTTCGTCATTTGTGTATTCTGTGACGTACGTAGCATTGAACAATTTTCGTAGATGAATATGATAATGAACCTTCTGGTTCCCTAAAAGCGAGGATTTCTTGATTGAGCTGCTGCGAACTTGTCAAGGAGATTGTACTCCAAGGAGATTATTTATTTATCTAGTAACGATTATGAATGGGCAAGACAAAGATTGCGTGGAGTAGATTTCCGGAATGTAAAACAGGAATGCAAATCACAACACGTTTGGTGAAAAGAAAAATTGTACATGTTGTAAAGGATAAAATGAAATAACCCAGACAAGAAATTGCCTTACGGTCATCTTTATAAGGCCTGTCAAGAAGGGAGTCGTCACAAAGCGGTACCCCAACATATTAAGGGCTCAAAAAGATACTTCTGAGAAGAAATGCGTGTCGGTGTTTTTGAAATGAGCTGCTTGTATCTTGCTTTATTTAAGGACGATTTATTGACAAAATAGATCAAAGAACGGTTACCATGATTGGATTTTTTCGTTGTTTTACTCAGTCTCTCAAGAACAATTCTGTAAGTGTGTCATGACCTCTTTCTTCCATATCTTTCCCCATTTATTATTCACATTATTCCTACCATTTAACTTAAACAGCTCCAAGAGCGTCTGCACAACGCCAGACCGTCTTACGTACGAGGTATTGCCGGGAAACGTCTTGTAAACAAGGAGAGCTGTAAGTCCTTCTGTATCGGTTACCAGTTACAAGCTTCTTGTTTCGTCTGGAGACAAAAGCCTTACGTTAGATTACCTCTCGTTTCACAAAAAGCAGCGCAGGGCTTCTCGAAAATGGGAAGGATGTGCTGCTACATGATTACTGAGCATCTGTTCAAGGCACAAGTTGAGATTTTGCCCAATCAGGACGTAAGTGACCCTGCACCCGTAGAAACAAATTACAGGCGTGCGCCACATTTCGAAGAACCTCGCCCGTGTTTCGTTTTATTTATAGAGGGAGTTGACCCTGTATTGACCCGACACACAGATGTGACGTCAGATGGGTCTCAGGTTGACTGATCAATTGGGTTTTTTTTCGGTTCTCTGTATGTTTAGGATCAAGTTGCTAACAATGACATGATTAATTACTATAAGTTGCTAGGACAATGCTCTGTGGGCTAACTCCCATTTATATATATATATATATATATATATATATATATATATATATATATATACATACATGTAATATACACACACATTTTTGTCAGAAAGTTACAAGAATGATTAAAATACAAATTTCCGTTCGCATTGGCTCAACAGTGGGTACATAACGAATTGAAAGATTTTGAGTTCTCGCTGTACTGAGTTTGAAGGAGCCTGGTACTAGTTTTCCGACGTTTCAGAAGTACTTGCTGCCTGCAGTTAACGCTATTTAGGAAAATAATTGATGTGTGCACTGACAATCGCAGGGAACGCATAAAAATACATATTTCTTGATTGTTAAAGCAGAATTGACATGTATTTACCACTAGGCTTTAAAGAATTAATACAGTCGTTCCTTGAAACATACTTTATATCTTGGTGATGATTCGTTATTTCATAGACACACTGGCTATTTTAATTTTTATCATTTCTTTGCGGCAAAAGATTAGTAAATTCCTGTTCATTTCTTTTAGGCTTACTACTCGCTAAATTTAATTTAATTGGTAAATACCGATTTTGTTCCAGGTTGACCTCCAGATTGTACAAATATATTACTACATTTTATGCGAATACGTCATAATTTGTAACATACTGTGCCGAGATAAAACATTATAAATCCCGTTTCTCTTGTGTAAAGTAGCTGATGCAACAATAGTTGTGGTATTAAAAACCCTGCTTGATTACTGTACTTGGAAAAGTTTTTGTCGTCCGAGGCCAGTATCAGTTAACATTGCCATTACAGAGATGCTTTTGTCTCAGCCGACATATTGGGTCTGACAAGTGTTTTAACGTCAAGAGAACAGCCTCCGGGATACATAGAAACATTATAATTGGCAAAACTGCGCAGGGCCACAGTATGAATTTGTGAGCCACGTTCCTCAACAGACGATAATCGGAAGACTTAAGTCATTTTTAGAGAATCATTGCCGTTGAAGTAGGGAATCTAGAGGCCTTCTCTCTACACCGATTCCATCCGTTCGTCCTTCCGTCCTCTCTGCCTGCTCGTTGCTAGGACACCAAAAGGTGTAATAATACAGTTACCAGGGTATGCAGATCCTGTAGTCACAGATGGTGGAGGCGGCCTTTAGATATGGAGGGTAATTACGGGCATATTCGAAGTTTGAAGGTTTTCGACGACGGTACATTATTATAAATAAACTTGCTTCTTTGGACGAAAATATATATATAAGAGGGTTTTCAGAAACGTTGTTACAGATGAAAGGTAATAAGAAATCGTCTTGTGATATTTTATAGTATTGAATAAATGAATCAATCAAAATTTCAATTATTACGTTGAGTTCGCTTATGTTGAAAGACTAGTGGCGAGAATATACGATGATACGGTAGACCTCATAATGAATTTTAACCATCAATCATAGGATGTTATAAATATCCGACAGTCAGACCACGAGCTCTACGATCCTGTTTGATCACACAGAAACAGCCAAAATTAATCACTTGAAGAAACCTGTACTAAAATGTGTATATATTGAAAAGTACAAAATGGAAATTTCACATTTTTACGAAACGTATTTTTATCGATTGTTATAGAATTCTGATTTCCATTTAAAAAGTCTGTATTTTATTCACTTTTTTTTTCCTTTTAGCAATCTTTTCGCTCAGGATTTTCGTTGCGTACCACGTATATAAATTTCAACTTTATTTTTAGTGGAAAGAAATTACCGCGTATTAAATCAGATAGATTAAATTACAAAACGTTAGTAAGAGGAAAAATGTAATAATTGAAAGAGTCATTTCAGTTTTAGATTAATACTCAGAATCTGATTAATTTACAGCGATGCCTTTAACACTTACTTGTTTTAAATCACCATCAGCTGTTAGGGATTAGGCCTTGTGGCGTGTTCCAATTTATAATAACTTCTGAAATTATGAATCAGTTTGGACATTTGGTAGAATTCCTAGGACGGGTGCTCATCCTGTCGCGTTGCGTCTACCAGCAAAGGACAGCACGGGGGACAGAACATCCATGCTTTCAGTGGGATTCGAAGTCTTGATCCCAATGTCCAAGGGTCCGACAACCACACCCTAGACTCCGCAACCACTTAAGTCGGCATTTGTTCTAAATCTGCATTTATTTTTTTAATAGCTGTCAGCAGAGTGACTCATTAAGGGTTTGGTTCTGGCATGGACAAGAAAATTTGTTTTCCTACCACTTTCAGACCGACTGGAAGGCTCACTCAACCTCATGTCAAGTGGGTACTTAGGGCTTCACTAGCGGGTAGAGAATGAAGCTGGCCGCTTCCATGTAGTACGGAGATTAAGATTGTATGAATTTTTACCCCTGCGCTCCTGTCTTCATGGTGTGATGCTTTGGCACAGTTACAAGTTTAGCATTACACTTACATTTCAAGGGAAGCCTTTTCAAACGACGCAGGGCTGCGACTTTAACACACGACATCTTATATGTTTAGTGTTCAGTTAAGTCGTTACTTCGATAAGTAAATAACTTACCAAAATTGCTTATTGGCACCAGTGTTCTTAAAATGTTCTGATAAATATTTCAGTGTGACGTGTATTCTTATCAAAGCAAAATAACGGTGCTTCTGTAACTTATAAATTATCATTAGAATTTATCTTCTGCAGAGTCCTTCTATGCATATTGCTTGCCTTTCCAGTGCCGTATTCTGATATATGTTCACTACCTTTGTTGGTTTGCCATGTTGCTTTGAGCACATGCGTCATCAGCCGGCAAGAAATTAAATTGAAACGTTTATTAGAAACCGTATAAATAGTAAACCACGTGTGGAGGTCTTGTAATGACGCTGGAAACGTTTGTATGCGGCGTCGGTCATCTGAACCCTCGCACTCGACAGACATTGCCACAAGGCCTTCTGTATGAACATGGAAACTGCTTCGTGGTATTATGACTAGAACAGGATGCTCCAGGTCACGTCCAATGTCCGCTTTATGCTTTGCATATAATTCTGCAGTAATATTAGTTACGAAGTTACGGAACACAATGTCAACGACAACATTGTCCAGCAACGTAAGCCTGTACAAAAATGTATTGTTTTCTATTTCGCCTCTTCTGAGGGCAAGAGACTACTTAAGAGAACCAGGCATAGATGGAATTAATGTCTTACGGTGGATATATTACAGTAGTGTAGTGTGATGATGTGCACTTTAATACTGGCACAGAATTATGCTCAGTGGTGTGCTTTTGTGAAAATGGTAATGAATTTTCGGCTTCAATAAAGGGCAAATATCTTCACCAGCTCAACGACTGTAAGATTTCCACGAATGTCCGTTTTCATGGAATCAGTTACTTGGTTCCAGACACATCGGAACTCATCTACACCTCTCATCTTTGGCCGATTTAAGAACAACAACAAAAACATTCACCAACAAAAAAGATTACTTAAACACGACGCACATATGTAAAACAACTTCAAATATATAAAAATGGAATCTGGAAGTGAACATCACTATTAACTGATAAACAACTATAAAAAGTTGCATACAATAAATTATGATTAAGTTTTAAGTTTATATAATTTTAATTAATTTTTATACACCTGAAGATGGTTCATTTAAGAACCGAAACATGTCGTAAGAAAAAGATGTTCTAAATGTAAATCGAATGTTTCGATATGAACTTGACATGATATTTTAATTATCTTAATTTTAATTTTAAATTGTGATTAGACGGACAAGAATAATTAATTAAGTAATGAGAATTGTTTTATAAGTTGTAATTAAATACTAATATGAAACATCTATATCTCAATAAATTATTTCCTACGACACTTTCCGACATGAACGAAGGTGGATGGCGCAGGTATTTTATATATACATACGAATTGCCTTTGCTTCGCGCTTGAAGTAACTGAGTGCTTTATACACCAACTCTCTGGCCTGCCTGTATAAAACCTACGACGTTCAACTTCCATATTTTAACACACCAATTGTTTATCTAATGCTGAATACCAACAGTTTTTTTCGTAAACAATATTCACATGGAACATAAACAATACTGTACCCGAATCAGCGTACAGTAAGTGGCTGCAGCTGATTGGCTGACGAGGGCACCCGACAGAAGCTTCCAAAACTCAACCGCCATCTTTCGTGTCGCACATTTTAGTTCATTTAATAGCTAAAAACAAAGTCGAAAAGGCAGTTAGGTCGGCGTTCCTGTTTATTTTATCGTACTTGCAGAGATTTAAGTTTGGGGGGGGGGGGGAGACAGAAATTATCATAAAATGTTATAATATACGCCCTATGTTGACATTGTTTATCTGGTCTTCAAAGTGAGTACGTATGAAATTCAGTGAAAAGTGCCTTAACGCAGAGCTGGAACTCGCGTGTGTAATTACATTATAATTCATCGACTTTATATCCCCTTCCTCACACGACCTCTTGTGCGCGATATGCCCGTGTGTTTTTTTATTTCTCATGAGCAGACAACATTCGTCCAAAAATTTAACACAGTTCAGATTCTGGAATGCGAAAAATATTTCAGTGAAAATCGTTCTTATGAAATCATAATACAATTTTACATCATAGTGAAGTAGTGGCCAGTGTTGAGTCACTCTTAAGATGGACACGGAGAGGACTGACATTTAAAACAACTTTAAAACTTTGGTGTAAACAAAAATAAGCAAGACAGGAGTACCAATAGTATTGGTTGGCAAGTCACGTGTTGAATGCTCGCGTTGTTGTATCAAAAAAATTTAAAGAGTAAAATAAAATACAGGAACTTTATTTCATGCACCATATCAGGGAAGTTGACTTGAATTTTAGTCATTACTGATACTTCAGATTTGAAATCATGCTATATTTTTTTAAAAAAATCTTGACGTAATTTGTGCTCTCTACAGTATATTATTGGGGTGAGAAAAAAATAATCAAGTTGACGAGAACTGAATATGTAGAATGCGTTAGAGAGATGATAAATGCGTGCAGAATTATAGTCGGAAGTCTTGAAGGGAAGAAGCTTTAGTTTCTAGCTTACAAATCATTTGTTTTTAAACGTTTTCTTTAAGGCTTTGACCGGGATGTTCATTTGTTAAATCTTATGTGGTACCGCCTGATTCGACTTCTAATGGTTAAGTGAAGTGTTTTCTTCGCGGTACGGTCTGGATTCGCAAATAATATTCAGACGAGCTTCGGCTTCAAAGGGTTAGGTAAAGAAAATTAATAGCAACGTGATGCATTCCGAGTTAGTTATGAGAAGGAACAATGATTACGATAGCCTTTTTGAAAGAGCTGTTGAGATATGTTGGGGGGGGGGGGGGGGGGACATATACTGTCGGGACAAATCTGTGCATTTGACGTCCGTTAGAAGTAAAAGGTAAGAGGATCAAAGGGTTAAGAGGATAGCAGATAAGGAACAATACTTCTCGTACTAAATGTTTTTTACCAGCGGCAGTATTTTGTGGCTCGCCGTCTCAGTTCTCATGTACTATGTTGTCTTTGGACGACGTAGGGCATCGTGTTGTGTAGGCAAAACGCACAGCTTTGTCCCGGGTACTATACGGAGAATTAAGCAATGCACAGAACGGTCACTTGGCTATGATGTAAGTAGCGAAACTGGAATAACAGACTAGCTAAGCGGACTATAGTTGGTCAACAAGCAAACACCCAGTCACTCGGGAATAGCAACCCTCACGAAAGAGAAAATGCTCTTATTACGATTATAGCAATAAAATTGTATAGTTACAGAAGATGTAGGATATTTCCGACTGTTTTCTCTTCAATTTTTAACAGCAACATGATTTGAAATGAACGTATTATGTACACAATATAATAAATTCCGACGCTCATCACCGCTACAATAAAACATATATCAGGTGCACGACAAGCAAAAGAATCAGGATTTCTTGATCATATCGGACTTGATTGTCCCGTGTTTAAGTACCACGTCAATGAAGACGTGTGGTATAGTGTAGGTAGCTTATAGAGACAAACTTTTTAAACTCAGGAATAAATGGAAGAGGGTGGTTAGATTTACAATCCGATCAATTTATATCCTGAGGAAGGAGCCTCCGGTCCAACCGCAGGGCATACTTGAGGGGGGCCAAAATCATGTTTGGCTTTGGAGGCGAATTAAGTATTTAGCCGTGCCTGGAATCGAATCTAGGTTTGCTAGTCCATAGCCAAGCACTGTACTAAGTTTTGCCTGTAATTTTTGAGCAAGTTTATTCTCAATCTCGGCGATCACCCTGAAGATGAAGACTATACGCATATCTGAAACGTAGTCAGTTTATACCAAGCTACACCACGCGATAAACCAAAAGATTGCTATGAGAATCTGAATTCTCACAAACCTTAATTCATTAATGTAATTATAACCTCGTTTTGTGTATCTTCAGTGCAGTTATAATGTTCGAAAAAGATTTTAAATTTATATCTCAGTGTTCTGGTAACCCGGAATACATATTTCTTAGAGGAGAGTCATGTTTGAAAAGCTGATAGTCCCTTAGCTGTTCAAGGATCTCCCCGGCTGTTGTCGAACTAGAATTTTTATTACATGTTTACAAGGGGCTTGATCTGAGACAAATTAATCTAGTCCACACCCTATTTTTCTTAACATTATCTTAATATTATCGTTTCATCTGCTTCTATGCCTCTTTCCTTTAGAACTAAGGACGTGCTAACATTGTTTATTTTCTTCGTCGCTGTCAATTTTTTTCTAGATGTTTAGATCAAGTTTATTCTCAGATCATAAATAGGAAGTTGTAAGCCTGAATTCTGTAAAGACTTCTTGCAGAATTTATTTGTGAAGGAAAATTCAAACATGTTGTGTGTTTTATGTGTTAATGTACAGCTCCTTTTCAGGCACTTATTTTGGCGAAATGCGAATATAGTATTCTCAGACTTTACATAAAATCTAATATGCGTGTTAAAGGATAATACACTTTCGTAATACAACGTACTTTCTGTGAGTTGGTGTTTCGCTGATACCAGTAGATGAAATAGCAGACAAGTCAGGAAAACAATTACTTGGTGCGTGTAAAAAAGGTATTCACATTGGTCTTAAGTACGATCAGATAATTTTGTATTTGTGTGTCATTTGTGTAGTTGTACTTCGTATTCGTTATCATTACAACGTGTTTACCAAAATGAAATTTGCGATACCTGACAGGAAATAATATTGTTTGTAGTTTATGCTTGTGTCTACAATTATATGACTAATTTATTAGAATAGTCTAAGGAAGTTTTAGCCGCAACCATTATATTTATTAATTTCCCTTGCCTTTTTAAAATGATATGTAAAGAAGTGTAGACCTTATGAAATGCACTCGCATGTTTTCGTAATCATAAATTGCATAATAACATTTACACATTCAACATTTGTTTTGTAAATCTAACATATGTATAATCCATTACTGTATTAAATAGGTTTCGAATTAGAATGTCCAATAATTACGATAATGAAAACGTACTGCAACATCAAGCACTCGTTTACTGAGTCGCTTGTTGAAGCACAGCCTCAGTAACACATTCAAGAATTCACTCATTTACAGTCACTTTCTGTTATTTGTTCACCCGCTCACTCATTCATAAATTAAATTACTTCCTCGCTGTCTCAGGTTATTCCCATTCATTTTGAAAAATTGGAATTCTAAATTGTCATAATTTTTTATTACGTACCCCCAATGTGTATTTTCATAAAAATAACTCAAAGATTCTTGTAATACCGTTACCATGGCACCATTTTGATGCAATTATGAAAGCAAACGGCTCCTAAAGTGTTTTGTATTCAAAAAGACAATAATTTTTAACGAGACTGTACATACATTGATGTAAACTATGCTGCTGTCTGATGCTCCGGATAATCAGTCTTACGTTACAAAATAAGCACTGAAGCTGATAGTCGCACAGCTAATCAAAACATTCGTGCTGTTTATTTGGGATCTGAATATACATTTCCTTATTCACAAGATCCCGCCAGTGGACACAATCCTGAGTCTCATGAGTCCACTCCACATTCTATTTCTTCAAAATTCGCTTCAGGTTTTGGCCCTGTCTTGCCAAAAAACGGCTACATCTGCAAGTTCTTAGTTGTTAAAGCAGTGTGTATTCCTGCCACATAAGATAGATGTGTTATTTTAATCCCTCGTTACAAAATTTAGGTTAATTGCTCTAACGGAAGCTTGCAGCGTGAATAGTTGCTGTTGTACTTAATGCCATACTGTTCCCTTAATCTTATATATAGTGCTCCCACTATCATTACAGTTTAACCTCATTGGCAAGTAATACCTTGCCTAATAGCTGAGATCAAATATTTGTGTGGTCTGTTCGTAATTTCTTCAGAGTCTGTCGTATAAAACTTATCCTGGACATTCCGCATTGGTCTACAGTCTAAGGTTATGTAATTTCTTTTGAATGAGAAGTATCTGGCCATCGTCCATAACAGTGTGAAAGAACACAGGATGCCGATTTGCATATTCAGTTCCCTGTCTGCACAATATAGTGTATCTCCGAAATAAATAAAATGATATCACTTTTAAGGTTTTTAATATCTTACGTGAAGGCAACGTTTCTCTCCCTAAGAAGATGAACATATAACACGTGGGAAACAAAATATATACCCAAATACATATCTGAAGCAAACTTTCTTAGCAATCTTAGTTGTTAAATTATTCAATGTTCATTTATGTTTTGTTTGTTACTTGTGTGTATATATTTATTACTTTACCATACCCTAGAAAACTCGGACTGATCTTGCGTTCTTAATAAAAATTCTGTTGATGCTGCAGTTAATAATCTCACGGCTACTGTGTCGAAGGCTATCAACCTAGCTATTCCCTTTGTTAAACCCAAAAATTCTACCTATCCTCATTGGTTTTCCAGAACTCTTGTCTATTACATTAGAAAGAAGAATGCATCTCTTAAGCAATTTAAAACCATCTAAGTCTGATTATCATTATAGCGTTTTTTCATATTATCGTAAACTTGTTAAAATGACTATTAAATCAGATAGATTGGTTTGGTTAAAAACAATTGAAGAATGTGCAAATGTGAATTGATCCTATCTACTTTAAATTTTAGAACACTTTATTCCAGACGACGACATCTCGATGCGTTATTTCTTGTTAATGTCTTTAAGGGCAAAATAAATTGCTATTCCATTATGGACGCTGTTGGTTTACGTGTGCCGGCGAGGCAAATAAGAGAATTTTCCACTTTTAGTGTGAGCAGTGCACTACGACATAGTCCTTCAGCCAGGTGCGTCATCGCTGCAAATGACGTATGTAAATCTTTGGACGTATTCAGCATAAACATTGTCTCCCTTGAGGGCACGTTCTCAATAAGGGCAATGATCTAAATAGGTTGTCTTGATAGATGATCTAGCTTGGTTATCTGTTTTTTGTGTTTCTTTAACGTTTTACATTTATATTAGTGTTCCCTAGATGATTTGTTGCTTTTAGTTATATTCCTACATTTATTATTCTTTGTGTATAATATTGTTTCTATTTTGGGCTTGCCTGTATGTGACTGTTATATTTAATACTGTATATGTATAAGTTTAATTAATCTCTTTTTGTAATATTTTTCTTTATTATCTCATTATTATTGTATGTATTATCAGTGTTTGCCTGTTATTGGCTTCTTGCTGTTGGCAAACACGTAAATAAATTAATTGAATTGAATCATTTTATATTATTCTGTTTTATGTGTATGTCTTTCTGGATTATGTAGCCATATTTCATATAAAACCCTCACACGTGACGTAACATCTTGCATAGAAAGAAAATAATGTGAAGAGTATACGCTCAAATAAACGTGTAGTATTACATTTGGCAAACTACATATTTTAGTAAGAATTTCTGGTACCGCATTTATTCCATTAAAATGCGTTCATTCGGTGCGTATTTGGTCTGTGTGAACAATCATATGTGATGAAAACCTACAGTCAAATAGGCCTACTTGATTTTATCTACTCGCGGTATTGCATAACACATGTTGTAACTTGTCAAACGTGTACCACGAAGTGAACCTTTTCCCAATCGAATAACTGCACCACATTAACGTTTTACAACTACAGAAATACCAGTAATGTTATATACGTCCTATATGTGAAGGTGTGGACGCTCTTATATGTAAATAATACAGATCCTTGAATTTTTATAATGCCAATCTACAAAAAATATATACAAATACAGCTAGTGTTTTAGTACGTGACACATAGAATACTTTCTGATAAGGGGCCATGATTCCGTTAGTAAGCTCCAACGCGGAATGAATAACAGACGTACATTTTACTTTAAAAATGGAAGTTATTTTGTTCAGATCTTTCATATATTTTTTCCCCATTCCCTGTTGCAGGTAAGACGTTGCTGTATGTCACGTTTACGAATTTCACTCAGATAATTTCACATCTTTATAGCAAAAAAGTAAGTAACTGGCTTGTCTTTATAAAACTTCTGTGTCTGATTTGTATTAACGGTATTTAAGATGATACAAAATGATCTGTGTATCTTTGCCCCTGAAGTGCATTTTCGTGTTAAGTGATTTTAATGTGTGACAGTTATTCTGTTTATGAAGTATCAACCTATTTATTAACAATAGGCTAATACATCCTTTGTGCTGTATTTAAAAGATTTTGAATGGCCTACCCCTGTGCTTAGGCAACGTGCAATTAACAAATATTAATTAAGTCATATTATAATCTCTCAATTGTGCGTTTCAGTTATATTTTATATCTGGCTACCCGTTCTTCGTGTGTTATCTATAAATTTCACTCTTCACTGCCACCTCTGTAAATGAGGCTAGGAAACAAGTCATTAGATTAGGGGTTTCAATTACATAATGTAATATCATGTTTAACTGAAGCGTAAAGTTCTGTGCCGAAAGTGAGATAACAGGAATAATGTGTAGAAGCATTAACAGAAATTATAAACATTTGTAGAAATGTCTCGGAATTGTAAACACAAGAGCTGAAGTTTTTAAATTTAGGATTTCGGTCTGACAGAGAAATTAATATTGCTTGCGTTTTCTGTGTTAAGTCATTTTATAGAATATTGAAAACAAAATCTTTAATGAAAATTGTACACATACGTGTGTGACCGAATCATAACTTGGAAGATTGTGGTGTCAGACCATTTAAAACCAACCACCTTATTCACATTTACTTGGAAAGGACGGTTGGAATTAAAATTGCTGTCTTCTGGGTTGTTGCGCCGTGTAGTCTGGTAGAAGTTTACCGACGTTTCAGAGGTCACACTGCCTCCGTCATCAGGGCGATCATCGCGTAACGTAAAATTATAGTTGCGTTAAGATTTTGTCCTGCAGTCTTGTCTCGTTTGTATTCTCTGCGTTTACTTCCAGACATATTTCCTTACTAGCATCTAGTAAAGCTTCGTGAGTGTAACTGGTGTGCCCCATTCAATTCCACTGCTTTGTTCTCCTGAACCTTCGTAAGCAAAGTTGAAAAGGGGTAGTGTTAACTATCTTCATTACTGAGACAATGCTAACTAGGAAATGCATCAGACGAATGTTTTTGCCTGTAAAACCTTACTATATATTTCGTTCAAGTGCAATGTATTAGCCTAATCAGTTTTATGAGTAGATCCTGTGCCAAATTCAGTGATAATATTGTATTGTACTTCTCTCCTAAGTAAATCATACTTTTTTAAGTCTGAAAATAGCTGATATATTGTACTGTTATATTTTCATCCTGAGTAATGCACAATACCTGATCACTAGTTGATAGGTTACGTCCAAATAAACACTAATGATCGCTGCTAATTTCGTCAGCGTGTGGATTTAATGAGTAAAGAACTTCAAATAAAAGTTTGTGCCTAATATTATGAGGCAGGGTGTAATGGGCGGCGAAACATGTAACACGCAAGGGGAGGTGAAAAATTCGTAAAAAACATGAATCTGTAAAACCTAAAGGTAGAAATCAAATGGGAGACCTGGTTGTAGTTGGAAGTATAATATTAAAATGGATATCTTAGGCACGTGCTGTGGGTGTGTAGACTAAATTAAGGTAAATCAGAGTGAGGTCCGCTGGTAGTTTGTTGTGAACTTGATATTGAGCCTTCCGGTCCCATAAAGGGCAGGAAATTCCGGTACCAGCTGAGCCACTGTTAGTTTTCTAATGATTCTCATTCTGATATTACTGGTTATTACTACTATAAATAACATCAACATACAAAATACATCGTGGAAAATGGAAATAAGATGAAGTGTTGTTAGTTTTAACTCTTTTAAACATAATGGTAACTAGATATACCATCTACTTTACCATTTATTGTCTATGAATTGTATACACGGCGTATTTCTCGCTCGACTTTATGTTGCACAGGGTTAAACTGTCTGGACGTGGCAAATAAACATGTATTTTTCTGTTAATTTTTCTCCCACGAAAGTTTGAGAATTTTAAACTTTATGTTTTAAAATGTTTAGTAAAACAGTCTTTAAAATACACCGATTTTTATTTCGAAGTTCTTTACACTACAAGTGACATTGAAAGTTCTGGAAATTTTATTTCGATCTTTTGTTGTATCCAGACTTTTCTTTGTTCTAGTGTTGACACACAGCGCCTCACGTTTCATTCCTGGAAACCTGTACGTTTTGAAAACACGTTTACAGATAACATCATTTGAAACATCACCTTCTTCCCACACGTGCTTACTAAAATGTGTTACGACGAATCTTAATATAAAGCTGCGAACAAATAACGAAGCATCGCATGGAAAGTTACTCCATTTCGTAGCACATCGAATGAGTGTTTCATCTTTCCTTTTCAGTCTTATATTAACAGGAGTGCTCCCTTGACAAACTGTAGTGAACAGAAGATAGGGGTGAAGGGAAAGTAGATGACGGGTGAGAGAGGGGAGGAAAGGAGGGGGTGGCTAATTAGTGAAATTGGCAATTAAATACTTAATGAGTTTTCTGCTAGATGGTAGCACCCATCAGGGGCAGATGGATATACGTATAGGCAAATGCAAAGACAGACTTAACTGAACATCCCAACGCAGGCAAACAAAAACAGCAGCTGAAAAGTGCTGCAACTTATTTTATTTATATTTATTTTTTCTTCTTAACCGAAAAGAAGCTGAAGACATACTAAATAAGGCACGTTGATTTACAAATAACTTTTGTTTTATGGTCAATTATTTCGTCACTATTTGAAATGTTCTCTCAGTGTTGAAGATGTCCATGTTGGTCTTCTGAGTTTTGACGTCGTGTGGGCTCTTAGGTAGACAGACTAGCAGATATAAACAAATAATTTGACGTGTGGGCAACATCAGAACTCTGGGAACTTGATAGCTATTCTACTAGTCATTTAAAATGCACTTGACCTCGAAGTAAACTATTCTAATAAAAATATAATACACTTCGTCAGTAAAATTAAATCTTTAAACACAAACAGAATGTTTACGTAACTCTCACTATAGAGTCGACTGCTATCCAGAACTGAAATTTGAGACAAATTTTTTCCAAGACTTGAGACGTGGCCGTTACGAACCCCTCTCAATGGTATCTCACGCGCCTAGTAGCTTTCCTATAATTATATTAACGTTTCGGCGTAATATTCCATTAGGTTTCCTAGCAAATGTACGCAATTAATTTAGTTTTTACTTATGAACCTTATTTTCGAACCTTTGATCACAACTTTTTATTAAATATTATAGACATTAATAGAGTTTTGTGAATTATAAAAAAATACTGATAGACCTACATTTTCTTGAGATATATACAATCATTACGCTGAAAGTAAGATGGAAATAATAAATGTAACTTATTATAATGTATTGTAAGTAAATGACTGACTTGGTTGTAATCCCTTTCATATGAATTACATAATTGTTAAAAATTCAATTTTTGTTTTATTCCTACTACAATGCATTGCGATAGAACTTCTGTGGAATAAATATTTAAATTCATGTCAATTATGAAGTATGAGCTGTTTTAAGTAGTTTGTTTCATATTTTAAAAGTTCCGAGCTAGTTCACAAACTCTGAGAATAGAAACACTGAAATATTGTATAAAATAGGTGGAGACTAATTAGTTCTGATATGAAGGAGACCCACTTAGAAGTAATTTTCAACACAGAATTTTAAAGGAGATAAATGTTAAAGTAAATCGGTGTCTTAAAAGAGAGAAATGTATAGTAGTATATGAACATCGTAAGAACAATTGTGAAATATAGTTGCTGTAATTCTGTTATGTCGAGGCCCCGGGTATCAAATTAGAATTAATTACGCTAATGCTATAAGCCTACCAAATTAACTGTTATATTTAATCATATCTCTGAAACTTTATCAAAGAATAACACAGTTTGACGATGTTGGGTTTTTTTCGCCGTGTTTGTTTGTAGGTAGTTACCAGCTTTTCTAAGAAATATGCTGTCTCTCTCTTCAGAGTTTCAGGGTATCTACGAGTCCACACAAAGTCACAACCCAGAACAACATTGCCATTTTTAGCGCGGGGAAAAACCTCAATTCTAACAACACAATCTGTTGTATTATTTCTTTAAACTCATTTGTAAGAGGAGTTTTGAAACGGTACCAAGTGATCTTTCAAATGTTGATGTCACACCGTGATATTCAAGGGCTGCAATTGAAGTGCTTATTGTCTGAATATCCCCGTAAGTGGGTGAATGCGGTTGTACAGTGACAGCTCTTGTTTCTTCTTGTTATTTTACGCTTAAGTATTTCGACTTAGACATACGTTACGTGGTTAAGTTTTAATCCCGTTTGCTAAGCATTCTTTGGGCCGTTCTTTTCTAAACTCTAACCAAATTTCCAAACTAAAATTAATTTAGTCACTATAGTTCTTCTATCAACGATTAAAGAGTCTTGGCACTATTATGTATATTATTCAGGTAGTATATCGAGAATTTCCCCGCCTATAATGAATATTGTAGGCTCGTCACCGAATCCAAAACGGCCGGTCACTTGACCCTAGCCGAATGGATTTATTCCACACACTTATAAACTATTTGCTTAAGATCCATTTTATAACTGTCCTCCAAACCAAACCTGGGTTGCTAAGTGGTTTTCAATGAATTTGATCTCCATTTTTATGTTATTCCAAAAAGTCGTCCAAATCTGAAGCTCTGTCTAACATTTTTGAAAATGCAAGTTTTTCGGTAAGTTATTCTTACTCATCCGGCCCTATCACAGCTGAATTACCACCCCTTTTTGGCTGTCCGCGGCTGCATATCCTTATAATTATATTCATTACTGCCTTTTACTTCTAGATATCATCTACGTCTTCTTGCTGATTGTACGTCATGTCACGACAAAGAAGGGGTCCACATAAGAACAAAGTTGAAATTACGCTGTGGAAAATATCGATGTTATGAAAGTTTAAATACAGTTTGCATGTTTGTCATTGGCTGGCTACTTATGTTCTTAGTACGTAAATATTATGTTATATTGAATCAGTATTTACCGATTTCCAGTTTCGTGCCGGTTGTGGTGCGCACGCCACATACTATCAACCGACTTTCAATTCGGTAAGAATATTTCATGAAGGAAGTAGAACAACTCCATGAAGAGCACTTATATTTTATGAAGGTCTTAAAACTCGTTTTTTCTTCTGTGAGGGACTTAAATGACGAGTAGTGTTTGAAGTCGACGTCCTAAAACCATTAAATGTTTTCTAAAAAGTCAATAATTTTCTGTTTTGTTTGTTAACGGCCCTCAGGGACAGAACGTCAAGGGGTAAAAAGAGTAGAAAAGAACGGTCTTTGCATAATTGATGTGGCATTGGATAAAGCAGGCGCCATGTTCTTTAACTTGGCATACGAGGTGGGTGGAGGGCGACGCATACAGAGTCGTGTCTCGTAAGATTTCAGAGCAACAACAACTGAATTTTTCATACTTTTATAGGAAACACTTGCTTTCTCCCACCGTCTTTTTTTTTCTTCCCCGAGGATGAAACAATATAAATATCTTGTACCATCTCTTTGCAAGATCATGAATAAGCTTTGAAACATTTGATTTGATTAACTGAACTACCGTCTGAACACCAAATCGATGGGCCCGTGTCAATAACTGCCTCTCTCTATGTCTCTCAGTAACTGATTACCCTGTCTGTAGATATTCTTGACACTGATTCAATACGCTGTCAGCTGTCCTTGATGTTAAATCAGTGCTTCGATATTAAGACCTAACAACTTCTTACAATGTAGACCTTCCCTTGATGAATAAATACACAAAATATAAATAATATTTCAAATTATGGCCATAGATTCAAACAAAGATAGCTGAAAAATAATAAAAACTGCTAGTTTTGAAACAAATTATTCTGCAGAAATGTTTAATATAAATTTTAAATTAAACTCACAAAACAAAATTCCTTTTAGCTAAAAAAACAAAATTTGTACATTAGTAATATATTATTTCCTTGACCTTTTATTATTTTTTAATGCTTTATCGGCAGCAAAATAAGCTTTTCATATGTTTGCAAAAAAGTAAGAATAATAACATTATTACATTTAGAAAAGCAAGTATCCCTTTTTTCTTCAAATAACATGATTTTAAACAAAAAATATAATTAAAAATATTTTAATACATCTGAAGTTTAATAGTACGCAGAGACTTTGCCCACACACGTTTTCACGTATCAAAAGATGCAGGCTCATGCGTTGTTTGTTTTTACTGGTTCATTACTGAACACTTTCGAAACAAAATTGTCGTCTTTGGCGGTTTATATATCGAACTATGATGATGCGCAGGACGTTAAATGGAAACTCCCTTTGACAGCTAATATCACAGTGTTACTTGTTAGAGACAAATATCTGTAAATGGCAGTCACATAGTTGTGGTTGCTCAATCCTTGCTGCATATGAACGTTTAATTTGCATATCAAACAGCTTTGTGCAAATAACGGATGAGGCAATAATGCTCGTTATAATTATGCGATAATGTCGACTAAGCTAATGACATTGACGTTTGAAGTCATGAAATGTCTGAACACGTTACATAAGTGAGCTGGAAGTTAATGTGTCAGAGAAATTAAACTTCAAATGACATTTGCACAGAGTAAAAAATCTAGTTATATGAAGATGTCGTTTATATTTCATATAAAATAAAGACTTTTCTCGTCGTATATTTTAGCGCATCGTCGAGAGACGGTGTGTTTGATCACTAATAAATGAGTCACGCCGTTTCGTATTGTAGCAAAAGTGACTTACGAAATGTGACCATTAAATTACGAGACGGATTCTGTAAAATTTATATGCCGATAACCTTGGTGAGGGCGGTCGCCTTTAAAGTATTCGCCTTTGGACTTAGTGCACAAAGTATATTTCCTCTTCCATGCTTGGAAATATTAGTGTCTAATCAGGTTGCTAACTAACTCTGTGTAGCAGAATCCTCTTTGCGAAGTTAGTAATCACTCAGCTGGTCAAGAAATTACTCATCTTTCATGAAAAATGAAGGTTCACTACTGTGTAAACAAACGTTCGTCGATTTATCCATATTCTGAGCCAGCTGAATACAGCCCGTACCATAATATTCCCTTTTTGCAATAGATAATATCTTTGGGTTCTTTTCACATTCGCTTTTTATTAGGGGTGCAATAAAGACTGAGCTAACCTATGACAGAATGAGGCCTACTGTCGTGGCTGGTATTGCATTATCACTTCTTTCGTCTCGCTATGAAGGATATTATTTATACAAGAGACTCAGTTCTGTGCAATGATTGAAAAATAATTATTTCAGTTTAGCTCAAAAAAAAATTTCTTCTGACTTCTGTGGATTTAAAACGAGATTTCTCCGACTTGATAAGTACTTTTTAATGGACTTAATACATGTCTACATCATTGATGTTTATGTCGAAGTGCATATTTCTCACATAAAAAAATATTTAATCGATATTTATTCTGACAAGCACACGAATCCTATACATACAATGTGTAGTAAAAATTCAGACTTACTTAATATTGTAGCATGTAGTGCATAGACATATGGTACCAATGTTGGTTTAAAGTTTTAAAATGCCAAGGAATAATAAAGAGTTAAAATTAGAGGCTCGAGGCAAGGACACGTTCATTAGATATTCGAAGTCCTCTGCCTCCAGAGAAGATTTGGACTCAGTTTTGGAGACCAAAATTCCTGCCCCTTCATGAGATCGAAGTTCGGTTTTCCATTGAGCTGATACTTCATTCACGGGGTTGTCCCACCGGTGTTAGCGGGACCTGCTGGCAACTGCCCTTTTATTTAAAAATAGCATTCAACTGGGAGCCGGTCTAATGTCTATAGGTTTTACTTTTTATTCCCAAGAAACCAATAAACTTCGCGTGTGACAATAATGACCGTCAAGAATTTCACACCCTGGAAAAAGAACTCTGGTTTGCGATAACTGTTAGCCAAACGAAGATGCCAGTGATTTTAAGGCGTGTCATGAAGACATTTAGGCCGGAAATACCATCGTAATGCTTATAATATTTTATGAATTACAGAACACATTCCTAAATATTATCTTGTTATATTATTGATTCCGACGTGTTTCAGATTCACACGTAAATTACATTGATTTAATCGTAACACCCGTCTGTCAATTGTGACATCTTATAAACAAGGGGAAGTTAAATGAGTCGACTAATCGTGCTGGAGTCTGGGGTATTAAGTCGATGTTCGCATAGCATCGTCCGTAATCCCTCGAATTTCGCGGTTCTGAGGGCAGGGGATGAACTGTATGTAGAAGAAGAGAGGGTGTGACCAGACGAAGTAAGGAAAGGGTGCGTATCCCCTTCTGGCTTTTAGCATTTTGTACTCACCCGTGGTGACGTTGCCTCTTATCTGTCAATCAGATCGCTGCTTCATCCGCGTGTTTGCTTCTCTTAGCCCCCTTACAGGGTATTTCAGAGAAATGAAGGCGGTAACTAAATATGTTTGGAAGAGCCATCTTACCTTCTCCACACACACACTACAATACAAAGTTTTCATTTAATTAATATATAAAATTTTAATGTAGATTTGAAATACAAATCTGGTGTCTAAATCTTTAAATACAACGTATTTTTGTAGTACGCTAAAATAATTTTGGTTAAGATGTTTGATTCCTGCCTTACTTCAAGGATATTTATTAACTGGATAAATTAAAACGTTTAATTTCCAATTATATTTTGAAACTACATATCCACATAAAACACATAGTTAATTGCTAACATTGCCTTCTTTTCCCTTATACAGCAGATTCGCCTGCCTGATACTTTGGGACAAGTCCTTAAAATATATAGGACTTGAGGTTTTCGCGGCGGTGAATGTGGATTGGATGTTTATCAGCGTCTTAAGACCAATTATTTATTCCTTGGGATCAGTCTGCTCGTTGCATGCATTTGTAACTGTAGAATCGCATGATTCTAGCGTTGCTAGTTGGCTTATTGCAAACAACGGGGTAGGATTCCACAAGAGGATGCGCTTAAGCTGTGTGATTGCATTGCTTTACTGATACAAGTCCTTTGTCCCTAACATATTATTTGCTTACAATTAGTGATCTTTTAGGTATAATTCTGTTGACGTCTAAAGAGAAGCCGGTTGTAACTTATCCTGTGTCGTTCCATGCTCCCTTTTATTGCGATGAATCCTGTACACCAGAGCGAAACATTGATTGCTTTAGAATTCCTCCGAAAGTGTCATTTAACATAAATCCCCCTGTGTTTATCGGGCTTTATTGCAGCAGTATTTTAAAGAAGCTTCCAGAGAAGATTAAAGTAAGGTAGTAGCAGATTGAATGGAGTTGGTGTGTAGGTTATTCACTGCTCTATGTAAGACGCTGGCAAGGTTGGAAATAATTTTATCCGAAGGTATATTGCATTTGCTTTATACATACTTAATAATGTTGTAGAAGATTATCTGTAAAATTTAAGAGATAAGAAAATAACATTTTCAGGTCACATTTAATTCAATCTGTGTTCAAATGGTCTTCTTTATTTTGTTATAAGAATTTAATTTTACGGTTACGTATTCTGTGTGGACTATTTTTTTAATATGGCAATTAAACTTCCCAAAGAAACAAGTAGGTAATAAAGTAGGAACGTCAATACATAAATACGGTGACATCGAAGTTTTATATGGGTAGAAAACTGTGTCTTTCATCCTAAATGAAGAACAACGTAGATTAAGGGTGTTTGAAAATAAGATGCTAGATAATATTTGGGATTGAGAGACAATATTACCGGATAATGTAGGAAATTTTAAAAAAATCTTGAAACAAAGAGACGATATCGGAATTTTAGGCGTAGTAACTTCGTTAGATGCATGAATCAGTAATTTTATTGGACAAGCTGTTCTGTGTTTATTTTCTTTCATTACTTTCAGAGGTTTGAACAGCCGAATAATGACTTTAGAGCGACAAGACCATTACAACGCACTCAACCATTAATTAATTGTTACGATCAGTTTCACGTTTTTCCTGCTAATAACAACAAAACGAGGTGATGAGATAGGACTCGGTATCCGTCGTCAGACGAGGCCCCCGGGGTATTCTGTGATCGTGCTTAAAAAAGAACGACGAAACTTGTGGAATCACAGCAGCTGGAACAAAAACCTTTTCCCTTGTGAATGTCATGGCAACGCGCCGTACGTATGATGGAACTTCCAACAAAGGAATATCGAAATGTACTCGACAAGGAGGAGAGATAAAACAGGAATAAAAACATTAAAAGTTTAACTTCATCGTCATTATGTAGCAAAAAATTCGATGCTTGATTTACAGATAATTTTAGTTAGTTTCTTTAAGTGAACATGCATGCCAAAATTTCCTGCGTCTATAAAATGAATATTATTATTAAATTCTTGTATTAATACCGTTTCTAAGCAAACATACTGCTAACATAAATGTGAACAATCAGCTACTTCTTTATACCATATTCCAAATATTTCTAATTTTGTTTTTTGGTAAAAGCACTGATTTTCCCTTTAAAACTAAATATTGATAATTATGCCTATGGTGTCTTATGCTTGGAGAAGTTAAATCCTTAAGATTGAGACAGTGTGTTCCCCCGAAACGTTATCTCCATAAGAGTCTACACGGCATTGCAACTTGGTAGAACAGGATCGTAAATTCGGAATCGATAAATAGTAGTAGACTGCCAAAAAGTAAATTATTTTCGCTTGTTACAAATAAATGAACGTTTATGATTTGAGGTTTTCACAGCGGTGAGTATGAAGATTTCTGTCTTCTGGGTTGTTTGCGGAGGCGGTATGACCTCTAAAACGTTGGTAAATATCTACCATACTACACAGCGCAACAACACAGAAGACAGAAATCTTTAAGTTAACGTTATTTCGAAAACAGAGCTTTGACTATGCTTGCCTGCATTATCATGTAGATATTAATGGAACATAATCACGTGTCTTTCTTTTGAAGAAGTTGGACTATATTTTTAAATTACCACGTTATATATGCCTCTCTGTCTTATCAAATAGCATCAGTTGCAGTCTTAAAGGAAAATATAATAAACACAGCTACATGGTTTTATTCTTGCTTTCGCCCTATTTAAATCTTGGCGTATGTCGCTGAAACATTCAGATAAAGATTTTCATCTTTACTCAACCGTAAGAGCATGTGGAACATAATTTGATTGTAAATAAAAGGCCCATTACCCGCGGGTCTCGACAGAATGATCTTTAATTAGAACAATTAACTTGAATCAGATTTCTATACCAGCTAAGAAAACGTCAGTTTATCAAAAATGGGTCTACTTTATGAATTCAGTTACTTTGTTAATTTTTTTCTGTATTTTCGTCAGTCGCATTGGCTTATTAGTATTTATTATGTAATGGGTGTTCCATCTTGCATTTGTGTAACTAAAATATCCTACACCACTTGCAGGTGAAGGTTTAACCCGTGTTAGATTAGTTACGACCTTCCTGAGTTTGTAAGATTCTCAAGGTACGCATTCATTCTACTGAAGCTTGTGTTCTCTGTGTTGTGATACACGAAGTAGGTCTGAGTCAGGCCAGTATCAAGTGTCTATATATTTGCAACGGTTTCAGTCCATTTCTCTAAAGAATTACTGGTGTGTAGTTGGCGGATTTTTTTAACACGGTACTGAACATTTCATTATAATAAAAACAAGAATTTCTTGAAAATGTTTGTCTTCTGGGATGTTGCGCCGTGTAGTTTGATAGAAGGGTACCGACGTTTCAGAGATGTTTGCTGCCTCCATAACAAGCCCTGTTGATGGAGGAAGTTAGCGCCTCTGAAACCTCAGGAAACGTCTACCAGACTACGCGGTGCTACGAGGCGCGTCCCAAAAGTAGGTTTCCCACTCGTCCCACAGCTAGCAAACCTTATATTGAGCGAAGCGACTGTGCGTACGTGATAGAGCAATGACGTAGCATGGCGCATGCACTAACGGTACTTCCCGCGTTCTCACAGTAGCATCGTTGCAGCTGTTGAAGATGGAGGTTCTTATTCCAGCTCCCGCCGACTGTGAAGTGCGGTCAGTGATAACGCTAGGCCGCACACGGCTCGACGGACAGCAAGTCTCCTGCAGGAGTTCAGCTGGGAGGTGTTTAATCATCCACCCTACAGCCCGGACCTCGCTCCCAGTGATTTCCATCTTTTCCTACACCTCAAGAAATTCCTGTCCGGTCAGCGTCAGCGTTTTGAGAATGACAGAGAGGCGGAGATGGTTGTCACACAGTGGTTCCAATCCCAGGCGGCAGACTTCTACGACACAGGTATTCAAAAGTTGGTCCCACGGTATGACAAATGTCTCAATTCCGGTGGCGAATATGTTGAAAAATAGCTGGACACTTGCTGTATCTGTTGCAATAAATATTTCCACGAAATTGTGTTTTGTTTCTGTAAACGGCTCCAGGGAAACTTACTTTAAGGACGAGCCTCGTACATCCCAGAAGACAGCTAACTTCATATTTTCTTGCTAAGCTGATCGACTGTCCGCTTCTTAGGAAGGACTAAGCCACTACCAGTCGTCATAATGTTACCGCACATTTCAATTTCAATTTCTCAGTCTTTATTAAACTTGTCGGAGGACTTTTAAGCTACAACTTTGCAACTTCACATTTCTTCAATCATACAACTCCGTGTAAGATGTAAATAATTTTAAATAAGTGCACATGACTGGAAGTTTTATAAAACTTATCGGACAAAATTTAAATCGACCAAACTTTGTGTTCTCTCCAGTATATTTTTCAGCTGCCTGCAGCCATTATATCTTGTAAGAGAGGAAAGCAAATTATTAGCAAAAAAATCCCTCGGGCATATTTATTGATTTCTCTGCTACGTGATGAATGCTCTGTTCGTATCAAGTTCTGGCGCACTTCCTGTATGTTTTTTAATCTTTAGCATTACTCATACCACCTGTTTGTATCCTCGGCTGGTCTGTCTTCATCAAATGCTCGTGTTACGTTGAACAACTTTAGGATTAGTAATGGGATCATTACTTCTGTCTGTACTTAGTTTTCTTGTTCTTCCTTCTGTTCGTGAGGCAGGCGTCCAAGATCCTGGGACCGATGTATGGACGGAATCCTTCTTTGTAATATGATTTACTCCATTACTTCTGAAAGTGTATCACCCACATCCATTAGAAATATTCTTTCGTGTTCATTTTCTCGTCTGGAAACCGTGTTCCATTACTTCACTTTGTAGATGCCAACGGAAAGCTCTACATAAAGCTATTGTGCCATTTTATAGTCTCGTTTGTTGGAGAGGCGGCCATAAACCCCAGCTACATCGCTGAAATTGAATTATAGTTCATGCTGGGGATCGTTGTCTGCTGCTGATAAATGAAGTGGATTTAGTGAAAATTTTCAAAATTATTTTGGTGTCACTTTTATTGTTTTTATTATTATTATTATCATTATCATGATCGTCATTGGTATGTTATGTCTTTGTTTTATCTTTTTCCTAGTTGTTTAGTGATATCTGCGTATTCCCTTATCTTTATTTTCTTAATTCGATTTTTCTTCCTCGACTCTCAAGTGTAGAAACCAGAACATGTTATTGTTAGGTTGCTGTATAAGTTATACACCCAACGCATCGTGAATATGAGTTTGATTGCGATGAAGTGCGGTAAATTCCACCCAGATCAGTGCAGATATTCTGATTTACTTGTTAACGCCTGAATATAGACATTCTCTTCACACTATTCCAATAAAATAATAATTACTAAAAACTAATACAACTACTAAAAGTGCATATGGCTTGTCTTGATGACTGCATCTCTTAAAATAAATTCGCCGGTGCCAAGGTAAAGGGGTTTGAGTTCTAAAAGTTCAGGAAACGAAAAATATTTGTCAGAAAAAATATATAGAAATGTGATTATGCAATTTTGAAAATGGCTATCTTCTGAGATGTTTTGCTCCTTGTAGGCTGGTAGATTTTGACCGATGCTTCAAAGCAGATTACTGACTCCATCATCAGGACGCCCTAATTATGGAGGCGGTAAACTCTCGTGATATCTTTAGTTTTTGTATCATAACATATTGTTTGTATCTCTCATATCTTCATGTTTCTTTTGCTGTTTTATTAATATTTTGCTTTTCTTATGCATCCAAATCTTTAATATAAACCAAGCGACTTTACAATACACCAAAATAAGTTACTTTTATTGATCATTTGTAATTATATATGTGTATATATGAAACAGTAATTCTTGAATAGCACGTGTCGATGCGTCTCCATATGGAATATCGATACTGTGTACTAGATCATTAGTATCGTTGTGAGCACATTTCATGAAGATACTTTTAATCCTCTGTGTTTTGTTTGTTTTCTTGTGGTAAAGTTCTTTATTTGGTCTTGTATACAGTACTTACTGAAAGGTGACATTACAGTATAATTTCTTTTTAAGAATAAATAGTTTGTACGTCGCTCTAGACTGTTCTCTAACAAATTCAAACGTACGTAGTATCGTAAGGATTTAGATAGAAAAGTGATGGCTGTGAGCTATGCGAATTGTGTGCCATGACTTTGTAGTTGGAAAATGTTAAAAGAAAAATCAACTTCAAAGTTTTGCCAGTGGAAGAGAGGGATTCTTTCTCGACCATGCGTGATTATAGTAAGAGAACGCAATTTTCATGCGTGCGACAATCTTTTGGGGGCACGCCTCTAGCGCCATCTCTTGTGTCAAAGAATCTGCCCGATGCTGCTGAGCTTTGAGGTTATGATTCGCTTTCCGCTTCTCTTCTGTTCCAATTCTCAGTTGATGACGACGTTTTGGTGGGGATTAAAATTGCTTTGTGGCATTCTGTACAAGAGCGGGTTGCTTTCTTGAACCTACCCAATTAAAAGAGAATGTCATTTTTTTTTTCTTTTACGCCACTCAACAAAAGTGAAAAGAACTTTCCGATGATAAAAGCCGCAAGATACTTTAGAAATGGATGTAATACATTTATATAGACTATATATATTTTCTTCCCCAATCGTATGGTCTTTTCACATAAATATAATATTACAGTTTTAAGAGGATTAATTGTATCTGGCTGAAGTAAAGCTCTTTAAACACGCTTTGTCAGAAGAATATAAAGTACCGAAGAAGATCGCCCTGAATACGAATGTGTGTTGTTGTGGCTGTACTGCCTTCTTCATTGAGACAAGCCATAAGGAGAAGACATAAACATTTTAAGAGTAAAGTCATTATTAAGCTGTATGAATACTCACCCCCCTTCTATAATAATCCCATAATTAACAGACTGAAGTGAATATGTTACAGTGCAGCATCCAGCCATTGAACCCTGCAGACAAGTTACATACTTACGTTTTGTGTCGTATTCCATCAGAACAATAATCCCTAAATTCATGTTAGCTTCGTGTTTGTTTCAAGGTTTCAGTAAAGTTAGAGCAACGTATTAAACCTCTTACTTTATCTCCCTACTATAATTAGCAGTTCACGCTATATAACATCGAGTGAAGGAATGAATAGGCAAGGATATAAAATAATATAAGGTAATATCCAGGAATGTTACCGGAGGGGCTGAGGAAAATATGGAAAGTCTTTGCCGGGCTAGCCGATGTCGTGACTGAAATTTAAACCCGGAATTTTCTGAATACGAAGGAGGGCTGACCATTCGTCCTGGATGCCGGGAAAGTAATTAAATCTCATACGAGAACCTTTATAATGTGTATTCGAAATCACATGTCAGGCTTGTTGAACACACGCTTTAAGTAAGTAATGCTGGAAATTCGAGGTAATTTTAACATTTGTTCCAACATTGACATTTTGAAGTACTTTTGCAACCGAATGGTACAAATTCAGATGTGATACGATCGATCCATGTATTATATTTGCGCTAAATAACGAATTTTAATGTTGCGAAGTTTGTGGTTAATTGAGTATCAAAGAAAGAGGAACAAACATACAGCATCCAGAGACAACTGGAATAAATGACGCAGCGAATGCAAAAAACCTTTATAACGGCTGTGTATTAATTAATCGGTATAAACACACTTTTGGCACAGCGTTAATGTCTTTCCTTATTTAAAATTTTCACCCTTTTGCACAAGTATTTTAATCTTTTTGCAAGTTCACTACAATAATTCTGTTAATACTACTGGTATTTAAAAACTTTACATCTACGAAATTTGTCTGAGTCTTAGTCTGTCTCTGTTTACATGAATTAAAAATATCCCTTATCTCTTCTCCAACTTTTGAATACAGAAAAAAGCTTTCTAATATATAAATATATATATATATATATATATATATATATATATATATATATATGAGATTGTAAGCACTGGTCCTGAATACATTATCTTTGAAAATGAGAAGATGCATTATAACTCTGAAGAGAGGAACTTGGAACTAAATACACAACAACGTGAAATTCTATTTTGGATATTTGTATTATGAGAAAGTGGGAGAGGAACGGTCCAAGAGAAATAAAACCAGAGACAAAGAGAATAATATAACACAGAATTTAGTGCTCGCTGTACTTAAGTTTCAAAATCTAATCTTTGAACGAAAGCACATCAAAACGGAGACATAAATCTCACGACCTCCACGTCCAAGCTTTGTCTTTCCATTGACATGTCTTGTCGAGAGAAGCTGCATTCTTTTTTACTGTATGCGCTGTTAATGTGTATAAAGAAGTCAAAGGATGATTTATTTTAACAAGCTTCAAGGCTCACTGAAAATACTGCAGAGAACATCAGGAATATTATATTCTGGCAAACACGCCAGACACGAGATCTTTCTCCTCTGTCTTCAAATTTTTCACAGCATAAATATGAAAATTGTTCAGCAGACTTATAACCTGCAATTTTACGATGTTTATAACTCGGCGTACCACGTGCGTATTGATTTATAGATACGTACAGTGAACTGGAGACGAAATGATGTTGAATTTTTAAATTATTAGGAAAACTAGGTGGTTAAAACTGTATTTCACGTACATGTTAACGTTTTAAATTGGGAGGAGGAAATATTTTCTGTAGTTCAACGATTTTCAACCTGTAGGACTGTGAATAAAAAGACCAGGGATGAGTATGTGTCATATTCTGGAATTTTTACTTCGAAAATATCCATCGGAGTAGTGGAATTGAAACCACCAATAATCATTCATCGTCATAGTTTTCTTCTGCCTTTCGAATATTTAATTACAAACTCAAATTATGTTGACTTGTGCTCAGCTTTTTAAACCGCTTCACATGGCAAACTTATAATCCATCTCATGAAACTTGTTTGATGTAAATACGAGTTCGAGTTTCAACTTTTTATATCACTTTTTTGTAATATCATCTTGGCAAATCGCAATGAATTGCAGAATGTTTAAAATGTATAGCAAATTAAAACAGTGCAAGCCAGAGACCTGTTAAACGCACCAACATGAAACTCACCGGCTAACTTCAGACTCCGCCAGACCCCACCGTAGCCTCGTTACATTTCTTGCTGCAAGAGTCGTCACCGTCAGAATTATGTTTTTGTTAAATAAAGGAATGGTTGCCGGATGAAAAGCGGTCGGAACGTGAAGCTTACCGCTCACCTCCGGCCGAATTCCCTGGAGAATGCGTGGAGCCTCATCACCATATTCTCAATACGTACTCGTGGCGTGGTACTTAAGCGGTGTCAGGCTGATTTGTCTTTTACCTTTACTAAAACCAACGTGCATGCGTCACCTAATAATTCTGGCGCTTGAATTTTTTTTTGTTTGATCCTCACTTTGAGTTCGTGAATGCCAAACTTGTGATGCTGTGTAATAAAATTGTAAAACAAACCGGGCGTATGAGCAGTGACCGTCAATATAAAATTTGATCAAAATCGGTTCATCGTTTTTCAATTTATGAAATGATAAGGCATAAAATTACCTTTTCTTTGATTATTTTTTTAAAAAAAACAGAAGTTACTGAAAGTGTATTTTGGGAGTAAAATGTGTTTATTTTTTCTGTGCAAATTGTAGATCTTTGTGTAATGTTAGTTAACATTACCCGATGTTAACCAACGTTGAAAAGTGTAGACAAATTCCCTATTATCGAATTTTTATTAAAATCCTTTCGATTTTTTCACGGGTTGTTGACAGGCTGACATCAGTGACAAAGCTAATAGGTGCATTTTTGTCACTTTGTTGCGAATGATCCTAAAAAGATGGAGATTCTTGAAGAAAATATTAATTGCGAAGGAATGAATTCTTTGTTGTAATGTTGGAAATGTGTGAGACAGCCAAGGGACTTCTTTCTAAGTGTGACGACATTCTTAATGCATGTCATTCTATATTGCTGCCAGCGTGTTCAGAACGTGAAAATCATCTTTGTTTCTTTCGCCCTAAGAGGTTTGCATGTCTTTGATTGATTGATTGATTGATTGATTGATAGATAGATCGCCCGCTCAGTCGGCTTGTTTGGTAGCCCTGGGAGTAAAACTGCTACGGGGCCTTCCCTTTTCTCCGATGCTACGTGTACCATGCATTTTGTAATGATAATAAATCAGTTCCGTGATAGTATTTTTGTATTAGTTATAAATCGGAATTTGTGTGCAGTCTTCCCCTTTTCCGTTTCTTTCCCTCTTTCTTCGTTATATTTCTTCTTCCACCAATGACAAAGCAACTTTTCTCTCCGTCAAAGTGTGGCTTCTTCTGCTTTAAACAAGTAAATAACTGTAGAATTAAGTCAGCAAATACACGGAAGCAATAACAACCTTCATGCTGAATTTCATAACTGTAGGGCTTGTAGTTGCTTATAAAATTTAATATTATCATATTTAGATTTGTTAAAATTTACATTGTTAAGATAAGGCTTAGAACCTTCCCTTAGTGTTCTTTAAATAAGAGCAAGGTTACTTAAAATATTGCTCGTGTGTCATAATTTGTTTTTATAATTGTCCGAATCATGTGGAAACTGAAGTGAGTAGACAGCCCCCCCCCCAAAAAAAAAAACTGCACAATACCAATTTTGTGAATAAGCGTTCGGCCACTCTGGAGTTTTTGCATTCGTACAGACAGACACGTGGACAGAGCTAATTTAATGCGCGTTCCGCAGGATTGTGTGCGCACTTAAAAATACATGTTTTAAATTACACAATCTTCATAATAATGAATAGCCCGTAATGAACAAGATCTTATTCAGTTTTCGTTGTAATGAACTCGTGCCGAGCGTCTTTTTAACTGATATACACATTTGTTGATTTCCGAGAATTTCACAGTAGCTCTGCTTTATTGACAAGCTAGCTTGGAACACCGTGCTACTTGTCATATGTAACACAGCAGACTATTCAAACTAATACAACATGCTTATTCCCCGCCAAGGGAATAAATAAAAAAATGAAAACCCTATGACCACGGCCACCTGGGTCCTCTGCAATATAATCCCATAAAATTGAGAGTCGCTCTTCCAGCATAGGGACCAACGTTAGTATCGGATCACTGTCACGTTGCATTGAAAAATGCATGGACCATCTTACTGGGTAATAACTCTGTTCGTTCTCAGAGTATGAGCGGACTAAGAAGCTTCTTTCTGCAAGTTCGCTTTGCTTTGTTCGTTTCTTTTGTTACATGCGTGTTCCCAGATTGATTAACATCTGTAATTACCGAATACGAAAGTGTTTTTCCTTTTTGGAAGTATTCATCTTTTCTGATATATTAACAGCGCCATCTTGTACCACAAGGTAACAGAGAGGGTCAGAGCTTGAAGCTACTCATCTACTGTCTATGGTGACGTAACTGCTAACAACACAACTATGAATCTTTGATACTTTTTGTAACAGTTTTGGATTTAACAGTGCAAAAATTCCGTGATTTTATGTGAGAGGTGCAATGGATTGTGACAGCAAAACGTTATCTGAAATGGCTACCCATACTGCGATTTATTTTTTGCTATGCTTCCCGACTAATTAAATATATCTATGAAACACGAACATTTCAGAAGCTGATGGGCTCTCAGTTTGTCAAAAATTTCTCAGTCTTTAATAGAACCCCAACGTCTACTTATCTTGTTTACAAAAATCTGTCACTAATCCCTGTTCTCATTCAGTTGAACCTAGTCCATACCATTATACCATTTTTTTTCTAAGATTGGTTTTGATGGATCTCTATTAGTCTTCCATCTACACTTCAGCCTTCACTGTGGCAGAATTGTCGATTAACTAGATAAATAAATTCCCATTCAAAATGCTCTGTTTGACGATGTGAATATATTTGTGCTGATGTTATTTCTTGAAAATTCGTAACTTCATTTTTACATGCACTTATGTCACATAAGAAGACTTGGTACACATCACTTCTCCCCCTAATCACCAAAGATGTTTAAGCATTTGTCCCACCGTGACACCAGAGATTCTAATCCGACGTGGAGGAAATCTGTATCAAGGGCATTTAGCCCAGGAAACGACAATGTGCTTTACGTAGCCGTCGGTTGCAAATTGCCGCTCAGCCAGATGCTCCTCCAGGAATCCAGAGTAGGGAGTCTGGACCACCTGCCACACATTCCCGGTCTTGCACCAATTGACCTCTCTCTTTCTAATCCTGAAGGACCACATGGCTTATGTATCGACAAATTACTTGAACAGAACTTAAATTTATTGTACATGCACCAAGGAAGAATGAAGTCAAAGACGACTGTCTCCTGGATGTTGTGCGGTGCAGTCTGGTAGAAACTGAACGGCGCAAAATCCCAAAGACTGTCATCTTCAAGCCCGAAGCTGTGAGAACCTAACGTGTAATAAATTAATAAAGTAGTAACGCGATGAAGTTATTCACGTAGAAGTACTTGTTGCCTTGTTTTTAGAAACACCGTCACACGTGGCTAGACAGACAGACAGACACACTAGTTACGGAGATGAAATATGCGGATATGTAGGTGCAGAAGTCCTCAGCATATGAGTTTCCTTTGAGCAAAATACACATTGGTTAACTCTTAAAATAAAGTCGGGAAATGTCCAGTGTGTAATAACTGATAAGAAAAAGTAATTTTGCGACGCGGTGTGACCATAAAATTAACATAATTTAAAAAATAACTTAAATTAACTTAAAAAATAGCAGAATATATTTTCAGTATAAATTTCACGTACTAGATAATGGATTCTTCAACTAATAATGTGTTGTTTCTGACATTTCCATTAAGTACGCTTTTATGTTCAGCCGCAAGACATGTTCAAGAAAGTTGGAAAATGTTCTTTGTAATTGTCTGCAGTATAAATATTCCGTAATGTAGTGGAATATAACAGCCACTTTACATTCCATCCAACAATCTCTGACGGTAATATGTCCACAAATTTATAAGAAAAATGGTATGTTGACCACCTGGTAGAAAGTAAAAAAGTTTTTCTGGTGTTTCATAATGCCTAACGGGAAGACGTTTTTGTGAGGTTTCAGGGGTGTTGCGCCGTGTATTGTGGTAGAATTTTACCTACATTTAAGAGGTACTTGCTGCCTCCATTATCAGGGCATTCAGTCTCTCTGAAACGTCAGTAAACTACCAGACTTCAAGGTTCAATAACCCAGAAGACAGTCTTCTTCAGATGAGGTTCATTTGAGTACTGAATGATTAGAAATGTATTTTAACTGCAAAAAAGGTAGTGACGGGAGACGAGGGTCACGAGGAGTAGATTCATACACATAATAGTAATTGGTTGAACAAGGCGAGAACGATGAGATGGACGAGAAATATAGCACGCATTAAGAAAATGGCTGTCTTCTGGGTTGTTGGCCGTGTAGTTTGGTAGAAGTTTACCGACGTTTCTGAGGTCCTTTCTGCCTCCATCATCAGGGCGGTGACTCATCGCCCTGATGATGGAGGCAATAAGGACCTCCGAAACGACGGTATACTTCCAGAGCACGCAACAACCCACAAGACAAGCATCTTCATAATCACCGCTGTAAAACCTCAAATCCTACATAGTACACATTGGTATATGGAACATTAATATACGAAATAATATTAAAACGAACAAAGTAAGAACATGAAATGGCGGTGTACAAGATAATGTTACGTTTTAGGGATGAAACAGTTCATTTAAGTGGGAATACATTTACTACGGTGCAACTTTACATTTATAGCTGTAGAAGGTAAATATGAAATAAATTCAGTACATGTACGTTTCATTTAAATTTGCTAAATATAGTGTAATAATTTATATTTTTGTTTAATTTCTATTGTTGTTGCATAGAGCAGGCCTATGACGTAAACACTGATATGTAAATGGCCTGTATTGATGGATTTGCATATGATAATGAAATGTACTGAACTCTGAAACAGTAACTGCAGTGCCAGTATTCTATCGTCTTTCTCAAAGCTATTGTCTATGATACCAATAAATGTATTACAATGGAAAGATTCATTACTTATTTCATCCAGAAGTAATGTTATACCATCATAAAATAAACGTACCTAATTCCATTTTATTGCACTAACTGTTATGAGCTTGTATCATGTCTACATCGCTGGGTGATTTTCATTTGGAAATATAATAATGTATTTTGATGATCTTAGATAAACTTGTCTGAAATTGTTTTACTAGACAATCCAGTCTCTTTGAAATAATTGATTGCTAATATTTTTTTTAAACTGTGGCTGCCATGTTTCATTTTTAACCAGAGTATAGGCAGTTTTTCATAAAATAGTAAAATTTGTTGATACTCATGAACGTACAAGATCTTGCTTTACAGAGTTATAAAATTACAGGGTAGGATGTTATAACTCTTTTATTGGTTTTCAAAATTTGGTAACCTCCGTGAGTATTTCATAGTTTTGCGGCACGTTCCCTTCCCTGTCCCTATAAACATCAAAATATTTATAAAAATATCTTGCGTTGGGCTGCAAATGAAGGAAACAAAAAGTAATACTTTTAAGATAATACTGCTGTTCCTATAAATGGCTTCAAGCTAAAACACTAAAAATATTCGTTCCCAAACAAAATCAGAAAATAAATTGAGTGGTTGCGATATTTGTAGTCATTCTTGTTTCTGAAATAGAACTGAAGGTAACTTCAGTATCCAGTACAGACAGGTAAGACCATTAAAGAAATAATTACTAATTTTATTCGAAATAACTTCTGTTATTGTGCATTTTAATATGAATTATGAATTTGTATTCTGTCTCTGTCACCCGGTAAAATTATAATTGCGTTTAATCATTTTTAATAATAATGATAATGATAAATGTATTGTCTCTGTGTAATCACATTTGATTCATTAGTGAAGTGACTCGCTGCATACATTCGTGGCTTTGATATGAAGCAAATGTTGGTAGATTATTTGTATCCTGTGTGGAGTCAGTTTTACAATTAGGCCTATAAATATACTTATAACACCGTTGCTCTTGCTAACGAAACAAAATTTGTTTTACTTTCTGACAAAATCTGTGAGAAAGCATTATTTTGTGCCACCTGTAGGTGAAATTTAAAAAAAATGTATAAAGACAAAATTGCTCCTAACGTCCTTGTTGCATTTAAGAACATTTTTTGGCGTGACTAAGTGATCACTTGATCTGCAGTGACCTGGAAAAGGCAGACGAGTATTGTATGAGCAATATGGCAAATAGAGCCACTGCACCTGCTGCCTTTAAGCTATTTTACTTTATCTCGAACATTTTTTACTTTCTAACATTATAGCAAAACAGTTCGTGTTGGCGTGTGTGCGGGGTCATTAATTTTTAGCCTAAACTCGTTTCTCAATCAAAAAACAACAGGTCCTATGAGGTCACTGTGTTTTCCGTTTTTTTCCCTAGCCTTTAACTGTTGAATCACTTGACACTTTTTCTCTAAATTTGGTATGGACGTATGACATTGGACATCACTACAACCTTGTAAGTTTTAATGTCCTACATTAGTTATTAATAGTTTGGTTAATGCACAGAGATCAAAGTAACAAAAATGTCACTTAGTGTAGGGTCTTGAAATAATGTATGAATACGCAACTTTATCAACGAATTTTTTGTAAAATTTAAAAAAAAATGGCAGCCGTACAGAAAGTTTCTATAGCTTTAAATTTTAAAGTATTGACAAATGAACCATTATTGGGGCTATAAATACGAACGAAATATTATTTATAAATTTAAAATTAACAAATATTTGTCGTAGGCCTGTACAGAACCTTTGCTTACTTAATAAGTTTTTGTAAAATTAAAAATGAAACGTAATGGTGATATTAATATAACTACAAAATTAGCTGCAACACACAACACAATATTTAATGAAAGCAACACAAACATTCTGACTGTAGCACGATTCAGCCCCCAAGCTCAGAAATCTAATCAGTGAACTAGGGTTAATTGGTATTTTGTTGTATTGTTGAAAACTTGCGTTTTTAAGTAAAATATTAACATTATCTGATTTTTGTGAACTGGAAATGTGTGTTTTACGATATTAGGCTCTGTTAGTTCTGTCTGAGACTCTGTTATATTATAAATGAATAATTCTATGTGATCTATGAAGCTTTTTTGTTTGCTGGTATTATTATTTTACATATGACCGTAGTTATATTAGCATAATGTGAAATTAATTTTCGTGCCTTTATTTACATAAATAAATATATCAAGATATATGAAATAAACAATCCACCCCACTCTACTCATTGAAAATGCAGTCATTTTAATTAAAACAAAAATTTAATCTCCCCTGCAAGCCGAATTTATCTAAAAATATAAAAAAATTGTCGATGTAAGAAACTGCACAAAATTATTTTCAAATTTAAGTCGCTGTTTCTTCGTGTAGTAATTAAAAAGTCAATTCGGTGATTTATCCAACTTGTGTAACACGGTAACAACTCTTTATATTATGTCAATTGTTACTAACAAAACTGGATAATGCATAGGGATCGCCTATTTAATAACAGTGTAAGATTCTATCTTCTATTAATTATCATTATTATTGAAGTTCCTAATCTCTTTTAAATATTTTGTCCAAATTATAAACCGGTGACAGACGGATATGTCTAGAAAAAAAAATGTCTGAAAAAGAGCTAGTTAATAATTTTACAAAATTGGTTAACAAAAAGTCCGAAATTATTGTATTAGTATTTTACATGAGAACTAGCGACCAACGTTTATGGAAATACGTTCACTTCGAATGCAGTTTGTAGGAAAAAAAAATGATAGGTGCGAATACACCGTATTAGGTTTGACGCAATGTTAAATATCCTGCAACAACGCCTCTGAGCACGTTCTCGTTCAATAAGTGTACATCTGTCGATAATGTAAATTGATAGTCTCCGGATTTGTCCAGTTCAGGATCTGGTCCATTCGCAGGCACTTGTGAACATGTTGATGAATATTTAGGTTCCATAAAAGGTGGCCAGTTTCCTGTCCTGTCGACCTCAAATAAAATGAGGTGTTTATTCCGATATCGTGAAGTATAAAATATTTGTAATTAATATTTTACATTAAGTAACACAAAAAGATAATTTTGAAATTGTGATTGGAACGATAAACCTTGAATACACGATTTGAATTTCGTTTTTATAATTTTGACAGTGGGACTGTGTTCATTTGGATTAATTATTCTTCTATTTGACGACCGTCTCTGAACTGGTTTCGCTCTGCAGCGTCAAGTAGTGGGAAGGATGTAGAAAGAAATAACAATGGTTTGTTAAAATACTGTTTCAGCGTTTGCCTGGACGTGTCTGAGTAAAACAGTAAGAACTTCAGGCAACATAGCTGATCGCCAAGCAAATTTCTGAACCTTAAATACAAAAAATAATTTTAACTTCTCAACCGCTGTGCCTGCTTATTATCGGCAGAGTTTTAAGAGAAACAAGAATGTGGAATATCTTTATCCAATGGGTGTGTAAGCTATTTCCCCATATATTTTCTTTTTCTTGTTTTAGCAGCAAAATGATCCTTGTTTGTTACTGTAAGGAGCCGGTGGAAAAGAACTCTCTGGGTTCAAGAAGCAATAAGACCTGAAATATGAAACAGAACAAAGTAGTTTTTCAATATCTGTAGAAACTTCCGAAGTTTGTGCTGTGTGTAACCCTGCAGACATCCAAGAGGTATTAAATTTCGTCCCAGGTACGACGAAGCTTGTCTGGAGTGTCGCTAGAGTGGCGCACAAATTGTCTCTCACTGGTAGCGTAAATCAGGGTTTTTCTCTACGTGGACAATGTCTCTTCGTACACCCGCACATAAAAAAACAGTGGTGTCAGATCTGGACATTTGGAGACCAGAGTATTGGTCCACTTCTTCCAGTCCATCGTTTAGAAAACTTAGCATTCAGAGCATGTTGAGCAGTGGTTCTCAACCTGTATACCGCGGCACGCTAGTGTTCCGCGAGACTTTGAATTGAAGAAAGGTTATGTGAAATTAAGTATACAAATTTTAAAAAAAATCGAATAATTGTTAATATCACATATTTATCCGTAACTGAGTATGTTTTAATAATTAAAAGATACCATTAAACTTGGAAGCATAAATTAATTACACCAATAGCAACAGTTTATATTGGTGGTGGTGTTACAATAATGGCTGTAATTGTACATCAGCCCGCTTCTTGCTGCGAATTAATTCGTTCAGACTCCGTTTCTGTATAGGATCTGCCACTAACAGTAAATATCTACGCTTGTGTCTCTCGGTTCTTAAACTAATTGTAGTGAATTTGGTGTTGCCCTTCGTTGAAAACGTTTCCTTTGAAAAACGGAATTATTTCGTGTAGTATCCTTAAAAATTGACACTTTTTACAAAAAAGTGAAAATTGCGAAGAAAATATTAACAAAAGAGAAAGTACAAGCGGGACCAAGCCAAGTGGAATTTATAAAAAAATTATCTACTTTTATTATAAATGTTAGTTTTCTATTCTAATTCTGCTCTGCCCTCTCCCCTAAAAATTAATATCTCAAGTGCACTCGAACACAGAAAGGTTGAAAACCACTGATGTAAGAACTTAGAAAAATTCTACCACACGAGCAAATAAGTTACAAACATTACATTATTTAATTTAATACTTTATACTAATGCTTCGGATGTTTAGGTATTTTAATTGTATTTAACTCCACATTTTTACATATGTAGACTGATAATTTAGTGACCTGTCTACTTTAAAAAAATTCTCTCTCCCCCTGGAGTTAGTTCAGTTGAGGTGTTTGTTTCTTAAGGTTAAAATTTAAACGAGAACCTGGTCTGTTGTCAAATGTGGCTGGGAGTGTTTGAACACCAACGTGTGATTCAGTATGAAGGCATTATTGGTTTTATGAACACGTAGACGAATAAAATGAATACATTCATAACGAGAGTTATGTACTGAAATGTGTGTTATCGTTTCTGAAATGTATTATATCTGTTGCATCTTTTATAACCGAACAGTTTTCTGTTAAACCTCGCGTATTGTTGTTTTATTACTTCACATGGCCTGCAGCTTTTGAAGATGGGGCCCATGTAAATTCTACATCATAGATATATTTTAAGCCAATGTCAATCGTGAATAATTTCGATGTAATGCATTTCATATGCCGTTCTAACTCGTTTGCGGTGAATGATCGGTGAACGATGCGAGAGACTGAACACGATTGTATTCACAATTTGTTTTCTGAACGCTGCCACTGCTCACGTCATCACATCACAAAACATATGGCCCCGTTCCCGTGCTACATTAGTGCAACAGTGAGTTATAGTCGTGGTGTTGTTAGATGAGGAAATATTATTTTATATGCCTGCTAGAAAGTTTCCCGTCAGAAATGACGGAAAAATGCATTTATTGGTCAGTTTGTTATGCAAAGTAAAGGCCCTGTTAATCTGTGCTGTTCTGTAAAGAATCAGTTTACGATAATTAAAAGAAGATGAAGAAAATGTTTGGCGAAAAGTTAGGAACTAGAAAGAAATAAAGCAATTGAATATTCTGATGTTATATAACAAGGCACTGTACTCAGTGACCTATACAGGGCACCTTCGGTTGTTAAGACAGTGAAATCTAGAAGTCAGTGGTCATTACGTTTGTAGCTAGGATGGAGGATACATTGAATGCGTGCAGAATTTTGGTGTTGGATCTTTGAGAGATAGGATGGAAGTTGGGTAGAATAAGATCAGGTAGATGGATGGAACTGGCTCAGTTTTGTGTTCAACGGAGAACTCTGATATTAGCTTTGTTGGCCCTGCGTGTTATTCCGTCAGAGTGTTAGTTGGTTAATTATGAAATATTTGTAATTCTATTTTAATTTATCTTTACAGTATTATGCCACGTTGTAGGTTACTGAGTGTGAGATATTCAAACAAAAAATATTTCTTTCAGTCGCATGTATTGCTAACTTTACGAGTCCAATTCCGGCTCTTTTGTCTTTGTGGTTTAGACTGTTTGAAACAGGCTGTATATTACCCATAAAAACATTGTATCTGCTAATTGTGTCGTGCAGGATCTGGAAAATCGAATCATATATATCTGACAGACATACTGACAAACAAGGAACGGTCATGCGTTGTAAGTTTGCGATAAATAACACTTGGGGATGTCCATATGCAGTTGTTTAGGTTACGTAAACAATTACCACAAACCGCAGCATCACTCTTCCGCAGCCCTCATCCTCATTAATACCTGCCCCAACGCGCTTATCCCCACAATAATTAACGCTTCGTCATCACCCTCTACCATAGGAGCATCACCACCACAGTGCCAACACGCCACGCCTCCCTACACATTTCTCTCTCTTTAATCATTATGTTCTCTCTCTTTAATAATTGTTGTTCTTATTATTTATAACATTTATTTTATTGTTTATTTATTTAATATACAGTGACTACATTTTTCGTTTAGTATTTTGTTTTTGCATTACTATGATTTACTCTCTGTTATACATATTGGCTTCTTCCTGTTGGCAAACACTTAAATAAATGAATTTAATTATATTTTCTTCTTTGGGGCTTTTTCATTCTTAGTTTCCAAAGCAATTATTACACTATTCCCGCTAACCTTCAATACATACATAGACGTCATACGTTGTATATGAACCTTCTTGTTTTTTTGTCTTTAAAGATTTATTTTAAATATTTCCAAAACTCTGCGTGTTATTTACAACACTGGCGTACATACATAAATCAGTAATAAAAATCTATCAAAAGAAGTGGCTAGAACCGGAAAGGATGAATGAACATGGACCCCAAACCGTGGCGTGTAAAATGGAGAGAAGTCAGGCCAAAATATGAAATTAATTTCAACTGGAACATACTGACAGCTTAATTCTTGAAAATGATGTATCGGTGTTCAGTACGGACATAATCAGGTGGCGGTAAGAATAGGAAATGTATAATTAATTAGCTTATTTATGGTCTTAAAAATAAGGAAATGCAATTGATAGAAAGTTCGCCACATAAACTTAGGCTGCTTGAGTTGAATGTATAAGGTAAAGCTAAAGCCATTCCGTTCCGCGCCATGTAGGCGCACAGGGGAGAGGCGGTATAGCTCCTACTTATTCTTAACCTCGACATTAGATGGGGGTGAGTCGGCATCACTCCCCAGACCCGATTTACTCCCGGGAAACGACCCCCGGTACCCATTTAATAGGAGGCTGGGTGGGCCCTAGAGCCGGTCTGGACGCAAAGGTTATAAGAAAATCCTCTGTCCCTGCCGGAGATCGAACCACGATCGTCCAGCCCGTAGTCAGTCACTATACTGACTAAGATCTGAGTTGAATGTACTGTGATTTAATTATCTCCAGGTAGGAATATGATGAGAAATTAAAATTCTCACATTCAGTTTAGCTAATAAAGTGACAACTATAACATTTATGTCGTTCATTAACGCATACATTCTCTTTACAGGAGTGAAGATCTGCTAAAATAAACTTTATTGTTTTTATCCGATAAATACAACAAAATTCAGTGTAACTTTTTTACCGACCTTCTTGGAAAATTTGTTTTTCTGAAAGAGTTCTTTACTTATATTTGAGGCACATTGTTTGTGACGCATTATATTTTATTTAGTGCCGGTCTGGTCACTAGCATTCCCAAAGGATTATAAAACGTATTTCTGAAATAAACCGAAGGTTTACAGACTGGACGGAATATTTGTAATTACATTAGAAGATAACCACTATAGAGAATTACAGTTAAAAATGTTCGACTTAAAAAAGCATTACGTTAATTGAAATGTGAATGGATAAAGCAAACATGGAGGATAGATAAATATTTACCTCACAAAATAATATTTGAAAATGCTTAAATTGACACTGTCACAGCGTTTTTTTTAAAATTTAACTGTAACATAAGCCATCTCGAATGCCCAAGTGAATACATTTTCATGGCCTGAATCTGTCGCTTGCTAATGCTATGTTATTTATTTTTGTAAAAAATTATTTATCAGCATTTGTATCTGTGTTCTTAAGCGAATAGTGGCGAAATGCTGTTTAATTACTTAGTTACTATGCCTTCGTACCTTGGATGAGGCGCTGATAATTAAGTGACATTGCACATTGTTATCGGTTCTGAAATATCCTAAGTTCTTATTCTTCAAACCTGACTTAAATAACTGATAAAGACACGACATCTAGAAACAACCTTGGGTATAGAAAGTAGATGAGAATATGTTTAATCACGAACAGCCGACAGGGGTTAGCCCTCTAGCACTGTAAATGGATCGCCATGTTGTTTTATTGATAACAAAGCACGTTTTCTTCTAGTTTGATAATGTTTGTGCAAAAATATGTTCTGTGATTTGTTGGGAGGCAAATTCACGGACGTATAATAAGCCTGTTTTTCTTTATAAGGAGGCCGACAGTAATTTCTTTAAGAATAAAACTGATCCGAGAATGAATACGAGAATATTTCCACTGTAGAAAGGCTTTCATGGTTCTTCGGTGTTGTGTTTGTATTTTAAAATGCTAGAATGGATTATTCTTCGCTTATATTTGCTCGAAAGGAAAAAAAAGTGTAATCTGCGTTTTTACATGTTCTCGAATTTTACATGTCAGAATTCCTACTTTCCATCTTCCCGAACACTGAAAACATGTTCCTGTTCGTTACTGGCATGTCCTTTCAGTGGCAAACAGTAATTTGACATTAAAGCAATTTATGGCTGGAATACACTTCATGTTTATCGTGCCATACACTGGACGTATTAACAACAAACAAAAGTACAAAATATAGCTGTGTACAGGAACGGTAAGCTGATAAAGACACAATGGTATCCAAACATGAAAAAAAACTCGTGTCATTTATATTTGATTTAGTAGGGAAGTACTGTTTCAACTTATATACTAGTAAAAATTCTTTATAAAATAATTTCGTGGCTAAATCTATCTTTGAAGAATTTAAGTGGTCTTTGTCTAATTAATTTAATAGCTGCGTCGTGGGTAGTTTGTTTTGTCAGCAGGTGAGCTTGTTCAATGTTGTGTGACTTTTCTTACGTACATATAGGCCATTTTCAGTGACATGCATTTCATTAGAGGTTAATTTACCAATTGAACTGAATGAACGTTCTGTAATATTACTAATGTTATTCTAACAAGTTAGCCTCTATTTACAACACAGGTCTGTTGCGTTGTGGTTTAATTTTAGTGAAAGCTCTACCCGAGTCTACAGTAACGAGTAATATACGCGTCCCATGTTTATGGGAGGGGTAGCAGGGTTGCGTTGTCAGACACGAAGTCTGCAGTAGATTTTTTGTTTCGTTTAGAAAGATGGGAAATAAGATTGTATTTTATTGTTGTCAACGAACACGCAAATGCAACTGACCTTACATACGTGCATCTAACCTAACCTAATCCAGTGTTTATTGCTACAACGTAACCATGGCAACAGATGGGACTAATTGTATACTTGTTTAATTAGCGGAACGAAACCTTATCGCTCACAGACCATTACCTCTACAATTGCTTATCATTGACGAAACGTGAAGACAGAAAATATATCATTCTCTTCTATTCTCCATTTTTGAGCGTTACTTTTAATGCAGGACAGAATCTTAACATGAAGGAAGGTAGCAAATTCGTAAAATGCGTTACAAGTTCACATATATTGGAAAGAGACCAGTAAATCGGTATCACGTTCAATTAAGAGTTGTGTCGCTTGCTACCTTGTTTGGTAACTACGTCGCTTGTTACCTTACTCGCTAACTATGTCGTATGCTAACTTACTCGTTAGCTGTGACGCTGCCGTAACAGTTCAGAATGGTTTCCTGTCTCTGCCCTAAATATTAATATAGACTATATAAGGCAAAACATTAGCTGTCATTATACATGAAGAACACAGATCGAAGGAGTTTAAAAATTATCCTGAGAGGAAAATTTGTTCCCGAGAGAGGAGAAACAGGAATACTGAGATTATTCCATATTGAAGTGCTTTATAAATTAAATGTTTCACCAGATAGCATTAGGATGATCAAATTAAGGCAGATGATATGTACGGAACATGTAGCATGCATTGGGAAATGAGAAATACGTACGAAGCTGTAATCAGAGACCTGACGAGAGCAGACACGTGATAGTTCCACAAGTAGATTGAAGGATTATATTGAATTATAACTTAAATAGTTAGGGTATAAGTAAAGTAAAGTAAAGTAAAGTTTGTCCCACTATACACCATGTAGGCGTTTGGGGTGAGTGGAGGTATAGCTCCTCTCTTCCTTGACCTCGGCACTAGATGGGGGTGAGTGGTCAGCATCACGCCCCGGCCGGCTTTACCCCCGGGAAAGGACCCCTCGGTACCCATTGTAGAGGAGGCTGGGTGGGCCCCAGAGCCGGTCTGGACGCAGAGGCTAGAGGAAAAATCCTCTGCCTCCGTCGGGGATCGAACGCCGGTCGTCCAGCCCGTAGCTAGTCACTATACTGACTGAGCTATCCCGGCTCATATATTTAGGGTATGAGTCAATGAATTGTATTCAACTGGCTCACTACGGTAGTTAACTTTCGTGTTTCACAAAAAGGCTGGGAATTTCTTGACAGCTGAGCCACTTTCAGCTTCTCGGTATCAAACAATCGATATCTGATCAGTTATTCAGTAATGACGCATGGGAAAGGACGAATAGAAATGGCCCGGTATTTTAATTTTGTTTACGTTGTGCGAAGAACGACTAAAAATCTGAAGTACCCAAACGTGGAAGAGTTTAGAGCAGTACTGACTCATGTCCGAAAAGCTGACGAACAGAGGCGGCGAATTTTAAGCACGTGCGACATAATTGGCAGGAAGGACTACTGTGATAGAATCGTAGGCGCTCTGCAGAGAGACTAAAATATCCCCGAGTTTATCCTGCATCCATCGCTGTCATTAAGCTGTATTCTTTCCTATGACGTAATAAATGAAACGTAATTGGAAACACGTGGTGTCATATGTATCGATCCAGTGCAGTGAACCGTTTCCACTTCCCTCTTTCCATACCAGACCGGCCCTTAAGTCTTTAGGGCAAGGTGTAACGCCTTCAAGAATTTAATGGATGTAATAGATGAGTTGCCTTTAGATTATTTAAAAGCTTTACTAATTAATGAATACGGATCTTTTGTCCTTATTCATTAACTCTGAAAATATTTAGATGAATAATGACGTTATTAAAATTCTTTGACATCTTTGTTCTTCAATTAATCTTCTGCCAATTTACAACGAGAGTCAGCTCGCTGAGCCTATTGTTCTAGTGGTACAACTTAATTAATTGCTTAATAGGTGGAGTTGAATGTTAATTTAGCAGAACTCTGTGATACTGTGTATTTGACTATAAACGGTTGTCAGTGATTTTGATATGTTATGTTAAGAATCGTATGCCACATATTTTATAAATTATATTATACAAATTCTTAATTGTGTGATATTAAAGACGGTTTATTATGTTTTGTATTCGTTGTGTGATATTAATTTAAACTCGCTTGTATGTTTTAAAAACATATTTTGAAAGTAACATGTATTGTACACACAAAGAAATATATTTTACCACGACATATGACGTGTCATAAACAGTAGGTTTAGTTTGTCTAAACGAAAATTCAGCCAGTTGTGTGACACTCGTATTTCTTTAAAGTTCCCATAGTTAATGACATTGTGTCTTAATTTTCTACATTTTTCATATTCCTTTTAACAGTGTTGCTTGTGGCCTCAATTCTTACCCAACGCAGTACTAATTATATTATGTTTATTAATTAAAAATATAATGTATATTACAAATGGCAATGTTAATGATATAAAGTGTTTAATATCGCGTGCATAAGCCACATGAAACATTTAATTAATTGGTTGCGTAAGTTCTTACCTTCAAGCTTTAGTTCCGTATAACCTACCTAGGCTTCCGAGACGAACTCTTGCGTTTCTGGTTAGGTTATTGCAAATTATAATGCACCCCCGTCACACACATACACGCAAACACGTGTCCTAGTCATTATGCAAATTGCAAAATGGTTCACGAATATTAGGAAACTATTTCTGTATCAATGTTAGAAAATGTTCGCATTTGCACAGTTTTTGCGCAACTAACGTGAGCAGCAACCTAGTAACCTTGACTCGAGTGTCACAGAGCAGGCTGGAAGAGTCAATTTATATTTTATATTTATGCGTCTTGTATGGTTCTTAATGTAAACAGTGATTATTTTCTTTTACAGCATTTTTAATTTGCTGTGGTAAAGCGTTGTGTTTTCTTTGCGGTATGGACTCAATTTATAAATACGAATTAGACGAGCTTCGGCTTCAAAGGGTTGAGACAGTTCTACAAGCTAATACGAATGCAAGTTGTAGGTTATTTTTAAGAATAAGCAACGGTAACTTCCTTCTGTTCTTTCAGTGTTGGGAAATGAAAATACTTAAGAGCAATGCAGTTTCTTTAATATCACTGAACAGCGATTTAAATAAAAAATAAATGTAAAGAAAATTTTGCGTGAATTAACATATTTTTTGAAACATTAATCCGAACTAGGCTGGATCGGTACCTAAAATTTTGTTGATTTCCTGGTTTAATTTTGTTGTTATTCCATATTGGCTGATTTCATGGCTTGAATTAATTATCGGCCCCTAATTAAGTGTCGTGTACACATTGTGACCATTTGTACAAACAACTCCAGTGACAGATCGTATTTATTCGCAGCTCCACTGCTACATATGGTCAACAGTGGAACAGCTGAGTTTCGTTTTGTTTTGTTATTTTTAAGCTACATGTGTCTTTTGCAGTACGAATTTCGTATGGTTTTGATATACATGAAAGTTGTTTAACGTTGAGACCAAGCGCCAACAACAAATTGACCAGGACTAAAACAAGAATCTGCAACTATTTGTAGTTGATTCTTATTTCCAGTTACGTTTTGTTATTGTTATTATTATTACTATGTGCTGAGACAATCTCTTTGTAAATCTGGGCGTCTTAACAGGTCCTTTGTTCATCCCCTAGTTATTAATACATGAGTTAATATGGAGCAGCTGTGGAGTGGTTTTGATATTTAAAAACAAAGAACTCGGAAGAAAAATTGTCCCAGTGCCATTTTGTCCACCACGAATCCCAGATGGAAATTACGTCTAATAGGATTTGTGATTTTGTGTCAGGTATTGAGTTTGCGAAGAAATACTTCACTCGTAAAACCTCTACCCCTTGTTCGAGCTGAGCTAGTCTAAAGGGGTCCAAGGTAGATACCAGATGGAAGTGGAAAAAGCTTCCGAAACGTCGTAGTTTATATAAATAAAATTTTGGCTATAGATAAAGAAATTGTTATTTTTAAACATTATATCATGCCGTTATCAAGAATCGGGCCAATATTCAAACTGTCTTAGGACTGCGGAGACAAAGTCGTTGGAAATAAGCTGCTCTGGGTGTTGGTTAATTTCTTGCAGGAATTGTCCCATCAGTCGCCTGGAAAGCCTGAAACCAAACCGTAAATGCAACGACGTAAATCTATCTTGGCAATCATCGAGCCGAAAATGCATTTTCCAAGTTTTCTAGTTTCCCTACTACAAGAAGAAAGTTCATCCCCCTGACTCATGTCAAAGCCATCTTAAGTTTAAGAAACAAACTTTTTGAACATTATCTATCATCCTAAATTAATTAAAAACGACGTTTCGGAGACTGGGATCAGATAAAGTCTGTTTTATTTTGATTAATTGATAAATCTAGTTCCTGACTACAGATAACAGCGGTAATGTAAATAAAGGTATCCTATTGTATTCACCCTGAAGATGGAGGGTATATGTTCCGACGAAGGGATTATAATGATTTACAAGATACACGGCGTCACAGTCCAGAAGAACATAATCTTTTTCATCACTGCCGTGATAACGTCAGATCTCCTATAATTAACACAGACAGTGCCCCTCTTCAAGGGACGAAAATGAACTTGGGCTTCCTAGAGTTCATGAAGTAAAATGCGCTCCCTTTCACGTTCAGGTTGTAGTAGGGTGGGGCGAGAACACAATTCGATAGCATGTGGTGCCTTTAGAATAACCAAAACTTCACTTGTTATTCAGATGGGATAATTCTGTGTATTTTCCTCTTACGTAAAATTCATTCTCATAAGTTTCCTGTCTTCTTCTTAGCAGATCCTGCGCTTACGGAAGAACCAATTTCAGAACTTCTGAGTGTCCTCTCTTTATATGTGCCGTTAAGCCTATAGATATATTGTATTCGTTTTATTTCCGACACACCCTGTTTTTAAGCTAAGAGGATTATTCCCATTGGTCCATTTCGTTTCTTCACCCCCTTCTTCTTTCCCGCCCTGTGCGGTGGTAGTTATGTAATGGGGTGAACTCGGGGCGGCTGTTTACGACCCTCCACGGAGCTATAATGGCGACTAACGTTATCCAACGGGGACCTAGACCTCCCCATATCCACTTAGACACAGAAAACCCACCTAACCTATACAGGTTTCCCTTCACATGGTAATGATCCCTTTAGAAGATGTGGATAAACCCGATTAAGCGAAATTCGATTATTCATAAACGAATAGTTCGAGGAGAAACTGCTTATTGTTAAAGTGTACACAGTCCAAGTGGATTCTTGCTGCAACCGCTAAGAAGCTTACCTCCTCATTCTAATGTAGACGATAAAACACTGTTTAAAGTGAAATGTAAGTGTTTGTTTGTAGTAATTTGTGATAGTTGTAGGCGCCATACGTTGAACTATAGTTCGGAACCAAAATATTCGTTCCTTAATGGAGGTTCTGCATAGAACATGACCTTTTTCAAAGCACAGAAAATCAAGATTTATAAAATATGTCGATAGTTTCGTATGGATGTGAAATGCCGTCTCTTACTTTGAGGGGTGATGCTTAAAAGCAGTGCTTAAGAAAATATTCATACGTGAAGACAAAAGACAAAATTAGCCACTTGGGATACATTACGAGAAATGAAGTGACTTAAAGAGATCACCTGGATAGTAGCATCTAGGAGACTTGGGAATGGGGGACTCTGTTTGTAATTATGTTGCGGAAGACAAAGAATTTATACAGAATTGGAAACGTCCACTTGAGAAGGAAATTACAGGATAACATTAAGATGGATTATAGGGAGACAGGTTTAGAGAAAGGTTGATGACGGAACTAGCTTAGGCCTTCCTTGCTGTTAACGCTATTTCGCTTCGGTTCATGTTGTATTGTTAGTTAAATGTTCATAAAATTATTATGCTGTAAACAAGATAAAGTTAACCATAAGATTGTCATAAAAAATAAGGTGTTTCGTTGTATTTTTCTGTCACTGCAGTAAGTATATCATATAGTATAATTAAATATCTGCATTATAATCTCTAGAATAGTTTAATGAAGTCGTATCTTCATTTTCGGTATATCCCATTGACTTCAGTGATAAGTCCTGTTGCATTTCTAAAATGACGTAAAATCATGACAGTTTTCGCGTCGCAAAATTCCGATTTGAATTAAAGAGTTTGTTCCTATCCATTAAAGGCCACTTATTTTAAGCTAGAACCTCAGTTACGTTAATAATTTTAACTTAGGGGTACCTTACTTTCAAAGGGAAACGAGCTTACATTGTCTTTGAAGCTGAAACTCAGTTCGTACCTCAAAGAAAACAAAACCCATAACCATTACAACGACCTTTTAGGGAATTAATCGCGTTTTAGTATGAGAACCGCATAAAACCAAGAATACACTTTGTGAAAAAACGTAGTATATCGATTGTTAAAGCGGGTGGTATGTATTGTTCCCACTAGGTTTTTAAAGGGTTAATATTTTAGTTCTCGGACAGATTTAGAGATGGGTAGGCATGTTGCATACGGGTTTATCTGTGAAGAACGAAAACATTTTAATTCATACATTTCCAGGCTACTGGGTAGAAAGTAGGAAATGTCACATTGAAACGGAGAGGTCTTAGCACTTCGTGAAGTTTGGAGTAGTTGAAAGTGGAAGCAGATCGTTCATACAAGAAACATGTGGGGATTGAACGGGATTGAATTATAGGTATAGCAGAATATTGACAAAATTACGGCATTGGAAGAAGGGAACAGAATGAGTAAGAGGGAGCAGTAATTGAAGTGTTGGTGGTCGGCTCTCGAATATTAAAACCTCGTGTTCCTTTCATTTTTACGTATTGTTGTTTTTTTTGTAGGAAATAACTTGCTCTACCCTTCAGGTTTCTAGACTAAAATGGTGCATACCGTTCTGTTTTCCTCATACCCCGACCATCTTGTCTTCCTAGATTCGATTATCTTAATCAGAGTTGGTGAAGACACTTGTTAATACAATTAAGTAATAGGTTCGAACCTCGTAATCACTCCTACGAACAATTCCGGAAAGCAGACTTAACGTTTAAAACTGATTATGTAATTAACTCTTTAATATTGGGCCTGGAAGTTATTACATGACTAGAAAATAACCGGCACAGAGATTATATATAATGTGAATATTGTTATTATTTGCAAAAGGTCGGAAGAACACAAATATGTCTGTGTTTATCTTTTCCATGCCGATAACAAATAAAGTAAGTAAGTAAAAAAGTCCCTGCTTATAAATGTTACGTTTTAGAAACTTATTCGGCCAACAAGAGAATTATTCAAGGAGTTCCAATAAGGACTTATAAAATCGACTTTTATTGTACACATACGTGTATTTATAGTCTTATAAACACTTGTGTTGTTGTTGTTATATGACTTATTTTTTATTGCAAGTTTTTTACAACTGTAGGGAGTAATGAAATTTAGCCTATGGATTAGTGTTGAGGATTACACTCGAGGCGATTCTGTGTTTCAGTGTATGGAGTACCACTGAACCAAAACGCAAGACAATATTTTTTATCTTTTATTTACTCATTTTCAAAGTATAAGCCGGGCTAACACGGTTAACATAGACGTTCATTGCCCGGTAAAGACATACAGGCAAAGGAATTTCCCAAGGATTTGCGAACCTACCGGAAAGAAATACTTTTTCTATAAAGGTTGTCTGGTTTGTGTACCATGCCACTATACTTACTGAAGAACGTATCGTACATAATGAGTGAACGTCCATCTGTCATCGTTTGACAGAGCCTCTTCGCCCTAGTGTGGGGTGGTGCTTTGAGTTGCCAGTGTGGACACATACTCGAAACCATTCAAGAATATCTCTTCAGCGTCGCTGTAAATTGCGGAGACTGGACACGCCACTCAGCATTAGTCATCACATGAGAGTAACGTATCGAACCTCAAACATTCCGTTTATTGACCAGAATAACATTTTTTAGTGCGCCCCGTTTGTACAGGAAGCGAAGTTGGTAACACTAATTTCGAATTCCAGTGGCTGTGTGGTTGATTATTTTGGTTCAGAGGACGGGCCGTGCTGTAGATGTTTTTGTTTATTTATTTATTGATGTATCCCTAGCATATTTATCGATACTTTTAGTTGCTACGTTTGTATAAAGCCGAATGATGCAATGCGTAGTGAATTGAAGGGATATGAAATAAAGCGGTCGTGTCCCAATTTAAGATACTTTTTCCGGAATTTGTCTGGAAGAACTGAGGAAATGTAAAAGAATCAGTGAGGATGTCCAGTCTCCGACCCCAGATTTGAACCCGGGACCTCCGGAATATGAATAGAAAGTACTAAAGTACTAACCATTTGACGGAGACCGTGCTGTAAACAGTTTGATGAAATACATAACTAGGAAATGAGTGTGAATTAAAGATATTGTTGATATAACCTGTTAAAATTATGAAAATTTGGCGTGTTGTTTCGTGTTCATGTTTGGTAAACATTTAAATTTCTCAAAAACTGAAACTGGCTTTGTTTTGTGTCTGTCTTTCTTTAATTCACACAGCTCTGAATTGATTGCACTTTCTCTTTTTATACGATGTTTCCTTTTCTTCACTTCTCCTTCGACTTCGATTTGAATTGTGTGTCGAGCGTGTGTTGCGTTAGGCCACAATTACATTTTCAAGACAGTTAGGTTCGGCACCAAGATGATGGGGGCAGTGAACTTTTCCAAAACGTCCGCTATCTTCCACACGGCGCAATGTTCCAGAAGGCTGTTTTTTCGTACCATGAAGTCCTTCTGCCTTTTGCAGGTCAACAGTAACAGATCTTGAAGCAAAAGTGCGAAGCGTTACATGGCGCTGTGCTTCACTACAACGCCGTGCGCCCTCTCTGTTACTAATTACCCCGGGTTCACCCAGCACGTACAGACTGTCATCAGCTGCATCTAGTATCTTGAGGCAAATCTCTGTATTTATTTTCCCAGCTTCATTTGGTTTCTGTGCAGCTCTCCTCCACTCGACCCCCATGTGATTCAGTAATGAATCCGTCCATTAGTTCCTCTTCGTGCAGCGAGCGTGACTCACTGCAGGATATATATTCTTTATTTGCAGACAGTGCGAGGCCTTTATTTCTTCTGTCAGTGCTCCAGTACTCTGTAACAATATGATAATGGTGGGTCACTGCTAACGACTTCCTGTCGAAAGTCATTTTGTCTTACTTCGATAATTTCCAACCCAATTTTGAAGGGGGGCGTGTACTGATTTTCAACACTGCGGTCATAACAATAATTTTGCCTGTTGTTTTGTATGGGTGCGAAACATGGTCTCTCACTCAGAGGGAGGAACACAGTTTGCAGGTGTTTGAGAACAGGGTGCTGAGGAGGATATTTGGGCCTAGGACAGAAGACGATGGGACATGGAGAAAACTGCATGATGACGAACTTAAAAATTTGTACTCCTCCCCCAATATTGTCAGGGTGATTAAGTCGAGAAGAATGAGATGGGCTGGGCATGTAGCGCGCATGGATGGGACAAGAGGTGTGCACCGGGTATTGGTCGGGAAGCCTGAGGGGAAGAGGCCGCTGGGGAGACCTAGACGTAGATGGGAGGATAATGTCAGGCGGGATCTATGGGAGATAAGAGTTGAAGGAAACTGGATGTTGTTGGCCCAGGACAGGGTCTGGTGGAGGACTTTGGTTAATTCGGTGATGAACCTTCGGGTTCGGTAAGCCATCTACTTAGTTAGTTAGTCAAGGAGAATTAAAATATTAGAAGCCTATGCATAGATGGAGAATATTAAACTGGTCCTGATGACGGAGGCAGTATGACCTCTGAAGCGTTGGTTAACATCCACCAGACTACACAGCGCAACAACCCAGAAGACAGAAATCTTCAAACTCATCGCCCTGATGATGGAGGCAGTATGACCTCCGAAACGTTGGTTAACATCGATAGACTACACAGCGCAACAACCCAGAAGACAGAAATCTTCATACTCATCGCCCTGATGATGGAGGCAGTATGACCTCCGAAACGTTGGTTAACATCGACCAGACTACACAGCGCAACAACCCAGAAGACAGAAATCTTCATACTCACCGCTGTGAAAACCTCAAATCTTACAATATTAAACTGGATTTTAAATACATAGAGTGGAACTGTGTAGGGTTGTTGTAAACATGGTAATGAACCTTTGTGTTTCATAATTATCCGGAAATTTCTTGACCAACTGAGCGACTGTAGGCTTCTTAAGTAGGTCTCTGCTGCAGGAAGTTAGCTTTGACGCTGCTCATGTAGGTCTGAAATGACGTTGGTATTAACAGTGATGCGTCTTGTCAAATTCACTTTATTGCTTATGGCACAGTTTTTCAGTACTTTGAATATTACTCCCAGTGTCAGTCTGGTATACAGCGATTGCCGAAAAGCCTACTTTCTGTGAACATTCATACGTGACAAGCTGTCATGTCTGTGAACTTGTCCAGTAGGACAGATGTGTAATGATGCTGACAACAGCTGGTGGATGCTGTTGGCTGCTGGAGTCAGTGTTGGAACAGAATGTCTTGTGCAGTGAAAAACATATTGAAAGCTGGGTCATTTATGGCGGAACTTGCAAATTCTCTACTTCCATTGTATTTTGGTCTTATCCTATTGGTTACTTTTGTCATTTTTTCGAAGACTGTTCAATGCACATATTTCGTGGTTATCTCTTCACTGTTCTTCTCATAACTACCTGCACTGTTTGCCCTGATATTGATAAACACTTATTTATGATTTTGCAGAAAGGGTGTCAGTATAATGGAAGAAAAAAATTTGCGATCCTAAGCTACGTCACAGTAAAAGGGGAAGGGATGATGGAAAGGGCAAGGGAACAGATGGACTTTTTATGCTATATATTTTCCCCTTCCACCCCGTACCACTGCTGACTGGCCACCAACGTGTGCATTAGTTACTGCTAACGAAGCTCGGAGATATCTTGCGCCAGGTATGCTGTTACTCGGGCGTCAGTACTACTTTAGATTAGATTTACAGTTGTGAAGAATATTTTTCCTTAATCACCACGGAAACGTCATGTAATATAGCACATTGGGAGACTTAATTACCAGTTCAGATATCCGTAATTTATGTGGAATATAATATTTACATGTAGGCTGTTTAGTTTGAAAATATTTGAAAACAATTGCTCACGATAATAAATTGTAATTAATACGATTAAATAATTTGACAATAAAGAAGATAACGATATGATTTATACAGACGTTCAATTATTGGTATGATAGTGAAATCCAAGTGGTTTCTGTGGTTCAGTGATTCAGTTAGGTTTGCAGAGACGGTGAATGGTTACGGAATTTTGGCGGGAAAGCCTCTTGAGGAAATGTAACCTACAAATCGAAGAATGGAGGGCATCGGTTGGTAACACTAAGATGCCTCTTATGGAGATACATTGTGGCACTCGGAGGCGAATGAAACGCCATGAATTTTTACAGTGGTGGAATAAATTGTATTTAAATACAAAATATTTGTTGGTGCAGTGTAATGTTCGATTATTTTCCCCTTTGAATAAAACTGTAATCCTATATCCTACAGTCTGTATCCAATACGTGTTGTAATAGTGAGTTTATGGGCCAGCACGTTACGGTCTTACAGTTAATGCAACTTTGTGATAGGATATTTTTATTATTTTCAGAGAATTCTGGTTATGACCCATAAAATGACACTCAGTTTATTGTGTAAAGCGATTCCAGTTTGATTTACTGTCGATCTGAAATTTCTTAAGGTAATTGGTGTCTTTTACTGTCAACGTGACATTTTTGTTCTTTATATCCCACCACATATATCGTAAAGTGTCTCCTGGAACATAATTGAACATTTTGGTCTATATTTAAAGGTGGCTAAATCGGAGTTGACACCTAGGCACGTAGCATTAATATCACACATTTTCCAGGCAGACCAATGGATTTAACTCCTTTGTCAGGGAACAGATTCTGATAGGATAATATCAAACGAAAAACTGATAAAATTCACGATATTATTCAGACAGTGATTAAAGTATGTGCAGGACATACATCCTTAAACTTTACGTCGATTGAGATCAAGTAATTCCAAACATAATTGGGGCATCATTATGTGTTTTCATTAACTGTGTTTCATTTTCCGTCAACAAAATAGAATTGTATTTTTTCTCTTCGGACCCATAATCCTACTGTCAAACTTTACTCAGCTTAAACCGCATGGCGCCATCATCACCGCGAGGTTGTATAAATACTGTAAGTTCCTTATTTGATCTGATACGATTCACATTCAGCTACAAATGAATAAATGGCTTCTTGGTGCCGTCTCGATCGCATGGCGGTAAAGCTAGATAATTTACAAGATCGTGGTTAACAATAACTGCCTCTGGAGGCGTCCTTGCCTCAGAGGGGTTTAACGGCTGTGTCACAGCTCCACTGAAGGTCGACGCTCACATTGTCTCGTTTCAAATCGATTTTAATAAAGTTTGTGATTATTGTTCCACAGATTAACGGGTTAATTCACAGCCGGTTTGCAAGTGAAGGCATAGAATTTTCAGCGTCTTGGTAACCTTCTTTACAGACAATGTTTTAAGCGCGTACACAGAACACAACAATATATTTCAGAATTCATATTTTAATTGTATAAAACCCGCCGTGATGTTTAATATTCCCCTTTAGAACAGTTTAAACATACCGAGAATTTCCTCACAACCCACGCTCTGCTCCGCGGAGGTAAAGTATAACTGTCATGAATAGAAATGAGACCCTTTTTTAAAATATGAACACACAGCACAATGATGTTGAATTAATTACCCATTGCAGCTAATTTCTTGAATTAAATCTTGCCAGAATGTAATAATTATAACCGCCTTTCAAATTAAACAAGTGTATGTAAACAAGGTGTGAACAAACTACTGTCATTTTGTGGCTTGTTTAAAATTCGCCTGTGTTACGTCATATTTCAAAATTTTATTACTCTTGAAAGCAGTATGCAGATTTTATTCGAACGTCATTTTTGTGAGAATTTGTTGAACGTTGAGTTAAATTTGTTTCTGAAACATTGTTAAATAATGTAATTGTGGTTTCATAACGAGTGTTGGAATGAGTCTAGTTTCTAGTTAGTAAGTAAGTATTTTTGGCCGTTGTGTGGTTAAAACAGAGTGTATTTATGAAAAACAGTTCTAAATACAACCCAATTACAGAGCGCAGTTCTTGTTCTCTGCGAGAGCCAGAAATGTAATAAATAGTATTCAGATGGCTGAGGGTAAAACAGTGCGAAATACGTTTTTATTCCCGTCGTGAATTTCGGATCGTTATGAGATGGAAACCAGCATGTTCATTTACATCTCGTAAAATGTAATGGTTATATCCAAAACGGGACTAACTTACATATTTTTAAATAACTCTTTCGTCTATAGTAATGTACAGAGTGATAGAAAAGCCACGAAACACATTCCTGACACATGTTCTATTTGGCAGAAAATAAATTACATTGAAATTAGAGAAAAAACTGTGTTGTATTAAATGTTGCAGATTTCCACTGCATTTAGCGATTCATGTATTCAGTATTTTCCTCGTGTTTGATGCAGCCCGGTGAAAAGTTTCTATAGTAAATGGAAACGTTTAACCAAACGAAATATTTTCGATTTGTCTGGCATATGAAAATCAGGAAATGTATCCCCAAAGTCACTCTGGCAAGTAAGAACAAAATGCCAGGTAGTATTCGACAATGAACACTCGTTGGACTTCTGAAAAAGACATCCTTGCATTTCGACTGTTGAAAGACGACTGACTGGCGACAGCAGGTTATAATATGACGTAACCTGCGTGGGCTCTTGTATTGTCACAGGGATATTTTGTTTATTAGTCTAATCGAATTGTGTAGAATTGCAGCCAAAAATAGATGAATGATTTGAGGTTCTCACAGCGGTGAGTGTGAAGATTTCTGTCTTCTGGGTTGTTACTCTGTGTAGTATGGTAGATGTTTACCAACGTTTCAGAGGTCAGTATGACCTCTGAAACGTTGCTAAACATCTACCATACTACACGGCTCAACAATCCAGAAGACAGAAATCTTAATAATAAATGACTTTCCAAACAGCTTGTATATTTCCCTTAATGTAAATTGTTGCTTGAGGAAGGAATATATGGTTGCGTTGAGCTGGACATTATGGACTTGTGATGAAAATTTAGAAGAAAGTCTACAACTGCATATTCTTAAATATTTCTTCCCCAAATTTACTATTTTGTAAACGGTGGTATGATGTAATTCACGTTTAATGCTATGGGTTTTTTTCTGATTTATTTCAGATCGGAGAAATGTTTTCGCTGCGTAGTGATTCACGAGAAGCACCGCAACGTTTTGCAGTACAAGGAAAGTAAGTACATCCACCTTACATCCAGATTAACTACTAAATTCATCGATTCATGCTTAAGCGCAGTAGTGTTTAGTGAATTTCTTTATAAGACGTTACCTTTGGCGTTCGTATTCACCATTAACGAGCCATATACTATTTGATAATTTTATACGTCAGACATCGTCAGTTGCCAGTACCGCTCTTACATACTTCATTCTCCGGCACACGGAACTTAAAAATATTACGAACTTTAACCAGCTTCGTGTGATCTTTAAAAAGAATTATGGCTGTCTTCTGAGTTGTTGTGCCGTGTATTCTTGTGCTAGCATTAGAGATTTGGAAACATCATGGCGGTACTCTCATGGAAGTCTGAGGTGAATCATGAAAAACATGAGAGGCTGAACCATATGTGTTACTGAATGGGCCCGGTAGGTTATGCAGTCGCAGATTATTACAAGATGCACCAGGTGGTAGGTGAAAAAGGGAATGCAAATAATTGAGTGGTATGAGCCTCCAGTGGCGTGTGTTGTACAGTTCTGTCCTACATGGGGACTGTTATTCTTTTCTCACAAAACAGATCGCCACCGGAAATTAGTACAGAATTTACGTAGAGGATAAGAACATTAACGTATGCGATAATTAAAGTAGAGAAACGAGAAAATGGTTCTCATATCTTCATCTGTCTTCTACCTTGGTTTAACTGCGAACATGTGTTCCTTTAACATCAAACGACACGTAATCAAGAAATTTAATGTGAGATTTGAGACTTTTATGTCAGTGAGGATGATGATGGTGTTCTTAATTTTGGCGCCGTGTAGATGCATTGCCACTTCAACTCTGAAAATGGAGGCAGTATGTTTCTCTGAAACTTTGGCATGTACCCATGAGTCTACACGGCTCCTAAACCTAATACAACATTTTAAAATGCCTTACCGTTGACTTATGTTATACTAATGTTCCGTATGCTGATTTTGACTTTATAATCGAGGGGTTTACACACTCCTACCCTGCCAGTGACAAAAATAGCACTCGATTTTCTATACGTTTATCTGTTCAATCTCTAAGCTGTTGTTGATCCCAGCTGACAACTCTTCCATTTGCTAGCGTGACAAATATGACTTAGGACAACCTGCCCCTCCATCAGTGAAATATGCACTCCGCGTCGCTATGACTGATTGACAGGTCAATGTGTGCAGTCAGTTTGATGAACTCAAATCTGTGTGTTGAATTTATCTCCACCCCAACAGAGATCAGTATTTTCTCTGTAGCGTTTGCATATAATTTTGACATGTATGTTGGTCTCTTGTTAACATCATGCATTGCATAGTGTATTGTGTATTGGTATGTTTCCATCCGAACTAGATTGATCCTGGTAATGACTGTTATATTATAAACAGGCGAGAGAGGTAAGGTTAAGAATATGTAAATTCCGCACTGCCTCAGAATTATTCGGAAGAGGTATCGTAAGCCTGCCTCACATACCAGATGTTGCGATAAAATTTCTTAAAATGTCAGTTGTTACGTCTACCTCGTGGTAACGTTTTATTTGCTTATAAGATTTATAGCTACTGAAAAATAGATCTATGTTTAAGTATATCCGGAAATTGAATCGCATGGATTCTTAATTTTACTTTGCAACGATCACAATTTGCGATAGGAGTCCTAGGCATTTTTCTGTAGCCCGGAGGTGGTTATGTAGCACTAGGTATCAGCTGTATGTTGGGCAACCATTGTTGTTGACCTCAGCCTGACAAACATGTTTTTCCTTTATTATTAACGTGCCCACATTTTGGTATCTAAAATTTCTCTCCTAAATCTTCCGTCTTACACGATGCCTCAGAGATCACAAATATTCTGCTCTTTGCATCTCTTAACGTATTAATACACCTGAAACGTAGTCTAATCCTAATGCATACATAGAGGTACGCATTATTCCCCAAGGAACAACCAAGTCCCTTGAACTTCGAAATCCTCAAATGGAACATTCTTTTCCTTTTGAATCCCGTGTGGTTCAGCCAGTAAAGACTTTCTGTGCCAACGGTCTGTAATCCAGAGTAAACTGTGCACCTGGAACAGAAGTAAAAACTTTCTCGAGAAGGTCCCACATGTTCAGGTAATCTTCTGGTCTAAATCTGGCGTAGCAAAAGGATATTATGATGTAAGCAGAGATTTCTCTTACGTCAGATGTATAGTGATATGAAATTGTTCCTACGAATTTACGTTCTCAAATTTGAATTACTTTTAACTAGGCGACATACTTTGCAATGTTAGTATAAAAAGTGTGTATGTGGGGGGGGGGGGGTGACATGTGAGTACTTGCATGTTGTGCTTTGTATCACGAAGTTACCGAGATGTTCCATTTACGTGTAATAATTTCGTTAAATATATAGTTCTCTTTTCTTTTCTTTCAAATCCGTTTCCAAAGAACGTCCAGCTATCTGTATGTGTGCTGATAATAGCGCTCAAATTACCTGATGAGTTTCGTTCCAAATATATTCTTCGATTCTCACGAAATGTTGTCGGTACACAGTAATTTAGGTTTAATTTGATTTATCATGTATTATAGTTTTGTATGATACAAAGCTGTGTAGTATTTTGTTAGTTGCAAACGTTTCAGAGGAGCCTACTGTCTTTGTCTCTTCATATTCCTTTCTCAGACACCTGCAGTCTAGGATATGCAATACGTAGATTTTCTTCTCGTAATACGTGCTTGATATGTCCTAATATTAATTGGTATTAAGAATGTGATTTGGAAAAATATATGTATTACAAAAGGTGAGGTGATGTCAGTGCTTGAATGAGTTTTCAGATTGAAGGCTGCAAAACCGACTGAGACACTGCACCCCGGTATGTACGTGTTGACGGTACCCCACCGCACAATTACCGGCCCCAAAGCGCTTTCATTTGTTTCAATTACAGAGCCGCGCTTTGTATTGCATATGAAGCCTAACCTTTCATCGTGGAGTCTGCAAAGAAAAACATGACGTTAGATCGAGTACTTGGCGCAGATGTTCGCAGCACATGATTCAATTTTAATGTCGACTAAGATATAAATACGGTGTTTTAACTTCCGTATTATTGCTCTACATTTAAATCTTGGGTTGCTTCATTTCTTGGTGAGGGTGGTATCTGGTTGCATTTTCGTATGTATTCAAAGTTGGTGACGAGAGAATGTCACTGATTTATATGTAATTTTTTTAAAACTTTGAAATCATTAGCTAAGTCGCTACTGTTAATGTTGGTAGCTTTTGTTAAATAACTTTTCCAGAATTATTTTTTTCTTAAGTTATGTGTAGTACGAATAATGAATAGCTAGGATTGTTTAATTTCATAATTATCGGTATAAAAATGTGTGGTATTGTCAGAAGAAATTAAAGTTATTTCCAGCATAATAAATACTGGAAGGAAATTTTATCCGTCTTGTGGTACTGTGGTTGCTTCATACGCCAGAGAAATTACAACGAATTGAAGCAAATGCTAAGTTATTTTCACTATAACTCTTATGTTATGCTCATGTTGGTAATGATAATTTATTGGACGATAAGATAAATAACGTATTGAGAAATGCAGAAGCTCTCTCTATTGGACGCCAGTAAAGATATGGGGCTATAAACAACACAGAAAAGTCAGCAATTGTGTCAATATTCACGCCAAACAGACTATAATGTAGTTCCCTTTTATTTTGTCAAGTACTCGCCATGTATTTCAAATGAGATATGTCATGCACAGGTACGTTATACTACCATCACCCACCCCCACCGCGCTTTTGTTATAAAATCAAAAAGTCTTGTCTTGTATTTACTGTGAAGTAGATATTATATTGGACCGATGAACCAAAATTAAATTGGCACTTCTCAGTGTGGACCTCCATATGAAATTTAATTAAAATCTTTCCATCTGTTTAGGGATTTTAAAATGTGGAAGAACGCGCAGAGGGGCACGAACCTTTTCTGTACAGATTACTTCATAAATTACATACTAGCAAAGCAATAATACTTAGCATAAACTCATAACTGTAATAAGTTAATTGTCTAAGATTTGATGCGTTCGCTGTAAATACGCTGATTGTGATCTTTTCTTCGAAATTTTTGTGGCTACGTGCAAGATTACACAGCGTCGAAATTCAAAGACTGCAGTCTTCGTAATACAATGTGCCTTATTAAAAACTATTTAAATATATAATGAACATTTGAGTTCAACACGACCAGTGGTTAGTATACGAGACATTCAGATGTTTACTAGTTTGATTTCAACCGTTGTCACAAACCTCGGGAGACAGGAATAGCTCCCGAATCGTGGAGTAGGGCATAGAAACGTAACTCAGGGAGTGAACAATGTTCACCATAATTGGAGTTCAGGGTACTTGGCTTTGTGTGTCTCAGCTACAGGAGGTTTTCAGTGCCGTATCGAATAAGACGACAAGATGATTTATAAGGGTGAGTTCTGAGGTGGGTCTCCTTTTCATTGTCTCCTCACAAAAACCACGAGTTTGTCCACAATTTAATATTTCCGTGATGGATTTCGTCTGTGTACGAGCGATAGGACTTCTGCACAATCTCATATCTCCATTACCTTACAGGTAGATGAGAAACTTTCCACTCCAAATGTGTGAACTTCGTTTTATTTAGAAGGAATTATAAAATATATTTGTATTTGGTGATGACACATCTGTCTGCATAATAAGCGAGTGTTGGTTGGTGAAAGACTCTAGCTACAAGTCGCGTCAGGTGGTTGAATGGTCAGTACACCATATCCTTTGCCAAAGTCTCACTTTAAACATCGAGTGTCGGTTGGTGGTTGTTTGTTGTTATGATTTCTGGGCCACAGGGGATAATATTTATGAATGTGTATGTTATAGCAGTTGACATTATGATTCTAATGAGATATTTTGGGCCTTATAGGATATTTTTTAAAAATGTGTATGTTGTCACCGTTACCGTGGTAATGTAAAAACGTGGATTTGGGCCTTATTTTACAATATTTATGGCTGTGTGTGTTTACTGCTTTAGATTTTCCTCTAGTTCTTGACGGGCAATTTATTGGTGCCTTGTATTCTGTGCGCTTACTTCTAGACCACCTACCTTAATAATATTCCCGGGAATTAGTTCACCAACGGCGGCAAAGTGCCTCATTATAGATGCTTCGTCATGTTACGTTTTTCAGTTTGTGTACATACTGAAAGTTCCTGGCAGCAATGTTATTGATGACAACATTGGAAACACTTGCTCAACCACTCAGCGCTCATGAAGCAGATGTAAACTTCGTTACTGTACTCACATCTCACGTTTCCCTCAATTGGTTGTGTATGTATTTTCATTAACATTTGAAGCTTATATTTAGAGGATCTCTTACTAAGAGAGTACTCTAATAGTTAAGCTCGCTGTTGTTTACTGTAACATGACCCACAAGCTCTCCTCCAGGCCCCGAAACTCTGTAGTCCTCGGGTGTTGATCATTTCCTGTCTAGAACGTTTAGGTTACAGCTAGAAGATCCAGTCGTGAAAGACCGTTAGAGAACGGTTTATCGATATTAAGCTATTTAGAAAATTACCTTATGGAACCCGAAATGTTATAACCGTTCCAGCAGAAGGCTACTTGCTGACCAGTCCGTCGAGTTTTGATCCATCTTTCCATCGTTGTGTTTTAACTTGTGACTGACGACTTTCATAAGACTTTCTTCCAAAAGAAAATTTTCCATCATGTGTTCTACTTGGGCGTATGAGAGAGTGGACATCAAACGATTTACATTGGTCATATAATTATTTTTGAGGCGTACATATCATTTTATTTTACGAAGTTTTTTACACCGAGGTTAGTGAAATTTGTACAAAACGACGTTGATCACTACTGAATGCTCGTAGCTGACTTGGAGGCATTATGTACGTTACTGTAGGGGAAGGATAAAACTTGAGCGTCGATTTATTAATTTTAGATTTGACGATAATATGCTCATTGGAAATTTATAGGATTACAGTTAGAAGAGAATCTCATTAGACGCACGCGGGGCAGAAAATTGCATGCTTAACCTGAGGAATGGAGTTAATCGCATGTAAGACACGAACAACCGGAAGACTCCAGAGAAATGTATAATTTAAGACAGCCGTAGACCGGGCACTGTTTTTCGTGAAAGCCTGTAAGCGCTGAATCCCTTATTACAGACAGGTTATACAACTTCGTGCTTGTATGAACTTGCGATCTATTTACACATTTCTGGTTCATTCAATATTAAATTTTATTTATTTATATCGCTTTTTATTATATTTCACACCCAAGTTGCCTCTACTGTCACATGTTCTTTTAGTTAAATTTGCATCGTGTTTTAATCCTCCAAATTTAGACCTGTTGTCCTATTTTTATCGCCCCTATATTTATTTTCCTCGTGTCTCTCTCCGAGTTCGTTTCTCTCTTCCCAGCTTTTCTTCCTCGCCCATTGTCTTTAATTATGTATCTCCTTAGCGTCCTCTCGTCTTGTATTGTTCTGTCTTTTGTTTTCTGCACTGCTCTTTCTTTCGCTCCGTAGTATTCAATTCATGAGAAGTGTCAGATAAACTCGTTCCTTCACTTGTGTTTCATGTTGCTCTGATCTCGCGCATTGCGAGAGATGTGTCTGTGAATTAGTTCTTAGTTAAAAACGGAGCATAGTTTCGGCCTTTCTCAGCAGTACAGTCATATTGTATGTTCAGAATGTGTTAATCAATTTGCGAAATAATTGTTAGCAACAAGGACGGAAATAAGATTGTATAGGTGTTACTCCGTATCTACTACCGAATGTTGACAACGTACGTAATTTGAGGCTTTAGAAAGTAAGACAAAGTGGTACATTCGTATTACTTTTCATTTTTGGGTTCGGCCGCGCAAGAACTAATTTTGCAAAGATCTGAACTGAGCCGTTTGAATCTATTACGTGATGTCTCGTTATCCTGTAACTGAAGCGTTTCCATAGATCTGGGGACTTGTTTGCATCGCTACTTTATAAATCACTCCAGCTTCCTCTGTGAAGAAACCAACTCAGAGAAATTTATATTTTTAATCTTTTGCCGTACATTTTCAGACATTTATCCATTTCTTTACTTACTCCTCGTACATCAAAACAGGCATAATTACATATCCTCTTTTCTATCCGATTGACGAATTAAGTATTCTTCTAACATCCTTCATAAAGATGTATGAGAAGCTGTAGGATGGGATTCTGTATTGTGCTAGTGTCATTCCAATGGAGAATTTCATTAAATTTTATTTAATTAAGATCGTACGACACCATTTCCAATTAGCAGTATCAATATAATGACCCATTTTTCTAGGGTTCATAACACCAGAGAGTATAATCTGGAAATATTCGTAATTATGACGGTCCCCGACATGTTTCTCTTTTTATTATCCGTTTATTTATTTGTCAATTTATTATCTTCATTAGTTAAAGTGTTCGTGGGTCCCTCGTCCATCCGCACATGACATGCCTTCCAGATACAAAGAATGGCTGCCACTATGTTAAATAAGCAGCCTGGGACAATCGACAAGGGGTTAATCTCCTGCAAGGGTGTTAGGAGGTTGGTTTATAAACTTCGTTATAAAACGTTCTGTGCCACGGAATGTTCACGATAGGGGCAAAATTGTTGGGAAGCGTTTACTTACAGTACGAAGTCGGAGATGTGATAACATTAAGACGGATCTTGTGGAGACGGGTTGAAAGGATAGACAGTGCGTGGTACTGGCTCAGGAACGTGATCTATGGTGGCATTTGCTGTTAACGTTGTGCGAGCCTGCAAACACTTGCTACAACATTTTAAGTTACTTTCTTTGTTCATAGTTAAGTATTGTATCAAGGTGGGTTAACCGCTTAGAACTAATCCCCTAACATGCTATAAAATTTATTTATATTAATTTATAAATTATACAAAAAATTTCTAGAAAACCTGACGAAGTGCAGCTAATCGCAATATAGATTTGCCTAGATTGGGTGACTTTTCATGGAGTAGAATCCTTAATGATAAGCCTTCTGAGGAACCTGAAGGTTTATTGCAGTATCTAGTGTTCAGAAGAACCCGCCAATGGACCCTCTCCTAAGTCAAATTGATGTAGCCCGCAAATTCACACCCCCTTTCTCTAGCAACCTTTTTAATATCATCCTCCCGCCTATGCTAAGATCTGTCAAGTGGTCTCTTCCCTTTATATTTTCGGGCTATAATTTTATTCGCATTTATCGTGTCCCACTCATCCCACTGTCCTCGGTTTGATCACCCATATTATATTTCGCCGACTATAAATTGTGAGACTTAAGTAATTTTCCTCTTATTGTCTTGTTTCATTCTCACTGAGGTCCAAATAATTTTGTCCTCGTATTTGTTTCTCTCAGTGCAATAGTGGTCTATGTTTCAGTAAGAGAAATCGTTATGAAAGATGAATAGTCCATTTCTTAATAACATAATAAATTACACAAGATGCTACAAAGCGAAAAAGTGTGAGTGTTACTACCCTGCCTGACTGTTTTTGGTAGCTTAATACATTTACGTATATTTTTAACTAAAAGTAGTGCATTAGGATCTACATCCCAACCCATTAACGCATTATTTTCTTTGTATGAAACAAGCGAAACGGCCTAAGACTGATCAGAAATTTATAGTAAACAGAAGAGCTCCTGATGTGGAAAAAGTGTCCCTGTTTTCATTAGCATAATTCTGCTATTGAAAATTCTTACATTTTCAAATACGCCCTTATATATAACATTAAGACAGTCAGAGATTTCAGGTTCTGACGGCGATGAAGACGTCCATTGTGGTCTACTTGTTGTGACGCAGTGTGGTTGTAGATGGTTACGAAGATTTCGGAGGAGCGTATCACTTCAGTCTTCAGGGTAGAATGTGGACGTAATACTTCGTCCCGAAACATAGGTAATCATTGTAAGATTACACGGCGCCATAACTCAGGAGACTACAATTGAGAGTTATTAAATAGAATGCCTCATTTCTGGTAGAATGGAATTATCCTTTTGAAAAGCATGCGTTTCGAATAGAGCTTTATATAATTCGTATGCCGACAATTTTCGCTTTCGTTTTCAGGCGATGAGTATGAAGATTTCTGTGTTGTAGGTTGTAGTGCCGTGTAGTCTGGTAGAAGTTTGCCGACGTTTCGGAGGTACTTGCTGCCTTCATCACCCAGAAGACAGCCTTCTTCTTCTTGGCGTTCGGCCACTGTGGTGCTCTTCCGTCGAATTCGATTGAAAGGGCACTGCTAGCGTTGACGATAAGATTTGCATTGAGAGGCCTGTTTCAAAACGTGGTTGCGTAATGAATAAGCGCTTCACTTATGGTCTGTAATGTATCTGAATTGCTATTATTAATCATGTTGCGGCGTTGTTTTCATAAAAGCATTAGCATTTTCTAAACTTCGGATGACGCATTTCTACGACAGACAGTTTTAAATTTCTTATACCGTCTATAGTTTCCCATTTCAGTCCACGTCCAGCGCCAAGCCGTCCTGATTCCAAAACGCCATTGTATTTATTACCAACGCGACACTGATGGTTGTACATTACCCATGAAATCATAACAGTACGTTGTTGGAAGTTGAGTTGATACTTATCTCGTTTCTCCTATACCTGTCCTCCAGACACACTCCATTATTCAATTGTTTTGTAATATCTAGTAGCCTTGAAGCAAGGTAGGGGATTATTAACGACGGACTAATTAGCTACTCCCTGTTGTACCTACGTCACGTTTAATAATTAACCGCGAAGCCGACAAACACACTCACATACATACAAACAAGATATTGATTTTCATGTTGCTGCGGAAATGCGACGCTCCCCTTACAACGGTTGCAGATGGTACAGTAAATTGCCAAAATATTAGGCTTACTTCCAGGTACAGTATTTCAGAAACCTTACACTTGACATTTTATTCAGGTGTGCACTGTTATGTTGCTGATCGCAAAGAAACTACCTAGGATTGTTTTAATTTGTTCTGATTAGACAAATTTATTAAATAGTACAAATTTTCAGTGTTATATGCAGATAAGTAGAGACGTACAATCTTTATCTTTTGATGGAGATTTTAGTTATGTAAGGTTTATTGTAAAGCTCGATCAAAACGATAAGAAATGAACTTACAGACAGTATGAAAATGATTCTTTCTGCTACAGACAACGAAAGAGATTTGTCTAGAAGTGAATGCAGATACAAGTAAATATATTTACCTGACGAGAAAAAGTCAGCAGCAGAGTTATCTTAGCCTGTATGTGTAACAGAAAATAGTTTAAGAATATGTCAACATGTAAGTTAGAAACAGCACAAACTGGTATGGTTAAAGAATTTTATCATTATATAGTTAGAGTTGGTTTGGCGTGTCCTTACTCACTGATCAAGCTAGTAATACGAGGACGTCTGTCTTTTGGGTTGTAGCGCCGTGTAGTCTGGTGGAAGCTTGCCGACGTTTCAGAGGTGCTTGCTCCTTCGTCATTAGAACACAACATTGCACCGCCGCGTGAACCTGAAATCTTACTGAGATTGTAAATTTTTTACTTTAGAGCAGCATTTCACCAGGGTCTCCTACAGTGCAGTTTATCTTCCGTACCGGCCTGCCGAGTGTAATCCTGGTCTACCGACCTTGCAGGCTTAATGCAATCCTCTCTTTACTCGCTCCAAATTCTGCCTGATGGTAAAGGGAATCTGTTCTCTTTTACACTGTCTCTTAAAAGGACAGAGGACTTATCCTAAAAGGTACCAGATGGCGGTGTGAAGTATAAGCCTACTGCTCGTCGTACAAAAGCTCTGGGTGTAGCAATCGCGTTCCGTAAGGGATCGATTCAAAGACGAAAGTATAACATTTGAGTGTTTGAAGTTTGCCTTTGCTACGAGGTCTGATGAAACAGTGAGATGTGTTCTGATAGCTAACGAGAATCGTGCGTTGTTTATGGGCCATTTCTTCAAAATGTATGCAAGGGGCACGTAGAGTGGTGGTTGTGACTGTCCATGGGCACGTTTTAACCCAAATACTACTAAATGGATTTTAGTGAGATTTGACAAAGCGTAAATTGTGTAAATTGAAATTTCAGGGAATTCAGTTTTGTGCGGATTGGTCAACGTTAGGTTGAATATTGCCAATTGACTGAGGTATATTCGAAAGACACGACCTGTCAGGAGTTGGCTGTACTCCTGTTTTCAGGTGATTGCTTATCATGATAATGAATCTTAAGGATGAGTATTATCACTATTGATTATTATATCTGGGATGGAACCCGAGACCTTCCGAACATTAGGTCGAATGAGCCAACCATTGGTTTGTTAAGATAGGTTGTGTTAGTTTGTTTCAGTTTGGTTTAATTTGGGTTAGGTTCGACTAGGTTGCGTTACGTTAAGTTACGTTAGTTGTTAGTTTCCTATAAGTTATATTAAGTTAAATTAATTTATGTTGCGTTAGTCTGAATTACGTTTGGTTAATTCTTTGTTTCTTTGTCTTGTTCGTCACTTTTCAAACACCCAGTTCACTATCCATTTGCTATAACATGTTTCGAGTCTATTGTGGCCATCATCAGGATGCTACATTACACGAACCTTCAAAGAATCACTTTTTGACGCATCCACTTTATTTTTCACACATGTATCTGAATACATCAGAATAAGGACATTGTCAGTGTTTGGTGAGAATATTTCAGATCAACGCCCATAATTTCTAACTGTTGAAGTTAATACAGCATAATTAGATAAACGACAGATTAGTTAATCATGTTGATCGTCACTTTCTAAGGCCTAATGCATTTTTTTATATCGCTGGACTACTCTGTTGCTTAAGGGCGACCTGCAACAAGAAAACAAACGTTTTACTTTCAGAAAACGTCTTGGAACTTTGTAGGCCTGTGCCCTGCGGGCCCAAAACGTCGTTCTCCCATCGTGTGGTCATCACAGATGCCGGGATTTCGGAGAAAAAAGATCTTTCAGGATCGTAAGAGCTTGAATCTCTTCACCATTTAACTTTGGTCGGTTTATAAAAAAATGTCCTTTTTGCTTCTTACATTCTCTTTCAAGGATTTTGTCTGTGACATCTGAAGCCTTCAAGTGAATGCGGAATTTCCTATTCCTATCCATCTCTCCTTTGTCTTCCTTTCGCATGCATCCTTGTTGCCCCCTCACCCCCCTCCCCCGTGTCCTTTGTCCCTGTCAAGTCCCTTTCTCTGCGCTGCGTGATATAAAGTGTAGCGGGTTGCATACACCACCGCCGCCTGTATCTGTGTCACTACTGAACAATAGCAACACATTTGCTTTTCTTGTTGGTGCTTGCCTTCTCTTCGTCTCTCTTTTTTATTTTATTCAGTTTCTCCATTTCCCCCTTTAGAAGCAGTAAAGAAAAGACCCATCTCTGCAAAAGTAGCGCCCCTTGTACCATCTTGAACTTGTATAGAAATCTTCCCTCATTCTTTAGCCTCCTGCACACGATAAAGGCGTCATGATAGTGGAATTTATCTTTAATAATAGATTGATGACTTCATCCGGACTAATGTTGCGCTGTCGTAGTTCAATACGGACTTTGAATTGAGAACTTACAATGTATGCCCGTTCCAGGCTGTCGTAAAGTTATTGAAGTCTGCACGCGAGACATAGGCTTACGTAACAAGTACATAAGCCTGTCGACACAGACATATTCTTCTTCTTCTTCTTCTGTGTCACCTGCATCGGTATTCCCTTGTACATCTTTCGTTCTTCTTGCATGATCCACACTTTTTGAATGTACTCTTACTCAAGAGGTGCTAGTGTCTTAAGTGCGCTACTAGGCGCAAAAGTGGGATACGTTACTTTTATGTTATTTCGTAGCATGTAGCCGCTTCGTGAAATCATAAATGGCATAAGGAGCCTGTTTTAATTATCCCCAAATTCTACGTGCATTAGATTCTAACGTGTCTTTGTATAATCTCATTGCTAGTGACAAAATTGCATCTGGTATGGAGATGATGTTCAGAAATCCTGAAGATGATACTGTAATTTCGAAATATGTCACGGTGGTCTAGCGGTCAGAACGCTCGGCTTGTAATCCTGGGGTCCCGGGTTCGATTCCCGGTGGTGACCGGATTTATAACGTGTGTTGGGCAAGGCCGTGGTCCAGGTATCGCGGAGTTTTTCTCCGGGGCTAAGCACACAGAAGAAGACAACGGCAAACCACTTCTGGATCATTTGCCTAGGAAACATATGAACAGGTCCCTATCAGAGTCCACCTATTTCAAAGTATCCAAACATTGTTTGTGTAGATGTAAATGTTAATTGTTATTTTAATATGTTGTTTTAATGCATAGACAATAACATTATCATCAACAGAAATATATGACTCTTTTTCATATTCGGCATTACGACAGATTCTTGATGACTACTCGTTAGATCGTTTACTGCTTATCCTGATTTATAGGATGGTAGTGACTTTCGCTATCTTTCATTAGCCCACAGTATAAAATTTTCCCATTTGATGTGTATTTCTATGTAAGAAAATTTAGTACGCATCGTGGTTAACGTAATCGAAAAATTTCAAATCTAAAACACAAATTATAAAATTCTGTGGAATAAAGAACTGTAACACGGTCCTGTAATTATTCACACCTACTCTTAGGCTTTTCTTTCTGTTATTATTAGCGCAAAGAATTATGAAGTGGAGAAGAGTTAGTTATCTAGTAAACCCATACAAGACTTTCAGCTGAAAAGCCTGTTTTTTGCCATTTATATACGTAATAAGTTCAGTAAATAGTACACCCACCAAGTTGAGTGGAATGTATTATACGACGAATGTATAAAGTGCCCAATGACCTATCTGCTTTTGCACATATCACTGCAAGGAATAAACTTTGAACAGAAATTGTGGGGTCCTTGTACGTCGCAGTTAATTTATTTACTTATTTTTATAATATATATTTTATATTTGTATTTAATCAGGTGGTCAGAAAAGTGTTTGAGCCCAATAAGAATCATGACGAGTCACTTTAATGAAGGTCCACGTTCTTTCGCCTCTTAAACACTCGTGTGTATAATGAGATTAGCTTTGTAGCAGTGTTCTTATATCTGCAAAAGTAGGTTGTATTTGCTCTTGAACTAACTGTACTTCAGGCTTAACCATTAAAGTGTTGCATCTGCATTAAAATAATATCAAAACCAACTATGTATTCAGAAATACGAAAAAGAAGACATTTATAAATTTTAGGCCCTTATATTCAAATCTGAGTTCAGTTTCCGAGTTGGTATCAGTCGTGTCATCCTAATCAGTTCTCTGACAGTTTGAAAGTTAGTCAAATCCAGACCTCCCACACTAACTGTAATATGTCGATTGTCGCTTCTGCCGTGAAGATGGAGACTGTATTTATCCGAAATGTTGGCATGTATCTACGAGTCCATTTGTCCACTTGGTGCCAGAACCCAGAAGAACATTGACATTTTCACCGCCCTGAGAATCTCTGTCCTCACTATGTTAGTTGCTTAAGTGAAATTCTGACATCACAACAGAGAATCAGCGCTAGTCCTGGTGGCTTACTCTGTGCAGCATTGCAGGGACCATTGAGAAGAATAATCTGAAGCAACGAAAATCAGTGCCGAAGCGTTCTGGCTACCGTTTGACGTCACTAAGAAGATTAGGGCAGCCCTTGTCAGATACAATTCGTTACTCTCGTCATCAGAGACTTCGTTTCCTATGGGGTTGACCTGCGTTACATGTGGACATCAGACGTGAAATAACACCCGTCTGAACCGGGTGTCGTAATCTTCCTTGAAGCAGCGTCTGGTTTTATTCTCAGAAGGACTTAGCTGCCTGACACAACTCTTGTTCTTCTGCCTCTGGTAGTCTGTAAGATACTGAAGAGATAATGCCACCTCACAGATATGTGAGTTACAAGCAGAGCTCTCTCTATAAAGTACACAAAGTTCTATGGAAATATTTCGTTCTGATCTATCTAGTTATTGTGTTCAGGAGTTTACCCTTAAGAGCGAAGGTTCCAGGGCGACCTGGCACTCAGTTCCGAAAGAAATAAGCTTGATTCATAATGCGAAACCATTCTCGTAGTTACTTAGTGATTGCTATAGATTTACAGGCTAAATGCAGCATTAAACGACAAATATCACACAGAGTAACAGATAAGTAAATTATATAACTTAGGAAATATTAATTTTGGGCCGCACTGGACAGCCCTGTCCATATCTACAGAATCGGCAAAGGATTCTGTATTTTAGTATTAATTACTTTTTAACTGCTTCACATATGGGAGGAAATCAATGAACATGACTTGTGAGGACTTCCCGATTTCTTTTTTCATTTCCTCTGCTCTTAAGACTTTTTGCCCTGGCACCGACGAATTTTTCTTAATCTTAACTATCGGTTATTCTAACAATAATATTATATCAATTCGCATTTGAACAATGCAATTGTCTTTCCGTCTGGCGACACACCAAATGGAAGCATATATTTACAATAACCATTTCGTAGAAGTGGGCTCCATGTGAATGGTTGTCATGGCAGCAGTATAATAACAAATATAATTACTAATAGAATTTCAGTTGTCCTCATTGAATATGGGTCCTTGAGTCCGTTTTGGACGTCGTAGCGAAGAGAAGCATGCCTGCCTCTTCTGGGAATTGAATTGCAGTCACTTTGCTGGCTGAACTCTCTCTGTTCCAAAAACAGAAGTTGTCTTAGTATTTACTTATGCTGATCCTGAAACCTCTAAATCCACCGAACTCAGCCTCTTTATATGGAGAGTGGCAGGAGAAAAACTAATCTTTTTCTTGCAGTTTTGTCCTAGTTGTAACAGCTTGTAGTGTGCGCTCCAGTATCTGCATAGTTCTTGTATATCCAGGGCAAGTAACGTAAATACCATGATAATTTTCACATCTGCTTTGATCTCGTATCTTGTAGACATCTGACAAAAGCTGTATTCAATTTAATTTGTACTTTAGTTTGAAACAAACATTTACTTTATGTGTCTTACAGCTATGTCTTTAATTCATATGGTTCTTATTTGAACAGCTCTGTTTGTATTCCTATAATCTGTCCCTCAGGTCAGGCCCGCCCATGTTTTAATCAAGGGAACATTTGTGAATGTCTCTTAACCTTACGGCTTAGGGAGTTCTAGAAAGAGTTTGTCTCGTTGTTATGTAGTCATTCTGATGTGGTAAATAAACGTATTATTACTTGCGAAATAAATTTCATATATTTTGGTTGTGATTATATTTTAATTTTGAGTTTTAATTTACTTTAGTGCTTCGTTGTATCTGAGTAAACTTTGTTAGTAACTTGACTGTCAATCACAATAATAATAACGCAGTAATTAAATATTCTTCCTTTAAGTACGCTGTACGCATTCTGTTTCTTCAGTTTATTTACAAAAAGTTTTTATTCTTTTATGTGTGAACAGGTTTGTGGCGTTTTTAACTGGCTACGTGTAGGACAGATTATCTTCAGAAGCTACTAATGAATTTCCCGCCTGTTCTGATACCCGAAAGTTCATTGCCGTAGGATTTGAGGTTTTCACGGCGGTGAGTACGAAGATGGCTGTTAGTTATGGCCCAGATGATGAAGGCAGAAAGGACCTCTGAAACGTTGGTACTGACCAGACTGCAGGATGCTACAACCCAGAAGACAACCATTTTCGTTAATTATTATGTTTATAAGTGCCGATCATCCAAGGCGATGAGTAGAGTTATGGTGATTGTTATTGATGTTAAGGGTTGATTTCATCCAATCTGTAAAATTATAATACATTTTTAAAGGAATCAGTTACTTAAATTAAATACATTAAAAAACAGAATATAAGTTCAAATCTTTTAGAAAGAAATGCCCCCCCCCCCCCGAGAATAATTAAGGGAACGCCATTTTCCCTACCAACTGTTACCTTTTTATCTACTATCATTTAAATACTCAAGCTATTTATGTTCTGAATATATTGTTTATTTCCTTATTTTGGACTTAACAATCATCTGGTTAATTTGAAGTTCAAAATTATATCAACAAGAACGGGAAAGAGCAGAATTAGGGTCGAAACCTCGCTGGAGATATCCAACATTTCAAAAAGACGTTTATTGAAAATTGCTGCATCTATGAGGACAGGCAGCGAACCCAAGAACCCTTAACTCCATCACATCAACACTGATGATGGAGGCAGAGACAGTATCCGATTGCATGTCAATACACGGCTGATCACCCGAGAAGAAGTCATTGCAAGTAGTTAGTTACGTGTTTAGAGAATGTCTAAGATAATCCTGCAAGCAAGAGAAAGCAAAGGGGAGAGTCTATCTTTGGTGCAGCTGATGTTTTCGCATTATTCTTAGGCGAACAACATTTTTTAACAGAAGTTCAAATAAGCTGTGAATATCTCTGGTTTAATGTACTCGAATTACACATTTCGAGGAACTTAGTAGGCAAATTATGCAATGCAAGAGAGACTCAAGATTCTAGCTGCAGACTAGTTCATCTTTCGTTTCTTTTTGTAAAATATTCCCTTCAACGCGTTCTGCGTCTCACAAAGAAACTCACACCAAACATATACTGAATAAGGAATATACATCATAGTCGCCTTAAAGGATATTCACAAAGGATACAGAAAAAGGACCAAGCTTAAGAAAGACACTTTATTAAAATCTCGCAAGTAAACAAAATAGTGTTAGTCATCTAAACTTCTTTAAAAAACTAAAAAGAATTTGTAATATGCTCTTTTAATATAACTTGTCTACTTATTATTTTTACTGTTTACTTTGTAGAAAATCTGTGTTCGATTTTCGTCCACAGTAACTATATTCACTTGATATATTTCTTACTGAACAACAGCTGATCGTGTTCAACCTTGTCTGTTATCAATTTAAGATAGAATATTGTACTTAAGGAACGTTTGTTTTCAGTAAGAATTATTCATCTTCAATCTCAGAATTATTTTTATTGGGACTTTTGTTTTCATTATGATGTCAGTCCTGTAACGAATTTATTTATTTGTAGTTCGTATAACGCCATTGTCAATACCCCAGACTATAAGATTCTAATGGTAAGGTGGCTAATGAATGATGAATTTGAACGTGTATGGAAGGAAATGGTCTTTGTCTAATTTAAGGCATTCTGGAGTTTTTTTGGAGTGATTGTGGAAAACCAAAAACCAAAACGAGAAAATTTCGGCAGCAGTTTCGGGGCTTAGATTTGACACTTTTACATCCTGAACATGAGACAGTAGTGCTCGTCACGCATCCGCTAAGTTCGTTGTAATAAATTAAAACTGGAAACCGCTATACGTAACAGAAGAATGCGTGTCGTCTATTCTCTGTATTCGTTAAATTAGTCGATTTTGGTCTTCTGGGTTGTAGCGCCGTGTGGACTTGCAGTTAGATACAGTCTCTGTCTTCCATATTTGGAGGTCGTCCTCTCTAACCACAGCCTGAGGACACTCTATGCTGTGGTTACAGAGAACCCACGTAACACTCTAAAATAATATAGATATCTTTAATGTCAGCTTTTTGTTTTATATTTAGTTTCAGCCCTGAAGATGCAGACAGTATATTCCTCCGAAACGTTGGTATCTAAATACAAGTCCACAAAGAGTTAAAATCCAGAAGGGTAGCATCGACATTTTCACCGGCGTAGGCACAGGAATCTCAGTTTGCACATATCTACATTCGAATTCTAGAATTGCTGTCTCTTCTGAGACAGTCCTGACTTAGTTTCTTATGACGTTTCTTCCTTTCCTTGTGAACATCGGGAAAGTGAATTGAAAGGATCTGTGTCCCTGCCTCTCCAGTGTGCAATTACCTATCCCATTTGCTATGCAGTAAACCAGTTCCACGCTAAATGCATTCGCTCTTCCTGTTCTTATTTCCTTGTCAACCCTTTCCGTCGCTTTAGTTAATGACGTGAGGTTTCTGTTTCATTTAATCTGCTAGATATTTGGTAGGGCTCTTGAGTGGAAAATCGATCCATCGCAAAACCTTTGACTGTACAGAGGACAACGGAGAAAATCGCAGATATAAATTACGTCAGTACCCGGAATATATAGGATTTGAGACTTTCGCGACGAGTACAATCAATAAAATCTTCTCGGGCAATCAGCCGCGTCAACTGGTTACCGTAGTAAACCGACGTTTCGGGAACAAACTCTGTCCCCATCATCAGGGTTCTGATGTGACTGGATACCTCGGAAGTCGCCTGTGTATTTACATGCCTGAATGGAAAACAAGTAGCTGAACTTCAGATATTCTGTATTATTTTAGTACTTCGGATGATTTTACGAAACGTCTATAAAAATGTGAGATCAGAGGTTCTAACGGCGGTGGAGATGTCGATGTTGGTCTTCTGGGTGTAACGCCGTGTGGACTTGTAGGTATATGTTACGGAGGAACATACTGTGTCCATTTTCAGGGCTGAAATAGAGACGGTATGCTTTTCCTGACAGTTGGTATCTACCTACAGATCCATACGGCGTTAAAACCTGGGAGACCAGCAGCTTATGAAAATGTTCTTCAACCAGAATAGATAGAATGAAGAAATTCAAGCTGACGCAAAATAATTTTTCGGTGTGATGTACAAGACAGTATCTGGTATCGCATTACATGGATTTCGGTTTTAATATAGCATACAGTAAATGTGATAAAAATAATACGGAACCCGTTTTCACTGTATTATGTACTTTCATAATCACAGCTTTTGTTGTAATAATAGGTAGGAGGAAATGTTAGGCCCATTCACAATAAATCGATTCTTAACTCGATTATCATTTTTAGCCGTTTGTAGAGTTCTCAATTAATGCACTTTTCAATATTTGAATGAGCTAATATTTAAATAAAATTCACTAAATGTGTGTTGCTGTTACAGTATATATGTATATGTGTACGCATATAATGTAATAAAATGTAGGCTGATACGTGCGTTTGTATTTTGCCACAGAAATATGTTTTGTGTCATCATTACTCATATTCAATAATACAAATTTTAATCTCGTAGTTTCTGTATAAAAAGTGTCATAGTGCAGTACTTCATCTGCGAAGATTATGCAGTCAGCGATATGCATTAATTGTGATTGTGTGTTCTGAATAAATATGTTCGTGTTTACACGAATGGCGTGCAGACATCTGTAGAACAGCCACGCTGAGAAATTTGAAATCGGGTCATATAAATCCAAGGACATTGAAGTGTCCGACTGGCAAACGCTTGCTTAAGAGACGTTTCCCGGAGTTTTTTAGTGAAGGAACGCGTGTCTGTTATAATCTGCGTGAAACAAATGAAAATGTTTCAATTACCTGTGACCTTTCTAAATGAGTTATTTTAAAAATTGCATAAAATTACAATAACAAAGCAAGTGCCCGCTTGTCCTCCTGATTGTCTGCAAAGAAGGTAAGACGTTTGCAGGTGGAGAAGGTAAAGTGATGGGAGATGGAGGAAGGAGAGGTGTTGAGGAGGGTCTTTCTGCTTTGGATTAAGAATTGAAGCCGGAGGTTTAAAGAAAAATATGTTCCTCCCTTTAAATATGACGTCCCTCCACTTTCTCTTCTATCAATGTATCTCTGTCTCTTTTTCTGCCTCAAAGGATAAAGTGTGGGTCGCGCTAGACAATTAGATTCGTGTGCTTTGGCGTGTTTCAGCTTACTGCGACAGAAGAGACAGCCTTGACAACCTCTGTGGGCAGATCACTGGCGACGCCACTCTGTTCTCCATGTTCCGGTCCGACGCAGGGCCCACGGAATGCCCTTTCAGAGGTGGACCGCCCTTCACCTTTACGTACAACAGAGGTTACGGGGAATGCAGCAGCCCTGTGTCCAGGGTGGACTCTTGTACTGACGAGTCGCGGCTGCTGCTACGCTACCAGGCCTGTCCCGACGTGCCTGGCACTGAGAGTACAGGTGAGCTCAGCTCGGAAATCCATAAACCTATTTTGTATGTCCTGTGGAAACTCCGCTTTTGAATGTTCTGTGACGTGCTTAAAAAGTGTGTCGGTTTATCCGAAACTCTGCTTGTCCGTGTCTAGTTCACAAGAGATGGCGTTTCGCAGTTTTTATTGTCGTATTCTGCAGTTTTTGGCGTGTTCACATAGAAAATATTAAAAATTCGCTTGATGGCTTCACCGTGCCTCTTCGTATGCCTTTATGTAACAGTTACAGAATTTCTAAACATATTTTTATGAAATGAGATTTTGGGGGAGGGGTTACTAAAATTTTGTGACATATTGCAGTTTTGGCTAAAATCAGACCATACATACAGAAACGTCACGTAAAGACACAAATTCGCATCAGTACTGATCTCGAGCGTAACTCGCTAACATTTATTGAAGCGAAATTAGTTTTGAACAAAAATTGTGACCTGTTTTACGCCCTTTTTATCTTTATATTTGCCCAAATTATACGGAAAATTGCAGATACAGTACAATAAATGGCATACTCTACCAACATTTCTGATTGTTTTTATTATTTATTTCACAATTGGAGCAATGCTATTCGGTCTCTTCGATATACAATAATTACCAACATGTAGCGACATTACGTAACGAGGGCATTCATAATTTGTGCTTGTCAAATGTTATTAGGGTTATTATATCAAGGAATATGATATAGGAGCGCATGCGACCTACATAAGGATGAAAAGAAATGCATGAAAAATTTTAGTCTTGAAACCTGAAGGTAAGAAGCCACTTTAGACACTTAGGTATAAATGGGAGTTAACATTAAAACATGCGATAAACTGATTGTGAGAATGTGGACTGGATTAAAAGCTAACCAAAACAGGTTTCTATGTTAACAATAATGCACATTTAGGCTTTGTGTAAATGATCAATTTCTTTACCACCTGGGCACGCAACATGCGTTCAATAAAGACCAAGTGACCAATCTCGAACCCATTTTTCTTCTTGACTCCGTCAAAACGGGATCTGGGGGCCATCCAACCTCCTCTCCAACTGGTATTTTGGTTCCTTCTCAGAAATTCAGCTGCCAGGCCGTAAAGGTAACCTACTTACCTCCGAAATGCCTAGAGATACACCTCCATAACTCTTCTCTGTATGGAGTACATCTTATAAACTCGATAAAATTGTTATTGAGAAGGAATCATTTCGGTTCCGTTACCTGTAATGAACATCTGGGAAGTCGATATATTTTTATCTCGCATGTCTCTCCACCGATACTCATGCCCCTAGAGCGTGCAGTGAAGCCAGACATCGTTAAGGACAAACAAACTTTGCGACAAATCACATGGTCGGTGACCAGGGTATGATGGGCACAGCGTAAATGTGAGAATGTGTTCACTGCCCTCTGCGCTCGAGATATTGAAACCTGCCAGAATTCTTATGTGTGTAATAGACAATGTTGTAAAATTTTTATTAGATTGCAGGAAATGTAAAAACATAACGAACGAAAGAGTTATTAATCAATTAATTAATTCGTACATACTTTTTTTATAAATCATCTTATTGACAAACAAATGAGCGAATTACAATATAACGTATTATATTGATTTATTTATCCATCAAAAACTATTTGATGGCAGAACAAAATAGATTCAGATAGCATTTATTTCGTATTAGAAACTGATCGATGACTCTGTACCCACTCATCACAAATTAATTCTGAACGTAACATTCTTGGTCCGTTTTAGCAATGATGTCAGACGTAAAGCTGCAGAATTGGTCTTGAAACTCTGAGGAAAAGAGCTGAATAATTACTGAGAACAGGGAGCCAATGGCATAAACTTAGACACATAAGAATTTAACTTAGAAATACGCGCCAAAAGAGCAACTAAAGAGAACATTATGTCGATTGGTTTCCACATCCCCTCGTGTAGATAAATAGAACACATGTCGAGTTGACTGCCAACAAGTATTATTGTTGTTGTGAGCAGTTGATCGTTCCCAAATGAAAAATGGGCAGCATCTCTTCTATCCCTTTCTTCTACTCTCCGGGGGCCCCGCCCCCCGCCTGGCGTAGCCCCTCTCGCTATTCCCATGCCATAATAATAGGGGTTGAAGCACTGTCATGCGATCCAACACTTAACAGTGAGACCCCTGACTCACGAGCGCGCTGTTTGCTGTTACCCCCAAAGACGAGAATCCACCTCCTCAGTAGTCACAATTGTAATATTGTTGGTTACAACACCAAATCCAAAAACTTAAGCCGTAAAATGTTGGTGTATCTGCACCTACTTTTACTCCTACACTGAGATATCGCTTGTGTTCTGGCGTAAAAGGGAAGGTCTTAAAGAAACAACGTTAATATGACCAGCGTCATCAATTACGGTTGTTTAATTGGCATTTATAAAAATACTGAAGGTTTTATGTGCTCTAACTTGCAACGGCGCCACCCATTCCGAAGATGGCTGTCTTCTGGGTTGTAGTGCCGTGTTCTCTGGTGGACTGCATCCGTCATCAGGATGGTGGCTCATCGCCCTGATGACGGAGGCAGTATGACCTCTGAAACGTTCGTAAACACCTACCATACTACACTGCGCAACAACCCAGAAGACAGAAGTCTTCATACTCACCGCTGTGAAAACCTCAAATCTTACATACATTGTTTATTTTGTTCTGAAGTACACTGAGAATAAATACATCTTTTAGCAGCAGTAGAACACGTGATCTGGAGTAATATTAGCTTATTAGCGATATTTGTTCCCTCGTAGAAGTAACGAGAATCCAGTAACAAATGAATACGCCTCAGTTGATACTCATGTTCTAAGAATTACACGAACAATAGGGGTAGAAATATGTCTGTGGATCTTTCCTTGAAATTCGAAATCATCTTATTGTATATACTGTATTTCATTGTGTAGGATCATTTTCATATCTTCTCAGGCAGTTTTGTTCTTTTGCTTTCAACCAATACCAATTAGCTTAGCTAAGTTACTGCTGCTTCGTTTTGGTTTCTTTGTTCTTGTAAAATATATAACACTCTCAGCTGAATGAAAATTTAAATCACGTCACATTACCATATAAATAATTTATTTCTCGTTATCTGGTTCTCGATATTAATATATTTCGTATTGGTTTTAATTACTTAGACACCTTCAGGTGCAAAAGTCTTCATTTTCTTACGGTTAATGCGTGTCTCCTATCCTGGCTGTAATAAATTCTTCATTACCTTGAAGGTAACAGCAGTCTGACAGAAAGAGATTAATGCATTCTAATACGTGAAAAATAAAGATATGTGGAGTAAAAAGTACTTACTTTTATTCTTACCTATGTTCATTTAAAATACCTATTTTAAGGTCTGTGACAGTGCATTCCAATGTGTAAAATTGTTATTTTAGTCTTGACCACCACCGAAATTATAAAATACGACATTTCGAAAGCTGGATTCAGATGATGAATAAAGTCGAAAAGAATAATTGTACATTTTCTGTTAAATTGAGCCGGGATAGCTCAGTCAGTATAGTGACTAGCTACGTGCTGGACGACTGGGGCTCGATCCCCGATCGAGGCAGAGGATTTTTCTTCTAGCCTCTGCGTCCAGACCGGCTCTGGGGCCCACCCAACCTCCTATCCAATGGGTACCGGGGTCCTTTCCCGGGGGTAAAGCCGGCCTGGGCGTGATGCTGACCACTCACCCCCATCTAGTGCCGAGGTCGAGAATGAGTAGGAGCTATACCTACTCTCCCCCAAGCGACCTACGTGGCGTGTAGTGGGACTTCTTTAATTTACTTGACTACTGAAATACTTTCTTTATTAGATTCCCCTTCAAGTCCTTATATTCGTGTGTGCATACGTGTTTGTACGTTCGTGTGTTTGTGTGTGAGCTTTGAAAAATGTAGACCTAATGTTTTTGTGACGTTAGCGCTTATACCTGCCCGTTTACCTCCACTAATGGGTCTACATTACTACCTGCAGGGTTTGCCGTTATTGTAATGCAGAACATAACAAAGTCAACCCCGATGTCGTTATTCTGCCTCTGGTCGCGTGAAAGCAAAATGCCCTTTTGCCTTTCGTCTGTTTCTTTTTTCCTGTCATTAATAAACCGAAATGGTAATTTGACTTGCTTCTGCATAAGAAATTTCTTTGTATCATATTAGCGTTAATAATTTACGACGTTAAAATCATTTTCCCTTTGTTTGATGAGCCCGTTATAACTTCATGTGCATGTACTTTGTAAGATGTATAGTTAATTTTCTTGTACTTTTGTTGTGTGGGTGTAGACATTTTAGTGAAAAATGACGAACTTACCCCGCATACTTAATTTATTTTGGGACATGCGGTTTAATTTTAACTCAAGTCTCTGATCTGGTTTCCAGAAAGAGATTTCGCTATAAACGTTGTAAAATTGAAAGATTCTATGCACATAATGTATGTTTCTATGTAACGAGTGGACCTATTTACAGAATGAAAATCTTTGGTTGTACTAAAATTGTGATTATTTTATCTGCACATAAATAGACCAATTCTTCTAGAGTTGTTAACTTACACTAGTTAAGATATTGCTTTTATTTTGTACTTGTAACAGTTAGTAATGTCGAAATACAATATCAAACTTCCTGGGTACTTAACCATACTCTGGTAGAAAACTTTATAAAATGTTTATAATTCTCACAGGTTTTCGTTAATTGGTCAGTAGTGAGTGGTCTAACATAAGCATACATCTCTGTATGTGTTAATTTTCAGTTGTAATAGACTTGAATATGGTGTTAATTCAGCGTTTCGAAAATATTTGCCCCGGCAGAACACATATATTAAAATGAGATTAACATAGGGGGATTAATTTTGCTGATGTTATTCTTACAAAACCAGAATTAAAATATATAAAATTATAAGGCTAACAGTCCTGCCTGTTTTCTTGCAGGGTCTTAAACTTGATGTCTTGCCGTGTAGGTAGAATAGGTACTTCCTCTATCATCACGGAAATTGCCCTGATGATGGAGGCCGTAAGAACCTCTAAAACGTTTATGACCTTTGCCTGACTACACGTCGCGACAACCCAGAGGACAGCCGTCTTTAAACTCGCCTCCTTGAAAACCTGAAATATCAGTGAGAATTTTGTTTATTTTTTTTATAATTTCGTGAAAATCAATGCATATTATGTAATCAGCAATAGAAGGGGGCTTTTACAGTTTCAAAATCTGTCGCTGAATATTTCATAATAGTTCGAATGACACTTATACTGTGCAGACCACATTGAGTGTAAAAAAAATACTGTGTGATCATGCAGCCAAATAAATGGATTTGCGGAAATGATTCATCTGTTCCATTTAGGATAAAATCTATACAACTATGATTTTCGTGTAGTCTATTAAAAAAACATTTAGGTTGGTTGTGCTCTTACCGTCTGTCGGAGCCTGCACTGTAAGGCGTGATGACTTGTCTGCATGAACGACGTACGGCTAATTTACAACAGGCTCTTAATGTTACGTCAAGTTGTTCTTGCAGTTGATTTAGTGTTGGGCCGCCTTGATGAACTAACGTCCCTTAATCATGTCCACACTTCAGGTTCTCACAGCGGTACTGCTGCACTTCACCTGATCCAACTTCATTTCCAACCCATATACACCATCTCTGTCCTCACCATCATTTATCAGCATCGACCGTTATTTTGCCCTGCATGTTTTCCTGTTCGCTCATTTTCTCTGTTCGCGTATAGATCTACCATCTTCTGCAATCACAACAGCAATACAATCATCAACGCTCTAACCATAACATCCCAAACATAGATCAGTCTGACAATTGTTGCATGATATTCTCCCATTCCAAAATCCATCGCATCGATCTTTGAACAGTGGGTGGGATATATTATCACAGAATTTCTTTGAAAATAGTTCTGTGATCATTTTGGGCGAGTTTTACCCAGTTCTTCAGCAACCAGTCCGCGATTCGCAATGCTGTTGTAATCCTACAGCGAAATCTCTAAAAATCGACCAGTGCGTTTTATAAAGACCTATTTTTTCTCGCATCCATGTCGCTGAAAATAAAAATACTTCGTATTAGCCATGCGAGTTGGATCTAAAAGGTGCGAAGAGAGAAGTGCGTATTTAAAAGAGTATATATAGTTATCAGTCTGTGATCAGGTTTACTGTCTTCCCACGAACGTATATTTAGCGAATAATGAGGTTCGTCGGTCAACTTAGAGCATTCCGTCAGTATTATATCAAATACCTCTACGACAATCAGCCAAAGTTCGTATTTTATTGATTTGTAGAAGAATGGATGTGAGAAATATGAACTAATACTTAAATACGTTATTTGAATGTGGATTGGAAGTTGCATTAACTTCAATGGATAGTCGATAATAAATTATTACTTATGTGATACTTTTGATTGTTACAGTGGTCAAGACGTCGATATTGGTCTGGGTTTTTAATGTCTTGTGGTCTTGTGTTTTCCTACTACAAGTCCGTATTGTTATTGTTTTATATTCATAGAAATAGCCCGTGAACTTAATTTTTCTCTAGGTTCTATGATTCTAAACCGCAGTGGAGCTTTTGTTCCCGTAGTCCTCGTACCAAGTACTGAAACACTCGACGTGCTCAGGCGATGTGCACTGTGTGATGTTAAAAATCTCCAGAATGGTCTTTGTCCCTTTGAAGCCATTCATAGTAACCATAACCCGTGCCTTCGTAAAGGGATGTAAGTCCAAAAACTACAACCGAAGTATGATCGCTGCTTTACAGCCTATATTTCATATTACCTGAAACATATCAAAATTATCTCTTGAACCTTAAGTTCGTGTGTAAATAATATAATTATATTACTGTTTTTTTTTTTTTGTAAAAACAAATAAACATTATTTGTGAGAACCTTGCGAAAATTAGTTTTCGTTTCCTGAACTTTTAGGCCTTATACATCTTTACCCCGGCACCAGCAAATTGTTAGCCGCAAATAATTCAGATCTTGTGTGAGGACAAGGATAACTTTGCCCGTAGCACCACTTGTTATTCGTGAGTACAATAACGCACTGCTCAGTGCATACATCAGGCCGAACTAAATCCTTGATAGCAGAACCCACAGGTCCAGCACCGACAACACCAAAGCCCGCCACCAGCCACAATCCTGAGCCAACTCCATCCATTTACCATCCTCACAGCTCACCTCCCTAAGATCCATCTTTAAATTATCCTCCCATCTCCTTCTTGGTCTGCCAAGTGGCCATTTTCCAAAAGGATTCCCTACCAAAATTCTGTATCCACCCCTTGCGTCCCTTAGGCAACTGAATTCTTTGCATTGAGATTCTCCTTCTTCGTTCTGCAGTACGGAAAAAATAGTCCTATGTAACACTGCTCATATTTCGAGGTGATTACAGTGAAATTTGTGCTGTTTTATGCAGTAAATAAAACGCAATGAGGTGGTCATGCCTGTCCAAATACATTTAATGTCTCGTCTATAATAGTACTGAAATAATGTGTTTAAATTGCTACGGGTTCCAAACAAAGATGTTTGATGAATTTAATTTTGTGAGATTTGAGTATCTCGCGCCGACTGTCTTCTGGACAGTTGCACCGTGCAGTTTGGTAGATATTAACCGACGTTCTTTATAGGAGGTCTATAATTTGTAACGAAAGCACGATCTTTGCATTTCGGTAGTTGGTGCTGTTGTTTCTTACGAAGACGAAGAAGTGTAGCGTGTTTTAAAGTTATATGAAAAGCCGCACATTTAATTGATTTTCATGATGTAATAGCTGAGCAACGAACTGATTTCCTAAGATGTTGACATTGATGTCGTGTGATAGGTTTTCTATACCATGACTGCATTAAAATCCAATGCGAAACACTTTTTAGATGTAATTATAGGCCTATGAGGAAAGGAAATTGAGCAGAATGAAGTTAATGAATTTCAGAGCGAATGGTTGAGTTGTACGTTACAACTCTCCTTAAGCCCGAGCGTTGTTATGTTCCAGCACCAAGCCTGTTGAAAATTCAGACACGATCGGACAACGTTCTTGAGGTCCTTGGCTTCTTTAAGTGAGAATAAAGTAATCAGTTCTGAACGGAAGAAGGGAATAGTAAGTAGCTTGTTTCTCGCCACCGAACAGGTTTAGTTTAGCAGTTTTCAGTTGGCTGGGATTCAAAATGCACCCAGTTCAGTTACCGTCGAAGGACCGACTCTCCTGTTTGTAATTTCATTATAGAATATATTTTCGGCTTCTGTGAACACGGTGGTAAGGAACCATTTGGTTGCATAAATGGCGTGAAATTTCTTGACCAGCTGAGCTACTATAAACTTCTCAATGAGACCAATAAATCCATGTTCTTAGTCGGATTGACGTAATGTCACTTTTCCACAATGTATAAAAATCAGAATATGATAGAACGAGAATTACTTTTCGGAAATTGAATTATATTGAAAAGTGTATTTTCGCTGTTTTATGTTAGTGTGGAATCCGATGTCTCACATTAAGTGAAGAACATAGAGCTATGTTATGGGAGACAGGTAATATATCAAAAATTTGATCGGGAAACCCCTTGGAACATTTTGACTTGGGAGACCTTGAAGGAGATGGGAAGATAAAATTAAGATGTGTCTTAAGATGGGGTATGAGGCTCGGAGGTGGATGCAAATGGCTCTTGATCGTGTTAATTTGCAGGCTTTGACTCTGCTGATGCGGTTATTGGTTTCAAAATATTTCATAATAGAGTGGTTTGCTTTGATGATGATTTCAACTACAAAATTTGAAATTAAAATTTAGCCTAGCTGTGAATACAGAAATGTAATCACTTAACATTTTTGTCTTTCCGCCAGAGTATAATTCTGAACATGAATTTCATTATCAGTAACCGTGTTAGTTTTCTAAATTATCTCACTTGTTTGGGAAACGCCTATTGCATGAAACATCTCTTAATCATGGTAGTGTTGAATCCTAGTCAAGGGTGTATTTTCGAAGAGGTGTTTGCTTGTCTGTGTGACAAGGTAATTACAGTGAGCGATTAGTGCTGTCTGGTCGATACGTTTCTTTATGCCCTGCACTGCGCCACTGCGAAACACTATACAGAATATGCGGCTTAATCATAACGTAAGCTAACGTCGACAGTTCTGTAGTTGACACTTGTCTGTGTATCTTGACATAACAACGAGGTTTTGGAGTAAGCAGCAGGGTAGGTTTGAGCTGGTTCATGCGAACAGTGTTTCAGAGCATAGCATGTTGCAAAACTAATACAGGAATAAAACAAAAACATCAGGGCAAAAATACAAAATTGTAAGTTATATGTAATGAAACGAACGTATGTCTTAATAATAAACTAAAATCAGGCTTCGTTATGTTATTTAGTATTCATTGCCGTGATTATAGTCAGCAAGAACCTCTGAGACGTTGGTAAACTCCTGCCAGACCACTCGGCGCTGCAACCCAGAAGACATCGTTTCACTCACCGCTGTGAGAACCTTCTGGTTTGTAACGCCGTGTATGGTATGCAACCCGAAAGAACACATTCGACATTTTCGCAACCATGAAAACGGGTGTGCTGCATGGGGCTGGAAGTGGCTTTCATGAACCCTTTATTAATTTTTGGCCAATAACACGAGCCCTTTGTAGTCGTCCCAGAAGAACTCAGTTGTATTATATACACCATTGTAAAAATATCGATACACATACATCCATGTATCGATGGTTACATCTTGCCCTTACACATTGCTACAGATTTCCTGAAGCCTGTAAAAAAGAGCTATAGTAGACATCACGAAATTGCATGCGCGGTTACTGCCTTTTATGCGCTGCGAGTTCTGAGTTGTCTTCATTCACCGGGCTTCACTGATCGTGTTGCTGTGACCTTGAAACATGCAATTTTGTGACGGCTGCTAGAAAACTAATGTAGAAGTAATTTAGCAGTAGTTGCAAAATAGCAGTTTTATTAGCATTAATGGCAGCAGCAGTAGTCTGTTGGCTGTAATGGCATTAATCGAGTGAATCGAACCAAATAGAAATAGCAGGTTCACCTTATGAAATCAGTCTCTTCGGTTTTTAGAGCATTCTGTATACCGTGGTTAATATAGTAAATCAGAAGTTATTTTTTGAAGTTGTTTTCGTGTTATACAAGATATACCGACACATTTTCCAGCTTCCTCTTATAGTGGCATTGTAATTAGCGTGCTCGAAGCTCTACGAACGCCCCAGCCTGCTCTCAGAATTTGGGATCGCTTTGAGGTTTAGTTGTAAGAAAACAACACAGACTTCATTGAAGTGGTAAAACAAGTTTTAGGCAGCACTGTGAAGGCAGACGCAATGAAAGCGGAGACAAGTCGACTTTTCGAGTCACATCGGAAGGGTGTGGCACACACAGTCTATGCATGTGAGTTTGGGCAACCAGCAGACTGTATGGAACAGAATCCTTCTTGAGGAGTTAGTGGTCGCTCAACTCAAGAAATTCCCCCCCTTTTATGGAACCTGAATGTTCCTTAACCGATGGTGTCATATACTGTCTTATGAGCCAGCTTCGTTCTCATATTCTTCATATTAATGTTATCCTAGTATCTGTTTTCTGGTTTTCAAAAGAGTTTCCAAACCAAAATTTTATATGCATTCCTTATTGCCCTATCCTAACCATATATAAAACCCATCGTACGTTTTAGGTTTAACTGATACATTTCGTTATTCTAATCATGCTACGTGATCTGTAGAAACCTTGACATTTATTTTAATGTGATATCACAAGTTACTCACGTTACCATACTTAGAAATTTTTCATCATGATAGACCTTTGTTTCTGTCATGTTGCAGAAATGGAACAATTCGCTTGAATATATGTTTTTTCTTTTGGTGGCTGGCGACATTGTGGCCACTGAACTAGGCATTTGAAAAGGACATTGTACATGGTAGGCAAATGACTAACACGCTGTTTTTACCTGTTTTTTTGCCTTTAAGTTACGATACAATGTATTGTTTAATGAAAGAAGGAAAATACAATTGTATTTGCTCTTCTGTTGTTCATTTTTGTCGAAATTTTCCTCGTTTGCTTTACTCGTGATTGATGTCGAAATTTCCCTGCGCGTAAGTTATTTCACTCAATCAGACACAAAGGTTTAGGTTTGATTTTGGATTAAGTGAACTAGCGATTCTTTTCACATTATACAAAATTCAACTCAGCGGACGATAAGTGCGGTGTGACCGTACCTCCATCACGTGGTGGCGGAGAGAATTCGAGTAACAAAAGAACCGCAAATTGCGCGGTCACTTCATTGTTGTGGTTTCATGCCTATCCGTATGGTTTGTTCTGATTTTACGTAGTCAAATCCCCTGAAAGCAATTGGGGAGTGACCTGCTTTTGGGGGTTGGGGAGGGGCAGGACTGAGAAGTTAATTAAAACTTAAAGAGGAAAGGGAAGTCTGAGGTGTGAACAAGTCTTGGGTACTCCATTCGTTGGTCTTAATTTGTTCACGCTCTGCGTTCCACACAAAAAGAAGAACATTTGATGTGGTTCAAATGCTATTTTGATGTTGCATTGTGTTCCATGAAGTTGTAAGTCCACAAAACACTAAGTAAAACGAAGTTCAGTCTAGAGAGCCCTGATTTTGGCTGTGATCAATGGCATCCGCGTTGGTGGGGCGTCTAACAGGGTCGTGTCATCAGAGAGGATTCCCCTTCCTCAGGTAACCATGGTAACAAATAAACTGTAACCTGCAGTCGTTTTGAAGCAAAGAATTATTTATGCTCCTATAAAGCAGTCTTAAGATAGTCCTAATGGAATGAAAATGGAGGTGGCCGGATGATTTTTTTTATTACCATGCACTAAATTTCATTAAAATATGTTTATCCCTTACGCTGTCAATAAACTTCAGGTTTATGAACGTTTCTAAAATCTGTGTATGAAACATAGAATGTTTAGAAATACTTCAAATGTGCTTACGTTTTGACATTCCCACCATTTGACTCCTACTTTCTGAAAGGCTAAAATGTTCTTTCTTACCGTCAGGATTTCTTCCTTACGACGGTCTAACTAAAGATATTAATCCGATAGGTAAAAAGTATTATAAACTTTTTTTTTAGTAAAACTGGCAGTTATCGGTTTCCGTAATTTTGTTTTAAGCCTACACACTAAACAAATGTAACCCGATAAATCCTGATTTTTATTACGCAGAAAAAAAATCTGACCTCGTTTGCACTTGACATAGTTTTTGAACACTTGAATGGCTTTCAGCAGCTGTTTCTGCCGTAATTTCTCTCTTAAGCTAAAAACGGTTTTGTAAGTTGAATAAAGCAGAAATTCGGTTAAGATAGAATAAAATGGAACCTGGCTTCAGATTGAATACTGTTGGTACTTGAAATTGCGTCAGCGTTTCGGGGTTTTTGTGTTTTAAAAGTTATATAACGCTGTCTATACCAAATTTTATTAGAATGATAAATCGAGGAGGACGAGATGGGTGGGGCATGTAGCGCGCATGATAAAGTGTGTACAAGGGTTTGGTTGGAAGTCTGAATAACTCGGCATAGGAGGAAGATGATATTGAAAAGAATTTTGCGGAATTAGAGTTGAAGGGCGTGATTTTCATTCATCTGATTCAGGATGTGGACCGGTGGCGGACTCTAGGGAACATGGTAATGAACATTCGGGTTACATATAAAGCGGGAAATGTCTAGACTAGCTAAGCATAGGCCTAACTGATAGCTTCTCAAGGGCACTACTTCGTGCAGTTAGTTTCTTATTTTCACCGAACCTAATCTGTGAAGCTTCTAATTACACACATTTCGCAATCTTCACTTCTACTGTCTTAGGTCCAAATATTTTCCTTGGCGTCCGGTTTCAAAATTGTTTTAGTCGATTCCCGTCACTTAAGATGAGGTAACATAATGCCTTTTTACTGCATTAGATACTTCTATAGAAGTCGGTGCAAGGAAGTGGATAAATGGTGCTCCTCTTTATAAATTTCAGAATACAGAATTTGGCATGTAACTGCCCTAGACCATCCGCAGTTATAAATAACAATACACGCTATTTGTTAGTGACCACTTCTGAGTGCATCAACTTTTTCTACGGACTGCAGTACCGGAAGCCATTAGGGCTTAGGCAAGATTAGATTCTAACGACAGGAGACGCTGGGTAGAGTGAAAGCCATTAAGAATGGCGGTGTCCTTTGTTAAGTTAATAGCACGATTGAGTCACGTCTTACCTCTGCAGTCCAACGAACCAATCCCAAGAACTTGAAAGGGAGGATTCTCTATCTTCTGAAGCTAACGTCTTCGTAAATGTACTAGATGAACTGAGCTGATTCCGTTTCCCAATCCTCTTCCTTAACCAAATAGTTTCTCCCCCCCCCCCAACAATAAATTTGATATTTCACACAGTTTGAGGGTCCGGGGGAGGGGGGGTAGAAGCTACAAGGACAGCAGAAAGCGTTATTTCAGTTGTCGCCACTTTATTTTTATTTTCATGTTGTGAACTTGCATAAATGTGAACATAAGCTTGGATTTATGGCTCTAAAACTCAAGTTACTTACATTCAAGTGTGGGCGAAATGGAAGAGAGACCATTGGGCGTCATATTCCAAACGTTCGTTCGAGTAGTAAGCGAAATCCATTGTAGGGTGAGTATGGTACAGCAAGGTTGTGTTACCCCCCTGTCAGTTAAATGCCAGATAGGTAACCAATATCATTACACACACGTCAGGACAAGTAGGGATAGTTATGAACCACGATAATGTGTCTGAGCTTGGAGAAACCCTGCTTGATTTTAGATCAGTTACAGTCTATGTTGGTGCCATCTGTGATTAAGGCTCCGTCTGGTAACACATGTTCTCGTGCATCTGATCACCATCATGCACCAAACAGTTGGCAATATTGAGATCTGAGGCCCCCACGGCGGTGAGGACTTGCAGAAGCCCGGAAGATGAAACTAGTGTGATACTACGAAACGTCATGTACCTAGAAGTCCGCAACCCGGAAAACAACTTTGTTTTCCTTTTGCCTATATTTCTCTGTAGCTGGATGTCCAGTTGGTTTGACTTTGACTGTTGATTCGGCCCACACCGTCACATTTAATGAAGTAGCAATAAAATCTGGGCGTGATGTATGCGTGCTAACTTGTGTCATCGCTTGCTTTCAGTCGAAGAGCTGGTGTGCCTAGCCTCGTGGAAGGACGGTTCGACGCGCTACCTGGTGGGCAAACTTCATCATGCCATGGCGCACAGCGATGAGGATCGCTATCGCTGCTTCGTGTATGAGCGCAGTCAAGGGCAGGGCCGAGAGAGGCGCTCGACGTACGACGTAGCGCAATCGGGAGATGCCACGTGCAACGGGCTGCTCTCCGCCAAAGAGGGCTCCAGGACAATGAGGCTAACAAAGGGTGAGTAACGAAATTAACAAGGAGAGAAGCTGGTCAAGAGATTTTCTGTCTTTTTAGGTATAAACTGTTAATTGCCCTTTCACAAGAGCCCGCCTCTGGTTCATATCTTAGGCCGTTTGAATCCAATACATACTCTCAGGAGTTCAAAGTTGCTCCTGGAATTTCCGAAGACGTAATTTTTATTTTTGTGCGACTAACTGGTTCGGTAGCCTAAGTTCACGCAGCCGTCCTCCATGCCAAAGACTCTGTACCCGCAGTCTGAGGAGTAAGCAGGGGGGAAATTATAAAGACGAAGAGCTACTTTGACCCAGAGTAAACACTTGCATGTCATTGCCTATGTCTTCAATACAGTACTTAGCCCACTTTTCAACTAATTCGATAAGTCAAATTGTCATCCTAAGGCAGGGGTTTAGAACCGCCAACCCATCGATGTGTTTTGTACTAATCGTGACAGTTTGCTGATGTCAAATACTCGCTTCGTTATTGTCTTCCGTGTATGGTAATGATTATGTCTGTTAGCAATTGTAGGCTCAGGCACAGTTTAACCATGAACGTCAAATCAAGAACGAAGACAGGTCTTTCTCATGAGCACGTAGACGGATGCATCTGAATAACGACAACAGAAATTAGAAGTGGTGTTCAAACAATGTTCAACACAAACAACGTCAAATATCTCATTAATGACTGATTTTTAAAACAAGTGTATTAAGTGAGGTGTGAATCTGTTTGTTGGTGGGCCCTAATTTTAATTAAATTTTTATGAAATTTTCGTTAAATGGTTCTCATTTATAACCATGCAGCTCGCGAGCAGATAAGCAAATGCAAATTTGACCCTCGATCTGGAAAAGTTTGAGAACCCCTGCGCTAAGGTACAACTGTGTGAGTAAGACATTTAAGCAGTTAATAACAAACATCACAAGGAAAATAATGGCGTATGTGCCGATCTCAGGTCTTCCGCTACATAATGCAGCAGCCGTCCAAACTATGGAATGAGGTATTCCACGAATTCCATGACATCAAATCTCATTTGAAATAGGAATTGCGTTTTACCATTCGCATGACAAACATAAAAGTTGATATTCCACTGGCATTTTGCTTATAACAAATACAAAAATGATGAACATCAGCGCACCGTCATATTCACCTTCCCTAAATGTTACGCAACTGAAAAAGGCTGTTTTATATTTCAAAAACCATACAACCATACCAGGGCTGAATGAATTCATCTACTCGTAGTTTAGTATGCAAATAAATCTAAATAGGACCTATACAACAAATATACAACATTCAAGTAGGATTTGAGTTTCTGACGGTGGTAAGGACAAATATGGCTGTCTTCTGGGTTGTAGCGCCTTGAGGTCTGGTAGAAGGTTACCAACATTTCAGGGGTCCTTGCTGCCTCCATCATCATGAAGGCAGCAGACCTTCGTGAAGAGAACGTATTATAACTCTACGCCATGTAGGAAGTTGGTTGGTGGGAGCTGATTAAGCCGCCGAATTCGTGGACCCTCGAAGTGTATCGCAATAACCCAGAATCGTTCGGAAATTTTATTCATCTGGAATCCACGGATCTAAAATAGCATTGTGAAACCTAGTGTAATTTGGACACTAATAACAATGTAAGTGTAATAGTTTTATTTGTCCTGAAATTAGAAATGTGTCAGGTGACGCGTAATTTTACGCACTCCAGTTACATTTGAGTTAAGAGTTGCAACCTGAAAGCATAAAGTCGGTGTAAGTGAGATTTAATTCATCTTAAAGCAGTGATTAGAGGTACGACGTCTCGTGGTAATGCTAAATAAGATAAATATATAGTACAAATACCTGTATATTCTTATTTGAAACAGCAAACAATACCAATTAAATATTAATTAAAACTAACACGAACAGCGTAAATAGAGAAGCGAACAACAGACTGTGGACAGGAAATCGTGAAGGGCAAGATATTTCCAGATAAAACTGCTAACGACCTGTGTGCAGAACTCATCACAGTAGGAAGATAGCGACTGAATGTGCGGAATTGAGAAGGCGGGATAATTGTATGTAGGATTGTCAGCAGCCTCCTTCATTGTAGATAAAATTCATTAGACCCCACTAATTAAGTAACTCCATAAGACATTATTTCTCCAAAGGCTGATAATATCACCGATGATCAAGACTTTCCCCGTATTTTATGCAACGCGAATGTTTATTATCGTGATCACAAGGGGTCACCACTGGACCTTATCTAAAGCCAGATTAATCCAGTCCACGTCATTACATACCATTTTTCTTTAGATCCGTTTTGAAATTAAAGTCCATTATATGCTGAGGTCTCCCAAACTGTCTCTTCCCTTAGGGTTTGGTGACTAAAATTGTCGTATACATTTTAAATATTCTTGACGCTCTTATGTCAGCGCCTAAGTCACCCGCCTCATTTTTATCGCCCTAATAATATTTGGTGAAGAATACAAATTATGGACTCCTTCGTTATGTAGTTCCCCTCTTTCAGGGGCAGCTGTTTTCGTCAAATTACTCTCAGACTGCTACGTGGGAAGCGTCTTTTGACGTTTACAAAATGGCTGCGCTTTCATTTTCTTTGTGTTTCTTTCTTTTGCAGTTCTAAGGAGATGCATTACATGCCCTCAATTTTCTTTCGACTTCTACGTCTAAGTTTAACAAAAGATAGATCTTATTTTCATTAAGCGGTTTATGTTACCTATCCAGCAGAAAGGTATGTAGGAGACCTATCATTAAGCCGCGAACCGAAATATTTTGCTTTGTTGAAGATGAGTAACAAGTTAGTATCACAAAACTATCTTATATTTGTTGTACCTAAAAAGCTAGTTAGTCTAATTAAAGAGGTTCAAGTGAAACCTCTAGCAAAATTCGTGTAGGTAAACATTTGTTCGTTACCTGAAACAGGGAGACGCTCTTTCGCCTCTGATTTTCAGTTTTGCCCTAGAATATGCCATCAGGAGAGTCCAAGAAAGTCAAGGCGGCTTGGAATTGAATGGAACACATCAGGTTTCGGTCTGTGCTGATGATATTAATTTGTTGGTCGATAATATAAATACTTTAAAAGCGAACACAGAAACACTTTTAAGGGTTAGTAGGGATGTTGGTCTAGAAATAAATTCGGAAAAGACGAAGTGTATAATCATGTCTTGGTATCACAATTCAGCACAGAACCAGAATATAAGGTTAGCTGACGATTCGTTCAAATGTGTGACAGAGTTCAAGTACTTGGAGATGACACTAACAAGTCAGAATGACATTCATGGCGAAATCAAGAACAGTTTAAATTCAGGGAATGCTTTGCTATCATTCGGTCCAAAATCGTTTGCCCTCCCGTATCGTATTAAAAAAACTAAAGATTAAAATAGACAAAAGTGTGATTTGTCAGTTTTTCTGTATGGGTGCGAAACTTGGTCTCTCACTTTCAGGGAACAAATATATTGAGGGTCTTTGAGAACAGAGTGTTAAGGAGGATCATGGAAAAAATTGCTTAATGATGAGCTTCACGGCTTGTATATTTGGGTTATGATATCCATGTTGACAACTTTGACTCATGTCCGTTTAAAGTGATCATATTGTAGTCTCATTTAATTCTTGTTTCGATTTTTTGTTTTGAGTTCTACAAAATTTCATTGGAGTGTCACACAACACTATTCAATAAGGTGTCTGCTCTTCACTTCGCGAATCGCTCTCGTGACATGGCAGTTTTAAAAAGTGGTAGAATTTCTAGGTCAACCTCCTTTCCTGCGTTCATCTGCTTCCGAGTGTCAATCGAAACGTGGAGCTTTAATACTGTACACTCAGCAACTTGAACTGCCGATGTAATTTCCCTCAGGACCCGGTGTGCTGGAACAACTTAGATGTTCCCATGTATTTATTATATATTCGATTGCAGTTCATAATACTCATAACTGTGTTATGCATTTAAATTGCTGGACATTTGGGATTCTGAGCATGGAACTACTTGGGTTTTACAGAACTTTGTTTCGATTTGCAGGTTTTAATTGTTTGGTGTAGTTAAAAATGTGATTCTGGTATAGTAGTCTGCGGCGATAAATTTAGTGTTCGATGTATTCACTAATTAGGTGGTTATACATACAGGTCATTTAACACTCCGCACCCAGTATTACCCTTTTTGTCTATGAATGAATACATATGATTTTTTATTTTTTATTTGTAATAAATTATGACAGTCTGTTGTGTGGGTATTATTATTTTCCATTCGTAGTATTGTAATGTGATCATTATACGGCATGAAAACAGAACTAGCAATATCCATAGCTGAGCATAATAAATTATTTTAAAATGTTAATAAATTCAATTATGTTTGACCAACACTAACAAATAGAATTGGAATTCGTGATGAATTTGCTTGAAGGATACACTCTATAACCCTTGTTATTATTCAGTTTAAAAGCTGTCGTTTTTTATCTGCTTCACAAAGCACTGAAGGCCAGTATTTATAAAACAAAAACAAAAATGTATTAGTAAGTTTACATCTAATATATATTTTAAGCGTTTTTGAAACAAAGGTCCACGGAAAATATTTACACGTAAGGAGGCTTAAGTAATATAACCAGTTTAGGATATTCAGTCACGAGAAACTGCTTGATTTGAACGTGAAAGTGCTATTAGGATACTGTTACCAAGGAAGCTTTGATGTTTAAGCATGCAGCTAAGATGGGAGAGACAAGAAATGCTTACAGAACTTTGGTGGGAAATCGTTTGGTAAACAGGCACTTTGAAAACCGAGATGAAACTTGGAGGATAACACTAACGTGTGTCTTAGTGAATCAGGTTCTCTGGCTCAGAAGTAGACGGAATTGAATCTTAGTGTTCAGTGGCTAGATTTTGTGTTATTAATATTTAGTAATCGTATTCTACTACCAGAAAATAGTTAAATGTGTAGCGTGAGTCTCAGATCAAATCTGACAATAGCATAGATACTAAGTTGATATACTGTAATTATTTATTTAAACATTACTGATTACCAACTAGATAACCCAGTTCATAGTATGAGCTGGCTGAATGTTTCACTAAATTGTCTGAATGACTAATGAAAATAAATAATTAAAATTTGGAAAATTTGGACTATATTCATTATCAGAGCAAAACCAAATAGCAGCTTTGTGTAGTTTTTCGTTTCAGGCAAACAACAGATTTAATAAATTTACGTCGTTTTCTTTCCAATGCTTATTTTTCAGACTTCAGTATTGTGCATTTCAACCAGTATAATAGCCATGCTTTACACGTGCTGTCACACTTTTAAGTATTGCAAACTGCCGTCGTAATTTTAAGTAAACGTGTGGGAAGTGAGAGAGTTGCTAGTTTCTGCATTGGCCAGGGTAATATACGAATTTAAATTGACCGGAGGTCACTCAACGATACTACATCACCTGAAGATGGCATTAGAATCTAATGAATGATCACGTATAACGAAATTTGAAGGACTGGTCGTGGACCATTTCAAAATACTGGTTTGTGTTCCAGCCGGGATTCTAACCGTTTTATCTTCTAATAATATTCAGAACTGTTACACTTTTAGCTATCTTTTGTGGTTCTCTTATATGATATTTCGCCCGATAAGTTTGGTTATTGAAGGTAATGAGCAGACGTGACCATAGAAATTAGTAACGTTGCATTTTAAGTTATTCTCTTCAAAAGAGAATAACAACAGATATGAACCTGTTTCGTGCTAGCTGTAGACAGATACTAGTTTCCTTGCTGTCCCAGTGCAATGTAAGATGTGGACTTTGTATTTGGCGTCTTATCCATTACTGTACTCATTCACAGTGCACCCTTTACGTCTGAAATAAAATTCTTTCTGATCTGCGCCATAAATATACTAATTTCTGTTACTTAAATGAAGTTTCTGCGCCTCCATGAAGGAAATATTTGACTGCAATGGGTTTTATGTCCTGTTTTTATTACGCAGGACAAATTGAACTTCAGATAACTTCCATAGAAATTCTGACAACTTTTGCAGATTTCTTAGTTTATTTTTACTGTTTTGAAATTTTTGTTATATTATTGTTTTCTTGTTCATTTTTTATCTGTCGGTATTGGCGTGGTCCTATTACAAATATAATAGGGAGTAACGTTTTTGAAAACAAAGCGAAATGTAGTTCTGTAAAATGTGCATTTTCATAATTTTAATTTAAAATAGCACAAATGACATCTGCTATAAAATAAGATCTGGGTCATGTGTACTAACGCTCCAAATAAGGCAAAAACCGCATCTTTCCACACCTTTTCGAATTCATTAATCACTAATTATGCTGTCATTTAGCGGCATGTAATCTGATTTATTGAAACCGTTGTTAATAAACCAAGAATAAAAAATACATCTCCCATCTATCTTATCCTCCTTCCTTGTTCTATACTTAGCAATATTTGTTGAATATTATAAATTATTAAGCGTCTTGTTTAGTTTTTTTTTATTTTCGGTTACTTCCTGTGCCTCAAGTCTGCAAATTGTCGTAACTTCGTAATTTTAACTTGCGTCAGTGCCTTTATACTTGCAACAATTCTTTTAGTTGGTTTCTAATAATTTGTTTCAAATTAAAATTTCTGTCACCTCAAACGGAGTCTGAATCCTGGTCACTGACACTTCTTTAGACCCGTCACTAGAAGTTCTTTCAATCTGTAACTCCCACGAAGTGGAAGGAATCTATTTGCAGCTCGCTGACATTAGAGCGTCAAAACCGTCTGGTAGGTGTCGCTGCAGAGCGTAGGTCCACTCCCGTACCAATATTAGTTGCTTATTCATACTCCTATAATAGTATGTGTTGTGGGTGGTACTGATTTTTATGTATGCTTGGTTTAAGCATAAATAAATAAATAGTGCATAAATAAATATACATTTTGTCATGTTGTCTTCAAAATTACTATTGTGCTTCAGATAAGTTTTAAACCCCTACAAAATGACAATCACCGGATTTACCCAACTTAAGATTTGTCTCTTTCCTTCTATTGATTCTCTAACGTAGTAGGCGAATTGCAGGCAACTTTAATCCTGTTTTATTCACATAAACTACTTACAAGTATGGGCCTGCGTTTCGGTAAACAAATACGTAGCATTAACTTCAGTGTTTGCTGCATTACTAAAAGGATGTGAACTCAGTTTGGAACGCGAGACCACCTCAGGAAGTCTGTATTTACAACTGATTACATAAACGTGCGAATCAGCACACATATTTATAACCAAGGAACAAAGAAAATAAGACGGACATATAAAATATTATTACGTTATCCACATTTTGAAAGTGATAAAGATAATTTTGACGCTGGCGGGGCCTAACTGTTGATCTGACTGCAGGTAGGCTGTTCAGAAATTTAGTAGATCGACGCCCAGTATCAGGTTAAAGTAGACGCCAAATTTAATTATAAAATATTCCACCTTGGCTGTAATTACAAATTCTTCAGAAGATACAGTAATGAACTACTTAATCTCTTTATGCCCATGGACATTAAGCTACCTTAATTATTTATCCAGACATTTTTAAGTTAGAATGAAGTTGAATCTCTTCTCCGTTGTGATTCCGTGTAGTGTTGTAGATTTTTAACAACGATATTTTTGGTTCATGAAAAGACAAGTTATTTCTTGACCAGCTAAAAAACTATTAGCATCTGAAAAAGGGTTCTGTCCTTTAAAGTCGAATTGTTAGTTAGTTGTTTACTTATGGAACCTCAAAATTGTTTTGATTTTTTCATGGTTGTTAATGTACCTCTGTTTTACTCGTACAGTATCGTTAAAACAGATTAATTGATGCCATCAATATCATAGTATTGATATCCCTTAATTTGTAAAAGAAACTCGTACACTGCTAGACGACGTTCTGCAAGATCGTTTCCTATTTCATAACCTTTGAGCATTAAAACGTGATTACGTAACGTGGATAATTAACCGGCTATGTGTCTTAAACGTTTGGCATCGGTTGTAAGTGGAAAAATACTACGTTCTGGTATGGACTGGAGTGATTAAAGCGAGCCGCCTGGCTGAAGCTTCAAACAAGCGTGTGAACAAGAATAGGAACACATTTTATGGATATTATTACACTAAAGTACCTGTAGGTGGTAGCCAGGTCGATCGCTAGTCACGCGAAGGATAGGAATATAATTTTAAGGTGTTGTAAAAATATATAACCCATGTCTTAAACATGTTCTAAGTTTCTCCGGTTTGCAGTTTGCCATCTGTTAAAATGATGTTTTATTGTTGTTGTTATGGGTTTTATAACATTGAGAGACCTGGAAGAAGGTGAAAAGATAATAAAATTAACCCTAAATAAATAAGAGTGTGAGACTGTGGGCTGGATTTCTGGATTCAACTGGTTGAGTATATAGTCTGGCGGCAGGCCTTTGTGAACCTTCAGGTATCACAAAAGGCTATTGCATAAGTGTGTGCGTATTTTTTCATTTTTATATATTTTATTCCAGATTGTTTTATTCAGAGATGGGAAAACCATACTGAAGTGAATTATAACAAGTATTTCCCGAATTTTATTATAAATGTATCTTTGGCTCCTTACTGTCGATTCCCAGTACGTCATTTGCGACAAAATTTTGAAAAACAACGTCCTCATATTTGAACAGAAATTATTGTTATATATCAACAAGTTTTTCAGTCTTAAGAAACATGAAGTTCTCAAAATTATTTATTTTATTTGGGAAATAAATATTATGGGATTAATGGGAAAAACACCTACATGTTGATCTCGATCATTAATCTTTATAATTATTTAACAGGTACAATATCATAATTGATCGAGTATTCCATATCATGTGCACGTACACGCCACATAAACCGACAGTTTGTATCAAACCAGTGTGCACAGTTGACAGGACATGATTCATCGTGAGCAGAAGAGTAATGCAGTATCAGATGCAGCTCTAACCAGCCCCCAGTGTTCAGTGTGTCAAATTTCAGTGTATACATTGTCGTGGAAATTGGGACAACACTGATAATTGTATGAATGAATAGTCAGTCCTCCGTTTAATTTGCTAAAGAATTGTAAATTATTGTGTCGCTTTTGAAGAACATATTTTTGCTCTTAATTTATAAAACTATTTAAATGTTTGTGATGTCAGTGAGGTGGAATTTGGTTAGTTTTATAAATGTATTTGTTGTGTTCCAGTGGAAATCATATTTTCTTGGTAGTTCTTTCTAACTTCTTGACATTGATAGACTTTACCTGGACGTCGTGTGAACTTCTGATAAAGTTTGAAGATTTTGTATTTTTATGAGATAGTAGACATAGAAAAAGTATAGACCTACATCTTGTTTGAAGAAAATGTAGTAATCTTATTTATTTCTAATTCGCATTGTATGTGCTTTGCCAAATTAATCTTATAGAAGATATTCATCCTTATGGGTCCAGTAATGCCCAGAGAATATGTAGGGTGGTTAAGATGAAAGGACTTGTGAATTTTCTAAACAAATTATTTGTCTAATGAATTATCACACACATATTCCGCAGTACAGTAGCAGCGAAGTGTGTGTATGGTTTTTTCTGTATTTCTGGTTCAGCCTGCATGGTTCATCCATCACGCAACTGATCGTGAAACATGAAATCATCTTTACAGTAACGCCCATTTGATGTCAGTAGTACATACTCGTAAAATAAACAAGAAACGCTGTCGTGTTTGGAAAGGGACAGAATTGTCAGGTAGCCTCTACATATGTCTCATATCCACGCGGCTTACAGTCCAACTGAGACTTGGAGATGAATGGCTTTCAAAGTCGTGGAATTTTCTCGCATTGGACAGCCGTGAAAAACTATCAGATTGACGGATTTCGTGACGAAGACCATACTGCCAGGGCTACATTTATATTTTCTATATCTCTGTTTGTGGGGGTTGGAATTGCGAGGGTTGCAGTGAATAGTGGTTTGAGGGATGCAGCCCCCCCCCCCCCCCCCCCCCGTGCGGCTGGCTGGTACGTTTCTCACGCCTTATCACTCACACAGCTCTATCCACGTGGCCCTATCTCTTTCTCTAGCAGTCCACAGAATCTTTCCTTGTCTAGCTTCACGTTTTCGCTTTCAGTTCTTCATATATTTGTACCACCAGGGGTATCAAAATCATAAACCTTAATTTGAAGTACAGCAGGATTTCTCGTGCGGGGATTTTCGTATCGAGGTTTTGTTTATTCGCGGACAAATTATTGTGATAATATTTTTTGCTCATCGGCGTAAATCCCTCGCTCTTGCGCAGGCGCGCGGAGTAATACACAACAGCCAGAATCCGCCCGCCTGTGCTGCGTAGACATCGTGCTACACCGAGTCTACTTCAGCTGTACTTTTCGCAGTTTTTCGAAATGATTGTTGCCCTTGTGTTCGATCATACTGGCAACTTATCCCGGTAAACAGCAGCAATAATATTTGCATGCTTATTAGCTATACATATTAATATTATGTTTCGCTTGTCTCTGGTCCTCTTCACCCCATTTTTACCCATAAGGCTAAACTTCGCGGGGATTTTCTAGAACTAACTTCGGCGAAAGGCTAGTGTCTTTTGTATTCCGGTAGTCGAAGACACGGAAATCAAAAACATATTTTAGTGACAGAAAACTATGATCGTTGTAATGAAATCTGAAATGTTTAAGTGTTTATTTGGGTTGATGATATATACCTACTTAGGTAGAATTATGGGCGTGATAAATTTATTTTAAACAGAGCTGACAGAATGTATATTTATAACTGCAAAAATTAAACTCGCGTTTTTGGACAATCCTCATTTGGTTACGTACGTAGCAATACGATATGCAGTGAACTGTTAAAATATAAGTGAAATAAATAATCCAGGAACAGATAAGCCTGCATCTTTTTCAAATGAATCCAATTAAACATCTTCAAAATATCTTAACCCACAGCTCGCTTTTTGCTGTACAGAACTATGGAGTTATAAAATATGAGGATTTGATAATAGCTATATCTGTGGTTTGATATTTATTGTGAATTTCTTACATTGTGATCTGTTATCTATGGATAGGTTCTGAACTGCAGCTGAAAGTCTTGTTCCGTTTTACTTAATTACATACCACTAAAACAAAGTCATTAACTTTCCTCTGAAAGTTATGTATTAAACGCAAGGCGTAGTCTTCAAAGCCAGGCAACTTTCTATATGTGAGTGTGTTGATATGTATAATTGGTTTCGGCTTTAGAAGTTGTTAGCGGTTTGGGGCGTTGGTCTCAAGTCTCGGTTATACAATAGTTGGCCTTTACTGGAAAGTTCTACAACTCGTGTGCCATGTTGAAATTAACTTCATCAAGTATAACGCAGATACTTAGTTTCTGTTTACACTGGAGGCTGGACTTGTACAAATATTTTTCAACGTGTGACGTCCAATCGGTGAAGCCGCCATGTTAGTTCATGTTCGGTGCAGCTGTTAATTTTTTTACCAGTGCTGTCTTTGTCGTGGTTTATTCGAAGTCTGCTTAATACATATAAATGTTAAAATGCAAATTATGTTCTAATATATCTTGAACCATATTATGCGTTTATTTGATTTATACTTTTATGTCTGTATTTCCAGATAACACATTTGTCGCAAGGTTTTTATAGTCATATGTCTAACAAGGAGGGACGACTTATTATTTAATTAAGAGTACAAAGTCTTTATAAAGAATAATCTTTCTTGAGAAGCTGTTTCTCGACCAGCTGGCCCCAAAACTTTGTGTCATTTATGAAACCTACCGTTCTTAAAATAGCCGGCCGTTGGACTCTATCCTCAGCCAGCTGAAACCGAATTTATACCAATTAATTGACAGGAGAATAGACAACCTGTGGCTATCCCATTTTGTAAAACTGTTATTACTTGATCGTCGTGTATGTGTGTTCAGCCTTTATGGTTGGCGTCAGTGACGTCAGAGTTATATGAGCGGCTGGAGATACCGCACGTAACCAAGGTAAACAGTACTCATGGATGCCATGGTAACCATTGAAACTATAGTAGCCGAAGTTGCCACGGTAACAGAGTTGGCTTGGGGATTTCCCATCCGCTCGCATGTAAAGTGGCTGTTATTGTTGCCTGATTTTAAAAAATTGGAATGTGTTGACAAATTATATTACATCTTAGAGTATCAGATTTTATTCAAATCCATTCAGCCGTTATGGAGTTATTACAGACATTCTTGCAACTCTTGTGAAAAGCTCCTGAAAAGGAATAAATGAATGAAAGGACAAAAGAAGTAACAAGAATATAAGCAATTGAAGATAGGAAAATGAAATAATAATTTATTCGACCAATTAAATGTAGATAAAGACCTACAAAGCAAGCAAGATGCAGTTCTGGTTTAATTCTAGCTTTTTCAATAGTTATCGTATTTAATTTCCCTATTACAGGAGTTTTAATGCATCCGTCGTCTGTTATTTTTTTCGAACGTCACTCGGTCATATATTTTCTTTCTGCGTTATTTTAGTCACATGCAATCCGACTTAACGTGTCGCATAGATAGTTGTTGCAGTGTCTTATGAATGAGTTCCCTTATACCACTTTCACTGTGTTAAAATCCCGAGGTAGGAACTCAGGAAGGAAGATATTGTTAACACTCCGATTGTTCCGTCCGCCCGTCTGTCCATTGTAGTGACGTCATGCGTGAGTTTGAGAGCCGATCGGTCCGTAGTTCAGTATCAGTCAACTTGAGGCTGGACGGAAGAAATAAAGGGGGAGGGATAATGGATAGATGAAGGATAAACCCTTCAAATGTGACGTACGAAGTTTTCTGTTCCTTAATAATTGGAGCGAATGTTGAAATTTTAGACTAGCTTAAAATAATTAATATTTGAGTTAATCATAGCGGGTAGGATGAAAATATTGTTCTTTTGAGTTGTGGCGCTATTTAGACTCGTAGGTAGATACCAACGGTTCGGGGAAACTACTGTCTCCATCTTCAGCTCTGAAGATTAACACCACTTCAGTCGAATGCTCTAACGTACTTTGAAGGAATTATTAACGTCTTTAAAAATGTAGTTCATTATTCCTTGCTTTTTGTTCGGTTTCCATATCTCATGCATAGCTTCTCGGTTTTTGAAGTCAAAGTTCAGTTATCTGTATTTTCAGTTATTATGGATGTTTTATTGTTCTCAGGCTAATAACGCGCTCCAAAAAGTCAAACATAAGTCAGGTGGGTGAATTATCGACATTTATCGATTATCAAGGGTTCTGGCGATGGTGATGGATTAATAGGATTTTAGACTCTGTTCATCGTATATTTTTTATCAAATACACGTTTCCAATACCAGATCTGTCCTCGTATTCATTACCATTACAAGAACAGTGTGCGTGGTAAGGAAAAAGACTCGAATGTATTCGTCAGGTTTTACTGATATTTTTGTGTGATCCTGCATCAATGTCAGATGGGTCGTCATCTTCTCCTCCCCTTTTTTCTCTGTATTGAGCTTTGGTTTCGATTCTGTCGAATGAAAGCGTATTTTTGTTTCGCTCCACATACAACCGTTTAATCTAACCTCAATAAAAGTTGGAAATTTCATAAAGGTCTTCTCTCCCGCATTTTGTATGGCAGAAGTATTGTTGGATTATTTCTGTGAAAAACTTGTCCACAGTTTTAAGAGTAAAAGTGATTTAAGTGCGTGGTTTTCGAACGTAGTTTCTATATTTTCATTTACAGTACCAAATCTAAGGCTTGAAGTCAATAATTTTGTGATAAGATGGTGTATGAACTTAATCCGTTTTTGTCCTTCAGTTGTTTGAGCAGCTTTTGCTTCGATCTACGGTTGGGATGGTCAGATGCTATAGGGCACAAGTGGAAGGAAGATCTATATAGTGGTCCTCTACTATCTATTTCAAGAACATTTGTTTTCTTCAACTTTTAGTTCTTAACTGTAATCTACCGTTCTTGCTTGAAGATCGTTTCCTCTCTTTCATTATACATGCCTGTTTTCCCTTTCGTTCATTGTGCAAGGTGCAATTTAATGTACGATAAGAAATTATTAGTAGAACTTTAACAGACCAGAGACGGAGACAATAGGCCATATTATTTTAAGATATTTTTTCAGTATTTTCATTGAACCGAGCTGACCGAAGTAGTAGATACGATATCTTTGATCATGGACTATTCCTCTCCCTACTACACCAAGATAATAAACTCGTTGTTTTCTTAAATTTAATTAATTAAAAGCGTGACATATGAGTCATGTTTTAAAGTAATAAACGCCTCGAGCTATCCCCAGTAGGTTTCATTTTTCCTCACCAGAAATTTTAGCTGAGAAATGTTTATGAGGTACGTACGTAGTTCTAATGAAAAGGAGGGTATAATTATATTTTGTAATTCATAATAAAACCTGCTTGCACTGCCTCCATGTAACGTGTTTAGTTACAAATCATACGTCAGTCTTTTGCATCACTTACGACTGCGTTTAGTGGCGAACTGTTAAACCACGTTAATGATCCTTCGGCTTCCATAAAAGAAGCAGGATTTGTTGATTAACTCAGCGCGCGCGTTTTGATTATTTGTGTTCTCGCCGCCATGAGAACCTCAAATATCACTTAGTTTTAAGGTATGTGCGATATTTCCGACTTAACACTTTCGTCATAACAAGTTGCTTCATCTCAGTCTGCCAACGTTGTCTCTTTCCCTGAGATTTTTCTACCAAAATATTGTCTTTATACTGTTCTCACGTGTACATGCGTGCTACCTGTCCTGATCTTGTTATTCTCCGTGATGTAATCACCACTACAATTTTGTAGTTACCTTTATATGCATTGGACATATGCCCCCCCTCCCCTTAAGAAATGGAGTAATAAAATTGCTTAATTATTATGAAAACATTTTGAATATAACCTATGCTCACGTTTATCATTATTGTCCTATTTGATTAAGCCACGTACTGTTCGTCATTTCATTCAACTGTTACTAAAAATCTAAGTTGCAGTGGACATAGATCGCTTTCGCGCTATAAATACAGATTATAATCTCATAGCAGCAAGGCTATAAGCCGTGTTTGCATTCATCAAAATTCGCATTCAGTTAACTGAAATTCGAGTGAAATGAGAGTACTCACCAGACACTTCGAATTTCATCCCGTTTACCCTGGTAAAACACGTGATCTGTTTCGAGGTGAGAGCATTCGAGTCTGGTTTCACGTAGAAAAGAATGCATGACAGCAAACCACGTTACATTTGCTTTATTCGCTCTTTATATGTTGGTTGGTGTTCCCGATTTCTTAGAAGCTTCTAACCTTTCGTAGCTCTTCATAACACGTTGACCGTATGTTCGTAATTCTGTTGACAACATCTTTGGACGCCTTGTGTGTCACAATATCTTTGTAAGCACTTTGAGGAGGTTCTTTAGTTTTGTACGCAACTGACGTTTTCTGCTTCTGAGAACCTATTCTTTTGGTCTTCTGAGACTGCTACGCCTTTGAACAATAAACAACAGCGAAGCATTTAGCAACTCGACCGCTGTACTTAAGCTACTCCTCGACATACTGGCCATTTGCCGAAAATGTAAATTAGTCAACGAGCTCAAATTCTCTTAGTTGCAGGTTTTTTTAATTCGCGCTCGTTTTCTGGTGAAAATCGATTGTGAGGTCGAATTACTGTAAACCAAAGTTAAAAGGCGGAAAAACACGGATGAGCAGCTGCACGATTTGAGGCTGTGATCTTCTGTGTCATGGCGGCGTGTACTGTTGTAGGTAGTTACGAATATATAGATGAAACTGTCGTTTTCGAAACGTCGGCAACCAAACTTGGTTTTTGAGGTTCCGGATCCAACTTTTGAGCTTGGGTCCGCTGTCCTATTTACCTCACGCCTTCACCCCCCGTCGTCCAAAACCAACGCCGAACCTAAACACGCCAAAAGCCCGACGCCTCCGTTATCAGTTATTTAAATCGCAAAAAACATTTCTAGTAATCTTGAAGTAATTTTCTTTCGAAATATTTTTCGTTTCTGTTTTGTTACATATATAGTTATATTGGTGATTGAGGTTAAAATACGTTTATAACATTGATATTATTTATAATTAAATTATGACTTTCTGAAGGCACTGGGGCCTCCTGATGTTCGAAGCCTGTACGCGGCTAACATTCTTCTATATATTAGTACATGTAATGTTATATAAGGTATGTATAATACTATATACTAATAATTTATAAACTGGAGGTCAGATTCGAGTCTGATTACCAAAGTTTCTGTTCACTCCTTCTCTTATTTCTAACAAATTTTCCTTTTGTCACTTGTCATATTCTTCCTGTTAATATTACCTGCCATAAAGAGAAAACCAAGTTAGTCGATTTGACATTCACATTTGTATATGTCTACGTACTTCTGGGACCTTGTACATGCAGGGATACGTGTGTGTCTTCTAAGGAGAATGACACCTTATGGGTGTATGTAATACGAACGGTTATACCTCAATCCATCTTCAGAATCGGTTACGTCCCTCAAAAATAGAACTCCTTTATTAAATATTGGGCGTCCTCTCGTGCGTGGTGGGTAACAAGATTCCAGCGCTTTCGATTCTAATATTGCGAGATTCGTTGGACCATGCATATTATAATCGTACGGTCAAGTTAGTCCTCTTCTGTGACATTACATTGATACCTGAAGAGTATTGCCAGGATGCCATTCGAGTTGTACACGAACCTATGCCTGAAGAAGGTATTCAGAGATGAGAGAGCTACTGTCATGTTAGTGACGAGGTTTACGTAATATATTTTAACCATAAAATGGCCGAGGTGGGTACTGTTAGGATATTTTTTGAAATTTGATTTATTACTATTATTATTATTATATTCATGGCACAGAGTTCTTATCGAGAAGCTGATAGTCACTTAGCTGGTTAGAATATTTTTGTACCTTTTGTAGGACCCGAAGGTTAATTGTCGTGTTCACAATAACCCAGCACTGGACAAATTCTGGGTCGGCTAAATGCAATTCACACCCTCTTTATACAAAACATGTCTCCCACGTTGTCTTTTATAGCCAGACGTTTCGGTTGAATGTTCTGGGCGCTTCTCATATCCTCCGAACGCAAGAATGTTAACTGTGGTAGCTTATATAATGTGTAAGAATTGTCAGCTAAGCATCCTCACCTTGTCAACATCTATAGTCGTATAACAATATGTGGTAAATGAACATCTCCAAAGAGGGTTGGTGAATAGTAGGTGAATTGAAGGCCATTTATATGAAGTATATCATGGATTTTTTTTTCCAAAAGCCTTGTGCTCAAACTAACATGAAAATAAGCTTGCGTCTTCACCGGACGGCACGAAATTTTCCATGCTTGTAGTGTGTTTGTTGAGAACCTACAAACGTTACTTTTCTTGTGCCTTTCGTTGTTAATTTGTTTGCAAAATGCTTGTTGGGTCAATTTTAATACAACTGTGATATGAACCACAGTATTCAGTCAAAGCAAGGAATCGATCCCACGGTCTGATGGAGTAGAGCCTACAAGTTCTGTTATGAATTAATTAATGGCATTGCTGTCATTCTAAGCGCCACTATACTGGCTGCGTTGCACAATTACACACGTTGATGTTCGAACTTCAGTAGGCGTTGGTTCTAAATATGAGGTCGGTTTATATAGTTCTTTGTTGATCAAATACTACGAGCGGATATGCTGTAGGGACAGACAGCCAGAGCGGAACACTGGAACGACGTATCTGATTGGCTAATTTAGCTGTTCTTTATTCTTAGTTTTCTTGGTGCAGTTATGTCCTGATTTCGGAATATTTTGTAATCTTTACAATCAAATAATTTGAAGTGACCAACGTATCGTTGAGGTCGTGTACAAATAAGGTCATGTCACAGACACGACGAGGTCTGTGGATTCGGAGTCGGAAGGCAATTTTAGGTGGAGTCGAAGTCCATAAAAATGTACCGATTCCACTCCGACCTCGATATAAAATCTTATGAACAATTTCTATACCGTGTGAGCCGATAGCGGCCTCACGCTTAGGGAGATTCAACGACGCGTTGAGCCACATGGTGTGGGAATAATGCTCTGTGACTTTGGCCCCGGTACCTTAAGAATACAGTCTGTCTACAAATGAACCGATTTCTGCAATAAACATTAGACGTAATAGGTCATAAGTCTAAAAAGTAAGATGATGATTCACGTGGTGGTGATGAAATCTCTTGTGGTACCATTTACCATTTTGGTAGGTTTAACCTTATTAATACATGTTGAGCTTTTATGCAGGAGTCGGAGATTTTTGTACCGACGCCACAGCCCTGCCAGTAACGATAATGAAATTCCAAATTCTGTAAAAGGCTGCGAATTTCTTGACCTCTTGAGCTTCTACAGGGTACACACAAAAGAATGGTGCGGTTTCAAAAGTTAATAAAACATTTATTTCTCACCTTACACGGGCACAACATACACCGTCAGCGGTGGAAACTGTCCAAGTTTCTCATGCGTTAATTACAGTCCTTCAATGTGTGCACCCTGGGTCACACATCCACACGGTATTTGCTTCTCAATATTAAAATTTAACTACTATGTCGGATCCTACGGCAAAAACTTAATACACGTCTGGAGAATAACATGTAACATTATATTGTAAACAGATATTAAATAGGCTGATTTCTTTTGTTTTATTATCATTTATTACGCTTACCAGAAAAAGGAAAACATATACGAGCCACGTATTAAAGAAGCGCATTCTTGTCTTGTTATAATAAAGGTAGTTCAAAACCATGTTCGATTCCAAGTGGAAGCACCTATTGGCTGATGCCATACAAAGGAACTGCAGTAGATGCTTCTAACATGGTGTAGAATTCCTGTTCGTAGAGAGTCGCAGCCAGACGGCAGCACTTGCCAGGTCTATGCTTCTTTATCTCCGGACCTCACACTTCTTGATTTTCATTTCGCCAAACTCCTTACTGAAACTGCGAGACAGAGTCCGTGATGTGGTAATGAGTGTCAATGAAGTTATGTTGCATGTTGTATGGGATTAGATTGCATTCCGATGTGACATGTGCCACACGTCTAGCACCTACAAACAAAACTTTAATGTTGTACCATTGTTTTCGAGAAGTTCTTTTTTCCAATACGTGATCTTTATAAAAAGTTGAAAGCCTTTTAATCTGTACTGCAATCTCTGGTCATTCTGTTTATCATGGTCCGTAATTTATTTTCTCTGTTGCTCATTTTGTGGTAGACAGACCATAACTTTGTACTTCTTACATTATGTCTTTGTCATCGCTTTTAACTCAGTAATATTCTTTCTTCTTCACACTACTTCTTCCATTTCTGTTTTACCGTCTTGTCCCGCTCGTCCTGCGATCCTGTCACTTGGGGATCTTAGCAAGAAGAGAGCCCCATCCCACTGTTTGCTGTCCAACATCCATTTCTCATCTTCAACCTCGTGCTATTTGTTTCTCCACCTGGTCACTCCATTAGTACCCGAGTGTTGTAGTTAGGACTTCGACGAAGAATCTCGGTAACAGCTTTGTAAACGTTACACAACGTTTCCACAACTTACTCTGCAGTAAATTATACTGCTGCACATTAAAAAACGTTTGTGATCCACGTGTTATAAAATATATCTTCTCTGAAATGGAGAAAATGGCATGATGATGAGTGTAATCTTTGTCGAATAGATATATTATTAAAATAATAAAATGAAGAAGGATGATAGGCGAATGGAAGAGATGAGAAATGCGTACAAAATTTTAATTGGGAATCTTGAATGTAAGAGACAAGCTAGAGACAGACTTACGTATATGGGAGGACAACGTTGAACTGGATCTTAATGAAACAGGTTTTGGGGATGTTGACTGAATTCGTTGGGCTCAGAAAATACAAGGTATTCCCCCCGACACTTTACTGGGGGGGGGGGGGGGGCTGAGTAAAATCACAAAAAACGCCCATCAAGCTAGCCTGCCTGTTTCCAGACATAGACATGAACCCGAGACTTACCGTACATTATGCAAGATCTCTAATTACACACGGTTTATTCCTACATAAAACTCCTTTTTTTGGCAGATTATTATTTGCGGTGGAGAAATGTATGTTGTATTTCTTAGTTTAGATTTTTGTGTACGTATATTTATTCCATTATCGTGTAGCGAGGTCTCTGCCCTCACGGCGAGAGACAAGTGCGCTGTTATTCCCTGAGGAAGAGGGTCTTTTTCTCGGGAGTGATGGGATGTGGACACGCCAGGCGCGGCTCAGTCTCTCCTGAGACTGAATAGTCCACGTTATCATGGCCCCTGACTCCGTGTGATGCCATTTTAACCAACCACAGCCTTCTCGACACCACGCTTTTATAAAGAACACATTAAATTACAAGATACGATCAACAATGTGAATAGCTGGTTCCCAAGTGTTTTATACTTTTATATTTTGGTTGTCATCTTGTTGATACTTAACGATCGTTTCTGTGAAATTTAGACCTGTCACCTCCATCTTCAGAGTCCATTATAATTAAATAATTATTTTTGAAATGTAAGAATTGACAGAAACTAAAACTCTTTAGCTACTGAGAGAAGATGATTTGTACTTGCCCTATGAGCAAAAAACTTACGTCATTTTTTTAATCAGACTTCTGACAATTTATTAGTCAATTTAGTATTGTATTTCTTATTTTTATTATTTTCGTCGCCATCATTTTATGACTTGCGCTATTTTTAAAATATGAGGCTTTGACGCTGTAGAATTTGTTGAAATTATCAAATATCTTATCAAAAACCAACATGTATTACAGAAATATTTGCATAATTGGAAATTATGCTTAACAAAATAAATATTTACGTTCCTTAGATTAATATGTATAGTATTTCCACGTCACATTTCAATACTGTATGTGAACCTCAGGTTCATCATCTTTAATGCTTTTCTGGGTAACATTTGTATGGTTTGAACTCCATTCAAATGCTTTAAAATTGTATCCATTGACAGGCTCTTGTATAAAGAACATCAAGTTCGTTTAAGATGCAGACCATTTTTGGTTTTGTTGATACGTTGAGTTATTTTGTAGGTCCTAACAGTACACTTCAGCTTTCGTTAAAGTGTTGTTATGTGTGCCAGAGCCACGTCGAAAACTAAAGTACGCGTGTTTCATATCGCCGCAGTCTGTGTTTCTTTGAATCTCAAGGCAGTCGCTTCTCCCATATCAGAACCCACATTGCTGCATATTATTCCATCATTTATAATCAACGTTCCGAAATGTTATAATTAATATGCGAAAATAAAGTAATGTTACGTTGTTAACAGAATATTTTAATTGTATGGTGAAATACGAACATAAAAAGTGTGTAATTAACATATAATTTGATGTGTGTTGAGCTGGTTTACATTTAATCGCGTTAGTTACTGCCTTAATAATTACTTTACGTTGCGGTAATCTTTATACTAGATACGTATTCATGTAAGATAACGTCATCAGAGAGCGCTATAGGCAAATTGCAAAACGTATTTTAGTTATGGCATTTTAAAATTACAGAATGGCGTTTTGTTTTTATCTTCTATAGCTAATTTAAAATTGCCATTGGGGATATGTCGTGTCTTTAATAAGTGAGTTTTAACGCCCACAGACCTTTTATACAGCAATTTTATTTACTGTCATCGTAACCATGGAAACACATGAAACGTGGGCCTGTATCAAAATAACTGTATAGCCTTTGGAGTTCATGCTAGTAACAACACGCATAATTTTTTGAGGCGTTCAGAAAGTTTAATGTGGGATCTTCGTCAACAGGATTTAATTTGTAGCGGTTCTTGCTGAAACTCGGGTCTGAAACATTTGGCTTAAAAGTTACATCACATTTTCAATCTTAGTTTACTGACTGGGAGATTTCCCATACTTTGGAAACAGCCGGCTGTAGTGCCTATATTTAAGAAAGGAAACAGAGTTCTTGGTAACAACTACAGACACATTTTGATTTTAAATAATTTTTCCAAAATTTTTGAGTAAATTGTACACGATCACCTTTCCTTCAATTTCAAACTTAAGTTACATCATAGTCAGCACGGCTTTATTAAATCATCATCTACGGTAATAAACCTAGTTACTTATCTAAATGATGTTCTACCATCTGTCTGTTCACAGGGAGAGTTTGACTGTGTATATTTTGATCTTAGCCAGAACTTCGATAAAGCACCTCATACTCTTCTTTTGAATAATCTCGATAATTTTGGGCTGTCTTCACTTTAGGTTAAGTAGTTCCAAAGTTACTTATCACCTAGATCTTTCTTCGTTTCAACCTCAGGAAATTCCTCTTCTCCCTATCCTGTGTTACGTGGAGTACCTCAAGACTCTACTACTCTACTCTACTCTCCTAATCAATGTACTTATTTATTAACGACCTTTGTACCAAAAATAATTTTTCAATATTTCTCTTAATTTCTGATGACCTCAAATTATATAGAGACATAAAGTCAGCTGAAGATTGTATATCTCTTCAAGCGGATATTCATTCGGTACACCAGTGGTGCGATGATGACCTTATGGAAATTAATATTCAGAAGACTAAAATTATATCTTTCACACGTAAGACCAACAGTATCCGTTTTAATTATTATGTCAGAGATGCTTCAATTTTGCGTACCGTCTGCATAAAAGACCTTAGCGTCATGCTAGATAGTAAATTGCACTTTCTTGTTCATGTTCATTATGCATATTCTCTAGGACTCGGAACGCTAGGGATAATTCGCTTTATTACGTCTAACTTCTCTTCCTTAGAGAGTTTTGTTTGATTTATACAATGTTTAGTTCGGTCTAGGCTCGAGTATGCTTCGGTGGTATGGAATAATCTTACTCTGACTGATTCTAATAAATTATAGAGTATTCAAAGAAAATTTGCCAATCTCTGTCATTATCGGTTCTTTCGGTTTGATATTCCTCGTAAGTACGAGCTGATTTTAAATTGCTTAAATCTTAAATCGCTTTGTTTTAGACGACATCTCGATGCCTTATTTATTATCAGTGCTTTCAAGAGCAAAATAAATTGTCTTTCAATCATGGACAATGTTGGTATACGTGTGCCCTGAAGGCAAATAAGATATTTTTCTACTTTTAATGTGAGCAGAGAGCTAGGTGCGCCAGTGCTATAAATGACGTATGCAGATTTTTAGGCATGTTCAGCGAAGTCAGTGTTTCCCTTGAAGACACTTTCCATGTACAGAAAAGGGTCTAGTCATTGTTATAATTTTAACTATGTATATTATCTCTGTGTTTGCCTGTAATTGGCTGTTATATTCAATACGGGAAATATTTGATTGATCTATTATGTACATTCATTTATATATTTAGGTTTGTTTGTTTTGTATATATGTATTTTCTGTGTTTGCCTGTCATTGGCTCCTCGCTGTTGACAAACACTTTAATAAATGAATTGAATTGAATTAATGTAGAAGGTCTTGAAGTCTGTCACTGCTGTTTTCAAATTATATTTATTCGTGATTGGGATGCCCTACGCGCACCGGATGTGTATTCTAGAGAACTTCGTTTAATCAAATCCACAACGAGCTTACTCGTTAATAACACCTAAGTGATGTAGGCTAGCCTTATCTCCAAGTAGAATACGTTCGTATCCTTTCGAACATTTATATACTTACTATTATCGCGCCCATTTTATCAGTGAAAACTTAAATCCTGTGAATAAATTAACACGGTGTTACACAGTAGGAACAAAATGTAACTTAATTAAGTTAGAATTTTGGGAATTATTCAGAGGAAAGAACACGGACTGAGGGTGTTTGAGAACAAGGTTCTGAGAAGAACATTTAGATTTAAGTGGGAGGATATAACAAGCGGACATAGAAAATTGTTTCATAATTATTTTTTAATTTTAGTCACATTCCCGTAGCGATCATATCAAGGAAGTTAGAAGGTGGGCCAGGAATGTAGCCATGTAGGTGAGATAAAAAATCTTAATACGAAAACCCAAAGGAAATAAAGAACTTGAGAGACCTAGGAATTGTTGGAAGGATAATATAAATATTAATGTTAATAAATTATGGACTGGATTAAGCGGAGTCGTTAATTGGCTCCGTGAGCGTTGCAACCAAAAATATTTTAAAATTTGTGAGCGACGGACCAAATGCATTAAATAACGGAGTCTGTGATTACATTGAAAATGTGTGCTGGCATGTATAAATTACCGGAAATGCGTCTAAACTAGTCTGTCGTAGGGAATACTTAAAAACTCCTATCGCTATTAGGAGTTAATGAAATTTCAACCTAACCTAACCTATTTCACTGTAAGGACAGTCACTTCAACAGTTACAGTTTCAAATGTGAATGTAAATGCTACTGGAAATACCCTAAATTCGTCGACGGGAGTTTTACTCTTGCCTAGGACAAACTAGTTTAGACAGATTTCGCGTATTTCCGATTAACACGTGATTACTTTCTTAAAACGTATAATATTTTTTTTTCCTTTCCTTCATAAGTTTTGGTAGTCGTGGTCTGATACAAATGTGTTCCCGCACGATCAGTTTCGTTCTCAGACAACATTCTTCGATATGGCTAAGCCGCGTTCATTTCCAACTTGCCCCTCACCCTGTGGCTTCTCTCGTTGACAATTTCTCTAACCCTATACTCCCAAAGGAACCCACGAACCCTCGGCTTGATACGACTTGTAAGGGATGGAAAGACGCCTCTGGTTCTGCATCACACGTCCCCCCAACTGAGCCAGTACGTCTCTTGCAACCCTCGTGATCGTATTTCTTCTGGTAGAAGGCGTGAAAGTTCTATTGAACTAAAATTGGCGTCGGTTATAAACAATTTTATGTTCCGAGAAGAATTATATGTCCACATTCCATGAAAATTTTCTTCCCGCTGAGTTTTTTTTCTCGAATATACTGAGCATCTGCGAAGTTTATTTCATATACCTCAATACAAAATCGGCCTAAAGAAGTAACCCTTATAATCTGTTACTGCAGTTACGTCTGTATAATGCCAGATACTTTTGTTACAGCTAGGAATGTGTAGACACAACATACAGGTTTGTAGAGAATACTAGCTAGAATATCCGCTCCTCGCCCTGGTGTGTCTTAGTAAAAACTGTATTTAAATTAACATTTCCCACATCACAGATCTTTAAAAAAAAACTTTTTAATAGCTTTTAAATACATGCAGGCTCTGTTAAGATACATCTTATATATGCATTTTTGATATACTTCATAATGTAAATAGTAACAGAGAACTTCGCTGTTTAAACTGGCCACAAAAAATACACCGGATTATTTTTACTTTCCATTAAATTTAGGTTTTAAAAACGGAAGTCTGTTAATTTTTTTTATTTCCCGCAGGAGAGCCCCTACGTGCAGATACTAACAACATCGAGCGAATTTTTAGGTGAAACAGTAGCGTATGGTTCGACAGAATTTACTAGAATGAAACTTTTGTGCTGAAAAATAGTACACTTTATTGTAGCATAATCCCTAGGAATTGCAATGAAAGTACATAATTTTACGGACATCGACTATTAATATTCTACTACCATTCCGCGAGAACCAAACTACATTCTCGACTCGTTAGAGTTTCTTTCTACCAGACTTTCCACTGTTTTATTTATAGTATGTGATGGTAATTATTTCTAACGAATCTCCGTGTTGAAAATAAATGTGAATCTTATCTAATACAAGAATACCTTACTGTTTCTTCAAGCTAAAATTGTTTTCGAGTAAACTACGCTATGAATCGGAGTTTGTGTATTTCTTTAGCCTTAAAAGTAAAGTTATTAATAAAATTAAGTATATTATTAAACACTTAACTTTTATAAAACCCTTGATGTAAAATTGTTACGAAATCTGTTCAGTCTAACTTCTATACATAGGTAGTAACGGTAAGATCCAGCATAGACATGCGTTTCTATAAAAGGGGCCTAGACGTAGCAGCTAATTTCCAACACTATTTTGTGATAAACTTCTCCCATTAGCTACAAAGGTGATGACTTTGAGATAAGGTATTACTCAGTAATAGTGAGGAAACGAGAGAAATCTGTCTGTATTTTATGTAAATTACATTTTCATGGAGTAACTTAAAGTTTATGAAGTCGTTTAATTAGGACACCCGTTTGTATTGAACAGAATCAGAGATTAAGCCTGAAGGTTTCTGCCTGTGGTGCGTTTTACTCTGTAAAATTGTTCTTTTGGAACTTGTCCATCGTCTAAATTACAAAATAATACAGTCGCAACGTTTCGGAAGCTGAGTTCTGTTTCCGTGTTCTAAGCCTATTTGTTGGGCCCCTTCCTGGTCGAGCTCGCCTCAGACCTGTCGGAACAGTTTCACGGATTAGAATTGGAGATGATTCATACAGGTTTGCTGCAGGAACCAGCATTCTTTGCGTCTTGGTAATTACGGCAGCTGCGATGTTGTGCAAAGCCAGACAGACAACGGCGTATCGGTTGCCCTTCGTTGTAGCCAGTGGCGTAACATATTCAAAAATAACGTGGATACACAGAAATGATTACATCAAGTTCCACAACATGTAATGGATCGCGGGATTGGAATCTAGCCGCCAAATACCATAAATCCCGCCTGGAAATTATATAATTCCCAGTGGATTCTTTCTGCGCCTTACAATTCACCCAAACACAGAAGACATTTGAAATAAAACTAGGGCTAATTTAAATAACGAAGACCATCCTTCTGCTATCCGTTTTCTTCTAATTCACAAATTATAGGTATGTTATTGTCTATGGAATGTATGTTGCAATGGTGTTCCATTTCTGTGCAAATCCTTATAAGCATACTCTCGTGTATTTTTTGAGTCTTGTACAATCCTAATCTTCAGCACTTCGTTGCTGTTTGACACAGGAGGGTCATTAGCACGTCTTTCACGAAGTCCTAATAACGAGAAATCCTAGGCAGTGAAGTCAGGTGACCTAGGCGGCTGTGTGATATGGCTACCACTGCCAATCCATTTTCCTGGACACTTTTGTCAAGAATGTCGATTTCTTGGGATTAAGTATACTGTCCACGCAGGTGCATGTTATACGTTTTTGTTTTTACTAAAAGCTGCACAAAAAGTTTTTGAACTTGTTAAGTGAGTTTATAGTTACTGTGTTATTTTTGGGCTGAGTTGGTTGACGTGTGTCACACCAGCGTTTGTGAATTTGATACTCGATTGTTTCAGTCGACAGAAGTTTGTCTCGCTGTCACTTTCCGACTTGGGTGACGGAACACCATGTGTGGCACACGCTGGATCACCAGCGCAGTTACCACTTCTCTAAACACAACGCGACTCTCAGGATAGCGAAAGAGGCAGCAGCCGTAACGCTGAATGAAGCCGTGGCGGGGGGACATTCCCGTTCAGAACATGGAGGGGGCGGAGGGGCCTCGTCGCGCTCTGGCTCCGTCGAGATGAGAATGGTGTGCCACTCGGTAGAGAGCAGCACCGAAAAGGAAGAGATGATTGTCGCCCATGTCACAACCGGATGGTGAGTCTGACGTTCAAGTATTACTTTTGATAAAGTTATATGTGAGCTGTTCTGCCGTGTTTATAATTTCGTTGGCGTATTTAAAATCAACAGGCCCAGACGGTCACTTTACTAATACAGCTCAACAAATAATAAGGGGAGACTTTCTGTGATGATAATAGATGGAGTTGCTGGGCGAAGAAAAAACTGTTTTCTGTAGTTCACAGGGCATGGTCTAATTTTGAATAAAATATTACAAGTTTCTGCTAGGTTATGGTCGGTCATTGTTTCAGTAAATAGTCTTTCGGATGGGAGAAGTGATATACGATTATATTTTTGTTAGAAATCCTGAAGAAAAGAGGCCAGTTGAGATGCCTAGGCTTAATTGTGAGAATAATATCAATATAGGATGTGAGAAAGTCGACTGGATTTGTTTGGTTCGACATAGAATCCCGGTAACAGGCTTTGGGTTTCAAAGTCTGATAATTCCTCGGCCGGTTGAAAAACTATCGGTTTCTCAAGAAGGCTGTTGGTCCATCATGAAGTTAGTTTGTTGTATGGCCATAGTTAACAGAATTCTGACGGCGCTTTGTGCTAACCTCGCTTTATATATGCAGAATCGGCCACTGTATCCGCTGGCAATTTGTGTGGCAGCTGGCGAGAGCTGCAGTTCCGGTTGGACGTCTGCCACGCAACAAATAGAAGTCATGTAGGCATTGGCTACGTAGACTCAGTGAAAACGAGGGTGATTAGGTTGTGAGATTTAGTCTGGTAGAAGGTTGCCCACGTTTTCAGCCTCCGTCACCGGGGCAAACTTCTACCAGACTACATGGCGATAAATCAAATTGTTTTCGCCTAGAAATGACGATCGGATCAAGTTCTGATAGCTACCACATAGTTAGCGTCTCTTCGTCTGACAGTCTGCCATCTAAAACAGGAAATATTAAAACGTACAAAAGTAGTTTATGATGATTTTCGTTTCGATTAATTACTCCACCGTTAGACATCATGTAATCTGATATATTGAAAGCGCCCTTACATAAACCACAAATAAATACGACAGCTTTGTCTTTCGTTGTGTTGGATTGCTGTATGCCATTGTTGTCCGTGATATTGTGTGTTGGCAAGCCACTTCTGGTCTCCCGAGGATTGTAGACAGGCATCAAAGCCAAAAAGTCGGGTAGTTCTAGCCGTTCATCACCAATGGCTGTAGACATCCGCAGAGAGAGAGAGAGAGAGAGAGAGACATAATAAAACAGGAACCAACAGAAATAGACATGTAGCTAAATAGGGAGGCACAGAAAGTAGCAATAATACAACCGTAAGATGGGGAGCAGGTAATGATGTAAATATAGAGACAGGACAATAATTTGATGTGTCTGCGCTCACTGACGTCGTTAATAATGTACAGACGTTTGCTAAATCCAAGAAAATAATTTTACGTATTATAGTTCCAAGGTAGTTATCCGAAAACAATTCTTTCTTGCTGTCGTGGTTGTCAAGCGCAAAGTCTGTTCTAGTTCCGCAATTTGGAAGACCATATCTAGACACTTTATTGGCATTGCCACTGCTTCAAATATATAAAAAAATATATCGGAATTGAATTTGCCTCAAAGGTTTATTATATCACTCATCTGTTTCCTCTTACAATTCCTTCATGAACCTACGGTTTATGATTCATAATAGTCAGTATTTTTTTGTGAACACGTTGATTACGTTATTGACTTCAGTTTACCGCGCGTCAGAGTAAACTTAACCTAAGTTGGAAATACGTGTAACAGCGTCGTTTATATTTGGACGAGAGTACTCGGGTTTAGATATCGCACAGTTCATATAAGCTGTTTGCATAAATTGTTTGCCTTAGAAAGTTTTATTGCAATTTCAATAACCGCAACAGTGGCAAGTTGTTTGCGTTGCAAACAAGAAACATTTCCTCTGGAGTGCACAGCTCATTAGACGAAAGTACTGAGACAATTTAAATTTCTACAACGCATTCTAAGAATAATTATTATACTGTAAACCTGTAACAGCAGGAAGTGGCTTTAATAAAATAATTGCCTATCACAATGCACATGTTATTGTAAGTAAAGAGAAAACGGAGTGAGAGAGAAAGAGAGATAATTGAAAGACATCAGAAACATGAGGGTGATTGAGGGAAAGGAATGAAAGAGATTATTGCTGCAAGTAGCTGCCCCAGGGGTTAGGGGATGCCTGCCATTGATGGTTTAAGTGAAAAGAATGAGAAGAGACAAACGGTGGTTTTGCAATTAGACGAAAAATAAACGAAAATGGACTTATGGTGCTTTTCTCCTGCCGTACGTGGACAGAGAGAGAAGAAATTTCTGTACGATAAATATCAGACATGTCGTGGCAAGTTCACAGTGACGAGTGCTGGTGGATTTCTAATTTGAATAAAATTTCGTGACACGGTAATAAAATAAATAATATTAGCTGATAAATGAAAACGTGCCGGAATTTAAAAATTTGGAGATAGAAACGAAATTGAGGTTAGGTGTACAAATTAGTTAGCGAAATGATTTTATATCACGCCTCGAAGAAAGTGCGCAAGGATTGACGGTGGTTGCGAAGAAGGTACTGAGGAAAATACTTGGAATTAACGAAGGAAAGAGTAACAGCAGGTTCGATAAAATTGCATAATGAGGAGCTTCGAATATATCACGCATGGGACACTTGAGTAATACATACAAAATTTTAGGCATAAAACGAGAAGATACTGCTTTGGAGACATATACTTAAATGAGATCATAATATGAATTTGATTTTAATTAAATAGGATATGAAAATGCGCATTCTATTCATTTTGATCAAGATTGGGTCCAGCTGTTGTGAACGTTATATTAAGCTTTCGGCTTCCATATACAAGGCGGAGAATTTATTGACGAAGAGAACTTCGCGAAAGTACTGTGTCCCTAAAAGATGTGAAAATGTCTAAATCAAGGGGTACGATGAGCTGTATATGTAACTGGTGTGAGGGAAATAAGAAACGCATTCAGATTTCAGTAATTTGATCTGCCTTCCTGTCTGTCTGCCTGCCTATCTTTCCATATTTCTGTTTGTCTATTTTCAAAGGAAGTCTGCTTTCTCTCATCTGCAGACTTTTCTTATCTTCAATCTTGCGAACTGAAAGTTAGTGTTGGCACAGTTAACAGAACATTCCATATTGCTATCAGCAACCGATACAAGGAGAACTCTGAGTAACCTAGCTGCTGCAGTGGAGTTTAACTTTTGACAGGGGCCTTACGACCCGCCCAAGAATTGCAGAAATGGAGGGTGGATCTTGCTTGGTCTTGATTACTAGTTGGAGACTTAAGCCGACAGATGGGAGTAATTTCCTGCCAAACGACGGACGCGGGACCTAGCGAATTACATACCAACAGACTTACGGAAGGAAAAGAAAGAACGCTTGCCAACATGGCGGACACATCTATCGCCTTAGAGACAGTCTCAGCTGTCCGGTCCAATTGCAGTAGGACGCCTCACTTCCTGGTCGTTCGATTTATGTACAGGTCTTGATGAAACATTCGAGCCGACGGCTGAGGCATAGCAGCTCACGAGTTGTCAATTACATTCCTATTTTTATGACCAATTTATACCCCAAAAGGCTAAATGTACAAACACTAGCTTCAACTTTGGAGGCTGTCATACGCATATTTACCAGTTTTCTATCTTCATCTTTTATTTTGTTCTACAAAGTCACATCAGCCAAGTGTTACAGAATTTTAATTTATTCCGTTCGAAACGTGAGTTAATTTTCTATTTGTCTGTCTGTCTGCCCTTCCAACTTTTATCTCAGAAAGTACTCGAGGGATTTCGATTAAATTTGATAATTGCTGTCTACACTAGGTCTTACTTGACGAATTTAATATATGAACCAAACGTCGACACTGGCTGTTAATTTTTTTGTTCTATTTAAGTTATTGTAACCCATTTCTGACATATGTTCAGTTTGTCAGAAAATTAATTACGTCGAAATTAAGGAACAAGAACATTACAAATATATAGTTTATTCGTGAAGTTTCTTATGATTGCTTATGCATCATGAAAATGTATCGTCTCCCTCGTTTTTTATAACAGGTAGTTATTTTACAGGATTTTAATTAAGTTCTTAGTCTTTTTACACAGGTCTTTATATTCTAAGCAGTAATGATAAAGTTCATTTCATTAACCACTAAATGTTCAAATAATGTATCCTTATCCTAGTCTCACTCTAATAAATTAGAATTTTTAGAAAACACAACATAAATTCTATTGCTTTTCCATAATTTAATAAGGAGAAGTGTCTTCTAGTGATAGCGACAGTTACTTATATTACTCAAGAGTTTATAATTACTTTTAGTTGGATTTATATAGTTACTTTGGTTACTACAATTATGTGGTTACTTTATAGTTACTTAGAAAATTGAAGTAATGGAATACTGAGATATTTGTATCGTAATTTCTCGTGTATAACACGCGCCCTTGTTTGTCTGTTGTTGTTTTTTATTGGAAGAAAAAAATCAACTATTCATGTATAACACGCTTCAAAGTAAGTCAAATATAGGCAGCGAAAAAACATTAAAATAAGATTGTGTAGTACGAGATGTCTAAATATTAGGCTGTAAGTTGCAGATAATATTTTGTAATGAAACTGACCCGGACGCAGTCATATTTTAATTATGGCGTAATTGTTTGCTGCTTTTCTTTGACAGCAACAGAAAACACAAAGTTCGTAATTAGAAATCGTGGACACACTCAATTTCTCTGCAGACGTCTTCTGGATCGTTGGAAAAGCTCTCTCAAAAGACAAATTTACGCCACGAATTATTGTAAGATTATAAAGAAAGAGAGTGAATGACTGAGCTCATCCTCCAGTGGTTGAACGTGATGGGGTTGGTTTTAGACAGCTTTCGTGGACACGTGACAGAAAGGGTAGAAACAAAAGTTAACGAGGATTCTGATCTTCTTGTAATCGCCAGTAGGATGACAAAGGTTTCGCAACATTTGGCTGTCACTGATCGACCATTCAAGGTCGATTTCTGGCGCCTTTATAACCAATCGATGACAACTACGACACTGACAATGAAAGTGAGAGTAATGATAATGGCGATGATAGCACTATCGATAGCGATCGATAGCGACAGTGAATGACACGAATTGTTGATTGATGACACCTTTAAGTCACACCTTTAAGTCAAACTGCATATTAGTAACAAATAAATATTAGCTTTGAAATTGTATCCGATAATAACATTCTACTGTACACAGTGCGCAAAAAATAATAACACTTCCTTCCCCCCTTTTAAGAACGAATTATTTTGAAAAAGAAACTTTGTTCTACGGGAGTAAATACTGTAATCCATGAGGTAAAGAAACTGTTCTACTGCCTGATATAAATTCATTAGAAAACATTAATTCAATTCTACGACGGTAGTTTACACTTAAAATTATAAATTATCAGGACTTTTTCCATCGTCTGTTCTTTAAAACCACGACGGTCCAGTGACAGAGACTAGCTCTATCAAAGGGACCCAACAGAGTAGGTACCTCTGACTTGAAGACTGAGACAGAACCAGCCTCCGAAACGTCGTGGTTTTAAAGAACAGACGATGGAAAAAGTCCTGACAATGAATAATTTTGAGAGAAAACATTAAGTCTGTTGTGAGATTATTTATAAAGTAAGGGATGCTTGTGTGTTACAGTCAGAGTGGTTATGTTTGTATGGTTTTCTACAAGAGAGATGGCCATGTCATTGAGCTTCAACAGTCTAGTAAGTACTGCATATTAATTAACTGTAATTAAACTTAAACTTTGTATTATTTCGACACTGACTTAATTAGAGCTCCCTGTAAAGATAGTGTTATATTTGCCTGGCACTGAAAACACAAAATTTCCCCATTCAACATTAATTCTGTTAACTTTCTGAAAAGATTGCATTAAAAATAACTGTAGTCTGTGTTACGACAGCAAAATTTCAAATCATCAGAATAGGTACGAGGACCTCTGTAGATAGATGTAGTATTTCTTTCATCGAAGATTTTGGTTAAATTAGTTAATATTGCTTATATGACAGTTACGTACTATTTACAGCAATTTTGTAAAGCCATTGAATTATTTTAATAGTCAGTAAAGTTACGCACAAATATTTTGACTATGTAACACACAAAATTTGATAGTCAGATTTCTTATGTAATGTTAACGTTCGTTGGTTCATTTTTAAGTTACAGGTTTCTACAGTTTCATTTTGGTTTTCAGATTCGTTGGCTCGTGTTCCGGAAGATGCTTGTGACTTTCCAAGTTTCAACATACTTAAACTGCCTTACATTACACTCATCAGTAAGTTCAACAAATTATAGCAAGTAGCGTACATGGCAATTGTACGTTTAATTACGTGTTTCTCTCACGTTCTCAATTTTTGAACTTTGTAATTAGGAGATAAAAATATAACGAATACCGAACCTTACACTGTTGGCTAACACTTGTGTTTTCTGCATTTAACATTTTTATTCATACTTTTATATATTTTCAATTTTCTGGTCTTGTTGGTAAATATACACAGAAACAAGGATTATACAGTCACCTTCAAACCACTCTTCATTATTTTCAGAATAAACTTTCTCATAACCTTTCCGACGCAGCAAGATGGCAGCAAAATCGTCTGCAGCGATTCCTCTAGTGGATGATTGAGGGTTCATTATACTACATTTTAACTTGCGAAAATGCCATGTTTTGTAATCATAAAGTTAAATTAGCAATCCAAAATGTATGTGCAGTATACCTCATTCCACACTAAATAGTATCACCCTAGTAATGTACCACTGAACATCATGGTCGAGTGGTTAACAGTCCTGCTTCGTATTCGGGGAATTCACGGGTTTAAATCTTGGTCCGGAGATGGGCTATCTTGGCTGGGGATTTTTGTGGTTTTCCTCAACCCCTTCAGGAAAATTCCAGGATAGTTAGTCTATGACCACTTTCTTTTACATTCTTTCCAATTCATTATTCACCATCATCCTGTCATTCGACGCCATATAGTCTAAGCTACTGAAAAAGCGTCGTTAAATAAGCTGCAAATAAATATAAAAATACCTGCCCTTTAAAAAACAAGACTGATAGAAGTACTGCATATTAATTTAATTTTTTAGTAACGCTTTTGAAAGAGTAAGACACTGGAATAATTAATTTGAATATATTTTTAATTGTTGTTGCAAAATAAGGGATAAAACTAATTTTAGTAATTAACCATTTAACTAAGGCTATTTCTTGTCATTGTTGACAGCTGCAAAACCGCATTTACGCCCTTGTCCGTATCTGGGCCGTTACATTGTGACGGGCCTGTCCCAAGGAAGGCATTTTAGGCCGAGTGGTGGCACCCCTGTTGTCTCTGACACTGAGACAGCTGTAACTCAGTGCAATGACCTACAGTTCCAGAGCTTGACTGTAGGGTGTTCTGAAGTGAACACCATGCAGTTTCATTCTTCTTGCAGTGTTGCTGAAACATCTAGTAAGTTCTAATAGCCGCTGTTTATTTGTACAATTCTTTGAATGATTTTGCTGTAAATCCAGGAACATTGGATAGATGACCTACTGAAACACTAGTTCCCAAACACTCAATAGTGTGAGCTTATTTTGAACTGAGTTTACAGGAAAGAAAAAAAGTTGAGAGGCCCCTAACCTATAAAAGTGACAAACTGCGATTTAACAGTTTAAAAAAAAATTATTAATGAACCTTGCACGTACTTATGAAGTAAATTTCCTGTTAAAAGTATAAACGAGAAACCTAAGAAACTAATACTGTAATCTTTTCTTAGACTAGATTGAAAAAAAAAATAGAATAATGTCTTTGTTATCGATTTTTGTGAATATGGTAATGAAACTTTGGGTTTCATAAATGGTAGAGATTTCTGACCAGTTGATCAAATGTCAGGTTTGTGCTCCATGTGGTCAGTTCTTTTTTAGATTTGATATGAAGTGGTTACACATTCTTAGAATTTGTTTCTGTTATCTTAAAAGTAAGTGGGATCCACGGGGCACTCAGGTATATTGGCTGTGTGTATGTGTGTGTGTGTTTTAGGAGCTGTTTATCTCAGTCTGTCTTGTAGTAGACGCTGCATATGCAGTCTTTTTTGGTCATTTACAGCATACTCTTGTCATGGAAGTTGGGAAGATAACGGCACAAACTATTTAATTGCATCTCCAACAAGCCGAAAATCTGTAGGAGCTCGTCGATATTGCTTTATATATATGGCAACAGATACCTCAGCTTCTTCTGGTGGGGAAGATGGAGGAGGAGGCAGTCCCCTGCAGGTCGCAAGTGTTGCAGAGAGCTGTAAGCGAAATATTAATCCAGCATCCTCAGCTGAATGGGCCTTCAACCTCACTCTAAATGGTACGTAGTGTATGAATAATTGGTATAAGAGACGTCTGATATCAGGTTTTGCATTGAAAATTAAATTTTTTAATGTTTTTTCACACATTTTGGCAGAAATAAACTTGAATTTGTGTATAGGAATACAGGTTTGCACTTTGTTTCAGTTACTGTAAATAATATTTTAGGCATTGAATATGTTACTAAATTATACAAATATTTCTCTTTTATTTCTGCAGGACAGTGCGATGAAAAATCACTCGCAGCTGGCACAGCAACATCGCTACTTCCTATTGTAGTATTTGTAGGAATTTTCATGATCATGCTCAACTCCAGATGATGCTAGATTTGGTACATAACCATTCAGTATTCTAATTTTTAGGGAAAGTTTAAATTTTGTAACAAAAATGCTGAAATATTGGACAAATTTATTCCAAAATGGAAGTGATAAAATACTGACTGTATTGCTGTAAGAAGTGGAAAACTAAAAGAGTTAGTGCCTACCTTGTGAATTTATGACTGAGATCGAAATTCTTAGCTTATATCTGGTTTGTTTGCATGCAGGGTTCTTGGATACGAACGGATAAGAACTGAGGTTCCAATCAGTTTAATTTTGCCCATGAAAAGTTACGTAAAGGAACAACATATCTGTCTTCAAAGAAAATCTTCTTGAAGTTAAAATCATAACAAACTTAGATAAAACATTTAAAGGAGACCTGGATGAACTTTGGTATTTTTAATTATGGTTGCTTAGATAATTTTTGGGCGTAGCATAGTGTTATGATGCTTAGCGCTGACAGTGGGATACTGGAAAGGTGTGAATTTGAATAAAATAACTATGATAAAGGCCTACAAGATGATGTCCTGACAATTTCCTGCAGGGACTGAGGGAAATCATGAAAGCCTACTCAGGAAACCTATCTCAGGACTTATCTACTAACCTCCTGAATGCAATGAGAGATGCTAGTCCTAAACCATAAATTTTAGTTCTGACTGATGAATAAATATTCACTTCACAATTTATTCCATACTTTGAGAGCTGATTAAAGCATCTGTATGTTAGATTAATGAATGTAGGTGTTTAACTGTGATTTTTAAACTAAAATTAGGTTCTACATTATTTCATTCACCAAGTTGTGTATTGGTGTACATTTTTGTTTAAAATGTTATCTTTCAAAACTGTAACTATCTGTTTGTGGATTTACATATGCAACATACAAGTTCACTAAAAATTGATAACGATTTTTGTTCTAATTAGAACATATTTACCAGAGTTCAAATAATGTTTGACTAAAAAATTTTGTTCTTATGCATTCCAGGTTTTCTGCAAATTTTGACATACAGGTGTTAATTTTTCACTAAATGCTTAGAAATGGTCATATTCTAAGACAATGAATTGAGTGAACTGTACATTTGAGAACTGGTGAAAGGTAGGTTTTATCAGTTTCTTAGGTAAATGCCAAGTCTGAGACTTGAACTCAAAATGTAGAGTGGAAGACAGCTGTCTTGATAAAGTAAAAGAAATCCTTATGAGTAGTAATTCTCTACAGAGCATTAACTTTTATATAAATTGAATGATAATAGTTATTCAAAAAAAGACGAGCTCAGCGTTTTTTATTATGGAGCATATATTATTAGATACAAATACAGAACAACAGCTAAAATAATAGCTCTTAAGGTTTGAAGTGTTTGAGGAAATTTTGTCTCCATGACCTGTTTCAAAAGGAGTAATTTTTATCACCTATAACAAACAGATACTATTAACCTGTCTTAGTACTTTGCACACCTGTAAGCTACTATATGAATTTTGAAATAAATTATCACTGCAAAACAAACTGATTGGACCCTTGGTTATAAAATATGACAGATATATTATTGCAGAGATTTGAAACAATGTAGAAGTGACACATGTAATGGGTTCTGTCCAGAATCCAAGTGAATATTTTTATACGGGAATAAACATAGCCTGTAGGTAAAACTAATTGGCCAAAAAAGTAATTAGTTTCCAGTTGAGTAAATATAGAGCCTATTAATAATATTAATTACACATACTCTCAAAACACAGTCATCTTAATTGAAGATTAGTGGGCGGTGCTAAAGTTATAAGATACATAAATTATACAACATTGTATTTAGTCGATAACAGATGGTATCTAAATAAAAAGTAATTTATGGTAAGGTTTTATTTCGCCTTGTGAATTGTTGCATCACATTTATACATGTATTTAAAGAAGGCTGAATTTATATTAATTTTTAATTTAAATGACAACTACATGAATAAATTTTCAGTCATTGCATGTATCAGTGGTGTTCGCTGTATGGCTATAATTGCGTAATGACTGAAAAATCTTTGTTATGTTCACATTTTTAGCAGAAATTGAGAAAATTGGACAGTGAGGGACTTAATAGCTCTTGTAGCTACTAATATTAGGCTGTCACGAGATAAAGAAAAGATGTAAGAGATTCAGAATCAAACCTGTGGTTGTGAGGTTTATGCCCTTGAGTAAATGAGCTACTGAAGTAAATTGCAGCATAGATGGCAGTTCCTCATGACGAGAATAAAAGCTTAACTTCACTGATAAACTTACGGTAGAAATTTTAATCTTGAAAATCCTGACAAGGCAATTGATTCATAGATACGATATTATAAATTCCTTGTCCAGACTACTTATATTCATTCCTAGTTGAGTGTCGGCATTTGAAACTGTTTAAAATATTATGTCTGTCAAATTATAACAGAGGGAAAGGTATGAGGTTTGCAGTTTTATATGGAAAACTACTTCAAAAATTACAAACTGTATGTAATATTTTAAGTTTCTCTACAAAGTGATCCAGAAAGTTGTTCCCAGAAATAATTTGTTCCACCATCATCACAGAAATTTAAGACATGGAAACTTAACTTTTTTCAGTCTTATGAATTTATCTTTACTAGCAGATTATGAAAAGTCTAACAACGGGGAAGTGTAAACAATGTCAACTACTTTATACCCCATGTAGGTAAGATGAACATGTTAAGGAGAACACATCTTTCTTGTGATGCCTTCAACTTGAAAGAGAAATATCATTACGATAGTGCATCTCCATTCTGGTTCATTGTTATTTATAATTACTCTCATATACCACTAGCTGTAACTTATATGACGGATGATGACCATCTAAATGCCAGAAAATAAAACATAAAATGGTGTTGTTATGCATGCTTTCCTTGTCAAACCATTACTACATAAAATCTTTCAAAACATGTAATTACAGTCCTCCCCCACAAGAGAACTTCCATATGTGTGATTCATCAAATGATGTTTAATGTCCCTTTTGATATTACAAGTGAAGTTAAACTTCACTGTCAAAGTGTTAGTACTGTTACGTGCATGCATTCATGTGCAGATATGTGGTAAAAGTATTTGTCTGAAGTTTAATTTAAGAAAATGTGGACATGCTGGAAAGTGCACTAAACTGCCGTCAAGTGCGGAGTATGTGATGCTCTGACTTGCACTCCTCACTCTTTTGTAAGGTCTAGAAATGCTGTTATTCTGCCAGAAGTCTTAATTATGGTTCTCAGTTAATTCTGTTGTCACATTGCACAGATACATTCATGTGATTACTTGTGTGTGCTTGCGCACACACAGAGAATAACACATTTTACTTTTTCAACATGTTCATTTTCCCTTAAGGAAAGGAGTTGCCCAGTTAAATCAGTGAGCAGATATCGAATATTAAAATCTATGACAAGAAGAAATTGCTATATTTTGCAGAGGGCTCATTTAAGGAAGGAATTGGACAGATATGGCCTTATTTATGGTATGATGATCTTAATTTTTTCCTTGATACTACTTAGTGAATTTAAAAAAACATAAATAAAAAATGAACAACATTGCTTAACTTTAGTCTGTACCTCTAAAATTCAAAGTAAAACTGGGCTACAGTATTTGGTATGAAACAGATTGTCTGTCGCTGTCAGTTATCTTGACGTGACTGTTGTATTAACAGTACATTGTAAAATTCAGTCTAAAAGTGAAGGATTCAACCATAAGTATCTTGGGGATATATATACAATACTGTTTTCATTTTCATTACTGTGTACAGGTATATATTTCAATTTTGAACACATACTCTATATCAGGTTTGCTTAAAATACAGAAATCAACAAATTAAACTATTTTAAATGTCTTAATTTTTTTGAAACATAAAAGCTGAACATAGAACCATAATTTTAATATGTATTGGTTAGAAAATTATGATGAGATGGAAATGTTTGGTTTGGTAGATTACTTTATTTTACTGCAGCATTGCAAGAGCCATATATAAGAGAACTGAGTTAAATGCGAAAGTTGCTCAACTTTTATGGCATTTTAACCCTTGCTATACTATGCATGAGATGGTTTGCACAAAAATACTGACTCGTCTGGTCTGGATTTATTTTTTTCATGAAGATAATGAAAGAATTATTTTCTGAATCCATCTATCAGTGGTTAACTTTATCAACCTTGAATCATGTCTTTTGCACTTTGGTCATGCCACCATGCTGTTAAAATCTGGAATTAATGTCTGACCAGCATCCCTGGTGTACAGTGATTTAATCTCCTTTTCCCATATGATAAAGGCTAAAGTTTCATTGTTTCTCAGCAGTGAAAATTAAACATAATTACAGAAATAAATATTAACAGATGAATGTTTTCTAATTAAAAACCAGTTTATAAAGGGCTGATTTAATGATCAAGAAAGTAAGGTACAGGATAGTTGTTTGGGTAAAGTAACTTGATCAGTATACGAGAACATTCTGTATTATACAAAGCTAACCCACAAAGTTAAGGTATCCAGTCACCCTGGTTACAATGAAAAATTCAAATTGCCTGACACTGCTGTTTTTCTTACATATAACAAGTTATTTTCAGGAACAACATTCTTACTAATGTAATAAAATCTCGAGCAACAAGCCGCGTCAAGATGTAACGGTTCCATTTTTATGCGGCTTGTCACCCGAGAAGATTTTATTACATTTAGTCGCCACAAAAGCTTCAAGTCGTATAACATTCTTATCAGTTTGAATAATTTGTTTTGTTGTAATTATAACATAAATGGAATTGGAATTTTGCATATTCAGTTACTGTGTTAGGCCTGTTTATTTTTCACAATTGTCAGTGGAAATTTGAGTGAATACCACTAATATATGGTAACTGAAGATTTTGGTGAAAAGGCATTGCAAGTCACATTTCTATGAAGATGTTCTTTACCAGGCACAACTAGATCTTATCAGTGTGATACATAAATGGAAAAGGGTAGATGCCACGCAGTTAATATTTCCTGTACTGGTCTAAGAAGTCATATATGAATGAGAAAGTTGTGTGACTTGTAATGTTGTAATGCACTTCACCTGTTTTACTTAATATGTTATGATATTATTAAATCATAGAACATGTGTTTTAACAGATTACCCAAAAGGCTAATCACATTTATGCTGAATGACACATTTTCTTATGAGCTATATAAAGAGGAAATGTGTTGGTAAGAAGAAAAAGAAGACTTTTCTAACATTGTTTGGTATTGAATGATGTTCGGTGGAATTAAATGATGAAATTGTAGTAAAGATCTTGCTGATGGTAACAGGCAAGTCTTATTCATGCTCAAGAATGTTTCAGCATTGAGTTACCGTAATGGGTGCTAATTTGCGAGAACCCCACCATTGATATTTGAATGTTGTCTTGGGAGTTCAATTAAGATTGTGTAACAATACTGTATTTTTCATCATTGTTCTAATGTTAGTTTGTCCATTCATAACTTCTTGCAGTGAATTTGCATGTAACATCTCATATTCATATATGTACTGGGTGAAGAAATGTATTACTGTATTTTGAGTACACATAAATTGTGATATAATGTAATGAGCATTGCCACAGGAAAGATACCACTGCTTGGTGTTTGGTAGTCCAGAATTAAGCAGTGCCTTGAAGGAGATAGTTTGCAGATTGTTTTTCCTAGATTAGGAATGAGTGCCAGATTTTTCCTGCACAAAATGTTCCAAATATATACAGTGAATTCCGGTTAATCGGAACTAGAACACTTTGGCCCACGGCTGCCCCAATTATGCGAAGTTCCACGTAAAGAGTTAAAAAGGTTTGTTCTTTAAGATCTGTCCCAAATAAACGGCTGCCCCGATTAACTGATGGCCCAATTAACCGGAATCTACCGTAGTAGAATTAATGAAAATTTCTTGCTGCATAGAGCTTGTCAATAGGCTGCTTCTGATCATTATTGTTGAACTCCATAATATGTGGCAGCAGGCCAGACTTTGGCTCCATAATTGATGGCTTAGCAGTATTCTAATGTGACATATGGCCAGCTGGATCGTGTATTAGTTTCATTGCACAGATGATAAATTTATGGTTATTTTGAGTTTAGCAGCCTTCTACCCCTAATTATATTGGGTCTTTATTGTTTTTAAATTCCCTTCCATTCATCAGTTAAATACGAGGGCCGCTCATTAAATAATGCCCCACATTTTTTTCCTCAGAACATATTTATTCAAGACGGCTCAAATTTAGTGACAATATAAATCAATGTTTCCTTTACACATACTATTTTTCCACATAGTCCCCATCAACTTGTACGGTTTTACGCCAGCGTGGAACAAGTGCATGCATGCCTTGCCGGTACCAGCTCTTGTCCTGTGCACGTAGCCATGTCCTCACTGCTTGAATCACGCTCTCGTCATCTTCAAACCTTGTTCCGCGGATAGCATCTTTAAGTGGCCCAAAGAGATGGAAGTCGGAGGGTGCCAGATCTGGACTGTAGGGTGGATGGAGCAGCACCGTCCAACCCAATTTGGTGATTTCTTCCCGGGTTCTCAGACTTGTGTGAGGGTGTGCACTGTCGTGCAGGAGCAAAATTTCTGCTGGATGTTTGTGAGGCCGAACTCGTCGGAAACGCTTCTTGAGGGTTTTCAGGGTCCTGATGTACGCGTCTGAATTGATGGTCGCACCTCTTGGCATCACATCCACAAGAATGACCCCATCACTGTCCCAAAAGACAGTCATCATGACTTTTCCGGCGGAGGGAGTTGACTTGAATTTCTTCTTTCTCGGTGATTGAGGATGATGCCACTCCATTGACTGCCTTTTTGTCTCCAGCTCAAAGTGGTGTATCCAGGTTTCGTCACCTGTAATGATCCGGGACAGAAAGACCTCTCCCTCAGCATCAAAACGCTCCAACAATTCAGAAGAAATCGTTTTCCTTTGAATCCTGTGGTCTGCTGTGAGACTTCGTGGAGCCCATCTTGCGCACACCTTTGAATATGCGAGAGCCCGGATAATTGCAATCACACTTCCATTGCTGACTGAAAGCTGTTGGGCCAATTGTCGAGTTGTGATGCGCCGATCCTCACGAATAATGGCATCCGCGCGGTTCAACATGTCTGGAGTGGTGGCTGTGGCAGGACGCCCAGAGCGCGGCAGATCACGGAGCTCGGTTTCTTCACTTCCTGAAGCTTTAACTCTCTTAGCCCAGCGACCAACGGTGCTCCTATCGACTGCACAGCTTCCATACACAGCACACAAACGTTTATGAATGTTCACCACCGTTTCTTTTTCAGCAACAAAGAATTCAATTACAGCTCGTTGCTTGTAACGAGAGTCGTTCACAGACGCCATTTTAACAGTTCACTACAGCTCCGCCATCGGTTGGAATCATTTGAAACTCCGTACACGAACGCGGGAAACATCAAATCTCAAGCATGTAAAAGTACACTTTTCTATCTTCATTATTGGCTGAGAAAAAAAATGTGGGGCATTATTTAATGAGCGACCCTCGTACTATATCACAAATTAGACAGGTATTATATTTAATGACTAAAATAATTATTTTGATTGAACTAACTCTCTGGTATTAGAGTGTGAAGGTCCAACACAACAGACACCAACCCTAATGCTGCAAAATTTGAATTTGGTCCACATCAAAAAATAATCTTCTCATTTTACTGTGACATTTGACTTCACTGTCTGAGCTATAAAAATGCATACTTATTTATGTGTATAGGCTGCTGTCAAGTGTGAAGAGCTTGAAGTTGTATATAACTGTTACATTGCTGCCATGCTGTTAAAAGTTTGGTGTTTTGAGTGTTATTTAAATACTTGTATCAACATTTCTCAATTTAAAGCAGTCATGAGATTGTGATAAAATGTTTTGTAAATATAACATTGAATATTTGATAGGTGTGATGGTAAACTGTGTTATTTTTGTTTATATACTTACAAAATAAAATAATCTAATTCTCATGATGATTTTAGGTTCTTACCTTAAGATTACATTATTTTAGGAAATCAGTGTAAAAATATTGTGTAACATAATGGCTGAAGCATGCCATTGAATATAATTTGAAACAATTTCATACACCTCCCCTCTTCACAATCTGTTTTCCCTAAAACATGGGATCTCAACCTTTTGAAACCTTACTCACCCTTTCTTATTGATTCATTGGCCAATGGGTTATAAATAATTTTTGAAAGTTAATGACAATTATTTAAAATGTGATATGCGAACAAGTTCACATATTACTATTTTCTCGAACCAATTTGACTTTTTGTTATTTAGTTAAAACAAAATATTTAATTTAGGCAGTAGCTATTTATTAAATGGAGTGATGAAGTATTACAAAAATGTACACAGGTCACATAAAAGTACACTGGTCTTTCCAGCATGATTATGTATGCAATTTTTGTCTGTCCATCTTAAGTCATATGCCATATTCTTTGTAGCCTCCTCAACTTCCAGTAGTGCAACATCACAAGCTTGTAGCTAGAGAGCCTGTAACACATTTGCCTGATAACAAAAATTGTTCTTGAAAGTCTGATACAATCCCAAAGAGACACCTTCTGGACTGCCAAACTATAAAAAGTTCTACTAATATTAATACGTAGTGATGTATGTTTTAAGGAGTTTACATATATACTTTAAAAATAAAATTCAACAGGATGCTGTTAAATTTAGTTACAATGCACAGGCAGCAGATTCCCATAGTATTTTAAATGGGTGGAAGAATTTCTTTTCCCTTGTATAGAATTTGCATAGGCTTAACAGTGTTAGGCAGGCTGAATTATGTAAAACTGAAATATTAGTACCTGAGCCTAGATCTTTTGAGGTTAAAATTGCTCTTGAAAAGCTATAAATTGTCAGGTATTTACCAAATTCTGGCAGAATTGATCCAAGCAGGAGACAATATGTTCTGAGATGCATAAATTGATTAATTATATTTGGAATAAGGAAGAATTTCCAAAGCAGTGGGTATATCTATTATTATACCTATTTATAAGAGGTATGATAAAACTGATTGTAGTATTTATTTAGGAATATCAGTGGTATCAACTACATTCAAAATATTGTCCAACATACTTTTGTCAAGGTAAATTTCATGTGTCGACAAAACTGTTTGGAATCATCAGTGTCAATTTCAGTGCAGTGATCAACAACTAATCTCATATTCTGGATAAAAAATGGGACCTCAGTAGGACAATACATCGCTCTTTATGACTTCAACAAAGCCTATGATTAAAAAATTAGGAAGGTAAAAGAAAACAAAGAGAGATTTGCAATAAGTGGGACACATCAGCTTCTGATCTATGCTGACAATGTTAATTAATTGGGTGGAAATATAAAAATCATAAATCACTGGTCTGTTAGATGCTAGCAAGAAAATTGGTATAGAAGTAAATGTATAGAAAATTAATTATAGACAAATTACAGACAAAGCCATTTCTAAAGATATCTAATAAATCTCTTGGAAATGTGACAAAGTTAAAATATTTGTGAATGATGTCAAAAAATTAAAATTGCATTCATGAGGATACTAAGAGCAGACTAAATTTGGGGAATATTTGCTACCATTCCAGTTCATAACTTTTTGTCTTCCTGCCTGAAAATGTAAAGTTTGAAATATACAAAACTGTAATACCACCTGTTGTTTTGTTTTGGTGTGAAACTTGTTCTCTTATCTTGAGGGAAGACAGATTGAGGATGTTTGAGAAGAGAGTGCTCAAGAGAATATTTAGACCTAATAGGGATGAAGTTATGGGAGGGAGTAGAGAACAGTATACAGAGGAGCTCTATCGTTTGTATTCTTTACCAAGTAGGCCATAATTTGGGTGATCAAATCAAGTAGGATGAGATGGGCAGGGTATGTGTCACATGGAGATGAGAAATGCATACAAAATTCTGGCTGGAAAATCAAAAGGGAAGAGACCACTCAGAAGACCTAGGCATAAGTGGGAGGACAATATTAAAATGTGTTATTGTTGTAATGTTTTATTCTGATGGTGAGGTTATAAAGATTAAGATTATTGGAGAGGACCTAATTCTTTTCATGGACCTTTAACTCAGATAATGGATATGATATTCTTTATATTCATGAAGTTTTAGTGTTCACATGCAGAAATATTTTCAATGGATCTGGTTAATCTTTATGTATGTAGTGCCAGCATCTTACAGTAGATCATTATCTCCCAGAATTAAATGTTAGGTCTTGTCAGGATACACTAAAATTATATAAAAATTAAATATTTATTTTAACAACAAATAACCTTCCATTTGGAGTTTATAGTTGTTGATTTCAAGCAGTGGTACTGGAGTACGTAAAAATTGTTTTCTGTAATTGTGGGGGAAGATGTTTATTTTCCTAAAGTTGAAGGTGGAGCTGAGGCTAATACTGCAAATGTCTTTTCTTCCACACCTGTATACCTTCATGATATGGTGCTTAGGCATATAGGTTGTTTTAGTCTTTGGAAAGTATCATTTGATTTAAGTTAACTTTAGATTCTGTAAAAATGAGTTTGATATCCTCAGAAATGTTTTGTATTGCTTTCATAAACCAAAGTGTTATGAAAGCAATGCAGTCTTGTGCTTTTCTGTTTAACCCTTGACACATCCTTTCAGAGAATTCCTTAAAATAATATAGGTGTCATTCATTGATAAGTAATAACTAAATAGGAATATAAATCTTGGGTACTGAGACTAAAGAACACACACAAATCTTGAAATTTGTTCACATTCTGATATACAGAAGTATAGGAAGTTGAGTTCATTACAGTTTGGTTTAGAAAGTCAGGTTCTTCTATATCATCAGTGATGTATGGTAAATGTTGCTGAATCGGTTGGGTAACATGTTTCTGAGCCTATTATGTAAAATGTTTGATATGCCTAAAAGGGAGGGCATGTTTTTGTAAAACTTATTACAGGTTGGAACACATTGCTTCTAAATGTGTCTAAAATTGATTCTAAGGTGTGTAAATATTATATATATAAATACAGGGAAAAATATATATATATACATATTTCACTCCACATTGGAGAATTGTATTGCTGACCCAAAAATATGTACATTGTTTATTATATACAATTTGTACAGTGCTCTTTGTTTTTGGGTGGAATTTAAACTTTGATTGTGAACAAAATGGTGAGTGATTTTTGAAGATCTTTTTCTTACAAATGTATTTTTTGTGATTACAGTGATATTATTAATGGTGTTTCACACTACATATTTTACTTGGATAAACTGAATACTTGTTTTAGGAGAGATTTATCCAATAGTATCCATCTTAATCTTTGTTGTTGCTTAAATAGTCTGTAATTTTTTAAAAATATTATTATTATTATTATCATCATCATAAATATGTATATTAAATGTGCATCACTATATTTACAAGTACCAGTACTAATGTCTTATTTCTTATACCTGATCTCTGTGTACCCTTAACAATCATGTCATATAGATTAATTTAACATACATTTGCTTTTCTATTTTACAATCAAATTTAGGGAGTGTGGGTTATGTTTTGTACATGTAATTTCACATTTTCTGAACGTGCTACAGACATGGTAAAGAGTTTGTAAGTTTCCACTACTGCAATACAGGGATACAGCATTATTCCTCTCAGCATGACACTAATTTGCTATATTTATGAACATTTAGGTAAATCGTTCAGAAGTAGAGGGTTACACTAATTCTAGAAGTAATGTCTAATACTGTTAATAACAATAGATGTTTAAATTTACAACAACAAAACATGCTGCAGCTCACAACTCCTAATTGTGTTTGACTTATAGAACACGATGTTGACAAGTTCAGTGTATACACTAAAACAGCAAAGAATACATTCTTTGCAGTATATACCTAGGTAAGTGCATAGCTTTGGTAATATTAGGTATAGAAGGGGTGGCTGAAATGGCACAGAACTTTATAATTGATCTAAGCCAATGTAGCATATCTGAAATAATTCTAAGAGTATAACAAAGAGAGGTTGTTTGTATTTTATAATTTTATGCAGTATTCCTGTGCTACAGACTTTCAGTTTTTTATGATCACAGTATTTCAAGACAGAAATCATTACACACTGAAATTCTTCAAAAGGGAATTTATGTTGAGACTGAAAGAGTGTTTTTTTCTCCCATTGCAACATAAAGTAGTTTCTGAATTCTCTTAATTCTCTTTATTTACTTAACTTGGATTGGGTTAAAATACTTGTATTTTCCTCCTGATTTTTGCCTTCACCTTTATCAGCTGTGTCACAGTTAATGCATGTTCTCACTCACTATGTATTGCAGTACCACACTGCTGAACCATTACACCCCAGAGTTGAAGTCTGGCCAGCAGCCCCAGTTGCAGAGGTTTATGTAATAACACCAGAATCACCCAAGACTATGGTGTTAATATTGTGCGTATAATTGTAGGAAACTAATAGACAAATTTTGAACAGCCTCTAATGACAAGTTAGTGAGGACTTATACAAATTAGTTTTCTACTATACCCATAATAACATTTTTTCAAGCTCTGACCAAGCTGAAAGGTAAGACAACAGGAGTATAAAAGACCAGTGTAGTTTATGTTATGAGGTGGATAAGATCTTGTAATAATTGAGATTTAATTTCCTCATCGCAGGGATTACAAAGATGACTGTCTTCTGGGTTGTAGCGCCATGTAGTCTAGTAGACGTTTATAATTATACAGGCAGCATGGTCTTCTGAAATGGTGGTAAACTTCTACTAGACTGCATGGTGCTACAACGCAGAAGACAGCCATCTTCATCCCAGAAGACTCATCTTAATGCATAGTATCACAGCTATATTGATACATAAGTGGTTAGGACAACAGACAACATTTACGCCTAATAATAGATATGTGGTTTAAAATACTTAAGTAAGAAAACCTATTTCACAGGGGGAGCTCTTTCAGGTGGTTACCACTGTTCCTTCAACATATTATCGAAGCCCACAAGACCATAATCAACATCTTTTCCACTCTGAGAACCTCAAATATCAGAGTCTACTTAATGTTACACCATGAAGAAAATTGTACAGCTTTCCTTTACAGTTGTTAAAATATAAGAAATGTAGGTTGAAAAATTTAATTAATTACTGTATCTGAAGATGCCTCTATCTGTAAGCATCACACCATAAAGATGAATGAAAGCTATGTGCATTCTTAATCTTCAAGACTAGATGAAGGTGATGATGGCTGTCTTCTGGGTTATAGAAGACAGCTATCATACTCACTGCCATAAGAACCTCAAATCCTATTTAGAGTGAGTAGTCAGCTTTTATTCTGGTCATTTTACCCCTAAAGTAAATGCTCAAGGGGCCCATTGCAAAGGAAGATGGGTAAATCCCAGAACTAGTATGTTTTGTTTCATTATTGTACTTGTTTTTTGTTTTATTTAGGCCTGATACAGTACTTAAAGGTTTTGCAGAATATATTTCTCTGAATAATTCTATGAGCAGCAAAAATCATCAAAATGTTAAAAAGAGAGCAAATTTTCATACCTGTATATAGACTTAACACATCTATATCACGTTCCATGGATCCATAAGTTTGTCAGATGATAACAGGATGTTAAAAATATAAATCAATTTTTGACAAATTCGTCAATAAACAATCCTCCACGACCTAACCCTTTGATTTTAAACAATTTGCCATCTACCAGAGAAACCTTTAACGAACACTTTCATATAGTTTAATGACGTTCATATAGGTGGCAGCGGAATTGTTTATTTAGCTAGCGATGCGGTGGCCATGGCGGGTGCCGGGGAAGGGTTGGAGCGGGTATGTAAATTATTGTTATTTACCATTTAATGTTAGAAATTTTCACATATTTTATAATTCTGGTTGTGATTAGTTTCGTAGTTTAATTATTAAAGTAATTTCAGCTCTATGAAACGCAAATTTTCAGCTTAAACTGTTGTCATGTTTTGATTTTGCCATGTCTAATTGCACCAGCTGCGATTATTTACCTTTTGTAAGGAGTAAATGATGTGTTAAAATAATGGAAACATGGATGTAAACTGTGTGTCACATATTACAGCGAAATACTTATAATTTGTAACATCTGTCATATGATATGAAGTTATATTCCGAGACGTACATAAAACGGTTTGCAACACAGTAAAATGTATATTCCTTAACTGTCTGTTTTAGTTTTGTTTCATTCAAACTCTTGAGTTTGTTTCAGTGACCAATTATCAAGCTGCGTTAGGTGGATACACATGATAGGGTACTTAATAAAAGTACAGAAATATTTGTTTACGTGAAATAATGTACAAAAACGAGTTTCTCCAGCCTGTTATAACTGTTAGGCATGTATCAGAAAATTATATATTATTTTAATAATGTACCAACATCATCTCAGTAGATTTATGAGCGATGATCTATTGCCGTTAAAATTGTTTGTACATTTGTACCTGTTTCCAGTTGTTCTGGTGCTGCTTTGGCATGAATTCCCTTGTGTAACAAATGTAATTGCCAGTTTGATACTGTAGCTATCTTTAGTCATTATGAGCCTTTATAGACAGTGCTTTAAAGTTTGTTAGTGGATATAAAAAATTCTTTGTCTTTCAGCATGAGTTTATGCAAGACTGGATTCAGTTATCCCAGTTTCAGTAAAAGCGATTTTAACTTATTGTTGTTTTGAGTATAATTCTGTTTGAGTATCAGTTGTAATCGAATTCATATATATGAGACATAGTCACATTGTTAAATGCTTTGAACATATTTATTTTACTGTTCAGCTAAGGCTGATTTTCTCTGGCATCATATTTGGTTACCAATTCCAAACCATTTTGACTGGAATGTTGCTTACCAGTAAATAACTTATTTTAGGTTAAGGTAGGCATGAAGAAAATTAATTTACGTCTGCTGAACTCATTAATAAAACAGACATTAAATATGTATATGCTAAATATTTATTTGGTGTTTGAAAGGATTGGTTGTTGTTTCTTTCAATATAATGTTGGCACTTACAAATGTTTTTTGACTACTCACATATTACGCATTCCAGAGGATTTGATGCATCTGTAAATTACCAGAACAGATTTGAAACAGGATCTATACATATTTATTATTCTGTATGTGTTATTCAAACAAAAATGTACAGAACCTTTTTTTAACATTTGAATACCAGTTTGAAGTTTAAATGAGGGTAAATCATTATTTGTTCAGTGGTCTGTTTACACGAACCTCATACTGATTTCTTTTTTAAACTCATATCACTATAAAAATTTGTGTTCAAAGACCTTGACATGTTTAAAATCTCTGAGATGAATAGTAGATTGAATGTTGGTTTACAGCATTTACTTATATGTAAATAGATGGACTACCTGTTGGGATTGTTGGGTAGTTTGAAGACCTCCTTTGTTCTCCCTACAACCAATATTTTTGTATGTGTTATTACATAACCTGCAGTTTAAACATTTTGCAGACTTTCATGTTTTAGAGTTCAGGAAAGGTAGGAGTCTTTGCTTATGAATTTTATGAGTAATTTACATGTCACTGTCATGTCATGTAATCTTTTATGAAATTACTAATAACTAACCAAGCGCAAAATTAATTCTGAAGTGAAATGTCAAGAAACGTTAATTATTGGGCTGGATTTTATGTCTGCATGAATATATTTATTTCAAAAAAGGGACCTTATAGGGGATAACAGTTTTGGGACAAAGTTAAGTAGGGTTTATATGAACTGGAGAAATAATCAAAATCTTTAGGGTGTATGTGAAATATTTAAATTCTTTGTTCATGAAATATGCAAAAAATATGTTTTGCTCATTCTTTGTAATTGTTGCATATTAGTTGGAAGAGTTATTATTCCTGTTTCTTGATAAAAATGATTTTATTGTTGTTCATACCATAGCAGAAAATTCCTTTTATTTTAGGGTGTGTTTGTGTGGGGATGTAGTAAATGCATTGTGTTAATTTGTTTATTCAAATTTTGTATCCTATACCCATACACTTGTCAGTAGAATTATCATGTGGACACAATTTGACATTAATTTATGTTAATTATTTTTTATTCAAATATTGTACTCTGTACACATACAGTTGTCATTGTCATTGTCATTAGAATTATCTAGAATGCAAAAGTTTTCATTAAGTTCACAGTTCCATATGATCTTGCAGAAGTTTTATAGTCTTGATAGCAAAATTTTTTGGTGCACCGAGTACTGATAGTGAGTCCATAAGCTATATGGGAATTAAGAACAATAAATGTTTCATAAATTATCCAGCCTGGAAGATTGCTTGATGGACTTTTTAACGTTGCTTACATTGTTATTCATGTTTTATATTCATGGAAGTAAATAAAATAAGTAATAAGTTGGTGGTATAGGAAACTGGGGAATCCTGAGAAAACTGCTCAGTGTAATTTTGTTTGTAAAAATCCCATGTGGTATGATGATCAAAATCTACAGAGATGAGAAATCATCAGGCAGTATAAAATGAGCCATAATAGGGAAGAGACAGTCGAAACATAGCAAACACATAACTAATTGGTTAATGGTGAACCATTTTTTATGTTATTGTTGAACTAATTGCATTAAGTGGACACAAGAAAAATTAATTTCTGTATGCCCAAAATTTTATAATTCTAAAACTTCATAATAAATATTTTAGTTATATTAATATATAGAACCAGTACAATATCCACTTTGCATACATTTTGAATCAAACTTTCTCTCTTTTGTCAAAGATGTGTAACAAAAAATTATTCCACATAAAACATTGATATTGTTAAGATATACATCTTATATTTGGAGAATTTTTCGATACGATAAATATTTAACGTTGCCTAGCATTCTGGCAGTGGATTTGCATTTGTTGCAGGATGATCAAACAGTTACCCAATCCATTTTTAAATATTTATTTATGGTTGCAATTTAATACAAATCGATTAGCTCAATAAACATATCGCTGTGACTATACCAGAGCCCTCGCAGGTCACATTATGTTGTAACCTGTTCACGCCAGTCCGTCAGTTGTTTTCAATCAGTTGAAGTGCAAGGGTGTCTTTTTTTTTACAAGTGCAGCGAGTGTTCATTGTCGAATATTACCTGTCGTCTCGTTATTTCTTAACTTGTCGGAGTGAGGTTAGGGATACATTTCCTGATTCTTCTGTGTAAAACATATCGACAGTATCCCGTTTAGTGATCCGTGACTCAGGAACTCGGCATCGGGATGCACCAAACATGAGGTAAATAGTGAATGCATGCATCGCTTAATGCGGTGGGCATTTGCAGCGCTTAATATAGCTCATTTTTCAGTCTAATTTACTTTTTGACAAATTAAACGTGTGTCAGGAATGTATTGCGCAGACTTTCGATCACTCTATATAATAGATTTTTATCACTTTCTACTCTTGTCCAACAGTCAAATTAGCGTGTCTGGTGCACCAGGATGTAGGCCGTTGTGGATGCAGCCCTAAGGCAAGTTATCCACTCAAAGACATACTTGGGGTTTCATTCTGTGAAACTTAGTTTAGGACATCACTGCGTTCTTCGTAAAGACTTTTTGCTTCAGATCCTCTGTTGTAGTCTGCATGCTGCAGGTGTTTTCAGTCCGATGTCCTTGGGCAATATCAGCAACATCTGCACCATAATTACGTAACCGGTACTATCATTTGTACTTGTGACAGAAGCACTTGTTGACAGGCGTATAAGCATGACTCATATGCATGCTTATCGGGTACGTGAAACTTCACTAGACCTAGCAGCGGCTGAGTGGTTAGCTATTAGTGCGGCTTCGTATTGGGATGGTTCCGGGTTTGAATATCGGCCCGTAGACCGCCTATTATGTCTGAAGTTTTTCGTGTTTTCCTTCAGGCCCACCAAACAAACGGTTATTAATAATGCTGTTCAACGCTATTTAATCGTAGCATTTGAAGTAGTTTTTGAATAAGCAAGGAATAAAAATAAAAAAACAAACTTCGAAGCGTTAGTATGGCATCATTATAAGAGGGAACCCACAAATAGCCCAGTGACAGACTTCACATATCCACCATTTTTACTTACTACACAGAAGGGCACTTAAAAATTTCTCAGCTGAAAGTCTGTAGCTCAAATTCATGCTTATCTTACTATATCCCTGTGTCTGAATACAAATAATAAAATTTCCTCACACATTTATGAAAAGGAAAAGCATCCACAATTTAAATTGACATATGAATGGATATTGAAATTTTTAAATTATCATACAGATTATAACAGTGGATCCATGCATGATAACAGGTGCCTTGGCACGAGTTCCGAGTGCTTAAAATAAACATATAATAAAGAGGGTCCACATTCGTCTAAATTATTAATTCTTGAACCTGTTGATCTGATTTTGATTAAATTTGGTGTTGGAGACCCACATCAAAAGGTAAAGGTATTGTGATTTCAATATTGGTTCGTATTATAGTACAACCCCTATCTTACAAGAAGTTAAAATTGAACATAAAATATACAATCATGAGTAAAAATCTATAACCAATAGAAACATTTTCCAGAGTGTGATTTTTAAACTTAACGATATGAAACGAACAAATTAATCCACGAATGTCGCAGTCAAGTCGAGAGCACGTTTCGTATTCGGGAGGTCGCAGGTTCAAACTCGGTCTGGTGACCAGCTATCCTGACTGAGGTTTGTTCGTGGTTTTCCTCAGTCTTTCAAGGCAAATACCGGGATACTACCTTAAATTAAACACAGACGAAAATACAAGGAAAGTGTGTTAAACTGTTCTTTTTGACTTTGCCCATCGTTTAAATATATATTTACAACGTTTCGAAGTTGGATTCAGTTTCTATAATCGGGTAAAACACTACAGAATAAACGTATCAGTTGGCCCCCCTGGCTGAGCCAGTCTTTAGGATTGAGACTGTCTCAGCAGATAAAATTTTCTGTCCTTTGTCTGTGATGACGGAAGCAGAATCCAGCTTCTGAAACCGTAATCTTGTAACACAAAGGAACGCAGCCCGTAAAGAACATTGGCATTTGTGTGTAATTAGGTCTGTTCTGTTGGAGTTCATATTTCTACTCATTGCATTGTTGTACTGCATACCCTGTAATTGGCATTTTGGTTGTTGAATCAGCACGTAAGTAAAGAATGTAATTGAATTGTTAGGATCGAACGATATCTTATGTCTTTGGCAATGGCTAGTATTAATACTGAAGACTAATATATCAAGTTGAAATCTCGAATAGGTTTCGAATTTTAGAGACACATAAAGATAATGAAAATGTTAATATCAATAGGGAGTGGGAAAATGTCAGAAACTGTATCAAAATTTCAGCCAAAGAGAAACTAGGACACTACTAGAGAAGGCAACATAAGCCATGGTGCAAGCCATCTAGTTAGTTAGTTAGTTAGGCCTGAATATGAACAGGTGTAATTGGCTGTCGGTTTATTCATTATTTTACTATTGTATTTATGTATGTCCCGCAAGGATTCGTTCACTGAGCATGTATAAAACTGAATTATAATGCAGTATGTTACTTTGATATTTTGGGTACTTTATTTAATTTTGTGGCAATATTCTAAATATATCACCCAGTTTATTACGCAGTCCAAAAACCAGGTCACATTCCACCCCGAATCGAACACGAAATTTGATGATACCCTCACGTAGAACTTTATAAAAGGGGAGTACAAAAGTACTTGCCAAGAAACTTCTCGCTTTGATTCTGTGTGTGTTTAGTAGCCACGTGCGCCTCGCATGGAGATATTGTACCGACTCTAAGAGCCAGCCCATCCTAAAGTCTGCTAAATATAACCTGCAAAATCACGGATATACATCACAGAAGTTTCCTATGTGCCACGTTGTCCTTACAGCATGTTAGCCATGGGAGATACGGAGTGGGTAGATAATTAATTAGGTACGAAGTTACAAAGCTGGAAAACCCAGCTGCAGTACCATTACGAATTTTCGGATTTTTCTCAAAATAATCTACTTAAATAGTAGCATTACTTGTCGTAATGACAGTTTTGTGAATGTACCCGTTTGTACAAAGAAAAGGTACCTAAAATGTGAAAGACTTTGACATCACACACCTTTCCTTATTATTTACCGCCGCGAAGCCAAGTAATGATTGGTTCATTCATTAAACAATTACCAAACTAGGAAACGGCAGTGTGCATAGATCGCTTTATGCATTATAGAACTATGGTCGTCTATTAGAAATACCACTACAGATAAACAGAGAAAAATGAGAGACGACGGGACTTTGCATTGGAAGAAGATATCGGAGTCAATAAAATATGTAATTGAATGGTATGACGAACTAAACAGCAAGAACTTGACATTTTTGATGTGGTTTATGAAAGTTGTACGTATTTTAAGTGAACCGTCTTAATGAAAGCAATTTTTTTTACGGTTAGCCTGCGTGAAATTGACATTTAGTATTTTGAAATAACTTTTGAACTGTTATCACCTCAGCGAAGATTTGCGTAACTGGAAGGTAACGTAGACATTTATTACAGTCGTATGGTAGTCTGATATAACTTATATGTCTCTGAAATGCCCTTCAAATTTTCCTGTCTCTGTTAAGTGTTATAAGAATGGCATTGCCCTAACTGAGGTTGAAGTTTAAAATTGTGACGCACACTCACAAATCCTGTTTGATACGCATACATACAAACATACACACATATTGATATAAATGCCATTTTCACCAAGACGTTGGATTAATGATTTTATTATTACGATCAAAATATTTGCATAAAACAAAGATGTGAATTTGCAGTATTCATAAGAAACATAAACATGACTGTCACATGAAATATATATATTTGCTTTTCGATTGCTTGCCAATAATATGCTTGTTATTGGTATCAAAAGTATAAAGTATACCACATGAATACATTATTGTCGTTTCTGGATATATTTAAAATTGTCAACATGATGACTGCGCGACTTTGAAGCAGTAACAAAGTTGAACGAAAGGTATTATATGTTTAAGTAGTAGTGTAAAATGTACGACAGGGACCAGGAAAATGTATCTTCCCCTTTATACTCACGTACAGTTAATTTTACAATTTATTTTATATTTTTCTGACACGTCTGTTTTATCTATGTAGGATATTAATATTTTATCAACCGATTAAGTGTTACTTGCACTGATAAAACGTCAAATTTAGTATCATTCAAACATCCTGAATTAAATTATAGTGTCTGGAAATATCACTGATAGGTGAATGTTATCTTATGTTCATAAAAATTAATGACAGCTTTGTCTTGGAAACGTGTCGTCTCTTTCACAGAAAATACAATTGAACAATTCTTCCAAATGCATTGTCTTCATTACAACAATGCTCATACGGCCAATACGTACCGAAAGTGTTTCGTGTTACATATTATGAATTGTGACATAGAATGTCTATTGGAACTAGGCTGCGATTTCTCATTTCCTGATTCGGACAAATTAACGCAGTAACTCTCTAAATTTTATCAGCGTCGTCCGTAGAGTTACCACCAAATCATATGGCGCTTTATCAAGTGTGTTTATCGTAGGCTTGTGTAGGGTAAAGGAAAGTTCTCTGTGCCTTTACATTTACGATATGTTGCACATAGTGTCGAAAGAAAAGACGAAGAAAGTTTATGCTTTTGTATTTTCATCTGTTCGGATTTGTTTTACATAACGTTCACAAATTGAAGCATGTTGTATAGGTGTGTTTAAGTGGTATGTTTTCAACTTATTTACCGTAATCAATTAAAATACAATTGTAGTACAGCTAACAAATTTTCCTAAGTACACCCCATATTTTTTTATTTGGTATTAACGAAAACTCTTATTTTATAGATAAAAAAATTAACTTATACCACTTTAGCTCCGAGGGGTTTAGTTTTTAGAATGTAAATGATTAATTAGAAAATTTAACCGATTTAAAAATCGTGCGTTTGAGCAGCCTTTTGGTATCTTGTTTCCCCACCAAAATTCTGCATGCATTATTTGAATCTGCATGCTCAGCCCATCTTACTGTACTGGTTTCCACTTTCCTAACAGCACTACGTGGTCTGATAAATCACGAATTTTTTTTTTTTTGCGTGGCGTTGCGGAAGAATCCGCCCAATTCTGAAGTTTCTGTAAAGACAACATTTGCTGTGAAGTGTTGTAAACCCTACGCTCATCCGCCTGGCCGCGACTGCTAATAAGTCTGGAGGCCCTCGTGCTAAGAAAGAAGAAGAGAAATCATATTGCACGGAACATCTTTGTATTAGAATAGTATTCCTCGCCGTCCCTTGGTGTTTTACTCTCAAAAGAGATTAATTTCTTAGTGAGATCTACAAATTTTAAAATTTTACTTGCCCTTTTCGGGATCTCGGTCATATCAGAATAGCTAACTCATAAGCAGTCGAACTGCAATATTATTAAGCTTTAGGAACGAACGTAAAGGCTGTGAGGTAAGCTAAAATGTACAGAAACTTACAGTTTTAACAGAGTTGTTCATCTCTTTTTATATTGGAGTTGATCTGTCAGCAGGTAGAACTCGTGAACAATTTTTAGGAACTTCTTTCCTGACGAGTACACCTTGAAAATTCTTTACCGTACCTCCATACTGTCCTATGGGAAACGCTGTGTTTGAGGTGTCGTATGGTAACATGTATGTTACGTGTTGCTGGGTATCTGGATTTTTTTATGTGGTTGTCACTTTCGTATAAATTCGTGTAAAAGTTTTTTGATTGTGTGTTAAGATGAGATAGAAATTAACTTTCTGAAGCTTTAAATATCCGTTCCTTGCCCCAAAGAGAATGTGACACAGTGAGAATTTTGTGAAACCTGTATACACAAAATTCAGTTATTCATTATTGAAGCAGTTGGTACCACTGAGCAGAAAGTTTAAGGTGATTGGTTATTCAAATGCTGTAATATACACCAAATATTCATAATTTAGCTGGTGTTTTATTTTACACAATCTTGCCTTTAAGCTTTCCTGGGTCATTTTGTCGTCGATATTCATCGATACAGTTACCACAGATCGTAGAGCATTAGCCACATATACTAATGCTCGGGAATTAAAATCCTGTTAATTGCAAAAGAAATTGTTTTAGTGAACCACTGAATACACAACCTCTAAGTGGAGACGTCAGATTGTGTGTTTGCTCGTGCGTGCGTATGCGAGAGTGTGAGAGAGAGAAACAATGAGGTGATCAGAGGAACTTTTGACCTGCGATGTTAATATTAATCACGTTTTTTATGACAGCGGAGTTTTTCTTTGGCTTTCGAACTTGTAGGCTAGATTTAACCAGTCACAAGGGCGGAGGGCCAAAACCTAAGGCAAGAAATCTACATGGAAGATAGCGCGTGTACATGGTGCAAGAAAGTTCCATTTCGCTTAGCAACAGTTCCGTAATATTACGCAGTTAATTAATTTAATTGTTTGGATGCAGACTTTAGTATTTACATTGACGGAGTCTAGCCAAATCTTGGATAATCGAATGGCGTTCTTCAGTACTAAGTGTATAAAGAAGAGAAACATGAAGATATGGATTTAAAGATTTTCCTGATGAATGAAAGAGAATGGGAGAGAAGTGATCTGTTTTCCTGAAGTCCTGGCTCCAGTGCTGAAGACAGCAACGAAAAGAATACTTGGGAAATTGTTGTTTTGTGAAATGTTCCGAATCCGTCTATCACTCGAATTAAATCAGATACGATGTCGTCTGCGTTACACACTCTGATATCGATTTGAACATCTGAATTGGAAATTTCTTTATTTGCATATTTGTCTCCTTTCTGATATTTGAACCGACTTGTAAACACCCGCTCGTCTTATGTAGTAAATAACGGACACATTTAGTAGTTACGCTGTATTATTATTATCCCACGTAATCACCATTTTGCAGGGTATTTACTTTTGTGTACCTGAGACAAACCTTGCCTCTGAGGTACATAGTGCAGCAGCTATTTCTGGAATACGTTTTATTTTTAATACATGTTACATGTATTATATACTTTTATTGTGAGGCATTTTACATGAGCGTCTTTCGAAAGATGTATTATGTTCCTAGAATGGCGGTTTTCTGAAGTTTCTTAATGTCGTGTTCGCCCGGGATGTTGGCCAAATATTATTTCAGTGACTTGGAGACAGTTCCAGTTGCTCTTATTATTAATATTGTTGTTGTTCTCTTGTGCTTTATCTGTTAGTTGCATCTGACTGTTGACGCAGCATTAATAATAAAGAATTGAATTGAATTCCTGTTGGCGGTGGAGATATAATGGGGAGGCAAGGATTGTATACTGAGTTCTGCAGAAGGAATCGATGAGGTGAGAGGAAAACAGAGGTCTGGGTTGCTAGGTGAGGATGTTGTTGGAATCGGCTTGGAATCATGTCAAATTGTGGGCTTTCTTGTAAGCGGTATTTGTATTCTGTTACAGTGTTGTTAGGTATAATTTGTATTAATATTTAAAATTTGTGGGGGTTTAATTATTGAACAATTTTTGTGCTTAGTTTGTCCTTTATCTTTAATAATATTCATAGTCTACCGTTTATCATTGTGGCCGTTGCCAATCTGCCTCTTGGTTCATGTAGTTTCTCCATAGGGCCTGTTCCTTTTAGCGTATTGACGTTCTGCAAGTACCAGTGATTCTCACTCCATTATCATTGAGCAAACCTTCATGGCGAACAGCTGCCAGTGGGTTCGAAATGCTGAGTTCAGCGCTTTTACTGTGGTTCATTTGTCAGCTTGCCAGGAAGTCTGACTTATCCCTTCCTTCTTAATTTCCGTTGGTAAGGGGAATTGTGTGTTGCCCCGATGGCTTTGTCTGCCGTTCCACCTGCGTATAACATGTGACATCTCGCAAAATTGCTATCAGTCGGACACAAATTTGCAGTGTATGCTTTGTTTTATGTTTATGTAGAATTCAAGAACGGAAGTTTCACATTTCCTTTGCGATATTTCGCCGTACGTAAGCGGTTTCCCTGCTCTACCTGATGCCACGAAATTGAATTGCGCAGTTCTATTCGCCGTCGCTTAGTCGCATGCTTACTCTAACATATTCACTTAGGGACTACGCGTGGATGTCTGTTTTCTTCTGGTTTCGTTGGCTTCTACCTCAAGTAATCGAGATCTTGAAGAGCATTGCCACAGGCTTTCTTGGCTTCTGTAGTGTGTTTGATTCCTGCTGTGGTCAAGATGACATATGGGAACATTTAAGTATTCTTTTTATCTGAAATAACGTGGCGTAAAGGATAAACAGCATCTTCACTTCCTCGTTACAGGTTATACCTTGCTTAAAATATCTTATTGTGTTGCTGCTTGATTAATTAATTGTGAAAAAATTTAATTATGTGATGCAATGATTACGTAAACTCGCGTAAGGCGTCCTACCAAATGTCTAAATAACGAAACTTTAAATATGTGAAGCGTCTGTGGTCCTTCGAGGACTGTAGAGTCACGGAGTAAGTGATTAGTTAAAGTACAGGTAGAAATTGCATTTATTATGAAGTTGACTGTGAAGTAAATAATAAAATATATCGGTATGAAGGAATATGTCGGGCGGCAAAGAATATTTAAACGACAAATTAGAATAAAAGAGATTAAAATGTTGTGAAGTGTTGCAGTTCTCAGACATTTGTATGGAAGCGGTACTTGGGTAAAATGTTAGTAATTTCGATGTTATTTTATGCTTCTAAGTTAGTTTGGGAACCTAGTTTTCAGTCGAATAAGTCAGTCCGTTCTGCTGCTTCTTTATACACTTTTCAGCAACGATTCGGAAGCGGTGGTAGATGTTACAGCGTTTTATTAGGAATAAGGAAATGGCTTGTTTTAATGTACAGTTCTGGCATTCTCTGGAAAGGTAATGGAATATCTAAGAGAGTGTAAATAAAGGTACATGTTCTCTCCACCGAACTGAAATTCTGTATTTTAAAATAAAATCTGTTAGAAGTAATGGAACTATTGAAATCCTTGAGAATGAAATTTACAAATGTTAGTCCACGGATTACCAATTTGAGACTAAATTTGTATTACAGTGTGTGAGCAGTGTTTTAGCTGTACTAGCTTCAATCCTGTCGCTAATCATGATGTTTTTGCTGATAATTGTAACAGTAATATTTTTGTTTGGTTTACAACCGTTCCATTAAATAACAAATTGTAAAAGCCGTTTTCGGAAAGCTAAAATATAGCACGCAGTGCATTGGAGATATTTAGGACATGCAGAACCAAATGATTCTTGTGATCGAATTCTTATTGTCTATGTCTGTTGTCTGTCACTCGGGTTTTCTGTGATGGGGTATTGTTTATGATTTTGGCACTTTCCTCAAAGTTGAAACGAGACTGTCATTACGAAATTGCTATAACGTTAAATATTGAAGCTTTACCTAGACTCCTAGAATCAATTATAAGAAGCAAACATTGCACAGCCTGTAGTTTATTTAACGACGCTGTCAGTATCTCAGACAAAAAAACGTCGAGTGATAGTGTGATTAGTGAGCAGTGAATTGGAAAGGATACTAGAGGAAGCGGTCGTTTGCATAATTTGAGGTAGTATCCCTGAATTTTCCTGGAGGGACTGAGAAAGATCACGAAATCCCTCTCTCATGATAGCTGGTTTCTGGGCCTAGATTTGAACTCGAAGCCTCCCGAATACGAAGCAAAGAGTGCTGTTTACTCGGTGACGACTTTTGATAATATTGGTATGAATTTTCCGATCCTAGTTCCATATCAGTAATGTTTGAAACAGTGTTTTGTGTTTGGATAAAAGTATGCGTGTGTATGTGAATGAATGCGAGACAAAATGTATTTGGATAGGGAGGAATGTTATCAGAAACTGAATTAAGAGTAAGAGAAATAAATGTATCGAGACCAGGACGGAAGTTTATAGTTTCCTTGCGGAAGACAGACGCACGCTGAACAGGGAACATGTTGGAAAGTCACTAAAGTCTGGAACTTGAAACCTTGGATTTTCTACATTCCAAAAGTTTCAGTGAAAGCTTTGAATTGAACTGTAATAACTATAATAATTCAATTATTTATTATATTAATAATTCATTTAAATCCAGTAACAAAAATAGTAGTGCCGCTTTAATAATACATTTGGATCCCATTTTTAAAGTACAGAACTATTCTCCACCTACAGGACTTGAATAACGCTGCATATGTTATCTAACATTTAATTGTTTTGTTTACAGAATCAAAATCTGTTCGTATACGATTTAATTTGTGGTATGTTGAATGTTAAGCTGTGGAACGTGATAACATTGAAAATAACAGCCCGTACTCTCAGACACGCCATTCGCTTTTTGTCTAGGACTTGTGTTTATAACTAATTCCAGTTATTACATGTTTTGGCTGAAATGCAGACCTACTGAAAATATCAAAATATTGTTTTTATTCTTCTGTACTTCTGTTGCAAAGTGCACTTTTAGACGGTCCCAGACCCGACATTAATTTTCATCGATTTGTTTTATGTCGATTTCTGGTCTTCTGGGTTTTAACGCCGTGTGGACTTGTATTAATAGATAGCCCTGGAGATGGAGGCTGTATGTTCCTTCAGAACGTTGGTATCTCCCTACAATTTACATTACGTTATAACCCAAAATACAAACATTGACATCTTCGCTATGAGAACCTCAGATTTCAGATACTTTTAATACTAGTAGCTTGCAACGCCATAAACAAGTAACTCGTTTAAAATAACGAACACGAAAGACGTATTTTAGGTATAACAGCAACAAAGAGTTGGTGCACCTTTTTAGGGTGGTACTGCTATTTGCATTTAGGTAGAATCCTGACGAATATCTCTGAAAATAATTACAGTAAAAGATACTGTAAAGACAAATGTTCTTGGGTTTAGGGTTAATAATTTTTACTACGATTTCTAGTAAGAAATATCGATAAGAACTTTCTAATTTCTCCGCAGTAACACTGCCGACATTGCTGGTTATATATTTTTTTAAAATCAAAATGCTACATCGGTGGCATTCAGGCCTAAGTGTAATAGAACTGTAGAGCCCTAAATTTTACGAAACATGAAGTGTGCATTACTGCCGAGGTGCCCTGTATTCTAAATTCGGATGAGGCCAAAGACTCAGTCGTTCGGGTGCAGGAGACCGTTGCTCTCTACGCAAATCTGCGCGTGTTGGTGACGCCGCGGAGGGAGGGGAGGAGGTTCCTCGAGGACTTCCGCGAACCGCCTAAAATATCCACTGTTTGAGAACGAACGCACGACCTGGCCTTCGTTATACATCGTTAACTCCGCAAAAGAACCAACAGTTTTGCCAGGAAGGTAATTTTGCTTTTATTGGTCGAAGAACGTTCCATTTTGCTTCTAACGACGGGACTTAAGGGAGATGAGAGCATTGCAGTGGCAGAACTAGGATTTAAAATCGTTTCGCGATGAATTATAATTCGCTTTGATGACTAATATAAAGATGGATAATAAATTCTTGAAAAACGTGTCCTTTTAATTATTTTGGAACGACAGTAACAAATTAAAATTTCATGCACAAATAAGTTAATAGCATATCAGAACTCCTGTAGGGCCTTCTTTAGGGGTAATTCATTGTATGTTTCTTTCACGTAACTAACTGCTTATTAAGTTTCTCTTTTGACTTTGTGTTATTATGCTGTGTAATTTTGTTTAATCACGTTAATGTTTGTCTAAACGGTTTGGAGGGTGTCAGAAATGATGTCATATGGATAACATTACGATTATAAGACGTAGAATTAGTACTGATATAGAGGTACAGAATTAAATATAGCGGTCTAATGGAATATCACGTGGATCCGCTGGATATGTGCCCATTTACATTACATGGCTGATGCAACTTCGCACAATGTGACACTCAGATGGGAAAAGAGCCGGGAGTTGAACTCGGATTTCTGTCGTCACTGTGCTCGTGACTCCCTATCAGCGTTGCTGTTTGACGTAAGTAACCCTCGCGTACTTGAAGATATCCACTCGTCTTTGAACTGCAATTAAGATTTTCCGCTCTGTTCATTACGTGAGCAAATTAGTATGAACTGCACGATAGGAAAACGCAATGGAATTGCCGTGTCCATCCGGCGTGTTTCATTTCCGAAATGCTTAAAGAATTTCTATGAACGTTGGTGTTCGGCGTCTGAAGTAGACGTTCGGCTTTCAAGGTGCTAATCAGCACTATCGAATTCTACTCGCCACCTGCTAACTGCCTTGTATACGGCTTCCGAAAACGCCAAACTTCTGTACGTTAACCCTGAAGATGACGACTGCAATGTTTTCCGAAACGCTGGATAACTTTGAACATTCGACTCGGCCTATCCCCGAAAGGTGAAGTTAGGCTACACGTTAAATCGAACTTACCAGTGTCATTAAAGCCGCTTCATCGCACAACTTATTGGTAGCCTGCATGACACTAGATATAGAGTTTGTTAAAATATACAACTTTTTTATGTGGTATATATTTATATTTAACGAATTACAGTGAAGGAAAAATATTTTTAGACTGGGCGTTTTGGTATCTTTGAAGCAACTTATAAGTTTGTGTGTTCGAAATAAATTGGCATGAATTCCACCGACGTGTACAAAATTGCAGTAAAAGCATTTTGAAAATACGTACGCTTACTGTTTTTTTTAGTTTTATCTGTGTTTACTTCTGGGTCGACTTTTTTGTTAAGGTACAATATAAAACATTTGTATGTAGATTTCCATCCAGTAAATTGATGCTATCAGCACATGCATGCAGTAGAATTAAGTAATTAAATTCTAGATATTTGTGATTTTTAAGTTTCTGTAATGGTATATCCTAGAACAGAGGTTCCCAAACTTTTATACCTTGCGTCACCCTTAAAACATTTCATAAATTTCACGCCCCCCTTCCAGAACAAGTGCAAGCAAACAGATTTGACATAAAATTTAGCTATGAGTATGCAGCACTGAAAGACAACTAAACTGCCTCAACCAAGCAAAGGATGTTAAAAATGTTACTCCATATTTCGTTAAAACATACAAACAACACCCCCCCCCCCCAGAAAACCCCTCGCCACCCCCCGGGGGGCGCCCCACACTTTGGGAACCTCTGTCCTAAAATAAAATTGAAACAGATGACGGGAGCAGTAAGCACCCCTGAAGCGTCGGTCAATTTCTACGAGACTACAGTGTACTACATCCCAGTAGACTCATCTTCACACTTACCGCTGTGAGAACCCGAAATCTCACTAAAGGCAGCTTTAATTCAAGTTCTGACACAATCACGTCTTATTGTACTACGTAATTTCACTGTTTCAGGTGCATGTGGACCAAAGGTTTACAAGTTTCATGATCCTGTCCGAATAAAATGTTTTTATTTCGGTCCTATGCCATTATTTCACCGCTTCTTTCCACGAATTATGCTCATTTCAGATTAATTTTATCCGTGTTGCTTCTCCGTGATTTGAAGAACCATTTACTAACTCCACAGAGCAGAATCGTTTTTGAGAAGCTTAGAGTTGCTCGGCTAGTCCAAAAAAAACTCCCCGCCTTTTGTGTAACCATGTTTACAAGATCCTGTCAATGGGCCGTTTTACTTGCGATGACCTGAATAAACTTATATGTATATTTTTTGAGTTCATTTGCAGATTTTGATGGAACTCTGTACATTTTTGTTATGGGAGACTTCCAGTGATAATGCTGTTGTGAATAGGATAGTGAAGCAGTTCCTTAAAAGTCAAATAATGTCTTAACTTTAAGAGTGACTATCTGCTTATCCAAAACTTTTTGTTCTCCATTTAGGTAATTATTTAGGGCTAAATTCCTATGTACAGTCGTCATTCATGAGAATATTTGTAAAGGCGTTGGGATGGTAAATGAATTTTTAGGCTGTCATGTGGAAGTTCACATAGGCCTAATTATTTCATCCATATATATCACAGTAGGAATATTGTGGTTTCGAAAATTAGATTTTTCATTGTGACAAAGTTTACTGTTTTCTGTCTATGTAATATTTCTGTGCCTTCAGACTACTTGGAAAATACCCTCGTGTTTGACTTCGGCACTGCAATCTCGAAGTGGTATTTTCATGTAGTATTTCTGAATTACTACGTACAGATGTGCAAATTAATGTTGCTGGTTGGCAACGCAACGCCGTGTCCTTCGGGGAGTGTAAATAGAACATCGGCGTAGGCGGGAAAATAGTGTTATAGTGGTTTTAGGGAAATGAAATGTGGATTGGATTGAACTGACTCCAGTTTGGGTCTGGTGGTGGGCTCTTGTAAACACGGTAATGAACCTTCGAATTCCATAAAATACGAGGAGTTGACAGGCTAAGCGACTGTCAGCTTTTAAAGAAGGATTCTGTGTGTAAGCTAAGCTGAAAGGAGGCCTAATCTTGTTTTTGTCGGGGTATGCGCATTTACGGTACTGGTGTCATTGGATTTAACAGGTCATCTCACCTTCAGCAAACTACTTTATTCGCTGATGTACTGAGCCGTTTTACTAAGAGGGCCGGTTTAAATATGTTCTCATTCCCTTTCCGTAAAAAATATTTTATTTTTAACGATCACCATGCTCAGCCATCCTAGTCCTACCACATCCAGTTCGTACTTCGTTACCTTCGCATCCAACTAGCATTTTAGGCACGAATTTTCATATCCTTTAAACATGTTATGTATCGTTTCAGATAATCCTTGCAATTTCGAGGCGTTGTCTTTTAGAACGCGCATAAAAGCGATGCCAGGCAATGGGGATATCATTCGAAGTTTCGTTACTTAACACGGCGTTCAGGTTGACTGTACTGGTGGGTTGCGTCACGTCTGAGAGAAAGGGAAAGATGTTTTTATAATAGTTTATAATCGAGATGTCCGTACCTTTTAAAATATTTATCTGTGTATCATGGAGTCAACATTTATGCTTTGAATGCTGAGACGAAACTCGGTATTAAGCTACGTGTGTCCCGAAGTTTAAAAGTAAATATTTTGATAGTGTGATAGGAAAGTTCCCGGTTGCAGCACCAGAATCCTGTTAATAAAAAGGCGTCTGTGGTTTGGGTTGTCGCATTGTCTTCAATTGTTTGTTGTGTTGTGCAGTGTGTTTAGTGTTAAACATTGTTTTCGAATGTAATCGTATGAAGTAGTTAAACTGCACTTACATTTCAGGTACACTTTCGTGATGTTGCTGCACCAAACACATCAACGACTTTTCGACTTGTTAATCAGTTGCGCCAATCTTTTCAGAGTTTCTGCTAATATGTTAAAACGTATTGAGTAATGTATTTTCCAGGGTTCGAGACACTTTCGACGTATGTTGTAATGATGTGAGAATAACGTTAATATGTCATTATCATCTAATATAGAATAAACGTGACATTCAGAGTTGGGTTCGTGACTTTTGGGACAAACCGTATTTTGACTGTGATGTGCACAAGTATTTTCGGCCCAGAAACGTTTGTTTGTAAACTTGTATCTGCCGAGAGAGATAAAGGTAGAATGAACTCGGTGTGCATGGGGTATATTTACACAGCGGCTTGAAAGTAAGGATATTTCAAAACACTACTTAATTGTGATGTATTGGCTAGATAAAACCATGAACCCACTTCGACATATTAAGTAATAAGTATAGGTTAAATTCTGCATGTTTACTGAGAGGCGGACGGACAGATTGACAATACAGGTCTCCCTGACCTTACTTCGTATATAGATACTTCTTTTGGAAAAGCACATCTTTCCTTGCCATTAATTTGCTGTCAGCAGCATCTGCGGGAATGCAGTTGATAGAGCAGAGGTGAAGTATGCTATCATTATAGTTCAGTAAGCTCTAGATATAATTATCATGAACTTTTTTATATTTGTATAAAGTACTTGCCAAGTGACCGCTACTTCATGTGTCAAGTAAATAAATAACCACGTAAACAATAATAAATATAAATTAATCTGTATTTAAACAACAGTGTTTGGTAGTGAAAACGTCATCTTCGTCTTAATAACGCCATGCGGTAAGTGGTTGCAGAGGCAACGAACGAGTAGCGAAGTGAAAACTGGTTGTGGTAGCAATGCTGCAGCCAACTAGGTTGGCTGAGGATGGTGGTCGTTAAAGGAAACTATTTTTACCGTAGGGGAAGGGAATGAGAACATCTTTAAAACTAAAACGGGCTTCTTGGTAAGGGTTCGGTACATCAGTCTCTTGTGGCCGTGATTTGAATTTGAGACTACAGACACGAATCAGTGAAAATAGTCTGTTCGGGGTAACTTGTTCTCGAATAGAAAAAATTCAGGTCGATTTTAGATTAATCGTCCCCTTAACTAATCAGGGATAGGCCCTACTGATCTGCGTATTTAATTATTTTTTTTTAGGGTTTGAGCTCATTGTTCAAGTTTAATAGAATAAGGACTTGTTAGGAACCGATTAGACTTTCTGAGGATATGGAAATTTAGATGTGTGAATTGATCAGTGTACAAAGTACTGGCGCTTAATTTTACATTTTAATAATTTATTTAATGGTTATATGTTTTAAAACAAGGCGAGATTGTCTGCCGTCTTTTCAGAAATAAAAACAGTAGCTTAATAAGAGCAAATATTCGGAATCCTATTTTTTAATAACGTGCCTCTGATAAGTAAATGGTATTAACTTTCCGCATAGTGTTTTTTGTTAGGCTGTTTGTGTTATTTGCACGGAGTTCTTAAAATTAACTCATGTCCATTATGTCTGTTTCGCATTTAATTTTGATTTGTATAGGTCCCATATAAAGCCTGCTGCCGTACAAGAATCAGAAATTGAGCTTTGTCCGTTTTCTGATAAAGGACCCGAATATGTAGGTACTGTGTTCCTCCGGTACGTTGTTGTCTGCCTACGAGTTCACGCGGCGTTGTAACCCCGTAATACCAAAATCGACATTTTCACTGCCGTGAGCGCCCCAAATGTCACGCGAACTCTTGCTGTGTAATTCTATAAATGTATTACTTAAAGCACTATTAAAACTAAATTATGTCTGAAGCATTCAGTGCCATGTAATGTTTTGTCTGTAGTAGGCCGACTTTTGAATTTGTATATTGATGTAGGCCGATTGAATCAGTAATATGTTATATAACGCTGTCCATCTAGTTTTTGCGCATTGTGAACGATCTAGCTGTTTGCACAGATGTTTTGTTTATTTGCTTTTGCACTGGGTCTCTGTACGTATATTGGTCCTTGCCGAAAAGAACCATCCATCTATCCATGCTGGTTTTTAGACGTAAAACCGTTTAGGTAGTGGAAGTTAAAAGTTGGTATAGTTTTTTTTATTAAGGTCGTACCTTTTTTCTTATATCTTGTTATGAAAGGTTATAGTCCGAAATATCTAGGTTCTGGATTATTGAACTGCATTACAACAGTAAAAATGTGTCGACTGATGTTACCACGCTGTCTTTACATTAGGGCGTGTTCTGTTTACGAAGTGGCTGTAGCGTACGTCAGCGTTACACAAATGTCATCATTTTAAACCATCTTGTGGCTCTATCTCTTGGTACTTGACCTATTAAAACAAGCAAGATTAACTGTTAATTCCTTTATGTTGTAAACATCATGCGATTGCTTCCTGTGCGTTATATTAACACTTGGATTTGTGTACGTAGACGTAAGGTAATGTGGAGAAGAATGCTGTAGAAATTATAGACGTTGGGTGACGCGGGGAAAGTGTGCAGAGAATTTATACAGTAAAACCTCTCTAAGTTGGACACTTGTGGTTCCACGAAAATGTGTCCAACTTACAGAGGTGTCCAAGATAGAGGGAAAGAGAAATATCAGATTGTGGTCTAATTACAATATAATATATTTACTTACATACACTAACTGCTGTAGGCTTACTTAAATTAAGAATTAATGACAATAGAAGCCCACTCCCATGCATTGCACATTACACCCCAGCCTCAATAACATTTTCTAAAGTTAATTCCACTAATTTTCGCTTCCCCATCGCAAAAACAAAAATTCCATTTCTGTTAACACAGTCTGAACTCAAATGCAAGCACAGTACTGATGGAGTTAAAAGTGTGTCTTCTGCAATACTGTAGTCCAGTTAAGGATTCAGCAAAAGAATGGTTAAACACTTGCAATGCATTCCAATGATGGGTTCAATGTCCATACGTAAGACAATCCTCCGGAGAGGAGGCATTCATCAGTCAGAAATTCAAAATAACAAAATATGTAACTGAAAAAGTTTCCCTGAAAAGCATCGAAGTTAAGTGCATGAACCTGTCCTACTTACAACAAAAGGGGTGACCAAGTTCCAGGATAAAGGGGTGTCCAAGATATAGGGTATTGTGGACATGTAAAATTATAGGATATTCGCCGGTTCCAATTAAAAGGGGTGTCCAACTAGAGGGGTTTTACTGTATATGCTTCGGTAAGAGTGGTAAAGCTGTTTGGTTAAGAATGTAGCACAGTTAAATTTTACTCAGAAAGTGACGAGAAATATCATAACATTGCTCATGCAGTAGTGCCCAGAACCAAATTCAAAGGAAGTTCTGTAACGTTTATGACAACGCTAGAAAGTAGAGTTGTTTAAACAATGCAGCTTTGCTATAAGCTGAAATGGATATATCATGGCATTGTAGTGACGAACAATTTTACTGTACATTTCGTTTAACGTTTATTTAACCCGTCTTCTGGAAACAAAATCACTTTTTTTCGCGTCATGTTTACTCGGCGTTCATATGCAATATAATGCATTAGCGATCTATGTCAACAGCTGTTTTATTTCTGTGTAACTGTATACAGTTTAACTCATTAAGCTATGTTTAATATTTCCTAGACTTATCACCTTGCAGCGCTATGGGTGTAAATAATAGAAACGATGTGTGAAGTCTACTTTCATACATTTAATGATAAGTAATAATATTTCTTAATGTACTAATTTTCATGTGACTTATTCTTTGTATTTTGTTTTTTATTAAATTTGTATATAAAATATTACTCTAACGTAAGTATTACGAAGCTTCTTTCAACACTGTTTATTTGTTCTACAAACAAATACAGTGTAAAAGATAAGTTGGTTTGTGTGTTCTGCGTGAAGGTTTATATATAGCGTAAGTGTTATGTAAAAGTTCATTATCATTATCTCGGTACAGTCTGTTTTAGGAACTGCCTGGGCGAAGAACGAGTACTTTAGCTAGAATGTAAATCCACAAGTTCACTGAACATCTATGGGAATGATTTGATATTGTAATTTGGTGTACGTGCACTTGTGGTGATGGTGGTGTATATTTTAAGTTTGGACGAAATCGAGCCTGTCAGTCCATTAGTTTCCTGCCACCGCCAAGGACATGGCTGCTTTAAAGTTGCATATCTAGGGGTGAATAAACGTGTTTTTCATAGCCAGTCATAGAACATAATCATTCGTCATTCGATTTGTGTTGTATTAGAAAGTATAATAAATACGTTTATGTATTTTATGAGCTGATGGAAGTGAGTATGGAAAAGTTTAGTGAAGTCACAGTTTTGAAAATGGTTGTATGCAATTTACTGCGAAAATACTAGACAGTGGTTTTTGGATCTGTTGGATTTAACACCATTTGAAGGTGGTAAAGATTTTATCGGTTTCGAGGGGAACTGTTCCCTGCCTTGACTGTTGGCCTCTTATGAATTTCGGTGCGTCCTATGAATTAATCAGATAGGAAGGTCGTATTTTGCCGGTAACGACAAATTACACCCGTTATATATTACTTCCGTTATACAGGCCTATGAAGTCTGTGCGTAGGTCGTTTGTAATTATTTTGCAACAAGATTAGTATGTTCCACAAAATTTTACCTGAAACATTTTTCTGGCCGATCAACACTGAACATTGATTTGTGTATCCAAATAAAGAGAGTTCGCCTAACGGGTCTTCTTGTCCCGAAGTGTTAATTTTATCTTTAATATTAATAATACATAATTGTCAATGTAAAGTATTATATACGTCCGGTTTATTCATACATCATTACGAACTGATACGGCAACAATAATTCGTTCTCTTTTTGAAGTATTCAGGAAGATGATAATACCAGTAATATTTAGGGGCGCAGATGCTCTGGCGTGGTTGTTGGGTGGAAATCTGCCTTCAGGTAGCCTAAATTATCTAAATAACATCAATTTTGTCGAAATTTGATATTGTTCTCAGTAATAATATAGAATCGGGCTAACTCGACATACAAGAGCTTTTCTAGAGAAGATGATAAAGCCTACACTCAGCTAGTCAAGAAATTCCCCTGCCTTTGATGAAACCCGAAAACTCAGTACTTGATCACAAGAACCCGTCACCTGTTCTTATCCTGAGTGAGAAGAATTCAATCCATACTCTGCCATCAAATTTCCCTAAGGTCAATGTTAATATTCTTCCTTATACGCCTAGAAAAAAATGCATCTTGTTCTTGTGGTATCCAACATTAGAGGAGTAATCTGTTTTATTGGCCTCTGTGTGCACCTGCGTGGGCCCACATTAACTTCATTTAAATGTGGGAGATTGTTCTTACGCGTTGTATGTTGCACTGATAGAACCTCCTCCGCGGAACTCATTCGTGCATGTGACGTTAGTTTCTTGGCACTGTTTGGAAGAAATTTTCCATGAGTGTACTTCTTCAGAAACGTTCAATTTTACAGGAGAGTTGTCAGGTAACTTCCGGCTTCATCACTTTACTTCTTTTGTCGTCGTTTCGTCATCTACTTGTTCAACATTCTTAAAATAACTTAGAAATAATACCATCATGGTTGCTTAACGAAGACCCCGAGCTCGTGTTCGCCTTCGGGGGTTGCGCCCTGTTCTGTTCTGACTACATGGAATATTTTGAGAAGGAATGTGTGAGCGTATGGATTGGATTCATCTGGCTCAGAATAGCATCTACTGGCAGACTCTTGTGAACACGGTAATGAATCTTTATTTTCCATAAAAGGTAGGGTATTCTTTGACTGACTGATAGCATTCTGAAGAAGTTCTCTGCCCCCTTAGGTCAGTTTCTTTGTATTTGGGTAAATACCACGTTAATCAGTGTTCTTTATTAGGCGTTATTTGCTCGAAACAAGAATGTGATAGGCCTTCTTATTTGGAGGTCGTGTTGATCCGTGACCTAATATCAACCTTGGTGTGGACTTTTTTGTTGTTAATTTCTTATTAAAACAAACTCAAAATAGTGTTTTCTCGTGTTTCAAACAATTACAACTGCTGCTTTACTTCATCATTTAACATTTTAGCTATCAAGGATCGTTATTTTGAAAGCGAAATTTGCATTATATCCGAGTTGAAAGGGTCAAGTACACTTTTTATTTTTATTTTGCTGAATGTAAGAAGGGAAAATATTTGTAAGTTAGGCGAATAGAATTTAATTATTTTAAAAAAGTTTTATAGCTAATGAACCGTTATGTGAAAGCATTATGACAGTTTATTGCTATATTGGTCCATCCGTTTATATTGTAAATATGATTATCATTGTAGGTCACGGACACAAAGTAACAACAGGAAGAAATAACAGTTCTACGTCCAGATATTTTCTGACTTTGTGGAGTTGGAATGTCCAAATTATTTGGAAATTTTCTTTTTTTAAATCTTAATTGAACTGGGTTTTTTTTTCTGGGACTCAAACTTGTGGTTTAATTTTAAAATTACCAGCTGTTTGAGTATTCTCATTCTGAACACTGAGTTTAGAATTGTGAAGAATAATCTGTTTCTTTATCATTTCATTCCACGAATTGATGAGTTGGCGTCTGACTTCTGTGAGTTACCAGATTTTTCCATTAAGTTCATTTTAGTGTAATGTAAGTTTCTGCTGAAGGTGATCAACTTATAGTGACGTATGAACTTTTTGCTTATCAGCGAAGTCATTGACTTTTAATACAATTCTTCATATTGCACCGATACCATATCTCTTGCCATGTGTGGTTTGTTGGAGACTGATGGCGTTTCAGATCAACATCTTTTATTTTTTCATTTCTTCAAGTGCATGATTTATTGTGCTTCTCCCCTCCAACCGTGATCTACGACATGTTTATTTCTGTGTTCTCACAAGACAGACGGGAAATTAACTACAGTAAAACCTGTCTAAATCTGAAACCTTCCTTTTTCTTCTGTTTTGAGATGTAGATGAAAATCAACGTGAAATTGTCACCAGTAAACGGAGATATGTGTTTATGAATATGTACTGTTTTCTGTTCTTGTTAATTTCTTTATTGGAAGATATCTGAGGAAGAACGTTCTTGTTCGAAAAGGGGAGGAATTGTATATGACAGCGTGCAGAATACTTTAACCTTTATCCTTAAGACGTAGCTTACACGCAGTGCAGCTGGCAGTGCGTCGCATACCGCTAAATCGTTAACCCCAGAGTTAAGTCTGGCCGGCAACCCCGTAAAACAGGGATTTAAACCCCTCATTCCAGAATGGGGATCTAATAGGTTGCGGGAGAGCTGTCAGTAAATATAAAAGATATGAACATCATGCCATTAGAGTCAATTCCAGCTTTGTAATTTCTAATTTCCTGTCATCAGTATTAGCAACATGGCAGCCGTTCGAACTTCTGAAGCTGGAGTGACACTGTTGCCACTAACGCAAAGTCCTGATTTCTTTTATGTAAGCCTCATAAATATTTGCAAGATATGCAGTTTCTGTTAATTTAGTTTTTTTACAGAATGTAAAATTACGTTTGGCCATGTGACGTTTGTATTTTGCCTTCCCTTTGACTCCGGTAGCTAATAAACTGTTCCAGCTGGGCATTTGAAATGTTTTACCGAGATAAATAATTCATCTACATTTTCCGTATCAAACATTTTTATCCGTTAATAATTACAAACATGACGTTTGAGCTGAACTTCAAGGTTATATGGCAGATTTGACATTATGGGAATGTGAAAATTATGCACAAAAATGGTTCTTCTTAAGTGTAAATTTTTATTTCATGATTCATCGTATCCCCAACGATATAAATTTAATCATTTAAAGAAATGTAGGCCGAGTACTTTCTTCCCATAAATTATCCTGTCTGGGTTGCATTTAACGAAATACGATTCCGCCCAGAACATGAAGGCAGTATGTTTCCTTGACACTTCTGTATCTGCTTACAAGTCCACACGACATCGAACCCGGAACAACAACATGAACATCTCCACCGCCGTCAGAACTTCAAAACTCATGGTTCTTCATTCATTCGTAAAATCTGAAACAGTAAGAAGAAAGCATTTTAATCGCAAAATGTAAATCCGACTTTGACCGAAATTTTCCTGGGACACGTACTTAAATTTTCATGTATAATATCTACATCTGAAGGCAAAGGCAGTATGGCCTCTCTCTCTCCCTCCCCCGGAAATTTGTATATATACACAGGGCGTCACAACCCAGAAGAACAAATCAATGAAGGACACTGTTATTTCTATCTTAACATCGCCGCGGGCCGGGCTGAATATTTTGAAGGTCCCTTCCGGCCAGTGAGTCGAACTTTGCACACGCCTGCTTACATCCAGGAACACAGGCGCCTGTTTATTGTCTACGACGTGACTGTATTTTCTACCGCCGACCACAAATCAGTACAAGTCGCTGGTCAGATTTGACAGTGTGATTTCTCAATTCTCCATATTTTGATACTGCTTCCAGATAGATAACCTGATATCGCGACACGTTCTAACTTCGGAAGTATTTTTTCCACTTTGATGACGTCCAATGTTTGATTGGCCTAAGATGTTGCTGTTTTTGACTGTTTGGAAATAGTGCTTACGTTAGGAATATTTTGTATGTTGCTTTAATGTCTTGTCTTTTGAATATCGTCTTCTGCTACTATTTTCATAGGTAAAGGCCTCATCTGTGAAAGGTGACACATCACATGATTCGGCCTATGTATTGTGGCTGTATCAGCTCCTCAAATTGTTAGCGCTGATGTTAAGTGGTGAGATTATTGTTAAGGGACTTTTTATATGGCCATGGAAATAGGTATTTCAGGGTTCTGTCTTGGTAGATGTAAAGAAGGTTATTGTCGGTGTTTGAACTGACGAATTTGTGAATAGCCATGGTAATGTTGTTAAGGGATTTTGGGCCTTATTGAATGATATTTATGACGGTGTTTTCCCGTCATTCTTGATGGAAAATTTATTAGTGCCTATATAAAACAAAATTATATTGGAGACTGAGATATTCTGAACTGATTGGTGCAAGCATTTACACTTTCAAGAGAACACACTCCGTCATAAATATCGTCCAATAAGGCTCAAAATCCCTTAACAGCGTTACTTGGTTAGATAATTTGAATGCAGTAAATGCGGCATGATGTTTGTTGTAGCAGCCGGTTTTGTGAACAGAACAAGTTTAGATTTCTGGATCTTACAACGATTTTTATGAAGATGTATGTTCCGCTGTGTAGTCTGGTGGATACAGACCGATGTTTCAGAGGACCTTACCCCCTCAGTCATGAGGGCTAATCGTGATGATGAAGGCCATAAACGTTGGTCAGTATCTGCTAGACTAAAAGGTGCAGTATTCCATAAGACAGCCATGTTCAAAATAACAAGTTTGTTACAAATGTCCATAAATATTTCTTCTTTTGATCGGAGTTTTGGCATACAGCTCTGCCAATAAAATACATCCGAATATATAATTCAGTAAACCTACTTCCTTTCGATAAATTGTTTGATTTAGCCTGTTTCTGCCAATAAACATTACGTGTATGCCAAATTCTAACAAACACAGTAGAATTGATGTCGTGACACCATTTAAAATTTTTTCAGCTGTTAAGTTCTGTAAAGTGGCTGCATCTTAAAAGCGGTTCTTCCATCTCAGGAGGTTGGAATGGGACTCCGGGTATCTTGTTCCAGGATTGGTGGTGGTGACGACGTGGGTCTAGCGGTAACTTCTGGAACTTGTAATCATTTGCTTTTCGTGAAATATCTCCGATCAATACTACTTTTCTCTAGTATTTTTTCTGTCGTGCGGAACATGGCTGCCTTCTGGGTTGTAGCGCGATGTAGTCTGGTAGATGTTTACCGACTTTTCAGATATGTTTGTTGCTTCCATCACCAGAACGTCCTTCTTTATTAAACATTTCCCTGGGTCCGTAAAATTCAATATTGGTTCTTCATATTTTCTGGGTCATAACCAAATAAATAGTTACTATCTCCCAACATCCTGCAGATAGAGACAGTATATTTTTCCGAAACGTTGTCATCCATCTGGCGAGTCTACACGGCGCAGAAACCCAGAAGAACATTAGCATTTACCAACTGATATATTTAATTACGAGAATTCAGAATATCAGGATGTAAGGAACACTTTGCTCATATCGAGTGTTGTTACTGCTTTATTTAATTTTGTAAAATTCACTTGCGTTGTCACGTGATATTTTCTAATTGTGCCACGATTTTGAAAGTCGAAGTCCAGACGGAGATTTTGTCTCGTAGAATTGGCAGGGTCTAGGGGGGAACACCTGACCTTATTTTAGTGAAATCGGGACACCGCCTGTTTAATCGACTGGCTGTGTACATGTACGCATTTCGGAGTTGATTCCACGTGTTCGCCTCCTGGCAGAAGTCAGAGTGTATGTTAATTAAATAGACCTGAAATAGGAGCGTTTAGTACGTAGTTCGCATAGAATATCGAGCTTACCTATGTAGGCCAGTTATATTTGTGTGGACATGTGCGGGAGTGCTACCGAAATACTGAAGGTACGCAAAAGTGGAGAAGGCCTGTACATTATTCATGCCCTTTTCGAGGCTTTGCTTCATCGTTGGCCATGTTGTTAATTTATTGAAAACGCGCCACGTGCTGCATATTGGATAGAAACAGAAATTATTACCCACGTATTTCCTTATTATTGTAGCAGATAATGTTTTAAGTAAACGTTGTTGGAATAACGATATGTATAATTTATATTATGTTCCAATAATTTTATATGATGAACCGTTTCTGATAGAAGTGATGAAGCTCATTTTAACTTCATATAAAGTGTGGGTTATGTTGGACCGATTCGAACAAGAATTAAATTTGCCAAAAATCTTTTATAGTGATATTTGAGGTTCTCACGGTGATGGTGTCAATGCTGGTCTGGGTAGTAGTGCTGAATGAACTCGTAGGTATATACCAGCGTTTCAGAGAAACATATTAATTCCATCTTCAGGGCTTAAGTTAATTTGATATCTACGTGCAAGTCAACACTGCTTCAGTACCCGGAATACAAACATCAACAATTTGCATAGTCTCAGCCCTCGCTGAGAAGCTCAGTCGATTTGCCTTGTGTTGCTGACGCACTGATAAGATCCCCTCTCACGTGTTTACTTCTTGCATGTGCAAATAATGCAGTGAAAAAATACATTTTCATAATACTAGAAACGACTCCCAAAGTCATGTTCTTCAGTTTAAGCGAATATTTTTGTAGCTTGTGAGAAACTGAATGAAAATATTTGTCTGCTGAATCACGATATTGCTCCGCTGCTTTGTACATGGTATACCATGAGCTCTTATTTCTGGAATATGAGATTTATTCTACATTTGTTCGCAGATAAGGAAGACGCCATCTTTTATATTCTGTTTTGTTGCTATATTTGAATGTATACATTACAAATTGCGTTTTTACAGCTAAGTACCTTTACTAATATAAAATAATGGTGGCAGAGTGGCCAATGAGGTCTCTAAGAACGCATTTGGATGTGTTTGTAGACCTTATTCCATTTGGCAAACTTAATTTTGTTTCCATGTCATAGTATCGATCGTCGAAACCCCGAAATCGTAACAGAAGCTGATTATGACGTCTTCTGTTCGAATGTTCCAAGAAAATGATATAGATCGTGGTGGATGAGATGGATTACCAGCTTACAGAAGGAGTTGTCTGTAAAGAATTCATTGTCCTACAGCAATCGATCTAAGTTGAACGGGGTCAATGCAATGTAGAGTGCGCATTTATATCAGTATTGCCATTCTTCAACATGATCAATGATTCACGTCAGTTTGTATGGTATTATACAGATCGGCTTGAACTTGAGATGTTAATACAAGTCTAGATGTCTATGATTCCTCATGGCTAACGTATTATTCAACGTCCACTGTTCTCACCTCCTCTGTACAACGCAGCGTTTATGAGATTATGATTCCGATGCATTCTTGAGAATCTGATAGTCCGTCAGCTGGACAATAAATTCTCCGCCTCTCATGAAACCCCGGAGGTCACAGGACCCTATCTAGAGCCACATGAGTCCAGAACATACCCTCGTACTCTATTTGAGTCGTTTCAGTGTTTTTTCTTTCCTCATGTACATGGCTCCCAAGCAGTCTCCAGGTTTTCTCGTTAAAATTGTGTTCACATTTATCGTGTCTCATGTCACCCCGCTCTTGGTTTGATCTTCCGAATAATTGGTGAATATCGATTTTAGAAACTTCTGCTGTAAGAAATTCGTCTGTGCTATGCACGCCCTTTCTGTGAACCGATGAGTGATGTTATGTAACGTAAACCAGTAATATACTTCGCCAAAAATTTGTAGGAGACTCAAATTTGCAATTGTCATTGTCGTTAGGTTAAGCCATTTAAATTAGGGGACATTATTTTCGTTCGGTGCATGTAAATCATAACTCCTTACCCAACAATGGGCTTCTTTTTGCAGTAAATAAATTTCAAGGTTAATTACGTAAGCAGAATAGCGTCGAACGTGTATGCACTCCTGGGCTGGTGTTCATCTTTCCACAACTAACTGCAGCTAGTAAGCAGCTGGTGATGCTAATTACACACATTGGCGCAGCTAGGGACGGTGTTTCAGAACGGTCGGCGGACAATTTAGTGTCTTAATAATGAAAATGTTTACGACCGCCAGGCTTGTATAATTTAGAGGGACAGCAGTGCCTCGCCTTTGTATGACGTCACATCCCAACCTTGTTCCTTAGTGATCAAGTTAAAGTTTTAGAATTATAAAAATTTTGGCTAATAATTTGTTATTCAGACTCACTGACGTAGTTAGCCTTGGGGGAACTTTGGAATAAACGATTTGGCTGAGTTTTGCGCTTCGCTCCTAGGTTTTGTGTCGCCATTTTGGTTTGGTTTAAATCCTTGACTTTTATCGTCCAGTCTGGCGTGTTTGAGAAGAGACTGACAAATTCTGAGAATACAGTGAACTTAAGATAAGAACCACAAACTTCCGGAGACTGTGTTATTTTCCACGTTGTGGCATTTCCCGCCGCCTGAGACTTGGATTCGCCAAAACATTTCGCTACTAATGTTTTCCTTTGTGTGACTGAAATTCTATTGCACTTAAAACTGAGGATTTAATTTCTCTCATTTATGTAATAGACCTGTGTATTTTCTTAAAATGACCAGATTAATAAGTGCAGATACGAGGGTTAAATGGCTCAACCATTGTTTAGGATGAATTTCGTTATGTATGTATGTATGTCAGTCGGAGAACTATGAAATGAAATTTGTGAGTTGTAATGAAGAAACAGAAAGTTGGAAGTTTTATGAAAGACGATTATTTTCAATATAATTTCGAAATTATAAAACGTTTTTAAAAATTTGTATTTAATCCTTGATAAATGTATCAAAATTAGACCTAACATGGAACATGGCGTATATATGACATTTGAATAGAGCGATATTAATTTAGGAGATAAGATTAGCAATATTTAGAATGTTGGAAATTTCTACTGTGGAGATGTAATCAAAGAAAGGCGGGCTGGGGATGTATCACGCATTGAAAAATTAATAAAATTTTAACGCTGAAAGCCAGAATGGATGACCACTTCGAGGACGTAGGCGTAGATGGAAGAATAAGATGATAATGTTGATTGGATTAAGTCTGGCTGAATGTAGAGTCGAGTGACGAACTTAACGATAATTAATTTTCGATTTCATAAAAGCCGAGAACTTTATTTACTAGCTGAGCGACTGTTAACTTCTCAAGAAAGTTTGTACTCCATGCGGTTCGACAGAATGTGTTAATGCCTGTGTAACTTTGTAACTTTAAAATTATTGACCATTACAGATATATTGTTATATTTGCTTTAAATTTGAAGTCTGGTGATATACGAAATTTCAGTCGCAGTGAGCTTTTGTGCGTGGGGAACATTTTTACGCAAACATGATTAATTTTCCAGGAATTTTTGCACCTTTAGTAGTCTCTGAGCTGGAAGAAATATGTGCCTTGCATGCATTAGTATGTTTGGGGATACCATGTGCCGATCTTCACTTTAGTGTTTTTACACGCTTTGGACATTGGCCACATCTTGTAGTTTTTATCTTAAATAAAACATCGCGTGCTTTTAAATTCGTACGACTCCGTCAAATGTTTCAAATTAAAAATAGCATTTACATTCTCCTTGAAGATGAATGTGTAGTTGTTTTTTTCACGCCATTTGGCTACGCAGTTTGCAGTTAGTTTGCTTAGTTGAAAGGTGACCTATCAAGGTCGTTGTCGTCTTTGTGCATTAGTGGGATAAGACCATATTTTACTTTTCCCGTGGCTTTAGAATACATTGTATAACCTTCATGTAATTCGACAAAATTAGCAGCAATTGAATTGTGCTTTTATCAGTCAAAATAAAGATCACAGCAACCAAATTAGAAGGGGGATATTCAATTATGTGTTTTCAGTCTTAAATATTGAAATCTTTAGTCCTTCACGTTGCGTTTGAAATAGAGGGAAGATTTATTGACTGTAGCACAGTTCTTGTTTAAGGGGTGTAACATTTTTAGAATGCGGGTCACATTGGGAGGTGTGAATGTCATTGCATACGAATTTTAAGTTTTGATATCCAGTTGTGAGCGCATTACTGTTTGTTTATTTCATTTGGTTGAGTTATTTGTAATAATTACTTGAATTCATTAGTATGTACGGCAACTTTAAACCACACACCTTTATTACGGGAACCGGCTGTGCTTATTTTTCGACAGTCTATTTAATATTTGTGAAATGTCAAAAAATATTTGAGAAAATAGCTGGTTGTATTTCATTCTTGTGTTGGCCTGACTTTTACAAGCAACATTACCCAATAGCCTGAATCAAATGCGGGCTAAGATTTCGACAGACAAGCAAATCTTTTCACTTGTCTGTTCGTACGTTTTTCAGTCTACAAGTTTCTGAGCAGTATAATCCACGATAAAATTTTGATAGTTTCAAAATTACTGTAAAGGATTGGGATTTGTTTGGCATCGGGGGGGGGGGGGTTGATCATTTCTTAAGAAGACGTAACTTACGATGTATTTTTACGTTGGAAACATTCTTACCTGAGAACTTAAAGCTCATTATTTTTTACCTCTGTTCTAATAATTAAATTACCAGAGGCTGTTAAAATATATCAGGAGCTTAATTTTTGTCCATTTTCACAGGCTGAAATTCCTGTCTCGACTAAAGACACGAAACCCGATTAACTGACATTTGTCTGCCAACAGGAGGAGGGTAGATGGCTGGTAACCAACGGATATGTGTTGCAGCAGCCGCCGCGGAACATGATGCTCATAGAGGAACCTCACGTGCCGCTAGCTCATCTCGAGGACACCCTGGAAGGTGAGCACGTCACTTGTGTTATATTTGTATAAGGCAGTTGATTTGTTGTCAGTTTACCGCGACTTATAAAAATACTGTTTTGGACAACGAAGCTAACCAACTACCTCTGGAACAGATTCGATGGAAAATAAAAAGCCATTCAACTACTAAAGAAGTTCCCTATCATTTATCATGTCAGTCTTCACAAGAGCTTGCCACTGGACCGTCTTCTTGAGCCAGATGAATCCAGTTCGCATCCTGTTCGCTGTTTCTTTAACCCTTTGAAGTTTGAGCTCCTATAACTAATATTTGTTAATGCAATCCATATCGCAAAGCAAACACAACGCTTCACCAGAAGAAAGATCAGCTGGTTGACACTGTTAAAAGAAATAATCACTATTTTCATCACTATACGAAACAAATGCAAGATGAGTTACTGATTTTTAAAGCAGCTGGTACATTTTTTACCATAAGGCATACACACAATTATTATTCGCTTTGCCTGCTACATATTTCGTCTACCTCATCCTTCGTGATTTGAACACGCTGACTGGATTTGAGGAAGATTACAAATCTTTTCCCAACGTAGAAGCTCAAGAAATCTGTAGACGGGAATCGAATCGGTATTCCATTACTTTTCCAGTTCATTAGCCAGAACTTAGACGACAGTATCTGTTAACTTGTGGAAGAAAGATCTTTTGTGTGAAGTTATTTCGTCAGGAGTCAAGAAGAAGAAGAAGAAGAATTGAGCTGTTTATCACAGGAAGCATGTTGGCTATCTTCCCTTCCTAGTGTTGATAAATGATAACACAAGATTGTAATTATAATACGCAGCAGAATGACAGAGTAAACAAGATTACTGCCTATATAATTTATTCCTGAAGGTTATAGCACCGTTCTGTTATGAGTCACGTAAGCCATATGTTAAAACTGTTACAGACACTTAGTGTACAGAGAAGAAATATCGAGATCGTTTGCTAATAATCGACCTCTAATTGCACGTCCAATAATTTTATTTAAGCGCAGCTTTCGCTAAACAGCTGAACATCTTCACGGAAATTGTGAATTTATAGAACTCTCGGCTTTCACCCTAGCCCCATTTTATTGTATTAAACTAAAACATTTGTCTTATTTGCACCTATTATGTGCGTAGTGTACATTCGTAAACATGTGTTTGTTTCTAAAAAGTTTATTTAGAGCGTTCAAGAAGTCTCGAAACGGTAGATTCGTAGTTGAAGGTGAACAACGTGCCGAAACTGACAACATGGTTTGTTTTTTGTCTTGGTTGGTAGCATGGGTTTGTGACGGTTGTTTGCTGTTGACGTAACGTTAAATGTAAAATAATGCGATTTCCGGTACTTATTGTAAATAAATGTGAGTAAATTGTTGTTGTCTACTGTACAGAAGCTTTCTGAATATTTTGCATATTAGTGTGTCACGTCGTGTTAACCGGAGGTTATAAAAAGAGGACGGCTGAATTAGTGAGTGCGGTGGCTGAAGGGATTCTGTATCCTTTACCCATCATTGATTACGTTTTTAGATAAATAATTCTAAAACAATGATTTGTAGGCATTTCGTAGGGCCTGAACCGACCGCAAGGCCTCGGTTTTCTCACCCGTTAACGACATTTATATATCGCGTATCGCTCGCGACGAAATCTTGTTGGCAAGTTCGTTCAGGCTGGGTCGTACCAATTCTGATAAAAAACATCGGGTGAACACGAATAATTTTCATTGTTCTCATGCTTCGTTGTCATCCTCTGAAGTTGATTTCTACCTGTTTGTTTGCATTTCGTATTGCAGTTCTGAAGTTATTTTCATTACGTAACAGTCTGCTTCCTGGTTAATAAACTGTGTTTTCTTAAGATTTTCAACGTTACTATCAGACACTCCTTTCTTATGAAGTCAGATACATTAGAAGTTATCTGTTGTTGCCGTCTGTTAATTTTATCCTCATTCAGGACAGTTATAAAGCTCGCCATTGATATTTATTAAATATAATTAAACCATGCAAACAAAGGACAGAGTAAACATTAAACATTCCTATCAGAATGTACGCAGAACGACTTCCGAAGGCCAGTGTTACATTCGAAACTGAACTGGCACTGTCTGTCAAGGAGAACAGCCACAGAGTTGAGTTGGCGGAAGCAGACAGTGGGTATTTTTGGAACATACGGGAGCACTCACTCGCTCCCCGTACTGTGAATTCGACATCAGCGTGGTTGGTCGCCTGACGCAGGGTTACGAAGTTCTTTTCCGACTTGCAACAGAACAGGCTTCTGTACATGCAGTCTGCATTGAACTCAGTGGCCTTCTTTATGGTTTATCGCAAGATCCATCTTGTTTTGCGGAAGTGGGATTGAAGATTATGACAGGGGATCTTCTCAGTCTTTTGAGAAGTGGAGTCACTTTCTCCCTCTGTTTTAGACTCCTAGGACGCCGGACGACAATGCTTTGAATCTTCGTGACAGTTCAATAAAAATATTACTAACTCTATCTCTAACCGAGAGGTTACGGAGCTACTCAGAAATTTTCTATAACAAATTTGTTGACGTTACTTTCATGAATGAATTTTAAAATTATACATGTGATGAAGGCGGCATATATTTTCTCATTACGCACGATGATACAGTATTACAGAAATGTATGGGATCTCGCAGAAATATTGGCGTGCCGCGGGTTGAGAAACTGAGCTCTGTGGGGGGGATTGTGACAGTGGATAAACTTTGTTTTTACGCCATGTATCAACAAGTGTCCATTTTATAACGTTATTACTAGCGAATTGTAAGTAATTTTAGAGACAAGATACTTAAAATAAATTTACTCACAGGGGTGAAATTAAGGTTACATTTTTTTATGTACTGGTAGTGACTTTATAGAATCATGCACACACCGAAAAGATTGTACCTTTTATATAACTTACGCATGTATCAAGGGGGTGAGATGAGTGGCACACGTAGTACGCATAGGAAATGAGAAATACAAAATTTGGCTAGAAAACTTGAAGAGATCAGATCTCTCGGGAGGCCTATGGGTTAAAATGGGGATAATATTATCTTTTCTACAGCCGTATATTGATATTATTGTCATATTTTTCTTGGACATTATCTGTTGTCTGATTAATTTAAAAATTACAACTGCAATATCCACTACGTTACTAAGACTGGCTTGTCTTCGTCGTTAGGTAAGAAAGTGCGCTACCATTGGCGGCTTTCAAACCAGCTTTATGGGAATAGGTTTGAAATGAATCACCCCACATACCGAATTCCACATTTTATGTGTTTATCGCATATGCTGTAACACTTGGTAAATGGGCTTCATGCTTTGATTTCTACAATGGAAGTAGAGTAATAATAAAATAGCATAAATGAAGTTAGAAAGTATTTAAGGTATGTACCGGCAGTGTTTCTGCTTTCAAGGTTGTAAGGCTGTTAACTCGTTTGTATTGAACTTAGCTAAGGAAGGCGCTAGGCCATCGGTTACATAACCTCGTGTTAAATAAGTATGGCGCCCGGTAAGACCTTTCCACGCAAAGTCATTGCTTTTTGTTCGAAAATAACTTGTTAAGTATTCTTTATACAAAGAGCAGAAAATTTCTCGATCATTACAGTCCGTATTTTACATTACGTCTGTTGTTAACTTTATCAGTTTTCACAAAACATTCTTCATTGTAGGCTCAATGCAGATATGGCGACATGGAAATATTTGTTATGTAAGTGGAATTTGAGGTTCTCAAGGCGACGAGTATGAAGTTGGTTTTCTTATCGGATGTTGCACCGATTATCTCGATGGTGGCGACAGTAAACTCCTCTGAAACGTCGGTCAGTTTATAACAGACTACAAGGTGATAGAACGCAGGAGACAGTCATGTTAAAAAAATGTTGCCCCCTGTGCAATATCGTTGTTATCGCTTGTTATTTGTATCTGCAATAAATTGTCAAGGCAAATGTGTTATAAAAAATTACAAAGAACGCGTTTGCTGGATAATTCATGTATGCCTGAAGCGACTTCCTCTTAGAGGTAATGTTCGACTGAAATGAGTCACACTCCCCACTTGTACAAATAATTCGTCATTAATGTGTGATTTGTTTCATAAACACAAATTCAGCGCGGAAATGTTGAACATCAATCAAATGGCTTGTCATTTGAGCTGTGTGGGCCGAAATAAAATAAAATTATCCGTTTAACATAAATATTAAAAATTACAAAAACTGAAAGTTCTGTGGTCTCTCAGTCCTGTCAAAGTAGCTGATATCTACAAGACCTGTGTACGTCTCACAGCCGTCGAAGTATACGAATGGATTAAATATATAAACATTTTATCTATTTGTGGTTTGTTTAACGATGTCTGTTGGGAACTCAGACTATATGGCGCCGGTGAATCTGTTAGTAATGAACTCGTTAAAAAACAGTATCCCGTGTTTGAGATCGTAATTCACAGTTCTCGTTAAGAAAACATAATCGATAATGCCTTAGTGCAGATGACGCCGTTGGAAGTGAATGCTCAAAGACAATGTAGCGTACTTTTAACACTAAATTCACCATGATGCTTCAGTGTGTGTCATCTGTTATATCTGTATGGTTGAATTACTTTGGAATTTTTATGGGACTCATGAGAACGGCTGAAAATCCAATACAAATTGAAGTAGGCTATATATATATATATATATATATATATATATATATATATATATATATATATATATATATATGGAGGCATTACTAGAATAGTTTGACCTTCATACATAAACTGCGTGATAGCTACATGAGACAGCTTTTTCGTTACAATGGTAGGCCGACAATGAGTAACGCACGTGTGAGTCGGTAGAAAGGTCTGGACATGATGTGAACTGATAAATAAACCTGTGGCTTCAGATTTGTGTTCCCGTACACGAAGTTAACCCATTAAACCCTGCCTTCGTAGTCTCAGTAACTCTGTATCATGCCCACAGAGTGTGCTTACAGGTTTCTTATGATTCTCAGAAAAAAACAGCTGTTGTTTTATTAAATAATATCAACCCATTGGTCTTTATCATGGAGACGTGTTTTCTTTACGGTACGGACTGATTTTTTTTACGAGCATCAGCTTTGAATAGTTGATCTTTCACATTAAGAGATTGAAGGTGGGTATTAAGGAGCGTATTAGGCTCGAAGAGATAAAATAACAGGGTAATGGAGAAATTGCTCTAATAGGAACTTCATAACTTGCCCTCTTCACTAAATATTACTAAAGTTATTTAGTCACGGATGGTGAAGTGAGCGAGACATGTAGCACGCATGTGAGCTATGAGAAGTGCAATACAGTTTTCGTCGGAATACTTAAATGGAATGGAATCGTTCTAAATCAGCTGCTTAAAAACGACGCTAAACAAGCAGAATTGCCAGAGAACAGATAATCTGCATCCAGCTTTTAATATTAGTGTTTTAGAAACCTGCTTCATAGCCCGCAGGCATTTTAAGAACGAAATTGCAAAATATAAAATGTGTGTGTGTATTATTTTTGCCATGTCTGTCTACCTGTAACAACATGAAAATGTGTGAAGTGGGTTAGCGTGATTTAAGTTAGTACTTGGACTGCGGGAATTATTAACGACGAGGTAGCTAATAAGAGGGTGATAAACGATACCAATGCTATAGAATTAAGGAATGTAGGATAATATTTGTGTAAAGGTAGAAGCAAATGAAACAACAAAATTAGCAAGATGTAAGTGGGTTTAGAGGTTTCTAGTTATAAGGATAAAGTTCTTGTAGCAAGAGACTACATCTTTTGTGTATAGAACTCCAGATCTTTGATACTGCCCTGTGATTAACACGGCATCCACAAAATGTATACTACATAACAAGCGTGCTTTTTCCTTGTTAAAGTAATTTTTGTTTTATTAGCGCAAAGCTTAGTTTTTATTTATGTATTTGTTTATTTACGGTTTGTTCAGTAATGTACTAGAACAGAGCGGTACAGGTCTAGTGTAAGATATCCTGGCATTTGTATGGAAGGACTAAGGAAAACCACGAACAAATACACTCAAAGATAACCCGTCTGCCGACCGAGATATGAACCCATTGCCTACCAAATACGAAGCAGGAGTGCTAACCACTTGACTGCGATTTTCGCTAACATTAAGCTATGCACCAGCTGTATGTGGAGTCACTGGCCGATTGAAGTAAAGAATTAGGAGGAAACAAAAAGCAATAATAACTTTTTTCTTACACACTTCAGTGTCTTGCTGCAAAGTTTGATATCGATATGACGTATCAATTTTCGTCCAGAATTTTCTCTTACGTGGGTATGTGGCATTCGATCGAAAATTGAACAGCTGAGTTGGCAGTTACGTAAATATTACGTGTCAGCAGTCTACGTGTGAAGCGGAAGGGAACTGTTTGCTACGTGTTGCTTGGTATCGGTATTATTCATCACTGTATTTGTCATTTCGTAGTGTGGTTACAGATGTGTTATTACTACTATTAACGCAAACGATTGTAGCAATTTCATCAGCCAAGTAACCGGTGCCTAACCACGCGACGGCCCCAGGTTACACTCACATAACTGCTTGTTGGGGGGAACTGGTTTGTGTTATGGCCCAGTGTTCAGGAATACCAGCTTTAATGTCTGGCCAGAATACACATTCTTTTTGAGTAGATAATTATATTTAATAATACGGGTTAGTCCGGAGTGCTTTGATTGTTATCGTACCGTCTACGAGTGGCTGGAAAGCTGGGGGGTCCCGAAACATATGTGCTGTGTTCCGGCAAGTGTTGTTTTAAGGTTGGCAATGCAGAGTGACGGAATCTGGTATGACTCGGCTTTCTTGTTGTGGTTGATAGAAGTGTCTTTATGTATTAAGGTCTTTGAAGCACGTGGAGTAGACTCTTGGTGATAGAGAAGTGTATAGAAATTTCGCGATGTACCAGTGCTGGAGTCCTTGAAGGCGCCATATACGCCTTGCTTTCTAGAACACAAGATAGTTTTTTTTTATTTCTTCAACAGCAAGTGTTTAATGACGGCGCTGTTTATCAATGACTGCAGAGTCGTCGTCAATACCATAACTTTCTTTTACTAACAAAATTGTTGCAATTTAAAGTACCTGAAGAAGGAAAAAAACTCAATAAACGTATAGGTCTGTTCATCCTTCTTGTTTATATTAAACTCGTGTGATTTTATTTTCGTAGCTAGATTAACTAACTAAACTAATTAAATGGCTTACGGAACCTGGAGGTTCATCACCGAATTAACCAAAGCCCTCCACCGGTCCCTGTCCTGGGCCAACAAAATCCAGTCTCCTTCAACTCCTATCTCCCATAGATCCCGCCTGAGATTATCCTCCCATCTACGTCTAGGTCTCCCCAGCGGTCTCTTCCCTTCAGGTTTCCCAACCAATACCCGGTGCACACCTCTTGTCCCATCCATGCGCGCTACATGCCCAGCCCATCTCATTCTTCTCGACTTAATCACCCTGACAATATTGGGGGAGGAGTACAGATTTTTAAGCTCATCATTATGCAGTTTTCTCCATAGCGAGATTGCCAAATTAAACATAAATGTTGGCCCGTGTTTCACAATTACCGTTCGTTTTGTTTTTCTTTAACTAATTTTGGACAAGCTTTCGTAGGAAGGCCTTAAGTTGGTACAAATTTCGTTTGACATAAGCCGTTCTTACCGAACTCCAAAATTATTTGCCCTATATAGCTGTATATTTTGCATTAGATTTCGTAACCAATTTCAGTTTATGCATTTTTAAAAATTCCCTACATCCGATATCTTCCTGCAAGAGAAATTTACGATGAATGTTTCATCGCAGTCACCGTCGAAAAATAATCATTACGCAGATGATGTAACGTATAAACCTCGACGTATCAGGCAAATACCCCGCAAAACTTGAGCATGATTCAGCCGTTAAATTGATCGTGCTTTAGTAGATATGAACTATGAATTCGATCCTAGGTCTGTGTAGTGACGTTTCACTTGCACTGACCAACATCGCGTTGCTTAGGTGGCAACACCCCCCCCCCCCCCCCCCTGGAGTGGATAAATGGACTGATTCTCTGCTGTAGTGTATTCACAGAAACAGAACACACATCCGTGCATTTTTCCTTGATCTCGTGCGAGCACTTCTAAGCAAAGCAAACATATCAGACACATATGAACATAAAGTCAGCGGTAAATACGTAACAAATGTTGTGGAAGATCGATCTAAGTCTTTAACTCCAAATTAAATATTTTGATTTTAAAGTACATGGGTTATTTTACCACGAAAAAAAAGATTCACATTATTTTTTTAGTGTGGGAATTATTTCTCCCGGTTTACTGAAGTGTTAACAGGAGGAATTGTAAACAGCAAAACAGCGCTCACTGCTCTTGCAGCTGTCTGTGGGTTACCCCAAGTTCAGGTGATGCGTTTCAACTCTACAGTGCTGACGAATTTTTCCTTCTTGCTTATATGTGTTATATCAGCGATTGTCAAATGCAGTCGCCAGTTACTTGACTAACACGAAAAAGTAAAACAAAACAAAAAACACTTAGATTTTTGATAATACCACTTCTTGTTTCAGTTATTGGAACCAAACTGTTGCTCGGAACTGAATGTCGGCCACGGATAATTTTACTTTACTTTAGAACATATTCTGTAATAAGTTATCTGTTGATAGAACCCGAGATTTCACACAGAAACCCACCGATGGAGCCAGTTCAGATAATTCGTCATTACCGAAACCTATTTTCTGAAATTCTGTTTTCACACTATCCTCCCATTGCTGCCTTGTTCTAACACGTTGTTGGTTAACACAAAACCCGTCTACACTTAATCACAGATCTTAGTTTTCGTGGAACGTACCACTCGCCTCCTTTGGGTGCGAGTTTAAGAACGCGTGAGTGTTTACCTTCAATATCGTATGTGTCTTTTTAAATCTTTCTTGATTTCTAGTATCATTTCTTGCTTGAAGTCTGTGCAACCAATGAGGGTAGTAAGAAAGACTCAAGAATCTGTCTGACCTTTTGTGGAAAGGCGTTGCCAGTAGCTCATGTATGCCGTCGAATGATATGGTGTGAGATTTCATGTTCTCATGGCAGCGAGTATGAAGATAACTACCCAGGTGTCCACTGCATCGATCGTCAGAGTGATGAGTATTGATGATTGAAGCAGCAAACACCACTTTGATGCTCGTAACTTCTACCAAACTACACAGCGCAACATTCCAGAAGACAGTCATCTGAATGATGTGTTTAACAGTCGTGGCCAAATTTAAAGAATCATCCCTGCATTTGCCTGCAGGGATTGAGTTAAGCCACGAAACCGCGTCAGAATATCCGTGCTGTGGGCCGAGAATCGTGCCCGGGACCTCCCAGATACATAGCAGAAGTACTCTGACCACTCGGCCGCTGTTTTCGGTAATTGTAACATGTAAGAGAGATTTGAGGTTCTGACGGCGGCGAGTATGAAGATGACTGTCTTCTGGGCGATTATGATCGCCCCGATAATGGAGGCAGCAAACGTATTTGAAACGTCGATAAACTTCTGCCATACTACACGGCTCAACAATCCATAAATTTATATTTGTGACATATTTGTCTTTTGTTTTCATATTGCTATCTGGAATATGAACTCATAGTAAGGTAAACAATGCGCTGTGATGTTCGTTGCGTCGTTGGCTGCAAACTATGTAGTGGCGTGATTCATTTTCTATCCTTGTCACGTTTTGTGATGTCTTTTCTACCTAAGCTGTTTGCGGCAGCCAATATCTGCTGCTGTTTGGCATTCAGACACGCAGTCGGGCTCTGAACATCGTGGTGATTGGTAGAAGTAGGTTTCGAATGGGTTAGTGTGTTGGAATAAAATAAAATCAAATCGGTTCAGTTTAAAGGGAACGCCTTGCAATTTTTGGTTTGTCAAAAGTTTGTTTTCCTACACATCAGCGATGGTTGAGAAAATCTTGGAAGAAGTGCAAGGGTCTGAGGCAGAGTGTTGTAAGTTTTTTATTTCATTTTGGATTTATTGTTTACCTTCGCCGACATTAGTTGTGTGTAATTAATTGTATTGGCGTACGTTTGGAATAACATGGGTAGGATTGTCTTTGCCAGATTTCGGTGAAATGCACTGTTGCATTTTTTTATTGAATTTTATTTGTAGAATAACTGTAAGCGCAGTTGCTCCAAATGATTGTTGTATAAGTGTATAGGAGTAATTAACAGAACTCCAGATGAAATGAAAATTACACTTGAAATTTGGTAATATTGAAGAAACGTGAAAAGTGGAGCTGAGGTACAATCTTTACCCTTCTACCCCATTGCGTGTGTTGAAGATAAAGTTGTTCCTGGTCCCAACGTAGAGTCATTTATGGGGCCTGGAGGTGTAGCTGTACGCAGTGCAAACAATAAGACTGGTTCACAATATTACAGCAATTATAATTACACAGGAAATGTATAATAAAAATGCATATTTGAATCGTCAATAATTGCCAGAGACAGCTATAATTAAGCTATCATTAGACCTTTGGAAGACTTTTTTCCTCCCCACCACCAGTGTTTGTGATCGTGGTTGAATTGGAGTTACTTGTTATGTACATTTCTGTTAAGGATGGTGCACTAACTTCATCATTCTAAACTGGTATAAAATAAAATGCTGTCTTGGTGAAATTATTATGTTTATATTTTTGGATAAGTGTGGCCGCAGTATAAGCTGAGTATGTGTGTAGCACATCAGAAAATTTGTAAAAAAAAAACTATAATTTTATAAAATTACTACATTTAACTGGTTGATGTGGTTGTCTGGATTTTGATGCTGTGTGGTACTGAAGATATCATTTTGCTGAAATGATGGTGACTACTTGCAAGACCTCACTGCATAACTACCCAGATCACAATAGGTATCTTCACCCCTATGAGCACCTCAAATCTCATTATTTAACTGGAATTTAAACCTATCTCTAGTATGAAAAAATATTGAGAAATATATTGTTATCAAGAGATATTGAAACTGAAAATTTTTGTCAGATTTATTAAAATCTGCCATTTCGATAATTTCGTATTTGACTGGCATTTCACTCTTAACCAAGTCCATGTCCAAGTAAACATTGTTACCCTATCTCACAAATATAGTATTGTACTCATTACATTATTTTATTCTTCTGATTGGTCATCAATATAACAGACAGCAGGATGTATTACAGGTGATGATCAGTGAATCTGTTTCAATCTTTTTAGATTACCATTAAATTTGTGTTGTTAGAAATGGGGTTTATTCCCTGGATCATTGTGGTACTTACCAGTTTCATGTAATGTTTACAACACTGTCTGTGAGTTTTGTACTAAAAGTATTAAAATTTGTGTGATAAATCATGAAGACCCATCGAAGACAAACATTTAGAAACAGCAGATAATTATGTTAGGTTAGGTTTATGAGCATGACATTTTCTTTAAGCATGTTGAGCAGTTTGGCTTGTTCAAGAAGCACAAAATGGACAGTATTAATTTCAGTGTTTCAGTTGTTACTTCCTACATTTTAAAATATTTCTATATTTTATTACATATCCACTAATTAGTTAAACTTGTAGGATTTGAGGTTCTCATGGTAATGAATATGAATATGACTGTCTACTGGACTCTTGCACCGTATACTGTAGTAAAAATTTAGCAACGTTTCAGAGGTCCTTGCTATCTTAATGTTTATTATTATTTTGGTTTGATTTGATTTGTTGTTCAGGTGAGGTTCTGTCTGCTCTGCGAGGGGACAATAAGACAATGGTGACCGGTACTAATGAATGCCATAATAGTGTGCAGCAACGTAAGGAGGAGGCGCGTCGCAAGCGCAGGAAGAAGAAAAGGACAGGCTCCAGCCTTGTGTCTTCCTGTTTTCAAGGTAGAGATAAAGTGTTATTGCTACTGTTTAATTGATGGCCATATTTTTGCATTGTGTGCACAGTTCCCAAACAGATTTTATAACCGCCACGGAGGTCTAGCGGTTAGAACGCAGGGCTTGTAATACTGGGGTCCCGGTTTCAAATTCCGGTGGTGCTCAGATTTACAACTTGTGTTGGGTAAGGCCGTGGTCCAGGCATCACGGAGTTTTCCTCTGGGGTTTCCCCGTGGCATCCCAACAATTACTCCACTCTCATCATCATCTTGCAAAAAGGGGGTCACAGCAGGAGCGTTAAATGTCGCAGTCCCAGTCGAACCCATGTACTGATGGGTCGTGAATCCTGCTAAGCACCAATGCACACCATGCTGAATAGTGTGTACTGGATAGGAGAAAACAACAGATTTTATAGTGCAGAAGATCTGGGAGCCAGAATAGCTCAGTCAGTATAGTTACTGGGGTCCTTTCCTGGGCGTAAAGCGCAGCCAGGGTGTGACGCTGACCACTTAACCCATATCTAGTGCTGAGGTTAAGAATGAGTTTAAGCTGTACCTGCTGTCTCCCCATCTGCCTACATGGCATGTAGTGGGACAACTTTCATATACTGTTCACAAATAACAGAATTTACATATGTTTAAAAAAACATGAAATATGTTAGGACTGCTTTTGAAGTGATGAGTGCAATGATGATTTTGAATGCCCCAGAAAATTACAGAACTCCTGTTGGGACATGAACTTACGCATTGTGAGCTGGCAGACACCCCCCCCCCCCCCAACTCTAGTTCATTGTAGTTCCTCTATCTTATAGTAGACTGCCACCAAACTAATATTTTCGAGTGCTGAGCTATAGTAATACATGTTTGTAATAGAAAATTGTGTGATTACTAGTTTTATTGTCGTAATAATTATTGTAGTAGTAGTCATAGTCGTAGTCTTTGCCCTTCTTCATCTGTTATTCTTTTTTGTCAGAACTATTCTTGCTGTGTTGACACATGTTGTAGTCCTAATGTGAAAGTAAAGATGTATTCCATGCCCCTTACCAGTAGAGGATTGAATGGGAAGTCATGTAGCAATCTGTGATGAGTAATTGGTCAGTTACAAAACCCATTGGCTATGCTTCATTGTGTACAGTGGGTGGCAAGTGGTAAGGAGTTAAGGTGACCACAGAAACTAGAGTTTTTTTTATGCAGATGCACATAAATATGCAGTACCTGCACCTTGCTTTTAAGTTCAGACTTTGTCTGTCTTGAAATTGTCTTCTGCCACCCACCCCCCCCCCCCCACCCCCCAATAAAGAAGCCCTGAGGAGAGGCATCTTTAAACAAAGGACAGAATGAAGGTTGAAATTTGACTGGTGTTTGTTAACTTTGCTGCTTGTCTTTCCATCACATGTTGGTCTGTCTCTCTCTAATATCTTCATTTTCAAGGTCACTGTGACATTCAGCTGTAGTGGCTCTTAACTGTCTGATAGTACACATGACCCTGGTAACTTTACATTTCCTGTGTTCTGTTAACAGACATTACATCTTGTAAACACTCTTCCATTGATAGCTGAGGAAGACATGTTACTGAGGTAGACCATGGAAACATAGGCAGTGTTGATGTATGGCTTGAATTTTGTGGGCTTGTATTTTTAAATGTTGGCTTCTAATTTGTGTTCCCTTACTGGTTTCAGAACTGTATAGGTTGACTGGGGAGGTGCTCGGAGAGGGGGCATACGCATCTGTCCAGACTTGTGTTAATATCTGGACAGACCTAGAGTACGCTGTGAAAATCATCGACAAAATTCCGCGTCATAGTCGCGGCCGAGTGTTCAAGGAGGTGGAGACTTTTCATCACTGTCAAGGTCATCCCAACATTATTCAGCTTATAGAGTTCTTTGAGGATGAAGAAAGGTAATATTTGTGTGTGTGCGCAAAAGATGTGTGATAGCTTTAGGTTATGTACTATGTATATCTTAATATAACGTGTGCTTGAAGAAGGTATTGTCTTGGAGGAGTAATATTACATATTCACCTTTTGTTATTTTATGTTGGTAAGAATGCAGATGGATGGTGTTCGAGAACGGTTCTGAGGAGAACATTCAGATGGAAGGTGGATAAAATGGCACAAGGCTTGAGAAAATTTTATAATGAGGATCTTTTTATTTTGTTGGTCTCCGAATGTCTCTGGTGATGTTAATATTTTCTTCATTTTTGACGTCATCTGTTATCTTTTTTGTGTCTGAAAAACTTAATGTAAAGGGTGGATTTTGGTTCATGTTTAGGTAAAAAGGGGCGAGACACCTATTCTGTTGGATATAGTACACTAAACTGTTTCCTTACTTTTTTATACTTTTAAAAAAAAGGATACTGAATGAAGTACAAAACAAAGAAAATAGTTTGTAGGTTTTTACTCTTCATCAAATATAATTAGTATGGTCAAAGATAAGGTGGCAGGGCATTTGGCATTCATGGGGAAGATTGGATTGGAAATGTCTGAAGGGAATGGATAATTAAGAAGACCTTGGTGTAGATGGGAGGATGATATTATTTGAGAGGTTATTGACTGGATTCATTTAGATCCTTTTAGGGTCTTATAGTAACATGGTATTGAACCTTCTGGTTCTGTGAAAGGTAGGAATTTCTTTATTAGCTTCTGATGAAGTAAAATAAAAAAAAATGTGGTGAGGCATTTAAAATGAATGGATATCATAACAGCCCCAAGAGTATGTATTGAATGAATATTACAAAATACTTCAAAAGCCTTGATGCGGATGCATTGAAAGGAAAAATGTTGAAACAATTCATGGTTTCTTGAATACTGTATGTCTTGATGTGAAATCCATTTTTACAATTTAAAACTTTGGAAGTTTTTCATTATAACATATAAATATGTGTGTGTCATTGATTTATAATCTCTGTCCCATATTTTTGAAGAGTTGCTGTGCACTAGTCTGATACATGAATTAGCAGTCGGTAACTATAAATGATGTTCAAGCAGTCGCTAATTTTCTTTGTTTCAGGTTTTATCTAGTGTTTGAAAAAGTGAATGGTGGGCCTCTTCTGACCCGCATCCAGGAACACATCCACTTCACTGAGCGAGAAGCAAGTCAGATCATTAGAGATCTGGCCAGTGCACTGCAGTTTCTGCATGTCAAAGGTGAGTTTGTTGTTTTACTTAAAGACTGTCTGTTTAGTCTTCATAGACTCTCTGGCTAAATGTGTGCTTAATGTTTAGAATCACTGATTTTAAACTTTCATAGTGATTTTTTGTTAATATTATATGAGGGGCAGTCAAAAAGTTCCCGGAATTGTGGTATAGCACTGTAATGGTAGGACATATGGCATCGCTTACCTAATCACCTTCAAAGTAGGACCCTTGCGCATTCGACACATCGCTGGTTGTGCAGCAATTCCTCGCCGAGAAAAGCACTCCCGTCATCACCCAACCACCATACTCTCCAGATCTCGCTCCGAGTGACTTCTGGCTGTTCCTTACTCTGAAAATGGGCCTCAAAGGGACGCGTTTCACAACCATGGAGGACATCAAATCAAATGTGACGGCCAAACTCCGGAAGATTCCAAACGAAGAATTCCGCCGGTGCTTCCAACAATGGTAGGATCGATGGAGCAAGTGTGTGTGCGCAAGGGTCCTACTTTGAAGGTGATTAGGTAAGCGTTGCCATATGTCCTACCATTACAGTGCTATACCACAATTCCAGGAACTTTTTGACTGCCCTACGTACTACTTTAAGGTGCTGGCACCGTGTGGAAGTCGGCTGCATTGTCACAGTGCCAGCGCCTGAAAGTATCAGAATCATTGCCTTCAGTGGCTTGGAGTATTACAGCAAAGTAATAATAGTAAATTGGTAAATTTCTATATAAAATTAACTAGCATTTCTCCAAAACAGGAAACATAAGAATTGAACATCATTTTATTCATATCTGGAAACTTGTCACAAGAAAGTTATGGGTGTTTCTTCTTCTTCTTCCTTGCTGTTTTATTATTCCATTTTTGAATTTTTTGATTTCAGGTATCGCTCACAGGGATCTGAAGCCGGAGAATATCCTTTGTGTTTACCCTGATAAGTTGAGTCCAGTGAAAATCTGTGACTTTGACTTGAGCTCAGGGATTAAGTTCAACTCAAACCTGGCTTCTCCCCTCTCGACACCACAGCTACTTACTCCAGTAAGTTTATTTTGCAAATCTTATATTGGCCTTATAACGTGCCAATAAATATAATGTATCATTGGCATCCGGTAGAATCATTCTAGTGCATGCGATTCCAGATGAAATATTAGATGATAGTTATGAATGATCAGTCTGGTAGGAACCTCTTTTAATGTGTTTCATGTGAGACGTTCAGGCATTTGAATGGAGGATTTATATTATTCAAAACTTAATGAAAACCATGCTTGTGTGGAGCAGAGTCCTACAGAAGCTACTGGTATTGTCAGCTTGTCAAAAAATTCCCTGCCTCTTAAGGAACCTGCAAGTTTGTTACCATGTTCACAGGAACTTGGCATTGGTCTTTTTCCTATGCCAGGTGAACTTGATCTGCACCTTCCAACCTTGTGTTCGTCAGAGGTGTTTTAATATTATCCTACCATTGTGCCTAGGTCTTCCCTTCAGACTTTCAAACATTTATCTGCTCCTTATATGCCCAGCCAAACTCATCCTCCTTGATTTGATAATTTTAACAATATTTGGTGAGAGTACACATATGAAGATCAAGTGCCATAAAATGGGAGGCCTTCTTTTTGTATTCACATCATACGTATACTGTTCATGTACCATGCAGCGAATGTAATTGTGGAATTATAAAAGTATATGCAGATATCTCTTATTTATTTCAGGTTGGTAGTGCAGAATTTATGGCTCCTGAAGTTGTAGAGGCATTTATTGGTGAATCTACGTCATATGATAAGAGGTGTGATCTCTGGTCACTGGGAGTGATTATGTATATTTTGCTTTGTGGTTATCCACCCTTCTATGGCAGCTGTGGGTCTGACTGTGGGTGGGAAAGAGGAGAAAACTGCCAAGCATGTCAGGTAATAAAATGTTTTTTAATCTCTATCTTCTGTATGTAAATGCAGTTTAACTACAAGCACAATACAAATCAAGTAGCACTTGAGTTGAAGTACAGATATTTGTATTGTACCAATCATTTTTAGTCACGATAGTTTTTTTACATGTGCATTTCTTATGAGATTGTCTGTGTTTAGTCAAAAATGTCGCATTTGGTCCATCCTTCTCACATCACTATAAACGGTAGGTTTTGCAAGAGGACGGAGACAGATTCCAGTCTCCAAAACTGATTTAATCATATTAAGATGATGGATAATACCAATGAACTGTATTTTAATTCATAATGTTTATGGATTCATTAGGAGCTGCTGTTCACAAGCATCCAAGAAGGTTGTTATGATTTTCCTGATCGTGAATGGGCAGATATCTCGGAAGAAGCCAAGGACCTAATCCGTTCATTGCTTGTGAAGGAAGCGAGCCGCCGTCTGTCTGCAGAGTGTGTGCTGACTCACCCCTGGATGTCTCCCAACTCATCTGGTGCCACCCTGACAGCACGATCCCTGGTTACTCCTCATGTCATCAGGAGGTAAGCGATCTTGGCAGCAGCTCCAAGTAATGACACATAACCAGTTTGCCATTGAGCAACGCTTCTCAATAAATGTATTTGGACGTGATTGTATGTATAGTTTGAAATTGTTAGATAGTATAACTCTTTCTCAAGCAGCGTAATTAACCCGTTAATTGAAAGAATTTTTTTTCCTTTGTTTATGTGTAGTTCTTAACATGGTTCCCAAGGTCATTGTTCTTTTTCGTTATACCCTAGTGCAGTGGTCCCCAACCTTTTTGTGCCTACGGGCACATTTGAGTGTTTGACGGGTTGTCAACCTTTTTATACCTACCGCCCACTTTTGTATCTTTGTTGATGGTAAAATTTCCTTACCGCCCACCAGTGCCGCACGTACTGCCCACCACCATGAAAGAGGTACAGCTCGAAGACTGAGTGATGGCCAGTGGTAAGCCCCGCCCTTGTTATGCACACTAAAGTCGTGCCTTTGGCTACGGAGCTCATTCGTTGCTCCCTCATCCACGAGTATACTTCGAGAAGTGTCCGGTGAATTATTACCTATATTCAAAGTTTAGAGATGGAATTCAAAAGTAAATTGCAAAAGCATATTTTAAAAAAGTCAAACTCGCGAAGTAGTTAGCAATGTATTCGATATATGGAGGAAGAATAAAATTTGTAACAACGGACAAAAAACCCCACCGCCCACCATGAAAACTTGAATCGCCCACTAGTGGTTTATGAGATCGTGGCTGGCACCAACCAATTAACAAAGCCAAATTTTCTTTTCTCTGGACAGATAAGATATGGACACCAAATAATACACAAAACAACACAACGTTTAATGATACAAGAAACCATGCAATCAAAAGTACGTAGTTTTATAAGTACAATTATTATTACTCAAGTGGGAAGTTAGTGTGATGTTTGGCACTGCAATTATCAGCATTTTTTTTTTCAAATTTGGGAGTGTAGGATGATGTTGCTGCTCGCAAACAATCGTCAAGATGGGCGTCAGTAAGTCAAGATCTGTGCTTTGATTGTATAATGTTCATGGTTGAATGGCCTTCATTATTCAGTATAACCTCTTTCCGTAACAACGCGGGCACCCAAAAAAAGGGCTTAGCACCGCGTTGGGGACCACTGCCCTAGTGTAATGGATATACATATTTCTTATTTTACTGTTCTATGCACGTTCATATACACGCATTCCAGTCTTCCTGAAATACTCTTGTTATTAATTCTTTGTTCCAATAGTTATTGGTACAGCCTCATTTTGCCTTTCTATTCTTTTCTTCATGGTTGTAGAAGACTTCAAATGTGGAAAAAGTTTTATTCTTCAGTATTGTGTGTATCTTGTCCCGCGCCGTAGCCGCACGGTCTGAGGCATCATGCTTCGGACCGGCGATACGGAATGCGCGCTGGTTCGAGTCTCGGGGAGAAGAAATTTTCTCATGAGCTTTCGACCAGTGTATGGGACCGGTGCCAACCCAGCGTCGTGAGGAAATTGGGGAGCTACAATGAGTAGCGTAATCCGGTCATGAAAACTAGCAATGGCTGGGGGTTCGTCGTGCTGACCACACGTCACCCTATATCTGGTTGGATGATCGTTCACCTCTGCTTAGGCATGTGAACGTGAGGCCAGCAGTCAAGCTAGTCGGCTTTGGCTCTCTGGAGCTGTTACGCCACGGATTTAATTTTTAAATTGATTGTATCACTATGTAACACTATTAATAAAGGGATATAGACAAAACATGCTAATTATTACACAACTGTTTAATTAGGTATTCGATGAATTGGCAAATTGTTGTTTTGAACATGCTCCTGGCATTTGTGCAGTAATATGCGTAACCCTGAAACTTAACACATTACTGCATTTGTGTAGTTAAGGGTTATGCAGACTGTCATTAAATGGAAGAAAATGGGATGGTTTTATGGTAACTTAGTTGTCTAAACACACATGCAAACCGCCCACCCTCTACCCCCATTCCCAAACAATGTGGGGCAGTTTTCCTGTGGCTCCACTTCAAATATCGTGATAAGAGAAACTATGGTTGAGTATTAACCCTTTGCTATGCCTTTCACTCTACTTGGTAAACAGAAATGTCCCCAGCTGTATTTAATGTACTAAAATTTGATGTAGAAGTGGTCTCAGAGTGTCAGGATACTGGGAACGACCCGTTCTTCAAGTGCCTGAGCACTGCGAGTCCCAACTTACCGTTGGCTTGATCTATAGACATTCGTTAGGACTCCTTGGACGAGGGATCGGCCCGTCGCAAGGCCTCTACCTGTACACAGGACGGCAAAACACAGAAAAACGCGGACAAACATCCATGGTTTGTGGGATTCGAACCCACGGTCCCAGCGACCAAGCAACACAAGGCCCACGCGTCAGACTGTGCGGCCACTGCAGACCCCGTCAGGATACAATTATATTATATGTTCAGCAAATGTTTAATTTGTATGTCATTGTCACACACTGGTGTAAGAACTGCTGTTCCTAAGAGCTACAGTCACCTTTGATTGAAGTTTGGTTTAAAACTGTGCTAATTTTCTCTTCCAGGAATAACAGTGCTCGTGAGTTATCTGCATTTGCAGAAAGTGCAATGGCTGTGAATCGTGTTGTGTTGCAACACTTCAGTATGAACCTTGAGCTTGGTTGTACTGAGACTCCATCTTTGTTTGAGCCTTCTGTAGTCCTGGATCCAGGTTTAAATAACAGAGCTACTGAAGGCACAGCCTTATTTGGTCTTTCTCCTCCAAGTGAATCAAGGTTGATCCAACGCCGCAAAGCTCAAAGTCTCACCAAGAAATGTAACAGCGACGAGTTATTAAAAATGGAGGATAATAATATATTGGGCAACCACATCACAGCCAATTCCACCAATAAAATTGATTCTACATCTGTTACCACAACCCTAGAAGGTAAGAAGCTAGGGAATCTTCTTGTCGTCGCTTCCTCACCCACATCTACTCCAGCACCTGTAGTTGTGGTGGCATCTCCTAGTGGCTGAAATCAGAAATGAATTTGTGCCAGCGTGCGTACCTGATTTATTAATTATAATTTCTTCACAATTATTTCATGTTTTTTTTATTGCAAAAACTATTAAGTAAGTGTAAGCGCCAGACTGAGATTTTAGAGGTGTCTCTCTAGGTAAGGTAGGCTTTTTAAAAGACTTCTAGACCTCTGGTGTGCTGTTTGAGAACAGGCAAGTCTGTTTGGTGGCTTATTATTTTTGTTGTACTGAGAGAACCTCCGTGATTTGTTGAGTAAATAAGAGCGGAGAGAAAGACTGAGTAGTACTGGAAACTACAATTCAGTATTTGAATCCCTTTGAAGTGCATGATGGTGTACATCAGTTTTTGTAAAATACTAGCAGTTTCAGTGTGGCGTTATAATGCCATGCTGTACATCATTCTTTATTGGCTTCTTATTTTGTCTGGGAAAGAAATTGCTAGTGCTGTAAAGTGGGGTATTGAGTGTTTGCTTCAGTGATCATTGCATATTGAAGCAGGTGCAACCTTTTCCTTTTGATTGATGTAAAAAATGGCATCGATATCATTACATTTATTTTTTTCTTCAAGACATTTAAGTCATTTTCATAAACTGATGAAACTGTCGCATTTGAAAGGGTATAATAGCTTCCCTCCTCATGAAAGTTGAGTCAATCTTTTGTAACATCAAGTGGTAGTATTTTCAAAACAATTTAATTGTGCTTGTCATGGCAATTGTGAGAGATCTTGTGTTGCATAATTTGTTTCATGGGCTACAACATCCAGTCTCAGACTTGGAGAAGGAAAGTAAGCAGAAGGCGCTTAAAATACCGTATTTACCTACATCAGTGGGAAAGTGTGTGACTTTGATTATGAGTAAGACATACCAGGGGAAGAATATTGAACAATATTTGTCTAGCCATTTTTTAACATTGAAAGTCCCTACAATTTGTTATGTAGTCATAAAATCTTGTTTTATTTTTATTGTGTTAGGTTGTTTTGTTACAATTTTGTCCTTCCTTTCAAATATGATTTTTTTTGTTGGTCCTTCGTTAAAATTGTATGTTTTTTTATACTGTGCAGATTCCAAATGCCATTCAAATACATTTCAGTCCAATTTTCTTCTTCAAGTGAGAATGTGTATTTAGAATTGGGGGGAACCCAGCCTCATTCAAAATTATGAATGTTATTAAATTTGTTCTTGTTATAGGTGTGTAAATACGGTATTTTGTAATTTTTTAAAGTGAATACTGTGGTTAATATTATTAAAACACTGTATAACTACTCAGGGCTATATAATATACAATTCCCCTCCCCATTAATCTTTGATTGTAAGGGTGATTGACAGGGACTCTTGCTTTATGATTACCAGTTTGCCATGATGGTGTATTACATTGTGAGCTTTGAATGGTGGAAACATCAGCTAGTGAAATTACAATACATGTTGGTTGTATTGAATAGACTGTTTCCAATGTGTGCATGAAGAGAATTTCATTTCAAAAACATTGTATGGCTTAATATGGCAAGTGTCATAGTGAGTCCACATCGTAACCCATGCCAAGATCTTTGTATGAAAAACTACATAGTAAACATACATACCTGAATGGTAATAGTTTCCTGAAGTAGGTGTGACAAATTAAGTAGGCATGTCAATACTTGTGTCGAGTATGATATTGCCTGATGACATCAAATGGGTCATACATTATTCATCTTTATCACATGAAATGTTTTTGGGTGTTTATTATTCTGCTCTACTTTTTCTACAAGATTATATCTTAAGTGTATCATTTGATGTAAACTTTTAAGTTAGTTTATGAAAATCAGAAAACTACCTTAAATTCTTTGTACATTACATTGTTTTCCATGGTATATCTTGTGACATTATAGCTACTATAATCATTAATCAGTCATACAATAAAATACATCAGACATAATCAAGAACTGAATTTAAAAAAAAAAGTATGCAAAATTAAATACGATTTACCAAAGGTTTATAATAATTTGAAAAATGTTATAATTAAACCAGAACACTTATATAAAGAGATTTATGGCTCGAATTTTGCTGTTCTTTCTTTTGTAACGTGTGTGTGCGTATGTATGTTTTATGTTCTTGTTTTAGTCTGTCTAGTCTAAAAAAATCCTGAAACAGTAAATTTGTTTTGAGGGATCCAGTCTTATCCAGCATTCAGTCTCTTGATGTATTCTAAGTTAAACTGAATTGTGAAATGAGAGAGTGTGTTTCCTTATTAAGACTTGTTACTTTTTAGTTTCCAAGGACATTGACATCAAGTGTGCCAGAATGAGAATTTGTGTGACGCTGTGCATAGAAAATGTGCATAGTTACTTTTTTCCTTCAGATACAAGTGTAAGTTTACGTGTGCAAGCGCGTGTGTGTGCATATAAATATATATATGGTATTATGCTAAAATGCAGTGATTGTGAAAAATCCAGAGTTTATAAGCATGTATGATTAATTTTGCATCAAAGAAAGCATTAAAACTGAAATGTGAAAGCAGAGTAAACAACTTCTTGTGGAAGGTGCAGCACAGTCTATACTTACTTTGTGTACAAATTTGGGAACGTTCATGTTTTAGAGGTTCTAGAGATTTCTTCGTGATTGAAATGCCAGTTACACCTTTGGTTGGAAAAAATAAGGAAGTAGTAATCAGTTTACAAAATAGACATATCAAGAATGATAACAGTTTAATTTTAGTACCAGAGCATGGTGTATTTTCGTAGGAAACACTTAAATATGCAGGTGATACGTTATTTTGCAAGTAGTGTAAACGCCAGTGCTGAATACTAGTTGCTAAGTTGTACCTGAGAACCATCAGACATAATCTTGATATTTTTGCAATGGTATGAGTTATGTTCCAAATTGAAAAGTTCCATAATTCAAACTTACGGCTACAGATTTCCAAAAACCTTCAAATATTAAAATCGAGGAATGAATTAAAAATCTTTTGTGATGTTCTGTCACATTTCTTTGAGAAGTGTTAACTGTGTGTGTGTGTGTATATGTGTGTGTGCGCGTGCATGGGCACGCAGCTTTGTAAAGATGTCACGTTATTGTTGGATGACGAGACATTCCATCAAAATAGACCAAATCTTTACATAATTGATGCAGTTGTAAAGTCAAGATGGTTTATGAAACAGCTGTTATTCCTAGTGTTTCAGACCTCATTGAACCGAGCTATGAGAGTTTGAAAGCACAAGTTTAGTATGTTTTAAGAATGGTGGTAATGATCTTAACTAATTCTGATGTATGAAGGTACATTGATCTTTCAAAGTTCAATGATCATATGTGACAGGTAAATAATACCTTGAATGGTTTATTGAATAAGTTTAGATAAGTTGCTGTTGAGAGAGAGTGATCCTCTTCCTGTGTTGAAATGGAAAACCTTAGTATTTCTGCAAGATGTTGAAAGATACAGCTATGGGGTTCTGACAACTGTTTACTACTCTTAGTCATGTGGATTTATCTTTTGTTCAATAATATGGAATGTTACTGAGAGTTGCTTGTATGAAAGAGTCAGAATATGAGGTGAAATATAGACCTTTTGTAATACCAGTTATCTTGACTGATACCATACATAGGAACTCCATAGCAGAATTCTTTATTTTCTTCCAGGCTCCTAACTGATTGAGGATGATTTAGTATTAAAAGCAACTTTGTAACATGTTATTTTGAAGATTAGTTCTGGTCACTCGCCATCATCTTCCAAGAAAGTGCTTTATTATGTTTTTAATTTTTGTTCCATACCTTTTTATAAACTTAACATTACTGCTAAAACAAGAAACACTGAACATAATATGGTGCTTCATTACTAAAAGCACTATATCTGTGATATTAAAAACTCATGTAGAAAAAAAAATTAAATAAATAATGACATTGAACAGTGCTTCATATTTGTTCACCCAGTCACCCATGCTGTTCAGTTATCCTGCAGTTTATGTGTTTCATTTTTTATATTTCTCACCTGTACTGATGAAGTGTTTAGTTTGTTACATTCTGTTATGTGACCAAATTTGATGTTAGTTGTGTAAATGCAAAATTTGTCAATTTTGACTTGCATTTGACATAAGCCATTAGTGTTACTATTGCTACTAGAAAAGTGCTGATATTAGTGAGATATTTGTCTGGCAATGTATGGCTCTGAAGTTGTAAGCTGGGCTGCTACAGCAAGTTCCACTGTTTCAGCATTTCAGATCATCTGGAGGGCTATGATTTGCCAGTAGTTTAGCTGGCTCTTAATTGTGCATATGTTTTCTTCCCATATTTACTCATTAACTTGTTTATCCTCATTTCATTCACATTTTTTGTATGGGTTGTAACTTCGATTATATTCAAAGCACATAAACTGTGAACAGATGTGTTGAGGAAAGTGGGCACCGTAGTATGGTTTTCATTGCTTTGGCATTGGATTTGTAGGCTTTAATCCTACTGCAGATATTTATTTCTCATGTAAGAGACTCGAATGTCTGTATTCATAATTTCAGTATCCTGAATTAGAATAGGCAGAGAGCCTTATTCATGAAAGAAGAAAATTAAATGGTCTAATTTATTTGAGTAACGAAGAGTATGCATAACACCACCACATGAGAATGGTCAGAGTTGAGTTGTTTTGGCAGATCGTGAAATATTGCAGTGGTGAGTTGTTTACAACTAGGCATATGAAAACTACAAGAAACCTCAAACAGAAGAGATACAGCTATTCCACCATGATTATCACTTGTGTTGTGCCTTATAGTCTGCTAGTAGTTTACCCATGTTTTAGACTTACTGCATCCATCATCAGGGCACCTCTCAAATGTTTGTTAATTTCTACTAGACTAGACTGCACAACCACCCAAAAAACAGCCATTCTTACTTGCTGGCATAAGAACCTGAAATATCACTAAGAAGTTTCTCTCTTGTTTTAAGGATTATGCCAATGGTCTGTTCAGATTCTGAATGTCTGTTGTTTTGTTAGTAGGTCAAGATTTTTTAAACCTCATTGTATTGAACAGCATATTTAGGTAAACTTATAAACAGTCATTCCCTGTCTTCTCTAGGGTTCTTAATCTTAAGCTGCATGTTTTTGTCCTTTTCTTGGTCGACTACAGGTGTCAATAATCTTAGACATTGATTTCTTTGAAATTTGGTACAATAAAATGCTGTTTGAGGCCTGCAAACCTTTGTACTTTTTTAACCCATGATGAAACTGAATGTCATGACTGGTAGCACTTGTTTCATTGGGGGTTTCCTGGTTTAAAGCTCAACCCAGATACCAGCTCTCATGACTGATTTATTTTATGGTTTTATCTCACCAAACAAATGCTGGGACAGTACCTTAAAATATATCGACTGCTTTCCATTTCCAAATTCATAAATCATCCAGTCAGAAATACTATATAGCATTGAGCTAGTGGCAGTGTTATATAAACCACAATAAAAAACCAACCAATGGTATCTGTTTAATTTACAATAAAACACCCAGTCTTGTATGAAAACGTTTATTATATAAGTTCACTGTATTTAGATATGAATGAAGTGGTGACAGTTACAAGAATATTGCTGTAGGTAATCAGATTATTAAATTGAAATTACCATTTCCAGTCACTTGCAAGCTTTAATTTTTAGCAATTGGTAATACAGGAACATCATTCATTGGAAACAGTTTACTTATAATGGGTACATCTGTGCAGGCTTCAACTCTACTGAGTTCCCACTTTGTATGTACTGACCATGTGCACACAAAATGGCTACCTTGACTCCTTGAGGTCGGGACACTGATCTAACAATATTTTGGTTTCTTTGCCAAGATTGTCACAGAAAGAGTTTGAGAGCGAAGTAGAAATCGTATTCATGTTTTCGTAGGCAGAAAGAAGTTGCTAAACCACAGTAGTGTTTGCTGTTTGAGTAATAGGTTTATAAAAGGTTAACATAGATTATGCAAAAAAAGGACGTGTGATCTCTTCTTGGTTTAATTGTGCTACTTCTTCTTTGTGCGGAATTTCGTGTTTGCCAGGATATTAATTTAAGTATTTAATTTTAAAATGGTTTCAACAAGAATTGTCACGTGCTGCACTAATGTATTTGATAGTCATACGCCTTTGTGCTAACCTAACCTGCTTTCCAGCGCAGGACTGCAAAAAGAGCACACTCTTTTATAGCATAGCTAAGTAGCAAAATCCGGTGATGGAAGGCCTCTTAGGCAGCAAAACAGTTGGCATAACCCAACCTAAGGTGAGTACAGAAAGACAATTTATGCTGTGAAATGATTTTGTTCTTGTTCCTTAAGACACCATAATATTGAGCCATCCATAAGTTGAATGTTAATTAATTTGCAGTGTATCTCTGTTCCTTCACTGGTTATTGCAGGCACTTATATTTAATATGAAAGTATTGCAATGTCGAATACATTCCAATGGCTTATTAAATTTTGTATGTTATAAAAACCAAGAATGTTCTATATAAGAATGAAACTTAAAAACCCTGGCAAACTGTATTACAGCTGGCCATTTCCTGATTTTGTTGAGTTTTAGGTTACTGGTCAATGCTGTTCCAGCTTCGTGTGTTATATAGTGTTGAGCGAGATGGAAAAAATTATCATGAATAGTGAGCAGATGATATAGAAGGAGGAGGTCTTGATCTAGTTCAGTGTACTATTGCAACATTTATGTGGCGAGAGAGAGGAAAAACCAGTAGACTGGCAACCTGTCTTGATTCTGAGGAGATAGTATTGTGCTTGGGATCATGGGTGCTGAAATTTCATAATTTTAATCTAAAAGAATTCAAAATGCAGATGGCAATAAAGAGATGGCACCAGACATGCTAAAAAATATTTTATTCTGCTTTGGCTTGGATTACTATGTAGTAACAAATCAAAATTGTCTTTTCCTGCTTCTGGTAGGTATTTTTATTGTTATGACACATAATGTGGTAAGCCTACTTTAAATTAGTTCTCACAGGGAGGGAGAACTATGTCAACTTTTTATACTAATGTTCTTTTAACTGTACAGGGCAGTGTAGTAGGTGTTATTGAATTTCTTTGTTTTCATGTGTGAGGAATTGATCACCATATGTGTGTACAGACACCAAATCCTGATCTTATGTATACAATGCCCCAAATGAATCAGATAAGCTGTGCTAATTCATAGTCTGGTATATCCGTGTATTGACAGTTTTGGGGCACACTTGTGGGAAGTTCATAGCAGCATGTGTTCTTCAAAATGTGGAAGAACTGATGGAAAAGGTGGAAATTGTAGACACCAAGGAAGGTGAGTTGGTAATTACATTTACAGCAGTTTTCTTCTTGGCTTTGACTCTGATTTCCAGTATTGATATGCCATTGGCATTCTTGTTACTGTAGTTTGTGCTAGTATTGACTCTTTAAAGTTAACGTTTGCGTGCATTACTGAAGTTAGGTAATGAGATTCTATTCTTATTCAGGAAATAGGTTAGTTTACAGTGTTGGAAGACATAAGTTTTTTGAGGATTACCAGTACAGACTGAATACAGAATTGTGAATGGTAACACCAAACTGTTAAATGTGATTCCTTGCTTGAGGGAAATACAAATGTTTGAAAACAGTGTCCAGGAAAATATTTGGGCACAAAAGGTATGAAATATGAAAATTTTTAAAATATTATATCATGAGGAAATGTGTGATTTAAATAGGTTACCAAGTATTGTTAAGGTAGAGGCATATAGGTTATGTTGGGCAAAACATGTTGCTTACATAAAGGAGAAGAGAAATCAGTACCAAATTTGATGGGGAAAGCTCATGAAAAGCAGTTAACATAGAAGACTGGGAAAGAGGTGAGAGGATAAAATGACAATGGATCTTAGGAATGTTGGTTGAGAGGCTGAGAGGTGAATGGATGTAGTTCAGGATTATGTCCAATGGCAGGGTTTGGTATTAGCAGATTTGAAACTTCATAAACCCAAGTTTGATTAGTCTTGAAAAGTTTATTATGGAATACTGTGTATAAATGTTGTCGTACCTTTAAGTAGTGGTCCTTAAAATGAAGTAAAGGAATGCATGTTACATGTGGGAATATAATAAAGGAGTCATGTATGAAATTTAAACAGGAGTGTTAAAAATTTCAAAAGATGTACATGAAAGTTTATTTAGGCTCTTAACTGCAGTGTCTATCGAATTGAATTAAAGTGATTAATATAATAGTAAAGGTGTCAATTTTGAAGTAAAACTGTGTGAAAATAAAATAAAATATTGTATGCTTCAAAATTACAGCTGGAAAATCACATACATGTTTGCCCAAAGTTAGGTAGTTATGAAGTGGATTGTAGACAGTTGAGATACACAAATTTTTTATTTTAAACATTTTTGATATGGCGAATATAACAAAATCCTAGGAAAATCATTTCTAAGTTAGAGCAGTATGATACATACATAGATTTATATATGCAGTAAATGAACATCTAGATCATTGAGGTATCCACATACCAAGGAACTACACAGAGCAGAGTCCTTCTTGGATGGTTTATTACTCTGTTCACAAGATTCCATAAAGAAGTTTTGAGTCCTGATTGCATTTTCTGAAGTCAAGCCTCAGTGGAGTAATCAGATTCCATTACGACAAACAAACGTGACCTCTCCAAGAAGTTGCCCTGCCGTCCCCATTAACCAATGTCAAATGACGCCTACTCGTGTGGAAAAATCTGAAGCACTACGGGTTTTCGTGTTGATTGTGTCGCGTGCTCTTTGGATCACAAAGTCGTAACCGTGACATATTGTTTAAAAGGAAATAGTCGATTTATTGTTCTGTGACACTAACCGCAATTTCCATTTCTTGGAAACGAATGACGATAGTAGGTATGTCATTTACGCTGCTTCAGCAATGGGGAGCTCTGTCGTGTCTGGCTATGACCCAGTGTTATCAGCGCTGTAAAAAATTTCTCTTTTAAAACAATGAATCCTGGTAAAAATTTAGCATGGGCTGGACTTGATTTACTAATGATGTCTGTGCAAAAAAAAATCTTCTGCCTTATAAATAAAAAAATTGTTCAGTTTGTATCTCTGAATAAAACACTGTTTTCCCTAAAATAGGGGTGAGCAATTATATTTTATTTGGTGACGGGATAGATTTCATTTCGTAGTGACTGCTGGCCAGAGAACGTCGCGGAAAAATAATTGCTGTCAAGAATTGTGAAATTATCCGCAATTACTGGTCAATCTTGATAAGTTGTATGATTTTATCGGGTTGCTGAGACACGCATTAAAAGTTTCTTACTTTTAAAATATTTCGACAGTGTGTTACGAGAAATTGGAAGACGAATAATAGACCTTATTATTATTATTCATATTTGAGTATCGCAGTGACCCGGATTGAATTTTTTTTCGGATCGTAAGATGATTTGACTGGCAATAGGCACAGTACTCGGGACGAATCTGTGCGTCACACGTCCATTAAAAGCAAAAAGCAAGGGGTTGGGAAGGGTATCAGATAATCATTATTTCCTAGCGGCAGTAATTTGTATCTCGCTGTTGGTTTTGGTTTACGTAGTATATGAGTTTTTTTTCCTTCTACCACTAGTTAGTGACGTAGATGAAGCGCACTGTTTTGTCCCGGCCACTGGTATATAAACCTGTAAGGTGTGTGTATATGTATTCCAATTTATTTAGATCGCTAGGAACATGAACGTTTCCACTGTTCTGGACATTCGTTTGTAATTATTCAAAAAGGTATTTTTCGACGGGTGGTAAATGGGTAAATTCGATGGATACATATTGCATTTCCATGTCATAGTTACGGGACGGAAGTTGCTTTAAACAAAAACAAGAAAGTAAATACGTGGCATTTTCGTACTTCTGTGAAAGACATTTTACATGGGATAATTTTAAGCAATTCTGTGGCATTTTGTGGTAAAAGCGTTGTTGTACAAAACATTATAATGTGATTGCGATAAGTAACATTAGTATGCAGGTATCACCGACTTGCTCAGTCAATCTTAAGATGTTTAGAGAGGGATTTTCAATATGGCGTGAAGATGAGCGTAGTAAAACGAGAACGATCGGTTGATACTGAGAGAGGAGAGCGCTGAAGCGGACTTGCGCCGCGTGAGGTCTCTGGGTTTGCCTTCCAGCGGGTCGTTACAGCCTTTCTCATCTGGAATCGTGCAGTTTTGGGGTACACCAGATCATGGGTGTCATTGTCTGCTGTGTCATTCTGTGTATAATCACATTTTAAGGATTCGTTAAACACTGTTTTACATACTACATTTCTACAGCTAATGTTTTCTTTTAATTGGTAAAACAAGTGTCGAAACGTGTATTAAATCTTACACGCAAAGTTCTTGATAAAAATCAAGTTTTAATCTGTGTTGAAATATATACATACTTTTTAAAATGTTAGCAGGTATAATATAAGAAAGTGCTGTGAACATTTTTACTGAGTGGAAACATTTATTGTTTATGTTAACTTATGTGTATATATAGGTAATCGTTGACGTGATATAGTTCTGTATATTCTTTCGATTGTAAAATCATGATTAATAATTTCGTTTGAGCGAATTGTTATTTTTTGGGAGACTGTAGAGTAATTTAAAACGTTTATATCAACGAATTTTACATTTCCTAATCGTCAATCAGTCTCACTTAAAAATTTGTTTTGTAGAATACCAAGTTTTAAATTTAAGTTTTCAGACAATTTCTTATTGACAGTGAGTCGTAATTAATGCTGATAAAATTGTTACTAATGGATTACAAATATAGAAAGCGGCAGAGTTATTGACAGGGGGAACGAGAGAATTCGAAAAAAAAATGTAAGTGGATCTTGAATCACCATAAATTCTCCACAAAATCACAATCTCGATCCCGTGTCCGCTTGCTATGGAGCCCGTACATTAAACAAAACAAAAATTCACGACGTGGTTAAGTGTTTTCGTACTGCTAGGAGGCACATATCATACATCCTGTACTAAACCGCACTAAAACAGCATCAGAAAAAGAACCATACTGTTTATCTGATAACTAATAAATTTACGTCACTGTGAATTTGACAGCTGATTACTACCGTACCTTTCTTTTGGATTCGAATATTCAATTCAATTCCTTTATTAGTGTTTACCAACAGGAAAGAACCTATGACAGGCAGACACTAAAACAAAAATACAAGCAAAAAAATTCAAATTACATACAAAAACAAATAACTACCAAACACTAATATAAATGTAAAACAAAAAATACTAAAACAATACAAAAAATAAAATCAGTAATCAAATTGAAACAAATAACCAAGCTAGATCCAATCTAGGCCGCTATCTAGATAATTTCTCTTAATGAGAAAGTTCCTCAAAAGAAACAATGTTTATGCCAAACACGTCCAAAAATTTACATACGTCATTTGCTGCAATGACACACCTGGCTGAAGGGCTATGTCTAAGCGCACTGCACACACAAAACATAGAAAATTCTCTTATTTGCCTTGACGGCACACGAAAAATGGAATTACAATTTATTTTACCCATAAATAACATTAATAAAATGCCGTCGTCTGGAATGAAGTGCTCTGAAATTTAAAGTAGTTAAAATCAATTCATATTTACGTGTAATATTAAACTGAAAAAACCGGTAATTGCACAAATATAATAATAATAAAACATATCTGTTTAGCATATTTTGAAATAACGTATCCTAACATAGGGCACATACGATATCGTTATGTTGTTCCAGGAGTGTTGTTTGAGTTGTATAATAAACAGTAAATTCAGTGAAGCAATTTAGGTAGACATTCTTTAATTTGAATAATGCTTCAGAATTTTCTTGATAGGTATACAGATGCTTTTATCATTCTGAAAATATTTAAGTCTCAAGAACAGTGATTTTTTAACTGCAGAGTAGAGAAGCAGACAAAGCAGCGAGTAAACTGATAACAGCTGTTACATTTCTGTGTACGATACTACAGTCTTTAAGCACAACACCCTCTGAAAAGTAATTGTTTCACAAAAATATAATTTAGTTTAATCTGTGATACCAAAATTGTCATCACACTTCTTTTGGCAGTGAATGCGAGTCTTTAAGAAATATTTCAGCACAAATTAAAACCTTGCTATCAAGCATCTCTGCAGTAAGAACATATTTACCCGTTTAAAAGAACAACATTATCGACAACTAACAATGCTGTCACAGGAATCTAAATTACAGGAATTTCTTTTTACCATCTACGACGAAATGGATTTTACGTGTGTTTTCCGCGCGTGTAACAGGAGAGTGCTCAGAAGTGAGAAAAGGCCGTGCTTGTTCTAAAGACTTTCCAACAGATGATGTCTCGGTCTACGTTGACCGGAACTGACTGAGGTTCGAAGGGTAGATGAAAGGGTGACACTCAGAATGAGACAGGCTGGCAATGGTGATAACGCCGTCGTATTTCTCGTTACCGTGAAGAGAACCAAAACGACAATGAGATGACTTGTCTGATGTGTCACCAGCTGGTGGTACATGTGTCGGGACCGCCATCTCGCGACCGCCGCCATAATTTAAATCGATTATTTATATTTTTTCTTATGTGTTGCTGTTATTGTACCGCGGTCGTGCAGCCATTGTTGCAATTAGAGGAACCAGAATTGTTACTGCAACGTCGTGAAACGTCTGCCCAACAGGACTATTATCGTGATGACGACGACCGTGGTTCAATCAACGAAGAAGAGGGAGAGGAGACTAATACTACGGGTAAGACGCGATATTAGTTACATTATTTGAGGTCGTTCATGTTAAATGGATGCCTTATCAACACAGCATGGCATAATGTGAGATGTACCATATAAAGACAGGTCCTCCCCCATGTAACAGACTATCCCAACCTTGTCACCCTTGTGGCTAGGCCGCTGCTCACTCCAGCTGCGCAAAAGTTGTGGTGTATGGTGCATTGGCGCTCAGGGCGGGTTTTTATTTTCGTACTTCGCATCAAAATCGTTTACTGCTCTCTGTGAAGCATTTCGTCTGCATTCATTGAAGACTGGTGTGTGGTACGCAGAGTCTCGAAGGGGAATTGTGGGACCTTTTTTTGATGCAATGCGGAACGGTATCTGTTTTGTAATTGAAAGGGGTTGCTGTCTTCAGCATGATGGGGCGATTGACCAAACTGCGAGAACAGCAGCTTTATTGCAAACTTTCTTTGGTGAGCTCATTTTTGGGCGTGATCTGCAGACTTTACCTCGCCAGACTTCGTTCTCAGGGAATTAAACAAAGGAAGTGTTTATTCGAATACCCCACGAAGCTTGGAGGAACTGAAACACAGCGTACAGATGCTTTTATAGTTAGGAACACTGAAAAGATCTGGAACGGACAGCATGGCTAAGGATAATATTTGAACATAAAAGCGATAATTGGCAAAAACGTGGATGAAATTACGCGAAAATCGTGGTGCAGGCTTTGTCTTTACCCATCGAGAAGTAATCTCACTTCGACGAATGTGAAGGTGACCATATTTTGGGATGTTACGCTGCTAAGTCTTACAAATTGGCCGACGTTTCAGAGGTACATATTCTCTTCATAATCATGGCGATCTCGATGTTAATAATGATGTACATTATTTAACTTAGGGGAAATCGAGATACGAGTAGGAAATATAATATTAGGATTGGCATACAAATGGACTCTTGATTTTAATATATGTTGATTACATTCGTGCCCAGTAAAGCCACACTGCAAGTATATATAACCTATGCAGATTTTACTTCTTAGGTGTAAATACAAATGTTCATATAGTCGTCTTTCGCTTTAATACAAAGAAGTGAAAAAAGGAAATTAATCTGAAGAACAGGTAGTGGTTTTACGTTTCTTGTAACATGAACTTGGAACGTCGAAAAACAGCTCGTTTATTTTATACAGGTTGTCCCTCTTAACGTGGAACCCGACACGGCAGCATGCCGCAGGAGCAGCGAGCGAACTGCCGGGAAATGACCCGGTCACAACGCAGAACATAGCAGTCGCATGATAGTAGGTGGGTTCCGAGGTATGTGGGACTCTGCCCGTTCAAATTAATAGGGCCTATCTGATGATCCGCATCAAACTCGACATGCTGTATGGTGGATCTACACAGAGTTTTCTAGAGCCATTTTGATTCTGGTGTGGTTTAGGGTATATTAACTTTAATTCATTTCAGGGGTATAATTGAACTCTTTGGCCCAAAATTTTCAGTCCTTTGATATACGTCGTTTGATGTACGAGTACTGCAAAATGATTTTCAATTCTTTAAGGTCATTGTTATGTAAGAGACTAAAACACTCCGTGGTCGTATCTCGTAAAAAGAGCGCTTTTAATAGAGTCCATAAGGTGTGCACGTTGTTTTACAAAAAATGCACTGATTGTAAGCATGCAGTTGATATAATAGCAACATGTGTGAAGTGTGTACTATAAAAGGCGTTGTTCAAAGTCCTGTTATCGTCGTGCCGTGTACTGTATGTGCTTGATGTAATGTAATGCTTACACGAAAATGATCTTTTTAACGTCATCCCACGTGAGTAGTTACCTGTTCCCGTTTCTTTCGTTATCGCAATACAATTCCGGGCAATGAAGTAGATCGATCATTCTTTGCCATTAACGGGGATCACGTTCCTGAAAAAAAAACTGCCGTTTAACAATACCAATATATTATGGGAAACTGAAGTCCCGTTATAGCCCTCACCCCAGGAAATATGGGTCTCTTGGTTTGGAAGCCACCGATGATGGTTTTGTGTAGGACAGAAATAAAAAGCTGCAGAGCATAAAACCAAATACCGCTGTTGACAAAACTGGATACGGATGAAAAACCACTGATACTTTTATCGACGTGGTGTGTGTATTGAGAGATTGCTTTATTGTAAAACAGAACTTAAATAACTATTGTTGTCTTCTGGGTTGTTGCGCCGTGGAGTCTGACAGACGTTTACGGACGTTAACAAAGGCAACAAGTACCTCTGAAACGACTGACGTAACAACCTAGAATACAACCATCTTCATACTCGTCGCCGTGAGAACCCGAATCTCACCAATTATAATATTTTGTTTTGTCAATAATATCACCAAACGATTTCTAAAATTGAAACTTGGATATGATCAATTCGCAAATATTTTTATTTCCTGAAGCACTGTCCGCTGTTGAGAGAGTCTCTAAGTCGCTCGTCAAATAAACCGCATTAATTACGAGCTACATTTGCGCATTGCGTTCAGATTTTTTTTTTCTGGTTTGGAGAAAGTTGCGCTGAAATCATAATGTGTATCTACGATGCCACAGTTCGCCGTTTTTGTGATTATGCTGTGAATCGTCAAAATGTTTGGGTAATCCCACTTCACATCTGTAATCGTTGCATCGTTTATTTAGTCGTTTCATATAGGCTACATGATGACACTAGTATAATAGAAGTCCAAAGGGACCTGCAACGAGTTTTATCAATATCTATCTAGAGACTCATAATGATACACGCAAATTTTTATTTCGTAGCCCCCCCCCCCCCCCCTCAAACCCCGGTTGGACGTAGCGTAAGCAAACGGCGTTTACATGACACTGAACTTAAGTCTTATTAAGTTGATAACGTTCCTTTTAATGACTAATGCTTTTTATGTATTTTCCATCAAATGCAAGAGAATAATGTAAATTATATGGAGACACATTTTATACTTGGTCTTACAAATTTAAAATTTTATAGTAATTTAGGATTTCAATAATTACCTGAAGTTTCCATTAATCATGCTTTAGTTGCTATTGGATTACGGCGTTCTGTTCAAGGATTCCACAAGATAATTTTCGAGTTGTGTGTTGAAGAATGTTTGCACATAGGCAGCATTTCAAACAAAATCTGGTTTGAATTTGCCGAAAATTTGCACAAAAGGCATGTACGAGGGTCGCTCATTAAGTAATGCCCCACATTTTTTTTCTCAGCCAATAATGAAGATAGAAAAGTGCACTTTTACATGCTTGAGATTTGATGTTTCCCGCGTTCGTGTACGGAGTTTCAAATGATTCCAACCGATAGCGGAGCTGTAGTGAACTGTTAAAATGGCGTCTGTGAACGACTCTCGTTACAAACAACGAGCTGTAATTGAATTCTTTGTTGCTGAAAAAGAAACGGTGGTGAACATTCATAAACGTTTGTGTGCTGTGTATGGAAGCTGTGCAGTCGATAGGAGCAACGTTGGTCGCTGGGCTAAGAGAGTTAAAGCTTCAGGAAGTGAAGAAACCGAGCTCCGTGATCTGCCGCGCTCTGGGCGTCCTGCCACAGCCACCACTCCAGACATGTTGAACCGCGCGGATGCCATTATTCGTGAGGATCGGCGCATCACAACTCGACAATTGGCCCAACAGCTTTCAGTCAGCAATGGAAGTGTAATTGCAATTATCCGGGCTCTTGCATATTCGAAGGTGTGCGCAAGATGGGTTCCACGAAGTCTCACAGCAGACCACAGGATTCAAAGGAAAACGATTTCTTCTGAATTGTTGGAGCGTTTTCATGCTGAGGGAGAGATCTTTCTGTCCCGGATCATTACAGGTGACGAAACCTGGATACACCACTTTGAGCCGGAGACAAAAAGGCAGTCAATGGAGTGGCATCATCCTCTATCACCGAGAAAGAAGAAATTCAAGTCAACTCCCTCCGCCGGAAAAGTCATGATGACTGTCTTTTGGGACAGTGATGGGGTCATTCTTGTGGATGTGATGCCAAGAGGTGCGACCATCAATTCAGACGCGTACATTATGACCCTGGAAACCCTCAAGAAGCGTTTCCGACGAGTTCGGCCTCAAAAGCATCCAGCAGAAATTTTGCTCCTGCATGACAATGCACGCCCTCACACAAGTCCGAGAACCCGGGAAGAAATCACCAAATTTGGTTGAACGGTGCTGCCCCATCCACCCTCCGACTCCATCTCTTTGGGCCACTTAAAGATGCTATCCGCGGAACAAGGTTTGAAGATGACGAGAGCGTTATTCAAGCAGTGAGGACATGGCTACGTGCACAGGACAAGAGCTGGTACCGGCAAGGCATGCATGCACTTGTTCCACACTGGCGTAAAACCGTACAAGTTGATGGGGACTATGTGGAAAAATAGTATGTGTAAAGGAAACATTGATTTATATTGTCACTAAATTTGAGCCATCTTGAATAAATATGTTCTGAGGAAAAAAATGTGGGGCATTACTTAATGAGCGACCCTCGTACTAACACATTTATCGATCGGATCTTTAGTATGCCAAGCTTTACCAAGTATAGCTTTATGCTTTATTCAGTGTTCCTCTTTGTCTCGGATGCATATATATTTTGTACATTAATAGTACAAGTCCTCAGAAAACACCCTATTTATGATTGAAACGCATTAAATATTTTCTATAAATAAAACCTTGAAGGCTATTTCGATTTGCTAAGTACCAATAGCACTTGAATGTGTTAAATATAAATAAAACGTTCTCACGGGGTGTATAGTTCACTGAAAAGGCAATAAACAACCTATTGAGTTCCCGTTTCTACTCGGAGTTCTCTTAAACTCTGCCGAAATAATTAAAATGCGTATTTATTACGTCAGTTCTGTGAATATATTTATGTTTGCCGAGAATGAAGACATAGGAAAGCAAATTGGTTTAAAAGGTAAGGGATGTGATGTCTCATTCGATTATTTATTGCCGTAGTACTGCCTGATGATCGCTCCTTAAGGTACAATTTGGCTGCACGCGACAGAGACAAGCGACCGAGGCAGGCGACAGAGTTACGAGACCGAGACTGGTCGCTTCCTGTCTGCTCTCTGTACAATCGTATGAAGTACAATTACGAGGGCGAGACAAAGACAGGCGACAGAGACAAAGCACAGGAGACCGCTCTCGGACCAGTAGTGTCTCGCGACGGGCTCAGGCAGCACGTGTGTTGATGAGTAAAATAACGGCAGAAATTAAATTTACTGGTGACCAAGATGAGCAATTGGTAGAATTAGTAGCAGAAAACCGACCACTGACCACCGACAGAAAGATCCTTCTTCGCGTCTGGTTTTGAATATTGAACTCATAGGTTTTCTTTGTTTCTTTCGCAACAAATAACACAGCAACACATCTTCTTCGATTAACCTTTTTAGAAGAATTTTTGTACTCATTTTTTACAGAATATGTGCACGTATATCTCAACAAAACAAGCATGTCTCGGTCGTCACCTCAAAAGTGTGTGGCGACAAGCTGCGATGTGTCCGTCTCCCGTCTCTGTCGCCTGCCTCGGTCGCTTGTCTCTGTCGCGTGCAGCCAAATTGTACCTTTACATTAAACGGTTGCCAAATAACGAAGCAGATGTCATGTCTTTATTCTATGTCCGCTTGGCAGCTGGTCCAGACCAAAGACAGAGAAACAGAGAACGTTGGCGAGAACAAAATATTGACGAAAACTTAACTCAACACTTTGTTATTAATTGTACTTAACTGATCTTATGTTGTGCTTTACTCGCAAAACTGTCGCTCCAGTGTCTGATCTTAGGACTCTCCTGGATATGTCTGTGAGTGCTAAGTGAACGAATGTTGACTGATGTCGTTGAATGACGTTAAATCAAAAGACAATGTTCCTTCTAACTGTGTTGGTTGACCATGGGTTGTTTAAAAAGATTCTGAGGAGCAGAATATGAGATGGGCCGGACATGTAATTGCCATATTAATTAGAGCGGCGTGAAGAAGTGGTACTCGGCCCTTAAGTAAATATTTGGTTACTTCCGACGCACGGAATCTGAGATGAACACCGCACAGTAGTTGCGGGTTTATTGCCGACGCATGCGCAGAGAGAAGTCTCTGGAAATTCGTTTTGTGGGCAGTAGGGGTGACTCGGATAGCAACTCGGTTTGGCCTACATAGTACGCAACCCTTCCTACAGTTCCAGATCGATCCAGTGCTGCCACCGCCGCCACAATAATTGCCCTTCTCCCCATTCCCTTTCCAACATCCATCCCTGTTACATGACATTAAAAACAGCTCCGACAAACATAACGGCGACACGATTATGTTCCTAACTCCGTTGAGATTTGAAGATAAATGACACTGTGTGATGTAAAATAAATTTAAAAGCGTTTTACCTTTCAAACACCACAGAAATATTACTTATCCACCCTACTTACAGTATAATACTGGATTAAACAGCTGTTTGTATAAAAAAAATGTTTAACGTAGGCCTGTATTGGAATTAAGGTTTTATGGTACGTAATCTTGTGCAGAAAATTCTGAATTCCGAGTTGGTAGGCGATCGTGCTGTTTCCTTTTGTGAAAATGTAATGCATAAATCCATCATTAGGTGTATATGGCGCCACGGCGTTACTAATAGAACATGAATATATATACATAAAGTTGTAATTACTCGACATAAATAAGCAGCTTTATTTTTTTCGGCACATCTTATTTGAAAAATGATTCTGGAAAAAACCGGGCGCTTTCAGTAAGAATAAACGGATTTTCATATTTTTCAGGAGGAAATAAATTGCAGATGTCAGCATTGGTTGTAGACTGTATATTGGTATCATGCATTTTGGTTAATTCCTTCGCTTAATTTTCTTATTTTATAACATAAATTTGAGTTTTAACCACGTTCGAAACTAAAAGCAGTAAAAATACACCTATTTACTTCGCTGATTGTATTTTAATGCGTATGATTTAGGGTGGTTTTAGTGTTTAAAATGTAGGTGCCGAATGTGTTGAGATGCGAGATAAATTGCCAACATCATTTATGTTAGTTTGGATTAATACTCCTAGACGTAAGCATAGATTGTGTTATTTACTAGCTGTTCGATTCCCAAAACTTCGAAAGTGGCATGAATGCACTCTTGGGTCTTCGATATTTTACAGTGCTCTTTCGCTGCCTCGCCATCTTACTAGCCCATAGAACGAATTTAATATGATTTTGAAATCGTGTTTGAAGTTACTTTCATTATTATATGGAAAGAACTTTTGACATTTATTAAGATGTAGTAGATTTATTCGAATCAGAGTTTCTGGCAGTCAGGTTTCCTGGTAATTTCGAGGTAGATGTTATCTTTCTTCTGTCATGTTCTCAGTCGTAGGTTTAAATATTTTTCCACCGTGTTCATATCGCCACTATATACCACCCAGTTTAATCTGCAATGGGTACTCAGGTTTATTTACCTGGGGGTAAAGGTAGCTGGAGCGTGAAACCGATCACTTAAATGTACCTTGTGACGAGACGGAAAATGCACACAGCTTCGCCTGTCCGCCTCTTTCTGAGATTCTTAAGCAAAGTGAAAGCCGAAAGCCACAGATGAGCAGGAAGTGCTCCCCGCACCTCTACGACCTCGGTAGGCGCCATATTGATCTCTGCTCCGACCGTCTCCGGGTCAACGGTCAGGAACTTCATCTCTTTAGAGAACTGCAGGCAATGTAGCAAACTGGCGGCTGCAGTTTTCGTGTGTTAATATGGACATTCCATACCAACATGCCAATAAACGCATCGAAAAATGGACATTCCTATGTTTCAAACACAGCGCAGTAGATGGTTTATTTCAACAGTAAGTCTTGCTCTTGAAAAGAATACATGATTACAGTAGAGTCCCGATTATCTGACGTAAACGGGACAGAAGGACGGTCGGATAATCTAAAGCATTTGTATCCAACCTGGGGTACGCGTACCCCCGGGGTTACGCGAAGACATCCTAGGGGGTACGTGAAATTTAAAAGAATATATATATTATTTTATGATAAACACTGAATAATCAGTAATGTAATATATTTAATTTATTTTAGATGTAGATTATATACTATGTATAACTTGAATTATACGCCAACAACTTTGGGGGTACAAAATTGAAGATAAATTATATCTGGGGTACGCGAACAAAAAAGGTTGAATGCCACTGATCTAAAGTGTCGAATAATGCGGAAGACTAATAAGAAAAAGTGGCGAATATATATGAACTCGATTTGTAACTCAATTTACGACACGAAGAAACTACAGCACGGCATAAAATGAAAAATTCCCACAAACAAAAATAGTTGAAAACATAACGTAAACTTACAAATTAAAGTTTATTTTTTTAAGAAATCGGTAATGGGTGTTTGCTTCTGACATGAGCCTCCTTCCTTCTTTTTGCGGCAAGGTATCGCCAGTGCCTGAGTAGTAGCGCGTTTGTAACAGTCTCGCTTTGTTGTTCAACGTTAAGTGCCGTCTGGATTGAATCCAGTTCCTCGTTATGACTCGGATAAAACAATGTCGGATAATCGTACTCTGCTCGCCCCTGAGATCTGTATCAGTTTTATGTTTTCCTAACACATTACGATACATTGTGTTCACTGGTAAAGTTGAAGGTAATTACTTTTCAGTTTCTGACTGGTACTGCATGACGCACCGCCAAGCACTAAAGGTTTTCCAGATACGAATCGAAGTACACGATAAAATCAACTTGCCAGTATTATAGCAGTACCTGCCGGTAGCCGGGAAGTGACAGTTGCGTTCAACTTTATCAGAGAACGCGCTGTATGCTGTAGTTGGATGGACATTCGTCGAAATTGCTTACTGAAACAACTGCTGCTTGCAATCTCGCCCTAATATTAAACTCAGAATTACTGGAGTTACGTTTTTAATATAGTCCACAAGTCTGTCGCAAATCAAAATGTTCAGAGAAAATTACGTTAGAAACGTGGAATAAATTGAACAGTTAACGTTAAATAATGTACCAGGCTTCAGTTAAACTATTTATCCAAATCTGTTGTTCTAAAACAGGCGCATTGGAAGAAACATGCTAGGTTGCATTTAAAAAATAAATAGTAACTTACATTGTTATTTTTGAGTGTGTCAATGAATTTATTATTCAGAAAATTAAAATTCAAGCCAGTGCGAGGCTTACTATAAAGTTATCCTCCTCGAAATGTACAGAGCACGGAAAACATTTTAGTGTTTATTGTAGCCTTATCACGTTTATTGACTTAAAAGTGTAAGGGGTTCGTTCATTCTTTCCAACAAAGCATTACTGGGATGTTAACAGGATAATGTACTGAAAGTTTATCATCTCGTCACACTGATTAGTATGTCATAAGACGTCTCTCTCTCTTTATTACATCAGACATTTCACAGTGAACTTCTGAAGTGTACTGTTCATATTTCATAATTTGAAGCACAACATGTACATAACTTCGACAATGTAATATCGTTAGCCAGCAGACGTGATTGTCCGACATTTTGCTACGGATCAGAGCTCCCCTTTGGTCAAACGAGGGAGATATTTGGTCTGCAAACTGCTAATGTAGGAGCGAGCTGACTGTCGTCTAACTTAATAGAAACATTAACCTAGAAATTCTGTCTCATCTTGCAACGTAGTTTCTCTGAAGTACCAGTGGAACAACATCGTCCTGCACTTTGTTTAATTTCGTTTTAGGCTTGTGCCAACAGATTAAAAGTTTGTATTCTTTTCCAGAAAAATGTAATGGAGAAACACGTGTATACCTATTTGAATAATTTTACCTATTTGTTTTAAAAATTTAAATATCGTATTGGTGCTTCATTATTTAAACAAAAGCGAGCAAAATTGTTGGAAGAACAAAAGGTGCGAACTACAAAACCTTCAGATACTTCTTTTTATATGCTGAAGATGACAAGAGCTATGATTTACTACTTACATAATGCATGTTGTATATATCCGTTCGCCTGTCCGTTGTTCACCCTGTTCCTCTCAAGGAACGCGTCGTAGAAGAGATGGCAAGACGAAAAATGTCCCTCTTGGAGAGACATTCCGAGAAAATTATTACCTTTATTCTGTTTCAAAAATAGGCACAGGTATGTTCAATATCATATGCAAAGCCGTGTTTCTCCAAAATGGCGTGTTGCAGAAAAACATTGTGAATGCTGAAAATAGGTTCCTCTTGGAGAAACAAGCGCGGTTAAGTTATCGACTTGCCGTTTCTAAAATTAGGCTTAAGAGCGTCCAGAAAAGTGAAACAACGGCTCCCATTACTTTGTTTATCATAACTTTTATAATGAATAATAAACGTAATAAAGACATATTTTTTGCAATTGTCATGTAGCTTATAAACTACGTATTTTTTGAAAGCTTAATGATTTCATCGTTTTATGGCACTCACTGTCGCACTGCACAATAGAAAGAATAATTTTGGCCAAGGAATATATCGCGTTAGATATGGTATTCTATAGAATTATTGGTCATTTTATAAAATTCTTTGATAAAGTGTATAATATTTGATAAAAATCTTTAAATTTGTAGTTTTTCCAAAATGAGTATGCCTGTATACTGCAATATAATGCTTGTATTTCATACATTGCTTGTACCTAATATATATATATATATATATATATATATATGTGTGTGTGTGTGTGTGTGTGTGAACGAATGGGTACGTAAAACCTTGAATTTTTGTGCTGTAATTAGAAGCCCGTTTTAGAGGCCTGCACCTTCCTTAATGAGGGGTAAATCTGAGAACGTAATTTAAACTTGCGCATTCCCATTGTTTATATGGACCCTATGTTATTCCTACGCTGTCTTAAATTATCCTGTGCTGTCGAAGTTATTTAGAAGTTTCATTTATTGATATTTTAAAATCCCGTCGAGTTTCATCGGCGAATGATTTCTTTCGTATCTTAATCCACAATCCTCTTATTTTTTTATCCGTTTCATACCTTTTTATTCCCTTCCCTCCTCCTTTCCATATTTCTTTCTCATCCTTTTCGCATCTTACCCTCGCCCTTCCTTTCTATCGTATCCACGTTTTTAGTTCACATATCGCTTCACGTTAACTAAAACTAATTCTCCGACTGGACCACAAAATGGAAAATGGAAATTCCACCCACTGGGTGTTCCTATGTAAATGTGGATTTCTGCAAAGGACAGGACGGCCAAAGACCATGCCTGGGGGAATAAGACATACAGGAGAATCATTATAAAAGTTGAAGAGAGGCTCGTTCTGTAAGCTTATATTTTTGGGGAATGAAGGGCTTAAAATTGGAGAAAAAACTGTTAATATCATTCATGTACACTATTATAAAGCAACGCAAAATATTATATTGAGATATTGACATTTCGTTTTAAAACAATGTGATTACTTATTCAGACATTTAATTATTTCCTTATATTTGTATGATATACTTGTTTTGTGGGGGGTTTATTTAACGATGCCGTCAGTAGCTCGGGTTGAATAACGCCTAATTATAAGGATGAGTAATGAATAATGAATTGGAAACGATGTGGAGGGAAGTGGTTATGCCCTAATTTAATTTACTGTTCCGGAATTTGCGTTGTGGGACTGAGGAATGCTATGAAAAACCTCAGGATAGACAGTCTTCGTGCTGACGATTCAACTCGGGACCTCTCGAATACGAAATAGGAGTATTAACCACCCATCAGTTCCTTGTATCCACAAATAGCAGTTTTGTCGAGAACGAAGCCATTGCTGCTTCTGGTGTGTTCGACATGCATCCGCTTCCTTCGTGTTACGTAGCCTGTTACAGGGGTATATAGGCCTGTAATATGTGAAAGAAACTCGTGTATTTTTTAAATATTAATCGACGTTATGCACTAGCGAGGGAATTACATCATTAATCACGTGTACTGTCACTAACAGAATGACGATCCTGATACTTCTTCGCCCTGTTACTGTCTCTGGTCTTCGTGACGACTCCATCAGTTAAAGTTTCACTGCCTCCACTTTATATCAGTTCTGCCAGAACCTTTGTTTTACTAGTCCCCGTTTCATTTTTCCTTCTTCATGCAGCCTTCACGAACTCAAAATTGCAGCATTAAGATGAGGGATGAAGCAGTCTTGTATCCTTCACATAACACCGCAGGTCCTTACACTTGTAAGGGATATTTATGACGTGTGTTGCTCGCACAATCCTGTACATCGCATAAAAATATTTCCCGTTTCGGAATAACGGTCGGTCGTGTAGCCTAAGTTCGTCGCTGCCAGTGTTTGTCAATGGAGTTTCCGTGAACCCTTAGAGCAGTGGTTCCCAACGCGGCGCCCGCCAAGGCTTTTTTGGGTGCACGCGTTGTTATGGAAAGAGGTTATACTGAATAATGAAGGCCGTTCAACCATGAACATTATAAAATCAAAGCACAGATCTCGACTTACTGACCCCCATCTTGACGATTGTTTGCGAGCAGCAACATCATCCTACACTCCCAAATTTGAAAAAAAAAATGCTGATAAATGCAGTGCCAAACATCACACTAACTTCCCACTTGAGTAATAATAATTGTACTTTTGATTGCGCGGTTTCTTGTATCATTAAACGTCGTATCTTATTTGTCCAGAGAAAAGAAAATTTGGCTTTGTTAATTGGTTGGTACCCGCCACGATCTCATAAACTCTCAAATGTGCCCATAGGCACAAAAAGGTTGGAGACCACTGCCTTAGAGGTTCGAACGTAGAACTGCTCTGCCTTAAATTTTATTTATTGTATAATGTGTTTCAAGTGAACTCATATTGTGCAAAAAATTAAAATTTGAAGATTCATGTGTCATTTAGAAAATCTCCAAAATGATTAAATGAACGGTGCTGTAGTGCGAAAGAGCGAAATTGCCAGCTTTCAGCATTTCAAGCTTACTAGGCTAGTTCTGAGTCAGCAGCTTTACCGTATTTGTGCATAAGTGGTTTTACTCTATGATTTTTTAGGTCAGTGGTCCAACATTTACTTCCGTCGGACCAAGAATAGTTTTTCTGTTGAACGTAAGGGCCAAGAAACGTCTCTTGATATTATTTTTGAAAACTGATAACCAATTTTCGTTATATTTACTTAGAAATTACTAATTACCATACTCAAATATAAATTCTATTGAAATATATAAAAATTACTGTCGAGTTACATGCTATTTTAAATATTCTCCTGGAACACCTTGCATGTGACACAATTTTACTTGGAAAACTTACGGTAGGGTTTTAAAGTCAGTAGCGTGTGGCATCTGTACGTAAAGCGGAATAATAGATACGAAACACGATTTTATCAAACCCTTCGGTGCAAAGAAAATAAACGAGCTTGTAGTAACTACTATGAAATTGAAAAGAATATTTCGCGGCCCTGGTTGCAGTTCATCTCGGGTTTTTCCGTAAACGAACCGCTCAAATGATTAAAGGACAGCTATAGATGTGGTACGTCGATTATTAACGTGCAAACCTATCTGTCGATTTTTGTAGTTCCATGTAAGAAAGAGTGACAGCAAAATGAAGAGTGATGTAGAATGCCGTAATTTTCCGCCCTCACGTCATAAAAGTTTGCTCAACAACCATGTTGTTATTTTTCTTATTCTGAAAATAAATAAAAAAAATGTAGGCCGTACCTTCATACCGTAAGCTTCGCAATATTTTGAGTGCATTTGTTCAGTTTTCACCGGGAAAAATGCTTTTATTGTGCGGTTTTGATGGCACGATATAGTTTTCTACAGTTGTGTCGTATTTCGATCGCCATGATAATGAAAGCAGTATGTACCTCTGAAATGTTACTCCTAAACGGCGTAACATCCTATAAGACAGTCAGTCGTCATCTTTTAAATTACTTCTAACACACCCTATGCCTAAAAATACTGAAAATGTCAGATGCACTTAGACATGTGAATTATACATACACGTTTATCATACGAGGAACATGAGCCCATAGCATCCTGGTACCTAGCAGCATTGCTGCTACATCGCTTGAAATTTCGTCTGCGTATTTTATGTAGCTAAATTTTCTATTTGCCCAAATGCGAATGAAATTGTAGATGCTCTGAAAAGTGTCTCTTCGATATAGGCTTGTATCACCTTACTATCATACTTCATGTGGGGCACGTTGTATGTCCCATGTGCACTAGGTGTCCGCATTATACACAGTATGTTCCAAAAATGTAAACACATTACAATAAGGAAAAAATACACACACTCCAGATCCGTTAATTCACTAAGTACCAATGATGACGAATGTAATGGTTTAGCTTATTAATATTTCTTCATTTTATCATTTAATGTGTGTATAAATATTTTGGAACATTCTGTATATGCAGGGTCTATATGATGTAATGTAATTTGAAAAAAAAATGCATTTATTTTAAGGCATTTATAGGTCGGATAAAAATACAATTCACATGAAATAAAATTGGTGCAACGCACAAATCGAAGACGAAGACAGCCACTCTCCGAGTACAAATTCTCTATCCAGATATTGGATAATGTCTGATAAAAATGCCTCTACAACTGTACCTGTTACAAAACTTAACAATCCACCTTAATATTTATTTTTTACAGTTAATGCCACAAGATTATTACGATTGTTATGAACACGTAAGTGTAGGTCTGTGAAGTATTCGCGGGTTCTTGTAAACTCGGAAATGGACCTTCGGGTTTTCAGAAAAGGCGTGGAATTTCTTGATTCGCCGAGTGGCTGTTAGATCTCAAGAATGGCTCTGATCCTTGACGTTTGTAAATTAAATTTGTTATACGTAGTGAATTAACTAAGCGCACTGCGCCGAATCTGACTCCGCTGTACCTAGTGACGTCACTCCTGCGTCACTTTCAAACTGATGACGTCAACATCCACCTGCTTGGTAGCAGTTTTATATACCAGTCTAGCCCTGTTATATTAAAGGGGAAGAATTACTTAGTTGAATATTCTGCTTGGATATTAATGTCTTTATGACTAATTCACGACCCACAAGGTACAAGTTTTTGTTTTCCGATTTAGGACGAGGTAAACTGCGCTGTGGAGAATATTTTGACTTAAGAGGGCAGAGTAATAAGAGGATGGAGAATGATTCATGATGAGAAACTTTGTAATTTGTACGTTTTTTTGAGCATTACTAGGGCAATGAATTGAAAGGAGAATAAAAATTGGTGGAGCATGCAGCATGCATGGGAAAGGTGATAAGTGAATGCAACATTTGGGTTAGAAAGCCTGTAAGGAAGAAACAGCTTGGCGTTGATGGTAAAATAATAATGGATATTTAGGAAATGGAACCATTTATCTGGTTTAGGATGCGGACCGAAAAGTTCACTCACAAGAGGAGTGATATAGGCCAATCGTTATTTACCTATCCCGTCATTTGATTCGGTATAATCGGAATGACTGAAAACTCTGTTAAATAAAAGAATAATGAATTAACTTGTTGGGTGCAACACAGTGTTTTGGATTGTCAAGCTGAGGAGGTAGATTTACTCGTAGGCTTGCGTGAAGAAACGACATGCACGAGTAATCCTAGAAGTGAACGTAAAGAAAATTGAATAACTGTTATTTTAAAGAATAATTTATCTTATACCCGGTTATAATGGCTGCATTTCGAAATAATGTGGAATCACGTGAAGTAATTTTAAAATATAAACACGAAATCATTTTCGAGAACAGATAGATCAGCCTTCAGAAAATCAATAGGGGATGCCAGACAAGGAGAGTTCGGAGTACGTTCCATTTTCCGTAACAACGGTTACTATGGCAACCATCATCCCACTAAATTCTCTCACGCAACCCCGTGCTCTTCTTCCTTCCTGTGCCCCGCTTTTGCAAATGCGTAATTCTTTGTTCTACTCCATTATCTTTCTTTTGTAAATTTCCGCCCGTTCATATTTAGTCCTCATTTTCACTTGAACCTACTCACCCACAGTTTCCTTTTGTATTTCCAGTACTTTATTTGATCTGTATCCAGTCTCCCTTATTTCATTCAGTTTTTTTATTTGTCACTGCAGTTATTTTTACGTTAGTAGGCTACTTATTCGTTTAACATCAATCATATAGCCTTACTCGTTATTTAGTATCCGTATGTCTGTAATATATAGGGCGTATTATATACCAGGTGGCGCAAAAGTGCTTTTTTAAGAACAGTACTAAAAATGGCCGGCTTAACTAATTGTATCGAAACTCCGGACTGAATAGTCTTGTTGTACACAAACGTTGTTATGTTACACATAACTTATACGAGTTTTATTCAGACCCGTTTATTTTACGACTGTTTTAAGGTATTTTTGCGTCACCCGGTACGTGGATTCTTGTTATAAAAATCTGCAGAAAGTTTACGAAGGTGTCGCTGAGGACCTACTTGGTTTCTGTGAACAAACTGGGACTTTACTTCGCCATCGCAATGACGATGTACTATATTAACCCAAAAAATGTAATGATTAAAACGTCCGAGATCATCACACTGTCGCTGTTGTCGCCTATTTCTGCGTTTTCTAGCCCTGGTTTGTTGGCGCTTTCACGGATGGAGGTTTTATTGAAGTTTTATTCGGCTGCCGCGACGGAAGAAGTGCGTTTATTGACATTTTAACGTAATTATTTATTACGGGAATGAACAATCGGGTTCCATAAAAGACTAGGAATTTCTTGACCGAGATCCAATTATCTTCGCAAGAAGAATTCTGCTCCATGAAGTCCATGTCATTACTTTACATGAGGCAGCCTTTAAAGCAGAAAGTCTGCTGGTAGATAGCGAAAGAAAGTGTAAGTTTACTTGCTTTTTCAAAGTCGGTTGCATAGAATAGTTATTACAGCCGATCCTTTTATAGAACACGATTAGTGCCACATTGCACCAGGTAATTCTTTTCTGCTATTTACTCGTGATTATGGGCACGTAAAGCAGCACAGTCAATGAACCAGGCCCTCAGAATGCCTGCGAGATAGCGTGTTTTCTGACACAACGTACTTTGCGGTTGTTTTTAAATGAAACTGCTTCAAAAGCCTTGCTACTACACGATAAAAGTGACAGTCAGCTAAATTATAGGCGGAAAGAGGAGTGCAAGCGACGGGGCATTATTTAAATACCGGGTCTACAATTTATGACTTTCGGGGCGTGCTTGCATTGCGTGGTCGGCCGGCGATCTGTTGACGTGGGCGGGACTTGTACGCTTGAGTCACGGGCGAATCAGTTTCGGTGCCGCTAGTGACAGCGAGCTGCGAGTGTTTCTCGTCACTGATACATGTTATTACATTAATTGTTCTTGCCTTAAATCACAAAAGATGTTCAAAGTGACTTCCTTGTGCTTGCAGGCAAGCTTCACATCTCGTTGACATGTTTCGAAATACTCGACGAAGTTCTTCTTAGGATATTGCCGAAACCAATTGTCGAATATTTTCTTTAAGTCCTTCTGCAGTGTGCGGATTGTTTTCATAAACTTTGTTCTTCAGCATGCCCCACAGGTAAAAATCGCACGGGTTCAAGTCTGGGGAACGCGGAGGCCACTGATCGATAACTTGTTCACCAAACACTTCTCTTAATGCTAACATCGACCGATCAGCTGTGTGAACTGTAGCACTGCCTTGCATGAAGAAACCGTATCGGCCATTTCTTAGAAAAATTGTCTAACTATTAAATTTACACAACGTTCACAATTTATCCGCACACTGCAGAAACACTTAAAGAAAATATTCGATAATTTCCCAAGAAGAGCTTCGTCGAGTATCATTTATCATTTCCTTTGGTATCTATTAAAATTTTGAAAATTGATGCAGAGTGTTCCAGCTGTAACCTTAACAAATGCTCTACGCTTAGGTCCTTGTCACATGTTCTCTGACTAACAAGTGGAAAGCTATCGGTATTACACGTAAGTTTTAAAAAGGAATCAGAAAAACTTTGTACCTACAGCTGTAGACTAGAAGGCGCACAGAATTAGCAATCTGTGTTACAAAAAGCAAAGCTACCTTGAGCGACTCGAATCCCGTCCTCGCTCTCTCAGTCTCTTTCTGTAATAAATTACAACGTGATCCTGGTATCCGGCCTTGCAATATCTCAGGTGGCTAGGCCCTGGGCTCTTATCGCGGAGCCGTGGCTTATATCCCGCGGAATTAGAGTGATATTTCTGGTGGGCGAAGTGACACTACGGGTTGTGGCGCCGTTTTATCTGGTAGAAGTTTGCCTACGTTTCGGATGTTCTTGCTGCCTCCATCATCAGAACGATCGCTTCAACCCAGAAGATAAATATTATCGTGCTCACCGCCGTGACAACCACAAATCATATGAAATGACACTAGAACACAGTTTCTGGTCCCCTAATCATTTCACTATTGCTTCTTGCTCGTGTAACACCGCCCTGTGGCAGAACACTAGCCTTCCTACGTGAGGTTAGGTGTTTCTTCTCTGACCCAGCAGTTGGCATGTTACTACGTACATACTCAGGCTATTCCATTGACAGATGCACGAAGTGTTCTTGTTTTTTATTTCTCTGCTGGTCATAGGATATACAAGACAGCAGTTTTTTTTGTAACAGATCTGGAAAATTCTGCAAGGGGAGCAGTTTCTAATCCCCCATGCATTTCAGAGCCCTTGCAGCACTAATTGTTACAATTAAGAGGCCTATAAACTCTGCAAGAACCGATCACCCTTTCAGCGCTGTGGTAGCAGAACGTGAAGGTTCAGCATCCCTGTTACTAAAGCCTGTCTTTGTGCAAGATCCTGAGCCACTTCCCCCCCCCCCCCCCAGTCTTAACGACCAGTTGTTACAATTCCATTCCCTTCTTTTACTTCAAGTTGGTGCTTTCCATTTCCTTCTACTCTTGAAGTGAGGTGGCTTACAGTCGTAGCACTCCTCTGTAATAAACAAGGTGTGTTAAGCATTGTAACATGAAGACGTAATGGATTTGCAGGGAAACACCGAGTATTTTAGACTTCGGGACTAAACACAGGTGCCTCTTTCCCATGGGTGGGGATGTTGATGAAGTTTCCCCTTCACTCCACATCTGGTTTGGATGTGATAGTGTGGTCCACTGCCTGACAAAGTTTTAACTGGACAAGAAACATAGAATTCAAACTGGGCATACTTTAAGGCAGTGGTATTCAACCTATTTTGTTCGCGTACCACGAGATATAATTTCTCTTCAACTTTGTACCCCCAAAGTTGTTGGTGTATAATTCAAGTTATACATGGTATATAATCTACATCCAAAATATATTAAATAAATTACATCCAAAATAATGTATTAAATAATAAGTTTTAAATGAGAAACAGGAGAATCAAGTTATTAAATAACAAGTATATTATTGCCTATCATATAAAAATAATAAAGGAACAAAGGTATTTTAGCAAAGCAAAATTATATGTTTAAATCATGCCCAATAGTGTTCAGTCAGGTTCCAAAGCACTATGTGGAATAAAATGAAACTAGCCGCCCAGATAAAAATCTCATAAAGGAGAGAGAGAGAGAAATGGCGCTCCCAAAAAAGAATGTCCTTACGTCCGGTTCTCCTGTGGCTAACCCTAAATCTGGCCCTGATTATTCAGTTTTTATCATAACATAATATTTTTTTAAAAATTTCACATGCCCCTTAAGATGTCTTCGCGTACCCCCGGAGGTACACATACCCCAGGTTGAATACCACTGCTTTAAGTTACTAACCCTGTGTGTACATCACTTTTTCATTGAGAACAGTTTCTAATAAATTTTATTTGTAAGTCATATCAAGTTTTTATGAGTTAATATTGATACTATATGTTTTGCTCAGAATCCATTGGAAAAAGATTAAAAAATCATTTGATACCCTTACAAAAATGTATTGAAAAAATGCAAATTTATGCCATATCACTCACTGTTAAATAGATCTGGGCATACCTTTAGCCCAATAAACAGTAATTGTCGCATAAGCTGATATGCGATGAAACATACCCAAAAACTTATGAGATTGTGTTATAATATTTAAAATGTAATTATTTATTGCAGTTATTTCAATAAAAACCCTAGTGTAGAATTGACATTTTTACCAATATAAAATGAACCATTTGTTTCACAGAATTGGGATCATTCTTGGGTGCACCTTGCGAAGCCACTTGTGATCCCGACCTTCCCCATGTCTTCTGTGACCAGATCACTAGGCACTGTGAATGCGAGAAGAAATATCCAGTCAAACTGGGGGCCAAAAAGGGATGTGCCAAACGTAAGTATTGCCGTACAAAAGCTAAATGTTTCAGATAAGAACATGTGACACTACCTTTCCTCTGAAATGCTTGAATGTGTATGGTGAGGCTAGCGGACTTGGAAAATTAATAATTACAAATTCTAGTGATACATTTCTATGCTTCTTTATAATTTATACAGATTACCACTATGTTACATTTTTCAGATATAACCTCCATACTTGTAATTGTTAATTTTTAGACAAGTTTTATGAAGACTTTGTATGTGTGCTTGTTACTTATCTTCATCATGATAGACGATAGGCCTTTGTATGTGTGCGTACATGCATGCACATCTTCTTCTTTTTCCAGTTTAACAATGTTTGTACATTTTCCAGTACCCTTTACGGGTCCCCAACATTTTTCAATTGGCTTGATCTGTGGACATTTGGTAGGACTCCTTGGACGAGGGATCAGCCTGTTGCTAGGTCCTCTACCTATTTACAGGACAACACAACACAGAAAAACATCCATGGCTTTAATGGGATTCGAACCCACTGTCCCTGCGACCAAGCGGCACAAGACCCATGCCTCAGACCGCGCGGCCACTGCGGACCCCACATGCATGCGCATGAAACAGTTAAACTTACATTATAAAATAAAGTATAAGTATGTAATTTATATTTCTTTCTTTCAGTATTATTCCTGGATAATATTCATGTGTATTCCTCGTGAATAGTTGACTTAGGTTGGATTTGAAGTTTTTACGGTGGTGAGTCCAATGATGGCTGTCTTCTAGGTTGTAGCGCCATGTAGTCTGGTAGAAATTTACCAACATTTCAGAGGCCCTTGCTGCCTCCATCATTGCCCTGATGATGGTGTCTTTCATATTCCATGAATTCAGTTATCCTCTGAAGTTTATGTACACTTTGTTCAACATTCTGCTCATTTGCCCATACATTTAGGCGTTACTACCTTGATTTAAGGTGTCTGCATTTGTTTACAGCTGTGCGTCTGGGTGACCAATGTTTCTACAGGCAGACTTGTGCTTTTACTGACCAGCATGCCATCTGTATACAGATCAAGCACAATGCTGTGTGCCAGTGTAAACCTGGATACCACACAGTGGCACTTCAGAGACCCACGAAGAAAGTTTTCTGTTCTGAAGGTATAGACCTTGTATATGTGTTACTTATTCTTTAATAACAGTAGATATGTCGGATTATTTACGTAATGAGGGTGTTCATAATCTATACTGACCAAATAATATTCAGGTGATCAAATTAAGAGTTGGGATGGGTGGGAAATTTTGAGCATTGGGGGAAATTACATACAAAATTTTACTTTGAACATATTATGGAAAATCTGTGGTCCAGTACATAATAGTGATGGCTCCTGGAGAATTAGGATTGTATCATACAGGGAGCAGATATCGTGAGGCTTATCAAAAACAAAAAATTAACTAGAAGAGTGATGGAATGGAGACCGATGGGAAGAAGGATGAGAGGGAGACCACGGAAACGATGGATAGATGATGTGGAGGATGATGGGAGTGAGGGGATGGAGAAGAATTGTGAATGATAGGACAGAATGGAAAAAAACTCGTTGAACAAGCTAAGACCAACATAGGGTTATAACGCTACAAGAAGAAGAAGATTTTACTTTGAACACCTGAAAGAAAGAAATAACAGGAGATATGTATTGAAGGAAGGGTGTAGACTGGATTCATCTGGCTCAGGATAGAATCCATTGCTAGCTTTTCTGTGAACATGGCAATTCTTGACCAGGTGAATTATACTCAGCTTTGTAGGATTTGAGGTTTTCCTGGCAGTGTGTCTGAAGACTGTGCTTCAAGAAGTTAGGTGGCTAAAATTTGTGTACAGCCAGTTTTGAATTTAGGCCTTTGCATAGTTGTTTTTACTGACAGACAGTATAATTTTTGTAGTCCCTCCATGAGTTCTGAATTATTATGCCTTTCAGCCTTTCTATTTTGTTTGCAGTTTACTTGTTTGTTATGGGTCTAGAAAGCCATATCAGCTACTGTGTGGAAAATCATAAGACCATTACTTTTTGTCCTTTGAAATAATCAAAGGAGTATGAACTTACAAAATTAAAAATTTAGACACTACTTTACCAGAGAGCATAACAGCCAATAACCACAAACTATCTCAACATATTTTCCAGTTAGCCTGTCAAGCATTTCCTTCCTTAAAAACAAGTACTACTAAATCTGTCGAACATGTAAAGCCAAGGTGAATAAATGTAATTAATTTAATTTTTCATGTACAAATTTTTGGTAATTTCCCTAGTGTACACTGAAGGATATTTTCATTGTTTTCAGACTTGGTGATACTGACAACAGATGTACCAACACTATTTGGTGTTGCTACAGGGTTGGCCATTTTTACAGCACTAATTTGTTTTGTGCTGAAACTATTCAGCAGGGCACGCTACTCCAGACCACGGCACTATGCTAATGCAAACCTTGCGCCTCCAATCCTCTTCTCCAGTGAGACAGGTCAGTGTGGCATTTGCATAACTGTTGTGATAGTCCTGTAATGGAATTGTGTCATGCTAACAGACTGCTGGTAGTACTTGCTGTCTACAGCCATTAATACCAGTAAAATTTGTTGGATTCAGGCTGATCCCATGAAACTAATTTCCATTTTTTAGTAATTTAATTTGTTGACAACCCATATTTCTCGAAGGGTTTTTTTCTCAATCCTCTTGTCAGCACATTTTTTGTTTAAACAAGATTTAATTACTATAATGTATAGGTACAGGTACAGGTACACAGTATTTATTTTTAACTCAAATTATGTACAAGGAATAGTAAATAAAAATCTGCATGTCGTACAATAAATCAGTACAGGAATTGAAGGATAAGATATTTCTGGGTTTCTAAGTCAGTTGTCTGAAGAAATGTGTATGCTGAAGGAAGATTTTCTGTAGTATTATTTTGATATGATAACATCAGTGAAGTTATACTTATTATTTAATTAATTTAGTGATAAATTGGGAAAAGAAGTCTCACATCTAGGAAAATTGAACAGTATTTCAGGTCTGAATAGACTAATTTAAAAATGCTGAAGTATGGTTATAAATAAATGTTACAGATTTATGTAACATCACACTATTTTTGCCATAAATTAACTTGATTTCAGTATGGTTTTACTCCTAATATGGAAAATGTGCCCCAGGTACTTCAGAAATTTATGGCATGCCCCTTTATTATGAGAATAGCATATCACATCCACTGATGTATATTTTCCATTTTGATATTTTGCTAAAACATTAAATAGTGCATTATTTTCTATTGTTGAGACCAGTTTACCGTAAGGAAAACAAGTAATTTTTATACAAGTTTAGTGTACAATTTAAGCTTTAAGTATTTTTACAAATTTGGGAGTAACTCATATTAAATTTCCTGTCTCAAATTATGAATGACATTCCTTCTTTAAATGTGATAGATAATAATGAATTCCAAATCGCTTTCACTTCAACTTTTATAATTTGTTGTTTTAACTGAATAGTTAATAACAATATCAAATCAACAAATTTGTTAAGGATAATAATTTAGTGGTGGGTATGTGGACCTGTTTGCCTACCACTCTTAATACATTTCCATGAAATGTTAATAAATGGCCCTTATTTATAACTTGGCAGCCTAGAGTCACTAAGAAAGGGTAGGTGTGCCCCCGATCTTGAAAAGTTGGGAGCCTCTTATACAGTCAGAAGATTAAAGCTAAGAGATTTGGTCTAATAACTGGTGATTTACTTCATGCTCATTCAGACATTTACATGTTTTCTATTTCAGAATAACTTGTATGTATTGCCTCATTAATTATATAAAAAAGTCTGGAGAGAGAGATATATATTATTTGTAATTCATTCTGCATATTAGATTGATAAAGGAATTTTATACAAACAAATAATTCCACTAGCCATATCTGTGAACAATTTTTTAACAGCTCTCCCTCAGATTCTTCCCCATGTTCTTCCATTATTCTGTATGATGTTTATCTACATTACCTTGAAATATGTTTCAAACTGTGTATAATTCTGCCACATATGTGTAATAATAATGATGTGCTCATTTTGAGAAATTGAATCGGTGCCATATACCACATATTGTATTGCTATAATAAACATTTCAACAATATTTCTGAGGGATGTTAGGACGACTGTCCATTGTCTGAAGGGTATTTTATATTAATACGAATACCTCAGAAGATGGACAGTGCCATAAATAGCATTCCTGTAATGAATCAACTCTTACAGTATCATTTCAAAAGGACATCAGTTATTTCTGTGCATTGATCAATTCTTGTAGGTTTTGTTAACATCTGTGATACAAAGTTGACATAACTTGGTAAAATAAATAAACATATTTCTCACTTAAAACTTTGCATACCGTGTAGTGTATTAGAATATAAAATAAGTAAAGAAACAACTATTAACACTATAAAAAAGACACTATTGCCATACGCGTTTCAACCTCAAGAGGTCATCATCAGTGGCATCAAGGAAATTAATCTTGAGGTTGAAACGCGTTTGGCAATAGTGTCTTTTTTATAGTGTTAATAGTTGTTTCTTTACTTATTTTATATTTCTCACTGTAATGTAAGTTAAGAGAATGCTTTAAATGGCTTGGATAATTTCGTACACATGGTCTATGAACACAATACGCTTTCCTATCTTTGGATCATTCTTCTATAGACATTTTGTACATGCACTGCATTGTTAAATGCCATATGTGGACAACATGTCTGTTTTCCATAAGCTTAATGTTATAGATGTTTACCACAAATGTGTTTATTGAAAATTTGTAGTCAGAAGGTCCTCTCATTAAATGTTACAGTATAAACGTGCATCTTTCCATTCTTTATTATTTTCTGTGAAGCATTTCTAATATTTTGTTACTTTCATAAATTTGACAGTCACATAGTGACCATCTCAGTTCTCTGGAATTAAACTCATTCTTTCCACAAGTTATTCTTGTTTTAGTGTAAACACACATTGCCTTGTCTTCCTGTCATCTGGCACTATTGGCTTACAAATGTAGTAGCACAACTAGTATTTTCTTGTTATTAAACTTGTATTAATTAACCACGTGCAATTGAATCCTATTTGAGAAGCCAGTAGTCCCTCAGCTAGTCAGTAAACCGTAGTAGGATTTGAGGTTCTCATTGCCCTGTTGATGGATGCAGCAATGACCTCTGAAACGTTGGTAAACTTCTACCATACTACACAGCACTACAACCCAGAAGACAGCCATCTTAATAAATACCTTGTCTTTGGAACTTGAGGGCTTGTTACCGTGTTCATAAGAGCTCACAACTGAACTGTATTCATTTCAGTCTGCATCCTCATACCTTTTCCTTTAAGAATTAGTATTAATATTATAAGTCAGGTCTTCTAAGTGATGTCATGATAACATAATAAGAAGTTTGGTGAATTTTATATATTTGTGTTTAAAATATATTGTATTAAGCTAAACAGGCAGGATATCAAGTTATATGCATAGAAAAGAGTTAAGAAATTAAATTTTGTGCTTAGTTGATTTCACTAGAATTAAATTAGACCTGTGTATCATAAATAGATGATATACAGGGTTATTCATAATTCCCTGACACATTGCAAAAAATCGCTAGACTTGAATGGTGCAATGGATGGTTACATAGGACATGCTGATAGAGAAACTGTACAGGTTTATTTTACATACCTCATAAATGCTCTATGTGTCCGCCCTTTGTTACGAGGCAGACGTCAAGCCGATAATACATTTCCGCCCAAACCTGCTGCAGCATGTCACTATCGATTTGTGAGATGGCAGCGATGATTCGTCTTTGCAGTTGAGGCAGATCCCATGACAGAGGCGGTACAAAGACCTGGTCCTTAACGTTCCCCCATACGAAAAAAATCACATGGCGTCAGGTCAGTGAGATGGGTGGACAAGGAAGCAGCGCATGGTTATGATTATCGGCTTGACGTCTGCCATGTCACAAGGGGCGGACACATAGAGCATTTATGAGGTATGTAAAATAAACTTGGAGAGTTTCTCTTTCTATCGGCATGTCCTATGTTAACACCTATTGCACCATTCAAGTCTAGCGATTTTTTGTAATGTGTCAGGGGATTATGAATAATCCTGTATATAATGTGAAAGTACCTGTACCTCATAGCATGCTTTGCATGTACTGTAGACCTTTAGCTGGAACAAGCAGCAGGATTTGAGTTTTCATGAGGAATTTTAAACTTCTTATATGTTTGCTGTGTCTGAACGGTTGTTATGCCTAATTTAATGTATGTATAACAGATAATAAATTGTACAAGTGGCATATTTACACAAAATAACATTTGAGCACTGAAAATATTATTAATGTATGTTTCACTTAATATTTACAGTGGCTAAAATTGTGATGCAGGATTCTATCAGCAGATCACATTATAAGCATAAATTTGTAGAGCTGCAACCATATTATCATGAAATCACTAACTCATTAATAATTTTTAAAGAAGTATGATGTAATTAAGCCACAATAAATTATTTATGATGACATTTCAACACAGTACCTAATAAAATATTTATTTTACTAATGTCAACATTTACTGATTTGTAATAATTATTTAAATTTATTCCTAATAGTAAGGGAAATGCCATAACTCTGTGCTATTTAATGGTGTGTACTGTACTGAATGCACTGAGGATCAAGGGTACGTAACACTGTACAATGCTTACAAATATTCCTACATTACAGATATAATTAACTCAATCCTGCTCCTAAGTTCAGAGAGATATAAGGGGCAGCAGGCACTAGTTCCGCTCTGCTCCATTCATCTCGTAGGGGTAATTAAGATGCTGTACAAATGACTGCAACCCCACTCTGGTCCACTCAATTCAGGCCATCAACTGTTCTCAGACTAGAATATTTTGGCAGATGGTTAAAACATGGGAGATCTGGCAGCAGACCAAGATAAATCAGAAACAGCTGGGCATCGACTAAATTAACAGGTGCATTATGTCAGATATAGTGCAAGCTTGTATCATGTCATTTTATTAGATAGTACATACTACAGTGAATGAAGAATTGCTGAACTAATGAGCCAGTTCAGTTCATTTAAACTGGTTGGAGGTTGTTATCTTTATGTTTCAGAAGAATAAATTCTGTCATGACAGTAGGAAAAGAATGTGTGCGGTTAAGATATCCATATATCTAAAAGAACTTGCTGCCTAACATCTTAATGTTTTTTGAAAAATTTGTCGTCATCCCTAATTAAGTAACTGTTCTAAAATTGTTTGATCTTATTCCATTTGACACAAATTGCATGCTTTCAAAATCAGGCCCATTTTCTTCTTCTTCCACATAATATCTATACTTTGTGAGCATAGTCTGAATGGACCTAAAGTACTGTGTGGACGACCACCTTAGTAGACTGGAGCAGAGAAGAAAGTATGTGCCTTCCTTAATAATTTGTGCCATTTAATAATGTTGTGTCTAGTGTAGAATAACAGTATTTTGTTGTTTGTTTGTTTGTTTTACATGTCTCCCTGTACCTCTTTAACAATAGAGTTTGAGAACCTCTGTAAGTGTTACTCCTTTGCTTAGTATTAAATACTCTATCCTTTCTATAATTTAATTTTAAAAATATTTTGATAAATAATTTGCATTAATAAATCTTCAGGCTGAAAATACTAGATTATTATAGTATTTAGTTTGTTCAGTTATATCTGTTTAGAAGTAAAAAGATAATGAATTGTCACCATTATCTTAATCAGTGATGCTTGGAGAGAACTATTTATGACCTGAAACATACTTATGTATGTAGATGTATATGCATGAATACACACAAAACCAGTTTAAGTGTATATTGCATTGTTGTTTAAAAAAACTCAGTATCAACTGTAGAGTAATGTAAAACTTTGTTACACCTTATTTACAGGCACTAACTTTCTTATTTAGATATTCCTGACATATGAATAGGTTATTTCTGACTGTCTCAGATTAGTTGTAATCAATCGGTACTAGCATTGCTTTTCTTTCTATTATATTGTAGGACATTGAAAGTATGAGATTAGGTTCCAGTAGCATAATGCTCATACAAAATTGTGTGAACCTATGGTACGCGTACCACTGGTGGTACACGAGCCAATGTTGAGTGGTATACAAACTAAGTAAGAAAATAAAAGTTAATATTAACATAAATAACAGTTTTCTCTGAATGCATTTGGTTAGTGGTACATTTAATGTGTTAAATTAGACTTAGTGGTGTGCCAGCGAAAAAGGTTGAGAACCCCCTGCTTTAATTGGAAGGTATAATATACATATTTTGTTATACTGCCAGCAAACTTTTATGGAAATGACAAAGATCATTTGGGTTTCATAAAGGGCAGAAAATGATAGACTACCACTTTCTCAAAAACGTCAGCTTAGTGAGCTGGTTTAGTTAGATTTCATATAAAGAAATTCCATTTATTATGTAATGCTCACTCTGCAATAATTTTGTTTATGTTACATACTAAATCTAGTTATCAATCTGCTTTTGCCGACTGGATGCCATACTGATTTCTAAATGGCTTAACTGTAGTTTCATGTCAAACCCAATAATGAATTTTTATAACACAAATTGGGATAGAGGTCTGAAGAAAGGTTTTGATTGAAAATTTGAATTTGCCCATGCTATCACTGTAGTAAATATGCCAAAAGTAGGAAGTTTTGCCAGTATGTTGGGTTGTTCATCAAAATGAGGTTTTCTTGTTATGTTAAATTTGATAAAGATCATAACCATAATTTATCCATACTTGTACAGAAATTCTTATTTCTATCCTACATGAGAACTCTGAAAGTCTCTCCCAGTAAATAAACAAGGCGATCTGCTTCTTCATGAATTTATATTTGGACTGAAGTTTCCACAACATTATGAATATGACTGAATCTGAACAATGGAAGCTAAGAAAATAAATCCCATGATGCTTGGTAAACAGCAGTTGAACAAAATTTGATCCACAACAATAAATTGGTCTTTGATCTGACTGTTGTGAGGACGTACTACTTTACAGGGATTCCTTTGGCGGTCCATGGAGGACGTCCGTCCTCTCGGGCATCCAGTCAGCGTAGTGTTGGGACTATAGCGTCAGGTTTCTCACGGCGTCCAAGCAGCGGGGGTAGCCGAGGGGTGCTGGTCCCTGCGTCGCGAGCAGGTGCGGCACGCGCCGCCGCCATCTTGCTAATCTCATGCCATCTCACAACTACCGCGGCCACAGCGGCCTCTGAGCAAACTAGCACTGACGACAACAGTCAGCCAGACCAAGAGCAACAACAGCGTACCGGTAAACTTCCTCCGAGCGTTGATGCGTTCCCCCATATTCACCAAAGTGTTTGTGGTGTTATGAAATTGGGTCTGTGACAGGGTGTTTTTTTAATAGCACCAAGATTTGTAGCTTGTAATATGAAGATGTGTGTTTAACATTTTCAACCAATTCTTTGTCAACTTGATACAATGAAAACCTAGAGCTCACAGTTGGTGAAGTCTTAGTAGGACAAAACACAGACACACAAGTTAATTACAAGCTCGAAGTCCTGGAAATCTTGTTGATAAATCTATACCCTGACTGACCTGTTGTCAATAATTTCATAATAAAACAAACATTACACACATTCGTGAACATACATAATTGTATAAATGCTGCGTTATACCACATATACATCATTAGTCGAAGTCTACATCTATTTTAATAATGCTTTTATCTTCTTTCCTTAACCCAAGTTTGGTGATACCAACAACTTACCAGATTTTATATCTGAAATATTTAATCTATTTATTTATGGTTTATTTAATGATGCTATTAGTAGCTCAAACTGTACAGCATCAAGTGACAAGGCAGTTAATGAATAATGAGTCAGGATATGGAAGAAAGTGGTTATGGCCTAATTTAATGTACCATTCTGACATTTGCTTGGAGTGAGTGAGGAAAACCACAGAAAACCTCATTAATGGTATTTAACCTCCATGCTGCGATTTTAAACTGGAACTTTCTGAATAAAAAAAGGAGTGTTAGCCATATGGCCACAATTTTTTAAGGTACCTGAAATGGGTGTGAATTAAATCCTGTTGAAACTTATGAAAGTATATATATCTTTAGATAAATTGACATCAAATCATTTTTTGTCCCTGTTGTATGAAATTGCAGGCCTGTTTTTCCTGTCAACTGAGGCTTGGGTAATCATTCTGCCCTGTGTATTTCAACTCTTGCAGGCCATCAGAAACTCTAACCATTATTTTCAGGAGCTGTTGATTTCACATTAATAAACTTACATGCTTTTGAATTGTACAATGTGATAAATATGACTATATACAAACCACACTGAGGGCTTATGCCTCATTGTGTGTAATTGCAGTTAATGCAGGATTTGATTAATCAACTAATCATGCTCACAGTCGTATCCAAATTTGCTTTACGTATTTTCCAGTCAATTTCTTGCAATAACAGAAGTACTTAAAAAGTTCAAAAAGGTAACACTGCTGAAAAATTTATGAGAAGCGTAGAACTGCTTACACATTCCGCATTGTGTTAATAAGCTGTAAATTTAAGATATTAATTTTATTTATAAAACCAGTATGCACATCAACTTAAAATATGTAATGTTCAGTTTCTTACTATTACAACAATTATTTTAATTCATTTGCAAACAAATTGTTTATATCATGAAAAACTTTCACACATATACAGAATAATTTTATCGTAACTCTATTTTTTTTGTGTTCCTTCTTTCTCATTTTTCTTCTTTTGTATACCCACTGGAATTCTTAATATCACTAACAATCTTTCAAAATGAATTATTTTTCATTTATACAGTGAAATTAAAATTTCTTAACCCATTTATGTAGGTGAACATGTTTTTTTTCTTTCTCAACTAACTACACTTTTTAACATTACTTAAGTCAATGAACTCATAGTTATGTTGTAGGAAAGGTGTATGCAAACAATAACCATAGCAAAGAACACATAATACACATGAAGATGGCGAAAGGAAATATGACAGAAAAATTGTTGAAATGATTGAACATGCTATAATGTAGAACAAAAACCAGGAATACTGCATTTTCTCACAAAGAAAATTGTTTTTGCATAATTATCCTCCTTTTAGAAGTAACACAAAACATACCATTACATTCCATAACATTAATTCTTACAGTTATATGATTTTGTAATAAAATTCAACATATTTATATTTTAAAAATTAAAATTGGTGAATACCATTCATTAGTTCTTTGACTGGCTATAGAGCTGTGCTAGTCCCCATTGATTCTTAGAATGTGATAACACTTTGAATGAGTGTGGTGGTTTCTAGATACATTGTAGAGAATTTAAATTATAATTATAGACATTAGTTATGTACTTATTCTTACGAAGTCAGATGTGCTCGTGGCAGTTCTGTGTCATGATTAAAAACAAAAGCAAGATGGCAGTGGTGACATACGTGTTTTGATGTTTTGCACCCCAGTGAAGCTTGTACTACATGACGACACTGAATGATATATATATATATATAATCATTTATTTGTCAGTCAGTTATTGTATTACACCCATGTATGTCAGTTAAATACAAAATTGTATTTCAGTACATAGTTACAGTAGTTAATTTCAGGAAATAAGATCAATAAAAAGTGAGTAATTATATTATTGTTATTTAGCCCACATTACAATTTTGTTCATCTTATTTTCCACAGACTGAGTTGTTTATGTTTGTGTGAAGTAACATGGTTGACACCATTGTTTAAGTCACAACATAATTTAGAAAAGCATTCTGAATAATACATGCATGTGGCAGCTTTAATTTGTAATAGTTAGGCGTACTTATGTTCCACAAATCTGGCCTTATTTGTTATATTGTATTGCTTTTACTTTGTAATTTTACTGTAATTGTTTTAGAGAAATGTAGATATGTAGAAATATTGTAGAAGCATTATGTTTTGTTCATATTGTTCACATGGGTAGTACGGTTACAAAATGCTTGGTATGTTGGTTTGATGCTCTTCACACTCACACACATTATAATCAATAAAGGAGAAACAGTTATTTTTGTACACATTACCATCTCAATTTTGAATGAAATATTCTTCATCACTGCTCTCTTGCTGCTTGTATTCTACTTCTGTGTGCATTTCATTTCTATTGTGTAAACATGTCTGTAATTTGCATGAATATTAATAGTCTCAAAAGGGTTGATGTTATTAGTTCTTTCTCTGACTACACATTTGTGTCAGAAGTTATTTGATTTATCAAACTGGCTCATTTTCTGAAGTAATGGTCATTCATATGGAGTGTACATGAAACAGTTACATGTTCAGAATTAATTAAAACCAAATCCCAATTCCTTTTCTAATTTAATACTAGTATATGTCAGTTTAAATATACAATATATAATTTAAATATAGAAAAGTACTGTCCTGTTTATAAATTATATGCCTTTTTGTGCAGTATTTAACTTGCCAAACATAGAAGTTAACAACAAAAATAAAAGATTTTATACAGTATTTTAATGACATTGAACACTGAAAAACAAGTTTAAATTCTAAATTCTGTTACGAGTTACAAGAAAGTGTCAAAAATAGTGCAAATTAAGATACTGTGAAAAGTATGTGTATTAACCATATTTTATGGATTTAAGCACATATTGAAAATATGCTAATATAATCATTAAATTAGTTTTTCCACATGGTGGAGGTAAAAAAAGTCAGAACTGTTAAATTAATGTGTTTTGTTTTATGAGTTTTCAGAATTGCTTATATTTTCTTTTCCCTTGGTCTCAAAGAAAGGTAGTTTAGTTTTATATTCAGTTATATGTGTAAGAAATTTAAACATTAATGGTGGAACAATACATTTACAAGAGATTTGGCATAAAATATTTTATTATACAAGATACATAAATACTTGCATGCTGATTGTAGTGTTTTGTTTTCCTTGCATGTAGTTTTAATGATAGAGTTGGAAATCTATTATAGATACAGGTGTCCCAAAAAGTTGTGTACACAAGGCTGATGTTTATGTTGGTTGTGTGTACATCTTTTTCAGACATCATGTGTATGTGAATTTTATGTCAGATTATAGCTTTCCCTATCACCAAGTGTATGTTGTGAATAAATGTGTCATAGAGCTTCAACTTATCCCATTTTGCTTGCCATTCATTCCACTCTTCTGTATGGAATCATTATGAATACTTCGACTTAAGCAACTCAGTTGATAATAAAATTCCACTACTTTATAAATAATTAACTTATGATCTTTGAACTATTTATTGAAGGGATTAAAATTTAAAAAAATATTTGCCAAACAGAGAAGTACTTAATTAGGCTCATGTGATTATTGTCACAAATTTCACTGTGTACAAGAGTTTTGAGAGGCTTCTGAAGTTGTGCCAGATGCCTAGATATTAGCATTATCATATGAAAAATGGGTCCAGATGACTGCAAATGCTGAAAATTATCAAACATAATCTGAAAGTTGCTATTTCTTTCTGTGTATTAAATAAGTTTATTTAACAGATTTTATTTTATTTTTCTAGTTAGATGCCATTCTAATACAATTAAAAATTGTAAATTTTCAAAGATGAAAAATGACTTATCTTTTAGGAGATCCCAAAATTGTTATGCCCTGACTACTTAATGTTATGGATTTATGTATTTATTACTCTTCTTCACCCCTAAAATAGATACTGATATTTACTATTTTCATTCTCCTCACTTACAATGCTTTTGAAGCAAACAGTAAGACTTCATATGTGTGCAAATAAATGTAAAGAATTATGAAAGACTTAACTGAATGTTATCCTTATTTATGGAAGCTTGTGCATCCATTACATTTGCTTGGAAATATCTGCATGTACAGTTTACATTTATGGCATGTTTTATTTATGTAAGTGCTTAAGGCATGAGTTGTTGATTGGTTTTGCATCCTTTTAATCAAATTTATCTACAATTGAATTGATAATTCAACTAAGTAGGATCTGAGGTTCTCACAGTGGTGAGTACGAAGATGGCTGTCTTCAAGGTTGTAGCACTCTGGTACAACACAAAAGGCAGCCATCTTTGATAATTCAATTGTTTATAGACACTGTCATAAATTGTAATTTATGGCAGTGCAATCATTTGTAACTCCTAATAATTTTGTCTTAGTGGAGATTCTTTTGAAATCTTCAAATAAATACCTACTCGTATGATTGGAACAGTGAATTGAATTTCACAAAAATATCTTAGGATGAATTATCAACACAATTATTGTGTTGTTTAAATACTGACACTAGCATTTTAAATTATGTGGTCAGTGCAAGAAACTGTACATAAAACCTTTTCTAACATACTCTGTTAAAATGTAAAACTATAAGCCAAGAATGGGTATGTTTAAAGAAGGTGTGACTAATATAACAGAAGAAGGCTGGACTGAGTTTATTTTTCATCACATTAACTTATTGATACTTGATTATTATCAGTTTTTTCTTTTCGTGGACTTTGTTCGTTCTCCTAATTTTTTACCCACAACATTTTTGAAATGGGCTCTGCTCCTTTAGGTGAGAAACATCCTATTCTGTACAAAGTTCAAGAGATGAGCCATAAACATTATGTTACACCGTTGTCAGAATCCTTTAAACATAGGAATTGTTCTAGCATCAACCAGCTGAGTAGTGTAAATGCCCCTAATCGTTATTTGTACAAAATTGTTACAGTTGATATGTTTTCTACTCAACGTATATAATATTGTCTGAGAGTTGTAAAATGTGTGGCACATCGTTCATCTAATATACTTAGAGTTTTTAATAACTCAAAGATTGCTACTCTTTCTATTGTACATTTCCAAGTTTTTCTAAATTTATTTGTTTCAAGTGACTTTTAAGTGTGGCATTTCACCAAGGCCATGCATGCTATAACTCACACTGTTTGATCCTGGCTTCTCAACATGGAGACCTGGGTTCAATAACAGGTGGTCAGTTGAGATTTGTGGTTTATGAAGTGGCACTAGTACAGGTTTTTCCTCCAAGTGCTTTGGGTTTTATACTGATGGTCTTCAGATATGGGTTTTGTCTCTGACCCAGAAATTCACTGATCTCTGAATAAAGGTAGTTGAGTTTTATATCACCACCCCTCTAAGTAAAGTTTGCACTTCATTTTGAGGCGCAAGACTGCTAGAGTGTTAAATACAGAAGATAATGCACAATAGATCATCAACAATCATGATGCTAGGATCATTATTCACTCATCCTTATCCATTCGTTCATTTATATCACCCAGTAGGCCTTCTCTCACATCTACCCTGTGCCATGGCAGTGATTCAGTCTGAAATATACCAGTGTCAAAAATCAAATTAAAAATATAATACCAATCAGTGATGTATTGTCAGTAAATATGATCAAATCCTCTGGTTCAGTAGCTGGGAATGAACAATTATGTTTCCTCTCGTAGGAAGTGGAATGGATATTTGAACACAGTGAGGCCGACAGACATGTGATGGAAGTATTTAATCATTTTCCTCTTTCCATGTGTCTGTGTGTGTGTTTGTGTGTCTACAGGCTGTTACTTTGGTCTATCAAATATCATTTGCTTTAAATGTGTTCATTATGCTAGGTATATATTTAACTGATGTCTATAGTTTCTGAAAATAAATCTCTAAAGATGTTAACATTTTTAAACAGTTTTCTTATGCTTATAATATATTCTGAATCTGTCCAAAGGAATATTCAAATATTGCAAAAAAAATGTTCAGGGTATAATTTATATCGTAATGGAATGGAAATCTTAATCTCATTCAATGTAACACATAATAGTATTTTTATTTATGTTTTTGATATATTTGTATAGTCATTAATACTAGAATCTTTTTGTTTCTTGGCACACTGAAGTAGATACTTAATGTATTTCATTTTATAGATTTATGTGACATGTAAGTGTTAAGACAACACAAAATGTAAAGTGTCTGAACACACTATGACAGCATAGAGAAGATTTGGAGTCTGCTTTGTCCTGGGATAAATGGTCTTTAGTATCTAGTTAATAAACCAGTTACACATATCCAGCTAATATTTCATATTCAGTGTGTATTTATAAATGAATTCAGTTCCATTAAATGTGAACGCATTCTAGCTACTTGACATGTGCTAGTCCACAAAATACATAAATATCCTAAAGTATAATTTTCATCACAGCAGCATTTCATGTACTTACATATAAATCTGCTGATACAATAAATTTAATAATGTGTAAGCTGGAAATTGAGAAATGAAATCAAACCATACACATTAAGAATAATGGTATAGTGATCACAAGCCATAAAACCTATTGAAGTGTAAACTTTTGTGTACCCCCACACTCTCATAAACACCACTCAAATTTGCCAGTTTCACATTCACAGTCTGCATTTGGTGAAAACTTAGTCCATACTTATAACTATATTTATTTAAAAAGATGTAACTTGTATATTCTTCAACATAATTTAGTATGGAATTGGGAAATTTGTTTTATGTGATGCAATTAAGAATAATTAAAACCATGTAACAGGGACACAAAATATTCTAAGAAAACCAGGGTTGCCAACTTTAATATTAATAATTTTCTATTTAGTTCTGTTTCAAGAAATGTTTCAGCAGTACTAACAAAAGGTTGAAGCTGTACTAACAAAGGCTGAAGCATATATTTACCTGGTGCATCAAATCCAGAAATCCTTTCTTTCAAAAGTCACTGGCTGCAGCTGAACTGTATTCTACCTATGATGGATGAAGAATGAAATAAAATCAGTCTGGTTACTTTTTTGTCACACCTCCGTATGTCTAAACACATTTTGCATTGTTTTGTGTTTGTTATATTATTCAACTTCAGGTTCTCGTCGTCCAAGCATCACATCTATACACAGCAGTGCTTCTTCATCTCGTAGTTACAGCGCTAGACGATTTGAACGTGAAAATATGCAGAGGGAACAACGTCAATTGCAGCTGCAGATGCAAATGCAAATACAAGATAATCTGAAGCCAGGGACAGCACCAACACCTAGCCCGAAGACGCCATTGTCAACAGATGAACTCCTACCATCAGTCAGTGAGGTCAGGGAGGTGAGAGAAGATGATCACTGCACGTGTCCCCCAAAAAGTACCCTCACAAATGCATTATATTAATCTTTGTTTTCCAAAGGTTTAGTGTGGCAAAAAAGTACCGGACTGATGCACAAATATAGTATGTTTACATTCGCATTTGCACATATTCTATGTTTTTTTCTGAAGAATATGCTGTTATTTTAATGATGATGTCCAAACAGTGATTTTCCATCAGTTACATGTTTCTTCTTGGTAGAATAAGAGGAAAATTTGTTTCTTTTAATACACAAATTTGGAATTCACACCTTTCACAAATAAATTCTTTGAAATTTTTATGTTCAATTGGTCTTCATACTCATTTACCGCAGATAAAAACTATGTTCAGGATTAGGAGTGTTTGTATTAAACACATCAGCTGTGTGATTCATTGCTACTTTATACACTGAAACACAACATAACTAATAACATAAAATTCATTATTAGCCATCTGTTGTGAGCCAGTCACTGTTAGTGTAGTTCATTTATATTCTAATGGCTAGCTCATGTGATACAACTCTTTTTCTCTGTGTGACATGGAGATATATACCAACAACAAATATTTCTTAAGACATCTCATGGTGTTACACATGATGCAATTATCAATGAGAGTACACAGTTCAGTTGCACAGCCAGTGGATATTATTATACTACAAGGTAGGTTCATTTAACCTCTGTTTTTACACTTCCAAAAATTATTTTGCTATACTGCTTATTTATTTTTCTTTCCTTGTGTTTTAAGTGGGTTGATACTAAACTTCAGCAAAATTAACAAAAATGTATTAGAGCTATTGAATTTTAGGACATAAGTAATGTTACTTGAGTATTTATCACCCTTCCATGAACAGTCAGCGAATTACCTTTGTTGAAAATATAATCAGTTTCTTCATTTCAGTAGACTCCTGGTTATCCAGGTTGATTGGTAAATATATTTTCTTGGATAACTGGATAATCAGCAACAATAAAAGAAAACGCACAAATGTAACAAATACTTAAATTTATTTACAGACATACACAACTTAAATTTTTAAAGATTTACTAATAACAGTATTTTATATAAAATTTAATACAGTACATACCAACTGTTTTTAAAAAGTATTTCAACAGATAGTAATATCATTTTATTGCCATAAACTTCAGGTTTTAGCAACAATTGATTTCTGTTACTACATTAAATAATATGTCATTGTTATATTTATTCCTTCTTAAATGTTCTAACATTTAAAAGTTTTTTAAAATTAGTTTTCATTTTCATTTAAACCAGATAGACCCTGGTTAATTCACAACCCAATTAATCTGGCCCTGGATAATTGGGAGTTTACTGTTCTAATGACATTTTTTGCAGACTCCTTGAGATCTTACCCTGTCAGCTACCTTAGATTACTGTAGCTTTAATTTTAGAAACTGTTCTAAACATCTCATGCACATTTATTATACATTACATGTAGTAACATTGCTTTGCAATTTAAGATTCAGTATTTAGATGTGCATACATCAAATTAAACATTTCCTAGAATAAATGCTGAAGTTTTATGTGATAACACCACTCAATTCTATTGCTTATTTTTTTAACATCCATACACTTTCATGCACACAATAACAGTCATGTTTACTTGCTAAAGCACCTGCTTTCAACAACATTTATGAATAGGCTAGAGCATTGGCTTCCATTTAGAGCTTTCATAAAACTGAGAAATAAAAATGAAGTTTAATATGGTAGTTGCTTGTATGCTGCAATAATGCTCATTTTTATGCAGATGTGTTAATTTCCCCTGGAAATCATGCTATGCTGTAGGATTGAAATTTATAATTTTTTAGGATTAATTGTGATAGATGAATTACCTATAAATGAAAATACATTACAGCTAAGTTCTGAAATATTTCATTGACTGACTTAGGAATTTATTCTCTTTGATTAAGTTTAATATTAGCATTCAGAGAAACCAAAATTAAATATTTTTCACTGTAAGTTTTTATGTGCAGTCTTTCAGAAGTTACAGAGAACTTAAATTTATATCCTACAATTCTAGTTTCAGTAGGCTGAATGTAATATCTATCTCTATTTGAAGTGTTATAATGAAAAATTATGTCTCAGCATTTCTCTTACATGGCAAATAAAACTGAAATACCAGTGCTTTAATTTTGTTTTCAGCATAGAAAGAAAACTGTACAATAATTTTATTCACCGTCTTTACACAAGCTTATAGATTGTTAAAATCACATAAAATTATAACATTTCAACATTTGATATTGTTACATTTTAAAATGACGACATGTTTCGATGTTCATTCCATCATCGTCAGGTCTATCAATCAAAATTAAAAACTGTTGCATCTGCTGCTCTGCGTATACAGTTTTTAATTTTGATTGATAGACCTGACGATGATGGAATGAACATCGAAACATGTCGTCATTTTAAAATGTAACAATATCAAATGTTGAAATGTTATAATTTTATGTGATTTTAACAATCTATAAGCTTGTGTAAAGACGGTGAATAAAATTATTGTATTGAAGAACACAAGCATGACGCAATTAAGATATAAGTTAAAAGAAAACTGTGTTAATTACAGCATTGTTTCAGTCCGAGATGGATTGCATTAACATAATATGAAAAATCAAAAAGAAACAACATATTGTTTTATATTTTATGAATTACGTTAGAAATACTGAACAGTAATTTTAATTTATTTTGTGGTTTATTTAATTATGCTATATAGCATTGATTTGAAGATTTAAAGAAGGCAGGACTATGTGATTTTCCAAATTACTGTGACTTTTTATTTTTCCTTGCTCTTTACATGCTACTAGCATATGCCATTTTAACATTTTATTAAGTTCTTAATGGTCATGCCAAAGGAGATATTGTAGCTAATTTTGATAAATTCATTGTCTCATTTCTAGTACCAGGCACTGGAGACATATTTTTCTGATTATAAGAGCTATTGAAACATATTACTTCGGGGGGATTAAACTGGCACACAAAATTGCATTATTTATATAGGTGGGCACAGACAGAAGCGCCTTCTGCCTTATTAACATCTGGCCATCACTGCTGTCAGTCAGTGTACCTTCTGGTACATGTGAGCAAATATCATTTTATATCTGCTCATGTGTGATTTGCAGGTGTCATATATATGATTAACATTCATCTGTCACATTTAATAGTTTCATAGTTCTATTTTTCTAAGGATAAACCAGTCTTGCTGGATTCTGACTTTCTGTGTTTCCTTACAGGAGAGCCATCACTCCACACCAACAATGAACAATGTGAGCAGCAGCAGCAGTAAGGGCAGTGCCACTATGAGCTACCAGGGTGAGATAGGCCCCTGTACCTCCGCTGATCTTCCCCCACTACGCTAATTCTGTGCCACAATTTTTAACTTTGTTACAGGAACACATAGAAAGCACTATGGAAGTGGAATTATTTTTATGAAGTTCAGATGTTAAAAATGAGTCTTTCGGCCAGTGGTATGTCATCTACTCATGCACCCCAGGTTTTAACATGAATTAAAATTAACTCTTTTGAAATTAAAATAATTCTCAAACTGCAGTAATTGGGAGTCATAATGATAGTTGTTTGTATACAAAGCAACGTGATGTGTGTGCTTTTTTTTTAAAGTGTTCTGTCTGACGACAGGTCCATATGAACCAGCTCCCTCCATCCTCTTCAGGTTGTCAGGGACCTGTTCATATACATTCTTGGCAGATGATCCAGAAGTGGTTTGCCATTGCCTTCTTCTGTGTGTGAGTGGAGTAATTGTTGGGATGCCACGGAGAAACCGGGGAAGCCCCCGGAGGAAAACTCCGTGATGCCTAGACCACTGCCTTGCCCAACACAAGTTATAAATCTGAGCACCACCGTGAATTGAACCCGGGACCCGCTGCTAGACCACCGTGGCTAACTTTTCTTTCCTTTTTTCTTTTTGATGACACCAAGATTGACCACATTTATTTCAAACATAAAATTCATCAACCTACATAAATAGCATGCCTGTATCTTTGTGCACATTTACGATGTGCCATGTAGTCCGGTACAAGTTTACCCAAGTTTTAGGGGCAAACCCTGCTTCATCATAGGGCTCTCATGATGGAGGCAGCAAGGACCACACGGCGCAATAGCGTAAAAGAAAGTCAGTTAATTTATGTGTTTACATTTTACCAACAGATCAAAGTGACATCTATAGAGTCTTTGATGACTTGACAGAGTGTACAAATCTTTGACCAAAGAAGAAATATATACAAAAGCCTATTTCACTAAACATCACATTCAAGATATGTACAATATTTCAATGGAAATTGTGCGTAATGACGCAGCTATTAGGACACACTACGCCCCTCTGAGTTCACGGGTCTGAATTTCTATGACGACACCTGCAGCGACCGGGAGACACCAAGTCGAAGACGGAGATAGCGTTTGAGTGATGTGCTACACAGTAGTAAAGTGTGGCAGTTTAATTAGCTTTTATATTCATACATGTTAAAATCATTGTGTGTAATTCAAAAGCATGACCCTCCTTCAACGAAAGAAGAAGTTGGTAGAAAAATGTGACAGTGAGTACTCATAAACTTAAAACATCGTAGTGTGGACAATGTTGCTATGTAGCGATGCCCTAGTAAGATATAACAGTGGTATATGAAACTGGTTTCTCAATTAATCCTAAATGAGGATTATGTAACTAACTATATATACTGTACTTTGATATGAAATATATATAAATTTCTTTTGGTCTAGTTTTCTTAGCTGATTGTGATTCCAGACATATCTGGTGGGATATACAGAAATTATTATGTATTTAAATACAATTGAATAATGCGTAATATTCCATTTAAAAGTATTATCTCCTTCATCACTTTTTGAATCAGCAATTCATAGCCTGTTAAATCTGCCTGTATCATTAAGGCTGCATTGAGTTCATCACACAGTAGTACATAATATTTCCTAGGTCTTTGAGGACAGTTTTACACAGCAGAAGTATTTTGGTCCTTGTAAACATTTTTTAATTCTTAGGTACACTGCCATCCTGCACTGCTATGATGTAAAAATTGACTGTGGTAGATGGATGCTAACTGGCATTGCTGTTCATAACAGAGATAGACACCAGACAGATTTAAGGGTAATTGTGACACCACGTCATGCCAACATCTTTTAAAATTTAACATTCAGTAAATATGTTCAATATCTGTTTAATTTAATCCACCATACAATTCAGAATTTGTTCTTGTATGTGAATTATATCTGACAGTCTAAGACATCCTTTATAAAAATAATGATGAATGTTATAAAAATAACCTCTCCATTATAGTTGACATTCAGATTGTTAGAATGATTGCTAATCATTTTTGTTTCATGAACTTTAAATGGAGTACATTACAAATCTTTTGGCAGATGTCAGGTTACCATAAGTGGTAGGTAAGCCATGAAATTAATTCATCTAAGTACTAAGATTTTTTACACAGATTGCTACATTTTAATGCATCCTGTTCACTGTACAATGAAATAAAATGAATGTCTGGCTAACAATTCTGTTGTATGGAAGCTGATTTTATTTGGAAGTTGTAATATGGATGGAAGTGTTAAAAGTTATAGAACACATACATTTGTAAGATTAATGTATGTGAGTAACAATCAAATTTCAATTAAGTAGACCAAGAAGCCTTAAAACAGCTCTTAATTAACTGTGTCGCAGTGAAAGTTCCAAATGAGAAATGGCTATTTATTCAGGTCATAACACATCTGACTTTATTGCTCATATGTTTTAACATCTTGCACTTCCGTTGTCAAGATTTTAATGACAGTCTTAGCCATTAGTAGAGTATTAATTTGCAGAACTCACTTAAATAAAACAAGTGTCATATTACAGCATTTCTAATTTGATAATGATTATCAAATTCTTTTCTTTCAAAGGAAGAAGGATGATCAGAGATGACATGTGAAGAAACTCTGTTTCAATTTTGTTTATTTGGTTTATTACAACTGCTTAGGTTATGTAGCATCAAATTAAATGTGATCTGATAATTGTGAATATTTGGAAGAAATTTTGAAGGAAACAGTTATGGCCTACATTAAGGTATCCCAAAATATGTCTGGAGGGAGTGAGGGGAAAAAACAGTAAGCCACGATATGGGTGGATTCATACTAGGTATCTCCCAAATGTGAATCTTGTTTGTTACCATAGTGCCAACCTACAGTGTTTTTAAGTTTGTACATTTTAGATTTCTTGTAATGTATTGTCCTAAAATTATTATTTTTATGTTTATTATTGTAAATAAACTGAAGAATTATGTATCAGCGAGAATTATTTGAAGTGAAGGAAGTTATTATGATGTGTGGTGAACATTATATCGTTGAAATATCATATAAAATTAATGATTTTATTTTCAGTTGCAAAGCGACATTCCCCCCTTTAGTAGTTACTAGTATGTCGATGTTGTCATGTTTAATTATTATTTATGTTGTGCACGAGAGACTTTTCAGACCTCATGAACACAAGTTCATGTATTTGAAGTATGTTGTATGTGACACAGGATGATACACAAAAAATTGTAGTAACTAGCATAACACATATACTTCATATGTGGACCATAGTCTTCTTGGTTGTGATGCCATATTGTCTTGTAGATGGTCAACAATGTTTTTGAGGACATTGCCTCCATCTTAAGGGTAAAACTGAGAGGCAGAATGTTTCTCTAGAAAATTCTAACCACTTTAAAGATTATATGGCATTACTACCGATGAGACCATAGCCCATAATTTCACCACCACAAAAATTTCAAATTCCCAATGGATAATTTACAAACCAGAGAAGGAAAACAGAGAATTGTGTAAGGTTTTGTTACAGTCACTGAATCTTATTTTCACCGAACTACTGAGAATAGGGTGATGTGTTCCCTGCTCTAGCAGCTACTGTGGTAGTTTGTATCATCCTTAAACATTTTCATATTATATCTACATTTTTAAAAGATAAAATTGAACTCTCAATACAAAATATGTAGAAAAAATCTATTAAATACAGTTAAATTAACTTCCCCAGCACCAGAAGTATTTGAATTGCCATTATGAAATCAAAATATTTGTCTTATTTAAGTCACAAAATCACATTTTGTTTATGAGAGAAGTGGCCTTCACAGTTGTCACACACTTTATTCAGTCAAATAATACTGTGGTTCATCATCACTAATATCAAAATCTATATTAATATTATTCTCTCATCTCCTTGGTATTCCAAGTCGAGTTATGCAAGAGGTTTCCCCACCAACATTTTCTATGCACACCTTATTTCCCCATTCTAGCCACATGCCCACTTTATCATAGCCTCGTTCTCAGTCATTACAATAATAGCAACCTGCATCATTCATGAATTGTTTTAATTATGCAATTCCTACATGACACTAATTTCATTCTTCTTAAATTCATATAGATTCCTGAATCCTTTGTCTTCAACACTTCTATTTTATGTTATTCCTTTTGTCTTAATATTACAATTAAATACCATACTAAACGATGCTGTTTCTGCCTTCATCTCAGAAGTCATTGCATTAGTATTATTGTAAGAACTGATAAAATTATGGTCACAGAATGGCGTTGTATGGTGTGATTTGCGTGTCAGATTTAAAGAAAAATACAGATGGACCCAACAGTATTAGGAAAAACATTGTCTTTAGGTCAGCACTTCCCTGTTTAATAGGAAAGAAGACTGAAATGTTGGTGCTTTCAGTATGAAGTCCACGAGGTACAAATGAAGCATAGAATCCAATTTTATTCTGTACTGTTCGGAATTAAACTTGTTCTGACACTCTGAGTTACATGATTGAACCTATGCATTACAGAAGAACTTCTGTTATTGTCATGTACATACTCATTTTTCTGCTACATAATTTCTAATGCCATACTTTTTAATTAGCAAATAATTTCTGTCTGTTATAATCACTTGCTAGTGCTGTGTTGTCACAAACTTATTCTTCATAATTTAAACGTTTTTGAACAAAAACTAACAGATTTCTGAATTGTGGAGAAGGTAATGTTGTTTCTCCTTATTTTATATTTTTTTTTATTTTTAAAAAAGGACCGACAAACATTTATTTCATTAAAGGTCATTTTTTAATTATCTGTTCGCACATAACACTTCATGCTCATGCATCAAACTGACTACCCACCTCCATTTAGTGCTGAAGTTTATATTATGAGGAAATTTGTTCCACCATTACTCTCTCATGCCATGGTTCTTATGCACGGGTAAATTTACATTTCATGAATATCTTAATGCACAAATTTGTTTAGATCTTGAGGTAAAATACCATCATTATTTTCCTTTAAAAATTAAATTTTGTGACATCCTTTTTGCTGTTCACTGCAAAGTTCCAACCCCACATATCATATATGTAGTTTGATCAAGATGATATTCTGGACACAACTATCCTGTAACAATGTCTGGAAAGAAACAGATTTTGGACTTACAGGTGTAACTGTGGCAATGTAGTCATTTAAATTGAAGGTCATAAGAAAGAAAACAATTATACTTATTTGCAAATTAGAAGAACAGAGTAATCTTAGTGATGTAGAACTACCATTATGTTACAGCACATTTGTAAAGTATCATAAATGTTTGGTATCCAAACTTAACTGAACCAAAGATGGGAAATGCAAGAAGATTCATAACCATGTGAATATTTAGAATAAAAGAATTAAAGTACACATCTATATGATGCCTTTGCCATTAATATTTTTCTGATGTAATAGTTTCTTGGTGATTATTAAATAAAACGTGGTACACTTTGATGAAATGTTAGAGATATGAAATAATTCCTGTTAATAAGTGAAAAACAGACTAAGGAATATTATTATAAACATGCAGTACTTTAGTACTATCATTTCTTAGTTTGACAAAGGAAACAGAAAACAATTAGAAGAGTTATTTTCTACAAAGTAAAGTGTTTCATATGGTTATCATAAACATATGGTATATATTACTGTTGTTATGTGGACTATAATAATTGTTTTGAAATCTCTTTAGGAATATATGATTTATTATTAAATATGAAACAAAACTCAGACAAAATGCTGATAGCTCTCAATATGTATGAGATTCCTACAAATCATTATTTCCAGTTATGTATGTATTATTTTCTTTGAAATTTGGACCTGGACAGTTTTATCAGTACAAGAAACTACTGATTGCAGTGGTACAAATTAACAGACAGTGGAAAGAAATAAAATTCCTTTGAAAAGATAAGGAGTAATGTGATATAACTGTTAAAGTTGTTCTCTAAGGTTTATTCAATAAAAGTTGTGTTATGTTTCCATATGTAATCATCTATTCTAACTGTTTTAAAATATATCCAGTCCTTTAAAGAATGAGTTGATAAGAGGCTGCAATCAGTGTCCTCAGACCAATATGCAATATTACACACCTGGTAAGATTTGTCGTTGTTGGCCTTGTGGGTTGTAATGTCATGTAGACCTGTAGGAGGCAATATATTCCTCTAAAATGTTATTATCTATCTTTAAGTCCATATGGTATTACAACCCAGAAGCAATGTCATCATTTTCACTGGCATGAGAACCTCAGATCTCATACTGTGAAATTTGAGTCCATAATTTTATAACTTTATTAATTGGTTCCTTGATTCTATTGGCAAGTACTTTTAGTGCCATTGCACTCATACAGATGACAAGAAATATAGGCAGCATTTTCACTGTGTGGAAGTTTGGATTCTTCGTGTGCCTTTTAATGGCATTACTGCACATATAAGGTGGTACTGTACCAATTTTTAATTGTGATTAATTCATTTTCTACCACACTGGACACACAGAATTTATAATGATAAGTTTGTAGTGAAATGTTGCAGTCATTAATCCATGTAAGCCTGACTTGCCAGAAACTGTTCCACATTTAAAATAATATTTTGAATTTATTATGGATTTTTCTTTAATATACATAGTTTCATTTACTTTCTATTATTTGATTTCCATGAAGAAACATAACGGAAAGATTTGCCACAGTATAAGCCTACACTTTTAGGCAATTTGATTCATATTGGCTTTCTTGTAAAAATTTATTATTGTCAATCATAATTTGTAGTAGACAGTTACTTTCATCATTACCTCCAATTTGCAGCAAACTACATTTCTATTTTGTAAAGTACAATTCAAACTCAAATTCATTGCTTTTGTAAGAAGCAAAGAAATTGTGAAAATCAGTATGTGTTATATTCCATGGCATAACATAAGAACTACATAATTTTCATAGTGCAACAAAAAAGTGGCGAAGAGTTGACTGAAGATACAGGCAGTACATTCCTCAAAAACGTTGGCACCCATCTACAAGTCCATATAGCATCACAACTCAGAAGACCACTATGGACAGAGATAGAGATGTCACAGAAAATCAAATCTATAGCCAGAACTTCCCTACAGAGCTACTCTGTGCTATGAAATATTTTCATGAAGTTGACTCTGTATTTAATTAAGTACCACACAATGAAGATATATGGATGAGTGGAAGTGGGTGGTCATCTTCATGCTGTAGCCACGTTATTCCCAGAAAAAGGATCCCCCGCTACAGATTTGATAGTAGGCTAGATAAGCCTCAGAGCTAGTCTGGGCACAGTTACAAAGGGAAACATCTCAATCATGTGGGAATCAAATCCCGGTCCTAGTTATTATACTGACTGAGCTGTTTTGATTATTTTTAGTGATTATAAAATTTTCAATGTACTGATAATTATTATGATGGAAGATATATAAATTATGAAGTTTTTATAAAATTAATTTCACATTTAAGTTTAATATCAGTATACCAGTATTAAATACTCTCAGTATGGATGACACAACCTCAGTCTGATATGCAGAATTTCATAATCGTATAACCTAATTATGTCATCAGTTGTCTTTACAATGAATGACAGTACTGAATTAAAGAAACAGTAATTACCAGTAATATACTGATAATATATTCTTATATTAGACCTGTAAACTATAATCTTTTAGGTATTTCCACGGAATCTGCAAGATCAATCAATGATCTCAGTTTCACCATTTCTGAAGTATGTTGTGGAAAGTACAGTCTTCTGTCTCTTCTGTCATAGTCTAGCTCAGGATTAGTGTACCAGCCATACCTGTCAGAAAATGTATGTCTTCAGTTATTGATTCATTTTATTTAATAAATGAGTCCATATAGCAGCTTATCAAGTTTTCTCAAACCCTCTCAACAGAATATTGGTATTCCTATTGTAGTTTCAGAAGGTTCTTACTCAGTATCTCAGCATGATCTGGGAGAAACTGAATCTCAGAGTTCTTGTATTCATGCTGTTGAAACTGTTTAGTTTACCTCTGATTCTCTGTGGCAGGTTCAGCATATTTTTCTTTTGGTCCACTCTCTCGTAACATTCTCAGTTCCTCGAAAAGTTTTGGATCTGTATGTTCAACCCCTTGACAGTCATATTTTGAATAAAATTTTGAAGCCACAACAGGAACTGAAAGACAACAGGGAAATACTTCAAAAGCTAGATATGTAGAAATTTACACAGGTTTAAGTATACATTAATATAATACAGTTCAAAACTTCAAGTGAGGTTATGTATCCTTTTTGTAAATTTTATTTTTAATTTATTTGGGTTCTAGAGAAGGGGCAGGAATGGAATATCAAGATTAGAATAAATGACCTTAGCAGATGGAAAATTAACTATGAAGTGAAGGTAATTTATTCTAATCCTAACATTCCATTCCTGCCCCTTCTCTGGAACTTGAAAGAAAAAAACTTTCCAAAAAATATCTAACCCCCCTGAATGTTTTGAATTGTGTGAAGGTGAGATTTGTTAATGTGTGCCAAAACATGATTAAATAGAAATTAATAAAAGATATTTTTTTAATACAGATATTTATGTTAGGAACAATATTTATCGCTTTCTTCAGCAAAACCTGAAGTGAAGAGACCACTTGGAAGGTCTAGGCATGGTGGGAGGATGCTATATTAGAATGACAGTTGGATTCACCTGGCTGAGGATATTCTAAACAGAATTCTGTACTTTGGGTTCCATAACTGGAGGCAAATTTCTTGTCTAGCTGGATAACTATTAGCTTCTCAAGGTCTCTACTCCATGGGATTGCTTACTTTTTCATTATAATATCTGAAGGAATTAATGAATAATGTACTACCCCTATTCTTCACATTCTGCCTTAATATTCATGTTACTCACATGCAAGCTTTCTTTGTCTGTATGGTAGTATATATGATCTGCCTATTTCTTCATGTAGAACAAAATGTAATTTGAATGATGGTTTTGAATGAGTCTTCTTTGATTCAACAGTTGATTGCTTTATAGATGTTTCAGACATTTCTTCTGGCTTTTCATGAGTTGTTTTACTCATTCCTGAGCTGAGTTACATAACATGTGTTTGAGGCAATTTAAAAAAATCCTTTATTGATCAAACAACTTTCCTAGTTACATCTTCTCATGCTCTCTCCATTCATTTCACATTTGTTTTTATATGCGTATGATTTATATGAGAATTATCTGTTGGCTTCCAAAGACAGTGCCCTTCCCAGCTAATTTGAGAATTTATCTGTTGACTTCCTATGATGGTATTATTTCTTTCTAAGCCAATTTAAGTGGTTTGTCATACAGCCTGAAACTTAACACAAAATGTTTGAATCACCTGAGATTCATGTGACTTAGGATCAGATGGGTTCTTGTTTTTCGTTCCATAAAAGAAAGGGAATTTCTTGACTAGCTGAGTGACACTAAGCGTGTAATGGATTCTGCTCCATGCAATTAGTTGTAAAAATTTACAATATTGTATACTTGAATTAGCCAGCTCTTGGATTATGCTACTGTCATCAAGCAAAATTACCAATGCTGATTCAAGTTAGGCACATTCTGCAGCGCAGGCGATATTCGATTGATACGGTTTCCAATTAATGTTGGGGGGGGGGGGGGCAGGGAGATGTTTAGGCAGGTTGTAAATTAGAGGGTACTGATTCTTGCTACCCCTGCTATGAAAAATTGGAGTTGTGGCAGTAGTAAAGTAATCAGATTTGCAAATATGTCATCGCGAATATGTCCACTTGCCCTATTTGTTACAAAAAGGCAATAGGGTTCATCAGTATATTTCAGACTAAGAATATTGCTTTATACTGCTAGTACATCCAGTTCTCTTTTTTATGAGAACATGAAGCAACAAGATTTATGTTTGTACTTAATAACCACTGCCTATCATTACTGATTAACAAATGTTGGTATCCCTGAAGATTATGTTCAAGGAACCGAAAAAATGGCGACGAAAGAGGAGTCTGTATTTCCGCAGGTCGGGCAGCAAATTGAGTTATCGAACTTGAGTCTTCAGCAACTCACGCAATTGAAACAGCAGTTGGATCAGGTAATTATTTAATCGTTATACTGTAGTTTCATGGACATACTTTGTACGTACAGCATGCCATGAAAATTACAACGTGCATAAGGTAATTATTTTTCAAGAATTTATTTGTTTTAGGAGATACACGTTTTCCTAGAGACATCACGAACTTTAAAAATGGCACAGACGAAATTTCAAGATTCAAATGACTGCTTGGAGAAGATAACACCAGACTCAGAAGGAAAAAACATTATGGTGCCACTAACGGGATCTGTATCCTTTGATCATTCACGTAACAAACCCCAACAAAATAATTTCTGAAATCGAGAAGAATAACAGCAGGATCTGTTTTCTGCCAAATATAGTATGCAGTACACTCATGTTCAATTTATTTATAGTTTTGTGGCAAAAGCAATGTTAGTGGGACATTTCTCTTGTTTGGTGTATTGACAGCACAAGGCAGTTTGTAAAATTGTTAGGAATATTTCTTGTTATTCAGTGATCACTCATAACTATCCTTCTCTTTGTCTCTGCCATACAAATATAAGAATAAGTATTATCTCTGAGACAGACTAAATCCCTTGTCTGGTTTAACTTTTAGTACTGCATGTCATAATAAAAAGAATTACATCTACATATACTTTTGGCTCGGCTATGGGTATTTTTGAAGGTATTTTTGTGGGATTTAAAATATAGCTGGTCACTGGTTTAGATTATGCCATAGAAGTAAATCACTAGATTTAAATAATGCCTATTCAAATTGGGGCATTATAAAACATGGAGTTCCTCTAGGTTTGATACTTGGTCCGTTTCTTTTCCTCATAAAAACATGGTGTTCCTCAAGGTTAAGTACTTTTTCTTTGCTTTGCATCATGTGTGTGTATATATATATATATATATATATATATATATATCAATAATTTACTGCCACCCATATGTCAATATCTGTGCCATTATCAAATGTAATTAAAACTTGCCAAAATGTATGCAAATGTTCATTAATGCCCTTCATTATAATATTTCTTTATATGAATGAAGCATAGCCAGAATCAAAAAGGCAAAAAGGGTCTAGTATTTGGCTCAGGACGGTCTGGTGGAGGGGTTTGGTTAATTCGGTGATGAACCTTCGGGTTCGGTAAACCATCTAGTTAGTTATACCAGACAGATGAACTTGATGAAATATTTGTTTTCAGATAAGCTTGTTCCACACGTTGCAATGGAATGGTTAATATTCCATTTTAGAGATTCTGAATTCAAATCTCAGCCTGACAGCGAGTGCCTTGGCTGGGGTTAGTTTTTTCCTCAGTTCCTCCAGAAAAATGACACTGTAGTATTGCTTCCTTCCATGTCCTTTCCAATTCATTATTCATTAATTGTATCAATACTGTGTAATCTAAACAACAAATTGTCATTCAATAAACCATAAATAAATAAATGGAATATGTGTGATAATAGTAATAGTAACAGTTAATAGCCATCAAGACCCTACTTTACAGTATCATGTGGTGCTGGCATTGATTAACCATAATACTTTCTCAGTTTTGTGTGATACTCATTATGGTGATGGCCACTTATTATTTCACTCTTCATCAATATTTTACTACTGTTGTCAAGCACTTAAATAAATGTATTGAATTGAATTAGTGTTTCAGTAAATGCACATATAAATGAACTTTGTTTTAATCTTTACTGAAATGTGCAGAGGCAAAATATAATTTATGATCGTGCTTTAAGATGATACTGTGTTGTGATTTCCTTCATTCAATTGTGTTTCCTTGACTGTGGTACAAAGATGTATGTACCTGGGAGAGTAGCAAATGGAAAGTCTGTCATCATAGACATTGGAACTGGTTATTTCATACAGAAGGTATGTAATATTTAGAGATTAACTGACTGGAGACTAAATAATAGTATATATTAAGGAACTTAATGATTTATTATTAGGTTAATTTAATAAGAGAGCTGAGATTAAAACTGATCAGAATATAGTACAGGTATGGGAAACAAAGAGTTTTGAGAGGCTCTTTCAAGATGACACTTGGAAGGCCTGGGAATGTCATCTGTTCGTATCACATTTATCTAAACTAACTCCATGGAGCAGAGTCCCTAAGAAGCTAATGATTGCTCAGCTAGTCAAGATATTTCTGGCCTTTTATAAGACCTGGAAGTCCATTACTGTGTTCACAAAATAGGTATGTGAAAAGTGTCTGCCCTGAGTTGCATGAATCCATTTCACATTCTCACACCATTTACTTTACATTCCATGTTAACATTGTTCTCTATCTGAGCCTAGGTCTTCCAAGTCATCTCTTCCCTTTAGGTTTTGTAGACATGCATTATGTGAGACATGATCAGTCTGTGATGTGTAATACTTGTCTCCATCGTAATGAACAAGAAAACATCGAACTAACAGTTATTAAAATGTGTTACTTTTCTTCACAGTGATAACATTTACTGTGAACTGTAACATAACTCATACATCTCTTTAACACTCAGTATGAATAAATATTGCTAGCTGGTTAGAAACATCTATACTAGTTAAACCTAACCAGACCAAACTAAATTACCAAGGTAAATGACAACTGTTGTCCTACAGACTCATTAATAACACCAAAAAGAACTCCACTTATGTGCCAAGATTAGTTATGGAAACTGGGATCTGTTAGTTTGTACTTGTATGTCCTGGACAGTATTATGCTTGGATTATAAAGTATTTCCAAGTGTATTTCAACTGAAGTTGTACCAGTCTACTACAGTATACATAGCAGTCTTCAGCTCCCTCTTGGTATTGTTCTGCATGAATTCTTTTGTCTTTGAATTAGCCAGTAGGACATCTCTTAGATATCAGGTTTGAATGTTGCAGCCAGGTACTTGCTACACTTCCATGGGCAAGACATGATAGCAATGGTAGTGCATATTTTTTACTGCCAAACTAAAGAGGATAAATAAAAGTATATTAATATGTGACACAGCAAATAGTTACACTGAAATTTGTTGTTTTCATGGTGATGAAGATGTCAACAGTAGTCTTCTGGTCTATGACACCTTGTGGACTTGTAGGTGGGTACCAGTTACAAGTCACATGACATCACAACCCATATAACCATAAAACATAGCTTAATTAATTAACTTACTAGCAAACTGGTGTTTATCATATTACTGCAAATACAATATATAAAAAATAAGTATATTTGCATAAAAGACAATACTCAGAATTACTCTTAACATAAATAGTACAAAAGCAAATAAACATAATAAAATCAGGAAGTATTGCTAAAATGGTTACTTTCATATTACATTGTCACCACTGAGGTTCAAGACAACACATGACAGCAGAGTGAAAGTGATGATGTGAGGAGAATTATACATCATCATTGAAACTGGGTGCATATTTGCTGTAGCCACTCCTACAAGCATCCATTGTTATATACTATAACAGTATTATAATGTTCATGTTTTAGGATATTGATGGAGCCAAAGATTATTTTAAACGTAAAGTCAGTTTTGTGGGAGAGCAGATCGAGAAGATAATGCAGGTGTCTGTGGAGAAGAGTAAATTAAATAAAGGTATGTCAACATTTTTTGAGCTTGCAGGTTTTGTAAGTGATGAATTATTTTACACCCCTCTAATGGTGTGCCTGTCCCATAATCCCAGTAGTATCCTTCAACAATTTTGTAAAATCCCTTATAACTTGAGCTGTCTGTACATTTCAGTAGTTGTCCTTGACTCTTTTTTGGGTGAACTATTAGCTTATATGGCAGCATTATATAACTTGTTTTTATTTTTGCTATGGGGTGAGACTGTGTGGAACTGGGCTGCTAATGGGCCCATTGTCCATCCTCCAGATGATAAATGAGTGAACATGGAGCAGTGGTGGAACAATAATGACAGTGGAAAACCAAGTTCTTGAAGCTTAAGGACAGATTGTATGTTCATTTAGCATAGTCACATGTATTTGTTGATTTATAAGTACTTCATAAATAATTTGTGTGAATGTTTGTATTTTCATACAGAATTTCTTATTCATAGCTCCTGTGGCCTATTAACTTTCCTGTCCAGGCCAAGAACAATGTACACACAGCTACCACATTGTTATTTTAGTCTACATAAAAGTTAATTTAATAAGCATTGCTCTTGTTTTATTTTTTTTAAAGCTATTACAGTACTACATTTCAAGATCCTATATTAAATGGTACCTTTGTCATTCCCACCTCACAAGTTTGTGTGTCTGCCATTTTGTTGTTGGTGATTGTAGGAAATCAGAAAGATACAAGGTTGGGGTGTCCTCGAATGTCATAAAGTTTGTGTTAAGTGAAAACTGTAAGAACTGGTCACTGAAAGTGGGGGACACACACAGCCTTGTGAACTCATTGTTTTTTCTTAAAGAAGGGAAGTAGGTTAAAATGATATTTGTGCAGCCATTTTAATACTATTGTCTAAATTATTCTGAATTTTGTCATTTTCCTATCATATTTTATTATCATTTAAAAGTCCAATTGTAACTATGAGCTTTAGCTTCAGAGGATTAATGCAATCTGTTTACAGTTGTGGCACAGAAGATACAACTTCAGCTACAGGCACAGTTAAGCTCTCAGCAGCAGAGCCAACAGCAGGAGGCTACCAAATCATAACCACTCACATTTCATCTGCTTTTGTGCACAAATACAAGCAAGAAATGAAAAAATATATACACCTGGTAATGTAGAAGGAACATAAATTTGGTTTATGCAAAGGATTTTTGTTAACCATGATTTATTCCATTATATGATACAATCTTCCAACATCTGTTTATGAATACTCTTAGTGCTAATTTTTGTATAGAACCGTATTTATAACATATAAATGGTACACCAAAACCAATAATAGTTTCAGTTTGGTACACATTGCTTCATTCTATGTTTAAAGTCTGAATTCATTAATAATTCTTTAAATACTTCATTAGTGATCTAATTATTAAAAAGTGACTGAATTATCATGACATTTTAGTAAAAATATTTTTATATCTTTGTGCTTTTAAAAGTATCACATTCATCTCTCTTTTCTCCTTGTCCACTTCAAGATAAGGTGTCTTAGTTTAACTAGCACAGTCTTCAAATCTTTGCAACATTATAAGAATGATAATATGGAAAGAGTTGTCAGAATAGAATGTTGAAAAAGTGAGGACATACATATAAGAAAGAAGATTTTCACACTCATTTACAGCCAAGAAAGTTCATATATCTGATCAGAGGTGAAGATCTCTGGAAAATCTAGATATAAGACTACAATTCTGGGAGTGAGGTAAACATATTGTAAAGTTTCTAATAGTTCAGATTCCCAGGTACTTAATGTTGTAGTCTGCTGGTTGTCAAGACTGGTTATTAGAAATAGGCAATAATGAAAGTTTAACACGGATGTCCTCAAAGAAAAGTGAAATGTGATAATTATTATGTTCCAATGTAACTGCAAAAATTGTTAATTTACCTATTATTGCATATGATTTTTCTATATTTGACATTAAATTATTTGGGCATTAAGAGGAGTAAATTCTTGTTATAAGGAATATTTATATAAGACCAAAATTTTAGGAATCCTGTTTTATTTGATTTATGTGTATAGTTTTATTTCATCACGACTGATTCGAAGGTTTAATGTTGACTTAGCCTGTACATGTTATTTGATAGTCAATATAGGAAATTAATTACAACCTTACAATATCTATATATAATATCTTACCTCTTATGCCACTTTCAAATAAAATACATGGCTGGTTTTGATTTATGTTACCAGAAGAACACTCAAAATCCAATATGTTGTTTGAAACTGTTCTGACCCATATAGGTTATTTTAACAATTATATGTATAATACAGTCAATTACAAAACTACAGGTTACTCTTTTCTAATGTGAAATATTTTGTTGTAAAATTAAGACTTCAGAAATTGCTGATTAAATTCCTTTTGAGTATGAGATGTAAGTACTTATCAGCTTTAAACATTACTTCAGTCTTACGGACTGTTCATTCTTTTTAAATAATTTTTCTTGGCAGCACCATTGCAATATTAGTAGCGTAATGCAGGCCATTTAGGTGCATTACAAATTACAAGATAAACACAGGTACAGCACAGTCACATATTGAAATTAGCCTCTCTAATCGTTTTATCATCTAAGACAGTAGATTTTCTTGTACAAGAATAAGTATAAATATATTTTATTTCAGAAACATCTTTTTTTACCTGAAATTCTTAAAATTTGGTAGCCTGAGCAATTTCACTCCCACTTCACTAATTTTTTTCTTTGGATTTTTAATTTCAGACTAATTAAGCATACTCGGAACAATTTGTTGTTCTTTGTAGTGAATTATTCTCTGGCTACCAACCGTGTCCGTGTCAGGTGGTTGAATGGAGAAAGAATAGTGTTTTCTCCAACTACCTGACAGCTGGTAACTTGAGAATAATTTATTATACTTACTTGCCATGAAAGCTTCAGATTATTGTTGTTCTTTGCTTCCAAGCATATTTGTGCTTTGCAAAACCATCATTATGCACAAGTCATTCACATTTCAACAGTAACACAGAAGAACTAAAACTGTTACTCTTTGGAGCATGTGTGACTGAGAAACTGTACAGTACTGACATGGCATGTTTTTTTACTTCATACTTCCAGCCAAATATGAAATTAAATATGCATCTGTAGAAAGTTCTCTAAAACCTCAACTATGTTCAGAATGACCTCCAAAACCAAATTATAACAAATAGCTTCATCCACGATGGTTTACATCTTGCTCAAAATTGTTCCACTTGGAGGTTCTGTCCAGCATTCCAACCACTTCACAAGTGCCAATTGTGACCCTGTGTAAATCTCTCCATCCCGCCAGAGGTCCATGTGGAACATTCTGTGGATGTTCAGTTCTGCAGGGTGGATCTCCCCATATTCTCCAACAACAAACTGATGTATTTTTTCACCGTCATTCTGGCCTGATCTTATCGATTGTACATTATCTCGTGACAGCCATGTACAAGCTTGCACCTCCTTAGAGTCTAACTATAAGAAAATGAAGATAACATATAAATTCTTCACAGAGTATAAACATTTGCCTTTAAAGCAATTTATTTTCTATTTCTTTAAAATGTGATATTGTGAAACTTTTCTGTAGTGGTAGGTGGTATAACATACTGGTACATCTCACATTTCAATACCATTGAGTATCAGTCATTAATGTTTACTCCAGAACTGTTACTTATTAAAGATTAAAACTGACAGTTCCTTTTGAGAGTTGTTGTTTCTGTTCATATCCACACTTGATATCTATTTTCACAGAAAATTCTGCTCCTGTACTCAACACTACAAAATATGTGTGTGTGCGTGTAAATATGTCCTCCATTAACCACTAGTCAGTGTGTGTTGGCTGTTTCAAATTATCATTTAATTGTAAGATTTGGGGTTTTCACAGCGGTGAGTATGAAGATTTCTCTGTCTTCTGGGTTGTCACACTATGTAGCCAATTGGCATATTCATCGCCCTGATGATGGAGGCAGTATGACCTCGGAAACGTTGGTAAACATCGACCAGACTATACAGCACAACCCAGAAGACAGAAATCTCATTTAATTACTCCCCTTTGTTGAACCATCCTGCATTACCACCTCTCTGTACATAAGAATGTTATGCTGTGAGAAATTGTGGTAATACAAAGAGTCTGCCACATGATATAATAAAAACAATTACCCGCAAAAATGAGTGCATTTATGAATACTGTTGAAGAGAGGTGATAATACACCATAAGAAAGTTACGGTACCAAGGAAAAAGTAATTAAATTGTCGGGTTTTGTTATAATTATGGCACGTAGCAAATATAAATGAAATTTGGATTAGGTATGAACTTGACATGTGGCTATATGAATGAAACTCAGAACAATGGTGAGCTACCCAGCAATAGGAATAAGTTATCAGATATGCTAGAGAAAATGTCTCATGAAACCGTTTTATTGAGACATGTAGCATGTGAAGTGTGTGAACATTGGTGCAGTATAACTATGAAACATATTCTTATAAAAACATACTTTTGTCATATTTATGTATGTAAGAAAAAAATTTTATCCCTGTTTTTTAGTGTGCATTTAGAAGACTTAACTAAAGTAAATATGAGTGCAGCTCACTTTTATTTTGGCTTGTAATTGCTTCCAAGTTTCTGAGGATTTTGAATGGAAGTAAAGGACAACATGATGATTCTTAGGCTCGCCCAACACTATCAGAGGTGGAAAAGCAGACTCCCAGAGACAAAGCAAACGAGTGTTGGTGTCTCTAGGATCCAACACAAGTCCTGCCTCCTCTTCTAGTTCTCTTAATGCACCATTCATGATTGATTCTCCCACTTCTGCAATGAATCGGTCACTATAGTAGTAATTTGGTTAAAATAAATGTCCTGATAGTTGCAATATAAACTGTGCAAAACTTAAAGTTATATGGAGGATATAATTCTTTGTCATGAATGAGGTGTCCAGTGATCAATTGGCATTACTACCAAGCAATGATAACTAACATGGTTCACTACATGCGAAGTACCTGATGATGGTGCACTTACAATCGTCCCAAAGTTCAGTATTGCATTACATCTTTGTTGTGGGGGGGGGGGGGGGGGGGGGAGCAAAACAATTATTGCCAATGCCATATTAGTTAGCAAAACCTGTTAGAAATCTTGAGAAAGTTAAAGGGGTTCTAGAGAAACTGTTTGGCTGAGTAATAATGAATATAAATTGCTTTATACACAAAGCCTTTGAAGGAGTTATTTTATTCGGTTAAAAGCCAGGTATGTACATCTTAAGTGTATTCCACAGATACATTGTATGGTTGGAGCTACAAACCTAGATGTCCCCCAGGTGGTACCCAAGCTCTAGGAAATGAACGCATGTGATCACAGCGTTGTGTCATCAGGACATGTGAATCAGATGACTCCACAAGAACTGCAACTCCAACATGTATCCCCCTGTTTTGTGGTGTTACAGGTGTGCTATATTCATGTAATTTCCAAAGTGGGCATTCTGGTGAATGCTGCAAAGAATGAAATTTATGTAAGTATAGAGTTCTATTTAAGTTTGTTAGTAAACTTAATGTTATGTATACATTTCTGTAGTACATACATAAAGTGTTACAGATTCCAGTTCAGTTCCACTTAGTGCTCCTGTATTTTGTTTACATTTATCAGTGAACTTGTTCCTCTGATTTGGATTGTACAACACTAGCATATCATCTTGAATTTTGCAATTTATTGTTGTTGATATCTCATTCGGTGAGAAATGATGAACTAAGCATGTTAAGAAATCAGCCACCTGTGGTTTGTCATATGTATCGTGGGCTCTAAAACCAACGAGTACTCGTCTTAAATTAGATACATTACTTAGGACATTTGCCATTTTCTTCCACACGTTCGACCCACGAATGCCTTGTAAACTATTCGTTCAGTTTTTGTGTGATGCGTATGATTTTTACAATTTATAGTTGATCTTGTTGATTGAATGGCATTACGATTCAAATCATAATGCTCTCGCTGTTGTATTTCCACATTTTGCATAGTACATTTCCTGGAAATTTCCAATTCATCTACAAGTATTCTAATACTATGAATTTCACAATGCGGTGTTGAATAACAGCAAGTGCATAACTGCACACTAGCGCTACTGGAAAGCATTCTTTTTAAGCTATGCGTGCAATGAACGCAGGGCTAATCATATAAAACTGTCTGCTCGCATGGTTCAACTCGTTCACTGGACGGATTTGAATGAAACTTGCTGTAGGCGTTATGCCATTTGGAACTTCCCTAAGTCATACTTTTTAATTTTCTACAATTTGTAATACTAACATGACGGAACGTTGCTGTTGTGTTTACTTGTGAATTATTCACAGGTTGCAGCAAGTTGTTGCTTCGCCTATCATAGTTTTTCAGTCCTCATTAATCTGTGGTACATCCTGAGCCATGCTGAAACTAAACACCAACCATAGGATAACTATCAACTGTAACCAACTGTGCAAGAAGGTCTGAGAAAGGTGCCACCTTGTGTTGTAGAAACGACACTCACTATTGCAGTCTGTAGTAATGAAAGTAACTAATATGCTCTTTTTCAGCAGGTCCTTAATGTTATATTTAGCTGTTACTCGTTTACTGTATCATATGGTTATCCAAACTCATGTCTGAATTCGCTGTGAACTTATGTGGTGAAATGTACATTGTGTTTGTTTTTGTGAATAGTATGTCGAAGTGACAATTAGCGAAAAATTTCTAACATTATACGAAATAATTAATGTATCCTTCGCCGAATATGTTGTTTGTTTTATGTACCTTATTCTGTTCTGTGTAAATGGTGGTAATTGAATTGCTGGGAGTGTTACAGCTATGGCAAAAATGCCCAGTGTTACTCTCCCAACTTCTTCATTGAGTTCCATAAGTACGGACTGGGACCCAGTAACCAATTCTGATGAGAAAGAAGTGGCGTCGCATCAATGTTTATTAAGAATCAAGAGGTAAGTAGAATACTTAAGCGTCTTGCTCTGTTTCAGTTCTTGAGAAGGTCTTATTTATTTACTTTTATTATTTACTTTATGTATTTGCTTAGTTTTTTAACAAGCAATAATAGCCTATTGTGAGATAATTGCAGGTTATGGTTTGGTTTTGTGGTTATTTTGGCATGCTGGTTCACTCTTTGTGGATGGGGTGGTGGTGGAGTAAAAGAATTATAAGAATGAACCCAGAGTGACTTTTACCTTGTTTGAAAGCTTCCTAATTGTGTGGTGGTGTGTTGCTTATGAGTGGATTGCCAAAAGTGGGCATGGAGTGTTATACATATTTGAAGATAACCAAGATTATTAAAGTATTGGTAAAATGCAATCACTATCTTAGGACTAGTTTTTATACCCGATGTAAGCACAGAGCCATGTTTTCATTACAGACACAATTATGTTTCCCTTTGAGGTATGAGGTTTTGAAAGTGGAGGAAATTTGGTTTGTCTTTTGGGTTCTCACTGAGAGGGGATTTCAAAAGGGGGGGGGGGGCAGGATAATCCCAGTTGATGAACATTCAATGGCAGTAGTCCTGTCTATCAACATTGTGGTCACCTACCACATGCATAGGGTTGGATGAACTAATATTGGACACATCAATATCTTCGCTTGGACCTTGACCACTGTGTATATGAGACACCTTTAGGAAACATTTATTTTATGTCCTGAACTATTCTGACTTGGTTTTGTCTCCTGATGTAACTCCAAAAGAAAAGTACATAATTTGGTACCATACAACTTCAGTACAACTACAAGCACAATCTGGATTGTAGTTTTGTGGGTTATGGCACTCTGTATGAGATTGCCTGGTTACTGCAAATATATACATTTACAGTCTGCCATGTTCATGATTCAGGCATTACAGGCTGTGCCTCTGAATATCATTGATCATTGTCCACACATGGGTGGAGATCAGATATCATTATCTTTGTGTCTAATGGAACCCAGGCAATGTTTGGCCATAATGCTGCTCTTATAGAATTTTCCACCTATTTCATTTTTTTTGGCTTGTGGTTTCCTGATGTTAGTTATGCTTTCAAAGAGGTACATTGTTCGGAAAATCCAGTTTATGCATTTGTGCATTATGTAATACAGAAGAAGGTAGCAAGATGAGATAGCACTCAGTGTATCATTGCAAGATTGGTGTTTATAGATAGAACAATATATGGACAGTGGCTGTTCAGTTAATATTTTAAGAATCTTACGAAATTTAAATAAGCACAATAAATTGTATATAACAAATTTCTGAGTTGAAAATACAATTATATTTTCCATGTCTTATTACTTGTTATTTTCAGAATAAATTATTTGCAAGGTATCAGACATTATTGTATTATTTGAGACCATTCCTTTATCCCATATATTATTTATTTTCACAGGGATATGATGTCCATATACAATGAGCCACCACCAGGTCTATTTGTTGTTCCTGATGAAAAAGACATGACCGTCATTCATGCGCTTATCACTGGCTCATTTGACACTCCATATGAAGGTGGATTTTTCTACTTTCTTATCCGGTGCCCATCTGATTACCCTATCAGGCCACCTCGAGTGAAGCTGATGACCACAGGTGCTGGAACTGTCCGTTTCAACCCGAACCTGTATAAGTGTGGGAAGATATGCCTTAGTATACTAGGGTAAGTCATTTTTGTGATGTCATTTTTATGTTTTGGTAAATCCTTTTTGATGATAATTTATAAGGGTTTCAGAACTACACTCAATGAAGACTGGTCCCCACCCAGCTACCATCTTTTGCCAGTCTTAAACATGTTTGAAGCTGTACCCCTACTCCCGATACATCTTTATAGCATTTTGCTTAGTTAAGTGCAGGGACAACTTTACATCAAATTTATGCATTGACTGAAGGTATGGAAACTGTTTCTGTGTTCCATCAGAATGAATGAGTATTAGGGTGAAAATTTTGCTAGTAGAACATCATATATCATACAACTGCTTCAGGTTGGTTATATTTCAGTAGATTTGCTGTTTTAAGTAACCAGAACACTTGTCTTTTCTAGGAAATATTAGCATATGCTGGTCAAAGCAGTGAAAGCTAAAATCAAGTATGTGGAGCTTGTACTGATAAAAATTTCCTACTGTTAGGGTTGAACATGTCTTACTATGTTCATTGAAACTCATTTATGAGCTGCATAAGTTATGCATTCTGTACTTCAGTGACTGAGAATATGTGATTAAGATTTAAGCCCTGACCTTGGAGATAAATTTTCATTCTTCTTGTTCTGAAATATATTTTTCTCAGTAATGACAATGGAGGAAGAAATGTAATTTGGTATTTCTAACAGTACATGGACAGGCCCATCCTGGAGTCCTGCACAGAGTCTGTCCAGTGTCCTCATCTCTATTCAGAGCCTTCTAAATGAGAAACCTTACCACAATGAACCTGGCTTTGAAAGAGTAAGTTTATGTGGTTGTAATGCACTGTTACTTGTGAACACACACTAATGAATAGAATGATAAAAGCTGCATATAAGAATGAACAGATGATGCATGCTCTGGTTGCCCATAAACATTGCTTGTTAAAGAATGTGGTACTGTCATTCATGATGTGAAAAGAATGATGATTCATGAGTATGGTAAAACTTTGTATTTCTTACAGTATGTGGCTGATGAATTTATTTTAAGGTGTGGGAGTAAGGAAGGTATTCAAATAATGAATTTGTTATTTAATAATTATTTGTTATGAAAACATATTAAAGGAGTTCATGGCTGTTGTAATTTCAGCCATAGTTTATTTACACCAAAGTCATCAAATGACTAATGCAAGTTTTTTTATACAAGGTTAATATTGAATATCATGAACATTTTTTTTTTGTAATGTGTTAACATTTTTGTTGCATGAAGAAATAAGAACCAAAAATGTAATGTAATAGTTAGTTAAATAAATGTATCTTGTCCCCAAAAGTCTGTTATGAATGATACAGAACCAAGAATATTTTAAGATTTAACATAAAGCAAATCATACAGCATTTGGCAGGTTACAACAGCATAGGTGAGAACAAAAGATAAATTAATTTCAAGCTGATTGTAATGCAGTATATTTTCTGTAAAATATTATATGATGTGTTGATTTTGAAAAGACAAATAGAAATGCATGCTACTTTTTTATGATGCATATTGCTTAACCCTTTCCTTCTCCTTCCATATTAGTATGTAGTAAACTTGCCTCTTCCAGTACAGTAAAAGTTAGTCAGATTTCATTTAAAATTTGAATATCCAAAAAAGTTTGACCGATAGTGTCACAAGGTAATCTTATAAATGGAGTCAGAAAAGAATTAAGAGCGTTACATGAAAATAATACATTTTTCAAAAGTCATTTCTTGGATTTGTTTTTGTAATGCAGCATTATTAAATGATCTTGGAATTAAAAAGTAGAGGTGCAGGTCTTTGTATTTAAAGGTATTTAATTTTGTTGTCCTCTGTGGATGCCTGTTTAGAGTGATATAATTACTTTTAAATTTCACAGGAGAAATGTCCTGGTGATATAGGACGCTACAATGACATTATCCAACATGAGACACTGAGAGTGGCTGTATGTGGCATGCTGGAAAATGATACTTGCCTTACTATCCCTGAGGCACTTTGTGAAGTAATGGATAAAACATTTCTTGAATTCTATGACTATTATGAAAGCACAGTCAGGAAGAAGCTTCACCTCCATGGACAACATATGCAGGTAATTAAGTTTAAATTGTTGTTTGTTTTGCCTATATCCTTCAGAAAACCTTGAGGCTTGCATTTTGGATGTCTGGTTTGAATTTATGACTCCTGTTCAGACTTAGATTTTCAGTAAAAACACCCTCTTTTGTGTGATGGGAATTTACATAAATTCACTAATATCTGTGTGCGCCCATGCATGCGTGAATGCATGCACTATCTCGTAATTTTCTTGGAGCAGATTATCTTATGTGAGTTCAGTAATCACATCATAATTTTTCTCTTCACCATGTATGTCCATAACAGTTGGTCCTCCAGATCAGCCCCCACCCATGTTTTTTTAATAGTCTGTTACATTCACTGGTTTGTTTGCCTCCTGACCTTTATTTGTTTTGTGTGAGTGGTATGGTGACACCTTGATTACAAATTTTGTAATGTGTTGCAAACTTCTAAAGTTTAATCTTTATATTAAATGGCAGTTTACTTTTCAGGACCCATTTGGGGAGGACAGAGGTACATTCCAGTACCGAAATATACTAACAAGATTGCAGGCATTGCATGTAAAGCTAAGTGCAAAATGCAACAGCATTAGAATTCAAGGAGATAAAACAGTCTCAGACAATGAGTGTTCCAGTGATGATTCTGACTTGGATCAACCTGATGAACCACCGGGTTTAGTGAGCAGTTGATGATTGAGGTTACCATTAAGTCTGTGTACTTCTGTTGTGTCATTGACTTACATGACTTTGTGGATCCTAGGACCAACTGCTAGTGTGGAAAAAAGGGTTCCTTGTTGTTAAGTACAGTACTTACCTTTGTTAATAGGACTGTGATTATTGCATCATTGTTTTAGGGGCCAGTCTGTGTATTACAGAACAAAAATTTTCTTGAGGGTTTGAAGTTCTTGTAAGGTATTTATGGGTAAAGATGAGAATAAGGCCAATTTAGTAGGAGTATAATAATAATTTTAATTTTTTTCCGTAGAAATGCTAAGTTGAAAATTCTCCAGCTTCTGCAAATTATTTCATCCTTTTAACAATGGAAAAGTCTTCTAACTTTCTCTCCTATGTTGAGAAAATACCAACAGTCAAACAAGCATTTAATTAATAACAGTATTACTTTTACCAGATTGTTGCACATTTACCATCCAACTTTCTGCTAAAGCGTCATTGACAAATCCTGACTTATTTCTCTTTGTCACTATGATATATCAGTATCTGTTATGCTCTGACATTAATGTTTTTATATCCATTGTACATTAGCATTATGTTCATATCTTTGGAGAATGTTAAGTGTTGTACTTGAATGGTAGCGTGGAAAGAAGGTACTGGCATTATTCCTCGGCCGGTTTGAACCTGCAAACTTTGGGTCTAGTGGCAAGCATGCTAACCACTAGTCCACTGAGGGCGACAGTGACATGTTAATATCAACAATGAAATTATTAGAAATTGAGCTTTGTTGTAAAGATGCTGCAGAAGTCAGGTTGTTTGATACTGATAACAGAGGAGATTGTAAACTTCACCTGTAATAAAAACTGCCCAAACTTTCATATTTGGAAATCACGTCTTTGTAATACCAACTAGGAATTTGGACTATGTCCTTCATCTTAATATAATAAAATTAAAGAATTTTTGAAGTTGGATTCTGCTTCTGTTATCGGGTATACAGGAAGACAGAGAACCCTAGGTATTGTAGGAATTTAATGTTAGATATGAAAACTAAGTAATTTTTAAATTACATAGTTGAAAATGTCTGTATTGTATTTGTATATACTACTTACAGTTTACAATATAACAAAAATGTTTTGTTATGTTGTCTTTCCTGAAGTGAGGTTGGTTCATAGTCATACCTGTTGTATTTTTGTGCTGTTCTTGAGAGAAATCTTTTATTTACTCCAACTACAAACTCCTTTACTACCAGTAGTGAAATATATAATTAGTACTGAATTACTTAACCTTAAAGTGAATGTCATTTCATTGCATTTAATGAGTTACCATTAAACTGCTGTTTTCACATAATCCATTTTAACAAGAATTGTCATATGCTTTTGCCATTTCATTTCCCTTGTGATGGATTTAGAAAGATAGAAAGGAAATTAAATTTTTCTAAGGCAACCCAGCAGTTCCCTGATATAACCAAAAGAAATCTTTTTCTTCTTAAGCAGTGAAAAATATCCTTTAGATGCCATTAAGGATTTAGTACTAATTCATGTTTATGCATTTTTAAAAGACAGATTTCTGTTTCCTAGACTTCACTTACATGATGATATCCCTTCATTTACAAAAGTGCCTATTGGAAAATTCAAATGTATTTCTCCTTAATTGAGCTTTCTAAATTGGGTTGTGAACCAGCCTTTATTTTGTTGTAAACATGACCTGTCTGAATATTTTCTTACCATTCCTTCATAGTGTAGACTAGATCTGGGGAATACAACAGAGTTAAATCTTGTAATCAAATGCTGAAACCTTTGTATGCCTCTACCATATAGGCAGATTAATGAAATTTTCACTTTATATTCTTTGCTGTACATTATTTTTATTATTACACAGTAGCTCACATTAGGTAAACAGTCTTTTGTTTCCATGTATTATTTATACATTCTAATAGCTTATAATATTTTGATATGTGAAGTGTAGTTAGCATTTATTATCAAATTCAGGTTAGTTTATAAAGATTTCAGTTTCTCATGGCAGTGAAATGTCATTGTTGGTCTTCTTGGTTGTGGCAGTGTGGATTTTTTGGTAAGTACCAATGCCTCAGAGAACATACTGCTTCCATCTACAGCCCACATGGCATTACAGTCCAGAAGACAGGAAACTATATGATGTCCATATAGATCAATTCAGTAAAATCATATTCTAGTGCTCTAGTCTGAAACTTTGGCCTGTTGTATATGCATTTGTGACATTATTGAATAAATAAGATTTGAGGTTCTTACAGTGGTGAGTTTGAAGATGGTTGTATTCTGTGTTGTTATACCATGTAGTCTGCTAGAAACATCAGTAAACTTCTACCAGACTACATGGTGCTACAACCCAGAAGACAACCATTTTCATTATTGAATAAATAAATCCTGGGTCAGAAGATCAAGAGGTTTTGGCCAATTCAGGCAACTAAATAGTACAGTGGCTATGTATTTATCACAGTGGCAGTGCCAATACTAGGCTTATATGAGATTTATTGAATTCACATCATATTCATGATTATTATGTGTTGTATTTGAGTAAACTATGTCCATATTTATTTTAAGCACTTCTAGCAATTTTATATTATATATATATAAATTCCACTGGGGAATTTTGTCTTTGCTTTATGTGTTTGAAGTTTAACCCCTCTGTAGATTTACTAGTAATATTTCTTCTTTGATGCTGCCCAGCATCATTATTTCTTGGGTGTAAAATTGTATAATGAATTCCAAGAAGGCTTTCTCTATCTTTAATTAACAAGGCATACAAGTTATTTTGGATTAGAAGCAATGTTATTGCTTAAGTGTGCATGATTTAAATAGCCTTTTTTTACTCCCAAATCTCTCATCTTGTTTGATTGTATCAAACATTCTCAGCCCTTCAAGGCTGGGGTCACACTTATCTTATCTTATCGACTTGTGGGCCACTAATTTATAAAGCTGGTCAGTTTGTTGAAACTAACTAACTAGATGGCTTACCGAAACTGAAAGTTCATCACCGAATTAACCAAAGCCCTCCACCAGACCCTGTCAGTTTGTTGAAAGTCCATGGCAAACATGTTCACATATAAATCCCTTATTTTCATTGAGAAATTTGTTGTCATTGTTAAGTTGCACTTAAATATTTAACTGTGATAGTAACTAACTCAGAGTGATATCTTCTTACTATAAAAATTTGTGATTCCTCGTCGTCAACCAATTTGTCGTCAAAAAATGACGTCATCAACAATGTCAGATATTTGTTTACACGGCATTGTTGTGGAACACAACAATGCCGAGTAAACAAATATAACGCTTCACAACAAAGAAATCAAAAAATATCAAGCCAGTCGCAATATCACTGCTCCAGAAGGAGCACTTCACATTCTTGAATATTGACTGACATCTGGCCTAAAACATCAGATAAGTGAAAGACGTTATCAAGTATTTGAAGTACCAACTTCAACAATGTAAACTGATACGCATTCGATATATTACGATTATGAAAACTGACTTTATGATCGATTTTAAGACGAACATTTGCAGGGGTGGGGCTGGACGTAAAAAGTTGACTGAACCAGAATTGTTGACCTCTGAACAGCGATGTAAAGAACTAAAACATCAGACATATTTAAGAAATAAAGAAAAGCGAAGGAACACTTATCAATGTAAGTGTTCCTTCGCTTTTCTTTATACCAACTCCAACAAGTTAAACTGATAATCATTCGATATATTACGATTAAGAAAGTATTATGAAAACTGACTTTATAATCGATTTTAAGACGAAGATTAGCAATGGTGTTGCTGGACGTAGAAAGTTGACTGATCAAGAACAGATGGCCTCTGAACAGCGACGTAAAGAACTAAAACATCAGAACTATTCAACAAAAAAAGAAGATTTGCAAGGGTGGGGTTGGACGTAGATAGTTGACCAACTAAGAACTGTTGGCCTCTGATCAGCGACGTAAAGAAGTAAAATATCAGATTACAGGAAGCGCTCCGAAAGGATTAGCCATCGTTGTCGTCAAAAAATGACGTCATCAACAATATCACCTTATATTTGTTTATACACGGGGGTTAGTTTAGTGTCTTACTCAAGATTTTAAAACGCAACCAACCCCCTTCGGGGTGTTGGTAAAGTGTTTAAATCCCCCATTCGGGGGGGTTAGTTTAGTTTATTACTCAGGGGTTAAAACACTTGAATGAGACACTAAACTAACTCCCCTTTGGGACTAACCAAGGTTGGTTGCGTTTTACAAATTTGAACAATCCCCCCTAGGAGCTCCGAAAGGAGTGCCCTGCTCTAGTAATATAAAAATGTCTGCTGGTTGCACAGAAACAAGCCAAAGGTTGAGAACTTCAGACTATGATTTAATTCTCCCACGTTGTTTGTATTTCATACCTTTTAGTTTATGGGGTGACTTTCTCTGGAATTACATATAATGTATATGAGGCCAATCAATTTAAGTGGGCCATTTTTTAGCATTCATGAAATGCATGTTAAATTTACGATCCATCATCACCCTTGATAAAAGAAAAGCCAGTCAGCTTTGGCTGTTAGAGGGCTGTTATGCCATGGATTATTATTATTTAACGAGATTTGAGGTTCTCAAGGCAGTGAAATTGTTTTTTGGGTTGTGTCCCTGTGTGGTTGCTGAAGATGGAGTTGGTGCTCTTCTCCAAAACGTTAGTAACCACTGGAAAGACCACATGGTCATGACATCTCATTCAGGAGATTACAGCTAAGAATAACATTTCTTTTTTAAGTAGAATTTGATGTTGCATGGTGCAACTACTTAGAAAACAGCCGTCTTCATTTTTTAGCTCCAAAACAGCCAGATTTTTTGGGAAGCCCATTTGTCAGAAAAATCTGTATTTTGATTTATATTTGACCCTTGTACACCATTAATGAGTTACAGGAGATGACTTTTTAATACAGGCAACTACTCAGTTTTTGTTGTTTATATTGTTGCACTGTTCATTGCCCTTGTTGATGCGGTATGTCAAATCGTTAATTTAATATTTTTTTTTGGGGGGGGGGGGGGCGATTGAGATGTTAACGTTTTTGCTTTTCGATGAGAGTTACCCATGGATGAAACAAAATTTTGGATGGCGCCACGTTCCTCGTCTGTGATTGATTAGCTGTGTAGTATACCGTGTATGGACGAGAGAATGGCATCTACTTAATGTTGACAGGTTTACTGGTCCGTGCTGGAGTTCTGTGACCTGTAGAGCAGCTGGTGGTGTGTGCCAATGTAAGGCATAGGCAATTCATATATGTGGTTATGTTATAATACCTAAGGTGTGGTATATTACAGAGTAGTGAACGTTTTAATATGTTCTAGCGTGAAAATTGTGAATTCCTTATTTCAGATGGGAAAATAGTGAAATTGTTTCTAGTCTGAATACTTACGCTTTGCTTGTTAGGTAATTCAAGTGTTAGTGGCTGAGGTATGTAATTAGTTGAGTTTAAAAAGGGAATTGGATTAAGTTTGCTTTTTCTTTTGTGAGAGTATAGTGAAGTACTTTTCACGCCATTGTGGATTTATAATCACAGATTCATTTATTGAAGTAAAATATGTTGAACTTTTGACAATTTTAGTGAGCACAGAACTGCCTTGTCTGATTTTCAGCTTTCATACGAGTTTATTGCGTTAAGTGAGAATGTATGATGTGAACGCATTTATGTTAGCGAAGTAGCCACAACATAAAATTGCCACTCTTCGTTTCACAATGATAATCACCTGTCTCTGCATTGGATATTTATATGAGGCATTTGGAACCAGTTCTGATTCACTTCTGGCTTATTTTATCGATGTTTTCTCTTGATACAGGTGCACAGCTGCCAGCTGTGTTGGGCCAAGAATGTTGTGGTGTGTTACTGCAATATATTATGTTTTATTGTGGTCTCATTTATTCCCCGTATTCTCTCGTGAGCCAGTAGGGATACTGGGTGCAGTCCGATGCTGTAGTAGCTTAACCTGGACATATTGATCTGTTTGCTGTTGTTGATATTTTCTTTCATCATTGCTGGATGTCCATACTTGTTGGAGAATGTTGATGGCTGGGTTCTGGGATCAAGTAAATCTTGTGTCTCTGTTGAAGTTGTTAGGTTGCAATTGGATCTTATTGGCAGTCATGTCACTAATCACATCTGCCCTGATTATGGAAGCACAGTCTTTGAAATGTTGGCTTGTAACTTCATACTTACACATCTGATTGATTGTGGACAAAAGTTATAAAATGTAATGAGCTAAATGTTTCATCCCTTAGTACATTTATGTAAAGATGATCCATTTTTTAAAAATAAGATGAAGTGGATAATATGAAGAAGTCCTAGAGTTTTGGCTTGTAATATTCATTAAAACAGGAAAGAGGGGGAAGCACTATGGCTTATTTTATTGTTACAGCTTGAGAAGATGGCAACTGGGAAACAGTTTGATGACTTACCAAATGAAGTACTTCTGAAGATATTCTCATACTTGAGCATTGAAGATTTGTCAATGTCTACACACGATGTGAGCATACGCTGGAGAGAAGTGTCACAAGACAATAAATTATGGAAAAATGCTGTCTTCAGTCCTCGAAAAGAGATAACTGATAAAGAAATAATTAAATATCTAGAAAATATGCCAGCACTGAAATCATTTTCTGCTACACGAATAATGGCAAATATAGTAATTGATACTTTGTGTAGGTCTTGTAGAGCCATACAAAGTATAGAGCTTCACACTTCACATAACATGAAAGTTCCACTTCTGCAGAAAATAATACATCACTTTCCACATATTGAGTCTCTTAAAGTTCCTCTTCCATATCCTGTGTTACTAGAGCAATTAAAATTTGCTGAACTTATTGGACAGTGTCAGTCATTAAGAAGATTGAGTTTAGATGGAAACTCTGGGCACACATTCATACGTCAAGGAGTTTTGATACCAATAGCATATGGATGTCCATCACTGCAACATATGCATCTAGGAAATTATGGCCAGATAGATGAAGATATCCAAAATATATTACAGAAAAAGAGACATCACCTTCTGTCTTTTTCTTGTAAAATATTTGTGACAAAAGATATAGCAGAACATATAAGTGAATGCACAAAACTTCAACATCTTGAAATTGAGAACTATAATGATCATTTATTGTTTGATGATATTAAGTCTCTTTTAAAAATAACACATTTGAAATATTTTACGTTCCGTTTTTGTTCAGAAGATGTTGTAAATAATCTGCCTTTGTTCTTTCTAAGTGGAATGTTTTCACAGATAGTACACCTTGACCTAAGTGAATCTTATTATATTAATGACATAACTGTGACTACAATTTGTGAGACATGTCCTCAATTACGACATCTGAACGTTTGTGGTGGTCAGAGCCTACAGAATGATGGACTCCGATATATTGGAAAATGTGTTCATTTAGAACATCTGGATTTATCTGTGTGTATGGATCTTACAGATGGTAGCATGGAGTATGTTGGTTCAGGCTGTCACAATCTGAAGAAACTTGATATATCAGGATGTTATAAGATGACAGACAGGGTGATTGAACACGTTGTGAAGTGTACAGAGTTGCGAGTTCTAAAATTCAATTACAATGACCTAACAGGATCAACTTTCCACCTTATCTCAACTCATCTCCAGCACTTGGCTGAAGTACACCTTGAGAACTGCATGTATTTGGATGATGTATATGTAGATGAACTCCACAAACAAATGCCACGCTTGAAGATAATAGTGGCACGGCGATGTAAGGAACTATATCTTGATCCAGAAGATGCTGTACTCTTTGATTATCTGTGTATATCAGAGGAGTTGTCACTGTCACAAGTGTAAAGTAAGATACAGAAAGAGTAGTAGTTGTAGTTGTGTACACATGCACGTATAAAATGGGAAACATTTCTAAAGATCAGTTGGCTGATAAAAATACAAGTTTTTATCATGAATTTTCAAAATTTGTGTTATTTAACATTGTACTTTCCAATTACAATAGATAAGATAGTGTGGTGACTGGTGCAACATAAACACTTCATTTATCACCTGCATGCTTATCACATAATCTCTATTTTAATGAAGTGAAAATTAAAGTTGTGTTTGTATATCACTAAGAAATTGCTGATTTTTATTCCTTGTGTTGACACTGTGTACAGCAGAATTAGTTTGAAAGAGTTCTTGGTTATTTACAATAAAGTTCATTAACGAGAATATGTATTCACAAGATAGAGCTAAGATCTCTAATCTCTTAAATAGACTTCTACATGAATTTCTAGGTTTTACACCAGCCAATAATCTAATAATTTTCTTTTGTAAAGTGAATATTTTTTTACTGTTTGATGAATGTCCCCCAAAAATTATTCCATACTTCATTAAAGAGTGAAAATAGGCAAAATATACTGATCTGAGTGTGTCAGTGTTGCTGACATGCAACAGAGATCTAACTGCATAACATGCGCCACTTAACTTAGGTATCAGTTTATCAATATGATTTGTCCAATTTAGGTGATTATCAATTTGCAAACCCAAGAATTTTGTGTTTATTGACTCTTGTATATACTTCCCATTATAACCAATACTTAAAGCAAGCTGTGGTGAGTTATTTGTTATAAATTTTATTATATTCGTTTTATCTAGATTTAGGGCCAGCTTGTTAGCAGTAAACCATTTACTCATATGAGGTTTTTCATGAGTACAATTTCCAGAAAGTTAGGGACATTAATTTTATTACCACTAAAGTTTTTCACATACTGTTCTATTCAGTAATTTGTTACATAATTTTCATAATTGTGAAAGCACATAGTGACAGTTGGTAAAATTGTTTAGCTAAAGTATTTTGAAATGTGGGTAAGAAGTAAAATCAAATGTGACCTTTAAATGAATTTCAGTTACTCATACTTAAGGTATGCAGATGAATGAAGTCAGCTATTCATGTAAGGTATTTTGATGAGTACAAAGCATTTTCACAAAAAAGAGAAGCCTGCAGTTGTTACAGCAAATGTTTGCACCTTATTTTTAAATCAATAAGCATTCTTCTTCTGTTTGCAAATCAGTTACTGAATGTGAGAAAAAACAGTGACATGAGTGGTAACACATCTTTCAGCAAAATATTTGTTTTGAATTGTGGGTATGGAGTAAATTGTGATTCAGCCAAGAACTTTTCTGCATTTCTGTTAACACTGAGTACTACTTCGATCAGTATTTGTATCAACTGCATGTATAACTTGGGAATGACAGTAATAAATCAACTTACATTCATAAAGAAATTAACAGGATATCAAATTTAGGGAATGCTTGCTGCCATTCAGTTCATAAACTATAATTTTACCTGTTGTTTTGTATGGAACTTGGTTTTCTACCGTAAGGGTGTTTGAACAGGATACTGAGGAGAATATTTGGACCTAAGAAGCAAGAAGTAATATCAGATTGGAGAAAATTACATAATGAGAACGAGGATGGGATAAATAGAGCATGAAGAATGAACAACAGAGAAGAGAAATGTGTAAAAATTTTAGTCAGAAAACCTGAAGGGAAGAGATTCTGGACATAGATGGGTGAGTTTCATAAAGTTCAGTGTTTGGAAGACAATGTTTGGGTGAATGTGAAATATTTTATGGTTTGGTCTTTCCTTTACATGAATTATTAGCCCTCTACATACTATATTTTTATAAGCTTTTCTAATGTCTTGTGCAGAGTATTTTTATATTACTGTATCTGAAATGCTTCCACCTTATCTTTGTCTTATGACTGTAAATCTGATCGAGAAGGCTTGCAGACATATTTTTAACTACTGTGATTGCTGTATTACTATGTACACCTTCATTGTTATCATCTATGTCTTCAGTGTGTACCTTGCAAACTGACATCTGTTTTTCAGATGCAAAGCTTACCCTTCCAGTGAGAGAGAAGTGTTACTGTGCAAGTGAAAAGTACTTCAGTAGTCTGAACTGAATACTTATGCAATAAGGAGGGTTGTGTGTCAGGTGCTTTATTTTCGGCATGTAGCATTGGTGGCATGGAAATGAGCTCGTTTCTATAGAAGCATGTATTACTTAATGGGTTAATGATTGACCACGCTAAGGAAAATCAGAACTAATTGTGGAAACAACCCTTTCAACATTAAAATATTTTAGGGTGGACTTTCTAAGGTTTATTTAAGATGGCTTAATATCAGTAGCAACAGGAGGGGTGTTAACACTGATGTTTGAAGTTTCATTATTGTCTCTGATATGTCAAGGAATTGTGGCTAGATTTTCTTGCCTAGACAGTTGGGCATTCATATAAGGTAGCCCTCGATTTACGCCGGGGATGCGTTCCTGGATGAACCGGCGTAAATGGAATCGGCGTAAATTTAAACTCGTTTATAATGTAAATCAATGGGAAGTCAATGACATGCGTTCCCAGCAACCAAACAATGACGAGTAATATAATGGCATTACATTTAAAGATCTGAAATAACGTAAATAAAATAAAGGGAATTTAAAAAATATATTTTATACACTTACAATCGGCAATTCGTTGGCTCCCGCGATTGATGTGTACAGTCATCTCTGCTGTTATGTGATAGTTGCATTCATGTAAGACGCCGACCTATAGAAAATCACATAGTAAAAATAACCCCGGTAACTCCGCAGAGATTAAATTAGTCCTTTGAAAGTTTAAAGCGCCAGGAATGAAATTTCATTTCACAAACAGCTTTTACCGATTCATCGACCTCATTGGAGCAAATTCGCGTTAACGAAACATACGTAATTGCAGAGATGACTGTATTTATAATTTTTATTCAAAATCAGCGATGTAAGAATTACGATTTAGTATAAGAAGCAATACGAGAAACATTGCAAAACATAAATAATAGTAATTTTTTCACTTTGTGACTTGCTGGTTTCAAAATCGGCGTTATTCTGAACCGGCGCAAATCAAGGGCTACCTGTATTATAAAAGTGGTTCAAATTTGACCCAGAATATTCATTGTTCCTTGTAAACAATAACATGATAAAGTCAGTTACTTTGAACACCTCATCAAACCCAATAAATAAAATTACATGAAGGGGTAACAGTTTCATGTTATTTAATGCTTTATTTTTTTATTTCTACAAAGTGCAACTAAGCTAATGAAAGAGACACTGTTAGGCGACTGATATAACATAGTGTATTTGGTGATCTGAGTAAATACAAGTTTCTGTGTATGTCATGGACCAAGTCATATTTTGATTTATAATTCTTAATATTACATTAACATGATAGTATATCACATAGCACCACCCAGATATGCCTGGAAAAAATTCAGTTGGGAGAACTGATACAATAAATAAGGGAAGATTGCCTATATTTTCAAAACAGAGCAGATGCCAAAATATATGGAGAATTCCCATGTTTATATACCACAAAATGAAGTTCCTTTTATGTTATAAAAGGTGCAGAGGCATTTCCAAGAAACAGGCAATAATTTCTTCTGTAAGTTTGCTGTCTTGTCTTGTTCATTTTTACTGAAAATATGTTACAATAAGCAACAGAAATAAAAATATTTTCCACAACTGATCCAAATTGTTGTCAGTGATTTCCAATTAGTGATGTACATACTGCATAAAAAACATAATTGCATTCAAACAAATGACTTTAGGATGTCAATAATGTGGAGACAGCATATGCACATTATGAAAAAGGGTTTTTTAATCACAGTATAGAATATTTTGTTACATTATTTTTCTTTCTTTCTTTGTAGACCATGTCAAACCTATTATATTTTACATCACTTTCATAATAACTGAGAAATGAAGAAAGTTGCATCTGCTAGGTCAACATCAGGTTCCTCATTGTCTGCATGACTTCCTATAATTTTCAGGTGTGGCATTTCTTCCTGAAGTTTGTCCAGACACTTGTCATCTATAGAAAAACAACCCTCAACATGGAGTTCAGTCAGACACACAAGGTGTGAAGGAATCATATGAAAATTAATTCCTAATAGATTCAAATTCCACATTAGATTAAGAACCTGTAGTTCTTTGCTTCTGAATATGTTTTCCAATACTTCATCTGTCATTTCAGGACACTGTTGAATATCAAGGTACTTCAGTTTCTGACAACCCGTACAAACATATTCAATGCTTTTATTTGTAAACCCAGAGCAATTTCCAATATCAAGATGCTTCAGGTTGGGACATCCAGCACCAACATATTCCATGCTTTTGTCAGTTAATGAAGCACAAGAAGCAATATCAAGATGTTCTAGATTATTGCAGGTACCAATGTGTTTGAAGCCAGCATCTGAAAGATCATTTCCACGAAAAATAAGAAATTGGAGTTGAGGGCAATTTGTCAAAATACCAGTTAGTGCTGCATCATCAAAACCATCACAGAAACATATATTTAATTTAATTAATCTAGACAATGACTGCTTCTTAAATATGTTCTGTATATTTGTTTGGCCTTGTTTAAAATATGAAATTGTCAAATTGTGCAATTTTGACAGCTTTGAGAGAAACTGTATGTATGTACTTGGCAAATCTTCATTATAATTTTCATAAAACAGATATTCCAGATTACTACATTCTGTTAAGAGTCTGTGCGCTAAGGTTGATATGTAGCATCTGACAGAGAAAGACAGAAGTAGTTGTCCCTTTCTTTCCAGAAGGTATCTAACATCCTGATCTTGGAATGTGGTATTTCCTAAATCTAAGTGTAATAGAGATGGACATCCTTCAGCAATTGCTTTGAGTACTCCATTTGCAACTGTGTGAACATACTGATCAGTAAAACTTAATGTTGTGAGATTTTGAAATTGTCCTATCATACCAGCAAAATCTAATTGATCTGATTCTTTGGGGACAGGTATATTTAGGTTCTCTATGTGGGGATGATTTTTAAGAATGTCTTGCAGTCTAGAATTGCTCAGTCTGTGGGACCACTTGAATTCTATGTGTCTAATGTCTCTACAATATTTGCACATTGTATCAATGATGACTTTTGTCTTTGTTCCTCGACTAAATATGAAAGCTCTTAGTGCTGGCATATTCATAAGATGTTTTGCTATTTCTTCATCACTCATCTTGTACCGCGGACTGAAAGTCTGATTCTTCCATAGTGACTCATCTTGTGACACATCCTTCCAGTGTAAATTAACATGTTGCACAGACATTGCAAGGTCTTCAATATCCAAATTTGAGAAAATCTCCAGTAACATCTCATCTGGTAAATCTGTAAAACATTTACCAGAGGCCATTGCTGGGGTGAGAAGAGATCCACAGTCAGCAAACTGAAACAGTGTGAAACAAATCAGGCAGTGCCAAACACTGCTCTCTTCCTTGCAGTATATAATGAACAAACATATTCTAAATTATTTGAATTTCATACACATATACAGAATTGTGTTTAGTTGAAAAGTCATGTAATAATAATAAAAATGGGTCAAAAATACATATTAGGGGTTTATAAAGCTGGTGTTTACATTTATATACTTGCAACCATACACTACCACACAAATTGCCAGCAGTATAAGCATTACCTCTCACATTTTGTTTTGACTTAAAACATATGAACTGAAAAGAAAACTAGGAATGAAACTATAAAAATGTTCATAAGACAAGACTGTCAGGATCCTCCTTTCTTGTAGGATTTGAGGTTTTCATGGTGGTGAGTTTGAAGATGGTTGTCTTCTGATAACCATCTTTGCCTCTGTCTTAATACATCACTAATATTACATTTTATAGAATATTAAAATGTCTTCATTAATGCTAATAAAGTGGGTACTTTTGAGCAGACTATATGTATTAATACAGAACACTGAAAATCCTTATTCATTCTGTAATGAATTCATATCTACACAGAATTCAAAGAAAGATCACCATACACTACTCTATGGGCATACATTGCTAGAATATTCAATATAGACAATCAGTTGTGTTGGTTTGTTCTTAAATTGTGATCCATTACATGGTATATTTCACTGCATCATAAATTAAGATTACTATTATATTCTGTGGCAGAAAAAAATTGGATGACACCACTTATTTTTGAATTAACTAGTATACTTCAGTGTAGTTAGACTAACCTATCAGTAAGACATTTCCATATGATGCTAGCATAATATAGATGTGTAATTTAAAAACTTGTTGTTTCATGATATTCACTTGCAACCTGTGTAAATCAACTTGTAGCTCTAAATTCTTTATTTACAACGTGAGGTGCAATTCTTAATAACAGATGGTAGGATGTGCAATACTCGTCATAAAAAAATAACTCATGACGTTTCAAGTGACGTCCAGTAATTGTATAAACTGATATGAACGACATTATTAACGTTGCCCGCCCCACACAAAAAAATTGACATTGACTGTAAATCTGCGACCATTAGTCACATTCAATTGCACATGTCTTGAACTATATCAGACAGCAATCTCGAGCATCTGTGATCACAGGTACCTTTAGTTGTGCATTCCTCGTAACATTTCTGTTGTATGTAAATAGCAATACGGAATTTATTATTAAAAGGAGAAGTGTAGTCACATGATCGAAGGGAAATACAATTTGTACATCAATAATTACTGTAAAACTACGTATGTTCTATGAACCTGATTGTAGCAGGAGTGTTACTTTACTATGTAATTGATCGATTAATTGAACCTAATTTTTCGGTCGTCTGGTTATGGGAAATAATACGTAAAATTGGACGTAGAACACAAATCTCAATGCTGTAATATTACCTTCGTCTATGTTTGTCCCAACAGAAACATTTGTCGAGACGTTTAAATAAATAAATTTCCCGTGGACCAACGGCTTTCACTTCACAGCCATACATCAGCAGTTCACAGCACTACTTGATTACGTCTTCCCCATTTTATTTTAAATGGCTGAGGGAATTGCACAATATGTATGAGACATGATTTGAAGACAGTTACACCACATTACGCTATATTTTCTTGTGCACTGACGACAAGAAAATGATTAATACCCAAACAATTTATATATATTTGTACATTATAAATCGAATATTGACTTTCTAATAAAACATAAATGTGTTCATTGTATATAAACGTACATCTACGTCAAAAATACGGATAATGCATACATTTCTGTTACGCATATGAATTCAAATTTCATGTGTGAGAAACTCATTTTGTGGGTTAAAACTTTTCGTATACGGGCAGAACTGAACGATGTAGAGGTTACGTTTACTGCCGTCAAGCGAATTAAGGATTTATTATTCATATACATTATGTATGAGTTCTGGTGAAGTAAAGGTAATCATACATTAAGAGCAGGATTCTAGGGCCAGTATTAATAAACTTCCATAACCATTTACAATCCGTACAGTAAGGATGTACATAGATGGAATTTCAAATGTAGCTTGTTCGAACTCGTTTTAGTAGGTGTATTTTAAAATTTAATAATTTAATCGATTGCTATTGGTACTTACAGTTTTCTGTCATCATAATGCCTTAAAAAAAGTGGCTATATTGTTGAGGTTATGTGTTGTTAATCGACACAAGTGCCAATTTGCAGAAAGCATGTTTTTAATTATATTAAAATTATTTGTAACAACATGAGAAATTCAGAGGACATTTTATACTCCCTTGTTCAGTTGCTGTGAATTGTTAAATGTGATAGGTTGTACTGATAGTTCTTTATCTCTTTGGACTTCAAGGACAGTAATCTAGAGTGTAGTTGTTTTTAAGATACTGTCACAGGTTCCAAATTATTTTCTGTCAACATTTTTTATATAAATAACTGTTATACTGTTACTAAAATTTAATGATCACTTGTGTCAATGAATCAGCACTGTCTGCATAGAAATAGCATTGGCTAAGAGTTATATGTATGCATATCACCATCTGCCTTTTGCACAATGTTCTTTATTCATAAATAAAGAATGTTATTCTGTATTTATGAATAAAGAACACTGCATATGCCAAAGGCACTTGGTGATATACTGATGTACATTTGAAGTCACATGGAATGAATGGATAAAAAATTGAGTTACTTGTATTCCAAGGTACATTTCCAGTAGATTTGCTTTGTGACGTATGACTTATGGATGTTTGCCTCTAGTCAAAGTAGCATGTACTCTGACAGCTAGCAGTTTGGAACTGCTTGTTTCAGTGTTTGATGTTCAAATGAAGAGGTGATAACAGCACAAAATTCTTCTGCCCAAGCCATACAGTTGAATGAATTCATGACCCTGATGAGGCAGTAAGCTTTTTTGAAATGTTGCTCAGTATTTACTAGACTACACAGTGCTACATACCACATCTTCATACTTCTTGCTGTGAGAATATCAGATCTCATGTCTGAACCAGATGGCTGATTTTACTGACATTTGGTATCATATTTAGAAGTAATGTTACAAGGTTCTGGTTTGTCTCTTGTGAAACATTTATTAACCAACTCCTTCCTGAGAAGACAGTAGTTGCGCATCTAATCAAATTACCTAATTGAGAACCATATTAAGTAAATCCCACCAATACACTATCCTGAGCCAGATGAATCCAATCCACATCCTCATACCGTTTCCTCTAAAATACATTTTAGTATTAGGCACCCACCTATACCTACGTCACTCAAATAGTCTCTTCCACTCAGGTTTTAAGACTAAACTTGTTTCTTTGCTATGATAATATCTGATGAAAAGGATAAATTATGAAGCTCCTCATTATGAAATTTTCTCTAGCATCCTGTTCCTATCTCTCTTCTTTGACCCAAATATTCTCCAAAGCACCCTGATCTCAAACACCCTCAATATGTGTTCTTCCTTCATGGTGAGATACTACATTTCACCCATATAAAATTATAATTTTGAAGATTTTGATGAAATGTCTGAGTCTCATTTAATTTCATAACATCTAGTTTAAGTACATGCAATTAAATATTGGTTCAAATGATAAGAAAAAATTTTTGCTTTCAGAAATATATTATAATTATAATGCTAAAGGTTCAGAATTATCAAGCACCAGGTATTTTATAATATATTTTAATATATAATTCATTGTGTCGTGACAGGGAGAGATGCAGGTTCAAGACGTATGCTTTTACTAATTTGCTGCACAATGGCAGACTTCAGTTCCTTCATCTTTTGTCGCCATTCAATCCAACGGGCAACTTCGGGATTGTTTCGATCTCCACGTCCCTCTAGTTGTTGATAATAGGCCTCACGAAGGATACGGAATGCCTGCATATTGCTATAAGGTAGTTGCGTAACTGGATCAAAATACCGAGCTTGCAGCCTGCAAATAATGGAAAATCAGATTATGGGTATGTATAAACACCTAAGTTTAAAGACAGGAACAAACTTAAACTTCACTTTAAATTGGTAGGATCCAATGTTTTCTTCTTTACAGTTCATATGTTGAATTCCTCACTTGCAAATAAAATTATAGGTGCTTTATACCAGTTGTATAAGAATGAAATGTGAACAGTAAATTTGAGATTGATGTATAGGGGAGATATTATGAAGAAATGCATTATTGTGTACTTCTGCTGGCATTGTAAGTGGAAGTGGCAAAGCAGTAGCTGTCTAATAAATATGTTGTGATCACATTCAACAATAATAGAAGAATGTACTTCAGTTGAGCTCTTGAAATAGTGGTATACAGAATCTTAATGTAATTTAGAAACATATTTGTAGGGAAGAATGGTTTTATGATTTGCAAGTGACACGAAAGTATTGTAGTTTTTTCATCTTATCTATCCTGTACTGCAGTCCTGTGGCAGACATAAGTGCTAAAAGATTGATATACAGTGCCTCCTAAATGAAACATGTGTCAGCCATAATACTGAAATGTATGGTTACAAAAATGTCTACAGTATGGATTGCCATGTTGAGGTATGACTATTTTCAAAGCTTATAACTTTCCTTGACTGTCAGTCATGATCTTTTGGGTTGTGACACCATGTGGTTTTGTAGGTAGTTACCAGTGTTTACTAAGAACACATCTTCAGGTGAAGTGACTTGCTCTCCTCCAAAACGTTGTTAACCACCTACAAGATCACATGTCATCACAGCCCAGAACACTGATCAACATTTTCATTGCCATGAGAACCTCTTTTCCTTGACCTAGTATTCAGACACTTTGATTTGTGCAACTTTCACTGGAATAAATGAAACAAAGTATATTGCAGCATTTAAAATGCTTTTCAGATAAAACACCATATGCAGAGATTTAACACTTTTCTGCTCAGAGAAAATACTTTGACCTAATAAAACACATTTTCAAGAATAACATTTTGTCTTTCTTTTGGAACATATGTTTAAAAATGATGGTGACATGATAAATAAAAGTACCTGGTAATGGGACAGATGTTTCTTGTTGGGGGCTTTGGTTGAGTCTGTGGGAACGCATTTCGAAACACTTGCTCATCGAGGAAGGTGATAAAAGTCCTCTCATACCGACCATCATTTATAGTACTCCCCACTTCTTTGCTCTTCTCTTCTTCATTCTTGTTAGCATCTTGTTCAGTTTCTTCCTCATTTTCTCTTTCATTACTGTAACAAAGACCCAACAGGTTCCACAGTTTTACAGATAACAGTAACAATAATTATAATTTAAAATCCATTTTTAGGAATAATTTATGTTATAATGTTATAATGCTGACAGTGCTCTGGTGTTTAGGGTGTATATTCACCACTTACAGACTTCAATCCAGAAAAATCATGTACTAATTAAAACAAAGAAAGATTGTGCTATACATTAATAAGTACAGTGAAACCTCGATGCATCGTTTTCGGCGGGGGTGGGAAATAAAAACGATGAATGCGGGAAAGCATTAAAAATTTAAAAAAAAACAATGTTTCTCTTTCAAAGTTACTTCTTTTTACCAAAAAAGTCTTTAATGGACAACTGGTTTGTCGAAACTTTACGTTTTAGACCAAACAGAGCACTTTCCACGTTCAAAATGTTTTCCTCGTCACGTTCACTAATATTAAGCGCATAAAAGAACGACTTCACTTTCGCCAATGCAGCGTGCGCTTCGGCAAAGCTTCGGGCTCACGTTCGTCTTCTTCTTCTTCCTCACCACTCCAACCCCCTTTGCGGACAATAACAGGAAGAATGGAAATACTATTACTGCCGAACTAAACGAAACGTAGCTGTAGAAGACCCTGAACCGCTGGAAACGAGATGAACCAGAAGAATGAAAAGTGCCGCCAGCCTTTCCTTTGTACTTATAATAAAAGCATTTGTGAAGAAATTCACACTGCACATGCCATCTGGCATCGCTGGAACGAAATATGAGTGCACCCTAATTAAAATCGTAAAATTTCTGACAATGGGCACCGCCATTCACTCCAACTATCACCCCTGCACCGCTGACCCCTCATTCCAAAAGAATCTGTGCTGGTTGGGCGACATAACAGGTTACCGCTACTGCGTATTCCAAAAACATTGTGCGTCTTTCGGTAATAATTTATCTCAAAACCCAGCATTTTAAATTCTCAGAAACGATCATTGCGGGAAAATTGTGGGCCGGGACTAAGATTTTTGAACGATCGATGCGATAAAACGATAGTTCGAGGAACGATAGAAGCGGGAAAATGTAACATTATTTTATATGGGATGTATTCGGGACCGAACAAAACGGACGATGCATCCGGGAAAACGATAGTTCCGGGAACGATGGATAGAGGTTTCACTGTATATCTCTTTTAGATAGTGCATGACCTGTGCCATTATATTGGGATGATGAAATTAATTTATGCTTAATTTTATAAGTTTTCAACTTTTATTGGCATTATTTATGTATTTTTAATAATTTTGATAGATTCCTAATTGAATAAAACCATTATAAAACAATTCACTTGCATGGCTTTCAGCTTTTGGGCACATAAGCACTTACTAATCCTTAGCACTGACTAGTATTTTTATAGCATGATTTAACATGATCTAATAACCTTGTTAAAATTAAGATTATTGGAATAAATTTCACTTGAATTGTTTCATTATTACCAGCAAGCATCAGATTTAGTGAAGAAAATGCCTTAGGAAACAGTCAAGCACAAGGCAAGAACCTTCCAACTTCACTCTAGACAATCCTTACAAAATTAATTGAATGTTTGAGAAATTGTGTGAATTTACCACTTTTCAGTAGTCTCTGTGACACATGTGGGTTCCTGTTTCTCACGTTCATCATCTCCCTCATCCACAGTAATTGGGCTTTCTTGCTGATCATGATGCATCACTTCAATTAGGGGCATTGACATAGAATGATAGCGGATTATTGGTCCCTGAAATGTCTTCTTCACAGTTCTTGTCTTTTTCTTTTCCATCTCTAGTTTCTGATACTTCTCTGTATGTAAGAATTAAGAATACATTTTTTAAGGTCTTGAATAATCAAGTATTATCTTAGTGAAGTTTGAGTTTCTCACAGTAATGATTATGACTGTCTTCTGGGTTGTGGCACTGTGTAGTTTGGTAGAAGTTCACACATTTCAGTATGATGAGTACTCATCACCCTAATGACTGAGGTAGCAAGCACCTCTGAAATGTCAGTAAACTTCTACCTGACTACATGGCATAACAAACCAGAATCCAGTCATCTTGAGTTTATCATCTCATTTGTGTTTTTATCTCTACACTTGTGTGTGTTTGTTTAATTTCATTTAGTGGTTTCCATCCTCTTATATTCTTCTAGTTGCAACACAACCACAATTAGTATTTATAATGCACTGCTCTGTTATTACTTGACTGTTTAATTCATCAATCAGTGTGTTATAGAAAGAAGAAAAGAAGAACAGAGTTTTTGTACATGTCAGGGTACTTGAACCACTTCCCCCTTTATTAATTTGAAATGCTGACAAACATCAAATATAAACTAATAAGACCCCAAAATAAAGGGATAAAAGTAGCAAATCCACAGGATGGTACATACATACTTTGTATACTTACCAAGAGATTTAAGGTTTTCCTGTTCAGTAATTTTAGCTTCTTCCAGTAATTCCTCTTGAGTGGGCTGCCATTCATCCCGAGCCCTTGCTCGCCTACCTTTACGTCTACGTCCTTCTTCAGTTCGTTCTTTTAAGCGCTGCAGAGTTGCAGCTGATTTGGCTGCAGTTGACCGTCTGATTGATTTGCGTTCTAATGAAATATTAGGTTTATATACTACACGTGTTGCTACATATGTTTTAAATATTGGAAAGTTAATATAAATCCTGTGTTTCATTCAATGTGACTAACATACTGTTATTTATAAAAGTGTATACAGCGTCTTAAATAATGTGATATTAAAATTATCAAATATTTTTGCAAAGAAACTGATTATTCTTCATGACTTGTGCACATTTCACATTTTCAATACATGTTAATACTACTAACCAAAATTATCTGCAGATATAATTTTCTTTCGAGGTTTTCTTTGTTTAACTTCAGCAGGCTTTTCAATCTTCTGTAGTATAACCACTGGTTCCTGTAATGTAGAACATGCTACCCTCATTAGAATTTTAGGTTCTCACAATGGCAATATGAAGATGGTTATTTTCTAGGTTGTAACACCATGTAGTCTGCTAGAAGTTTATTAATATTTCAGAGATGCTTGCTGCCTTTATCTTCAGGGCCCTCATCACCCTGATAATGGAGGCACCAAGCACCTCTGAAACATCAGTAAACTTTAACCAAACTACATGCTGCTACAACCCAGAAGAAAGCCATCTTCATGCTTACCCTCAGACTCTGAAGATTCTGCTACATAGCAGATTTTGTTGGTTCGAGAAGAATTCTAACTGCCCACATTAATTACAAAAGTTTATAAGTGCAGGTGGTTTATGTAAATTCATAATGGAATGCAGACATCACACTTAAACCTGAAGAAATAATATAGTGATGTCAACACAATAATGGACTACTAGTAAATATAAGCCACATCCATAAAGTGTACACATCGTTAGTCTTTCAGTATACTTTGTATGCCTTCGTAACGAGTCTGCGTTTCTTCTTCGGCTCATCATCATCTTGATCTGTCACTGGTTCATCATTCTCCTCAATACTGAAGTCTGAATCTACCTCATCCTCTCCTTCTTCTTCAGACCTGTTTTAAAACAAGGCTTTTAGCTGGCTGTTGGTATACAAATACACAAATTGAAGGGTTCTGTGAAAAGTTCAAAATCGGAACACAGGATGGCTCCTCTTTCAGAAAAAGTAATGAGTTGTGCCATGATTTTTTCAAACCCTGATTGTCCAGTGTGTAATCAGTTACTACACTCACCAAGCTACTCCAGGTCATCCAGTACACATCATAAACATCCCATAATATTGTTGATATGATGGAAGTAATAAACTGCTGATTAAAGAAATTACAGCTATGATAATTTCAAAATAAGCCTAGTCAATATTACAGATATTAAAAAAACTTACTGATAATCATCATCATCCTCAATTTCACTGAAGCCTCCATAGGTTGTTTTATAGAAATCATCATCTTCCTCTTCATCAAGAAGTTTGGACATACGGTTCCCAGCATTGTTCCGTCTGTCACGTGTCGTGGCAATCGCCATTTCTTGTAAAATCCTCTGAAGAAGCCACACAGAAATGTTACAATTATTCAAGCTTGGTACTTCCCAATTAATACCACTACTAAGGTGAAGCGTTGGTTTCGTGATTCTTTTACTTAAGAAACATAGGGGTGAGCGGCGTTACTATTGATTAATCTTGTCACATTCGTATAAGTCTGGGTTAAATGACAAAATAATGTCCTCATGTGTATACACGATGCCATAAAGGCGTACTAGTTGTTTGAGGCAAAAGTACACATTTTTCGGCAAAACGAACAATTTACTTGTACACAGTCACCATAATAAACGAAAATGGAAGACAGTAACACTTAACATACTAACAATAATATATTTTACTTAAGTAAACAGTGCCAAAAACAGAAAACATAACCTTACACTTTGATCGTCTGCAATGATACTGATTAAATCATGAAATCTTTGTGACACTGAACCATCATTTGAATATGAGTATGCATAATGACATAATTAATATACACTAACATCTCTATAAAGTATCTAATCAGTTATGTTATGTGAATAAAATACAAAACAAATATTTACTTACAATACGAATGTGTACTGATAGAATCACAGTTTCTTTTGTTTTGTTTTGTGTGTAGGGATATCGAAAGGCGATTGTTGGTATGCCTGAGCAATTATGGCCTAACGTCACCGATATAATGACGTCATACGGTTGCGCAGAGGAAGGGGCGTAGGATGTTAGCAGCCATATTGTAATTGTGTGGATCTGTCGGAAGAATTATTTGAGCGTTAACAATATTTTGATTTATCACAAACATCCTATACTATATTGTACGGAAAGTTTTGTGATTTGTTTGTACATATTTTATATTACATTGTAAAGAGTGAAGTGATAGTGTGTTTCGCTTTAACAACGAATCTATCGATTTTTTCTTCTATATAGGGGATAGGGCCTAAATTCCAATTCGAAGATGGGTACTCGAGACGATGAGTATGACTATTTATTTAAAGGTAAAATCTTGTAGTTTCTGGTTTGTCTGTGATTTTGTATGTACTTTTTAATATGTTACGAGTATGATGACGTACGATAGCAGCATAGGCAGTTGGATTATTCATCAGAACGAAATTTGACGTTTTAGGCTTTTGTCACAAACTGTGTGGCTTGCTTGGTCAGTTTGGTGAGCTGAATAAATGTTTGTGTTTCTGTGTATTAGTTCAGTCGTGTCGCCTACATTGTTTCGTGTATGTCGTACACAATATATTTTTCAATGCAAAGTTTGTTATTGATTGCAATTGATGTATGACTTGTATTTAATTTTAATATTCGCAGTTGTACTTATTGGAGATTCTGGAGTTGGAAAAAGTAACTTACTGTCACGTTTCACTCGTAATGAGTTCAATCTGGAATCAAAATCAACAATAGGAGTTGAATTTGCAACTAGAAGTATACAGGTGAGATGTCTGTTGAGTAGAGTTTTAATGTTCAATTTGCAGTTGTGTGTGTATAGGATACCACTTGTGATGCTTGTAACTGTAATGGAGTAGTATGTAATATTAATATGACCTCAAATGGATACAGCCTGTCTAACAATGCTAATGTTATTGATATTGGCTTAGATGTGTTGTTTCTGGTCTTACTGGTTATTTCTAAGTTACATGTTGAAACTGGTCACATATTCTAAACATGTACCAACATTTTTGTTAATGACTTACTGTTTAAATAATTTGATAAGTCATTTCTCTTTCTATTAATTGAATATAATAGAACTTGTACAATTATTTGCCAATATTTGTACATTGTAAGGCCAGGTTTGACGCAACAGAACAATGAATGAATACAGGATCCAAAGAACCTCCGTAATGAATTACAGTCATACTTTCCTTTCCAAAATTTCAGTGTTTCTGTGTGCTTTCATTGCTTTTCCTGGGAGCATCATGCCAGAGCTACATAGCACAATCAGATAAACTGTCAGTGATACACTCAATGTCAGTAGCAGTAATACTGCCTTTGCAGTTTGTAATTTATTTTGCTTTGTACGAGTATAATGTACCTATCTTCTAAATCTCATTTGTTTTATCATTGATATCCAGTGGCAATGCTAAAATATCTGTGGGGTGGGAACAATTAAAGTTTTGTTGTAGGACTCAAGTTAGTGACAGCAACTCTTTGGCAGCGAGTTGGAGAGGACAGTTAGACAATCTGCGACACCCAAGGATGAGGTCGATTAGTTTTATCATTGATAACAAGATATGCTCAGTGCTGTGTTTAAGTTAACAGAGGGCCATTTTACACTTGATGTGGCATTACAGAGGGACACTGTTGATATTGTGAGCACTTGATATAAAATTCCTGCTTGGGGCATGGTGAGAGGATTCTGCATTGGAAATTTCAGAAAGGAAACTTTTCTAGGCCAGAGATTGTAGTCATTTATTCATCTTTTATTTAGCTGTGTTATCAGTAGCTTGGACTGTATAGTGTAGTATGTGATATGATATATATCTGGGGTAGCTCAGTCAGTAGATAGTAGAGTTTATTTACATTCCATAGATCCTTCTTAGGACTCAACCAAAGGATGTAGAACATGTCATTTCATACAATATACATACACTTCAGAACTTTCAACACTACTTTCTTCACAAGTACAAGAACGCAGTTCACATATCAATGTACATAAATTTCAGATTCTGTAATACAAGTATGAAAAATAATTTTACAAATTAATATACATAAACCTCAAAGTTTTAAATATAAATACAAAACTTGCTTTACATATACGTAGATTATTGATATAAAGCTTAAAACATTTTCAGCAGAGATGAAATCATCTACAGAATAGGAGTGAGTAAAGAGGTAATCTTTCAATGCAGGCTTGAATACCTTTATATAATAATTTAGACTTTTAATTGTTGTTGGAAGATTATTAAATAACTTGATACCTGTATAGTACACTCCTTTCTGATATTTAGTAAAGTTAGCATTTGGCACATAGAGATCATGTTTACGTCTTGTATTTAAATTATGTACATCTGTATTTCTTTTAAATTTATCCATGTTTTCCACCACAAATGATAGCAAGCAGAGTATAAATTCACTTGCAAGAGGAAGTATATTAAATTTACGAAATAATTTTCTACAAGATACCCTGCTTTTGACACCGGCCATTATTCTAATTATTTTCTTTTGCATGTAAAAAACTTTATTACTGTCTGTTGAATTTCCCAAAAAGATTAATCCATATGACACTACAGAGTGAAAGTAAGGAAAGTAAACTAGCTTTAAAGTATCTATTGAATGAGTGGTACGACTGTTCTCATGTCAAAGCATGCAGAGCTTAATTTGGGAATAATATATTCAATGTGTTTCTTCCAATTTAAGGTATTGTCAACTTGTAAGCCAAGGAATTTGTTTGTTTCAACTTCCACAATTAATTTTTCTTCAAAACCTGTATTTAACCTAGGATATGTCTTGTGCTTAGTAACAAATTTTATGAAGTTTGTTTTTTCAAAATTTATTGCCAGTTTTTAGCTCTAAACCATTTGTTTATGTTGGCAAATCATTCATGATATTTTCAAGATAGATCAATTCTTGGTGTGTAATAATGATACTTGTATCATCAGCAAAAAGAATAGGTTTGGATATAGAGTTTATAGTTGCCGGCAGGTCATTGATATGTATGAGGAAAAGTAAGGGTCCAAGAACTGAACCTTGTGGCACTCCGTGATTTACGATACCCCATTCTGAATAGGTATTGTGATTGGTATGGGGGCTTTCAATTTCTTCTTTCTGCCTTCTATTAATTAGGTAGGATTTAAACCAATGACCTGCTATACCTCAAATTCCATACAATTTCAGTTTCATTAGTAATATTTCATGGTTTACACAATCAAATGCCTTAGCTAGGTCACAAGATATTCCACCCACATGCATTTTATTGTTAAGGGCACATACAACTTCATTAGTGAAACTAAATAGAGCCTTTTCTGTTGAGAGATTTTTTCTAAATCCAAATTGCTCCTCGACAAGGATGTTGTTTGAGTTTAAGAATTTATTTACTCTCTTTCATATAACTTTCTCAAAAATTTTACAAAATGTTGTCAGCAGTGAAATAGGTCTGTAGTTAGAGATGCAGGATTTTTCACCCTTTTTATATAGTGGTTTTACTTTTGAATATTTAAGTCTTTCAGGAAACATTCCTACAGCCATTGAATGATTACAGAGATAACTTAATGGAATACTTATATAATCCACACAAGATTTAAGTACTTTAGATGAAATTCCATCATAGCCACATGAATTTTTTTACTTGAGAGAAGTTATTATACTTTTAATTTCATTTGGTGTGGTAGGAATAAGATTAATATTTGGAAATGAATTAGGAATTGCCTTAGCCAAGAACTTCTTTGCATCTTCGGTTTTTGGAGTTATGGTATCACTGCTGTTCATTCTTTCTACAATCGTTAAAAAGTAGGTATTAAAATAGCTATAAGTTTAGGATCATTTACTCTGTGTAGTGACTGACTGGATTGGACAATTAGGGTTTGATCACAGTAATGAGCAGAGGATTTTTCTTCTAGCCTCTACATCTAGATGAGGCTCTGGAGCCTACCCAGCTTCCTTTTCAATGTGTACTGGGTTCCTTTCCTGGGGGTAAAGCAAGATTGTGACACTGACCACTCACCCCCATCTTGTGCCAAGGTTAAGAATGAGGAGGAGCTATACCTTCTCTCCCCCTGAATGCCTCTATGGCATGTATTTAGAAAAAAGAACCAGTAGCTCAGACTGTATAGTGTCATATGATAAATAATGAATTGGAAGGGGTATAGATGGAAGAAATTGTGGCCTGATATAAGGTACTATGCCAGCATTTGCCTGGAAGGACTGAAGAAAACCACAAAAGTCTCAGGATTTCTAACTTCTTGGCCACATTGTGTGTTCCATGTTTGTATTAACTTTATTTGTTGTTTTGATATGTAGAACTTGTTTTTACATTTGAACCTGTATATACAGGGCTCAAAAACTATACTTGTTAATTTCCCATGATATAATAAATAGATACTCTGGCAAGTAAATTCTTAGACTTGGGCTTAATGTGTTGGCATTTGGATTTTGTTGAGTGGCTGTTAGATTTAGTTAGTATTTCTGGAGCCTTGTTTTTATTTATAAAGAGGCGTGTTTAGTTTTTAATATTGAAGGATATATAAATTGTTGTTTCTGTAGCTCTGTGTAAATATTTAATATGGCAGTCATTCCCACCACCATTCCTCATGACATAAAAATTTAATATAACACTTCAATTTTTCTGTTGCATCACAGGTTGATGGAAAGACTATCAAAGCCCAAATATGGGATACAGCAGGACAGGAGCGATATAGAGCTATTACATCTGCGTAAGTTTGACACCAAAGATTTCATGTAATCAGTGATAAAAATTAAAATTTTAGGTGTAAAGGTTTTTGTGTGTGTGTGTGTGTGGGGGGGGTGTCATCAAATGGGCTTAGGCTGGTGAAGTGGTATTGGACTTGGTTGCTGGATTACAGATATTTAATGCATATTCTTATCATTGAATTTAAGAATTAACATTACAAATTTAGAAGACAAATCTTATGTCACTTTTGATAAATATATTGTGGAACTGTTTTTCATGACATGCTGTTAGAAGTAAACTAAATATTGGTAATATATTTGTGTAATTTGGATCTTTTTAGAAAAGACCATGTTAATGGATTGTTTATTATTTGCTTGTATGATAATAAGTGATTTTGATTCTATATTTGTGCCTGTAGTTGATTAAGTTCATCTCAAATTATGCTGCAAATTATCCTGTTAATTTGTGTTTTATGATGTGTTTTGGGAATTGGCTTTATTTCTGTCATCTGATTGTTGGTTATCGTGCTAACATATTTATTCTGTATTATTTTTGTTTTCAAGATAAGTTTCCATGGTCAAGATCAAACCCAGAACACTTTGAATACATAGCTTGAGTGCTAATCTTCTTAGTTCATGTTTATAATTCAAATATTTTGATGTTGAGCTCAAGAGTGGTTGGTTTTTGAGTTTAGTATTCAGTCCTAAGTATTACTATGTAGCCAAAAAAATTAAATTGCTGAAGACAAACTTTTCAGTATAATAAATACCAGTTAGCTAAAAATGGGAATAAAGCCTATTCCTGAAACATCATTTAAATCAGATGAGCTTAGACAATGAACATGTCCGGTAAGGAATAAAAAGGTTCCAGGTTGCCATGACACTTCAGAATTTTATCGTGGCACAGGTGTTTTGAAAAGTAAGATATTGGCAATGTAACATGATATTTATGATCACAGAAATACATCTGCTTTCATGCATGCAGACATAACATCATTTTTATATGTAACCAGAGTCCATATTGAGGCATTTTACCAGCAAGAAAGTCTGCTGAGGCACGTGTAATGATGTTTTCACCACCACATTATCATTAATAAACCACTTTCGTGATAAGTGCCATTTGAGGGCCCCAAAGAGGGGTGACATGAGGTTATAACTGTGTGTGGGATGCTGTAATACCTCCTACTCATATCACTGGAACCACAGCTAGGCTGTGTGTGATGTCATATTGTCAAGGAGCATGATCGTACCATCTTGTGTGTTGCTCTTTGCATGAAGAAAATGAATCAGAGCTTTTGCCTCTGCACTTGTCTATCTCTAGTCTCGCTGCCATTTTATTTGGATGTCACAATTTCTTTGAAGACATTTTTCAAACTACTGGTATAATTTTAATTATGATTATAGCTTTTTAAAGCTTTTTTAAATTGAGCAGTGAGAGAATGAAAGATTCATCACACTAATAGGATTTAAACCCATGTTTTAAAGAAGCAACAGAAATGTGAAACTTATGTATTATTTGGGTAATTAAATTGCAATATGAGATTTGAGGTTTTCACAGTGGTTGACATGTCAATGTTGGTCTTCTGGCCCTGAAAATGGAGGAGACTATATTTCTCTGAATCATTGGTATGTATCAACAAGTCCTCACAGCTTTACAACTTACAAGACCAACATTGATTAATTAACTTGTAATTTTGAAGTATGTATTTTGTTCATAATGGAACAGAACATAAAGCAGTCATTATACATGTATTCAGACATTTTATTTAAGAAAGAGGTGGTTAAAAATATTTGCTGAACCAATTTAAAAAATTTAGATGTAATTTTGGGACTGTAATTTATGGTTTATGGCAAAATGAAAGTCAGTATTTAAATTTAGCGGGACCCAGAATTATGAACATTAATGTTAATATTTGAGTGGAAGCACGAGTAATGCCTGATATACTTTTAGTCCTAATTTAACACTTTCGTTCTGGGAAAGCAATTTCCTGTTTCTGTGATTTGTACTAACCTGCAGGAGTCCAGAAATTTGGTTTTCATGCAGCACTAAGTTTGAAAAATTCTGATTTAGTTATTTCTTAAAAAATGCTTTGATGTCTGTTGGTTTCCATTTCTCATAAAATTCCACATATGACAGTATTAACTGTCAAGAAGAACAAACTGAAAGTGAAAAACCTGTGGATTACAACATTTGTTAGTCGCATGTAGGGAACACTGGTTTTGTTATTTTGCTGTATGAAGCAGCCTGGTAAGGTTTGAATAACAGTATATGATATGTTGCAGGTATTATCGTGGTGCAGTAGGAGCACTGTTGGTTTATGATATTGCAAAACATCTGACATATGAGAATGTGGAACGATGGTTGAGAGAGTTGAGGGATCATGCAGACCAGAATATAGTTATCATGTTGGTAGGCAACAAATCAGATTTAAGGCACTTGCGGGCTGTCCCGACGGATGAAGCCAAAGCATTTGCTGAGAGAAATGGACTCTCATTCATTGAGACTTCAGCTTTGGATTCCACAAATGTTGAAACGGCCTTCCAAAATATTCTGACAGGTAACCACAGCTGTTTGATGTTTATTATGTGATTTGTATAGATTCTTGTAAAATGGGATGGTCCATTGTTTTGTTAAATTTACTGTGATTTTATACCATGTACCGTGGCCTAAAGAGAAAAGTAAGAAGAGGATGGATAAATTTATGCGAGGAAGTTAATTTTTACATACCAAATATTATGATGTGGATGGAGCATGCAGCAAGCATGGGGGAATGAGAAATGCATTCAAAATTTTGTTTGGGAAACCTAAAGGGAAGAGACTACTTAGATGCTGAGGTATTGAGGGAAGGATAATTTTAAAATTGATTTGAAAGAATTAGTGTTTGAAGGTGATTTACCAGGCTCATTTTAGGTTGTTTTGTTTTCTTGTGACCATGGTAATAATGAACCTTTGGGTTCAAAAAAAAAGGTGAATTTGCTCCTTACAGTTTGAAACAATCTGATTAATGTTTTTTATTTTGCATGTAGTCTAGTGTATATTCAGTTTTACAGCCACAGTCATTTTATTAGTCGTGTACTGAATGTATTTGCTTGTTGCATGTTATTGATTTTGAGTCATGAGTACTTCTTCAAAATCAAGGTAAGTTATATTACATTTATGTGAATTTTTGGACATTACATCTCTGAGGTGTTAACAAGAAGCATTTAGAATAATTTGTATGAAATATGAAAATTAAATGAGAGTACTGTTTGTGGCCTTTGTTTATTAGCATGTTGGTTTGTCTGATTCATAAGAATGTAATTAGTAAGTGAGTGATGAATTCGTGGTCTAAAATACTTCATTGTTATTGTTGACTCATTTTCTCCATGTCCCCCCCTCTTTTGTGTGTAATGTGGAGACTTCCTGTCATAATTTTTGCCTCAGTACTTTGAATGTGAACATACACTGGTATTGCCCCAGGGCAAATTCATGATAGAGGTGTGGTTTAATTTATTGTTGGGTTGTGATGTTAAACTATGTAATAATATTTATACCTTAACATATGAAAATCTCAATATTTTTCTTTCTTGTGTGAAAATGGAAAACCGTTTACAGAGTTCATATTCCTGTGATTCAGTACTGTGTCCAATGTGTTATATATTGTTTCAGTTAATACTGCTTGTAATTAATAAATTATAAATGTCTGATTCATACAATATGCTGCCTGTATTGTATTTAGGAAAAACTTTTCTAGCACTGTGTGATACAAAACTGTAGAAGCTTTAGTGGTAATAGAGCACCAGCAGTTCTTTATTTCAATTCTATACTGTCAACTAACTACATAGAGCAGAGGTATTTTTGAGGTGATGTTAGTTTCTTAGGTGGTCAGAAAAGTTGCCTGTCTTTGATGGAACCTGCTTTGTCACTACCTTGTTCACAAGAGCCAATTGCCGGACTGTGTCCTGAGTCAGTTGAATCCAGTTCGTACCGTTTATTTTCTTAAAATCCATCTTAACGGCCTCTCATCTATGCATGGTCTTGTAAGTGGCCTCTTCGTGTTTTCTGACTAAAATTTTGTATATATACTGGTATTTAATTTCCCTCCATACTTGCTGCATGTCACTCATCTCTCTGTTGTGTAATGTACAATGTTGTGTTCTGTTAATGTTTGCCAATGTGTGGTGTATATATTGTGAAGACAAGACAAAGAAATTTCCCACATGGAAGGAGGCCAAGGCTCGGCTTTGGGCTGTTGCGCCAAAGAAGCACTCGGTCAGTCAGTCAGTCAGTCAGTCATATATTGTGAAGGCAAGGTAACTGTATATGATGATTCATTATGAATTTGCAGTTCAGATGGAAGGAGTAATGCAATTTATGAGAATGTTCTAATTTGTGAAGGTTTCTTTTTATCCTGGGATGCTACTGTAAATCTAACAAGCATAAACAACTTGGGGTAATTTCATAACTAACTAACTAGATGGCTTACTGAACCCGAAGGTTCATCACCGAATTAACCAAAGCCCTCCACTGGACCCTGTCCTGGGCCAACAAAATCTAGTTTCCTTCAACTCCTATCTCCCATAGATCCCGCCTGAGATTATCCTCCCATCTACGTCTAGGTCTCCCCAGGTTTCCCAACCAGTACCCGGTACACACCTCTTGCCCCCCCCCATATCCATGCGCGCTACATGCCCAGCCCATCTCATTCTTCTCAACTTAATCACCCTGACAATACTGGGGGAGGAGTACAGATTTTTAAGCTCATCATTATGCAGTTTTCTCCACGCCCCATCGTCTTCACTCTTAGGCCCAAATATCCTCCTCAACACCCTGTTCTCAAACACCTGCAATCTGTGTTCCTCCCTCTGAGTGAGAGACCATGTTTCGCACCCATACAAAACAACAGGCAAGATTATTGTTTTGTACAGTTTAATTTCTGTACTGAGTAATTAATCAGAATTCTTTGATCAGAATGAAATTTCATAACAGTAGAGGAGAAGTTGATGGGCGGGGTTTTTTCTCCCCTACAGTAGCATTTAATGATGTTACAAACAAATTCTAAATTTGATTAAAGACTCCCAGGTTACAAGCCACGTCAGGTGGCTGAATGGTCAATAAACCATATCTTCTGCCAATGTTTCGAGAGCAATCTCTGCTCTCATCTTCGGGGCTGCTGTGTAACAAATCTGGTCCTTTATAGCATGCTCGCCGATGAGAACTGGCAGAAGATGTGGTTTATTCAGCCACCTGACGCGGCTCGTAACCCGAGAGTCTCTCATCAACTACAGTCGCCGTGAAAGCTTCACTTTTTAAATTCTCAGTTTCTTTAAAGTTATAATGGCTGGCAGTGGAAAATATAAAAAAACATTATATGAATTGGCTTTGATTTTGATATTGTATTGCATGGTTGTGTGCAGATAACTGTTCAGTATTTGTTTTATTTTGTCATATGCATGCTCATATTATTTGACTGAAATGTAATCTCTCTATCCTATCCTGTTCAGGGAGGAAGTGGTTGAAGTATGGAGCTGGCCACTCATCTCCATCTAGTGTAGAGATTAAAGAATATGTGAAGCTTTACCTCTACTCCCCCATATATCTACATAGCATGGTGATTAGCAAAGGACAACTTTGCCTGTTATTGCCCATAATCTACCATTATATAGTGTTTGTGCCATAATGTGATCTGAGTATCTAACACGATGCAGTACCCATCTTGCCATATTTTTCACATTTTAGACATGTATTGCTTTGACAATGCTTTAAATTAGGCTGCCACTGCTTCCTTTCATATCCTTTCCAATTTATCGTTAATCATTCTACTGTATGATGCTATGTAATCTGAGCTACTGACAGGGTCATTAAATAAATTAAGTTGATCTGAGTAATTTGTCTTGGAATAAGAGAGTGTTTTAACCAAGAACATTTGGAACACTAACATGCATTACTCCAATGGTGACCAATTGGTACTTGTTAATGCCAGAAGTGCAATGTTACAGATCAGGCAAATATAATTTTTGAAATTTAATTGTACACTGTTTATCTTGCTTTATATGCCTGGTCTTTTGTAGCTGTCAGTATTTCCACAGCATTTTGCACTTTGAACTTCTTATTTTAAGGCACGAATATTTAATTAGTAATAATTGGCCTATTTTCTGAACTTCATGTGCTATGTTTGTTGGTACTTCAGCATTTGATAGTCAACTGGAAAATGTTTTAAAGCATTAACTCTTGGTATAATATGTTTTCTTTGTGCCTCATACCATTAACTGATTAGATGTGTATAACATAAATGTTTGAAGTTCTGCATAGGTTTTCCAGCTTAAAATAATTGAAGAACTGGAATGTAAAGTCCATTTGCTTTTTTCTCTGACCACTATTAAAAATTTGTATTTTTGTAGTATCTAATCTTGTAAATTCTGTAATTGTTTTACTTCAGTTCCCAACCAAACCATTGTATCCTGTCATCCACTATTGTTTATTATTGCCTTACATTATTAGGGATGCATTATAAAGCTAACATTGAAGAACTTCGCATTATTATTATTATTATGTTCTTTGAAAAAACATTCTTATGTTTTGTTTCTTTCTCTGGTTTTTCCGTGACAGAAATCTATCGGATTGTATCTCAGAAGCAAATCCGTGACCCTCCTGAGGGAGATACGATCAGACCGCACAATGTTGAGCAGATTGATGTGAAGCCGACTGTGAATGCAGACAGTGTTCGCAAACAGTGTTGCCAGTGATTTGAAAATCAGCAGGTTCTGTACAATTGGATTTTAGTATCACAATCTTTTGAATACAATATATATATATATACACATATATATATATATATATATATATATATATATATATATATTTTTAAATAAAATGCATATAACCAAATAGTGGCTCTCATGTGCTGATGACTTAAGATAGGATCCGGTTGATACTCACGAAATGCTACTTACTGTAATGCATGTATATGGAATATTTTGATTGCGTAACAAATAGATTTCTTTTGCATGAGCATTGTGTTATTTTGTATCTTAGGCTGTAATAGTATGTTCACCTTGTTTCTGCTTATTTACAGTTGACATCTTTAATAATCATTTCTGATGTTTTGCATGTCAGAACCCAAAATAGATATCAGTAAATAGAACTGCTTGTATGTAGATAAGTAATATTGTGTTAAGTCACTGTGATAAAAAGCCTGTGTGACAGTTTATAATTGTGATTATTGTGGCATACTTTATGAATACACAAGTTCAGTGATAGCAGATTTGCCTTATTGTTTATATATTTGTTTTTGTTTAAGATATTGGTTATAGAAGTTTTTTTATTGATGTCTTGCTTTCTGTGTTGGGGAAAGCAGTTACGTAATTATAGGCTACTGCTTTGGGAAGTGTAAAGGAAATATTGAACTTATCAATCTGATAAAATAAATTACTTTGTGTTAAGGAGCTGTTTATTTACTTACTATAGTTAATGATGAAGGTTACTTGTTAGGAATGTTAATTTTACCTTCCCTATGGTCCTTTTACATAAGATTGTGGTACCATGTTGAAATGTTTGGTGTAATGTTATATACAAATCAGCTTATCACATATTGGTTAAAATAGTTCAGTGAGTTTAGTCATACAGTGTTGATACATGGAGAGTCATAAAATATCTCATTGGCACCATATGTATTTTCCATCAGTTTTGAAAGTGTATTCAGTTATCCTTGCCTTTGGGCAAAGGTTAACCAATATAAACATGAAGATGATATCCTTTGCTTTTTAATTTTCTGTATCAAATTGCCATGCTTGAAAATCATAAAATTGTAAAATACAATATTAATTAGTTAACAACGTTATATTCTGTGGAGAGACATGAAAATTATGTATCTGAATGAAACCCAACACCATTGTATGAATCCTAAGACTCCACAGTCACATTGTAATAATAATGAACTACTGCCAAAAGTCATGACTTTCTCCTTTCTTGCAACAGGTCATAATTCTCTCATGATTTATAGTATACATTAATCCAGAAAGTTGAATTATGCCTGAAGCTGTGTAACCATTGTTCATTTTCATTTCCTTTAATGTTTGAACTTTCATTTTCTAGGCATACAGATACAGGACAAGCATTTGTATAGTAGTTGAAAGGTGCACAGTATTGTTATTTTGGTACAAGTTAGAAGTAAAGGAACACATGTTCAGTCATTAACATACCTTTAACATTCTGCATCCTTGATAATTGCAATTCTGAATAATAATTTAATTAGTGATATTGTTAATGAAACATTTAATATATGTCATTATGTTTGTGCAGAGTTCATGTGTGATTTAATGGGAATGATTTCTTGGTATCTTTATCTCATTCCCATTTCTTCCTTTACTGTATCTATTTTGTATCTCCCTCCTTCCCTGCTTGCTTTCATGTTCTGACCCTCAAAAAGGAAGGTTACATATAACAGGTTGTACTTACATAGAATCTGGGGTAGCTTGCTCAGTATAGTGACTGACTACGGACTGGATGACGGGTTTGATCCGTGGCAGGGGCAGGTGATTTTTTTCCCTAGCCTCTACATCCAGACCAGCTCTGGGGCCCACCCAGCCTCCTGTCCAATCGGTATCCTTTCTGGGGGGTAAAGCGCAGCCAGGGCGTGATGCTGACCACTTGCCCCTATCTAGTGTCAAGGTTAAGAATGAATAGGAGCTATGCCACCTCGCCTCCCAAGTGCCTACATGGCATATAGTGGGATAACTTTACTTTTTTACTTTTACTAATATACGTACATACATACAAATTTTTATTTCAGCCAATTTTTGCATTAATGTATACATTTTGAAATCTCCCTAAGTTCATTGTAGAATATTGATTTATAATTAAATAGGATGAATTTTTCCAGGTTATATACTCAGAATGATTTGTGTATGATCACTTATGTTTAAGATGTTGTATTACATGTAGATAACGTGACTGGAGTATGTTGTAGTTTCTTACTTCTTGATTTCGTTAGGTGTATATTGAATATTTTTTCTTTGAATTTTCTCTTTTATAGCCTTCAGGATGTGCTACTTGTTGCTTGTGAAACCTTTCTTACATTCCAAGCCTCTACATTTTTTGAAACCAGTTCCATACCATTACTTTGGATAACTGTTGCATGGTGTATGGTCATGTTCAGAAGCTTTGCGCCCAAACATATTTTGTTGAAGAATTGTATTTATGGTGCTTCAAAGCTAGTAACTTTTTAAACTGATATTTAAAATGACAGAGAAATGTAATGAAGTGGTTCTATTGAACATGACTTCCCTGAAAGGATATGGATGAGGATAACAATCTTAAACATTCTGAATGAAATTTGCTGTGTAAGTGCCATATCTGAAGAAATGTTGGATATGGTAAAGCAGATTATCATCAGCAAATCATTATTAAACTAGTTATTCCAGACAGTGAAGAAAAATAATGCTTTGATTTTCTTGTGAAAATCTGTGAGGCTGAATTAGCAGCTGTGTTGAAGCATTTGGTTAGCTTTGAGAAGTTGAGAGGAAAGAATTGTGGTTTGTAGGCGACTATCATTTATGGTCATTAGTTATACATAACAAGAGAACACACTTTTTTCCAACAAATTTATATTATGTAGACTCAGAAAGCTCCTTTGTTCTTTGAATAATGAAGTAAGTTTGAACAGATGATAATGACAGTCCTAAGATGTATCTGGTAGAAAGTTATGTCTGTTATGTCCAGCTAGAAACATGTCACTCTTCTAAATAAATTGAAAAGGAGTCTGTGCAGATAAGTTGATAATCCATGAATGTAACAATGAACAAGCATCAATTTGAAAAATAATATAAAGTGTTGTCATTCAGAAAATGTATGTAGTACAAGCTGCTCTAAGAAGATGGAGACATTAAAAGGTCATATTTTATAGAATTATGTAATTTATGCTGTGTAGACTCAGGCTGTACTTATGGCAGATTGTATGTAGAACAATCAACATAGGAATTATCAGCCATGAGACATTGAATATGTACTTTACTTTTTATAAACTCTTTTTCATATTGTTTTTGTTTAAAGATATTTCTTTTGTTGGTAAACATTCAAGGTAATGTATAATTTCTGTTGAAAAACCACAAATAGTTTCAATTGGAGAAATGGTAGGACAGTTTCTGTCACTATTCTTCTCGGACATAAAATAATTTCAGATTTGTGAGATATTTTTGTGTAGCATGAAAAGAATTGTTTAGCAATTTGGTAGGTGAACACATTACAAGTTCTAATGCTTTTGTTTTGATTTTTCTGCAAAAGTATATAAAATGTTTCCATTTACACTGTATTGGTTGTGTTGGACAGAAATCTACCGCATCGTGTCTCAGAAGCAGATCCCGGACAGCCCGGATGAAGACACACCGTCCGGGAATATGAAACCCATCCATGTGGAGCCAACAGATGAAAGCAGTGCAGCCAAGAAAGCTTGTTGTACGCCATAAGGCTCGGCATTAAAAAAAACCTAACATATATGGAACTGAGGACAGTGTTTTGAGTAAGTGATTGATATGAAGGACTGGTGGGACATGTATACTACATGAAGAAACTTGATGAAAGGCAGTGACCGTCTGAGGCATCGTTGGGAACAGAGCGACGAAAAGAGGTGGCAGACAGCAATGACTTCTTATCATGTACTCAGTAGTACATCGGGTGACTGTCAGTAATAATTATTAAAGCATAAATAGCAAGCTATTTCTTCGTGTTATGTATTATAAAAATGTAAGAGTAATAAACTGGCCGGCCTTCTATGTTCCAGTGCTCTTCAAATAACAATGGCATTACTCAAATTGAAGTAAAATGCAATTAAAATACAATAATGTAGGTCTCAAGTTATCTGAAGTACATTCTATACATTACTGTTGCTATTTGAAGTGGAATTAATTTTCTTATGATGCAACAGTGATGGTAATGGAAACTTTATTTATCTGCACCACTGATATATAAGTAGGATATTGGTTCATTTGGATTTATTCCTGTGTAGCTTTACTAATACTATATATGTGACTTGCCTTGTGAGAATTAACTTGGCAAATCACGATTTTTCATCCTTGTTTGGTACTACTATGATTTGTATGAAAGTTTCTGCTGTGTGGTGTTTCCTGTAGTTCCAGTGTTGAGATGCAATGCCATACTATCACATTTTTCACTGAACAGTCCAATATATTAAAGGGTATCATATTACTGTAAAAATGCTAGGCACGTAAAATTGATGTTACTAAGCAAGATGTAAGTGGAAGTGTCTCATGCATCCATATTTTTTAAGCTTCTGTTTAAGATGTACATGCAATTTTTCATAGGTATACAATTTTGCCTGGTGCTGTGTTTTCAGGTGGGAGAACTATTCACATGGCCCACTATGTTAGAGCAATGTTATTAGGCTATTTGAATTTGATGGTTATCTTGGAAATGTAAAATAAACCTTTGCTGCTAAACCACTACTTTGCTTTATGAATGAGAATGAGCTTAAACTAATTATCTGTTATGACATTGTGAATACTTTGAAATTGCCATGGTTGTAATATAATTTAATTTTTGCAAACACAAGAGAAATCCTGATTGTTGTAGATTGAAATTGTGCCCCAAATAAATTCACTTATTCAATATGAATGCAGGCTAGCAGATTTTAATATGTGGATTTTGTGTACAAAGTTTATTTGGGAATTTTTATGGTTAGCTACGTAGACAAACAATAGTGTACTGTATTAAACATGTACAGTAGTGGCATGTGAATTTACCACAAGGCTAGCATTATTCATTTTGTTATGTTGGCAATACATAGATGATCAGTAATGTGCCAGTAATTGGAAAAATCTATATAAAGACTGTGCAGTTCTGTTCAGAGGAGTGGTTTCTCATTTTATTTCTGGTTTAGGTATAACACCTATTCCCCCAGCGTGCTTGTGCTCGCACACATACAATATTTGCAGTAGTCATTGTATCCTGACACAATATTCTGCTATTCATGGGGTATCAGCCACTTTGCAGCAAATTCTCAAATGCAGATTGCAGGACTGTGCAGCTATTGTCATAAATGGTTCAGAAGCTTCAGACTTAGTACTAAAGGACTATTTTTTGCTTACCCAATTGGGTTTGGCAGTCCTGTTTTCTTATTACTTTAATTGGTGTGAATTTATGTTACATGAACAAAATAAGTGAAAATTAATTTATTTTGGTACATCTTAAGATGTGAGAACTAGTTCATACAGGTGCAAATATCTATTGAATTTGTGGCCTTGAAACACATTCAGAATCATATATATAGGGAATAGCTGGGTTAGTAGTCCCATATATTAGCCACTGTTGCACATTGTGTTTGAACTATGAAAGTAGGAGCATCAAACTTGGTTTTATCCATCATTGCAAGCAAACATAACTTCATACATGGGTGAGCTAGGTAAGTGATACGAGATATTTTGTACAGCATTTACATTTATCCAAGATGAAGTAGAATTTTTTTCTGGTGAAAATTTGTTAGGTTAAAGAATTATATTGATATAAGATTTGTTTGTTGATTCTGGATTTGTTATGGGCTTCTTAGTGAACTCTGCTATGGATGAAAATTTTTGAATCTCTGTTGGTAAATGCTCTGTTTCCTCAGCTGTCACATCTACATTTTAATTTCATGTCCCTGTCATAAATGTTGACCTTACTGTCTCCTCTCAGAAATCCTAAACTTCAAAATACACAACTGTAATTTTAAGTCTTATGTTTTAAAAAGGTATGATTCTTGGTCTCAGTCCAATGAATAAGAATGTTGGTGAAGATGTCTGTCTTCTGGGGTGTTGGTGTCATGTAGTTTTGTAGGAACTGTTTCAGATGTGTTTGCTGTCTCCAGTATAAGGGTCATGAGTTATGGTGGAGGCATTAAGCACCTCTAAAAGGTCTGGCAGTTTCTACTAGACTACACAGTGCAACAATCCAGAAGAAGGTTCATCTTCATACTTCCTGTGAACTTGAAATCTCACTGAGATGGAGGGTTACTTCAGAATGAAGTGCTGAGGAAAATATTTGGACATGAAAGAAAGGCAGGAACAAGAGTGTAGAGGAACATCATTAATTGTACTGTTCACCAAATATTATCATACTCAGTTCAGAGAGGATCACAAGTTGGGGGAGGTGATAAATGCATACACAACTTTGAGCTAGAAAAGTAAAGGTAAGACCACATTGGAGACATGGCATACATAGATTGATATTAAAATGGATCTTTAACCCTTTGCAGTCCCTTTTAAATACCACTAAGGCTCTCTGCTGCTCTATTTAAATGCCACTAAGTTGTATACATTCAACTACTATTATGAACTGTATTGATTTTCTTTATAACTTGCATAAAATTTAAGACACTGCCAAATATGGTGAAAATATGTTTTGAGAGGATCACAGTTCCTCATGTTTGAAAACTGACTGTGTGAAATATTTTTCACGGACTTTACTACTTTCGCTAGCGGGTTGCGTAATAAGAGGTGCCTTTCTGTTGCTTGTTGTTCGGTAGAGAATAAAGGAAGTCCAATTCGGTAGATAAGACTATGGCGACGTCTAAACATTTCTTATTGCATGCAGATGTTCGATGTGTAAGCAAGGGATTTCATATTCTCAGAGCTATGCTTCCTTTCGCGCAAATTGTGTCAGATCAAGACCGAGTTCAACAACATTAAAGTGAAACACAACACGAAGTGTAAACGATGAAGTCACTACACATAAAGAATGCTTGATAAGAAGACGAAAGAATATGCACATGTCAGTGGTAGATTGCTCTATATTGCTGTATGCTACATTTCTGAATTTCAAGCAAACTTTAATGTTACATAAAGTCGAATGTTTGTGTTATGTATGTGGTGGTTTTAGATCTAAAGCATTTTGATTCTATGTATCACATCTTAACTAGGAAGACACCCATCCCATTTTAGGATAAGATATCTCGTAACAAAATGAATCGGTTTGGTGACTGGTTGGATCCATAAAATCCATCCACTAAACTGATGTGTAACCCGCCTTTGAGAAGTCCGCTATATAGCAAATTGTGATTGGATGGCCGGTGGTTTTTGTTAAAAATTGCAATGACCCTAAACGGAATTTATATATACAGGTATATAGACCAAGGTTCTCCGTTGTCATGTATTTTATTTATAGGACTTCGTGTTGTGTATTGCAGTACGTATTCTTTGTCAACCTTTTATGTCATACCCATTTGAAGCAAAGATTTCAATTGACATTAAAAATCAGGAACAAAGTTGTATTCATGCAACCAACAAGTGTTGTGTAACATGCAGTTTAGCTGAAACGTGTTTCAGTGTAGCGATGACCAGTAAGAAGAGGACGTAATAACTTGTTTTGAGTATTCACAATAGTCGACTACATGGTGATGCCAGTGTTTTGGATGACGATGATATAACAATCGCTGTTATGTGGTAATGGCAAGTTCCGCACCGTTGAATGACTAGTAGAACCGGCATCAAATAAAAAAAGATGAAGATAATATGCTTGGGAACTGCATCATGTTATCCAACTTCAAATAGAAGCGTATCGTGCACGGCCGTTAGATTTGAAGGTACTATAATTTTGAAGAATGCCAGATTCGAGGAAAAAGTTAAACGCAACGCGAATTTTCCTGTATAAAGTTACTTTTGCATATAGTAGGTAACAGAAAAATAAATAACTTTACAACTTGATGATCAACACCTGTATGTATGAAATTTCTGTTGGTGTACATTTCAGTACAACTAGTAGTTTCCATTCATAACCTTACAATGTCGATGTTGATCTGGGCTGTAACGCCTTGGTCCATGTGGTTTTCAGGAGAACTGCCTTCTACTTAAGGGTGGTATCTGAATGCAGGTTCACATGTAGTTACAACCGAGAAAATCAACACTAACATATCTGCTGCTGTCAAAACCTTCCATCTCATAACCTAAAAACTTTGTGCTGTGTCAGTGCTGTAATTTTTAAAATGAAAAGACTTTTATCCACATCTATAGACATATATAATACATTATTATACCATATTTCACAAATAGAGCTGCACGTGTTTATTAATTATTGCAGTGAAGTGGAAAAGTTGTTATTGCTGACATGCAGTTGTCACATTGCCTTCCATTTTTTGCAACAACTATTCAAAGTTTTAAACGTTGATTATTGTGCCATATTTTACGGAAGCATTGCATAACATGTTGTTTTCACTTCAGAAGTGTGCACAATTGCATGGTTGTTTTGATAAGAGAAGATGCAGTACAGTGGTACGACATACCAAATTTAAATAAAATATGTTAGTAAGTCATACAGTTATCATGCACAGCTGGCTCTCACTTGTATGCTACATTCACTTAATGAGGCATGTATTCCGTGGACCTAATGCCAGAAGGCTAAGTACAGTGGAATAATTTGTGTAGTCACAAGGGAATCATTGTGCCAGAGACATGTTCTACATCCTTTGGTTGAGTCCTAAGAAGGATCTGTGGAATGTAAATAAACTCTACTCTACTCTACTCTAAAGGAAATAGAATGCAACTTTAGTATTTGAAAGATGAAAGTGAATACTAAATAGAAAACTGGAAGAAGGAGTATCTGCTGTATTAGCTTCAGGGAGCTTCTTTATAACGTACCTTCTTTGAGTGGTTTGTATTATTTACTGATTGAAACTTATCTGTTCTGTTTAAGAAGATGAATTGAAGTATAGTTTCTATAGTGTTTAATTTAATTTTGGGTAGTGAAAGTTCCTGCATAGAATATAAAACAGCTAATGTAAAATTGTTAATGAAAGTGTGTATGTTTTGCTCCTATAGATGGCACTGTGTGGATATTTGATTGTGGTGAAGGAGCACAAATTCAGCTGCAGAAATCTCCAGTTCGACCAAGTCGTATTACCAAAATTTTCATCACACATTTGCATGGAGATCATGTAAGAACATATAAGTGCTTTATTTGATTCACTTTGCTTATACTCCTTTATGGCATCCAAGTCTCATTTTGTGTTTAAAAACTCACAAATCTAATTACTAATGACATGATTTATATGGAAACATTTTTTTCTTTTCCAGATAGTTTGCATTGTGCTTTAGTAATAGCCTGAATAGTTCGTATGTTTTTAGTGAAATAAACAATGGTTTGATTTACTTTTACATATTCAAAAGTATGGTACATAGCATTTTTAATCTTTTGTAATTTGTTGTGTTACACTTTTCATCTTCTTGTATTAGAAATTTTAGAAATCAGACTCAAAATACTTTTTTCAGCAACTTAATGTTTCTCTATCTCTTAGCTTTGTAGATTTATAATCCAAGCTATCACTGACCATTGTCAGTATTTTGTTTTCTGTCTTGCTGTGCATATCCAGCTCAGAGCTTATAAAAGTTACATTTACCACCTTTGTTTATTTTTTTCCTCATATCCATTCCTTACTGTTGTGTTTTACCACTTGTTTAACATTTTATATAATTTCATATTTGAATTTATTGACATTTCTTTCCATGATGTCTGCAAATTATTCTAATTTTTCAGCACTGTCTTGCCATCTGTTTTTATCAGATTTACATGTATTGTTCCATTTGTTTATTAACTAGTACAGCATTATGGCTTACTTACCACCCCCCTCCCCATCTCCAGGTGACTATATTATTTTGTGAATAGATGTTTTCATTTAAAGTTTTTCAGAACTTTGTTTTCATTTTCTGTATTATACCATACTGTTATGACTGTAGTAAAACTACTTTGTGATGTTTTCAGATTAGTATTTAATATAATTTGGCACTTATTAATTGGATTACTTGTCTTACTCTACAGTTAAAACGGAACTAGTATGCATAGTGAGTTTATTTTTGTGCCAAGCTGAAGACTATCTTTTTAGTCATGGTTATGAGATAGACAGGAATAATAACTGATATGTGATTGCTGTAAATTACATTTTCTATGTTAAGGGAGATGTTGAAAGTAATTTCCTTTCACACATGAATGTTGCACCATAGGAATGTTCTTCCAGTGAAGCTTGAAATGTTTTTATGGATGTCCATTTTATCCTTTTTTTGGGCATTATTTGGTCGGAAGTCATAGTTTATTATTCTGGTCAGCAGTTCTTACTGATTAGTATCTGTAGCCACTGAATCTCATTGACAATATCAATGCAGTAAACCCTCAATTTAACAGATTTTGGATTTAATGGACACCATCTGGTATTTTGAGATTTTTCTGGATTTTTTGGGCTTACACTGTAGTGTTTTAATGAACCTTGTGTCATTGAAGGTGTCCACTTCATGTTGATAATCTGTTTTATGGTGTTCCTAATGGAAATTATTGTCTAAGGATGTATTATTGACATCGTAAAAACAGCTATTCAGTTTAACACACAATCATCATTACAGAACACCCCTTCTTCCCTATTAGTCTATTAAATTGAGGGTTTGCTGTAATGTCATTGAGCATTATTAAGTATGACTTGCATACTTGTAAGAATGATTTCTATAAAATAACATGCTATGTGACATTTTGCAGTTATTTGGCTTACCAGGACTGATGTGCACACTGGCGAACATGGTGCCTGACAGGAATGACTTTACTTTGGAAATATATGGACCACAGGGTCTGCGTAAATTTATTAGAGACACCCTGATTCTTTCAAGATCTGCTCTTACTTATAACTATGTTGTATGTATAATTCAGTTTTATAGTTATTATATTAGGCTAAAACAGTCGGTACAGACAGAATGCCTTACATACAAGATATCTGTTGAACTCAATAGAAGTGACTTATAAACTGAAATTTGATTATCAGAGTGTTAAGAAATATAACATCAAAGATAATGACGTGCTTTTACATATGCACTGTGATGTGGGCTTTTTCTTGTCTTTTTTTTTCTTTACATTGAAATGTAAGTAGGATTTGAGGTTTTCACAGTGGCGAGTCTGAAGATTTCTGGCTTGTTGCGCCATGTAGCCTGGTAGAAGACTACATGGCGTAACAACCCAGAGGACAGCCATCTTTAGGAAGAAAATCCTCATGATTTGTGACAATTTAAACCTGGGACTGCATGCTGGATTGGTGTGCTTTTTTGTTTTTAGAACCAAACCCATGTTTAGAATAATGTTGCATGAGTGTAATCCTCGGTAGCCTGTGCCTTATGTTGCTTCTTGCCTCAGAATTTACTGAGTAGACAGTCTTTTAGTCTCTTATATATGATAAGTAGGGAAAATGTATTTAATGGCAATAACCACAAAGGTTATATTGTTAAGCTAAATGCTGTATGTATTCAGCTCATAAATTCATCGAACATTACTGTTTACACACATTTCTGCCTACACATTCTCCATTAAATCGGTGAATACTGCAAAATTCTACCATTTTTATATTTTGTAAGAAATCTTAGACTCTGTATTATTTCTTGTGATCAGTGTTCCATATTAAATTGTTATTAAAGAATACTGATGCTGTGTTGCACAGGTTCATGAACTAATTCCTATAGCAGAGCAGTATCCTGAAGATTGGAATACATGGCCTGCAGATAACCTTGCTACTGGGAGTCTTCATCCGCAGGAAAAACAGGGGAAGGATATTACTGCTACCAATGATCTGACTTGGAATGTGTTAGTAGCCTGGAACTGTAGAGAACTGAGTAGCTTATCAGCATGTACGTTGTTATTTTTGGAATGGAAACACATCATTTCTACACTTCCCATTTAGTTGGCATGGGCAGAATTGTCAAATGTTGAAAACTCTGCATTTAGATTGTATTGGAGATTGTAATTAAGATACTTGTGATACTGAAAAAGTGGTTTTTGGAATGTCATCTGGATTTATTATTTTAATGTGTTCATGTTATATGCAGGTACTTATTAAATCTCAAAACAAGCTAAAAATTATTGAATTATTTTTTTAAGATGTGTCTCCATTTTAATTAAGTTTCACTCATTTGTTGAGAACTAATTCCAAACAAATACTGTGGAGTCCATATATTCCTTTATTTCATCCAAGTATCTTTGTTCTTCATGACATGTGTAACAGGTATGAGAAAATTTATGTTATGTGTTGTTGAGTGTTTATTTCTTTGGTTAGAATTTATTCTTTTGCTCTACAATATTTGCTCTTCCCATATTGTTTTTACTTTGACTGTGAAATTTGTGGTTCTCATGGCAGTGACAGTGTTGCTGTTCTGGGTTGTGACAGTATGCAGACTTGTAGGTGGATACCAACATTTCAGAGAATTGTACTGTCTTCACTCTGATTTACAAACTAATTAATGTTAGGATTGCTTCTTAAAATAAATAGTGGCCACTTTCTTATACTTTTATGCCATCCTGAAGAATATCATCATCCTCAGTATCATATTTTTACAACATTGACCAGAAAACTATAATCAATTAGCAAATAAACAAAAACTGTCTTATTAAAATGTGGGAATGTAGAGTTCAGTTGTTCATGTGGAACTAATTGTACAACTTGCACTGCAGGTTTGATGGGCAGAATGTTTGCGTGAAGGCAGGTGCACTAATGCACAGCATCCCATCCTTTGGTTATGTGATCGCAGAACAAGATGAACCAGGGAAGCTGGATGCTGAGTATCTCAAACAGCTAGGAGTTCCTCCAGGTCCATTGTATTCCCGTATCAAGAACGGTGAAGCCATTACCTTACCATCTGGAAAAGCTGTATCCTTTGTGATTTTCTAGAAACAGTCATGAAATGACAAATTCAATTGTGAAATGTGTAATTTATATATACTTATTTTAAAGTTCTTTGTGTACTGTGAAGTTAAAACTAACCATTGCATACAACAATACTATACAAGAACATTACATCTTAATGTGACAAAACAAAATGGAAGGTTTTACTTCATATGTTTGGCAAAATTAGAAGCAGAATGTCAGAAGACAACACACTCTGGAGGCACCATAAAAGGCTAACGCCAGATTTAATGTCTCCTTGTCTTGTAATAGGGTACAGTGGCAGGCTTTTGAAAATAAGATAATTGTCCTTCAGGTTCCATAAGAATGATGAATTCTATTGCTGGATGAGTGACTAACACCTTTTCAAAAAGAACTGTGTTCTGTGGAGTTAGTTGCTTAATTTTTTAAATGTAAATAATTTTACTGATGTGTACAATCTATTATTTCTTAATAAGGCTTTAGCTAGACCCATTGAAAGTATTGGGTCCTCCAAAACGTGGCAGGAAAATTACTATTCTTGGTGACACGTCGGATTCATTCAGAATGGTTGATTTAGCACAGTGAGTACCTCTGTAATTATGTGTTTTATGTTGAAATCAATTTTCTGAGCCTTGGAATTTGTTTCCTTTTTACAGAAGTCAACTTAGATGAAAGTAATATGTTCATAATTTGTTTTAAGGTACAACATTTTTTATGTTCATGATAAAAGTTAAATCTCTGGAAAGAAACTGGTTGATTCCGCCACACTAGTTTTTTAAATGGAATTGATGAAAGGTTAATTCTAACGTATTTGATGAGCAGATGTTTGTGTATAACCATAGCAGCTTAAGTTTTATCATACAAATTAGTCATTTAAATACAAAACAGCATGTATTTTAATGAGACTCAGGTGTTGAACAACTTTTCCCAGTTGTTGGGACAGGTGCGCCCCCATACTCATCTCAAGTGTCCCATTGTTAGTTTTCATGACTGCAGATTATTACTGTTTAATTTTTTTTTTGTATTACATATTCTTGCTTAACCTAATTTTAAAGACCAATGTATACCTGCCTGTAGGTCCAGTGATATTATATTACATGAGGCAACGCTGGAAAACTCTATGGAGGAGAAAGCTATCGATATGGGTCATTCAACCCCTAAAATGGCTGCTCAGTATGCTGAGAAAGTTGGTGCGCGAGTTCTAATGCTTTATCACTTTAGTCAACGTTATAAGACGGTACTAGTGAATGACACTGTAAGTATAATAGAAAATAATATAGAAATATATTAGTAACATGATGGCATTATCCAAAACATGCTGAAATGTCCACTGTTTAATTATTGCAGCCTAAGTGGAAATTTGTAAGTGTAATAGTAGTAGTGAATTTATTTGAAATGAAATATTTATAATGACTGTGCTGTTTAAAGTTACGTGTAAAGTTAAGTAACAGTATTTACATTATTTTGTTCCTCGCATGATATATGCAGTGATGTTATCATCTTTTGCATGTCCAGATAAATGCTAGCAGACATACCATGTTTTACAATACATGGGTATATGGATACACGATTATGTTCTGAACTGGAATATGGATCACTAATTTATTTTTATATGCAGGATTTTATTATCAGAACCTTGTTGGTTATTATACACAGGGATGTCAAAATAATGCATTTGTTCAGACAAAAGCAACACATTATGGAAATAAAATAGATTTATAGCATGGAACCTAGATTGTGTCTTTATTGTGGTAACTTATACTACATTGCTTTGTTAGCATGAGAGGAGCTTAGAGACATTGAAATGGTTTTACTTCCTTCTTCTGAGTATTAACATAAATGTTCTGTAGGTATGTTCTCTGGTTGTGGATGGAAGAGGCTTCCAGTATGGAAGGTATCTGCATATATATATTGAATAAGCCATCATGGACAGCTGACAAAGCATGGCCTTCCAACTTGGAGGTTGGGAGGGATCTTAACTGCCTGCTGTAAAAAACCAACATGTTGTATAATATTACACAGGGCCTTCAACCTGAATGGGACACTACCTTCTGGTCTATGTTGATGTTGTTAATAAAGCAAAAGCAATATAACCTTGGTAATGAATCTCATGTTCCATAAAAGGTGGTGAATATCTTAACTAGCTGAGCACACTGTTAACTTCCTAAGATGAACTGTGCACCATGCAGTTAGTTATGGTTTCTCTTCTCATTTAAAACAGCCCTTTATGACTCATCTCACTGTCCTGCAGTCTCACCATTTATTGCTATCCTTTTATTTTCATTTGATTCAGAGTTAGTAAGTAATGTAAGAAAAATAAAAAACTGTTACAGCCTAAATTCTGTTGGTTTAAAACATTTGTTGTAACTTGAGACTCAAGAAAGTTTACTTATTTATGATTTTAAGTCTCTTCCAGAAGCTGGGTACATTATGTGTTATGAATGACACTGAGATGTGGTTCTGGAACACTGAAAAGGAAATTGAATGCTTTTTTCCAATATTGGTCATGTAATGTACGGTAGAATTAAAAGTGACATGACACATACTGATTTAAATGTTCCAGGACTTGTGTGTGGATACACTACTTAAGGAAGCTCAGCATGAGTTGTCTACACGGAACTGTCCCTGTAAAGTGTTTCTTGCACAAGACTTGATGGAGGTCTCTGTCCCCAGACCTAGCAGCTAGTTGTCTTTGTAAATTAGTCTGATTATCAAGGTACAACTGAGTTAATACGCAACTTTGCTGCATTTTACAGCAAAGTGTGAACACCTATTAAAGTGGCTCATTCACCCCTGACATTGTTTGGATTTCATCTGTGGTCATATTTGTCATCTACACATGAATATTCTTGATCTAACAGATAGAATTTGGATGAAATGCTGGCTACTGGGCTGTGGAAAGTGGTTAAAGTAATTTATGAAACAACTTAGAGTACAATGAACCTTAAAATTTGACAGTTATCTGTGCATCAACCTGACACTGACATATATTAATCAAAGTTTTGATATTCTTCAATAAATTATCTCAAATTCTTATTGTCACTGATGCCATTTTTAATGATTTCTTGCTTTAATGATTGGCCACATATAGTAGGAAACCTTTCCAAAAAATAAGGTGTGGTGAGCATGTTCAGATCTGTACCACACAAATTTGGTTATGTTTGATCTTTATTATGTCTCACTGAAAATTTCTTATGGACTGTGAGCAGGATGCAAATTAGACGAGACTAAATTCTGCTTTACGTACATTCAGACTGCGTGTCAAAAGTCACGCCCTCAGGCAAATATTGATGTATGACTGGGCCAGTTAATTCAGTCAGTCATTTATATGCAATTCTAACATTCATTAGCTGTGTGTTGTGTAACGTAATGGCCCCATTCACAGTCTATTGTTGTCAGTTTGCAAAATAAAGGAAGTACCAAGCCAGTATGTATTACCCCTCTGAACGATTCTGGTGAATGGAAAGATTTCTACCCACCTATCATGTGCATTGCCTGTTAGTTCTCTGAACTGATACTGAGTTTGTGATATGTTTGTTGTATTTTTCAAACTCTCACATCTTTTGCAAATGTTCATTTTATTTTATGACAGTGGATGTACATATGTAAAGAGGAATTATTTTACTCTAATTGATGCTGTGTAATCTATATTTATTCTGTGGCTCCTGTAGTCCTTGAATGACCTTGGCTCCTTGCATGTGTGAAGTTTCTTAAGCCATAGGCCTGTATGTACACAGGACAGCACAACACAGGAAAACAAACATTGTTACTTTGGACATTGTCCTCTGTCTTGGTTATTTGCTGAAAACCATTGTTTTGCAGGTAAGGTAAGGAAAGAGAAATGGGTTTTGATCACATGGGAGCATTTAGCCATCATTCTTCTTACTAAGAGATCTTTTATAAAGAAATGTGCCAGTACTTAATGCGACTGACACAATAATGACGGCTGGGTTTAGGACACTTGTGCGCCTACAGTCAGCCAATCAGCTTTAGTCATTAATGTTCTTTAACCTGAAATGTAAGTTCTCAAGCATAGAGACACAAAATCTACCTGGTAAGTCTGATAAACCAGTGGTTATAGTTCACAATGTATTGACTGTTTGATTTTGAAGTCCAGTTTGGAAGCTTCTTGCTAGTTGTCTGTTTATTTATTTCAACTGCACTATGATCTGGTCTTACATTCTAAAAGGGATGAAGATTATTTGGTAATAATGTGAAAGAAAAAGGCGTAATGTTTCTTACTTGGAATTAAACATAAACTGTGTACAGATCTTTTATTTGCATGCTGTATAAGTGCTTTAATGAAATTTATGAATATGACAATGTAAACATTACATAGGAACTTTGGGTTGTAATATGTGACCAATGTCAATGCTATCAACGTAACTTGAGTTTGTTTCTTGGATTGTTTAATGATGGTGTGTCAGCTGTATAGACTTGCACATGTTTAATGTGATAAGAAGGCTGACAAAGGTGAATAGGTATGTATTTGGAAGGGACTATTCCGGAATTTAGTAGTTATAACTAGCACTATTTCAGTGTAGGACACAAACAGACTTTATTAAGATTGAAATTGGGAACAATCATAATTCTAAGATATGAGTGCCTTGGTGTGGTACAATTTTCTGTTATATGTTGAAAATTAGAGATGTGCTTTCAAGGTATCAGAATGCATTCTGACATGTTCTACATCCTTGGCTTGATGTATGATGAATCTGTGTAATTTAAATAAATTCTCTTCTGTTCTTTGTATGACCTAAATTCTGAAAGCACTTTTCAGTTTCTAACCTACAAAATTCTTTATATAATCTTGAGAATAAATTAAGTGCTCCAATAGTGAGGCTGTCTGTGTGGTAGCATTTTCTGCCCTACAATTATAGCTTCCTCCTTCGGCATCTGTAGTAAAAGGTCAAATTAATGTTAGACATGCAATAAAGATGCCATTGCCTTGTTATGTAACATGGGCTTAAATCGTAGCAAATAAAAGATATTGTACTTCAGTTGGAATATCTGTATTTGAGAAACAAACCAGTACGTTTCTGTGTTTTAGCTCATACTACATAACCAAGGTACAGAAGGGAGGGTAGTATTAAAACATTTTAAAAAAATAGGGTATGGGGAATAGATTTAAGTGGCTTGGTATAGGACTGAATTATTGGATTCTTTGAATAAAGTAATGGAACTGGGTTTTTGAAATGCAAATAATTTCTTTATGACCTGAACAACTATGACTTTTTAAAGAAGGCCCAGCACCATGAAATGTAGTTAGTTCTGTTGGAATCGAGCATTACACCGTTAGGGGTCGTTCGTTACAAATCGATTAATCGCTTCATTAAACAGTTATCTGGCTAACGAAATTTATTTCCGTTTTAAAGAATGAACTTACATCCTGTCTGTCGCCCAATAAATCTGAAGATAGCGTTGGCTGTATGTTTCAAGTACGGGACACAGAGTGTTGAAATGTATGTGATTTTTGGCTGAAATTAACTGTTCAGAATCGTAAGATGAGACAGTAGGAACATAGTTTGCAGCAAGTATTTGCTACAGACCTGGGTCAACATTAACTCATAACCACAGCCACAGTGACGTCAAAAACAATGCTACGTAAGCGTCCCTAGGCTGCAGGCAGCTGAGGTTATAGGTAACCTTGCGAGTTTTGTGAGAAACATTTCGAATGAATTGTGGCTAGGGATGTACTTGTTCTGCGTGTGTGTGTGTGAGTGAAGTTATTGAAGACGATGTTGTCAGTGAGTGGATCGTGAATTTTCGAAGACTAAAACAACTGGTGATCTGCTTGAGGTATGTTTCTGGCATTTCATTGGTTGATATACATACAATAATGTTGTTTGTTTATTCTTTTTGCGTTGTCATGATAAAGCCATGTGGCCTGTCCCAGGTCAGAATTTATTCTCAAATAGCGAATATTTAACAGAGCCTTGGTAAGACTTCTTGGACGGTTAATCTGTCCATCTCAAGGTCCCGATTTATACAGAACAACAAAACAGACAAGCAGGGACTTGTTACGATAATTTCAAAGACTAATTTGTATTATTTATCTTGTAGTTTTATAGAGGATAATGTATAAGGTTTCTGTACAAAGCTATTTCAGAATATAGCTGATTTACGGGATTCGTTTACACTTTAAAGATAGATTATAGTATGTACAAGACGCTCAGCGTATTATGTGAGCTAGAAGAGAGGCCAATTTTACGCATTGAAAGATCATATGCTTTGTTGCTGTAGCGGAGACACGATGTTTATAAACATTCAAAATAGTAATGTAATCATATCCTACAATACGAAATCAGTTTTCAGATTCAAACATGTATTTGTTTGATTTGTGACGTTCTGGAATCTAACTCACGTTCTAATCGATTATTCATAGGTTATAGCTATCATCATTTCTATGAGGAAGCATGTTAATGATATATTATTGAAAGCAAGGATGTGAATATTGTCTGTAAACATTTATCTACGTATGCAGGTTAACTCTAAATTATGTAAGGACCAGTGGACATGTGATGTAAGTGGCTGATTCAGACATCTAATACGAAGCTGTCCACCATCCCCATGACCCCTTGTGGATAACATTGACGCCCAATAGGGGTAATCAATCCTCAATAATAGATGTTATGCCGTGTTTGTTCTGCTCAGTTTACGTCATTTAAAAATAATTATATTTGCAGCCCGACCCTTTACTTTAATTTGTGGTAGTCTTTAGGCCTACTTAAATGTTTTCTGTAATTTCCAGCTCTAGGTGTGAACTTGATTACTAAAAAAAACCCTAATCTAAAATCTGAAAACGATGGTTTTCATAGCTCTGAGCAAAGTGTCAAAGAATCAAGATAACCACAAGGGACATTTGTTAGCACAGGACTCGGTACTCGTGAGTTTTAAAGCAGAACCATCATATTCTGGGACCAAAATCTTGAGAGTGGGAGGCGTATGGTCAGTTCTAGACTTGATGAAGCTATAAGGTTGGTAGTAGTGAATAAATAATGGAGTGAATGCCACAGGATTGAGAGAAAATCATTTTAAAAATCTGTGCAAGTGACAACATGAGAAGGAATAAGTGGAAAAACGCGTAGATTAAAAAGTGTAAAGCAAAGCTTTGAAAGCAGATTCTTTACTTGGAGCACGTCGAAGATTGGTGCTGTTGTTATAACGTAACGTCGGTTGGAAGTTTGATTTGGGTCGTGTTTGGTGTTGAAATCGGAGGAAGCCATGTTGCACATACTATATAAAGACAATTACCAAACCCGGAAGCCAATGTTTTTTTATCGGACACTGTTCAGAAGAACTTGCACTTTTACGGAGTTTTACGGGGGTTGTTTTTACACGATGTACAAAGCCTGTAATCCATTACATTGATTTGTAAGCAACGGTATAAAAACTTAGGATTTCGTAGTGTGATATCGATCTGTAAGCGGTACGTTATCAGAGTAGGTTAAACCATTTAAGTCGACGTTCTTTAAGTCGAAATATCGTATTCAAATAACACCTTGACATAGTGTCACTCACTCCGATAACATCTTTGCAGCTGTTCAATTCTGAGTCATTTTAACACTTCTTAAATTAATATAGTTAAAACATGAAAGATAATGACTTTTGGTTAAACAATATTATAAAAAAGGGAAATTGAATAAAATTACGTTTCCATGGAACAAAATTTGACGTTGCTTAGTGAAAAATAAATTGTGGTAAGACGTACGCGGTTTAGAGAATTTTCCTTGTGTGGATAAAAAGGCTGATGTAAAGTCGTCCCAGTGCTTAACTAAGCACCAGACTATGAAAACGTATGGGGAATGGTCGTATAGCTGACGCATTTTTACAGTCGACGCGGTAACAACTAGTATCACGACGAGGCGTATCAAGAAACTGTTTTGAACATTTGATTAAAGTTCTTATTAGACCCGTGTTTGAATATGTGCTAGGACTGTTATTTTGAAGATGACGATATAATTTACCTTCGATATGGCCATTTGCACATCATTCGTATGCTAAGTATCTGATAACGAGTCCTTAAATAATTATATAAATAAATAAATAAACAACCAATCGGCCGACCAACGTAAAAAATCCAATCAAATGAACCTAATAAATATTTTATATGTGTATTAGCAACCAAAAACCTCATACGCTTATCTTGCAGTTGAGACGTTCTCTGTATTGGAAGCGAAACGATCATTTGAGTTTCCTTCCTAAAACCATTTTAATTATTATAATAGGAATAATGATTACTGATTCTATTATTAAATTACTGTACCGATAAAACTTATACCAATAGTTATTTACATGTTATTATTTTGCTTAATTCTTTGACATAGGCAACTTCTATTTACTTGACATCTTATACAAATCTGTTGGTATATATATACAGACATGGGATGGATTAAATGAAGAGTTGTTTGTTTTATTTATTTTTAGTTTAACAGATTTATGGCAAGTTTCTGTGGTGAATTGAACCTGCAACATAGTTAATAAATTATCACACAGTGCCTTATTATCCATATATTTTGATTTGCAACAAGCGGCATGTAGAATAATTGTTGTTCTATTTCCCCTAAACATAGTTACGCAGTTGATTATGAATTCCAGACATATCTTTGTACAACGAATAAGTAATGTTAAAATTAGGCACATCTACACAGTAACAGATGATTTTTGTTGGCAGTTTGCAGTAGAATGTCATATATATCAGAACATGTGTAGTATTTAGTATTTTGCAGTTCAGTATTTTTGCAAGAAATAAGCAGGTGTTATGAGGATAGGCAGGTATCATTAGGACACCATCTCTCTTTCTGGACGGATAAGAAAACATGTTGAGGGCATAGTTTTGTTCTCTGCTTGTCTTTCGACGAATAAACAGCTGTTTTCCATAGATGAACAGGCATGGATGTCATCATTTGACCAAAATGTCGTAAGGAAAACATCACGACGAGAGATACATTCAAAGAAGCCTTCATATCAAATGAAATCCTTTATACGAAACCTTTCTTTTCTCATAAAAGTCTAGTGCCTCCAAACTAATCCGCTTTGGTATTAAGTGTTCTGTTCCAGTATGCTATTTCCGGGATCATTTCATGACTCATATATGTGGTTTATCTAGCTTATTCTGCTCATGCTTTTGGAAAAATAACTTTGCTCTTTGGAAACGCAATTTTCTTTCTGTTCTGGCATCTTCCTTACTCATCCGTCGCTGGGCACATTTCTCCGTCTCTTGATTACAGATCAGTTGCTGTACTGTGGGGTTATCATCATGCTGATTAGGGACTGATTTTTCTGTAATATACTGCATATCTGTATTCTGTTCGACAAACAATTCTGCTCGATTCTTAGATTCGGCTTGGGAATTCTTGTTATTAATTGGTGTATTCTGGCTGGCTATCGAGAGCTTTTTTTGGGGTTCTGGAATTATGTAACCATCGTCTGTGATGTACACTAATACAGCTCGGTAGGTTTTGTTTTCTGACCTTTGAAGTTTCACTGCCCCCATTTTATTCAAATTGCAATTGTCGATTTCTGATGGGGCAGTGTTTGTACCATCTCCATTCAATGTTTGTAACTGTTTGTTAATGGTATTGTTAGCCAACTGTTCTTTCTGTTGTCCAGTTTCAAATAAAATATTTACAGTCTTACAATTTAAATGAACTTCATGATCAAAGATAATGTTTGATAGCATGTGCAAGGTCATATTTTGAAGTGATATAAGTGATGTTCTGTGTACAAAATTAGGATTTATTCCAGCAGGAGATTTTATATTATGTTCAGTAACTTCATCGTTGTGGAACTTGTACGATGAAGTGACTTCGTCGTCGCCATCATCGTATTGATCGGTGCCTTTCTGATTGCCACAAATACTGAGCTTTCCTTCAAACTTTACTCTTGTCACTGAATCTGAGACTTTCGTCAATTTCTGTTTTGTTATATTAATACTGTCGTACATTAAAAGCTTATTTCTGACATTCTGAGTGCCAACTAAATCGTTTCCATATATTCTCCATTGAGCTACAGCGTTTTCATTGCAAGTATCATGGCTAGGAAATTTCCACTGGTTGCGAAATGGAATAACTTCAGAATGAGATTCATTTCTTGACACTGTTTTGTCTGATGCCTGTTTTCGTTCGTTAGCTGTTCCTGATTTGCGCACTGATGCCCGTCTTCTGTTTGTAGACCAATGGCTTACGTCGCTCTTACAAAATGTTGGGTACTTTATAGAATTTAAGGCAACACTTCTCTCAAACCTTTCTCTTTGAACAGTTACGTCTTTTTGTTTAATCAGTTTCTTATCCCAGTTCACTTTCTTTCGGGTCAGTCGCATGGGTGTTGGAAATCCATCAATATAATCGAATGTTGGCAAGTGTTGAACATTTGGTCTGTGTTTCATTAACACCACTCTGATATAGCATTTGGTTGCATTTGACTCCGTTACGGTAGCACAATTCTGAATTTTGTCAGAGAGTTTAAATTCCATGCCTTTCTTCACACTGTAATCTGCTGGATGAACTATTTCATAATCATCACCGGCATATATACTTCCCATGGAACTTTTCGCTGTGACAAGATTCGTACTATTTGCGTTGCTCATTTCTGGAATTTCCGCTTCAGTTTCTTGTTTAGTTAGATAATTATCTTTGATCTTACAAGCATCATCCCTGTAACATGCTGTAGCAGAAACCTCATGCAAGTTTTTAAAAGATGTTTCTGTGCTATTTCTAACTAATAATGGTCTCTTTAAACATTCTGTTTTATTTTTTACGCAAAATATATTTTCAGACAAATTTATCGTAATATTGTCAACGTACATATCCGCTTTATTTGATAATTCGTTATCAGAACCAGTTTCCGCTAGACGCACTTCTGGATCAATTTCCTGCGCTACTAATGGACGCAATATGTCTGTGTCTGTAGTAATGACGTCTGGCTGGGGGAGGCTTATCGCTCGCGATGGAGGCCTATCGCTTGTTACTTGTGGCACACTGTTTGTCACTCTGCCCACGTGAGATGAATGTTGTACCATTGGATGTCTTTCGGTAATGGTCCATTCTTCCACACACGAAATATTATTTTTATTACTTGTACATTGTAAAACACTGGAAATTTTCTTAAAATCAGTGTTCGTATTTGACAAGGCGCTTGGTGAAATCTCTCTCTTTACATGAGACATGACTTCGAGTGGCAAGACTCTGCAAATGACTTTCGGCCTTTTTAAGCTACGGACCATATTAGGCGAATTTTCGTTTTCTTTGTGATATTCTGATTCATCAGTAGCATGATTTTCATTTGAAGAATTTAGCGACAAGAGTGAATTGGCTGCTTCTGGAGACGCTTTAAGTCTTCGTGAAGTGGTAATACTGTTTCTATTCCTATAAGTTATTTGCTGATGGAAGATTGTTCTCTCCGTGTCAGCATGCTCACTTCCTCCATGGAACTGGAATTCGTTATCGCTGTTTTCGGTCTTCGGTAAAATGTTACCGACAGAACCCGCAGTGAAGTCGTCATTTGCCACCATCTTCTTCAACGGTTGGAAGGTGACATGGATATTTTCGTGTGCCAGCTTAGAATCACATGGCAGCACCAGACTTGATTTGTCTCTTAAGTCATTCCCTATCATAATTTGGTGTTGGGTGTCTGCATCGGGCGCTTTTGTAACGCCAACAGTATTTGCAAGTACTTTCAAGGCACCCTCTAGTGTTTCTTGGTTTGGTTCAGATATTTCTGTTTTGTTACGAATACTGTAGTCCACTCTAGCACTGTGTGATTGTAACGTCGATTTGACCTGTTCCGGAATATTTTCAATCGATGTGCATGAATTTCGAACATCTGTTTTGTTTGTTTCCTGTTGTCTGTTTACATTGGTATTAAATGCAGGCTGCTCCGTCATACTCGAGTATTCGTTACCTAGGTAATTACTAAGGTAATGTTTGTTATGAGTTTGTGATTCACGATGAGTCTTGACTTCGTTAATTTTGTAATTTACTTCCTCTAATTTATGATCTCTTAAGCATTCTTGTCCTTTGACTCTGGCATATGCATCTTTGCAAGTGTCCAAGGGTCCTTTTCTTTCACACATCGTTGTGGCTGTTGAGGTAACTGAAACATACTCGGGGACTTCGCTTATTATGTTTCCTGAACATTCCATTTCATTACACTGACAACTGTTTGATTCACCGAACAAAGTTTTATCGTTAATAAAAGGAGTATTTTTCAGTGTCTCTGTATTTGTAAAATTGCCTTCTAATAATACAATATTTCGTGAACTACATACCATTGTAACGTCTTCAATATCCGTGTCTTCGTCTTGTTGCTGCTGCATCTCTCCGTCTGGTGCCTCAGACGTTAAAGTGAAATTGCCAATGCTCTGGCAAATTTCCTGCATAAGGACATCCATTTCCATGTGTCTGTGAGGTAAGTAATTTTCTTCGTTTTGCTCCTCTGTTGACGTCATTATGGACGTACCTTCTGACGAAATACGAGGGTAATGCTGCAGATGTTCTGATTTTGATGCCCAGTTTCCAGAAAGTGGCGCATCGCTGTGATTGTTTTCAGTATTATTTCTACTTTTATCATCTACGATACCCAAGACTTCTTCCTCTGGAGGATCAGCACAATTGATATTTCTTGACAACTGTTGATTCCCTCCTTTGTCTTCACTGTACCTTTTAGAACCAACAGATTTATTAATATCTCTGGACTCATTATTCTTTATACTTTTATTGGAATCGCTTTTGATTACACCCTTTTTGACATTAACCGAAATCTGCTCGACATAATTCTGCTTATCGTCTAAAATGTTGTAATCAGAGTCACCAGAGTTGAAACTTCGATTATCTCCCACTTCTCCGTATCCCTGAATATCGGAACGAACAACGTAATCTTCGGCGACGTAACTGTCATTAGTAACGTTTGATTCCGGAGATGGCGTCTCAGTCTTGTGTCTTGCCTTGACATACAGTTCGCTCATTTTAACTATGCTTCCACACGCATTTCTTTCTTTTGTTCCTTGTAGTGCTTGATCTAATTTACTCAGTGCCTCCTCCAAATCTTGAGCAGCTAAGACTAGATCGAAGTCTATCGCATCATAGTAATCTGATATATCACCAAGATGTGATAACGCGATATCTGATGACTGATGATAGAATTCGTGTCTTTGATGGCCGTCGCTGCTAGACGTAATGGAGGCTGCGAAGTCACGACTAAGGATATCTTCGAGATCCATGAAACGAGATGGCTTGACAAACAAATTGTCATGTGATGGGTTAGAATCGAGTGCAGGTCCCACTCTGTTCTTCAGTTCCAATGTGACCTCTGCTAAGAGGCTTATGTGTGTTGCCTCTTTCTGCCCACATTTGCTGTTTAATTGCAATGAATCATTGCCACCAGGCTTTCGTAGTATTTGAGGTGAAAAGGTGTAACTTTTCTTATTGTTATTGCATATTACGTTATCTGGGGCATCAGTTTCCATTGTCTCTGCGGTTTTCTGCCGTATGTGGTCTTCTAGGAACACAGTATCTTCATCCTTAATTTCAGTGATTGGAATGTTGTCATTTCTGTAAAATTCTACTAATTCAGCACCAGTTTGTTGCCTGGATTTTATGTTCATGTGATTCTTTTCAGTACGTGATGGGGTACATTTGTTCACGAATATTTCAGTGGCCTTAATGAAATAACTTGTACCGATAATTTCTGTACTCGATTTATTTCTGTTTACTTGGAAGCATTTTTTGCAATTAGCTTCAAGTTTCAATTCAGACGGATCACAATTGGATATACCTTGCGTTGGGCGGTTCGCATGTCGGAAATATTTATCGTTTCTGGAACATATTTTCATGCTCTTAGAGGTTTTCCCTGAAGCAGGTGAAACCACGCGTTCTTTCAGCTTAACCACATCACACCACTGCTCAGTGGCCTCTAAGCCCCGAGGAATGTGGATGGCGTCAATAATTGGATTTACGCATGTTTTACTGCTTCTGACGCGTACGTCATCTGTTTTCTGAGTCACTATCGCATATTCTCCTTGTACCTCTTCCTCTGAAATATTAACTCTCGACATCATTTCGAGTTCTTTTCCAGACTGTATCGTGGAGAGAATAAGATATTCGGTTATTTGTCGTGAAGGGTTTCTAATGAGAGTTCCCATACAGAGTTCCTTCTTGAACTTACTTCTTACTCTGTTGTTATCAAATTCATTTGTTTTATTCAGGTCATTTACACCATAAACATGACATTTAATGCTGCTGTCAATATCATAGCTAACTGGCAATATTTTATCACAATTAAATTCGTAGATAGGAATATAATTAACTGTGATTGCAGTGTTAAGTTTCATGCTCGCTTGTATGTCGACTTTACGTCGAACTGCTGACAGATTTGGTGTAAAGGCAGTGATTTGTTTATTGAAATTCGTGATATCTATAACATTTCTGTCTTCATATTTTATTTTATGTAAACGCGAAGGCACGTATTTGCTTTCCATGAGTAGGCTTATCTGTTTGCAGTCACCACTCACACCCACACTGCAGAAAGTTTCCTCAATTTGAAGAAATTTCTTACCAGACATATTTGTTTCACTACTTGGATACATGATACATTCGTTGATTCCTGGTTTAATATATTTTAAAGCACTTTCAATTAACTTGAATGTTTTCTCTGTCAATCTCACTGGCCTTCCATCCAGTAATTGCTCAGCGGAATCCAGAAGATGGAAACTGCTATGACTAGGATTTAGACTTGAGAGAATACTGCATAATAACACAACCTTTTTGCACTTATCTCTGAAAAAATTCAAATCCCGTCGTTCGAGTTTGTGGGTAAGTGAAGGTGCCTGCTTTATGTCACCACTCAGTGGTGACATCGCAAATGATGTTTCATGCTTCTTACCTTTGCTACTAATAGTTCCGTGTTGCATGTTGTACTCTTCAGTGCTGTCATCTGTGTAGCAAGAGAAGGGACTATTGCTTATTCCGTGAGGTGACGAGTGAATTGCCATCTGTCTCGGAAAACGTTTTGCAGTCACCCTGATCTCAGAAGGCAATTGTTTCAACTCTCCGTCTTCTGTCAGTAACATCTTTTCTGTCACGAAGTCTACTATTCGAAACAAAACTTTGTGCCTCCTCCGTTCTGGCAGAATCCTCGGGTCATTCTTATCGGCAGACATTCCAGGAGTCAAGGGTCCTGTTATATCTGGATCCTTCCTGTCAACTGAGATCAAGTAAGGAGACCCTGGAACATGTTTATCACACATTGTAATGGATAATTCATGTAAACCAGGATTCTGTGGCACATAGTTAACACGGATATTTCCGGAAGTCACGCTGTAGTTGATTGGTATATTACAAACACGTTCACAGGGTTGGCACACACAGGATTGTGAATGTATTTTAGTCTGTTTACTCCACTTGTTGAAACACGTTGTTTGAATTATTACTTCCCCATGGTCACTATTTGGACCCTCTATTTTGACAGATATGTCAGGAAGCGATGCATGAGGTTGATGTGATACGTACGACGACTGAAGCAGATAAATGTAGAAGCTAGCTCTGCGCAACTGGACTGCCACGACTACGCCCATTCCCTTGACAAAGCAGTCAAAGGGCGGGAGTGCTGGCACCTGTTGTGTTTCCGTCGCATTTCTCTCTGTCCGTCTGAAAAATCTCAGACGTCGACTGAGGGTGCCATGGCTCTGTCTGCGTTCAAGTACGGCGCTCTTAATGGTCGTCAGATAACGGAGTAAACGGCGCTCTAAATACGAACTGAAAATAACTTGATGTAGATCTTCGTTGGTGAATACCTGAGGAAAGAGAACAAACTTAGTATTTCGATGCCGATCCGTAATAGAAAACCTTGCTGCGTGATCTAACGGGCTAAAGAAGGATAATAGAGAGGGACTAATTTAGCTTTTATAATACGTAGTACGGATAACGTTGTGAAACTCTTGTACATAATACGTGGTTGTCAGAATCTTTGCTACTTTTCACGCGTAATAAGAAGTTTTCCGGATGTACATTCTTATTCCGCGGCCCTGAAATTACTCCGTTGTTAACCTCCAACACCTTTCTGAAAGTCTTTTTTGAAAATCTCTATAGAAATCGTAGCAGCGGACGCATTCATATATTGGTACTCGCTACATTACGTGTTTGTGAAGTGTAAGCAATACCAACAAGATTATACGTAAGGAATTCTGGAAACGCATGCAACTTTTATTAAATCATGTTATAAAGGAAGATGGAGTCGTAGCAACATGGCGGCTTCACGAGGATGGCGATTAAAGAATATTTGAAACGTGTCCTCTGAAAGTCTTATTGTGACATACAAAGAAATTCCCTATCAACATAAGTGGTCTAAAATGGTGTTTTTAAGATATTCTTTGGAAGGATACAATGCGCTTCTTAGGTGATGAATGATTTTATAGGAGTCCTAAATTAGTGGGTAGAATATGTTTAATAATTAATATCCCCTCTGTGGTGTTCGAACCTGCGACCTAACGATTCAAGGTCGCGGTTTCTGTCCTGTAACAACCGAATCTGCTGATGTTGGCACTTCTGTCTTCAGCAGACTGAATTTTCGTGTTTTCCTGCCATCGTAGCCTTCCCGCACTCCACAGACGTCTACTCTTTTCCGACGCCCTCATAACAGGGAACATCACCACCTCTCGGTAGTCATTACACTCACCCCCGCGGCAAGCACTTCCGTCACCGACATTGGGGAAACAGTTTTTGTCGTGAAAGTACAAGCGGCTGTACTCTCATTTAACCACATACTGCATGTAGCTGGCATCTGTAACGCTCGGCTTTTGTACTTATAATTAATATGCAAAACATCACTTAACATTCTGGTGCGGCTCTCGTGAGAAAACCCGACTAAAACTGAATTTAACAACTAGAATAACGAGTCTTAATCTTAAAACTTTATCATTTACCTGCTTTGAAGCGATGCCACTTTCCGCATACCACAGACATGTGTCAGTGTTGTTGAAAGCAATTTAATCTTTTCTTGATCTTAACCTGGGTAAAAACTAGTACGATAACGTATGCACATAATTATGAAATACATTACAGAATAACGTGACATGGAATAAATGTGAATTTAAATAAGATTGAAATTCTCGTGACGGATAACGCACATATTATAAATTACATTTCACGCTCTGGATCAAAATTGCATTATATTCAGCAGGTTGAACAATACTCATCATCAACACCGCAGTTCGTTATGAAAAGAGATATGCAGATGTCAGGAATATAGTGCACTGGCTCTGACAGTGAGGCTGGAAGCTTCATGGGATTAGTTAAGGAAATGCAAAGCGTGGTTACTACAAACCAGGGGTAAAACGCAGTTCGGCAATTTATAAAATTCCCGAACGCAGAAACGTGCATTTTCACTGCAGTGCAGAAGGCTTAAAAAAGTATTGAGTAAGCAACCCTGTCTTGTATTATGTAGGTCCCGGGTTTAAATCTCTTACCGGAAACTGATCCTGACAGATTTTTCTGTTGAATAAGCGTCATCTTTTCGCGGAAGATACTTCGGTCTAGAGTACGTTTACATGATGGTAGTGAAGCAACTGACAGGCAAAATACATGAATAATAGCAAAAATAACGTTAAACTTTGCGGGACTCGCTTGAAAGACGAAGGGTTTTAAATTATACCATTACATTCCAAGGATATGCAGAATGAATTCATTACATCCCATACACAGTTATCTTGAACGTGTATATTTAAACATTCTATTGTAACTGTGCCTATTTTGTGGTGGCAGCAGCTGAGATAGAGGATGTTAGTGTGATATGGTCACAGAAATGCTACCTTAGCACCCTTGCTTAAATCTTGTCCTTAGGCTTTCGCTGCTGGAGTTCAGTGTGGAAGTTCGGCTTCACGGTAACGTTGAGAATTATCCAACGTTTGGTTTTAGCAAACATTGCAATTGTAATTTTCTGGGTGAATGTAAACAGGTTGGACGTTTTGGAAGCCTTATATAGGGCAGGTGGTAAGTTGGATTTGATGGTGCTGATTGGTGGACCACAAGAGCGGGCTGCTGTCCAAAGTGGTGACTCGTTCCTGAAGATGGCAACTGCAGTGTTTGATGAAAAGTTGGGTAATTCTCAAAGTTCGACGCTGTTAATCTCCAAAAGCCGAAGTCATACCCCTGTTAAGTTCACTTTTAACCAGATATGACGATACTCGAAGCTAGAGCAAGCAGTAACCTAGATAACTGTTTTGCATTTTAGAATTCAGTTCCGCTTTAGTAATTTGTTGCTAAAATGTAATTTTCTTCTGCGTTGATATTGGATCAGGATGAGAGTTCTGTTGGCAGTGGAGGAGGGTTAAGTTAAAATTACTTTTCGGAGAGAAAGCTCATCCATCCATGCCGGCACGTTAGAGGAAGGATGCAACTGAGGGGTGGCTTTGCTGCTGAGAAGATTTCCGTGTGTTCGTTCCTCAAGCCGACACAGCGTATAAACGAATCACTGAACGACCCCGCAATAACCACGCTCCGTCGCTTCGAGGAATAATTATTAGCAAGCCATGGAAAGCAAGCAAGCAAGCAGATAGGTTCTGAAGGACCGTCCCGACAAACGGTAGGGAGTCCTTGACCGTATTTCTGCTGATTCTGAATTGAATAGAACCCCGACTGCACTCAGGTTATGAAAAATGAATGACGAGAAATCAAAAGTCGATTATAGGAATATACTACACTTAAAATTACCTGCCGTGCAAGCTAGCTCAAACGGTAACACGGAATTTATTCCGGTTCTAATTTCGGCCGGAACAGACACATTTTTGTGGAAACAGAGTGCGAATAATAAAATAGAGCAGAGGGAAATTATAGTTTAAATAAATTTTTTTTATCACTTTTGGAACTTTCAATGAAGACAAAAAAATTAAATACTTGTTTAATAAATGGCTTCAGGTCGAATAAAATTGCGTTAATAAAACTGAAAGCAATCAAGTATTGTAGAAAAACGACAAGAGAATGAAAAATAAAGAAGCATATAGAAGAAAAAAACAGACGAAGACTGAGAAAACAATAAAATTCAAAGTTCTCAACTCGTTATTAAAGACGAGACCAACAACGTACAATTGTTTAGGGCAAGGAAAAGAAGACGAATGTAATAACAAATTTTAGTTATATTTTTTGTAAGTCGAGTTACGAGAACGTTCTGAAAAGTAATGCCTCATATGTTTTTTCTTCTGTAACTGGAACATATTTCACCGAAACACAAATGGATGCATTTGTTTAACGTTATTATGAAATTTCACACACTTCTCAACATAATCAGATCTGCTGTCCACACACTTCCGCCAAGGCTCAAGTTGTTTCTTCAGTCCGTCGTTTTAGAAATGCCCAACTTGTTGACGCAACCACATCTTCATCGTTGTCCTGACTCCATCTTCCGACAAGAAGTGACATTCTCTTCAGAGTTTCTTCAGTTTCAGGACGTGCTGGAGGTCAGACTGAGCCGAGTTAGTGATGTATTGTGGGTAGTTCATGACAGTTGTTCTTGCACTTGTGTGAAAAAAAACCTATTGTATATTTAGTTAACACCACTACGTGGTAGTGTCTATTAGAATAACTGAGCTATTAATTTTTAGTATTCCTTTGTAACTTCAATTTTTGGTATTTATAAACATTTTACAATATAAACTACAGCCATCCTTCGCTAACAGAAGAGAATACGTTCATGGAAAAAGAGGGATGTGCAAACTAAGGCATTTTGGGAATTTGAGATACGGGGGACCTCGACTTCTGTTAACACTCGTCAGAGCTTGAGTGGATGGGTCGTTGCAGTCTTGAATCCTGAAGGGTCGAGAATAGTTGAGAGTCCTGGGTGCAGATGGGGGAGGGGATATCAGCGTATTAAAATTAATATTATACAAAAATGGCGTTCGGATATGGACTGAATTGAGCAGGCCATAATATGTTTGCCTCCAGAAGAAAATCGCTACTATTTATTTGTTTACACCCTCGGTTCTTTTTTTTTTTGAGTCGTATGAAGCCACATCATACATCACTTAACAGCTCACAGCACCACCACGCATAATATAATATGTCACATTAATGGTGAAAGCATGTGACTTATATTCGAGGGGTTTCTTAATCAGAGTCTGGGAAATGGAATCCTGACTGGGTTTCCGTATTACTTTAAAGTAATCCTGATTAATATCTATTTAATTAATTACTCCTACGCCCGTAGTTCAAGGTCAAAATCATCTTCACTCAATCATTTCCATGTAATTTCCTATATACATCTATATGGGATAAGATACGTCAGTGTGTGGTGCGAAAAATTAATTTTAATCAATTAGTGGCTTCATCAAGTAACGCGTACGATCGGCATTTCCACGCCAAGCTGACCTGGAATATGTGTATTAAATTTAAATTTGCTTTGAAAATGGCTGTTAGAAGAGGCACAAGTACAGAATACAGCATGAAATATCCGTAAGTTAATATAAAGATATGTATCTAATACATATTTCGAAAATATAGCAAAACAAAAATTATATTATTCGAGAGTAACAAATGAGAATCACGTTTATGATGATGTTAAGGACTGGTTAAATTCTGATAATGGTATCATCAAGTTCAGAATCCTTTATTTTCAGTCTCCTGTCTAAACAATTGAAGAAAAAGTTGCATGGAGTGCAAATGTACCCAAGGGAGATGAAATAAAAACAGGAAATTGTATCCTGAAGGAACTATAATAGAAATATTAAATGGGAAATTATCGGATAAACGGGTACGGCATGTGCGTGGAAGACGATAAAACCTAAAATACTTCGCGTAAAAACTTACAGAAGGAAGGAATATGTAAAATTATTATTTTGGAATTCGTTCATGTTCTAAATTACAAAATCATTGGGCCACAACGTTTATAAAGCTGGATTCTGCTTTCGTTATAGAATAAGACAACAGAGAAGAGACAGAAAGCCTATCTTTTGGGCCTCCTGGTTAAACAAACCTCAGTCCTCGAGGTCGTAGTACCTTGAATATTATCGTGTAGATTGTTTTGTCTAAATTTGTCTGATGGATAGTATGCAGTTCACCCTAGTTACTCCAGGCGGATGCTAGTGGAACCTTATGTTACAGGATACATATTTACGGATTATGCAAGTTAATTTCATGTTGTACCTGTTTCCGAATTACTTTTTCAGCGCTTTCCCCGTTCAACTCCTACTACTTCTATTAATACAATTCCCCTCCCAGCAACGTCGCTTATATGCGGTAAGAGGATATTACGTTCCCGATGAGGATGGGAGTAATGCCGGGGGCAGCTTAGCTTCTGGTATGATTGGTTTGGTCGGACAAGCTGAAGGTGAGAGACTAGTGCAAGTATCTCATAAAAGTAAGATTTGAGGTTTTCACAGCGGTGAGTATGAAGATTTCTGTCTTCTGGGATGTTGCGCTGTGTAGTCTGGTCGATGTTAACTAACGTTTCGGAGGTCATACTGCCTCCGTCATCAGGGCGATGAATCGGCAGTATGACCTCTGAAACGTTGGTTAACATCGACCAGACTACACAGCGCAACAACCCAGAAAACAGAAATCTTCATCTCATAAAAGCTTTATGGCTCCATTATCAAACTGGTCTGGGAGAGACTTAATATCGCGAGCTGAAAATTATCTCTCGGCAGACATACTTCTTGACTGCTTCTTCGGTAAACAAATATGGGTCATGGATTATGTATGGTCTTGTGGGTTGTGACGCAGTGTTATCTTCTAGGTAGTAATCAAAGTTTTGGAGAAACGTATCACCTCCTACTTTGAAGATGAAAGCGATGTTTTCCTCCGAACTTCGGTAACCACACAGAATACTACAGTGTGTCATAACCTAGAGGAGAAAATAAAAAATTCCACCACCGTGATAATCTGAAATCTCATTTAGAATTCTGGAGAAATGTTTTAAAATATTCCAAATCTTTCTAATTTTTTTAATCTTCTGAATCACCATTCATTTATTTCGTGTTCAGCATGCTTTAATTAACTCAACTCCAGAGAGCAGAGTCCTTCTTGAGAAACAGATGGGTTCGGAATCTTCTTCACAAGAGCCTGCCACTGGTCCGTGTCTAAGAGTCAGTTCAGTTCAGATGAATCCATTCCACATTCTCACCATATATTAATCTACGGGAAAAAATACTTACCGGTTGTACGCACAGATGATTGGCCGCAAGGGTCTGGCCATGGTGTATTGATTTGTGACTATGGAATTTCCTTAGATGACCGGAACATGAACCAGGAACCACCGATTCAATGACGTCGCACAATATTGTACCGTCACGCCACACGGCGGACAGGTGACGAATTTCTCGCCCGGTAGGCAGCGCCTGTTGGAGCCATGCGAATAATTGTCGCCTTCGTGTCCTCCGGCGAAAATCTAAGGGGATTTAAACAATTAATAGAGAGTAGACTAATTGCATTTTTAAATAACCTTCATGTAATTAATAGCTGCTTCAAGTTATTTTTATCTCACCACAATACAGCGTGTATCTACAAATATATTACCATTCTCATCCATTCTTTTCAGTTTCATTTAGACTGGTAATTTTTTTAAAATTGAATTATAGGTGGTCGTTTCCACGTTTGGTTATCACTTGTGATGTTTCCTTTAGGCATATTTTAATTACCTTACCAATCGTGTTTCATAATCCTTTTATCAGGGTTTCTTATGTGATCTTAATGACGTGTTTTTCATAATTCAGATTGTAGATATCCTGAAAATTGATGTAGTGTGTACCGCCAAAACACTGGGAAGAGCCTACAAGATTGCACGGTGTCACAACCCAGGAGTTCAGAATCTGAACTCACAAAGCATTTAAAACCTTAAATGCCAGTAACTTTATAAATTCATGTATAGTTTTGGAGCAATATACACGCTGGCTTGACTTCTGTTTTCAAATTCAAACTTTCTCATACTTATTTCAGGAAGAAATTTGATACTAAAAAGAAACTTCTATTGGGACGAAAATAATTCTGAAGTTTTTATTGGTGGCTACAGGTTTTTAAGAAGTGCCATTTCGTCTTCTTCTAGAGAAATAAGGGGAAGGCGGAAACAACATCTAAACTACGTCCATAGATTTTTCACGGCCAAAACGACCCGGAAAATTCTCAGTGATCTGTTCCATATAGCGTGTAGAGCCCCCCCCCCCCTGCAACTTTTCTTTAGCCCACATATTCTCTTAAGGAGAGAGGGGTGGATATGCAGAAGGAAAGCAGCGTGTCTCTTCGTACATCCACTTCTACACAGAAGAGCAAGGCGTTCTTATCACCGTGTCTTTCACATTCCTACAATGTCGAAAGGTTTATCTTGACTACCCGCCTTTCTCAATTGCATTCTTGAATCTTCTACATTTAAAAGAAGAAGAGACCGCACTAGGCCTTATCTCTAAATATTTTGAAACGTTAAGATTTACCCTCACTATAATACAATTTTTATTAAATTCCTCAATTCACAATTTACTTTGTGGGCAGAGCACAAGGCCTTCTGCCTTGAAGATGTAACCATTCTCATGGACTACATGTAACATTTGGTGCATAAAAGACTGTTTGTACCTTTTTTTACCGTCTCGTAGAATTTACTCCGTAATCGATACAATGTTCTGTACAAGTAATAACACAAATATCATGTGTATAAATTATTTCTATGTGATAATATCTCTATAAATGGTTTGTCCAATTTAGGAGACCCTGTTTAGTTTTATATTGCAAAAGCGATCAATATTTCTCTTAATGCCGACCCGAAATAAGGAAATATTTGTTTTTCTGATCAATTGCAAGTTTGAACGTCTTCTCTGAGACGTAAACATTCTTGGACGTTTTTCTTCTTCCCATTTCTTTGGTAACAAAGCTCAACGCTTCGAAAGCTGCCTGCGTTTTCGTCATTAGGTCAAAATATAAAAGGTAATCTGTCGATCAACTGGAAGGAGTTGATATCGGTCCCCGGGGAAAATGGCTAAGCATATGTATCCTATTCATAGAAAATTAGACACAAACATAGACTTGTCTTCTTTGAAGGTTTTAATGAACTTTATTAATCGAAGTACTCAGTTTAATTCCATACTGTAGTGGTTACATTTAAGATAACACAGGCAGTTTGTCGCTGTTATGGAAACCAAGAATAGGAAAGATAAATAAAATTTTAATCACCCAGAAGTTGCCCAGGCAGTTAGAAGGAATGAGAGACAATAATTTCTCAACGGATATAGTGAAGAGAAAGTGTCTTAAAAATACATGATCAAATTTGTGAATTATTTTGGAAGAAACTGGACTCGTAATGCAATGCACAGAAGAGTATTCGATAGGAATTCAAACCGCAGCGAAAGTAGGATAATATTTTATACACGATGAAAAACATTTAGCTGTAATTTGTTCAATAAGACGGATAATTGATATGCCGTCTTCATCATAAGCTTGTAATTCCTTGTCTGCACTGACGTAAAGAGAAATAAATTACTTGTAAAGAAACCTAAACAAATTGAGCCAACTTGAGATAAAGTAGTCTGATGTTTTAAAATGATATCTTCTTAAAATGAAAGGAGAACACCCACTTATAATTAATCCATTCTTACAAATGTAATTTGAAGCAGGGCTTAGTGGTTTGTGAAGAGGAAAAGAATTAATGACGTCGAATTGAATATGCAAATAAACTCAGCGGCAATGGCGAAATTCAGTAAAAGCAATCTAATTTTTGTTCTGGTGATTTTTTATTCTGTTAGTGCATTATATTCTCCTTCCTCCCTTCCAGTCTGGTATTACTCTGCGAAAGAGAGGTAGAAACACACACAGAGGAGGACTGTAACGAACAGTAGGTTTTATTATAAACACATATCTGCTGTTGCTAGGATGTTTCTATTCGGTGATATAGAAATGTACGCTAAAAAACTGTCCTAATTAGAATCAGATTTAGCAAGCTGAACGCGAATGAACATGATTAGTCGAAGCGGAAATATTTTAGGGGGAGATGAGTGAAAGAGCATCGTAATTAGATTGGAAGGGATGTTGTGCTGTAACAAGACAGAGATACACGAGGAAGTAACTTTCAGCACTAGATATGTGTAAGCGTGCAACATGGAACTAGAGCTTGCCGTGTGTATGTGCATATAATTTTCGTGTTAAATATTGAAAACGTGCTTTTTATCTAAATCATTCGCTTTCCGGGGACGGAGAGGAGTTGCTGCCTCAAATTGAGATCGACGCCATTTTCGGTGGACATGACTTATCTTGCGTTTGTGAGGATTTGGTTTATGTGCGTTTTCCTAATCTCGTGCTAGAGCAGAAAAACTCAGACTCGCGTGGTTTTTACTTCCCTGATTAAATTATTTGTCGAATGTTACAAGTAGATAAGGGAACATTTCTTTCAGACCCAGATCAGGTGGAATATGTCAGATTTGTGGATTAATGATTTTTGAACTATAACATGTAGAATTGTAGTAGAAATGCATTTGTGAGATGATGATTTTGGGTTTTGGGGTCGGCTATACTCGTCGGTATATGCCAGCGTTTCGAAGAAACATGCTCACTTCATCTTCAGGTAAGAATGTAGACATGTTTATCCAAAACGATGGCGTCTACCTGTTAGTCTACATGGCGCCAAAACCTAGAACAACAACAACAACAAAAGTAACTTTGTTTTCTTATTTTTATAGCTTTTCTCTTATTCTACATCCATATTATGTTAATAGTGTCTTGTAAACATACAATTGATATGTCGAGGTACTTATTTTTCTTTAATTGGATCACGCACAAAATCAAAACTGGGACCCTATTATGAATATAAAAGTACACTAGCAATCCGGAGCTGTGTCGAACGAATTTGAAAACAGGCTGATAAACCTATTGGAGGTGATACACGCCTAATCACTGGGGCTTAGAGCAATAGCCTATATCAGGGAAATACCAGCCACAAAACTCATGTCCCGTATTGATTTAGTTACCTGCGCAAAGCCAATAATACACTGCTTCGTGTGTAGAGGCAATATACGACTTGTATTCGGTTGGTAACGAGTTTGAATCTCGATTGGACTGTCGATTATGAACGCTAAAATTTTCATATAGATTCCGATAGAAGGGAAGGTCACGACCATCTCTTTCAGAATTCTCACTTAATTAACATTCACAACAATTTTACCTTATCACTTGAGCTATGTAATCTATACAATTGAAATAACATCGTTAAATAACCCCAGAAACAAACAATATTCACGTTTATACATAAAAGTCAACTGTAATTTGCTATATCATGGGATCTTACGGTGTATCATACGTTTGCATGGGAATTATAACTATCTAACCCCATGGAATAGAATTTTTTTAGAAGCCGACATTACGCTCAGCTATTCAAGAAATTTCCCGCCTTTATAGAAACGGAAAGTAACTAAACTATAAAGTATGGTAATACAAAAGTGTGGCTTATAAAGGAGCAGGACACCATCTTTATAGACAATGATTTGTGACAACACATTGTTGCATAAACTATATGGATTTTATGGACTGATTTTAATACGCCGCGCTGCTGATGATGACCCCATGAGGTTGAAACGCGTCTGGCACAACGTGTTTTGAAGTGTAAACGGTATATAGACATTGGATACTACTCTTATGCAAGGTTTTAAGAAATGCTCGTGTGCAATGTTTATTAAGTTATGTACAGAATTTGCACACTACTGTTAACGCATACTATAATAAAATATTAGTTTCTGAGAAACGTTTGTTATAAACAAAGATATGAGTTAGATTTTTTCTAGTGTCAGATGTTTATTTCAATAGTATTGTCTTGCAACAGAAGATAAGCTGAATGATTTCTTTTGACGTAAATACGTCTATATTTTAGGGTCAGTGTCATTCGGCAAAAAATTTAACTGCATTGTTATGTTACCTTGGAAACGTCATCTGTTTACTCGGCATTGTTGTTACCTATAAAACATTTCATTACATTACCTTACATTACATTACCTTACTTTACCTTACCTAACCTTACATTACCTTCCATTAAATTACCTTACCTTACCTTACATTACATTTCATTACTTTACATTACATTCAGCTACCACAGACCCATCTTAAGCGTAACTAATTCAAATTAAATAAGCAAAGTCTTAATCAAACTTTACTAAATTGTAAAGCGGGTATAAAGCAAATATTTAGAATAAAGCCAATATATAAACTTCCTTTCCGTATAGACGTATTTACGTCAAATTCTCCGGAACCATGGTTCCACTATCACTTTTTAGTTGGTAAGAACTTGAAGAATCCCCTTGACCCATATTTTAAGGCTGATCACAAATTTACTTCCATATTTCGTGCAAAAGTTTAAGGAAAACGTCGATTTACCATCTCAGTTCAGTTCTCATTCATACTAACACATTTGTTCATTTACGAGCACTATAAGACTGCATTACCAGCTACAAAATGTTAATGAATAACAACTAAAAGGCAGAATAATATACGGACAGATAATAAGTATGAGGAGCAAGACATTAAGTTGATAATTTTATGTACACAGTATAATCCTGCACGTCAGCGCCCCCCCCCCCCCACTTCAGACCATAAAAATGTTAGCAAAGTACACCCTTTCCCTTGTTTGCTTTAAGCACGACAGCATTTGAAACGGCATGCAGGCAACTGCGACCCTTCGCCCCGTCAGCGCTATGCCTGTAAACCCTACACTGTGGATTATAGATCAAAATTACTGTGTTATGTTGACCCATCCCCTCACATAATTTCCCCTTGACAGTTTTCGTATTAAATAATTTCGGATTACATAATTTAACTGGAAGTGGAATGCCTCTGAATGGTCACGCGAAGGAAAATAAATGTATGGGTCTGCTTTTGACACATTATTTATTTATTTATTTATTATTAACTGCAAATGGGTTTATACCCGGTGGCAGTGGTGCTACAATAAGACACAACAAAACAATGAGATTTTTTGGTATTTTATGTAGTACAGACTTTATCATCATACTTGTCCACGACGGCAAAGAACAAAATTATTTGTGATGTCATATAATTTCGTGTTTACAACCATCATTTAATGATAATTAACACTAATTCAGTGTATGTTATGTTGTGTGTTGATTTCGTCAGAGATGCACGTACAAAACTGATCCAATAATACATGTAGTAGCAAGCATAAGTAATAATTGATTAGAAATGTATAACACAGAACATAAACAATTTTATTATTTCGGTAAAATTTATTTTAGAAAACCCTTTCGGAAACTGGTACTATAGCCATTGTCATACACAACATTTTACTTTAAAACTGTACTAATCGTGTCGATTCGAAGAGGTATTCAGCTGTCAATTTGAAGTGCGTACAACACAGTTATCCGTGTTGAATGCGATAGTAATCACTCTGCAGTCATTGTAATATACGACAGGTTTACGAACTAAATTTCGCTTCAATTTGTAAAAAAGTATATTAGAAACATAAGACGATCTGATTAGTCCTAGGACACATACGACTTAGAATCAATGAAAGTGTAAATTACTAAACATTATCTTGTTCCAATATATCCATCCATTTAGCTGTTTGTAATTGTACCCTAGCTGTAACGCATTTTACAATTCGAGTTGCTGAATCGTTCCCTTATTCTGTCAATAATAAATTCAATTTCGTGTTACCAGGCGACTGACTCCTTTGTTGAGTTGCAGCAGAGTGTCGCCAATATTTATTAATGAACGCAGTCAGATCGGAGCGCAAGACTCGATCATGCGTGTTGTGCCGTTGGGCTACATTACATCAGAGGTAAAGCAGTCACTCTACCGGAACTTGAGTGATGAAGCTTACTGTAACAACGCCCCCTTCCGGAAGATTGTGAATAAATCCTGTGGGTTTGTAATGCACAACTGGATGTGTTATACAAAGTCAAAACTTTCTGAGTAATCGTGCTCTATAAAGGCCATTAAGTCCTTGGAGCAGAGCGTTTCTTGAGAAATTATTAGTCACTGAGATAGTCAAAGACTTTCCGGCCTTTTATGGGAATCAATAGTTCATTATCCTCCTTTACCTGCCTTTTAAAAGCCAGTCGAAAGCAGCTGTGTTTGCCAGCTACACTTCTTCAGTCTTAATTTAATATAAGACTCCCTAAATTATTCGTTCATCACTCGTGGGTTTCGTAAAATATAAACTGTAGGTCTACTCAAATAATGAAATCACTTAGAAGATGGCTGTCTTTTGAGTTGTAGCGCCGTATAGTTTGGTAAAAGTTTACTAACGTTTCAGATGTTCTTGCTGCCACTATCATAAGGGCGATGTTGAATGTAGCCCAGAAGGCAGCTATATTCGGATTCACAGCCTTGAAAATTTCAAATCCTATTAACGGAATCATTTATTTCTCATACTACATAATTTCAATAAACTCTTAATACATTCTAAGCTTCTGATATACTCCATAAAATGAGCTCTAGGAACTCACTGGGTACGAGACTACGTGGTCTACATTTCGATTTGGATTTTGTGAATAATCCCTAAACCTGGCTAGAATCGAATCCCGGTCGGCCAGCCAGTCACTTCAATGACTGAGCTATCCCGGTCCATCATGACAACCTTCAGCACGGGCTGTAAATACACAGCATGATTTAAATAGTGGCTTTATTAGGTCTGAAAATGTAGGAACATCGTTCAGTCGAGCGTATATTCGACAACGCCATGACGCATCGACAACATTTCTAACATGGCTGCACTGCATGCAGTATAAATAGCTGTAAAGGTGAAGTCATAAACCTATCTGGGAAGACTGAATTAATTGACACAAATTTGTTCAGACAATGGACATACATTTAGTGTTGTTGCTTCAGCTCTAAGCATCTATTGCATTTGCTAACGCCAGTGAACAGTAGTTTATAATCCATGCCCTTTTAAAATTATGATATTTGGTTCCCAGTTATCATTTCTATGAACTAAATAAACAAGTTTGCTGTCTTGTATGCCTGGTGATTAATTTAGTTATTAATTATATTCGGTTATGTGGTCTGTCATATAGCCTTATGCATTAATTTGTTTTGCTGTAACGCTGGTATGGTTTTATTTATCTGAAATCCACGATAATATTATGAACGTAAACAAGTTTTCTTAGCCTACTATTTAAAATGCATATCAGTGGCATGAGTATGCAGAATAGATAGGAAGCGAGAATCTGTGTACGTTGCTCGCCGAACAAAGGAAAAGCGGGGGGCAAACATATTAATTAAACAGTCCAGATTATAAATGAGGTACACACTTTTGCTTTTGCACGTCAATAAATTAGACTCGACCACAGCCAGGAAATTCAACTTAGGCTATTTTATCTAAAAAGACTGCGTTATCGACTCAGTCACAACAAAGTCGGTAACTGAAGTGATGAGATTGATTTTTCAAAATGTCAACAACATACAAAAGGTCCCCTGTACGTCATTATTCTTTCTTTTATTCATCTTCCTCCTGTTTTTCTTATCAACAATTTCCTTAGCTCCTAACCCATTTGATTCAAATTTGTAAACTACCTAGTTCTCATATCAAGCGAGTTAACAATAATGATTTTAGTGTTCATGTTTGTAATATGGCGAAAAAATGAGTGCCGCAAAAATTTTCCTGCTGTGGTAAAGTTCTGGAATGTCTATTTTAATTTATTTTGTTTTATTTTATGTAATTCGAATTACCACGCTCTTTCTATGGACATTCGGAGTTAGTATTAAAATTCTGTTGAATTTGTGTAGTGAATGAACATAATTACTTGTTCCAGTATATTGCTGTCAGTTTCAGACTATTCCTTAATTTCTACTCCTATGGGAACTGAATACTGAAAATGATGTTATATATCAGAAAGTTAGACTAGGCAGTGTCGCTACACATCATCATCCTACCTGAAAGCATTCCGATATGTTTATTTTTTGTGGCAAATTGAGCATGTTGTGGTGGTTAACTTTTCCCTTACATATCATTTTTAGAAACAGTCTCATTGCTTGCACTTTTACAGCAGAAAGTTAAATCTGCACAGATTCTTCTAATCACATGATTAAGGTAACAAATATTATTAACTACATAAGTTATTTAAAGTCGAATGTTATGTAATGGTTATTAATAACATTTGTTGCATTAAATATAAAATATTAAATGCTCAGTATATTTCAGAAGTATTAAAAAATTCGTTAATATATACAAATGTATGTATGATATAATGACATGCAGGAAAATGTATTTTTATTGTGCATATATTTATAACTGAAACTCAGCAACAGGGGAGAATAATTTAAATAATTTTCAAAAATAATCATCTAATTACTTCAACTTGGTAGCATCGCTTTCTTCACTTAATTATATCCGTGACCTTGTTTCTTGAACTGCAGTGGGTTATGGTGCCATATATTTTAGTTTATCATAGCTGATTGTTGTCCGTGACAGAAATCGAATCATGTTTTAAGAAGTCGGTCCCATTTTCATACATCTTCCACAGAAGCCGGTGTTAACGACAGTAGATTTAAGTGACAGATGGTGGCTCGGCAGCTCTGCAAAGGAAATCTACTCTGGTTTAGACGCCGACTGCACCACAGAGAAGAGAGAAGTTGTGAAGAACAATAGGAGGATAGGAAGTGAAAAGAAAATAACGCTTGAAGGAAAATTAAGGGAAAAGAAAAATAAAAAGTGGTGGGAGGGAAAGTTATTTTTTCCGCTTCATTAACGTCCATCGTCCTGATGGACCTAGAGCTTTCTTCATTTTTCTCTTTAAATTCTTTCTCTTTAAATCCCTTTTCGTACCTTATTTCCTGTTGGTTTCTTTTCTACATTCCTCACTCGCTCCTATTCGTCTGTGCCTGGGCCCCTTGAAGGCTTCCTGACTGCGAGGGAGACGGCTGAATAAGTTGAAGGAAGAATCAATCAATTTTAAACCCCTCGGCGTCTCCACCTTCATCCTCATCACTGCTTGGTGACTGCACGACACAAACAAGGTCTCAACTGAGGGTCTTCGAGGCTGTGGAGGAAAACCTGGCCAGTTATCGAAGAAGGAAGTGATCTGAAGGTTTATTTCCGGTGCCAACATTTTTCTTTTAAATTGCCTTCTTCTTTCTTGAAAATTCATTTTGTATTTCAATCTCCTTTGTATCGAAACCAGTAGACGAATACAAATGTGAGTTCCTAATTTTTTGGGTATTTGTTATTGCTTCAGACGTAGATTCATTTAATTATATGGAAATTCGAAGCGTATAAGAGATTCTTCATGGATATAGTATGTACAAAAAAGAACGATTGTTTCTTATTTAGCTGTTCCAAACTTGAAGACAGTAGGGCACAATATTTTGTTGACCACTTCTCAGTCATTTCTAAATAACAGTGCATTGTCTTTTTTATTGGACTTTTCACATGCAACAAAAGCTTATTAATGCTCCTTTTTTCTATATTGTATTAGGGACTTTGTGTTATGAAACTGCTTTCGTTTATAAAAGGAAGAAGAGTTGGTCAGAATTTGAAATTTTGGCCCACTTCATTTATGTAGGCGTGAAAGTTTATTACCGATTGTTGTATCTACTTACATTACATTGTATGCAAAATATTTACTAAGAAGATTATGCAACACACGGCTCTCTTCCTGACTGAAATGTTCTTTAAAATTTGTCAGAATTTATTAAGTCATGTTTATGAACGTTGATGCTTTGCATTTATAACGAAGAAAGGACATGTTAATTGCATTATTTCATGGTATACAAGGCCCTTTGAACAGTGAAAGACTGATATACTGAAGTTAATGACACATTAGTTAGGGCTTGTGTAGGCGATCATACCAAAGGAGCTGTAATTTACGTGTCACTTACCCTGTCATCTAAGTTCATGGACAAAGCAGTTCGTGAACACATAGACCACACCAAATTTAGAATTTTTGTACATAGTATTGTTAGTATTTTAATGTGGTGCGTTACTTGCATAAATTACACGATAAATTTTAGTTGTTTTATTCAACGACGCTGGTCAATTTAATAAGTTCTGTTATCTCGATTGAGAAATAATACGTCAAATATACATGCTGCATCGATTAGTATTTGGGAGGAAGATATTTAATGGAAGAATGATAGTTTAGTACGTGACAAATTTGTGAGTTGGAGAATGTTTAGAAACGGGTGTAAAAAACAAGTACGGATAAATACTGATGATGTGAGTCATCATATGTAAAGAGCGTTTAGTTAAAAGATCTATCAGTGTATCCGGGACAAGTGAAGATTCAGTATTGGCCAAATTGTATTTTAAGTAGCGTTTGTCATTGAATGAAGCCGTACAAGAATGGCTTACGGCTAAGCCGAAATTTTTTAGATTTATTTTGATCTGACCAAGAAACTTGTAGAACGCTGGACTAATTATATTAGAAACTGACGCTGTATTGTCTGGACTACAAAAGCCCTCAATTTGGCATAATCTTCATGATAGTTAATCCCTTAAAACTCAATGGTAACTCCTTATACCACCTTCTTTAACAATCAGTAATTCTGTGTTTCGCCCACAAAGTGTGTGTCGATTTGATACGATTTTCAGAGGAAACAGCGATTATCATCTTGAAAGGGATTAAACGTTTTATCTTTGTAATGGTTATGGATTGTGTTTTATTCGTGGTAATAACTAAATGTTTAAATATCATGAGCACGTGCTTCAGTTTTAAAGGGTTAACATTTTTCTTGATATCTTGTGTAGATTATTTCAATATCGTGCAATTACATACGCCCAAGTATCTCAAGCCGTATTTTGCTCGCATTTGAGCGAAGTATGAAATAAATGTTTTGTTTCTTCCCGGGCGCGTTACTTCTCTATTGCATTCTTAATTTATTCTCCCAAAATAATTAGCCGGTCCGAATCTTCAAGTTCTCACGGCGGTGAAGATGTCGAACTTGGTCTTCGGGGTTGCGACGCCGTGTTTTTTTTTTGTAGGTGGTTACCAATGTCTCGAAGGAACTTGTCACTTATACATTCACAGTGGAATGAATATGGAAGTGATAATTTAATTCGAAACGGTCGTAACCACCTAGTATAGAAGATTACAGTCTAAAATATTAAGTGATGATGATTACAACTTGTGTTCTGCTCATTATCATTTTCTCTCAGATTCTCTGTTAGGCCCACTTAATCGTTTCTCAATCCACGTATTTTCCTCAGTCCTCAAACACCCTCACTTTTTCCCTTGCTTGTTAGTGAGGGGACAAGTTTCATGCCCATATAAAGTCGTACATGAATTATATATTTTAGTGCTGAAGTTTTGAGACAGGATACAAGATAAAACTTTCTGAATCGAAACACAGCGTTCGTTTCTGAACTTTAGTGTGCACTTCATGGTATTTTTTCAGTCTTTATAGTGTCCTTCACAATAACTTCAGGGTTGTCTGCATTCTTGAAATATATATGCTTGTTGTGCATTGCGCCAACGATATATGAACATATATCACGTGCCCTTATGTTTTTACGTTCTTAATGTCTTTTACAAAGATTGTGTTTTCTTCGTGTTACTTAGGCTACGTTTTAGTATATTTATTTCCTCCGGATTCTCAGTTCATAAGTAAATTACATGTTTCATAAAGAGTGGGTAATCTGTACACTAAAATTTACTATTTTTCTACAATAAAATACAAATAACGAATAGAAACATTAATATCTTTATAACGGAGAAAGGAAAGTAAACTGTGTTAATAGAACAATATGAACACTATCCTTCAAAACTAGAGATAAATTTGTGACTTGACTTTGAGGTACTTATTCTGTAACAAATTTCGTATGCAGAGTTAATTACTTACTTGTTCTGAAAGTGCTGATTTTATGGAAGATGACCGATATAAGATGGAAAATTCCGAAGAGATGAAACATTTGAAGTGTGTAGATAAAAGCCTGATGCAGTGCGAGGGGCAGATACATCCTTTCAGATTTGGCTCTGATGTGAATAAAAACCTACAAAAGACAAAGCTTTGTATTCCACCCTGTTATTTATTGTTTAGTTTATGAAAATGAGAATGTTCTAGATGTTCACAATTTTAAGCTGGTCTATTGTCACCACTGCGTAACGTGTTCTGAAATTGCGGATGGAGGAGGTAGCGTCCAGAAATGGCGGGCAGCTGTGAATGTTAGCTATATGTTAGCATCGTTTCACAAACTTGTAGCGATAGAGAATAATACTTACTTGCACTGTAGTATCATACTAATTTTAAGCAACAAAGTGATATATATATATATATATTAACATTTGACCCTTTCGTGTACTAAATAGGCGTGGAGGATGAGTTTCGAATATTTGTTGGTGCATATATCCATTTATTATACCACAAAATTGAGATTTTTTCTATTTTAATAACTCAAAGCATGAGTTTGGTCATTTGGAGTTATCCTGTTTTTGCACAAAGTTTTTAATTACATATTATTGTTAGGGAAACATATAGGCAAAATGTTATTAATAATCTAGATTCAGGTATATGTTGGTAACAACATACAGAAGGAAATACGGGTAAATATTTGTTTACAGCACCTCCTGTTTAAAATGTTGTATAATAAGCTTAGGTTTAATCAATATGGATTTTCAACTCCGCTTTTTGTGCGCTGTTAGGAAGACCCAAGGAAATGAACAATAAACAATTAATTGATATGAATAGACTCATCAGATTCTGATCTATGCTGATTATTATAGGACGAAAACATAGAACAGACCTGCTGTAAGGGAAAGCACACAGACCTTATCTCAAGCTCAACTCAACGGGCTTATGTGTTAGTTTCTAGTCACAAGAACGCAGGGCAGAATCATAAGGTGTATAGGCAACAAACAATTATTTCAAGAAAGCGACACGCTAAAATATTTGTGAACTACAAATCGAATTTATTTATCAGAAAAAGTTAAGAATAGGCATAATTATGGAAATGCTTGCTGCCATTCAGTTACAAATATTTTACTTTTTATTGTTCTTTTTAATATGAAATATTTAAATGTTGGCATGATCATAGAAGTTAGTAGCTAACTCCCGACGGAGGAACATAGATTGATGATGTTTGGGAACGAAGTTATGTGAGAATATGAGAATTGTGAGGTTGAAGGAAACAGGAAAGTACAGAGTCTTACACAAATAGGATCACCATAATTTGTATTCTTCACAAAATATTATTAGGTTGGTCATTTCAAAGAGGATGATATCGGCTCGAGGCGTGGCATTTGTAGAAACATGAGAAATTAGCAATGTTGGTTGATAATCGTTTGCTATTGTTAAGGGATTTTGGGTCTAATGCTGTAATATTTATGAATGTGTGTTATTATTACCGTTGCTATGGTAGGGTGATCATTTGGTGCTAAGGGATTTTGGGCTTTATGTGATAATATTATAACCGTTGAAGTGGTAATGTTATTATATACAGAGTGATTCAAAAGGTTAGGACCAAACCGAAGGAGCATATGGAGGGACACATTCTTAAATACGATCTTACATATACGTTATTACTGTATATAACAGGCTTTATACATACACAATATACAGGTTGATTCAAAAGGTTAGGGCCAAACTGAAGGAGCGTATGGAGGGACCCAGAGAGAACAACTTTCGAATAGGAATCCATGTCCTTCGAAGTTATCCTGAGTCAGTCGAAGCCACTGAAGGTAGGGACATCTGATAACATACCGCTGAAATAATCGTAATTGTAAGATTGCTAATGTAATCCTTGTACATTAATAAAAAAACCAAATTAAGCTAGTATGAGAATAGCAAAGTACGATTATTTCAGCGGTATGTAATCAGACTTCCCTACCTTCAATGGCCTCGACTGACTCAGGATAACTTCGGAGGATATGAATTCCTATTCGAAAGTTGTTCTCTCTGGGTCCCTCCATACGCTCCTTCAGTTTGGCCCTAACCTTTTGAATCATCCTGTATATTGTGTATGTATAAAGCCTGTTATATACAGTAATAACGTATATGTAAGATCGTATTTAAGAATGTGATACACGAAATCTTATTATGTTTTTATTAGGCAAAGTTAAGTAACGATATTAATCTGTTTGCTATACAACATCAATTCATTTTAATTTGTATATGCTACTTTGTGGAAACAATGCTCTGAAACAAAAGACTGTTTACTTATTCAGGGCACTCTAAGTAGTATATTTAAGATACTTGTATACGACACAGAAAAACAAATGTGCAAGTGTTAATGATTCGGATTTTTCTTAGTTGAGGAAGGATAAATAATGATTCTAATTTTTATTTGCTGTTTTGTTAAACTCTTTAATGAACGTGTTTTTATAAAATTACTACTTAAGATTTTGTCAACATTCTAGATAGGCAAGTTTATAGTAAATATAACATCACATAACGTAACATTACTTGGACAGTCTGACGGGAGGCCTAGGTGTATGCTGGAGTCAAGAAAGGATGGAAGGCAGAAAGAATTAAATAAATAAAGAAAGAAATAATGGCAGATTAAATTATGAAAGCAAAGGACAAATGGAAATAAATTAAATACCTAACATCAGGAAGATATAAATATTCGAAATTTGTGTCTTTTAGTTCGGACTATAGGTGTTGGAACTCAATTATTGAGGTCAGCACTAACATCATTACGTACTTATTCTTTGTTACAGCCCTCAGTATGGAACCAACACTCACTTTGTCATTTGCACACTATTGATTTGATCCTTTTGGTATAGACTGACGCTCTTAAATATGACAAAAGGAGTGAATAGCCTTGTTGCAGCTTCAGAAACACTCTGTCGTTTGCTATTTTTTGTATCACTAAAGTCCTTTTCAGCGGTTACGTTCCGATAATGGACTTTGCGAAGCCACATCAAAACGAGAGAATACCTGTCAAGTGTCATTGTGGCTAGCATAGAACACGTTCTGTCATATGACAGACAGCGCTAACAAACTTCAGGCAACCAGTTTTAACACATTCCCAGTGGCTATTATTTCAGGAGGCTTTGGTTTATATTGGGTTCTTTGGGGAAATTTCACTTCAGCTGAAGTTGAATTATCTTACTCAAATTATTTTCTACAATAAGGAAACACTATTACAGGAAAAATATTAATATTCATATCATAATACAGTAAGAATAATTATAAATGGAAAGAATAACATAATGAATATTATGATTTTACAACTTGTGTTGTATGGATTTGGAACTTGGTGTCTCACCGTAATGGAAAATTTGTTTTGGAAAAAGAGTAGGTTACCGAGAAGATTATTTGAACCTTAGGAGTCAAAAATTTCACAATAATCAGTTTCATAATTTTCCTCTTCACCAAATATAATTTGGGAGATCAAATCAAAGAGGTGAGAAATACATATAGAATTTAAGTTTTAAAACCCAAGGAGAAGAGACCGCTTGGGATACCTAGGTGTACACGTGCGGACGACTTTTATAGTTACTCACCTGGTCAAAATTTCTACGTCTTTTATGGAGCCCGAAATTTCAAAATGTGTTTAATAGAGCTCAATAGTAGGCCAAAAGCTGAATCTTATGAATCCAGTACACACCTTCAGGCCCTGTTTACTCAACACTGATTTTTATATTTTTATCATTCCATTCACATTTAGGTCTACAAAGTGGTCTTTCACCTTCAGATTTTCTATTAACATTGCATTACTCGTACGCCTCATGCGTCTTAACATGTTCTGCCTCTTCCACCGTCCTTGATTTTATTACCCTAATGCTATTTGGTGTAGGATACAATTTATTAAATTCGTAATTTTGCATATTTCTCCATCCTCCTGTTACATCGGCCCTTTAACTGCCAAATATTTTCACTTTCATGACCCACGTGTAGTAAGAAGCTTATGTTCCATCCCAAGTTTGTAACAGATTCGGTCGTCAGCCACAGTCGTTTCATTTTGTCTCAGTATTTATTAAGCAATTTCAAAAATATTTTAACCGTACAACAATAGTTTTCGGATTGAATAATTTGTGATGAGAAATATCAGTTGTGCATTTCCAAGAGTTAATATTGTGATTTACGAGGGTATATAATTATTCTGTTTTCGACTATCTTGTCAGTAAGTAACGCTTTTCATCTAAGTGCGCTTAAAACTGAAAGCATCAGCTTGTGGGTTTCTGTTCAGAAGATTTCTTTGCTTGCAAAATACTACCTCTATTCTATTTGAAATACTCTTTTCTCAGAATGAGAAGTAAGTGCGCCAAGCGTTGAAATTATGTAAAGAAGAATTGAATGTAATTATTATTCTACGCATAGGGTTGTTAACGGAACTTAGCAAAGAGCATTAAACCACCGTGAAACTTGTTTAAAGAAGTTAATAATTCTCCCATGCTTTTACTATTCTGTGTAGGACAAGCTAGTGAGAGATTAAATTGTACGAAAAACGTTTCTTTTCGTGAAATGCATAATAAATTATTCTCTTTCAAACTGTTTCATTACATTTTCTTTAATTTATGTGGCGTTTAATTTTAACGTCTCCAAAGCGCAAAGAGTTATCTTTTTAATTTAAATGTCACGTTATTTGAGTCTACGATCTCGTGACACATATCAGCACTAGCGTAATCATTTATTTCTCTACTGACATATTATATTTAATATTTGTGGTACATTTATCTGCGTAGTTTGATGTTCTGTTATTATTATGTCATATAACAATGCAATTTTGTGACCTAGTCTTTCAATTCTCGTATTTCGCTTGTTTATGCCTGTTAGTTTGATTGTCTGCTCTTCTGATTTTCAAACTTTTTAGAACTTAATAATTGTATTATGAACTCGGTTAACACCCCAAAATGAAGCAATTAGTACTTACTGAATGGCAGTAGATTATATTCAAATTCGGGAAAGGTTTTACAAAATTTATCTTTGGTTAAGATATACGTAAATGATAGGATATAAAATTAAATGTTTCATGTCACGATAATATTAAAAGTTATATAATTTCTGAATTTTAGAGAAATTGAAAATATATACCAGAAAAATGCAACGTTGAAAGCGGTTAATCTCAAAGAAACGTTTGAAATAAAACTATAGTTTTACTAAATGTAAGAAGAGTTCATATTTTTCTTCTGTTTCTTGTTGCGATATTTTACCTCTCAGGCCACACAAAATAAGTTAATAGCTTTCTAAGCTAATCGAAGTTTTCTGCTTATGGTTTATTTAACGACGCAGTCAATAGTTCAAAATAGCATCGAATGATAGAATTATTAATGAACAATAAATTGGAAATGATCTGGAAGGGTGTGTTTGTTACCTGACTTAAGGTACTATCCAGATATTTGCTGGGGGGGGGGGGGGTACTGACAAAACCCACGCGAAACCTCAGTAAGGCCAGTCGATCGCAGGGTCCATATCTGAATCTGGGGACCGGCTCAGTACGAAGTAGGAGTGCTAACCACTAGACCGCGACGTTAACTGACAGTTTCTCTAACACATAGACATTAGGTTAGTGCATCTCCGAGTAAATGAGTTGCGTTTTAATGTTATTATATATTTTTTCTTGTTTGCCTTGGAACAAAAAATGTTGTTACTTAGTTTATCACGACGCAAGTAAGTGTAATTGCTTCACAGTTTAAGTAAATTGGTTTCACACCGATGACTTAGTTGAAGAAAACCTGAAAGCTTATTGGTTTTTCTGCCTGTTATTTATGTAACAATTATTTGTCAGCGGATCACGTAGTTGAAGCTCACCGACCACTTGGTTCTTCCTGAGGAGACAATTTCGATCTAAGGAGCAGAAAGGTGTTTAATGAGGAGCTTCATAATTTTCTCTCTTTACCTGTTGTCGTTAGGATTATCAAATCAAGGAGGATAATATGGAAGCAGCGCGTTTAGGAATACTAAGTCTTGGTTGGAATGCCTCAAGGGTGTGAGAATACTCAGAAGTCCTAAGTGTATACGGAAGAATAATATTAAAATTATCCTTAGGGAAATAGGGTGAGAGTTTGTAGACTAGTTTTGTCGATATCAGGGTATGGAATGACAGCCGGTTGTTGTGAACCCTATAATGCCTAGCTGAGCTTTCTGTAGACTTCTTTAGGACTCTACTCAATCGAGTGAGTTAATCCTTGTAGTTTCATGACACAGGTGAACGTCCAGAAGACTTTCGCGATATTCTTTGATAACGAAGACGCAGAAAACGTGAAGCGTGTTTTGTTTCTTAGCAAATGTGACGGGCAGGAAGAAGTCCAGAGTCCAACGGCTTTTAGTCAGGCGTAACAAAGCTACTCCTTTTTCGTCACTATACGTTTCTAATTTTCTACTATGACACACTCTTCTTAATTCTATTAGAGAAACTTGTTTGAGCTTTCTTTTATGTCGTCTCCTTCTTGAATTTGTCTCCGTCTTTTTCTCTTACAATTCATAGGAATGGAAGATCAAAGCTATTTTGAAAATAACTCCTCGTCAGTTTTATTAGAGAAGAAAAGACTGGAAGAAGAAGGGGTCCTTTCTACTTCTGCCACTTGCTTTATCATTTGTGCAAGTTTTTACTTTAAAAGAGACAAAAACGAAGAAATGTCTGAATGCTAAAAGGAGTGAAGGAATCCTCTCGAATCAAAAATCTAATTGCAGAATCTTCTTTCCCTGTAGATGCTTTTTGTTTTGTTGTTTTGAATTTATTTCCTTTGATAAATTATTGATTATATCTGCTTCTTGTTCATATCTCCTCTTTGCCCTTCTGTCCAGAAAATCTTTTGAAGCTTCATTTTCCAATTCACAATTTCGGATGGTCTAGGACTCAATGTCCTCGTTTATTTGTTTGTTTGTTAGCTTTAGAACGTGTTTTAAAGTAACTTCAGAAGCGTAAAAACTGTTCTGCATCGGCTAATTTTCTTTTTACTGTTTAACTGTACTGCACAAGTCACACATACGTACCTACCTAATTGAATTAACTTCTTCAACCATTCAGTTCCTTGGTCAGCAAAGGTGAAGGATCTTGGAATTACATTTGATCGGAAACTCCTCTGGAATGAAAATAAAAACAATATGGCCAACAAGTATTCAGCCAGAATTTCACCTGGGATACCACAGCAGCTTCATATCCGTCATTAAACTTTATCTATACATGTCATGACTTAGACCAGTCATCCTTTAAGGTTGAGAAGCCATGGATGAAATTTACATGTGATGGGAAAATATCTTCAGTAACAAATATTAACTTCACTATTGTCAAGTTGGGTGAATACCACAAGTTTATAGCCACAAATCTTACGAAAAAATGATTATTGGTCCTAACGGGCTTATAAGAAAACTGTGTGGTGCCAGTTGATCAAAAGAATGTTAACATGCACAAGAAACCAAGAGATGTACTTTCGACACGAAATGGGGAAATAAAACATAAACATGTAAGTAGGTTATAAAAGAGGAGATTACGGAAAAGAGAGAAAATTATAAATAAGTAAAGATATATTATTTGTATCTTCTGTCTGGAAAGAAACTACAAGAAGTTGCATTCATGCCTCATAAAGAAGCTGTACTCACAATTTTACCTAATGCGCAAATACTCCCGCTGGCTTCTCTCTCGACTTTAAAGAGTAAATGTTGTGGTTGCTGACAGCACGGCAGTTATTAGAAACCTCGTCCCTACATACTCACTGCCTGTATAAGCCATGAATCTGAATTGCAAGGCGTCTCATCAATTATTAGCAGTTATTAGAAAGAAATACCTATATAGGAAGACCAGGAAGTCAGAGCAGGGTCTACTGCTACATTGCAGAATCAGAGTCGAATAGGAGGTTGTCAATCGACCGGGTTCCCTTTTAAGTGGTGTTCTTGTTGTGCTTGAAAGGGACCAAAAGACTTTCAGAAGAGGTCATAGTATTCGGAGCACGTAATATCGAAAGTGATGTATGGATAACGGGGTGGGTACCTTCAGTCTCAAATCTGTATGGCAGGAAGAAAGTCACAGAAATAAATATATTTGTAACTTTTGGGATGACTTATATTACCTCATAAGAGGCTTGGTTAGAATTAATAATTATATTTACATTTCGGAGTCAAAGTAACTATAATTTAATCCTGTATAAAATTCCGTGTGTTACAGGAGGACGCTTTATCGTAATTTCTTTTAAAATTGTTTATTTAAAAGGAGACGATGTCCATCAGACCTATCAATCACACGTTCACTGTCTTAGATGTGGCACAATGAATACCAAAGTAATCACTAGGAAGTGAAATTGAATATAAAGATGTACTCTTTGGAGTACACTAAAATCCGAGTGGTGTCGGCAGGGTAGCCAAGGGAATAACAAATGCAACAATGGTATCAAAGTCAGCAGTGTTTTCCAGGGTTATTATTGTAACATAATGATAGGCCATTATTGCAACAGTGCGATCGCCCTGATGATGGAAGCAGCAAGCACCTTTGAAATGTCGGCAAACTTCTACCAGGCTACACGGCTCAGCGTCATAGAAAACAGTAGTAATCTTTATAAAGCCGCCGTGTAAACCTGAAATCGCATTATATGATCTAGTCATAAAATTTATTTTATTTTATTTTTAAGGTTTGTATTATTTTGAAGCTTTGAATTGAGCAGTGTTGTGCATATGCCATGAAACTTGGTAACTGTTAGAGTCATATTCAAGGCCAAGTGTATCCGTCATCCGCATTATGCATTTCTTGAACCTTATTTCCAAAAGCCCATCTCTTGGCTGTTATTCATAGCAGATATTGCTCCTTCTGGTCTATAATTCTCTCTCTCGTTATTACCAGGACAACGCAAAAGATACAATTTATATGGAAATTGCGTGAAGTGAAGTTACAGACAGAGCACTCGAGAGAGTTCAGTAAAAATTGAGCGACGCGGCTCATTCAGAGTTCAGCGAGTTATTTATTCTGCTCTGGCTAAATTACCATGATTTATCGCAAACAACATTTTTGTTATTCATTCATAGGGATTTATGAGGCTGAATGTTGCAGCTGTTTCATTTATTTTTCTCTAACGCTGCATCATAAAGGGAAATAAATGCGGGTTAAACGCAGTAAATTCGAATGACACTAGATTTACAAGGTTTTCCACTAAATCCAACTCGTGTTAATTGTATTGAAGTAAGCATATGTTATGCAAATTTTGTGAAAGTGACGAGTGCCCTACGGAAGGCTAAATGTTTTTTCCTGCCATACGTAATGAATGTCTGTATGCTAAAAATTTTCTTTTTATATTTTTTTAACTAACCTTAAGGATAAATGTTTTCTTGAGAAACTAATAGATGCTCAGCTGGTGAATAATTCCACACGGTTTATTTGACCCAAATTTTATTGTAGTATTCACAGCAGCCCGTCAAATTCCTGTGTAAAATTTTTGAACTGTTAAGGTGTCTGTTTATTGCTATCCCGTCTGACACCCTAGCCAGAGGGCTACCCACTGTCGGCTGTCCACGACTACTTATTCAGAATATTCTGTTACCCTATATATCTGAGGACTCTTTCCATTCTCCACGTGAGGATTCCATGTGAAGTGGCGACAAGGGATTCGTTTTAATATTACCCTCCCATCTACGTCTGGATCTGCCAAGTAACATCTTCCCTGTTCTGCCCTGAAGGACAGAGGCTACCAGGGAACCCAACAGACAGGCTTTCTCTTATCATCTCCTTTTTTTACCCTAAGACGGGAACAGAATGTATCTTCCTAAGCGTTGTAGTTTTATAATTGTACAATTTATGCGATGGACAAAGCCCAAAAGAACATTTCTCGCTAGAAATGTAGTATTTATATGTTTTAATAATAGAGACGGGAAGATGAAAGAAAGAAACTATTTCAAATCGACTTAACCGTACTAAAAGGCATTAGATGAACCCTCTTGAAGTTCCTCATGTACTTTAATCATGGACAACGTAATGTGTTATGATGGAGGGTGGAGGTTTGGAAATATGAAATTGGATTTTTAATCCACAAGTGAAGGGCAGCTTAAGTTGCTCGCAGCCCAGTGCTGAGATTTAATTTAATTACGACTAGCTGCAAGGCAGGTCATGAGCCTCATTCCATGATTAAAGCGACCTCTGGGCTGTGTAGCTGTTTAGATTAACTATATTAATAAGATTACCTGCCGAGAATTGGTACGTTCTTCCAAGAGCAACGTCATCTCTTTATAATCATACGCCGTAGTTCCCAGAGCTCATAACACGTGGGTTATTGCGAGTAATGTGTGTGCTACAAGTTTTATCCCACTTATCTTCATTCACCCTGATCATATTTTAGATTTTGTCAACTCTCCCTTTGTCTCTTTCTTCTGTTTTTCTCTTTTTAAGACCTGAATGTTCTCCTTTACACGCTCTTCTAAATGATCTTGATCTACGATATTTACTTAGGGTAAGACAGCAAATTCACACCCACGCACAGCAACAGGTAAATTATAGTTTCGTGTGGGCTATTTCAATTTTTACGATTTTAGATAGACCCAAATATAAAAGCTTATAAAATCAACGATTAGAAGTATTTCGCAAATTTAAAGTGTTCTTGTTTTCCTTGATATGACATTTTTATTTGTTACTGTCATTAGCAAATATTTGAACTTGGCATTATTTTTAAAGGATTTATTATTTATCATCTGATTCCTTATATTATCCGGTGGCATACTCTTATGAACGAACGTTGTAACAAATTTTCTTGTTTAATAAAAGGCGAGGTGTTTCTTCGCCGCATTTTTAAGGAATCCTTGTAATTTTTTTATTTTAAAAACCTGAGTTATAGACGTAGATTATATAAAATGCAGAATAAAATTACACACTTCATAATGAATGTAAATGTATTCTTTACCACGTAATGTTTTACATAGAGGCAAATGACAGATGAGTCAGATAAGGTGGATCGAAGTCTTGAAAGTATAAATATAAATGTTTTGTAGTTTATTTATATAATCTTCAGCGAAATATGTGTTAAATTCACGTTACCTTTCTAACTCTAACTTAACTATCAGTGATATTTTTTTTATCGAAGATGTAAATAGCAAAATAGCTACTTTAAAATTCTTATTTCTCCCCATTTTATTTTTATGCACTTTATTTTGTAATAATTATATTTATGGTTGGAATAGCGAGAGTAATAAATGTATGGATTACAAATATTTAAGGATGAAATTGGTCATGTCTTAATCTGAAGTATTATTCAAAACAGTTGTTGACAGTAAGAAAACTACGGAAATTTACCAGGAGAGGAGGTCACTAGAATGTTTCCATTCTGTAGAATCTGTTTTTACATCCAGTGCACTGATTGATGGGTTATACAGCGGTTTCCGTTATAGGAATTTTCTGTGGCTGGGCTGAGGGGGTAGCGGACCGGAAGGGAAAACGTGCTGAAGAGAATCGACATGCAACCAGCACTTGCCCGAGATGTTGAGGGGGGGGGGGGGGGGGGGAGAGAAAACGGTTGGAGGTCTGTGCATTTGCTTTCAACTACTGGGGCTTCTGTTTTAAGAATGGGAATCAGCGCTGTTGAAGAAACGAACCCTTAAGAATTTACCCATCTTGTAGCAAGTAGCGAAATTTAATGTTATAACGCCTACGTTCTCGTTAAAAAAATATACCCCGGTGCCGTGTAATACGGAGACATTTTAGAGGTACTTGCTGCCTCCGCTATCAGCAGTGATTGCCTTGATGGTGGAGGTAGCAGCAACAATCTATAAGTCAGTCATCTTTACACTCGCCCCCATGAGTACCTGAATTCGTATGTGAATGTTCCTTTGCTGCATTTGTTTCAGGATGATTAAATCGATAAAGGTAGGGATATATACCACACATGGGAGGTAAAAAGAATGCATAGAAAATTTCAGCCATAAAACCTGAAGGAAAAAGTCTCTTGGAAGATCTAGACGTAGATGGAAGGACAATATTAAAATTGAACTTATATAGACAGGGTGTGAGCGCGTGGGCTTGAGTCATGTGGTCCGACAAAAAAATATTTTTTAAAAAAACTATGCGGTGTGGATAACGTTCGTGGGAGTGTTCAGACGAAGGGAAATGATCACTGCGTAGCCAAGGCGTAGACAAGGGGGTAATATTGGAAGGAACTTTAATTATATGGGATGTTTGTGTGTAAACTTGATTCAAATGGCCAATCATACCATCCATTGGCGGGTGTTTATAAACACTGCAGCTAGTGTGAGGGTTGCATAAGAGACGGATAGTTTCTTCACTACTTTGGCTATTACCAACTTCTGAAGGAGGACTCTTTTTCATGGAGTCAGCAGTGGACCTGTAAGGAGGAGCATGTATTCCAGTATCCATCTCTCACGTTCCGGAATAATAGCAAACATTTAGGTCTTAAGGTGTGTTCCAATTGTTAGAGTTCACTGGGGGACGATATCCACGATCTGGAATAATAGCGCTCTGGAGGCAGCTTGCCGTGGTCGCCGCAGTACGCTCAGATAAAGCGTTCGGGAATTCCTCTATCCGACGGTGGGGGGGGGGGGGGGGCAGTGCTGTAAAAAATATAATTTTTTTTGCGATAAAAAGAGGAAGACCGGGGAGAGGTTTAACGTTTTTAAGAAGACAGGACGTAGCAAAACACAAGAGAGGGAAAGAACTGTGAGTGGATAAATCGAAATTTAACCTTGCAGTTTCTGCGGTAAGATCTTATACTGCGGATTACAGTACTTGCGTACGTAACTTTGTTTGTAGTGTTCAGACACAATGAGTTTTACTAGAAGGTAAATACTACACACAAATAATCAAAATAAGTGTTATTTTTAAATGCTTCGTCTTACAGGCGTAAACGATGATATTCAATTGTTACAAATTGTAACCGTATAAAGCCGTAGATCGTATAAATATGATTTAAGAATTTAGATTGTACCGCAAATGAAACACTTTTATGCTAAAAATATGAATTTGTTAATACTTTTTAAGGAAATAATAACTGTTTACGCTGAGAATGATTCGAAACACATAAATACAAAATGCAGCTTTACTGATTGTTACAGGACAGGGTACAAGTAAGACTACGTGGTGTCACGAGTCACCAGAAGAAAGTCTGTACTCTTAAACATTAACTTATTACAAAACTGACTTTTGTGTTTTAATTGCTCTTAATATGCTCTAAAAGAACTGTCAACTTCACGATTGTCGAAAAATAAATCAGAGTCCTTTTGTTTAATTTGAAAATAGGATTTTATTAAATGAATCGATATATTTTATCAATGACTAAACTAACGGTTAATTAAAACAGTCGCAAATCAAAGAGCAATATTAGCTTTCGAATAACGACTTGATTTGTTCTTATCAATTTTACAGATAGCATGTTTATAACAAGCCTGATTTCAGTAAACTTATATTCTTCCGTTGAAACGTTTTCATTAGCGTTATAAAGCGAAAGGTTTTGTCCCATTTCCTGTTAACTTATGTTTCGATCAGTTACTTTGATAACCGTTTCGTAGGATGTTTTTAAATAGAATTCCTCACATGTCGATGGACTGAAGAATACTCAGTATGGAGTAGATCCGCTTAATCCAAGTTCTTTAGTAGTGAGTCATTGGGTTGATACCGATATTCTTTGGACGAAGGAAAAAAAGCTGAGCGCCCATTTAAAACCGAAAAGCAGTGACTGCGCCAGAAAGAAACAAATTAGCTTCTCAGAGCTAAAGTGTTATAAATCAAACTTCTTTTATAATTTGGACCACTTCACATATAAACACGTTATATTACCGGATACAGAAATGACAATTATCCTTAACATTACTGTGTTCTTGTCTTATGCCACTTTAGCTTTAACCAGCTCAAGTATTGTGAATACTTTAAGAAGGAGGTTCGAGGAAAAAATAAATGCAAATGAATTCAGACACATTCAAAATAGGTAGTGTCATTAAACGGTAGGTAGAACGAGGGGAAAGGAGAAAGGGGAAAGTTATGGTGGATTGTGGGACTTATCCTTTAGAAGCATCGGTCTCAATATCCGATAAGATTACTCTCGCACAGCTTCCAAGTCTGACGACCTGCATTCAGGGATGAAGAGAAGATAGTCAGATGAGATGAAAAAATGAAAACTCTTCAGCTGATTTGAAGAATAAGAAGAAAAACACTCGATAGAGATGAAGGGATTAATGATTCTTTTGAATTATTTAATAGCTTCAGAATATGGAGCGAGAAGACTGCAGCCCTAATGTGCCATCCGACTGCATCTCGTCCACTTGCGTTGGAAATCTGTGTCTAACATTTCAGCCTAGGTTGAGATTCGCGATGCAGTAGTAAATGTTAGACATTTGACAAACTAGGTCTGAATTTGAATGGCTGATGTTTTACTAAATGTTAAACAAATCATGGTAATAGATCTGTCATAAAATTGATAAAAATTCAGACTCATGAAAAAAGGATTGTGAAGCTGCTCCGTCATCTTAATCCTTTGGGTGGAACATGCAAGAAAAAGGTAAAAGGAAAAGTTTTAATCCTTGCTTTAAAGATGGCTGAAAACCGAATTCTGTAATTGCTTTGTCAATATAAAATGAAGAGCAGATTATGCCAGGAATGTCCGATAACACAATGAGAGTACTGGATTTAATCCTTGTAATCGGAGCATGCCAAGAGCATATTGTGTATCTTGAGATAAAACAAATTAATTTACTCGCTATGAAAGTGTACTTAATATTTTACTGAATGAGTTACAGGTGGGTAGCGAGTCTTAGAGAAGAATCAAGTCTAGGCGCCTGCGCAATGAATGGGCACTTCATGTTTGTCCTAGGCTGCATCAATAATAGCTTATTTTATATTACTGAGATAATGCAAATGCCAGGCCAGAATAATACAATTTTAACCCTTTTATGACTTCAGCGAGGAAGTTAAGGCGGTAATACAAATTGTAATAACAATGATAAAAGGTTAAACCCATTTCTGCTGTGTTTCAATGTAGGTAGTACCAGATTTTTTTTATATTTTTCATTTATTAAAACGTCAGTTGAGCTTATGGGGCTAACATGGCTGACATGAATACTCCGGCCCTTGTACTACGAAATTAATACTCTTGCTTTGTTACCTAATTCAGACTCTACCACATTCACATACGTTTATGTAAGGCGAATATTTTTGAAGTGTGGTATAAATTAAACTTATTTTGAGCTAATTACAAGTTGGATTTGAGGTTTTCATGGCGGTGAGTTCGAAGATAGATGTCTTCTGGTTCGTATCGTCGTGTAATCTGGTAGAAAGGCGATGATCCCTGATGATGGAGGCAGCAAGGACCGCTGAAACGTTGGTAAACTTCTACCAGAGTATACAGTGCTACAACCTGTAAGACAGCTATCTTCCTTAATACAAAGTTATTTATTAGCGCTGAAAATAATTACATATAACGCCCGTCTTTTGTATACCCGAAACAAGGCATTAACTACGAACCGAGATGCAAAATAAGTGAGATTACGTCACAGCCTTCTGTCGTGCATCTTTTCCAAATCGTTCGACACGTCTTTTATCTTGGCTCCTGCTTCTTCTTTTTCTTGCAACTATCTTCTCATAATGGAACAGCAATGTCTTCCTATTGTCGTCGTTCAGATATACAGCAAGCACAACGTTCAGTATCAGGTAAAAACTCTTCTATCGAGTCCCCAGAATTTATTCCACCATTTCGTTCTACTGAGTTTGAACCTTTTATCATTGTTACTGCTCTGTCGAATTTCAAAAGAGAAGAATAAAGTACTTACATATTTATATATCAGAACAGTAGAACATTTCAAAATCTGTAGCATAGGTTTCGAGATAAGATGCGGAATATGCTTGTTTTCTTATGCAAATGTAGGAAGGTTTATCGGAAAGAAATAAGCTGGTGGTCTAAAGATCATTTACTTTTATAAGTGCCTTATCTGTAACAGATATTATTCCCGGAAAACAAGGCATCAGGTAACATATACTCTTACATATCGATGTTTGTCTTATGGGTGCTAATGTCAGATAAACTTGTAAATAGACAGATACCAGCATTTCGGAGGGACATACGTCCTCTGTCATCAGTAAAGAACCAACGTTAATTCGATCGACAGTGTTTGTGTAGGCACACGTAAACGTTACCTACGCTTGTCCAGTAGTTTCGAAGATTTTCAAGAAAGACCTCGTCATTATATATGCAAAGACCACACAAAAGAGACAACTAACCGTGAATCGAATTCGTCCAGTTTATTTCGGTCATGAAAATTATCTCTGAGCCTTTTTTTTACTTACATCAAAGTTTCGTGATAAAGTAACTGCGAAACAGTGGTAACTCTTTACTTGTTTTCAACAATAAATTTCTCCGAAAATGTTGCTGTGTACAGACATGCATTTAAGATATTTTGGGTTTCGAAGGACAAATGTAAATAAATACTATATACATGTAAATTAATATTACTAACATTGAATTATGAAATACAGGATACAATTAAAAATACCCTACCTCACGTTGATAGTGTTTCTTCCCTGACAAATTCTACACAGACACATACAATATGGTTACTGCCTCGTCTGCTACTGTTGCTATGACAAGGAACATGTGTTTCAGTCTACAAGTAACCTTTCTGCAAAATTAACACAAACATTCGTAGATGCCATGACAAGAGCCACTGAACAATTTATACGAATATTGGTCCACGTCGCTGCTACGGAATATGAGACATCACACAGCACATAATATGCTCCTACGTTAGCAATTATGAATTATACACGTTTATTATGAAGCGCCTTTTTCTGTTGCTGATTCTCAGACGACAAGAGTTATTTGGATTAGTGATGTCTAACGATTTCAAGAATCTGAGTTCGAATCCTGAAATATTTTTATCTTACTATTCTGATCGGAAATTTATTGGTCTGCTTTATATTTAACAACCCTCGTATTTCATGTCTTTGTGCACCCCACATGGTGTGCACACTTAAACATTGGCACCTTTGTTATCACAATCTCATTCTGTTCCCAGAATTTCACTACCGAATTGTGTGGTCCTCTGTTGAAACTCAGCATTTCGTTTGAGAGTTTAAAATCAATTCGTCTCATTTTACGATCGCTGAATCCTTGGAATATTTGTATCTCTTGAATCTACTACGTTCTACTTCACTGCAGAATAAAAGGGAGACAAGTCATAACAAAACTGGCTAGACTTGTAAGCGTAGAACATAACAGACAATTGACTGAGATATTGTGTTTGTTTTGTAACAGTACGTGTTCTTCACATTCACTTATCTTAATTAATTTATATTTTGTTGTGGAGTTTTTAAAATACCTCATAAATCTATGTTCAATTGTCTGTTTGTAGATACAATTAAATTATCTTGCTGACAGGCGTCTGACTTTTCATGCATGACTCATTTCGTCTTGTATTCTTCTGTCTCGAATTAATTAAAGGCTCTTTGTCTATATGAAATTTCTTTCATGCCATGGTTAACACAATTTTGCGTTCCTGCTAAATTTAAAACACGTCAGCATGTTCATCCGTGATGAATATAACGGATCAGAAACCGACATCATGGCATCCCCACTTAGAAAATGGAAGAATATAGTTATGGACGCTACAGAATAATAAAATGTTATTTATCAATTTTAAAAGAATCGTATACCAAATCGTTTCGTCCTGTGTTCTCTCAGTTCCTTTGTATTTCCGTCCGCTAGACGACCATAATATTTTATAATGCAAAAGTGGTCCATGCCCACCGCTATGCAACCGCCCATGCATAAACAGATCACTGTGCGGTGCCACTGTCATTGGTCAACGGCGCGATATACCCGTAGAATTACTAAAAAAAATAAGCAGTCAGTTGCTTACCCTTGTCAACTGTATCACGAAGCTGATAGTGGTCATTTTGAACACCTCCACTAGATTTGCTAATTCACTAAGTGCCAATGCTGACGTAATTTATTTTATCCATTGAATTCGTGTATACATCTTTTTGGGACAACTGTGTTATTATTGGCCTTCTTCAAGAAGAAAAAAAAATTGACAGTGGAACCACGGTTCCGGAGAATTAGACGTAAATACGTCTATACCGAAAGGAAGTTTACATAATGGCTTTATTCTAAATATTTCCTTTATACATGCTTTACAATTGAGTAAAGTTTGATTAAGACTTTGCTTATTTAACTTGAATTAGTTACGCTTAAGATGGGTTTGTGGTAGCTGAATATAATGTAAAGTAAAGTAATATAATGAAATGTAATGTAAGGTAAGGTAATGTAATAAAATGTTTTATAGGTAACAACAATACCGAGTAAACAGATGACGTTTCCTAGGTGACAATAATGCCGAGTAAAAAATTGACGTTTCCTGGGTAACCAGGTTACACTTTTTCGTTTCCCTTTTTCGTTCCCCTTTTTTGCCGAATGACCCTTCAATATAGACGTATTTACGTCAAAAAGAAAAGAAGAAGAAGAAGAAGAAGAAGACAAGCTTTAACATTCAATTGCATGTCAAAGTATTTAATTTTTTACTAAGCGGCATATATCTACCTTGTATCCGAAACATGACACTTAGTAAAAAAGACAAAACATGTTCAATGCTAGAGCGCTGATGTTGATTTGATGTGTGAAAACAGCCAGTAATAATATTATCTAATATGAAAGGAACACGACGCTCAAATGCAATCTAAAGCAACTTCATTATTTCAACGCAGTTATTTTAATAAAGACTTGGGAGAGGAACTAGTGTCTTCGGTACTTAAACATATTCCTTGCGATTCCGAGTAGTTGACGTATAGTGAAGTATGAGGTCACTGGCCAGGCCAAGTAAGTCAGTGCGAAAATTAACTTCATTTGTGGATATCAAGTGTTTTTTATGCCTTCCTATATGCCAAATAACTGTACTTGCAGCTGATCTGCATTGTAGTGCCGTGTAATCTGGTAGTTTACCAACATTTCAGAAGCAATTGGCATCAGATCCTGGCCTGAGTCTAGACAGGATGCTGGACAAGTTACTTCAATGTTATAATTCTGCTAAGTAGTAAGATATATTCCGTCATTGTGCCATCTCCGTGCTAGTCGTCCAAAGAGAAGCGGCTTCATTGGATTACCGCCTGCTTTCCGGTTACTAGGCAACTAGAGAAAATACGGAGAAAGCCCCGGTGATCTACAGTTAGTTAACGCGATCCGTCTCTGCCTATCTCAAACTCGCCTGTCGCTTCTAATATAGCCACAAGCCATTTTGTCTCCTTCAACTAATTGAACATCTGCATGTATCATTCTGGAGGATATTGGCGTAACAAAATCCTCTTGCAAGACAAGTCTCTTGGTGCCTGTTGGTGACACTTCTTTAATTCGATAATTTCTTTGGATAAATTATCTTCATAGAAACGTTACACTTTATTACAATTAAATACTAACATTTTCATTGACTCTAAAGGTTGAGAAAGTAATGGTAAAGGAAAATGTGTCAAATTGTGATTGAGGACCACGACGTGAAAGCGTGTAGTTGGAGGAAAGGTGAAGTTTCATGCGTTATTATCTTCGGCATTTGATGGAGATAGTTGTCAGGTTTACGTTTCGGCCTTTTTATCCCGGAGAAAGAAGCCCTGATGCTTACCGGACAGAAGGTTTGGCCTCAGGACCCGGAAGAGAGACCTGGACTTAAATGCTAGTGGATTAATGCGTGAGAGTGTTGGCTGCGTTAGGGTGTCAAGATGGCGCTTCAGCACTACTGGCCAAGAGAGCGCGGACAACACAGTCAGAATTGCTTCCTATAGATACTTAGGGTGGGACAAACTCTTTCGAAGAATAACGAAACTACGAAAGCAATGAATGATTCCCATGCTTCCATGCACGGCATGAAAACCTGCTGATTCCATAAAAGAACGGGAATTTGATGGTCAGATGAACAAGTGTCAGTTTCTCAAAAGACTTCTTAATTATTTAATTATTATTTTGTAATTTGTGTGTAGTTATAAAATTCAAATTCACCTACAAACACTCACGTGTAGTTGTGTGTATAACCTGTATAAATAGACAATAATAATTTACAGTGTATAAAAATATATATATGCACACATATATATATATATATATATATATATATATATATATATATAAAGTAATACATGCAAAATTAGTTGCTGAATTCAAGCCCTAATTACTAAAATCTTTGAAAAACTAATAATGCGTACCTTCACTAGTCGTCCTGTTTTCTATTTAGCCCCCTCTTCATATTTCGGCGTGCTTTGGCACGTAATATCTTCTTCCTTCAGAGAAAGAAGTATCCTCCGGTCAAAACGAAACGTTGCCTCGCGTCTGTCATACTGAGGAAAGCAGTCTGTCCGCGAGGAACACGACGTTCATTAGCTGACGTTTCGTCGAGCGGAGGGAGGTGACGGCCAGCCAAATCCCCGGTGATCCTGTTATGAGCCACAAACCTTAAGACGATTTCCACAAGGCGGACAAAGTCCAGCCACTCGGCAGGGGTGTCAAAATTTCGATAGTCTATTTTTTCATCGCTTGACACTGTGGTCTTACCAGAACACGGAAGTTCCTGCTATCTCTTTATTAGGCTTGAATATTCTGCTCTGCATCCTGTTCTCAAACACCCTCAATTAATGACCACCCCTTTGAGTGGAAGACCGAGCTTCACATCGGTACAAAACCACAGGTAAAATTATAGTTTACCAAGTTTATGTCTTTGGTGGAGACAGCAAGACGAACTAATCTGAATTAAATGTTAGCACGAAGTCCCATTCTCCGAATTTGCTTTAAATTTCTTCATGATTGTATTTTAATTTGTATTCGTCATTTCCGTATATTTGAACCTTTACACATTTATGAAAGGTTTATTAATTAGTACTTGTGAGTTATGATTTTGTTTTAAATTCTGGTGACGAGGCATGAACTTGCGTAGTTGACAGAATTTCGTTAAATAAATTATTAAATAACTGGATACATTTTGACAGCGTTATAGAAAGATGTCGATACTCCCAACTATCTCGTGGAGTCTGAAATGTCTGTTCCATCTGCGACCTTAGTTTGGCTCGGCATCCATCACCCTGTCCCTAGGGACGCCCAGCTCGCGTAAACACCGCTGTTCGGGAAGCATCTTGTCAGCTTTTCAGTATACTACTGCTTGCGTTTGGTATTTTATATGCTCAGCTTTCATTCACCAGCATGCGAGCAACAGTGAGATAACAGCAAATAAACTTTACATAACATTCTATTCTTGTAAAAATAGATCTAATTGCAGTACAAATAAGGAATTAACTTGAAATTTAAAAGAAGACTTGTAAATATTTGTTCATTAATTTGCTTATAAGTACATTTATTTACTCTGTTTGAAGCCTAGTTGCGTGAAGTTTTTATTTTTCTTGTGTACAGAAAATTGTAGCTCCGAAATCATAATTCAATTTGGGACGAACTTTTCAGTAAAACGAATAAATGAATTGAAATTACTAAACGTTATACTAATGCCGAAAATTTTGACGTGGGATTAATATCGTAGTCATTTTTAAGGAATGTTTTGTGTACATGATGATGTTACAGACCAAGTTTTTCTTAAAAGAATCAATTCTAATAATACTAAGCATGCCGATAAGAATGTTGTAAAATTTTGAATGTAGTGACGGCGTTGTAATTATTAAATAGAATTCATAATGCCAGGCTGAGTGACATATATGAGGGTGGACTGAAATGTAATGCCTCATCTTAAATTAAATATGAATGGAAGGAATTTTTCAATGAAACATATACAAAGTTTATAGTTTACTCGACAAAATAATACATTATTTTTGTACGTAGTCTCTCTCTACTTCAATTCACTTACGCCAACGAAAAACTAATTTTTTAAACCCGTTCTTGTAAAACTTTGAGTTTTGTTCACGTAAACATTCTCTCACAGCAGACTTCACTTCATCTGACCCAAAATGTTGGCCCCGTAGATATTCTTTGAGCTTAGGGAGGGGATGAAAATCACTCGGTGCCAAATCTGGGCTATATGGGGGGCGAGAGAAGAAGGAAAAATCACACCCTCGAAACCTATTTTGACTAGGATTATTTCCTAGAACAAGCACCCTCACAACCCAGCGGGTTGTAAAGACGTGGAAAACTATTGAAAGAATAATACTGGTTTTATGATTAAAGCAATATTTATTATGTTTTCTATACAAAATCCACATAATTTGTGACAAGCATCAGCATATTTTATAACACTTTGTTTTGTACAAGTAAATTAACTTTTCGAAACAAATTGTACATACTTGTGTAGGAAATTTATTAGATATAGGCTCTACTCCACATGAAATGTACTTTAAGTGGAGCAGCCTGCTTAGATCTTATTCGCCGTGGTGTTATATTAGGCCCCATTTTTATAATCCAGTTTGTTTATATTAACATGTTGCTGTTTTCGTTAACAACTTCACAGTGTGTAGGGTTGTAAAGTCGCCAAGGTTAGTCATTTTAGAGAGAATTGTGATTTCTTTTATCATTCTACAAGTAATTACCTTCAAGTTTTTAGTTATTTGGTATTATGGAATACCTGTCACGGGATATACATAAATGCAAAATACTGAAAACAATTGACTTATTTAGGATTTGAGGTTTTCACGACGGTGAGCCTGAAGATGTCTGTCCTCTGGGTTTTTGCACCGTGTAGTCTGGTAAAAGTTTGTTGACTTTTCAGAGGTCCTTGCTGCCTCCATCAACAGGGCGCCCTGATAATGGAGACAGCAAGGACCTCTGAAACGTCCGAAAACTTCTACAAGACGACAAGGCGCGGTAAGCAAGAAGACAGCCATCTTCAATTTACTTTTCGTTTTCCGCGAAGTATGCAGATTTGCAGTTACACAAATAAATGGTGTTTAAAAATACTTTCCTCTATAGATCTCTTCCCGAAAGAATATAGAGACGTACTTTTATATTCCACTTGCTTCAAGTCCACAAGTTTTCAAAGTACGATGTACGAGCATCGTATATACAACTCATTTCCTACCATAATATTTTGATAATTTGTTTACACAATTACCAATTTATAATGAATATTCGAACCAACACAGAAGTATACTGATGTGTTGGTTGAAATACAACCACCAAAGGAATTACTATCGAAAAAAATGTCTGAGACCGCTTGTATAATTGAGAGTCTTGGCATTGCTTAAGAAGAAGAAACATGATTTATTAAGACTTGTTTATTTCTCTGGGTTGCCTTATATGTATTCTCATTTTACAAGAAAGTTTACCGTGTGTAAAAAGAAGTTCAAATCTGCCTGCATAAAAGTTAAAATGACCCAAGCGAATCTGTGCCATAAAAATTTCATGAAGTCCCGTTAAAAATTTACAGAGATGTTCATTCTGCCTGCCTTTAATTCCATAAGTAAGCCTGTTTTTCCTTGAGAAACTTCATTTTGGAAGGCAGCGTGCCGGAATTTAAATAGGAAGATGCTATTCTGGTCGATTACATTTCTGCTTTGTTTCCGTCCTGATGTTACAGGTTGTTCCACTTTGTTATTAATTTCCATTGCCAGCTTAATTATTTGTAGAGCATTCTGTTTTAAGCTGGTTTTAAAACCTTACAACATTTACAGCATTGTGTGTACGAGGCATCGATCTCTAAACAAAGGATTTGTGAACGATCTTTGGATCTCTGTATGTTGGTAAGTAGGGAACTCCCTGCACGAAAATTTCTAGTGGAAAACAAATTAGCTCTTTAAAATAATCTGCCCCAAATTCACGCATTCTCTCTTTGTAAATATTAAACTCTAATAATAATACATTGTTACATATTAGTGAATTGAATGAACTCGCCTAAAGGCATGAAAGAATCATTTTCTGATACCCGAATTTTAATAAAATTGGGACATCTAACCTAGTAGACTGGAATAAAGCCCCAAAGCATTTACATGGTTGAGTTTATTTCTGTTATGAATTTTACAGGACCCAAATGTTGGTTTTTCGGATCTCATCCACTGTGAACAACGACGTTTTTTCTAAATACCCCATTCGTTAAATTTAATGAAGTCGCAGCAGTGAAGGTTGTCATGGGACACGGCTCATGCAGGGATGACTTATTTATATCCAGAACTTTCTTATTTTCCTCTTAAGTTGGGACAAAATGTCGCAGGTCGAGTTGAAAAATTCTTGCCTTTTATTCTGTATGTCTAGAAATCACGTTAGATTAGATTTATATTTATTGCTGATCAAATCTTGTAGCTACACATTTAAATTGTTCTCTCATTAAATATAATAATGTAATAGTATTTGTTTAAAATTACGTAATAAATAGGATTTCATTCTAAAATAAAATTATATTTAGTCTTTAATAATCTGCTTCAATTATTTTTTGTCCTTTATCAGAATGCGACGTATTATTCAAAATGTTAACGAACATTATGTGCGTATTGATTTACACCACCTTTTAATGCATTTTAGATGAAACTTACTTCAGTTATAAATATCACTCATTAATAATTTACTTTCAGTATCTTATTTTTCACGACATTGCCTCATCTTCCTTCTGTACCCAAGACTAAGTATGCGGTTTAGACAGCATAGAAATAAAAACAAATGAACGCCAATATTTAGATGTGTTAGGTTACATATGAAAATCTGTTGTTGCATATGTATTGAAACAGCACAAAATTATAAATAGTTATTTTCGTCAAATATTTACAACATTGAAAAATGTTTTAAACGAGTCACAGATTTGAATTATATATTTTTATGTCGTGTGCATAAGGTTTGTACGTACAAATAACTGGTTTTGAGAAAATTCAGAATACCGATTTAATCTTCTCATTTGAGAAAGTTTATATTCTTGGCAGATACAACCGAAAGGTAACAACAGCATTTAAGTGTAGACCGCCAATGAGAGGTTTTATAAAATTTTATCGCCAGACATTGAAAATCATTGCATTAGGTCTATGTGTGATAACTGAATTCATGTGTAAGACCTTTTAATTTTATATAACTTTTAAGCATTCTATATATTTTATGCATACTAAATCCATCTTAAGAAACTGAGTATTAATGTTAAGTGAATGGAATAATAATCCACAAAATTCAAGCTATAAGAATCGGAACTGTAACATTTTACTTCATTTAAAACAATGGCAATATCAGTCTGTAGAACCCATGCTTTGTCTGCACTTCATTTGACTGAATAGAACCATCTTATAAGCGGAAAAGAACACGAGCTTAGAGTCATTATTATCAGTTCAAAGAAGTTACTTAAACTGAAGCAGAATTATAATGTAGGTTGTGGCAACTCCCACCATGCTGTACACAAGCGATAAATTGACTGAAAAAAATCCGCCAGCGGTGAACTGAACTTTATTGCTCAGAAGTTGCATCGAGAACAGCTGAAGTTCTGCCGAAGTGTCGCCTTTCAGTGACTGACGTAGAAGTAACTTGTGAACCACAGTGCTAGTTCTACGTGCCTCTTCAGTGGCCGCAAAACAAGACCCAGTAATGCAGAGTACTCTAACCAGATTCTGTGTGACCCAACACAAACTTGACACGACCTCCAAAATAAATGACTCTTCTCCTCTCTGATTATGGTCCACAGTCATCTTTACATTCAGTGTCTCCAGAGCATAATATAAGTATGAAACTAATGAAACAAAATCATAGCCTACTTCCAAAAGAATTTGGTAGCCGTAAATTTTATTAATTAGTTCTGTAACATCATATAAATCACTGTAGGCTTGTCTGAGTGTATGAATCTGTAACACTTCCTCCGGTCGTTGATTGTTTGTTGTCATGGGAAGCTCGGACAGATAGTAGCTGTGAGATATTGGTGTTTCTGTTGAATTATTCGCCACGTTTTCAATTTGTATCGTCCTGAAATTTGGACGATTTATGACATTTTGGTGCTTTATTAAACTGTAATGAGATTCAAGAGATTTACTGCCACAGCTCGATGAAAGGTGTTCGTTCAGAATTCGAAATCTGTGTCTCAGTATTTGCATAATATTTATATACTGGATAATCATAATAGTGTTGGAGAAATTTGTGATGTCCTTACTAATAAGATAAATATAAGATGTGCCGTATGCCCATACGTACACATGATAACAGTAAAATCCAACGAGAAAAGCTACAAGTACAGACAGTTGTATCAATAAAATTAGTCGTGTTTTTCTGTAGATACCATCACGGTTTTCTTGCAAGAGAATCTGATCTATAGCAGTAAAATTTGTCATAACTGTTTCCACTCTGTTTCTGCTGAGTACAGCTCCAATAAGGAGAGAAGCGAAACAGGTCCCGTACATTAAGAATATCGTCAAAGCGTCTGGTACCGTGACATTCAACTTGTATTCTCTGTAATCGTAAAGAATGCTCCATATCATTATAGACAAGAAAGCTGTAAAGTGACTGAGAAAGATGAATAAACTCCAGATCACTGACGGTGACAACAGTTTTGAGGTTTTTTGTTCTCTGTTCACAGAAACATTTTTGTTGAACAAAAATGGAGCTAAACCTAATAGTTTAGAGACGTAGTACAGGGGTAAAACTGATGAGCGGAAATCCATTTTAATCTTTATATAGATGAATCACTAATTAAATATTTCCATAAACAAATTAGCTAATGAGGTTGATCACTTGTCTTTCTGTAAAAAAACTGTCATTTTGTCAAAACTATTCGTCACACGATAGACATGTCTGTGTTTCTATTTAGTTTTTCACTCCATACGCTCTGAAATTTTCACATCTTAAACACTGTCTTCTCCATATTTATCCTTATTCAAAGCTGTGATAGAATAGTACAAGAGTACTCTTTTCTTATCTGTTCTTTGTAGACCAGTCACATACAAATATTCGTGCTAAGTAAAATGATATGTTCTGTTATATGACTGATTTTATACTGATAAGTAACTTCCAAGAGCAAGATAAATTCAAATAGAATGTCATCGAACCTTGATATATCACTGGCGTTTAGTTTTGTGAGACGTAAATTAATCCCCCCTTCACGTTTATTGAAATGGAACTGTCTTGAAGTACATTCCGTTAACAACTCGCTGCCCGATAACACTTGCACTGAACCCAGAGCATTGACATCACTTGCGCTTTCATCGATCACACTATTGCTTCGAGAAAGATATGACTTACTGTAAATACAAGGTGAATTGAATTCATTATTAATTCACGTGCACACTTCCTTTACCGACGGAGTATTGAAAGGTAACTAACGAAATAATGTGGAGGGTGTTCATATCGTGTCAAGATTTATGTCTGATACGAGACACTGGGTGCGAATCGATATATTGTTTCCTCCTTCTGGCATGTGTGTACTTTTGTACTGTAAGTTGTATATATCAATAGAACACGTGTCAGGCTAGAAGTTAGCTGCCAGTTTTAGCCATAATAATTGTGAATGTTGACATAGGATCTCAGGGCGGCTAGTGTGAACATGACTGTCTTCTGTGATTTTGTGCCGTGTGGTGTGGTGGAAGGTTGTCGACGTTTCGGAGATTCTTACTTTCATATATCTCATACCAAGTTCTGCTTCCTCCCGAGGTCCCTCCTCCTTCCATTGGCTCACTTACTTTGCCTTCCCTCATCACTCACTCACTGAGCGGCGAAATACGCGTCTTAATGGTGGATGATCTTAACGCCATACACAAGAACTAGAATTCTAGGCTGATCACAGCAATGGGTTCACTCCTGTGTGATTACGCTAAAATACTGTATGTGACTGAGGTCACCCACGGGCAACTGGGCGACTAATGATCATCAGGCCAGCTGAGGCTGCCCCTGAAAAGGCAACCAAGTCGGCGCAAGGAGTGGTCGAACTACAGTCCACAGACCAGGAGAAAAGCCCTGCGGGGGGAAGTAGTTTCTGGTGCGGTGCAGAGGGAATGTTTCTTATCAGCTGGACTAGTGGGCTGTTATAGGTGGGAAGTGTGATACGTCAGAGTTTTACACTACTACACAGACTGAAAACATCGAGCAGTTAAGAGTATCGTGTAGTGAGTGCACCTGTACTGTGTTCTGTGCGTGTTGTGATAATATTCTAGATTAAATCGCTGTGCCACTGTGAGGTAATCTTAAAGCTATAGCCATTAGAACACATAAAAGTCTGTTGTTCGTTCAGTGGTTGTGGAACGAATGCTTTTATGATGGGTAGTCACTCACTGCGAAATCTTGCGCATGCGCGTAAATCGAATTCCTAGAAGGGCTTCTCTCCTGGTCTGTGGACTGTACTCGGCAACACAGACTAAGGATTTCCGTGATTTTCTTCAGTTATAAGGCAAAAGATAAGATATAATACAAAAGGGGCACGGCCCGCCCTCCACAATCATGGAGGCCTTCAGCCAAAGCGATTCTACCACTTCTGGGATAAAATACCAGACAGCCGTCCAACCAAAATCCTTCTCACAAAGGAAAAGTTTCCTCATGGAATAATCTCCCACCAGTAGCAATAGCCCCAAGTTTAAACACTCAGGGCTTTACGCTATGACAGAACTTCGACTAGCGTAAGCAAACACCCGTTCTCGTTTCACCATTTCCAAAAATGCGTTTCGTACGGAGGAATTGTGATGCCATATACAGGTCTTTAAAATTCTCAAGATCATAATTTTCACGCTTATTTCTGCTAAACCGTGAAAAACTGGTTGACCATGTTCATGTAAAAATGGGATCACATATAGATTAAGGTCATACCAAAGTCACGTCAAAATCAGCCCAATAATTTAGCAGATAGAGGTCTTTAAAAATTTCAAGGTCACATATTTCCACACTTATTTCTGCCAAACCGTAATAACTGGTTGACAATATTCATGTCAAATTTAGGCCGCGTATAGGTGAAGGTCATACCAAAGTCACAACAAGATCGACCCAATAGTTCGCCAGATACAGGTCTTTAAATTTTTCAAGGTCATATACTTTCTCGCTTATTTCTGCCAAACCGTAAATAACTGTTTGACCATACTCATGTCAAATTTAGGTTGCGTATAGGTCAAGGTCATATGGAAGTTACAACAAGAACGGCCCAATAGTTTACCATATACAGGTATTTAAATTTTGTAAGGTCATACATTTTCTCTCTTATTTATGCCAAACCGTAAATAACTGTTTGACCATACTCATGTCAAATTTAGGCCGCGTATAGGTCAAGGTCATATGGAAGTTACAACAAGATCGGCCCAATAGTTTGCCATATACAGGTATTTTAATTTTTCAAGGTCATACATTTTCTCGCTTATTTATGCCAAACGGTATATATCAGGTAGACCATACTCGTGTCAAATTTAGGCCATGTACAGGTCAAGGTCATATGGAAGTCACAACAAGATGGACCCAATAGTTTGACTGATACAGGTCTTTAAGTTTTTCAAGGTCATATATTTTCTCGCTTATTTCTGCCAAACCGTAAATAACTGTTTGACCATACTCATGTCAAATTTAGGCCGCGTATAGGTCAAGGTCATATGGAAGTCACAACAAGTTCGGCCCAATAGTTTGCCATATACAGGTATTTAAATTTTTCAAGGTCATACATTTTCTCGCTTATTTATGCCAAACCGTAAATAACTGTTTGACCATACTCATGTCAAATTTAGGCCGCGTATAGGTCAAGGTCATATGGAAGTTACAACAAGATCGGCCCAATAGTTTGTCAGATACATGTTTTTAAATTTTTCAAGGTCGTATCTTTCCTCAATTATTTCTGCCAAACCGTAAATATCTGGTAGACCATACTCATGTCACATATAGGCCACGTACAGGTCAAGGTCATATGGAAGTCACAACAAGATCGGCCCAATAGTTTGCCAGATACAGGTCTTTAAACTTTTCAAGGTCATATATTTTCTCGCATATTTCTGCCAAACCGTAAGTATCTGGTTGACTATACTCATGTCAAATTTAGGCCGCGTATAGATCAAGGTCACATGGAAGTCACAGCAATATCGGACCAACTGTTTGCCAGATACAGGTCTTTAAATTTTTCAAGGTCATATATTTTCACGCTTATTTCCTCCAAACCGTAAATACCTGTTTGACTACACTCATGTTAAAATGAGACCAAGGATAGCTCAAGCTCATGTCAAGACCACGACAAGATCACTTAAACTGTGTGAGAGTAAGAGGCCTCAAAGTATTCAAGGTCATTCGAAGTACTATTTTCTCACGCATTTACATAGATGACTGTATGAATCAGAGTGTCATTGCAAACTTCATTTAGACGTCACGGATGTGTCAAGGTCATGTATAGGTCACAATATGCAGTGAAATGAATGAACTTAAGAGGAAAAGTGTTTTCCATGTTTTGGAAGAAACAAATGTTGTGCAATTCGACTAACATAACACAGAAAAAAATTAGTAAATAATAGTTTGAATGTTTTGAAGACCTTCGCAGGTGTCTTCGAATAATTTTGTATAACCGATGAATTTGGCAAATCCTCTTATATTTTTTAACATTTTTCTCTAAATGGTTGGTTTAAAGTTGATTCACTTGCACGTGACACCTAAAAATAAACAATATATACGATAATCATAATAAAACACAGGCAATCTTAACAGAACACAACGTTCACTGTGTCTGGCAGCAACGGAGCACCTTGTTTTCAGTCGATACTTGCGCGACCAAAGCAAAATGAAGTTTGTAGCGACAATTAAAAGCTGGCATGGGGAAGGACAGGGGTGACATTGTGAATCCTAGGTTGTTCCATCAGCGAGCAATCATTGAGGAAATTGGTAGTAACAATCTATTAGAGGAAGTTGCCTGCGGCCTCTGTCTTCTGCGCTCAGCAGACATGTAACAGGCAGGCACCGCGGATTATGGAGAAAACAGGGTGGATCCTGAGGACTCCATGTCTGCCTCTGTAACTTTTTTAACTTGCATGTTTCTGTGATTAGTTATATTCTTTCCAGTAATAATGTAGAATTCAATGCCATAAATAAATTTTCTGTTAATATATTCACTCATTGCACATTGTGGGTGTCGAACAATGAAGACATTTGATAACAGGGTTCTTAGAAGAATGTTTGGACATAAGATACAGGAAATTACAGAAGGATGTATTGTTATTATCGTCCATAAATGCACAATTTTGCCCTATGCATCCAGGAGCTTAAAAATACAGCTCTGTTATTTTATAGGCCTAGTAGTCGCAAATGCGATGGCGTGTAGTGTGAATCGCCCTGGAGATGAGAAGTTAGACGACTCGAACGCTGCAAATTGCTTCCTTATTACAGATTGAAGCTCATGCGGCCCGGAAATTAATTTACCGGTTGAGTGATCTGTAGTTCACAATATGTCGACTTCCTCTCAAGTACCGCTACTTTCTGCTGATCACCTTTGGTGAGTGAAACGGACTTCCTCTGTTCTCTGGCTGTTGTTTATGTTCCTTTACTTCTCTATTCCATTTCCGGTCCCCAGTGGCGGTTTCGTAAAAACAAGAATTTATATCAATATTAGAGTTCAGTGAGAAATGAAAACAAATATATTTTATTATATTATTTTTATATTAGAGTCATTTTATCAATATAATGACACAAAGAACAACGATGCATAAGTGGTAACGGATGCACATTGCTTCTGTTATATATGGCAATGGAAAATCATATTAATCGCTTTATGCATTAAAGCGTTGTAAAACAATGAAAAACGGCATACATAGATCAATTTATGCACTATAATAATCGATTATGATTGTCTAGTAGCAAAACCAGAGGCAGATAAAGAAAACTGACCAGACAAAAGAATCTGAAATATCGGATAAGATGCTTACCACAGACCATATACCATCAGACTACAAAGATTGTCTTCTGGGTTATTTCACCGTGTAATCTGATAAAAGTTTACAGACGTTTCAGAGGTGTGTGCTGCCTCTGCAACGTCGGCTGACGTCTACCAGACTGCACAGCGCAACAACCCAGAAAACAATCTTTATAGTCGCCGCTATAGCAACCTGAAATCTCACTTAAAATGGCGATTGTATTAAATATTTATGAAGGGAAACGGACATTGTTATATCAGGCCCTAGAGCCACGTATATCAGAAAGTTATTTCGTATTTCTTTTTATTGTACCTTACAGCAAGTAGTTGTCTTACTTCGTTCATCGGTAGCGTCAAACAAGATATTCGTGGGTGGTGATGTGTGGGCTGGAGTAACATCGTTACCAAGGAACAGCAACTCATCGCCAAGCGTTGAATCATGAATGTGGTCATGTAACATGGCGGAGTGCAGACCCTAGTCAGTTCGTCGTCAGTTCAACATGGCTTCATCAACATTTCACGCAGACATGTTGCTTTCTAACACATACGCGTGAAGGAACAAGGCTCTATGTCCTTCACTAGTTCTGACGCATTCACACTATTTAAATTTTATTAATTTTAACATAACCTCAAATTTGTCTCAAGACTGAGTGCAAATGGTTTTTACCGCGGTTTTATTTAAAGACACTGTACTTATGTGATTACATTTTCTATTATGCCAGTCATACGTATGTAGTTGGCCAATATTTTGTTCTTCACAGTCAGCTTCTTAATAAATTCGTGAATTACACTGTTATCAAGCAACGAAACAGAATTTGAAATATATTTATTATAAAAAGTCTGTAATTTTTGTCTAGAAATCAAGCTGGATAAAGGAAGAAAACTTTCTTACTTGGGGACCTAGGTTGGGGCAGGATGATACTAAAACGAAAAAAAAGATAGTATATTCGGATGTGGACTGAAAAAGTGTCGCTGAAGATAAGGTGCAACTGTGGCCTCTTGTGAACATGATAATGATCCTCAGATGTCATTTTAAAAGGCGAAGTGTTTGTTGACGGAGTGAATGACTATTGACTTATTAAGCCACACGGTAAGACCAATGTGCTGTAGGCTTACAGGCCAGTTGTCAGAACATACGGCGTTACAGTGCAAACCAAATATGTAGGTCTAATTCTTTTGTCGTAAAACAAGATATTTTAGTAAAAAGAAACCGAAAGTAATTAAATCACACTTAGGCCCCGGAAACTACATAGATTTCTCCGTGTTTGAGAACAAAATATTGTTCTACTTAGAATGTCAAAAACCTGGATTGTGTTAGGAGAAACAGACGTTTTTTATTTGAAATTAAATCATTGTGAGATGCCACGTTACGAAACACTTGCAGTGTCTGTTCGGCTGTTAATTTCTTCTACGTTGCTCATTTCCGATGTTACATATATCTGGATTCCAGGTTTTATAGATACCACATTGTCCAATTTTTAAAATAAAAATATTTCTAGGAATGTTGTAGCTAAAAGGATCGTTTATATGTCTTTTGATTTCCTACGAAGCACCACTGTAGACTTTTCTTTAATCTCCCGTGCCTAATTTTCAAAATGGAAGAAATCAATTTTCCCAGGATTGTTTGTCCAAGGGAGTAATCATTCGATGTATTTGACGTTTTTCTATGAGGCGCTTTTAGGACGAAACGGGACAGAAGGGAAGGACGAACTTTGCCTTTATGTGTCCTGTAAGATGCGTAAGTGACGGCGAAAGTCTCAATATATTCAAGTTTTCGGCGTTACTGGAAAACCGTTTCAGGCTCCAGACTTCGCACATTGTAATGTTACATGCGATAAATAAGCATTGATAAATATAGTGGACTCCGGAAACTGGATTCTTTCTCATACTTGCGTTGTATCAAAGCTCGTAAATCAGAGCGAGGCGTTCTCGCGTTGCGATTCATAATGCAGTGTTATGAATCAGACATCAGAAACCATAGACTAGGAGTTTCTGTAGACCGCACAAACAGCTGCTTTCCATTTTATAATTATTTTATCCTGTGAGAATAGATATTATTAATTATTACGCTTTCTCCCAAATTTTCCCAGAAAAGAGATATCGTATTGAATTATTCAATGTGTGCTGATTTCGCCATGACGAAGCCTGTGAGAGAAGAAGTGGCATAACAACCATATAAAATTATTGTTAGCGGGCACCTAGCCAGGAATTTTAAGTGTATTTGGGACTCTGAGGAACTTAGAGCTCATAAACACAGGCATACGTGATAACTGAGAATCAGTGATCCTTTGTTTCGTGTCGCAAATAAACGAGGGTTTTATGTTTTGCTGAATCTTTTTCGTTCTGGATTTCTGGAGAAAGGTCTGTCAGTCGTCTGATTAACCAAATAATTCAACTTAACTCCATGAAACAGAATCCTTTAAGACGCCTATAATCGCTTAGATGGTCAATGAATTTCCCGCCTTTCATGGAACCAGAAGTACAGCTTGCAATTGGACACTGTCAAAGCCAGATTAATCGAATTTTTACACTCAGATTTATTATTTAAAGCTAATCTTAATATTATCCTTTCTGCGCCTAGCACTGCTTGCAGATCTCACTCGTTCAGGTTTCCCGACCAGAATTCTGCATGCTTTTCTCACCTCTCCATGAAAGCCACACACTTTCCTGTTTTATCTTCCTTTGTCTTACCACCCATAATAATATTTCATGTAGCGTACGTACACATCATGAAGCTGCGTATTATGTAATTTTCTTCGTCCTTCTAATTAAGACGTCAGTTCCAAAATGTTATAATTTTACAAATTACGGTAATGATTTAAACGTTTTGTGTGGATGGAACAGAATGTAGGGTGGAACTGTTTCCAAATGTCCGTTTAACTCTTTACATTTATGCCTTGACAGAGGTCGATATTAAACACGTATACGATATCTATCGAATTTCCGCCCTGTAATAATAATAATAACTTAATAATATAATAAGAAATTATTCGGAAGCTTTCTTCTTTAACTAGTGACTTGTAGATTCTGTAGAAATCTAATGTAATCACTGTAGTTCTGAAAGTTGAGCGTAGTCAGCGGTGGAATACTGGCGAGCACATTATTAGCCATTCGAAAAGCGTTGCAAAAATTTCCGAAATTCGGTTTATTTTCCTTGTATAATTTGCATTCGTGTGTAGTGAGTGAAAATCTTATATCCGAGCTACGTGCCGGACCTTATAAAAGATTCAGAACTTTTGACAGAGACCCACAGAAGATGATTTTTTTCTGTGATTTCCTGGAATGCATCCTCAGAACAATTTTTCTTCATTTACGAAGAATTTACGCTTTGTCATTATCCGTTATTTGGTAGGTGCGACTTGGGTACAGAAAAAAAGGAAACTGGACATTTTTTAAGAAAATATCAACACGTGAACATTTTATCTGTAATATGCGTGTAATTGTTTCTCTAGTTACATTGACTCCTCAGTCTGTTAACTCGTTTTTAGGTTTACCGGTTTCTATAGCGTGTGAAGTGATGTCTGTTTACAGGTGATCTGTTGCTTGGCAACAGTTGAATGCAGAAGTTCTTGCTTTGCGGCTGCGGGGCGGTAAATAAAAACACGAGGGCTCTTCAATAAGTAACATCCGAGGATGTGTTCATTCGCATTTACTACTTCGACGTCGATGTCCAAAGAAGCAATTATTAATGAACAAATCCTTTATTTTCACCCCGTAAAATAAGTCAGGACTCAGTGGTTTTACGTGCCGGACAACGCCGGTTTCTACCATGTCACGTCAAAAATGTTTTCCCTTGAAGCGTTTCTTTAGTGGTCGCACAATGAAATGAGATATGCATGCAACATTTTAGTAGGGAAACCGAAAGAGAATAAAGTACTTGGAAGACATGGATGTGGGTGGGATAGTAATACTAAATTGAATAATAAATAAGAAATGATGTGTGGGGTTGTGGTCGGCTTTCAATTTGCTTAGAATCATACTGAGTGGCTATCGATTTTAAACATTGTAATGAACCTTCGGATTTAAGAAAAGGCAGAATATTTTTTGACTGCATGGGCTATAAAAACTTCTGAAGAAGGGTTAGACTCCATGTAAAAAGGTTTACGTCTGTTTTGTTATGTATTCCGCGAAGTCACGTATACATATATACAGCTATCACTCATCAGATTTGATTTAGGTTATGCCATTCTAGCACTAAGCAGTCAGTTCTTGTGTATGAATGTACGATGCGGATTTCCAATTAATGATCGTAGCATATAGCTGACATATTGCATAAATCATTCTCGAAATCCATTAATGATTGAACAATAGCTCGTATTGTCCAATTTGATAGCATATAGGAGTCGAAGCCGACATTTGCTATTAACCGGATTTTCATCAAAGTATACATTATCAGCACTTATTCTCTGGCTCTCGATTGACATGATTTTGATTTCAGGAATATAGTATTTGATTCAGAGCAAGCAATGCGAGGGTTGCTCGTGAAGATGAAACTCATATGACAATTTTAGTTGTAGGCCTATAGTTACATACATATTTTGAATCTAAAATTTGTCGTTTATGATCTGTATTATTAGTTGAATATGTATATGTTGGTGTACATGTACTATATGTGCAGCCTGAATTTTTTCACAGTTTGATTTCGAAAGAATTTATGGTATAAAACGATGCTTATACATACGTATTATTTGGAATTTATGTTAGACGGTTGTTTTAGTTGTATTATAGTTAACGATTTAAAATGTGGAAGGATAAAATTTCTTATTTATTACCGATAACGTTGTAAAAGTTTTCGTAGAAGTGATTTTCTTTTTTATGTTTTATGTTTGGGATAGTCGGACCGAATCGTGATTTGCACTACAAGACGCAGAAATATAATGTGATAGATTTCCTTTAACAATGAATTACTGTAGTAAACCTTACATCACACTACTGGCATATATTGTTTAACTGCTGAGGTCATGTTCATGCGCCCTGACCTTTAGGGATTCACTCAGCTACTAAAGAGTTACGTTGCTGGGAACACAAACTTCCGGTCCATCCACCGTGATGGTTGATGTAACCTTCAGGGTACAATCAATCGTGTTCCATTCCACGTATTTTACCAGCCACGTCCCACCAGTGACCACATGATGAACAGGTAGACCGTTGCTATTCGTTCCTTGCATCAGAATGAATTCTTTTCGAAAAATCCTATCTGTGGAAAATTTAGGGTCGTTAGTTCTTGTCAGAAAGTAATACAGATTTACAGGCAAACCATGTTTTGACACTAAAAGTTCTTTCTGTTTGAAATATGATCGTGAAATGAATATTTACGTTCGTGTGTTCTCAGACAGTGTACACTGATGACGAATGAGTCAATGTTTTCAACTATTGGACATCTAGTATATAATATGTACAGGATATATATGAATTTGAAATGATTGGGAAGTAAGTACTAGTGTAAGATTTGAGGTTTTCACAGCGGTAAGGATGAAGATTTCTGTCTTCTGGGTTGTTGCGCTGTGTAGACTGGTCGATGTTAGCCAACGTTTCAGAGGTCATACTGCCTCCATCATCAGGGCGATGAAGATTTCTGTCTTCTGGGTTGTTGCGCTGTGTAGTCTGGTCGATGTTAACCAACGTTTCAGAGGTCATACTGCCTCCATCATCAGGGCGTCATCTCCCTGATGACGGAGGCAGTATGACCTCTGAAACGTTGGTTAACATCGACCAGACTACACAGCGCAACAACCCAGAAGACAGGAATCTTCATAAGTACTAGTGGTTTGTATCAAGTTAGTGGAGGACTGAGAAATACCACGAAAACACGAGGATCGTGGAAATGTGTCGATGAGAACCTCACTAACAGTTTTTTTCATCAGACAACTGAAATGAAAAAAATGAAGTATATTCTGTAATTGTATATTTTTCTGTATCGACACACTCAGGAAGTAGAGGGAAGTTACAATTCGTGCTGTTGAAGTTTGTACTTCCGTTCTTACACAGATATACTACTACTACTACTACTACTACTATGGCGTAACAGCCCAAAATCGAGCCCTAGCCTCCTCTCTTACACAGATATAGAGATAGAGAAAGTGAAAGCAGGAACGTAAGAGAGGGAAAACTGCGACGTAAATTGTCGGTTATCATTTGTCAACACTTTCATCCTACAGCTGTGTTGATAAGGAAGGGAACTACTAAACGGGGAAACCACGAAAACGTACGTCATCAACTACGTCTCTTCCATGCGAAGGGTGATTTCTGTTAGAATGGGGGAGGAAAAGTCCAGAAGATAGAGAAATTATTTCCCGTTGACAGTAGCACGAAAAAAGAAGCGAAGGACCCTGAAAGAGGAGGCGGAAACATAAAAAATAAGAAAAAAAGAATGACAGTATTACCATGTTTTTATGGATGAAATACGACACCCAGAAAATTTATATGCATTTGTGAAACTACACATGCACAATATATTATATACTTTCGCACATTTTGTGTTAAAACATTCAATAATTTTGAAAACACAACCACTGAGATAAACTGATAATTGTTTTTTGTTCAGAATTTTGTAATGTTTAAGTAAGTGGTGCGTATAGTTAGGACTGTTTGTTTAAACATTTAAATAGTTGCATGAAGAAGAGTCGTGTTCAGAAGCTGATTATCGCTCAGGTATTTAAGAAATTTGCCGCTTTCCTTTTTTAAAATCGGAATGATTGAAACCAGTATACATTTCACACACTGTTGACTTAAGACTGGTTCCTAACTGCAGAAATATTTTATTAAAATTACAATTTATAAATGTATTTGTTACTAAGTTTTTCCTAACCTCCTGTTATGTCCTCTCAAAGGCCCAAATATTTTTCACGAACTTCGTTCTGAAATAGACTACCCTAATTTATTTTTTTCCTTTCATATGAGAGACTGGGTTTTACACCCATATAAGTCACAAAGTAAATATATTTATGTGCAGGTTTGCAGTTAGGAGTCGAAATGATTAGTATGATTTAAGATAATATAATGATTTAATTTTTTTATTTAAATCTTTGATTTCCTTATTTTGTTAAATTGGTAACTGTTCAGTTTTATTTTCTTGTTCTCTTTGTTGGTAAAACATAACTGATTGGAAAGCATCAATGAAAATGTTCACTACTCCGCGTGAAGTGCGTATTATCAGTATTTAAGGTGACATTATGCAAAATATTGTCACTACTTAAAAATATTCTAAGGTTCGTATATTGAGAATTCGTGATAATAAACACATTTAAATTTATATTTCTGGTGGTCTCCTATACGCTATAAGGTATACAGAGTGCCCCAAAAAGATGTATGATACACATTCAATGAATTAAAAACTGACATTTTTAATAAAATAAACCATTAAATACGTCAGAATTGAATTAACGAATCTAGTGCCATATGTGAAGTGTAGATCACACTAGGTTCCCCTCGTTAACGCAACACACGGAGATAGATAACAAAATTTATTTTTCAGTATTATAATATGGGACACTGTGTATAACTTACTCTGTGGAGCGGAATTCTTATTGAGAAGTTGTCAGTTGCTCAGAAGTGAAGGAGTTTACCACATCTTTACAACCTACCTATTCTTTAAAGATCCATATAACATATAGCATAGAATTCTTCAGCGTTCTGAATACTACACTACAGAGAAGATGAATCCCACTTCCTTCATGATGCAAAGGCAGAAATTATTCCTCTGCTCAGTTAGCTGGAATGTGTTCGGACTGACGAACGGCTGGTCTGTTACAGCAACTGCAGTTAATTTAGACAACCACTGCTTCCACATGGTACCCAGTTATGCGGCATTCTCGTCTACCGCCAATATATCTCTCCTGCAACTACGTAAGTATGCTAATTAACGCTTGCTACAATTCGTGGCAATGTTGCGACAGTACCAAAAGACTTGTCTACGTTCTGCTGTTATATTTTTCTCTTTTTCTACCAGTATATATCCAATTTTCTTGATGGTGTATGTCTCAACTGTGGATAGAACCACGTCCCTCAAAACTATGTCAGGATACCGAAAATAATTTTAAAGCCATTTAATTTGTAAGTTATTTTATTCTTGAACAACACCCGTTATTGTTTAAAACAAATTCTTTGAATAATTTATAAAATCGAAGTCTTTTTCAGTATACATACTAGTACTGTTGTGACTACAGGGTCTGACTGACTAATTAACTAACTCCGTTGAATAAATTCCTTCTTGTGAAGCTCATATTTACTGAGCTAGTTATATTCCCCGTCTATTATGAAACCCGATGGTCTACTACCGTATATTCAATAGTTCATTAGTTGTCAAACTGAGACATTTGAATAAAAATTTTCTTGGATATTATCCATCGTCTAGTAAATAAAATATAAAACGTAAAACGACGTTTCGGAGATGGGGCTCTATCTCTTCACAGCGTGAACAGACAAATGAAGAAACTTAGTTCATAAGTTAGTTTTTTTCATATAAAATAAAGAAAGCATGGAAATGGTAGAATAAACACACATAGTGTATGAATCGTCTGATGACGACGGCCATTTTTTAAAAAAAACATTTTTATTTCTAAATGTGGTTCCTAAAGATAATCCGTGCCAGAATGTCGGCTCATTTATTTCATATTTCCTCTTACCTTAATCTTTCCTCTCTAGAAAATTTATGACTAAATGTACACACCGGAACGCGGCTTATGTATTCTGTAGGTTCATTTCCTTCAATTTGTATTACTTGTGATTACATTTTCGAAATTGAATTTGTCGACGGAAGCGAAGTCTGTGCTGTGAAGTGTACTCTGTCCTTGCTGGATGTCCACTGTGAATCCGTACGGCCCCAGCCATTACGCGAATTATTTCCGGGGATGTAACAAAGGGTGGAAGGGGGTTATAGACGGATTGCAAATCCCCCAGCAAAGTGACGGTTTGAGGGATGGATGGCGCTGTCTCACGAGAGAGACCAAAATCAAAATCTCTGGGACTCACATTCATCACATGATCAATCCTGCGGGAATTTAAACTCTGCTTCTCTGTCTTCTCTTTGCAGGCTAGTTCTTAGTCAACGCTGATAACGTCGCAGGATGTAGATAAATGAGCTAGACAGGCGAAACAAATGCGTACAGCCTTACTACGAACGCATGATTTGAATTGCAATCTGTATGTGATAATGAAGAGGTTTTGATTCTTTGAAATATAAATAAGAACGGATAGGTGTTCGCAATAATAATGTGGATTACAAATACTACTAGTCCGTGGCACTACAGCCCTTTTGTAGGGCCTTGGCCTCCTTGGATTACAAATATTTTTCAGATATATTCCTTGGGAATGTTCTTACAGACTTCGTTGGTCTTAATGTTAATTAACTGCAGTAAAATCGATAGATCGTTTCTAAGCTGTATCATAAAATAGTTATCGATAAACATACAACTAGAAGGTATCTCTGTTTGCACTTCGTTGTATATTTATGTTTTAAAAAAATGTAATTACTTATTTACGTATTATTTAACAATATTACCGTATATATAGCGCCGTATTATTAACGAATAATGAGTTTGAAAGAGCTAAAATGAGATACAAGTGTGACAATTACCCAGCTACATCATTCGGTTGTAGGTGAAAATGAAGTCTATCTTACTTTATGTGCCAGTCTTGGATAAGAGGCTGGGTGGGAACCAAAGCCGATCTGGATGCAGAAGCTGTGACATTTCTATCAATTTTGTACTTCCAATGCTATTTGAAAATATAACGTTGCAATGAAATTGTATTAATTTTCAACACAACAAATTTTAGTTCCCTTAAAATTTGACGGGTCATACTACGCTAGTAGTATAATAAATATAATTTTATACTATGATTTTAACACCTTTTAACAGACTTTTCACAGCGCAGTAATAAGGCAGTTAAAAGGCATGGTATTCTGATAGAATATCTTATGAATAAACAGATCTAGAACTAGTCTGCAAGGCGCCAACCAAGAACCGAAGCTTCAGATTACTGTCGAAATAAGCGTCATGTCCTATGTTGGTTCTGTCCTTTTAACTAGTTCGTTCGAACTTGCTGTTCGGGGAGAGGCACCCTCATCTGTGCCATTATTAAGGACGGTTTCATTCCCCAACCCTTATCAAGGTTGCCATCTGCACGATGTACACAGTTCACGCTTACCCTGAAACCCTATGGGGAAGGAGGCTAAAAGGGGTAGTTTGTGAGCTAATGATCATGTGTTACGGGATTACAGAGCTCAATGAGGTTTTGTACAGAGCTGGCTTCTCATGCTGGAAAGTCGCCTTACCTCTAAAGAGTTTAGTTTCAGGGGTGTGTAACTTCCACCCATCTTGTAAAATGTAGAAACACGAACATAACCATGATAAACATAAGAAACAGCCCCAAGTTCTCTTTACAAAAAATCTGAAACAGATCGAAACGCGACTATTCGATACATGTTATGTATTGTGAGCTATGAGAGTCTCACGGCGGCGAGTATGAAGGTTGTTGCTCAATGTATTCTGGTAGAAGTTTACCGACGTTTCAGAGGTACTTTCTGTCTGTATTATCAGGGCGATCTGATGATGGAGGCTGTAAGGACATCTAAAATGTTATGTTCATACTCACCGTAGTGAGAAACTGTAATCCCAGTTTCTTTGCTTTTATAAGTAGACAACAAATTCACTAATCAGCAGGAAGAAAATTTGTACTTAAGTTTAGGGCCAATACTTGCATGTAGACGTTGTGTTTATTACACGGGTACAAACCACACTCTCTTCATCTCATGTTGGTTGCATACCTGTGCAGGCAAAATACAAGAATTCGAGGCTAATTTACAGCATTAACTTGTATGATATTTCTAAAATTAGCGTCTAGCTTTAAAAATGTAGTAGCATTCATTCTATAAGCTCACGAGAATGAGAAACGTTAAGAAAGTCAAATTAAATTTACACGTTTTGGATTTTGATACGCGAAGCTTTATTTTCGGAAGCTCCTATACTACGTAACAATCACCTCAGTGTAAACTGCGCTCCTAACTCCGGTTGGGAGGCAGGGGGGAGACAGGGCACAAGGTGGGGTCCTGGGGCATGCATAATGGAGACGTCAACATGGAATGTATGGCGTAGACTAGGGCCCAGATTAATATTAATAGAGTAATAATTTTCAGCGAAGCCTCTTCCACATCAGCTTGCACAGCAAAGATCATGAATGGAGTCCGCCTTACTAGTCTTCACCACAGAAGACCGACTGCTAGGGTCTGTGTACTCGTGATAACTCACAGAACCCCCGAGAGTCATAACAAAACTGTTAAAATTGCTTGCAATATTTAAAAGAACTGTCAAACTCATTAACAAAGTTAAAAGGGAAATTAATATTTTACGTTCTGCTTTGTTACATGAGAGGTATGAATTTATGGTTAAAATTGTATTGTCATTTATATACACCTGTAATGCCATTAATATTGTACATGGAACCTTTAAATTTGTTCATGCTCTTGTTGATAGGAGACTATAATTTGTTTCTTTATTGTGCATAAATCGATGTATGTTTTCTTGAGTGGCAAAATTTTACTGCATAAAGTGGTCACAGCAGTATACAACACAAAAGATGTGTTGTCACATAAGCTTAGTATATTTCCGACAGAAATATCCAGCTCATTCTTAAGATTGTAATAATAAATAGGCCTGTATAATCATTTTGTTCTACAGCCGTATGGAATCACTTTGTGATATCTGATTTTCTGGCTTCCAGATTTCGTCACTCACTTAAAAACAACAACTTATCTTTGCTGAGGCTTTCCATGTTTATGCAAAGCGTGTCGATATATCTGTCAGTCAGCAGCTTTAGAAAGACTAACGTATTCTATAAACTGGAGCATAAATTCATGTCACAAAGAGGCCTGCTGCTTAAATTGTTAGTACTTCGCTCTTGATTAGTAAGAAGGCCAGCTTCTGGTTCGGATTCGGAAGATCACGTGTTCAAATCTACACTCGACTGCAGGCTACCATGTCAGGCGTTTGTAGTTTTCCTTAGGCACTCCAAGATATCTTAAAATAGTCCACTACTACTTTCTTTCCTTATCACCGTTCATAAGTGATCGTATCTTTCGACATTACATGACTTTGATAGTTGATAAATAATTTATTAATAAATCAGGAATGAATACGATAATAAGTAAGTGATTACATAAAGGACGAGAAGTTTTTTGGCCAGCTGAGTGACTGTAAGATTTTAAAGAGTACCCTGTTCCGTGAAACGTGGATGTAAAGTGACCTATTAGATTTAAGAGGAAAACGATTTCTTTATTTAGAATTCTCAAGTACCGATATGGCGAAAGATCCAACCTTATCTCTGTGATAGGCCAATAAATATTGCTAGTGTTGAATGGCAGGGGATGAGGGCAACCATGGCTGACAGTTGGAGTAGATGTGATAAAGTGAACGCGAAGTACAGTCTAAATAGCAGACATTTCACTTTTCAAGGAGACAAAGAACTGAGGTTTATAATCTGCAAATTCCAAGGCAATTTACGAATTTACTCCATTGCATTACGCACCGGTGCTTCGTACATTCATCGCTGTTGCTTATGTGAGATTAAAGGCGTGGCAACAATGTAGTTTTATACATTAACAAACGGGGGCCTGTGTTTCTATTGTTGTATCCTTGGTTGTTACAGACAATGACAGGTGTGATGGTGATGATATGAGATTCTGTAGTGCAGTAAAACTTGGTCCTATATCCCGCTGTGAAGACGCCATGTTCTGTGTAGGATATCAGGAAGACAAAAGCTTGGGTTGAAACCATAAACATAAAATGTACGGGAGAGAGCATCATACAGGGGTAGGAAAATGTTTTTGAGATAAAACTTTATTCTAAACAGAGTATCACTGGATATTCCAGGCAAAAATAAGAGTAGCACACAAAAGAGATAGTGAAATAAACTGAGAGACGGAAAAAGGCAAGTGTCGGGTAACTCTTTGTATTTGGTGTGCAAATTTGTATGTTTACCTCAATTCTTTTTAGGTTCGTACACGGTGGTCTAGCGGTTAGAACGCTGGCCTTGTAATCCTGGGGTCTCGGGTTCGATTCCCGGCGGTGCCCGAATTTATAACTTGTGTTGGGCAAGGCCGTGGTCTAGGCAACACGGAGTTTTCCTCCGTGGCATCCCAACAATTACTCCATTCACACACAGAAGAAGGCAATGGCAAACCACTTCTGGATCATCTGCCAAGAACGTATATGAACAGGTCCATATGGACCTGTCGTCAGACAGAACACTAAATAATAATAAATTTAATTAAAGCAGAATGAGTGAGGCGGGTGGTGTAGCACGGTTTTAAGGCAATGATGAATGTAAATGAAATTCGAAATCCATGATACCTCTTGGTTGACCTAAGTGTAGATCAACGATAGTAAAACAACGAACAGGACTAGTCTAAATCCACGTTGGAGAACGCCACGACCCTAACCAATACATTTTGCCTGATTAGAATTCGTGAAAATACTTAACAGTCACACGCACTACGTTGGTTGGCAAATCTAGATATAAGGAGAATTCGAAAAATCTGCTGTTGCAAATATTTTATGGCAGAGCTTGCTAACGTGAAGGGTGTTTCAGAGAACTATAAATGCGAATGTTGAGGAATATTCGTTGCAGATTTATATCTGTTTACGTGAAATGGTGCCAGATTTATTTGTATCTTTAGAATAATGATTTATTCAAGTAGTCCAGACAAAAAAAAACCCACAAAATTATGAAGGGAATGAAATATGCACACAAAAATAGCAACATTATTTATAACTGGAATATCCTCTTGTGGTAATTTCATGATTATAATTTCTCCCAATTTGTAATTGTTTGTGTGTAGTCACAGCTACTAACAGCTACGTTAAATAACCCACAAACGAACTTACTATAAGGAAAATATTGCATTATTTTCTTACACACATTTAGCCTTACATAATAATGCGTTCTTACTATTGTAAACACTATTTCAAGTTTAAATCAAATTTAAGTAAAGAAATTTGTTAATACAGTCTTATATTCTCCATGTTTAGACAGTTTCAGGCATTTTTAGATTCCACTTATTATTCACTTTTGAAGTCAATGTTCCTGAATATGCATTCTTAATTTATTTAACCTTGATGTTCTGATACTGAAGCAATACAATACGTAATCAAACCCAGTAGACCGTCAGATATAATATTACATCATGTTCGAAACAAGATTGGCACAATTACGCATTGCATACGTTGAGTTTCATAGTGGAACTAAAAAGAAAGTAAAACATGGAGATATTTGTCTCTGGGTTGTCGCGCTGTGTAGTCTGGCAGAAGAAAACCGACGTTTCAGAGGTCCCTGCTGCCTCCATCACCAGGGCGATAAGTCGTCACAGAAAACAGAATTCAGCAGAAGCTAATCTCTTAGAACCTGAATTCTCATCAAGATAAAGCAACATACTTAATAAATTTAACTTAATTTTATATAGCCTTATCCTAACATGTTTATCCTGTCAGTTGTATCAGTGATGTATATTAGTTATTTAAACTGGGCTTAAGATAATAATTGATAAAGTGCACAACACGATACGGTAGGCTAAGATTTAAAGTTCGTTATGCATCCTGCTTTCAGATTATTTCAATGTAAAGCGAAATGTATTGTATTGTGGTGCAAATATCAAGTGTATTTAACAGTTTCAAGTTAAATAAAGTTGGTCGCTTTTCGGATTCCTTAGCTATAAAATACAATCTTTAGAATTTCTTGTAAAATGTAAATTTAAAAATGTGTTATCCGATATGTCAATGTATCTGTATCCCAGAAGTATAACTGATTAACGAACTCCACGTAGCAGAGTCCTTCTTGGGAACCTGACAGTTTGATAGCTGGTGAAAACGTTCAATGCCTTACATAAACCTCGTAAGTTCAGCCCACCACTGTGCCTTATTCTGAGCTAGTTGTATACAATTCACATCTTTGCCCGATATTTTTTTAAGATCTACTTTAATATTATCCTCCCAACTACACCTATATCCTCAAATGGTCTCTTATATTCGGTTTTAAAAGTAATATGCGTGCGTCTCCTTTCCCATGCGTGCTACATGTCCTGATCTTCTCAATCCCCTTAATATTATCGTACAAATATTTAATTAAGAGTAAAATTATTAAGACTGTCATTTTGTAATTATCACCATTCTTCTGTTAGTCTAATTCCGTCATTTGAGGTCCAAATAATTTCCGCAGCACAGTGTTATCAAACATCCTCAATTTATTTTCTTTCTTTATGGCGAGGGACCAATTTTAAGACTCATACAAAATAACATTCTTTATGTGAATACAAGTAGGTGCATTAGAAAGTATTTCTCGGATACATTGATACTCTTGAAGTTATACAAATGATTTAGATTAATATTTGAATAATATCAGGAATACTGTTTCAGAACACACTGTGGAAGTCCTCGTTTCCCCTTTCATCGTGAAATTCTGCTGTTGGTAGCTCTACTGCAGAAGGAAGGAATCCTTAGAGCTAAAGAAAAAGAATATAAAGAAACATATTTTATTTTTAGAAGCAGAAATGTATATTCTAAGTAGCATAAAGACTTGGAAGCCAAGGGAGAAAATTAACATTCTCCTATCTCTCTCACACTTTAAAGCTCACACTTGGTATTTCTTTAAAATTAATCTACAATCTTCAGAAATGAAAGATAACTAAGAAAATAAATTTAGAAGCCATCATGTCAAGTCTAAAGGAAAACAAAAAAAAATAATTTGCGAAATAAAAGGAATGACACGCTGTTCGTAGTGCAGAAGTATGGCTTCAAGACTTCCTTTTAGGGTGAAACACGCGGTGGAGTATTATAATTGCATTATTAGGTGTTCTTTACGCTCTAGCGTGAGCGTGAAACACCTTATGACCCCGTTATATCTGTCTTTCGCGTTAATCCTAGAAGGAATGCAACCTGCATGACCGGGACAGCTCCCGTGGGTCTTTGCCACCGACGCTGGAATAGGTAGTTTTGTGGACTGCACTCCATGGGGACAGTCCTAGGTAAAGGCCCCCACGCCTAGTCCCAACCAGGAATTTTAACTCCTGACGCGTTACCACTCACTTGGTAACTAATCTGAAACGCATCTGTTCATTTAGTGTTCTTGACCCTACTCTGTCTTTTATAATTTACTTCCTCAAATAAAGAAATTGCTGTCTCTTTCAGAATAGTTTAATTAAATAGATATTTTGGTGAACCGTTTTTAATGCGATAAATGGGGCTTGTAATTTTGAACTGCGAAAATCAAATCATGTGATTATACAGCTGTAGTCGTATACAAAACGGAACAGAAAACCTCTGAAAGTGTATCATGCTTAACATTTGGATGTACTGTCAGTCATTGAATTCCCTGTAAATTACGTTTATTGGCTAGAGGAACATTACTTCAAGCCATTCCATTGCAGTCTGTACGTAATAGTTACCATTCGTCATTGATACAATTTAGCTTTCTGATGGAAACCGAAAGTTTATTTTTCCTAAAAAAAGTTTTCTAGGGTGTGTAAACCATTCCATTCCCTAAAAAATAAAAGAGGAATGGAGCTCAGGGTGAACTCATAGGGGTGAAACACCTGGGGGGGGGGTAAAAGCCACCCCCTTTTCGTTCTTCCCGTGCTTATTGAAGTTATAAATTTCGCCACCAGATCCAGTTCTTTCCTTCCGAGGTTCGTCTGTCGGTTCTGTTGCACGGTATTACAAAATAAGGTACACAATAGACACCTCAAGTTATTAAGATGAAGGCAAAGAAGTCCTAAAAAATAATTTTACCCATTGACATTCGAGATTCTCATGGCGACGAGTATGAAGATGGCTGTTTCTGGGATGACATGCCATGTAGTCTTGTTGGTAATGATCCATGTTTCATTGGTACTCATCACCATGACGATGAAGGCAGCATGCCCCTCTGAATCATTGGTGTAGCATTTCGTAAGCCACCCATATTTAGCGTTGCTTGTGTTCAAGATAGAAATTGAGCAAAATGTACGTTTGTAATAAGAGTTATGTTTCCATATTAATGTTGGTCCCACGACGTGAAAAGCAGATTCATAATAGACCTGTCAATAAGCAGAAAACCTGTTCTTTAAAACTGTTAATAGCTGATACTAACACGTTACGTATTTGGATTTTCTTGTGGAAAGATAGGAAATGCACAAACCTACATTTTTCTATAATATAAACTTCTTTTGTATTTACACCCTTTTGTCAGATCTATTTGTTAGGCGATCGTACATGCCTTTATGTAGTGCATAAAGTGATCTATGTAAACACGTTTTATTGCTTGGAAAATGCATAACGCACAAAAGAATCATTATGAGGCACTAGGAGGTAACAGGCCTAAGTTTAAATGGATAATAATTTTAGGCAGTGCACTAATTTCCATGGGTCTGAATACAGAGTGTGTATAAATTTGTGCTTGTTTGCTGTAGTAAACACCATTCTCCATCATCTCTAAAAGGTTCCTGTTTTGGTTGCCTATCTTCCAAACACATTTTTAATTACGAACAATGCAATAAAAATGCCAATTCTGTATGAAATCACATTTTGTATAAGTCCTCACTCCCAGTTAAAAGCTCCTGTCTCCGGTAAGAATTTTGTGATTGCTCTCACCATCACTCTCTGTAAACATCGGAATGGAAATCTTGGACATGCAACAAGAGAAATTGACTAAGGAAAAGAGACGTTGAAGGAAATTTTTAAAATGTAAAATAAATCATGGAGCCCTAGACCACAGTTTAATTTATGTTGGTCTACCGAACTACATTAAGCGAAAAAGTCTACATTTCTCACCAATGTACATGATTCCTGCAAGGAGGACATTGCATTTTGTCTATTTAATATGTGAAAGGGACACAAATTATATTTCTTAGCCCAGTGCTTGTGGCAAAGGATCCATTATCCTTGGCGCTGTCACGTATCAAATACTTGACCTCTGTGTGGCCTCTCTCGTCTCTCCAAGCTGGTAATTATCAGTCCATACACTCCCGCTGCCTGCTCCATACAGCAGTGGAGCTTATTTTTAGTTCAGTTCACAGATTGTAACTGCAGGAAGAAGTGTGGTTGGAACTCTGTCGCTTTTCGCGTTATATTCTCCTTCGACAACATTCTGAAGTGAGTTCACTTGTTCACATGATACAAACGCTTGTGTTGTAATTCCTTGTGCGATGTTCTGTTTTGCGTTCATTGGTTTTAAGTGTCGAGTTTTATGAAGTTTTATTTCCTTACGGAATCAGCCGGGACAGACCAACCAATTTGGTGAATGGTTACGGGCTGGACGGCCTTGATTCGGTTACTCTGGGGCCCATCTAGCGCCGATCCAGTGGATTCGGTTTGGGAAGTGCGAAGCTGATGATTCATCTTAATCAAGTGCCAAGATTAAGAATGTGTGGAGCTATACCTCCACTACAGCCTAGGGTTTCGTGGCGAGGTGCTTCGTTAAACCGTAGTGGTGGAGTGTTTGCCTCTTACTTGTAACATATTAACAATTACGCATTGTTTTACCAGAAAACGTTAATGGAAAAAAGGATCACTTTTATTTGTACTGTGAAACTCCGGTTTTCTGTGTACCTGGAATCGATGCCCTGATTTATTTCGTAATTTATCTTTTCTTTCTTCTTGGAAATAAAACAACCCTTGTAGCTTCGAAGCAAAAGACTCAAAAATTTAGACTTAAAAGTTGTAATGCTTAAAGTGCTCCGTCTAAATAAGATTTAAAAATCTTTGCAATTTATGCAATTTTAAGACTATAACAGACGATATTTTTAGAAACTAATAGCCATCTGGTGACGCATTTCTCGCCTTCTATAGATCTTTAGGATTCTTGACCGTTTTCAAAAGTCGTGGCCCGACCTCTCAGATGAATCGAATCCACAGTCTCGCTGATAATCGATAATTTTACTTATCTCACAAGTTACTGTGAAACTCCGTTGGTACTGTTGATTACACTGTGTTTAAATGTACAATAAAACCTAAATCCGGCTGAGATTCGAACCTGTCACTTCAGTGCTGGTGCGCTAATCCGCTCGGTGAATCCGTTGACGAGAAATTCATGGGCTACTGTGGGTCTATGTATTTTTAAAAATTGAAGTCTTTATTTGACTTACCATCTATTATAATAACTACATCAAATTTGCTAGGACTATCTGCTTAGAAAGTCTACTTTATGCTATAGACTAAGAAAGTGCGTTAATCTGTCCGGATCTGTTAAAAACACCTATCACCACTTGTTACCTTAGAAAGTTTTTTATAATGTCAAAACCAAATAGTACATTTATTTGTCTCACAACTCGAAACTAAGATTCCCCAAAACAGCACATAAAACTGTTAGAATTTGCTTTACCAGTGAAATGTATACCAAATTAACATCAACCATTATCGTCACCAGGATCACCACGAAGTAATATTATTTGATTAGCTAGCCTGTTTAACCTATATATACGTATCTGCTTAGCGTATTGACTTCAACTGTTCTTGTACTGTGCTTTCTAAGCATATCAGAACGATTATTTTTAACGATGAAATTAATCTTCTCAATTAACCATCCATGCATAGTAATTAATATAGCCTGCTAAGTCTTCTTATGTAGTGACCATTTGCAATGTAACTACACCGCGCAGTCCTTGAGAAACTAGTAGTCATTCAACTAATTTAATATTCTCCGTCTTTTATGCAGCACGAAGTTTCATTAACATGTTTACAAGATCCCGCCAATGGACCTTGCCCTTAGCCAGTTTAATATATTTCATATCATCACACACCATCTCTTTCATATATCTCATTTCATAAGGGCATACAAGGACAATTAACGTGTTGCCAGTTCTCAAGAATTTTACCAACGATTATTCAGAACGAATTACAAGTAACGTGGCGTTGGTAATGTGCCTCACCGTGTATAATGAATAAATGTCGGAAAAATCTTTTTATTTTAATGTGGAACAGGGCTTGAAGTAACTGATAATCTGGCAGAAAATGTTCAACTTTCTTTCTAAATATCGCGGAAGTGAAGTCGTTCCTGTATAAATTATTAATGTTAGATTAGCACTGCCTCAGTCACGTAAAAGAAAAGTCTCGATTACCAACACTAACCAGTGAATTGTTCACTTGGACATACCCTATAGTTCGCGACTGTAATCTTGAGACTTGCGGAGTGAGGAAGTGGACTTCCTGCGTTCCTGGCAAGTCTCAAGATTACGGTCGCGTGCTCTACCAGTGTCAGTTGACGTATGGAAATTGTGGTCGATGTATCGTGTATACGGTGTTGTTCTTTTTTATTGAAACATGGATATCAAGTGAAATCTGTTTGTGTGCAGTGAATTTAATTGCCTTAAAGGCGACCAATGTTACGCAATGGGAATATTCCCGAGTGTACGCACACATGATATTAAAATACACTGTTCGGTTCGCAACAGTTGAACGACCAATCGCTGGAACAAGTGTAGGCGGATGAGAGAATTTGGACTGGTGCCACGAGGGGCAAAGGAGATGTGGCAGCAGTTTGTTTTGATTTGCATGGAGGTTTATCTGACTTTCCATACAGCAGTGTCTATTGCTTTTATAAACTGCAGTAATCACCACCAAAGAAGTAATACCACGGAATGTGTCACCTATTTTATTTAGGTAAAGCCAAGACTCTGTAAAAGCTTACGTTTATTCGCTACAGTGTATCGTATCGGAAGTATAAATCAATAGTATGATGTTCAGTGTGTACGTTCAACCTGTATAGATTCCATCGACCTTAAATTTTCCAGAAAAAGGCCCAATCTCAAATCTTCTCTCCGTAACCATGTTTGTAATTTTCAAAATCGACCAAATTAGGAAGGTGTCCTCTTTGGAGTACAAATTTGATCATAGTTGTATTAATTATGGATACTTTAGATGGTGAGGTGGCAAGGTTTTTGAACTCTGCAACCAATTCAAATTCCAAAGGCGTTCTTTACGCTACATCAAGGGCGATGACGTGAGCAGAGCAACCAAGTGAGTAAGAGATAAAAGGGCATGAAAGACGTGGTGTCCAAGGTCAACCAATAGGAAGCCTGCATGAAATTTAACCGAATGAATACTAACAGAAACGACTATCATCAGTTGATCATGCTCCTATCAGCTGTTTGATGCCTGGAAATATCAGTATCACGAGATAAGGGTTCATACCATATCTGTGAAACAACTCCTTTTTTAGTCTTTATCAAACATGAACTTATTATGTTTGTTGATCTGTCGCGCCTCGCTGGCCTCAGTGAAGTTCTCATTTAAATATTTGCCTCAGCGTTTTATTTAACGGCTTCTTATCAACTGAATATGCTACGTATAGTCAAATGGCACGCGGCCTATTTTAATTTATTATTCCGATACGCAGCTAGAGGAACGTATGGAAACCAAGAAAAGTATCAGGATGGACTTCTTTGGGGTGATATTCGAAACAGGGATATCCCAAGTGCAAAGCAGGTGACCTAAGCAGTGTACTTCAGAGTTCGATTCTCCAGGGCAAAATATCTGCTTGCAAAGTCTGACCCACGGATTGTATGAGGATTCTAGTAGGCCTGTAGGCCTTGGGCAGATAAAGGATAAACACATCCATAGGAAAGCTCTTATTTACAAATCGCCGATTTCAACCTCAGAAATCAATTTAGAAGAACGAAATAAGTGATATTTAAAATATAGTGGGGAAGGAGTAGTGATTCCAGTAAGCAGGCCTATTAGTGGTTCTTTAGTTTTTAATGACAATATAAAAGAATAACCCGTGTTGTTTTTTCTTATACTTAAAAATATATACCGAAATAGGTCCCATCCTTTTATGTGTCGAAAACAGTATCCTTGTATGTATCCACGATAAAAAATTAAGTTGTGAAATATCAGGACTTCATGAAGCGTGTTATTTTAAAGTCGCTTTCGCAACTAAAATTTAAAAAGAAACGTAGATAGTAAGTAGTCTTCTGGGACATAAAGCCATGTAGTTTTACCGACGTTTCGTGTCTTTAATTTTACGGTAAGCCTCACACGTGTGTTGTATTTTGTCGTTTGTTTGCACGAGTCTCATATCTTCTCAGGTACTGGAGATGCTACGATTTCTCCGAATCGCGGGAAGTTGTCTGCACAGTACAGGAGAGTCGCTGGCGGTGAAGAGCTGTTGCGGTGGTAGGAAGCCCGCGATCTCAAACGCTGTACCACATGGCGGAGCTAGGAATGTGACGGGTAAGAGCGACACAGTGAGTTTCTTGCTTCCAGGACAGCTAATGAAATATGAATGCTGACCATCTGACGTTAGAATCCATGAAAGTTGCTCTACTATACCGAGACCACAGGAAAAGTCCCATTGGGGGGGGGGGGGGGAGACCTCGAAAATCTTCTTGTTAGTGAAGTTTATCACTTCCAAAATTCATTCCTCCGGTGAACAGACTGGATAGACGGGGTAGGACACAAGGGAGTAGTCTTGGAAAGGAAAAGCATAAATCAGCAAGGGTAATGTGCAGAGTATCGAAACATAAAATCTTTTACCGCGGGTGGTTGTCAGGACGCTTGCAGTCGGAAAGGAAGTTACGACAGCTTGCACTGGAAAAAGAACTAGTAGTTCTTCTGTTGTTTTAAACACTCTTTTGTGACTTAGATAGTTATGGGAGGAAAATGGATTTCTGGAACCCCGAAGTTACTTCGTAAAAAACTATTATAGGACTATTTATAAAGAATTATGACATGCAAAGACTATGCAGGGACGATTGAAAATTTTAAGACGTATTTAAAGAACCTTATTGCTAGGATATGAGGTTCTCAAGGCGGCAAATATGAAGATGGCTGTCTTCTGGGTTATAGCGTCGTGTATGGTGCGCTGATGGTGTAGGCAGCAAATACTTCTGAAACGTCGGTAAACTTCTACCAGACTACACGGAGCTACAGCCCAAAGGACAACGATCTTCATAATCCTCTGATCTTTTGAAAATTAATTTTTGTTTCCAATTTTTTTAACATTCTGCAACATAGGGACCTTGTCTACCGAATGAATAGCAACAGTGACATTTGTATTGATGTACAAAAATAGATGTGCAGACCAATTAACCGTAATGCATTACTTGTTTATGATTTGTTTCATTTTTAGATTTCCAACAATTTAACATCTACAGAACTCTGTCGGAGAGGAAGGAGTCCCACTCCTGGAAATGCATTCTGTCAAATAAGGGCACGCCGAGGCCAGTGACTGGGCTGATTAGGTCTTACTCCGCCCCAGCTGCTGAACCTCGGAAGACAAGTCTTTATGACTTCCACGTTGACTTGAACGGGAAGATGGTGCCGTTCGGAGGTTACTTGCTGCCGGTAATAATTTATACCCGGAAAACAACGTATCTTTTAATCTCGTAGACATTAATAATCTGTTTGTATCTGAAACTATTTTCACACTCAAATAAGGATGCGGGCTATAGTTACGCAGTAAAATGGACTTCCATGTGATAACAAATAAAATGACAAGCTCAAGTCAGTATTCCATATTCTCCCATCCGATTTGTTTCGCAGCTTTCAAAATATTTGTAATACTATATTTTATTTCAGATGGTTGTTTTGTTTCACTGACGTTCCACCATGTTTATGAATATGGAGTATCGACAATCAGACTGTAAGATTTTGTGCAGACGAAAATAAATAGGGTTTTAAAGCGTTTTATTACTTTAAGTTAGAGTTGGAAAATAGTGAGTGAGGGCGTGCTTTATCATGTTGAAAAAACTCGCTGCTTAAATTTATCCTCAAAATATAAGCAGCCAAATTCAGGCTGAAGATCGAAATATCTGAACACTGCAGTTTGGCTTCACAGGCCGTCATATTTGAATGTACATATAGTTGAGCGATTGTACAGACAGACATCACTTCTTGGTTTAACTCATCGTTAGGACTATTTACTCACGCCAGTAGTAACAAAATGTTGGTCAAACTAATGTGTGAGCCAGTGGTTCATCTAGAACGAATTGATAATTAAGATAATTCAGCACAAATGTGTGTCAAAGCGCCAATATAAACCGACAAAGCTGAACATAGACGTAAATTATTTATGATATCGTCTTTGTAACCCTCTGGGTATAGTAGTCACTGGACTAGAGTTTAGACGAGCTGAAGATTTAATTAATGTTTGCTGATGATTTTGGGTTTGTGTCAGGTGAGTTACGGTGCCGAGGGCATTGCGACCTCCCACATCCACACTCGGAAACACTGCTCGGTCTTCGATGTGTCGCACATGATGCAGACCGAAGTGCGCGGTCGAGACAGGATTGCCTTCCTCGAAGGCGTCACGACAGCCGACCTGATCAACATGGCCGATAACACTGCCACACTGTCCATCTTTACCGACCCCCTCACAGGCGGCATACTTGATGATCTCATTATCACGAAGACGACGCTTGGGTACTACTACCTAGTGTCGAATGCGTCTAGAAGGTCCCACGACCAGAAACTTTTGAAAGAAGCTCAGGTGAAACGAACATATTTTTGTTTTGTAAAATGCGGAATGTTTTATTGACCAGAACGTTATTGAAATTTCTATGAGGACCATAAATTGATAACAAGATACAGTATTTTATATTACTTTTTGTATGTAATTTGCATTTTTGCTGGTCACAGTGGCCACGCGATCTGGGGCTTGGGTAAGTAAGTGATGCATACACACATGTGGATACAATTTTAGAACTAAGTGAGGAGAGGATTATAATTTTTGTATGTGTTTATTAATTTTGTATTACAAATGTTGAAAGTAGCATGCCTTGATGTACAAGAAACTTACAATGAACTAGTTGCTGTAATTTTTAGTTATTTCTAACATGATTTTCTCAAGTATTTTTTCGGTGTAGCTGAGTTATTTTTTAAATACAGGAATGAAACGTAGGGGAACATTTCCGGTATTGTGACGAAATGGGTTTGAATTCCATTGCCGGGGGCAGAGAAGGATATTGTAAAAACCGTAAAGCAGGTTTGTCTTTAGTAGAAATGAGATTCAAATTTCGATCAGACTGTCGGGTACTTTGACCGACCTTTCTGAGATTCACTCTGTTTCTGCCGGTACGAGCCCATTAATTAGACCTCAACCGCCGCTCTCTGTTTTCCCATTTACATTGATAACGTTCAATTTATGTAGCTGAAATATCGGTGCTAAACACGTAAGAATCAATAAATATACAGTCAAAGATTTACATGAAAAACACCCATACACGTCAATCGGAAATTTTTCTCAAACATGCTTTACAGTGCGAAATTAATTTGCTCTTGAAATACAAATAATGTTTTCGTCGATAATAATAGTACTTAAAAGTGTTTATATTTGGCGTTAAAATGGCTGTGTTAATTTATTTTGAAGAAAGGTACCAATGTTGATTGGCAATTATATTCCCAAATTCTGTTTTTAATTTGTTTTTCGGCAATTTGTAATAATAAATGTTATCGGCCCGATAGACGCCTCGCTGTTTAATACGATTACAGAGCGTGTAAAAAGCACCCATTTGAACTCCACGCAATACATGGATTGTTTCAGGCTGCGATGCGAGCTAAAGGTAAAGACGTAGAACTTCGTTTTCTGGACCCAGACGAGCGGGCTTTGCTGGCAGTGCAAGGTCCGGACACGGCCAAGGTCCTGCAGCCTTTAACTGACGTCGACCTCAGCCACCTCTACTTCATGGAAAGTACTCTGGCTACAGTGGCAGGAGTTAGTGGCTGTCGCATCACGCGTTGTGGTTACACTGGCGAAGATGGAGTTGAGATATCGATACCTGCTGACCAGGCCGTCAAGGTAGCCGAACTGCTGCTTGCTTCGGAGGTGGCACCAGTAAAACCAGCTGGGCTAGGAGCAAGAGATTCGCTCAGGTAAATGACAAACATTTGAGTTCGGTGAAGGGTCTTCTCATACGTTAATATTCATGACATTTTAGTTTCCAAAATATTTTAAAGAACGAACGCGTTTTCTGAGTCAGATGACTTTTGCCGCTCAAGCGCCTTTATTCAACCACCTTCAATGTACGTTGTCCTATTACCACGATACCTTCACAAATAAAATAACAAAAATATTTATAAGATATATCTCTTCTGGGCTGTTCTGCCGTGTAGTCTGGTAGGAGTTTGTAGATGTTTCATAAGTGCTTACTGAGTAAGACCTGATAATGGAGGCAGCTAGCACCTCCGAAACGTCGGTAAACTTCCACCAGTCTGCCCAGTGCAACAACCCATATTGGCCGCCTTGAGAAATCTTATCTCAAACTGCCAAGACTCTTGGACCCACAAGTTTGACTCTGTACAGGAAGAGGTAACTGTGTTCTACGTATTTTAGCATTCAGCAGCTGTTGTATAAAGCTTGCATAGTACTTTTATAGGTTTCGTTTGGATCTCAACATAAAACTGCGAATCGATTTCTTAAACATTGTCAAAAGTCTAAGTTTTGTAATGGTGGTGTGGTGTGTTTTGGACCAGAGGCATTCTTATGCGTATGATCTGCAGGTTAGAGGCTGGCATGTGTCTCTATGGGAACGACATTGATCACACAATAACGCCTGTGGAAGCAGGACTTTCCTGGTTAGTGGCTAAGCGACGTAGAACAACAGCTGACTTCCCAGGAGCCACTGTGATCACAGATCAACTTCGAGACGGACCGAAAAGGAAACGGGTTGGACTGACGTCGAGAGGTCCCTCGGCCAGGGCAGGAGCCGCTGTGCTTGATCTGACGGATACGTCAGACGATGACATCGTCGGCTACGTTACTAGCGGCTGTCCGTCTCCATCACTGGGGGGAAACATAGCAATGGGGTATGTGAGAAGCGAGTTGGCGAAGTCGGGCACAAAAGTACTGCTCAGAGTTCGTGACAAACGTGTCGAAGCAACAGTGTGTAAACTTCCTTTTGTGACTTCGAAGTATTACGTGAGGCAAGACAAGTAACTCGTCAGAACAGTTGTTATGAATCTTAAAAGCTACGCTGGAGGCTAGCTAGTAGGGCCTTTACAGAGTAGGCTCAAGAAAGACAATAAAAATAAATATATCAGAATAAAATTAAGTGATTAAAATATTATGAGAGGTAAGACTGTTAAACTAATTGGCTGCAATAGAATCGAAAATGAAGACAGGTGATGGGTCTCAAAAGTAATGCAACTCGAAGTTTAAAGACAAATATTTTGTTAGTGTGAAGGGAAATTTCAATTTGCCTTGTCCAGCTGCAACCCTGTTATTCCAGCAAGTGGGTCGTTTGAGTTTCCAACTCGTTCAGTTGTATTTGTAACAAGCATGATGCCGTTTTCAACATGGCGGAATGTTATTTGCTGAATATTATTTTCGAACGCAGTCGTATAAAGCGGTTAAGCAGATACGTGAGGTACACCTGCCTGGTGCTTCTGTGCCAAGTCAACCGTTTATCGACTTGTTATCTAACGACTCCATTCAATCTTCGCATATTTTCTATGAATATGTGGAAACGTGTTGAGTTATATCTGCAATGGGGCGAGGTAAACTTTTATCTCATGTTGTAATTGTGGGATTACAATTTCACTAAGTAAATATAATCTGTGTAATGAACATGACATTAACTTTGAGTTGCGTGACATTTGGAAGACGCCATATGACATGAAAATTTGCAGTAAAATACAGATCATTGACACTGAGAGGTTAGGGACTTCTGTAGGAAATATGGAGAGTTAACTACATCTAGAGAATTAAAACAGATATTTAATCATAATCTTGGATAATTCATTACAATGATGAATGATGATTATACGTAAAGGAATTTGTCAAGGTTTCCATAGTAAACAGATCATTCCATTCACTAAAGTTAAGTGTAGGCTAACGAAGCTAGCATCTGCATTTTGAGTAAACCCCGATTAAAGCAATTAATACAGATTGTTATTGATTCATTCATGTAATTTTTGTATCATTAGCGAGTGAAAATCTTTCTCGTTAAGTGATTTGCTTCATGTCTTAGTTTAGTACTAATCAATTAAGCACGGCATTTGGTCGCTAAGACAGACCACAGATAAACTTTTGTTTAGGGTATCCGTGCTGGTGTTCTGGGTAGTAACGTCGTGTGGACTTGTAGACAGATTCTAACGTTTCAGAGGCCCATACTGCCTCCATCTTCAGGACCAACATCGTGGTCACTGTCACATTATTCGGTACGAAATTACGAATTGTGGAACCTGCAAAGAAGCAGTTTTTGTACGCTTTATGTTCCGTCTTCATTAATATTCCTTTCTTTTAATTGTCTTTCCTTCCTCCCTTTATTTCTTGGTCTTTGTTTTCCTTGCATTTTGATCTGTTTATTTATTTCCTCCTTTTGTAAGTTTATGAGCATTGTTTGATGTCATTGTTGTATAAGTTTTGTTGCGTTAAAATGTCTAATGGGCTATAATCAACCGTCGGAGAAATTTGATCCTGCTTAACACAAATCCTACATGGTCTGGAACCCGGATATCCGTTCTTGAGGAAATTTGTGTGTTATATCTTCTTCTAACTGCGCTCCATACGCGACTTTAAATTTTGAACAGCGTCTCTGGTTACACTGTACACGAGCAGAAATGATTCATGAGGAGCCCTGCCTTCTGGAAAGTTCCACTACAACGACGGAGAATGCTTTGTTTGGGGAAAACCGTGTAATTCGCTGTCAGTTGCTCAAGAGGAGAATTTTAATTTCACGCAGGGTACGCAAGATACCCTTTTAGAATTGAAATCATGTTGATATGGAAACGGCGTTCAATTTGCATACAAATATAGAGTCTCGAATGATTTCCTGGGGTTTGCTGCGTGTTTGCATTTAAGATGATTTGATCTATTCAGGGCGTGTTCTCGTAGAAGACATTTCTAGTACTTTTTTGAGTGGGTTGGGGGGGGGGGGGTTACGATACAACCGCTGAAATCGTAACCACAAAACTGAAAAGATTTATCTACTTCTATTATGCTATTACGTTGAATGCTTCAGCTGATTCTAAATCTGAAATTCTCCGTTCATCTGTTCCCGTTCACTCACCCGCTTTTCTGCTATGGGGAAGGTAAATAATCCGCTCAGAGACGGAATGAAGCGGCCGAACAGTCTCGTTCAGAAACTTGAGCTAACGGGTTTAATTCACCAACTGTGACAGAGCTTGTTCGTGCAAGATACGGTAAAAGCCAAAGAATTCTACTTTGGGCTTTGGATAATGACTATTTTAATTTCTGTATCGATTTTCGCTTTATTTAACAACTGTTTTTCAAGTGTTTAATTTATGTAGCATTGAGAATTAGGGTGATATGTGAATGATGGATTAGAAAGGATACATATTTGGAAGGAAACTATGGTGGAATGTTCTAATGTACGTTACGAGGAAAATGGTTTAGAATCGAATGGGGTACATCGGCTTCTGATGGTGTTAGTTTGTTGGGTGAAAATACACATACCATAAAAACACAGTTCTATTAGATGCGAGTATTAAAGTTGGCCTAGAAGTAAACACAGAGGAAACTATATTTAGTAGCCTATAGCCTACCTTCGGGATGAGACGGTAAATTGTAGTTCAGTGTCACGTAAGCGAATTTTGACCTGCGTTCAGAATAAGAATGATTGGCTCACGGTTCCAGTGTCTTATGTAAGGTTTATTTTACTTATAATGGTAAAAATAATCCCTGAATTTGGCTGCCTTTCGTCTTGTAATTCATTTTAGTCATAACTGTCGATAGGTAGTACTATCGATAATGTCGACAATGGCAATCCAAGTGCGGAGCAGCTGGAATAGTAGCACTGTGCTGCCTCTCCTGGTATCGGAGTAAACTTAACCTCTTGTATCGGGTAGATCAAGTGTAAGTAATAAGTTCTTCCGAGCTACGTCTTAAATCAAATGGGCAGTTCTCGTTGCTGTTTTCATGGTATGTTTTCACCAGTGCAGTGGTATCTCGATGTTTTTGTCGTCCTGACAACATAAGGAAGTCTGTGGAAGAAACATGTTGTGAGTATTTTCTTAAATAGTATAACATATTTTAATGGAGGATTTAATTTAGGTAAAATGGCTTTGGTGTTAAGAATTTAGTTCAATTAATGTTTCAGCAATGTTAATCGTGCTGAAAACCACCCAAAATATGAAGATGTTTTATAGCTCTGTGACAAATATTACATACATTCATTTTTAGGAAGAGTTGTCTTGTAGGAACTTTAACAGAGTTTCTGTGTAGACTTTAACCACGAAATCAGTGTGGGTGAACTACGTCAGTGTTAGAACTCCCTTGGGTTAATGCACTGATTTTACTCTCACTGTACTTCAGTAGCCCCATCAGATTTGTTTGAGGCTGCAGATGTTCTCATCAGTAACTTGTTTGCTACAGTATCCGGTTCAATTATATTGTCTGCAGACAACGTTCCTGTTTTACCAGCTTCTATCAACGTAAGCGGTATATAGCGTGTGCAGATGAAGAGTGGTTATGTTTTTGGCTGCGTATTTATATTTTTACCCAGTTTTCTTTCATAGCTTCAAGTAACCTGACCGCAGAAGCACTGGCAATGAAATTGTTTTGATTCTGGCTTCTCTGTATTACGTAAGTTAACTAGATATCATTGAACTGTATTATTAGTTCGTACTGCGTCTTGTTGAGCTTCCACGTTTCAGGATCGTTGGGTTTTGTCAGTTTGTAAGCTTCGACCACATTCATTAGTGTAGATGTGGAGCTACATATACCTAGTCGAAGTGTTTGTGTGTTTTGAACAACATATAGCGTAGTCTGTACCGTTATCAAACTGAATTGACTTAGTCCCTTCAAGTACTTTTATTGAGTATCGTACAAAATAAACGAATTTAATTAGTTTTATAAACAACAAATACAGCAAACTCCATATATTATTAAAATGTGTGATGAAGCATATGTAACAACATATATTTGTTACAAAAGTGGAGTTTTATTTCAGTATTGAATATCCACGTCCTTAACAATTTAACGAACATACGGTTTACTTATTTCGATGTGTGATGCCCGTGTTCAGATGAAACAAAATTGGTTTTCTATGTAATAACTATACTGCTACAAAACTTAAAGAATCTAAAATCAGTTAAACAGTGAAAATTTAAATTTTAATACGAATCTTAACTGTATGTGCCTCAGTTACAATTCCACAACGGCCAGAATATTCGTTATAGCTCAAATAGCTGAGTTACGAACGCCATGGTACTCCATCGTGAGGGCGATGAGTGATATTCAGTTTTAATGAAAATATTTTTGGAGATTTTAGGTTCTCACGCCTGCGAGTATAAAGATGATTGTCTTCTGGGTTGTTGCGCCGTGTACTATGGTTGAAGTTTACCGACGTTTCAGAGGTCTGACCAAAGGTTGAGTGACAAAGTATTTACACATTTCAAACAACTTGCTGACAGTTCCTGGCGTGCTTCACTATATACGTAATTTATCTGCATTAGAGACTATTTGCAGTCAGGCTCAACAGATGATATTACAGAAGTACCGAACGAAAGCAAAAATTGCCCGCAATATATTAAGTTAATCGTTCCTTTCTGGTGTGCTATTATAAACCGAGAATATCAGCGATCGCAATACATCAACAGTGATTGATGTTAGCGGTTCTGATATTTCTATTGTAACTGCGAGACTCGGCGAGTCTTGCATTACGTGTGTAATTTCTGAATCAGTACAAAAAGTTGGTCTACCAAGTTCATTAATGGGAATCAAACGCTGCGGTAGAACTGTACATAGTGGTTTTGAGTGGACTTCGCTCGTACATGTGCAAATATTCAGCGTCTGCAAAATTGTTATATCGGACGGGATAGATAAGTCACTCAGCGTCGCTGTGGGCGGATTGGTTGGGGTTTAATTTTCTGCAGAGGTGGGTTGTGTTTCACGTCTCATTTTCTCATTTTTATTTCTTTTGATGAAAATATACTTTTTCATAGTAACGAAATCTTTATAAATTGTATAAATTCAAGGTAATTGATCGATTATCCGTCTCTTTTGTAGCTTGAATACCTTGTAACTTGTAGCTAAAAATAGTGCGTGTAATCGGAAATAAAGTTTTTAAATTAAACCTCCGTTATATTTCAAACAAACAATGCTGCTTATAAAAATATATGGAGAGAAATATTTTAGAACGGTTTCATTTTAACATTAACGTTAATGCCTACAAGTCCCAATCAGATTTTTCGACTAAATATTGATATGAATTTCTCATTTCTCTCATGCATGCTACATGTCACGCTCATTTAATTATCTCTGATTTAATTGCCGTAATAATACGTATATAGCAAAGAAGTTCTGAAAAATAAATATTAAGATGATGACAAGACCTGGCTGAATCTGTCCCGATGTGAATGATGAAACACGTTTCCTGTCTGATTTACGACATTGCGTTACAAAGTGAAGCACCAATCGTATGAACTTACAGAGCAATTCTGATGCCCGTTCCATCATTTACATAATTAAAATCAGTAAACTTAAAACGTGCCAGAAGTCAGTGTTTCACTTAACTTCCTAAATCTTGTTACTGAGTCAGAAAATCGGTTCCCGAACAGGATTAACTAGAGTTTGTGTGATTTTCCTTATTCTATTCATCAGTCTGGTTAATGACTAATAACTTTATGTTAACATTCGCCCCCTCATTCCACATGAGTACACTTAATATCAAGAAAATCTCTGTTTTGAATGTAGTTATCCAGTAAATCATACACCTTTATTAACAACAGACAAGACATATGAACACTTATGTTAACCCGTTGATATCGAAGCTCGCCTAAATGATATGTAAAATCTCAATCCGTACCTGAAAGAAAACGCAAACATTACAAACTCTACTCGTTAATGGAGTTCACGCAGAATGCAATATGAAACTGATAAATGAGAGTACAAATTAAAGACGACAGTGTTCTGGGTTATTAGCGCCTTGTAGTATCGAACAAGTTGCCCGACGTTTCAGAGGTGCATACTCCTTCCTCAAAATCTGGAATTATTCAATTACTCTTCAGACCGCGTTCCTGATATGTCTCAGATGTTTGTAGAAGGGTAATGAGCACACTCGGAATGTATTTACTAGAAGCAGTAAGATCATGCCAAACATGTGCTATAAAAGAAATTAACAATGTCATTACATCGGTATATTTTAACTTTGTAGGAATTTGAGGTTTTGTCCGCGGTGAGTCTGAAGATGGTTGTTTTTTTATTTTAGTTTATTTGAAGATGATTTCTGGTCAGGAACGGATGTATTTCCTAGTGTAATAGTAGGCCCTTATGAATAATAGTTATGCAGTAATAATCATAAATAAATCAAACCAATATTATTGTAGATAACTAGGTATGACATTTCCTTACATTTTAATACACCTTTAAAATAAATTATTCTCATTCTGCGGCCGTAGTGTCTTCATTCATTATAAATTCACTATATTTGTTGAAGTTAAACTAAACTCAGAAACTTTCTCATTCGTTTGGAAGGTATGAAGTGCGACGTTGCATAAATAATAATAGGAATTTTGTCACCAGCTTCATCGCCAGTCCCTGACTTCGAGTAAAAAAAAACAAGCGAGCTGAGAAACGCGAGAATTGCGCTAACTTTTCTCCTAGAAATTTTAAGTTAACTCTTGGAATGTTAAAGAAGTTCCCTGTCTGCATAAATGTATAATAGGCATAATACGATGTCGGATCTAGAACAATATCTACTCATGATGATGCTGATGATAATAAGATTCTTTACTCCCTTTACTTCACAAAAGTAAGTGCAAACTACAACCTGCATTTTTACCACTAATGAATGCAAAATAGTGTGAAGTAATTAGTAATATATGTTATCGTATCCTAGCCTTTTCTATGCCAAAGTAAAATCAGTCGTCTACCTTAAATTATTTTATTTTGTCTAGAACAGGGGTTTCCAACCTTTTCCAGACCGAGGGCCAAATATATATTCTTATTCTTTCGCCCTACGGATATTGAAGAGGACAGTTTATTGAAACTGTTGCATTTATTAAACATGTTACCAATGTACTACTATAAATAGGTTCAGATATCAATAAACAAGTGAAATTTACTCGCTTTTGTTTAAGTAATCTTTCAGTATAAGACTTAATTTCTGCTATTCGGATGCATCCCTCGTGTTTCTCATCGGTACGACGGGTTATATTTCTTGATTTGGCGTTCTTAGCTGAAGAGTTATCTATAGCGGAAAGTTACTGCCTAATGCTGACAGCTGATAACAATAAAACATTCATTATCGTGCGGGCTGATACAGTAGATAAGTTATAAAAATACGTGCGGTCCTTAGAAAGTACAGTTGATAATCGCGGTTGAGAAGCCATGCTCTGAAATAAAGAGTTAAGAAAGTAGTGCATTGCATAGAGAATGGAAATAATGTAATATCAATACATTCTGGTACAGGCTTATTAACCACAAATTCCACACCACGGATGCATTTTATAACAAGTGAAATGTGAATTAACTAAATTTCCTTAGTAAAATCCTAACGTTCAACGATAACTTTAAAACCCGTAGTTGGTCACCATTCTGGACCAGTTCTAACCACTTCCCATTTTAACAGCATGTCTTCTAAGATCCGTAATAATTTGTTTACTCTCCTCTCTTCTTCTTCGTCTTGCAAATGCATTTCTTTCAAGCGATCTAGCAAAGCATCTCCACCTCTTTAACCACTTTCCAGAATACTAGACGTGGAATTTATTATGCTGATTGTTGCATAGTACGCAAGTCCATTCTTGTGAAATATTCTAATTGCCTAATTACTTTATTGTTATTATGTCTAAATCAATTTCTGTATGTGGGATTTGAGGTTTTCACGGTGGTAAAGGCGACGTTGTTGGTATTCTGGGTTTTAATGAGACGTGAACTTCTAAGACGCAGTGTGATTATCCGAAACGTCAGTATTCATGTGGAAATAATATGATTTTATGCCCACAACCCAGACGACCAACATGGAAGTTACTTCAAGAAAAGTACCTTTTTCTTTAAACAGCGATTCGCCGGAATGGTGAGCAACTGGAATTTATTTTTATAGTTTAAATGCGTCATGTTTGTGTTTTAAAATTCAAATATATAATATAATTCAAGTTTATACACAAACTTTAAATTGTTGATGTTAAAATTTAAAATTAATATTGATATTTTGCGCTATTCATCGTTATTACGATGTTACAGTATTGCGCTTTATACTACTACATGTTTCAATGCATAGCATCATCTTCAGGTTTTTTTTATCTTTAAAACTACTCTATATTTTTAATGCAGGTTTTCATTTATTTTATTTGTTTTGTAGATTATTATAGTAGGTGTTCCATTGATCTTCATATTATTTGCATCTTATGTTTTGTTTTTCATTATTCAAGAGTAATAATAAAAAACAAAACATAAGATGCAAATAATATGAAGATCAATGGAACACCTACTATAATAATCTACAAAACAAATAAAATAAATGAAAACCTGCATTAAAAATATAGAGTAGTTTTAAAGATAAAAAAACCTGAAGATGATGCTATGCATTGAAACATGTAGTAGTATAAAGCGCAATACTGTAACATCGGAATAACGATGAATAGCGCAAAATATCAATATTAATTTTAAATTTTAACATCAACAATTTAAAGTTTGTGTATAGACTTGAATTATGTTATATAATTGGAATTTATTTATTATTAATGTAATGAAGGAACCATAACCGGCTAATTAAATGACGCAGGCTCCTATGGAGTACTGAGAGTTCTAAGCTTATCAGAGAAGTCCTTTTTACAGATTAGTGTCATATTAATGAAGGCCTACCGTCTTAGGCCCCTATCATAGACCATACAGAACTGGATGTCACTGGAGCATTTAACAAATATTAAATGTGAGATTGTGGCGAACGATTCGGAATTATTACGGTCTGCGTTCGTATTATAACTTGTTAGAGGTAGTTTTACTTAAGGACGAGAACTGTCGAAGTGGTTGACATAGGCTACATTTTCATTAATTCGTGTCATGGGTTTAATCATCGGCTTATATTCTCATATTTATTTATTTATTTAGTGTTCTGTCTGACGACAGGTCCATATGAACAGGATCCTTCCATCCTTTTCTCGGACTGGGACCTGTTCATATACGTTCTTGGCAGATGATCCAGAAGTGGTTTGCCATTGCCTTCTTCTGTGTGTGAATGGAGTAATTGTTGGGATGCCACGGAGAAACCGGGGAAGCCCCCCGAGGAAAACTCCGTGTTGCCTAGACCACGGCCTTGCCCAACACAAGTTATAAATTCGGGCACCGCAGGGAATCGAATTTATAACTTATATTATATTCTCATATACTTAATATTATTAAAATTTGAGGCCTCGAAGGTGAGATTTATGATGGTCAAAATGAAGCAATGTTTTCTCTGAGTACTCCCTTGGTAATCATTCCATCATTGTTTCATACTCAGCTATTACCACCCCACGACGTGTGCGATAGCCCTGACCAAGCAGCACGTTATCATACCCTCGGTTCTAGGTTAGGGGGACTCCATCTCTGACCCCTGACTTCATTAGTCTCATAATAAGGTAGTTTATTGACTTACAGGTCTATAAAACACGTTATATTACTTCATATACGAATAAAGACAAAACAATAATTTCAAATATATTTCCAATTTATTCGTAATGAGCAGTTATTTCGTAACGAGTACTTCGTATTCTTTGAATGGTATTTCCAATCCATCGTATGGGATGTAGCAGACACGATGGCTTGGATGCACCTGCAAATGAAGAAAAGCGATTATATTACGGGGACTGCAACTTTGGAATTCTAGGAGCAAATTTTGGAAATGTAGTTAAATAAAAGCAGTAAATGTAAAACATAGAAGCAGTCCTTACAAGTGACAGGAATATTTTATAACAACAAAACTATAGTAAAATAATATCAGTTATAACAAAATAAATAAATAACAACACCACGAACAGCAGAGCAATGGAAAGCAACAAGACTGTGGGAGAATTATCTTTGTTCTACATCCAGATATTGTGGGGTTACGCATGCGCACATCACTTGCCTACCGGGCTGCCTATGTCACAGTTTACTAAACTTTGGCGGACGGAAAATATTCTATTATTTATGTCATCGTTTTCATGTTGCGTGCTCCAAAATCACGTCCATCGTACAGTCAGAGTTCTCCACGGCCATATCTCAATCTCGGTGAGGATAAAAACATTTTGTCTCCTTTAGTCAGATGATTTCTCTGCAGAAACAAGAAACTCAAACTTTTTGAAGACACGTAACACGTGTGTGTACCTTTCCTGGGGTGAGTGTGCCGTCGTGGGAAACGCGGCCCACGTACAGTCGCTCTCCGTTCTTGGTGCAGCCGACATGTAGGGCGTTTGGCGGGACTCTCCCGTCTCTCGCGGTCTTCCATAATGACTCTACGTTGCATAGTACCTGCAACACGTGTAAACCATCCACAGTTTAGAAAGCATTTACACTTTGGCTTCATTAATAAATACGCGTTGTTTAAATTTGAATATGGTGATAAATGTTAACAGGAAAAAGTGATTATTATATTTGGAGTCTACCCAAGTGCCTGGTCAGAAATGAAGGCCCTAAGATTAGACCGAGGGTATGATAATGTGCTGATTGGCTAGGTCTATCGCACACCATGTGGGGCGATATTAGATGCGTACAGAGCAATGGTCGAACGGCGGATATTAACGGGGGTCGAACGGCATTTACCTCATAATGCGTAACCAGATACTCTTTGCCGTCATAGGAGAAGTACGCTCTTCCGTGTTTGGGAGCAATTTTGACTGGCATCATTTCGGTCTTATATAAAGCCCGTCCAACGAAGAGAGGACCCCCGTCTTTGTCATAACCTGCATGAACAGCCCCCTCTGGCACGGACCCATTTTGCGTTGCGACCCAGCGGACACCTGGAAAAGAGTACGGACCAAATTTAATTCGTTTCAATAGGCTTTTGATTGCTCAGACTTTTTAACATCAAACGACGAAACTGTATTCGAAGGTGACTGTCTTCTAGGAAGTTGCGAGGTGTAGTGTGATGGAAATTGACCAATGTTTCGGAGGTGCTTGCTGTCTCCATCATAAGGGCAATCGACATTTATCATTACTTTTTATTAAATACATTGTCGTCTGATTTTAGGGCGATTGCTGTGATGGTGGAGGCAGTAAAACCCTCTGAAACGTTGTCATAAGTTACGGAATTTTATTAAAGCCTTCTGTGCACAGAGAAATCAAAGAAGGCAATATATTAATTAAAATCTCATATTTTTTGTAAAAAGTCGAACCCTTTCGTTCATTTACCTCAGAGACATATTTTCTGGATTCACGGGTTTTACGTGTTATCCCACTCTGTGTTTTAACACTCAATAACACTGACACAGGAGGTGCATGTAGCATGCATTGGATAAATACAATTAAAAAACTTGTTGGGAAAACTGACGGAAAACACCTCTTGGAAGATATAGACGTAGATGAGAGGATACTGAAATTAAAGTTACATCAGTAGGATGTGATGGTGTGCACTGGATTCAACTGAGTCTGGTTATGGTCCAATGGGGAGCTTTGTGAACACCGGGTTTCATAAAGGCGTGAATTTTCTTGATCAGCGGCATGATTACAAATTTCTGAAAAAGGACTTCGTCCCATGGCATTAGTATTCACAGAGTGCATGGAATATGTAAGAATACAAATGAAATTTGTCGCATGATTTGCGAGGACTGTTTTACAGTATGAACTATAGTCGGCGCAGTAGTTTTTGGTCGGTGGAGAAGCTGGCGAACGGGCCTACTCTGTATTTCTGAGGTGGCACGGTTAACGTATTTCTTTTGTTTGGGCGTTCAGTCCGATAAGCTCCTCGGTGCAGTCAGCATTATACTATCTCACAAGTGACTCGCTCCTAGCCTTCCCCTTGAAAATTCCACCGGATAAAAACTACTGTGCCGACTATACTATGTCGTTGATTCTTGGTGTTCACCTTCTACGTCACATTCACACAATCTCTTCACACTAATATGGTCATCATCAAATTCAATTCCCTGGTTTTATGTCATTGCAGTGAGGATAGTATTATCTCCTCCCGATGTCGAGAAATAATGATAACACTGTATTAAAACGTTTTATATTAGTTAAAAAGTTAAAATTTCAAAGATGTTAAAGAGTTTTTTAAAAATGTTTGTTAAAATATCTCTGCAGAGCTTGTTGACTTCCGATGTGTTTCCTCCGTAAACAGATTTCTTTTATTTACTAGATGTGATATGTATATATGTGTATATGATCTGCACTGCACTGACATAATACCAGGGAAGTGAACGTGTTGATGGTTACATTGGATCGAAACGTTTATTGAATCGACAGTGAACAAACAGATCGTGTGAAAAGTAACGCACAAAGGAGAAACCAAGAATCAATACAACACACCCTGAAGCTACACTACATAATTTATGGTTATTACAATGTCTCAGGCCTTCGATTCTGTATCTGTTGCCAGTTTATAAGTGTGCGTTACGTAATGTTGCTGTACTTACCAGACATTGTGCTTTTCTCACTATGAGTGCAAGGTAAAAGACGCTTGACGGTACAGAATTGGCTCGTGTCGTTGTCAGAAATGATGGCTGAGTCAGAGTTCTGCTCTTTGCGAGTGACCAATCAGCGCATTTACGTCTGCTGATAAACAGCTACACCCCAGTCTGATAATAAACCGTGTGATAGAAGCATGGTCAGCCGCACTGCGTTGTTGCCAGTTCTTACCTGTACTTTGAGTACAGTGTTATAACTAATGTTAGGATGCTCATGACCAAAAAACCCGAGAAATATGGATGCAAATATGCCCCAAAAATAGCGAAATATGACCTAATTTGGTATGAATAAATATTCGCTAAAATTTAAAAAAAGCGTTTTGTATTTCAATCATGTTATTTATTTACATATGCATGTACAATTATTACATTACTTGATTTGTTAGCAATTTTAATCAAAAACTCAGTTGCTTTTAAGTTGTAAATGCCTCGTTTTGGATCAGCATCATATTACGATAATTGCATTTAAGTATGGACCTGAATGCCCCACTGTACCTTTTCCATGATTCTTGAATTTATATTCATATCATTTGAACGAAGTTTAGTGATCCTCATTAAAGTTCGTAACTGAACAGAATGGAGTATTTGTGTTCTAGGTTAACCGCTGTCAGTCTGTCTGTCTTTCTATTTAACCCAATAAACCAGCGGTATTATATGTATCATCTATTTCAACATTCATTAAATGTAAATTGTAACCAAATAATTTTTAATGAGTTTCGCATGATTTTCAAAATAAGTAATATTATATTGCTAAACATCTTTAACTCTTAACTCTGGAGTCAATTATGACAAATTTCTGAAACCACGAATTTAAGTTACGTTTCAGTTTAGTTGGCTTTTATAACCTAACGAGAGATGCGATAACTCTGACCAAGCAGCACGTTATCATACCCTCAGTTCTAGGTTAGGGGGACTCCATCTCTGACCCCTGACTTCATTAGTCTCATAATAAGGTATTTATTGACTTACAGGTCTATAAAACACGTTACATTACTTCATATACGAAGAAAGACAAAACAATAATATCAAATATATTTCCAATTTATTCGTAATGAGCAGTTATTTCGTTACGAGTACTTCGTATTCTTTGAACGGTATTTCCAATCCATCGTATGGGATGTAGCAGACACGATGGCTTGGATGCACCTGCAAATGAAGAAAAGCGATTATATTACGGGGACTGCAACTTTGGATTTCAAGGAGCAAATTTTGGAAATGTAGTTAAATAAAAGCAGTAAATGTAAAACATAGAAGCAGTCCTTGCAAGTGACAGGAATATTTTATAACAACAAAACTATGGTAAAATAAAATCAGTTATAACAAAATAAATAAATAACAACACCACGAACAGCAGAGCAATGGAAAGCAACAAGACTGTGGGAGAAATATCTTTGTTCTACATCCAGAAATTGAGGGGTTACGCATGCGCACATCACTTGCCTACCGGGCTGCCTATGTCACAGTTTACTAAACTCTTGCGGACGGAAAATATTCTATTATTTGTGTCATCGTGGTCATGTTCCGTGCCCCAAAATCATGTCCATCGTACAGTCAGAGTTCTCCACCGCCATATCTCAATCTCGGTGAGGATAAAAACATTTAGTCTCCTTTAATCAGATGATTTCTCTGCAGAAACAAGAAACTCAAACTTTTTGAAGACACGCAACACGTGTGTGTACCTTTCCTGGGGTGAGTGTGCCGTCGTGAAAAACGCGGCCCACGTACAGTCGCTCTCCGTCCTTGGTGCCGCCGACAGGTAGGGCGTTTGGCGGGACATCCCCGTCTCTCGCGGTCTGCCATATTGACTCTACGTTGCATAGTACCTGCAACACGTGGAAACCATCCACAGTTTAGAAAGCATTTACACATTCGCTTCATTAATAAGTATGCGTTGTTTAAATTTGAATATACTAATAAACGTTAACAGGAAAAAGTGATTATTATATTTGGAGTCTACCCAAGTCCCTGGTCAGAAATGAAGGCCCTAATATTAGACCGAGGGTATGATAATGTGCTGATTGGCTAGGTCTATCGCACACCACGTGGGGCGATATTAGATGAGTACAGAGCAATGGGCGAACGGCGGATATTAACGGGGGTCGAACGGCATTTACCTCATAATGCATAACCGGATGCTCTTGGCCGTCGTAGGAGACGTAAGCTGTTCCTTGGTTGGGAACAATTTTGACTGGCATAATGTCGGACTCATAGAAAGTCCGTCCAACGAAGAGACGACCCCCGTCTTTGTCGTAACCTGCATGAACAGCCCCCTCTGGGACGGATCCATAAGCCGCTCCGACCCAGCAGGCACCTGGAAAAGAGTACGGACCAAATTTAGTAATACTCGCTCGTTAGTTTGTCTCAGTAAGCTGTCGATTGCTCAGACTTTATAACACCAACCGACGAGACTGTATTCGAAGGTGACTGTCTTCTAGGAAGTTGCGAGTTGTAGTGTGATGGAAATTGACCAATGTTTCGGAGGTGCTTGCTGTCTCCATCATAAGGGCAATCGACATTCATCATTACTTTTTATTAAATACATTGTTGTCTGATTTTAGGGCGATTGCTGTGATGGTGGAGGCAGGAAAACCCTCTGAAACGTTGTCATAAGTTACGGAATTTTATTAAAGCCTTCTGTGCACAGAGAAATCAAAGAAGGCAATATATTAATTAAAATCTCACATTTTTTGTAAAAAGTCGAACGATTTCGTTCATTTACCTCAGAGACATATTTTCTGGATTTACGGGTTTTACGTGTAATCCCACTCTGTATTTTAACACTCAATAACACTGACACAGGAGGTGCATGTAGCATGCATTGGATAAATAAAATTAAAAACCTTGTTGGGAAAACTGACGGAAAACACCTCTTGGATGATCTAGACGTAGATGGGAGGATACTGAAATTAAAGTTACATCAGTAGGATGTGATGGTGTGCACTGGATTCAACTGAGTCTGGTTATGGTCCAATGGGGAGCTGTTGTGAACACAGGGTTTTATAAAGGCGTGAATTTTCTTGATCAGCGGCATGATTACAAATTTCTGAAAAAGGACTTTATCCCATGGCATTAGCATTTACAGAGTGCATGGAATATGTAAGAATACAAATGAAATTTGTCGCATGATTTGCGAGGACTGCTTTACAGTATGAACTATAGTCGGCGCAGTAGTTTTTGGTCGGTGGAGAAGCTGGCGGACGGGCCTACTCTGTATTTCTGAGGTGGCATGGTCAGTGTATTTCTTTTGTTTGGGCGTTCAGTCCGATAAGCTCCTCGGTGCAGTCAGCATTATACTATCTCACAAGTGACTCGCTCCTAGCCTTCCCCTTGAAAATTCCACCGGCCAAAAACTACTGCGTCGACTATACTATGTCGTTGATTCTTGGTGTTCACCTTCTACGTCACATTTCACACACTTGTGTTCACACTAATGTGGTCATAATCAAATTCAATTCCCTGCTTTTATGTCATTGCCGAGAAATAATGATAACACTGTATTAAAACGTTTTATATTAGTTAAAAAGTTAAAATGCCAAAAAGTTAAAGCGTTTTTTAAAAATGTTTGTTAAAATATCTCTGCAGAGCTTGTTGACTTCCGATGTGTTTCCTCCGTAAAGAGATTTCTTCTATTTACTAGATGTGATATGTATATATGTGTATATGATCTGCACTGCACTGACATAATACCAGGGAAGTGAACGTGTTGATGGTTACATTGGATCGAAACGTTTGTTGAATCGACAGTGAACAAACAGATCGTGTGAAAAGTAACGCACAAAGGAGAAACCAAGAATCAATACAACGCACCCTGAAGATACACTACATAATTTGTGGTTATTAAAATGTCTCAGTCCTTGGTTCTTTTACCTGTTGCTAGCTTATAAGTGTGCGTTACGTAATGTTGCTGTACTTACCAGACATTGTGCTTTTGCCACGCTGATTGCAAAGTAAATGACACTCCACGGCACAGAATTGGCTTATGTCGTATCATGTATGCCTATTGTATGATATTCTTATCTTGTTTAAACATCTAAAAGTAATAACATCTGTAAATTGTACTGTTTGTTCCGGAATGTGACGTGTACATGGCTGTATTCTTGTTAAAAACTAAAATACATAAATATGTGTTTTATACGTTAATAATTCTGCAGTGGAACCTCAGGTTCGGCACTGAACAGCATGAATTATTTGTGTTCTGGGTTAACCGCTGTTAGTCGGGTGACTTTCTGTTTAACCCAATAAACCACAACGGTAATTATATATATATATATATATATATATATATATATATATATATCATCCATTTCAGCATTCATTAAATGTAAATTTTAACCAAATAATTTTTAATGAGGTTCGCATAATTTTCAAAATAAGTAATATAATTTCCCTAAACATCTTTAATCAGCTAGACATTCTAGTAGAGAGACCTTATCTTCTTACAGATACGACTGAATTCTTAAATATAAATTAGGCTCAGATGAAAAATGCGTAGTTTGGAGTATAACATTAAAATGGATCTTGTACAGTAAATTCGGTGCAGCGGCGTGTAACGTATTCAGGGGACTTAGGACAGGATGTAACGACTTGCTGTTGTGAACTCGGCAACAAACATTTTGCTTCATAAAAGCAGCAGAATATATTGGCCAAGCCGGTCGACAAAAACTTTTCAATGTGAACTCTTAACTCTGGAGTCAATTATGACAAATTTCTGAAACCACGAATATAAGTTACGTTTCAGTTTAGTTGGCTTTTATAACCTTTTACTCGCACAGCCTTCGGAAATATGTGTTCATTATATTAAATGTGATCAGCAAAAAAAATCCTAATTCATTTCATAGAAGTCCATGTGTGGCAGGAAGTCTATATATTTTCAATTTTATAGTCAATGTACGTCATGTCTGAACTTACGTGTTCGCCGTTCGTTTGATGCAAGAAAAATTGTAGTTAAATTCTGACGGATGCGACTCTGGTAGCGAGAAATAAAACTAGCTATGACGGTGCCTATGGCGGGGTCTGGCGGATTCTGCGTTCTGCGGCTCGTGTTTGGAGCCTGGGGTTAAGTGCTCTGTTTTCTGCTGATGCGTTTGTCAGTAATCCAGCGTCTGACTGAAAATTTGGTCAGCCACAAAATACACACACACATTCTACCACAAACCGTTACTTAACGTAATTTTTTAGTTTATTTTTCTTAATGTGACTGAACATTGCTCTTTGTTGCTAATGGCTAGATTCAACTTGTGATGTGTTTGTGAGTGTACTGGTACAAAGAACATTCATACTAGATTTTAAGGTGTGTTTACATATGCTTGTTAGTCACCAAAGACGATAGTAATAAAACGTTACTGTGTGTGAACAAGAGTCTCGTGATGTGTAGAGATTAAGTTGGTAACGCTGTTGACATAGAAACGGTGTTCAGATGTCACAAGCTCTGGTTCATGTACGCAGAATATCGCACGAGATTATAAGTTTGAAATTTGAAGACATTTCACTACTAAAATATATTGTTCTATGTTGAGATCCGCGATTAAAATATGAAGAATTAACCCACCTGAAAATTTAATTTTCGAAATTAATGAACAGATTTAGTTCAAACTGAGTATGCAGATGGAGAACTAGATGATAGACGCTCTACGTGGAGAGTAATTCAATCCCGGGTGACTTCAAGTAAGATTTGTGGTGGACGAAGGGGCGCTGGATCGGACTTCTCTCCCGAGTTTTTCGATTTTTCCCAGCTAATCATCGTCCCATCATTTCTCTATACTCATTTATCACCGCCCCACGAGATGTGCTATAGCCCTGACCAAGCTGCACGTTATCATACCCCCGTTCCACAACTAGGGGGCTTCGTCTCTGACCTGGTACTTCGCTTGACTCGGAGTAAACGTAGTTTAGTCGTTTGGTGTTAGTTTGTTATTGCACGTCTAAACCAGTAATAATATTAAGAATCTAATTAGGCTTGTGATGTTATTGGATTAGAAATATAAGTTACATTAAGAGAGGTACTAATAACATGAGATTTTTAAGTAGACTACACAAACATAATTGTTTAAGTCTGAGGTTATGAAAATACATCTGCATAAGTCATATAAATTTTGTGCATTGATACTATGTAATTTAGAAATAAATTCGAGGTCCCTTATTTGAAATTATATTGTTTTCTCCGCAATAAGTTGAATAAATTAATCAGTTACGAACAAAGAAAAAAGCTTAAAAGGTATGTTAATGCACATTTATTGATAGTAATAATGATAATTGGAAAGTACATAGACCGGATTACAATTTGCTCTGGATAACTTCGTGAATAAGGAGGTCAGTAGGTAGGAACTCATGAATATATCTTAACGCTTATAACATTATTGATGGAAATGTATGTAAAAAACGCATTTGAAAAATATGAGTACTTATTGCTGCGAACCTCTCCATTTCTGTTTATGTTGTGATGTAATAGGCCACAGAACGAACTGAACTGGGATGTAATTTATGTTGAAGCACAATAGATTTACAACAGTAGATTTGAATGTGCGATAAACGTACAAATAGGCCATTGAATTATTATCGAATATCTGAAGGCTGCGTTCCTTTCCCTCGTAACCAAATCTTGGGTGACTCAGCCTCGTCATTCATTCAACGCCACCAATAACATAAAACACAGATGAACAAATTTTCTGTCTAATATCATGATCTTAGAGATTGCCGACCATCGAGAGTCATAGTGAGTGAAGACCACTAGAGCTTTTACGGGCGTCGTAATGACAGATGTGGCCAGATTTAATGTTCGTGCTTGGTGGAATAAATCAGCAAATAAATGTGTACCTATTTGATTGGTTGCCACAAAATGGAACACACAGCTCACTCCAGGACAAATAATACAACTAAAAATTTGTACTTTGATTAAACTTTTAAAATGTTAAATTTCTGTTAATGCATCCTCATGTTGTTTGCTTGCTAGTTTTTTCCATTATCTCTTTAATCATAAGAAAGGTCTGTCGCTACAAAGAATTTTCGTACCTTACAATAAATGACACTGATGTTTCTTTCGGCCTGAAAATTTGAATTATCACTCGGCATTTGTTTTTGCTGTTGATTGCGGAAAATTTGAACATAGGATAATTGGTAATCCTAAGAGAATATGGCTAGCAAATTGGCTCGAATGTCATTCCATGTTACTGGTTAACTTGATTGGGATTTTTTTTTTAGTTTTCTACAATCTCTACAGTCGAGTTCTGAGATAAGAACTCCAAGTTAGTAATTACTCATGCAACATTCACGACCTTATTACAGTATTATATGTTGTTCTGTAATCTCTGACGTTAACACATTGTTAAATAATCTGATGGTCTTAATTAGAACGTCCAATGTAATAATATTTCACCCAATAATTATTTTTTATTTAATACGTAATTCCTATTTTAAAAAGCGAAATAAACTATTGGTTTTTAAGTTTATTAATGAATTAAGTGGAAGGCTTAAACGGAATTTACACCAACAATGAAGTGTCCAGTTTGTGAGATCTTATTTAGAATAATTACCTGTTTCCAATGTAGAAAAATTATTATTATTATTATTATTTATAGCAATAACTTTTTTAATATGTTGGGCTGCGTTGTGAAGTTGTAATGTAGTATAGTACTGAATTAAACTCTATAATACGTGCGGCCTTGGCCTCACTCTTCGCCATTAGAGAATATTTTGTGAACACATGACAAATTTAAAACAGCTGTGGTGTCATTTACCCCATGGTGCCCCCAAATATAAGGATTATTCGTCTGCTTATGCCCCAGGTGAGTTTAGAGCGTAATAACGAAATGAAAGACAACGAACGTAATGCGAACGGTCACTCACATCCCTCTGTAGAGCTGAAGTGTGTGCCCTGTAACGAGCATAACATTTTTATGATCGGGTGTATTCGCGAACTGACCCGACTTATGACGATTTCACCAAACCGGATGTAGAAACTGAAGTTCCGTTCCGTGCGTGCAAGTGATACTGACATAAAACCTTTCGTGCTTTGTAATCGTAAGCATGTTTTCGTAGTATGATAACGTTTTAGAATGTTATTGATGTGTTACAATAGTTGGGTGTACAATATTAACATAATACAAGACAAAACGCAGTGAAACACAGACTTGGCGGTTCAGGTTGTATCTTCGTCAAATCCATTGGCAGCACGTGTACTAGCCCAGGTAAGGGACCGAGCATTGCATGTAATGGAATATTTTCGAATACTAGACTGCATGTATTTGTAACTGTCAACGTTTTTTCAGTTCGATGTTACACACAGCAGTTTAGAAGGGGGATGGTGCAATTGGACTGTGTGAGCCGTTCTAGTCAACATTTCCTTATATATATGTGTGCTTTTTGGTTGTAATAAAGAGGCAGACAAAATACGAAGAAACCCATTCGGTAGTGTGCGTATTCTTGTTGCAACAGACGTCTCGTATTTTATTCGTTTCTCATTATAACTTGCTATTGTCGTTCCTAAATAGCTGAAACTTGTTTATGTTTGTGTTATATTTTCTTCTGCAGTTTGATGACGAGACGAGCGTACTTAGTACCTTCTTCTTTTACTTAAATATCGCCCTTCGTATTAGCTATTATTAAATTTGATCATTTAGTTAATCAGACCTCGAGAGAGAGATTATTGATACCGGCCTCATTATCAAGACATCACCTCATGTTTCCCATTCGAGAGGTCCCGGGTTCAAATATCGTTTCGGACACCGGCTATCCTGTCTACGGTTTTCCATGGTTTTTTTCTAAGTTTTTCCAGGCAGATGCCGGAATAGCATCTTAAATTACGCAATGACCGCTACCTTCCACGTTCTTTCCAATTCATAATTCACTGTCAAGCTCCCATTCGACGCTATGTAGTCTGGGCTCCTGAAAGCGTCGTTAAATGAACCATAAATAAATGATAAGCAAGGCTTCCCGTGTACGAGGGTAGGTGTCAGAAGAAGAGTTCTCTTGGCCATCAGGTTGGGTGAGGGTTTCGACCGTAAAATGTAACTCATTAGCCCCGAAGACATTTTATGACCGTGCAGCAGGTTAATTACTGGCAACGAGTGATAGTCATAATGCCTCTAAAATAACTCTGGTCTGGATTATGGAACCTTCGGGTGTTAACGGAGTTCTCACATTTATAAAGTAATAGCAACAATTTCAGTAAATTGAGAGTATATTTATTGAGATTTATTACAGTACAATTACTTATACTTGTTTTTAGTCTAAAAATGATCGTTTTTTTATGAGTGAGTATTAAATTAAACTTATACCAGCCTTCTTAATTAATTAGCGAAGATAAACAAATGCATGAGTTATTATAATTAAACTACAATGTGTAAGTCTAAACAGAATACTTATCTCCTCGTTTCATATAATTTTTTTTACAATGATATTCAGTTTAGTAGAGGTCTTAATAAGAATATTCGAGTAAAATACACGTGTACCGTAGGCATATATATTTCTGCCTGTCTGAAAGTTAAACAAATTACTGTCCAATAAGTTATACTCTATTCACGATGATCATGATGGGGGTCTCGGGACATACTAGTCGATTTCTTTTGGATTTAGATATGTTTTTATACAGCGTTACAGACCAAGGATCTCGCCAATATCGAAATCAATCAGAGCTTCTTCTAGCGTCGATGTAATCTTGTCTTCTAGGATGTTGAGAATATCTTGTTCGAAGTAAGGCTTTACAAGACGGATGATTGCGTTCACAATTTCATCTTGTGCACCGCCTCCTTGGACTTCGACTTCCGTATTTCTGATGGAGAAGATACAAAAATTTCGTTAGAAACTTATAAACATATAAATTCTGAAATTAATAGGACTGTGCACTCGGAAATGTGAAGTGTCTAATTCTTAAACGATGGCCAGTAACTTCCTAAGTAACAAAACTTATTTTCATCATTTGCGATTCCATTCTTGTAAGGACATATTTATAGATATAGAGAAGAATGTTTGAGTTTGTAAATTTTGTGGCGTAAGGTATTGGTAAGGTTAAAAGTAACGTGCGCACTTTTTAATAATTTTAAAGTTATTACTTACTCTCGAAATACTGTTATTACTTTTGATTTCAGATCACTGCTATTAATTATTAATACCATTGATAAAAGAACGAAAATTACACATTTTTAGCCAATAACTTTACAACGATAAATTGAAACAAGCATTTCTCCTAATGTATTGCTTCCAAGAATGAACTCTTTTGTAACTACCATGACATTCCTTAGATCGTTAATGGGAGTAAAGTTAAGAGAGGGACTTTATGTGGCAGCGTCGAATTATAGACCTTATTGCCATTCTTTCTTATGAAGCCCATGGGTAATTTCGATTTTCATAACAGCCAGATACTGGACCCTGTCCTAAGGAAGCTGTATTTAGTCCACACTGCCCCATTATTTATAAGATCAATTTTAATATCATTGTCCTATCTATAAAAACGGATCCCAAGTCGTCTCATCCATTTCTTTCCTGGAAAAAAATTGTACAAATTTATCTCGCTTGCGCCCTAATGTTAGTAGACAGATGCAAACTTAATTGACGATACACAAAACTTATCAAAGACGCCTGTCTCTTGTATTCTGTATGCATGTTACGTCCAATTTAATGTGCCTTATATTTACGATAAATGAAGGTAATGAAACATACGAAAACATCAGATAATATTCTATTTCGGACTGTAATAATCCTTTCTTTTGCAACAACAACGATAACGATATTGAATATTATCATAATGATAACAATAATGGTAAATATAATTTATAATGGTAGTCTTACGCTGCGTTGAGAACATTGAGGCTTGAAAGCGTCGTCTTGAAGGTACTTAAGTCGGCAGTGAGATGCAGCGCCAGTCTAAGGTCTTCCGCGGCGCCCAGAAGTTTTCCAGAAGGCTCTAATCCCATAACGGTTACGCGGTAATCGTAATTGAGCTGAAAACAGTGGAGCGAAATTAAGCTGAGTTTAGTTAGGTTATTAAAAGCTCTTTGTTGGCCTATACGAATATAATGCTGTGATCGGAATGGAATCATCCCAACTTACAGTACCTTACATTAATCCACTTACACTTAACTAACTCTATAAGCAAAATCTCTTGAGAAACCCATAATCGCTTAGCTGGTCAGGGAGTTCTCAGCCTATTATACAATTAATTATCATGTTCAGTGGAGTACGACGCTGGACCTGTCCTGAGCCAGATTAATCCAATCCACTTAGAATATGTAACCCTTTCCATGCTACGAATGAGATAGGTATAACGCTCTGAAAATCCATCGACTTTGCCCATCCCCCCCATACCAATAATTTAAAACAGCATTAGTGACAGCAACATATGCTGACAGGTGAAGCTGCTTGTTTTATCAACATAATTGATTAATAATCATCGGTGTTCATAAAGTTATAGTCGTTCAGCTGGTCAGGGAATTTTGCACCTTTTACGGACCAGCAAATTATGTAACTGCTAATTATGCTGTTTCCCCACCCACTGTTCGCTTCCTGTGTCTTAGTTCCAGACATTTTTTCTCAGCTTCCGGTCTTCAGAGAGCCTCTAGCTGTACGCTTTCTTTGGAATTTTCTCAAAATTTTGCATGAAAAATTTAAAAGTAATATCCAGCGTTAATTATACAGTGCGTATACTGATAAAGTTGATCTCAGCTGTCGCTTCCCGGATCCCTGCAGAAACTTCTGTAAACAGGTAGCCGATTTTATTCTGTTTGTGGTGTGAAACGTGACTCGTAACAGTAAACCGTTGTTGCTTTCGTGTTCCAGTGGTTGCGTTCAACTTTGTCAGTTAACGCACTGTATTTTATTATTAACTTGGGGGAAAGGGGGTGACAGTGTTCCGCGAGTCGTAGTTTGCCCATCCCTGCGCCAGTGTCACGGAAAATCCCTGTGATGACTTCTCGTGCCAAGATTTCGAAATCTTTCAGAAGTTTCTGTACGCCACAGATATAATGTCGAAGGCTGGTGTGGGGAAGCAGAGGGTGGAATCGGATTTCGTGGATTATGGACAAAGTATCTCTCTCTCTCTTTCGGAACGCGTAGTAGGTACTAAATGCGAATTAAAAGACGTCGTTTCAACTGGCTGAAGAATTCTTCCCAACATGTTGGAGCCAGTTCAGAGCAAACCAATATAAAGAAGATTCCTTTTATAAGTTTCAGCCGTGGTTATTGAATATTGGAATATAGCAATTATAAAAAAAATTATTTTACATGCTGATAACTTATAAGTTAAGAAGTATAAACGTAGTGATGCTAGGAATTTGTGAATATAATTTTTTAAAACAGTATAATATTGCGTAAGCCATCACATTATAAAATATAAGATTTACATGAGATATTTATGTGGTGAATTGTGTGTGTGTGTGTGGGTAAGGGGGTTGCGTCTCCATAACAACAGTTCGTTTCAGTATTGTTTACTAAAATGTAATCCAGTTTGGCCGTAAATTCCATTTAACTTTATTGAATTAAATTTTAAATTCGTTAAAATGTTAAAATTAAAAGATAACGTTTTTATCTAAGGCTATTACTACAAATTTATTTCTAGTCTGATATAAGTAGCAAACTCTTTAGTCGGATATTATTCTCATAATTTGATCGATTGATCGATTAGAGAACCTTACACTGTTCATAATAGGCGAGACTGCAAAATTCCACTCAAAATATGGTTGTCACAGCCAAAGAAGACACTCTCTCAGTGACAAAAACGTGTTTTTTTCTCTTTCTGTAAGACATACAGATCCAGCCTTTTCTAGCTGAAGGCGATTTCCCATCTTTGTGCCCCATTCTGGCTATGGGGTTTGTCTATTTGATGGGTCATTGTACATAGTAGAATTCAAACATATCAGCATTTGAATTGAGGTTTCCCGCTCCTTGTCTCAGACGTCTACAAAATTTCGCCTCACGAAAAGGGAATACGTCACCGTAAAAAATATGTACCTACATATAAATTCGTGCCCTGTAAAAATGCAGGCATATGAAAATAAAGTATGTTAAATAAAACCATCGATGATGAACCAGTGTGTGTGTATTACGAAAGATAGAATATTACTATGCGAATATACAGTTTCTTATTAAAATTCGCCTCCCACCTGAAAACGTATGGCGGCAAACCGGTTGTGGATCATTACTCAACAGAACTGCGATATTACGAGACTTCAGCTCGGATGCAATCAAGTGTCAGATAACTTACATGGAGCGTGTTGAAGTCAAGGTTTGTCGTGATGTGCACCAAGTCGCCGTCGAACTGCACATCTGCTTCACCAGATCGCACCATCGTCTTCAGATCTCGCAGCCAGCCATTCGTGAGATACAGAACACCATCAAACTTCACTACCCAGATCTCCTACAAATACATATAAAGATTACGGTTAGGTTGGGTTAGATTAGGTTAGGTTAGGTTAGGTTAGGTTGGGTTAGATTAGGCTAGGCTAGGCACAATGTGACGAACAGAATAATTTTAACCAGTTTTGTTGGTGCTGGGACATCGTAAAGGTTTGCAGTATTTTTACTCCCAAGAATCGAGATCTGTTTAAACAATCATAATTATTCTGAAATTGTAAAGAAAAAGAAAGCGAATTAGTAGTTTGGTGTTAATTCAAGAATGAACTGCTGGATAATTTTTATTGTACATCTGGAGCTGCGAATTTAATTATTTTGTGGGACATACTGTAGAAAATTACATAACGAGGAGTTGCATAGTTATATTCTTTAGGAAATATTATTAGAGTTATCAGATCAAAGAGAATAAGATGGGTGAGTCATTTAGCACGCTGAGATGAGAAATACGCGAACAATTTTAGTACGGAAGCATGAAGGGACGAGACCACTTTGAAGACACAAACATAGGTTGGAGGGTAATATTAAAATGGATTTTAGGGAAATATGGTTTGGAGGTGTGAATTTAATTGGTCGGCTCAGGATTGAGCAGTGGTGGGTTCTTATGAACATGGTAATCAACCTTCTGGTTCCGTAAAATATAGAGAATGTCTTCACTAGGTGATAAACTTGTTTCACCATTCTCATGTATTATAACAACCAAGATCTTGAGTCTGTGGTTTGTGGCTATTTGTTGCGACTCACCAAAGTGAAATTCTTTCTGGCATCAGGCAGAACCAGCGGATCCACCACGTGCTGCCGCAGAAGTTGTACCACTGCATCCGCGATTACGTTGGCTGCTGATCTGACACGTTCTGCGACCATGGAGGGACTCCTACTTAAAAGGAACGACAAAGATTCAGTCATTAATCTCAGTTAAACTTTCTTCTTCGTTTACTTATTTCGACAGATTCGTTCCGAAAATACTGATTATAATATAAACATTCAGAAAATAAGTTTACAAATCTGGAAATAAATGCATTTTATTTAAATTTGGCTTTTAGGTGTGAGCTGCGTCGAATGGTATTGGTATTGTTTAACTATTCCGAAAATATTGGTTGTCAATTTTACCTTTGAAATGGCAACTGTAAAATTTTTCAAAACATTGATTAATAGTCAATATTCCACAGGGCCAACATCCGGAAGACTAATTTATACTCGAACTCTAGCGGCGAAAACCTCAGGACAAGAAATGCGAGAGATCGTTATATCGTGCATACGTTTTGACGGGTTATCGAAAAATATAAACTAAAATTGCGTGTGTGTGCTCGATGAAGCTCCATAACGGATACACCGATAGTGACCAAGGCTCGAAACCTATTGAGGATGGTTTCTGAACCTTTGAATCTAAGCGTACTAGAAAAAAGTAGCCAAACCGAAGTTGTTTGCTTTGGCGAGGAAATTACAGGAACAATAGGCACACAGGAGTATAACACGTCTAAATTTAAATAATCTACAGACAGCTACTTTTTAATTATGTAACTCAGTACAGCCTGATGAGATTACAAAACAGGTCGAAACAAGTTTTTCCAGCGGTGAGTATGAAGATTTCTGTCTTCTGGGTTGTTGCGCTGCATCGCCCTGATGACGGAGGCAGTATGACCTACGAAACGTTGGTAAACATGTACCATACTACACGGCGCAACAACCCAGAAGACAGAAATCTTTAGGTCGAAACAAGATTTTACTGAAACACTGTAAAAGTTTTCATGAATGTGAGACAAACTTTACCTCGGTTCCAGATCCTTGACACTTGCTGTCCAAACGCCATAACTCAGCATAGAGACAACAGAGATGAATAATACTAATGCAGGCTTCATTTCGACTTTTGTGGGGTCTCAGAAGTTCCGCTTCTTGAATAATGGAGCTGAACACACTTGTCCAGTATTTATATCTCAAAATCAAATATATTCACCAAAAGTGTTTAAGCGCAAGAATGTTCTAAGTTCACATTTTAGTATCAATCTTCTGATAACGTAGATTAGATTGCAAAAATTTTGATTGTTTAATTGCACTCAGGAAATGTGCTGGATGAATTCATAGTTTGATGAATTGAATGCGTGGAGGAACTTTAAATTATAGAAGAAAGTTACATGGATGACAAACCTTTCTTTTATACCAGGTCCTTGTTGAATGTTCATCACTGATATTCGTTTTTGGAGGTCCCGGGTGTGAATCTAAATAGTAACTGAATCTTGACTACGGTTTTTCTTGCTTACTCTCAATTCCTCGAGGCATTATTTACAATAACTAACAGTCGTTCATTGATTTGACTCTGGGGTTGTAAGACGCCTTCATATAAACAAGGACACTAAACAGCTTGTCATTCAAGTATACAGTTTTCTCAGGTAATAAGAAAAATGGCTTACCGAGTGTTCATAGACTAATAATTTACAAATTATTCATCTGGTCCACATCTAATAATTTGCTTATAAGATGATAAGATGGACAGTTTTTGTTCTATTGTCTGTCTACGAAACACTACTTTATATTTACAAGAGTGAAAATGTATACTCTAAATTTTAAGAAGCGTTTAAATGTTTAGGACCTCAATTTTGAGTGTTTCATACCAACATTTCTTTACGATTAGCTGTTTATGATGAATTTGGTACAGTTCGATTTTATGGGAAACATAATTCAAATCGGTTGACACCACTAATATTAAGTTTTATCGGGATCTGATCTGTATTTTTATAGATGAAGTACGCAAACGAACGGACATGACGTTGTATTATACATCCATTTTTTTAAAGAAGCTACCTCGAGAATTTTCATAAACCAGCGACACATATGTCAGGAACCATGGCCTCGATGCTTGACATTAACATTGAGAATTCTGATTTATTTCGTATTATCTTCTTACACTTAGTTCACTCTTGTTGTCAGGAGCTTACTTCTTGCTATTGGTTACGTATCATTTGATGGCAATCGATATTAAACCACTCCAAAATGTGACGTAGGGAGATTTCAAAGTATTGCAGCTCTTTCATTTGATACTACGAATCAGTTACAGGTCTAATCATTTGAATTCGTTAGGCCTTATATTTTTATATTAATATGACATAGTAGGTCTATGTTGTGATCTGTTCAACCTAAAAATTCTTGGAATAATCACGACAGTCTTCTCATTGTTTCTTGCCAGTGTAAATTTCAGTATTGTTTCGGCCTTTCCAGTCTGTTTCAACGCATATTTGGCAAACTTTTCCTCGATTCTAGGATTAAACCAAGGAGAGCCAAATCAAACGACAGCATCGGCGTCGATTTTTATTTCTGTCTGGTTTGGTATCTGTATTGTCTTCTGTTCTGAAACGTATCACACATCATTCCTCGATTTAGAAGCCTCTCCGAAGACGGAGGCGTCGTTTTCCTGGTGTTTCGATGCCTACTTATGCCCTTCTAAATGTGTCATCTCATAGTTGACATAGTTTTAGTTAAGGACTAAGTGACTTAACGTATTAGAAGAGCACTATATATACGCCTTAATTTTATAAAAAAAACTAGCTCTGCCAGAATTATACGCTGCAGCGTATAAAATGCTTCTGCAGTGAATGAAACAATAAAGGTTTCGTACTTCGCCAATTGTTCTGAGGCATTATACCGAGTGTCTGGTGACTTTATCTCAGGAATTGAGGCCACTCTTCGGGAGAAAATTCCCTGTCATATACCTATGTTGTGTGAACATACTCATAAGCCAGATTCTCTACGGTTACAGAGTTAGGATGTTTAGAATTCAATATGATTTGAACCTTACGTAGAACATCAGTGTCATTATTACGTCTTGTAGCATCGAAAATTTGATAGCGTAGTTCTCATCTTATTTTTAATTAGCATTTATACACCGCGTTTTTCAAGTCTCAGCACCCATGAAAATCTAGTAAGGTTCCTCGACCGCAGTGCCCAATTCTGCAGACCACAGCGACCAATCCGTCGGTAATCCAACTGCTCGTTCGGGTACTCCGTTGCGTGCCTGATAAAATGTAGGATGCCCCGTCATGATGGAGGTATATCTGTAATTGTGTTTTGTGCCGTTCGAATCAAATAATTTTTAATTTGTATCCATAGCAACGTAAACGTTGAGAATTAGACTCATGTTCGTTCAAAAGACGTTTCTGTATGGGAATAACTTCAGGAATAAAATCATGAAATATTGACATAAAGCCGCTTTTACTGTGTATGTGGTCCACAGATCAGGAATAACTCGTTCTACTGTCTCCAACAAAATGTGAAATCGAAGAAGATCGATTCAAAGAAACGTAGTGGTTTTTTTATGGTTTTAGAGCTTTTACAGGCCTAAACAGATGATGGATAAAGTCCAAAGGAAATAAAGTAGTAGTAATACAAGACCATCGCTAAAAGCATTCAGAGAATAACTCGTTTTTTGTCTTACCGATGACGGAAATGGTGATTTCATACGAAAATCATGGAAATGATAAGTGTTATGATTTCTGTTTGAGTGGGTGAGTCATCTCACATCGTATGTGTGTGGATTACTTGGAATTTGGACACTTGTTTACGCATTATATAGCTCAAAACAATTTCCAAGTAGGGAGGATGTTTATTTTTTTCTTTTAAATGATAAGAAATATAGGCGTTAATTGTTAGATCTACTTGCTGTTATCATTAGCAGGATATGGAAAAGCAGATAATACGGCGGCGTGTATTTCAGTTTGTTGACACATGGTTTTCAGGTTACACAAAAGTAGATAGACTTACTGGAATTTAATTTCTATTAGATTAATTGGTCATACACTTGAAAATGTACAATTAATTTGTTATCAAAAATTGTTTTGATCAGTCTTCAGGATAGTAAATTCTCACTCTGCATCAAAAGTAAGCTGATTGAAGCTGTGAGTGAAAGAAGGTACAGTAATAAGTTTATTTATAAAGCTGACTTTGTTCCACTTCAGACTGTAACCAAAATAGAATTAGCTTATTGTACCGACACATTGGAATTTTCAAAAAGTAAGATATTGTCCCCCCAACCCCCAGAACAGGGGTTTTCACCCTTTTACGCTGGCGTACCACTAATTCTAATTCAACACATTAAATGTACCACTTACCAAATGCGTTCAGGGAAAACTTATTTATGTTAATATTATCTTTTCATTTTCTTCCTTAGTTTGCGTATCACTGAACATTGACCCGCGTACCTCCAGTGGTACACGTACCGTAGGTTGAGAAACGCAGCCTCTTAGAATTAATCTCATCGGCACTGTTTCACACAAAAGAGAAAATAGCCAGAGCAGTTAAAGATTGCTGTCTTCTGGGTTGTTGCGCCGTGCAGTCTGTTAGATGTTTACCGACGTTTCAGAGGTCCTTGCTGCCTCAATCATCGCCCTGATGACGGAGGCAGCATGACCTCTGAAACGTTGGTGGAAATCTACTAGACAGCGCAACAACCAAGAATTCAGCCATCTTCAGACTCACCATCGTGAAAACCTCAAATCCTACAGAGCAATTAGTTTATAGACACATTTTTGATTTGATTTTCTATGTATTACGAACGCTGCCTCGTGGAACAATTTCCCCGCCTTAAAGACTAAACAGCAGTTTGAGGTTTTATTCTGCTTTTATTGTTAATACTTGAAATTCATGTCGTATGCTACAGTAGTTCGGCACGCACCTGACAGTTGTCGCTACGGAACGCCTGGCGTGGGCTGCGTGAAACGAAGCTCATACAACGAGAATAAAATTGAATAAAAACGAGAAAGTGAGGTCTTGAATCTTAAGCTCCTTAAATTAGACGGTAAAGGAGGACACGTCGTAGGCTTAATCAACACGGCGCCAAAACTTTTAGGGAATCAGAATTATACCATATAAAATTGTTCTTTTGGACTTTGTTCATCGTCTAAATTATAAATTTAAAACGATTCGGAAGCTTGATTCGGTTTCCATCTTCAGGTTAAGAAGGAAGAGGGGGGAGGGAACGGAAAGCCTGTTTCTTGGGCCCCCTGTTTCAGCTAGCCTCATATTTGAGGCTAGTAGTAGTTTTGTAATGTTATAATCTAGACCAGTGGTATTCAACCTTTTTTGTTCGCGTACCCCCAGATATAATTTCTCTTCAACTTTGTACCTCCAAAGTTGTTGGTGTATAATTCAAGTTATACATAGTATATATCTACATCTAAAATAGATTAAATAAATTACATTACTGATTATTCAGTGTTTATCATAAAATAATATATATTTTTTAAAATGTCACGTACCCCCGGGAGTACGCGTACCCCAGGTTGAATACCACTGATCTAGACGATGGACTAACGCCCCCCCCCAAAAATACATATAAAGCACGACCGTCAGAAACCTTCACACTTCGACTAGAAATTTAGCGCCACTAATTCTTAACCTCGATATTAAATGGGCTTCATATTCCGATCGCTCTACCACCGCGGAGATGCTGGGTGGATGTAGGTTTTAATGCCTTTTTAGTATAAAAACGAAGGCACAACGAATTAAGTAATATTGTCTCGATAAAACATATATCGGTGCAAGCCAAATTATTTAATAATTTGTTTAATTCAAAACGTATTCCAGTGTAAGCCGAATTAAATAATACTGCATTTCGTCGAAATTTATTTCAATGTAGGTGGCTCGATCTAGCTGCAAGGGTTGAGTGGAGTTATGAGTCCGGAAGTCAGATCGCATGTAACCACAAATCGGCCTGTCATGGTGTTTTGAAATGTGGCAGATGGAAAACTGGCAAAATACTCGGAGTTCTGTTTCCGCTAAACCACAAACTTCCGAAATTAGAGCATTTTCAACGCTGACTTATAGAGGATACAAATTTTAACAAAATGCATGTCGGGGAAAATTATCGTGGTTTGGAAATGAACGACCGCTGAATAAAAAAATAGGATATGGAAAACGGGGTTGTGTATCAATGTTGTTCTAAAATACATCGGAGACAGAAACAAGTCAACGCAATTAATAGAAAAAAAGAGATAAATTCATATAAAATTTTCAATATGACCATAATATTGGACTCGTTTATGTAACCACCATGTTAGCGAACCCAAAGATTCAATACTAATACCACCAAGACATGGTAATGGAACGGTCCTGATAGAGTTCCATCGAACTCAGTCTATACCCTCAAACCCCCTCCCCTTAAGGTCCGGCTTTGTTATTCTACAAACAAACAGCCCCGCTTATAGTGGTGTTACTTTACGATTCTTTCATACGAGGGCTGTATGCAATATATGGTAAATTGCGGGGTTGCCATGCGACCACGATACATACTCATCCCTCTGAGTATACGAAGTTGTTAGCAAACAAATTGTACACATACAGCAGAACGCGTAGGACTGTAGTTAATTCTGTATCGTCTGAAGCTTTACGAACGAATGGAACGAAATCCTTTCCTGCTGTTCATACTCATTTTGCCTCGTCATTGATTACAAATCTATCTCTAAAGTTTAACATCGAAATTGGAATGATGTTGATATTTATTTTAAGAACATTATTTGAATTGCAAACAAATGGTTTGTTTTTAAGTGTAATGTTTTTATTACACAAGGTTCAGGAATATGCCTATATAATTATCTTAGATTGCCTAGGAATTCAGTATAATTGTTGAGGATTTATATTTTTGACATAAAGAAGCTTAATGAGTCCTGGTTTTGGTGTGGAAGAGAGAACAAAATTTCAACTTGACTTTGTCAGGTGGGAAGGAACGGAAAGGGAAGCAGAATAATCCTTGCTGGCTCTGGTTCGGGTCGGTCCCAACACGGAAGATAGTAATTTTCCCAGAGACCACCAGACCCTTTTTATTAAAACATAGGCCCACGTAAACGAACAATTTTTCTTGTTCCATACGACATTACGTGATTTGACAGGGAAAACACATAACAACATGGAGAGAGATAGAACTGGGAAGCTGACAATAGTTTATCTTATCAAGAAATTTCCCGCCTTTAAAGAACCCAAAATGTCCAAATGTCCTTTTCTGGTCTTGTAACATTCCACCACTAATCCCTGATTTCAGTTATTTGAAACCAGTCCACAACCTTACAACCCACTTCTGCTTCATTTTAGTATTATCCTTTAATTTACGCCCAGACGTTCCACGTGGTGTCTCTGAGATAAATGGCTCCACGTGCTTGAGCGTCATAACATGAAGATGTGTAGTGGCGTGGAGATGGAGTTCCACGCATTCGAAGCCTGTGCACTACATCAAGGGAACGATCAGCTTCCATCTGCTTTGTCCCTTAGGAAAGGGCCCACCTGTCCACTAATTTGGAAATAAGACGTGGCCTATACATTTTGGGTCTACATCGTAGCAAGTTTTTGGTAAAAACATTACATGTCAACAATTTTATTTTATTAGTGACTAGTACAAATGGTCGTAGTTTGCTACTACTTTTTTCAACAAAGATTGAGTATCAAACGCGATTATCAGAGCTGGAAAATCTCACGAAACTGATGACAACTATGTTTTGTAATTCGTATGCGCTTTGAAACATCTTCAGCAAAGAAAATCTGATATATTTGAAGCAAATTGGCTTAAATAAATTTAAATGACTTTACACCTTTGGATATATCTGTCACTCCATAGTCATAATTCATAATTCTCCAACGTTAAGAATACCAGGTGTTAGAAATGTCTATAAGGTCCGTTTTAATATAATCGAATTTTATGCCTAGGTCTCTGAAGTTGTCTCTTCCATTTAGATTTTCGGATTGCTAATTAAATATGTGTGCTTCAAAGCGAAGATCGGTGGTGTGGTCCCTTTAATGTTTGCAAGTTTCAGGTGCAGGTTAAGTGTGTTCTGTCCACTGTACACATTGTGTGGTCGTATCACGTCCCTTCGAGACCGGCAGCCCCTCTGAGGTGTGCACTAACTCAATGAGGGGACCAACCTTCCCTCTTCTGATGGCTCAATTCAATTCTCCTGTTCTGTCGGGTCCACTTAGCTCTTCGCAGTTGATCAATTGAGGGTAGCGCTCAGCGTTAAATGTCAGCAACACAAGTAGACACAGTATACTTTAATATCATGCGGCCTACAAAATGTAAGAACTCATAGTCTCAGAATTAATTTTGAATCAGAAGTCGGAGTGTCTGAATCGTGACATATAAAGAAGAAAACTTATTTAGAAAGGCGAGTTATTACATAATTATCTAAAAATAAACTGGGGATACAAAATAGAAGGTTTAATACTTTGAAGACGAAGCTTGTGTAAATAATATTTAAGAATTAATTTCTGACCCCAAAAAGAAAACACGACAGTTGTACAATACAAAGATCTCCTGGCTAATGTTGTTCAAAGAAATAACCCCTCTTTACAGTGACAATCATACGAAATCCATTTACACAAAATGAATAATTATTGATTGTTCAAGCAGGTGGGACATATAGTTCACCATTGAGATTTAATGGTGTAAGTATTGGACTTATATCTTGAATTCGTGATTTTAAATTTACTTGAAATTTAAGTCGCGAGTAGAATTTAAGGAAATAATTAAATTATTTCTAGGAGTACGTCGAAATGAAATCCAAGAACGTTTTGGGACATAAATGACACAATTCGGGTTTCTTATTCCTCACGAGAGATCAACCAACTTTCAGAGGAATCTCGTTAGAATCGGAGAGCGATATGCTCTACTTGCTTAAAATATGTAAGTCAGACATATTAGATTAATGAATAAAGATGTGCTCTGTACATTCTCAGTAGAAGAGGTTGGGACTAAAGTGGAGTATCGAAGAAGTAGATTTGAAAGAGGAATTTAATTGGGAAGAAAGAATGAGGGGGTCAGGTAAGGCTACAGGCAAAGTGTTTCCAAGGCTTTAGATCTACGGGCTTGGTCATGTAATTCTCGTGCAAGACTGTTATGTTGAAGATGGAGACAGTACACATCTCTGAAATGTTGGCATCTGCCGGCCAGTCCACACGGCGCCAAAACCCAAAAGGACATTGTCAGCTCTGTTTTGTTTTTTATTAAAAGAGATAAACCATTTAATCCCATCATACCTGAAGGAAAATAGACCTATTTTATTCCAAAAATATCTTGATATGTCTAATTTTAAACAGATTTGACATTCTGTACATTTTATTCTTCGTCATTCCAATTCAGTTTTCAAGCAATTATATAAAAATAATATCATTTGAATATATCCTTTTAAACATTCAAGTATTGTATACGTTTGTTAACTAACTTCAGTATCAATGCAGTAACCATTACTAAGTGACAGATATAACACTGTGGGATTTTTAATTGCTTGTATGTGTTTTATTATCTAAAGTTACTTAATCAATTTCAGTAAAATGATTTTACTGATTGTGCTATACAGACTTTAAAGGCATATATATAAGCAGTCCTTATTAAGAAGGGTCTTAATTAAAACAAATCATGAAGTTATTCCACGAGTATATTTTGAGAATCACATTATGTTTTGAATTGATCCAGAAGTTTCAGATATGAAAGCAAATGTTTGGGTAGTTACCATGTAGTTTTATTATCTATCTAACTTTTACCATAATTAGCTTTTCATGAAACTCTGCCTCCATACAAGCAATGATGAACTGACATTGGCTGTTATTAGTGTTTTTCCAAGTCATAAATTTCACTATGTCATTTTGTAATTATTAATGACAGTAAGTTTAATATTAATACCAAGAAGAGGTCGAATATAATGACGTGCTATTTATACTTGCCTATTAATTAACAAATTAAATTGTTTAGTAATTATGTAATTAAATCCATTGACTAACAGAGAGACACAGAAGAACAGACACACGCCACTCGTTAACAAGGTTTTGAGAAATGTACGACTTATTATGTAACGCATTTGAAATATAATTCACATTTTTGCCCGTTGCGACAGATATAATGTAAATATTTAATTTAGTTTCCTTTGTTCACACCAACAGCATTCTAAACGGTGACACAGCCAGTGATCTTTGCTCTCACTAAGATAATAGTAATAAACATCATACATGGTTATCGGGGGGTTCTTATCCCGGGGGTAAACCTAATGCCGAAGTTGATATAATATGGAGGTTTGTTCCATTTCCCATTTATTGATATTTTAAGATTGCATGCCTGTTCTTTGCTGCTCCATAAGAAGGGTTTAAGTCAGCATAAGTCACTTAAGACCTTCCATCTGATCACCAAAGACGTATTATTAATGTACTTGACAACGTATGGCCACACAGGGACTTCGCGCTTGGGAATTTCTCATAGATGGCGCGTGGAATATAACTTCTTGTGAAGAAATCTTTTCGGAGTGAGAATCTGCAGTGAGATCGAACTTCTGTGTACAATGTTAATTACTAGCAAACTCACACAGTAGCTTACAGTTTATTTGCAAACTTTATGACTTGCTGGAGTAGATAACTCCCAGGCTGAAAGTGGAATTATACGAGGAAGAAGTTTTGTCCCCTTTTCATGAACGTATACCGTATACATGGCGATACTACTACTAACAGTTACGTAGATGGAGGTCCTCTGATCACGAAACTTAAATATTTTAAACTCAAGAAGTGTTACGACTCCTATTATCATTTTAATAGTCTGTAAGGGATGCGAAACTCTTCATTGTTAACAGTTTTAGAAAATTTAACGCGCAGGACTCTTTAGTAAACGAGAACGGAGGAAAACTGACTCATTACGTGGAGCAGAACCTTTCTTGAAAAGTTGATTATCGCTCAACTGATCAAGAAAATTTAAAACTCTTATCGAACCTGAAAATATATTGCTTTGTTCACAAAATAACGAATCTAGTTTTTATCGTGATGAAAGATGAACCAAATTCAGTTTCTTTGGGATTATACTTAAGATTTTCTTTCTAACTGCAGCTTGACCATCTAAAAAGGTATTTTCCGCTTCAGATTTTCAGACTATAATGCTGTATGCCCTACCGTCTCTTCCTTCTTGATATCATAACTCTTATAATATTCTATGAAGAAGATATTTTACGAAGCTACTCATTATTTGTTCTCGTGTCCACATGCTATTTTTTCTCTAACAGGTCCAAATACCCTTCTAAGCACTTTGTTATTGGATTACTTCAATCTCCGTTCTTTCCTTATGGCGAAGTTCATATTTTAAGCGCTTTTAAAAGGATAGGCATTATTATCATTTTTTATATTTTCAGGCTGTCGAAGAGGATTGGAGCCAAGGCCTCTGAACTGAATGGGAGACAGCATTCCTTGAATTAAATCCACTCCTGGCGTCTATGTGAGTATAATTTTGATTTGTTACAGTTTTCATACATGTTTAAACCTTCACAAATTCTTGAAGGATTTACAAACTGTTAACTATGTACTATGATTTTGTTGTGGTGAAGAGACACGAACGAACTCCTAGTTATCTATGCTTTTATTTCTAGACCTGCCTTCTTAGTAGCTTCTAGTTCAGTTAAGCATTTATATGCATTATTATGCATATTATTTCGTTAATTGACAGTTCTTTTAACTGGTTTTTGGAAAAAAAACTACACATTACGATTGAAAATAAAAGTATTTATCATTATGAGTATAGTATATAGGCATAACATAGTTTGTAGACTGATTAAAGGAGGACTTATTTTGTTTAATTCCGGTACTTTTCTGTGGATAATTAAATAATTTAAGGATTAGATAATCCTAATAAATTAACTTTTATATTATTGATATATCGTACTAGTTTTATTGTAATGCACGAAACAGAAAAAAATTGTGACATTTATTTAGGATTACAAATTGTAATCAGGGTTTCTTCAGATAAAGTTCCTGATACTGGACGTATATAATACATCAGATAAACTTATCTTCTTCTGTACGCCGATGTTGAAGGGCGTTTACTGCTGTTCAAATAAACACACAGTATACAACTTTATATTCCGTACCACGATCCTAACCCCCTGTTTACTGCATTTGAAAGAAACAGCTGCATGCCCATACTTTTTTGCCCGTGGCCAGTGTACTGATCAGAGACTCAGAAATTTGTGGTGAAATGTTAAGAGACTTCACGTCATTGCGCGTTCAGAGAGCACGTACCTTTCAGGCACTGACTTGGCCCCGAAGAGGGACACTTGAAAAGACTATCAGGTTTTACCGAGAAAAGACGACACTCCCCTAGAGACTGGTATACTTTACAAAAAGTGGAGAATGGTTTTATAGCTGCCGAGTTGTGAAGACAGCCAAGCTCTATTTCGGAGAAACACAGATGTGGGACGTGGCACTTACACACATTACCACAAGAAACAAAGGGGCAAATGTGAAAATAATGACTGCTCTGTGGTTACGGTTTACTGTTAAAACTCTTTAATATTCAAATGGCAACGTTTATGCAGATTTTTCCGACTAAAATTTGTCACTTTTCGCTTATGCTACCTGGCCAGCGTAACTTCCATGATTTGATAACCCTAATATTGTAATATTTTTTGGAAATTTTGAAGCTCTCATTTTTAACTTTCTTTGACCTCGTGTTTTCCCCACTTCTTCAGTTTTTGCCAATGTAAGGATACTAAACTTAAAGAAACTTGTAATGTAGGCTTTTGGAACAGGGTGTTACTTAAAATATGTCACCAGTTTACATTTATCGTACTTAAGTTAGGATTAATATAATTGATTCTGACGTGTTGCATTTAGTTAATTGGGCAGCAACACGCTCTTCCGCTCCACCCAATCAGCACCAACAAATTCAGCTCGCCACCTGCTGGCTGACCTATATACGGATTCCAGAAACGCCCAGCCTCTATATATTAACCACGAAGTTGATAAATGCTATGTTTTCCGAATCGTTGGATAATATTCAACATTCGACACGGTTCTTTATCGAAAACTGAATTTGCACGTTTAATTTGTGTATTTATGGACGTGGAATGCGACGACATAAAATTTAGTTTTAAATTAATATAAACATTTTTAAAAACGTAATCAGAATCAATGTAATTCCATTAATGGATTGCCTTTATAAAAAAAAGTAATGATCATTTTATTCACTTCCCGCCCATTTAAGAACACTTTGTGTCATATAATTTAAATACATTTTGTGCAATTTAATATCAGAAAATTCTACTTAGAAATACTTCTGGATCATAATAATCAGCGAGGCCTGTATATTCTTTGGAGATATAAATTAAAATACTTGAGTCTGGCGCTGCGAAAATTTTATTTTCGCACTGTGCCTGCATGCTGTTAAGACAGATTAAAGGACCACTTCCGAATCGGTCTAAGGGAAAGCATATCCATGTCCATATCTATAACGAGGAAGGACCACGTCCGATAGTTCTACAAATTTAAAATCAGTCAAATCTCTGGTGAGGTTACGTTCATTATTATACATTTTACTGTTATTACATTGCAGAACTTCCATTAGAGCATTATTCAATTATTTGTGTATTTATGGTTCTTTAACGGCGTTGTGAACATCTCAGACTGTGGCGTCGAATTATAGGACGACTAATGAATATTAAATTATAAAACATGGGAATGGAAGCGGCCGTGGCCTAATTTCAGATACTCTCCAGACTTCTTTTGCCTGGAAGGTCTGAAGAAAATCAGTCAGTATTGTTTTTCTCCGGGCCAAGAATTTAACTGGAGACTTCCTGAATATAAAGCAAGGGCTCTAATATGGAATTTAGAGAAAGTAGCAGAAGGAAGATAAAAGTTAAACGCGGATTTTTATAATTTATTCATAATCTTCATTGAATATTATTAGGGTTGTCAGATAAATGGAGAATGATATGAATGGGGCATAGAACACATATGGCTGAGATGAGAAATGTTCACAAATTTTGATGTTAAAAACTAAGTTTAAAGAACCTAGACGAGGATGGGAAGGTAATTCATTTTAAAGAACTTTGAATTATGCTGAGGATTAGTTTCGACTGGCTCCAAATAGGACAGTGGCTGGATCTTATGATAGAAATGTTATTCTAATGAAGGCCGGGCATATCATAACTAACACAATTTACTGCCAATGGAATTTGTCCGAACTGAGATAGAATTGTGGTTGGTGCAGCCTCTTTCTGTCGACATCCGCTGCGTGCTGGTTTCTTGCGAGCGTCCCGTGATAGCAAGGAAGGCGTTAGGAGGATCAAAGCGTCTAATCCCCTAGCCAATCCGTGTGGGATTAGAACTCCATTTGTCGGAGGAAGGGGTTAGTAGCGAAAAGAAGACGGCAAGGAGTTATAGGAAAAGGAAGCTTTTAGGGTCGAGGGAAATCCCACGCTTTGAGGGACCTAGATCTGGCCTGATACCAAATGCTATGGAGAACGACAAGTTTGAAATGAGTCCCAGAGGCGTAAAAGCTGACTTGGCTGCAGTAATGTTCCTATTGTAAACATACGTTAGCTCATAGTTTCATTTTTCCACGTCTGTCTCGCCTTTGTCTTGCCCCTGACATTTTCCAAATTACAGCGCTGTGCTTAGCTCCTAATTTCAAGTAATTATATGCCGTCAAATTCGCAGACACTTCATAGAGAACAAGGATATAGTAAGACAGACATATGATCTGCAAACATGAATGTCTCACTCGCATTACCTCGATGCAAACTGCTTTATCGAGCACTTAACTATAGGAATAAAATGTTACAGAATGATACTAATAATTATCAGTTAAGAACTTCCCCGTCTTGTATGGCTCACAAAGAACCTTCAATTAGACAGTTCCTTAAGCCATTTGAATCTTGATTTTCTTGATCTGATTGCCGCAATAATGTTTGTTGAAGAGGAGAACTAAAAATTATGAATGTGCTTTTTATGCAAATTTTTCCGTACATCTTTTGCTTTCTTATTTTTAGGTAGAAGTATTATCAACGACCTTTTCTCAGGTGCTCTAAATGTATTTTGTTTCCTAGAGCGAGAGACAATATAAACATCAGGTACGATTACAGTTTGGTGCGTTTATATTTACGCTTAAAATATAAGACGCGAAGATGAAAAATTCTGAACTCAATGATAGCAAGAATTCTCTAGTAAATTGTCAAGTGGTATAATATAAATTCAAGCAAGTTTCAGTGTAGGCCTATGGCTCTTGACTTAATCGGCTCAACTAACAAGAAGGCCTTTATTATCACCGTACAAACATGAGCGTCAGAACCAAAATAATCATACTTCTGACCCCAGCACCGACTCCAACCAAAAGCGTTGAATATGAGGGACCGAAACGGTCAGTTAGTCGAGAATGGTATGAGTTAAAACCATGGTTAGGGTTGTAGTGCTTTGTGCTCGATGTTTTAGAAGATGGTAGTAGTGACTGTTCAAAAGATGTTCCTCCAGCTTCTATCCCAGAGGTACAGCCGGTAATATTTTTACCCAAACTATAAACGTGATCGAAAAGCTGAACTTGTCATATTTCACTGCATAAATCATCTTGTTCGTTCTAGTCCCGTCGGACGTTGCTCGTTCGTGATGATGTTGGATGTCATTGACTCCAAAACTAATAAAATTCACAATCAATAAGTGGTAGAAATACGTTGAACAAGATGCTACTCGAAAATGTCCAATCGCTCATCTATTTCGGGAAATTGTAATAAATAAATACAAAATTATATATTACATAAACAGAGAATGTCAACTGTACTTTTGAACGAATTCTTCAGTGCAATTAATTCTGAGGGACATGCTAGTTTATAATTCTGTATACACATCTGAAATTTCTTCATGAAGAGTCAAGAATTTGCCATTTACAGACCCTAGCTACAGGTCTAACGAAAATCCCAGAATCATTTTAAATTTGATCGGAGATATTAATAAATTAAGAGGTTGAAACAAAACATGGCGTAAACGGCAAAATGGATGTACCCTTTCTTAAAGTAGATTAAAAATGTTTCAAAATTAATTTCATTTACTTTAAACAAGTATACGAACGGTAATGGTTAATGCGAGATTTCTATATTTGCTTAATGGTGAACAGTATCATGAGAACGAATAGAAGACAGAATATAGCGAATATTTTGACGCATCCTTAAGTAGTCAGTGTGTAGAGGCGAGCTCGACTCCACGATTTAGTTCCCCTGTTTGCAGGCAAGAGCGTCTGTGCGTGAAGTTAATTATAAAAAACCCTACCCCTATCTGGAATCGATCCTCAGTCTTCCAGCCTATAGTCGATTACCAGATTGACCGATCTATTCCAACTCACGACCTTGTTATTTCAAGTGTTAACCTGTAAAGCTTGAGCATGAATGTGAAAGTAAAGTTGTGTACATCGGCACCTGCAGAATAGTTAATTCTTTGCATGTAGGGGTGTTTACAACCCCTGTTTACTTTCCTTCTTTGTTTGCGCAGGGACAATTGAATAAGTAGGAAGAGCTTCCAACTTTCATTTACATTTAATAAATAGTTCAGCTCAAGATGTCTTGCATATAGTGAGCACGCCTTCATGACTGCGTTTGCGAACTCCTGTACTTTAATTGGAAGAGACGTTTAGTGGAAGGAAATAAAAATTGAAGATAGAGGAAAAAAACTTTGATGCTATTTGCTTTTGTATGTAGTTTTATTAGGACCTTAGAAAGACAAACTGAGCGGCAGTTGGACGAAATCACGTGTTTTCTGAGTTACTACGGAAAGTGTACTTAAATGAGACATCACAGAATCCTTTAGGAACAAACAATTAAACGTAATACTGCATAGTTTGTGATGTTGATAATATTTTAGGATGAGACAGTGAGATTTGCTGCAAATACCAAAATATTAGAACGATACCTTTTTAAATGCAATCCCATTTCGAATGTAATTTCTTAAATTCCTTGTTAAAGAAAGGTTACAGTCTCAAATAAGGTAGTTTTTACTTTCTAAGGTTTTTTGATGGTAAATGAGTATTGAATTTGAAAGAATAGATATTTATTGAACTAAAAACGACGGAAAAGTATTTAATAAATATTAATTATGCAGTAGAATTACTTTGTCAGTTTTATTGCATCTTGTGAAAAACGTTGGAGTCTGTTTACATTCTTAATGATTTAAAATGGTATTTCATATGAACTACTTCCTGAACATCTTTTGTTTTTTGTTAAATGAACACAGTCATAAGAAATGTGCGTTTTTAGGCTAAGAAATCAGCTGCCGTGACCGAAGATGTCTCTTAGAAGCAGTGAAGTTCAAAATTTCATGAATAATATTTACGTGTTCTTCTTACCTGAACTTCAACGTATTATTTCCATAATAGACTCATCATTTAGTAACAAATTGTTGTGTTTTATATTATTTGTAGAGTATGTATGCCCTCGTGTTATTTTATCTGCGCCATCACTTTACATGCTGTGACATAAGTAATGATATCCATTCGTGTGTGTATCAGTGCGCGAAGGGCTAATACTTATGTAATATAAAGAAGGGTGCAACTTTCATATTAACCGGGCCGGCTAACACTTTTGAAATAGAAAAATAAGATGTCTTCTGTCTTTCCCGTGGTTTAGTTGCACTCGTATATTGCAACACAGAAAAAAACAATCAAACAAAGCGGTGCGTAGTCAAGCCAGGCAGGCGTTGTTTGTCAGTGGCATCTTTGCGGCGAACATACTCAACTAACATATCAGAAATACTAACCTATTTAGAGGTGACAAACGATACAGAAGTTTAGTCAGGAAATCAGAAGATAGAGCTAGGCTTAGATGGGTGATACATTTTAAAACTGATGTTAATACCATGATAGTGCGTGAGGCGTGGACTGCAGACTGTGTTAATTTGGCTGGAGATATGGGTCAGTGTTGGCTTTGGTGAACGCATTAATGAACTTTCTGGTTTTATAAACGGCTGGGAATTTCCTAATTGGCCGACAGACTATTAGTTTCTTAAGAATTATGATGTTTTATGGAGTAAGTGATGGGTTATTGTTAGATACTTTTCTACTTTCAGCGTGAACAACGCCTGAAGTCATAGGCCTTCGGGTAGGCGCGTCGTTGCTAAAAATGGCACGTAGCTGTTTGGAAATCTTTGGAAAAAGTCTCATTTGAGGACATTTGCTCGATACGAGAAAGCGTTTAGATTAATTATACGTTTTCGCTGGATTTTTTTTACTCTTTTCTGTTTTTTGTATTTGTTTTATCTTCGTGTGATGAATGATTTTTCCTGTATGTGTTGAGTTCGCACGTTAAATAAAGAAATGAATTGAATTATTATATCCGATATTGTATATAACATAAAAGATCGGATTCTGAACATGATATATAAATTTTGTCGGCTGTTGTGTGGGTGTGTGTGCATATGATAATGAAGATTGAGTGGACTTTGGCGTTCAAATAATGATAGCCTAATGACGTATCGACTTTTTGCCAGGGAACACTACTTACAGCTTTATAGCTTTCTAACGTGCATTGATCATAAACGTTAAATATGGTGGGATAGCCTGGTCCTTATTATTAATATGAGTAAGGGGTCACTTAATTTCAATTATGAATTTCAATACTCTTTTATAAAGGCAGAATCTTAACCGGAATCGTGGCATATATTCTTATTTGATGCTGTTAGCAGATTGCTTGCCAGGGGCGGAAACCGTACATCAAGCTATAGACAACTCGCTAACGACGGTTGTGTTTATTTAGCAGCAGCTGTTGTGAGCCTTGTTTTCCTGTCCACTCCGATCTGGCAGAACATTCTCACTCCCTACATTCAGTTACTTTTCCACTAGGCCGCTGGTAACATTGAATGATGGACAGCGGATATTCATTATCTCTAACGACCTTGTGGACTAAATTCCAGATTAAGCTCTAAGGGATATACTGCCACGTTGATCAGTGGGACCCGTTATGGGTCAAAGTAGAGGAAGTTTTGGACCGGAAGTGGCTTAAACTCCATTTTCTCTCCGCAGCATGAATCTGTTCAAACCTAATGATGTTCATTCTGCTACGTTGCCTTTATATTACGTGTCCAGACTACTGGGACTGGCTTCCTACAGATACCATATACGGACGTCTACACATCCACCAGGTCCAAGCAGGAGTAGGAACGGCGGTGATACATTTGATCTAGAAAGAGAGTTTCAGACATCCAAATGTGCTGTTCTATACACAGGATTAATGCTGGTAGCACTACTGGTTTGGTTGGTTTATTCTTTGGTGTGGAAGATTCTTTACGATTTTTCTGATGTGAAACTAACATACGCTGTAACTCAAATAATGACTTTATGTTTATCAGCTGCCACAACGGTGATTTCTTTGGCACTCGAACTTACGTGTAACAGAAGAAAGTTAAAAAAAGTAATGTTGAAACTTACTCACGTTGATAAAATATTAATGAAAGATTCAAATTACGTCCATAAGAAAATGAGTTGTTTTGTCGTCTTGGAACTTGTGATATTTGTATGTTTGTTACTTGCGCGACACGGTTACGAACTGTGGAGTAGGGGAGGTAAACAGTATGTCAACATCATCATCAGATTCGTGATTCATTTCATGAGTACTCTTATGATAGTTCAGTTTGTGAGTTTTATTCATCTCCTAAAGCAGAGATTTCGCTGTGTCAACAGGCAATTGTCCTTTCTTGGAGGCATCAAAGATCAAGAACGTGGTCTGGAGATTGTTAAAATGGGCTTCACCCACCACAGATTTGGTGTCCCCGTGTCTCAGAACGCAGTTGTAGTGCCACATGCGGATGATATACAGAGTTCTAAGTCTCAGGAACAAGGATCTGTCGCTACGTCAATCTTCATTTCTGATACGGAAACTGGGAACCTTCCATCAACCTCGTCGTCGTCGAAGTTCAGATCACCGTGTCGTCCGCACGACGTGGATACTATTCACACTCTGAGATGTATTCACACCATTCTGTTCGACATAGGTGGCTTGGTAAACTCTGTCTACGGAATTCAGTTGCTACTGGCTATGGCGTATATATTTATGTCTGTCGTGAAATACTTCCATGTGGTAATGATTTCGCAGCAAGATCAACTAAGTTCTTTTCGTGTGAATGGAATTGTGCCACTCATGTGTGTTGTGTCCATCCACATTGCAAATGTTCTCTGGGTTACTGCTTCGTGTAACTCTGCGTGTTTTGAGGCCTGTCGTACCACGACTCTGGTCAACAAATTTTTACTCGTGCAACCGTTGACTTCTGACATTTCGGCTGAATTGGAACATTTTTCTCAACAGTTACTGCATTCGAAACTGCAGTTTACAGCGTTTGGATTTTTCAATCTTGATTTTACATTTCTTTATGGATTTGTTGGGGGTGCAACCACATATATTGTCATTCTACTACAGTTTCAGTAATTTCTTTAACTGGAAGGCTTTGTGTCAGTTACTGCTTTATATGATTATATTTCATTCTCACCGAGTTTTCCCATCCTTTTGTTTACCTGCATGAATTAAATTCCCTAACAGTTAAACTAATGTGAGTTTACTTTTGTAAAATAGAATAGAATCCCACCTACCGTTAAAATTTTTAATGATGTCGTGTGTCTCACAGATCAGTGCCATTTAGCGTGACTTCTCTCGTATGTCAGGAATGGATGAGCGCATATTGTGATAAACATAAACAAAATAAAACGAAAATATTGCTGTAATTTAATTATTGTAATGTTATTAATTTGAAGGCTCATCAGGCGAGCACAGTTCATTAAATAATGTCTTGCAATTCGCTAGATTTACACTTATTAACAAAACTGGGAGAAACTTTATGAATAACTCTGTCTACGTTCTTTAACAAGCTGTTATGCACATACTATGAGAACCAGTTTAATCAAAAGGAGTGGGCACAGAGTATCTAGCTGTTTCTACGAGTAAATTGTCACTCAAGATTTTCAAGTCTCTTGCGTCAGGGTTTTAAATCTGACATGCAGCGTTAAATTTTAAAATGGAATTCCTACATACCACTTCATAATTAGGAGCTTTATAAACTGTAATATTCACAAAAGTTATTCGAGTGTTTAAATTAAATGATATGTATTGGACATGTAGCAGTCATTATAAAGACAAGAAATGCACACAAAATTTTATGGGAGAACCAGAAGTGAGGATGAAACGGAGATCCAGGTGTAAATTGGAATATACTATTAAAATGGATCGTAGAGAAATAGGGTACGAGCATGTGGTCTGATTTCCTCTGGATCAGTATAGGATGTAATGTGGGACACTTATGAACGCGATAATAAAACTTTGGATTCTACAAAACTTGAAGAATTAACGACGTGTAGTGTGGTAGAAGTTGAGTTATCGCCTTAATAATGGAGGCTGATAGGACCTCTGAATCGTTAGTAAGCTTCTACCAAACTACACGGCTCTACAACCCACAAGACTCACCACCGTGAAAACCCCAAATCCTACTGTTTGGAGAATTCATGACTGGGCGTGCGACAATTAGTTTCAGGAGAAAAACTCATTTCAGTGGTATATCGTTTTTTCCCCGGACTTAAAAACGTAGGAGTGTGAAATTGGCAACACACTTCTTTTTATTTCAGAGGAAAGGAATGGTGAAGTTTTAATTCCGTTTCCCCCGTATACCTGCATTTTACTGGCACAATACTTGGGCATATGGACATAATTTCCATTCTATTACGTGGGATTAATGACATGTCAAAACGTAACAAGATAGTCTTATGACTGTTTTTGTTGTTGTTGTTGTTCAAAGTGATTATTTTCGTGTAACTTACGTCACGGACATCTTCGGGGATTTATCCTCATAAACGTTTATAAAATATGCGATTAGATTTTATAAGATTCGCTGAAGGCATTTTTATGGTTGTTAACATTACCGATTTAAGAATAATTTTTCTTACTTCACTTGTTTGTATATTTTTGTTCGATTACATTTTGTGTGCCTTTTGTATATTGTGTTCCTTACCTATGATAATTAAAGTAGTAGTTTTATAAATGATATATCAAACATGGCGTCAGATAAAATATCGTATTCTTTAATTTTCAGTACCTTTACTCCTGAAATCTGTGCTCTGAAGTTCAGAGTTCATGCATGTCTGTAAATGATGTACGTTAAACTAATAATATTACCGATATTATGTACCATTTAAAACGAAACTCAACAACAGTCACATGAAAAAAATAAATTAGAATCAGGTTGAACCGCATGGAATTTACGCTCGAGTTAAGGTCACCCTGGTTACTAGGCCGCTACTCATGTTAGTTGATCAAAGGCAGTTAAGAATGTCGTGGACTGACGAGCAGAACGTGCGTTCATTCTTAAACTTCGTTCCAAAATCGTTTTCTGCTGTTCGTGGAGAGGCATATCCTGACAAGGACGCGTCGAATAAGACAGTGGTACACAGACTTGTAACAGAACTTTGGGACACAGGAATTGCTTGCGACAGGAAACATATCCGGCATCGGACAGTGTTGAAGGGTGAGGGAGGACGTGTTGGTTTCAACTTGGTAGGGTGACTGCTCAGATTGCGAACAAAACTGCTCTGCTGTAAATGTCTTTGGTTAGTGCACTGTTGGGCGTGATCTTTGGACACCGCGATCTCCTGACTTTCCCCGCTAGAATTATTTATGTTGGATTTATTGATTATAGACTTTATTAAAATAACCGACAGAGTATTAAGACACTATCGAAATACTGAAACACAATACCGAAAAACTGTTGCCAATATTGGACCAGAAACATTTTGCAAAATCGCACGAAAAGTATTGAAAAGGGCTAATGCTCGTCTTCTAGAAGGCAGCGAACATTTTCAACATTTGCTGTAAATTTGTCACGTTAGTTATTCCTAACAAACAACAACAGAAACTCAATTTGTTATGTCATTTTCAACTCATCAAAGCTTAAAATTCTGTTGTATTTTGGATTAAGTTTTATGTGGAATATTCTGTACTTCACGTTCAGCGTTTCAGGGGTTTATGAGGGCAATAATACATTAGTGAAATCGTCGTAATAGCAACTGTGAGATGTGTTGGCAGGCTTTTGAAGCACACTGCGATCTATCCATACAGAATTCTAGAAATCAGGAAAAGAGACTGCGCTCCAGACTCTTTCCGTCATGTATCTTCATGCTTCGGTGGATTGTTTCCACTTTAACAGAACCTATAAATTCCGTTGTAGAAGAAAAGTTTGAAAATATCTCTGTTTTGACGCAGACATTTACAAAAACTCCTTTCCGCCTTGTATTCATCTTCTTTAAGTTGTTGTTTTTCTTTATGGATTTACCGTCTTAAACTTTCAAATATGTTATATTTTTCATTCAGCCTCATACCCACGAATCCGTGAAAGGCAGAAAATCTGCTGTCTTCTGCATATTTGCGTCTGTGTTTCTTCATTTTTCACATCAGAAATTCCCAAAGCCGTCGTGTGGGCACCAGATTCCGTACAGATCTGTGTATTGCTTCAAAATGTGTATAGGCTACGCATATGCACATACATTTCGATTATGCTGTAAAATAACTCGTAAAGGGGGAGAAATACATACAGAATTATGGTTCTAAACCTGATTGGAAGAGATCACTTGGAAGATGTAATCGATGGGAGGATAATACTGAGATGGATCTGACATGAATAGGGTCGTAGGTTGTGGATCGTATTCATATATCTCAAGATGATGGGCTCTTATGAACACGGTTCTATTAAAGGCGGTTAATTTCTTGACAAGCTGATAAACTATTAGATCCTCAAGGACTCTGTTTCATGGAGTTAGATAATATGGGAATATTTAATTTAAAATTTAATTGTCGGTTTAGTGTCATAATCTGGTGTTTAACAGACAGTGATATTACATTTTTACAATGTTTATATGTTGTTAGGACTTTAGGTAAGACATATTATACAAAACTTTCTTTTGTTTAATTTATTTTGGTTGCTTAAGATGTGTTAGATTGGGTTATATCTCGTTAGGTTGGTGATGTGCATTCGCAGAATACCATGCGATGATTAGTGGCTATGTATATATATATATAATCATTAAATAACACCGACAAACTGCAGTAATAATAAATAATAGCAATAATGGTAACTTAGATTACAATTTGTGTCCCGTAACCATACAGCTCAGAAGGAATACTGTCATCTCTTGTAGGACATTTGCACCTCTGATATTAGAAATTGTGGGGATTTGAGTTTTGGACCATTCTTAGAAGTTGCACATTCCATTTTCCCCTTTTGTTCTTTTATTATGTGTTTGGGGCTAAACGTTTTCAGTTCTCATCGTGTTGTGTTGTTACGTAAGAAGTATAGGATTTGAGACTTTCGCGGCGATTACAATCAATAAAATCTTCTCGGGCAATCAGCCGCTTTAGCTGGTTACCGTAGTAAACCGACGGTAACCAGCTAACGCGGCTGATTGCCCGAGAAGATTTTATTGACGTAAGAACTAATTTCACTTTCAGAACAACTAAGTGCCGAACCGGAGATGTCCTGTGCATGACCAAAAGACCTTATGTTCAGGAACAGGTACTAACAATTTTACAATTTATGGTTGAATGTTTCTTTTGTCAGCTCTAATTCAAGCTGGTTAAATAGTGAAAGTGGTGATTACGTAACGAAGAAGAATAGAACATTCATTACCAGATCTACTTGTAGGGGGGAGACGACGATACGAATAATCGAGCTGTTGTTACCATCAAACATATCAGCTGGAGTAATACATATGTATTTGCATACTGCTTATGACACGCTAAATGCCGTAGCATAATAAAGAGAGAGTTCTTTCTAACCGTGTTAAACCAGTTAACACTTTGAAGGAACGAAAAAAAAAATTAAATGTCGGTCGTACGTTTGTGGTTCAATGGTAGTGCATACGCTGGAACATAGCAGACTGGTCAGATAAAATACATTGTTTGCCGGCTGCAACCGGACAGACTTTTGCAACAAGCGTAAGCCTGAAGCCTTAATTTAAATTGTAATATGCATTTTACCAACTTTTGAAATAATAATATGAATGAAGATGGCGTGAATACCCCGAAACATGTGGGCTGAGTACATAATAATTTGTTTTATACAGTTGTAAATTGAATGCTGTATGTTTATGGTTGTTTTAAATATAACTGATTAAATACATTGAACAATGATGAATCCATAAATTAAAATCATGCCTACTGAATTACAATAGAGCGTTTGTACGACTAAAGGCCGGTCATGTACTTAAATTTGAACCTCAGCTCGGAACGTAGGCTAGTAAACAGTATACAGGAACATTGCAGTATGTATATTTTCAGATATATGCATTATTAAAGATTTTATTAGGCGATTTATTTGAGGAGATATGCTGGATAAGTAGAGTCTGTGGAAATATTAGAATATATTATTGAATTCAAGCTATAATTTTGTTTCAAATGATGGTGATAACTAGTGAACTGATGTTCCTTAACGTGTCAGCAAAACTATTCGGAAATTTTATATTTCTGTTATGCAGAACCCATTTATATGTAGGCCTGTATGTCGAAATGCTTGTTACCTGTTTTGAATGAATACAGTTACAAATAAATTAATTATCAAATTATAGCTTTAGGGATGTTTAATATCAGATATCAATGCCATTATACTAATTTGATGTAGGGATATGCAAAATACCGTATTTACTAGATTTTAAGTCGCCACTAATTGTAAGCCGCAACCTTGATTTAGTAATAGGTTTTCAGGAAAAAACTATGATATATCGATTCTTAGACGCCATAAAATGTGAGACGTAAACCGAATTCAGAAAAAAGTGAAAAAATGCATCTTAAAATCGAGAAAATACGTATATAATTAGAAGCATTATGAAAAATTTACTTTTGATAAATTTTGTATATGAATGTCATCGAGTGTTTCTCAAGAAGAATATTGAGATTTAAATTAAGTAGATATATTTACATTTGTATTCATTAATCCGAAGTACATACACGAATATGTGAATATAAGGAAGAAATGATATGCGTGCGTTGTAGATTACTTGTCTCACTCAGACCCAGTTACATTTGCGTGTGGAAGACCGAAAATCTGTCAGTGGCGTGAGCGAACAACACTGGGACCTGCTATATATTTTTTCCTCTGGCCTTATTGAGGGTTTCACACATAATCTTCGGAAAAGATTCCTATACATAACTGCTGTAGTAGTGGACATGGTGGTGATGAATATTATTGTTTTGTTGGCCTATTTAAAATAATTACTATTGTTTGGATTCAGAGTCTTACTTCGAATGAAGAATATTATTTATAAATTTATAATTTCATAAATGATAATTTATAGGCAATTTACAAATCCCATAAAATTACACATTCGAACCAACAGATACTACTACTCCTGTAAACAAACCTACCTTTGTGCTGTCACTACTAATACTTGACGAAGTTTGGTGCAGAACCATTTATGTATTTTGGCGTATTAATTTTGTTCGTGCTGAAAACTGTTAATCATATGTATGAATGGTAAATAAAAAGCAGATGTTGTTTCAATTCTGTACATGTTTATAATTTTGGATGTAATTGCATCTAGTGTTTACCATGAAATTTGAATTAGTTTGAAAATAACTCCAAAATTCCAGATGCGGATTGACTTTAATTATAAAAGCATTTAGGCAGTATTTTTGTTTCATTGTTAACCAATTCAGATTCCATTAGTTTTGATTAACGTGTTTTCTGCCAGATGTCACGAAGTCAAGCAAAAACCATAAGAAGAATTGCGTGGTCCTAAAATTCACCGCATTCCATTAGTAGTAAAAGTAAGCACATAATTTTGTGTAGAAGAATAAGCAGTATTTTAAATTAGTAATATGGCAAGTTTCTGTACGTTTATAATGTATCAATTTTTTTTAGAATCACATAATTAATAACTTCCCAGACATTGATTATGCCTTTAAAATATGATGTTCATAAGCAAAATCGATCTGAAAAAATAGTCGATGTCCTGGTTTTCGTGTCGTGTGTTCCATATAGGACAGAAGCTGATTCCTGGTTCATCGTCCTTCCATAGCCAGTGAATAGTCTGCCTGGGTTGGGGGGACAGGGGCACAATATTTCTACATGTTTTCCATAACAGTGGCATACCGAAATTTACATTATAAAGGTCTTAATATTTAAAGGCTTGCCAGTTATTATTTACATCAAAATATGAAGGTAACTGATGTTTGTATCACCTGTCTGATAGCCTAACATCCGATTTATATTAGCATAAAGTTAAATTAATTAATAAAAATAAAATAACAGGTCAAGAAACAGTGGACGTCTTTGTAGCCAGCTTTGCCCATCCCGCGAGCTCATCTGTATAACAGAGAAGATAATTGTGGTACAAACAGGCGCGAATCGATTAGAGTGTTTGCACAGTTGTGGTATATGTGTTTGCTTTGATGTGGATCCACCTCACAATCAGCATCAATTAAACGACTCGATGGATGTGCTTTGTTCGTGCAAGGTGCGCCGGATGTCAAAGCGGGGATCATCACATTCCATTTATTGCTTTCGGATGGACAGTTACCTCGTGTGTGTTTGTGGCTATAACGTGGATATTATCGAGTTTCATCGATACAGGCATCAGCATGATTAAAAATTAAGTAGTGTAGGATTGATCACGTTTCAATAAAACACACCGAGTGCGCTTGTTGTATGCATATATTAAAACTAACTGAACTAACCCCATGGAGCAGAACCTTTGTTTAGAAGCTGATAGTCGCTTAGCTGAGAGAGAATTCCCTGCCTTTTTGTAAGCCGGAAGTTCATTAGATCTACCAACCTCAATGCTTGATCTGAAAACCTGCTAGACCCAGAAGTCGATAAGTTGAGTCATAGCGTGTACCGGAGTTCTGACACAGTTGTTTTGAAATATGTTTAATATCTCTATCATTTATGCTGACGCAAACGCGCAGACGTTTCGGCTGCTTGTCTTTCAAGTGACCCAACAGATAAAAGTCGAGATGTGTAAATTTGGGGGATCGTGGAGGACATTCCACTGGCCACTTCCATACGTCCGCGTCGACTAGGTGTTATCTCTTACAGATGCTTAAAAGAGAATACGTAGACTTGCATTGCCTGTGGTTCCAGATTTGTGGAACTTGTAAATCGTAGTGCCTCGTACATAACAATATCGGCCTCTGGTGGACACGTGATCCTCCGTGTTATAGAACGTGCAGGAATTTCTTGACCAGCAGAGCTGCCGTTGGGTCCTCAACAAGGTTCTTCTTGGTGTTATGTTTTCGTTAGGGACGTACAGAAGCCGGGGCAATACCGCGCGTTTCACATATTTTAAAGGTAGAAGTAAAACGAGCCACAAAGAACTGCCGCCGAGAAAAGCTGTCTTTAGCATATCTGCCCCCCTCTCGCCCCCCACTGATCGTTTTTGCCGTTTAGTTCTAACGGACGACGAAAGTACAGATTTGTCCCTACTACTGTTCAATCGGAGCTTGGTTTTTGGTAGCCTAGTTTGGATTACCAGTAGATTGCAGCAAATAACGTTCGGAAATGACATTTTGCTCGACCAAATTTTCAATATTCTGTGGGCATGCTATGCGTAATACAGCAGCAACTCTGAAATCAGTTTCCTGTTCCCTGCGTTACGAATATTTATTTTGTGTCGTTACAAAATGGAGCAAGACGTTCAGATTACCTACCAGAATCTCATTTTGTGGGGTGGAATGAAAAGATGACGAGGAAAAAGGTAAAACATTTTCCACCCATAACAGAATTTCAGTGTACGCTTTAAGCTCAAAGCTATGCAGCTTAAAGAAAGGAACTATGAATATATATGTTGAATGGCAGGAGGGGGGAAGGCGGTGAAAACCAATCTGACCGCCGACTGGGTTCAAAGTCTTTGGTATTAAGCAACCCCCCCCCCCCAAATAAAAAGAGAGAGCTAGGTAGTAAACCCCAAGATCTAAATAGAGTTTGATAATGTGTAACGAAATTTCTGTTAGCAACAAAGGCAACTTTTCTTCCACTTTCTACACAAATAGTTTTTAACAAGACTTAGAGGCCTAGACGTAGATGGGATGACAGTATTAAGGGGGATCATAAGGAATTGTTGTGTGAATATAAATTTACCTGGGTCAGAATTTTCCCCATTGATTGATCTGGAAACATAAATGAATCTCTGGTTTCGTAAAAGACAGGGAATTTCTTGACGAGCTGGTTGACTGTTAGATTCTCAAGAAGGAAGCTGTTCCGTGGAGTGAACACAATGTTCATGAAGGAACTTGCGGAGTCTACTGTGTGTCAATGTCTGAATATTTATAATGAGACCAACAATAACAATAAATGAATAGTTGTACTACTTGGTGAATTATATCAGCACGCAAATACTGGTTCCAATTAACATTAATTTTTCCAGATGTAGCATAAGAATTTCCGCCGGTGTGAGGCAGAACGTAAGTTGTGTGGGTGGTGTTGTACCGTCCCCACTTAATCGTCGGTTTATGTTTCTCTTTAATTATGAGCCAGACACAAGGAGCATGAGAACTTGATAACCTTCGTTGTTTCCATAAACTAATGTCTCGTATCGTTCCGACCCTTTTATTAGTGATATAACACGAACGCTGCCCTATCATTTTAACCTTTACACTTTGTTCTTACCACCCTTGTCTGCGATTTACGTCTTCCCCAACCCATTTGCTATCATAATTCTTCCATACTCTTAAATTAATTTCCTCACACTATTTTTACGCTATTGTTTCAAATGGAAATTATTCATCTTCCTTTCCTTTTAGCCTTATGTTTTCATTCTCTGAGCCCTCGCGCAGTTAAAGAACGGCTTGCTGTAGTTTATTTCACTGGAATTTTACTCAGATCTTTTACTGTTTTCGAGTACCCTTTGCGTGAAAAGGGGGGGGGGGGTAATGCCATTTTACGATGCAGCTCAGCAATCGCTACCTTTCTGTAATTTAAAATTATTTTTAATCTGATGTAATAAGGTTCGAAGTGTTTAATTATTTTCTAAAAGAATTACGGAATTATTTAGACAGACGTTTAAATATACCATTACTCACGCTGCTGAAAGAAGGGAAAGTGCTTCCACTGTATGGTACATAATTCTGTATCTCTGTAGTAAAATCCTCATTGCCAAGGATTTTCCAGCGGAATGCGTAAAACATATGGGTTTTGAGAGACTTTCATATCCTTAAAACGTTTTAATGTTGGCACAAACTGATTCACTTACTCACTCACTCTCTCCCATTTTCTATTCGCTTTTGTTTAATGTTACTTTAGATGTAAACTTTGTGAAAGAAACAGACGTTAAACTTCTATTTAAAAGACTTTTTTGTCTGGTATGAGTTTTATTTAAAACTATGTTGGAACGAAATATGGATGTATTCTATACTTACAGCTTATATTTATTAATTATCTTTGTATTGCTACGTACGATCGTTGACTAAAATTCTTTCTTCTTAACAAAATTAATAAAAAGTTGGCACCGAAACTCAAGTTTGAAGTGAAATATTATACTCCTAGCCTGTCGTATGGAGTGAATTTCTTCTTCTTCCTCTTTCTGCTACCTGCAGGGGAGTAATGAAAGAAAGTTGTTTCAGATTTCTCGTGTATTTGTTGGGTTTCCCATTTCAGAACGCGAATTAGTGTACTTCTAGGAGATCAATGTGTACGAACAAGTTTTCCTTCACATTTGCCGTCGTGTGTTCAATGTCTTCTCCATATTAAAATGTATATAATATGAGAAGCACTATAGTGCGTTACGTTCGTACTGAACTCCCTTATTCAACATGAAGCTGTTTAATATAATATGACGGGACTAATAAATCGAAATTTTTGTTAATGTATACGGCTTCATATTCCCAGGAAAGCAATTTCCTCTTGTTTGTTGGACTCCTAATATAACGAAATTTACTATATATATATATATATATATATATATATATATATATATATCAGTTCGCCACGTTAACAGCAACGTTTTTAAAAATACACCGATTCACTTTGCCATGTCTACCTATCTGTCCATCCGTCCTCATATAATATTTCAAGAACCACTGAATGGATTTTCATAATAATTACATTGGGGAAAATTTGCGTTACTCTATTGTAGTTCTGGTTAAAATCGGGCAAAGAACCCGGACACTTTACATGGAGAAGTATGTGCGTCTCGTGCGTGTAACAAGGTTAATTATCGAATGACAAATGTTTCGAACAAAAGATGTAGATTATAATAAATCATATTTTGTGGCCAGTTGTTTTTTTATGCAAGTCTTAACGGTTTTCCGAGATGATTAAACAGAAGTGACCTTTATGCTGTGTCACAACTCAAGAATGTTTTGATTTGGTCACATTTCATATTGAAGGTCCTTTCTTATGCACCCCGTCTATATTACGAAATTTACAAGAGAGCATCAAAAGTTACAATTCTCGAATTAAAAATCTGTGGAGAGTAACAGAGAAAATACTCCAGATTTTTTGACGCTGCGCGTATGTTGTTTAAACTGCAGTCGACCCCAGTGACAGTTCTGTGCAAATATACTAGTTTCTGTTCAATGTGATATGACACCCAAATCTGCAAGTAAACTTCGGTGATAATAAATCCTTTACTAGTAGTATTATAATATTAGATAAAAATAAGAAGACATAATTCGTATACTAAAAGTTCGGAACCTTACACAAACTTCTTCGTCTGGTATTTTATTATACTGTGCCAAAATAATGAAATTATTTATATCTTATTACACGCTTTATTTAATGCTTATAACTGTAAATATCACTCGTACATTTGAATATTCCACATGCATGTAAAGAAAAACAGGACTTCTGGTCCTCTTAACTGGAAGAAATTAAGTAAACATCAAACTTCTTTATGATATTTATCGGTATGGCACATCATAGTGATAAATTGTATAAATATGTTAAGGATAAGCTTGCTTAGCGAAAAAAAGCGGTGCACATAGATCGCTTATGCATTATAACGTTTACGGTTTCCTAACAAAAATCAGCGAATACGAAATTAAACGATGAGATAGATAGGTTTTATGTATAAGAAAATTAAATATTGTGGGTTTACATGCAGAAAATCATTTGATTTTCATGAAGAAGAATTAAAGTTATCTACAGAGCAAAGCTGAAGGAAAGAGGGTAATTTAACACACATTACGTCGGTCATAATATTTATGTTGCTTCGTGATATGTCACAAAGTGAGTGATATTGCTTTAGTCGTGTTCTGATTCAGATCTCTTTCTTTTTTATAGACTGTCTGGACCGAAATGAAACGCACTCAGGTCTTGTACTGACCGAGCTGCAGTAAAGTTTTTCTAACTACGGAACAGTTCAGACGACAAATTTATCAGAGCGAAGGAAACGTTGGATTGTAACTTTGGATGGAACGAAACTTGGATGAAGATTTTAAGTTCTAACTCTCTAGCTAGTAATGGTTAAATGGCTGGTTACAGCTGATGAGAATTTCAGTAACTTTTTCCAACATTTAAAAACAAAGAAATGGAAGTGTTCTAAGGAATACAGAACGACAGAAAAGTAAAGTTTTTCTTCAAATACAACGTAATTAGAATTCTTTTATTCATCGTTGCCCGTGGTTTACTTGTAGTGGCAAAATTTTTTATGTACATAAAAATTTTACCGTTCTCGTTAAAATGTTACATCTGTTCGTAGTTTTTGTGATGAGACACTTTTATGTCTTCAAAGCTGTTTTCTTCGATAATGTCCAGTACAGGAAATATGATTTTTTTAATGTTTTTAATTTAAAATATATGAGCTTCCTTGATTATTTGCTACTGTAGGCCTAAAAGAAACTACTTGCCACAACTGATGACATTATGAACCTATGTCTCGTTAATTACAGGAGTAAGTTGGTAAGATTTATATAGTCCAGGAAAAATGCATTGATCTTTGTAACCGACAGGTTCTGTAAGTTGCTTAAATATCCGTTAAGGGAATAGCGCATTTCTTTTCCTTAAATCCATTCGATTTTCTTATGATATGTAGAATAAATATATGTATGTAGGAGTGGTAGATGTAATTACCACATAAAAATACCGCTTATGTTACCAACACAGAGGTTACAGAAATTAACCTCCAATACAACAGAAAAGAAGTTATGACTTTGCCCATTTAAGTGCGGTATGAAGTAATCCATTTCTTGTAGAATTGTGTGTATAATACCCGAAACGAATAGCATTTCCATCATCACTTCTGGCATTAAAAGCACGGAGTAAATATTTTCATAACTTTGCTTTTCATGAAACAAGGAGGGTGGAGATTAATGTATTCTTGGTTGCAGCGCCGTGTAGTCTGTTAGAAGTTTACCAACGTTTCAGTGGTCCTTGCTGCCTTCATCATCAGGGCGATGAATGAAGATGCACAACATCTGTTTTGTTGCTTGGCTACAGCACAGCGAGAAATAATAGGAAACAGATCAACGGTAATTTCATTAGTAAATAAAGAGTTTCATTTGTTTCAGTAGGTCCTGTGTTAAACAGTTCGGGAGATGAAAGAGGATTCTCGATAGTCACAGTTTCTCGTAAGTGTTTTTTGTAGTAACATACTTTGGAGCAATCTTCCTGGGACAATATTTTCCTTTTTCTTCTCTTGCTTCAATTTTTCTGAGGAATAGCTTCAAGAATTATGTCATACTGTACAATCCTCGCGTTGTAATTGTAACTAACTTTTTACTACCTCGAAGATGAAGGCGATGCATTCCTCCGAAACGTTAGTAACCACCTAGAAGACCGTACTCCGCTATTTCATCGGGGCCAAAACCTCAGATTCACTAAAATAAGTTTATTTAAGCCCTCCTTGTCAAGAAAATTATCTGAAGGAAATTATGATCTATCCTCATAATGGAAGGCAGCGACAACATGTGAACGGAGCTTTGCACGTGGGCTAACAGACTGATGGTGAGAGCTCCCAGTGTCTCTGAGAGGAAATAGATTGATGAGCATCAGAACAGCGCGACGCCATTATGATGGAACACGCACTGCGTGAGGGGTGCATATTTCATGAGGATTCTACAGTTATCCACATGCCGCAGATGCTTCCTGCGTGCATGGAAGGAAAACAACAAGTAGGACAACAATATCCCAGTTTTCTCTGAAAATTTTCATGTTTTGTGGTGTGCAGATTCCCGCTTTACATTTTCAGAACACGAGAGTAAAATTTGATGTTGTATATTGACGCGGTTGAGTGGTCTGACTTTGCCCTCGGCTGCACTGAATCAGCTCTAATGTGTTCAGACAACAGACCCACAACATGTGTTCGCCTCAAAGGCGATCCAGAAAATGGTAAAATTAGCTTAGAAAGTACCATCGCTTATTCATCTTTATTGTTTTCCTTCACTTTCATTGAATCTCATTTGTCGCTTCTATAAAAAATGGTATAAATATACAAATGACAATAGAAGTACCTCAGTGGAAGAGAAACATTTTTGAAGCTGATAGTCGCTCAGGTGGGCAAGAATTTCTACGAATTTTATGGAATTAGAAAGCACCTTACATCGCATCACTGAATTATGTTATAAACCAGTTTGGTTAGAGTCCACAACACAACCTATTCGTTTAACTGCATCAACCCTGATGATGGAGCAGGCAGTCTCCGAAACTTTGGATCGAAACTCCGTACTGACAGTGCTGATCGCCAGAGAAGGCTTTATTACATTTTAAAATCGTTTTGCAGTCTGCGCCTTAATCTCCCAAATCACGTATACACTTCTCCTTACCCCCATGCTGTATGTACCACCCATCTTTCGTCATTCTATATTTTCTAGCTCTAGTAATTGTTAATGAAAAGCGTAAAGACTGGTTACGGAGGGCTTTTTCGTAAAAGTTTTCCTTCCACAATTGCAAGTGAATTTTGGAGGTTTGCCTAATTGGTGTCACAGAATAACGAGAAAGAATTACCACTGAGTGTCTGTGTACGTGTGATGCCTTTTTGTTTCATTTTCAATAATTACAATATTAAATAAATAAGTGTTTCTTGGAGTGCGGTATAAATAACATTAAAACGCTAGTTTCATAAAATCTCTCGTTCGTAAAGAATTTTCTTTCTCAACCTTCAGCCCCGTGGACATTTTAAATGAAATTACAGTTGAAATGGTAGACAAGATAATATCGACAAGGGAAAATCGAAAGCTGATATTAAACGAAACCTATCTATAAATGTTATTTTATGAGATAGACTCAGGTCTCCGCATTATTTTTAATGTTATGTATTTTTTTTTGAAAGAAGAATACCAGATTAAACTCGAATTCTTAAAATACACGTGTCTTGGTATTAAGTACTACCGTACTTGTAACTTTCCGTCGCTTAAAACGTAAAAGTTGTCATGTGTGCCTTCATGTGTTCTCTCTTCATTGGTTCATAATCTTCATTTGTACTGTAGCTTGCGGTCCCCTTTTGATATCTTACAATGCAACTCACTTAGATAAACAATTTAAATGACATTACATTTCTGAATACATGGAGATAAATAAGATAATGTTCAATTTCTTTCAAAGAGCTTCAGTTCGAGTATAAGCGCTAAGTGTTGACACCATTTAGGACGTAATTTCTGAGTCATCATGAATGTTCTTTTATACTATAACTTACAGCTGATGAAATGTAAGAATAGACTTGAAACTTAATCTAGGCCTATATCAAATATAATTTTCTACAATTAGGTATAGGAGTTTGGGAGGTATACTGAATTTCCTGTCATAGTAAATTTGCGACATAAAGAAATTTAAAAGAAACATCAACACTTTCCAGCCGAGCGGACCAAACTTTGTACCGTCGCTAAGTTTCTTTAAGCTACAAAGTTATATAGTATTGTCTTCTACACATGTGCCTCAGATTCGGTCCTAGGCTTCAAAAGGCTAGAATATATATAATACGATTCTTAATTTGCTATTCATCGTATCATTAGATGCTGTAAAATATTAGCAACTTGTAGCATTGCTAAATTGACCAAAATAAGTAAAATACGCGATAAATTTAATTTCCATGATTTTTTTAGTATATTCGTTTTACAGAAACATTACATTTAATTAATTACATTCCTATAATAATAATGGTGAATGAATATATCCAACTGTGAATCTCAAGGGGTGATTCAAGTACAGCGTTACACAGCCAGACTGAAAGGATTTGTGGTCTAGTACTAACAGACATCGGACGGGTTAAACCTCGGTTAATATCAAGAGGTTTCTACTGACGGTCAAAACATTGGTCTCCAAACTTTTTTCATAGGCGAGAGACTTCACTAATAAATTCTGTGCTCCCGGCCCGGAATAACAAGCCCTGGGTTAAACATTTGTTGTTATCACGGACAGACGACCAGTGGGCTCGGTGGTTGTAATTCCTGAGATTAGCATAAAAGGTCTACAACAAGTGGATTCATCCATTGCGATATCGAAATGTGTCACCACTTTGCTCAACCGCAATTTAATGTGCAACTTCACACAACTGCATTTTGGTCTGTTGTGAGTGATGAAAATCAGACAGCAGTTACACCTTCTCATAACACACTCATAACAGAATAGGTCGTTCAAAATCCACTACATTTTCAAAACAGACACTGAATTCACAAGTTGTGCTGTATAAAGCTGTACTCAATTGCAAAAATCAAAATTCGTTATTAACATAATTTGCCTTTTAAAGAAATTTTACTTGCGTGTTTTACAGGGCTTTTCTGTGTATTGAAAATTAATTAAATAAATATATGGCAAAGGTGTTAATTTCTTATGCTAACTTTTCATTAGACCTTAATATCAAATTTGAGGTTTTCACAGCGGTGAATACGAAGATGCCTCTCTTCTGAGTTGTAGTCTGGTACAAGACGGTCGCCCTTATGATAGAGGCAACAAGGACCCTTGAAACGTAGGTAAACTTCCACCAGATTACATCCCAGAAGACATTTATCTTAATACAGGATGATTAAAAAGTCCCTGTATACATGCTCATTCCCTAGGTGGCCCACATGACTTGTTTTTCGATCTATAAATCCACGCAGTTACTACCAAGAAGACCAATATCAACAGGACAGGTTTAATATATATAACCCAGTATTACCGAACTCTACTAAATGGACTTGCTCATCATTTAACACCGGACACGCCTATAAAATAGGACTGGAAACTAATATGAGTGGACTTTGTATATAAATCAACGTACTAAGTATTAGGGAAGAACATTCAAGATCTGAGGGAACTGCCAAATTAGTTGTCATTCAATCGAACCGTTTTGTGAGACACTGCTCTGTAGGGGAGGACCTCGGCTCATGTGATATTCAGATCTCGTAGCTTAGGAGCTGCAGGAAGCTTGAGAAGCTTGGTGAAAGTCACTCTCCCCGTTCACAAATTGCTTCTCCCCGGACACACACCTCGACGTCAGCGCCAGATCCTCTTAACAAAACAACATCAGACTGCGTTCTTGTGTGCTAAAATAAAATATCGAAGCTCGCTGCATAAATGTGAGCTCTGGATTTAATGGACTGATGATGAAATTTTGATGATACGAAGAATGCGAACCCGCAACGCGTATGAAATGTTATGATCTCCATTCGAGTAATATCGATCGGATTTACTTCGGAATATTTTTGTGACCGCAGTTTGGTGGGTCTCGAACGTGGGTGCAGTGTGACAGTAGGGAATGTTTGCTGTGGTGTTTAGCAACCGTGACTGGTTCACAGATTTAGAACATTAAATTCTACACCATAACAATACAACAGAAAACTCTACTGCTGCAATTATTCGTACTGTTAATTTTTTTGACGTAAATACGTCTATATGGAAAGGTCATTCCGCAAAAAAGTGTTACGAAAAAGTGTAACGACAGAAAAATGTGTAAGATCCGTATCAACAAATCGACAACAATGTGTAAATATGGACCGACAACAATGGTCAGCTTGCGTGCATTGTTATATTACCTAGGAAACGTCATCTGTTTACTCGGCATTGTTGTGTTACATTACTGCAGTCAACAATCCGCTTTCGTAACAAGATGGATGACATTGAAGATAACATTACATTACATTACAGAGACGTAAATATAATTTAAATACAGAGACGTATTTACGTCAAATTCTCCGGAACCGTGGTTCCACTTTTCTTCTTATAGTATTGTTACTACTCATGTTATTGCTAGTACTGATTCTGTCAGTATTACTGCTGATGCTATTATTATTATTATTGTTAATATTTTCATTACTGCCATTTAAACAGCCACATTTACCACTACTTTATAATTCAGTTCTCTTATTGAAATGTTGACAACATAAGAGTGAATTTCAGGCAGACGCTGATGACTCTTCAGAAACGACAAAAATGCAGAGCACATTAAAGTAGCTTTCTGTACAAATGCAACAAGAAGTGCAGACAGCATGAGAACAATGTAACGAGGTACAGCGTATGGGTATTGACATTATAGAAGTTAAATCTAAGTAGCTAATTGCTAAGTAGTGTCTGTTCATGAAAAACGTCAGCGAGCGAAACACTGTTTTTGTTTAAGCCGCCAAAATTTCTGAAGATATTTTCAAAAAAGGGAAACAAAATGAGAACTAACGGAAAAAAATCTCTTACAAGCAAAGGAATACCTTTAAATAGGAAGATAAAAGTAGTTCATCAAATTATTATTTTGTTTATCTCGTCCGAATGCAATTTTTGTTTCTTGTACTTGTTTACAATTGTGTATAAACAAACAAAATAGTCAAATTATTTAAAATTCTAAAGCTTAAATTAGTAGACAGCCCTTCTTGCGTCAGTCTGCTAATAATTCTCATTTTGTGTTTACTTCCTGTGCCGCGCGACTTCTCACTTGCGTAATTTGAATTCTTTGGTCGTAAATTTGGGATTTCAGGCGCTGTTACTTGTGTCTTACGAAGCGTTCCTTCGTATGCAGTTACAATCCAGGCTTGGATGCTGCTATCTGGCGAAACACTCTAGCCAATATCGGCCCAGAGCAACATCGGAGATATTGCACTATAAACAGTTCTCTCCATCTCCCGAAGTTCGGAAATATATATTCCCTCTATTAGTTGCACAGGCAAGGTGTTCTGGGTTCTGGGGATCTGCCCTCATAAAACATGGAGTAGTGCACAGAGAAAATGAGAAAACAGTAAATGTAAATGGAGGCCCGTTCTAGTAGGCTAACTGGATGACGCAACAGCCGGTTTAAGTACTCTGCATCTCATGTTTTTGTCACTGACTACAGACTAATGGAGAATTTAATTTCGATTCTAGATTGATCTAATCTTGTAAATGGACTGACATGTATTGGAACTGCTTGACAACTAAGTGCCGGTTACAGAATTTAGACCGATAAGAGATTAAGTGACAGGAGGTTTGAGAAAATTACGCCAGGCGGACATTCATAATCTATAATCTTCGCGTAATATGATGGCGAGGTGGGCGAGATATATAGCACGCATACGAAAGAAGATACGTGCCTACACAAGTTTAATAGGGAACCCCGAAGAAATGAGATTAGCTTGGACACCTAGACTTAAATACGAATAAATTAAATTGAACTTAACAGAATTTTGGTGTCGATGTTATGAACCACTGACAGGTACTTGCAAACACTGCAATGAACCTTCGGATTTCATAAAAGCTGGTATTTTTGTGTCTAGTAAGTCACTATTAACAGCTCTATAAGGGGCCTGCCCCATGGAGTTACTTAGTTAGTTTGTTAGTTTTTACTGAAAAAAGTCTTGACGCATTCCGCGGTTCGTAATTTGCCTGTGAAAAATAAACTTGGCTTTCCATGTTCTGTTCGTTGGTGTTACAAATGGGATTGTAGATAGCTTCTGGTTTTGAGTTAACCTGCAAAATTAATTCGCATATCAAATTTCACGCTTGCAGGTTAGGAGCAGTATAGCGAGAGGGAGAACGAGCATGAATATCGCATTATATAACTTAATGCCATTACAGCAGCCAGCTGTAATTCATCCTGTCAAGCTATATATTGTGGCATTTCCATAAAATTAATTTTCAAGGCATCAAAAAAGTGTAGATGCATAAACAATTTTATCCGACAAAATATATCTTGAGACGATCATCCATAATAATTTCTGGCTTCACCAGTCAATAATATCAATAGGAATCCAGACGAGTGGAAGAAATGGTGGATTTATGTCCGTAAGAGTAATATTTGTCAGACTCTTTGTAAAATCTTGTTAAAATGGCCGCTAGCTATCACATGTTATCTCTTGCATAATCTTATGAATTTTAATATTCATTACTTCAGTCTTTACAAAACACACAAATATTCTTTGTGTCTTGATGTAACACTACGTGTTTTCTGCTATTAAACACATCTTCAGATGTTTCTGTTTCCATTGGCGCTGTTATTACGCGGTTGGACTTTTTGGGTTTCTTTGAATCAGGTTTGATGTTTGTTTGTCTTTTCTGAATGAAGATTAAGAAGTTAAAGTACAATGTTGATTTTTCTTAAAACTTTTTCGAGAGTGCTCTCCTCTGGGCGTGGGTTTTATGAGTCTTCACTTTTTATCGACACATGGAATATAAATGGCGTACTTCTCTTGGTCAGGATGGTGGAATAGAAAACAGGTATTGAAAGTGGGGGGGGGGGGTAAATATTTACGAAACTATGTATCCAGGGGATTTGACATACAATTTATAATTGCATATTTAGGTAAAAATAATGTTCAGGCACCATATTTAATTAAAATCAGTTTTATTTCCCCATCTATGCTTAGTTTTTCCAAGTGGAGTATTATCTTCAGGTCTCAAACTAAAATTGAAAATGCTTTTCTCATTTTCCTGTTTCGCTTATTAGAAGGTGAATCTTGTAATAATACTGAGCATAACTTCGAAATCCATTTTAACACGTAAACATAACTGAACTGCTCCGGATATGTGCGAAAATCCATAGACCGAGTCACGTAAATATTATCCTTCAAGCCAGTGAATTTATGGGTGTCCTTAAACATTCAGACGGTAGTGGAATATACTTAGAAAGTTATCTTCGTAATTTTATTTGTTCCGAAAAGTTATTAAAAAGTGACCAGCAAGATATGCTAACGCGTTTTTAAACTAAAACCCTGTCTCGTCTGTGGATGTCCATAACTTTCTGTGCGAGTCTGGGGTACCCATAATCTGTGTACTTTGAGTGCCTCTTACAAACTGCCGAACAGAAGTTACACAACTTGGCTTTTAAGCTTAGTTACAACAAAAAGCAAGAAAAACTTCATTCTTGGGAAAACATTTTTAGTGTATATTGTCTGAATTCCAAAAAATTAAAAACTTTATGGTAAGTCTTTATCAGCAGGTTCCTAAGTTAAAGCGTAAGCTATCTTTTCCCTTCGATTATATGATCTACTTTAAAATATGAGCTTTGTACTTTAGGAAAGTTCTTCAAAGTGGGGTATTGATCCATGCATTAGTTGACTTCATTTTAACATGATGATAGGACAACTAGGATAGCAGGCAAATTACACACCGCCAAACGATGGGGAAGAACATGACCTCGAACGGCTAATTTGTAAGGATTAGGAAGGAGTGTGTCATGGAATATTTCGAGGTTCTATCCAGTCAATCATCAGGAAGGACTGAGAAAACCACGAAGAACTTCAGTAGGTTGGGAAAGTAATAACATTATCGATAATTCTACAGGAAAAATTTATTCTTCTAACTCCAACGTGGTACGAATTTCTTTCTTTACTTTTTTCGTTTCCAGTAATCTTATTTCTGTTGTAACAAGGAGGTTTAATGGGTCAGGCGTGGCAATGAACGAACAGACGATTATACATTTTTATATGCAAAGAGTAGCGGTAATCATCACTCAGAAGCGGACTCACTAAAAACATATATATAATTTCCTGATAAATCTTCATTTAATACCAAAACAAAAATTAACTTTGGTCTCGTTCTAATATGTTATATCGAAACGCTGAATAATTTGGCTTTGCATGTTAAATATGCTGTCTTTGTATGAATTTTGTAACAGGTTGAAGTGTATAACTGCACAGTGTGCACCACGCTTATTCCACACAAAACTTGAGCGTTTTTTTGAAATTCTCAGAACACCATCCAAGTAGCTTCGAGAATACTGCAGGAAGTCGAGTAAGGCATCTTCCGGAAATGTTTCAAGCAACTACAAGACCGCTGTCAGAAGTATCTAGCTGTTGAAGGCGAAATTTTGAAGGCAACTAAGCACACTGTTAAACTCAGTTGGGGATATTTTAACAAGAAACTTTATTTAAGTACTAACCAAGTAACCAACTCTATTTAACAGAAATTCCGCTTGTATGGAACTCAAAGTTTAATTGGCGTGTTCACAGGAGACCGCCATCGGTGATTGCCTTGGTGACAAGGGACTCATTTGAGTATACCATTAGGAAATATTAAATATGTTGCATTTTCAAAATTTGGTGTCTACGCCTGTCTGGACAAAAGTACTCTGACAGATAAATTATATTATTTTCCGCAGATTTTATTATAGAGAACTCAATGAAAGTCATTGTTCAATATAGGTTATCGTTCCAGAAACTGAAGATGGCCTTCTGGGATGCTGTGGCGGTGTAGTTTTAAAGACGTTCACCGAAGTTTCAGATGTGCTTCCTGCCTCCATTGCCCGGATGATGGAGGCAGCAGGCGCATCTAAAACGTCGACAAACTTCTACAAGACATCACGGTGCAAAATCACAGAAGACAGTCGTCATATTACCTGCCGTTGGAACCTGAAATCTCGCCTGTATTGGTCAATATTTTCTTATACTTAATTCGTAATCAATAGTCTGTTCTTGCTTCTGTGCAATTCGCAATTCAACACAAGGGCTCCCTCGGGGGAGACTAAAGGAGTAAAAGATAGTCACACCAATTTACAAAGCGCGTCAGAGAAAATTGAATTGGATCGTCAGGAATAATATGATCCCGTGTAACGAGAAAAATAATGGGATATCATGGCATCACCATCTGTGTATTATATTACCCACACAACAGGAACAAATCTGTATGCCCTTATAATGTGTGAGGGGTATCTCGGTTATCATTCTTTGAAAATTTTTGAATCAGTTCCGATCTTCATTCAAATACGTCATTTTATGTTTCACTACGTATTAGAAACGGCGAAACACTGACATATAATTATTGTATTACAATGTAGTTCTCCTTATTAGACTGTGTCACATTAACATAGTTGAATTTAAAACTTGATAAAGTTGGCAAATGTCTTGCCCTCATGAAAGAACATAGATTGAGGATATTTGAGAACAAATCCCGAGGAATTATCAGGATAAAATGCTGTTGAGCTTCTTAATTTGTGATTGGTCAAATCAAGAAGAGTCTGGTGGATGGGACATGTGTAATTAATGGGAAAGGTTACAAATGCGTACAAAATTGTAATCTGAAAACTTGAAGGTGAAAAGGTAATTCGGCGTTCATGGCTGTGTTATACAGACTTAAAGAAACGTGATGTGATGGTATGAACTTGGCTCAGAATCGTGTCCAGTGGTTGGTTCTTATGAGTACTTTCCGCCCGAAAAGACTTTATTATTCTCATGAGGTTATTTGTATAAATCGTTGAATGATTTAGATTCATTTATTATTCGCGTCGTACCGATTAAATACAACGTCCCCTACATTTAGAAGACAATCTTTCCGTGCCAAAATGATTCATTATTAATTCCAAACTCGTGTTCGTAACCACATTAGTCCCAGTTTGTCTGCAAGGGTCACGTAGTGGTCTCTGAGATTGTTTTGTGATTTATGTTTTCCCGATGCGGTGATTGGGCACTCATAGAATTTGAGAAAGCTTAAAAAGAATCGCTTGCGTGCCCCTCTGCAGAATCCACACCGGTCCACGAAGGACCTAAGCTGCTTACAACCTCCCTGCAGATTATTTTGAATTCAGTCTTCCTTGCCCAGATATTTATTAGTCTCATTACGTACAACCTTACGTGCATCGTTAAGTCAGGATGTTGCGCCGTGCAGTCTGGTAAATGTTTGCAGACGTTTCAGAGGTTGTTGCTGCCGCCATCATTATAGCGTTAGGAGTAATTACAAAAATAATCCGAAATGTTGCTTGGACCAAGCGGGATTCAAACCTCGGTCTCTTGCGTTCTGTAATACTTTTAGTCACTGTGATGCACTAATACATATTAAAATAACTACTTTTTTCTGTTTTTTGATGTGAGAAATGTGTACATAATTTTAGTTTCAAAACAGGCGGAAAGGTAACACTTTCGCAACCTTAGTTATGTGCGAGGAGGGTTTTAAACTACACTGTAAATATTATGATCCATTTATGGTATGTGAATAATACTGACCTGATGCGGCGGGGTGCGATGGGGGGAGGGCAGATAGCTAGATAAACCAGGGTTAGGCTGCAGTCACGTTAGTTTGGTAGCGTGCCCTGTAGGCGCCAGGGTGTGGTCTCCCTGTACTTCCGACACGCGAGACGAATCGCTAATAGATATCGTTCTCAGTTGTCAGTGGCGGACTGGCGTTTCTGTGCAGGCAGTGTTTCAGTTTTTCTTTCATGCCATTCTATTTTCGTTGATTACGTTTATGTGAGTACGGCCGAAATGTTACAGTCATTGAGAGAAAATATTATTCAAATAAATCTGAGCCCAAAGTATTGATATTATTTATCTCTTGATACATCTATAGTAGTAATCTGAACCTCCTTCATACGTATTTGTAACTATTTTCACCTTACATGAATTATTTTTCTTTGTTAGTTAAAAGTTAACAGCAAGTTGACAGCAGAGTCTTTGATCGTACAGCTAGGTAAGAAATTCCAGTGTTTTATGGAACCCCGAAGGTATATTTCAGTTTTCATGAGTCCGCGTTTATACATTATCCTGAGCCATCTGAATCTATATTCAAGCTCTGTTTCTTTAATGTCCATTTTAATTTTATGCACCCGTCTATATCTAGGTCTTTAAATCGTCCCTTCCCTTTGGTTTTTCAATTACAGTTCTGAATAATTTTCTTGTCTGCGTGCTACAAGTTTCCGTATCTCTTCCGTCTTCGTTTGGCCACCATAATTAATATTTGCTGAAAAGTACGACGTATGAAGATTCTCATTATGTAATATTCTCCACCCTTGTTTTTATTCTGATGCCGCTCAGACGCCCAATAAATCCCCTCATTCCACGTTTCTCAATCATCTTCAACACGTGTTCGTCCTTCGGACGAGGGTCACGCTCATAAAAGATACGAAGATATACAGTAGCACTATATAAAGCCACGAAATTTTGCTTTTCCGGGCTGTGGCTTTTCACGCTTTCCTTCTCTCGACAGGAGCAGTCTTACCTGTCCGGTGCGTAATTTTAAACATACTCGTACGTTTCTGTCAAATTCGAATGCAAGGAAAATACAAGGTCATGTTAGTAGTACAGGCAGTACTTACTATAACACCCTTTTTGACAGAGATTTTAAATTGAAAATTCGTAATTCGAGTTGCTATTTCCCACAAGCGGGATATTATAATTTGGGGTTATGTTCCTGAACTGTTGAAAAATTACCCCCAAAAAATGGCATATAAGTTAACAGTTCTGTTGAATGCCAGAAATTTGTCAGACACACACCAGTCTTCCACAATGTGCACATCAAAGCAGAACTTAAGGCGAACTGAATCCTGTACATCCCTGGTTTTGACTCACTGACTGCGAAATCCTTTGCGAATTCGTTTGCAACGTGCTCGATTTTGTTGGGAAGATTTTGGATAACGAGTTCGCGTTTGGATGACGAGCTAACTGGAGGATACGCGCTTCATCGTAAATGTTTGTACAGAATGTCGCATGAAATGATACCCGCCTACGTTCGTGATAACTCAACGGCACAAATCCTCAGTACGAATATTATTTTTACTATCCAATTCTAACATGACCGTGTCAAAGAAATAAGCTACAAAGCTGTTTGTTTATCCGGTAATTAGCAAACATACGAAGATAATAAAAATGGGATATATTTGTGGAATCTCAAAGGAGTATGATAAGCGTTCTGATCGGTGATAGACGTAAACTAAACGAATAGCTCTTTGTATGTAACTGATACTGAGTTGGTAGTTTCTCGTATGTTATACAAATTTGCTGCTTGTATGAAATAGAAGACCCATTATAGAGAAATTTCAGGTTTTCATGGCTGCGGCGCGACAGTCCATAAGACAGCCATTTTCACATCAATTACGGTCTTTGCAAAAAACAGCCGACGAACCCTTTTGAGTTGCGCCAAGTCCACCGCGTCACACCTTACTCAAGATCTACGCCCTGGCCTCCCCCTACCCCCAAGTGATCTTTTCTCCTGAGGATTTCTGAGCAGGATGTTGCATACATTTTTAATTTATTCCATGCATCCTACATGTCCTCTCCCGTCTTAGACATGTATAGTGCCCATAAAAGTGAGATGTGATATATGCTGTGAGCGCGGTAACAGAATATGGGCCCCAGGGCATCAACCAGTCTGCCAGTGTGGTACGGGTGTGGCCAAGTCAGCCTCAAGGCGTGGTCCTCTTACTCATGCTGGCTCAGGTTGCTATGGTAGACGGTCAGACGATCACTGCACCACCCGACAAACAAGTCCTTATTTACTGCGGCTCTATACTGCATCCTCTTTACGTCTTGACCTTACAATGCACAGCGCATCCGTGGCAGAGAAGCTGGTTTAAAGATACCCATGGGGCACTACGAGAAGGCGTTGTCAGAGAGTCTTGTTTTTGTACCCTCCTCGCTCAAAACAGAACTAACTCCAGGAGAATCCTTCTTGAAAAGTCGATAAGCACTGAGCTGAATAAGAAATGACCTCCTCCTCCTCCTCTCAATACTGAGCTTTATCACCGTGTTTACAAACGCCTATCAATGGGCTCCTGATGATACCATTGCACACGCGAATACCATATTTCATTAAAATCGGCTTCAGTATTATTCTTACCCCGTCATTAATACGTAGGTTTCTGAAGTGATCTGTTTTTTCAGGTTTTCTAACAGAAAATTCTTAATGCATTTCACTTCGCCTCGTGAATGATTCTCCCACCCACATGACCCCTTTTATTTAGTCAACATAATATTTGTAGAACTTTACAAATTATGATGCTACCTTCCTGTATTTTTCGCCATCTTACTGTTACTTACTCTTTCATAGGTCCAATACTTCTCATCAGCACTGTGTTCTCAAACATCCTGACCCTGTGATTTCCATCTAGATAAAGGAACAAAGATTCAAACCCCATTTAGAGTAAATGGAAAAATTGTAATTATGTTTATTTAAGTATTTAGGCTTTTCAGGTGGGACATGAAAGCTTCTGGATTACATAGGAGGGCAAGCATTTCCCGAATTTAATCATATTTTAACTTAGTAGGATTTGAGGTTTTCACGGCGGTGAGTCCGAAGATGGCTATCCTCTGGATTGTTGAGCCGTATAGTCTCGTAAAATTCACCGACATTTCATAGACCCTTGCTGCTTCCATCATCAGGCATATCCTCCATCATCACCCTGGTGATGGAGGCAGCAAGAACCTCTGAAACGTCAGTAAACTTCTACCAGACTACACGGCGCAACAATCCAGAGGTCAGCCATCTTTAGATCTTTACTTCTTTGTGAATGTAATTGTGATTTATTACTGTCGTTCCCAAATATATGATCTTTACTAGTATGTATTCGAAGGATATATTTGTTATTTTAATATTATGTTTTTGCCCTGAATTCAGAAAACGTATAATTCATAAAGAGATAATCTATGTATTTTACAATTCGTTTCCTTTCCTAACATTTCGTATGTTTTTATTGACATTGACATTAAATCGAGTTAAACATTTACTTTAAGTCAACAAGATTTGCTGTAACGTGCCACTTAAATCTTTTTATTGACTTCAGTTCGTGTAAGATATAAAGAATTCATTGGTTTCTACAAAGAAAAGTGCAAGACACACAGAACTTTCTACGGTAGAGAACGGCTTCCAAAAATGGAATCAGACAGTAATTTCTAAAATCAACAAAGTAGTAAGCAAATGTTTATGTAGAAAATTAAAATACAGAACTGTAAAAATATTATGGAAAGCCCAGGGATTGTAGACTAGTTGCAAAATTCCATTTTGCATTAAAAAGAACTGAAATAAATGAATTAATAATTTACAAATTAGTCGAAAGTCTTGTTTGGACATCACAAGAAAACTATACAATTATTTCTGATCTTTTAAACGCTTGAAACGACTAAATCCGTATTAAAAATTTAAAAACAATTTTTGTGAGTGAAATATCATGTAAATCTTCGTGGAGTGAAGACTAATTGTATCAGATAAGACCGGTAGTGAGTAGAATAGGGTTTCTGAAAACGATTTGGAGTACTCCATTAAAAGATTTAGTCATTTGCATTTCAGTGATGAAGAGTAACAACAATTTTTTGTGATGGAAAATTACTGAGTTACGGTAACTTATTTTCTTGGTTTCTGCAAAAACAGTTTTACCATCACAGAAAGAAAATGTGTTCGGTTAATTATACACATAATAACTGTACTAAATCTATTAGACACATTTTCATGTGTAGGCTAGCGCAAGAGGACAGTGACCGAACATAAAATTTAATAACGAGGATTATAAACACTCATCAGGGCTACAAGATTTACCACACCAGTCCTTACTCATTACCACGGTTATATTAAAACGTATAGGTTCCGCTTTTCTGAATAAGTCTGTCTCTACACAGTGTTGTGGGTACTGCAAAACAGAAACTTTCCTTCCTTTCAAATACAATGTATGACAAAGTATATTTTTGTGGATTAATAAGTTTGTTAGTAACATGTTATATGTAACACCTATTTCGTATTGCATGACGAAAACGACACAGATGTCAAATGTGGCCTTTCGCGTACCATAGACATGTAGGCAGGCACAAACATTTCATAGGAACATGCTGCTTTCGCCTTCAGTGCTGAATTTCCTTGAAGACGGAGGCAGTATTTTTCTCCTACGGCGTTTCATACAGAAGACCAACAGGTACAATTTCACCTCCGTGAAAACCTTAAATCTCATCGCAGGAGGACGTAAAGTACACACGCACACATTACATTGTAATAATAAGGCAAATGACGTCTGTCATTTTTCTTTATGGAGGTCGACATCCCCAGTTTCGTACACTGTGCTTTGCTTTGCTCAGTGCAATTAGTTGCTTTCTCCTCGGCGGAACAAGCAGACCAGGAGGATTTGTCTCCATTTCTCCTACCCCGTCCCCCCCTTCCGGCGCTCCAACTAAATCCTCTTTTCAGCATCGCTTCCTTGCTTAATCTCGGCAAACTAATTATTTTTAATAGCAAAGTCTTTTAACGTCCTTCATATATAGTAGAATTTAGTAAGTGGATTTTAGGTGGGATATATACCTGCCACATTGTTTCCTACCTTACAGACCAGTAGTGACAACTGAAAGGAAGAAACTTTTCCAACTCCGTTTACGTTGGTAATATTTATAAGTTGCACTGTAACATGTCCGCGTTCTAGATAAGTCTCTAGCTAGGATGCAGTAGCACACAGAAACGTCATTAAGATAGTACCACACCGATGTTGACTGTCTCGTCTTGTACGACAGACACGTACGTATTTTCTTCTGGTAATAACCGCTTGTTAGAGCCTTAACATGACATTTTATAGCCTATGTGAGCAGAGTTTTACTGGGATTAGTACAGGCCCACACCTTGCAACAGATTGCTTATTTTAATTCCCGTTCTGTTACCAAATGTTTTGGTCTTAAAATGATATAGTATGTAAGAAATATCAAAAGACATTTTCATAATACCACAGTTATTTATAAAAAATTTCTGTCCTGAGAAGCTGAAATATCCCCGAGTATCGGATTATTCGGCAGAATATATTATTTGCATTTCACAGGAAAATACACAGATCTTGTTAAGATGTACAGCACAACGCAAATGATTTGTTGGACGTTTTGTGAACGTCTTACTCTCTTGTTTGTGTAGATTGAGCATCATTATGGTCCAGGCTAATTGGGGTCACAAGAGCATTCCTCACCACTGGCTTCTACTTGCGGTAAGTACCGTGCGTCTGTATTGCTATTCGTTATGTATATGCCCGACTGCATGAACAGAGCAGGCTCATGATGTTCTAATGATCTATCAAAACAGTCTTAGCGTATTACACAATTCAAGCAACTGAATCAGTCCTACCTTATTAGCACGTGATTTAGGAGATGGTTCGTATTTCCAATCCCAAAGTCGTGCAAACGCAAAAACGAAAATAAACGATAACTAATTAATGTATCCCCGTCAAGGACCGGGATTCTTCTCTTCGTCAGAAATGGATACTGAAGTTAAAAACAAGCGGATTTCTCTCCACTCCCCAATGTATGATGGCAAAGAGTTTTGTATTTAACATAAACCGCATATTCATAACTTGTAGGCCTACATTTTAATTTCGCGAAAGAATGTATTTTTTAATTTATACTTTCACTGTCAGATATAACTTATACTGTATATTTGATGTCCTCAAACCTAATTCTGTTCACATGGGCACTCGTGTTTTGTCTGTCTGTCACAGACATGTTCAGGATCACGCTGTATCAATCTGTCGCCTGAAGTCCCTTTCTTTCTGAAATATATCGTGTCAATATATAAAACAATCAGATGATATTTGTACAAATTTATTTTTCTTGTTTCTTAGTCTTTGTGTCCTCATTATATTTTTTCGTATTTTGTCGTGACGTCATGCTTGCGGATGTCACAGTCCTAGTTAAATTGCGTTACAACAGAAGAACCTACAATCAATGCGTGTATATGAACACAGAAATTTGTTGTCCGTTATGCATCATCTGCCGAGAGACCATCTCTGCAAACAATATTCACCCTTACTCACAAAGTTCGGACCTGGGCATTGCGTCCGATATCGGTCGTAAGCATGTAACATGTCTGTATCTGTAATGGACGCTTTCAGAGTGTAAATAGAATGTAAGAAAATTATCCTCGAATGGTCAAGATTTACCAAAAACATTAGTGTAAACCTTCAGACACATTTTCTCTTAGAAATTCTATGACTTTAGTCTACTCCTTGAATGAGGAACGAATTAAGAGTTGCTTGTAAAGAAAAACGTTTCCAATTAAGACATTTTATGAAAGTAATGAACTCGTATGTAGACCGGTAAACCTGGAAGTGAATGTCGATGTTGGTCTCCCTGAAAAGTGAAAGCCTACATAACCGGAGGAAAGCAGTCATTGGTTATGCTGCTTTGCTTATGGGGCCTAAGAGAGGAGATGCATTGGGGGTTGGAGAGCAATGTATGTTGATGAAATCCATAATTTATGCGTACTGCCAAATATTAAGGTGGTCTAATCACGGATGGAATGGGAAATGTATATAACACATATGGAAAAGATGAGAAATACATACAGAATTTTAGTAGTTGAAGGTGAAGGGAAGGATTGATGGAAAAACATTATTAAAATAGGTCTTAATTATATGGAATGTGGACTGAATTTGATTTAAGAGTGCAGTGGCATGGTTTTGTGAAGACAGTAGTGAACATTTTGTTAGCACAAAAGGCAAATAATTGCTTGACCAGCTGAGTGACTATCATCTTCTCAGGAAGGGTTATGCTCCTTGGAGTTTGTTATTTTGCCTACGTAAACAGTCCAGTTGTTGCTGTGGCTGTGGCGAATACTGCTAGAAGCCGCTTTTCGTGAGGCACTACCCACAACCGACGGTGCAATGCAATGTCTGTCTGTATCCGGTTTTGTTGTTGAGCTACGCTGTTCAGTTCCGGAGGCAGTGGCTTCAATATCCCCGTTATTATTAGATCGCTAATGACCAGTCCTCTATTAACACGATCTTCCACATCATTGATTACCCACTCCATCCGTTATGTGATGTTCGAATAGACAAAGTTTGAAATGTGACATGTTTGAATGAACGTGATATACATTAATGCAAAACTGTAAGCTTCGAAGTTTAAAAAAACCCCTGAAATACACGAAATAAATAATTAAAAATGAAACATTGACGACCCATATTAGCTCATGGCGTATCCTTTTATTTTAATCACGTTTTGGTGTTCCATTGTTTTCGCGTTAACAAAGGTGGTGGATGAAATGAGATTGAGAGTCTGCAATGGAACCGAAATTAAATATAGTCATGAAACCTATACTACATATTATTTGCATTCAGTGCAACTGTAATGAAGACTGATTATGAAATTGTAGTGTTAGGATATAATTTCGCCTGCAAAATGTCTCTCCAAGTAAAATATATTGTACCACATTTTTAACTAATCGAAAATTACATTAATCTAAACCTTAATAACAATCTGTTACAAAGTAACGTAACCCTGGAGGATATATTTGTTGTGGAGTGTGTTTCATTGGTTATTTAAAGACATTTAATTAACTGATGATACTTTGGAAAGAACCATTTTCATCTTCTGCGCACCCAAGGTCACGTGCTTCCTTACAGCGATAGGACCATGAAGGGACTGTTGACGTTGCTGTACGTTGAGGCGACGTCTACATATGATGGGCCTCTTTAAAAGCACCACATGCAGGAAATGCGGGTAGGAGGAGGAACGCCGTCAATGCCAAGGGTTGTCCACATTCTGATTAGTGATCTTCTGCTCTGCATCTCTAGAGCCGATAGCTGTTAGGAGGGCCTCAGTCGGGTCAGTTCTGGCTCAAGCATTGCAGTCAGTGATCTTTGAAGGGCCCCAACAATATCAGGGGGGATAATGGGTCCAATAGCTTTTTGAGTGTCTGGGGCAACCGAAGTCCCTCGTAGATCAATACCAATAGCAAGAAGAGGATGACTGGTCGCGAGTTGTGATTAGGGAAGCCTGTCTGTAAATTGTGGATGGGAACAAATAGTGTTTGAAAATGCCAGTTTGGAACTCCGAGTAGGATATGGTACGGTAGCTTTAAGATGGTTCTTAGGAAGTATGGGTTTGAGGATAAGAGTTTGATGCAACTGACTCAATATCAAATTGTAGCTTCTGGCATTTTCGGTGTCGAACCTAAGGATTTTGTTGTAACAGTGCTAATTTTAAAACACTGTGTCGCCGAGATAGTTCACCAAACAAGAATTAAGATATTTCGTCTGTTCAGCCTTTTCCTGGGAATCGTTTTTGAAATCGAAACTCGTGTTAGAATTCTTTGGTTATTGTCTTCTTTTATTTAGGCTTACTGTGCCATACTGTTTTACTGATTGTATATATGTCTATGTTCCCATATTTAATAAATTCTACGCAGTTGGACGATTTATATTAAATTTTGTAGGTATGACATGCCAGTGAATTCTTTCAAAAACTTGTTCATATTTTAATGATTCTGAATTTATTATCATTTTTGGATATAGGCAAAAAGAACATACCGGGTTTTATGATGAGATCGGAAAGTGTACTTTTTGGATTACATTGAAATTGTGAGTGTGTTCTTCACGCCACATTAAAGGCGTTGACGCCATCAAGGCAACAAAAGGACTAACAAATGCAACAATGGTATCAAAAGCAAAGGATTAGAAAGGCGTTCTCTTCGATTTACGCTGAATTTCCAAACGTATTCTGCCACATCATCCCAAGTAGCGACTCCAGCTGGTTGCTGCGTAGATAACAAAGGCGCAAATCAACCATGGGCTTAATACCACTGTTACTCATATGGAAAAACAAACAAACGTAGAAGTGGTAGTGTAGATTCTATTACACTCTCGATAATTTCAGATCAAATAAATACGAATTTAAACAGAAAATAAATTGCTTCCCTTAACCCATTCTTGTAGTACGTAATTTCTTATTTAGAGGCTCGGAGAAATATAACTTTGTTCTTCTCTGCCTCGCCATTCTAGTTCGCTCATCTCTTCTTCATAAACCCACACTCTTCCGTGTGTATCCATTTCCAGCTTCATGTTTTATTCCAACTCTTAGAAATTGCGCTGCAATTAGGGGATCCCATCCCTAGGGCCACACAGTTCCTTCTCAGTAGCTATATTAGTATTCATTACAGGCAAAGGCACACAAGAACAAAATATTTATGAGCTGCCACAGGGCTCTAATATACGCGAAACCCTGAGTTCTTTCATGGGTAAGGAATGAAAGAGGTAAGTATAAAAACTGTTCTAAATTAATATTTTTATAATTCCCATTCTTTTCGTGGTGTAGGAAGTACGTTCCAAGACACATGGTGTTTTCTGTTATTGAAAACGGATTACAACACGAGATAAAACTTCACGAAGAAAATTTATTTTTGAGAAGGACTTTTGAATTTGAAGTAACACAAGGATGTGTGGAATTGCGTAGTGACGTGATTCATAATTGGTTTCAATAAAATGTTATTAATGTGATAAAATCTACGTGGATGATATCGACAAGACTTGTAGCACGCATGTGGTAAATTAGAAATGCCCATAAAATTTTAGTCGCAAAACCTGGAGGAAAGGAGACCATTTGGAAGTCTATGTCGTGGATATGAGGATAATATTAAAATGTATTCAAGAGGAATAGGTTATAAGGATATGAATTGGATTATACTGGCTCAGAATACAGTCAAATTACTCCGGTAATGGGCCCTTGGGTTTCAAAATGGAGAACAATTTGTGGACTAACTGACTAGCTGTTCCATTTTCAAAGAAAACCTTTCACATATGAATTAATACGTCATCGGCTATGAAGCTAGGTCGACGGATATAGCACACTGCTTTGGTTGTGTATCAAACGACCGTAGCGCCGAAGCTGCGTTGAAGTTCGGAAATTCTTGAGTTTTGATCGGCAAATAAATTTGGTAGCTTAGTGAGGGCGTCGTTGGCAGAGAGAACTGGGGGGGTGGGGTGGGGGGGGTTTCCCAGGACAGCAAACTGAAGTGAAGCCATGTACTGTTGTCGCCCTGGAACCCGTTAGCTTAACCATCTCCCAGAAATCAGTCATCTTCATGCTCATAGCCGTGGGAACCTCGAAACCTACTTACTCTTTTTACGATACGCATATTTGAGTCCGCCTGTTCCTTGCGGGTAGACATGAACATTTTCGGTTGTAGTTCAAAGTGTGGTTAATAAAGATATTTGGGGGGGAAACGTTTGGAACATGGCATATTAAACCGCCAACTCTGCTGTCTGGATCAAAGTTTCGTCCACTTTGATTCGCTTTTTAACTCGCTCTGTTTTTGCTGCAAATTTGTGAATTGTGTGAAAAGCGTTCGCTCTTGGTTCTCGTAGAAGCGGGCGATTTTATCTCGAGCTTCTCACACGAAATCAATTACCAAATTGTGTGTTTTACGGAAACGGAATTGAATCGTAAATCTTAAAACTGAGGATTGGATTTTGTAATTTTGTAGTGTGAAAGTGACAAATTCGAATGCTACTGCCCTGGCTGTTTCATCCACTTATATTTCGTAAGATCTACGAAGAAATATGAATATAAATTTACGGTTGATTTACGAAGATAAAAAATGGAGTAGTGAGTATTAAAGAAACTCGTTTATCTGAAAATGAGAGCAAGAGAGACCAAAGAGAGAGACATAGATAGACATGAGAAGAAAGGTATTATTCACCATAGCTAAGTGATTTGCAGCGCGGAACGTAAAGTAATTGGTTGCAATTAAGCTCATCAAGCCGGGCCGAATCTCTCTGTCTGTCGACTCAATTGCTCTAATAAGGATGGCGAACATGGCTGTATAAACCAACTGGTCACAGTGATGAAGCGGTTTTACTGTCATCATATTTAGTCATTGATAAATAGACGTGAATGCATCTTGAATAAATGCGAATAAATGTCATTGCATGAAAGTGTTTGAATAATCATCTAATAAGTTGCGAAGTCGAATATTGTGATTAAATGAAAGCATCCTGTTCTGGATATATATCTCAGAGTAAATTAATAACAATTACATTATCGTCACACAACAATATTAGCAAATTGCATTGACACAGTTTGGTGTTAATTAGTAGGTACATGTTTCGGAATCAGTAGACCATCTTCAGGCTCTATACAGTATGTGGGATCTAGAAGCGTAATGCTGGCTACAACGTAGAAAAGCATTGCAAACATAACTATTTTTATCTTGTTTATCAGTGATAAAATGTAGTCTTATAAAGTGAAGCGTCGTAAATGAAAAAGTTATCAAGGTTTCTACCCACAAGAAACAAACAGAAAATACTGATAACATTTATTTCCTTATCAGGATGCAAACCCTTAATCCTGGTGTCAAAATAGTTTAACATCATACGATCCGCAGATTTCACGGTCATTTTTTGAAGAAAAAAGAAGATTTTTGCAGATCTATTACAAGATATTCGTCTTTAGATACAGAAATGTGGGCCCTATTTCAACAGTACAATTGGAAACGTATTTTGTTTCCTGAGAGTAGCTGTGTGTTTTGACGTCATACATTTATATGAATGCTAAGCAGGCTTTCATTTCATGACACTGCTTACTTCACCTTACTTACGTTCATCCACATTCTATACATTTACTTAGAGATTTGTCTAACTGATATTCAGCATAATTTCTTTGGTGTTCTTCTCGTAGATTTTAAATTTTTAGTTCATTCTGTATTTGTCTAAACGCTACAGTCTTCAGTGTGGACTCGAAATTTAAAAGTCCACTGAGTTGTATGTGTCGTGATATCTATATTAATTTCTCAGGAGAAGCAAGGAGGATTTAGCTTTTCACTTGTAGGAATTTTAAATTTTTATCTTGCAGACAGAAAGCCTTGTAGGGATGTGAGATACATGTGGGAGCTTAACGAAAATGAGCAGACTCTTGAATGAAGACTGAGCTTGAAGTCTTTTGTGTGAATACCGACATTTTCATGCTGACAGTAACCGCTGTTGAGATTCAGTCAGTAACGAAAAAGTTTGTTGCGAAACATTGGCCCGCATCAGAACAAAACTTAATCACAAAGTTTGGAAAATTTGATTCGCAAACAGTGTCTGGAAACTTTGCAGGTAGTCTCAACAAGTAGTTCTTACGAGCTTATTTGGTTACTTAGTTTTCTGTTGGAAAATTTCCAAGAATTAATTTGTTAGTGAAAGCTGTTATTGTTGTTGTTGTGCTAATATTAATTCTGGTTGAGTATGAGGGTATTGTTCTGCAGCCTTCATGATCCACGATACATTTCGCAGCATTATTAATATGAAAGAATTTCTGACAATGCGCAAGTACATATTAACAAATTACACCGAGCATAGTCTCTTTTTATAAGATTATAAGCGCTCAGCTGGTCACGAAATGCCCCACTTTTTAGGGAATCTGATTTTTCATTATTGTATACTCTAACTACATGTAATAGAGGGTTAAAAGGAACTTAAATATTACAGCACAGCTAATTTTCTTAACACGCATCTGTCTGTACATTACACTCTTTCGACATAAAATGTGTGTAAATTCAAACAAATTAAAGACTGTCTCTGTACAAAATAAGTTTCTAGTAAGTATATTATAGACCTTTTAAAAGTCTTTGAATATTCAGATGCACATCAAGATAAACACCTGTCAACAGGTGTAATGAGTTTTACAAAATAAAATTGTAATTTTGAATAGGAGTGCCTGTAATCCGTTACTAATAGTTCATGTGAGTTATGTTGAAGATGAAAGTAACACAGTCATTTGCGGAAGGAGAATCATTACAGAAATTGTTCCGGATAATAAAATTGCGTTGTAACGTTATCAAATCTGCCGATATGCAGTATTTGTGGTTATGGGTTAAAATAATCTTGGGTTGATGTAGCTTAGGAGGAACGTATACTGACATTTAAAATATCGATTATTTACACTGTTAAAGAAGCATTTATAAGTTGATAAAGCGAATATAGGCATTAAATCCAAAATTACATTTTCAGGAACTATGGAACTGAATTAGTTCAGTGACTTGTTTGTGAAACGTGCATATATTATTAAATTTCCAGAATCCTGTATGTCTTCAGGCTATGTAATTACATAGAGTGATGCAGGGGGCACTTCCATAGCTGCCGTATTATGTTATTACAACAGACGGTCACGCGAGTTTCAAACTGTTTTGCATTTAAAATTTCAATAATCTGCGTTACTTAGATCGCCCGTTTTAGTTTTCATTCAAACCATTGCTTCAATTTATATACCTAAAACTACAAAACATAGTATTATTTTGAAATGTATGATTATTGTTACTTTTATTTTGAGATAAATTAACAATTAAGTGATATCAGAAATAAAGTGTCGTTATTAAATTATATTATAGTAATAGATCCATATATTTTTCCGTCAACAATTTTTCGTTTTGAAAAGTGTCAAACAAATTTTAAGAACCATTATTTTATTCAGACATAAACATTATACATACAAACACGTTTATTACACCAAACACTATGTTTAGTTTCATTGCCTCGTAAATTTCAATGAGCGCGGCAAATGTATGGAGTTTATTCTTTGGTACGGCCCATGTTCGAATCTGGTCCCCTTGTATCATTTAACTAAACGTTCTTTATCCCTTCAAAGTACACAGCTCAGCTAAATATAGGCTGTAACATTATGTTTTTATACCGAAGTGAATCACCGACTAACTATTACAACGATCAGCCGGTTAATATTATGCAGGGCAGTAATCACTGTTTTATGTGAGAACCAAAAGATATCCGTCGAAGAGTCATGACCTTATTGGTAATTTAACCTGGGCCATTAAGCCCGTATCCAGTTTTATTTACAGAGCTATGCCTGTTTATGAAATATGATGTAATCTGAAACTTTTAGTTTCATAACTAACGTACTTGGTGTGGAACATTATTCAGGTATACTGTCATGTTAGCCTTTATGTTAAATTACTGATTCATAAAAATATCTCGGTTACCATAAAAATTCTCTTAAATCAGATTTTTATGTAATTAAAATTTCAGGGTAATTATTTACGTAACATAAAACCAGTTCGCTGGCTGACAGATAATCGCAGATATCTCGGCGTCTTAAATTGTCTTCGCTAGTTAAATATACGATGATTGTGAACATGTAATTGAGAGTACGAGAAAAAAAGATTGCTCCTTAGATTACACTCCTTGGATAATTACACTCTGTGGCGTTTAGTATCGGTAATGGCGTTAATGACCGTACGAGACATTAGCAAGGCTTCCACCAAGATCCTACTTCAAAAAATTTAATTTCTCTTTCTTAACAGATTTTAAAGCTGATAAACATATCTTCGTCATGACTTATTCTGAGTCCAGAACATCATACGAATTTGAAATTGATACGTCTGAGATGTAGATATAATTGTGGAGTTTTCGACCAAGCGATGGTGACGATAAGCAATATAATCCTGATGACGGAGGCAGTATGACCTCTGAAACGTTGGTTAACATCGACCAGACTACACAGCGCAACAACCCAGAATACAGAAATCTTCATACTCATCGCCCTGATGACGGAGGCAGTATGACCTCTGAAACGTTGGTTAACATCGACCAGACTCCACAGCGCAACAACCCAGAATACAGAAATCTTCATACTCATCGCCCTGATGACGGAGTCAGTATGACCTCTGAAACGTTGGTTAACATCGACCAGACTCCACAGCGCAACAACCCAGAAGACAGAAATCTTCATACTCATCGCATTGATGACGGAGGCAGTATGACCTCTGAAACGTTGGTTAACATCGACCAGACTACACAGCGCAACAACCCGGAAGACAGAAATCTTCATACTCATCGCCCTGATGACGGAGGCAGTATGACCTCTGAAACGTTGGTTAACATCGACCAGATTACACGGCGCAACAACCCAGAATACAGAAATCTTCATACTCATCGCCCTGATGACGGAGGCAGTATGACCTCTGAAACGTTGGTTAACATCGACCAGACTACACAGCGCAACAACCCAGAAGACAAAAATCTTCATACTAAGAATCGCCCTGATGACGGAGTCAGTATGACCTCTGAAACGTTGGTTAACATCGACCAGACTCCACAGCGCAACAACCCAGAAGACAGAAATCTTCATACTCATCGCATTGATGACGGAGGCAGTATGACCTCTGAAACGTTGGTTAACATCGACCAGACTACACAGCGCAACAACCCGGAAGACAGAAATCTTCATACTCATCGCCCTGATGACGGAGGCAGTATGACCTCTGAAACGTTGGTTAACATCGACCAGATTACACGGCGCAACAACCCAGAAGACAGAAATCTTCATACTCATCGCCCTGATGACGGAGGCAGTATGACCTCTGAAACGTTGGTTAACATCGACCAGACTCCACAGCGCAACAACCCAGAAGACAGAAATCTTCATACTCGTCGCCCTGATGACGGAGGCAGTATGACCTCCGAAACGTTGGTAAACATCGACCAGACTACACAGCGCAACAACCCAGAAGACAGAAATCTTCATACTCGTCGCCCTGATGACGGAGGCAGTATGACCTCCGAAACGTTGGTAAACATCGACCAGACTACACAGCGCAACAACCCAGAAGACAGAAATCTTTATACTCATCACCCTGATGATGGAGGCAGTATGACCTCTGAAACGTTGGTTAACATCGACCAGACTACACAGCGCAACAACCCAGAAGACAGAAATCTTCAAAATCTCTGATGTCTAAATTTTTGTTAATTTCTGTCGTTCATAAACGTAACTCCAAATTATTGCATGTATGAGAAATAGCGACTCGCTTTACGAACTCTGTCCAGAAACGTAACTGTTCGAAGAGTGAGGAATTCCTGTGCGTGAAAGGTCTGGTTCAGTTACAGAACTCAGGACGTTGATCCGTTACTAAGCCATATCGTCGTTCAGACAGGCTGCAGATTTCCGCGTAAAAAGCGACATCAAGTCCCATTGTATCACAGCTCAGCATTCAGCTTCCATGTAGTCAATTCGTCACTCAGTGTCCAATACTTCTGGCATTTAAACTCTCATTGGAGAGGAACACTAAGATTGGGAATTTCGAATTCGCAAGTTTTTGCTTCTTCAACGGATTCCATCAATCAGTTTCGTTTTAGGAATTCCACTGGGAGTCTACAATGTAAGAATATATTGAAGATTTCTGTCTTCTGGGTTGTTGCGCTGTGTAGTCTGGTCGATGTTAACCAACGTGTCAGAGGTCATACTGCCTCCGTCGTCAGGGCGATGAATGTGAAGATTTCTGTCTTCTGGGTTGTTGCGCTGTGTAGTCTGGTCGATGTTAACCAACGTTTCAGAGGTCTTACTGCCTCCCTCATCAGGGCGATGAGTATGAAGATTTCTGTCTTCTGGGTTGTTGCGCTGTGTAGTCTGGTCGATGTTTACCAACGTTTCAGAGGTCATACAGCCTCCATCATCAGGGCGATGAGTATGAAGATTTCTGTCTTCTGGGTTGTTGCGCTGTGTAGTCTGGTCGATGTTAACCAACGTTTCAGAGGTAATACTGCTTCCGTCATCAGGGCGATTCATCGTTTCATCATACTCACCGCTGTGAAAACCTCAAATCATACATCAGAAATTTTATTGTCTGAAGTGAAAGTTAGAAACAACGGTAAAATATTAGATTATTATAATACATATGCTATAAACAAACAAAATACTTCACAAGTTGAACACCGAAGCAGACCGTAAGGCGAAATGATTCCTTGCTTCACTTGCTTTAGATGATTGATCGGGTGTTTGCTTTTACGATTTCATTCGGAAGATTTCGGATGAGCAAATTCACGTTCAGAAGACGTTCCAATTGAAAGGTATGCGTTTCATTGCTAAAGTTCTTAAAGTATGAGCGAAATTTTGTAATGCAAACATTTCTAAAGCGATGGTCGACAGTAAAGAATGTCCTTAATATCTCGGTGATGTATTGGATAGATCGAGATACATTAGTTAAAACAAGTGTAGTCTTAATTCGTTGGATGGTCATGGTGCATTTTAAATTAATTATATAAAAATAATATATTTTGTGCTCAGAAGCCATGAATAAATAACTTCAAATGAGAGCTCCTGTGATACGTTTCTTGTGCTAATTTCCCAAGCATAAAATTTAAAACTTTTCCCGGTTGTTAATGACAAGCAGACATTTAGATTGCATTAATGGAATGACGGTTGAACAGTCTGGAAGAGGCATGAGATATCCGATGCAATATACTCAGTAATTTTAACAAGCTCCGTCTACGTTGTCAAAATTAAGAATATTAAATATTTTGTGGACATTGTCATCACTTTTCATCTCATATCAGCTGCAGCTGATGACGCTAAATATTTCATTGTTTAAACTTTGTGTTACTGGAAGTTTAGGCCCATATATTATTTCTATGCTGTCAGCGGAATGGCGTCTGTACTGTGATGTTTCCAAAACCTAACGCATGCGTAAATTTGGTTCAGACCGGGGCTAGAAATTGCAATCTTTATGTATGATTAATCTCTGTTTATCCACAGTGTCATGAAATCTGTTCCTTACTCGAATTCTGTACTCCAGACGAAGAGAGAAGATAGCTTCAGCTGTCAGCTGTTTGTTTCTATCTTGGACGCTGAAGGGGGGGGGGGGATGGTGGCGTGGATTAATTGAAAGCCATTACTTATAAGTAACGAAGGCAGAGCTGTCGTTGCTTTGGTTCAATATATAGGAGGACCATGTTTAATTACAGTCACAAGGGTGTGTGGGTGGCTACACATATACACGGTGTATTTAGTTTTTATTTTTCTCTCTCAGCTTTCCTCTTCTGTCGAGGAAGTTGTATCAAACTACCCGAGCTGTTGTGAGAAGTGCGGTATAATTTGTAGTGTGCTCGTTGGTGTAATAGAAATAGGTTCCATTCGCTTCTACTCAACGCCTTGCCATTTTTAATTACAAAGTTATTAACCAGCTGGTTCGGATTAACTTTTTAGATTTTTGAATCTGGGATAATACGATACTGTCGCTCTGGAGATATTTTAATTTAACAGAATATTGCACATTGTAAGAGAAGGAAGTATGTGTAGCTTCTATTCTTACTTTCATGATCTATACAATGATTTTGGACCGGACGCTTGCCTTGCGATGCTCAAAAAATTGAAATTAAGTTCTGATGGTGGTAGCTCTGGTAGCAAGAAATGCAGGGATCTGGTGGAGTCTTTTTTTTTTGCGGGAGCTTGGTTCTTGAATCATTCTGCCGGTTTTGTGTATGTTCGTTTGGCAGTAAAATACTTTGCGTTTAATTTACTTGATAAGAAATGTCTTAAATTTTGTAATTTCAATGCGATTTTCAGGCATAATGATGCAGTAAATTGTATTTTGATATGTCTATATAGCTTATACCTCGCTGTATTATAGTAACATGTATAAAGAGACACTAGTGTTACACGTTCGTAATATTTGCATAATTTGCAGTAGAAAATAAAGATGCGAATAAATGTAAGCTTGCTACCATTAGTATAGGTTGCTACTCATCATAGCAAGTTTTTTAGTTCTAAGTTGGCTCAAAAGTTATTTGGAGGTAGTCTCAGGGACGAGATGACATAAACCTGTCTTTCCCTATAAATAAACAATGTTGGTTTAGAAGAGAAAATTATTTATGTATTTTAATTTATGTAATGTAGATTGTATTTTCATTATTTTTCATCTATGGAAAATGAAGTCAGTATTCTCAATCTTGTAGGCAACTGGGGTTTATTGTTTCAGCAGGAAAATCTGTGAGTATTATCGCTGGAAGTACGGTATCAAAACTTAATTGGAGCCCGTTCATGTAGTTCTTGCCCTTGCATATAAAGTTGTACAAGTGGTATGATCTGGTCTTATCTTTTCTAGAAAACCCTTTCCTCCGATCTTGAAAACTTCTCCTTAGAGACAACTTTATTAAAACAAGGCGCACTTTACGTACGAAGTTTGATAAGCTGACGTCTAAAGTGTACCATGAATCTCATTAATGAGATAATTTTGCGGTCGTTGAATTTAATTCGAAGTATTATTAAGGTACAAGAAGATCAGAATCATTCGCTGCCCAAAAAATTCACTTAAAAGTGGATTAGAGTAAAGGATGCGATATGACTGTTGTATAGGGGTTTTGTGTTTTTGGTTCTTACAATTTGTAGTTGAATTTTGTCTACAATAGACAAGTTTTGATTGTTCATCCGTGGCATTCTGTGTACATGTACTTTTGAACAAAATAGTACCTTTATCATAAGGATGTCTGTCTTAGTGGGATATGTAATACACATCAGTGAGATGAAAATTACATACAGTGTTTTAATTGGAGAATTTAAAGTGAAGGGATAAGTTGAGAGACCCAGGAGTACATTAAGAATATCAATAAAATTTGTTCGGGTTTAGTCAATAAATAATAAAACTTCGGTCTTATGAAAGTCGAAGAGTTTCTTAAACAATTGGGTCACTGCCAGCTTCTCGTAAAGTTTTGTGCTCCAAGGAATTAATTTATGCAATTTAAATGTCCATCAACGGCCTGACATGGGTTTTAAGCAAGATTAAGTCCATTTGGTGGTCTGGAATACACGGGCTTCTGTCTCCACCATAACGTATCGCTCCACTGTAATACACGCTGAAGAAAATCCCTTTGTATTTGCGGTGTGTGGTAAAGTTGTGATCAGAATCAAGAACTGCAGGGGTGTGTTCATGCAGAGAAAGTGGTAGGGGGGTTGATAAATATCGAGTATTGGTGTATGTGGAAAACAAAGGGTTGATTTGTGCTAGCTGCCCAGTTTTTGTCGGCATCCAGACTTGAAAGCGAATATGAGGCATTCCGTATGCTGTTATGAAAAATGAATATGGCATACGAATGAAACAACATGGTATCGTAATTAGCACGGGCTTGTCAGTTAGAATATTGCAACCCTCCGTTCCTCTTGTTACTCCCTTTTCCCATGGGGGTTCTTGTCATCAGAACTGGACATGGGTTGTTCTCCCGATGGGGGTTCCAAAATTCGCATATACCTACGGAATTCAGCTTTAAGTTTTAATAGTTTTTTAAAATGTATTTGTGGTACTAGTGAGGTTTAGTCCCCCAACAGCAACGCGTGCTAGAAGCTTTCTTTGTAGTTCGTTCTGCCAAAGGGAATCAAAGAATTTGTTAACGTATATTCGGCTTGAGTCATATGAACCAGTTTACAATCCCTGTACAGTGTGGATATTGCACACGATATCAGCTAATTTTTGATGACCCAGACGTCTCTCAACCTCTCTTCGACTTCGTGATATGTTGAACTGATTAAAAATTAAATAGTGAAAATTGGAAACACTGGTTGTAATAAAAGTAAGAAATGTGTTATAAACATATTAGCAACTGTAAAATTATTGAAACCTCTTTTTGTTGTTGATGTTTATCTTCTGGGTTCTTGTGTCATGTTATCTGGTAGATGCTAAACAGATGTTATAGAGGTACTTTTTCCCCTATCATCAGGACGATGATGGAAGGTAAAACTATTTAAACCTTCCAAGTGGTGTGAATCCTTAATTTTTTTTATTATTGTTTCAGGGCAGTACATTCCATCGAAGGTTTGCGCATACTTTTTTGAGGCTGACATTACAAATGAATGGATTAACATATCCCATCCCATAATTTTCTAAATTAAATGCCAATAAAAACATTTTCAGCTTCTAGTTGCATGTTTACTCTCTCCAAAGCTTTCGGCTCTACATCTGTACACAAACTTCAGAGCGTAATGACAATGGGTAAAGTTAGAATATCAGCTGTTGCGGGAATGGATTAGCAAATGGGAGAAATCAGATTGTTTGATAGGCGTAATTGTAATTATGACAATAGTGGCAATGAGTGATTATTTAAAATCTCAATTGGGTTTTAATCTTAAATGTATTAAAGTGGCAAATAAATTGTATGAGGAGAGTTAAAAATACACTGGCGCTTACAAATCGGTAGATAATTAACGAAGCTTCGTCTATTATGGCTGCCATTAGCTCCACTTTAATTAAAACAAATTAGACACAGTTGTGAACTCCTATAATTGATTTGCGTTCTCTCGTTCTTGTACCTCGTATCTGTGGGATTGTTTTTGTAGGCTGCTGTTGTGTGAGTGGGTTTTTACGCGAATGAGACCTTTTATGTGAGAAGATTTTATTTGTAAAACTTCCCTTTTTCTAGAAGTTATCCAAAGAAATTGTTGCTCATTTCTGAAACTTTGTGCCGATGGTGCGTTGTTGAAGCAAGCTGTTTTCTGGACAGTATCTATCGTCCAATATTAAACGAAATCAATAAAACCACGACGTTTCGGAGATAGGACTCTATCTCCATCTTCAGGTAAAACCTGCTTCGTTGGGCTCAGTCGAGATAGGGATTAACTCTATCGATTGGGCCCGACAGAGTAGGTTTTACCTGAAGACGGAGATAGTCCCATATCCGAAACGTCGTGGTTTTATTAATTTTATTTAATATTTGATGATGGATAATGTCCAGAAAACAGTTTGCTTCAAAGCAATTATTGATTTCATTCTTACGATTTTTACTATTACTCTACAATAACAAAATAATATATTTACTCTATCAAACGCGTCATTCCTTTTTCGTTGTAATAACATGATTTGCAATTAAAAAATCTTTTCAGTGCGAATGAATTTGCGGTTACTTTCCCGAGACCTTGTTTAATTAAGATGTTCAAAAGTTTTGTTATAAAATATATTCTTCCTACCATGTTATAAATTACACGTCTGATACAGGCCTGTATTTGATGTATATGACGTTTCGGAATTTTCCTACCCGCCCTTCCTGAGATGATTTGCTGTCATTATACTGATAGATTGCTATACTACGGTCCTTTTTTTAAATTACCGGCTACAGTTGCGATTATTTTGAATACTGGGTTAGATTGGCTCATCACTAGACCATAGGTGGACATTCTCCAACGTAATATTGGTGTAATAAATCAACCATGGTCATAAGCCTTTAGAAAATCGGTTTATATCCTTCAGTTTTAATTTGTATGAAAAGGGATTTTGTAGAAGGTTTGGGGTGTGGGCTGACTTCATCTGCTTACAGTAAGATCGTGTCCGTTGGTTGGTTATTGTGGGAATGATAATGAACATTCCTGTTTGACAATAGAAAGGTAATTTCTTAACTAGATGAGCGACTCATAGATGGCAATCTATCCTGAATGGAGCGACCTGGTGCTATAAGGTCATCGCTCATATGACGGAAGCTGTAAGAGCCTTTGAAACGTCGTCAGTTTGTGTCAGGCAAAACTGCGCAACATTCGAGAACACAGTCATCTTCATTTCAGTCACGCGCGGTTTACTAGTTGCATTTACTACACGTGTTCTACAACTGTATATGAGGTCGTTTCCACTTCGTATTCGTTTCAATGTGTCTCGTTATCTACAATCAGAGTTTATGTTATCGTGCCCGAATTAATTATTAATAATGTAATTCTCATCTGTTATGGTATATATAACAAAATTATTGTAAGATTTGAGGTTTTCACAGCTGTGAGACTGGTCGATGTTAACCAATGTTTCAGAGGTCATGCTGCCTCCGTCATCAGGGCGATGAATGACAGAAATCTTCAACTATTGATTGTTGAAGAGTAAAAAATACAAAATGTGTTACGCAACATCCTTCATTCTTTCCTTACTTCTCCATCTTAGATCCTGTTATTGTCTTTCTCTCTTTACAAGAAGCATTTACGTCTATTTCTTTATTAATTGAAATTAATGTATATGTTTAAATTAAAATATAATATATATTTTAGTGTCGCGTTTTGGAAAGTTTAAGAAAATATTCTTTTTTAAAAAAATCTGAGTAGTTTAGACAACAGTTCTGTATTCATTGAGCTAAATAATGATCCATACTAATATGTACTGTTATTTTTATTTCGAAATAACTTCACCATATGAATATATTACACGTTCTGATATTTTCCGTGGGTGTGAAACAATTCAAGCAGGTCATATTCAAATGGAACGCCGCTATATAAATTTCCCATACCAATTTTATATTACTCACGTAGCAATGTGTGTTCTGCTTTGTGATAGGTTCCCATACTGGCATTCGATATTCTCTCGGTCCACAGATCTGCTTCCTCCTCGCAGTAAATCCACGTGAATTCCGGCAAATATGTGAATTCTGTATTTTTGTGGTGCTAAACCCAGGAGTAAGCTGACCCTGTTTTGTGGGCGGGCAGTGCAACCTGCTAATTTGACTGCCCCGCCCAACACTGCTCTGTGGCGGACATTCCCTCCTCTCCCGGGTCGGACATCCGGGAAACACATGGAATAATAATCAAACGTAATTTTGGAAGCGGTCAGTCGTCTACCCTACATCATGTTCTTAGCTTCTCGACTCTCGCATGCTTTGCAAATAATTCTGAATTTTTTGATGGCATGATTAATACGGGAATTTTAATCCTAAAAAAATTGAGTTCGTGTTTCGTTTTGTGAGTCGCTAAATTCAGTTTCTTTCAAAGTAGTTTTCCGTTCTCTGCGTTCCAAGTAATTTCTGTTCACATGCAAAGAAAGATGTTCCTAGTAGCCATTGATTGCACATTGTACTCGCGTAGAATGTGTTTCAAACGTTACGAAATCAATTGTTTATTATAGGAATAGTATGAATATATGTCCGTCGATTTTATAAAAAAATACACCCTTGTGGTTAAAAATAACGAAATTTACATCTCTTACAACAATCTTCTTTTGCGTATTTCATTTTTTAAATCTCTGCATGCATCCTTAACAAACATTTTAAACAATGTAAGCAATAACAAGCTTCTACACCATGCCCATTAATGAGATTTCTTTACTTCCAAGTTCTGACACTGCCGTTGTTTATCAGAAGGTACCGTCCCCATGATTAATCTTGTTTGTTTTAATATTAAGGATAGGTGTTAAGCCCCGTGTCCACAATGTTAAGTTTGTCGTGTTACATTTTTCTAAACAACTAAAATCCCGAAGATGGCTGTCTTCTGGGTTATTGCGCCGTGTAGCCTGGTAGAAGTTTACCGACGTTTCAGAGGTCCTTGCTGCATCCATCATCAGGGCGATCTAAAATACATTTTTATGGTGTGCTCAACCTGGGGTGTGGTATAATTGGATTCAAGTGTAAGTTATTGTCTTCATTCATGACATGCACCTTGAAGTTCAGTAATATAATTCATCCATAAATAATTGAAGACCTAAGTGATGTTTCTGTTCTCTTATTATAATTGTTTCTCGAAATGTACTTTGTTCATATAATGAGAATCTATATGTCTGGATCGGGAAATAAATGGATCTAGGTTACATTAATTGGTACAAATTCTATATAATTCCCTTTTATTCAACCATGTAATGCATTTCGAGTTGCATTTCCTGCGAATGTTATGCAGGACAATGGTATCCGACATTTTCTTTTAACAAATCTGTAATATAAATCGTACGTATTTTCTTACACTGCATAGTTAAAATTTTAAATATATTTACGTTAACAAATGTCTCTGTTGCCCAGATTTATATTTTAAATTTTATCTCACTTGAAATATATACTCTGGCCATCAAATTGGAAAGTGTCTGACACTAAAATAATATCATGTAATTTGAAACTGGATTTAAAAATAATTCAGACCGAATTGAGTCCTACACTGAAATACTGTTGTAATAAGGACCATGGTTGATGGTTTATGTTTAGAGGGATAATGCCCACCTAATATAACGAGAACTGATATTTACTTGATATGTGCCCTGAAGTTAATTAAAAATGGCATCATCCATAGAATTGAAATAAATGAATAGCAGTTGTTTCAAATAACAAATATTTGTGTCGTAATATGATTCATTTTTTAATTGTATAAATTGGTATCGTACTTTAAGCGAGAAGCATACATGGAGGGTTTTTGACAACAGGGTGGTGAAGAGAATATTTGGACCTAAGAGAAACGCAGTAACAGAAAACTGGAGAAAAATATGGGCTTAAAATGACCAGTTTTACAATGTTTCCTATTTAAAATAATATCTTATTGTCAAGGTGATACAACGAAGGAAAATGAGATGAGCGGACATGTAGCACTCACAGGAGAGACAATTTTAATCTGAATCCTGAAAAGAAGAAGCTACTGGAGCTATCTACACAAATGTGGAAGACAATATTTAACTTCGAATATTATGTAAATACATTGTGATGGTATGAATTAAATTAAAATGGCTGAAAGTAGGATACGGGGGCTGGTTCTTTGTGAACATAGTAATAAACCTCCCAAATTTATACAAGGCTGGGAATTTCTTGGTTAGGTAAGCGGGCTATCAACTCATCAATAATGAATAGCCCTTAGAGTTAGAAGCTACTCTCGACGACAGAAACATTTAGCTTTCGAGACGCAAAGTTTTCCGCACTTTAAAATGTAAGAACCGTCCTTGACGCGATCAATCTGTGGGTCGTGTGAGGAAAACAGAAGCATCGACTTCGTACGAGTATTCCGTGACGTATGATTTTACAGCCATTTCATCCTATAGGCCTGTTTATTGAAATATATTAAAGCTAAGTAAAGATTAAGGAACCCCTTGGAAGTACGTTCACTTCTTAGATTCACCCTCTCGGCGGTTAGCCTGTGACAGGCGTCATGAATTCGACTGTTTAATTCATTGTTTTTTTCTTCTCAGTAGCTGATTTTTAAACCTTCAGTTTTATTGTTAATTTATGGCTAAATGTAGCTACTACAATATTCCGGTGTAACATTGTTTCGTATGAATCAGGCTCTTGTCAAACGCGCCAACATACAACCGACCTCCTGAGTCTCAGACTCCACACTCTCGCCAAATGCAGACTCGGCCAGACCTCACAATAGGCGCCATGCATTTCTTGCTGCCAGAGTCGCTCCCGTCAGAACTTAATTTCACTTATTTTCGTATCACACTAATGGCGCATTCGTCAAGTCAAGAGTGACGCTAGTTGGCCATCGTGTCAGGAGCTGATAGATAATGCACGTTCAACATGGTCGCTCACTTTGCGAGGAGACCGTTAATTGGAGGTGTTCGAAACAATTGCTCATGAAGAGATTTGGACCTAAATCGGGTAAAGTAAGTGAGCAGTTTGGGTTATAATATATATATATATCAGGAAGTATTGTTAGGACAATTAAATAAACAAAATATTTTTTGGCGACGTGGTTATATGGCTAAGATGGATGAGTTGAGGATATGTGCAGAAATTTGTGTGTGGAATTCTCTTGGGAAACATCCACTAGGAAGACCGAAATGGAGATGGATCTTACTATTGGGGGTGGATGGGAGATTAATGGAACTAAACGAAAAAACAGTCCAGTACCTGGCTTGATGCTTGCGGTGTTTAATCTGCAAGGTAAGTTGTTAAAAATTATTAATCTTATACCAAAGATGGCTGTCTTTTTTAGGTGCTGCACCATCAAGTCTGGTAGAAGTTTATCGAGGGCGAGTATCATTACCCTGGTGATAATGGGAGCAAACACCCCAGAAACGTCGATGAAGTCCTGCCAGACTACACAGCGCAACATAAAAGACAACCATCTTCATACTTTCTGCCGTGAGATCTGAATTCTGAAATATTTGTAAATACTTTATGATCGACAGTGGACGTATGGAAATGTTGACCACTAATAGAACGCGGCAATGGGTGGGCACATATTGTATTTCTCGGTGAATAAACCCACTGAAAGAAATAAATGTACAGTGGCAAGAGTCCAGATGTTTTATATGGAATATTTAATTGTACTTATAAGCTGGTAGGAAGCGGAACGGCTTCCACGTCGTGGATCTGTATAATATAACTTTACATGCAGCCTGTATGAGCCCTTTCCACAACACCCGCAAAGGCTCGTATTTTTTTGCAGTTAGTAGTTCGAAAGAAGATGGAATGGGTTGCGTTGAATGCTGTCTCAGTCTATGCCGCACAAGTTTAGAATTTTTTACCCGCTGCAGGCGTGGAAACTTTAAACTGTGCCATGGGATTCTGATGGAATGGGAAGAGAGTTTTGAACGTTAAAAGTGTAGTATGTAGCGTAGGGACGATCACGTGTTCGAGTGAGCTCTGCTGAAATTAATATGGGCTAAAAACACGAGAGGAAAATGTAAGGCTACTACCAACAGCAAAGCTTCGTCACTGGGTTTATAGTTCCATTTCGTGATATCGAAATTTTAATTCTGTAGATATTAAAATTATGTAATGGCCTTATGAGCGTTATATACCTACAGAAACTATTTAGATAAACAAATTTATCTTATGGATATAATACCTCACAATTCAATCCCTACCAGAAATAAGTGCAAAGCGTCTCTATTACAAACATCAGCTGTCTATTCTTGTTTAAGAAAGTAATCGCTATGTACTCTGGCATATATTTCTAATGTTTTCTGACTATTTCCGATTGTTAGGATTCGTTGTGGTCTTGTGGTCAGAATATCGAGGCAAACGAGAATGCTCAGACTTTGAGCATGTAAATGAGATTTTTAGAACTATTAAACTACTGATAGAAGAAAGAGTTGTAGTGCTTGAGTATATATATATATATATATATATATATATATATATATATATATATATAGATAGATAAATAGTTAAGAGACACTAAAATTACAATTTGCCTTTCAACTTAACTCATAAATATGTCAACTTCTGTGCGCGTAATCAGAGGTACCTACGTGGTATTTTGTACTATTGTTCTATTGATGGCGATGTTAAGTTACGTTTGGTTACAAGAAACCAGTGATTATAAAAATAGACTGCATTATTATGTGATATTATGAGTCTTCAAGAGACTTTTATAAAACGAATTTGTTGTAATCCCTAGGAAGCAAAGAAATTTGAAACAATAAAGTTTGCTACATTGATTAAATTTCTAATATGGTTCCTATGTGGAATTCAGTTATATTCCTAATAACGCTGAGAAGTTAGAAAGAAATATCACTGAAATACAAATAAAAGTGTATCTGCATGTTGGATACTTGCGAAACAGTTATAGTCACCCACTTTATCAGGAAATTCCCCACCCTTCTGTGGAATCCTTGTGTTCATAACCGTATTCACAAGAGCTTGCCGTTTGAATCTATTCCGTCTTATATTTCCATCTTTTCCTTGGTCTTCAAAGTGGTCTCTTCCCTTAGGATTTTACGACCAGCATTTTTTAGTATTTATGATCCAAACAGATCTGAGGTTCTTCCGACTGTAAACACGTCAATGAAGGTCTTTTGGGTTCTAACGCTGCGTTGTAGGTACATGCCAAAATTTTGTAAGAACATACTGCCTTCATCTTCAGCTCTGAATATGGAGGTAGTGTGTTCACCCGGACTTTGGTGTGGACGTACAAATCTGCACGGCGTTACTACCCAGATCACCAGAATTAAAGTATTTTTCGTCTACCTCGTATGTGCTATGTATTTTAACCATATCAATAAAATAATATCCAATCTGAATGCGGTGTTAACGAAATGCGATCAAGGTAAAAGGTGCTGTGTACTGGAAATCATGTTAATCATTGGGGTGTGTTACATACTGTAGTTACGACAGGGTGTCGCGCGCTGTTGACCAATGCGTGGAAGAAGGAAGGGTTGGGGGGTGGAGGTTGAGTGTAGAAGATTTTTCTGGCTGCAGTAGGAGGGAGAGAGAGCTGTTTGGTACAGAGGGTAGGGATGTTGTAGCGTCGAGCTTGCGTGATAGCGTCGCGATGCTTCTGCTAGGGACGTCGTTCCTCTCCAGCAGTGAATCTCGTGAGAGGTCGGGCTGCGTTTGGTCTGAATCGTTAGATTACTCTCAACACTTTCAGTCATCCGAGTATTAGCGTATATGTTACAATTTGTTGGAAACTTCCACTAAAAATCACTTTAATCTTTTCTTCATGTTAGAATAAATATTTTATGGAACTTTGAGACTGTCTGTCTTGTGGGTTGTCTTTGTTGTCGTTGAAAGAGGAATTGTATTAAAAAGGCGAGGTTTGCACGCTTCGTTTCGGGCTGAGAATTGGTATCTTTGCTGCAGTGGTTTTATCTGCTGATCGAGAATCCTCCCGGCCTGTTTCTCTTCCTCACACGTCATCATTCGTCGTTACCAGAAGTTACTGAATCACTCGCTTTGTGCCGAGGAAAGGAACTTCAGCTTCGTCTTCTCAGCGGCTGGTGAGTTACGTCATAAATATACTTATACTTTATAAAATAACAATGATATTGTTTTCGTTGTTTACAGCTGTCCGAGTAACATGTGTGTATACACTTTTGATTTTTAACATCTATTTCAATGATTGCTGTTCTTCAATTTTTTGTCTGCATTATTGATATGTTATTTGAAATTGCATGCCAGTAAAATGAATACGTACAATATTTTATATTTTTTCGCGAAAACGGTTGCATAAGTAACACAAAGCTAAACAATTCTCAAATTCATATGACCGTAATACTGAGATTCATTATCTCGTTACGGTAACACGGTATATGATATGAATATTAGACTCTGTGCACTCTGAAGGGAAATACAGAATTCCGATTAAAGACATGCCTGTTCTGTTTCATGGAATGTAAAATAATATATTTGAGAATAAAGGGATAGAAATTTCTGGTATTTACCTCTTTCTTCAAAAATTTTGAACGGTGATTTCGACATAAATGATCATATTTTTATGGTGTTTTGTGGCAACTGACTTGTACTGTGCCATAAATCTGTTTCTCTGACACTGTGTGGCCAACTGACAATGACTATAATATTTCAGTTCTTATTTTAAATGAGTCGTGTGCATATTACAATCATTCTGATGTCCATTACTTAGCTGCAGTATAGATAATGCAATTCGCTTTTAATTAAGACGGGCTCCACACAACAAGAAATATCCCTGTTTCGTTTTGAAATAAAAGAATTACGTATTCGGTAATATTCCTCGTTTGTACTTTATTTTTTTGCTTAAATTCAACATGTCACGCATTGTGTTGGCTGCGGCCAGTAAAGAAACAATTTCAATGTTCCCAAAGTCAGTTTAAGTTATTAAAATATTTGTGATTAATAAGTCTTTCTATTAATACGTTTTATTGGTAAGTTAATGATGCACTCGTAGTTTAAGTCAGTAATACTAAGAACATGTTTCTCTCTACCATACAGTTAGTAATATAGTTGCATACTTTCTTCAGGCGGAATACATTTAATATAATCTTTTTATATTATAAAAACGAGATATCGCCTTTAGAACCACTAGATTCTGCTTTAAATGTCTACTTATACAGTGTCATTTATAAAAATAACACACTGCCCTTTCTTGATATCTTGGATTTAACTGTGGTTTCGTCCGTAAAAGAATTGTTCACGTATCCTTAAATGAAACACTTATTCTTATAAAAAGAACGTGTACTAAGGACTAACACACATGTCTAAATTATCTCATGTGCTTTGGTTTTCAGACATATTTTGTAACCGGTAAATTACAAATTAAACCTGAGAGCGACTTTTGTAATAGGGAGAATAAACACTTTGCATTTCTTAAAACGATATTTTAGATGCAAATAGGGATCAGTATGATACATCGAAAAAATTATTTAAAATTTTATAATTTTTATGGATAGATGATCGGGTTTCGATTCCCGGCAAGAACAGATATTTTTCTCTACGCCACCGTTGCAAACGGACACGCGCACACAAAAGCCTTTCACTCTTCGTATACTGGGCTACTTGTATCCGGATCATATCATCACACTCTTCTATAAGATACATTTTAATATTATCGTCTCATCTACTGATACGTCTCCATAATTCTCTCATATTTTCAGGTTTTCTGACTAAAATCTTGTTTGAATTTTATCATTTGTCCTATGTCTGGTATACGGGCACACAGACATGATGTCAACATAAGAATTTCCTTACGAGAGAAATTAGACAATAATATTAAAGTATGTAAAGACAACAAAATAATATTCCTTAAATTTTTGGGTTAGGATTTAAGTCCATAATGTAACGTTGCAAACTGCGATGTATAAACAAAAATATTTGTTCTGGAATAAAGCAAAACGACGTATTATTTTTATACAGATAAGCCTATTTTCATATAATAGTGTCCGAATTCTGATAGGGTAAAACCTGAAAATGAATGAGTTTTATTTTATCTTCATCCACTGATTTTAGTCGAACGCTTGGATGCTACAATTTTAAATCATCAAAGGGTAGTTGAAAAAACCGAAATGTCCTAGCCGCTTCGTCTGTATGCAAATCACCGCCATGTTTTGTTTCACAGTCCTAATAATAATTCTGTGACCCCTTGGATGTATTAATAAAACCTAAACAAACGTTTGGTTGTATGAGTGTTTAACTTGGCAAAGTTTTACAGTTGCATGTAAGCGCATTAAAAATGCAGAAAATAAATAAAACGTTCTACATCTGTGGGAAAATCACTCAGTGCCTAAGCCTTCCATCAGTTTAAAATAGCGAGAATGAGCGATTCTCTCATAGTGTATTTTGTATCCATTATCCTCATGAAAAGTTTGTCATTTGTTTTCCAATTGAACTAATGTTCATCATCCGGTTAGGTTATGTTGGAAGTGTGGGTAAGAGTTGAGTTCGTATACAGAATCATCGAAAAAATCCGTAGGTCTAAATTCTAATATATATTTCGTTACATATAGTCATGACGTTTGTTGTGAAATATTCAGCAAGTCGCAAGTCTTTGGAAAACATCCGTCTTGGAAGATCTTCATTTTCGACAATTTTATTTAACGTGAAATTTAGATGTTCGATTATATCAAAGTGCATCTCGGCAACACGTGCTGGATCGTGGATTTGAGTGTACCATCTTGCAAACTGTGACGAGCGTTTGTACCGCTGTTTGGATCGCGGAAAAATAGATCTTCAGCTACGCTGATCCCACGTACGTAATAAGATATATGCACATTATGTTCATATTTCATTTTACAACAAAGCATTTTAAAACGTTGTTTATTTAAACTTTGTGGATATAATCCTAAATGTAAATTTAGAGACAAATTCATAATCCTCCTTGATTTATTATAAGCTTTTACAAAATAATTCCACATAGACATTATTTTATTTCGTTATCACTTCGTTTTGATTTATGTATTTCAGCGGCCAACTATTTTCTTATGACCCGAAAATAAAAGTTTTATTGAGACTTTAGCTGTTACTGAACTGCTTTTTTCCGTGATCAATGCTTATTTTTTATTCAAGTTCGGTTGTCCCGGATACAGTGATCTTTGTTTTCCTTAACTTCAACACATGTTGCATTTGATGACCTCCCATAATATGTTTTATTAAAAACACTGATCCATTAGTACTATTTTCTGGCTCATATATTTTTACCACACTGAACATTTATACTTTCGTAAAATTTACTAATTTTTACGCATTCTCATCATAAGAAACAGATCGCAAAGCCATTTTAAACGTGTCACAATAGTATCATTACTGAAAAGCCAATGAAATCGACTAGCGAGGAATGTTTATATATTTTATATCCGCCATATTTTTCATTGCGGTCCACAACATTTTGATGTAAACTAAAACTGCAATACATTTTTACGTTTCTCTGTTAGTGTACTTGGATACTTTCAGTTAACAGTTATGAAATGCCTGCCTCAAGCGTTGTTTCCTGCTCCTGTTTCATGACGATAACTCAAGAATTATAGCGGGTGGACGTGAGAGGTTTGGTGTGACTGGAGATTACAAATGTTCTTAATTCTGTTTACCACGCATTTCTTTGTATGGGAGTAAAACAAAACAGTATTTCATAGATATTTTTACTTTCGTTTGCTGGATTCAAGGGTCTTAAACTTATGAAATGCGTTGTGACAACAGGTGCTTTCTCCGTTTATATGAAATCTCGTATGATGATACGGCTCGTTTTATTGACATTATGAACACTAAAAACAAACAGCTCTGGCTTATGGCCACACGAAAAAAGGAATAGTTATGTGACTGGATACGAAGTGATTCTTATACGAAGTATTCTGTGTAGGAATACTAGCCAGGCTTTGTTGTTACTGAGACACTAAATTTTCCAACAAGACGTGTTGATCTTAAACCTCAGTCCTCTTCGTACTTCTTACCTAATAAATTTATGGAACAGAGTCCTTGTTGAGAAATTGATGGACATTTAGAAGGCCAAGAAACGTATTTCCTGCTATGGAACAGCACTGTGTTATTATTATGGTTATGTGTATTGGTTCAAGAAAAATGAGTCTGAAGATTTCTGTCTTCTGGGTTGTTGCGCCGTGTAGTCTGGTAGATTTCCACCAACGTTTCCATCGCTCGGATGACGGAGGCAGCATGACCTCTGTCCAGTTCGTTCTCCTTTATAGCATCACCCTTACAATATGTGATATTTCAGGTTCTCACGGCGCAGACTATAAAGATGATTGTCTCCTAGGATGTTACTCCGTGTAGTCTTGTAGAAACTGACCAGTGTTTCAGAGGTGTTTACTGATTCCATCATTAGGACGATTCCCTTGATTTTTTACGTATGGTTGCTCTATAAAGTGATTTTAAGCATAAGGTTTACTATTGAAATTTACCTAGTAGTGTACGTGTTATATTCTTGCAGAAATAATTCGATTTGTATGAGCATCGGTGTATTTGTCGTAGGCAGTACTGAAGAAATTAAACAATAGAACTACGATTGCAGGAAAGCGCATCTGGAAACTATTGTATGAGAAAGCACGTGGAATAACGGGGATATCCTTGTTAAGAAAGGAAATGCGGAAATTATTATTTCAGAAATATATTACAGTTATGAAATGTATTACATTCTTTGTTGAATCTTTCATTTCAATTTCTCGTCAGTGTCTGGTATGCAGTGTAATTTCGCATGCATCAATTTGTGTCTCTCTCATGGTATTTCATATATGTGAGACATTTAGACACCTCACAAAAGGATTATAGATTCCACAGTGACATGAAAGACGAAGTATCTGATGCAATATAAACAGTAATAAGTTTAAAAAACGCCAATAAACTTGATTTATGGACACAGACGAAACTATTATTAGGTTTTTGATAGAGTCCATTTATACATTCTCATTCAAAATGAATATACGTTACGAGATAGTTCTCGTTTGCAAGGAATTGAAGTAGTTTTCAAATTAGTGTTACACTTAATGGTTCACGGTTGTCTGCCTTAGGGTGGGCATAAAACATAAACATGTGAAGTTCATTTTCTTTAAAAATACAGCTGTAGAGATTACGTGTAAAAAGTAAAGTAAAGTTTGTCCCACTATACGCCATGTAGGCGTTTGGGGGGAGTGGAGGTATAGCTCCTCTCTTCATTGACCCCGGCACTAGAAGGGGGTGAGTGGCCAGCATCACGCCCCGGCCGGCTTTACCCCCGGGAAAGGACCCCGGTACCCATTGTAGAGGAGGCTGGGTGGGCCCCAGACATATAAATGTCTACATTTAAAATTACATTTTTTTTCTGTCAACTTAAGAACGTGAAAACTTACAGTATGTTGTATAATTTCTTTCCGAGCTCAATACACGGTCCCCACATTACAATTTCATTTCGCGAACTCGCCGCAATGGATCAACATTTAGTAGAAAACAGGTTGGGTGGGGTAATTTTCTGATGGCTGCGTACTGCGAAATTCAAGTATGAATAATTAGCGTCGTAATACTAGCGAGCATAAAAACATTGCCTGTTGTTTACCATGTCTACTAATCAAACTGTTCGGCCGAACAAGATTAATAGTGAGTAGTCGATCATGGATCTAGTAGCTCGCTGCCACGGCAAGAGTACCGCGTGTTTATTGGTATACCCGACAGTAATTAACAGAACGTTTCCCGTCAGATCTATAGTTAAGTTGTCATCATCCCTCATATGCTGTCAATATTGGAGCTCACTGTTTTTACAGTGCGTAAGGCCAGTCTTGAAACTGCGAATGGCGTCTCACGCATGCGTGCTGTGCGTCGTTATACTACGCAGGTTTCAACACTCGCCACATGTACTACACCCCACATCCTTGATCTTTTCTCCTCGTACTCAATCATAAAAGGTAATTGGATAGAATGTGGCGATAAAAGTAATAACTGGCAGTGTCGACAAAGAGAACAATGCTGAATTTTCTGATAATGTACGACTAACATCAGACTGTAAGAAGATTTCTGTCTTCTGGGTTGTTGCGCTGTGTAGTCTGGTCGATGTTTACCAACGTTTCGGAGGTCATACTGCCTCCGTCATCAGGGCGATGAGTATGAAGATTTCTGTCTTCTGGGTTGTTGCGCTGTGTAGTAAGGTAGATGTTAACCAACGTTTCAGAGGTCATACTGCCTCCAACATCAGGGCGATGAAGATTTCTGTCTTCTGGGTTGTTGCGCTGTGTAGACTGGTCGATGTTAACCAACGTTTCAGAGGTCATACTGCCTCCGTCATCAGGGCGATGAGTATGAAGATTTCTGTCTTCTGGGTTGTTGCGCTGTGTAGTATGGTAGATGTTAACCAACGTTTCAGAGGTCTTACTGCCTCCGTCATCAGGGCGATGAGTATGAAGATTTCTGTCTTCTGGGTTGTTGCGCTGTGTAGACTGGTCGATGTTAACCAACGTTTCAGAGGTCATACTGCCTCCGTCATCAGGGCGATGAGTATGAAGATTTCTGTCTTCTGGGTTGTTGCGCTGTGTAGTCTGGTCGATGTTTACCAACGTTTCGGAGGTCATACTGCCTCCGTCATCAGGGCGATGAGTATGAAGATTTCTGTCTTCTGGGTTATTGAGCTGTGTAGTATGGTAGATGTTAACCAACGTTTCAGAGGTCTTACTGCCTCCGTCATCAGGGCGATGAGTATGAAGATTTCTGTCTTCTGGGTTGTTGCGCTGTGTAGACTGGTCGATGTTTACCAACGTTTCGGAGGTCATACTGCCTCCGTCATCAGGGCGATGAGTATGAAGATTTCTGTCTTCTGGGTTGTTGCGCTGTGTAGTATGGTAGATGTTAACCAACGTTTCAGAGGTCTTACTGCCTCCGTCATCAGGGCGATGAGTATGAAGATTTCTGTCTTCTGGGTTGTTGCGCTGTGTAGACTGGTCGATGTTAACGAACGTTTCAGAGGTCATACTGCCTCCTTCATCAGGGCGATAAGTATGAAGATTTCTGTCTTCTGGATTGTTGCGCTGTGTAGTCTGGTCGATGTTTACCAACGTTTCAGAGGCCATACTACTTCCGTCATCAGGGCGATTCATCACCCTGATGATGGAGGCAGCAAGAACCTCTGAAACGTTGGTAAACATCTACCAGACTACACAGCGTAACAACACAGAAATCTTCATCCTCACCGCTGTAAAAACCTCAAATCATACATCAGACTGTAACTTTACGTAGATCCAGATGTCCAGAGTTTTGTTTATGAACTTATCGACTTTTATTGAATTAAAGCTTTATCCATAAACCATGTGTTCTTTGGGCAATTAAATTTTCTTGAGAGCAATTTTCTTTGGGTATTGTCTGTTGTCTGTATGGTACCTAGAAAATAGGATTTGCTCCAGTACACCGTGATGAATCCAGTGTACTGTAGCTGGGTGTGATATATCAGAAGCTTCAGTGATACCAATAAATGATTAGGCTGGATGGACTTCCTGTGACCTGAATTGTGTTTTGAATTCTCCACAGACTTAATTAAGACACTAGTAAGTGGAACCTGCCAGTACGAAATTATTAATATATCAGCAAGTTTTGAACACAAAATTTTGTAAGAAATTTAAAAACGTTTTGAGTATTGTACATGTAATCCAAACAATACGAACCAAATGTCCTCCCATTAGACGAGTCATGAAATGCATCTTTCGCATGTCGTTAACATTACTTGTTATAAGACGTTAAGTGTTCTAAATACTAAAGACATTAGACCCCTACATTTTTATTTTATCTTAACTCATTGCAAGGAGTTGAGGGATCATAATTGCTATTTTCAAAACTCGCTAGTCGAAGTATTTGTAAAAATTTATTAGCTTTGAACGTCTTACTGTCAAGGCTTGTTAGAACTACGCACAAATCCAAGCCGAAGGACTTTCTTTCAAAATTATTTATTCAGTATAGATTCAACTACCTCCAATGTCTTGAGAACATCTCTTCAAAGCTGATGACTCGTCATGTGACGCTGTCAAGGGTACCACTTGGGTGTAATATGGGGCATCGCGTTAAAAATTTAACGTTACTTCATCTGCATACAAACTTGCTCGGGGAAGTATTTATGCCACTTACATTTCCAGGGGATCCATAATTATGGTTGGAAACGTGCTATAATCTGTAGGAAAGTCTTCTCCCTCTGTTTTATGTATCATATAGTCTATAACACATTTACATTCCGAGAATTATCAAAGTTCTTGGCAACAAGATAATTGCTGTAGGACTGTCGTTAATTCGTAGAAGTTCTGTGAGTGAATTTGTACCTTTAGCAAAGGCCCTAAACATTTCAGTGTGTGGTCTAAAAATATTTTTTTCTTAAAATTTCGTAGTGTTTATTTTGCTAAGTAATGTTTGAGGTTATTTTTATTTTTGAAATAGTTATGAAGGTTTGATGTGGTTTCTTGTGTGAAAACATTCAAGTAGCTAATTACTGGTAAACCTGCTGATTCACAAGCAACCAATGCTATATGCTGGATGTTTATTGATTTGTATATTTATTGACTTTCGCTTTATTTAATGACGCTTTCTGAACTTCATAGACAATTTAATATCGAATGATAGGATTATTGTGTGTGATGAAATGGGAGGGACATGGTAAACCATAGTCAGATCGTCTGCTATGGGGCCGAGATTTGAACCTCGTACCTTCGAACACAAGTCTGATGCATGACTGCTACACCAGTCTAATTAATTGAAGCCTAGAACACTGTTCTCTGCACACGTTTGTATCCAACAGAGAACTTAGAAGACAGAGGCCTTGAATTTGTAGTATGGTACAGCCTATTACAGTACTCTCTTTGTGAACAGGAATAATGTTGCTTTGAACGCATAAGTTATGCCTCAGTTTAGTGCCTCAAACTCAATTATCCCGTCCCTTTTATGGATACACGTGCTGTTCCTTAATTAGGCCGCCATCACTGTCACTTTTTGCCATGTTACAAACTTCGCTCTTTTTTTATAAAATACCGAATAAATTGTTTCGAAATTACCGTACACAAGCCTGCAGATATTATAGGCCTATAGGAACTCGTAGAAGTGGCTGGCAGTCAAAACTCAGCTACAGTGAAATGAAATTACGTTGCAGGCGTGTGACACTCTTCATCACCCTTCACCTGTTCATTATTACAGTTATGTCATTTTCGTCGTCATTATATTAATTAGCAGACGGGGTACAGCGCTCTCAGTTGCTACAGTTTGAACATATTAGAGGCTCCTTCCTTAATTTATATTAACGCATAAAACTTCGCGTTTGTGGGGTTCGTGAAAACAATCGCGAAAAGTTGCACGTGAAGGCACTTGGGAAGCTGATGTCTTGTGCCTTGCGTACACAAGTGGGTCATGTGCGTCGTCTTCAGTTCTTTTCGAGGCATCCATTCAGGAAATTCATTACCTGCAGTTATTTACAGCGAATATTAAAATTCAGCGTTTTATAAAAACTATATCACTGTACTACAACAGAAAGAAAACCTGGGTAGTTATAACGTTTAGTAATCTTGGAAACTTGTAGGATTTGAGGTTTTCACAGCGGTGAGTCTCAAGATGGCTGTCTTCTGGGTTGTTGCGCCGTGTAGTCTGGTAGATGTCCACCGACGTTTCAGAGGTCCTTCCTGCCTCCGTCATCAGGGCGATGAGTATGAAGATTTCTGTCTTCTGGGTTGTTGCGCTGTGTAGTCTGGTCGATGTCCACCGACGTTTCAGAGGTCCTTCCTGCCTCCGTCATCAGGGCGATGAATCATGGTTGAACTGACACTCTTCGAAGCATTTTATAGAATCATTTACAGCGAATTTCTGGTGTAAATATTTATAGATGATGATCACCACAACGACATATCTAACTATTTTCTCTTAAATGGTATTCTCCTATACCGTTTACCAGTGCTTAATTTAAACTTTCGTCTCAAACAACTTTTGATTCTTTTATCAATATTGGAAACCTCATTATTGGTTTCAATAAAACCACTTATAGTCTATGGTACAAAGTTAATTGTTTAAATACCAATAGCTTTTTTAGATAGTCCGAAATATTACTTTCGCTTAACTTTTTCTTGTCATTTTTGAACGATTATGGTATTATCATCCTTCACAGAAACAATAAAACTGTCTTAATAAAATCTAATAATTAGCCAGCCAGTAGTTGTATGAGATGTTGGAGGCTCCACAAAATGGGCTATAAACATTCTCAGACAGTTGTTACGAGGTTGAGCAGCTTTAGAGGTCTCTGGTTGACACTCCCACACGTCTTCGAAGTTGTCGTTGTTCTCATCCCTTGTGCGTTTTTCGTCCTTTCCCCAGGTTAATCAGTGAGTGGATGCGTTTCTTGTAAACCAGGGGTGCAAAACATTTCTCAGTCGTCTGAGAAACGCAGGGAGACAGTAATTATTTCGTTTCATACTTCGATGACCGAGTCTCCTACTAGATAATCTAAAGTGAAATGTAACTACTCGTATCTCCTTCGAAACACTTTTTTAATTTTATAAAATATAGTGTTTTTTTAGTATAAGTCACACGTAAACACTACATACTGAATATGTCAGTATGATGACACCGAGAATGCTCCGTGGTAGAAATTTAATGGAAAATAAAATACTTTACTGAAACGAATAATTTACGCAATGAATTATCTCTTTTGTTATTTTCCATACTTGAGAGCTTTCGTTGTTTTATGAAGGGGAAAGCCACCCTTTTGCGTGCCATGTAGGCGCTCAGGGTGGACGGCCAGAGCCCCTAATCATTCTTAACCTTTTCATTAGATGGGGGTGTTTGGTCATCATCACGCCCCGGCCTCGCTATCCCCCGGAAAGGACTGGTACCCATTGGACAAGAGGCTGGGTGGGCCGCAGAGGCTAGAAGAAAATCCTCTGCCCCCTGTCGGGTATCAAACCCCGATCGTCTAATTCGTAACCAGCCAATATTCCGACAGAGCTACAGGGCTCATTTCTACTGTTTAAAATAAGCTATAATATATAATATTTAATTTGTTTAAGTATTAGTGTCAATGGCAGTAATTTAGTAATCGTGTTTTTGAAATTAAAATTTACCTGCTTACTTCTCGGTGAACTCTAGAAGCATGTTCACTCACTCTCACACACACACACACGTAGACACGCGCACGCATTTCGTAATTAAAGAAATTGTTTGAATTATATTACAGACTAAAGAAGGATGGTATTTAAAACTGTTGTAATTACATCGCCATGACGTAAACCATGAAGTCATTTCGAGAACGAATGTCAAGTCCAAGCATTGTTGCTCTCAAAACTAGACGGAGCTTACAAAATTAATTTTAGACTGGCAGGCCTTTAAGTCAAGTGGCAGTCTGAATTTGAATTCTAGTCGGACTTGATGATATCAGAGCTGTTGCGTGTAAAACCTTTTCAGAGTGGCGCAGCTGTTCCGTAGAGGAACATCCGCGTAAAAGACCTGTAATTTAATCGATGCTTCTGAATTACAAGGACTTTGAAACTTCCTTAATAGCAAACCCTCCACATCGGTCCTGTGTTGATATAGAGATTTGTATGGCGCCGTGATCTGCTGTGGACACTCCGTGCTTACGGGAACTTTAGTAAACTATAGGCCTTTTTCACCCAGCACAACGTACATTTTCGTTGAATTATTAAATGCAATTTCTTACTAATGAAACATCCGAGTATCTGCATGTAGCTTTTATGAATGTAAAATGTGTGATGATGACGACCAGTTTTCTGCAGGTGCTTTCATGAATAAAGACAGGTAAACAGGAATTGTAAATTTATAATTACGTAATTCTTTAACCACTGTAGTTTCCGTTAATAACATATTGATGCCGTCCGCTTTAAGTTTATCAGATCTGGCATTATATAAGTTTTTTGTATCTTTGTCGTAATTCTAACGGTTAATTTATACAAGGTATACAAAAAGTCTAGTTTTGTACAAAAATGAACTGCATCCACACAAAACATTAGATTCGTACCGCAGTTAATCGTTAGTTCTCGCTATCAGATTGAACAATACTTATAAATTTTGCGTTGTCACTATGTTGGAAACTATTATATGAAGAAAATTACGTACTTTTCAGGTCCATTGATTAGTTCAAAAGTTATTAAGGAGGAAATATCACGGACATACTTAAACTATAAAATTATGTCAAAATTCAAGACGCTTACTGTCTTTTGGGATGTATTAATTGTTTAGCAACGTTTGAAATGTATTTTCTACCTCTATCATCGCCCTGTTGATGGAGACATCAAGTATATCTGAAATGTCCGTAGACTTCTACAATAATACACGACTCTACAATCCGGAAGAAATCCGTATTCATGTCCGCGGTGGTGCGAACTTCAAATCCTAAATGTAGCCATGAATTTCAATCTGATTTGTACATCCTTGTTTATCGGGTGTACATATACACTCCATCGTTCGTAAGAAACACGATTTCTCAGAGTAGCAGCAAACTGGGAAGCATGTCGTACAACCGCGGTGTGAATTTAGCAACTTTGTCGTCGTCTTCAGCGCGAATCCTCACCTGTATCCTGAGGCGCAGCGAAGGGTAAGTTCTCAGGTTGCTGTGCATTGGACTGCAGATCAAAGAGAAATCTCTCCTTCTCTCTCTCTCTCTCTCTGTCAGGTTAAACCGAAATCTGAACTCGCGGCAATACGCCACAATGAAGCACGGCAGTTTCGACTCAAAATATAGTCCCGTATGCCTGAATTTTCAGCTCGATACGGGGAAAGTGAAAGCAGAAACTGTTGGTCTCAGTTCAAAATATGGTAATCGCGTCGTCAGAAACTGGAAACTAAACTGGTTTCATCGAGGAACGCCGTTTTAAACTGGAGGTGCGTACAATCGCAACAGACTATTATTGCGCAACTGTTTTAAAGCGAAACTTTGTCAAACAGTTTCTTGTGACTTCAGCTTCATTGGTAACACTTCCGTGGAGATACGTTCTGTATACTGACATCCTAAAGGAGGTGTTTCATACAATATGAAGATTCTCTTTCTTCTTAACTGAATGATTTCCTCTTTCGTCAAATTTGGCTCAATTGGATGCACGAAGTCTTGAAAAAGAATCGACTCATCCTATAGAAAGACCAACATTTTTAAATCTATATTCAATTCTTTGCAGTATTTTTTATTTATATGCCTAAAACAGATAAACTCTGCAATTACTGAAGGTTTACGCAAGTTAACAAAAAATATGCATGCTATAAAAATGAGTATTAGCGTGATAAAATCAAGGATAATGGATTGTGAGAGAATAGCATGGACGAGGGAAAGTGGAATACATACAACACTGTGTCAAAAATGTAGTAATTGTAAAAAATGGACCGTATTAAGGATATAGAGATATGAGTATAATATTAAAATAAATGTTAAAGGAGTAGAGTATGGAATTAATTTATATTACCTTGCAGCGGGCTTTGGTGTAGGCCTGCATGGTTATGCATATTAGGCGGGAATTTCATAATCAGATGAAAAACAGTCAGCTTCTCAAGAAATGTTGTGTCTCATGCAGTTGATGAGATGGTTATGTGCTTAATTCTTGATATAATCATTGAATATGTTTTAGTATTGATTGAAAACTTTCGAGGGAGTTCAGATCGTATGCAGTTTTTCACAGAAGTTGCTCAGTGGCTGACTTATATAAAGTTCTGGAAATTAGTAGCTGACATGGTCAAGAAATGTTTAGCCTTGCTTTGAACTGAAAATTGTATTATTGTGTTCACAGGATCCCAACACCGGACCTTGCCCTGAGCCGTTTGGATCTAATTCAGACCTCACATACTATTTTAATACTTTACTTCCATATACTATGGTTTGTCCATGATTGTCTAAAGTTAACCAATTGGCTTTCATTGCAATTATGTGAACGTTTCATAACGCGTGCTAGACAGGCGTGTGATCTGTATCAAATCATCATTGGTGTCCTACTATCATACATATGTCACAACAGCGTTATATTGGTCTTGTATCTTGAATGAACTGTTGACGTTGACTTATTTTATACGCGTTAAAATGTCCAGTTAAAATAATGGAATCAAAATACATACATGGATTTTATGCACATTAATTATAAATTATAAAATTTAATATTATTTTTGTGGAATCATTTTTTAACTTGTCCATTCAAATACATTTCCTGATAAATTCTTTTTAAGCGAGATTTTAGTTTCTCACGGCGTCGAATATATGTTGTGGCGTTGTACGTATAGTCTGACAGACATTTACGAACATTTTAGACGTCCTAGCTGCCTTTACCATCAGGGCAATGATCGCCATGATATTTGGTGATCTGCCACAAATTTAACCGCGATTGTCTATTACAAGTAATGTGTATATTGTTGACACAACTTTTGATGGTCAGTTGCAGCTACACGTTACGATGAATTATAAGATCAAATCCTTCCCGTTTATTCGCTGGAAAAATAGGTCAGCGATTTGTGAGAAATCTGATCTGCAAACGGTACTTTCAAGATTCATGAACATTTAAAAGCCTCGAAAGTCAAGTACCGAAAATTTGTAGCCACCTTTTCTATTCGGTCCTAACCCAGGTCCCAATCCTCTCTTTATATCTTAGCAAGTTGTTTTAAAAGTCGAAGTATTTTCTTGCAGGCATATAAGATGGTCCTGTGTTTATAGTGGCTACTCTGAAACTCTGTAGCAAGTTCAGAAGAAGGAAACTTATTTTAGAGGAAGTTAGGAAGAAAAATGGAAGGATAAAGGCAAGAATAAAGACTGTTGTGGCCGTAGAAGTAAGTTCCACTGAGACGTAGTTTATAGATTGAGGGCGATAGATGTAGGTGTTCCGAAGTTCAGATCTCAGTTCAAGAGTTGGACCGAATTGAATTAAATCTGAATCCTCACAAAGATAAATGGGATAACTTATAAGCATATAGTTCATAAATATCCATTTTTATCGCAGAACAAAGTTAATTTCTTTTCAGTCACACGGAATGTCCCATAAATCAGGGGCCATAGAAAAACTCGATTATTTGTCACATTACGGAAAAAACGTAGAGTGGAAAAGTTGTTTTTACATGCTTATCTAATCTCACGTGTTGCAATTTTGTACTTAGGGCGAACCATTATGGAATTTCATTCTATGCTTTGTTAATAATAAAAGCTGCTGCTGTGTTGTCACTTTGACACACGATATCTGCAAAACGAGGATATTTCTTTGGGTTCTGCTACCAGAATTATTGTGAATAGTGAATATTGAATTGATATCATTACGTTTAAAAAGAAATTCGTATAAATGATGATCCCAAAGAGAAGGTGTAATGTAATGATACTCTATCTCATATTGAGATCATTTAAGAGTGGTTTGAATCCTTATCGACATTTATTTCTTACAACATACTTCAACGAGGGTGTTCAAGCTCTGTTGTCTGATGGCATTAAATAATTCGTTTTCCAAAACTGTAGTGTTTCATTCCGTGGACATGTTGAAACCAATTATTGTATGAGGCCTGTAAACTCCGGATACTCTTATAAAGATTCAGTTTTTAGTTCCTATAAAATTGTGCGCTTTTTAAGAAATACGTATCGGGTTTAAATGAATAGTGTTCTGAGAAAGAGGTTTCTGTTAGGATCCTTTTAAGCTGTGAGGGCAGCGAGCCAACGTCAAGAGATTCTCATTGCTACCAAGGCAGAGCAAGTCTTCTCTTTGTTTTCGTCATCCTCTGCCATTCTTATCAAATTGGCCCGTGTAAAACCTTAAATTACAGTACCATTAACGTCACTGCGCTTGTCTTACTGTGACATTTAGAAGCTTTCAGTTAAAGACGGTATGTCCCCAGTAGAAGCTAGACAAATTCTCTCCGAAGGAAGTTTCGTGCTGTCGTGTGTTATGTCAGCAAAACATAATCAATTGCTATATTAACACATATTATTATAATATTTGCAATCCGCTTAGAGGGTCTTAAAATTGTTTTCACTGTAATTATTTCGTTTTATAAAAGTAATATCAGCTTAGTATATTTAATTGGAATGAATGCACAGTGAACATACTAAAATGTATTATTTTTATATAAATGTAGAGTAAATAATACTTGCTCAGGTGGAATTAAATCATATATGTATTCTAGAAACATGTTTAGATGAGATAATTTATTTTTATTGTTCATGAATATCAATAATTGACAAGTAACGTGCACGTACTGATGTACATGAAACTGAAAAGTACCAAAAGAAATGGCTAATTAATATTTAATTAATATTGTCAGAATGAAGACAAGCAGGGTAACAGAAGGCGATGCGGTAATGTGAAAAAGCGAGACAAGAGGGCCTGAACACCCGAGAAAAACGCTAAACTCAGAGGATTCAGAAGCAGATAATCGATTATGAATATTTAACAACGATTACGATAACGATAAAGTACACTTTAACCACAGATATTTTGTCCACAATCTGATAATTCTTGTAGGCAAGAACTTTGATCTCACCTTGAATGGGGTGAGGTGTGGTTTTCGTGAGCTCCTCCTAACGTCAGTAGCAAATTCCAGTCTTCCCTTCCGATTAGAATAACCGGGGAAAAAGGCTTGCCTATAGCTGGCCAGCGCGCAAGTTGACGAAGCTCAGAGAGAAAACGAACGCGGTGCAAACGCCGATGATGTTTGTACGGTGAAGCGTAAAAAAAGGTTTCGCTGCAGCAATTCGTTTGCTAGCCTCTTCTGTTAAATTCTGTTTATCTCTCCTGGGAGAATGTTCCTGTCTCTGTCTTCTACGCAGTTGTCAATAAGGTCGAGGATAGAATATCACCTTAATCCCCAGGTCTCGAGTGAAATTAGCAATGCAGTTTCCTTTAAGAATTTTCTCTGCAAGTCACAAATCATTCTTTCTCATTCCCTCGTTTCTCAAAACCTCTGCATTCACCTCTCACGTAGAAGATCCAAAGGGAAGAGAAAACCTGCATACCTCTTATTCCAATTTATTCTTTCTTTGTACGTTTTTTCCTTTCCGATTCCTGTCTTTCCTTCTTACTATCTGCTTTCTGTGACCTGGCAGGCCTTATTATCATCTTTAAAACACACGCTGATAATCTTTGCTGCTTAGAATGTTTGTAAACATAATAATAACTGGTGATTGAATTTAGGCCATCCTCTGCGAAACAGAATTGTAAGCAAAAATTTACGTTGGAAGCGTTCCAGGGTCTCTTGAGACTGAGGTCGTCGATATCAAAGAGGTTAAGTTTGTTCTGATGTACTTCTTGAAAAAATGTAATTCTCCATCATGGATTTGTCTCTTTGTAACAGACAAGAAGGTATACGGACTTCATTTCGGCATGTGTCCTTGAGGGCATTTGATTTTTATGCGATCGAATGAATTTTGCAACATAACGTGTCTTCTCATAGAGTTCTTTCGTTAAAGAGGTTTGTTGTTAATCAGATTTTATTAGCTATTTTGTTTGAAAAGGTATAGAACGGTTTTTACCGTGGAGTATTAACGTATTTAACATATTGCATTAAATTCCCCCCCTTCATACATACTTCTTAAATTCATAAGTAAAGTTTTATTTAGGCTTTTGTTAGCTTAGGTCAAATTTATGACAAGGTGAAGCCGATGTCAGCCAAGGGTATGCCGAATGCTGTTGAAATTTCAAGGATACATCAAGATAATTTCTTTGCCATGCTTATTTCTTCCGAATTGTAGGTTTCTGAATGGCCATACTCATGTAAAGTTCAGGCCGCGGTTAGCTGAGGGTCATGTCAAGGTCATGGCAATATCAGGCAGAAGGTTTGCTGAATATAGGCATTTAAAATTTTCAAGGTAATTTTTCGGTCATTCTTCTCACGCTTATTTCTGCCGAACTGTAGGTGTCTGAATGACCATAATTGTGTCAAGTTGAGGTTACGGATAGATCAAGGTCACGTCGATTTCACGACAATATCAGACCAAGTGTTTGCCGAATAGGGGCCTTTAATTTTTTCAACGTCATTTCAAAGTCATGTTTCTTGCATAATATTTGAACTTGTTATTTGTTACGTCATTTTGTTCAGCCTTGACTGTCTTTTGCACAGAACTGGAGCCGGTCTTCCGCCTTTTAGGATCTAAGCTTGTAAGGGGAGGGTAATTCTGCAGAGGGAAGTTTTTACATGGGGTTGAAACTAAACTAAAACAAGTGTGGGGGACTGAATTAATGCACGGTGTGGATTCGACATGCCTTATTCAGTCTTGTTTGTGTTTCCCTCTCCAGGGGGCGGACTGGAATGAAACCCTCCTCCTGGCCTCTGCAGGGCTTTCGTTTGGTAAGTCCGAAGGAGGTCTTGGTCCTTGGATTACAAAGAATGTGATTAGCTGTGCATTCTCAATATAGCTGATTGAATTTGCATTTAACCGTTAACTATTTAATTTCAATATTATATTCAAAGATATAAATAAATACAAACATATGCATGCGTGCTTACACACACACACACACACACACACACACAAAACACTAGTAGCGAATCCTATGCTAGATGTTAGGTCGTGTGAAAATGCGATATTATTAAATCTTCCTGGTAATTTCAATTTCACCGGAACGCTTGGGTATTTTAATAAGTCAATTAATTTAAATAATAATAATAATAAAGTCTGAAAGGAATATACTTATAGGCAGATAATATAAAGCCATCTAGTTAGTTAGTTAGTTAATAATAAGAAACGTAGTATAGAATTCATTTATTTTTCCTCCTATTTTAGTAGACTTTCGGCGCACTACTACTCACATTGGAGCATACACGCATACAGAACTGTTTTTTTTTAACGTTTAAAGTATCCTCCATGCTTGGGAGCCTTCTCCTTGTTCCGCAACTTCGAGGACGCGCCATGCAGTGTTGACAAGGAATCCACTTCAATGCTACCAACTTATTCATCGGTCGTTCGGAGCTCTGTGGGCCCAGCCATTCACCCCACCCCCCCGCACATTTTCGTTTATTTTTTATAAGTTTAACTTTAACAGAATTCTAATCCCGTCTTTTATATCCCTTCATGAGCTGTCATAGATACACTATCTGACGTGACAATAAATACTTTACATACACCGCCCGTCTCACTGCATCTTTCTCTGAGCCATATTTGCGCGTACAGAAGTTATTATTAATTCAGAAGGTTTTGGACTGGATTCACCTAGCTTGTTATTGGTTGTACTTATGGACAATCTCCTGGTTACATTTCCTACGCGCGGAGAGACTGCGTTTTCGAAGAAGTAAGTACTCTGCCTGGTATAGTTACTTAATGCATGGATGTCTTCAATTTTACACCATTTATTTCTTGACATATCGTTTTATGTTTCTCTCATTATTTTTCTACTTCGCTTTCTTACGTAATTTTTCATCCCCCTCTGCCGTTTTTCCTTCTGTTATGCTTTTCATTTTATTTGGCTGTTTCTTTTTATTACTCTGCCTATTTCATTCCTGTTTTTCCGACGCCATTTCTCTTCTCCTACAGATATACCACTCAGCTTCAAGCTTATCCGCAAGACTTTGAAATACCCCCAAAGGACTAACGAGGGTTGCTGGCTATAAACCGCACGGAGAATGGTGGAACTTGTACTCGACTTCCCCTTTCCCTCTTCTAATGTTCCGCAACACCTCGTTCTAAAACAGAACTTTGTTTTTAGGGTTATTATCACTGCCCAGAAATTCCTTTCTTGAGTTTCGAATGCGTAAAACTTCCAGAATTCGTGGATACTAAAATATGATTTCTATAAAATATGCATTTGGAATCTAACACTTTATAAACGTTATTCATAGTTGGACACCTTGCTATTTCACATGGAATATTTAGTCACAAATACTGTAACAGGTATGCCAACGCATGAAACAGAATTATTTTTGAGAACCTCTTAATCATTCAGCTGGTGAAAAAATTCCCCGTCTTTTGTGAAATCGGAAGTTTTTTTTAACCACATTCACGTGTCCGTTAAAAGACGTATCCTAGCCTGTTGAATACAGTCCTCACCCTGTTTCCACTTTATAATCCCCTTTTTCCAGCATTCGCAGTGAAGTTGCACAAATGCGTCACTTATTTTCTACACTTCAAATAAATAAGTAAAGCCATTGAAATTTCGGAGGCCCTTCTTATTAAAATATTTCCAAAACATGTAAAAGTGTCATTGTGAGGTAGTGGTTGTCAGTCTTTGTAAGCACAAGGATTGGATACATTTTGCTTGATTAAAAGGTCAGTTCATATTAAGAAAGGAAACTGTTTCACATAAAATATTCATCTCTTGAATACCTTAGTTTTAGCATGAAGCAGCTCTTAGTCTGCTGTATACTTAATTAAATATTTGCAAATGTTTATTCAGATATAGAAATAAAAGTCTCAGATCTCGTTAGAAAATGATGTACAAATTCTACTACAGCCTCTCAAGAAAAATTAAGGTAAAATGCAATATATTCGAGAACTAAAATGTTGAGAGAAATTAAACGGACTGATAAATGGCACTGAGAAGATGACAACCTCCTGGGATGTTACGTCGTGTAGTCTCGTAGAAATTTACAGACGTTTTAGAGGTACTTGTTTCCTCCATCATCAGGGCGATGTCTTATTACCTCTGAAACGACAGTCAACGTCCGAGAAACTATATTGCGCAATATGTCAGAAGTTTCATACTCACCGCAGTGTGAATTTGAAATCTCAAATAGCATTTTGTTCCCATATGAAATCCTGCTTCGGCGTGAAAGATTAGCCATAAAAGCAAAAATTCAACTGTTGGAATCTGAATTGCGATATTTTAAGTTTTATACTGTACCTCGATTATCAAACAATTGTGTATTCCGGAGAATAATAATATCTTGTAATAGAAATACTGGAGTTTATATCAGCACCCAACTTCTCAAATTCTGAAGTAATTATTATTCCAAACATTGAATTTGTATCCGTCGTTACTCGATATTTACACCCTGTTTAATTTTGCCTTGACTAAAGATCACATTTTAACGGGACAAATTACCAGACCACGTTTGTAAATACAATGTCCAAAGCACAAGGCGATTTTCTAAGGAACAGTCGTGTACTCTGTATAGGGAAGTTAAGCAAAGACAGTGGCCAGCAACTTAAAGACAATGCATTACAGGATATTAATGCAAATAAAAGGTTTTCTTGGTGTAATGCGTAGGAAATTTCTACTAGTGGAGATACATGTATGTGTTTGGTGTGTACTGGTCAGTGTGGAGGGTAGTATGTATTACAGGAGCAACAGGTTTAGATGTATGCTAACAGGTGGACATGAGTACAATCAACCGTAATATCCGTTAATCAATTTTGGAACAATATTGGCTTCCTTTGGCGAAGGTGAACTGATCTGAAAATACACCACTGTTGCACGCAATTTCAACTCACTGCTTCGTCGTTAATATTTTAATCGATTTCTTTGATTTGTGTAATGGAATTATATTATATGATCTGAAGCTTTCGCGGCGACGTAACTCGGAACCCTGATGATGGTGACAGAGATGGTCCCTGAAACGTCGGTTTCGTCTTTTAACCATTTGACGCGGCTGATCGCCCGAGAAGATTTTATGAGATTTTATTATCATTTAAATTGCCCTTATTTATCTATTGTTTGTTATGGAGGAACTTGAACACAATATGGAACAGGCTATTGCTGACATTGACCCAGAAAAACACTAAAAGCGGTGGGCCATTTGCATTTTCGGCAACTGTTTGTGAAGCCGCTTCGTAAGTCTTCTAAGGAAAAAAACAAACAATTCGTTTGTCTTGTTATGTTGATGTCACCAAAGCTTACAAATATTGCATTTTAACGCAATAGCCTACATTATGCGAAGGCGTAGACTGGATCAATATGGTTTAACTTAAGATCCAGTTACGAGCGTTTCTGAACACTGTAATAGACTCCAATTCTAAAGGGATATGACGACGGTAGTTTACACTTAAAATTATTCATTGTCAGGACTTTTTCCATCATCTGTTCTTTAAAACTACGGCGTTTCGGAGGCTGATTCTGTCTCCGTCTTTAGGTGAGAGGTACCTACTCTGTTGGGTCCCCTAGATAGAGCTAGTCTCTGTCACTGGTCCAGAACAGACGATGGAAAAAGTCCTGACAATGAATAATTTTAAGTTTTAACTGTAATGGACGTTCGGGAACCATGAAGTTGGTAAATTCCTTGTCCATCTGAGAGATTTTCAGCTTCTCAAGAAGTTATACGTTTCGTAGAATTAGTCAGTTTAAACCATTTTTCAATCGTTAAACATTTATACACAGTCATATGTTTTTAACATCTGGGGAACAGGATCTGTAATGACAAATTTACTTAAAACATTGAACTTTATACTGCGTTACTGTTTTCAGCTGTCTGGATAGGAGTGTATTGTGTGTGTAAAGGAGTTTTGTATGACAAAGTTTCGGATGCAAGTAGGAAGAAATAAAGCGTTATAAATTATATAGTATACTGTACGGTGCAGGGCAAAGTCTTTGTCGCTTGAAAGTTAAGAAATGCTTATATTGCCGGGACCTACTGAGTAGGTAATGGTACATTAGGTACTGTGTATACCCGAAACTGAGAAGTGGAAACAGGAAGTGGTTAGAACAGAAGAAGGCGCCCTACTTCAGTTGCATGGGGCTCTGATAGTTGAGGGGGCGGTGGGGGGTGGTTTGCTTTCGCTGCACGAATTACACCCTCTTAATGACATTTTCGTGCTTCTAGATTAAACTTGCAGGAAAATAAGAAATTGTCCAAAGTCCCCCGCCCCCAGTTGGTGGAAATGTTCGCTCTTCACGGTGAGATGGTCTTACGCCGCATTTGAACAGTCTCCTTGTTATGATCAAATTAAGGAGGAGTTGGAAGGAGCATGAGGGAGATCAGAAGTACGTAAATGCAAAATGATCGTTAGAAAGCCTGAATGAAAGAGTACACTTGCAAGACCTAGTCGTAAATGGAAGGATATTATTAATAGCGAAAAAGTAAATGTGGTGGGAGAGTATTGATAGGATTCATTTGGCTCAGGATAGGGGCCAATTTTAGGGCCTTGTGAACACAGCTTCGAGGTCCATCAAATTCGGCGAAGTTTGTGACTAGCTGAGCGATTAAGGATTCTGTCCATGCAGTTGGCTTGTTAGTTAGGCTTTAGAAATATGCAGTTCTTAAGGATAAAATTTATATTAGGTAGCTATTCACGAAACTGCCTTAGTCATCAGCCAGGCTCAGTTTTTGTAAGGTTTAGGACAAGTTTTTTGTGGCATATACCACGTGATGATGAAATGGAGGCAAAGCTCCAGGCATCTTAAACTTAGGCGTTAGTAGATGGTGAGTGATCTGTTTCACAATCAGAGCGCTTCGTTGCCATGAAATAACCCATGATGCCCTTTGGATAGGAGTTTACAGCTGCACCCGGAGCTGGTCTGGACGTGGTAGGACAATGAAAGATGTGAACCCCTGACACGTACCGAATTCCCAACCATCCTCTGAGTTATTTAATTTACCGAGCTGTCCCGACCGCAAGGAAACGTTCTCATAAGCCTATTTGTTTCGAACGTGTAAAGTAGAGTAAGGTAACTTTATAGCTTGTCCGTGTACTTAAATAATAATCACGCTATGCATAAGTAGGATATTTCGTTTTAATTTTGCCAAATTCGGAATATGCCGCGACATTTATTAAACATTTAATTTTTGCTGCTTAACTATTGTTGTTCCTAACCATATTTTAACTTCATACACACCGTGTACATGCCTGTGAGGGAGAGATGACGTCTCTATATGCAATTTTACAATAAATGCATAAGCAAATAAAATTGTTTCTGCATATATTGTAGAGGACGTGTAGAAAATTTGAGATTAAACACAATGGCATTTGGATTAGCATTTATAAATTTCTAAGCAATTTATTGTAGATGTTGCTAGGAATTTTCACTAATTTTAAAATATCAGTTGGCTGTGTGGTTCGCTTGAGTTCTGAATGTGGACAATATACGGAAAACTTTCTTCTAAAATAAATATATAAAACCAGTTTTTCTTAGCAACACACCATTTATCGGTGATAAAAAGAAGACAGTTAACAAGGTGCAAAACTCTGGAGAAGTAATATTTGGCTGGAGTGACAGATCACACTGTGGCTTGTATACTGAAAGGTCCTTTTTTTCTCGTCATGATTCTGACTTTGAATAAGGAACGGTGAATGTCATTCAGCAGTACCATTATGTAAACAGATTCGACAGAAAGGGACTATTTGATCTCTGGTGACCTTTTATGTGCTCATAAGTGGATAACAGTTGCATTGTGAAATATCCCAGGACTTATAAAAATTATACATAAAAGGTTTTCTTTTGAAGTGGAAAGGTTGGACGGCATCTGTTTTGAAATGGTATTCGTTGTCGTAAATAACGTGAGTGGATTTTTCTTTCGGCTAAACAGTTGTAGGTATGGTTACACGACTTTTGAACAAAACAGGTTAACTTTGACTGTTGGCCGGTCTTTGCACAGAATAGAATGACACAATCAAAGGATATGAAGTGGCTTTGCTTCTCGCCAGCTGCCGAAGTGGTAAATCGAAGTGCACTATTCATACTCCAAGGGGCTACTTATCATCAGAGTAACTTCGTGGAAAGAAGTCCGTCTGAAGAAGCCTAGAGTCACTCAGCTGAACAATAAATTCTCCGCGTTTTGTTGAACCTGAATGTTCATTCTCGTCTTCAAGGGAATCCGCCAGAGTGTATTATAGACAAAAACAAACACAGTGACAACGAGCAGTCTTGGAGGCAGTACGTTATTTGGAAACGTTAGTAGCCACCAACATGACTATACGCTGGAACAATCCAGAATACCACATTCACATTGTTGTTTTTGTCTATAATACGCTGTTTTTAGGATCAGAATTTGTTAGTGCAAAAAAGTACGTTTTTGTGTCCCTGTATTTTATGAATCAGACAAGTAGAAAAACTTATTTAAAGGTCACGTTTGAATATTTTTTCAGTATAAAATGTAAAACAAATGGATCAGAAATAAATTGGGTGTCAGGGTTTTAGAATTTGGAACTGTGAAACAAAATAAACTCAGTGTTCAGTGTAGTTAATAGTAAAATTTTTTCGTTGTTGAGTGTTAATATGTTTTGCACTGTACACGACATTTTTGTGAAACTATCATTTGGCGACAACACCATCTTCAGGTCACAGCTTTGCTTTGGTTACTGTGTTCATTTCAGTTTTGTGTATAAAGCCTTATTCAAGTTAGTTGTAATATACTCTGTTCCATTTAGATATTCCAGTTATTGATTCTACCTTTTTTATATATCACAAGGAGAACTATATCCTTAATCCTGAAGAGATATATAAAAATGAAACTCTTCTGTCTAACGTGCCAGGGGTCTGAATGCGTTGCTTCCAGAATTCTGCATCCCACATATCACTTGAAGTAACATTGGGATTCGCGAATGGAGGCGTTCCAAGGGCTACCGAGGCTCCTGGGAAGGGTCGTAAATTCCTATGGCTGCTTCGGGTGGGTTAGTACATTGGTGGCTGCAAAACGTGGCATTGCTCGTCACAGATCGTATGACACTGGGGCTAGTGAGACTGATCTCGGGACTGTGGTGAAATCGCCGGGCTCCGCATTGCTTACACAGTGTTTAACGGCAAACAATGTGAAGATATCACTGATTATATCGGAGCGGAGATAGCTCAGTCAACTTTGTGACTAGAGTACGAAATCGAGGACCGGAATTGATTTCCGGTAGGGGCAAAAACTCTACTCGCGGCCGCCGCATCCATACTGGCTCCTTATCATTTGATGCTGGGGACCCTTGCTTCAATGGAAAAGCGGCTGGAGCGTGAAGCAGACCACTCGCCTCTATCTGTCGTAGCGTCGCGATTCATTAGCACCATTTGAGTTTGACGTAGCAAGTCCTAGGTCCGGTAAAAGAAATGCAACGGTGTTGTAAGCTCTTCATTTGAACTCGAAACGCGTAAGCGTGGAGTCACAAGCCAACAGGGACCAGAGCTCATTCTAGAAGATTAGCGGCGGGAAGAAAGGTCGAGTGATTCACTAGCAAAACAGAGGTTGGCAACATGACTGGCAACACGTGACTGTTGTACAATGATGTGTATTGAGGTTCTTTTTTTGTCAAAAGTATGAAATACATACAAAAGGAATATAAATTTAAAATAATCGGAATAAAAGCAAGTAATATGTAATCGCACAGTCGAATTAAGAGTGATAAAGATAACAAAACTAGAACGAAATGGAAAGAGAGACGGTCAAAGCGGACGCAAGTTAATGTCTTCTACTTCTTCATTATTATCAAAGGTGAGGTATCCGGTGTAAACCTGTTGCGGCTTCAAAATTTGTTGTGACCATCTCTTCCTTGGTCTACCAAAAGACTTATTGTTCTAAGACAGTGCTCCATTCGTTCTGAATGTGGGATCTATTGATTTGTATGTCTTTAAATTTTGAAACTGAAATGTTGATGTGAGAATTTGTAAATTAAATGACAAGCTTTCATTCCTCTTAGTTTCATCAATTAATTAAGCTTAGTTTTATTGCTAATGACAGAGTAAAGAATTTAACGAATTACCGAATGAGAATTTGAAATACTAAAATACATCTTCGCTGTGCTTTACAGTTTATAAAGTCTGCAGTTACACAATATACGCACTGAGGAAGGAAGATGTAATGAGATTTATAAAAAACTGTTGACTAACATTTATGTTCAATTGAGTTCTCTTCCTATGCATGTTGATCATAATACAGTCCCTCTAGGCTACCACGTTTCTCCTACAAAGAAGCATGTTAAAAGTACAATCTGTCTTCGGCACATTTACGAATCTCTTGCGTTCAGCTCAGGAATATGTTGACACAACACATTCAAATATATACCGTTTTGATGTCAATACAATTCGTTTGGATCCTACCGTTTCTGAAGACCCTGCGTGACAAAGAGTAAAATTTTGTACTTGTAAGATCCAATAAAGCTAGAAATAATCTAAATATTCATTCAGTTCAAATAATATAAAATGTATGGAATTTCAACATGTTCATCTTGTACTCAAAATATTCTGAAATCTTTATGAAATTTTGTGTTTGCATATTTTCTGTAAAATTGTACGCTAAAGTGTATTACAGAAATCAGTATAAATGGAAAGGAATTTACTTGACACAAAATACTCATAGTTAAGCTATCTTGGGAAATGCGACTGTCCCTCGTTATTCTTTATTATTGTCATTTACTTATATCACGTAATGTTTTAAGTGGTATTTTCAAACGAAGCTTAATAAAATTTATCATAACCATCTCATTTAGCAAAAACGCAAATAATATAAAATGTACTGTATATATTGGCTATTGTGTACATTTTTTAAAAAGTCACATATTATTTCTTTATACTTTTTGTAAAAATGTTTCGAAATATAGTTTACATAAATTCTTATTTGCAGTCTCCGATAAAGTGAAATAACAGTTTATCTTAAAGTATGGCACGATATGATGGAATCATCGCCCATGGACGAATGTTTTGACTAATTTGATGACTATGTAAAGTCAGAAGTCAGCCTCGATAGTCGGAAAAGAATAAATTCCCTTCCAAATATAATTTATAATTAATTATTTTGAATAATAGGTAATAACCAAATACTGGCGTATTTTAATGCTGTAGTAATTATACCCTTATGTCGAAACGTCTTTAATATCAACAAAGCTCTGTGATCGGATTGGTGGGTCGAACACAAAGTAATTTTTTACGGTACAAGAACTGCATGACATTCTTATATAGGACTGAGAATCCGATCACAGCCACTTGGATGCATGCGTGCGTTCGTTTTGTTTGCTACGGATCGATGACGCAGTTTTCTGGTCACGCTGGCACCTCACTCCCTCTCTTTCCTTTGCAGAGGATCTACAGCCTCATCCCAAAGGGTTTCATCCTGTTCCTACAGGAACGACCATTGTGCTGGACTTGGTATGTGCTTTTTCAAGAAATGGCTCCCAACACGAAACCCTTCTTTGGGGTATATCATGTTATTTACGATTCCACTTTTCCTTCTAACGCAATACGCTGAAGCAGTTCAGATTGGGAAGGAAAGATAAAACGTGCTATCTGACCGGATGCCAAATACTTGGTATTTTTCGTATCGATATTATGAACATGCAGGTAAAGAAAAGATGGGTCCTCTCAATCCAGCTGATACAAAAGTCACTCTACGTATTAAGTTATGAGAGCTTCAAAGCAGAAATTATCCCACGACATGATAATTATATTCTGCCTAGGCGAACATAAGTTTTGCAGTCCAAAAGTGATCCATATTCTCTGTCCTCTCATTTGTTGGAAACCATTTGTTCATCAAATTATAATTTCAGCCATTGGCAGTAAATAATAGAACGCTGGTCAACGGATTCTTATTTATATGGGAAGAAGATTACAAATGTACTCTCAGAAAAGGTTACACCGCGTCCCTTCCCATATTTAACTTCTTTCACACAAGGGCTTTCCACAAAAGACTAAATGTTCGATATCAGCGTATTAGTAAATTGAACCATGTTGTCTCAAGTTGTTCTTACTTGTCTGTTACACAGGGTGAGCCAAAATCACGTTTACAAACTGTGTATGCGTGTTCCAAGATCAAAAACAAGAAAACATGTTCCTATGAACATGGGGTCGCAAGTGTTTCATTTTCGAATTTTTGATCCAGGAACTCTCAAACAAAGTTTGTAAACATACTTTTGACTCATCCTGTACACTTCACTGATCACTCTGATTTCCACTGGTGCAGTCAGTAGAATAGTCCCTCTTACTTAAGTAAGCACCTCGCCAAGCAAACATACATTCTTAAGGTAGTATATTTGCGTCATATTGTGAATTCAGTATTAAACCTCGACCCGACACAGTAATACTTCTAGATGTCTTCCGCTAGACACGTCATGTCTCTATCAACTCATCACAGACTAATATTGAACATCAGATGAACCACGCCATATAAAAAACAATACCTTCGTTCTAATATATAAGAGTAATCTGATAAAAACATTTCAATAAACTGCATAACATTGTAAATGATTGTAATTCGAGTTTTAAATTTACCAATCTAATTTATACCTGAGGACGGTTAAATATAACCGAAACATGTCGTAAGAGACGTTCCAATTTGTAAATCGATCATTCGATGCGGAAGGTGAAATGATATTTTAAATATTTTATTATCTTATTAAAATTGTGATTTGACGGAAAATATTAAAATATTAAATATACATTCTTAACGTCGATACTAAATTAAAGTAAACTGTTAGCTTTACGCCCCGACAGCGGTGTCAATTGGACAGGAAGTTGGGTGGGTCCCATAACCGTCCTTTGAATTTTGGCAAAGAGAATAATCCTTCTTTGACTGGAATCGAAATCCGTACTCCAGCGCATATCCTTGTTTCTATGCTGGGTGTTCAATCCGGACTTTTATCACAATCAGCTACCATCATACACAAAATATATAGGAGTTTTAGGTGTTTTCTGGAATGGTACAGAATGGGTATGGATATTTTATTGATTTGGGGGTTAATTAAAGTTTTTTTTCAATTATCGTATTTATATATTGTCCAGCTGTAGCGTGAAAGTTAATTATGATTTGAAAATAACATGGATGGCAACGACCGAAGTATACTTTAACGCACTATAACATTTGCGTGAAGAGACTGAGAAAACCCACGGAAACCTAGGACATCATAACAGATCTCCGGGCCGAGATTCAAACCCAAAATCTCTAAAGCCCAAAGCAGTAGTTCTAACCATACATAAAACTGCCAAATATCCCTGCATATGAGTAGTTAATTAAATGCATTAGACTTTATGCAGACAGATGTACTTGCCACACACACATCTGTGGTGTGAGTCTGTCGTTTTGCATTGTAACGGTGTAAATCAGTTTTATTATCAGATCAGACTTGGTCGTCATGTAGGGCGTCAGAATTCTGATTGGCACCGACAGCTCTGCTGACAACTGCGATGTTGCTGTCATGTCGATTTTGACAAAATAAAGGGATGGGGAGAGAGACGTAGAAATGTAATTGGATGAATGTAGAAATTGTAGTTTCATAACGAAGGCCAGTCGTGTAAATGTTCTTTTCAATTCGACTGAGAAGTAATGGGAGACGGAACTCTAGATGAAGATTTCTGTCTTCTGGGTTCTTGCGCTGTGTAGTCTGGTAGATTTCCACCAACGTTTCAGAGGTCATACTGCCTTCATCATCAGGGCGATTCATAGGCCTAGTCATTCAATACGTACCGTTGAGTAATTTACCGGATGTCGAACCCAGGACAGATTTTAGGGGCTATGGCCGTTGTCCTGTTTTATTCGTTGAAAAAACAACTTTAGTCTTGGCGCCGTTTTTCTATCGTGCTCATGTTCTGAGCTCCAGAAACTACACTCACCAGGATTAGACTTCAGGACACTTTTGGAGCTTTGAACTTTCAGAAATCTCTCTGGTGAATTGAGTGGAAATTTTTGTTTTTCCTTCTGTCGAGCAATAATCGAGCATTCAAAATGAATCCCCGTGACGGCCTCCGCTTTATTTGGAATCCTGTGTCGGGCTTCGTGACGCTCGGTGTCGGGTTTCCAGCGTCGTACCGGATGGTGTAAGCCAGGTTGGGTTATGTTAGGAAAGGCTGTTTTAGGTTCGGTCAGTTTAGTTCGGTTTTGTTCCGTTTATTTCAGTTTAGTCCATTTTAGTTAATTTTAGTTTTGTTTAGTGCAGTTTAGTTCAATTTAGTATTGTTTACTTTAGTTCTACTTATTTTAATTTAGTTCCGATTATTTCCATTTACTTTGGTTTAATTCCGTTAAGTTGTTTAGTTCCTTATATTTCAGTTTCTTTAGGCCTAGTTCACTTTAGGTGATGCTAGGTTAGTTCAGGTTAGGTTAGGTTAGGTTAGGTTAGGTTAGTTCAGGTTAGGTTAATTCAGGTTAGGTTAGGTTAGGTTGGATTAGATTGTGTTAGGTTAGGTTATGTTATGTAAGGTTAGGTGAGATGATGTTAGGTTGCGTTGGGTTGTTTTGAGTTGTATTGTATTATGTTATGTTGTTTTTCTGTCGTCAGTTTTCAGTCTTTGATGCATAGTGGAAGTACTCTAAATGTCTGTAAGTGAATTAGGACGAGGCTGTCACAGGTGTGCTTGGTCTTTTTAATATATGAGAGACAGTAAAGGGACCCACGTACTGAACAATCTTACACGATAGGCTTTTAAAAATTCTTAACATAAGTTTACGAGTTGATGTAGAGTTTGAAGTGTGGTGACGATAAGGAAGGCGATGACAGAAATCGTGCCCCATGTGAAAGCACTGTCAAATCTCTGAATGGGGAATCTGTTGACTTGGGAACAGCGGATGAACGTAAGATATTGGAACTTTGGTTTGACATAGTTCATACATTGTAGTATGGAGGGCTTTAGGGGAGAGAGGAAGAACACCCTCTGGCTTTGCAATAAACCGCGGAATCTCTTCAACCCCCCCCCCCCCCCCCATCTAGCGTATTCTCAGCGGAGTTACGTTTCTGCACGCTGTACCAAAGGAAAGAAAATCTTCCATCTTTCTGTCCCACAGACAGACAGACAGACACAGAGGCCACACAACTTGTAGTTTTTAGCGCTGCCCTCTTTATTTGTTCTACACATGAAAGCAAACGCAACGTCTGTTGATTGTTCCCTTTTTGTGTATGTGTATTTGTTTGGTACAAAACGTTCTTTTCTTTCTTTGTTCATTCACTCATTCGTCCCCCCTTCATATTTTCGTTGTTTTCTTTTAACATTCTTTTCACCATTCCGTGCATACAGTAGTACTTTCAGTTTTTTTATTTAATCCACCAGACGTTTATTTTACAACCTTCACCGCATTCGAATTGCCCTTCTTGAAGTCTTGATGCGCGGAACAAACTGCCACCAAAAGTCTCTTGAATTATTTCATTGTAATATCTGAAAGTAGTGAGAGGTATTTTATGTTAAGTGAGCCCCTTATTACCAAAAACTGAAAACTCGTCAGTCATTCTTGTTTGAGTTCACTCCACTTCAGTTTCTCTAAGATCTATTTTAATATATATTGTCTTTCCATCTACTTCTCGGTCTTCCAAGTTGCTCTTTGTGCTATATATTTGATCGAACTTTAATAAAAGTTTAGTAGCTGCTGACCATTTTGATCTGAAATTTGTTACAGACCTGTTCGTCGTTTGATTGAGAGGAAGACATAATTCAATGGAGTATGCCCTTCTTTCGCTCGGAAAAAAAGAACTGCATTGTTGATTATGTAACCCAAATACATGTTATTATATTAAAACCCGCCACTGGACTCTATCCTATACCAATTGAATGTAGTCTTTGAGCTCATACACATTTAGGATCCATTTTAATATTACCTTCTCTCAAGCGGTCTTTTATCTTTATAGCTTCCTTCATTTGTGCTGTATATCCCTCATTTCAGCCTCATTTATTTGATTACCTGATAATATTTAATACACAGAATAAGTAATATAAACATTCTCTTCATGTACCTGTCCATTCTGTTATTTTCTGTCACTTTACTTCAATTATTCTTCTCGTCTCTTTGTCCTGAAACATGAATGAAAGAGATCTGAGTTTTTCAAGGTGGTAAGGATAATGATGTTCTTATAGGTTTGGCGCTGTGTGGACTCGTATGTAGACGTCAAAGTTGCGGAGAATCGTACCGTCTCCATCTTCAGGACTGAAGTGGATATACGGGTGGTGGAAGGACCTTTGTAGGGTTGGACAAAGGGAAGGTTGAGGGAGCAGGCTAATCAAAGACGAGGAATGAGGGGGAAAATTACCGAGACACTTCAACCGTGAAGATGAAGACAGTATATTTCTTCGAAATATTGGCACCTACGTACGAGTCCATGAAGGAACTTAAAGACAAAATTATGAATGAAATTATTTTGATCACACTGTGACTTTGCTTCATTTTATTTATAGATCTGTAATACGTACTAATTATGTCCGTTTTTCAGTTATGGTAACGTAGTTAGTAACTTTGTAAGAACTTTTAAAATAGACGCTTCTTATAAAGTTTGGTTTTTAAAGATATTTGTTGTTACTGTCCGCGTTGTGTATATGGCGAAGGGAACGTTCCCAATTAACCACTTATTAGTTACTTCGAATGATTATATATTTCGCTAAATCGACGAAGTAAGAAATAAAAGCGAAAATTGTCTAATATTCATAAAGTCTCGCTTCAGTTTCTCCAATAATTCTTAAACTGGCAAATACTCTGGAGTTCTATAATTAATTGAGTTTCTGTAGCAAGTTGAGTATGATCTCCTCTTGAGAGAATAACTTGAACGTTTTCTAAAATGATCGCTTATTCTCAGTGGAAGTAAATCCCTTATTTACGTTGAAATAAGCTGACTTGATTAAAATCAAATCCACGGTAAAAAAAGTATTATTCTGTTTCCGTGGCATAATTAAGTAAAGGAACACTGTTTTCATTAAGAGGAGTTCTTTTGCACACGATAATGCTTTCTCTCCGTCTTCATTTGAAAGCAATCAGTATATGTCTACTTAGTATAAATGGAAGCCGAAAGTTAAGCAGTACTTTCGTAATGGGAATGTTAATATTTGAAGCCCCTTCTTAAAAAATATTACGGTTTCAGTTTTTTATCCTTTTTTTATATTTTAATATCACAAATTATATCAGGAAGTGAATTCTCATGTTGTGAAGGATTATTAGCAGGGAAAGTGGTGTATTTTACATATTACAAGGTTTTATTCTGATATTCACTAACCTTTCTTCACCCAGTTTCTTAAACTGTGTTGAAATAATAATATCGCCCACCTTAAATCTCGAATTTGTTAATGCTAGTAGCTCAAGTTGTGGGAAAATGTTCGTCTCAGTTTCGTATTCTAACAGTTACACAACAGTCGCTTTACTTGACTCTGTGTGTGATTTCCAATTTAAGAGAATAGCATTTTAGATTGAACCGTAGTTTATAGTTTTATGAAACTAGTTCCCTTGGTCTGGAAGAAGCGAAACGCTCAGATATTCTTGACGTTAAATGTAGGTTCTGCAAACTAGAGAGTGCGGCATCAAACAATTTTTCTATATAATGATCGAAAAGTCACGCAAACCATTTCTGTAACTTGTTTTATTTGTCAAAAATAAATTACATTGGCATTTGGGAACAGGAAACAATGTTATATTAAGTGTTGGAAACGTCAACTGCTCTCAACGATGTATGTAACACCGAAGTTCGACAGAAACAGTTTCTGTCACAGAAACGTTTCAACAAACGAGACACTGTTTATTTGTTTTGCACAGCAGAAAAGAGAATTGCATCCCTAAACTCATTCTGGCAAGTTAACTTAGAACGAGACGCCAAGAAGTGATCGACAACGAACACTCGTTGCGCTTGTGAAAAAGACATCCTTGCACTTCGACTCTCTGAAGACAACTGAAGGATTGGCGCAACAGGTTACAACATGACGTGACCTGTATAGTCATAGCTGTATTGTAGAATTGTGCTTCTATCATCAGGGCGATGATCTCCCTGATGATGGTGGCAGCAAGGACCTCTGAAATATTGGTAAATTTCTACCAGACTTCACGGCCCAACAGCCCAGGAGACAGCCATATTTATAGTTGTATTGTGTTTTTATTAATTCAGTAGAACTCTACTGAAATAAATATTTTATTGTTGGTTGCGTGACATTATGATCATATTCTCTAAGTATCTCATGAAGGGAGTAAGGAAAACGAGAATTATTCTTTAGGATATTTGTTCTTGTGAAGTCCAGTCTGGTCTTAGAATGCGAAGAACATCATTGTAATAATTTATTTTATGTTAGGAAAATTATAGAAAGTTAATCGCAACAATTAAGAATTTCCCGTCTTTAATGGGACCCGTGTTCGCAAGATCACAACCTCATATGCTATTTATTTTTTATACATTTTTATATTATTCTCCTGTCTATAGCATTGCCTTTCACGTGGTCTATTTTTATCAAATTCTTCGCACATCTTATCTCCTATAAGAATGCTGCCTGAGCTGACCAAGTACAAAAGTTTTCAGAACTGGGCAAATAATTGGTGTCTGTCGGCATCATTCAAGATCCTCTTGAAATGTATCTATAATGATTATTTATAAATGATGGATTTATGGCACAATTCGGGGAACTGGTATGGAAGAAGAGATAATTTCGAAACGGTCCGATAGTAACAGTAATGTGAGGTGTAGTTCCTGCAGAGGATTGAATATGTTTGATGGACCATTTTATTGGCCTTGACAGGAGACTGAATACTGCTTTCTTGAATATCCGTAAAAGATTTGAAAGGTGAAACCGATGCCGTGTATGTGGTGAAAGCCGGAAAAAGAAGTTGAAATCGGAAGAAGGGATGAAGAGATATGAATGGGGAAAAAAATATGGAAGAGGGTGTCGTAGGAACTCGGTGAGTTATGTCATGATTGAATGATTCTATGCATCTTTTGTCATCACGATGGTGGTTTCTTCCGTTAAGCAGTTTTTCTATTTTATAGTTCTGTGTTCCTGTCCCCTTTACTTTATTTTTGGGTTCGAAATTCTCTCGCCATTTACGCGACGTGATATTTAATCTTGAGCGATCAATGCATATGTGCTGGTTTAAATTGCATTTCAAACATCTTCTAATAAAACTTACATAAGCTATTAATATCAGTCGCTTCCTGTATTTCTTACGTCACTGCCATAATATTTATTGGTAAGTTTTAAGTACGTTTCCTCTAAAAGCATGGAGAACGCTTTTAGGTTGCAGCTGTAGGTTTATTGATGGAGAACTGTAGTTACAGAATCAGAAGTTATTTCAATAAGTGCATATTACTGTAGACGGGATCTGTGCTTTTTATTTTTAACAATTAGATTTTACGGTCTGCAGTTTACGATAAAATCAAAGTCTGTTTACTCTTCGTATAAAATATGGATATACCTAAGATTTATATTTGACTAATACGAACTGAAATTACATATTCAAGGGAACTTCTAGTGTAGACGTTCTGGAACCAAAGAAGAGGAAGTTGATAAGGTTAACGAAATCGTCTCGTGGGAACTAAGGCTTGCAAAGATTTTAGAAACGTTCCAGTTATTTCTCATTACCACTTAAGAATTTTGCATAATGAAAGGGCATTGAAATAATGAGAAGTTGTCTTATCCAAATTGTGTATGTGCAAATGTGTAAATATACTTCGAGACCTTCCTTCCGTCTCGTGGACTCCATTATTTTCCATTTTAACATTTCGCACCCATGAGCTGAAGTAGAGGAAGAGAGAACTCCATTAGAACGGAACGTATTTCCTTTTATCCGTAGCTTTCAAACGTGCATTGAACGGCAAGTCAGTTTTTTTCTTCTTTTTTCACAATACTGAAGAGTAAAACGTGAGAATGAACTTCAGAAGTCTGTACGAACGAGACTCCTGCTGATCCTTGTCGAATTTTGCAGACATCAGACGTACGGACTCTGCCTCCAACTGTGTTTGGGAATATTACTTCTTGTGGATTTCTCTCAAAAATGAAATGAGGCGTTGTAGATTCTATATATTTGTGTGCGTTTATGTGGGCATTTCGATCGAATATAACCAAGAATACTTCACGTGCTGCGATGAGAAATTTCAAGTAACTAGAAAGCAGAATGACTAACACAAAAGCTGAGGAAGGAAAATAGGTGTGTCTTTGCAAAACATATTTCATCACTCAGTGTAGCCGCCATCACAACGTGAGGCTGTAGGGTCTAGAGTACATTTGTCTTGCCCAGCCGCTCTTGCAGACACTTATCAGAGGTCTTGACCTATATATCTCGTGTGAAACTACATTATCAGATTACGAATTCAGTGGCCAGAGAAGGTGAAAATCCTTTTGGCTCTAACCCATGCCGAACGTTATGGGGATGTGCGTTGTAAGTCTGTAGTCGGATCTGGTAACAAAACATTCCGAATTACTGGCTCTAAATGATTCACACGCGTACAGTCATGCGTTTCAGACGTCGTGGTCTCACTCTATGGGATACTTCACCGTCGACTAGAATATTTTGGCGGTGGATGGCGAAAAACTCGCGGTAACAAAAAACTGCCTTGTATTATGCCTGAAATAGCATGAATAATAATTTATGTCTATTCGACCTTTAAAATTTTATATTTGGTTTATTCAAGTTTTTCTATATCAGCACATTCTTGTTTTGTGTATAGACGGATAATATTAAAATGAATGTTAAACAAATTAGATGTGATGTACAATTAAACTGGCTAGCATAGGGCCTGGTTGGACTCTGGTACATGGAACAGGTTGGTCGGTTTGTTGGTAGATTTATTAATTGGTTAATTGCATGGTAGGTAAATTGGTTATTTGTTTGTTTAGTCTGTTGAGTATTCAAGGTCATTGTGTCTCTCTGATATCTTCCCGAGAGATTGATAATTAGGTTACAAGATGAAATTTTGGGTTCTCACAGCTGCGAGTATGAAGATGGTTGTCTTCTGGGATATTGCGTCGTGTAGTTTATAGAAGTTTAGAGACGTTTCAGAGGTTATACTGTCTGATGATGGCAACAAGCACTTCTGAAACGTCGGTAAACTTTTACCAGACTACACGACGCAATATCCCAGAAGGCAATCAGCATCACAGATTTCTTTATTAAAGCTTTGTTTGCCTCTAAATAGATCACACTGAAACTTGACATTTTATTTTTGAAATCATGTTTGTATAATCGTGTCATTTGTTTTCCATGAGTCAGAAACGGGATCTTTTTATTTTGAAAGAAGGGCATAAATTACAAGTGTCTTGAGACTAAGTGCTCAGGAAAATATATGGATTTAGAAGGACGAAATAAGCAATTTAGGACATTGAATAAGGAGGGACCTCGTGATTTATACAGCTCTGCTAGTATTTTATAGGGCAGTAAAATCTTGTAAGTTAAGTTAGGCTGCGTAAATGGCTAGAAATGAGGAGACAGAAATATTGCGGAATTTTGGATTAGGACCTCTTTGAAAATATCTACTTGGAAGATCTAGAAGTCAAAGGAAGTATAACATTGTAGGTGTCGGATGTGGAAATAAAGTGCTAAGCAGTGTCAAATTATAAGCTGAAATATAAGCGCGGTTTTGAACTTTATTTTATAGATGAAGCAACACTTTTAATGGTTTCCGTGAAGCATGAAGACATAATGAACATATCTAATCACATTTACTTACACCAGTATTGCGCATAAAATATATGTGAAAATCTTATAATTCTGGTGCATAACGTAATATGAGATGTTTAAGTTTATGTCCATCTTCCTTGAGTATTTTTCACCGACTCTGTTCTGATACTATTTTAAATCTTCTTAAGGTTTTCCTTTTTATAGCTTCGGTTCACATAGAGCGCGTGACGCCACAATGGAACATAAGCTTCACCAATATAAACACTTGCATGATTCTTTTCTAAGACTAATCGCTGTATCCTCTGACATGTGCGCGCTCTGAAATCAACTAAGCACCTTTTGTGTTCAATATCGGTAGAGAAACGTTGACTAGCGCCGCATTAAGCTCTCCAGTCAGTATTTACGTGTACTTGTAACTAATTGGTGTACTAATGAATACATTCTGAAGTCAAATAAGCATAATCTGCTGCCGTAACTGAAGGAAGATAGAGTTCTCTCACAGTAATTCTAATTCAACTTAACTGAGCGTCACGGTTGAGTGGTTAGTATTCTTTCTTGGCATTCGCGAAGTCTTGAGTTGAAATCACGGACCGGAGACTTACTATCCTGGCTGAGGTCTTCCGTGATTTTTCTGTGTTCCTCCCGTAAAATGTTGAATACTGCTTTTAGATAGGCCAACGTCAGCTCCTTCCATTTCTCATCCATCATTCATAAACCAAGCTACTGCCATTTGATGCTACTCACTTTATGCAGCTGGAAGAGTATCGTTAAATAAATCAAGAATTGATCAATAAACCTACAACGAATTGGGAGCCAAGAAAATTCCAATATGGAGCAGAAGCCAAGACTGTTCAAATAACCAATAACTGCGTATCATGCTTATAATAACTTCTAACGTGCTGGTAACGTTCTTATTCCTGCAACTACAATATATTTTTTTATTGTTTTGTTTCATATATCAGGTCTCTTAATGAAGCGCTTAGACGGATCAAATTATTTCTGTTAAAGTAGATTTAACCCAGTTTCAGGTCAGACAGAGATCTATAGCCGATTAATACACACAAAGAAGTGCCTAAGCATTACCATTAAGGCAGATTTATTAAATTTTTTGATATGAAAATCACACAATAAGATTTTATTGAATCTTCACGTTGTGGAAGTAATTATATATGTTTTATTTAATGATTGTCTGTCCATAAATGCTGTAAATGTGTGTACTTACAATTATTTACTCATGTCCTGGTATATAATTTATATGTGTCAGCCATATGAGTCTACTTTCAGAAATTCAATTCTCTTTACAAACCACCTCACTACTGACACGAAAATCGTTGCTTGTCGGTGCGATCTGATTTAGGACAGAGACTGAGTTAACCAAAAAGGCTAACAGATAGGTTTGAATCTTTCACGGTGCATTAATTTTATCCGATGACGAAAGCAGGATCTAGGTTTCGCAATGTGACTTTGTCATTTTATAATTTAGAATGTGGACTAAGCCCACAAGAACAATTTTACAAGTTATAACGCACCATTGTCAGAAACCCTGAAATTTCATCCGCTACTGACTGCTTAAGCATAATCTTTCTCTGAAGGAAAAGGAACATGGTGTAAGGAATCTGGATTCTTCGTATTTCCAGTGCAAACCAATTTCTTGAAGAGCTCTGCAGCGAGTGTAACATTATAGGTGTAACCTACACGCCAAGGGACAACACAGGCCAATACATAATGCATCTGATAATCCACTCTAGAATTCTCTGTTGCGAAATAACTGTACCCTCGGGTCGAGGTGATGAAGGTGGAGTCGAGCTTGCATTTAGAGATAGAAGGGTCGAAACGCCATAAAATATTTCGTTGTTTACCTACGGCTGCCATTGATAGTTGCTATGAGGAATGAATTACGACAGCTTTTGGTCTGGTCTAATGGATAATCTAAGTCAAATTTATACTGTTCACCAAATATTATTACAGTGATCAAATCAGAAGGATGGCATGAACGAGGCATGCATAAAGAGAAGGGAATAATACACTTTGTTAGTCAGAGGACCTTTAATGGGAGGGATCATTTGGGAGACAGGAATAGATCGAAGGATAATATTAAAATGGATATTAATGAACTGGAATTGAATAGACAGGCTTTATCTGGCTGAGGACAAGGTCCAATGGCGGACTGTTGTGAACTCAGTAATGACTCTTTGGGTTCCATAATTGGCGGAGGTGATTTCTTGACCAGCTGATTGATTATCAGATTCCTATGATGAACTTATCCAAGGACTACAGTAGTTTTCATCAAACTATTTTTTAGGAGTTAAATTTCTACGAGTCTTTTATGGAGACCTTTTATTCGACTTATGAAGATTTTGAATTCTGGGGCGATGTTTGTTTAATTTTACACACCAAATTGAATCAGAAGAAGATCAGTTAATTTTAAGTGCTATTTGAAAGTCAGTAACAGTGATGAGCATCTTTTCTCTGCATCTTTAAATCATGTTAATTTGTCTGCGTACTGGGTAGGTAGGAGCAATAACTTCTTACAAATCTGGATAAAGAAATCGAAACTGTCACTTAGGATAACTAACTAATAGGAAACTCGTATGAAATTCCATAGAACCAAGACCTTTTTGAGAAACTGAGAGTCACCCAATAGGTCAAGAGATTCCCGGATTCTATGACCGCGCAGCGATTTGAATATCCCTTGAATCGGCGCTCAGCGCTCTCTGCCTTGAAACAGCGCTGCCCGACAGTCATTTGTTTCCAGACTCCTTGCCACTTGCCGCTAACGCCAGGACAAGGTAAACTGGTAGGTGCTCTGGACAGCTAGAATCTTGCGATCGCACGCTTCGACATTTGGGTTTCAAATGACGATCTGGCAACACTGCTACATTCTTGTGTCCAAGCTGGGGTTTCCTACGTCGCACGCAGTGGGGCGTAGGTATCATTCAAACGCAGCACTCGAGTCCACATCCACAATTTCTTATATTTTAAAACAAGTTTTAATATCTTCCCATCTATCCCGACGTCTCTCATTTTGGGTCAGGTTTTCGGATAAAATTATGTATTTTAATCTACCCAAACCGTGCTAAATATCCATTTATATCATCCTTGAATTTATAGCCTTAATAATATTTTGCGAAGAGCTTGTATTCGCTCTCCGTTGTGCATTTTTCTCCACACTCCTCTTATTTCCATCCGTTAGGACTTGAAGGTGAATGAGGAAAACAATTTTAACAGCCTTTTTGAATTTAGATGAAGTCTGAAGTCGTGAAGTACAATTTGTGGGCCTTAAATTCAAGTTACCTTTGTTTTTTATTGGAGTTGCAACATGATTATCTATTATGTGTGTGTTTACCTCTTGATTTGTTAATAATTATCTAAATCTGCGCATTTAAACTGTTCGAAACTTTGCTTGTTATAAAAGCTTCCATTCTATCTTGAATTTTACATCGTCTACAGTTTTGTTTCCTGAAATGTAGAACATCGTTGTAACTGAACTAGGAATACTTTTTTTATCTTTATTCACAGTTACTTTGGTATTTCAATTTGTTCGACCTTTGCCATACTCCTCGCGAGCTATTCTTATTACACTTACAAACTAGGTTTAAACTTCCATTTAGCTTCTCTGGCTCTGAAAGTAATAATAAAAACGGAAAGTCCTCTCTCTAGATCCTACCTATACGTTTTATGTCTCTTTCTAATGGAGTGGGGTTAGGTCAAGCCTTTTGACCAGCTTGTAGAGTGTATTCTCTCTCGCGAGGGCGGCACGTAGATTAACATTACCAGGAAAGGCCACGATAAAGCCATGTGGCGCTTCAACTCTGGAACATCTGAATGTCGACGGAGGCGTGCAGGAGAACTTCCCTCGCTGTATTTGGTTCCACAGAGTAAACATTTGTTTAAATTTATACAGTCATGCATTTATTTAAATGTTACAACAAAGAGGTATCCAATATGGTGCTTGTACTTTGTAGATTAAGTCTATATCATGGAGATCTCCCCGATAATTCCAAGTAGTTCACCCATTTAAAAGACGTGGTATATAGACCCATGTAGCCCACGTCTGCTTTGTGTTGGTGTGGGACAGGATCATTCATATTAAGGGGAGAATTCAGGTTGTGGGTGTTCGAGAATGAAGAGAATATTCAGATCTGAGAGAGAATTACTAAAAGAGAGTTGAAGAAAATTGCTTAATGAGGGCTTCAACAGTATATCACACGTACGGCGATTATATCAAGGAGGTTGACGTAGGCATCACGCTTATGAGAGTTGAGAATTACGTTGATCTACAGATTATTTGTGAAGAGATTACTTGGGAGACATAGTTATAGATGGAAGTATAATATTAAAATTGATCTTAAAGAAATATGTTGTACTATAATCGACTCAGGATAGGGGTTACGCAACTTATGATAAAATTTTAATGTAAGCATTCTTGGACCGAGTGCGTCAAAAAATGAACTCTATTGAATTAATTAAATATATTTTTATGTTGATATTACGAATACTGCCTATTTATTTCGATAAATTTATCATATTTATCGCCGTGGTGTTGCTTTGTGTCTGCTATATGCACTGTAAATTTTCATGGCATTTAATTTGTGTGAACGATTCATAATCACGTATAAATGTATGCATCAGAGTCTGTTATGAGAAAGCTAATAATGTCAGATAAGACTTCATTTTGCACAGTCATTTTGATATCTGCCGTACACTGATTAGAGTAATGATAACTCAGTTAATGGTAGAATAATAGGCCTACTGTGTACTAAAGGACTAAGCCTACGCATTTATCGACACTAATTTTGAAATTTATATGCGGAAAGTTAACATGAATTGTTATTTAATTTTGTATACAATAATCGCACGGTACCAATTAGAAGTACTATAAATAAATTAATTATATGTATTGGCTTGTTATGGGATACTATCGCGCGTTCTGGCTTCGTTTCAGTAACAGTTTGCTTTCAGCTTGATTGTGTCTGGTTAACACTTCACACTTACCTCTGTGAATGTCCGATACACGACAAACAATGACATCGATATGTGATTTGCAAATGACATTTCAGATTGATGTGTGATAAGTGATTTTTAAAAATTGAAATGGGCGGATTTATTCAAAAAAGGGGCAGGATTGGTGGTTGACGGCCGCGTTCTGAATGACCATCGACAGTAACATGTGTTAAGGCTTCGTAGGAGATCGATCAGTGTATCCTGGGAAACTGACGAGTCAGAATTGATGAAACTGCATTTGAAATGGACATCAGTCATTCTGATAGAATCAGAAATCGTATGGACCCGCTGGACGAATCATTCTGCTTTTTTATCTTATTTCCTGCCTTTTTTTCTGAACTGAGAAATAAAGATATCGCATGAACCACTGACGGAGAATACGAAGCCAGACATTTATTGATATCTGCGTAGTCTTTGTTTACGCTTGTAGGTCTTCAACTCGAGCGTCAGCGAAGAACAGCTTACGGGACCATCCATGTCTGTCCGTCTGTAGCGTCTTTCCTTGGAGGCAGATAATCCGTATGGCCAGGGTTACTGTTGCGCAACAATTACATCGAAACACGAGTGCAACAATGACCTAAAAGCATTGTTGTACGTTAGTGGGAGCCGAGGTCACTTTTGGGACACTTTGCTGCTCAGCAATGATATCGGATCAAATTATTACAACAATTACCTAAGGACATTATTGGAACACGTTGTTGCTCAACAGTAAAATCTAATGGCATTAATGAAATAACAGCCCACGTGATGTACAAGTAACTAATAATGTTTAGGCGAGGGATGGTAAACCTATGGCACAGGTACATATTTGGTACGGACTGAGATTTAACATGTCCCCAGTGATTACGTGTTTGACCTGTATTAATATCTGGATCTGTTGATAATATTTATGTTGGAACAACCAATATGCAAGCCAATAAATAAACTGCAAATAAATATGCAGCAACGACAACTGTTATTGATTCAATTTGGCACCAGGCAGCAAGAAGTTTTGTTATCATTGGTTTAAATTTCTGGGTTTCTGGGCCATGTGTACTTGCAGTCGCATACTAACGTTCTGCAGGAGTGTGTTATCTGCATCTTTGGGGTTTCTTCCTTTTCAACTCTACTGTATATAAAGATTTTACTCGATCGTGTTTAAAATTTGTTATAAACCAAACCTATTCAGTCAGGTAGAGGTTGTAAAATTGAACATATATGTTAATATATGGTAATATGTTAAAAAATTCTTTGGGAAATTGTAAAATATATTTTTAACGTAAACTATGCTTTATAACATAATTTTTATCATGCACGAATAATGACTAAGTTTCCATGCATTTAATTATTACTCGATGCTTACATAGGCGCTAAATGCTGGTCAGTGGTTAGTTTCATGCTTCGACCGTTCTAGCCCTGAGGAAAATCCCTATGTACGCATTTAATAAGAGGCTTTGGTGATGTCGGGAATAAGTCTTCACGCGAAGACAGAAATCTCTCTTTTGCCGGGAATCGAACCCTGGTCATTTACTTTAATGAATAATGTAACCCGACTTTAGAAACATATATCTGCCAAAGTTGTTACAATATAATTAACAAGTCTGAGGTAATTTTTCTTTGCTGTATCAGTTATTCGTGAGAGCAGACCTTCCAGTTTGAAACTTGTTGCGATCGTAAATTTAAAAGCCGGAATAATCGTAAAGTAACAGAAGGAGTCGATCGTCTTTTCAGACACGAAACTTCGTCGTTTCGCTCATGGTTACTCTCTTGTTTTTAGGTCATAGTATGAGAGGATGGAACACCATTAACCTCAATTCCAAGTACTGTGTCGTTAAAAACAAACAAACGACAATCGTAACTCCTGATATAATGGGATTGGAAGTTGTTCAGGAGAAAAAATCGGACTCTCGTACTTTTCATCTGTGTTTATAATAAGCAACTGTTCGTAGCTGATTATTTGATGTAAAGGGATTTTGGGTCTTATGGTATAATACGTAACTATGTGTATTTACTACTCTAGAATTTCCGTCATTAACGGGTAATTCAATAGTGTAAATATATTAGTTTACTAAAATTGTAATAATAGATAAATTTGCCTTGGTAGTTTTGTAGAATTTTTCCTTACACTAACTTTAAATACTGTATAGAAAATTACCTCATATATCGGATACATAATTATATAGTCTAAAAAATGTTGAACATGATTGAATATATTAATGTTTCGGTCATAAACGAACAATAACAGACTACACCGCGCAACAACCCAGAAAACAACCAACCATCATCATATTCGCCACAGTGAGAACCTGAAATATACCATAGGAATCAGAAGAAAATTTACCCAACATTTGGCCTTTTAGAACGCGTTATTATTTAAACCAACGACGCTCTCAAATTTAAAAGATATTAATCTGTTAAGTTATTTGGAAATAGGCTTAATATTCCTAAATATAACGTGATAAATCTACGGTGCGCACAAAATATTTCATAACTAGTAACACTAGTTGGCATTTAATGAAATTTCAAAATATATATATTTTCTTACAGTGCACCTTTTATAAAACATCAAATTATTGAATTGAAAATGGGTAATTGTATTTAACTTCTTCTCTACGATGCGCGAATATTTTTATACATGTCTGCACAATTTCGAAACGGAAAGAAATAAGCGTTCTTTCCCGGTTTGTCTCTTCAACAGGAACTTTCATAATTTCAATTTTTTAGACTACACACGGTTATACGTAGTTTGGGTACCCCTGTACCCAGTTATCCAATAGATAATTACGTTTCCTGGGGTATTCTCTCCAAAATTAACATCTTTGTGTTCATGATAATTATTTATGAGTTAGGCCTACTGTTGAAACAAACCATCTACTGCGCTTTGTTTGAAACATAGGAATGTCCATTTTTCGATGCGTTTATTGGCATGTTGGTATGGAATGTTCATATTAACACACGAAAACTGCAGCCGCCAGTTTGCTACATTGCCTGCAGTTCTCTAAAGAGATGAAGTTCCTGACCGTTGACCCGGAGACGGTCGGAGCAGAGATCAATATGGCGCCTACCGAGCTCGTAGAGGTGCGGGGAGTACTTCCTGCTCATCTGTGGCTTTCGGCTTTCACTTTGCTTAAGAATCTCAGAAAGAGGCGGACAGGCGAAGTTGTGTGCATTTTCCGTCTCGTCACAAGGTACGTTTAAGCGATCGGTTTCACGCTCCAGCTACCTTTACCCCCAGGTAAAGAAACCTGAGTACCCATTGCAGATTAAACTGATTGCTAGTAAGAGCCGCTCTTGTGGAAAATATTTTAGCCAAAGAATGAGAACATGGCGGAATATCGAAAATAACTGCATAATGACAGGAGCATAATTATATAATTAGGCAAAACTTACCCTGGTACTTATTTATCCCGGTCAATATAGTCACTAGGCTACAGGTTGAACAACCGGGGTTCGATACACGGCAGATTCAAGAGATTTCTCTCTTAATAACCGTTTCTAGATCGACTATAGAGCCCACACTGCCTCCTATGCAATTTTCGCAGGGTGGTCGTTCGTGAAGCTGATCACACCTCGATCTAGTTCCGAAGTCAAGAAAGAGTGGAACTTAACTTCAGTAGTCCTACAATTATATAATTGGTTTTATAAAATCAAGGGGAATGAAGTACACAAATGTTAGCTAAAAATGACATGGGAACAAATTTTTGAAAAAGCAGGTTATAGATGGAGAATAATATTAAAATGATTCATAATAGATTTGATGTGGGCAGGATTACGTCCTGTGGAGGAGTGTTGTGATAAACCTTCAGATGTTATAAAAGGTGGAGTTTCTTGACCATTTCAATGAATTTTGTTTGTTGACGCTTACAAATTCTATTTTTAATTGTTCAAAAATGATAATTTGGCCTAATTTGTATGTTTTTCTTTAAACTTCCACCTAGAAATTGTATGGAAAAATTATTGACAGACTCTCTGATTCGAGTGTAACTCTTCACGATTTCGAAATCTGATGAAATCCATTCTGTGATCTATTGAGATATTAAGACAGGGACAGAACACTAAAATACAGAAGACGTAAGAGTACATTAATACAACTTTCGCAGCGTTGGGAATCGATTAGCCAGTGAACAGAATCTAAGCTTAGGTCCAGGACTGTTAATCCAGAATAATAGAAATAATGTTCAAAATGTATATGGCATCTGCCGAATTATTCGACGTCTAACTTTTCAACACTAAAATGGGCATTCGTGACACTGGGTAGGACTTTAGATCCCTGTTCTGACGTGATTTCCACGATATTCCTCAGTCCATTCGTCATGTGCTTAAAATAAATTGTGCGATCTAATTATTTAATTAATTATTTGGTGTAAATTACTATATAACTGTTAAGTGCAAATATTGACTCTAATAAATGAGCGAATTGACAGCGGTGGAATGAACTGAGCGTGAGAAGAGACAGCTGAATGAAACCACGACATATTTATATGCTCCAAACTAGTCGTAAACTCTGTAATTCAATCCGCATAAATTAACAATTTGCACGTTGCTGAAAAGGTAGCAGAAACTGCATATTTTTTTTTTCTGTAGAGTATGCAAGTTTCGAAGGCTATAAAGCCTGTAGCCTTCCAAACTAGCGCAGTGCTGGGAACGTGCTCTTCCACATCCACTCACGTAGCTCCCGAAGTTGCTACATAACCTCTTTAAATATTTGGGTTGAAGCCTGCTGTACACAATGGCTCTGTTATGAATAATTCATTTTTTCTTTCTTTCATTTTATTTTATTAATCTTGTTCATGTCTCTTTTTCTTTCTTAAAACTCTTTGTCGTTTTCCAAGGCGGGATATTCATTCATGATTTTTTATTCATTACCCTTAAGATGCAATTCAAATCTTGACCTGAGGAAGTGGTACATGTAGGTACCCTTAAGAGGCTCTTAATGAATCTCTTTCGTGTTCTGATTTTCTATTTTTTTTATCACTTTTGTTCTTGTCCATACTAACTTACCGATAAACGTAAGGGTAAGAAATATTGTCTTATTTTGAGTAGTGTCTTTTACTGCCATGTTCTTCCTAGGCATTTTACTTAAATTCTGCAACGTTTATTTCTATGTGTGTAATGTATGAATTACGTGTATATTTGCTTTAAAAAGTTCTTTTGGCTTATTTGGCCGCTGATTTGCATGTATGAGTGAAGTTAAAAATGTCTACTTTGCCTCAGAAGTGCTGTCGACAAGACGGATGCATGAACGACACAATTCTTCCATTGATTATGTCTGCTTAAATTTCATTGTCTTTTGTACCGGACATCTTGTTTGAGTTTGACTGTGGAAGCTGTGGGATTACTCACAGTATATCACGAAAACGTTGGGCAATAGAAACAAGCATTGATTTCACTGTATCAGCGCAGAAGGGTTTTCAGTTCTAATAGTGGAAACAATGAACTGCCTCCTATGTACTTATTAGCCAGAAATTCGTCGCGTTACTTTGTTACTTCTGTTCCCTGAGCTGCTATTTTGCTTTTGATTCTGGGTCCAAGAGCATATCATGACTAAAGTTGGAGAGAATTGCCTGCAAGGTATTTAAAATAGACAAATATATGAATCCTTGCAGGAATGAAGCGAAATTATACTTCAGATATACTAATATCAAGGTGGACAGTCTGTGAACGAATTATCTATTACAGTTCTACGTGAGATTTGAGGTCTTTGGGCGGTGAGGGTGATGTTCCTCTGGGTTCCTTTGCCGTGTAATTTAGTCAGTAAATGTAGGATTTGAGGTTTTCACAGCTGTGAATTTGAAGATTGCTATCTTCTGGATAGATTTATACCAGACTACACGGCGAATTACTCAGAATACAGCAATATTTAGTCGGTAAATGCTAACGTTTCAGAGAAACAAACTGTCACTACCTTCAGCCCTGAAGATGGGTGCATTATGTTTCTCCGAAACTTTGAAATCTACCGACGAGTCCACACGGTGTCAAAACCCAGAAGAAAATTATTTTCACCGCCAGGAAACTTCAAATCTCACGTAGCCTAAGCTTTGGAACACTGAAATTCAACATGCAAAAAGCAAGTGCTATTTTAATTACTGTATTCATGTTTTGTGTATAATAATTTCCTGTATTTTCTGATTATATATTTTTATTCAAGTTCTGTCATCTTGTTTTTCAGTCATCATGCTGTGATTTCGGAGTCATCCTAACTGAACTGGCCCACATCACGATGGCTGTGTTCCGCCTAACCTCATGGTTGTTTTTCTTCAGCTGGTTTTATGGACATCTTGTGCAGGCCGATGATTGCAAACAGTAAGTGAAATTTTATTTTGACAATTGAATTTCCTTTAGAACTGCGTTGGCCAAATCTGATTCTTAAAACTAAACCAAATGCTGTGACATGTATACAGTCTTTCTGCTTTAGAATTAAGCTAGAAGAGTTATATTTGTACAGAAAATAATGGATTATGATTTTTATAACGTACATACTTTTACGTTTATGAGCTGAATTGTGGTCGGTGAAAGTATGGGTTTTTCCTTGTGATATGAAAGGAAATAATGAATAAAGGCAAGGGTGGATGTGTAGAGGGGACAAAGGGATGAATTGTGAACACGGTAGGCAGTGCAGATAATGGCACCCCCAGGGTGAGGAAATATGCGGAAGTGAGAATCATTAATGTTGGTTACGAGCCGCGTAGTAGTAATCGCATTGCACGTGAACGCGCAACGTAATTGGTTACTTTCCAACGCCAAATACTGACATGGCGTCGAGGCAAGTGTTTGAATTGTCCGCATGTAGGTACGTTTTTTGAAAAGTTCGGCTCCAGAATATTTGTATTAAATTTGTTCCTGGTAATACTAAAATTCAAGGGCATAACAACTTTTTTTTTAAAAAAAGAAATAAATTTTTAAAGTACAGTGGATTCCGGTTAATTGGAACAAATCGGAACTAGAACACTTTGGTCCAATTGAGCGGCTGCCCTAATTATGCGAAGTTCCACGTAAAGAGTTAAAAAGGTTTGTTCTTTAAGATTTGTCCCAAATAAACAGCTGCCCCGATTAACCGATGGCCCAATTAATCGGGATATACTGTACTGAATTCCTTAAGAAACTATTTTACGATACCCTGTTATCTTGTAATAAGTTAGCAGCGATTAGAAGGAATTTATTGCCTGCCTCGTCGATTCTGAAGATGGAAGTGATGAGTTCCAACGAAACATCGATAACTCCCTTTAAGACAGAAGGCCACAATACTAATAACACAATTTAGTGATACATTTCAATATATAATTCGTACTAGCACAGATGTCTACTGCCTTAAATTTTCCAGGTTTTTTTAAAAGTGTATATTTATGATCTCATACAAAATTTCACATAGCTCCAGTAGTTTACTTGGTACCACGTTCAAACGTAAAATTATGGTCCCACATAGAAATGTCAAATCCCCTATGTTGTACCAAAGCATTGCTTTACAACGTTGCATTTTTCGAGTAAATGTTATCAGCCAGCGTTTAAGGACTCTGCATTGTGTGTCGCTACTGTCACAATCAACTCAGAATCCGCACGACGGCCATGTTGATAATATTTATGACAGGAAATTAAAGTCAACGCACGTGAAGTGGGTCTAGGGGCATGACGGGTGGTCAGACCAGATTTCATTAAAATACGTACATTTTTACAAGAATTATTATGTGTACTGATATTTGGATGGAAACACAGACATAACATCACTATTTCTCTTCATAAAAAATAAAATAAAATGTGCCAACTGTAACAAAGTTGGCCTAACGTACAGAATATGGAAATTTTTATAGCTCTGAACAGTAACGAATAGGCTTTATTTGCTAAATTCTTATCACGGTATCTTATATAAGATTCTTACATGATCGTTTTTGGTAGGTATTATTGCTTTGATCTCAATGTAACATTTATTTAGTAGGCTTTCTATTTATACTTGCCATTAATGTGGATTTACCAAAGCTTCTATTTTTTATACTCAGTAACATAGTGCCTCTTATTAAGAGTTGCTTTGTCGTAATGTGACTTTGTTTCTATAACAGGTGAGGAATCTTTTGGCAATTTAACGACTGTCACTTTTTCAAGGACTGTACCGCCATGGAGCTAGGTATTTAGTTCATTCAAACTCAGTCTTCACGTCTTTAATGCATTAGTGACTTAAAGTTATAATTGTAACAATCCATATACCTATGTTGCATTTCCCTTGCATCAGAGTTTTACACGCACTGACCAGTTCTCTTCCTACCCTCGTTTGCTAACCCTTGTGTTGGACTAATTTCTATCACATTGTTGCCTCATGCCGCCGCTAGGGTTGGAGGGACAAAGGGAAACAGTTTATTATGTGCGCTCTGTGGGTTCAAGCCTCTTTATTTCATACGCCCAGGTTTTATATATGAGATAGGTTGAGAGAGGTGAGGTGGGTAGTTTAATTTCCACGTATAATTTTATACAATAACCAGCTGCCAGCGTGTGTATGTACTTTACCATGAAATATTTCTGGAATGTTCTTGTTAAGAATTTTATGTGTGATTTTTTTTGTGCATGATAATAAAGTTCTTTATACTTTTGAATATATTGTATCAAGGTCTCAGTTTGAGACTACAAAGATATATTTGTTTAGTGTTTTATCTGTCCTGTTCGCAGGTTGCTTTCTGTTAAATATTAGGAGAAAAAAAATGTTATTTTATGTGATAATGAAATCAATGTACTTAGTTTTTCATGTTTATAGAAATAGGCCTACATTTAATGGAATATTCTTACGTATTAAATTGTGCAACTATTAAATATCATTTCATGATATTATTGTATTTAATGAAGTCTATTACAATGCGATTCAGTACGACGATAACATTGGCATCGCATAGTCTTTTGTAGTTCCAGAACAGATCTATTTACTTATTTATGATTTATTTAACAACTATTTCAATATAACCGATTATATAGAATTGAATAATAGGGTGACTGGCGGATAATCAGTTGGAACTGGTGTTGCAGTACGTGGCCAAGGTACTTTCTCGGCATTTCCACAGCCAGGAGCTCTGGTTCGGCGTCGAGATTTGAACCTGGGACTTTCCGAATACAATGCGGGATTGTTAATGAAAGAATATTTCCTAGTTGGGCGTATACAATACTCTCAAGGATTCTGCTCCGTTGAGTGGGACGCTATATTGTAAGGAATATAATATGCTATTCTGTCTTCACCACAATGTATGTTATAATTTGTTTGTCTGTCGGAAACAATGTCTGCCTTTGCCAGAGGAATATACAGTATGTCCAGCCTTTTGTCAGTTAACCTGCATCGTCTGTGGTATCAAAGTTCTCTGTGTGTTGCCTCTTAAATTGTTTCCACAAAGACTCGTCTTGTCGGGTTTTCATGAACAGATATTGTATCAAAGCATTGTAGGTGCATGCACACAGTGCAGTTACGTTACTGAATAACTGTGGATCAGGGTCTTTGTTCAAAAGTTGGTACAAATCCCCTGCCTCATGGAACCGGAAGTTTGAATATTGTGTTCACCAGATCCCAACATGAACTCGTTAAGTTTATTACCCCCATCTAAAAACCCTAAAAACCATTCTTTCAAGTTGTTCCTGCAATTCAGTTTTCAGAACTAACATTTTGAATTCGTATTTCGTCTAATGTATGTGTGCTACATTTTTCACCTATCTCGTTGGGTTTTTTTTTCAAACACGCTGGCAATGTTCGGTAAAGAGTGAATCCTGAATATTCTCTCTGTGATTTTCTCCCTCCTTCTAGATTCAATATTCTTCTTGGCGTTTGTTCTAAAAGACTACCAACCTTTGTATTTATCACATCAGCTTAAACAGAATCGTGTGATTCGACAACCACTTGTAAGTCATTTTATGTACGTAAGAAAGATTCATTACACATTAGTTAACAAAATAATTTACTCACTTTTATCTTATTTTATGATACTAAATTGGATTTAAAAAATAAAAGGAAGAGACCTATTTGTAGATTTTGAAGTAGGTGGTAGGATAATATTGAAATTAATCTTAAATAAATGGAGTAATATTGTGGACTGGATTATTCCTCTCCCTCGGAATAGAGCCCTAAGGCAGGCTCTTGTGAACACCGTAATGAGTTTTCGGACATCGTAAAAGGCTGGAAATTTCTTGTTCAGCTACGGCTCGTTCAGCCCAAGTTTTTGGAATAATTTTAATGGAAACACAATAGAAAGAAATAATCTCACTGAACATTAAATGATGTAAGAAGCAACTTCATTCGGTTTTTAATTGTTTTTGCCATTCCCCCCTTTGAATATTTTCCGTAAAAATAAATACAAACAGACAGTGAGTTAAGTTTACTTTGTAGAGATCAGAGGCAAATTTTTCGCAGAATAACCAGAATTCATCACACAGGCAAATAAATGAATTGATTTTGTTGTAGTGTTTGCCTTGTTAAACGGCAATGCTGTTCAGGAACATAGAAATTCAAAAATCACAATGCATGCCTGAATTTGAACCTCATATAATATGGTAATTAATCACTGAGTTTTACAGCATTCAATAACAGTGATTCAAATGTTAAATAAGGCAGGAAAATATTTATATTTTGTAAATAATTAAGGATTTGGAAGGAGGAAATGGTTAGTGGCAATAATATTACAAATTCTACGCATACCAGAACTGTTTCTGAAGGTCCCTGGTTCGTTTTCAATGCGAAATTACAGTGCTTGAAATTCCGTTACAAATTTTAAATAAAGTCTTCTAAGTATTGTATCCCCACAATAGATAACACTTGTTCAAGAATTACCTGAACTGTAGCATGTCGTCTATTTCCTGCTGTCGATTGTAAATTACCATCTCCTGACTTAGTGTACGTATTTAGCCTAAATTTAGTATTAGGGGTCTGGGCAAATTTGGCTTTAATTTTAATCGGTTCAGTATAATCTCACTATGCATGGAACTCAAAATTAGGCGCCACACCAATTTCCTTGAACACAGGTCATTTTATGAAATGTTTGTGTATCGCTGCATACATAGAGGAAAGGTATCATATATGGAATACTAGTATATCGGCGGAACAAAATGTGACAGCCCTGTAATGAAGCACCACATAGACCTTAAGTGGACAAATGTTTACTCGTGTCAGATTTATTCTTTGTTTATGATGGCCGACGATGTGCATACAGTGGCGTCCTCCGAAAAGCGTCGAGTGCAGAAAATGACACGTTTTTTGTGAATAAAATAATTAGAAACATTGATACATAGCATTTCTCAATTTAAAATGGCATTGATTTCCATGGACGGGCAGCAGAATTTTATTTACAGCGCTGTTCTATGCCACGTACCGTGTTTTTCAATGAATGAAATTTGGGTATCTTCAGAAAATATGTTTCAAACAAAATTCGAATCATTATATAACATTCCAAACGAGTTGTTTAATTTGTATATATTAATATCATATTGTAATATTTTTGTACATAAACATTTTCACAAAGATTCGTTTCATTGAAAATATGCTAATGGTATTCCATTTATGTCACCTATATATGTAGGCATCTCGGCGAGGGGTGAAGCTTTCGTTTCAAATGTTTTCGATTTGTGAATACGAAATATATGGGGGAATAATATCCATATATGCAGTGTGATATCCGTGACGCGATTAGTTCTGTAAGAATGGGTTTGTATATGTATTAAATGAAAATCTAGCCCAGTGATGCTCAAAAAATCGTATCTGACGCTTTTTAAAACTGTGCATAATCCTCTTGAACGCAACTTCCTGTTTTATTTCTTCTCAGCCCTTGTTAGAAAGAGTTGGTTTCGTCCCAAAAAAACAGCTGCCTTCTCGATATTTTTCATGAATTTCTCAATTGTAAGAAGTAGGCTTCATGTCTATATTAGATAAATAAATGTACGTTACTACTTGATATATTCCTAAATATGTTGTAACCAAATAACAGACAGAAATCGAGCAGTAGTTTAATATATCGATGTTTCTTTTGAATTCAATCAAGAGCACGTGTTAAGTCGGCAGAGTGAAGATATAGCACTCGCCTTCTAGTACCGAGGTCAAGAATATAAGGACGTTTACTTCCAGTCCCCTTTAGGTCTTCCTGATACGTTGATTAATTAAGCGCAGACCCAACCTTGTGTACTGTTGAAGGGCATTGTATTTTGAGTCAGTGCGACCGGTCCGTCATGAAACGTTTAAGTCCTAAGTATGAAAATGTTGAGAAGAATGATCATGCAAAAATATTGGTAACTTTGTTTTTTTTAAGTAGAATTGGCGGCTGAGTCGTGTTCTGACCGCTGTGAGTGACCAATCAGCGCAAAGGGGGTACACTGATAAGCGTCATGAACTCAGTCTCTTCATAAACCTCACGACAAAAGTATCGGAACAAAACAATTCTCGTTCACTGGAAACCCTACTTTTCACATTGCTATATTTGGCACCACTGCATGTTTTGTTTCCTTGAAGATTTCTGTCTTCTGGGTTGTTGCTCTGTACAGTCTGGTCGATGTTTGCCAACGTTTCAGAGATCATACTGCCTCCGTCATCAGGGCGATGAATATGATAAACATCGACCAGACTACACAGCCCAACAACCCAGAAGACGGAATTCTTCATACTCACCGCTATAAAAACCTCAAATCTTACATTTTGTTTCCTTGCATTCTCCCACAACCCCTCCCCCAATCACTTCTTCCATCGAAGCCGCACTATATGTGATTGGTGCAAGCCTCAACTGCCAATTCTGGTGAAAACGTTACAGTGTCATTTATCGAGGGTCAGGTTCTCAGGACGGTACTCCCATAAACCGGAGTGCGAATCAGTCGCCATCTCTCCTCGGTTATCAGTTTCATGCTCTGCAGAACCGCAGTACATTTCCTGTGGATCAGAACATGATTTTGTTACTCAGACAACCCTCACTGCTCATTGAACCACCCCATGTGAACACCTCAGTGTGAATCTAAGACATTGTGATGTTTCACGAATTCTCTTTACTTGGAAGTCCTATGCCTTATTTCCAGGTAATGGAAAATAGTTTTATGCCCTGATGATGGAGGCAGCATGACCTCAGAACCCATGTGAACACCTCAGTGTGAATCTAAGACATTGTGATGTTTCACGAATTCTCTTTACTTGGAAGTCCTGTGCCATATTTCCAGGTTATGGAAAATAGTTTTATGCGCTTTTGATGGGGGCAGCATGACCTCTGAAACGTCGGTAAACTTCTACCAGACTACACGGCGCAATAACCCAGAAGACAGACATATTCAGTTTTATGCCCGTTGAATTTAACAGCTTTTAGTACATAAAACTGTATTAACCCTCTGAATCCGAAGAAGAGGGTCGATGGTAGATATTGTACCGGCTCAGAAGGTTCTCAGAAAATTCTCTCTCGTCGTTTTAAGGTAGAAATACAAGCGTTGGAAAATGTTCAGTTTTGTGGCTAGATAGCAGCAGCGCGTACAAATTATTATTACAGCGATTGTTAACTAAAGAATTTGGGATAGGTTTTAAAAAAGAAAATCACTCCGACTCTACGCCATGTAGGCGCTTGGGGGAAGAGACGGTACAGCTCCTACTTATTCTTAACCTCGACACTAGATGGGAAAAGAACCCGGTACCCATTGGACAAGAGCTGGGTGAGCCCCAGAGCCAGTCTGGAAGCAGAGGCTAGAGGAAAATATCCTCTGCTCCCGTCTGGGATCGAACCACAGTCGTCCAGTACGTAGTCAGTTACTATGCTGACTAGCTCATACCACAGGGTTTAAAGATGGTATTTATTGAAGTGGTGTATACTTAGGGTACTTATATTCTGATATTCGGTGTAAATAATATTTGAAAATTTAGTTCCCACCGCCAAAGAAAGTGCATCACTTCTCCATTGCAATAGTTAAATTTATAAAAGATGTTTAGAAAAATAATCGCTGTTTATTTTAAGAATGATACAAAACGCATAAATACACTCTGTGTCAAAAATTTAAAGTTATTGATTGTTAAAGGGAATAGCACATGTTACCACTGGGCTTCAAATGGTTAAGGAGTTGTGGATGTAAAATTGGTATTCTTAAAATAAATGAATACAATTGCAAGACATATAATTAGTGTGTCAGACAAGGATTTGCAAACTCCTCCATCTTGCGGACAAGACAGAAAATGTGAGGAGATATATCGCATGATATACTCAAAATAACCAGTACAAAATCTCAGGGATTCTGGAAAAAAATAATTCTTTACAGGGTCTGCTGCAGTGTGGCGCGTTTATCGTGAACACAAGTGACGACGAGGTCCTTTAAAAAGAATGGGTTTGTGTCGCCCTAGTACGTTTTGGTCGATAGTGTTTGCTAGGAAACTGTCTTCTCTTGTGACGTCCCATGTCCCATAAAATATTAAATATATTGCTGTGCATTTTGGAACAAACTTAATTTGCCCTTTCGTAAACGCGTCTGTTGTCGTTATTAATATTACATCGCTACTTCAAAATATGCACATTGTGTGTCTTACGTAGCGCTTAGAGTTTAAATAAAATTAGTCATCGTGATTTCTTGAATAACCATTACATAAACTGAGAGACAATAGTAGTTTGCAGTTGGAGTGTTGTGTATTGCATTTGTGTATACATTTTTATATGTTATTCATTTAAAATATCGTCAGAATTTAAGCATCTGGGAAAAACACTAACAAATATAAATGCGGCTCATAGTGAAGTAAGGATAAATACAAACTTTAAAAATGCTTGTATTATTTAGTTTTAAATTTATTACCATCATCATCAGCACTTGTGTTTTCCAAAAAAGCTGAAAATTAATCTTTTACACAAAACAAAAGTTTCGCTGGGATTTAAGGTTTTAACGGCGGTGAGTTTCAAGATGGTTGTCTTCTAATTTTGCTAGTTGTTTTGTATGGGTGCGGTATATGGTTTCGTATTTCAAGGAAAGTTCATGAATTAAAATGCTAAGGAAGTATTTGGTGTCTAGAAGTATTGAAGTAACATTAATTTGTTATACTAATTATTATTATTAAGTGTTCTGTCTTACGACAGGTCAATTGCTCTGCCCAAAAAGAGCTCTCCAGTTGTCCCTATTCTCGGCTTCTCGCTTTAATTCCTGGAACGTCATCTTCTTTCCTTATTTAAGATCGTCGGTTAGCTGTATCAGTCTTCTTCCCAGTCCTCGCTTTCCTTCAACCTGGCCTTCGATGATATCACTCAGTAACCCATTCCTTCTACATAACGAAAAACGTTCTGTCTTATACATGGAATAATTTTGTTAGTAGTATCATGATTGGATGTTTATATACCTTTTGTTTGAACCATGTTTACGTCTGCTTTGGGCTTTATGTATCATCATTATTTCTAAACTCATAGGACAGACTTTATACACCCCCCAATACCGGTCATACATAATAGTTTTATATCCTCTCATGAGGTTGTTTTTTGTGTTTCCATTCAAAGGGTACTAACAGAAGCCTCACATATCTTAGGTAAACCAATAAACAACTTTAACGAGGTACTAATTCTCATCTTAATCCCATTTTAACCCATTTACCATTCTCTGTGGTCCTATATTCTGCAAACAGTCCCTTCCCCTCCTTTTACAAAATAAATGTTCATTTATGGATTTTTTGTTATATATAGGACGTTATTTTGGGGATGAAATTGCACTGAGACTCATTTAAAGACGGTATAACATTTACAGATCATAACTGAGCAGGTGCAATTCTATGCTTCTTCAAGTGATTCTCTGTTGATTCCTGGTGCTAATACTTTAGGCTATAACATCCATTGGTGGGATTGTTGTGTGAATCGTGAATTATAAAGGATGTGAGGGGAAGCGACCGTATTATATGGAATAATGCCACTAATGATCTGAAATAACCGAGTAAAATCCCAGGAACCCTCAAAAGAATATATACGAAGATAAAACAAATGTACATTTAATATAATGAAATGTTCGTCACGCTTGTGTGTACTATTATAACAGTTGCTATGGTAACGCTGCTAAGCGATTTTCAACCGTATGGGATATTATTATAGGACTGTATGTATCTGTTGTACCGTTGTTATAATACTCCTGTTAAGGGATTATCGACCTAATGATTTGGGTTACTGAAAGTTTATTTGTTCTTTTAGAGGCTAAAATAGAAACTTCGGACATTCGGCCTATTCGAAGTTCCAGAACGGGAAACAGCAACAGAGGAACAATTAATGTAATTTGTAGAGAAGTAATGTTTATTTTTATGACAAAAGACGTATACCATTTTAATTTTTCGTAATGATTAATTTTAATATATTTTATGTCAAAAGTAATCCGTATGAAATTGTAAATAAAAATTCTCATTCAGACATATTCTTATAAATGAAACTACCGCCTGAATATTTTATTACCCTTCGCATTTTGCCGCTGTGTAATATTTCTCAGAAGTCGACAAACTGAGGACGCAGCTAAGAAGATTACGCTCAGACTATTTATATTCATACACGAGGAATAGCTAACATTCTGACGAGAATCTTTGGAACTAATTATTGCAGATTACACAATGAAGACAAGTGTTCTTGTTTTTCGGGATAACAATATGTCCTGTTATATTCAAATATAAACGTCGAATTATCAGGTCTACGAAAACCTTACGGGCAAGAAATATTTATAACAATCCTGGAATTTCCCCGCAGTAACACATGGGACACTTTTCTAGTGAAAGTAAATTAACATTTAACTGTTAGTGTAACAATTCTTAACAGTAGCAGTACAATGCACATGTAGGCTTTTTCATATAATAATTGCAGTAGTATGACTCCAACGGACGTTATGTAGAGACGAGAGGTGTGGTCATGATACTTGGTGTGGAGGCTGTATCCTCCTGGCAAGCTGTCCTGTCGTAGTTTCTCATGATAAAGTCCCAGACGAGAACCCACCTACCAGATGCAGGGACCAAGGGGGTGGGTTTCTCATTCTAGAGTCCTACTAATTAGCCCTGGCTAATGCATATTTACCCTTAATGTACGGCAAGAGAGCGCCCAATGGGGAACAAGCACGCACATAAGTTAGGTCCACGCATGTAAAGTGGGTTTGTGTCTGCACGCCAGCTTAAGTATATGAACTATAACGGGTTAACATGTAACCTGCTGGTTACCTAAATCGTTGGAAACTGGTGCATTGTTTCATACACGTAGCTATGTTTTGATGCAATCGTCAGTTTCTGCTATGACTTACTAATAAACAGGGGTAATTTTCTGATGGGTCACCGACACGAGGGCGTTTCTGGATTGGTATTTTAAGGACTTTGTTGAAGGTGGCTCATAATGATGAACTTAAAAATCTGTACTCCTCCCCCAGTATTGTCAGGGTAATTAAATCGAGAAGAATGAGATGGGCTGGGCATGTAGCGCGTATGGATGGGACAAGAGGTGTGCACCGGGTACTGGTTGGGAAACCTGAAGGGAAGAGACCGCTGGGGAGACCTAGACGTAGATGGGAGGATAATCTCAGGCGGGATCTATGGGAGATAGGAGTTGAAGGAAACTGGACTTTGTTGGCCCAGGACAGGGTCCGATGGAGGGCTTTGGTTAATTCGGTGATGAACCTTCGGGTTCGGTAAGCCATCTAGTTAGTTAGTTAGTTAGTTGAAGGTGGCTATCTTCTTGGTTGTAGCGCCGTGTATCTGGTAAAGACAGACAGGGAACTGCTCGGTCTACTAATGTACATCTGTTAGTATTTGTCTCAAGTAAAGATTTCATGACACATTGCCAAAGGATTTAGCCCAGGAATTATCGCGAAACAGAACGGAGTAAATACAAGTTGCAGGAAAGAACTAATAAATCGAACATCGAACGAATATTGTTCAGTTGATGAAAAGACTAATCCTGGTGAAGAGAGATACTGATTAATTCCAAGTGTAGGTGGAATGGAGACACAATAGGATCAATTTATAGAGAAAGAGGCCACGTTAATTAAGTTTAACACGTTTCAGAACTAACTGCTTTGAAAGATTTTAGGTTGTCGTGGCTGCGGCGAATATGAAGATAACTGTCTTCTTGCGTCGTGTAGTCTGATAGAAGTTTACTGAAGTTTCAGATGTGCGATCGCCCTGATGACAGAGGCAGCAAGGACCTCCGAAACTTTGGTAAACATCTACCAAACTACACGGCGCAACTACCCATAAAACAGCCATTTTTGTAACGTGTTCTATTGGAGTTCCAATCAAGCTGTGATTTCTTTTCACAAAGGCATAGGTCATGTTTGGTGTGGGATAATTGTTAAATTGGATTCTGAATAAATTATATGCATGTATTCGGTAACTGTGTGAATATTTAAACATAAAGTTGGCTCAGTTGTCATTACTAATGCACGACACGTGGCCTACTGGCGATACATAGGTTATAATCTGTCTGCTCCATAGTAACAGTTTTGTTAACGGATTTTCAATGTGTGTTTTTAAAATATCCATGTAGTCACAACATAATTGAATCTGTCAATTTATTGGTTTTTAGGAAGTCAGTTTCTTGTCTTACAACAATCTGAAAGTTTCCACAAAGATGCCACATAAATGTGAATAACAGGTTCAAGTATGCGGCTGTCGGCAGCAAAGTTCTTCTTGGGAAAGAAAATATTCCCCCAGTTAGCCAACACTTCCCACCTTTATAGAAGCCAGCTGTTCATTACCGTGTTCACAACAGCCCACCACCAATCCCTATCCTGAGGCAGATGAATCCAGTCTACAATTGCATGCCTTATTTTATCGGAGACCCATTTTAATATTACTCTCCAATCCACGCCTAAATATTGTAAGTAGTTTCTTCTCTTCAGTTGTTCTGCCCAAAATCTTTTATGCACTTTTCATGGCCTCAATTTGTATTCATTTATATACGTAAATACAATTTTTGCTTGAATAAGGGAATGTTTTAACAACCAGAGTCAGGTGAATACGCCACCTAGCCGGCTTTTGCCCCCCTTTCTCAGTCGCTTCCGGTGAAGTCACTATACGCGCGACGCACAAGTTCACTTGAGGCTGTCACAATTCCTCATTCCGTGGCAGTGCCACGTCTCATCGTGGTCTCAGCTTCCTAGCATAATCCCACGCTGACTTACAATGAGGAAAAAAGAAACAAAGAAACAAAAATGTACTCTGGACTTTCAAGTTGTTTTATGATATGCAAGTTGGTTTAAGTCGTACCAGCGACCCAATGAAGAAAACAATTAAGAGGCACGGTACATGATACAGCGAGGATTAATATGAAAGAAAAGAGTGAAACGAGAAGGAAGAGACAAATGGATCAAGCCTGTCTACATCAGAGCGCGGAACACCCCCCCTACCCCTGTCAGCCATGCTGCTGTTGTAAGCCTCTGGGATCCCCCGAGGGAATTCTGGAGGCTCAAAGCAAAGTAAATTGCAGGGGAGAAACATCATCCACACAAAGCCTCACTCCCCATCCACCATACCAGAAGGACCCCTCCATATGTGTTGCAAGAAACAAGCGGACTGGGGCGGTAGGCGTTTATAGGAAGGTACAGAATTCTTAACGTCAATGAGACGATGAGAGGAAATTAATTGTTTGGAATAAGGTTCTTTGGAGAATATTTGAACTTTGGGGGGTGGGGTGACAGGAGGTAGGAAAATACTTTATAATGAGGGGGGCTTTATAATTTTATAATTTGTACTCTTCACCAGATGTTACGATGATAAAATCAAGGAGGATTAGATGAGAAATGCATGCAAAATTTTGGTTGGGTAACCACAAGTGAGGACACCACTTGGAAGCCATAGTTAAAATTAATATTCGTTGAAGGGGTTCGTCGGGTGTCGATTGGATTCATCTGGCTCAGGATAAAGACCGGTGGTGGGCTGTTGTGAACATGGTAATGAACCTTAGGGTCCCATAAGAAGCGTGGAATTTCTTGACAAGCTGAGAGTATTGTTTGCTTTTGAATGGGGACTCTGCTCCATAAAGTTAGTTAATTAGGAAAGTTTACAATCCTAAAATGTTACACCTTCCAGTGTAGCATAAAAACCTCCTTTAAATGAAGCAGCAATGTGAGATAACAGATTCTTTTGTTCATTTTGACAGACTCGACGCATCACGAATCCTACTAATTGACAACCGGAAACAGCGGTTTTCAACTTTCATTTATTTAAGATGATTTATAACTGCTCTCAGAAAAGTACGAATCTCTCTCACACTAGAACAGCTGTAGATTCATATTTTTCGCATTTTGTGTGTCCAGGGACGTATCAAGAACGTTTTGGTGAAAGATCTGGCTCATTCCATCCTGTTTCAGTTTCGCAGTTTCGCATTTCGTAAATGGAACGAGCGTGCAATGCTGGAGGCAGACAGCAATTCCAGAACTTTACACTGCAAACAATGTGAACATAAAGCTTACTTTCTGAACGTCGTCAAACACAATTGCCCTGCCCTCATTTTCCGTCGTCTCCGTGTTTCTCGTAGCAGGAAATTGTTTTTCTTCAATTTTTGACGTCAAAAGAATATATAAAACAGGACAAATAAAATACTTTGCAGGTAGCTTTGAAACGTGACTCTTGTTAAATTTTTATCAACGCATTTTAGAGCACCAGTAAGAAGCTGAGTGGTAAAAAAGAATATTTCAACAGCAGAGAAATACCTTCCGATTAGAGTATGGCACATATTTTATATTCGACAGTCATTAGTTACGAATAGTCATAAATCCAGCTAACCAGAACAAAATGGTTATTTTATCATAAAATAAAAATAACAAAACTAATTAAATCTGAATGCGTTTCATTATTTATCATCCAAATTATGTACGTAGTATTAAAGGATGATTAGATATCCGAAACCACGGATTAAATATTTCAGTGTAGTTTTTTTTGTTCTGAAAAATATTCGGAAAATAATGCGTGTTTCACAAATCACTAATAACTCACTATATTTTTCTCTGTTTCTAGCCCTTACTAATATAAATATGTGTGAAGTGCAGTAATGAGTTTGTACCAAGAAACACACTAACATTTCAGAAAACTAGCATTCATTTAAATGTAGTACCATTTCTTACACTTTTTGTCCACTTCATATTTTCTGACTGTTAAGTCGGAGAGTGCCTTGTCAGTATTTGTTTTAACTTGTAATAAAACTTTACTAACTCCGTTGAGGAGAGTCCTTCAAATGTTACTATTAACTCAAGTACTTCAAATTTTTCATGGGCCCTAAAGATTTATTACCGTGATCACAAGAGCATGTCATTAAATCCTATCCTGAGCTGGTTGAATCCAATACTCACTCTCATATTCTATTTCTTTAAGATGTGTATTAATGTTATCCTGGCATACGTTTCTTGCTCAATCCAGGTTATCCGTGTTTTGAAAACAAATTTGAACGTTGTCATATTTATGTAAATAAAGTCCTCTGTCATCTCTACAATTCGCTTAAGTTCGTGTAGAATGGTAAGTTGAATGCGATATACAAATGGCTGACATCGACTCCAAAACGTCATTTTAATCAATGTTCCAACACTAAACGCTTATAAACCTGAATTTAAAATCTTATATTCAAACGAGCAGTTATATTTTGTATGGCAAAGATAGATTTTGCTTCGGGTAAAAAATAGACCACAGTTAGCAGAAACTCCCTCATACATTATGACTGCTGTTATTCCCCTCCGAACAGATCCGTCACAATATGACTGATTAATTATTGGTTTATTTATCGACGCCATTTTAATTATATGGACTATGTGGTGTCGAACGTTATGATGAATTGTGAATGATAAATTATAAATGATGTGGACGGAAGCAGAGCTGGCCTATTTGATGCATTATACCAGCATTTGTCTGTAAGGGTGTCCGGTCTCAGAGCCAGTATTAGAACCACGGAACTTCCAGATAGCAAGAAACAGGAATATCCACTGACGTTTCAACCTTTTAAAGTCCAATGGTAATTATATGTACCACTTGTAACTCTGAATTTTGTCAATAAAATGTGTAACGGTAACCTTGTCGCCTTTGTAAAGGTGATGGGTTGCGTTTTCTTTGCGGTACGGACTGAATTTTTAATTAATATGTAGAAGAAATTCGGATCCAAAGAAATAATAATATGAAGATTTCTGTCTTCTGGGTTATTGCGCTGTGTAGTCTGGTCGATGTTAACCAACGTTTCAGAGGTCATACTGCCTCCGTCATCAGGGCGATGAATATGCCAATAGGGTGTGAGGAGTTGGATTTTATAGGCAGGGACGTGAACGGCACTTCGATGGCGACGTCTTGAGGCTGTTCCACCTGGTACTAACCTCTTCATATTTCAAGTTCGGCGGCCGGTTCTACGAACAGACCGACGGGGTGGCTATGGGTTCCCCACTATCACCTGTCATCGCCAATTTCTACATGGAGAACTTTGAAGAAATGGCGGTGGACGGGGCGACCTTCAAGCCCCTCTGCTGGTTCCGTTACGTAGACGACACGTTTGTCATCTGGCCCCACGGCCCTGACAAGCTCGCGGAGTTCCTCAGCCACCTCAACAGCATTCACGAGAGCATCCAGTTCACCATGGAGACTGAAAAGGATGGCCATCTCCCATTCCTCGACATAGACATTCACCGGAAACCTGACGGCTCATTAGGCCACAAGGTGTACCGGAAACCAACCCATACCGACCTTTACCTCAACTCCAATTCCCATCACCACCCGTCCAACAAACAGGCCGTGCTCTCGACCCTGGTACACAGGGCTAAAGCCCTTTGCGACCACGACAGCCTACAGAGTGAACTGGAGGCACTCACCACCACCTTCAGGAAAAACGGATACAGCAACCGTCAGATTCAGAAAACTCTCAATCCGCCTGCGAGGCTGCCACCGCCTACTGAAAAACCAGCCTCGGTTGCCTTCCTGCCCTACGTCGGGACGACCTTCAACCGCATAAGCAGGTTGCTGGCCAGGCACGACATCAAGTCTGTTGGTCTTCCGCCAAAGAAAATTCCCAGTTTTCTCCGGCCGGTAAAGGACGACCTAGGACTGAAGACGCCTGGCGTATACAGAGTTCCCTGCGAGTGCGGAAAAGTCTACATCGGCCAGACAGGCCGTTCCGTTGAGGCCAGGATCAAGGAGCACGAACGCCACATCCGGCTCGGGCAGCCCGAGAAATCTGCGGTTGCTGAACACCGCTTCAACTTGGAGCACAAGATACAGCTAGAGGACACTTCTATCCTCTCCTCAAAAACCGGCTACATGGACCGGTTAATCAGGGAAGCCATCGAGATCGAACTTCATCCTGATAACTTTAACAGGGAAGATGGACTTCACCTGAGCCGGTCCTGGAAGCCTCTGATCCACACATTCCGAGGACTCCGAGAACGAGCAAGAGTGCGCCGCCAGAACCAACCAGACCAGTAACTCGGCCCCTTTCAGGGCCTTTATCCATACAACTACACTCACCTTTCTCTCTCTACTTTCTCTCCCTCTCCCACCCTCGCCCACGTGCTACCATTGGTCCACTCCCATACCTGCTCCCATTGGCTCGGGGCAGGCTACACCTTTCACGTCCCTGCCTATAAAATCCAACTCCTCACACCCAAATACATGAGGATCTGGGGGTCCCTTTCTTTGCCGACCACACCAGAGCACTGACTGAGAGATTTGACTCGAGGTTAGCTGGTGTGGGGAACCCCTTAGTTCGGCAACTCGGGAGGCACTCGTGCCGAACGAGGGCTGCCAGAGGTCGCCCAAGGGCAACCGAGGGCGACCGATGTCCAGCAGGCCAGCCGAGGCCGTCCCCAAACGACGGCCAAGTCGGCACAACGAGTGATTAGACTACTCGGCTACCCTGACTGAGGTTTTCCGTGCTTTTCCTCAGTTGTAAGGCGAATGCCAGGGTATAACTTAATAGGGGCACGGCCCGCCACCCTCCCCCCCCCCCGATCGTGGAGGCCATCAGCTGAAATGATCTTCCCCCCACGCCGCAGAGGCCTTCAGCCGAAACGGCCCCCCCCTCTCTGGGTTCAAACCCCAGAGATCCAACCAACCAAATTCCTTTGGACAACTTGCCTGACGGGATAACCTCCCATCAGCAGCAACAGATCCCAGTTTGAATGGTCGAGGCTCCAGCCACGGCGTAACCCTGTTAGCGTCAGCAAAATTTTCGTTTTTTTTTTTTTTATATTAAGACCGTTTACCATTTCCAGCAATGCGCCTTGAGTGCAGGTATGGTGTCACCTAGGTAGGGACGATGCTTGCGCTTGCGCAGGCCTCCGCCCTCGGTTAGCTTTTTGGTTGGTTGGTTGGTTGGCCTATTGGCATATTCATCGCCCTGATGACGGAGGCAGTATGACCTCTGAAACGTTGGTTAACATCGACCAGACTACACAGCGCAATAACCCAGAAGACAGAAATCTTCATATTCACCGCTGTGAGAACCTCAAGTCTTACAAAATAATAATATGTTATTTTGTCATCTGAGACACCTTCTCATTCACACTTGGTCTCCTTTGAAACTACATGATTTGTTGACCCAGCGACCAAGCTACGAAGCGACCGTAAACATAGAATGGTTTTGCGCTGTAAAATCTGCCATTGTCGCCTAGCAACCAGACCGACCAGAGACGGTGAGACACGGATAACGCTGCGAGATGGAAGCTTGTGTATAAAGATTAGTTTCAGTAACGACCAAGTTCACAGTAAAGATTTTTCAATTTTAAGACACTGAAACAGCAGTCCGCTCTTTCTAAGACTGTAACATAATATAGGAAGAATGATGTCATGGTGATAAAATGTTTTATAACTTTCTTTTCCTGAGGTTTCTTAAAATATTCTCAGATACTCAATCGTAAATAGAAAACCCCGCGCTTATGCGAACACTTCTCCGTCGCGGGTGTGTTGCGGTCAGTCTGAACAGATATGAGCAGGCGGTGACTGTTTTCTGCTACGAAATTCGATGGAATGCTTAATGTTCAGATGGACGTAAAGTTTCAAATGAGGATTCTTCTTTCTATATATTGTTTCTCTAGCGAAGGTAAACTATTGATAAACACAGCCAGCGGTTCCATAATAATTTATTTAAGAAGAGCCTGAAGATTAAAATGTACAAAACAATAATTTTGCCTGTTGTTTTGTTTGGGTGCGAAACATGATCTCTCACTCTGAGGGAAGAACACATATTGCAGGTGTTTGAGAATAGGGTGTTGAGGAGGATATTTGGGCCTAGGAGAGAAGACGATGGGGTATGGAGAAAACTACATAATGACGAACTTAAAAATTTATACTCCTCCCCCAGTTTTGTCAGGGTGATTAAGTCGAGAAGAATGAGATGGGCGGGTCATGTAGCGCGCATGGATGGGACAAGAGGTGTGCACCGGGTATTGGTTGGGAAGCATGAGGGGAAGAGACTGCTGGAGAGACCTAGACGTAGATGGGAGGATAATCTCAGGCGGGATCTATGGGAGATAGGAGTTGAAGGAGACTGGATTTTGTTGGCCCAGGACAGGGACCGGTGGAGGGCTTTGGTTAATTCAGTGATGAACTTTCGGATTCGTAAGCCATCTAGTTAGTTAGTTAGTTAGAGCCTGAAGATGGCCGGAAATGGCCAGAACATATCAATGTTTATTAAGTATTAAATAAATAATAAAGCATTGATTCGTTGTTCATTTCCTTTCAGATGTCCAGCGGAAATTTCCCCCCCCCCCCCCACAGAAATTAACATTCCAGTGCTAGAGTGTCGTTGCTGTCGTCACTTTAAAAATAACAAAAGCACAGAAGGAATACAAATATTAATAACTTTATTAAATGTACGATGTACTTGGGAAAACAGCGCCTCTAATTAGAATCACAATAATATAATTACTGTTCACATATACAAAACTATAATAGCCTCTGTGATATAACATCTCAAAAAGGGAAACTCTAAACATAAACTAATACAGTTGGGGAAACATTTTGGCTTATAATATCTTCTTTACAGATTACAATAAAACAGTGATTATTTAACTTAACACACTGAAAATGTAGGTCTATATCGTATGTAATTTGTCCGATATTAATTTTTGTTTCGACCATCCTTCTACACGGAAAAAGTAAGGAAATTTGGAGGAGCTACAGCAGCGCGTTCTCTGTCAACTTAAGAAACTGATTAGTTAGCTTTTTGTTTGTTTCATTTCCTTATCTTAGGTAAAGTATTATTTTTTACAGAAAAGTTTTTCCCTCCGTCAGTTTCGAACCATAGCAACAAAAAATATCGTGATGGGCCTTAAATAAAACATGAAATCAGCCGAGAAGAGCGTTAAAGTGAAGCGTTGGTTTCAGACATAAAATCGAGCAACTTTTAATTTCGTTCTCTGTAAAAGAAAGTGTCCTTTTCTTTGCAGTGCCAGTTTCAGCTTGAATCTCTTCTCTCTCCCCCCCCCCCCCCCTCATTTTCTCTTTTATTTCCAATGCATAAGCAATTCAGCGTGTGCTGTGAGAATGGTTAAGTTCAATTTTGGTTTGAATGAACAACGTACTTTAACGATGTGAGACTTTGAGGTTATATGAAGCAAATATAATGTAGACAGAATATTACTGCAATGATTTCTTGTAAAAATATAAATAATAATAATGCGAACAACATACTCAAAAATATTTATAATATTCTGTGTGATATTTAAATTTGCAGGCAACGCGGGAGTAAAGTGAGAAAATATCAGTGCCTGATATACACGTTTATAATTATGTGTCAGCGCCGAAAATTATTCAAGTCTAATTAATTATTGTTTTTTCTGTTACTTTATTTTATTATTTACTTCGTAGTGCCTGGATTTTTTCACCCTAGTAGCTTTCTTTGAAGGGTAATCTAGGAGTTTATGATGGGCTTGTATATGGCTAGAATAGGAGAAGGTCATTTTGATGGCTGTGAATATTGGACGTTAACATTAAGAGGAAAATAAGTTGTCAGGGTAACAGATGGATGGATCTTTTACAGAACTGTGCCAAATGAAAGGCTTTGATATCAGCTGCGTTGATCATTTGGATTTTCTCACCAGAGAGCTAGTTTCTTCTCGTACGTTTTTGAGGGTAAATCGTACGAATACGGGAGTACATGAATAATAGTTCTATTTGATTTATGCGCTTTTAATGAAGGAACCTCTTTCACTTCACATGGTGCGTTGAGTTACTCTGTGAACTACCTTCTGTTTATCTCTGGAAATCCTCCTCTTTAGTCTGCTTGGTTAATCACGCGACAGAGGTACTGTGTATCACGTGAGCCCCAGGTAAAGTGTTACTGTAGGCACGTCACATGCATTTTCCGGGCAATTTACTTTGTGATGCTAGAGGCGGGATTAAACGAGTGTTTGTCGCGATCAATAACGAAGTCATTGCATCAACTGCAGAAGAAGAATTCAGGATTAAAACTTTAGTACGTGCACGCTCTGTCCGGTCGGTTGATAGCGATCATACGCGCTAGCAATGTAGCCGAGTCTACAGCGGTTCAACTTCGGAATTAATCGAGCAAGATGACATAGTGTTGAAACGTATGCTTATCGATTTCCCAGAAAGTCTGGCTTATATAGTAGAGTTTATCTTTGTTAATGATAATCTATCCGAGTTTCAGGTCTGTACAGAATCATCCCTACGTGTTATGTTGATTCTTGGATTTTTATTGATCGTCACTTTATACACACTCCGTTCACTGTTCATTACTTAAAAAACGGTTCAATGCGGCCATGTTCAGGTTCAGTTACATGATTTTATGTCATAGCACTGGGGATCGCATTTTCTCATATCGATGTCCAAGATTAGTTAAAACATTATAAGTTAAAACAATTTAAATCATTTACAATGGTTAAAGGATAAAAATATTTAACTGTTTCTGATTCACGTACGTGGGTCGTATTTCCTGTTGGATATCGGTACCGTTAAACATGAACTTTACATTTACATAAACTAGCAACAAATAAATTTTTTTTTTTAGATTTGTGCGGTCAGAGGGTGTGAAAACTAGTGAAACTTTCGCACAAATGACAGTTCAATTTTAGGATCGCTGTTTAATTTAAAGGAAATATGACGAACTGGTAGAAAGATTCGAACAAAGTCGAACGAGTGTTGACGCGCATTCCGGACAACGTTCGAGTGTAGTAGGTTTTGAGGTCAAGGAGTAGATGGATTAGCATATCCGGAACAACCGAAGAATCAGTATTAATGAAATTACATATGTAATGAACACGATGATCTGAAAAAAGTGGTGCAAGAATGATCCTAACAAACATATTCTACTCTGACTAAATCAGGAAACTTGTGAATCGTTGCACCGAAAAGATTACACTGTACAACAAGGTAATTAGTAAAAAAATACGAAATTCCAACTACTGGGTGATTGTTTTGTGAAACGTATGTTAATATTGCCTTTACGTACTAAATTTATTTTTGTAACTGTCGGGAGAAGAGATTTGTACTTTGACTTTTTCGACATTTTCCTCGCTTTTGCAATCCAAAATATCACCGACAACAAAGTTATAAACTACCAGTCTATTAATAAACCTGGATGATACAAAAAGAGCGGTTCACAATTATTCAGTATCATAAGCGAATGGCATGCGTACCTGCAATGCAGAGTTTGTAGATATCACAGTTTTTTTTTGCTAAAGTAGCTTATAAGCGCTCAGTACAGAGGGAATCTTGCGACTCTCATACACGTTAGTAATAGCGCTTAGTTGCTGATGGCAAAGGTAAAAAGAGTAGTAACACATTTACATTGCAGAGTGTATAACACGACACGGGATAAATATTCCCAAAACTAAATATTATAAATATTTTACGTACTGGTAGCAATTTCGAGCCAAATGACCATTATCGCTATGTACGGAATAGCAAATACTTTTTACTGGAGGTTGAGGGAGGGTTACTGTGTGGGGTGTACGAAGTAGTTCTTTTTATACCTACACATGTAAACATGTTTTGAGACGATGAAAGGGGGATGGAGAAAATTATAAGGAGCGCGTCACAATTATTTACCGATCTAAAGAATTGTAACATTGAAATAATCGAAGCTGCTTATATAATAAGAAGCATATAATATTGGTGGAAACTTCAAGATTGTTTAAAGTTTGTTTTCAAGTATTGTACTTGAAATATACGTTAATTTTTAAGTTACAATATATATGTAAATCGGTACCTAATCGGAACTCAATCTGTATGTTGAAGAAGAAGAAGAAGAAAACAGCCAGCCTCAGAACGTCAAATCCTACGGTTTAATGAAGAATTTAATAATTTATGCTCTTTATATATTATTGTGCCTAAAGTAAGAAAGACGGGTGAGGCTGTACCATTACATGGCAGATACAGACTTTTAATCGGAAAACCGTCGTGTAGATACACGTAAATGGGATAACAATTATAAAAAGGAATTTTGAAGGAATCTTAGGTGAGGGTTGGGCAGATTTCAGCAGATTCGTGACAGTACAGTGGGGAGCTGTTATTAACACGGCCGTGATTATTTGTGTGCACAGAAGAGGAGAAATCTCTTGACCATCACAATGGCTAAAATGTTGTAAGACTTTTTAACATCTTTTAAATTGAAGATTTCTGTCTTCTGGGTTGTTGCGTTGTGTAGTCTGGTCGATGTTAGCCAACGTTTCAGAGGTCATACTGCCTCTGTCATCAGGGCGATGACTACACAGCGCAACAACCCAGAAGACAGAAATCATCATACTTACCGCTGTGAAAACCTCAAATCTTACATCTTTTAAATTAATTAATAAATCGTCAGTAGCTTAAGGGTTGTGAACTAAAATCCTGCGAGTGAATTTATAGGCAGTGGTAGAGAGACACGAATACTGTTCTGGCTCGTCACAGTGGTTCTAGCCGCCAAGTTCTATGTAAATACTAAAATAAATCTATAAGCATATACCCGATCCTCAGTTCATATCTGAATCCCCTGGGACAGATTTTATCGACAATTGAAGCAATTAGATCGCAGTTATTGGTAAGGGGTCGTTCCAGTATACCACCGGATTTTGATGTATTGCTATTGGTTGATCTTCCGTGATGCCGGACAGAAGGACTGTACTGTTCATGATACTAGAGCGACGCCATGTTTCCAATATTACACAGTAAAGTTTTTATTGATATTCGTAACAGCTCAATCGATCTTATTTCATACAGTAGCGGTGGAATAAATGGTCCCAGCTTTCATCTGTCACAACAAAAAATTATGTAGTTAAATTGTATTTCCCTGTCTCACGGATATTGGCTTGCTTGTTTTATTCAACAGATTAATTATACATATACAGAATAGTGTTGTTTTAAGAATATCTGGACCTAACAGCGACGATCTAAGAGGATAAAACAGCATAATGAAGAACCTCATAATTTGTAGACTTCATTAAATATTAATAGGATTATAAAAATGGACCTCAGATGGTTTTATCTCTACCATACGGGCTAAATGCTCCCCTCCACAGTATTCTACTTGATGTGAGCATCGTAGCAATATTTGAGGAAGTCTAAATTATTATCCTCTTTATTATGAACTTCTCTCCAGCCTCCTGTTGTTTTAAATTTCCCACATCTAAATAAATTTTACCCTGTTCTCAGACGCCCTCAATCTATGTGCTTCAAAAAATATGAGAAACCAAGTTTCAGACCTTTACAAAATACCAGACAAAACTTTACGTTTTTGTTCTTAATCTTCACATTTTTAGATAGAAGTTCGTAAGTCAAAATATTCTGAATTGCATTAGAGCAAGCATTTCCCGAATTTAATCTGCTCTTAATTTTTTCACGATTATCATTTTTATTTGCTAACAAAACTTCTGTGTAAAACTTTCTTCCAAATTTGTTCACCTTATACTACTGTTTCCGCTACGCTAGCAATGGGCAGGAGAGTCGCTACCTGTTGAAGTTGGCTAAAAGACTGAATTTCTCATACATCGCTGTATCAACATCTCAGGAATGTGACACTCACCCCCCTTCAACATTTATTTGGGATCTCGCGGCTCGCTTCGAGCTACACGTCCGCTACACTAGAATCATCAATCAAGTGCGTCAGTCAACAGCAGACAAGTCGAATAATATAATTATCTGAACCGTCCGTACTAGTGACGAACTTGTAAAATAGCATACATGATTATAATTTGTATTCTCTTCTAACACTTACTAGACGTGTCTTAATTTACAGTTATTTCTAATTACGAATATTCTGTGTGTATGTCTAACCTGTTTATCTGTCTTTATATTTATTTATGGAATAATTATATATACAGTTTTCGAAATTATTATTATACAGACAAATATTTTGAAAGATAAATAATTCAAAACTGACAATAAATATTAATATTTAATTCAGCCAGTCGACGGATGTGCTGAATGTAAACTGTAGAGAAAAGAAAATATTTGCAGCAATTAATAATATTTTAACTTCTAAAATTATACACGTCTCTTTATCTATTTATCGAGCTATCCATCTGCCTGTTTGCCTGTTTGTATCGTTTCCTGTTATATTTATTTATTAATTTATTCTCCTTCCTTCTCATCGTTATGTACACAAGGAATATATTATTTTTGCTTCTCGTCGAATTAAATTGGCTACTATATGAGCGAGAATTTTCTTACAGAAGATGGCTGTCTCCTGGAGTGTTGCGCCGTGTAGTATGGTAGAAGTTTACCGACGTTTCAGGGGTCTTTGCTGCCTCCATCATCAGGGCGATGGTTAAGTTGGTAAACTTGTAGCAAACTACACGGCGTTACAAGACAGCCTTCTTCATACTCACCGCTGTGAGAACCTCAAATCCTAATTTATCTTGCCTTTATGCATGCTAAATGTACCTTGTACCTCATCCTCCTTGACTTAATGACCCTAATAATATTCCATGAATATTATGAAGCTCTGCATTGTGTAGTCTTCTTCGCCCGTCCTTTGCCTTCTCTCTCTTTGGTCTAGGTACGTCCCACTGCACTAAATTCTCAAGCTTTGTTTAAGACAAACGGTGTCTGGTCCGAAATTCTAATCCAGAACTTCCCATATAAGAAGTAGGACTCCTAATGACTACATCGCGACGTTACATAAACATTCTATCTTGTGTCTTTTAATCATTTTAATATACGAGTTATGGAAATAGAAGACGAATCGGGTATTTATATTTATTTAAGTTAAATCGGTTTAGGTAATTGTGACTCGTTGTTCTGCTTGTAGAACGGTGATCGATAAATATAAAATGTGTATGAGAACCATAAGTGTTAAACCATCTGTCTTCCTTTGCCACTTCGTGTCCTAAGGACTTGTTTTACCGGACCAAGACGTGTTGCAGTGTGGAGTCGTAATATTGATCCTTTGGGCTGCTCTCCCTCTGTGGCTGAGTAATCAGCACAGTCCTTCGTCGTCTGCCCTCCACAGTTCAGGAAAAATACTGTTCTTACATCAGTCGTCTGTCTATGCAATAATCAAACGTTGGCTAGTTGGTGATCATTTGCTGTTAAGGGATTTGGTCCGTATATAATAATATTTATCAATATGCGTGATTACTGCTGTATGATTACCAGTCTGATGGGAAATGTTCTGGTATTCAAACTATTCTCTCTATAGCTTTGGTTTGTAACGAAATATATCTTTTAGGAACCTTATCGTCCATTCTGTTCGAATGGGTTGACCAATATTCTTTGTAATCACCTACTTTCCATTCACAGAATAAATGTGTAGCTCCTTCTACATATAATCGTTTTCAATTTTGCCTATTCTTGTACATAACTTGGCACTTATTAAAAATTTAATTTTCGCTGCTTAGATTTGATTAACATTTTTATTCTCCTTGCCTTAGCTTTCGCTTTTATATAAAAGAGTGGCAGCTGTCATCACTTTATGAAATGACAGCTCTGTCTCTTTCGTTGCTTGTCATTTTAGTACTCTGCTTATGCCCGTGCACTCATTAACATTGACTTACTTTACAATCCACAATATTGTCAGTTTCGTAAGAATTGCTTTATACAAAGTGCTACTTACAGTGTGTATTTTCTTTAATTTGCACAAACTGTTTTGAATAACATTGTATATTTCACTTTAAAAAGCACTCCTGAGTTTGGTTATTATATTTTCATATTAATCAATTCACCAAGGTTATGACTGTACTTGAGTAGGTCTTTCTTGAAGTTCCTAATAAGATTACGCTCAAGGCTAAGTAAATGACAGTGTTAATAGCAAAGTCAAAATATAAGTAGAGTTACTGTAACATAACATTTACTCAGCAGAAGATCGCTTTTATGCACTTATTTTCATTTATGTTTAAATCATGCTGTGTTCACTCGTGTGTAATACCAACAGCTAATTCCTTGGTAGAGAGAAATTCGACGGTAAGTAACAAGTACAAATACACATGACTTAAAAATACGTAATTCGATATCAGGAGGTCACATTTCACTTTATTGAAGACCAATTAACGTCAGTCAAAGACACGCTTGTTTAACAGATCGCTGGTTCTAGGGTAAGTTCAAACATTTCAGCCTAAATTTTCTGAGTTCTTTCCAGAAACTTTTTTTTAATTTCCTGAACTTTAAGGATTTATGTCCTTTATTTTACGTTTTAACATATTTCTCCCAGCCTCTCGTTTGCTCTCCCAGATAGCCTCTGACCAATCAGACTGTCCTTCTAATTATACATTTTCCACCAATCGAAACTTCTTTATGTATTTAACCTTCAGTACTATGTGGAAGATATAAATTATGAAACTTTTCACTGTGTAATATTGTTGACGTATTAACGACGAAACGATGTAATATTACGCCAACTGTATTGCGGAGAGGCGAGGAGATTCTACCACATCCATCCCGCGGCCGAGAATTTATTTTATTTCTGGTTTTAATTTGTTTGCTGTTTGAGAAGAACACTGAAAATCTATCCCTTCGTTCTGCAGTAGCTGAAAGTAATTATTTTTTGGCTGTTGGGCAATATAAATCGTACTGTACAAAATACATAACAGAAAAACTGTTTTTACATTTCCATCCAGTCTAGAAAGGATTTATATAATTAGAACGTGTCCGTAAAATGATGATTTCTTGACTACGGCGTTTGAGATGAACATAATCCAGAAAACTAAGAACACACACCTAAATCTCTCTCAGTTCTTCTAACAATCGTCAGAATTCTACTTTACGAAAGTGTCAGTCCGCGCCATACCGTGATATGTACCAGCAAAACTTATATCACATTACTGTATCACGTTGTTGGAAGTAACTGTAGCAGATTGGCGTACGGGAACCGTCTTCTAGTCTGTAGCATCACATCTCACTGTACAAAACTTTAAATTAAGTTCTATGACAACAGTTTCATATCTGTGACTTAACACACAGACGCTTCCGTCACGCGTTCAACATGTCTTTGACATCGAAACGACATGAAATCCCCGTGTTCGTAACAACTTGGATCAATTTACGGCTTTCATGTAAAATGGTACCAACATAATTCCTTTTGGTGCTTCGCTGCGCGCTGGGATGTTCTTTTTTTCCCGACCCACTATAATTAGAATAAGAAACTAAAATTTATAATAAGATTACACCTAGTTTTAAATAATGTCACTTATTTAAAAAATACTTATCTTGAAACAAATATGACTGAGTTTAATAATTCCTAGAATATACTCATTTACGGATAATAATGTGGTATCATTTATTTGATTTTTTAATTTGCATATTTAATTTTATAAAGTCATTCTTTTATTGAAATCCTTGCTGCACACTGGTTGAAAATCACTGTACTAGAGTCTACACCAGGTTCAAATTTATTAATTTCCTATAACCGTTCAATGATATCAGTGTGGTTTCCATGTCAAATGCTGGAGTTTTTGTCGCTTTCAGTGGGCGCGAGGAAATGGGTGTGACGTAAGCCTACATAATAAGTTTTACGTTTTTAAAAATCACGTAGATGAACCATAATTCGACTTCATAGCAGCTGGAAATTGCCATTCATGTAAAAATCAATTACACAAGGATAATGTGTTATTCGGTAATAATAGGCTACTTTAGGAAACAAGTCAGCCGCATAAACAAATTATTTGACCGTCTCTTATACAGCATTGTATTATCAATATATTCCACTTACGTGAATTTTATCCGTTATAGATATGAAACTTCGCAGACAGAAATGATTCAATGAAAGATGTTTTAAAAGCATTATTTAGGTCTCCGTTGTATCAACATAATTGAGAATCGTAACCATGGCAACTTGATAATTTACTTGTCATTCTGGGAGCCAGGTCCGTCCACGTAGAACGGCCATTTGCCACGTCGTGTGTCTTAAGCGCTTACGTGGGTAAATGTGGTTAGTAAGCACAGGAGAACAAAAAGTAGCTTAACGATCCAAACTTGTATAACCACTTCATTCTCACCACTAATGTCTCTTTTTAGAGGTGCCGTACTTTTTGTAAGAGCAACGAGGCAGTGGGAGGCTACAAAGTCAGAACCTTTGTAATTATTTCTTTCATAGTCGAAACCCTCCAGTGATCGTCTTCAATTGCCTCATCTCCGCGTTCCTCAGAAAATTCTGCAGAAAACTATCTCTGTCAGCATCAGTTACTATAAAAGTCAACTTACTATAAAAATTAACAATTTTAGTTTTTTTTATTGTATTCAGGATGTGAAACACTAAATAACAGAGTATGTTATTATTTTTCTACAAATGTCCTTTGTGCCCTACTTTCACATCACGGCAGATTTTCCAACGGTAGTCTATTTATCTCCAAATTTATTCGTGTAATCCCAGTCGACAGGAACTATGTGACGTTAGTCAGAGGTGAAGTACAGACCGCGTCCTTTACGAAGCTGCATAACGAGAAATCCCAGGGAGGGAAGCTCGGTGACGTTGGTGGCCATGATATTAGGTCACCACGGCCAATCTGTTTTCAGGTTAATGTTTGTCTAGGACTTTGGTTATTGGATCAGCACATAAACATACTGTAATTACTCAAAAACGTCGATATAGCGCACACATTAGCATATGTTTTATGTTCACGGTTTAGTAAAATATGGCTACAAAATTGTCTGATTGATGAAATAAATTTCTGATTATATGAGATTTGAATTTCTGACCCGCGGAGAAGATGTCGATGTTAATTTTTTGGGTAGTAGTGCTGAAGATGGAGATTATGTTTCTCCGAAAAGTTGGTAAAACTTCACACGGCGTTGTTACCATCAAGACCAACATTGACAACTTTGTAATTGCCTGGATATTTCATTATATCTGTGGCAATCAAGTAAGGAACAATTCCTTCTCTTGCATGTGACATCAGTAAAAGAAAAGCGGAAAAACTATATTTTCTGTTGTTCCGCAGTTATACTACATCTCTGTTCCATTTGAAGCACAGTTTTCTCTGCTGTCACAGACTCCGTTCTCGGTAGGCAACTTACCCAACACGGGAGAGACTAATGGGACAGGAGTTTTAGCATAGTTTGCTGCTGATCCTACCAATCAGTAAAGTTAGTTTAATCTCACGGCTTTGAAAATGGTTTTCGATTATACTTTTACACAGAAACTTGCAGGCTGGAGGCTTACAAACAAGGGCTAGTGAACAGATTTTGAATAAAGTCTTAGCTGTTCTCGGCTTTTCAAGTTTGTGTGTGTATTTGATTGGGCACTGGTTTAAAATTGTAACAAGAATATGTCGGAATACATGTATATATGATTTTAGAGTTAAAAAAATATCAGCATTATGATCATACGTAATTATTACGCTGCAGAAATAATAGTAGAAGCCTATTGCAGTTCGGAATGCACATATGGAATATTTCGGACTTTGCGTATTTCGTTATAGTGGCGCATTTATCTTCTTCTTCTTTCTTTTTTTATTTTTTTTATAGTGTTCTGTCTGACGACAGGTCCATATGAACAGGATCCATCCATCCTTTTCTCGGACTGGGACCTGTTCATATACGTTCTTGGCAGATGATCCAGAAGTGGTTTGCCATTGCCTTCTTCTGTGTGTGAATGGAGTAATTGTTGGGATGCCACGGAGGAAAACTCCGTGTTGCCTAGACCACGGCCTTGCCCAACACAAGATATAAATTAGGGCACCGCCGGGAATCGAACCCGAGACCCCAGGATTACAAGGCCAGCGTTCTAACCGCTAGACCACCATGGCTTTTCATTTATCTTATACTATATAAATATTCATCTTAATATTATCCTCTAGTCTAAGCTTAGGTCTTCCGAACAGTATCTTTCTTGCAGTTCTCTGAACAAAATTTTGTATCAATTTCTAATCCTTCGCATTCCTGATACATGCCTCCCCTTATGCCGTTCTTCTTGGCATTAATATGGATTGTGGTTCTTCTAATGTAAACTCTTCATATTGCAAATATCTGCAGATATACAACTTCATTTCTTTTCTTTTTCACCGTTATCAGCCTGTCCTCTGAACTAATATATTTTAATCATGCTGAAGATATTTCGAGTAGACTACCAGCGTTGCACGAAATGAAATCTGACGAAGTAAGTGGTATTAAGCATCCTCCTCATCCTTACCTCATTCCTTGCGGGCTTTCCGCACCGTTACCCATATTACCAACGATAAATAAACTTGGAAGTCGTTTAAAGTTGTTAAGCGTCCTATAAAACAGCAATTTGGAAGCATGTATTGCATTAGTGTCATACAACGTAAACTTTCAGATGTTGACAGTGTACAACCACGTAAGAATAAATAGATTATAAATAAAGCATAAGGGCGTAAAACTCACATATTCAAATAAAGTAAATAATTCTGGAATATGTACACAATTACATTGTAATCAGTAACTGGATTCGAGCCTCAATAGAAGCGGTGGAATTGTTCCCTAAATGTTGGTGCAATTCGTAACGCTGGTGCTTACATGTAATAAATAATTTGAGAAATTTTAGAAATACAAGTAACTGAAGATAACACTGCTAATAGTAATAAGTCCATAAATAAATTTGAAGAATATGTAGTAGGAATTCTTGTTACTAATGAGTTCAAAAAGTTTTACTACACCGATGAGGTTCTAAAATGCTGAAAATAAGGTTATTTTTGTAGTTTGTTTTGTATAGGTGCAAAACATGTTCTCTTTCTTTGCTACAAGAGCATATTCGTATTAGGCCTATGATTTTTTTAAAAAACGAAGTACTTTAAAAGTGTCTGAATCGTGTGAAAATTGGACGCAAACTTCTTGCATACGTCCCTTTATTCAGTTAGATAAAAAAGTAAAGTTTTCCCGCTGCACGCCTTGTAGGTCGTTTGGGGGAAGAGGTGGTGTAGCTCCAACTCATTCTTGACCTCGTCAATAGATGGGGTGAGTGGTTAGCATCATTTACCGGGAAAGGACCCCGCTACCCATTGGATTGGAGGCTTAGTGGGTCCCAGAGCCGGTCTGGACACAGAGGAGAGAGAAATAATCCTCTGCCTCCGTCGGGGATCAAACCCCAGTCGTCCAGCCGGTAGCTAGTCACTATACTGACTGAGCTATCTCGACTCTTCGTTATTCAGTTACTAGAATTAAACAAGCTATTAAACAGAATCTAGTTCTATTTACGAAATAACAAAGAACAAATTTGAAAATTTTCGTTTATTAATATACAAAAGTAAGTCATACTTTTCAAATAACTTTATTGACGTTGTCAAATCCGGGAGGTTTGGATTGGCAGGACATGTGATACGAAACGGGAGAATATAAATGAATACAAATGTTTATATAGAAAACCTAACGATAAGAGCCTATTCAGAACACCTAGGCACATGTGGAAAGATCCGTGGTGTGAGGGTTTGGATTTAAGTAATGTAGCTGAAGACTGAGTTCAGTGGTGGGTTCTTGTGAACATGGTAATGTGCTATCGGTACGTGCGTACATTAGTTCATTAGCAGGTAGATAATTAATGTTCTGTAACAGCAATAAATTTAAAAAATATTATTACAAATCTGAACGTTGATGGAAATTTAAGTGAAGTTTCTAATAAAGTTATCCCTATGTGGGTTTACTATTTTCATTTGCTGAATAGGATAAATTTCAGGTTCGTTTTAACACAACGTCTTAACAGCCTGCGAACACTAATCAGAGTTCAAGATTTCAAAGTTTAAGTAATTATTATTAATAGAATTTTTATTTATTTTGGCATATGAATTATTTCCGGACAGACTCTCTCTCGTTTGGCCTTTCAGCCCATTATAACTTCCAAAAGGACATATCCAGTTCTCAAGAAACAGAATTTTTACCCATCTCTGTTCGTACTTTATGGTTATCCAGAAGGGGGCAAAACATGTCTGAATATAAAATTTAAGCTATTGATTTAATCCGCATTCTGCTCTAATGAGTTTTGACAGTGATACAGGTTTACCAAAAGCAGGTCTTTATGATATTAAATCTGCTTATATATTGAAGAGAATGTATATAAAGCTGTGCCAGTTTCACTAAGCCTCCATTCTGTACTCTGAGTAGTGCCAGTTGTTTAGCGTACAGGAAGATACTTGAACATCGAAATGGAATATCTATGTAGGCACAACACTTCCCCCTCGCCTCACATTCCCCCGAAGTGCATTATTAATCAATATGTGTACGTACAGACACTAATAGAACTAGCCGCCACTGACACAGATCTGCTGCAGTAAGTTCAATAAATTGGAGTGTACAGAACAAGAACGGCGAGTGAGGTGACATGTCAGGGATTTCGTCCTTATTTAATTTGTGTCCTTTTTCCCCCCTGTAACTGCCCTTGTTTTGCTGATAAGCTAAATGACCCCAACTCACGCAAGACTGGTTCATCAGACAGCCACTAGGCGGAGTGAGTAATCAGAGTAGACTGTGTTACGCTCTAACCCAGTGTTAGCACTGGACAAACACAACTGCTGCTCAAGAGATTCTCACTAAAACACTCTTACATTCAAAGGACAGTAGTAACAATAAGTACCATCTGCTTTAATATTCAGTAACTTAATTTTCCACACAGACTGTATATATGGATTTCGTACAGTTCACAGAATAAACCTTGATTTTATTTCCCCAAACATTAACAAACGTACATAGCAACTACATTCTAAACATCGCATAGACGAGTTATGGATGCGGGGTAGCTCAGTCAGTACATTGACAAAGAACTTGACCACGGTTAGATCTTCAACAGCGAGAAATGGTTTTTCTTCTATGCTCTGCGTCCAGGTTTGTTTCCGTATTTTGCCAAATAACTGAACTATCTTGTGGCTCCGAGCTTATGGGACACCATAAATATGTTTAGTGTATAAATATTAGAGGTAGTAGGGTAGGCTTATCTTCATTAGCAAAGAGCAATCTTGGAAAACATGTATTGACTGAGATTTTTGGCTAATGAAATTTTGTGCTGTCAGTTTCCTTCGGATTTCTTTCAGAACTCCGCTCGTTCAGATGTTACCCTCTAAAAACTGTGAAGATAAAGGTGTTCTATATTTATGACGCATCAGACTGATGCGTGAGACGCAATGAGATTTGTATCACAAATAAGTGACAGGCGGTTTCTCGTACTCCTCTGATGAGAGCAATCCCAGCGCTCTTGTATGTTGGCGTCGTATTATCAGGATTGGCAAGTGTGGGTCTTCAAACCGTCAGCCCTGTAATCCCCCCTTCCCTGCACGCGAGATGCAGCACAGACAAAGCTCACTGCCAGCTTTATCCCTCGGTCTTTTCAGATTAAATGACCATTAGGATGAAACAGCGCCTGTTCTATAGTGTATTTCTTAATACTTTATTCACATATCCCAGAAAAAGTTTTGTTTGTTTCTCAATTCTTTCGTAATATAGATTATTATGAGTCATTTAAGATAAGCTAATAGGCGTTTAGCTGGTCCAGCTACATTATTTAGTTTATGGAACGTAAATGTTCGTTTCCCCGCTCACGGGAGATCTCTCGGTGAATTTATCAAATATCAAGATGGTATTCTGCTCTTACTTTCTGTTTTCTGCCCTGTCGCATTTATCTTATCTTATTTGAAGGATGTGATTTGTGTTTCTCTAAGAATGTGTACGACTTTGGCCCATCTCCTCCTCCAAAATATAGAGATTCGTAGAAACATAACTACCTCAAGTCTTTTACCCAAAGTTTCTATTATTCTCCCTTTTCTTATTTTATCCGTTCATTGTCCTAGCCACTTTGTCTTTCACTGTGTCCCCAGGAAACAGACATTCTCTTTCTTTGTTCACGATTCTGTATTCCCTCTACCTCACAGCCTTCTAGACTTCCAACATGTCACCCTTCCTTTCCTTGTTTCTCAGAGATTTTTTAATCTGCCAGCACGTTTACTTCCTGGCTCCATCTACTACTTCATCACTCAGACCTTCTTGTGTTTACCTCTTCCCACCTTCATTATCATGATCGTCGTCTTCTCTACGCAATTAAGTCCTTTCACCCTATTTTATTCTCCCTACAATTCCGCTTTCTTCTTCGATGAAAGAAATACGCATGGAATTTTAACAGCATGAATCATAAAGCCTTCTTAATTGCAAAGAACTTGGTACTATAAAGGATGTATGCTATTACAAATATTTTAGTTAATTTATGAGGAATTACATTTTCACAATTAAAACATTCACATTTACGCTACATGCCATTTTAAAACTCTTTATACTCTGTCTCAGTAAATAAATTAAATCAGGCTACGACCACTTCATTCCTATCCGTTAAAATGTATCACTCATCAGTAAAGTAACTTCACGTGGTACCAGCGCACTAACTTAGAGCCATTTCAGTGACACTGTCCTCCGTGATCACCTATGTCCCATTCAACAGATGAGATTTGTTAATAATAATATTAAAAAGAGGTTTGCGTATGTTAAATTAAATTCATTTACTCCCATGTTTGATCCTACTTTCTTGATTAAATTTTATGTGTTCGCAGTCTAATTCTACTACTAATACAGTACACTTCACAACAAGAATCACAGTACATTCTGTGAAGAACAAGAATTATGTACTGTGTTTAGTGTGATATCTGTGATCCCGTTAGGGTTTCAGTAATAGGTTAGTATCTGCAGTTTATTAAAGATAGTGGAATATTATCCAACATTGCAAAAGAACGCATTTACAAATGTGTGTATGACAAAACACCCACCTCTCCTCTCTTCTTTTATTTTGATGTTCGGACACAAATATGAACACAAACAGTGGAGTAGATTACATTATGAAGAAAATGTAAAATGAAATATGTGTTTTGAGAAAGAAATTTGAGGGCGTCGATAGACATAACAAATATTTGAATTTTTATGTTCGCTGACGGTAAGACGTTAAACATGTGGGCCAATAGTGTAACATTAAAAAAAGGAAGATTTTGAGGAGAATGAAGTGGTGGTAACTACGTTTTTATTATACGAATCTTACCAACTACTGAAGTTATGTAGCGTCAAAAGAATATTTCCGGATGATTTAGAATGATGACTCATGAGGTATGTAACAGGAAGTGACAGTGGCCTGTCTAAAGATCACCCCAGAGTTTTCCTGGGGAAACTGAGTAGAACCTCGAAAATCCCTCAGTCTGGATAGCCGGTGTAGGTCGAAAATCGAACCGGATCATGTCAGAGGAACAGGCTATGAATGTGTGGAATGGATTCAGCTGGCTAAAGATAGAAATCATGTAACAATTTTGTGTTATGGGTTGTGACGCCGTCTGGTTTTGTTGGTGGTTTCCAACGTTAGTCTGTTTAACGATGCTGTTTCAAGGGTGTATACAGGTTACATCGATGAGTGAGATCAGAAGATGACAGTAGCTAGGGATTCAGAAATTGAAGAAAACCAGAAAAATGGCATACAGAATAACCGATAGCTAGACAGAGATTTGAACCTAACACCTTCGGAATACTTATCTGTAGCTTTAGAGCTAATCTAACTTCCTTGATTTCAAGAACTGTGATGTGATAATCGTTAAGCCAGTCAGCATAAGTCGGTCTTCGTTAATGTTCTTTTTCTCTGTCGGAGTTTATAACTGGTTTTTTTGTAGTAAAGGAAGTATTTCAGATAGTACTTTACATTTTAATGATGTTTCACTGGCTGTTTAAGAACGTATGAGGAAGGACCTGTTCGCCATACTCTAGACGCACAAGCCACAGAGCTTTTTAAGTGTTATATTATTCAAAGGGTGAGGCAGACACCATGGACCTGTGCACGATGTTACCAAATCGAAATAACCTCCGACCCATGCAGGATGTGTTGGATTTCTTATCTTACGATCATTACAGTTCATATCTAGGAAAACCTTCACAGAACACACGATAATGAATAAAAATAAAAATAGAGATTAAACTTTACCCAGTCTCAAACATCTCGTATTCTTAATCTAAACTCTAGATGGAAGTTAATAGTTAGTTTCACGCTACGGCCGCTTTAAAACCGGAGATACATCCTGATTCATATTGCACAAAAAACTGGAAGGACTACGTACGGGTGTGGTCTGTATGTGGTGGCGATAAGAAGAATTCCTATCCCTGCCTGGAATCGAACCTCTGTCACCCAGTTTATAGGTATTAACTTTGCTGTGTTATCCTGGGTCATCAGGAATAATAAATATTTGTGTTCTTATCAGTGATATTATAGATTCATGATGTTCGTACGTTATGAGTGCAATTGAAATAAACATCAGAGCCACGTATCCTAATAGTGCTTCTGCAGACCACTTTGGGACGAAGCAAGTGGGACGTTCGCCGCAGACTTCGCACTCTGAGGGGCAATGCGCATCGACTTTACGACGTATTAAACATTTCGTACAAAGCAACACCTTAAGCAAGCACGCAATAAATGTACTCAGTTCCTCGTACTTCCATAACAGAGATAAGAACATACTATTTAATAAATAGCCCATAGGTACAGCTTGGCGCCAGGAATGTTAAACCCGCATAGATTGCTTCGCCCCAGGCACCGCACCCCTCTAGGGACTTCACTGACGTGAGATTTTTAACGGAGTCTGAAGGGATACAAGCAGAATCTTCTGATAATAACCATCTTTTGCTTTGCTTTCAGATTATAATGACTACTAAATGTTACATTAAAAGGTTTTTGCGGTGCTTGGAGTCCTTTACAAACAAAAACAGATATCTTAATCGTGGTCTTCTGCGTTTGCGTTCCTCCGCAATATGAGTAACCACCTACAATTCGACGTCATAATCCAGAATTGCACAATTGAAATGTTTACCTCCTTGAAAAGCAAGTCTAATAAAGAGCAGATACGTTAAATTCAATTTATTTGCAAATATACGTTAACATAAGTTTTTGTTTTGTTTTGAAAGCTTCATTATATTTGACGTAGATTTATTGTAGACAGAAATCTGGTATTGCAAAACTTGTGTATACAGTATGACATCTGCAATTTAAACTGTATACATTACACTACATATACGTAAATTATTATCCTTTAATTTCGCTAACCGCATTAGTTACATAGAAACGCTACATTGAATGTTTAAATTTTAATGAGAGCTACGCAGGGTAAACATATAGGGGAAGAAATTGTTGTTCCTCTATCCAACCACATATTCTGGGCAGTTATAATTGAGTTATCAAAATCTGGATGTGACCCGTCTTTCTGGAAGGTGTTAGCACCTCCCTCAGGCTGCGAAGAAGAGTAATATTGTACCATGTCGAAATACATGTCATAATTGTTTATTTTCTGTTTAGTGAAGAGAAAATAATCTAAAGTTTCTGTTCACGTGAATGCGCATTACATACTTAACTTATAAGTATCTCGTCAATGTTCTACGCATCCGATGAGAGGAATATAACCCAAAATCCAACAATTTTGCGTATTTATAATCCTTGCCACGTATAACGCCACGAGAGGATGTATTTATTCCCCATGCACATCAACACAGAAACTTTAAAGACAGATAACCCACCAGTTTTAGTAATGTTTTGTTGAAACAATACAGACAAAACAAAATTTGAATAGCTTTACTTAGGAGTTACAATTCGTTTTCCTGTGATTTCTGTCGCAACCATTGATCATTCTTACCGGGCAATGTGACTGGTGTTCGCAGGGGATTATCGGTCGTGACGCCAGAACTAGCAGCTCCAGGTAGAACTACAGCGGTTCTTGTGACGCTGCACGGCCCAGACGCCACTCAAGCGACAAATGTGACGCTGCGTCTCGTGTCCGACCGCGTTGAAGAAGTGACGCAGCTTCTGGCGGAAGTCAGCCGGGAAATTCGAGGTAAGAATCTCCTTGGCTCCGAATTAACCAAAACACAGTTAACATCTTTTCTAGCACAAACGTACTAGTATCACACGTTGCCGAAGGAGAAATATATTCTAACCCCAATTGAGTGAGAGAGGAGATAAAATTCAATTAGCGATGAGTAGTAAATCATAATGAGTAGTTAACGGTACAATGTGCATTTTGAGAACCTGATAATGGCTCTGTAGCCAAGGTGTGTGTTCTCGCATTGAATCTCAGTACAACTTTTTTTTTCCATTTTCTATAAATAAATCATCTAAAACATTGTGTTAACGAAATTCTCTGAAACGTACAAGGCACAAAATCAACTAAAGAGTTTAATAAAATTTCGTACTACTCTGTGAAACTAGTTACTCGAAGAACAAAAGATATTCTGTAAAACGTATGATTTCGTTATTTTATCGAGTAATCATAATCAACTTACGTCGGTCAAGTCAAAGCACCACACCAAGTGTGATAAACTCTGTATTCCCCATGTTGGTGTACTCTGTGCGGTAAACACGCCATAGGTTTTAACATAACAGGAGTGTTCGTAATACCTTCTGTATTCATCCGCGCTGTTGCAGCTCACAGGAGCCCTTGTAAGTCCCCTCAGCTACATGAGTGGAGGTTATAAGAACAGAGATGAAATTACGGATAAACAGAGAGAGGAAAAGAGAGATGAAATGAGATAGACGGAGAGAAAGGAACTCATTTGTCTGTTAAACTGAACTGGAGTAAATTAAATCTTGCTCAATTAGAAGGCAACCAACTGTATGAGGCCAGCCAGAAACAGCTTCAGCGGACCAGAAGATTATCACGAAAGGCTCAATCGCCCGGTCTCTTTGATGTCACAGCCTGTTCAGTAAGCTGCTGAAATTCCCTTAACAGAGGGTTGGAGTCTTATACGGTGTTTCTCACCCCCTGAAAATACCTCAAGCAAAGCAGTTGCAGCCACCAAGAAAGCGAAAGAAGTTCGTCAGAGTAAACATGCAGGAACACTACTGGTTTGTAGTGTGATAATAAACGTGACTGAACGTGTAGCACCGAGCAACACAAAAATAATGTCGGGTTGTTTTAATAATCAATATAACATACTTAATAACTGATGGTTAGGTTAATTTAAATAAAATTATTTACTACATATAGTCACTAAGTTTGCTCGCTCTTACATTTTTCACACAAATATACTTTAAATATCGCTTAGTAATGCAGATGACACCTTATTCTATGAAACAGAGTCCCATTTAAGAAGCTCAAAGCCGCTCAGCTAGTCGAGAGACTGAAATTCCGTTACCGTGTTTACAAAAGGCCAACATAGACCGTATCTCCAGCCAAATATGTCCAATCCACATCTTCACACTGTATTTCCTTAAGAATCGTTTTAATATTATCTTCCCATATAATGTAGTTGATGAGTAGTCTCTTACCTTAAGGTTTTGCAACTACAGCTTTGTATGTGTTTTTCATCTGCACCGCTGTAGGAATTTTTCTTAATTTTATCACCCTGATGATAATTTGTGAATATTAACAATTACGAAATTACATTATGTAAGTTTCTCCTTCCTCGTCTTTGGTCTAATCCTGATTTGATTGCATCTCGTTTTCTGTCAAAATATAGCGAACCGGCTCGTTTACTGCAACGGTCTAAATTCCCCCCTAAGGAATCTCTGTAGGAGAAAACTCATGTTCTCTTTATGCATTCACGTGATATGGGTGTATTAAAAATAATACAACTTAGAACTTCATAGTTTATCTCCAACATTATAAACGTTACCTCAGCTAATTATCTTCCTTGTAAGTGAATTTCCTTTTTAGATCCTGCAAGGTAAATTTTAATAAAATTGCGTAGATATTCAGTGACATTATACAGTTTTCTCTGAAACAGGAGTCTCAGAGAAGAGTTCTCTTCAAGAAAAGAAGATTACAATTAGCAAAAAATCTTTCCCTTAGTAGACAATTACTGCCGTGTTTAACGCTTTCATTGAGTGTAAAAGCGCTGTCTGAAAGCAGACGATTCAATGTTAAACTTTCGCTCCCTTGAGCTGACCTACGAATCGCAGAGTGAAATAAACGTACCATGTAATTCTACACGACCTAACACAGCATGCAATGCAACTCAAACTCATTTTGGGTCGAACAAGCGTTATTTAGACCTGCAGATATTCCGCTAGGTTTATTAAATTAGAATCGAAAATAGCGATAAATAGACTATTACACAGAAGCTCGCTTTGTAATTTATCGTTATATGATTGAAGCATACCGTAATAAAATTACTCCTTTGACTAATAATGAAAAGGAAATCCTTAATAGATCCACGTACAATAAATTCATGATTATTTTGTTCCACGATTTTTCCGATGTAAATTACGCAGTTCATCATTGCACATATCTTGTCAAAAATAAAACTAAGGTACTATTTGATATCTTTAAATGAATTATGTTCAGGTATTCTAGGTAGTCTAAATAGTGTGCTAGTGGGTTAACAATACAGCTAAAAACATAGCTTAGTCAGTGTAGTGGGTAGACTACGGGCTGGAATACCGGGGTTTGATTCCTGGCAGGGACAAGAATTTCTCTCCTCTTCGCAGCGTCCACTAATCCTCCTAACCAATAAATAGAGACGGTTCCTTCCGGCAGGACAAAGCGGCTGATGTATGAAGCTGACTATTGTACTTCACACCTAAAAGTTTAAAATACATGGAATTTTGTAGCTACGTCTTCGTGGAGCAGTGCATAATTAAGCTCAATGACACTGTTACGTTTGTAACATCATAATGGAATACTCCCTCGCCACATTTATAAGGCCTTGACCTCAGTCCCTTTACTCTTTAAAGCACTGCTTCCCAAACGTTTTCCTTCATAACCCAAAACCGCTTATCAGAAAGTCCTTTTTACCCAATGTAGGTAAGAAAAATATAAAAATTAGTATTTGAATATTTATTATATTATTTTAAATAAACTAAAAATAATATAATGAAGATTATCTTTTCAAATTGTGTACGGTACGATTTATAAACACAGCCAGCGCGATACGTACCTCACACCGCCATAGCTAGCAACACACTGCACCTAAAGTTTAGACTAGACAACTAGACTCACTGACTTATTTTAAGGGGGCGGTACGTGTGGTCGTATTTTTTAAATTCTCCACGTGCATGCGATCTCGACAAAAATGATTGAATCTAATGACAAGCGTATGGCGTATTTATTAAATAGCAAATAAATACTTGTTTGACTGTTTTAGAGTTTCGGTGCACAATGACTGATCGCTTTCTTCAGAGTACTTCTACACTTTTACGGTAAATGTTAATGTTTATTCCGAGGTGTGTCGTTACCCAAAGAAAAAACACTTTTACCCCTTTTTTGGGTAATTTGCCCAGGTTTGGGAAGCACTGCTTTAGAGGAATAAGGGGGTGGGATTTTCTTACACAGAGCTGGCGGTACGGCCTATAGACGCAATTTTTGAAGTCTGTGTTGAAGGTAATTAGTGGGATGGTTGGTAGCTGTGGTTCGCTAGAATTCTGTGCACTGCCATTGAGAATGTTTCACTTCACAGATCGTGGTTTACTACACTCGTCAACTTGATAAGCTTTGACTCAGTTACTGCATTGTTTACAGTTACCAGAGTTCAATTTTGATCACCATTGTTTCTTATTTATTTATTTAGTGTTCTGTCTGACGACAGGTCCATATGAATAGGAACCTTCCATCCTTTTCTCTGACTGGGACCTGTTCATATACGTTCTTGGCAGATGATCCATAAGTGGTTTGCCATTGCCTTCTTCTGTGTGTGAATGGAGTAATTGTTGGGATGCCACGGAGAAACCGGGGAAGCTCCCGGAGGAAAACTCCGTGTTGCCTAGACCACGGATTAGGCGAATTTTAAATTTCATTCGTTCTTTAAACTAACTGTGTAAAATTAACACATAAGGCTTGCGTTACACTGATCTGGTAACAAACAGAACAATAGTTCTTCTTTAGATTAATTCATACATTAATATTAACAGTGATTACATAAAGAAGATGACCTTAATGATGGGCGGTAAACGGCACTTTTGTCAATTTCTATCCGATTACACGGATCAACATCCCAGGAGACATACATCTTCACAGACGCAGTCCTGAGAACCTGAAATCTCACAGAATTGTAATCTTTCAACAATGATTCTTACATGTTCTTGAAGACTTGCCATTTTAAACGCTGTGAAGATGATAATGCTGAAGTCGTCACGCTTAGACACACTTTTAAAATCTTCGTCATATTTTAACAATTATGATGAACTCGCCTTTATAGGTCACACCTAGTCACGCTTTGTCACTCTCTGTCACGCTTGGTCACGTTTGGTCCCGCTTTGTAAATGATCGTGAAGTTTCGATACATATGGTGACCCCTTGTCATGAGGTCAAACCACGTCACGGCTGGTCACACTTTGTCACGCTTGGACACGATTGGTCACTAGATTACGCTTCGGCACGCGAACGTTGTTACGTAAGGCTTGGTTAATTTTGGCAAATTTGCAATACGTTAGATGAAGTTACGACGGGTTGAGTTAGGTCGCTAAGTCACATTTCGGTACGGTTACGTAATGTTACGTACTGCTCGGTTAAAATTTGCTACTTTTCAATACGTTACATGAGGTTACGTCAGGTAAGCTAAGTGGGTCATGTTAGGTTAAGTTAGGTTAGGTTGGGTTAGGTTAGGTTAGCTTAGGTTAGGTTTATTTTGAATAGTAGATTTTCTTAGAAATGTTATTGTCTTGAAAATTTTAGTGACCTTTCGACACTTATAGCGCCAATTCGTCACGACCCAACAGTACGTCACGCATAGTCAAGCTTTGTTACGCTTGAGCACGCATGGTCACGCTTAGACAAAAATTTTAAATTATCGTCGTATTTTACGAATTATGGTGACCTCTCCTCACGCCTTGATAGCAGGTCACGCCTAGTCACGCTTGGACACGCTTGGTCACGCTTTGTAAAAATTCATCACGTCTCGACTCAATTGGCGCTCCCTCGTCAGGACTTGAACGCAGGTCGCGCTTAGTCACGCGTTGTCACGCTTGAGCACGCGTGGTCGCTAAGTCACGTTTCGGCACGCTTACATAATGTTACGTACTGCTCGGTTAAATTTTGCTACTTTTCAATACGTTAGATGAGGATACGACAGGTAAGCTAGGTTACGAAAGGTTGGGTTTGGTTTGGTTAGGTTAGGTTAGGTTAGGTTGGTTTAGGTTAGGTTAGGTTTAGTTTGAATAGTAGATTTTGTTAGATTTGATATCGTTTTGAATTTTTTTTTAACTTTCGACACTTATAGCGCCAATTCGTCACGACCCTACACTACGTCACGCATTGTCACGTTTTGTCACGCATGGTCACGCTTAGAAATTTTTTTCAAATTATCGTCGTATTTTAAGAATTATAGTGACCTCTCATCACGTCTTGATATCAGGTCACGCCTAGTCACGCTTGGACACGCTTGGTCACGCTTTGTAAAAATTCGTCACGTTTCGACTCAATTGGTGATCCCTCGTCACGACTTGAACGCAGGTCGCGCTTAGTCACGCTTTGTCACGCTATGTCACGCTTGGGCACGCGTGGTCGCTAAGTCACGTTTCGGCACGCTTACATAATGTTACGTACTGCTCGGTTAAATTTTGCTACTTTTCAATACGTTAGATGAGGATACGATAGGTAAGCTAGGTTACGAAAGGTTGGGTTTGGTTAGGTTAGGTTAGGTTGGTTTAGGTAAGGTTATGTTAGGTTAGGTTAAGTTAGTTTAGGTTGGGTTAGGTTAGGTTAGGTTTAGTTTGAATAGTAGATTTTGTTAGATTTGATATCGTTTTGAATTTTTTTTAACTTTCGACACTTATAGCGCCAATTCGTCACGACCCTACACTACGTCACGCATTGTCACGTTTTGTCACGCTTGAGCACGCATGGTCACGCTTAGAAAGAATTTTCAAATTATCGTCGTATTTTAAGAATTATAGTGACCTCTCATCACGTCTTGATATCAGGTTACGCCTAGTCACGCTTGGACACGCTTGGTCACGCTTTGTAAAAATTCGTCACGTTTCGACTCAATTGGTGATCCCTCGTCACGACTTGAACGCAGGTCGCGCTTAGTCACGCTTTGTCACGCTAAGTCACGCTTAAGGCACGCGTGGTCGCTAAGTCACGTTTCGGCACGCTTACATAATGTTACGTACTGCTCGGGTAAATTTTGCTACTTTTCAATACGTTAGATGAGGATACGACAGGTAAGCTAGGTTACGATATGTTGGGTTAGGTTAGATTAGGTAGGTTTAGGTTAGATTAGGTTAGGTTAAGTTAGTTTAGTTTAGGTTCGGTTAGGTTAGGTTTAGTTTGAATAGTAGATTTGGCATCGTCTTGGAAAACTTTGTGACCCTTCGACACTTATAGCGCCAATTCGCCACGACCCTACAGTACGTCACGTTTAGTCACGCTTTGTCACGCTTGAGCACGCATGGTCACGCTGAGACAAAATTTTAAAATTATCGTCGTATTTTAAGGATTATTGTGACCTCTCCTCACGGCTTTATAGCAGGTCACGCCTAGTCACGCTTTGTCACGCTTGGTCACGCATTGTAAAAATTCTTCACGTATCGACTCAATTGGTGATCCCTCGTCACGACTTGAACGCAGGTGGCGCTTACTCTTTGTCACGCTATGTCACGCTTGGGCACGCGTGGTCGTTAAGTCACGTTTCAGTACGCTTTACTAATGTTACGTACTGCTCGGTTAAATTTTGCTACTTTTCATTACGTTAGATGAGGATACGACAGGTACGCTGGGTTACAATGTGTTGGGTTAGTTTAGGATAAGTTATGTTAGATTGGGTTAGGTTGGGTTGGGTTGGGTTAGGTTAGGTTAGGTTTAGTTTAAATAGTAGATTTTGTTAGATTTGGTATCGTTTTGAAAATTTTTGTGAGTTTTCGACACTTGTGGCCACCATTTTTCACCCGCTTACATTTCTTCACGCCTTGTCACGCTTGAGCACGCATGGTCACGCTTAGACATACTTTTCAAAACTTCGTCCTTTTTTGTCACTTATGGAGATTTCTCGTCACGCCTTAATAAAGGTCACGCCTAGTCACGCTTTGACACGCTTGGTAACGTTTGGTTACGCTTTGGAAATCTTCATGTTTCGACACATTCGGTGATCCTTTGTCACGACGTGAACGCAGGTTACGCTTAGTCACGCTATGTCACGATTAGGCACATTTTTTATATCTTCGTCGGATTTTAAGACTTATGGTGATTTCTCGTCACGTCTTTATAGTAGGTCACGCCTAGTCACGCTTTTTCACACTTTGTCACGCTTTGTTAATCATATTCACGTTTCGACACATATCGTGATCCCTTGTCACGAGGTCCAAGCATGTCACGCTTTGTTATACTTGGACACGCGTGGTCACTAACTCATGCTTCGGCATGCTCACGTTATGTTACGTAAGGCTCGGTTAATTTTGGCTACTTTGCAATACGTAAGATTAAGTTTCGACATATTGCGTTAAGTTAGAAATATTCGCTTATATTAGGTTAGGGTAGGTTGAGTTAGATTAGGTAGGGTTAGTTTAGTTTAGGGTAGGTTAGGTTGAGTTAGGTTAGGTTAGTATGTTTGGTCAGTTAACGTTTTGAAAATCTTCGTGACGTTTCGACATTTATGGTAACACCTCGTCATGCCGTTATATTACGTCACTCCTAGTCATGCTTTATCACGATTGTTCACACTTTATAAATCTTCGTCACCTTTCGACGCTTATCGTGATCCCTTTTCAGGACGTCCAAGCACGTTACGCCTAGACACGCTTAGTCACGCTTTGGCAATCGTGGTAACTAAGTAACGTTTCGGCACGCTTTACGTTATGTTACGCAAGGCTCGGTTAATTTTTGCTAATTTGCAATACGTTAGATGGAGTTACGACAGGTTAGTTCAGATTAGGTTGGGGTAGTTTAGGTTATGATAAGTTAGTTTAGGTTAGGTTAGTTTGTTACATTAGGTAACCTTCTGAAAATAGTCATGACGTTTCGGCACGTATGGCCACATCACGACACGCCGTCACAGTACGTCACGCCTAGTCACACTTTGTTACGCTTGGTCACGCTTTTAAAATCTTGGTGATGTTTTAACACTTAAGGCGTCCTCTCGTCACGCTTTCAAAGAGGTCACGCCTAGTCATGCTTTGTCACTAATATGTATAATTGAAAATAATGAAGTGAACTGCGGTGATGAATCGAGAGATATGTCAGAAAGCGATGGTCTGTGAGGAGTGGAAGAATTGGAAGAGGACCGAAGAGTTGTGAAGAAGATAAAATGATCTAATACTCTCTGCAGTGTTAATTTTCTAGTGATGTGTGGTGTAGTGAAATCGACATTTCTGTGTTACATAATGTGGTTATATTTTATTTGGAGTATACTGTACGCGGCCTGCTGCCATCCCTTCCAGCAAACTTCTGGTAAGTGACTCGCTCCGAGGTTCCAATTCACAAAGTTCAGCGGCCAAAAACTCCCTAACGCAGTATACCACGTTTCCATCAACTGTCATCCGCGTTCCCCTAAGGATTCGTCACATCAGCCACAAACAATGGATGCAAAGGAAGGATTCCCCCCACGTAATCCCCTCCGGCGCTTCTAAAGTGATGATGAATAAATCGTAACCCACGTGTTTAACTAGTCGCTACAGGTGAGACGACGCGTGCACCGCTGGAGGGGAGGTTAATTAAAATGCGTGACTGTGACGCAGATCAGGAAAGAAGGTAATAATCCCCTGTTCCAATAAAGCGATCCTTTGCAAAGCACTGTTTTGTGGGCGGGCGGTTCAGGATGCTTGTAATATTACACATTACGTCGTGATTCATTTCCTAAATGTCTGGGCCGTTTCCTGGGATCAAGTAAACGGTGACATTAAACCAGTTGGTCCTGTTCTAATGTCCGGTCTCACTTAACGACTTCATTGTCTTATGACGTTTTTGACAAACAATTGACGTGTAATCCTGTATGACAGAATGATTCTTGTGATATTTCACAACGCTGTTTCAGCTATGCATGTCGATTTAGATGAGAGAACACTATCACGACTTGTGAGCAGGTAAATGTTTTGAAGACGACGGTCGTAAAGTACAGAAATGAAATGTATAAATGTTCAGACGTTTTATGTTAATGGTGACTTAATTGCCACATTGAACATGTGAACGTTTTGAATTAAAATTAGTTCTTATACAGAAAGTTTTATATTTTAAGTGACTTAAGTGTTATTCTTAACATCAATAATATAAATTTAATGGTGGACTAGCTAGTTTTAAATAGTTTTATTACCTCGTAGTATATTTTATATTTTATAGTAAAAATTCACTTTTCAATATTGGTAATTTCTGTGGAAATGTTTCAAAATTTAAATATTTTGAAACTTTAATAACAAAGAAAGAAAGAAAAAGTAGATTTAGATTTTTTTTGTTGCAAATATTTCAAAAACTTTTATTGTCCCATCTTCTTCTGCAAACACCGTTGACCAACATAACCAACTCCGTAGTACAGAGTACTTCCAAACCAGCTGATATTCACTCAGTTCAGAATGGTTCCCGCATTACGGATTAAAATTGTATGCACGTAGAGGAAGTTGTTGAATTGTACTCTACAAGCCAACTCGTATTTTAAGAGAAGTGTTCGAGGAATTCAGGATAGGGGACATAGAATGAGGTCAGAGAATCCTATCACAATCCGCAAATAACCAGCGAAATTACCGACGTGTGAACCTTATAGAAGGGCAATCAAATGTAATGAAAGCTCTGTTGTTACACCTGGACCGGTTTTATTTACACTGGAGTAAACATTACCTCTCTGACATAACATCATCTCTTCAAATTCTGAATACCAGTGAAATAATATTACACCATTAATCCAAATCGTAACCGACATTGTTTCAGGTTTCATAACAGCATTAAGGTAAAGATGTTTTTAGAGCTTAATCCGGCACTCTGTGTGGAAAAATGACATTATATGAAAGTGTCAAGCCCCCGGCGGCTTTAGCCCCGAGGAAAGAAGCGCAGTAGTAATTGCATGGGAGGCTGTGTGGCTGGAAAAAAATTCTTTGTCTCCGCCAGTCTGCGGTCAGCCACCATATTGACTAAGCTACCCGACTGTGATGTTAAGGGAGGTGGTACACATGATAACCGTTGTGATTTAAATGGTTAATCATGAGTTTTAGGCAAGCTACCCACTTATCCACACTCGTGTCATAAATTAACCAGTTTGTTCCACTTTGAATTAAATCTCAGTCATACATTGTCACTCGTTAACTGTTATGAATATTCAGCCATTAACTCGTGCACGATAGTTTGTCAGCCGCCATTTTCTTCATTATTTTCACCCAACTGCCAGCTCGTGTAGTCGAGTCATTAACATCACCAGCTAATCCATACAGTTCCCTCCTTTCAGTTGAAGACTGGTGCTAACATGTCGGGTGTATACATTTGATTTCGGGGGCAATTCAGTATTTGTTCGATAGAACAAGCAAACAGAATGAGCGGTTAGAATGGATGCATGCAAATTTCAAATATTTATTCTAGGTAATTCGATCCGTATGAGTTATACGCCTGTGTTTTGCTTTGTCTGTTGACTAAGCACACACTTTTCACATTGTGATGCTCTGTTTTGTTTGTAATGCCAAGCTCAGATCTTAACGGTCCGTGTCGTCCACGGTAAACTATGATCCACAGACTCGCCTCTGTAAGATCTTTTCACACTTTTATGAAATGTTCTCGTACAACAGATTTTGATATTTAATATGAATCTCGAACGGTTGTTGTAGTTGTTAGAAAATTTGTAACCCCCAGGCTCAATTCTGCAAGAAGTCCTAATACTTTTATGTCATTCGTCGAACTAGAGATATTTAAAACCAATCTCGAAACTTGAACGGTCCGTATGTCGTGTTCACTAGTAACTTTTAGTAGTAACTGCTTTGAAAGATCATGTTGTAATAAGAAATAAGTTTTTTTAGACCATTAGTTACGTAGGTTTATGTTTGTATGTAAAAATGTGTTTATTTACAAATACATATATACAGTACTTTCGGCAACTGGGTTATTGCAAAAGTCGTCCTCATGTAGGGTTCAAAGTAAGTTTGATTTCATTATTGTGTACATAACTTGTTGTGGAAACATTCAATATTTTCAAATTCCCCCTGTCTTCCCCTTAGTTCAGTTTAATAAACAAATCAGTGTGTGTCCACTGCTGTTTCGAAGCTAGGCAACCGTATAAGCTGTAATGCATAAACAGATCTACGTTTGATAGAATTTTTATGATTTACCATTCTGTAGCACAGCGGCAGTGAATTATACAAAGTTTAAAATTTTGGCTTTCGGAGATAAGCCACATGGAATGTTAACATTTTTTCAAAAATTTTGGCATAAGTTGCTTTTGCGATCTTCAGGGGGAAAAACTATTAACATATTTATAATTACAGACGTTACGATATTCTGTCTACTAGGAATCAGTTTCACGATCATTTGCTCACGAATCCAATAAGATAATCTTGAAGTTAAATTGTATTGTAATGTGTTGTAAATATATATTGCGAAAGCAGGCTTTATGAGTTATAAGAAACCTTTTGTAAATATTTAACTTTATTATATTGGGCAGTTTTCAAGCTTCTTATATTTTAAACACGTAAATGCAAGGAAGAAAGGTTTAAAATCAGTGTTTAAAATACACAACTGTGTCAGCAGCTGCTCAATATTGAATATTGAAAACAGAAAACTCAGAGTCCCATGCTTCCAGTTACTGTAACCTTAAACAGAACTGTCCAATTATATTTGCATTGCTTCTGCTGTAATATGAGATATATGAAACAGCGATGGTTGTATTGCAAATTGAACAGCAATCGTCAGGTACAGCCTTCTCGTGTCATTTATTATACAGTAGCGTATATTTCCATTACAAACATAACAATTTAATTAAATTTGGTCATTGTTTATTGAATATAGACATTTCATTAAATTTCTACTAATGATTATTTTTATTTTATTTGTCATAGGACGTTTTAATTTCTGATTCACGAGGCAGTTACTTCATTTCATTTATATAACTAATTGGTTATTCTATTGCTTCTAATTATCACAGAATACACCTTTCATCTGTGTTTAATTAAAATAGTAAATATAAAGTGATCGTTAAAATACTAAGAGTATATTTTGTAGTGAGTACATTCTATGGGATTCTGGATTCTATCCGTGTTTCTGAGTATGAGGCACAGAAGTAAAATATGAGCTGAATTGTACACGTATTAAAACAAGTCACTTAATTGGAAACTCAAAAACTATAATGCCGTAGTACAGTTTGGTAGTTCTCACTATAACCTCTCTTCCATCACATTTTTGTTCGCTTAATGCCACATTAAAGGCCAATGAACAACACCGAAGTTGAGAATTGGAAAGCAGCAATATTATATTTCTAGTTCCAGTAGTATTCAAGAGGAATTTGATTTATTAATACAACTTCAATAGGTCGTCCATTTCACACGTTTGGTATGAGTGAAAAGATATAATGCGTTTCGGAGAGGGGAGATATGGTTCCTACCCATTTTTTGACCTCGCCATTAGATGAGGGTGAGTGGTCAGCGTTATTCCTGGGCAGCACTTTGCTCTGGGAGAAGGACTCCCCCAGAGGGGATAGGCCCTAGAGCTGGTCTGGATACAGAAACTACAGGCAAAATCCTTCGCCCCTGCTGGGCATTTAGTCCCGGTTATGAAGTCTGCCGTCAGACACTACACTGACTGAACAACCTCTGCTCACGTAGGTTTATGAACTGTCAAGATTTACGCTCACTCTATCTGGTGAAGGAAATTCTTTGGAAAGTAGATTGCATACTCGGCATGTCAAAGAAGAGCACACCACTTTCTTTATGAAACTCAAAGGTTCATCACCGTGTTCACAAAAGCCCGCCACCGGACTCTATCTTAGCCAGCTGCATCCAGTTCGATCCATTGATTCCTATCTCCTTAAGTTCCATCTTAACCTATGCCTAGGTCTTCCCAGAGGTCTCCTCTCTTCAGGCCTCCAAACCAGTACCTTGTAAACACTCTTTTCCTCCACCATGCGTGCCTCACGTTCAGCCCACCTTATCCTCCTCGATTTAATCACCCTAAGAATATCAGGTGAGGAGTATAAACCGTGAAGCTCATTATTAAGCAATTTTCTCCGTGTTCCGTCTCCCTCATTTTTAGGACCTAATATCCTCCTCAACACTCCGTTCTCAAAGACCCTCAGTCTATGTTCCTCCCTCAAAGCGAGAGACCAAGAGAGAACGTCGTTAATTATTTTGTTTAACTTAAGTTTCACAGAAAGTATTTATTCGATAGGGGCCCCGCGCTCAGAATTCGTGGAAGTACAGACAATTGCAGCAGTTCTCAAACTCGGACGGTGGTATAGGCAACCAAGCAGAACAGTGAAAACAGAACGGCCTAGCAGATATGCATTTCGAGCACGGGTCTTTCAACGGAAATTCTCTTCCTGCATTCAGGTTATATCAGTGTCGATATCCGGTTGGGAGACTACGTTGCCGACGTGAAGTTGAAACGGCGCATCGTAATCTGCGAGAAACTGTGCTGGCCGTGGAAAACGCAGTATGCCACGAAGTTTGGGATCGAGAGATCTAATTAACTGCAGCGAGGCGGCTGCTGCAGACATTGTACCTAGACAGTTGGTTTCCTTCCGGGGCTCATTTCGACTTAGCTGTCAGGCGTGTTTTCAGGCTGAGGCTGGACACTTCGAACATCTGTTGCGATTATGTACAGTACATTCAACGCCTTGATGAATCTCCACCACAAGAATTGGAAAGCGTTAAAACAAATATGTTCTCTGAAGTAACAATTGATAAATGCTGTAAAAGGCAGAATTTTCTTTCTAAGGCGGTCGATTGGCATGTTATCTCAAAGTTAATTGTTTCAATTTTGTAAAAATCGACTATGACAACAGTACCAATTTTAAAAAGTCATAATTCGGAAACAGTGGCGAATCAAAAAAATCTGCTCCAAATGATTACCCTAAAAGTCTCCCAAAATATTGTACTAGAACTTTGAATCGTTTAGGTATCCTTCATTCAGAGGTCATACTGCGTCCGTCATTAGGGCCTGATGACGGAGGCAGTATGACCTCTGAAACGTTGGTTAACATCGACCAGTCTACACAGCGCAACAACCCAGAAGACAGAAATCTTCATCGCCCTGATGACGGAGGCAGTATGACCTCTGAAACGTCGGTAAACTTCTACCATACTACACAGCGCAACAACCCAGAAAACAGAAATCTTCATACTCACCGCTGTGAAAACCTCAAATCTTACAAAATACAGCTTACTGACTGTAGCAACAAATAATTTGTGTCTGTTTGTGCGTCACAGGACATGGCGCTGTGCCACTTCCTGTACCAGCAGAAGCGTCAGGAAGTTGCATCCTCCAGACATTGGTCAACTGCAGTAGTGTCGATGACTGCAGTCTCCAGAGCAACTCGGAACTCCGGGTGGTTGGCTCCGTACGTGACATCATCATTAGACCTGCTCGCAAGTCGTACCGACCTGGAGAAACAGGTAAGCTACCTTCCCACCTCACGGTTCTAGTAAAACAATCAGTTTAATCGATATCTAAAAGACTGGTGCTTGAAAGTTTCCCAAAAGTAGAGATTTCACGACGGTGGAAATGAGAAAAGTAGAGTTTGAATATTCGGATTAGAATATGGATGAGATGCGGCCCTCCGAAATTTCAGGGTGCGCCTACAAAAATACATCGTATCATATGTAAGATGCCAATTTGCAGCCAAGACAGTTGTTCCCTGACAATTTTCATTACTTCCCTTCACATTCATATTCTAATATGTTCTTGTAAAATAATGGGCAATTAATAGTACATTTTGAAGTAATATAAACTATCGGGCACTCTATAAGAGTTGTTTAGAATTTAACAGAAACAAATTTTGGTACAGTAAATTAAGCTAATTGAAGGGATTTATTTATTTATATTTATTTAAGGACACTATCAGTAGTTCAGATTATAACCTGTAGCGTCTAATGATAGGATTAGTGATTGATGAATTATAGAATATGTGTAAGAAAGGAGTCGAGACATGTGTTTAAAGATATTGAGGAAAATCACGAACAACTTTAGTTAAGACAGCCGGTCTTCGGACCGAGATATTAATCTGATACCTGCCAAATACGAAGCAGAAGTGCTGACATCTGTATACCGTGACAATCCGATGTAAATGAAGGGAGGAATGTGGGAAGAGGTGTTATGGCTGACTGTTTGAGTTGTGAATGACACATAAGTTACTTGGTTCGTTAAAAATGTAAATCATCTACATAATCCATTTACAAATTGTGTACTAAGTCTGTTTGTAGTCGACCTCTGCGATCTCTAGCACTAACCAATTAGGCTATTGTAATACATTATTGTTGAAGTGAACTGATCGGCAAACCATAGAGAGCTTGTATCAAATTGGTTATCTTCCATTGTGACAGAGCAGAGAGAGGACAGAGATACAACATGATCCCGGCTTACTACGTCGTTCAATACAGAGCCTGTTTTGAATGTAAATGTCATTCCTTCATACAATGCCTGCCTAGGGCCGTGACGCTGGATTTCGAAGACAGTTTGTAAGGAAAATCCCTTTAACACAAAAACTACTCTACAGCAAGAACGTTTTACAGGACGAAAAAATTAATGCAAAACAAATTAAGGGACAGCCGCAGTATTCAACGAAGTAATGAGTAAATTCATCGTGCTTGGGTTGGGAAAACAATTTGTGTGTTTTTTGTTAACAACGCTCTTACGTGGCTTCGGAAGATGCGGTAGTCGAGAGTGGTCGCCAGTATTTCTTCTGCGTATATAACGTTAGTGTACAATGCTACTAGGAAAATGTCACGAGGAAATCTTGCTAAAACTGTGTACATAAATATACCGTATGATGAGCTTTATAATTTGTAATCTTCACCAAGTATTATTAGGATGATCAAATCAAGGGGAATTAGATGGATAGACTGTGTAAGAAATAAGAAGAGATAATACATGCACAGTACAAATATTTAGTCAGGAAATTTAAGGGGAATAGACTGGCTTTGCCATACATGAGAGGATAATATTAAAGGGGTCTTCAGGAAAATACGGTATGAGGGGATGTGCTTGATTCAGCTGGCTCAAATGTATATGGTCCAGTAGCGAGTTTTAGTGAACCATGGTTATGGAACTTGGGATTTCGGCGAGTATCTTGACCAACTGAGTGATTATCATCTTCTCAGTAAGGTTTCTATTTTATGAAGTTTATTTAGTTACATTAAACTTGGTTAATACAATGATATCGCTGACGGATGGTTTATGGTTGAAAGTCGGTAAATGCATTAGTGGTTTCATAATAATTAAACCCATTGTTACTAAAGGTGTAATTTGTTTGTCTTTTTAGGTCACGCTTTCATTCTTGCTATTTCTTCTTTCGTTGACTGGAAACATATAATTAATTTCCTCGTTTTTACTGTTTAATCGTATTGCTGAAGAGTGTGTCAGAAAAGTTTCATTTATTTTTCTTTGTGTATAATATTGTTTCTATTTTGGGTTTGCCTGTATTTGGCTGTTATATATAATACTGTACATGTATAAGTTTAATAATCTCTTTTTGTAATATTTTTCTTTATTATTTCACTATTATTGTATGTATTATCAGTGTTTGCCTGTTATTGGCTTCTTGCTGTTGGCAAACACTTAAATAAATGAATTGAATTGAATGAATTGAATTATCCCGCTAAAACCCAAACTGGATCATTCTGAGAAAACCATAGTAATGGATTTGAATGTGGGCTTAGGTGCACAGTCAATCAGACGTGAATTTTATGTCGTCCGTATTTCTCATATCTGAAATTACAGAGATATATTTTACTGAGAGGATATAACAGAAACATGTGTATTATTCTCCCAGTACGTTTTCGTCTATTTTCTCTTTATATATTTGCAACTGCATCGAGTGTAGACATCTTTTTGTGTTACACAACAGACTGCTTCCCCTCAAATGCATAAATAATATATGCTTAGAGTTTGTTAATGAACAGTGAGGTCATGTGTGTGTGTGTGGGGGTATTAAACAACGTTTTGCTAACAGATATTCCATTATTGATACAATGTGTTACAGATACAAATTGTAATTGCCACGTGACATGTTCAATAAATAGTTACATGGAGCAGAGTTTTTATATATTTATTAGAAACTAACAGTAACTGGATTAGTCATATGAAATTCCTTGCAATTTATGCTTCCGGAAGGTTTATTACAAGTGATCGCCACTGGACCTTATTCTCAGCACTGTCTCTTCCTTTAAGATCTGTTTTAATAATATTCTCCCACCTATACCTATTTCTTTCAGTTGGTTCTTCCTTTCACATTTATCATCTCCCCCCATGCGTGCTAATAGCTCGCCCATCTCATCGTCCTTGATTTTAACACCCTAATAATGTTTGGAAAAGATTAAAAATTGTTTGGCTCCTGTCTCCTAGGTCCACCCGCATTCTTTCCTTGCTGTGGAGATAAGTTTCACAGCCATACAAAATAAAGGTAAAATCATAGTTTACAGCAGTCCAGTATTGTAATATTTATTTCAATACTCGTACAATTTGGCTGGTACACACGGTTGATATTTCAAGCTACCTTGTATTAGCTCGTGTTTATTTCAGCTCTTTGACCTGAATTCTAATGGAGTGAAATATGCTTGTATGTATGGAATATTTTTATGGTAATTTTATCAAATAGCAATAATTCTGACAGGCATCGATTCAAAAGAGAGCTGAAGCTTTTGAAATGATCAATACATTCTTGAAAAAATCTTGCGTGTGCATTGTTCGTAATTCTTTCCAAAACAGCGATTACAGATCAATAACACGGTGTACATTAAGCTCATTAATTATTTTTTGTGGTATCTGTGTAGATTCAGTTAAACAAAAGTTAAGAAATAATGATGGAGGCAGCAAGGACCTCTGAAACGTCGGTAAACTTCTACCAGGCTACACGGCGCAATAACCCAGAAGACTGCCATCTTCAAGATCTTGTGACACCTACATCCCTCCATTTCTATAATCTGTAGAATGAGATTCTCCAGTGGCATGATGTTGACACCGAATTTCACGAAAATCCGTCATTTAGTCCTAAAGTTATTAGGGGAGGATTTACACGGCTAGATACGAATTGAATGACATCACAATCCTGTCTCTTTTTAACAAAGTAACAGGTACAGGGTAATTGGAACAGGATGAATAGACGAACTTGGAGTGTCATCATTTCCAATTTCACTGCCAGGTGGTTACAAGATCGTTATTTCAACATTCTGTGGAAGAAACGTTCCAGTGTTGTGAAGAAGCAGTGCATAGCATGACAAGGAAGACCTAGTTCATAAAGCATGGACGAGACGTGGATTCAGATCTGCGAGATGAAGTGTGTGTTATGTCGGTCCATTCTCTGGCCAGACTCTTGGTAGTAAGTTTCGGACGAGACAGCGGAACAGAACATGCAGCTTACAACAAAAGAGGGCCAGAGTGGTGGGGAAGGCGTTGTAAAGATTGAAAAAATTGCATTTCTTCCTTCCAGTGTCCTACAGTTTTGGACGCAGACAAATAGAGACCAGTTGCAAACATACAAGGTTTATGAGTCTGTCTCGCAAGATAGCCTGTTCATTTCATGGACTGTCTGTCTGCATGTCTGCGACGTTGCCAGCCATCATTCCCTTTTTATTAAATGTAGTACAAATCCGTAATAAAATATATTGGCTAACTCAAACGTTACAGTTGTGGACCCTTGGGAATAATAATCAACCTCCGGATTTTTTAAGAAAGGGAGAATATGTTGGCCAGCTGAACGATGAAGAAATATTCAGTGACCCCCGCAGTCTAAGATGTGGGTCTTGATAGCTTCGACACCGGGATCGCGAGTTCGAATCTCACTTCCATGTTTGCCGTCGTCTTTCTGTATTGTGCTGTTTTGAGACGGGCTGAACACCCAACCAAGAAGTCCTACCAAATGTCGAAACAAATTCTTGAAATTCAGAAGTAATTTTAAATCTGGATAGGTCAAAAAGATCTTTTTCTGATTAATTAAATTGATTTTCGCTTATAATTTATTTAAGCTGCAGTGCATGGCACGTGAGAGACAATGATTTTAATATAACATTAAATGATTGTTAATGTTTCTGTGGTGCTACAAAATGGGCTTTGCTGGGGAACAGTTCAGAGCTACCCTTATTGAAATTTTGTATAGTAATAACCTTGCCAGTGCTTGTATGGAGATCGGGGTGATGGGCGTTAACAGGAGAGCGAATAAGAACAATGGAGACAGCAGAATTTCAGTCGAAGGATACTGAATGACGAACCATAAATGCAGTCAAGATAACACAAAAGAACAAGAAGTAATACAACAATAAAAAACTAATGTAAAGGAATTTTTAGAACATTTGCGAAAAATTTCTGAAACACGAATCCCGCAACTGCAAAAATAAATCGAATGGCTTATCTGGTATGCAACAAATACAAGTAAAGAACAGGTTTGATTCTTATAAATGGAACATATAAATAGCTTAATGCGCCATGTTATTAATGATAATTACGTTAACTTAGTGAATATTTTCCTACCATTTCAGTAATTTGCTTTTAAATATCTTAATTAATATGATACAAAAGTTTTGATTGCAGTGCTATTTTTGTTCACAATGAATCCTAAACTTAGAATACACTGCATAAATGAGAATCGAAGCTCAGTTGGCATTACTGAACACCTGGTATTCTCATTTTATCATCCCACTGTCAATCCTGAATTTGCATCCCACTGGAATATTTTGTTTTAATTTTGGTGCATATGTCGGTCCCGTCAATTAGCAAACTCGTCAATCCACCCGCCTCCCCTCATATAGGCCACTACACAATTTCTCTGCCCCCCCCCCCCCCAACCCCCTGTCTCCACAATAAATATTGACTAATCATTTGGAACGCTCCACTAATACTGCAAGCGACAGATAATGTTGGTAGGCAAACAAGAGTGAAAAATAAACATGCCTTATCATACACTTTAATCGACGATCGATCCTATGCCCAGTATGGCATCTGTGTCAGTCCATTTAGGCTTATGTCCAACTAGTGAACAGCTATTGTCTACTTTAACCTATTTTAAATTGTGTTTTCATCGTCAAAAGCAAAAGTGCGATCCGTTATAATTTTAAAAACGTGGGATTTAGGTTCATTTTGTATGTTGCCTTGATTGTAATTGTCCCATTGTAAAATTTGCTTTAAAATCCACTTTTTCCCGTATGATTATAATTCAGTTCCCATTGTTACAATATTCAAACAGCCAACAGTTATTCACAATTGCCTTCCATTGCCCGATCCCCATTATTACATGTTAATTGTACATGGGAATACATGAATATCAATAACAAAACCAGTGTTACATCACACAGAAAAGGATTTGTGTAAAGGATTGAGTAGGCTAGTATGAGACAGAAACTTCATACGATGGTCGCTGAGCAGATTATTTGGACCTGGGATGATGGAAAAGAATTATAGTGAGGGACTGTTTAATTTGTAGCGTTTAGGAAATATTTTTAGTGTAATAAAATGAAGTGGGGTGCAAGACGGTGGACGAGAGAACGACATAAAATGCTGTAGTGGGTTAAACCTGAAGAGAGAGGATGGAATTAATGTAGATCACGAAATAATATGATGATCAAGATAGGGTTCAGTGGCGGGTTGTGAACATGATAATGAACCAGAATTTCAGCTTCTCGAAAAGCACCCTTCCACGAAATAAGTTAATTACGTTGTTAAACTTTACAAAGAAATATTTCTTGCACGCCAAAATTGTATGACGTATTTTGTACGCCATATAGGCGCTTAGGGGGTTAGGGTGAGTGGTCAGCGACACGACTCGGTACCCATTGGGTAGGAAGCTGGGTGGGCCCCAGAGCCGGCTTGTACGCAGAGGCTAGAGGAAAAATTCTCTCTTCCTGTCGGGGATCGTCTATTCCGTAGCCAGTCACTATACTAACTGAGCTACCCCGACTTTAAAGTTAAAATAAGATAACTAACATTATCCTTTATTAATAATTCCGAACTCCAAAACGCATTAAAACTTTCCTCTCTTGTTTCAGTACAGTTTATTAAGAGAAAAAATATTTTAATGATTCCACCCACTTACGCTAAGCATGTACTAAACGTGAGAAATGTGTGTGTAGTATTTTATGTTGTTCACGCCACTGCATTTCGAAATATCAACATTTATCTTCTGATTTTAAAAGCTTCCTTATATAGACACATGGTCTGGCTTACTTGTTGCAGTGTTCTTCTGGGTACTAGCCCTTGATCATGACCTCAGGGTCGCTACTGATATTATCGGCAGTGTATTTGTTCGAAATCCCGCTGGAACAAAGGTAGCACTCTGGGAAGAAGTGGCACTTGATGAAGGTAAGAAACATCTCATTCCCAACAAACATAAATTCCCAGACCAATATTCTATGTGCAATGCAGAGATACTCACTAATTGCGTGACTGGGGGCAAGACCTAGAACAAAGTTATTGAAGTCTTTCAATTCAGATACTGGGATATTTTTATCTTTAATTGTGGTGTATTTAACGAAGCTGTCAGTGACTTAGAGCAGTGGTATTCAATCTTTTTTGTTCGCGTACCCCCAGATATACTTTCTCTTCAACTTTGAACCCCCAAAGTTGTTGGTGTATAATTCAAGTTATACATAGTATATAATCTACATCTAAAATAGATTAAATAAATGACATTACTGATTATTCAGTGTTTATCATAAGATAATCTTAAATCTTAAGATGTCTTCGCGTACCCCACGTTGAATACCATTGACTTAAAGTATATAGCGTCAAATGATTAATGAATAGTTAGTCGAAAATATATGGAAGGAAGTCGTCATGGCTTAATCCTTAGTTGGGTTAGATGTTTTTTTATTTTTGTTTCCACTAGGAGTGAAGTCATTCTCAATGACACTATCAGAAGGAGCACAGCTTGGGAAATGGCAAATCCAAGTTCAAGTAGAAGCAGCCGTTTTTACCTCCGAGCTTAATATATCACTGATAGATGGAACAGCTGATTCATCAATGCCAGAAGTGGCCATGGCTGAGGAACATTATGTGGAGCTCAGGTTTGGACACGAGATGCGGCGCCTCTACAAGCCAGGACTCCCATTTGTTGGCAAGGTTTGTTCTTTTACTACCAACCAAACTACTATCGTAATCATCAAAGGGACTCATTACAGACATACCTGTTGGTCTGATGGCAAGCATTTGGGTCTGATCTGAACAGCTGACTGTAATACATCGAAGATAAAATTCAAAACATATTGGTCCCTTAATTATATTGAATCATCTGAAGTATGAAGATTTCTATCTTCTGGGTTGTTGCGCTGTGTAGTCTGGTCAATGTTAACCAATGAATCGCCCTGATGACGGAGGCAGTATGACCTCTGAAACGTTGGTTAACATCGACCAGACTACACAGCGCAACAATCCAGCAGACAGAAATCTTCATACTCATCGCCCTGATGACGGAGGCAGTATGACCTCTGAAACGTTGGTAAACATCGACCAGACTACACAGCGCAACAATCCAGCAGACAGAAATCTTCATACTCATCGCCCTGATGACGGAGGCAGTATGACCTCTGATACGTTGGTAAACATCGACCAGACTACACAGCGCAACAACCCAGAAGACAGAAATCTTCATAGTAAGAATCGCCCTGATGACGGAGGCAGTATGACCTCTGAAACGTTGGTTAACATCGACCAGACTACACAGCGCAACAACCCAGAAGACAGAAATCTTCATACTCACCGCTGTGATAACCTCAATTCTTACATCTGAAGTATGCTCGTGTTTTATAAATGAGCTGTCAATAATCTTGTGGTATTGATATTTCTGAAAATGCTGTTGCATAGCAAAACATTATAATATTTTAAATCTATGTTGGCATTCGTTATCGATATAACCAACTAAGAACATTTGGAATTACAGTCTGTTTTTCATTTCAAATGGTTGTCTGTTTCACTCATTTTTACTCGTGATACCAATGAGTAATACCTGGAGACTGAGGTAGACAGGGCTCCAGGCTTTCCCTTTCAGTCCTATCATCCTGAAAATGCCCTTTAAAGTTTAACAAACATTCTCTGGACATGCTGGAACATTACGTGTTACTATGAATTGAAGGTGACAGCAATCTCTCAACTTGATGGAAACCTCACTTCCCTATGCAAGTGGATGGAGACCATTTCAATTAATCAATCAATTAATCAGAGAGTAGTGTACTGTCCTGTCCTGTCTTTAACTCCTGATCTTCTCACTCAGGTGTGGCAAGTATTAAAATACCCTCATTTTGATCTTTATCGACAAGATAATTATTTCCCAGTGTTTCACATGTTAGCTAGCATTATCTGCATCATCAACTCTGCTGCTGAAATCATTCTAAATATTTCATTTCTATATTTATTTAACAAACACTTACAGTATTATGCACGAACATGCATAATATTAAAAAAAAACTCCAGGATTCCATACAAATTTCATGATCTGAACACAAAAATGAAATAATACCATAATGACTCATAACCACTTCATTGTTTTTAATTACTCAGCGAGTTCAGGAACTGGTATAAATAAATAGATAAATATTTAATTTGATGCAGGTATATTGTTTCTTTATTGACAAAATATACGGAACACTTGCATTTACCTCAAGAACTGTTTCTTTGCATTGCCTCATTCTCATTATTTTATTTTATTATTATTGCATATTATTATAATATAACCACATCCATAATCATACTATTTCATCAATGTAAACAAAATTGTATAGTACCTCTCACATTGTTTTGATTGACCTTTTCAATGATAGGGTACGTAAGAGATTGTTGAAAACTCTCATGTGAGTATCGTATATGTTTGTTTTCTTATTGTGCTGTTTCCTACCAATATAAATAAAATAAATCCATTTTAAGAAATTAACTTGCAATCATGGGGTGCATTAAGTGATGTTTATTTTTGCTTTTATTATGAGACATTCTGGAACATGTATGGGGGGGGGGAAAGAATTCCTGAATTGAAGAACTAAATGAACCAATGCCACTTCCTCCCCTTTCATAACAGAACATTGTTATTTATCACAAGCCATCAACATCTGTGATCAAGTAAGTAATCATTTGGGCTTTCAGGTAGAGGCAGTAAGCACCGAGAAGTCTGTTCGGGTACGAGTAAAAGTGTATGACAACACAACAGCCATCTACAGTCAGGATATAGAGATAACATCAGGTGAAGGTACATTTATTGTGCCTGCAATTCTAGCAGATAGTGAAGTCATCACACTGCAAGCAGAACTGGTATCAGTTGAGGGAAAGGAGATTGACAGCCATTACGTACTGGCCCGTGAACCAATCAGAAAGTGGAATTCATCCTCTGATTGCTATCTGTTGATAGAAGGACTGGAACACACTCTGCAAGTAAGTGGCAGGAAAGAAATTAATAATGTTAGATCAATTTTAATTATAATAAATATATATGCCTTGCACTATCGTAAGTAAATACTTCCACTAGAAAATTATAGAGTAAAACAATATCTTAAGTAAATGGTAATATATGCATTTTTTTATAATATGTTTAAAAGTCTCATTACTCCATCTCTCAACATAATGTATGTACATGCATGGATATCCATAGAAAAACCCCTTAATATATCATAAGAAAAATATGTTTAGGAACAATTTTGTGGTACTGGATTTCTTACACTCAAGTGCAGACATCTTAAGGAATAGTTTAAAATTTCTCAGTGTGTCTTACTTCGATTTTGTACATATTTTATTTTGTTAAATTAAAAATCAGAGTGCCTTATCCTTATATTATACGAAAATGATTGATGGGAGTTTTAGCATGTTGCCACCCCTCCCTACACCCTGTTAGTATTACATTTTATTTGTGATTATTAAACGACTTCTTGCCAAACATCTCTTTCACTGTAATTTTTGTTTTGGTGTTTTCCCAGCAAAATGACAGCTTTATAATTCTGTATGGGATAAGGCAACTCTTGTAACTTAAATGCAAAATAATTATTTTACTCTCGCTGACACTGCATTCACTTCAGGTTCTCATTACTCTTGCAGCCAGATGAAGATGCTCGTGTTACTGTACTTTCAACATGTCCTTGTGAGCGAGACTTGCATTATATCGTCACCACTGAAGGTCACGTTACGTATTGGAATCAAGTTTTACGACCGGACAGCACGGATGAAGCCCCTCCAACCCAAATTATCGATGGTGCTGCCATCTGTAGGCTTAATTTTAGGTGAGTAGTATGTGAATATTATGCAAAGTAATGATGAGTTAAATAATTTTGTTGTTGCTGACAATTATTTTTCTTTCCAAGTTTGATTGAAACAAAGTCTATGAATTTTTGACTCCCAAAGCTTGTAGTACAGAGACGTTTCCTTTTTAATCTCAAATTTAGTTTCAGTAAAATCTAATGATTGTTACAAACTTTATTGAACAAACAAGAACAAAGTATTTAAGTCCCTTGCTAAGGGACTTGGAGCTGTTCTATAGCTGTAGAGGGTTTAATGGTTTAGTGGTATGCTTCTGCAGTGGATGGCCAAATACTGGATTGAAAGTCAGCAGTTATCTCATTTATTTCCTATAAGGATGTAATCAATCAAGAATAAGAGGTACTGATTAAAAAACAGTACGCATAATTGTTATTTTCCAGGTTATTACAGCATCTCCTCATTCCAGTCTCAGTGGAAATTATCAGAAAATAATCTGTGAAAAATAAACGTTCCAGCATGTCTGGTATTCAGATGACATATTTCTTAGGGACAAACAAATCAAACCATAAATGTTCAGTAATGGTTCATAGGCACATCCGCAAAGAGTTAACCGCCACCATAATAAATGATGCGAATCATGATGATTTTACTTTGTTCTAATTGCAATGGTGATTAGACAGAATGGCAATAAATACCTACAGATGATTCCACTTGAATGGGGAGGTGCCTCACCATGAGATGACTTTACAACTTGAACTGTGTCATGTAATCGCATTCATTCGGCTCTGTGCTTAATGAAGTTCAAGTTCCATTGGACTGTGAAATTGACTTTTGTCTCCCAGGAGGTTTTCCTCCTCCTCCTCCTCCTCTCACCAGCACTAATGTAGTAAGAGTAGTGCAGTGGGAGGGGGAGGGGGAGGAGACGGAAACAGACGCATGGTCAGGACACAGTCTTGCCAGGTCATTAAGACCAGAAGAAGAACTCAAGCAATAAGATTAAAAGAATGTAAGGGGTAGCAGGAGAGGGAGGAGGGAAGAAGAAAAGTCAATTTAAAGTTTACAAACTTTGAAATTTGTTCATTGTCACCCTTCCTCCCTCCATCACTGATATTCTACCGAACCCCACCTCACCTTCTGTCGCAGAATATCTTCAACACACAAATATTATTATCTCAAGTTCAATTTCAAGTTATGTAACTTAGGGAAGTCATAACCAGAATAAACTGCAAATGGCTTGTTTCCATATGCTAATGTTGCTACGTCCAAACACACTGTTGCATTTGATGTGTTGCTTGAATGGAACATTGTCAAAGATCAAAGTAGCGCTTCAAACCCTACACATTTATGTGACTGAATTTATATTCAGCATACAAAAGAATTTATTTAATTTTTCCATATAGGGTTTATAAATTCAGTAATCATAATATAATTACTTTGCATTCACACAAAATTTAATATTCTATATAAATGACAGTTGAATATGTCAGTATATTGTTCCGATCTTTTTGCCTATTAAACTTTATTGACATCAAAAAGTAAACCCTCTTTCTTGCAGCAACTATGTTATATGAACTGTTACCTGAAGATTTCTGTCTTCTGGGTTCTTGCGCTGTGTAGACTGGTCGATGTTAACCAACGTTTCAGAGGTCATACTGCCTCCGTCATCAGCATCGCCCTGATGACGGAGGCAGTATGACCTCTGAAACGTCGGTTAACATCGACCAGACTACACAGCGCAACAACCCAGAAGACAGAAATCTTCATAGTCATCGCCCTGATGACGGAGGCAGTATGACCTCTGAAACGTTGGTTAACATCGACCAGGCTATACAGCGCAACAACCCAGAAGACAGAAATCTTCATAGTCATCGCCCTGATGACGGAGGCAGTATGACCTCTGAAACGTCGGTTAACATCGACCAGACTACACAGCGCAACAACCCAGAAGACAGAAATCTTCATACTCATCGCCCTGATGACGGAGGCAGTATGACCTCCGAAAAGTTGGTAAACATGTACCATACCACACGGCGCAACAACCCAGAAGACAGAAATTTTCATACTCACCGCTGTTAAAACCTCAAATCTTACGAACTGTTACCTATTTAGTTTGTAACAGCTATGCAGGATTATTTGTCTTACATTAGCTGTAATGTAGAATTTGAGGTTCTCACAACTCTGTGCATCATGCAGTGGTCTTATGGGTTGTTTACAATAAAGTATTTCGGTGTATGCCAAGTTTTCAAAGGAACGTGCTATCTCCACCTTCAGGGCTAAAAATTGTAGTTTAATATTCATCACGCAGTTATCACTCAGACATAGTGGAATACAATCAGATAAAACAATTTGGTAATAATATTTGTATTGAAATCTGAAAAATTAAACCCAATGCAAAAATTATCTATTAAATATTTATTTTAAGTGAAATTATTGGAAAATATAACAGAGAATTTAGAGTGTAAATTTCTTACAGTTCTCTAATTGTTAACCCTTTGTTGCTTCTGGGGCAATATAAATATTCTCTGAAGCCACTAAAATTTAGTGTGAGAGAGATTTAAATTGATTGATCTGATAGCACGAAGATGCAGTGAATGTAAATGGTGCAGCAAACTATTGATGTGTGTTTAGTGAAGCTTTCGCGGCGACTGAGGTTGATGAAAGACTGTCGGGTCCGGTCATTTGTAGCGTGCTCATCGATGGGTATTTAGCTATTTATTTACTTAGTCATTATTTATATTTGTTTGTTAATAATTTATGGAAATTGCACAAATACGATGTTTTGAGTTGAGGACCAATTATGCAATGAATCATATAAAAGGAATTGAAGAGTAATGTACTGTTTTTGCCTGTTCCAGTTTTATTGTGCAGGCTGTCATGGCCCCTGTGAGCCAACTGCTGGTGTATTATGTGACAGAAGCTGGTGAGCCAATCAGTGATGTCATCAGTTTTGATGTCAGGCTTCTTCTCAGGCAGGTAAACCACCAATCTGACTACCCACCCATTTGTTGGTTTCTCTTCCAACTGTTCAATGTGCAAAAGTTCAGACTCTGCAAATATAAAATGGGTAACAAAAAAGTAAAATAATTACAGCCCACGTTATATTGATTATAATGAAATGTAGATATGATATTTAATTTAGAACTGATTGATAACTTGAGGAGAATTCTGCAGTATGAATATACAGTGACCTGATGGAGCTCAAATTGTAAGCTCAAGTTTTAAAGAGTATTAATGAAAATTTAAAGAACTCTAGTTTCTTACGGTTATATTAGTGCAAAACTTGTTCTATCGCGTACAGAAAGACATGGTATGAGTGTGTCTAACAAAGAACAAGGTGTTTAACCCCCAAGGACGGAAGACATTTAATTCTTACCCACACCCCGGGACAGAGGATATTACCCACACCCCGGGACAGAGGATATTACTAAAGCTAGAAAATGCAACACTTCATTTGAATAGCAATAAATTTGGGAAACAATACTTTTTTTCCCCTTTGTAATTTCGACATTATGTTCTGAGAAGTACAAGAAATCGGAATATCGACAATATATTTTAAAATAGTTTTGGCACAGTAACATTTTAGAATTACGAAAGAATAGTATTTTAGAAGGGCACAATCATCCATCCAATTCCGAATCTGATAAACTTTCTTCATATTCGCTTGCAAGTAAACAGTCTTTCACGTCATCACACAGAACAGGTGACGGCTTCCATGGGCTGACAACATGTGTCAAGGTCATGCTGTAAATTCTGCCGGCTCCTGTGGTTACAAATACCTAAGTGAAGGCAGCACTGTACAATGTGCTTGAGGGACCCCCCCCCCCCCCCCGCAGGGCCTCTCTCCAAGGTCGACTTTTGTTTTGATCAGCATGGAGAGAGCTAACAGTCGATCTCAGTCACAATTCATATCGATCTAATGCATGTAGTTTACGATGATTCCTTATGGTGGAGAAAAGTTCTGACCGTCATGTAACGCTCCAACCGGTCAGGCAGTGAACTTTTTAGGGAGACATAATTTAATTGAAGTGCCGCGGGAAAGTGAAAGTATGGCAACACTTATACGAGATAAAAGCCCACCGTTTTCTCTTCAATTTTGTACCAAAAGAGTTACTTTACGCAAAAACCAACTATTCAAAATGTGAGCTGGAGCATGCCCCTGCACTAGGTGTGCTGCGTACGTCGGACGACGACATGTGATTTAAATCACCGCGTGCTTTGTTTATCGAACGTCGTTGAAGGGTTAATCAGATATTTGTAGCTAAGAATGATGAAGACTGCACCTTCGAAAGTTCAGTAAAATTCTACTAGACTACATGGTACAACAACCCAGAAGTCAGCCATCTTCACCAGTCACCATGAGAACATGGAATATCACTGTAGATATACTGTTATTTACAAGAAAACTAGAACCAATGGCTGTAGTCAATTACTTTCCTTCTGCAGGTATCTGTTCATGTGGAGGAGCGCAAATATTGGTACCCTGCCCAGACAATGGCTGTGCATGTGCGTGCAGAACCTGGAGCACTAGTGTGTCTCATAGGTGGGCACGCAGGCACTGAGGGAAAAGGAGCTGCAGGGACACGCGACTCTAAACCCAGGTGAGCATAATTATTCCAATATGAGATCTGAGGTTCTCATGTGGTCAGTGCTGGTGCTGGTCTTCTGAGAAGTAACATAATGTGGACTTGTAGCAGGGCTGAAGATGGAGATAGTATGTTCCTCCAAACCTACCTACAACTCCAAATTACATTACTGCCAAAATGACCAATATCGACATCACTCCAATGTCATGGCTCTTTATTCACAGCATGTTTTAAAAAAAATGTTTCAGATAGAAGGGTGTGTTGCCACCTCAGTATTCTTAAAATTCTTAGACATATTACTTGAAAGTGATACACATTGCCAACTTTCTGTTAAATATTCAAATAAAATGTTTGTTTCACTGTGTGACTATGTCGGATTCTTGAAGTGTCAGATATTCATAATGAATTTGTATATAAAAGTGACCCAAAAGTCAGAGGTTCATTATAACTGAAATAAAGTTTTCCTGAATAATTTGTCATGTCATTATATATTAATACTCTTTTTCATAAACTATCTGTGCCTCCATCTCTGGTGACAGATGTAGACTGACCACCCTGTCCTCCAGGTCTGCTAGTAATATTATGATGGTGAAGTTGAGGAGGTTATAATGGACTGGAAATATAAATTGAATTGGAGAGGCAAGGAGTCTGTACAGAAAAATTTTGATGGTGAAACCTTTTAGAATGCAGCCAGTCAGAAATCTAAAAAGATGATGGGAAGATAACATTAAAATGGTACTTAAAACTTGGTTGAAAGTACAGAGAATAGATGGAACCAGCATTTGGTATTAGAACCTGAAGCACACTCGAATGGCTCAGGACATGGTCTTCTTATATGATTCAGCAGAGGCGGATGGTAGTCGTAGTAAATCGCAAGGTTTAAAAAAAAATCCCCGCAGGTATCATGAATTTTTCTATAACAGTGTCGTCATGTTATTTTCATATTCATTTCCAGCCTACGCAGGGGTCCCAGTTTCAAAGAAATGGATTTTGCAACAGCAGGAATGGCGTTCTTCCAGAGAAGATGTGTCCGGAAGGGAGGCTCTCTCTCCAAATCCAGCACTCAGCTCTATCGTCAGGGTGGTTCAGCCCTCAGCAGCACAACAATAAAACAGCAACATAGTAGTGTGGTAGGAAGTACCACTATTGATCAGTTGTGGCTGTGGAAGTGCTTCAATTACACGTATGTAAAACTTCAGAACAAATATTTTAATCTGCTTATAGCGTACTAATGTGTTTCTTTTTTTTAAAAAAATATATTTGATTCAACCAAACATCAGTACTCTATTAAGCTTAGATTTATTTAAACAGTTTAGCTTGTGTCAAATCTGAACAGGCTTATTTTGATATTGTACCATTAGTCTGGAGGAAATCCATTTTGAGACAAAATATTATGTCAGGTACATATTTTGAGAGGTTTGTGTATCATACATTTTTGTTATCTGCCAGATTCATACATTGAAATATCTACCCTGAAAATATGTAGGTGCACCCTTGGGTTCAGTAAAAGGTAGGAATTCTTTGGCTGTCACCTGTTAGCTTCTCAAAAGGGAGTGTGCTCCATTTGTTTAGATAACGAACAATGGCTACATTTAGAGCATGTTTACAAAAACAGTTAAAAATCATGCTGGAGAAAATAAATTCCTCTTTCACAGTCACCTTTGAACCATTACCAATGGGAAGATGTGTGGAAAAAAGTGGTTCAAGTAAATGACCTGGATGTACGGTGGGAACAGACAGTTGGAAGAATGAAGAGTAATGTTACTCCATAACTTTCCTCTTCACCCCATTTAACAGGGTAATCACCAACTCCCCCAGTTCTTCCTCTCTCTGTGGGAGATCTGCGATAGCAGCTATAAAAAGGATGCTGCCTTTCCAAATGTTCAGCTTGCTTTCCCAAGCCCTCCACTTATATGTTGTTTATTTCCTCTTTTTCTTCTTCCTTCCTTGTAATTTTTATAACGTTAAAGCTGATTTTAGGTATAAATACTTTATAGGTGCATGATCTTTCACTTTCTCAGATGTGCATCAACTAAAAAACTTGTGTATATTAGACAAATTTTACTCCTATGCAAATATTAGTTTGAATGTTTGCCTCATACTTTTATAGTTGTCTGTGACAGCTTATGGATTGATTGCAAGCGATCAATATAAAACTCTGCTGCAAACAGACTTGTAGCAGTTATTGGCACAAAAAGCAGAAATCATAAAAGCTCATAGTCATTTTCTTTTCACACGTACCATGGTATGTGATGGAAATAAACATTCTGTTGTAAATAAAGTATGACACTAGAATTAATTACTTAGAATAGTGAAATATTCAACAGCAGAGTGACTGACTCATTAACTGAGATGAAGTTTTGTCAAATAAATGACAGTCACAGATACGTGAAAATCAGTTATGTTAGATAATTATCTTTACCACATAAAAGCATTGGCAGTTGATCAGGTGGTCAAGACATTTTCATTTTATAGGACCTGAAGTTTCAGTAACATATTCACAAAGGCTTCTACTAGTCTCTAACTCAAACCAAAAGAATCCAGTCACCACCCATTTACCATATTTCTTCAAGATCTATTTTAATATTACCCTTCAATCTATGCTTAAGTCTTCCATGCAGTCTCTTTTATTCAGGTTTTCTGACCAAAATGTTGTTTGCATTTTTCACCTTGCCTCATCTCTGTCTTACATGCTACATACCCCATCCTTCTCATTCTCCTTGATTTGATTTCCCAAGTAACATTAAATACTGTGAAGAGCAAAATGTTTTATGGTAGTAATATCCATGAAGCTAATATGGCGATGAAATTGTATTAACATGGGTCAGTCTTACCGACTTTTGATCGGGTGAATGTTGCAGTGGGGATATGGAACAGCATAGTGTCACGATATCAGCACCTCAGGAACCAGGGAAGTGGTCTCTGTGGGCCCTTACACTCTCACCCAGTGTGGGGCTGAGATTTTCATCTCCACAGTCAGTCACTGTGTTCCGCCCCCTGCAGGTGGACTTCAAACTGCCAGCAAGCCTTCGAGTTGGAGAAGTTGTAGAAGTGGATGTGAAGATTGGCAACAACATAAACTCTTGCATGGATGTGAGTTTTCACCAATCTGCCTTCTCTTCCATGTAATTTTACTTTATTGTTTTAGATAATTTCCCCTTCTGCATGTAATCGTGTGAAGTTCACACACTTCACACATTTGTTAATAGTGTTTCTTCTTTCCACTGACTAACATAATGCCATACATTGAATAGCCACAATGTCTCAGATACAAAGTTAAAATGGTCATGGTATTACAGAGCGGAGATTATTCACGAAAAGAACGTCATAAATATAAAGCAGGAATCAGAAAAACAGTGAGGCAGACAATTATCTATGCCAAAATATAAGTACCACTGGCCCTAATTGGTTGTTTGGAAAGAAGCCAAATTATATTAAAAGCTTAAATAATGAAATAATGAATTAAGTATCAAATTTTTGGTTAATTTAAATATAAAATTAGAAAACATAATTGGATCACCTTTAGTTGTTAGTAATTATTTCATTAATATGGAAAGGGTTCCAGCATTCATCCTCATTTCTACTGTGACAAATAAAAATAAAACAAACTCCATAACGCTGCCAGTACAGTATCTTAACAACCAGTCACCTGATAATAAGAGTTGATTAAATTTGCGAAACATCATTTATACTACAAATGCTGGAAATCTGACACAGTCATGTCATAATATTTATTGTACTGAGTAAAGTACCAACTAATGTATGGTGTAGTTCATGAAGGAAATTTTAACTTATCTTTGTAAGTCAGATCAGAAGTAAAATTTTGATATTTCCATAACTAAAAGCAATTACAGAAAAGTGTAATCCTGCCAAATCCTAAAGGACAGAAATCCCTGGATTATTTAAATCATACACTAGGACCCAGAGAAATTAAAGTGTTTTACTTACACTTATCATTTTACAAATAGGGGTTTCCTTTCAGCGTAGTTGTCATTTTAATTCAGTTTCTTAACTTGTCCCAAAGGCATTTTATATAGTCCTATTAATAGAAAGCCATTATTGTAATAATGTATGTATCATTCTTTACTTATATTAGTAATAAAGAAATTGGTTCTGAACTGTGTTTAAATCCCATGGTATATAAATGTTGGAGGTATTTTATTTTCTAAAATCAGTCATTAAATCAATCATTAAATTGCTGGGTATCATAGAAAATCCATAATACTTCTAGAACCTAAACAACTACATTTTCTAATCTGTCCTCAGCATTTTAAGTTTTAAGTATCAGTCTTGAATAAAAGGATATTATGTTGAAGGTACAACAAAACATAAATTCCGGATAATTTACAAATTTATAATACATATTTATTGTTTTTATTGAAATCTAAGGTGTGGCTGACTGTTATATCTAACCAGCTATGCCACATCTCGAAAATGGATTGGACTTGCCGCCATTTAATATAACTACAAGAGCAAGCAAAGTCTTCAAGGAGTTAAATATTGTAACATCCACCTTTCTTGCAGGTAACAGCTTTGCTAGCCCTGAGTGAAGGGGCCCACTTTCTAAGCAATGGCATGTTATACGTGACGGAGAAACTGCGGCTTGGACCTCATGGGGCCACGTCACTAGTTGTCCGTGTGGTTGTTACCAGCTCTGGACTGAAGAATATGACTGGTAAGCAGGAAGGCAGGCACTGTGGTTCTTATGTAATGTTTCTACGGCTAATGGATAGTTTATAAATGTGGAATTACTGCAACAAATCAAAATTACATTCACAAAGAAATTAGGACCAGAGTAAATTCCAGAAGTGCTTCCTACCATTCAGTTCAGAATATGTTATCTCCTCACCTCCTGTTTAAAATTCTAAAGATTGAAATATGAAAAATATATTTTTAATTGTTGTTTTATGTGTACGTAAAACTTGAGTTCTCATCCTAAGGGACTGTGGATGTTTGTGAAGGGGTGATGAGAAAATCTGAATATGTGACAGAAAGAAGATGAGAAATGCATAAAGACTTTTTATTGGAAACCCTAGGGGAAGAGACTAGCGGGGAAAACTAGACATGGGTGGGAAGATAATTTTAAAATGTATCTTAAGCATATGGGATGTGAGGGTGTAGACTGGTGGCAAGCTCTTGTAGACATAATATTGAACCTTTGGTTTCCATGAGAGTAGCGGAATTTATTTACCAGCTTAACAGGTGTTAGCTTCTGAAGGAGGACTGTCCATCATAGATATGCCTAGTTATAATGGTTAAGTAAGACAGTTGAATAAAGAGACATGTATGGAAATATTTAAAGGAAATAAAAGTGATGAAGACAGAATTTTCCATAACCCTGGATGTGAGTCATGTTTCAGTGATCTGAGTAATAATGATGCTAGTTATTGGGTGGATTGCTGAGTTTCTGAGAACTTGATGTTATGTCCAAATCTTAATACATTCTGTAACAGGTTTAATCTCTAAGGCAATCATATGAACAGTCTCAAATTACATTCTTCAGCTTTCAAATGGGATCTTCAGATATTTTAAAAGGTTATCATATTTCACATTTCTTCATTGTGAAGGATATGCAGTTATATTCCTGTGATATATTTTTCAAAAGATACTTTTACTGTCTACAGTTTTTCATTAATCAGATTAGTAAATATGAAGCATCAAATTTTACTGTTGATAATCTCTTTTAAAATTAAAAATTTTCGGTAATTCTTTATAATGTACTGATGGAAAGAAATAGTTTTATCCTCTTTCATCGCTCGCTGTTAGATTGGTGGGTCAGTAAAAAATACTGGAAATATCCGATTCTAATAATACTCCTTGACTGAATAGAAACATTAGCATATTAAGGCTGTCATGTCATTTGGTGTTTACCTTTGAATTTTTATCAGTTTCCCAAAATCTGGTTAGCATAATCATGCAGAAACATGCCAAAACAAGTGGATAGCCAAGTCGTTCAAAGTGTGTAATTTTTATTGGTTTGACCTAAAAACAGTTGGCAGATACAAGAAGTTCCATTCAAAACACAGCCCTGACTACTACACATAAACACCATGCATGGGAACAGTGAAGAATTATTACAGAAGTTTAGAATCAAAACTTGAATGGAGGAGACCTTAGTGTAGGTGCAAGGCTACTGTTAAAATTGATCTTGAGTATGGTTTTGATTCATATGACTCATGATAGTGTCAAATGGTTGGCTGTTGTAAACATAGTAATGAACCTTCTGGTTCCATAAAAGACTGTCTGAGCGATAATTAGCATCTCAACAAAAACTCTGCTTCACGTAGTTAGTTAATTGGGTAGTTATATATGGTAATGTATCTTTATTGTATTTGTAATTAGATAACCTCAAGTATATTTTCTTGAAATGTATCAGATGATATCAAATTTTATAATTATCATTAGAAGAAGCGAACAGAAAGGAGCTACTTTATGTGGGTAGTGGCTGTACAATCCATCTTCTAGTCTGAGAGAAGGGTGAAGGGGAAGCATCATTAGTACCTGTCAAGCCAAACAAAAACGAGGTTGAGAGGAACTTTGAGTCTCTGGGGAGGAAACAAGGAAGAAAGAGGATTGATTGCAAAGTTTCAGGGAAGATGGAAGTGAGAGAGGGAGTGAGCTTAGAGTGCTTTCTGGAAAACCTGATAGAGATCCCTTTTATTTTCACTTCAGCCAATCCCTCTTCAACAAACTCTACTGAGGTAATCTTATATCCTTCCCTCTCCCACTTCCCACTCCCCTTGCTACATTTGGGATGTGGCTCCATGATAATTTACAGCATGTATTTGAAGGATGAAAGATGAGAGGCAGATCATGTATTCTTGCTAAAGAGATGGATCAAAGTGATTAAGAGTGCAGTAACATGAATACTACAACACAAAGAGGTACCGACTGAGAATGAGAAAAGATTGATTATGATGGGAACTTGGGATATAAGAAATCATCACTAATGCCATTGTTTATATATCATTCAGCTCTGTCTGATCAAAATGAACTTTATCAGATATTTTCATTGGAATCATGGTCAATAATATATCAATAAAAATAAATGTATTTTTGTTTGATCTGAATATGAAAGTCAGTTTTAGAATAAGAAGGTCAATATTTCTTCCTATTTGTGTGTAAAAACTGACAATATTATTTGGAAGAGTGCAAAACGTTGTGGCTTTCTCTTTACTTTTTTTATTAATGCAAAAGTTAAGATGTGGCAGCATTTTTTAATGGGAACACTATTACAGATCTTTCAACAACTGGGACTTAATATCAATTTTTTTAAATCACAGGAAGTTTGTAGGTATTCAATTTTGTTATTTCTAAAGTCAACTTCTAATGCAAATTTAAGTTAAACAAATACAGGGAAATTGTAGAGAGAGAAAATAAGATCCATAGTTTCTTTTTAAATTTGGAAGGAAAATTATGTGATAAAAAACTGCATAAATAAAATTTGGATGATTATATCTGGTTGTACTTTATATAAGATTTGGATAAGTTTTTGAACAGTACTGTTAAAAATGGCTCACTGTTCATAAATCATTAAGAAAAATTGTCAAGTTTCATGTAAAATTGAATTCTGATATTTTATGTGTTTACAGCGGAAGTGTCAGGGTATGGAAGTGATTCGTGTCAAGAGTCACAGAATTCCCCAGCCAACAGCTCACTTGTGGGATCTGTCTTACGCTCAGCAGCCATGTTGGTACACCCTGAGGGACTTGTACAGACTGACACAGAGAGTGCCTACTTCTGTGCCAATGGTACATAATTTTATTATTTGCCTACAAATATACTGTTTCATTAATCTTGTTGTCATCATTTCTTTGGTAGTGGTAAATCAGTGTTCTTGAATAGTACATTTGTTTGATTGCTCATCTAGTTTTCAATTATGTTACATTCCAGAAAATGTAGTTATATCTACATCAGAAAATTTTCGTTATGAGTTTGTGTCAGCTCCAAGAAACCATGCTGGGATCGTGTTTGAAGTGAAGGTTTCAGAAGGAGCGCATGTAGCCCTTTCAGATGTTCGCTACACATCTGATCGAATGTATCAGGTGGTACTAGGTGATGCAGGCAACACCATGTCATGGATAGGAAGAGGCAAGCACGGTGAGTCCAGATATTCTATAAATGATGAAATCTGTAAGGTGTATCGTTACCACCCCTCTGTGTAGTTTATCTTGTGGATACTTTGTAGTAGGAAACTAACTAATTTGATGGCACTAGAACCCAGAAATCTTCTTCATACAGACCACCACAAGAACCTCAAATCCTAATTCACATTTGTCAACTCCAGAGTATTGTTTACCATTTATATTAACTTACTATGGATTTTAAAACTTTTGTTATTTTACTTCATCTCTGTATCTTTTGTTGTGTTTTATTTAATTTAATTGAATAATATAACTTAAATATTACAACTCTTTGGACTCTTTGTATTCATTATTAAATTTTTAGTGCTGTGCATAATTTTTCCCTGTTACATGTTTTGGAAATAACTTGGTATTTCTTCTGTTTTAGGTTTTGGCGTGCACCTTGTCAGTGATCCGACACCACACCTGTTATCTGAAACATCATTCAGAACCTTTTGGGTGACATGGGACCATGGCACAATCGCTGTAGGACGGGGTGCCTTACTCCACAATGACACTCTGCTGAAGTGGCGAATGGACAAGAAGCTCAAAGTCCAACACATTGGCTTTGCATCTGGTTGGGGACGTATGGCAGAGTTCAGGTTAGTTTGTAAGATCATAGCTGTCTTGTGATGTTTCCTGAAGTTGAAAATCATAATGATTCTGCACCAAAACTTGTTACTTGACATTTTGATTTGATTACTCACCAGTGTTGGCACAATACATTTCTGGAAAGTTTCAAGGTTTATTAGGATTGACAGTTTGTAATTTGTGTAACAATAATTTTGTACATGTTACTTAATGTTAACTTTTATGAAGTTCTTGATTTACTCCTGTAATAGTTTATCAATTATCATTTTTCCTTAATATACAGAAGGAAATCAGTATGAATCTTTGAATCTCTCCAGATCTGGCTGCCTTGATTAAGATTTTTGTGATCTTCTTCTGTTCTACCACATTAATGCCAAGCCACTTTCTTAAATTTGTTTCACATTATTTATAATGAGGCTGACACCTGGCTTTCAACAGTACATAGGCACTTCAGTAGCATTAAATTACATATGTCAGTGGTAGTGGAGCTGTCTGATTCATGGGTTGTGTGTGTGTGTGAATACCAGCAACGCACAAAATTTTATAGCTTCGTATTTTCAAAGGCCCTATAAATTCTATTCAAAAAAGGAAATACAATAAATTCCAACAAAGTATTACTTATTTAGAAGGCAACTATATATGGGGTTCTTAATAGAGATTTAATGAATATGAGTACAAAAAAATATATCCTATTTCTTTGTTACAAGTAAATGGATGTTTCACAGATAACAGAGCATTGATTCAGCTTGTATAAACTGTTGTTTTGGTAATAAAAAACCATTTACTTACTTTTTCAACTAATGTCAGTTCAGTTTTAAGACTTAAACTATTGCTCTCTGAAATTTTCTTTCAGAAAATTTACTAATCTTGTTGTATTTATATAACTGCTCAATTACACAATGTTCAATGTGTAAGTTTTCTAATAGATAATTGTTACTACTACCGTGACTAGTTGGGAACATTAATCTGATAACTTCTACAGGATATGGAATTACAATGATGAAGCTGGTTTCTCACAAGTATTACATCTGGATGTACCTCGATCTGTGGTACCAGGATCAGAACAGGGTACACTGATTATTGCTGGAGGTTTGGCTCTCCCTGTCACTTCCCAGTCACATCAACCAGGCTTGGGCCTGGGCCTAGGGGAGTCCACCAGGTAAAATTAAGTTACGTGTAAGGATCAAAGCAAGTCACCATTGTTTTAGGAACATCTATAACAAATTTCAGTGCTATATATCACAATGAAATGCCATCTGAACTGAAGCCAGTAGACCTACTAAAATGAATTCCCATTTCACTTTCTAAAAGAGCCAGAAAATAATCAATATAAATTTTCATGCATTGAACTTCAGTATATGAAATGAATAATGAATGTAGAAATATGTATGAAATTTTACTTACAAAAAGTCTGAAAAATAGTGAACCAAGTTCATAAATTTAAATGTGAATTAATACTTGTTTTGCAGGCTGCAATAAAACCCTGTCAGTTTTACATTATTGCTACCAAAGAGTTTCTGTCGAGTTGAAAAAAATATTCGGTCTGTAGTTTCGTTATATAAACCCAGACACCTGTCTCTTTTAGTTTTTATTTTAGCTGTCACTTTTCCATTCAAATTTTAATTTTCTTTTCATATCTTTAATATATTTGTCTCTCTAATGCCATTTGAAGGTTATATCGCAAAATACTGTAATACAACATTAGTTTACCTGAATTTTTGGTTTAATATTTAGTCAGTATGGATTCTTTATAGCTAAGCTTTGATGCTCCAATGTATCCAAGCCCTCAAATGTAATTAGTTATATTTTTTTTCACAGAACAGTAGTAAGAGAAAGAGTGTTTTTGGTTTTTTGGATACATCATTAATCTTGATGTTCATATATTGTTATGAATATATGAAAAAAGTCAATATATATCCATATTATCATACTCTAATTTTTGTAGAATGAGACAGTTTATAGAAAATTCATATGTATGATTAGAACTTCATGTACAGTAGGCACTGATGTGATTCAAAATAACTTTTGTGTTAGACCCCAATACCAAATTTGTCCATATCTGTTCAGAAGTTTAATAGGTTAAACATTAAGATTCACAAACAGACAGACAGAACTACTCTACTTATGTATTCATTTCATATGTTATATGCAAGGAATACTTTAAAAAATTAAATTGTACTTACGTGCACATTCAATGGCTTGAATTTATGTATTTCTTTCCCTTGAAACTTACTGACTACATGAATATTTAGTAGCTACTGAAGAAATATTTTCCTCCTATGTAGAATGCTTCTTGCTGTAAAATATATAAATTTAATAAAGGGCCCAGTTGGTCATAATGGTGATGAATTTTGTTGCAGCTTGGCAGCAGCTCTGTCTACTTTTACGCCATTGCTGGTACTGGAACACATGGCTGAACAGGGAAACAGCTCAAATACAAATTCTTTTGATCGATTTGATGTAATAAACTGGTTAAGCACTCAGCTACAGGTCCTGTTACACTTTATGAAACCTGACTTCTCCTTCGGTGACCATCACAGACTTGGGAGTCACAGGTGGGCATTTATAGTGTTCATGCAATGGATACCATTAATGAAATGATTACTTTCTCTTAAGAAAGTAAGAGAGGAAGTAACAGGAGGGCAAATCAAATTGTATATCGAGGAGTGTAACAATTTCCACCATTTACAAAATATTATTAGGGTGCTAAAATCAAACAGATGAAACACATATCATGTTTACAGGAGATAAGAAATGTTTACAAAATTTTGCGTTAGAAAGCCTGAAGGAAAGAAAGACCAAGACAAAGATTGGAAGATATTAAAATTTGTCTTAAATTTATAGAATGTGATGCTCTGAACTTGATTCAACTGGATGAGAATGTAGTCCATTGGCAGGCTCTTATGAATTTGGTAATGGACCTTTTGTTTCCATAGAAGGCAGACTATCATTTGACCATCTTTTCAAGTACACTGCTCATTTGAGTAGTTACAGAAACAAATTTATAGCTAGTAGATTACATCAGATCATGAAAGGATGAAATAGGAAGTCCAGGACAAACGTGTTGAAATAAATTTCATTGTGCTTTGTCCAGCCAAGTGTGTGAAGAGAAGATCTAAATTTGTCATTTGTTTTCACAACATGGTTCATTTTTTGAATTTACTAATACTGTCAACTGGATCATATTCTAAGCCAGCATAACAATTCAGTTCACATATTGTCTACATCTGCACAAGATAGTAGTGATTTCAGCTTGATTTGTTATGCTTTGGTTTATCCAATGGAAGAGCAAATAGATATTTATCAATCAACTAATAGTCTTTGTAGCAGTGCTAGCCACACTGTTGCACTTACATACATTCAGAATGTACAATGTAGAAGTAATATTTTGCATGGTAGTACTCAGGTTAGTACCATGTAACACTAAACTCACTCACTCCTGGCTGTCATTTTTCAGTATTTTAAAATATGATTTATTTATTTAAGACTTGTTCTTACATTATCTTCCCATGTACACATAACTTCCTAACTTCTGCCCTTTACTTCGGGGTAAATGATTTTATTCAGTAATAATTTTATTTCACTTTGTTTGGCACAGCAACACAGTCAGTGTCTTGGAGTTACTGGCAAAGACTCAGTCTTATACGAGTGTGGATCCAGTTCTTGTATTGGGCATAAAGCGGTGGATTCAGCAACGACAGGCAGATGATGGAAGCTTCTCCCCACTACCTACAGACACTACCATTACCACAACAAGAAACCTCTCTGACTCTCAGATTCTCGACAGCCGGGTGGAAATGACCGCAGAGACACTGGTGACATTGCTGCAAGTTGGTCTGGAGACTGAAGTAAGCGTATGTTTGAGTAGTTCTGTAACTTTGGAATTAACAAAATTCTGCATCAGATCAATCTTTTTCTGAAATATCAGACACTACTATTTATATAAAAATTCACATTCATTCCGTCTAATGTACATACCCTTATCTTGGTTTCAGTTGGGCTGTATTTCATCATTCATTTATGGAGAAACCAAGATACTTTAAACAAATTTGAAATTTAATCACCATTAAAGACTAATTTTGGACTGTAGAATGAAATGGATTTTCATGTTTCTTGTTTCCAAATGATCTGCAGTATAATTTATTAATGCTTTGTGCATGCTTTATGATTATGATGTGAAGGATACTGTTGGTAGTGTTCTTGTAGGTTGTGACATCATGTGGATTTGTAGATGAATACCAATGTTTCAAAGGAATATACTGCCTTCATCTTCAACCCTGAAGATGGAGGCATTATTTTCATACAAAATGGTGGTACTCACACATGCTGTCATGACCCAGAAGACCACCACATATATTTCCACTGCCGCAAGAACCTCAGATCTCGTAATGGAGGAGAATGTTGTCTGGAGTTGAATTGTAATTCTTACTCAAATAATTTGGTATAACTTAACTTTACTGTTTCTATAATAAATATATTGATATTTAAACAGACAAGAAGACAGTAAAATATACCAGTTTCAGTAACGTAACAAGCACTCACACATACTTTTTTCCATAAGAACATGAAATGAATTAAGTGAATCACTGTGTTTCGTCATTTTACAATAATTCTGACTATGTTATGTCTTAAAGAAAACTTTACAGATCTGCATGCATTAATTTCGTCTAGTGTAAAATGGGTAGTGGATTAGGTCCTGTTTTGTTTTTCAGGTTGACTGGGAGGTCATGCTGCGAGCACGTTACTTTCTGGAGCGCAGTGTGTTCCGTGTTGACTCTCCATGTCCCTTGTCCCTCATGACATATGCCCTACTTCTAGGAAAGAGTGAGCTATCCAGCATTGCATTAGATCGCCTCCACAATGCCTCTACCAATGAGGAAGGAGACTTTGGCTGGCAACACGTACCCCTGAACAAAGATGCTCCCGATTGGTTATATGAAGAAGGAGCTGGAAGGCACAAGAAAGAACCCACCATGAGTGAGTACATGTAACTCAGAGTGGAGTCATCGATAACAATGTATGTGGCAACTTCAGAAAGTTTTGGGATAATAGGCATATCTTGAATCAGGCAACAATAAGAAGCCCTCAGATTCATTTACCTTTAAAATAGTATCCTTCAAGAGCTTTACACTTCTACAAACATACAAACGGTTGCTGGAAGCCGCCACCCTTCTCATCTGGAAGTGCAGTCTCTGAAGCAATTTGGATCTCCATTTTATTCTTTAAGTAACAGCATTTATCCAGTCCTTTAGCTTTTGAAAGGGACAGACACTGGACTGTGTGACAGATTGGTAACATTTCTGTCACCAGTCTTCTCAACTGTTAGCCCACCACTTGAGACAATCCATTTTCGTGCATACTGTGCTCTCTTCAGGGACCTGTAATGCCCATTACTGTGATGACAACTGAAAAACTTGACTGATTTTGTTTGGGGGGATGGGAGGTGGGGAGAGCCTCTGTGCCTTAACATGCTTGTACAGGCTTCTGGTTAAAATGCTGCTTTATTTACTTTAATTTTAGAATGTCTGAAGTTGCTACATATATTCTGAAAATTTTCTTTGCTATTTTCGTTTACTGTAATCTAACTTGAATTTGTCTAATGCTCCCTCTAATGCATCATTGGAGGGAGCATTAGACAAAGCCCATAAACAGAATACATCCATTCTTTGGTTATGAATAATTGAAAACAGTTTGGTTGGTTTATGCTATTTAGCTTTAAATCAGATGAAAGGATGGTTATGTATTGTACAGTGGAGATGAGTGAAAAGGAAACATTCTGGAGAGTTACAAACATTCTGCCAGGTTAGCTGGTGGTGCAGGCAAAATTCAAATCAGATACTTCCTAAAAGCAAGTCAGCAGCATAACTATTTGACTTAACATTTTATGGGGGATGTATATATGTATATGGTGATGTTTTGGTCATTAGATATTGCTAACATTTTAAATGGTGAATTTCAGTATTTATTCCTGATAGTCATTGACCATTATATAATGTCAGTTATTATTTTCACAGCCAGTATTGGAGAATACAAGGCATCCTTATATACTCTGATGACATACTCTCAGCAGGGTGACCTCAAGTCAGCTGAACCAGTGGCACGTTACCTGTTCTATCGTTCACATCTTCTGGACAGACACATGGAGGTGAGATGTGTTAGCTGTGGGAGTTTTTATGCCCTAAGAAGGCAGTAATCACTTCACAAGCAGTCGAACCACTAAGAATATTCATAGTACACAGTAAATATTACTTATTAAAGTTTCATTGTTTTTGTATACATTACATTTTATATATACTCCTTATTATACAGTGCTTCTAGTAAAATGCAGATTATGTGTTAAAAATGTTATATTAAATTAGCTTAAAGACGGTCTGTGTCATTTTGCAGTTACTGTATGTAGCTGTAAAGGCATTCTCAGCGTTTAGTTCACTAGCATTAGATCGTCATCGAGTGCTGACCGTGTCTCTAGCTACCTCAGGCATGGAGTTGACTGACACTTTAGAGCTGCAGCCAGATTCATCAATGCAGAGCCTGCAGCTTCCAAGTCTTCCTACCAAAGTGTTTGTTTATGCCACTGGTGCAGGTTGCGCCACTGTTCAGGTACGTGAACTTGCTTCAGAACTATAATATAAACATTACTACTAAATCACATGTCAAAAATGATGGGAAAGTCTTAAGTAGTAAACACTTACATGTCATAAATATTATACCATAGGGCCAAGAATGATAACAGTTCTGTTTCAAGTCACCATAATAAAGCTAATGTATGGATGATATCAGTGTTCATTTTTCAAAGCTTGTTACACATTTTTATTCTTCATTCATATTTTCTGAAGTTATTTAAAGTTATTACTCTAAGTCATTTGGGACTTACGGGCGTACATACCGCATTCATATTTCTCTAGGAATGAGCACGTACAGCTGAATATATATCCATTCCAGGGTCGAGTCAGTTATTCCACATATACTCCAGCCAGTCACACTCCATTGTTTGACTTGTGGGCAGGAATTGAAGATGAAGTAATACCTGGACACAATTCTGTTGATGAACTAGAAGGGAAACTGCCTATCCTCAGGATAAAGACGTGTTTCAGGTGAGACTAAAGAAGGCAGTATGTCCTTTTAGATATCAGTGTGTTGTCATTTATCACACTCAAAACTAAAATGAAATATTAGCACAAGTAGCTCAAATAACGAATGAACAGGTCACTAACTATCCAACCAGCAATAGTGAACCACCATTTAAGGTTCACCTGGGGAGCAAGCATTGTGTACTCTAAATTGATAAAAACATAGTGTTTGTTATATAAAAATAACATAGAAACTTACTCATTTCTTTAAATAATTCAACCTTCCAACTCCATCGTCAACTCATGAACGATCACTTCATAAAGTGGCATGGCTTTACCAAGCAGTGATGGCAGGAGAGGAAGTGACTTTAGTGATTAACAAGGGAGGTAATTTTTGTTATCATTTTTTTCTTCTTCCCCAAACCCATCGATGAAAATGACAGATTACACACAGTGATCACTTGAACACCTGACCAGGGTGCATAATTTATATACGAACCCAAATTTCAGTCATTAAATGGAGGTAATACCTTAGATCAAGAAATACTATACCGATGGAAGCAGTTTATTGTATTATATTACATGGAACTATGGCTGGGATCACAAAAAATTGTGGAAAAACCTTAGATTTTGAAACCTAAATTTAGTCCCATGAAGCAGAGTTCCTTCTTCAGGAACTCATAGTTACTTAGCTAGTCAAAATCCCCATTTCTTACAGTAACTGAAGGTTCAGTAATATATCCACAAAAGCCTGCCACTGGACTTACATCCTGAACTGGATGAATCTAGTCCACATACTCACACACTGTTTCCTTAAAATCTATCTTGATGTTATCCTCGCATCTATGCCTGCTTCTCTAAAATGATCTCTTCCCTCTAGGTTTTCTGACCAAATATATTTCTTGCTTATCTCATATTCTCTTATTTGATAACTCTGATATGGTTTCGTGAAGAGTATTAAGTTGTGAAACAAAAAAGAAAATACAGATTGCTGATGCAAGCCCTTGTTAAAAAAAATGGCAACACCCATGAATAAATCTATTAACAACATAATCTTAATTTCCTGTGTGATAGATGGAAGGGTGATAATCCTTCAGGTGTTCTTCGACTAGAAGTCACCCTCTTCTCAGGATTCCAGTTGCTAAGCGTTAGTCCAGTTGTTATTGACAGCAGTGGAAATATGGAAGACATACACCATGGATCTCGAGCAGACAAGATATGGTTTGTTCTAGCCAATGTAAGTGAGTGTTATAAGCATGTTGTTACAATGTCAATGCCATTAATGCAAATCAAGTTTTATATAACTAAATAATAAATAAATCCGTGGCGTAACAGCTCCAGAGAGCCAAAGCCGACTAGCTTGACTGCTGGCCTCACGTTCACATGCCTAAGCAGAGGTGAACGATCATCCAACCAAATATAGGGTGACGTGTGGTCAGCACGACGAACCCCCAGCCACTACTAGCTTTCCTGACCGGATTACACTACTTATTGTAGCTCCCCAGTTTCCTCACGATGCTGGGTTGGCACCGGTCCCATACACCGGTCGAAAGCTCATGAGAACATTTCTTCTCCCCGAGACTCGAACCAGCGCGCATTCCGTATCGCCGGTCCGAAGCATGATGCCTCGGACCGCGCGGCTAAGGCGCGGGACAGTTTTATATATCTACTACATATAAAACATGATGGTAATGATATATAATGTGTTGTTAGTGTACACAGGACATATTTATATATTTAAGAAGTTTGCAAAGTTCTTTTAAAACTGTGAACATAATTAAACCTGCATGCAGTGCACTGATGTGGTAATAGATAGCCTTGAAGAACATTATCCATATCTCATAATTCTAAGGTCACCTGACTTCATTCTCCCAGAACTTTTGTTAACGGCCTTCATAATGGATACCAGATCACTGGTAGAAGACTTGAGTGTGTAGGCAAACAGCACCGTTGATACAAGTTTCACATTTCTGATTTCAGTAATTCTAGAACTGTACATTTTCAGACATATTAGATAAATTTATATTTTCCCAGTGGATTTTTTTGCCTCTTATGTCATTAATATAAGTACCATCAAAATTCTAATAATTTTTGGTAAAAATAAGTATAAATAACTGAGTATCAACATAGAAACAGTTTTAATTTTTAAACTGATATGAATTCACTGATATTGGTCTGACTTTCTGTTATGAGCAGAATGCAATATTGAACATCTGTATTACATTGTGTACTATGATACATGATGCCTTGTTAATTCTCTACTTTTCAGCATATTTTGGCCTCCCAAATATGTAAATTTAAGGTTGTAGTTTTTGAAAGTCTGCTGTTTCTTTAACACGTACTAGTAGCTAAAATTAATATTTCCTCATGAACAGAACTTTTCAAAACTGTTATTATTTTACTAGCATTACAATTAACTGGCAAAGCCATCATTAAGTATATCTGATCAACAATTACATTTTAATCCTGCACTTCAGAGCCTAGAAATACTAAATGTGAATTATCTGTTACACAGGTTAGCAACATCTGTGCTCTGTGTACACGTTATACAGTTCGGAGTGTGTTTGTAGTGGGATCGCTGCGCCCTGCATTTGCACGTATATATCCAGCTGGGAGATCAGACTTGGGTGCTGAAACTTTTTTTCACACCCAAAGAGGCAGTCCACTGTTGGAAGGACTAACTGATGATGACCTTATCACCTGGTTTGGAAAGACTGGAGCAGGTAGACATACGCATATGTTTCTGAAACTGTGGATTACTCTCACAGAATTCAGGTTACCCCTACATGAAAGACATGCAAAAAAAATTTTAAAGCACCCTTTCACTATATTTTAAGAAGTATAACCTCATTTCCTATGGAAAATACATTACTATTGCCAACAAATAATGGGCATAATTGCTGCCATATATACTTCAATATTACATGAATTACTTTTTAACATTATCATTTGAAAAATGAGGGCAATCAAAATTACACTTATTGTACTAAGGAAATATTACATTAATATCAATGTTTTCATTTAATGTTGTCATGAATAGTCACTGGTTTCAGACCAGGTAACAGTATTGCAAATCTTCATCATTGTATATTTCTTGCCATAATTTTTCATAATTCAGTTTATTTGAGTGTTATAGCTTAGAGCTTGTACATAGGATAAGTGACGAAACAGAAAAATAACTCGGGTATAGAAATTTCTTTCCAAGAACCAAATAGTTAGTGGTATAGATAATAAGATTGGTAGACAGATGGGTTTAGATATGGACAATTTTGAAATACATGTAGTAGATAGATTAGACTTGCATTGAAGAGGCAAATAATATATCTATAATTGTCTTTGTGGTTCTATATTTTTTTCTTTATTCTGGAAAGTGTGTATGCAGGTTCTTGCAAGTCTATGAAGGACGGTGTCTAGGCGGTGTTATATGTCGTTCTTAAAACACGTAGGTTTGGGTGTTTCAAAACAACTAACAATTTAATAATGTTTAAATTATATACTGGTAGTCTTCTGTACTATGAATATCCTTTTCAATCACAGGTGAGCCTCAGATGAGCTCAAACTTCTCTAAGATGTGTGAGTGTGGCCAGGCATGTCCAACTCCTGATGACAGCAGCAGTAACATGGCAGACAATGCCTCTCCTTCAATCACGGATATGGATGCGACCAACATCATCGTCTTCGGCAACCTGAGTGATCATACCATCCCTCACGAATTACATACTGAAACTAATTTCGTTGCAACAACAGAATCAAGTTTAAACGCTTTAAATGTGACCAACAGTACATTCGATATTTCTGCCAACTTAGTTGCTAGCGCCATAGAAACATCTCTAAACATCAACAAGAGTGAAGTATCATGTTCTCTGAGGCAAAACAATCACACTATTGTGCAGAGAAACTTTACAAAAAAATACGTCATGGATCCAGCAGAACCAAGACAGGAAAACAAATCCACTACACAGCTTGTTTCTCATAACATTCCAAATGTAATAGTAAGCAACAGTATCTCTAAACAAAATAAATATCAAAGAATGACACAATTTGAACATCCAGACAAAAGTTCAAGGCAAAAACGACCGATGACGTTATCCGTAACTTCCGCCGTCACAGAACCTTCTTATCCACAACAGCAGGTCAGATCTATCAACAAAGAGCGTCAACACATCATATCAGAACTGCTGCCATCGGCTCTTACGACAGAACGGACCTCTCCACCACAGCATGGCGGTCTTGAAGGAAGTGACAAGTTGTTTGTTCTCGACCGAGACACTCTCTGGGGAATGCTCCGGGAAGTTGTTCACGTGGAGCTTGACAGAAAGCTACCGGCTCCGGAAGATACGTCACGCAATAGTGATAATTCATAGAAAAGTGAATTTGATTCAGAAATAAAGCAAGTTTGAAAGCCCTTTTTTTTATAATAGCCGCGTGTCTCTATGTTATTACGCTCAAATACAATATAATATTGCAGAAATTATCAGCACAAATTTTAAATTAATCAGTGATGTGACCCTAATGATATTTAAAGATCTGAAACTTTGTTGTACAAATCCAAGCATCTGAAAATATCAGAAGTCTCTCGCCCCGTTAAAGAAGTGAATACCACACAGTGGGCGGAAAATTTGCAGAACCAATGAACATTCATCACATATTAGAATTAGGGCAGTGTCAACGTAATATTTATTGACTTTATGGGCAGTTACTATGGACTGCAGAAATGTTTTGAGTTTATTTGGATCATCCTGTCTAATTTACAATATTTTGTAGTGTTTTATCTAAAGCAGGTCCCATATAAAGTAACTTATAAAGAATGACTGCTGTTTCTCCCTGAAATGGGTGCATGGTGTAGTGGATCGTTAAGGATTGTGCCAAAGAATTCAGCTGTGACTTTCCATGGTGGAAGGAGTCAGGGGGTCAAGACCCCACACATTATTACCCGTCCGGTTAAGACTGACATTTCCACGGAAGGCTAGTACTGGCAGATAAGTTAACGGACTTGTTTGAAGTTCAATTTGAGGAAGATGATGTTAGTGTATTTTGAAATGATAGTTCAGTGGTGAAACTATATTCTTAGCATATTTATGTCTGTGACATCAGTTTCATAGCCGTGATAGAAATGAGCACAAAGAGACTACAGCTTTCATTCTACATTTTTAATCCATAAACTCATGCTAATAGATGTAACGATAGCAAAGTTGTCATTTTTAATCTTTTGTTAAACAAAATATCTAGTCAAGTGCCAAGTAGTTGATAGTGAAGTATTTTTTTTTTTAATATCCAGGCTGGTGATGGCTTATTCTCTATGTGTGTTATTGCGTTGGTAAGAACTGAAAATATGATTGCCTGGGTAAGCATAAACAAGATGTCATATATGCCAAAAATGTCTTTGTACAATCATATGTCTGGCTTCAGAAGCTCTATATTCTATGTTTCAAAATGTTTTACTTACTTTCTCATGTACAATGTTTGGGTTAGTATTTATTTCTTAAAGAAAACTTTTACCTACTTTAAGGTTGCTCCAACATTCAGAACTAACAGATGTTTGGTATTTATTTCTTCTATTATTTCTAGGGCAGATGAGAGTGCCGTATTGCAGCATAATGCTTTGTATTATATAAAGTTCTATGATCAAACTTTGATTAAAGAAACTGTAAATAGTTCGAGGCTCATTTGTACACGTTCGATTAAAAATTGACATCTTGTATTCTGAAGTACACTGTAAACTGAGTGGATGCTTTTGCTGAAATGACTGCCCTCAGAACAGCACCCAAGTTCTTTCTCGTCTTCCAAAACCTTGCGACAAGTTTTTTATGGTTCGTCAATTAATGAGGTCTTATACATAATACAGCATCTTGAATTCCTTCGTCATCAATTCACACAACACTGTCAAGTGCAAGTCTGTTTGTTAATCATTTGACATATTATTTATAAACCCTTTGAATTCACATGTACAATTTGTATATTAAATTTTGTGTAGGAATGAAGAATTGTATTTTGAAACTGGGATTTTCATATTCCAAAGATAATTTTTTTTAAAAAATTTCGACAAATCCGTTGATGCGTTCTAAAGACGGCAGAAACTAAAAGCCAAATAATGAAAACAAACAATTGAGGTCGTGTAATTTTGTGCTTGAGAGTAATTAAATTCTTGCCGTCTTTCAGATGACTTTAAAAAGTTTCGATAAGTATTTCATTTAACGACATTTTGTACACCTCAAGGCTTGTTACTGTTGATAATAAATTAAGTTTAAGACAGGAAAATTTTATACGAGTCTGTCCGCCTGCCTGCCCTAAGGCTCCGAATTGGACTCATGTTCGACCTTAATTAAAGCATAAAGCACGTTATCATAGAGTCGCATGGAGAAGTGGCGGTATTGCTCTGCACAACTTTCGTCTTGGAATTACATGGAGGTGAGTGACGCTATGGCATATTTACCCCGAGGAAGAAACCTACAGCAATTACTAAATAGAAGACTTTATGGGCGAGCCACACAGCAACTCCTCTTACTGTAGCAATTCTGACACTTCCTTATTGGATAAGGGTGGAGGGGGCAGATTGCTGAAGGTGTGGAAATGAGTGCAGTGCCATGATCTCTGCTACAAGTTTTAGATTCATTAGATTTGTAATAGTGTTCGAGATAGTGATATCTCATGGAATGTTAATTGTATAAAAAGGCCTGCTCTCATATCTGCCAAAATTCTCAGAAACGTAAAGCAGCATTTCTTTGTCTTAAAATTGAATTTCCTTTGTTTATTTTTAACTTACTGATGTAACTTCTTGTTTATAATGAAGCCTAGCATGTCATATGAATCTTTTTTTATATATTCCGAGTCTGGTAGGAAAAGGTAATGTCAGTGTAACATTAAATTAGCAGGATATTTCCCTGGATTCACCACATATTACCCATGATCCCGCAGGATTCCCTAGTAACCCCCGCCCAAGATACCCCACAAGGATCCCCACCAAAAAATCACCATATTATCCCACATGATCCCCAGACAAGATTTCCGAAGTATTCTCACACATAGGGTTCCCCAGTTATCCCTCCATGATCCAAGTATGCATCGAAGATTCCCCCTGATCCCACAGTATTCCCCCCACACAAGATTCCCCATGGTCCCGTAGTATCATCCCCCACAATGACCCCCATCGCAGTTTTCCCAAACAAGGTCACTGCCAGGATGTCCCATTGCAGGATCCCCCACTGTCTCCGCCCAGGATTCCCTATCGCACGATCCACAGCAAGATTCCACATAAGGATTCCTCAACCAGGATTCAAAACACGGATAGCGTCCCAGGATCACAGCAGGCTTCCCCACCCCAGGGGCACCCCCAAAAAACCTCCCCACGAAGGGAGGTGGAGGCCCGTGAGTGTTGTTTTCGGAGTAGAGGCCTTCAAATTTTTGAAGTTATTTCGAAAGTCATTTTTCTGCCGATCTGCGGAATCTGAGTGACAACATTTATATCAGTTGGAGGTCACGCACAGGTCACCGTTATGTCATAGTCACAACAATATCTGTACGTGAGTGTTCCGAATAGAGACATTTAAATTTCTCATGGTCATTCGAAGGTCATATTTTCAAACGCTTATTTCTGCCGATCTGTAGGAATCTGAGTGACAATACTCATGTTAGTTTGAGGTCACGGAAAGGTCATGTCATAGTCACGTCAAAATAAGTACCAAGGTATTTCTAAAGTAATTTTTTCAATGTATTTTTTCTGCCGATGTTATGGAATCTGAGTGACAAAATTTATGTCAGTTGGAGGTCACCGTCATGTCATAGTCACGACAATGTCAGTCCGTGGTTTTGCGAATAGCGGCATTTAAATTTCTCGACGTCATTCAAAGTTTCCCCCGTACTGGATCCCCACCGTAAGGATTCCCCACGTTCAGATTCCACCCAATACACGATTCCCCCACCCACACAGATTTTACCCCCGCGCCCAACCCCCGCGCCCAACCCCCGCGCCCAACCCCCGCGCCCAACCCCCGCGCCCAACCCCCGCGCCCAACCCCCGCGCCCAACCCCCGCGCCCAACCCCCGCGCCCAACCCCCGCGCCCAACCCCCGCGCCCAACCCCCGCGCCCAACCCCCGCGCCCAACCCCCGCGCCCAACCCCCGCGCCCAACCCCCGCGCCCAACCCCCGCGCCCAACCCCCGCGCCCAACCCCCGCGCCCAACCCCCGCGCCCAACCCCCGCGCCCAACCCCCGCGCCCAACCCCCGCGCCCAACCCCCGCGCCCAACCCCCGCGCCCAACCCCCGCGCCCAACCCCCGCGCCCAACCCCCGCGCCCAACCCCCGCGCCCAACCCCCGCGCCCAACCCCCGCGCCCAACCCCCGCGCCCAACCCCCGCGCCCAACCCCCGCGCCCAACCCCCGCGCCCAACCCCCGCGCCCAACCCCCGCGCCCAACCCCCGCGCCCAACCCCCGCGCCCAACCCCCGCGCCCAACCCCCGCGCCCAACCCCCGCGCCCAACCCCCGCGCCCAACCCCCGCGCCCAACCCCCGCGCCCAACCCCCGCGCCCAACCCCCGCGCCCAACCCCCGCGCCCAACCCCCGCGCCCAACCCCCGCGCCCAACCCCCGCGCCCAACCCCCGCGCCCAACCCCCGCGCCCAACCCCCGCGCCCAACCCCCGCGCCCAACCCCCGCGCCCTCAAAAAACCCTCCCACGAAGGGAGGTGTAAGCCCAAGCCGTTCCTTGAGCGAGCAGAGGCGCGGACCCGGCCCCGAACAATGGCCCGGGCGCCTGGTGGCGGGTTCCAACGAACCGCCCGAGTCGGACGAGTCCAACTCGTTGGCTTTGCGCTTGCACGCTACGGAAAACAGGCCCTTGTAGGCGAGACAAGTTGTCCAACTCTTTCGACTAATCCACCTGGCAACAGATCTTGTCTACAGGATATAGCAAGGGCATAATAAGATTAGATGTAATAAAAGGAGCACTCAAAATTCGAAAACAGTACCAGCAGCGAAAGCGCGGTAATTGATATCGAATAATTCCGAAAGGGGGGCTCATCCCCAGCGGCCAAGTGGTCGTAGGAAATTAGAACAAACCTCATCAAGCAAATGAAAACCTCTTGCGCCCTCTGTGCGGGGTGGCGCTTGAAGTGGGTCCCCATGTTCCCGCACAGAGGACGCTGCCATTTATTTTACGTTTTCTGAGCTTTGTTCTATTCTCTACGACCATTTACAGTCTGTGGCTGACCCTCCGTCCCGCGATTTGGTTTCATTCGATTAAATCATTGAGTTTTCGCTGCTGGTAGTATTTTCGCTTTTAGTGTTTTATTACTGGACGTATAATTTTAGTTATCTCTGCCGACACTCGTTGGATGAGTTTTTCATCTTGGCTTTCCCAGCGTGCTCCGCGAAACTTGTTTCCTCCGGACAAGTTGAGCTTTTTCCCGGTTGTCTGTCTCCTGCCCCGGTACAGCGCGTATGTATGCAGTCTTTACGTAAGTTGGGGCTTCAGTCGGCCATTTTGATATTACGTCTCAGCTTGAGTTTGGTTGAATTCTCGATCTATTCGTCAGTCAAAGAGCTGTTGAAGCTTTCGTGGTGGTAGTATTAGGCTCTAAAGAATGCAGGCGATTTCGTGATAGTGAAAATACTAACCGATTTTCACTAGAAATTACAAAAATCGTTGTGTTAGATTTTATTCGACTTATACCCTTGCACCATTGAAAATTTAATCCTGGAATCTGAAGCGAAAAGCCTCTTTTCCTACTCACTGAACGTGTAATGCAAGCACAAATCGATGAAAATTGTAATATTGATTATAATTGACTCCTGTATTTGACCATATCATCGAAGATTATGTTGTCATAATGAATACAGATTTAACCTGGTCGCGTAGATAACGACCCTGACTTATCGGCATTTGTGTCGGGGGGCTTTACAGGTGAATTACGTCGCTTTTCCTTTGGGGGAAATGGAGTGGTAAAAGATCGTCTATATATTTTTCTCTAGGACTGTGACGTAGGCCAAGATGCCTGAAATGACGTTGCAACACTGAACTAAGTATTCTGAGATATTGTTTCCTATTGTGTCGCAAAATGCGTTAGTTTCTATTAGAATTTGAAGGCCTTTGACGGTCGTCTCAGTGCAGGCTGGCTTCTTGTTTGTTTCAAGCAGTCAGTGCAACCTCTCGACATTCGTGTGGGTTTTGAAGGAGGCGGCCACTGATTACGTCATACAAGACGAGATGCCCGAAACAAAGTAATGGCTGTGAGCTGCAGATTCCAGTGAGCACGCTGAGATATTATTTTATTTTACATTTTGATTGTTCTGTGATACTGCCCACGCATTGTGCCCAAGGATAAAATAGAGCATTCCGTCTCCTTCCAGGTCAGTGATAACAACCGCGTCACACTCGTTCAAGACTTGAGGTTTTCGCAGCGATGAGGGTAATGGCCGCTTACGTCGTGATGTCGCTTACGCCGTGCAACACGCCAAACCGAAAATTATGTTGCAGCAGCAGCGAACTAAGGACTCCGTTGAGTACAATGAGAAATTATATGCCATCATTGTCAGATAATGCCCACTGATCGAGTTTCAGACCGTACATACAGAAGCGACGTAATTATAAATTCTTGTCATTATGCGAGGCATTATGTCTGCTTTGAGATGATTGGCGGAGCCCTCTTCACATTCACGGTGATTATGATATCATCATTCTTCATCGCCGTCGTGAACCCTCTGAACCTGAATCGAGCCTTGCAGGCGGAAGCATGATTTTCCCACGTCTCGCTCCTGGACGCTGCTCTGTGACGTCATCTGGCACGAGACGTCTGAAATGATGAGACACCAGTGAGCGATGGACTCGGGTGAGTACGACAATATATTATTTCAAGGTTGATTCAAAATTATAATGACTTTCGTAGATAGTGTTCTGTGGGAAATTAAAAATTAGTATGTCTCGACTGCAATGTAGTGTCTGAGTAAAGCGTGGTCTGCATGGATGTGAGAGGAATGGGATTTCGCGAAGGTACCGATATCGTCAAAATCAAAGAATGTTTGAAACCCCTACATACGGTAAGGAATCGAGTTATTTCATGAGTTGGAAACAGAAAGGAAAAGTTACAGATCATTTGAGAAGTGTTGAAGAGAAAAATATAGGAAACGGAGAAAATGCTGACAATCGCAGAGACGTGATAGACACGCACACTTGCAGCATCAGATCAGTTTCTTCCGTCTCTCTTGATGTAAACATATACGGCAGTCATCGGGTAGGTGACAGTCGTTTAACTGGTCGAAACGTTTCTCTTCGTGTATGGAAACAGAAATTTTATTACAGCGTTTACAAAAACTGACTGGTCGTCCTTACTTCATTTCTCGTGAGTAAATTTCGTAAGGAAATGCTGTGGACCGAGTATTGCGTATGGAGTACGTAGAAGTTCGTATTGGTTTGGATTAGCCCCCCTCTGCCAGGGACGCGACTCAGTAGGCGTCCTTCACGTGGTGATGGAATTAGAAAGAGCTGCTAGAATATAGTGCTGTATAGAGCAGAGGTTCCAAAAGTATGGGGCGTGTTGTTTGTATGAAAAAATTTTTTAACGAAATTTGGAGAAACATTTTTAACATCCTTCGCTTGACTGAGGCAGTTCAGAAGTGGCAGCCATCAAAACAAAGTATCGTTCTACGATGAACCTGTGTTGAACATGAATTTTAAACCAGAGACTTGTTTTCCAGAATATGGTGTTATGTGGTATGCTTGTATCCTGCAGCCGTCATGTACCGCCCTGTGGTGTATCCGGTACTTCCAGATGCTGCGTGATATGATGTGGCAGTACTGAATTCGAGACTCATGGTAAGTACACTGGACTACTATTTTCAATTACCTTCCGATACTGCCCATCAGTTCAATTTCAGTGCTCATACATTTTTTACCTGTGTAATGCGTGAAACATACTTTAGAGCGCTCTACTCTTTTGAAATCATTTAGAAAGTTGATTTATTGTGTCATCGTTAGAAATATAGTAGAGTATATTTTCACCACTTTCTGTCCAGCCATTGAAAATGTTAAATTTATGAAACATTGGTCTGACTCATTTGCAATTCAAAATGGTCTGAAACAAGGAGATGCTTTGTGTACTTCTAGGACAGCAGTAACAACCACTTGACATTCGTACAAGATTTAATTAAGGTTTTCGTGGCGGTGAGGATAATGGCCGCCTACATCGTGAAGTCTGTTACGCCATACAACACGAGACGCCGAAAATGTTACCGGAGCACATAACTAAGGACTCATTTGAGTACAATGAGAAATTATATTCCATTAATATAATTCCCATTGATGGAGCTTCAGACCCTACGTATAAAAGCGGTATTATTATAAATTCTTGTCATTATATGGGACATTCTGTCTGGTTTCAGGGGAAAGGCATCAGCGTCTTGATCGCATTTTCACCCGTGCCGTTGTGTCCTGTTGCGTCTACACGCTCCGGGAAACCCGGAGTTCCGCAGCCGCTTCCACCCGGACGCTGCACTCTTGTCGTGTTTTATTGACAACTTTACGTCTGTTTCCAGTGTCGGCGGTCATCCTACCGGCATATTTCGTTTCTACCATCGTTGTTGGTGAGTGAAACGAATTATTTTACTTTTAAATTAACACACGACTAACGTCTAGGGTGCAGAGGTTAAACTCCTTCCAATGTTCCTTAATTGTGAGTTTCCAATTAATGTTTTTCTTGTGTCCATCCTTTGAGCAAAATGAATTCAGATTGTTTCAATTTACTCTTTTTCCTCTTTCTTTTCTTCTATTTCTCCTCCTTCCTACCCTCAGAGGATAGACGGGTTAGTGTAGAGTTGTAGCTGCATGCATTCTTAACCACTAACAACATCATCAACCCTGCAGTCCAGCCGCTGCGCTGCATCGGAATATCAGCACAATCCAGCAAAGACACAGTTAGTTTGCCCATAATATTAGAAATGTCGAGGAATAAATAGGGTGTGAGATCATAGACCATATTTATCTGCTTTGCGTTAAGTTGCAGTGGTAGGCTTTGATAAAGCATACAGAAGATATTCAGGATTTTGAAAAGTGGGGATTTTCTGTTTTGATGATCTGAGTAACGGCTAGCTTTTCAGTGACTTTGCTGTATCAAGTTAAGTAAGTGTGAGGTGATTTAAGCGTCTGCTAACAGAAACTATAAAAAGCGGAAGATTTTCAATTTGGAAAATTTCATGGGGCTAAAAACTACATTATCGTTATTTATTTACATAGCGTTGCCCTTCGATAGGTGATGGGGACGATCTTCAAGTTTGTAAAATTTTATGTAGCTGAAAAGTGCATTACTTACATAGCTTTGCCCTTAGATTACAGTCATATGGCAGAACAGACGTACAGTCCAAATTTGACCACCTCTGACGTAGACAAAGTTCATTCAGTGAACGTAATTGAGAAATTATTGCAATTTTATAGTATCGTAGGCATCAGTACTAGGACATTAAAATGTGGATTGATGAGAGATTCACACGGAAATAAGGGACGAGACGTAGTGGACAACGAAATCACATGCAAATAACGTGTGAATAAAATAATACAGGCTTTTGGAAGCCGAAATAAGTGAAACGGCCAAAACTGACATTTTAAATGAAGTTTTCAGGTTGTTGTATGTTCAAGATGTTATTTAATAAATAAATAAATTATTTACTTGTACTTTTATTTTTTACGATTTTAGAAACAACGAAAACTGTAACACTTGCTTGTATACCTTTGTTTCCATCTCCCTTTATAATAGGTAGAAGAACGACATATGTCACTATTTCGTCTTTAAATTTTCGCATATGAGTTGACTTTCAATGAGATCAGATTTTAACAGCAGCTAAAATTTCTATGACTTGTTACATTATAATTATTAATTATATATTAGCGTACTGGCAAATTAAAGTGTGCATTGATGATAACCAAAAGTTCTCAATTGGATTTAAATCTAGCGAGTATGACGGCAAAAATACAACTTTGCATCCGACACTTTATATTAATTCCCTTGTTCTTTCAGACTTATGAAAGCTTGCTTTGTCAAGTCATTTGCAAAGAACGTCGCTCATATCATAAATCAAATAATACAGAAGTCATAGAGAGCCCACCCCTCCAAAAAATAAAAATAAAAGAAGTCAACTCAAATTGTCCATTGCTTTGTGAATGGAGGTAGCGCGTAGCTCTGAAACGTGAGTGAACTTGTAGGAGACGACACGAGAAACAACGGACGATTGCCATGTCCAGCGACGACGTCATCTAAGAAGTCTCCAGGTCATCGCTGGTGGGTGAAATTTATCTCTTCAATGTTGCAGTAGTTGACAGTATTACTTGGCAATGTAGTTTGTAGATTAGTTTTTGCCAGTATCTTGTAGTTGAGAGATTTTAGTAAATGAAGTCCTTATTTCCATCCTTGAAGGCAAAACGAATTGCAAATCTTCATCTTCTCGTTCTTTATCTTTATCTTGTTTTTTCTCATCTTATAACTTACACGGGCTAGACTAATTTCTTTTTAAAGATAAGTTGCGCCTCTGTTTAATTACGTACTACGGCATGAAGGCGTATGGGTTATTGAAAGTTTAGGTACATGCTTCTTTAACAGCTAGCTAGATGGAGATACGTGGACAGCATCACGTTCCAGCCGGTTTATCCGAAGGAAAAATTCACGGTATCTTCTGTGTATATTTATTGAATTGGACCGAACTTGATTGTGAAGGGATAGGAATCTCTGCCGCTGTCGGTAGTTGAACCGCGGACTTGCAGATTGTCCCGAAATAAAATATTAATCGTGGTAAAAATCGGAGATGACTTAGAAATTACAAGTGAATACGGATTTTGAGTCTGAAAACCCGAAGGGAAGACATAAAATTGGATGTGAAGATAATAGTAACAGCTGCTGTGAACATGGGAATGAACATCTGTAGACATAATTTGTAGATTTATGTCTATTTATTATAGTTTAATTTTAAATTTTTGACAATTATGTAGTGAAGGAGGACAATTATGGGAATCGTGTCAGATACTAATCAGGTATGTTGAACTCGACGCCGAAAACTCGCGGTTTACGTCGTGCAAGACACGGCTTTATGCGTCGCGTTTGTAGAATCGCAGTCAATACAGGTCGCGTGGGGGAATGCGTGACGCATCATCGTTAGTGGCTTACGTCGTACTAAGCGGGTTACAGACAGACGTAATTTTTAACATTGAGGGATATTGTAGAAAACTCGAATTTGTGACTATTTACAAACGTAAATATCTGGCGATGTAAAAATGTTCTGTTTCTGCGTGCTCAGTTTTCGTCGTGATGTGGACGTCGGTAAACAGGTCCCTCCGAGGACGACTGTCTCGCGTGATGGGAAAGTCGCTGAAAGGAAATCGCTCTAGAAAAAAATGGAATCGATATTAATTCGTAGAATCGAACTTGGGCTGTGAAGGTGATGAACCGGATTTTATTAACAGAGCGACCACGAGTTAATTGCTATTAATAAGCACGGTAACGACAGTAATTTGAAGACAATGGTTAATGAGTTGTAGCTTCGCACTTTGTACTGTCAGCATCAGGGAGAGGAGAGGTAGGTCAGGGTATCGATGACGCACGTGTGAGATGACAGATGCATAGACATTTTTAGTCGAATAGAGCTTGGGATAATTATGTTTAGATCATAATGCAAGCAAGAATAGCACGGAAAGAAGTGAAATGTGTTCATTTTTGTCTTGGTAGGGCCCGGATAATAACGCAGACTTTTAAAGGAACGTATCGAATTCGGTAGAAAATGTTTTCTTCGTAACTGAAATGTAGAAGAAATGTTATACGTTAAGTGTTTGGGATGTCAAATGAATACAACCCATTCCGTGAATGAGTTTTGGATCTTAAGCGTACGTGATTCTGTTCAGGTGCCAGGCGCTCAGACAATGAACGAATTGTCTGCGTTTTCAGAAACATGAATGTCCGTTGTCGTTCTTAAAACACCGAGCTTTCTTAGTCACTGCTTTTACAAAATCAAGACGATCGTCATCATGATATAGGACATAAATTTTAATTCAACATTGTCCTCCGATCCTCAGTTTGATTTTCAAGGTGAATTAAATATTTTTGAGAAATATGTTGTATGCATTTTCCACGGTCGTATGTTCTTGTCATCAGGATTGTTTTGCTCGTGCTAATAATATCTGGGGGCAGATTAGAAAATAATTACTTTTATCTCAAGTACTTTGTGTCTGTTAGGTCCACGTGTTCTGGTTGGGACCCTACTGAAAATTGGTTGTAATGTTTCGTGAGATAAGGCACGTGTTTGCTAGTCCTCGACGAAGCAACGAAGCGCAAGGTGAAAACGAATTGCCATTTGTCCGGGTTCGGTATATTTATTCGTAGGTAATAACCATATCAGCTCAAGTGAATGGTAACTAAATTCATGGAAATGGCATCCTCGTTCCCATGCTCACAAGAGGCCTCATGAAGAATGAAATGCGTGTCTTCCGATAATAGTCGCATAAGATTGATATTAATATTATCCTTGCATCTGCTCAAAGATTTCTTATTGGTATTGTAACCGGTCGAATATGGCAGCTCGACGTAATGTGAGACAATAACTGCGTGTTACGTTTTGTTCCATTACTGGTGCATAATCGCGTATGGCATTTTATGTACGTGTTATTCTGTAGAGCTGTTAGGAACTTGGCCGATGTCGGAATTTTGTTAAGAGGGATGCGAATCACGTGTTGTTTACGGTGAATGAATTACGAGCGAGAGATAGTCGTTAGGTTTTTCGATCGTTTGAATCATGGAAGGTGCCTGACGGAGGGCAACATTTCCGTCCAGCCTTAGGAAGCAAAACTTTATTTAGATCTGGGCCTCGCATGTGCCGTACGTGTTTAGATAAGTAGCGAGAAAATATGGCATTTTGTGAATTACTTATTTCGTGAATGTGTTGTAATAGGGCTCAAGGTAGCAATCTGCAACGAGTCTCGGTGGCAAAGCGCTTGATACTGGAAGGTGATGATGTTGATTGGGTCATAAAACGTGACATGTTATTTTGTATGCGATTACCGCGTTTTGGGCTCATGATTTGTTTCATGGATATCATGAGAGACAGGTCGTCATTGTTGTGTGTGCGCGCGCCGTATACTTGGGACAAAAAATTCGAAAGATCGGTTGTGTTTCTATGCTTGATGTAAAAGAAAAGTAATTTCTTACCTTGTAAGATGTGGATTATGTACATTTATGAAGCTGAAAGTCTATTATTTTTATGATAGACGTGTAAAGGTGACGGCCCCTGCGTGTAGGGCGCGATGCATCGCAGGTATGAGTAGGAGCTATACTTTTTTCGTATGACAATAGTTTTTTGGCTACTACAAAAGTCTATTCTAATTACTTGAGTATGTGTGGAATACATTCTTGGTTTAAATATTTTAATTTCGTTAGTTAGAGAAAGAAGCTAACTATATTGTTAATATGATATGAATACAATTACTCATTAGATATGGGGTTTAGGTATTTTTAGAATTACCTTCGAGGATGTAGGGAAATTCGATCCTTAGTCATACAGCATTTGATGACAGACGGTTGTTCACTCAGGCCACAGAATAGTAGGGGTATAAAAGCACGCAATGTCTTAGATAAAAGATTATTAGGCCAGCTTTAGATATCTCGGTTACTCTACCTATAAAATCTATCTCTTCTATCTATCTGTCTGTCTGCCTGTCTGTCTGATTACCTATCTATAAATCTATCCATCCGTTCATGTATTTACCAATATATGTAACCATATGAAGATTAACCAAAACACGCACCCACCTACCCACATCATGCATGTTTTGTAGCTCGTATTTTGTTTGTTAAGACAAAAATATGTCCCATGACACAGACAATTTATGATATTTCAAATGGCAATTTATTGTGTCTTGTGCTACTGTATTATGATGTATTCTGTTCCATGCCATGGTGTGTTGTATGCAAGTGTGCGTTTTTATTTATACTTTATTAAGATGAATTCCATAAGATAAGGAATGGATACATTTAGCGATGACTTACAAGATTCACCCGAGACACTAACTCTTCCAAGCCAAGGCAGGTGTGCGTTTACTGATGACATACGAGATTTGCAACAGACAGTAGTACCACTTCGAAGACAAGGCACGGGTACATTTAGCGATGACTTACGATATTCACCCGAGACTCTTTCCTCTTCTAAGCCAAGGCAGGTGTGCCTTTAGTGATGACATACGGGATTTGCACAAGGCAGTACTACCACTTCGAAGACAAGGCACGGGTACATTTAGCGATGACTTACGAGATTCACACGAGACACTACCACGTCCAAGCCAAGGCAGGTGTGCGTTTAGTGATGACATACGGGATTTACACAAGACAGTAGTACGACTTCGAAGACAAGGAACGTGTGCATTTAGCGATGACTTACGAGATTCACCCGAGACACTACCTCGTCCAAGCCAAGGCAGGTGTGCGTTTAGTGATGACATACGAGATTTGCACAAGACAGTAGTACGACTTCGAAGACAAGGCACTGGTACATTTATCGATGACTTACGAGATTCACCCGAGACACTACCTCTTCCAAGCCAAGGCAGATGTGCGTTTAGCGATGACTTACGAGATTCACCCGAAACACTACCTCTTTCAAGCCAAGGCAGGTGTGCGTTTAGTGATGACATACGAGATTTGCACAAGACAGTAGTATGACTTCGAAGACAAGGCACGTGTGCATTTATCGATAACTTACGGGATTCACCCGAGACACTACCTCGACCAAGCCGAGGCAGGTGTGAATTTAATGATGACATACGAGATTTGCACAAATGGAGTAGTACGACTTCGAAAACAAGGCACTGGTACTATTAGCGATGACTTACGAGATTCACCCGAGACACTACCTCTTCCAAGCCAAGGCAGGAGTGCGTTTAATGATGACATACGAGATTTGCACAAGACAGTAGTACGACTTCGAAGACAAGGCACGTGTGCATTTATCGATGACTTACGAGATTCACCCGACACACTACCTCGTCCAAGCCAAGGCAGGTGTGCGTTTAGTGATGACATACGAGGTTTTCACAAAGGGCGTAGTACGAATTCGAAGACAAGGCACTGGTACATTTAGCGATAACTTACGAGATTCACCCGAGACACTACTTCTTCCAAGCCAAGGCAGGTGTGCGTTTAATGATGACATACGAGATATGCACAAGAAAGTAGTACGAATTCGAAGACAAGGCACTGGTACATTTAGCGATGACTTACGAGATTCACCCCAGACACTTCCTCGTCCAAGCCAAGGCAGGTGTGCGTTTAATGATGACATACGAGATTTGCACAAGACAGTAGTACGACTTCGAAGACAAGGCACTGGTACATTTAGCCATGACTTACGAGATTCACCCGAGACACTACCTCTTCCAAGCCAATTCAGGTGTGCGTTTAATGATGACATACGAGATTTGTACAAGACAGTATTACCACTTCGAAGACAAGGCACTGGTACATTTATCGATGACTTACGAGATTCACCCGAGACACTACCTCTTCCAAGCCAAGGCAGATGTGCGTTTAATGATGACATACGAGATTTGCACAAGACAGTAGTACGACTTCGAAGACAAGGCACGTGTGCATTTATCGATGTCTTACGACATTCACCAGAGACACTACCTCGTCCAAGCCAAGGCATGTGTGCGTTTAGCGATGATTTACGAGATTCACCCGAGACACTACCTCGTCCAAGCCAAGGCAGGTGTGCGTTTAATGATGACATACGAGATTTGCAACAAGACAGTAGTACGACTTCGAAGACAAGGCACTGGTACATTTAGCGATGACTTACGAGGTTCACCCGAGACACTACCTCTTCCAAGCCAAGGCAGGAGTGCGTTTAATGATGACATACGAGATTTGCACAAGACAGTAGTACGACTTGGAATTCAAGGCACTGGTACATTTATCGATGACTTACGAGATTCACCCGAGACACTTCCCCTTCCAAGCCAAGGCAGGTGTGCGTTTAATGATGACATACGAGATTTGCACAAGACAGTAGTACGACTTCGAAGACAAGGCACGTGTGCATTTATCGATGACTTACGAGATTCACCCGACACACTACCTCGTCCAAGCCAAGGCAGGTGTGCGTTTACTGATGACATACGAGGTTTGCACAAAGGGAGTAGTACTACTTCGAAGACAAGGCACTGGTACATTTAGCGATGACTTACGAGATTCACCAGAGACACTACCTCTTCCATGCCAAGGCAGGTGTGCGTTTAATGATGACATACGAGATTTGCACAAGACTGTAGTACGAATTCGAAGACAAGGCACTGGTACATTTATTGATGACTTACGAGATTGACCCGAGACACTTCCTCGTCCAAGCCGGGGCAGGTGTGCGTTTAATGATGACATACGAGATTTGCACAAGACAGTAGTACGACTTCGAAGACAAGGCACGGCTGCATTTAGCGATGACTTACGAGATTCACCCGAGACACTACCTCTTCCAAGCCAAGGCAGGTGTGCGTTTAGTGATGACATACGAGATTTGCACAAGACAGTAGTATGACTTCGAAGACAAGGCACGTGTGCATTTATGGATGACTTACGAAATTCAACCCAGACACTACCTCGTCCAAGCCGAGGCAGGTGTGCGTTTAATGATGACATACGAGATTTGCACAAGACAGTAGTACGACTTCGAAGACAAGGCACTGGTACATTTATCGATGACTTACGAGATTCACCCGAGACACTTCCTCGTCCAAGCCGAGCCAGGTGTGCGTTTAATGATGACATACGAGATTTGCACAAAACAGTAGTACGACTTCGAGGAGAAGGCACTGGTACATTTATCGATGACTTACGAGATTCACCCGAGACACTACCTCGTCCAAGCCAAGGCAGGTGTGCGTTTATTGATGACATACGAGATTTGCACAAGACAGTAGTACGACTTTGAAGACAAGGCACGTGTGCATTTATCGATGACTTACGAGATTCACCTGAGACAATACCTCTTCCAAGCCAAGGCAGGTGTGCGTTTAATGGTGACATACGAGATATGCACAAGACAGTAGTATGACTTCGAAGACAAGGCACGGGTACATTTAGCGATGACCTACGAGATTCACCCGAGACACTAACTCTTCCAAGCCAAGGCAGGGGTGCGTTTAGTGATGACATACGAGATTTGCACAAGACAGTAGTACCACTTGGAAGACAAGGCACGGGTACATTAGCGATGACTTACGAGATTCACCCGAGACACTACCCGTTCCAAGCCAAGGCAGGTGTGCGTTTAGTGAAATTCCTAGAGATCGGGAGAAATATGCCTTTGAAAGAATGACTTTCGAATACCCGTGAAAAATTAAAAGTTCTCTATCCTGCAAACCCTTGGACTTACATTGTCGTGACTTTGACATGATGATGATATATACGTTACTTCAAACTGACATGAGTTGTGTCTCTCAGATTCCAGCAGATCGGCAGCTATATGCCTTTGAAAAATTGAGTTTCGAATACCCCTGAAATATTAAAAGTTCTCTATCCTCAAAACCCTTGGACTTACATTGACGTGACTTTGACATGACGATGACATATATATTACCACAAACTGACATGAGTTTTGTCTCTCAGTTTACTACAGATCGGGAGATATATGCCCTTGAAAAATTGACTTTCGAATAACCTTCAAAAATTAAAAGTTCCCTATCCTGCAAACCCTTCGACTTACATGGACGTGAATCTGACGTGACGATGATATATATGTTACCTCAAACTGACACGAGTTTTGTCTCTCAGTTTCCTACAGATCGGGAAGTATATACCTTTGAAAAATTAACTTTCGAATAACACTCAAAAATTCAAAGTTCTCTATCCTGCAAACCCTTCGGCTTACATAGACGTGTCTCTGACGTGACGATGATATGTACGTTACCTCAAACTGACATGAGTTGTGTCTCTCAGATTCCTACAGATCGGGAGACAGGCCACTGGCACATTTATCGATGACTTACGAGATTCACTCGAGACACTACCTCGTCCAAGCCGAGGCAAGTGTGCGTTTAGTGATGACATACGAGATTTGCACAAGACAGTAGTACCAATTCGAAGACAAGGCACGGGTACATTTAGCGATGGCTTACGATATTCACCCGAGACTCTTTCCTCTTCTAAGCCAAAACAGGTGTGCCTTTAGTGATGACATACGGGATTTGCACAAGGCAGTACTACCACTTCGAAGACAAGGCACGGGTACATTTAGCAATGACTTAACGAGATTCACACGAGACACTACCTCGTCCAAGCCAAGGCAGGTGTGCGTTTAGTGATGACATACGGGATTTGCACAAGACAGTAGTACCACTTCGAAGACAAGGCACTGGTACATTTATCGAAGACTTACGAGATTCACCCGAGACACTACCTCTTCCAATCCATGGCAGGTGTGCGTTTAGTGATGACATACGAGATTTGCACAAGACAGTAGTACCACTTCGAAGACAAGGCACGGGTACATTTAGCGATGACTTACGAGATTCACCCGAGACACTTAATCTTCGAAGACAAGGCACGGCTAAATATAGCGATGACTTACGAGATTCACCCGAGACACCTAATTTTTGAAGACAAGGCACGGCTACATATAGCGATGACTTACGATATTCACCCGAGAAACTACCTCGTCCAAGCCAAGGCAGGTGTGCGTCTAGTGATGACATACGGGATTTCCACAAGACAGTAGTACGACTTCGAAGACAAGGCACATGTACATTTAGCGATGACTTACGAGATTCACCCGAGACACTTAATCTTCGAATACAAGGCACGGCTAAATATAGCGATGAATTACGAGATTCACCCGAGACACTTCCTCTTCCAAGCCAAGGCAGGTGTGCGTTTAGTGATGACATACGGGGTTTGCACAAGACAGTAGTACCACTTCGAAGACAAGGCACGGGTACATTTAGCAATGACTTACGAGATTCACCCGAGACACTTAATCTTCGAAGACAAGGCACGGCTTCATATAGCAATGAAGTACGAGATTCACCCGACACACTACCTCGTCCAAGCCAAGGCAGGTGTGCGTTTAGTGATGACATACGAGATTTGCACAAGACAGTAGTATGACTTCGAAGACAAGGCACGTGTGCATTTATCGATGACTTACGAGATTCACCCGAGACACTATCTCGTCCAAGACGAGGCAGGTGTGCGTTTAATGATGATATACGAGATTTGCACAAGACAGTAGTACGACTTCGAAGACAAGGCACTGGTACATTTATCGATGACTTACGAGATTCACCCGAGACACTTCCTCGTCCAAGCCAAGGCAGGTGTGCGTTTAGTGATGACATACGAGGATTGCACAAGAGAGTAGTACGACTTCGAAGACAAGGCACGGGTACATTTAGCAATGACTTACGAGATACACCCGAGACACTTAATCTTCGAAGACAAGGCACGGCTTCATATAGCAATATCTTACGAGATTCACCCGAGACACTACCTCTTCCAAGCCAAGGCAGGTGTGCGTTTAGTGATGACATACGAGATTTGCACAAGACAGTAGTATGACTTCGAAGACAAGGCACGTGTGCATTTATCGATGACTTACAAGATTCACCCGCGACACTACCTCGTCTAAGCCAAGGCAGGTGTGCGTTTAGTGATGACGTACGAGATTTGCACAAGGCAGTAGTACTACTTCGAAGACAAGGCACGGGTACATTTAGCGATGACTTACGAGATTCACCCGTGACACTACCTCGTCCAAGCCAAGGCAGGTGTGCGTTTAGTGATGACGTACGAGATTTGCACAAGGCAGTAGTACCACTTCGAAGACAAGGCACGGATACATTTAGCAATGACTTACGAGATTCACCCGAGTCACTTAATCTTCGAAGACAAGGCACGGCTTCATATAGCCATGACTTACGTGATTCACCCGAGACACTACCTCGTCCAAGCCAAGGCAGGTGTGCGTTTAGTGATGACATACGAGATTTGCACAAGACAGTAGTATGACTTCGAAGACAAGGCATGTGTGCATTTATCGATGACTTACGAGATTCACCCGAGACACTATCTCGTCCAAGCCGAGGCAAGTGTGCGTTTAATGATGACATACGAGATATGCACAAGACAGTAGTACGACTTCGAAGACAAGGCCCTGGTACATTTATCGAAGACTTACGAGATTCAACCGAGACACTTCCTCGTCCAAGACAAGGCAGGTGTGCGTTTAGTGATGACATACAAGGTTTGCGCAAGAGAGTAGTACGACTTCGAAGACAAGGCACTGGTACATTTATCGATGACTTACGAGATTCACCCGAGACACTACCTCGTCCAAGCCAAGGGAGGTGTGCGTTTATGGATGACATACGAGGTTTGCATAAGAGAGTAGTACGACTTCGAAGACAAGGCACTGGTACATTTATCGATGATTTACGAGATTCACCAGAGAAACTACCTCGTCCAAGCCATGGCAGGTGTGCGTTTAGTGATGACATACGAGGTTTGCACAAGACAGTAGTACGACTTCGAAGATAAGGCACGGGTAAATTTAGCGATGACTTTCGAGATTCACCCGTGACACTACCTCGTCCAAGCCGAGGCAGGTGTGCGTTTAATGATGACATACGAGATTTGCACAAGACAGTAGTACCACACCGAAGACAAGCCACGTGTGCATTTAGCGATGACTTACGAGATTCACCCGAGACACTACCTCGTCCAAGCCAAGGCAGGTGTGCGTTTAGTGATGACATACGACGTTTGCACAAGACAGTAGTACCACTTCGAAGACAAGGCACTGGTACATTTATCGATGACTTACGAGATTCACCCGTGACACTACCTCGTCCAAGCCGAGGCAGGGGTGCGTTTAATGATGACATACGAGATTTGCACAAGACAGTAGTACCACTTCGAAGACAAGGCACGACTGCATTTAGCGATGACTTACGAGATTCATCCGAGACACTACCTCGTCCAAGCCAAGGCAGGTGTAAGTTTAGTGATGACATACGAGGTTTGCACAAGAGAGTAGTACGACTTCGAGAATAAGGCACGAGTTCATTTAGCGATGACTTACGAGATTCACCCGTGACACTACCTCGTCCAAGCCGAGGCAGGGGTGCGATTAATGATGACATACGAGATTTGCACAAGACAGTAGTACCACTTGGAAGAAAAGGCACAGCTGCATTTAGCGATGACTTACGAGATTCACCCGAGACAGTACCTCGTCCAAGCCAAGGCAGGTGTGCGTTTAGTGATGACATACGAGGTTTGCACAAAGGGAGTAGTACGACTTCGAAGATATGGCACGGGTACATCTAGCGATGAATTACGAGATTCACCCGTGACACTACCTCGTCCATGCCGAGGCAGGGGTTCGTTTAATGACGACATACGAGATTTGCACAAGACAGTAGTACCACTTGGAAGACAAGGCACGGCTGCATTTAGCGATGACTTACGAGATTCACCCGAGACACTACCTCGTCCAAGCCAAGGCAGGTGTGCGTTTAGTGATACATACGAGGTTTGCACAAGACAGTAGTATGAATTCGAAGACAAGGCACGTGTGCATTTATCGATGTCTTACGAGATTCACCCGAGACACTACCTCTTCCAAGCCGAGGAAGGTGTGCGTTTAATGATGACATACGAGATATGCACAAGACAGTAGGACGACTTCGAAGACAAGGCACTGGTACATTTATCGATGACTTACGAGATTCACCCGAGACACTACCTCGTCCAAGCCAAGGGAGGTGTGCGTTTAGTGATGACATACGAGGTTTGCACAAGAGAGTAGTACGACTTCGAAGACAAGGCACTGGTGCATTTATCGATGATTTACGAGATTCACCCGAGACACTACCTCGTCTAAGCCAAGGCAGGTGTGCGTTTAGTGATGACATACGAGGTTTGCATAAGAGAGTAGTACGACTTCGAAGACAAGGCACTGGTACATTTATCGATGACTTACGAGATTCACCCGAGACACTTCCTCGTCCAAGCCAAGGCTGGTGTGAGTTTAGTGATGACATACGAGGTTTGCACAAGAGAGTAGTACCACTTCCAAGACAAGGAACTGGTACATTTATCGATGACTTACGAGATTTAACCGTGACACTTCCTCGTCCAAGCCGAGGCAGGGGTGCGTTTAATGATGACATACGAGATTTGCACAAGACAGTAGTACCACTTGGAAGACAAGGCACTTCTGCATTTAGCGATGACTTACGAGATTCACCCGAGACACTACTTCGTCCATGCCAAGGCAGGTGTGCGTTTAGTGATGACATACGATGTTTGCACAAAGGGAGTAGTGCGACTTCGAAGATAAGGCACGGGTACATTTAGCGATGACTTACGAGATTCACCCGTGACACTACCTCGTCCAAGCCGAGGCAGGGGTGCGTTTAATGATGACATACGAGATTTACACAAGACAGTAGTACCACTTGGAAGACAAGGCACGGCTGCATTTAGCGATGACTTACGAGATTCACCCGAGACACTACCTCGTCCAAGCCAAGGCAGGTGTGCGTTTAGTGATGACATACGAGGTTTGCACGAAGGGAGTAGTACGACTTCGAAGACAAGGCACATGTACATTTAGCGATGACTTACGATATTCACCCGAGACACTTAATCTTCGAAGACAAGGCACGGCTAAATATAGCGATGACTTACGAGATTCACCCGAGACACTTCCTCGTCCAAGCCAAGGCAGGTGTGCGTTTAGTGATGACATACGGGATTTGCACAAGACAGTAGTACCACTTCGAAGACAAGGCACGGGTACATTTAGCAATGACTTACGAGATTCACCCGAAACACTTAATCTTCGAAGACAAGACACGGCTTCATATAGCAATGACTTACGAGATTCACCCGAGACACTACCTCTTCCAAGCCAAGGCAGGTGTGCGTTTAGTGATGACATACGAGATTTGCACAAGACAGTAGTATGACTTCGAAGACAAGGCACGTGTGCATTTATCGATGACTTACGAGATTCACCCGAGACACTACCTCGTCCAAGCCAAGGCAGGTGTGCGTTTAGTGATGACATACGAGGTTTGCACAAGAGAGTAGTACGACTTCGAAGACAAGGCACTGGTACATTTATCGATGACTTACGAGATTCACCCGAGACACTACCTCGTCTAAGCCAAGGCAGGTGTGCGTTTAGTGATGACATACGAGGTTTGCATAAGAGAGTAGTACGACTTCGAAGACAAGGCACTGGTACATTTATCGATGATTTACGAGATTCACCAGAGACACTACCTCGTCCAAGCCATGGCAGGTGTGCGTTTAGTGATGACATACGAGGTTTGCACAAGACAGTAGTACGACTTCGAAGATAAGGCACGGGTAAATTTAGCGATGACTTTCGAGATTCACCCGTGACACTACCTCGTCCAAGCCGAGGCAGGTGTGCGTTTAATGATGACATACGAGATTTGCACAAGACAGTAGTACCACTTCGAAGACAAGGCACGTGTGCATTTAGCGATGACTTACGAGATTCACCCGAGACACTACCTCGTCCAAGCCAAGGCAGGTGTGCGTTTAGTGATGACATACGACGTTTGCACAAGACAGTAGTACCACTTCGAAGACAAGGCACTGGTACATTTATCGATGACTTACGAGATTCACCCGTGACACTACCTCGTCCAAGCCGAGGCAGGGGTGCGTTTAATGATGACATACGAGATTTGCACAAGACAGTAGTACCACTTCGAAGACAAGGCACGACTGCATTTAGCGATGACTTACGAGATTCACCCGAGACACTACCTCGTCCAAGCCAAGGCAGGTGTAAGTTTAGTGATGACATACGAGGTTTGCACAAGACAGTAGTACGACTTCGAGAATAAGGCACGAGTTCATTTAGCGATGACTTACGAGATTCACCCGTGACACTACCTCGTCCAAGCCGAGGCAGGGGTGCGATTAATGATGACATACGAGATTTGCACAAGACAGTAGTACCACTTGGAAGAAAAGGCACAGCTGCATTTAGCGATGACTTACGAGATTCACCCGAGACAGTACCTCGTCCAAGCCAAGGCAGGTGTGCGTTTAGTGATGACATACGAGGTTTGCACAAAGGGAGTAGTACGACTTCGAAGATAAGGCACGGGTACATCTAGCGATGAATTACGAGATTCACCCGTGACACTACCTCGTCCATGCCGAGGCAGGGGTTCGTTTAATGACGACATACGAGATTTGCACAAGACAGTAGTACCACTTGGAAGACAAGGCACGGCTGCATTTAGCGATGACTTACGAGATTCACCCGAGACACTACCTCGTCCAAGCCAAGGCAGGTGTGCGTTTAGTGATACATACGAGGTTTGCACAAGACAGTAGTACGAATTCGAAGACAAGGCACGTGTGCATTTATCGATGTCTTACGAGATTCACCCGAGACACTACCTCTTCCAAGCCGAGGAAGGTGTGCGTTTAATGATGACATACGAGATATGCACAAGACAGTAGGACGACTTCGAAGACAAGGCACTGGTACATTTATCGATGACTTATGAGATTCACCCGAGACACTTCCTCGTCCAAGCCAAGGGAGGTGTGCGTTAGTGATGACATACGAGGTTTGCACAAGAGAGTAGTACGACTTCGAAGACAAGGCACTGGTACATTTATCGATGAGTTACGAGATTCACCCGAGACACTACCTCGTCCAAGCCAAGGGAGGTGTGCGTTTAGTGATGACATACGAGGTTTGCACAAGAGAGTAGTACGACTTCGAAGACAAGGCACTGGTGCATTTATCGATGATTTACGAGATTCACCCGAGACACTACCTCGTCTAAGCCAAGGCAGGTGTGCGTTTAGTGATGACATACGAGGTTTGCATAAGAGAGTAGTACGACTTCGAAGACAAGGCACTGGTACATTTATCGATGACTTACGAGATTCACCCGAGACACTTCCTCGTCCAAGCCAAGGCTGGTGTGAGTTTAGTGATGACATACGAGGTTTGCACAAGAGAGTAGTACCACTTCCAAGACAAGGAACTGGTACATTTATCGATGAATTACGAGATTCACCCGAGACACTACCTCGTCCAAGCCAAGGGAGGTGTGCGTTTAGTGATGACATACGATGTTTGCACAAGAGAGTAGTACGACTTCGAAGACAAGGCACTGGTACATTTAGCGATGACTTACGAGATTCACCCCAGACACTACCTCGTCCAAGCCAAGGGAGGTGTGCGTTAGTGATGACATACGAGGTTTGCCCAAGAGAGTAGTACGACTTCGAAGACAAGGCACTGGTACATTTATCGATGACTTATGAGATTCACCCGAGACACTTCCCCTTCCAAGCCAAGGCAGGTGTGCGTTTAATGATGACATACGAGATTTGCACAAGACAGTAGTACGACTTCGAAGACAAGGCACGTGTGCATTTATCGATGACTTACGAGATTCACCCGACACACTACCTCGTCCAAGCCAAGGCAGGTGTGCGTTTACTGATGACATACGAGGTTTGCACAAAGGGAGTAGTACTACTTCGAAGACAAGGCACTGGTACATTTAGCGATGACTTACGAGATTCACCAGAGACACTACCTCTTCCAAGCCAAGGCAGGTGTGCGTTTAATGATGACATACGAGATTTGCACAAGACTGTAGTACGAATTCGAAGACAAGGCACTGGTACATTTATCGATGACTTACGAGATTGACCCGAGACACTTCCTCGTCCAAGCCGGGGCAGGTGTGCGTTTAATGATGACATACGAGATTTGCACAAGACAGTAGTACGACTTTGAAGACAAGGCACGTGTGCATTTATCGATGTCTTACGAGATTCACCCGACACACTACCTCGTCCAAGCCGAGGCAGGTGTGCGTTTAATGATGACATACGAGATTTGCACAAGACTGTAGTACGACTTCGAAGACAAGGCACTGGTACATTTATCGATGACTTACGAGATTGACCCGAGACACTTCCTCGTCCAAGCCGGGGCAGGTGTGCGTTTAATGATGACATACGAGATTTGCACAAGACAGTAGTACGACTTCGAAGACAAGGCACGGCTGCATTTAGCGATGACTTACGAGATTCACCCGAGACACTACCTCTTCCAAGCCAAGGCAGGTGTGCGTTTAGTGATGACATACGAGATTTGCACAAGACAGTAGTATGACTTCGAAGACAAGGCACGTGTGCATTTATGGATGACTTACGAAATTCAACCGAGACACTACCTCGTCCAAGCCGAGGCAGGTGTGCGTTTAATGATGACATACGAGATTTGCACAAGACAGTAGTACCACTTCGAAGACAAGGCACTTTTACATTTATCGATGACTTAAGAGATTCACCCGAGACACTTCCTCGTCCAAGCCGAGGCAGGTGTGCGTTTAATGATGACATACGAGATTTGCATAAGACAGTAGTACGACTTCGAAGACAAGGCACTGGTACATTTATCGATGACTTACGAGATTCACCCGAGACACTACCTCGTCCAAGCCGAGGCAGGTGTGCGTTTAATGATGACATACGAGATTTGCAAAAGACTGTAGTACGACTTCGAAGACAAGGCACTGGTACATTTATCGATGACTTACGAGATTCACCCGAGACACTTCCTCGTCCAAGCCGAGGCAGGTGTGCGTTTAATGATGACATACGAGATTTGCACAAGACAGTAGTACGACTTCGAAGACAAGGCACGGCTGCATTTAGCGATGACTTACGAAATTCACCCGAGACACTACCTCTTCCAAGCCAAGGCAGGTGTGCGTTTAATGATGACATACGAGATTTGCACAAGACAGTAGTACTACTTCGAAGACAAGGCACGTGTGCATTTATCGATGACTTAAGAGATTCACCCGACACACTACCTCGTCCAAGCCAAGGCACGTGTGCGTTTAGTGATGACATACGAGGTTTGCACAAGAGAGTAGTACGACTTCGAAGACAAGGCACTGGTACATTTAGCGATGACTTACGGGATTCACCCGAGACTCTATCTCTTCCAAGCCAAGGCAGGTGTGCGTTTAATGATGACATACGAGATTTGCACAAGACAGTAGTACTACTTCGAAGACAAGGCACGTGTGCATTTATCGATGACTTAAGAGATTCACCCGACACACTACCTCGTCCAAGCCAAGGCACGTGTGCGTTTAGTGATGACATACGAGGTTTGCACAAGAGAGTAGTACGACTTCGAAGACAAGGCACTGGTACATTTAGCGATGACTTACGGGATTCACCCGAGACTCTACCTCTTCCAAGCCAAGGCAGGTGTGCGTTTAATGATGACATACGAGATTTGCACAAGACAGTAGTACGACTTCGAGACAAGGCACTGGTACATTTATCGATGACTTAAGAGATTCACCCGAGACACTTCCTCGTCCAAGCCGAGGCAGGTGTGCGTTTAATGATGACATACGAGATTTGCATAATACAGTAGTACGACTTCGAAGACAAGGCACTGGTACATTTATCGATGACTTACGCGATTCACCCGAGACACTTCCTCGTCCAAGCCGAGGCAGGTGTGCGTTTAATGATGACATACGAGATTTGCATAATACAGTAATACGACTTCGAAGACAAGGCACTGGTACATTTATCGATGACTTACGAGATTCACCCGAGACACTTCTTCGTCCAAGCCGAGGCAGGTGTGCGTTTAATGATGACATACGAGATTTGCACAAGACTGTAGTACGACTTCGAAGACAAGGCACTGGTACATTTATCGATGACTTACGAGATTCACCCGAGGCACTTCCTCGTCCAAGCCGAGGCAGGTGTGCGTTTAATGATGACATACGAGATTTGCACAAATGGAGTAGAACGACTTCGAAAACAAGGCACTGGTACTTTTAGCGATGACTTACGAGATTCACCCAAGACACTACTTCTTCCAAGCCAAGGCAGGTGTGCGTTTAATGATGACATACGAGATTTGCACAAGACAGTAGTACGACTTCGAAGACAAGGCACTGGTACATTTAGCTATGACTTACGAGATTCACCCGAGACACTACCTCTTCCAAGCCAAGGCAGGAGTGCGTTTAATGATGACATACGAGATTTGCACAAGACAGTAGTACGACTTCGAAGACAAGGCACGTGTGCATTTATCGATGACTTACGAGATTCACCCGACACACTACCTCGTCCAAGCCAAGGCAGGTGTGCGTTTAGTGATGACATACGAGGTTTTCACAAAGGGCGTAGTACGAATTCGAAGACAAGGCACTGGTACATTTAGCGATGACTTACGAGATTCACCCGAGACACTACTTCTTCCAAGCCAAGGCAGGTGTGCGTTTAATGATGACATACGAGATATGCACAAGAAAGTAGTACGAATTCGAAGACAAGGCACTGGTACATTTAGCGATGACTTACGAGATTCACCCCAGACACTTCCTCGTCCAAGCCAAGGCAGGTGTGCGTTTAATGATGACATACGAGATTTGCACAAGACAGTAGTACGACTTCGAAGACAAGGCACTGGTACATTTAGCCATGACTTACGAGATTCACCCGAGACACTACCTCTTCCAAGCCAATTCAGGTGTGCGTTTAATGATGACATACGAGATTTGTACAAGACAGTATTACCACTTCGAAGACAAGGCACTGGTACATTTATCGATGACTTACGAGATTCACCCGAGACACTACCTCTTCCAAGCCAAGGCAGATGTGCGTTTAATGATGACATACGAGATTTGCACAAGACAGTAGTACGACTTCGAAGACAAGGCACGTGTGCATTTATCGATGTCTTACGACATTCACCCGAGACACTACCTCGTCCAAGCCAAGGCATGTGTGCGTTTAGCGATGATTTACGAGATTCACCCGAGACACTACCTCGTCCAAGCCAAGGCAGGTGTGCGTTTAATGATGACATACGAGATTTGCAACAAGACAGTAGTACGACTTCGAAGACAAGGCACTGGTACATTTAGCGATGACTTACGAGGTTCACCCGAGACACTACCTCTTCCAAGCCAAGGCAGGTGTGCGTTTAGTGATGACATACGAGATTTGCACAAGACAGTAGTACCACTTCGAAGACAAGGCACCGGTACATTTAGCGATGACTTACGAGATTCACCCGAGACACTACCTCTTCCAAGCCAAGGCAGGTGTGCGCTTAGTGATGACTTACGAGATTTGCACAAGACAGTAGTATGACTTCGAAGACAAGGCACGTGTGCATTTAGCGATGACTTACGAGATTCACCCGAGACACTACCTCTTCCAAGCCAAGGCAGGTGTGCGTTTAGTGATGACATACGAGATTTGCACAAGACAGTAGTATGACTTCGAAGACAAGGCACGTGTACATTGAGCGATGACTTACGAGATTCACCCGAGACACTACCTCTTCCAAGCCAAGGCAGGAGTGCGTTTAATGATGACATACGAGATTTGCACAAGACAGTAGTACGACTTGGAATTCAAGGCACTGGTACATTTATCGATGACTTACGAGATTCACCCGAGACACTTCCCCTTCCAAGCCAAGGCAGGTGTGCGTTTAATGATGACATACGAGATTTGCACAAGACAGTAGTACGACTTCGAAGACAAGGCACGTGTGCATTTATCGATGACTTACGAGATTCACCCGACACACTACCTCGTCCAAGCCAAGGCAGGTGTGCGTTTACTGATGACATACGAGGTTTGCACAAAGGGAGTAGTACTACTTCGAAGACAAGGCACTGGTACATTTAGCGATGACTTACGAGATTCACCAGAGACACTACCTCTTCCATGCCAAGGCAGGTGTGCGTTTAATGATGACATACGAGATTTGCACAAGACTGTAGTACGAATTCGAAGACAAGGCACTGGTACATTTATCGATGACTTACGAGATTCACCCGTGACACTACCTCGTCCAAGCCGAGGCAGGGGTGCGTTTAATGATGACATACGAGATTTGCACAAGACAGTAGTACCACTTCGAAGACAAGGCACGACTGCATTTAGCGATGACTTACGAGATTCACCCGAGACACTACCTCGTCCAAGCCAAGGCAGGTGTAAGTTTAGTGATGACATACGAGGTTTGCACAAGACAGTAGTACGACTTCGAGAATAAGGCACGAGTTCATTTAGCGATGACTTACGAGATTCACCCGTGACACTACCTCGTCCAAGCCGAGGCAGGGGTGCGATTAATGATGACATACGAGATTTGCACAAGACAGTAGTACCACTTGGAAGAAAAGGCACAGCTGCATTTAGCGATGACTTACGAGATTCACCCGAGACAGTACCTCGTCCAAGCCAAGGCAGGTGTGCGTTTAGTGATGACATACGAGGTTTGCACAAAGGGAGTAGTACGACTTCGAAGATAAGGCACGGGTACATCTAGCGATGAATTACGAGATTCACCCGTGACACTACCTCGTCCATGCCGAGGCAGGGGTTCGTTTAATGACGACATACGAGATTTGCACAAGACAGTAGTACCACTTGGAAGACAAGGCACGGCTGCATTTAGCGATGACTTACGAGATTCACCCGAGACACTACCTCGTCCAAGCCAAGGCAGGTGTGCGTTTAGTGATACATACGAGGTTTGCACAAGACAGTAGTACGAATTCGAAGACAAGGCACGTGTGCATTTATCGATGTCTTACGAGATTCACCCGAGACACTACCTCTTCCAAGCCGAGGAAGGTGTGCGTTTAATGATGACATACGAGATATGCACAAGACAGTAGGACGACTTCGAAGACAAGGCACTGGTACATTTATCGATGACTTATGAGATTCACCCGAGACACTTCCTCGTCCAAGCCAAGGGAGGTGTGCGTTAGTGATGACATACGAGGTTTGCACAAGAGAGTAGTACGACTTCGAAGACAAGGCACTGGTACATTTATCGATGAGTTACGAGATTCACCCGAGACACTACCTCGTCCAAGCCAAGGGAGGTGTGCGTTTAGTGATGACATACGAGGTTTGCACAAGAGAGTAGTACGACTTCGAAGACAAGGCACTGGTGCATTTATCGATGATTTACGAGATTCACCCGAGACACTACCTCGTCTAAGCCAAGGCAGGTGTGCGTTTAGTGATGACATACGAGGTTTGCATAAGAGAGTAGTACGACTTCGAAGACAAGGCACTGGTACATTTATCGATGACTTACGAGATTCACCCGAGACACTTCCTCGTCCAAGCCAAGGCTGGTGTGAGTTTAGTGATGACATACGATGTTTGCACAAGAGAGTAGTACGACTTCGAAGACAAGGCACTGGTACATTTAGCGATGACTTACGAGATTCACCCCAGACACTACCTCGTCCAAGCCAAGGGAGGTGTGCGTTAGTGATGACATACGAGGTTTGCCCAAGAGAGTAGTACGACTTCGAAGACAAGGCACTGGTACATTTATCGATGACTTATGAGATTCACCCGAGACACTTCCCCTTCCAAGCCAAGGCAGGTGTGCGTTTAATGATGACATACGAGATTTGCACAAGACAGTAGTACGACTTCGAAGACAAGGCACGTGTGCATTTATCGATGACTTACGAGATTCACCCGACACACTACCTCGTCCAAGCCAAGGCAGGTGTGCGTTTACTGATGACATACGAGGTTTGCACAAAGGGAGTAGTACTACTTCGAAGACAAGGCACTGGTACATTTAGCGATGACTTACGAGATTCACCAGAGACACTACCTCTTCCAAGCCAAGGCAGGTGTGCGTTTAATGATGACATACGAGATTTGCACAAGACTGTAGTACGAATTCGAAGACAAGGCACTGGTACATTTATCGATGACTTACGAGATTGACCCGAGACACATCCTCGTCCAAGCCGGGGCAGGTGTGCGTTTAATGATGACATACGAGATTTGCACAAGACAGTAGTACGACTTTGAAGACAAGGCACGTGTGCATTTATCGATGTCTTACGAGATTCACCCGACACACTACCTCGTCCAAGCCGAGGCAGGTGTGCGTTTAATGATGACATACGAGATTTGCACAAGACTGTAGTACGACTTCGAAGACAAGGCACTGGTACATTTATCGATGACTTACGAGATTGACCCGAGACACTTCCTCGTCCAAGCCGGGGCAGGTGTGCGTTTAATGATGACATACGAGATTTGCACAAGACAGTAGTACGACTTCGAAGACAAGGCACGGCTGCATTTAGCGATGACTTACGAGATTCACCCGAGACACTACCTCTTCCAAGCCAAGGCAGGTGTGCGTTTAGTGATGACATACGAGATTTGCACAAGACAGTAGTATGACTTCGAAGACAAGGCACGTGTGCATTTATGGATGACTTACGAAATTCAACCGAGACACTACCTCGTCCAAGCCGAGGCAGGTGTGCGTTTAATGATGACATACGAGATTTGCACAAGACAGTAGTACCACTTCGAAGACAAGGCACTGGTACATTTATCGATGACTTAAGAGATTCACCCGAGACACTTCCTCGTCCAAGCCGAGGCAGGTGTGCGTTTAATGATGACATACGAGATTTGCATAAGACAGTAGTACGACTTCGAAGACAAGGCACTGGTACATTTATCGATGACTTACGAGATTCACCCGAGACACTACCTCGTCCAAGCCGAGGCAGGTGTGCGTTTAATGATGACATACGAGATTTGCAAAAGACTGTAGTACGACTTCGAAGACAAGGCACTGGTACATTTATCGATGACTTACGAGATTCACCCGAGACACTTCCTCGTCCAAGCCGAGGCAGGTGTGCGTTTAATGATGACATACGAGATTTGCACAAGACAGTAGTACGACTTCGAAGACAAGGCACGGCTGCATTTAGCGATGACTTACGAAATTCACCCGAGACACTACCTCTTCCAAGCCAAGGCAGGTGTGCGTTTAATGATGACATACGAGATTTGCACAAGACAGTAGTACTACTTCGAAGACAAGGCACGTGTGCATTTATCGATGACTTAAGAGATTCACCCGACACACTACCTCGTCCAAGCCAAGGCACGTGTGCGTTTAGTGATGACATACGAGGTTTGCACAAGAGAGTAGTACGACTTCGAAGACAAGGCACTGGTACATTTAGCGATGACTTACGGGATTCACCCGAGACTCTATCTCTTCCAAGCCAAGGCAGGTGTGCGTTTAATGATGACATACGAGATTTGCACAAGACAGTAGTACTACTTCGAAGACAAGGCACGTGTGCATTTATCGATGACTTAAGAGATTCACCCGACACACTACCTCGTCCAAGCCAAGGCACGTGTGCGTTTAGTGATGACATACGAGGTTTGCACAAGAGAGTAGTACGACTTCGAAGACAAGGCACTGGTACATTTAGCGATGACTTACGGGATTCACCCGAGACTCTACCTCTTCCAAGCCAAGGCAGGTGTGCGTTTAATGATGACATACGAGATTTGCACAAGACAGTAGTACGACTTCGAGACAAGGCACTGGTACATTTATCGATGACTTAAGAGATTCACCCGAGACACTTCCTCGTCCAAGCCGAGGCAGGTGTGCGTTTAATGATGACATACGAGATTTGCATAATACAGTAGTACGACTTCGAAGACAAGGCACTGGTACATTTATCGATGACTTACGCGATTCACCCGAGACACTTCCTCGTCCAAGCCGAGGCAGGTGTGCGTTTAATGATGACATACGAGATTTGCATAATACAGTAATACGACTTCGAAGACAAGGCACTGGTACATTTATCGATGACTTACGAGATTCACCCGAGACACTTCTTCGTCCAAGCCGAGGCAGGTGTGCGTTTAATGATGACATACGAGATTTGCACAAGACTGTAGTACGACTTCGAAGACAAGGCACTGGTACATTTATCGATGACTTACGAGATTCACCCGAGGCACTTCCTCGTCCAAGCCGAGGCAGGTGTGCGTTTAATGATGACATACGAGATTTGCACAAATGGAGTAGAACGACTTCGAAAACAAGGCACTGGTACTTTTAGCGATGACTTACGAGATTCACCCAAGACACTACTTCTTCCAAGCCAAGGCAGGTGTGCGTTTAATGATGACATACGAGATTTGCACAAGACAGTAGTACGACTTCGAAGACAAGACACTGGTACATTTAGCGATGACTTACGAGATTCACCCGAGACACTACCTCGTCCAAGCCAAGGCAGGTGTGCGTTTAATGATGACATACGAGATTTGCACAAGACAGTAGTACGACTTCGAAGACAAGGCACTGGTACATTTAGCTATGACTTACGAGATTCACCCGAGACACTACCTCTTCCAAGCCAAGGCAGGAGTGCGTTTAATGATGACATACGAGATTTGCACAAGACAGTAGTACGACTTCGAAGACAAGGCACGTGTGCATTTATCGATGACTTACGAGATTCACCCGACACACTACCTCGTCCAAGCCAAGGCAGGTGTGCGTTTAGTGATGACATACGAGGTTTTCACAAAGGGCGTAGTACGAATTCGAAGACAAGGCACTGGTACATTTAGCGATGACTTACGAGATTCACCCGAGACACTACTTCTTCCAAGCCAAGGCAGGTGTGCGTTTAATGATGACATACGAGATATGCACAAGAAAGTAGTACGAATTCGAAGACAAGGCACTGGTACATTTAGCGATGACTTACGAGATTCACCCCAGACACTTCCTCGTCCAAGCCAAAGCAGGTGTGCGTTTAATGATGACATACGAGATTTGCACAAGACAGTAGTACGACTTCGAAGACAAGGCACTGGTACATTTAGCCATGACTTACGAGATTCACCCGAGACACTACCTCTTCCAAGCCAATTCAGGTGTGCGTTTAATGATGACATACGAGATTTGTACAAGACAGTATTACCACTTCGAAGACAAGGCACTGGTACATTTATCGATGACTTACGAGATTCACCCGAGACACTACCTCTTCCAAGCCAAGGCAGATGTGCGTTTAATGATGACATACGAGATTTGCACAAGACAGTAGTACGACTTCGAAGACAAGGCACGTGTGCATTTATCGATGTCTTACGACATTCACCCGAGACACTACCTCGTCCAAGCCAAGGCATGTGTGCGTTTAGCGATGATTTACGAGATTCACCCGAGACACTACCTCGTCCAAGCCAAGGCAGGTGTGCGTTTAATGATGACATACGAGATTTGCAACAAGACAGTAGTACGACTTCGAAGACAAGGCACTGGTACATTTAGCGATGACTTACGAGGTTCACCCGAGACACTACCTCTTCCAAGCCAAGGCAGGTGTGCGTTTAGTGATGACATACGAGATTTGCACAAGACAGTAGTACCACTTCGAAGACAAGGCACCGGTACATTTAGCGATGACTTACGAGATTCACCCGAGACACTACCTCTTCCAAGCCAAGGCAGGTGTGCGCTTAGTGATGACTTACGAGATTTGCACAAGACAGTAGTATGACTTCGAAGACAAGGCACGTGTGCATTTAGCGATGACTTACGAGATTCACCCGAGACACTACCTCTTCCAAACCAAGGCAGGTGTGCGTTTAGTGATGACATACGAGATTTGCACAAGACAGTAGTATGACTTCGAAGACAAGGCACGTGTACATTGAGCGATGACTTACGAGATTCACCCGAGACACTAAATCTTCCAAGCCAAGGCAGGAGTGCGTTTAATGATGACATACGAGATTTGCACAAGACAGTAGTACGACTTGGAATTCAAGGCACTGGTACATTTATCGATGACTTACGAGATTCACCCGAGACACTTCCCCTTCCAAGCCAAGGCAGGTGTGCGTTTAATGATGACATACGAGATTTGCACAAGACAGTAGTACGACTTCGAAGACAAGGCACGTGTGCATTTATCGATGACTTACGAGATTCACCCGACACACTACCTCGTCCAAGCCAAGGCAGGTGTGCGTTTACTGATGACATACGAGGTTTGCACAAAGGGAGTAGTACTACTTCGAAGACAAGGCACTGGTACATTTAGCGATGACTTACGAGATTCACCAGAGACACTACCTCTTCCATGCCAAGGCAGGTGTGCGTTTAATGATGACATACGAGATTTGCACAAGACTGTAGTACGAATTCGAAGACAAGGCACTGGTACATTTATCGATGACTTACGAGATTGACCCGAGACACTTCCTCGTCCAAGCCGGGGCAGGTGTGCGTTTAATGATGACATACGAGATTTGCACAAGACAGTAGTACGACTTCGCAGACAAGGCACGGCTGCATTTAGCGATGACTTACGAGATTCACCCGAGACACTACCTCTTCCAAGCCAAGGCAGGTGTGCGTTTAGTGATGACATACGAGATTTGCACAAGACAGTAGTATGACTTCGAAGACAAGGCACGTGTGCATTTATGGATGACTTACGAAATTCAACCCAGACACTACCTCGTCCAAGCCGAGGCAGTTGTGCGTTTAATGATGACATACGAGATTTGCACAAGACAGTAGTACGACTTCGAAGACAAGGCACTGGTACATTTATCGATGACTTACGAGATTCACCCGAGACTCTTCCTCGTCCAAGCCGAGCCAGGTGTGCGTTTAATGATGACATACGAGATTTGCACAAAACAGTAGTACGACTTCGAGGAGAAGGCACTGGTACATTTATCGATGACTTACGAGATTCACCCGAGACACTACCTCGTCCAAGCCAAGGCAGGTGTGCGTTTATTGATGACATACGAGATTTGCACAAGACAGTAGTACGACTTTGAAGACAAGGCACGTGTGCATTTATCGATGACTTACGAGATTCACCCGAGACAATACCTCTTCCAAGCCAAGGCAGGTGTGCGTTTAATGGTGACATACGAGATATGCACAAGACAGTAGTATGACTTCGAAGACAAGGCACGGGTACATTTAGCGATGACCTACGAGATTCACCCGAGACACTAATTCTTCCAAGCCAAGGCAGGGGTGCGTTTAGTGATGACATACGAGATTTGCACAAGACAGTAGTACCACTTGGAAGACAAGGCACGGGTACATTAGCGATGACTTACGAGATTCACCCGAGACACTACCCGTTCCAAGCCAAGGCAGGTGTGCGTTTAGTGAAATTCCTAGAGATCGGGAGAAATATGCCTTTGAAAGAATGACTTTCGAATACCCGTGAAAAATTAAAAGTTCTCTATCCTGCAAACCCTTGGACTTACATTGTCGTGACTTTGACATGATGATGATATATACGTTACTTCAAACTGACATGAGTTGTGTCTCTCAGATTCCAGCAGATCGGCAGCTATATGCCTTTGAAAAATTGAGTTTCGAATACCCCTGAAATATTAAAAGTTCTCTATCCTCAAAACCCTTGGACTTACATTGACGTGACTTTGACATGACGATGACATATATATTACCACAAACTGACATGAGTTTTGTCTCTCAGTTTACTACAGATCGGGAGATATATGCCCTTGAAAAATTGACTTTCGAATAACCTTCAAAAATTAAAAGTTCCCTATCCTGCAAACCCTTCGACTTACATGGACGTGAATCTGACGTGACGATGATATATATGTTACCTCAAACTGACACGAGTTTTGTCTCTCAGTTTCCTACCGATCGGGAAGTATATACCTTTGAAAAATTAACTTTCGAATAACACTCAAAAATTCAAAGTTCTCTATCCTGCAAACCCTTCGGCTTACATAGACGTGTCTCTGACGTGACGATGATATGTACGTTACCTCAAACTGACATGAGTTGTGTCTCTCAGATTCCTACAGATCGGGAGACAGGCCACTGGCACATTTATCGATGACTTACGAGATTCACTCGAGACACTACCTCGTCCAAGCCGAGGCAAGTGTGCGTTTAGTGATGACATACGAGATTTGCACAAGACAGTAGTACCAATTCGAAGACAAGGCACGGGTACATTTAGCGATGGCTTACGATATTCACCCGAGACTCTTTCCTCTTCTAAGCCAAAACAGGTGTGCCTTTAGTGATGACATACGGGATTTGCACAAGGCAGTACTACCACTTCGAAGACAAGGCACGGGGACATTTAGCAATGACTTAACGAGATTCACACGAGACACTACCTCGTCCAAGCCAAGGCAGGTGTGCGTTTAGTGATGACATACGGGATTTGCACAAGACAGTAGTACCACTTCAAAGACAAGGCACTGGTACATTTATCGAAGACTTACGAGATTCACCCGAGACACTACCTCTTCCAATCCATGGCAGGTGTGCGTTTAGTGATGACATACGAGATTTGCACAAGACAGTAGTACCACTTCGAAGACAAGGCACGGGTACATTTAGCGATGACTTACGAGATTCACCCGAGACACTTAATCTTCGAAGACAAGGCACGGCTAAATATAGCGATGACTTACGAGATTCACCCGAGACACCTAATTTTTGAAGACAAGGCACGGCTACATATAGCGATGACTTACGATATTCACCCGAGAAACTACCTCGTCCAAGCCAAGGCAGGTGTGCGTCTAGTGATGACATACGGGATTTCCACAAGACAGTAGTACGACTTCGAAGACAAGGCACATGTACATTTAGCGATGACTTACGAGATTCACCCGAGACACTTAATCTTCGAATACAAGGCACGGCTAAATATAGCGATGAATTACGAGATTCACCCGAGACACTTCCTCTTCCAAGCCAAGGCAGGTGTGCGTTTAGTGATGACATACGGGGTTTGCACAAGACAGTAGTACCACTTCGAAGACAAGGCACGGGTACATTTAGCAATGACTTACGAGATTCACCCGAGACACTTAATCTTCGAAGACAAGGCACGGCTTCATATAGCAATGAAGTACGAGATTCACCCGACACACTACCTCGTCCAAGCCAAGGCAGGTGTGCGTTTAGTGATGACATACGAGATTTGCACAAGACAGTAGTATGACTTCGAAGACAAGGCACGTGTGCATTTATCGATGACTTACGAGATTCACCCGAGACACTATCTCGTCCAAGACGAGGCAGGTGTGCGTTTAATGATGATATACGAGATTTGCACAAGACAGTAGTACGACTTCGAAGACAAGGCACTGGTACATTTATCGATGACTTACGAGATTCACCCGAGACACTTCCTCGTCCAAGCCAAGGCAGGTGTGCGTTTAGTGATGACATACGAGGATTGCACAAGAGAGTAGTACGACTTCGAAGACAAGGCACTGGTACATTTATCGATGACTTACGAGATTCACCCGAGACACTACCTCGTCCAAGCCAAGGCAGGTTTGCGTTTAATGATGACGTACGAGATTTGCACAAGGCAGTAGTACAACTTCGAAGACAAGGCACGGGTACATTTAGCAATGACTTACGAGATACACCCGAGACACTTAATCTTCGAAGACAAGGCACGGCTTCATATAGCAATATCTTACGAGATTCACCCGAGACACTACCTCTTCCAAGCCAAGGCAGGTGTGCGTTTAGTGATGACATACGAGATTTGCACAAGACAGTAGTATGACTTCGAAGACAAGGCACGTGTGCATTTATCGATGACTTACAAGATTCACCCGCGACACTACCTCGTCTAAGCCAAGGCAGGTGTGCGTTTAGTGATGACGTACGAGATTTGCACAAGGCAGTAGTACTACTTCGAAGACAAGGCACGGGTACATTTAGCGATGACTTACGAGATTCACCCGTGACACTACCTCGTCCAAGCCAAGGCAGGTGTGCGTTTAGTGATGACGTACGAGATTTGCACAAGGCAGTAGTACCACTTCGAAGACAAGGCACGGATACATTTAGCAATGACTTACGAGATTCACCCGAGTCACTTAATCTTCGAAGACAAGGCACGGCTTCATATAGCCATGACTTACGTGATTCACCCGAGACACTACCTCGTCCAAGCCAAGGCAGGTGTGCGTTTAGTGATGACATACGAGATTTGCACAAGACAGTAGTATGACTTCGAAGACAAGGCATGTGTGCATTTATCGATGACTTACGAGATTCACCCGAGACACTATCTCGTCCAAGCCGAGGCAAGTGTGCGTTTAATGATGACATACGAGATATGCACAAGACAGTAGTACGACTTCGAAGACAAGGCCCTGGTACATTTATCGAAGACTTACGAGATTCAACCGAGACACTTCCTCGTCCAAGACAAGGCAGGTGTGCGTTTAGTGATGACATACAAGGTTTGCGCAAGAGAGTAGTACGACTTCGAAGACAAGGCACTGGTACATTTATCGATGACTTACGAGATTCACCCGAGACACTACCTCGTCCAAGCCAAGGGAGGTGTGCGTTTATGAATGACATACGAGGTTTGCACAAGAGAGTACTACGACTTCGAAGACAAGGCACTTGTACATTTATCGATGACTTACGAGATTCACCCGAGACACTACCTCGTCTAAGCCAAGGCAGGTGTGCGTTTAGTGATAACATACGAGGTTTGCATAAGAGAGTAGTACGACTTCGAAGACAAGGCACTGGTACATTTATCGATGATTTACGAGATTCACCAGAGAAACTACCTCGTCCAAGCCATGGCAGGTGTGCGTTTAGTGATGACATACGAGGTTTGCACAAGACAGTAGTACGACTTCGAAGATAAGGCACGGGTAAATTTAGCGATGACTTTCGAGATTCACCCGTGACACTACCTCGTCCAAGCCGAGGCAGGTGTGCGTTTAATGATGACATACGAGATTTGCACAAGACAGTAGAACCACACCGAAGACAAGGCACGTGTGCATTTAGCGATGACTTACGAGATTCACCCGAGACACTACCTCGTCCAAGCCAAGGCAGGTGTGCGTTTAGTGATGACATACGACGTTTGCACAAGACAGTAGTACCACTTCGAAGACAAGGCACTGGTACATTTATCGATGACTTACGAGATTCACCCGTGACACTACCTCGTCCAAGCCGAGGCAGGGGTGCGTTTAATGATGACATACGAGATTTGCACAAGACAGTAGTACCACTTCGAAGACAAGGCACGACTGCATTTAGCGATGACTTACGAGATTCATCCGAGACACTACCTCGTCCAAGCCAAGGCAGGTGTAAGTTTAGTGATGACATACGAGGTTTGCACAAGACAGTAGTACGACTTCGAGAATAAGGCACGAGTTCATTTAGCGATGACTTACGAGATTCACCCGTGACACTACCTCGTCCAAGCCGAGGCAGGGGTGCGATTAATGATGACATACGAGATTTGCACAAGACAGTAGTACCACTTGGAAGAAAAGGCACAGCTGCATTTAGCGATGACTTACGAGATTCACCCGAGACAGTACCTCGTCCAAGCCAAGGCAGGTGTGCGTTTAGTGATGACATACGAGGTTTGCACAAAGGGAGTAGTACGACTTCGAAGATAAGGCACGGGTACATCTAGCGATGAATTACGAGATTCACCCGTGACACTACCTCGTCCATGCCGAGGCAGGGGTTTGTTTAATGACGACATACGAGATTTGCACAAGACAGTAGTACCACTTGGAAGACAAGGCACGGCTGCATTTAGCGATGACTTACGAGATTCACCCGAGACACTACCTCGTCCAAGCCAAGGCAGGTGTGCGTTTAGTGATACATACGAGGTTTGCACAAGACAGTAGTATGAATTCGAAGACAAGGCACGTGTGCATTTATCGATGTCTTACGAGATTCACCCGAGACACTACCTCTTCCAAGCCGAGGAAGGTGTGCGTTTAATGATGACATACGAGATATGCACAAGACAGTAGGACGACTTCGAAGACAAGGCACTGGTACATTTATCGATGACTTACGAGATTCACCCGAGACACTACCTCGTCCAAGCCAAGGGAGGTGTGCGTTTAGTGATGACATACGAGGTTTGCACAAGAGAGTAGTACGATTTCGAAGACAAGGCACTGGTGCATTTATCGATGATTTACGAGATTCACCCGAGACACTACCTCGTCTAAGCCAAGGCAGGTGTGCGTTTAGTGATGACATACGAGGTTTGCATAAGAGAGTAGTACGACTTCGAAGACAAGGCACTGGTACATTTATCGATGACTTACGAGATTCACCCGAGACACTTCCTCGTCCAAGCCAAGGCTGGTGTGAGTTTAGTGATGACATACGAGGTTTGCACAAGAGAGTAGTACCACTTCCAAGACAAGGAACTGGTACATTTATCGATGAATTACGAGATTCACCCGAGACACTACCTCGTCCAAGCCAAGGGAGGTGTGCGTTTAGTGATGACATACGATGTTTGCACAAGAGAGTAGTACGACTTCGAAGACAAGGCACTGGTACATTTAGCGATGACTTACGAGATTCACCCCAGACACTAGCTCGTCCAAGCCAAGGGAGGTGTGCGTTAGTGATGACATACGAGGTTTGCCCAAGAGAGTAGTACGACTTCGAAGACAAGGCACTGGTACATTTATCGATGACTTACGAGATTCACCCGAGACACTACCTCGTCCTAGCCAAGGTAGGTGTGCGTTTAGTGATGACATACGATGTTTGCATAAAAGAGTAGTACGACTTCGAAGACAAGGCACTGGTACATTTATCGATGACTTACGAGATTCACCCGAGACACTACCTCGTCTAAGCCAAGGCAGGTGTGCGTTTAGTGATGACATACGAGGTTTGCATAAGAGAGTAGTACGACTTCGAAGACAAGGCACAGATACATTTATCGATGACTTACGAGATTCACCCGAGACACTACCTAGTCCAAGCCAAGGGAGGTGTGCGTTTAGTGATGACATACGAGGTTTGCACAAGAGAGTAGTACGACTTCGAAGACAAGGCACTGGAACATTTATCGATGACTTACGAGATTCAACCGAGACACTTCCTCGTCCAAGCCAAGGCAGGTGTGCGTTTAGTGATGAAATACGAGGTTTGCACAAGAAAGTAGTACCACTTCGAAGACAATGCACTGGTACATTTATCGATGACTTACGAGATTCAAGCGAGACACTACCTCGTCCAAGCCAAGGGAGGTGTGCGTTTAATGATGACATACGAGGTTTGCCCAAGAGAGTAGTACTACTTCGAAGACAAGGCACTGGTACATTTATCGATGACTTACGAGATTCACCCGAGACACTACCTCGTCCTAGCCAAGGGAGTTGTGCGTTTAGTGATGACATACGAGGTTTGCATAAGAGAGTAGTACGACTTCGAAGACAAGGCACTGGTACATTTATCGATGACTTACGAGATTCACCCGAGACACTACCTCGTCTAAGCCAAGGCAGGTGTGCGTTTAGTGATGACATACGAGGTTTGCATAAGAGAGTAGTACGACTTCGAAGACAATGCACAGGTACATTTACGATGACATACGAGATTCACCCGAGACACTACCTCGTCCAAGCCAAGGCAGGTGTGCGTTTAGTGATGACATAACGAGATTTGTACAAGACAGTAGTACCACTTGGAAGATAAGGCACGGGTACATTTAGCGATGACTTACGAGATTTAACCGTGACACTTCCTCGTCCAAGCCGAGGCAGGGGTGCGTTTAATGATGACATACGAGATTTGCACAAGACAGTAGTACCACTTGGAAGACAAGGCACTTCTGCATTTAGCGATGACTTACGAGATTCACCCGAGACACTACTTCGTCCATGCCAAGGCAGGTGTGCGTTTAGTGATGACATACGATGTTTGCACAAAGGGAGTAGTGCGACTTCGAAGATATTGCACGGGTACATTTAGCGATGACTTACGAGATTCACCCGTGACACTACCTCGTCCAAGCCGAGGCAGGGGTGCGTTTAATGATGACATACGAGATTTACACAAGACAGTAGTACCACTTGGAAGACAAGGCACGGCTGCATTTAGCGATGACTTACGAGATTCACCCGAGACACTACCTCGTCCAAGCCAAGGCAGGTGTGCGTTTAGTGATGACATACGAGGTTTGCACGAAGGGAGTAGTACGACTTCGAAGACAAGGCACATGTACATTTAGCGATGACTTACGATATTCACCCGAGACACTTAATCTTCGAAGACAAGGCACGGCTAAATATAGCGATGACTTACGAGATTCACCCGAGACACTTCCTCGTCCAAGCCAAGGCAGGTGTGCGTTTAGTGATGACATACGGGATTTGCACAAGACAGTAGTACCACTTCGAAGACAAGGCACGGGTACATTTAGCAATGACTTACGAGATTCACCCGAAACACTTAATCTTCGAAGACAAGACACGGCTTCATATAGCAATGACTTACGAGATTCACCCGAGACACTACCTCTTCCAAGCCAAGGCAGGTGTGCGTTTAGTGATGACATACGAGATTTGCACAAGACAGTAGTATGACTTCGAAGACAAGGCACGTGTGCATTTATCGATGACTTACGAGATTCACCCGAGACACTACCTCGTCCAAGCCAAGGCAGGTGTGCGTTTAGTGATGACATACGAGGTTTGCACAAGAGAGTAGTACGACTTCGAAGACAAGGCACTGGTACATTTATCGATGACTTACGAGATTCACCCGAGACACTACCTCGTCTAAGCCAAGGCAGGTGTGCGTTTAGTGATGACATACGAGGTTTGCATAAGAGAGTAGTACGACTTCGAAGACAAGGCACTGGTACATTTATCGATGATTTACGAGATTCACCAGAGACACTACCTCGTCCAAGCCATGGCAGGTGTGCGTTTAGTGATGACATACGAGGTTTGCACAAGACAGTAGTACGACTTCGAAGATAAGGCACGGGTAAATTTAGCGATGACTTTCGAGATTCACCCGTGACACTACCTCGTCCAAGCCGAGGCAGGTGTGCGTTTAATGATGACATACGAGATTTGCACAAGACAGTAGTACCACTTCGAAGACAAGGCACGTGTGCATTTAGCGATGACTTACGAGATTCACCCGAGACACTACCTCGTCCAAGCCAAGGCAGGTGTGCGTTTAGTGATGACATACGACGTTTGCACAAGACAGTAGTACCACTTCGAAGACAAGGCACTGGTACATTTATCGATGACTTACGAGATTCACCCGTGACACTACCTCGTCCAAGCCGAGGCAGGGGTGCGATTAATGATGACATACGAGATTTGCACAAGACAGTAGTACCACTTGGAAGAAAAGGCACAGCTGCATTTAGCGATGACTTACGAGATTCACCCGAGACAGTACCTCGTCCAAGCCAAGGCAGGTGTGCGTTTAGTGATGACATACGAGGTTTGCACAAAGGGAGTAGTACGACTTCGAAGATAAGGCACGGGTACATCTAGCGATGAATTACGAGATTCACCCGTGACACTACCTCGTCCATGCCGAGGCAGGGGTTCGTTTAATGACGACATACGAGATTTGCACAAGACAGTAGTACCACTTGGAAGACAAGGCACGGCTGCATTTAGCGATGACTTACGAGATTCACCCGAGACACTACCTCGTCCAAGCCAAGGCAGGTGTGCGTTTAGTGATACATACGAGGTTTGCACAAGACAGTAGTATGAATTCGAAGACAAGGCACGTGTGCATTTATCGATGTCTTACGAGATTCACCCGAGACACTACCTCTTCCAAGCCGAGGAAGGTGTGCGTTTAATGATGACATACGAGATATGCACAAGACAGTAGGACGACTTCGAAGACAAGGCACTGGTACATTTATCGATGACTTATGAGATTCACCCGAGACACTTCCTCGTCCAAGCCAAGGGAGGTGTGCGTTAGTGATGACATACGAGGTTTGCACAAGAGAGTAGTACGACTTCGAAGACAAGGCACTGGTACATTTATCGATGAGTTACGAGATTCACCCGAGACACTACCTCGTCCAAGCCAAGGGAGGTGTGCGTTTAGTGATGACATACGAGGTTTGCACAAGAGAGTAGTACGACTTCGAAGACAAGGCACTGGTGCATTTATCGATGATTTACGAGATTCACCCGAGACACTACCTCGTCTAAGCCAAGGCAGGTGTGCGTTTAGTGATGACATACGAGGTTTGCATAAGAGAGTAGTACGACTTCGAAGACAAGGCACTGGTACATTTATCGATGACTTACGAGATTCACCCGAGACACTTCCTCGTCCAAGCCAAGGCTGGTGTGAGTTTAGTGATGACATACGAGGTTTGCACAAGAGAGTAGTACCACTTCCAAGACAAGGAACTGGTACATTTATCGATGAATTACGAGATTCACCCGAGACACTACCTCGTCCAAGCCAAGGGAGGTGTGCGTTTAGTGATGACATACGATGTTTGCACAAGAGAGTAGTACGACTTCGAAGACAAGGCACTGGTACATTTAGCGATGACTTACGAGATTCACCCCAGACACTACCTCGTCCAAGCCAAGGGAGGTGTGCGTTAGTGATGACATACGAGGTTTGCCCAAGAGAGTAGTACGACTTCGAAGACAAGGCACTGGTACATTTATCGATGACTTACGAGATTCACCCGAGACACTACCTCGTCCTAGCCAAGGTAGGTGTGCGTTTAGTGATGACATACGATGTTTGCATAAAAGAGTAGTACGACTTCGAAGACAAGGCACTGGTACATTTATCGATGACTTACGAGATTCACCCGAGACACTACCTCGTCTAAGCCAAGGCAGGTGTGCGTTTAGTGATGACATACGAGGTTTGCATAAGAGAGTAGTACGACTTCGAAGACAAGGCACAGATACATTTATCGATGACTTACGAGATTCACCCGAGACACTACCTAGTCCAAGCCAAGGGAGGTGTGCGTTTAGTGATGACATACGAGGTTTGCACAAGAGAGTAGTACGACTTCGAAGACAAGGCACTGGAACATTTATCGATGACTTACGAGATTCAACCGAGACACTTCCTCGTCCAAGCCAAGGCAGGTGTGCGTTTAGTGATGACATACGAGGTTTGCACAAGAAAGTAGTACCACTTCGAAGACAAGGCACTGGTACATTTATCGATGACTTACGAGATTCAAGCGAGACACTACCTCGTCCAAGCCAAGGGAGGTGTGCGTTTAATGATGACATACGAGGTTTGCCCAAGAGAGTAGTACTACTTCGAAGACAAGGCACTGGTACATTTATCGATGACTTACGAGATTCACCCGAGACACTACCTCGTCCTAGCCAAGGGAGTTGTGCGTTTAGTGATGACATACGAGGTTTGCATAAGAGAGTAGTACGACTTCGAAGACAAGGCACTGGTACATTTATCGATGACTTACGAGATTCACCCGAGACACTACCTCGTCTAAGCCAAGGCAGGTGTGCGTTTAGTGATGACATACGAGGTTTGCATAAGAGAGTAGTACGACTTCGAAGACAATGCACAGGTACATTTACGATGACATACGAGATTCACCCGAGACACTACCTCGTCCAAGCCAAGGCAGGTGTGCGTTTAGTGATGACATAACGAGATTTGTACAAGACAGTAGTACCACTTGGAAGATAAGGCACGGGTACATTTAGCGATGACTTACGAGATTTAACCGTGACACTTCCTCGTCCAAGCCGAGGCAGGGGTGCGTTTAATGATGACATACGAGATTTGCACAAGACAGTAGTACCACTTGGAAGACAAGGCACTTCTGCATTTAGCGATGACTTACGAGATTCACCCGAGACACTACTTCGTCCATGCCAAGGCAGGTGTGCGTTTAGTGATGACATACGATGTTTGCACAAAGGGAGTAGTGCGACTTCGAAGATAAGGCACGGGTACATTTAGCGATGACTTACGAGATTCACCCGTGACACTACCTCGTCCAAGCCGAGGCAGGGGTGCGTTTAATGATGACATACGAGATTTACACAAGACAGTAGTACCACTTGGAAGACAAGGCACGGCTGCATTTAGCGATGACTTACGAGATTCACCCGAGACACTACCTCGTCCAAGCCAAGGCAGGTGTGCGTTTAGTGATGACATACGAGGTTTGCACGAAGGGAGTAGTACGACTTCGAAGACAAGGCACATGTACATTTAGCGATGACTTACGATATTCACCCGAGACACTTAATCTTCGAAGACAAGGCACGGCTAAATATAGCGATGACTTACGAGATTCACCCGAGACACTTCCTCGTCCAAGCCAAGGCAGGTGTGCGTTTAGTGATGACATACGGGATTTGCACAAGACAGTAGTACCACTTCGAAGACAAGGCACGGGTACATTTAGCAATGACTTACGAGATTCACCCGAAACACTTAATCTTCGAAGACAAGACACGGCTTCATATAGCAATGACTTACGAGATTCACCCGAGACACTACCTCTTCCAAGCCAAGGCAGGTGTGCGTTTAGTGATGACATACGAGATTTGCACAAGACAGTAGTATGACTTCGAAGACAAGGCACGTGTGCATTTATCGATGACTTACGAGATTCACCCGAGACACTACCTCGTCCAAGCCAAGGCAGGTGTGCGTTTAGTGATGACATACGAGGTTTGCACAAGAGAGTAGTACGACTTCGAAGACAAGGCACTGGTACATTTATCGATGACTTACGAGATTCACCCGAGACACTACCTCGTCCAAGCCAAGGCAGGTGTGCGTTTAGTGATGACATACGAGGTTTGCACAAGACAGTAGTACGACTTCGAAGATAAGGCACGGGTACATTTAGCGATGACTTTCGAGATTCACCCGTGAAACTACCTCGTCCAAGCCGAGGCAGGTGTGCGTTTAATGATGACATACGAGATTTGCACAAGACAGTAGTACCACTTCGAAGACAAGGCACGTGTGCATTTAGCGATGACTTACGAGATTCACCCCAGACACTACCTCGTCCAAGCCAAGGCAGGTGTGCGTTTAGTGATGACATACGAGGTTTGCATAAGAGAGTAGTACCACTTAGAAGACAAGGCACTTGTACATTTATCGATGACTTACGAGATTCACCCGAGACACTACCTCGTCTAAGCCAAGGCAGGTGTGCGTTTAGTGATGACATACGAGGTTTGCATAAGAGAGTAGTACCACTTAGAAGACAAGGCACTTGTACATTTATCGATGACTTACGAGATTCACCCGAGACACTACCTCGTCCAAGCCAAGGCAGGTGTGCGTTTAGTGATACATACGAGGTTTGCATAAGAGAGTAGTACCACTTAGAAGACAAGGCACTTGTACATTTATCGATGACTTACGAGATTCACCCGAGACACTACCTCGTCTAAGCCAAGGCAGGTGTGCGTTTAGTGATGACATACGAGGTTTGCATAAGAGAGTAGTACCACTTCGAAGACAAGGCACGTGTGCATTTATCGATGACTTACGAGATTCACCCGAGACACTTCCTCGTCCAAGCCAAGGCAGGTGTGCGTTTAATGATGACATACGAGATTTGCACAAAGGTAGTAGTACAACTTCGAAGACAAGGCACTGGTACATTTAGCGATGACTTACGGGATTCACCCGAGACTCTACCTCTTCCAAGCCAAGGCAGGTGTGCGTTTAGTGATGACATACGAGGTTTGCACAAGAGAGTAGTACCACTTCGAAGACAAGGCACTGGTACATTTATCGAAGACTTACGAGATTCACCCGAGACACTACCTCGTCCAAGCCAAGGGAGGAGTGCGTTTAATGATGACATACGAGGTTTGCACAAGAGAGTAGTACGACTTCGAAGACAAGGCACTGGTATATTTATCGATGACTTACGAGATTCACCCGCGACACTACCTCGTTCTAGCCAAGGGAGGTGTGCGTTTAGTGATGACATACGAGGTTTGCATAAGAAAGTAGTACGACTTCGAAGACAAGGCACTGGTACATTTATCGATGACTTACGAGATTCACCCGAGACACTACCTCGTCTAAGCCAAGGCAGGTGTGCGTTTAGTGATGACATACGAGGTTTGCACAAGAGAGTAGTACGACTTCGAAGACAAGGCACTGGTACATTTATCGATGACTTACGAGATTCACCCGAGACACTACCTCGTCCAAGCCAAGTTAGGTGTGCGTTTAGTGATGACATACGAGGTTTGCACAAGAGAGTAGTACGACTTCGAAGACAAGGCACTGGAACATTTATCGATGTCTTACGAGATTCACCTGAGACACTTCCTCGTCCAAGCCAAGGCAGGTGTGCGTTTAGTGATGACATACGAGGTTTGCACAAGAGAGTAGTACCACTTCGAAGACAAGGCACTGGTACATTTATCGAAGACTTACGAGATTCACCCGAGACACTACCTCGTCCAAGCCAAGGGAGGAGTGCGTTTAATGATGACATACGAGTTTTGCACAAGAGAGTAGTACGACTTCGAAGACAAGGCACTGGTATATTTATCGATGACTTACGAGATTCACCCGAGACACTACCTCGTTCTAGCCAAGGGAGGTGTGCGTTTAGTGATGACATACGAGGTTTGCATAAGAGAGTAGTACGACTTCGAAGACAAGGCACTGGTACATTTATCGATGACTTACGAGATTCACCCGAGACACTACCACGTCTAAGCCAAGGCAGGTGTGCGTTTAGTGATGACATACGAGGTTTGCATAAGAGAGTAGTACGACTTCGAAGACAAGGCACTGGTACATTTATCGATGACTTACGAGATTTACCCGAGACACTACCTCGTCCAAGCCAAGGCAGGTGTGCGTTTAGTGATGACATACGAGGTTTGCACAAGAGAGTAGTACGACTTCGAAGACAAGGCACTGGTACATTTATCGATGACTTACGAGATTCACCCGAGACACTACCTCGTCCAAGCCAAGTTAGGTGTGCGTTTAGTGATGACATACGAGGTTTGCACAAGAGAGTAGTACGACTTCGAAGACAAGGCACTGGAACATTTATCGATGTCTTACGAGATTCACCTGAGACACTTCCTCGTCCAAGCCAAGGCAGGTGTGCGTCTAGTGATGACATACGAGGTTTGCACAAGAGAGTAGTACCACTTCGAAGACAAGGCATTGGTACATTTATCGATGACTTACGAGATTCAACCGAGACACTACCTCGTCCAAGCCAAGGGAGGTGTGCGTTTAGTGATGACATACGAGGTTTGCACAAGAGAGTAGTACGACTTCGAAGACAAGGCACTTTTACATTTAGCGATGACTTACGAGATTCATTCGAGACACTACCTCGTCCAAGCCAAGGCAGGTGTGCGTTTAGTGATGACATACGAGGTTTGCACAAGAGAGTAGTACGACTTCGAAGACAAGGCACCGGTACATTTATCGATGACTTACGAGATTCACCCGACACACTATATCGTCCAAGCCAAGGGAGGTGTGTGTTTAGTGATGACATACGAGGTTTGCACAAGAGAGTAGTACGACTTCGAAGACAAGGCACTGTTACATTTATCGATGACTTACGATATTCACCCGAGACACTTCCTCGTCCAAGCCAAGGCAGGTGTGCGTTTAGTTATGACATACGGGGTTTGCACAAAGGGAGTAGTACGACTTCGAAGACAAGGCATTGGTACATTTATCGATGAGTTACGAGATTCACCCGAGACACTTCCTCGTCCAAGCCAAGGCAGGCGTGCGTTTAGTGATGACATACGAGGTTTGCACAAGAGAGTAGTACGACTTCGAAGACAAGGCACTGGTACATTTATCGATGACTTACGAGATTCACCCGACACACTACCTCGTCCAAGCCAAGGGAGGTGTGTGTTTAGTGATGACATACGAGGTTTGCACAAGAGAGTAGTACGACTTCGAAGACAAGGCACTGTTACATTTATCGATGACTTACGAGATTCACCCGAGACACTTCCTCGTCCAAGCCAAGGCAGGTGTGCGTTTAGTTATGACATGCGAGATTTGCACAAATGGAGTAGAACGACTTCGAAGACAAGGCACTGGTACATTTATCGATTAGTTACGAGATTCACCCGAGACACTTCCTCGTCCAAGCCAAGGCAGGTGTGCGTTTAGTGATGACATACGAGATTTGCACAAGACAGTAGTACCATTTCGAAGACAAGGCACGGGTACATTTATCGAAGACTTACGAGATTCACCCGAGACACTTCCTCGTCCAAGCCAAGGCAGGTGTGCGTTTAGTGATGACATACGAGGTTTGCACAAGAGAGTAGTACGACTTCGAAGACAAGGCACTGGTACATTTATCGATTAGTTACGAGATTCACCCGAGACACTTCCTCGTCCAAGCCAAGGCAGGTGTGCGTTTAGTGATGACATACGAGATTTGCACAAGACAGTAGTACCATTTCGAAGACAAGGCACGGGTACATTTATCGAAGACTTACGAGATTCACCCGAGACACTTCCTCGTCCAAGCCAAGGCAGGTGTGCGTTTAGTGATGACATACGAGGTTTGCACAAGAGAGTAGTACGACTTCGAAGACAAGGCACTGGTACATTTATCGATGACTTACGAGATTCACCAGAGACACTACGTCTTCCAAGCCATGGGAGGTGTGCGTTTAGCGATGACTTACGAGATTCACCCGAGACACTACCTCTTCCAAGCCAAGGGAGGTGTGCGTTTAGTGATGACATACGAGATTTGCACAAGACAGTAGTACGACTTCGAAGACAAGGCACTGGTACATTTATCGATGACTTACTAGATTCACCCGAGACACTACCTCGACCAAGCCAAGGGATGTGTGCGTTTAGTGATGACATACGAGGTTTGCACAAAAGAGTAGTACGACTTCGAAGACAAGGCACTGGTACATTTATCGATGACTTACGAGATTCACTCGAGACACTACCTCTTCCAAGCCAAGGGAGGTGTGCGTTTAGTGATGACATACGAGATTTGCACAAGGCAGTAGTACGACTTCGAAGACAAGGCACTGGTACATTATCGATGACTTACGAGATTCACCCGAGACACTTCCTCGTTCAAGCCAAGGCAGGTGTGCGTTTAGTGATGACATACGAGGTTTGCACAAGACAGTAGTACGACTTCGAAGATAAGGCACGGGTTCATTTAGCGATGACTTACGAGATTCACCCGAGACACTACCTCGTCCAAGCCAAGGCAGGTGTGCGTTTAGTGATGACATACGAGGTTTGCACAAGACAGTAGTACGACTTCGAAGATAAGGCACGGGTTCATTTAGCGATGACTTACGAGATTCACCCGTGACACTACCTCGTCCAAGCCGAGGCAGGGGTGCGTTTAATGATGACATACGAGATTTGCACAAGACAGTAGTACCACTTGGAAGACAAGGCACGGCTGCATTTAGCGATGACTTACGAGATTCACCCGAGACACTACCTCGTCCAAGCCATGGTAGGTGTGCGTTTAGTGATGACATACGAGGTTTGCACGAAGGGAGTAGTACGACTTCGAAGATAAGGCACGGGTACATTTAGCGATGACTTACGAGCTTCACCCGTGACACTACCTCGTCCAAGCCGAGGCAGGGGTTCGTTTAATGACGACATACGAGATTTGCACAAGACAGTAGTACCACTTGGAAGACAAGGCACGGCTGCATTTAGCGATGACTTACGAGATTCACCCGAGACACTACCTCGTCCAAGCCAAGGCAGGTGTGCGTTTAGTGATTCATACGAGGTTTGCACAAAGGGAGTAGTACGACTTCGACGATAAGGCACGGGTACATTTAGCGATGACTTACGAGATTCACCCGTGACACTACCTCGTCCAAGCCGAGGCAGGTGTGCGTTTAATGATGACATACGAGATTTGCACAACACAGTAGTATCACTTCGAAGACAAGGCACTGGTTCATTTATCGATGACTTACGAGATTCACCCGAGACACTTCTTCGTTCAAGCCAAGGGAGGTGTGCGTTTAGTGATGACATACGAGGTTTGCACAAGAGAGTAGTACGACATCGAAGACAAGGTACTGGTGCATTTATCGATGTCTTACAGGATTCACCCGGGACACTACCTCGTCCAAGCCAAGGCAGGTGTGCGTTTAATGATGACATACGAGATTTGCACAAGACAGTAGTACGACTTCGAAGACAAAGCACGGGTACATTTATCGATGACTTACGAGATTCACCCGTGACACTACCTCGTCCAAGCCAAGGCAGGTGTGCGTTTAGCGATGACTTACGAGGTTTGCACAAGACAGTAGTACGACTTCGAAGACAAGGCACGTGTGCATTTAGCGATGACTTACGAGATTCACCCGAGACATTACCTCGTCCAAGCCAAGGCAGGTGTGCGTTTAGTGATGACATACAAGATTTGCACAAGACAGTAGTACGACTTCGAAGACAAGGCACTGGTACATTTAGCGATGACTTACGTGATTCACCCGAGACACTACCTCTTCCAAGCCAAGGCAGGTGTGCGTTTAGTGATGACATACGAGATTTGCACAAGACAGTAGTACCACTTCGAAGACAAGGCACGTGTGCATTTAGCGATGACTTACAAGATTCACCCGAGACACTACCTCGTCCAAGACAAGGCAGGTGTGCGTTTAATGATGACATACGAGATTTGCACAAGACAGTAGTACGTCTTCGAAGACAAGGCACTGTTACATTTAGCGATGACTTACGAGATTCACCCGAGACACTACCTCGTCCAAGTCAAGGCATTTGTGCGTTTAATGATGACATACGAGATTTGCACAAGACAGTAGTACGACTTCGAAGACAAGGCACGTGTACATTTATTGATGACTTACGAGATTCACCCGAGACACTACCACTTCGAAGCCAAGGCAGGTGTGCGTTTAGTGATGACATACGAGATTTGCACAAGACACCACCTCTTCCAAGCCAAGGCAGGTGTGCGTTTAGTGATGACATACGAGATTTGCACAAGACACCACCTCTTCCAAGCCAAGGCAGGTGTGCGTTTAGTGATGACATACGAAATTCACCCGAGACACTGCCTCTTCGAAGCCAAGGCAGGTATGCGTTTAGTGATGACATACGAGATTTGCACAAGACAGTAGTACGACTTCGAATACAAGGCACGTGTACATTTATCGATGACTTACGTGATTCACCCGAGACACTACCACTTCGAAGCCAAGGCAGGTGTGCGTTTAGTGATGACATACGAGATTTGCACAAGACACTACCTCTTCCAAGCCAAGGCAGGTGTGCGTTTAGTGATGACATACGAGATTTGCACAAGACACCACGACTTCCAAGACAATTCAGGGGTGCGATTGGCGATGACGTGCGTTATTCAGACAAGACACTACCAGTCTGAAGAGAAGGCAGTGTTTCATTTAGCGATGATTAACGACATTCACCCGAGACACTACGACTAGGAAGACAAGTCAGGTGTGCGTTTAGCGATGAGGTCCGAGATACACGCAGGACACTACCTCTTTTAAGACGAGGCAGGGGTATATTTAGCGATAACGTGAGTGATTCATACAAGACAATACCACTTGGAAGGCAAGGCAAGGCAGGGCAGGGGTGCGTTTAGTGATGAGGTCCGAGATTTACGCAAGACACTACCACTTTGGAGACAAGGCGGGGGTGCGTTTAGCAATGACTTACGAGATTGACGCAAGACAGAATCACTTTACAAAACGTATAGCATGGTCGCAGTTATGCTTGATGTTTGTGACATATTAAATTCATAGAAGACACTACCACTTTGAAGACGATGAACGGGTACATTTAGGTATGACGTACGAGATTGACGCAAGACACTACCACTTGGAAGATATTGCAGACGTATATTTATTAGTGACGAAGTTGACTGACAGAAGACACTACTATTTCCATGGCAAGAGAGGGGTACACTTAGCGATGACGTACGATATTCAATCGAAAGTTTACCGCTGCCAATATACAAGGCAGGGGTAAGTTTGCCTAAAATGTAGGAGATTCACCGAAGACCGTATCACTTGAAAGATAAGGCAGGCGTATATTTACGGGTGACGTACGTGGTTCATACAAGACACTAGCATTTCCAAGTGAAGGCAGAGATACATTTAGGAATGACTCACGTAAGTCACTACCACTTAGAACAGAAGGAACGGGTACATTTAGCAATGACGTGCGTGAGGCACAGAAGACAGTACCACTTCCAAGGCAAGGCAGGGATGCGTTTACGAATGAAGTACGAGATTCAGTGAAAACACTAGCACTTGGAAGACAAGGAATGGGTACATTTAGAGATGACCTGAGTTATTGACACAAGACACTACCAGTTTGAAGTCAAGGCAGGGATGCATGTAGCAATGACGTGCGTGATTCACACAAGACACTGCCACTTGCAAGACAAGGCACGGGTGTCTTTAGCACTGACGTAGGAGATTGAGACAAGACAGTACCGCTTCTAAGATACGGCACGAGTATATTTAGGTATGAGGTACGAGATTTAGGCCAGACATTATCATCTGTAACAGAAGGCACGGGTACATTTAGGAATGAGGTGTGTGCTTCAGATAAGTTACCAACAGTTTGAAGACACGGCAGGAGTACATTTACTTATGACGTAGGAGATTGAGACAAGATAGTAACTCCATAAAGACAAGGCAGAGGTACATTTAGCAATGACATGCGTGTTTGAGATAAGATACCAACAGTTTGAAGACACGGCAGGAGATTCGGGCAAGACACTACTACCGTTAAGACAAGGCAGAATAAAATATATGTGTATATTTTATGTATGTGTTTATGGAGTTTTTATTAATGTGTGTGTATATTTATAAATTAATAAGACAAGGCAGGGGTACATTTAGCAATGACGTGCGTGATTCACATAAGACATTACTATTGTGAAGATACGGCTAGACATACGAGATTAAGACATGACACTACCTCTGTGAACACAAGGCAGAGGTACATTTAGCGATGACGTACGAGATTCACACAAGGCAGTAGCAGTTGAAACGAAGGGAAGCGTGCGTTTAGTAATGACGTAAGAGGTCCACGCAAGATACATTGACTTTAGAAAATATTTAGCATGGTCGCAGTTACATATGATGTCTATGATCCTGTGATGATATAACCACTATAGAAAACATGTGGGATGGGCGCAGTTAGAAGGCAAGCGAGGGGTATATCGAGCAAAGACGTAAAACACTAGCACTTCGAAGGGAAGGTAGGGTTGAATTTAGCAATGACATAGGAGATTTAGCTGAGACATTTTCATTTCTAAGACGAGGCTGGGGTTGATTTAGCAATGACGTGCGTGATCCATCCGAGACCGCACCACTTCGAAGACAAGGCACGTGTGTGATTCAGAGAAGACAGTATCACTTCTAAGACGGGTATATTGAGGAATGTCGTACTAACTAGTTAGTTGCGTAATTGACATAATACACTACCACTTGTAAGTCAGGGTAGAGGCACAGTTAGGAATGACGTACGAGATTCCCCTCCTCTCCCCATAGACTGTGTGTACTACTACTACTGCTACTACTACTACTTGGAAGCCAAGGTAGGGGTGCGTTTAGCAATGACGTGCATGATTCAGACAAGACAGTAGCAGTTGTAAGAAAGGGCACGAGTACATTTACCTGTGTCATACGAGTTTCACATAAGACAGTACCAATTCGAAGGCAACGCGATGACGTACGAGATTCACTGAATACAAGGCAGGGGTACGTAGAGCAACGACGTAGGAATGAAACTCGTTTATAAAACACACAGGATGGTCGCAGTTACACATGATGTACATGACTGTATTATACATCATTCAGCCTACTCACTTGCATTATCATATACGTACCCTTACATAAGATGTACATGACTCGCGTACGGAACTAAAAATTCCGCGGTGTTTCACTTGGTACGGTTACCAATGACGTAGAAGATTCAGTGAAGACGCTACCAGTTTTAAGACGAGGCTTATCAGTGACGTACATGAGTTACGTTGTTTTTATTCTTCGAGAGCGAATACGGATTTTAAGGGGTTATTGTAAAATGTAAGTAAGGGTGATATTAACACACTTTTTTTTCAGTGCAGATATCAGATAGTTCCAGTTCACGATCTGTTGTAGTCCTCTGTGGTTTAGTGGTTAGCGTGCTTGCTTGTGGATGCAAGGTTCGGTGGATCGAAACCTAGCTAAGTAGACTTTTTTATTGTTAATATAGATAGATGAGTTTAGTATTAATTTAAATTCGTCAGTTATTACATTGTAAGATATCAGGAAGTTTTAAATTGCGATATGCCAAGAGCCTTCGTGGCGCAGTGATTAGCGTGCTTGCCTGTGGATGCAAGGGTCGGTGGTTTGAAACCCGGCCAGGTAGAGTTTTATAAAGTTAATATAGATGAGTGCTTAGTATTAATTTAAGTTTGTCAGTTATTCTATTGTATGATATCATGAAGTTTTTAATTATTCTATGTCAAGTGACTTAATAGCGTAGTGGTAGAGTGCCTGCGTTCGGATCGTGAGGTTCGCTGGTTCGAATCCTCGTTAGGTAAATTTTTTAAAGAAATGTAAGTTCGTGTCTATATAAATATCAAATAATATAAAGTTATATAAGAAGTTGACCGTCCGGTTGAAAAGACTGCGCCGGACTTGGAAAGAAAAGTTGTTCGGTTTGCCGCGCAAAAAAAAGATTACGTGCACCGAGGAAAAACTTCTTCCATATAAGCTGCTAACAAAAATGTCGAGATTAAGAAATAAATAATAAAAATTTAGATTAAGTATAAGAAAATAAATAGTACAGCGAGCGAGAGGAATTTCCTGCAAGCAGTAAAAAAAATTCTTCGGCGGTTGTGGTTGTTGTTGTTGTTCATTATGTGCAGGGGGGAAAAAAATCTCCCTTAGGCACATAGCCTTGCCATTGATTCGCAGCAGGGTTTCGTGGAAATAAAATCCGGTTCATATTCAGGCAGCGCGGCGGCGGTTGTTTGTTGTTCACATATGTGCAGGGGGGAAAAATTGGCCCTAACACACCAAGATAAAAAAGCCTTACCGTCGGTTTGGATGTTGAAATTGGCCTCTGAAGTGTCGGACTATCCTTTTGGTATTTACCAATCTGCTTATATGAACAGTTGAAATAATTGTGATTTTTCATAACAGTAGACAAATATTTAGTGTGGAGCAGAAGTATACACTTGATTAAACTGTTTGTACATTAACAGTAAATTGAACTATCCTCATTAAAATGTGACATCGTCACCTTATAAACAAGGATAAATATATATCAACAAACCTGACTGCATAGGATTTGTGAAAGATAAAGATGTTATTAAACAGACTGCATAGAAAACTTAGATAAATTACAACCAGTCCATCTTGTCTCGATATACAGTGGGAGGCCACAGTTAACCCATGATTCTGACTTCGCTGTCTAGCCATTTAACCTTTGCCATACAGAAATACACAGCTGATAAAGGTTACAGATGATTATCATGCAAGAGCATACATAAAACCTAGAATAACAGGAAAGTATGGTCTTTCTTTTTATTAATAACTTGTAATTTGGTATCTCCTATACATTAAACAAAAAGAACGCTGATAAACAGAGATGAGAGTTCACTTAGACTGTGAAACATGTCACTTTATTTTGGTCCATAATATTTATTTTATACACAACTACCATGGGTTCTTGTGACATGAAAACAAAGATATGAGCGGAAACTTTTAATGACTGAGCGTGCATTTTGAACATTTACATGTCTGGTTTCCCAAAATGTCTGATAAGTAATTATAGTAATAGTAATAGTTGTAGTAAACAGTAATAATAATGGATGGCAGGAGCTCATGAACAGCCAGCCAACTGCAAGCAGGTGACATCACAAGCAGACACACAAACTTGCAATTTTTTACAGCTAGAATAGGCAGTCACAATACTTTATTTTATTGATTCTAACACCCAAAATTTTTCTCCATCTCTATCTGTTAAGTAAGCACACAATCTGATCCACTTCCATGTTACATTCAATTAAGAGGTTGTCATAAGATTGGAGTTTCTGATCCATCAACTAGAATGTTATGTACATTGTGATTATAAAAGTATTAATATTCTTTTTATTTATATTACTTAAAAAATAAGAATGCAACAGTGCATTATGGTTTTATGTGGTTTGTATGTTTCATTCATATTTATTCAATGAACAATAGTTTCGGATTATTAGTCTGTAATTTAACAACATAAACTTTATTTTTATACAGTATACTGCACATTTAAAAATATACTTCAGATTTTGAAAATCATAAACAGGAATCTTGTCACCACCTCTTAAAATGGAGAACACATATGTACACATACGCACATACATACATACTTCTGATCACTGCGAGTCTCAGCAGAAACTCATCTCTTGGCCTTACACCTGCCTTCCGAATATCCACACCTGTATTTTATTCCAGTCAAAGAAGCTTGTCAACGCACATTGAATGGGAGCTAACTTGTCTACCAACACACTTCCCCATCTCAAAAACAAGAACAAAAGAGTACGGTGGAATGAATGAATGAATGAATGAATGAATGATGAATGAATGAATGAATGAATGAATGAATGAATGAACGAATGAATGTACAGTATAGTCTATAAAGTGACTGTCTTATGGGATGTGGTACTTTGTACTCTCGTAGAAACTGACTGATGTTTCCGAGGTGCCTCTGGAATGTCAGTTTCTACCACACGACATGGCACATTATCCCAAAAGACAGTCAGTCGTCTTCATACTCACTGCTGTAGAGACTATATTTGGAGGCTAGTGAATTTGTACTAAATCACCCCCACATGTATGGAGAAGGTACAGTGCAGCAGTTTTCAGAGTCAACAGCTAAAACATTTCACTGTTGTTTTCACGAGTTAAACAAAAGAAAACATTTTGAATTGCAAAAGAATGTACGAGTTCAGACATGAGACTGAATTTTAGAGCAAGTCCAACTAAGAAAGATGAAAACTCAAGTGATAATTCACCAAAGGCAATCAAAACACACAATCTGTAAAATGTATCAACTTATAGGTACTGTTTAGAAAAAATAAATTATATTTTCACTAATTACAATGTATCCCAGATAATAAAACCAGACTTCAAAGCACTGTAATAATGATTTCAGTTGTATGTAATATGAAACAAAGTTTTGAAGATTTCTGACTTCTGGGTTGTTACGCCGTGTAGTATGGTAGATGTTTACCAACGTGTCAGAGGTCCTTGCTGCCTCCGTCATCAGGGTGATGAATCACCCTGATGACGGAGGCAGTATGACCTCTGAAACGTTGTTAAACATCTACCATACTACACGGCGCAACAACCCATAAGACAAAAATCTTCATACTCACCGCTGTGAAAACCTCAAATCATACAAATAAAGTTTTGCATCTATTGATGCAGACACCCATCTCCCACTGTGAGAGCTGGACCATGCTCAGATGCAATGACATGAGTGTTCCATGCACCTATATCCCACGATGGCCCCACAAATAACAAATGTAGATACCACAAGCAAGCTCTTGGTAGAGGTGCAAGCAACCTAATTAATTTACATTTAAAAAGACACTTAATCTGCATTGCACTTATCACATCTGAGCGCCATCCTTCAGGATGGACCTCACGCACGTTCATGCCTCCTTGAGTTTCGGCAGTGTGTTCAATTTGGGTTTCATCAGGTTTAGCTCATAAAAGGCAGAAGCTAACATCTATTGAATAACATCCCCTGCTGCATTCAATTAAGTTCACGCTCCATTATTAGAATAGTATTTGTTTAAAATTATTGTGAAATTTCAATCATTCTCTGCCATGAGTACTACAATTAATGTGACACATATTACTTTGCAATGGATGGGGAGACCCTGAGGAGAAACTCCTGGCCTCAATATCAAAATCTGAAGCATTTCATCATGGTACTACTAATATTATAAAAAACAAAACACTAAAATGTATACAGAACATTGACAATAGCCAATCACACGATGAAACATACAAAATAATACAATAATTATGGTAATGTACACTGTCTGCTGATTCACATACACACATCTACATACACATAATATTTATAAAGAAGCTACTTTTACAGGTATTATCCCTGAAACCATGACCACAACATATGAATGATTAAAACGTCTTTACTACATTGAAAGTATAAAATTTACACCATACATAAAAAGGATGAATAAAATTAATTCGTATTTTTTTTAATTTTAAAGCCAAAAACACATGGAATGTTGTAAAAGCACACCTAATTGTTTTATTTAAAGAAATAATAAAGTGGTGCATCACCACCTAATTCACATATGTCAATATTTATATGAAAATTCACCACAGTTGTTTCTCTGCCAGAGAAAGCATTGATCTCTAATTGTGACACATTCTCAGGTTTATGAGGTCATAAGGTTAAAGTTGTTAAAGAGGCTGCATTCTGATGTCTGTCCATTTTACTTACTTTACAGTAACAAGACATCCCTGTCTTTTTTTCTCCTTTCATTTACAAACATTGCTTCTCAGACTTGCATGTTTCTTTTAAGAGTTAAATTTAAATTACTTATCATGCTTATAACAGACACTCCCGTCTGTAGGATAGAAACATTTAGTATAAGTAGCAGTTTTCAGATCTTGATGTATGTTAAGAAAAGTGAGAAGATGAGTTATCAAACTATGCACTAGGAAAAACTAGTCAAGAAACCATTAATAAAATCACCTATTAAGTTTTAGAATCAAAATAATGTTATGGAAGTGACAAAGATATATAGGATCTGATGGGGAAAGGCCCATTTTGTAACTTATACCCAACCCTGGAACAGTCATGGGACAGATACAAAACACAGCTGAAACTTCTACTGAAATCAGAGTTTCATGAACTTGGTCTAAACACTGAAATGCTTCAAATTTTAACAGCAGAACAATGCATGGACATAAGGTAGACACCATTTACAAGTGGTAGTCATGAAAACTTAGGTATAGATATTTAGTGGCAATCTCATTTCTTTATCATTAAAATAAATATCTGGCAAGGCTATTCACTTTTAAAACTAGCTTCATATAATATATATATTTATGTAACCTGTACTTAGCTTATATATAATATACCATATAATATTTAAAAACATGCAGCCTTAGAGACACTGGCTGCTGCAGCTGAAAGGATACAAAAAGAACTTGCTGTCAACAAGGATGATGCAGATATGTAGCTTAAGAAAGTAAAACATTAGATTCTGCAAGTTTAGAAGAAGAATCTCTCTAGAATAAATTTTAGTTACGAATACAGTGAACATGCTAGAGCTGAAGCTTTATCCTACCCTGACTTGGTAACGTCATTTCAGTTTCTTGTTTTGTAGTTCATGGATATTCATAAAACTACATCGGCTGTTCTCTTTGCTATGTCTCTGTGTAGCCCTATTACCTATATACCTTTAACAATTATGCAGTACTATAATGGAAAGTCTGTTACCACTCTTATAAAAAAATTTATCTTAAATTTATGTAAGTAAAGAGAGATACATTTACTGTCTCTCTGATTATACTAACAGTGGTAACTTCTCCCTGACCTGTTATGTATAAAATCCTCTTTTCAAAAGACAAGAGAATTTAAGTGAAGTCTCAAAGGTTTACATTTGAATATTACAACTCCATCGCGTACCAGCAAAATATTCCAACACTTTGTAATGTCTTGTTTTTTGTGTGATCATTTCAAAGTTGTGCAAAACCCTACAGCAACTTTAACAGCTTAAAAGCTCTGAAACATTCCACACACATTGAATGTTTAAATCAACAGACCAATCAGAATATCTAATCTGTTTATCCTTACAATTAAACTCTGGGCTGTTTCAGCCAGTATAAACTATAAACCCACCACACTGCAACATTTCCTATTCTGAAACATCTCTGATGGGTGCAAACACGACTGAAATTCCCTTTTTCTTTTGTGACTTATCTTTTAACATTAATGCTCTTATATTTCATGGAAAGCTATTTCAAAAATGAAAATGAAAATGAATTAGCTTCCCCACACAGATACAACTGAAGTATTTGTATTCATCTGATACCAATCACATACTGATACCATTATGCAATGTGGCAGTTGTACCAAGCTTATATATTATCACTTAAATTTATGATATAAAACAATATTAACACAGGAATTTCGACTATGATTTAAATATTACACAATATTACGACACACAGAAGTTTTGTGATTAGAGTTAGCCGCGTCTCGGCAGTTCTAGATTTTAACGACCACTCGAATATTGTCACTTATTTCTCTGTACCTGTTACACTTTCATTCAGGTAAATGAATATGTTTTTTCCCCTTTTCATTGTTTTATAGAAATTTTAAGATGAGAGACATACCATTGCTGCAGTAGTTGTAGTGCTGACTAGTGGTGCCAACTCACACACAGCAATAATAAACTTCTCATGAGACTGGGAAAAGATAATTTTAAACCTCAGCCTGGTAAATAGATACACTTATTTAAATATTTTTTCTGCAAGAACAAATATAAATTGCTACCCTGTTATTCTGAGAATATGCCATGAAATAATGGAACATGACACCAATTTCAATCATTGACAACAAAATATTTTTTTCTGCTGTTAGTTCAGATATCAGAATAGTAGTTAGAGAAGTTATGATTGATGCACTACCATGACTATTTATGCAAAAAAAAACCTGACTGAAAGGCTTACAAACCATACACACAGGCAATTTCAAAACACGATTCTTTGAGCCAGGGCAAAATTCTGTTAACTTATTAGGGTAACAATGTCCAGCTAAAGTGAATGGGTAACATGAATTTATTTTTGAGTTTAAAAAACAGAATCTGTCAAACTTTCTTTGTTCGTAAATAATAACAAGAAAACACAAAAGATGCTGATCAGATTGAAATCCATTCAGCTGAAAAAGTTCTGGTACTAACAAACCATCCATAAGTTGAAAGAGTTCATATATAGTTTCATTAAATTTTCACTTTTTGTTTCACATGGGTCCAAAAGAAAAAGCTTCCTTATATGAAAACACTTGTTACAATCAACAATTTCCTGCTATTTTCTGTCTTATGGTTTTCAAGTATAAAATCTCTCAATTTCTAACTCTTCTTTTGCTTAGAATATTTTTCAGAGAGAAAACAACTGTTAGAATACAAGTACCAGTTAATCATATATTTTAAACTTCTTAGAAATATATTAATTGCTTAAAACACATAACATTACTTTCTTATAACATTTTATAGGGTGAAGTCAGTTTCATACCTTGACCTCTAGCTGGACCATAACCCTGACTAGTGCTCATTATTCATACCATGTCCTTGCATACAATCTCTCTCTACCAGGCCTAGGAGATATTTTACTAAACAAGCTTACACTTAAACCAATTCATCTAGAATGTGGCCACTAGAGGAGTAGCCACTTGACAGAGAAAAGCATGGCCACAGACAGGATGATGGTCACATGTGTGGCCATCAGGGGAACTGATGGACTTCTTGTCACCCGTACATCACTTTCTTTCAGAAATACTGAATCGATGACATGAATAATACCATTGGTGCATTCTACATCTGGCCGGAACACATGGATCCACTCACCTTGCCACTCCACATAATAACCTGTAATACCAATATGCATATATCAGTGGGATTTCAATATTGCATAGTCATAAGGTTAAGCACCACTTCAGTGACCACTAATTACTGGAATTTCTTGTATAAGTGAAATTCTCTTATCACTGAATTTGTTTGATTTACTGGAGTTCTGATTAGTTGTGTACTATTATAGGTGACTGGCACTGTTATTCAACTGCATAAGTTATGCACAACAAATGCTAGAATGACTTATGTCAATAATTAATGGAAAGATATATGAAAGGAAGCTGCTCAGGCACTATGCTTTTATTTGCCTGGAGGGACTGAGAAATACCATGTAAACTTTCAATTGAGACAGCCAACCTTTGGGAATAGGTTCAAACCTGGGAATTCTAGAATACAAAGCAGAATTGCTAACCAATTGATTATAATTCTGGGTTTTAACAACAAGAAAGTGTTATTTCACTGTATATCAAGACATTACATTTCATTTATGCAAAAAAAATTTTAGATCACAGAAGTCCAAGTTAAAGTACCTATGTACACCTGTGTAAAATAGTACTAGTAATAAATGCTAAAAATTAAAATATTCGAAGTGGAACAATCTCTTCCCCCACTTAACTCTCTTGTGTTTTAACTTCTACAATCCACATCACTTTGTTTTCTGTATAACATATATTTCACTAATTTTATTCCACACTATATCTGTTTAGTTTTTGAACAACAACCCTAGAAACAAACGAAACAAAACATTATGCACCATCGCAATGTTTATGGTGCAGTGGAACACCGTTACCCACCAAAACAAACACGAACTATAATATGCTCTCTCATACATAGCACAAATGTGCAATCACCAGCAGTACAATCAATGTAGTGTCACATATTATATTTCATTTCATTTCATTTCATTTCTGAACTTGATGTTCGGGTGGTTACCAAAATTGCAGAAACTGGAAGAGTGTAATTTAGCAGCTGAACTGACTGCTTTAGCTGATATAGCCTATAAGATGCTTCTTCCTATTTAGCAAAGAACCTAACTGTAAAGGGGTTCAGTCAATCAATTTTCAGACACCGAAATTCGGTGGAAGTGAGTGGCTGCCTCAGAGAATCCCCCTCTTAACCCACATGACAGGAGGTTGGATGGACCACAGAGAAAGTGTGAATGTGGTAGAAAGAACAGAATCTCATCAGGAGACTAAACTTTAGTCACCGACTCCATAGCAATGTACAGTACTGACTGAATATTATTAAAATAAGGTTCTTATGGTATAACTTATAAAAAAAAATCCTAAAGTTTAAGAAGGAAAATTAACTGTACCACCAGTGTTTGCTTTGAGGTCAATCTTCATGACAGTTGTTATAAACCAGAAACCTCACATGTGAGATTTGAGGTTCTCACAGCAACAGTTCTTCTGGATTGTGAAATCATGTGGTCTCACAGGTAGGTACATTTCTCTGAAATGCTGGAATCTGCCTACATAAAGTCCACACAGTGTAAAACCCAGAACAACACTGACAAGAAACCTCACAGTTTATGGTTATTATCTTTTAAAGAACTAGTCTTTGAATAACCTGTAATAAAATAGATAGTAACTAGGTATGGATGGATTAGTGAATACTCGGAGCAAAGGAAATAATTTTACTCTTCTTCACTGACGTAAAATGCACCTCATGATAAATAGATATGTGTAACAATAATTGATAGTTATATATTAATAGAAATTTACATATAATTTTATATTAAAAACAGTTTTACTAATGTTCAACTTACTTTTATCAGACTCTTTGATCCTGAGTTTAAGGTGGTCACGTACAGTTGGAAGGGTAACCGTGTCGTTAGCAAGACGCTTTAGGTCAGCCATAGTATATGGTTGATCTGACACCACCAGATGTCTCTCGAGTATCTGCCGAACCTGAGAAACAGTATGAGATTATATCCACTGGGACACCTCCACATCTGTGAATTTCTATTAAATAAAGTAAGATGAATTGCAAGGGAGAAACATGCTCTAAATTCCGAGTGGATGCAGGCTTCCAATGTGTACATATGTGTGGATCAATGTTATAGAAATTTCACTGCTAGTCAGGATTTTGTATTTAGAGAGTGGTCATAGAGAGGTCTTACTGCAAATATGTCTTCATGATAATGGACACAAATGACAACTGACCCCTGATTTCATTTTTTCTTCACTTTGAAAAGTTAAAAAATTAGCCAAAATAAATTGTCAACAGAAGCATGAAATATGTGCCTTCTTGCTCCTCCAGCAATTAATACATTTTGATTTAACACTATCCATAAAATAAAAAGTAAACTTTCAGTGTCTTCAAGACCACGTGTTAATTTTAAAATTGAAATATGAACCTATATTGTTGTACATTTTTACCTCTATTTATTAGTAAATAATTTCCTTGTATAGGAACTTAGTAGAGCAGTAAAAATCTATTTGAACATTCAACATACATGGTAGCCATAATCCTTCATGAAAAGCTTCTTGTGTGCTGAAGGAAAATGTATCTCAGCTTTGTGCCAGGCGTAATCTCGAGGTACAAAATATGTAAACCTCTTGGTGCTGTCACCAAGCTCTTCATTGAAGTTGCCCTGCTGGCCAAGATGGTAAGTGTTGCTGTAATAAATGAAACAATGTACACGTTTTATTAGCTGTTATCAATATATATATATATATATGCAGCAGTTCTTTTCAGAAACCCCTGAAGGTCTCATCAGAAGATCCAAGTTATAACTACACAGTTATACCCATTTCCTTCTTGGTCTCTGAAAGGCATATACTTTTCTTACAAGGACAAATGTTTCCTTTGGGGCTTAAAATTTGCTGATCTATTCTAATATTGATAAGGAATTTAAATACAAACTGACAAAAGAAGTACTGCACTCTCCTTTAACCAATAAAGGGCTTCCTCAGTTACAGTAATTATAATAATCAAAAGTTCAGCCCAGCTTTTTTCTTTTATTTAATTGGTGTAATATTCTATTTTCTCATATATTTTTGTACATTTCAAAATTAAGCTTTTCACCATAATAGTCATCTTCAGATCTGAAAATGTTTACATTTACATTTTGCTTCCAAGCGCATTTTTAATACAGATCCATGCGGCAATTCAGAATACCAACACTGACATATTCACCACCATAAAAAGCTCAAATCTCACTTTTAAATTAACTGCCTTTCCTCCCAATTTTTTTCAAACTGGATAAGCAGGAGTCTAATGTATTAGAAATTTCCAATGTTGACACTCAAGAGGTTGTGATAGACTTGTCAATAAAATTCATCAGTGCAAGAAAATATATTTATTCATAAACCAAATATATACCTCAGTCAGTGCTAGAAGAAGTGTTTGAACCTTAAAGTTTATGATGCACAAAAGATATGTCAAAATTCTGTATACAGTTCTCTTATACCATATTTCCAGCTTAACATAATTTAATTTTTACTTCCACTTACTACAAATTGTTAATTTCACTTTAATTCTTAAAAGTCACCTATTTTGATTTCATCTCTCCAGTCATCACATGTTACTTATGGGCATAAAGACAACACATACCAACCACAAAATTATATGTAAACAATGTACAAATTATGTTAATACTGAGTGATTGTCAACTTTTGCAATCACTGAACAAAGCACATGAAGGATATCCCTCCTCATCAGACAAAGTGATAAAGAAGATAGCACACAAATGGCTTCATGTTTCAGCACTTTAGGGAACGTACAGTGTAACAAAGACCATGTCAAATGCTTACAGGTGATTTCTAAAAAACTATTTTCCTTCATTTTGCTTTTGAAATTTTTCATTTGAATCAGCCTTGTATGAGTACAAGAAAAAAGGTAATATACTAGTATGGATGTTAGGTATGAAATAGAGACTGACTGGTGTTGATGTTTACAAAGATCACAAAAAATTTAATTTGTAAGAAATTAAGATTTCTGATTGTGGTTGTATTCTATTACATAGTTACTATATTAAGAAGATAATTATGCAATACAAGACACATACTTACATTGTGTGTCTTCATTTGTTTACTTTGATTCTTTCTCAACTCTTTTCACCTTTGTGCTACAAACTATAAGAAACATACCCATTTATTTCATTGCAGCTCTGGAAACATACAATGGTCCAGAATTATTGTGACACACAGTAAATAAGGCAGTTCTCAAAGATTACTTACTTTAGCATGGGGTCAGACTGAAGCTTCTCCTTTACACTGGTGTATGGAAGTCCTAAAACACGGTCTATTATGTGGACAAATCCATTGGTAGCTGCAATGTTCGGCTCTATCACAGTAGCATTGACTCCACCACCTTCGACAGTCAGGGTTACATTGTGGCCATGCTTAATCACATTGAAGTACAGCTTCCTGCGTTCAGCGGCCGTTTGTACCTGGAATAGCTGGAGTCAGCGACGCCACTCGGCTCAAAGGACCAAACACAACACACAGCATGCAATATTTTATAACATCAAAATGATGCATATTGTCCATTGTCTGAGGTATATTTAATTTGCATGAATTGTTTCAGAAGTTGGTTCTATCCCCATGTTTCCATTTTTCAGACTGATGACAATAGTCAGAATTAAACACAGAACCTTTTGAATACTGAACTTGTGGGCCAACCACTAGACCATTGTGGCAAACTGACAGAGCTTTCTATCCTCTCGCTTTTTAACATTAAAAGAAGACTTCGTGGATTAATACAAAAACTGATATAAACTTTAGAGCACAAACACTGACAGCATAAATTTCAGCGTAATTTAAAAGGGAAAGGCAATTAGCCTATTGCATAATGCTTTAAAATGAAAAGTTTACCAGTGGCATATATCTTCTTTTTTAGATAAATTTCTAGGAGGAAAACAACCTTAACACATTCATTGCCATGCTACCCAGTGGTGATTTAAATGCCTTGTGTCAGCCATTTTTTTGTGTGGGGATGTGTTGAACATGAGCAGAATAAACCTAAATATCTTAGAAACTGGGTAGGATTTGAGGTTTTCACAATGGTAAGCCTGAAAATAGTTGTTTTCTGGGTTGGTAGAAGTTTAGGGTGCCATATCTTGTATACCTATTCACTTTCACATAAATGTTTTACTTTTCCACATACACAAGGCAACCATATGTTCACAAAGGTATATTGAGTTCTTTCAGAGAATATCAGTTATAAATGCAAAAGTTGATATATCAGAGCTTTCCATCATCATCTGTGAAAGTCTGACAGCATCTGAGAGACATCTCTAGGAGATATATGTATATATAAACAGTAAAATGTCATCAATGGGCATGTTTGGCACTGGTGGCATGGGATAAGAAAAAATGCCATTTGATGAGTTTGGAAGTGAGGACAAAACGTACTACCTGGATGTATGTGTTTGTAACTGTATGTCTGTCAGTTTAACACCCCCCCCCCCCCAAGGAAGTACTGGCTGTTTGTTATGTCAAAGGGATGAATGTTTGCCATTAAAACCGCCCTATACCGCAATAGGGAGCATAAAATTAAGAAATACATATCCACTAAGAGGGGTGGAAAAAATCACCACCCAAATCAGGGATCAAACACAGAGATCCTATCCCCAACTTCAGAAACAATTACTTATGCAAATACAAAAAAATCAAACACTTGTTAAAATCAGAGAATAGGTAGGTAGGTAGGTCAGTCAGTCTGTCTGTCTGTGTAGCAGCAGAAGTATAAGAAAACTTCACAGAAAATATTATAACCAAATGGATGCACTAAGAAAGTCATATACTCCAAACATACCTGGTTCACATTTTCATCCCGAATTTTCTCTACAGTCAGACGCTCATAGACAAGGTGAAGGTTTAATATCTCGCGTAGTTTATCGCGATTATGAACATTGACGATGTTGGCAGTAGTCCATGCCAAGTTTGATGGTGCAAACAATGTGAGGTCTCTCAGCTTAGTGATCTGCTGCATAAATTCTCCACCTTCATCTTGAATCTTATTATAGAACTCATGTAATGGTCCATCCTCCTGGTCCTGCACAGCACAAGGAAACATGGTCAACATTTGCCACCATTGTGCTTACAAACTATCGATGAGAGTTAAATTCAAATGAGTTCTTCTTTATTAAGATGGGATAATATTATCTGTAATGAAACATGACTCACCAGACATTTATTTCCTCTTATATTTAAATGTATAATATGATTACTACTAATTTGAAAACAAATTATCAAGTCTTACTTAACCATATTTCATTACAGTGATTATTCCAAGTACTAATTAACATGACAAAAAGAATCTGATGTACATTGTATTTGAAGTATACCTTTGTCAATGTAATGTTAGATTCACTTAAATGTGTGCAATCTCTCAGGTAATGACAGATATAAATTACCTCATCTTATATAAAAGAAATTTATAAGGCCTTGTCTCAACAAGCCACAAAGATACAAAATATAATTAAACATCAAATTTTCATCTTTGCATTTCTGCAGTACAGAAGTGACAATTCAGTGCTTGTTTGGGATAAGTTTAAGAATTAAAACATGTTAAAAATAAATGGAAAACAACTTGGAAACCTGAGCAAAGGAAACACCATGTTAACCACTGTGTTCAGATGCTGTGAAGGCTTCAAATCTTAAACATTACTTGTCTGTTTCAGTTGGAGGATGCTCATCATAATCATGATGATTTGATCATGATCATCATAATCATGATGATTTGATCATGCCTTTTTTTCAGGCCACGTACTCCAAAATCAAGCTATTCTTGGGTGGGTTAACTTTTTACACTGCTACAATGCAGTGCAGAATTATGTAACCATTTTTTCTAAAAATACAAATAAATAAAAAACGTATTTTTACTACACGCCTAATAACAAAATACCTATTCTATTAGAAAAATAACACTTAGGAATTACTTTTTTATTTGCAAGCCAATTCTTATTTAATTTGGATGCGAATCTCTTTTATGGCTACAGTAAAAAGTAATCATGCCAGGGGGCACTTCCACTGGCACTGATTAATGGCCAAGATAGCAAATCACGTGAGGCTAATTAAAGAACTCTTGTAAAATTTATGAAAGTCTGCATACAAGGCAGTGATTCCGAGTTTTACTATTGAGCACAAGCTGAACTTCAGATAATATTCAAACATTCACTGAGAACCACCATTCACCAATAACACTATGTATGCCACAAAAATCAAATATGAATTATTTGATTATAAAATATGGTGAGTAATTCACTTTAAATATTGGCCAACACGCAATACTTTAAGATGAAAATTCCTTGTTTTAATGAATAAGCATACTGATTTATTTGCTATACTCATGCAAAAACTAAATTTCATTTTATGAAAATTTTTGTTGCAATAGGAATTGGACCTACATTCCTGTATGAATATGTATTTATATGTTTACAGGTTTGTAACAGGTGTACACATATTAGCTAAGTATTTGACAATGATATACACTGATCGCTTTGCTTTGTCTTCTTGATTGCACTTAATATATCTAAACCAATATGTATATTACATAAATACAACATATTCAGAAATTTATGTTGAGTACTTATCACAACACAATTCTAACATATAGTCCGCAACTGTAATCTTGAGACTTGCGGGGTGAGGAAGTGGGGTGAAGGAGGAAGGAGGAAAGATAGCGTCTGCCTTTAACGCTTCGGACTTCCTGCATTCCTTGCAAGTCTCAAGATTACAGTCGAGTACTGTACTAGAAACATATAATCTACAGATGATGGGCCCAGAAATCCATCTACACTCTTGGGCCAAATATCTAGAGACCTTCCACAATTACAAGATTCTATTTATTATTTATGCTTTAGGAATTTGTATAAAGTAATAGAAATACATCCAGAATTCAGTAAATGTAATATGCACAAAAATATGTATATGTACACACATTTCACAAAACTTTCAAACTTTAAAACTGATACACATATGAAAATAAAATATAAACAAAAGAAGTAATAAATTAATTAAAATGCCAGCAAGTACAGAGATTTGTTAAAGCTCCCTAGAAGCTCTGAAATATTTATCACTACAATACCCAATGCACCCAAAAGAGCTGAGAAATCACCACCAGTATGTCACATGAAGCTTTACACACAATGCAAGTCATGGTAACATACATATAGTGGCCTCAGTTTAAAGCTCCAGTACCATAGCCAACTGTTCCACTTATACTTTCTCGCAACAATTTAAGACCAATTCTTGGCTGTAAAAGTTTTATTTCCTGTTTACATACCAGTTATCAGGACAATAATATAGTAAAATCCTCTATATACATTATATACATTCCATAATTAGCATTAGGATGTAATATCAATTTACCTACCTTAATCACAATATATACACAAGTGTACAAATACAAGTAGAAAACCAATAACCTACAGGCAGATGATACTGAAGCAAGTAACTGCTTCTGCTGAGTTCACTTAAGTCAGATCAGATCATATGGAGGTATTTCTAAAGAATATTAAGCAGGAAAATGAAAGTTAATCAAGAACGATCTATAAAATTCAGGTTCGACAGAAGCTTAACAGGGGGACAGACATTTAATTCACACAACTTCAAACAATTCTAACAGTTTCAATGTTATTACTCCACCAAGCAAATTACGCTGGCATTACTATTTAGTCACCAAGTATTATCTCTTTTTGGGTGCAATTTCAGGTACTGTAAAGTGAAGTGAGGTGGGTGAGGGACTTCTGGACCCTACAATTCTACTACACATCAACTGATGTAGAATGGCTTAGCCACAGCTGCTGTTTTGTGCCAACTCCCTAGATTTTGGTGCAATGGGTGATGTGAGAATGAAGAAATTCCACACACTGGGCAGCCATCCTACAGCAACTGACAAGTGTCTACCAATTTGACAAATGGAAAGATATCTCAGAGTACTTACAAAAATACTCTATTCAGGCCATGCAGTCCCCCATTAAGATGAACGAACGTCACATGCAAAGCAATGAAGAAGGCAAAAAACGTACATTAATCACATGTAGGAACACTCAAAACAGTAACAACTTTATATGAGTATGATACATTATGGAAATGTAACAGCAGTATACAATGTGAGCAGTTGAACTGAAGGAAACACTAAAAAGTTATTTAAAAAATTATCATAATAAAGGAAAGTCATTTGTAAAGTCGGGGGGGGGGGGGTGTACAACACACAGAAAGCACACAGAGTGAGTGCCTGTCAATCTGTTTGTCTAAATGATATGAATTCAATGTAAAACATTGAACACTTCCTTTTCAGAAGAAAAAGCAAGTTCATAGTTAAATAAAACAATTCTATGAAATATCTGACTTCAGAACAAGAATTAGAGGATCCAAACTATTAATGTTTAAACAACAATCCTTGCTTTGTGTTCTGCTACTTGCTGAGTAAAAATTATCACCTGGCCTTCTACTACTGCCTCATAAGTGGAAGGTTGAGGGAAATATTTTTTACTGAACAAACTAGCAATCAGGTAAGGATTCAGTGTTGGTCGGCTATTTTATTTTTCTTTTCCATATTGGGCCTCAGTCCTCATAAGGGACTTGTATGAAGGTTTAGAAATAAAACCAACTAAAATATATATGGAAAAAGAGTGCAAGTATGGAGTGACGAATAATTATGTGCTTTCCTTTTGTATATCTTGTGAAAAGCCAGTTCCTTATGAGAATGAATCAAATCAATATGGTAGGTGATTCTAGGCATGGTGCAGGTGGGTAAAGAAAAACAAAGAGTGACAGAGGCTGAAGGAAATAACACAGGGATTCAGAGAACCACAACATTGCATTTTACACATGTACAATAATATCATTAATAAAATGTCTGTACAGAACACTGTGGTGCATCAACTACTATTAAACAAAAGTATTTATAACAACAATGAAAATAAATGTAAGCTATACAAAGGCATGCAAAAAAGCAAAATGTATAATTCACACACTCACACATCCATGCAAATTATTCTTTTGCCCGATTACTTAAAACATTACATAATGTTAAAAGCATGCAAATTTTTGATGATGATAATAATAATAAACATTACAAAAAAGAAAAAAATATGTGAGTCCAGAAATCCCTTTCAACTTGCTGCCCTTTCCCTACAGTTTGTAGAAAACAGTCACTAATTTGTACAGAATTCAACTAACAAAATACACATTCAACCTGACCTTCCATTCACTCACACATCCCTCTAAAAAATATGTACAATCCATAAGTTAGTTATATCACACCAAGGCATGTCTTAAGTTCACTTCTGTTCTTTGTATTTAGAATTACGCAAAGCAAAACTTTTTTTATTGAATCCTTACTGTCTAAAGTCATGCCTTGAATACGGAAATATTATCAAGTTTGTGTTAGGCAACTATATCTCAATATCAGAACATCATGCACCTCATTTTAGGTAGTCTAGCCCTTCTAAGCACCAGAAGTTCTCTGATTAATTTCTCTAGCCCCATTACAGCTAGATGACTATACAACCCAGATGTATATGATACATATTTACAATATACTCAGGATACAGGAAGTCCACCAACAGTTTCTTTACTGAGCCCAGCCATTATACTTAATATACTTTGAAAAGCAAATCTGTAAACATAATCATTCAAGCTACAAATAACCTAATGGGTTCTCCTACAGTTGATTTTTTTTTGTAGGAATTTCAATTAAAATACTTTTCATAAGTAAAGTTCCTCCTGTCAAGAACATTCAATTTATGATGCAGTCACAAAAGTTGATTTATGCTCTTATCAAATCAAATCCTTCAGCAGTGAAGAATCTTATTGACAGTTACACAAGGAGAGTATAACACATAGTACCATATGGACCAAATCCCACACCCATGTACACACAAAGAACATCAAATACTGCACCCTTCATCAGTCAATGCTTGTCTTTACTGTCACTCTGGTTGCTGAAAATGTCAGCATTTAAATAAATTCATGTAGTTCTATCTGTGCACGCACACAACATTTATATGTGTCACTGGATCCCTGGACTATTCCATCCTCTAATTGTTTGCATTTTCATATATATGTTGTGCACCTATGTTTGTAGTGCTTTCTTATGTAATTTTCCATATCTAAGATACGCAGAAATAATTAATTTTTAAAACTACAAATAACCTATATCATAGTTACTTGAAGATAAACTCTCTTACTTCTGTTCTCAAGATATTATCTCAGGTCATGTAATTGCATAAAGCAACTAAAACTCAAGGCCCAATACGACAAGATCAGTTATTTACAATTCATGTGTGACACTTCTGACTTGGTTAATCCCTGACTAAACAATTCAATTATAAGAACACAAAAAATTCAATATATGCAAGGCACACAACTGAATCCAACATATTAATCTGTCCCAGCAATTACCACATACTAAAAAATCATCAAAAATGCAACCAATTCATACCAGTCCCAACTTCTTAATTTATAAATCAAATTCAATTGCAGGAGAAATTCAAGAAGCCAGCATATAGTAATCTAAGAATGGGAGTGTTTAGAAAACAGTCCCACTCATAATTGTATGACAAATGTGATAAACACAAAAATCAGGTTATGTGGGTACTTCAAATGACAGTTAATTAAATGCTGCAAGTATATTTGACATGGCTGTAATAAAAATTAAAACTGATATTAAATACAACTTCCAAAAAACTGGACTCCCTGTATGCCTAAGTATGTTAATATGAGATACATTTTGTTTTCTGTACACTACTACTGCTCTAGGTTGAATGCCATGCAAACTGGTTGTCATGGGTGGGGGGGCACTCCTTGTGGTCTGTTAATCTCACCCATGCAATTCAAATATATTGCAGGTTAGCACCCTGCAACAAGAACCAATCTAGAAGTCACTACTTTCAGTACAAAGAAGATATGAGGAAAGTTGTTTTTATTTTGAAGTAAGATATTTTATTTCATGTCAGATATTTCAAAAGCCAAACATATTCATGGTAATATGAAAATATCAAGCGTTTGACAGATTCAGCTCCAAGTATATTATAATATGCATTCAAAGGAATGTTACATTCTAATATTTTCTTGTGGTAACATAAAACCCAAGAAAAATATTGTGTATGTTAACCAGAGGACATTACAAAGATTCTCTGTGATTATAAAACATTTGCTCATGACAGACGCAGTCAGTTTCAAGTTGAACCATCTAATCTGTATGTTCATATATAACTTACTGTAATTTGGAATCAGTTTACTTCCTTAAGTTACCATCTTGTCTGTAGTGAAGGCCTGGATGACTATCTGTTTGCACATAACACCAGTTTAAATAGTGAACATGAATGCAGTAGGTAATTACAGTGAATTTAATACTATAATGGCATATGTGATAAGAAAATAGAAGTATCATAAAGTTACATAAATGACAGCCACTGAAATTTTACATTCTCAGGTTATAATAGTAATTAGAATATTTTTGCTAGAAAGCAAGTTGAGAAAAGTATTCAAAAACTTTTAATAGTGTGTAAATACACACTAAGTGGTCTCGAGTTAAAAGATTAATTTCTTCTAGGGATAACTTTGCACATGGGAAGTAAGAGAATTAGTTTGATAACTAAGGAGTACTGCTATTAGGACTGATATATTTTGCTTTCTGTATACAACGTAATATTCGAAACCAAGACCTACTTTTTTTCTTGGAGCAATTTTAACTCCCTCCTTAATAAAAAATGTGTAAATGAAGACTCAAACTTCATATAAAAATCATGCTAGATGGTATATCACTTAACTGCCTACTATAAAACAACTCTGAATTACACTGGTCTGAATGCTGATGTAACTATTCAAATTTATGAAACAGAAGTTTGGGGTGCTGATAATATTGCAATTACCTGCATATATTAGTCTCATCTTAGACAGTCAAATTACATATACAGCAATATTTCACTGTAAATGAGCATCACATAATAGTTTATGCTGCCTAATATAAAACAGGAAGGGTCAATAAATGGCAGGGTTATAACAGATTAAAATCTCAATCACAACAGCATGAAACAAGCCGGAACTGGGTCCTCAAAACCTAACAGCTTTTTAGATACTCAAAAAAAATACTTGCCTTTTATGGAATATGGAGGCTCATTACAGTGTTTACAAGCACTGGTCACTGATCCCTACCCTGCACCAGTTGAATCCAATCTATGATCTCACACTTTATTTGATTAACATCCACTTAATAGTGTCTTTTCATCTATGCCTAGGTGCAGTTCTCCAGTTAAAATTTAGCATGAATTCTACATTCACCACCCATCTCTTCCTCCCGAATTTAATAACCCTAACAATATCATATTCTCGAATATAGTACCTCCTCTCATGGTAAAGAAAGTTTCACACACATACTAAAAACAGATAAAAGTATAATTTTTTATATTAAAATCCTCACGTTTTTAGATACAAGACACAAAGATTCTAAATTGATTGGTAATTGAATCTCATTTATTTTTTATTTGTTAACGTAATTCCAAAATATCTGAACTCCGCCACATTTCTAAGGTTTTATTATTAGCTACAGACGTATTTGAAACAAGTTAAATATCTTCAATTCTGGCAGTAATAATGTAATAACATTATAATACATGTATCACATGTTTGAAATTCTAAGTGAGCTAAATAAATGTACAGAACTGATCCTCTTGAATTCAATTTAGATGCACCAGACATAACCTCATTCTCCTGAAAGCAGCTTAGAGACTGTATGTTATGGTGACCACTCAACCTAGACGCAGCTTGGTGTTCATGAGGCACTTTTATACTAAAAAGGAAAAAACCACCAAGAAAAATCCTTTGCAAAATACAACACACAATCAACAAAGACTACAACCAGTACAGTAAGAAGAAAAATTCATCAGCCTATTGTCAATCAGTGACAGCGGAGTGAGCATTCAACTAACATTTACTGTAGGATTTGAGGTTTTCATGGCAGTGAGTCCAAAGATGGCTGTTCTTGGGGTTGTTGCACCATGTAGTCTGGTAGAAGTTAACCACCATTTCAGAAGTCCTTGCTGCCTCCATCATTAGGGCAATGACGAAGGCAGCAAGGACCTCTGAAACGTTAGTAAACTTCCACCAGACTATATGGTGCAACAACTCAAAACAGCCAATATGTTCTGTCTTTACTGTTTATACTTGTGACATATTAATTGTTATATGTAACTGGATTATTTTTATTTGTACCGTCAAATACAACCCATGAAAATACAAAATATATTTTCTGTCACATTTAATTGGAGAAAATGCATTCATTTAACAACTTATAATTGAATATAAATTTTAAATTCAGTGATACTGATCACTGTACTGATAATAATGTCTTTATTATCCTGTTAAATTATCTTAGGCCCATAATTTACACTGCAGAAAAAAGTAAGATGTCATATTTTATTTATGGCAATTTTAAGTTAATGTTAAATACATTCTGTTGATATTATATTGAAAAGTGAAGTAAAACTTCAGATCATCAATAATTGTTGCTGAAATATAATGAATAAATAAAAGTAAACCTGTAAGAATTTTTTTAATTACTTAATTAACCTGAAAGTTATTTTTAAAATTCTTAAAATTACCAGAAGAAAAGTTATATCAATCATTACAAACCTCAATAAATGTCTGCTATTATTTTTAGTATAAAAAATTGAAAAATAAAACTGAAATTATAACTTTTTAAGTGCAAAGCTAATATTTAGATTACATTTATTACTTTTTTAGCAAATGTCACTGATTATGAGGAAAGAAATATGGTACATTAAGATTGAGAGCATTTTTAAAAGTACAGTGTGTTTACTGATAAACCTGAATTCAACTGTCACTTCCCAGCTTCCGGCTGGAACTACACGATTCACCGCCAAGCACTACGAGGACTTCCCAATACAAGTCAAGTTTTGCTCCACAAAAATAATATCAATTTACCAAAATTACATCAATTCCTACTGGGAGCCAGGAAGTGAAAGTTGCATTCAACATTATCAGGGAATGCACTGTATATCCTCTACATAATGTCAGAAATTGATCAATGTATGAAACCCTCAGTGAATATTTAACAGTAATATATACAGAAAGCTCAAAATCATCTATTCATTTACCTTTCTAACCCATTAATAACCAAAATACTTAAAATCTCATTTGTACACTTTGATTTATTACTATACGATTTCAAATTGATGTGCATCTTTAAAATGCATTATGAAAACATAATAACAATATAAGAAACTTGCTTTTACACAGAAATGGCCTACATTCATAGAATTTGGATAAATAAGAAGTTTGATACAATATTCTTCAATTGCCCTCATTTAATTAAGTGATGGGTTTCCATTACTCCATTCTGCACACATGAAGAATAAATATAAATCAATGGAAAAATTAAACAAGAATATTCTGGGTGACACTGTCTCTTGTATTTTTAACTAACTATTCTATGCAATGTAAGTCAATAAAACATCAAGCATGAATATTAAGAATATTACTGAGATTAAGTCTGTGTAATGTTTCTATGTTAAAATTATAGTAAAAAGTTAAACTCTTTTCCCTACACACTTCTTGAAATTGCTGTACTTAAAATTCTTCATTTAATAACCAATCGACAATGCTGGTTTAATATAAAATTATTAAATTAAGAAAAAATTGTTTAAATGTGCCACTTATAAATCTTACTCCTTTCACTAAAAAGGCATACATATTAGTAACATGAAATTATAAGAGGCAAGATGCATGAGTCACTTAACATATGACTAAAAAAGGTACTTACTTTACTCCACCAGATACAAACATTTAATTTGGAGTTTCAATAACATAATAAGAAATCTCAATCAGACTCTGATTATTCTCTAAAGCAAATTTCAAATTATACATTACAAACACTTCAAGTTAGTCTCTGAAATGTCCTCTTCTTTCAATTAACTGTGGTACTAAAATGAGTCACTAAATTCTGTAATTTTTAATAAATTTATGATTACATGTCAAGTTTAAGTTCCATAAAGGTTTCACTCAGAGTTTTTAAACGATCACAGAGCATACATAATCTGACAGATTGGTGCAGTGGCTACACAAATCTTATAAATTGGGCATGAAGCCCAGTATGTCAGAATGATCATGTCTGAAACAATTCCAAACACTCAGAGTTAAAAGGAGTGCTTCGGAAATAGACATGGTTCAAAGAATCTTCATTACATTTCACCATATTATTACTTTTGTATCTTGGTACATACATTGATCAATTATTTAATAAGAGACTAGAAAATTATTCAGTAGTATTAGCTGCTGATTGCTAAGAACAAAAGATTAGAATATGATAATTATCTTTTCACAGATTATTTGTTTACAAACCACCAAGTATCTAATTAGTTACAAAAAATAGACATTTTTAATAAATAAATGCAATACCTAACATGATCATTATATTTTTCTGTTAAAATATTAATTGACTTCAGAAATATCACACAGGCATAAGATGTTACCACCTTGAGGCATGTATGTGGAGGATAGGGGATAGTCAGCCAGATCCATTGCTGTCAAGTTGCTTTCTGCCTGTTTACTGCTAGGGTGCAGAAATTAACTTTCAAACACAATCCACAAGAACATGCCATAACAACACATTTATACCAACTGTAGCTGAAAAGTACACGAGTTAGTCACGTCTCAGTCCACTGACACTAATCCCAGCAGCCAACATTTCAATAATAATAATAATAATAATAAGTGATAATAATAAGAGTAAGAATAAGAAACATACAATATATATTAATTTCAAGCATTGTATTAGTAGTGTTAATAATATGAGGAGCAACTATATTGTAATGTTATATAAAGATGCTGTAAAAACGTGGAAAAAGTGGTTTACCTTGAATGACTGCAGAAGACGAAGTATTATGAAAAGAAAGTCAAGTAAGAAGAATCATAATTAGTTGTCTGTGCATGAAATAGTCTCAATGAATATAATTCATGTTGTGCTATAAGTGAGAATTTGCTAGGGATGGAATGCCTTCTCTTCTTGCAAGAATATGTGCAATTCAGTTAATTCGGTTTAATTATTTTTGGATTTATTTATGATTTTCATTTCCATTGGCTTTAGTTATGACAAACATCTTGCTGGTTTTCAGTCTAATCCAAAAATTTAGCAGTTACTGTTAAAATATAAGAAGAAGCACTTTATATCTCATTTTTGTAAAAATAAAAGATAATATTAATGTCAAATTAATCACTTCAAGAAATACAAAGAGGTAGGTATTCACGAAAATCAAACTTTTTTCAAATAATTTACATTGCACCTATAAACACTGTCTTCTGTTATTATGGACAATATTTTTATTGTCCTCTATCAAAAGGCATCATAGTGTTTGTCCACACAATGGAATTATGAATGAAAAGAAACCAACATACTACAATAATAAACTCCATGTTTTCATCCTGTAAATAAGTGGAGGTCAGAAAGATGGTGGATATTATTGCAGTATAAAATATTACACATTTGGACATTGCATTAAATTCTCAATCCCATGCAGAGAGACCACTAAATAATTTGTAAAAAAAAATAATCACTATTTCAAAATTATAATGTTACGCTAAATCAAATGTGATTAGCTTAGACTTTTGCCATTACTCGTGCTGGAAGTTCAAGTTAATATTATTCAAAGAAACACTTTTTGTTAAAAATATTGCACATATTCATCATGTGCAAAGAACTGAATATCACAATTGTTAATAAATACTCATCCCATCTCTAGCATCCTTGTATTTTACTGTAAGCTGTATGCACATGTTGACTATAATGTAACTGTACTGAATGTAATATTATATGGACAGAACTTGTAACATATATTCTGAGTAAATGAATGTGTCCATGTGCTCTTATTTGATTTTCAGGTTCCATTCCTCTCTCAAGTCAACTAAAACATTGTGTTCTCTCTTCTTTTTGAAAAATCCAACATTCAACAGCTTGTCAGTTCTATCTAAGTGGAAGAAGAGTTCGTACAATTGAGAAGGGCTGATATGATAGATTCTGCTTGACATAACATTAATTCTATTTTAGGAATTTTCTTGGCTCGGTGATATCTCTTCAATGGCATACAATAAAAAAATCTGTTCATTATCAAGGGCGCCGAAATAGATTGTCCTAATATGATGCATAAAAGAATGTTTATAAAACAACACATGTAATTCTGATGCATCATCATAAGGGGGGAAAATATACATTTTCTTTAAGGACACCATCACAACAATCAATACTCGACATGGACATCATCACAAGCAATATTTTGAAGCAAAATGTGGGCTGAAGTTTTGCAGTAGTATATATGGAATGAAAATACAGAAATAATTCAGAAAACTCCATCAGAAAGAGGTACATTACAAAAATAGAAATCGTTCTACTGCATATTTTGAAACGCATGTAATATTTGAAGTGTAAAATTTGTTTGCCGCTGTTCAGATCTGAGACTGACACAATGTTGACAAGTATGACAGTTCAGTAAATCATGTAAGAAGTTTAAGTCAAAGAAATATATTATAATCAAACTTGACAGACAATTGCTGTTAACAAGTATAACATGTGTAGTAAATAATATCCCAGGGTACATAATCTCTGCGGATCATGGGCCACGTTGGAAATCACCGAGCATTGCAGTAGCAAACTACAACAATTAACCACATCCTTCAGAGTTAAATTCCAACCAGCAACATCACGTGTTGGTAACTTAAATTCCATAATACCATATGACAATGTGTAAGTCACTTTACAGATGTTCGTCCACAAGTCTGTTATTCACTTTTGATTCAAACTGTTTCTTTTTTTAAACAGTCGCCCATATACATAAATATATATTCCCAATAACAACCTTCACTTTCTAGCTAAGATAGTATCAAATGGGCCAATGTTATATATTTCGGGACAGGTAAACTGGAAGCTACTTTTCCAAGTTTATAAGAACCCCCATAAGTTTGATTTGGACAGATGCAGTTTCTGTTTTTGTAGAATGTAACTCAGAGGGATTCTCCAGTTTCAAATGAAAGAACTATAACTCGATCCTTGCATGTAGTCATGTTACCACTTCTGTACTATCAGGAGTTGCCAATTACAGTCTTGTTGACTTTTATGATTGTTCTGAAATATTTTGCAATTTAGTGCTGTGCAAACTACAGGAACCATTTTCTTCCACCTAAATATAGCTAACAGCATGCTGAAGTCGCTGTGATTTAACTCAACAAACAGATTCAAGAGAGAGTTAGAAAGTGACGGTACCGAGACAGACTCAGCGTTTAGTACACTTACTTCTAGGAACTGCTTGACTGTCGTGTCCACAACCATAAGAGGTCGATTGATGAGATGCACGACTCCATTCCTCACGGGGATATTTGCTTTCACAATCTCAGCCAGTACAACTCCTTCTGTATGGTTAGGATCCCCCACTATTGTGTTGCTCTTCACATAATCTGTTGACAAAATAACCACGCTTCTTTTACAGAGTATGTTCTAGAAAACGACACTATTACTCTTTTTAATTTCCAATATGTCACATTAATTCATCATCTGTATCTGCAGAACAATTAATTCAAAAAATCCTCATCATCATCATCACCATCTCCATGGTTTAGTCTCTGAGGAATTTCCTGTTCGAGTTAAAATTGGTCATTCCGACGTTTTTGTGGGCGGCCTTTGCCTCGTTTTCCTTTAGGTTTGTATTTATACATTTTTGTGGAATAGTTACAGATATCCTTCTTTTGGTAAGTACATGCCCTGTATCATATGAAATGTATTTTATCTTGCATGTGTGAATTCCCATAAAAAATAAATATCACACACAACTTAAAGGCTTTTTAGAAATAACACGAATGGTTGTTTACGACTCCGATGTTTGGTTTGAAAGGTCTGTCTGAAAATATTAACTTATAGGATATTCCTCCAAATTCCCTTTCTGAATACTCACTTTTACCAAACCCTGATGTCGCCATGATGGGCAGTAACCAATATTACCAACCAGGTTAAATGGTAATGGTAAACTTTTTAAAATAGTACATTTTTACTGCTGATGGAAAGTAACACAAACAATGAAAAGTTACCTGAGATAACTCAGAAATACTTACACGAAGAAGCCTTTCCATTAGACTGGGTCGAGAATGAGATGGTCACCCGAACGTTATCACCAAACGCCAACGTTTCATAGTCTTTGTCTTTGGGAGTTGCATCCGTGAAAAGAGCGTGGTTTGGAATTACATGGCCATCAATAACTTTCTGGTCAATTTTTTCAGGTCGGGGAGTAGGCTATGAACAACGCAAATACAATATAATATTTATTGACATATCACAAATAAAATAATACGAAACTATATCATGTTCTGTCAACATGGAACATTAAAATTGATCTAATCTGCAATGCATAGATAGGATCCAGATCCAGATTAAAAGTAAGACAGACACCGTGAATCCTTAAACTGCCTACTACTTTCAGATAAGTAGTTGTCTCTATAAATTTATTTGAATATTATTTCATTGCCTTTGTATACATGAAGTCATGATAATGAACATCTAAAAAAATTCTGTAATCCAACAAAAAATCGAGAAAAAGGAGAATGATATTTTATTCACAATGTTGTTCAATATATGTGATACCTTAAAGCCTTCATCCACAGGAATGAAAAAGGTATGTTTTCCCTCTGACAGGAACACATTTCCTTTGTTGTTCTGGTACACACGCTGTCGGAATGACCTGAAACAAACATCTGTTATTATCACCGACATCAGAACAGTAATGACATATCAAGCACACATACATGGATCAGCTCTTTTAATTGTTTTATTTTTTCTACCAACCAGAATCAGCCACTGTCATTCTTGCTCATTCAACTGTTATGCAGCTACTCCAGAAAATCACTTGTCATGAAATAAGATTCATAACCTTCCTACAAAAGCGTACCACTGACCTATTTTCGACATTTCTTTGGCATTTGCTAAACTCCGTAAGAAATTATCAAATTCATACGAGGCTTTAATGAACTCAGAAGATGAAAGCACATAAATCACATACCTGAGTCTGTGGTCTCCAACATCAAGGTTCTCTGATTGGTTAAGAAAATGGAAGGCATCAGGATTGTATATCTGTGTAGTGTCCTTGTTGGCGGATCTAACAGGCACCAGCACCTTGTCGATTACATGCAGAACTTGCTGTTTCTGCTGATGATTCATCTGGATGTAGTTAGAGCGGTCCTGTAAGATCTGTGCATTGTTCGCATACAGGTCGTCCCTATATCGGCCCTTGATTCGTGTTATCCAGATTGGAGGATTCCCCTCAAGTTCTGATGAGACAGAGCCATCCAATTGGTCCAGTGGTTTTGCCAAATTAGCTGAGAAATACATCAATTAAGATTTAGACACTTTTCTGTGGTGTACACAATTACAAAACAATGTGTACTACTAACTAACTAACTAATTAACTAGATGGCTTACAGAACCCGAAGGTTCATCACCGAATTAACCAAAGCTCTCCACCAGACCCTGTCCTGGGCCAACAAAATCCAGTTTCCTTTAACTCCTATCTCCCATAGATCCCACCTGAGATTATCCTCCCATCTACGTCTAGGTCTCCCCAGCGGTCTCTTCCCCTCAGGTTTCCCAACCAGTACCCGGTACACACCTCTTGCCCCATCCATGCGCGCTACATGCCCTACCCATCCCATTCTTCTCGACTTAATCACCCTGACAATACTGGGGGACGAGTACAAATATTTAAGCTCATCAGTTTGCAGTTTTCTCCATACCCTAACCAGTTCTTTCCTAGGCACAAATATCCTCCTCAACACCCTTTTCTCAGACACCTGCAATCTGTGTTCCTCCCTCAGAGTGACAGACCATAATGTGTACTATTGACGCACTTGAAACAGGTCAATCCATTATGTGTACAGACGTGTGACAAGTCACTTCGAAGTTTTAACCACTTGGCAATTGGTAGCGTTCCGTATGTGCACACTCATGAACCATTAAGAAACACGAATTCCTTCAACACAAATTTGTTACAATAAACAGTTCTTGTTTGTGGAAATTACACATGAGGATTCACTGTAGTTTCCATGATTTCATATAATTTTCCAACATATATATTCACAGCAGGCTACTATATCGTAAGTACTGTATGTTATTGTTTCATGTGTCATTCATAACATTTGCATTGCTAAAGAAGACTGTATTCCTGGGATGTTATGACGTTGAAGAGGTACTTGCTGCCACCTCTGAAACGTCGGTAAATTTCTTCGAAACTACACCGCGCAACGTCGAAGAAGACAATCATTTTCATACTCGTCGCCGTAAAAACCTGAAATATCGATTAATTTCCATATCTGATGATTAAAAAACCTTACTCGAGATCTGAAACACAGGCGAGACAAGTTAAATCCCACCCACATGGGCGTGTTTCCACAGCGCAACATTAGACGTGTGACGAGAGTTGGTAGTCACGACTGATAGGCGTATTGTAACGAGCATGATTAAAGTGATAAGGTTCTTTTGTAATCACACAATGGCAACATTGAAATCTGCTACGAGATAGTTAAATCTGGTAACCATTTACTTCACTTCGTTGAGAGCAGAACATCCATCTGCCAGCCAACATGTACACAGAGGTCAAGGCTCCACTTTATTAAGCCTGTCTGCCATAGCATTCTGCATTTCTGGAATTGCTGAACTGGATACACAAACGCGCGCGAACACAGTACGCTCAGAAATTATGACACAATCTTTGTTCCGGTAGCTTCATTCGAAAAAACAGGAAATACTAGAAAAAGGATTGTAGCCATGATTTAGAAGTTCCATTTATTTGTAAAATTTCATGTTCTCGCAGAGTCTAGTATGAAGATCCCGCAGTCACGTAGATGTCTACCGATGTTGTAGAGGTACGTTCTGCTTCCATCATTAGGTCGCCTTGATGATGGTGGTAGCAAGGACCTCCTAAACCTTCGGTAAACTAACAGATTACTCGGGGCTACAACCCAGAAGACTCACCGCCGTGAAAAACTCAGATCCTACAGCACATTGGTTACTGGGTGGGATATGTTGTAAGCAAGGGAAAGATGAGAAATGCATACAAAATTTCAGTCGGAAAATCAGAAGAGAGCAAACAGATCTAAGCGTACACTGTAGATTAATATCAGTACCTATCTTACAGACACAGAATGTGAGAGAACGTTAACTAAATGTAGTATCTGACTCATGACAGGGTCCAGTGACGGGTTACTGTCCAAACAGTAATGAACCTTTGGGTTCTCCAAAAGGTGGGTGGCAAATTTTGAATGGCTGAGAACCATCGGCTTCTCTAGAATTCCACTCCATAGTGTGAATCAGCGATGGCGTGGTTACTATTTTATTTATTACAGTTCAAACTTCTGTTTCAAATATCAATTTTCTGGTCACCAATCAAGACGTTAATGGACTTCATGGGGCCTGGCGCGGTATGACATTATTTTGCCAGAGCGCCAGCAAGTGATCCAGCGCAATGGTATAATTAGGCAGTTGAACGATAACTCTATGAATAATTTATATTTGATGCTCAAAACAGAACTACGGGATGAGAACTATATAATCCCGACAGAATGGTACATCATTAACAGTTTCCCCTTCGAACCTCCACAACTAGCATGCCAGGTCAGAATTAAATAGGGAAATTTTGTAGGTCACCCTTCGTTAATTTCCCTACTACTTCACTGCATAATACAACCACATAATTTCCAACGTCGACATTCATAGAATTCAGTGGCTTAGATGGAACTTGCAAAATATCATACTGACATTCGATACAAATCGATTAGTCACAAGGTGATTTTCGTTGTAGTCATTACGTGTTCAAAACCATCACTGTACATGTCGATATCCATTTAACTTATTATGAATATCGATCATCATTGTTACTGTATATCTCTTAAGTCTTGTAATTTAAAAATAAAATTATTTTTTAAGGCAGCCTAATCCTTCAGTGCCCAAGCCCATGGGCAGTTTACGTCGCTGACTGTAAATATAACAGAAGTTTTCACAAGATGAGAACGTGATACCCATGCTTATACTAGATCTTACTGCGTCTCATTTAATGTCGTAGGCTGCAGTTCTTAACGTCCAGAAGGAAATCTGTCTGGGAAGTGAAAATTTTGAAAAGGTACACAAACAAATATTGACTTCACCATACTAAAGACCATCTTATAATCATTAATCAAGTATAAAGCAATAATAAACTGCAGGAAAATAATTGACTCTTTGAAGCCAAATCTCGTCTAAATAATATTTTAACGTTCAATTCCAACCTCAAAGGAAACATAACACTCCTCCATTACAGAGATCAAATGGTTTATGCTGTTTACATAAATAATCGCTGTTTGTTCTGATATTATACCCTCTGTGGGTAAAATGCGTTTTAATGATCATTAAGGAAGGTGGTGCATATAGTTACAATGCTTTGAAGAGTTAATCTAAACTACAGTCTGGTCGTACTAACTCTGTAGGACTACGGAGTACTTTACAAACCCAAATTTTCGCCCATGTTAAATAAATTCCCTGCGTTTTATAGAACCTCAAAGTCCATTATGTTGTCCCCTGAGGCAACCGAATCCAGTCCATTTCATCAAACCAAATTCTTTAATATCCGTTTTAAAATCATCTTTCGTTCTGCGCCTAGGTCTCACATGTGGTCTGGTCTCTTCTCTTCTGGTTTTCCAACCACAATTCTGTAAACATTTTTAAATTCCCTTGTACATGCTACATTATTATTATTATTATTATTATTATTTATTATTAGTGTTCTGTCTGACGACAGGTCCGTTTACTCGGCAGATGATTCAGAAGTGGTTTGCCATTGCCTTCTTCTGTATGTAAATGATGATGAATGTGAAGTAACTGTTGGGATGCCACGGAGAAACCGGGGAAGTCCCGGAGGAAAACTCCGTGATACCTGGACCACGGCCTTGCCCAACACAAGTTATAAATTTGGGCACCACCGGGAATCGAACCCGGGACCCCAGGATTACAAGGCCAGCGTTCTAACAGCTACATGCTACATATCCCACCAAAATCATTCTTGAGTTTACAATGTTATCCTGGGTTGTGACGCCGTGCAGGCTCGAAGGCAGAAGCCAACATTTCGGAGAAACATACTGTCTCCATCGTCAGGGCTGGAGACAGCGATGGATACGTAAAGTTTCTCTGAAACGCTGGCATCTGCCTTGGAGTCTGCACGGCGTCACAACCCAGAACAACGAAGTCATCTTTATTGTCGTGAGAACCCCAAATCTCTCATTCTGATTTGACCACCCTAATATTATTAAGTTTTATTATGTAAGAATTTCTAAACATTTCTCTAGACTACACTATCCCTACATTGTCTTGAAATGTCAAGATCGTTAAATAACTCAAAACATTACGCATGGAATCAGGATTTTATCTGCTCGTCTCACGAAAGCTTAACATAGCTCCGACATTAAATTTGTAAGCAGCAAAACTGTTCCACTCCCTAAAACAATGACGAAACATAACTTTGTCACTTACTCATGTGATAGAGGATTAGGTCGTCCTTGCTTCCTTTGTACTTCTGGAACGCGCGGTTTGTAGGCGCGAACAGGGTCACTTGTCGGTATTGCAGCGTGTTGTTTGCTATGGCACTGTTCTCCAGCAGCGAATAAAACTGAAACACACAAAACATACTGAGTCACTCACTAAATAACTGACTGACTCAGTGAATTAGTGACAGGTTTTTTAGGTGGTATTCCTCGGACCCTCCGGTGAGCTGCCGGAACTGTGCTGTAAATAATGTCGCGATCGCTTCATTATTATTCAAAAATAAATGTTTATCAACCATCTTATCATTCGACGCTGCAGGACAGCGTCCTTAAATAAACCACAAATAAATAACGCAACGGGGGAGTGGAGATAAAGCTCCACCCATTCTAAACCCCGGCATGAAAAGGAGGACAGTGGTCAGCTCATGCCCCGGCCAATTTATGTCTGAAACAAGAGCCCCGGTACCCGTTGGATGAGGCCGAATGGAACCCCAAGTCGGTTTAAATACTGTGGAAAAGGGATAATTCCTTGTCCCTGCCGGTAATCGAACCCCGGTATCCAGCTTCTATACTGACCGAGCTACCCCGGCTCGCTAGGTAACTTTAACTTCGTTTACTCACGGGAGGTGTTTCTGTTAAAATAATGAGCTGTTGGTGTAAAGTACGAAAAAAAAAACTGATGAAGGAACAGATCCTGGGGAAATTGAGACACAGCTGTAGTTAGGAGGGGCGAAAATTAATTAAATCTAAAACTTGGCGTTACAGGACAAAGTAGAATAGAAAGAAAATAAACATAGAGGAACAGGGACAAATAGTATGAAAATGGAGATATTTTTATACTTGAAGTCAGCGCCGACTGCTGTTTCTATTGTACTTCAGAACACTTGGAGAGCTGCTAATTAAAAAGTAATTATATTTTCATTTCTAAGAATAGGGATCACTGCTGTGGAGAATATCATAAAAGTGTACTGATTCAGAGGCACTGCGATCTATTCATTATTTCAGAGAACTACAGACGGAAAGCAATGTCGTATTGCAACGTTCTTAACGAGGAGGAAACATTCACATTACTTACGTTTCTTATTGTGGACTTCCTTCTAAAACCATTGGACAACAGGCGTGCGTAAAGTTCTATGAAACACGATTATAACCACTGAATAAATTTTAGTTATAAACTAACTAAAATGTCACAGAAATCTGTTAAGTTTCGTAATAAAGCTTTAAGAATTTGATCGTATATTCTACAAATTGCTTGAAAAATATAAGAGATTTAAGTTTCTTACATGTTCGACTTTTTTCACACTCTAATTTGTCAAGAACACAAAATTTCATCTTACGAAATGGAGGGTACGAAACTGTATATGGCCATAAATATAGCATCTACATATAAATCTTTGCCCCACAAGATTTTACGCACATGAAAACAAAAAACGTGTGTATTACAAACTCTAATTACGAAAGATTATATATTGCCGTTTTCTAACTATAGCATTCGAATATGCCATTTCTTTCATAAAATTTCGCGGTACACTGGTTGTGCCACATTTCTGTAGCGTAAAGGACAAACATCGCTCATAATATAACAGATATAATTTATCACAGTTTTGTATAGGATGATATGAACATGGATTTCAAATTATCAGAATGAGACAGGATTTGACTGATTAAGGGCACGGTTCAGCAGCGGATATACGTGGATACTGTAAGCACCTTATATATGAATGCAATGATGTTAAGTCTCTGAATAATATTCAAAATCTCAGTTAATATCTCAATGATAATAAAGCACTTCACCATTAAAAAGATTAATTGGTTAATGTGGTTTAAGGAAATAATTTACGTTCATTTATGGAATCGTGAAACATAAATACATTCTGTGAACAAAATGCAAAGTTAGTGAATTTTTAAGCAGGTGGTACATATAGTCACCACAGTACTTTAAAAGGTAAAGACTAGTGTCAAAGTTCGCCATGAATAAAACGTTGCAATGGCTACAAATGAGAAACTAGTTTCGGGACTGTCAGCTGGTTAAATGAGTTACTCGGACCGACGGACATGATACTATAAGCCTAACTCTATGAGGTAGAATCCTTTTAGTCGCTCAGCTGGTCAGGAATAAAACGGAAAGCTAGGCTAAAATGGAAAGCCTGGCAGTATTCTATCTGGCTGGAGTATTTCAAATTCGAAGCATATAATCATTGTTTACAGTGCATGCAGACTACAAATTCCATTTCCAGACCTCAAACATGAGCACCGCAGTCTGTCAACATCAATAACAAGGATGATGATGCCCTACTTTCTCTGGTATCGATTCTTGGCTTCTCGGACCGGTGCCAATGCATGACCGTGTCCCAGCGTGTTGGCACACTTGCAAACGATATTTGTGCATTTAAACGCATTAGAAAAATTACAGTGGCTGTTGTTTGCGGACGACAATTTTCAATTGCTAAGTTAATAATGGCACAAATGATCTCAAAGTATAACGCGACTGCATTATCCATCTTCCTAATTTGAATATAAAACGACGTTTCGGAGACTAGAATACAATACCTGAAACATGTAAATTCACGTGACGTTCATTAATAGGTCGAAGCTCACTAAAAAACACGCAACTAACGACGAGTTTCGTTTCCTCTCAAACTCAGCTCTTCGCCTACCAACATCCAATTACGAAACTCTAGTCAATGGCGGGTGACTTTCTTCAAGGGTTATATCAATTTGAAACATGTCACGTAGGGTGGAAATTGATCAATATTGGTTCCCCTGATTCAGTTACAGGCAAATTGTGCCCACGGGGGCAGAAGAGGCCAAGCATAGAATTTTATCAAATTTCAATTGATCCAAGAGTTACTGAGGCGACTTCAGCAGCTAATCGGTTTATGATTCCAGCCAGGCGCTGGTCGGTAGGAGGCTTAGGAGACGCCATCATACAGAGCGTTCCACGTAACTCGGGACCACCTACGGCTGTGTTCTGCTTTAAGTGGGGCATTCCATAACACGGTATGATCTCGCAGCGCCCACAGATGACATTCCTGTATCCAAGATCGAGACTCGTGAACGGATATTTTCTTCGACATCCTTGATCTCTTCATGCTGACCGATGGCAGAAAATCTTCTGCCCGATATAAGATAATGTACAACTTCTTTACAGAATTCCTTTCAGCTTTACATCATTCTCGTGTGGTTATAGAACTATTTTCGCACACTTTCAGGAACAGATGTTGCTGCCACTTGTGACAAGTTTCAAACAAATCCCACACGCTACTTTCCTACAAATAAATTTCAAGTTTAACAACATGCGACCATTAAAACTCTGAATCTTCAAAAGCTGTGATGTACTTATGTTTGAGTTTAGAAATAGAATTTCATAAACTTTGCGCCGAGGTCTCTAAGTTCATTATCAAAGAATTCTCACGCACGTACCTCTTTAAGCCAAATGGCGACTACCTCAATATACTATACTCAAACACAATATTTTCCTCAAATAAGAACCAGAATGGAAAGAATAACGCTGTAAAAAACAAAGACGGCCACTTGAAGTTGCATTAACAGTTGCAAGATTAATCATCGTTTGCATAAACCTGTAAGCACAAGGGTGAGACAAATAAAACATAAGCCACTTGCTTTTAGAGCCCTATACCTTGCTCTCGCATTGTTTCAAAATCAATATTCAATTTGCTTGAGGATTATAATCCTCTCTGTACAAAAGAGCTACGTCCTAGCCTCGTTTTGAAAGACGAGAGAGGGTTAAAAGATCACAATGTGCGTCAGTGAACACAGTATATAAAAGAGATGGCCTAAGCTATGTGGGTTTTCAACACGAGTGCGCTTGCAAACTTTGCATCTCCGCGTCAGCTTTCAGAATAACGTCATTCTTAAGACGTAAGACACAATTACAGCAACTCACACTTTAAAAACCGAATACATTTTCGAGAATGCCATTTAGATGAATGGAACTGATTCTCGATTCAGGCAAGAAATGCCAAACACTCCGCCAGAATATCACTCAATTTGGTTGGTGGTCTTCTGGGTTGCAGCGTCGTGTAATATTTTGGATGTTTTTCAAAGTTTCGGACAAAACATGTCTCTTTATTCAATAGTGAACATGGGGGTAGAACATGCCTCATCCATCTTCAACCCTGAAAATGGAAGCAGCATTTTCCTACAGTCAAGAAACTCAACTGCGTCCCTAAATTTATTAAAGTCTTTCCTTTCGTTTTAATTCTCTTCACTTGATCCATACTAGAGAAATTCCAGAACACTTCAACACCGATAATGTGGAGCCTATTTTGGAGTAATGGCCTCGTGACACCAAGCAGATGGCAGCGTTTCGGAGATCCTTTTTGTCTCCGTATTCAAGGTGAACTGACTGCCCAAACAAAGACAGAGAATTAAAGAAAGATAATACAGATTGGAAGTCACTGGAAATGCACGGTTTGATTTGTCAAAGCGACGCCAATGAAAACTGAGGCCTCGAAAGGGTTTATGTCTTTCACGGGAGCCTGAATGAGTGGGGTGTATGGAACGGTGGGCAACCAGCAGCGAGGAGAGAGATACAACAGCCGAAAAATAGCTACAGAAAGAGACAGATGTGCAGGTAAGGGGTCTGGGGCGGTAATGCATCCTGAAATCTTCTACTATGAAAGGTCTCCATTGTTCACATTCATCCAATAAGCCTGTATCACTCCAATCGTCCCTGTGGTACAGCCTTACCACTGGGAGGTAACACTACATAGGAAACACTAAACGTTGTTTAACCTTTTGCTCGCACCTTGAATACGTACTGATGACGTTTCATTGCACAAAATAACCGACATTTATGACGTCTTATCTCATACGAGCCGACATAGCTCAGTCAAATGACCGGAGATGCATTAAAAGGTCAAAGTTCTATTCCCTGCAGTGACAGACGTTTCTCTCCACCACCGTCCTCAGGTCGACTCTGCCCTACAAAGCGGTCGGAGCTTAAATCTAACCACTCACCTCCAAACCGTGTGCAGATCTGCACCCACGTCCTCGACACGCCTTCGTGGCGTCTAGGAATCATTTAATTCGATGTGTTGGCCGTGAGTGACAAATGAATCCCACCAGCGCACCAACTATGATCGCAGAACGGAACTTCTATTGAAACAAACTTTTCCAATCACAAAGCTTTAGCCTTTTGTTGTATTCGGTTATATTATCGGCAACGAGCCCGCGTTGCTTATTGTGTCTGTGTTCAGATCCCGAATGAGCCCACAGAAGTGCTACTAGGGTAGACAACGACTGGAATTGCACGGCTTCAATTTTTTAAACAAGAAATTGGTACGTGTTCTGCCAGATCAACCCAAATATTTCCCCAGTCCTTCCAGACAAATACCCGGATTTTCCTTCAATTAGGCCACGACCACTTCCTTCCATATCCTTTCCCATTCATAAACGAAATCACTCTGTCACCTGATAAATCATAATTTCGAGAAGCCACCACGTCAGACAAATTATAATGGCTTTGAACTGACTCATCTGATGTAGTCACCGACTCGACCAATTGCGAAACATTATTATGCTACGTGGGTCACTTCCGTGTGAATCAACCGAATTCTCTGACGATGTGCGTGGCGTGATAAAATTCTCATCTTGTTTGTCATTGCCACTAGCGGCTATTCGAAAGCCGTTTGCTTGCGACCTGACCTGATAAACCTGCAGCAATTCTGCCATAGCCTGCCTTTACGCGAAGACTGTAGAAGGCTAAATGGAGAGCGCGTATTAACTAACAAACTCTGTTTTGGTATAGGTGGCGGGCTCTTGCGAACACAGTGATAAACACTCTGGCTCCATAAAACGCGGGGAATTTCTCGACCAGCCGAGCGAATATCAACTCGGATCCACGAAGTTGTTTCTCCAAACCCCTCACGTCAGTTAACGATTTCAGTGAAATGAAGGTAAAAGAAGTAAATGGAGTAATTCAGAATTAATATAATTTTCAAAATCCTTGCAAAATCTGGTCATCTAAAAACAAGAAACCAGTAGCGGCCCTGAAAGAGTCCGATCTGTTAACCAACGGGTTATATAGACGTGGAAAAAATCGCAGAAATCATGAAAGCAACATGACTGCAAGTGCACTGGAACTAGGGGCCACAGTGAAGGCTCTCCCTCAAGGGGGAGCCGTGTGTGTGTGAGTGTTTGCGCGGTGGTCCAATTGCTAGGAGCTCCCTGCCCTTCCATTATTCATATCACTGCTAACTTGAGAGCAAGAATGGATTATAAGAAGCTCTGTCCTATTTGTCCACAAGCAGGCGGCGCTGAGAACACGATTTATGAGAGATCTCAAGGAGAACTCCATCATGAATAGGGTTTTTGTAAACTAAAGAAACGAAGAAAGATTCTGGTCACTTTCTCACACATCCCACAAACACAAAGTATGGGGAAACTCTAATTATTAACAAACTAATTCCATGGATACGTGACGTAACTGACAGTCGCAGATACGACTTTAATCCACTTCACACCCTCAGACACTATTTCGCTTCCATTCTTTTAATATTATCCTCCGTTCCATGACAAGTTCTCCAAACGATTCCTTTCCTCTAAACTCCTAACTACAATTACCATTTCCCCATGTGTGTTACAGACATAATGTGCGACTGCATTAGACGATTAAAGTATAATGCCTTTGCATTGATAATCGACTGGGTAGTGACTAATCCACTAAAAACGTGCATCACTCAACCAAATAGTGTTACTGAAGAAAGTGCACTTTATTAGGATGGCTGACTTCTCGGATGGTGCGTAGTGTAGTGTGACACTGCGAAGTTTCGGAGGAAATTACTGCCCCAATGATAGAAACAAGAAGCACCTCTGAAACGTCTACCAGACTACACGGCGCAACATCCCAGAAGAAAACCATCTTTATACCTATCGTCGTGAGAACCTTAAATTGTATGAGACCTAGTAATATGTTATAATTCTTAGAAAGTCATGTACGCCATTTTCGCCTTCATCTGTCCGTATTATTGTGAATAGCAACGCATTTCACGCGAACCAAAAGTTTCGCTAGCAAACTTTCACAATAAAACTACGCTGCGAAAAGAAATCGTAGTTACCATACAAAACACGAAGTTAAGACGACAAACTCAGTCTTGACGAATTTTCAAATCCTTTCTCAAAACGTAAACACTTCTCCTTTCCCCCTTGTGCATCACAGACAGATGCCTTTCGTACTTAGGCTCAATTCAGTATTTCGTAGTTATTACGTCCAGACAACAAACTTTACAAACACAGCGTGCGCACGCATAAAACATCCATCTCATTATAATGATTAGAAACCTGCAAGAAAGAAACCGTTTCTTAAGACGTAGGCAAAATTTGGAGGTCAACATTAAGATGGATAAAATGTAAACTGGATTAATCTAAAACGGCATCCAGCAGCAGTTGTTCTGAACGTGGTAACGAATCTTCGAGTTCAATAAAACGAGAATTGGAAGATTTCTGTCTTCTGGGTTGTTGCGCTGTGTAGTCTGGTCGATGTTAACCAACGTTTCAGAGGTCATACTGCCTCCGTCATCAGGGCGATTCTTAGTATGAAGATTTCTGTCTTCTGGGTTGTTGCGCTGTGTAGTCTGGTCGATGTTTACCAACGTTTCAGAGGTCATACTGCCTCCGTCATCAGGGCGATGAGTATGAAGATTTCTGTCTTCTGGGTTGTTGCGCTGTGTAGTCTGGTCGATGTTAACCAACGTTTCAGAGGTCATACTGCCTCCGTCATCAGGGCGATGAGTATGAAGATTTCTGTCTTCTGGGTTGTTGCGCTGTTTAGTCTGGTCGATGTTTACCAACGTTTCAGAGATCATACTGCCTCCGTCATCAGGGCGATTCATCGAAGAAGATAAAATGATCTAATACGCTCTGCAGTGTTAATTTTATAGTGATGTGTAGTTTAGTGAAATCGACTTTCCTGTATTACATATCGTGGTGAGATTTTACTTGGAGTGTGCTGTACGCGGCCTGCTGCCATCCCTTCCAGCAAACTTATGGTAAGTGACTCCCTCCGAGGTTCCAATTCACAAAGTTCAGCGGCCAAAAACGCTAGAACGCAGCACAGAAACAGAACGCCAACTGCCCTATAATTTAGCATCGGCAGTGGTCCGCTGACCATAGGTTGATAAACACTGCGACACTACACACCGCCCTCCGACTTCATAGCCAGGGAGTGACGGCTTCACAACATACGTTAAGGGGCCAGCTTTAAATGCTATGTACACCGTTATTTCCCTGTCGGCCAGGGATTGTTTGAATACAAGAGTGGCGTAAAGTGTCTAGCTCTAACTACGACACGAGAGGATTTAGCAGTAAATTAACTTAACCGGTTTAGTTGTTCGCCACGCTTCAGCGAATGGGGTTGAAAATTACGTTAAAATAATTCAAAATATAGAATAGAGGGGGATTATAATAAAGCAGCAAAGCGTGTTATTTGCCTGACGGTGAAGTTCAAGTTCATATTATTAGCTGGCTGATGGCTCCCCTAACAAAGTACCTAATTTGGCTTACACTGTGCTAACAAACGATAACCTTACACACAATAAGTACTATAAGGTCAGATCTCACTAATCACTATCTAAATTTTAACCTTCTTGCTTGTTCTTTCTTTAACATACAGTACTTAAATAATTAAATTACTTATTTTTATATTACACATCGTTAATAAACATCCAATGTATCTACGTCTAGACCATTTCATCTTTCTACAAGCGTTTGTAATAAACGTCACATACAATGTAAGGAGCACTGACCTCAAACCCAGATTCCAGTGTTAAAGGGGTAGACCGCACGTCCACTGTGATCGACCAATTATTGTTACTAATTGCTGAAGACATTTATAAAAACAAAAGGCTCCCACTACTAAATCTTATAATATTAAATGCATCGGTTTGTGCATTGAACTTGTTTTCCTAGTGACGTAACAACAGTACGCATAGAATATGTATAAGTTATACCACAAGCCTACAAGGTTTATTACACACGCCAGAAAGAAATGACAAGAAAGAAGGCATAAAACGGAAAAAGAATCAGTTGTGTTAAATTTATTCTTCTATCATAAATTTTGTGTTCTGTTGTCGTGGAGATTTCTTCAGTATCAGGCCTATCGTACACAATATTTTCACTTTGAATGACTTGTTCAAATAACAAAACATTTATATCTAATGTGATTTCATTATTTTAGGCATATAAAGTTCCAATATGAATGTAAGGTAGTCTTCATTTTACGTTAAGTTATGTATAAAACCCGTTTCAAATTACTCATATATCATTCGCTCCCCCTTTATGAATCGATGTCAATTACAAGACCTGGGTTAGTAAACAAACTGTCCTGTTAGGACGACATTCGTATTTCGTAGTACAGAACGAATCATAAGTTCCGCCCCGTGAGAATATAATGCATTTTAATATAAATAAAAAAAAACACTGACTGTATATCTACACCAGCGGGTGTGTGGGGAAAAATGGAGAGAAAGATCCACTTATTTACAGTCGTATGTTGAGGCGATAGTCATACTTTACTAGGTAGGCCACGAGTAGCCCAAAGGTACCAAAATATCCAGTTGCAAGCCATATTCAGTTAGTCGTCTTACTGTTCCCGTAATACACACTAACCCATAAGTTCAACAATAAAAAGGACAGTGGGCCAAAATAATGAAACATTCGTGGGGCGATTTCTTAAATGTAAGCGGCGTTGCTTAACACAGACTTATATTTGGTGCTGGAACAAACAGCTAATTGGGTCATTTGAATTCCCTTTATAACGTTAGGTGGGCGAAATCTTAGTTTTGCGGTGTATTATTTGTGTATGAGCATCTGATGGGTCTATTACATTGACGTAAGGTGCTTAATGAATTTTATAGTTGGCAGGCATTTTAAAGTTCGCCATTACAAAGCCTGTAATAGTACTTAGGTTGTTACAGTGTCGCTCGAAGAATTTTTCTCCTTCCGGCGGTGGTGAGAGGAATTAAAAGAAGCAAAGAGGAAGAAGAGAATTAAAGCAAGAAAGTTTAGAATGTGTACTTTCAAACTTAATTTGTCTGGATGTTCCATCACAGCCTCTTTTATGTGGCTCTAGCATTAATGAAGTTCCTCAATACTCAGTTTTCTCCAATCCCTCGTCACGTCGTTTCTCTAAAGTTCGAATATTCTCAGCACTGCATTTCCAAGAATCCACGATTTATGTTTTTTCTCTTCGTTATTTGATCCATCACACGCAATTTTATGCAGAACACAAACCAAAGAAGATATTCAGAATCTGTTGCTAAAACTCTAATAATAAGGACAAATGAAGTAAGAAAAGTTTGTTGGTTTAAATTACGTCAAAATAAAAATAAATTGATTGCCCCATTCTCTTCAACTTTATTTGTGTAAAAGAATCGCCTAATTTACTACATCAGCGGATTTCAATGCCTCGAAGATTACAACAGTCTGATTTGAGGTTTTCACAGCGGTGAGTATGAAGATTTCTGTCTTCTGGGTTGTTGCGCCGTGTAGTCTGGTCGATGTTTACCAACGTTTCAGAGGTCATACTGCCTCCGTCATCAGGGCGATGAGTATGAAGATTTCTGTCTTCTGGGTTGTTGCGCTGTGTAGTCTGGTCGATGTTTACCAACGTTTCAGAGGTATTACTGCCTCCGTCATCAGGGCGATGAAGATTTCTGTCTTCTGGGTTGATGTGCTGTGTAGTCTGGTCAAGGCTTACCAACGTTTCGGAGGTCATACGGCCTCCGTCATCAGGGCGCAAAAACCCAAAAGGCAGAAATCTTCATTACAACAATCCACTGAATGATTCCTCGTGAAATACGTTAGGTACGAGCAAAGTTTAAGTAAAGAAACCTCAAACAGTAAAGTTGAAGACGCTGATGGGATGCTGGCTATGACATCGCTGTCAACAACAAGCCGCTTATCCCGCGCAAGCCGGAAATTGAGCGCCATCAGATGCCACACACAACGCTCCAAACAACCCCAGCTTCTCTACAGATTTATGTGGCATTGTGGATTGTTACGTGTGCTTACTTCACGTTAGCTTGTCTAGGGGAAGTATGGGACGGGCAGGCCATCTATTGAATGCCTCTGAGGCACAAGTCCTTTGAAAAGGTTAGTGGGCAGAAATATTGTAAAGCAATCATTTTGTCATACATAAATAATTTCATTTGTATGAAAACTGATGGCGCATGGAAGAACAAAAAAGGAAAAATTAACGATTGAAAATTTATACAGACGAGCGACCGAAAAAAGGTCACCACGAATTTCGTAAGCTTCTCTATAAACGTCATATAAAGAAGAACAGTTTTGCAGTTGGTGTCACTTTATTAAAACACGGTTCAATTTGTGTGCAGATTTCTCTGTAGGGTCTCCTGTTTGTGCCACATCTCGTGGGCTATTCTGCCCAACAGAAGCTGCAATGCACTGTTCATGGTCTGTACTCCTGCATCGTGTTCTGGAGAATCTCCACGTGTCGACCTCAATCTTGGTTAACGTTTTCATCTTCTTTCATTCCCTGTAGGAAACTTCTGTGATGGTCGTTTCATTCTACAACATTTAGAATTCTTCATTCACAATCGGTCATGTATTCGACGCAACGTAGCTTAAAAAGCGTCGTTAAATAGACAAATGCCATTGCTGCTTTTAAATTAATCTGCATTTTGTCAATAATGTGTTTTATTCTGAAAAGCACTCGTTTTTTGAAAATTTCCAAACCAAAAGTTCTTATGCTTTTAATGATCCAGACGTATAGTACACGACTGCAATCTTGAGACTTGCAAGGAATGCAGGAAGTCCGAAGCGCTAAAGGCAGACCCCACTTCCTCATCCCGCAAGCCACAAGATTACAGTCGTGGACCTGAAACTCGTAACCTCCGGTCAAAAGAGTGACTTATATGTCGCAGAATTGTAGTCTAAGTTTCACCAGCGAAAGATCTCGAACCCGGGAACTGTGAGAGGGCTCGACGGGCAACGCGAACGAGGCATAGCAGTTAGTTGCTGCTACTGCTCAGAAAATCAATACCAGTCAGGACGGCGCCGAAGGAACGAGCAGCCAGCCTACGTGGGCGTACCGACCCACTGGACGCCTGACCTCACTGCGCTGCAGTGCCTTCAACAGTCGGTACTTACAGTCAATAGGCATTAAGATCAGACGTCGAGACTCGATCCCAGGAGGAAACATGTCTGATTCCTCTTCATGCAGAAAATAAAAATGTGACATTCTGTTGACCTATTTAAATTGTATACGAGAATTCTTAAATTTCCATCGTATGTTCATTTTAATAATTCCCTATGATTAGTTACGTCTTAGGTGTGTTTTTTACAAAGCAACCAGATTGGTGATGACTTGTATTCCGAAATACCAAATTTAATTTTCGCTCGGTTACCAAATATCCTGGGGGTTCATACTGTTAAATTCCAGAACATTATCTTCAAATACGCAGGAGTAGACAAAGCGTTATCCATGTCAGAACGTGATTGATACACAGAAAATGGGATGTCATTATCTAAAATGGCAAGTGTGATAATGTCACGTCTGGTCCCCTATGCAGTTCAGATAATATGGGAATGGCAGACGAATCTGACGTAATGAGAAGCAATTACAACCAAATGCAGGGCACTTATCAGCACTCTGGGGGTGAAAAGAGTTATGAGAACTTCTGAGGTCTAATTTCCTTCAAATGTTTCAGTCGATAACATGACGCTCACAAACGCTATAAATTAGGAATTATAAAATTTAGTGTTGGACTTCTGTGCACAATCTACAACATCAGACTATTCAGACTACATTAAAGACATCAGTATAACCCTCCAACAACGCGGGTTTGTCAGACGCGGACTGGATTGTGCGCGTGATAATAAATGCAATTATTTTCCGAACGCGGAAAATTCAATTACACGCGGTCTGTCAAACATGCTGAAGTATAATACGAAAAAACTACTGCTGTTTAAACAGCTAAGATGATTAAGCTTCTACGCATTTGGTTAAAATAAAGAGTTTGTTTTGTAAAAACGTAAGTGTTCGGCTTAGCTGCCATGCCGCGATTTGTTCCTTCAGCGTTAAAGTCTAACTTACCGTTGATATTTCACTTCAATGCCTGCTTAAACACGATAATTATATTACGCAGTTTGTTCAAAAATGAATATCAGTACAGCATATTTATGAGTTCTGTTCCTTTATTTTGGCTTCGTCCAACGCGGATTCACCGAACACGCTGCTTTCGAGAAACGTATCCCCAGCACTGGGCGAGGGTTTAGTGTAAACGTTTAGCTTATGGGCTTACTCGGACACGATGCCACAAGGGGGCAATTTAAGTCGCTTTATATCTCAATTTAGCGAGTGATAGTAGCGAGACAAACTCCCTCGGCCACAGACCTCTAGCGTCAGGACAATGCTTACACAGTTATCCAACGATAAGACAACTCAAGGTCTACATGTTGCCCCATTTTAAAAATAAAGCTATTTTTATAAAAAAAATTATCAAACTATGATCTAAAACTCCGGATATAAAATACAAAAAGATAAGTGCCTCCGAAATCTTAACGTGGGAACACACAAATCCCGAGCCCTGAAGATGGAGACAGTATGTTTCTCCGAAACGTTGGTATCTACCTCTGTGTCCACACGGCGTTACCGTCCAAAAGAAAAATGCTTACTCACGGAAGTGACTGGACTCACAAGTGTAGGAATAGCATCGAAGTGCGACATTGAATGTCATTTCAGTTCGTGCACACGCAATCTATAACGCGACCATTAAGTGAATGTAATGGCGTGGTTTAAGTTTTGAAGGAAACAAGTTCGAAAGTTGGCAGAGCTATGTCCTGGGGAAGTCGTGGTTCACTCCCTCCACGTATTTATGTGTCGCTATCTTAATAGTTTAAATCCATTGAGACCGTCTTGATAAACTGACAGTCACTCAGCTGATCAACAACGTACTCGACTTCTATAGAACTCGAAGGTACAAGAGTCCGACACAGGACAGTCATTCTGAGCCAGCTGAATCCAGTATTCACCACCACACCCTATCATATTACGATTACTCACTCTCCCATCTCTTCCAAATGATCGCTTCGTTTCAGGTTTCATGAACTAAATGCAACTCTACTCTGGATTTAGTTGATAACGTCTCGTATTTCTGACTTGCGGCCGGCTTCTGAAACGTAATTGAACACAGTATTACAACGTATGTGAATGTGACGGGCGTTCTCAAACCGAAATACTTTATCCTGAACCTGATGTTTAACGCTCATTTTAATATCATATTCCTTTCAAAACATGGTCTCCTGTGTTGCGTTATCATGAAAAAAGGTGAGGCATTATTTATTGGCTCCTCACCGGTTCCCAAGCTAGAGAACCACCCTCGGCTGCTCGCGGCCGCTTTAACAACGTATTCGCCATGTCTGGAGGCCATCCTTAACATCCAAAGCGTCAGAACGTTCATCACGGCTTAGGGCACTGTTGTTACTTCCGCACTATCCTGGCCCCTGTATTCTCACGCCCCGCAATGTCCGACAACCTGTCATCACATTGGCCGCTACGTGTCCCATCATCTGCCTCGCCTCTTCATAATGAAGGGCGACGTTCCTACTTCATTTCGCCAGTGCTGCAAGTGGCTGCTCTAAATTGATGTTAATAAGTGGTCATCCTCGAACAGCTGCTGGCTTCTTTGTTAATTTAAAACAGGGACCTTGCACCATACAATGTTGCATTACACAAGAAAGTAACCGATTCTTCTAACGTATTTCACAGACACGAGGCTATACAAATTTCAGGAGGGAACACGCGGTCTCCACAAATACATTAGTAGCTAAAATTCCTTCCAATAAAAGACTAAATTGTGTAATCCCGTACGATTAAACAAATTCTCCTAATATCACAATACATCGGCTAATGTTTGGCGGTAACTACCGCTGTCTGCTTAACGGAGAACGTAAAACAAATGCAAATCACAAGAGAAATTAACCCGATATTGAAAGACAAGTTGATCAAAATTATTTCCAATATCTCCCTGTCTGATTACATTTATGCAAATTATTAAATAATATGTGAACCTGTCCGCAATAGCAGGCCTAATTTAAAAGCGCTTAATCGCACTGCCATGGAGTTTCAATAAATTCCCCTAATTTTTAACAATGCGACCCGTGAGCGAATGTGACCTCGGGATTGGAAAATTTGAGAACCCCTGACTGCCCGGTTTTCGGTAGGGGCAGAGACAAGAAAATGAGGCTGGCCACTCGCCTACATCTAAGCGTCGTAGTCTGGAATAAATGGATATTTACTTTCACATACGAATTTAACACGTTCCATATTGGCAAGTTGGCCATGCACAAAGTAAACTGTCTTGTAACGTACGTAAAATTGGATTTTATTTATACACATTTCAATTTCGTCTCTCAAGATGAAAACAGTAGCGAATGTCGTATAAGCGATTACATGCTTGTCAATTAATAATCCTCATCGGAGCCTTTCTGTATACCGCTTCATAAAATGAAGCAACAGTGCGACTGACATAATCATGGCTTCAGTCACATTCGTAAACATTTTACGGGTCTCTGGCTGTACTAAAATTATCTTGTAACAAGAGAAACTGCCGATGTGACAGCAAGCTTTGACTTCAATATAAAGGAACTTAGCTGGGGACCCAGGGAAGCCATGGAAGGAGACTTGCTTTCAATATCCAATTAGCCTTTGTCATACTTCTCCGTTTAACACCAGGCCCTGCTATTCCGAGATTCGATCAAGATGGCGGGTGGTCGTTATTTGCGCGGTAGCAAGGGATGTCACGTGGTGAGAGTTGAAGCAATCAGCCAGCCCACGACGCTACTGCCGCAAACATTCTCTTATGGCATTCGAAACTTAACATTACTTGTGTTTTTCAAGTAGCTGTTTCGTTAGCCATGTTTAACGGTCGTACGTTTAGATTAAAAGATCAACGACTTAAGCTTCCCATTTCATACGGAGAAGCAAGATAGGAAAGGATGAGAACAACGTAAATGTGTAGAGATTTCAGGTTCTCACGGCGGCGAATATGACAATGACTGTCTTCTGGGGCGTTGAGCCGTGGAGTATGAAAAATGTTTACCGGCGTTTCAGAGACGCTTACCGTCCTGATGATGGATGAAGAATCAGTTATGTGGGATTTTGTATTTTTGGGTTTTGTTTTATTCCTAGTATGAAAAGGGATTATTAAGTAGCATTAACCAGCTGATATTTTTAATGGTAAAGCGTTGTTTTCTTTGCTGTACGGATTAAATTATTCAATATTATTTAGACAGGCTACAAAAAGTTAATCCATTTAAGCCTTAACTTAACTGAAGTGAATTCCGTTATATTTGTCTCTTTATATGAGACATGATTCTCTCAAAATGTATTCTACTTCAATTAAATTATGACGTTCCATGTCAGCCAACAGCATACCCTTTTTTAACATGTTTAATCCGCTTCAGGAGTTGACAGAAATTTGAAGTATGTCGCTCATTCTTTGTAGCGAAGCTAATGACGTCCACAACTATTCATCCTACCATTATCAGTAGCCTTCGACTGATAATATCACCACAAGTTCGGCGGTCTGCGGAAGTCAGTCGCATGATTTCGTTTTCGTTGCCACACTACGAGTACAGAGCAGAAACACCGCGCGTGGGACTCTAAGCCAAGGCAATTTATCTTCCTTTCTGCTTAATGACGTCGACAGTACAGAGTGCAGGTGATTATGTCCGCTTTCCAGAAGAGCCATTAATGATCGGATCATCCTTATTAGACGGTCTTTACGCGAAGGGTGAGGGGGTGGAACGTTGCACATGGGATAAATTCATCTTCCCTTAAAAGAGAGGCGGATAATTTTAGCCTGCTTATAGTAAAGGAAAGATGAGCTTAAGGTATCACGCACTTGCGTCGTCACTCAGTGTCCGTTCTCTGACAACCTGCAAGCAGCACGCCGGGTGTTCATGGAATTTCGTTAATTAAAAGTCACTGCACTGGCAGTAACCCAAACTTTCTGCATTTTAATTTCATACCACAAGAACCGGTACAATTGAGCGGAGCCATGTTAACCACGTTATCTATCTAATACTTTGAAAAACGAAAAATAAATAGTCCTCTTGTGTTACTTCCTTCATACACTGGAACTGATCGGATAATATGCATCGTTTCCCAGCTTCAGCCAGCCACGAGCCCTAAGTCTCAGTTATGTGGCTAATAAATTAAACAAACTCTGGCTAGCTGAAGCTGGCAAACGACCCACTTCATCTGATCGGTCCCGCTTTGTTCAGATGTTCGGATTACCACTGAACCACAAACGTAAGGCAGATTGTTTTTCCCCCACTTTTTCATAGTGTCAGCCGGGCTAAGCCGGTTAACATGAAAGCTACGCCACTAATGTACAAGAAAATGGTATACAATGTTGTGTGCAAAACGTTTCAATCACAAAGCTCACGTGAAAAATATTTAACAATTCAGTTCCTACCGCAAAGAAAACACACTTCTTCATCAAAAAGTTTAATTGGTTAACGCTGTTAAGGCATATGATTGTTGTCTGTTGTGAAATCTTACAAAACACATAAATACGCTCTGAGAAATATACAGAGTTATCGAATTCCATGAAAGGAAAAGCTGTGCTTTAAAATAGTTAGTAATTCTGTAAAATTTGTAACTTCTGTTTATGTAATATAATATAAAACAGGGCGGATGTGCGAAATCTATGTTTAACTTTCTGCCTGATGACGATGACTAATGAACAACTGGAACTAGGCATCATGCACATACATAAAATGTTGTTTCAAACGTGACGATCGTGCGTAATAAATGTAACGTTACTAATCGCGATCTGTTGTACCAAACAAGACACCGGAATTGGTCGCTAAATCTACGGCCCAATGGATAATTTCTTTTTTCGTCATTCCTGTTAGCTCGCTGTCCAGATGAAAGAGTCTAAAGGCGTGTAGGCGTCACAAGACGAACCGCAAGTTCAACAGGAAACGGAGCGAGCATCAGTGTAGGTAGAAAACGGGAAAACTGAGGAAACTGCAATGACACGGCGACCAAGATCTTGGCCCTGGCTCCAAAGTCACAGACTTGCCATGTTATGAAAGTTGTGCATGATTTTTAATGTTATTTAATCACTCATTTAGCTCAGACAAAAGAAAATTATGAATTTCAGAGTTGAAACGAAAAAGTATAATTTCTTGATCGTGAGAAATTTGTTTAAAACGGGTACACCGAGGTAATTGACCAGGATTTGATGATCCTTCGTATCAGCGCTCAGGGTCGATGGCAATACAAAGAGATTATTTATTCACCGAGCCACTTCAGTTACTTTTAGTTTTATAATCCATGCAGTCTTGGAACTGAATATTAAGAGACTGCAGGTATTTGTAGTGTATTTTGTAACTTCGACTTTCGGGCTTGAGCCGAGTCGAATGTTGAATGTTCCGGCAAACTCTGCAGCCCACTCTTCCACTCCACCAATCGACCATCAAATCCAAATCCCCACCTTCTGCCTGCCATATATATGGCTTCCAAACACGCCCAACCTCCACATAACCCTGACTATTCCACAGGCAATGTTTTCCGAAACGTCGGATAATTCTCGCCATTCCACGCGGCTCAACCCGGAAAGTCGAATTTGCAAACTGAACTCCAGTCGCGAAAAGCTAGGGGGAAGGACCACTTGTAATTTACGTTGGTAAGAACTGAAAAGGCGTTGTTTTAACTTCAAACATCATGAAGCAGGTTCTCATTCTACAAAAGTGGAAATTTTCTGGTTGGAGTAAAAGGAATATTTTTGAAAACGTTTGCTTTACGTAAAGGAACAACATAATATACCTTCATGTCTTTTATTTTTTTATGCTAGACGACTATCGAACCCCATACACACGTCTGGTGTGGTGGACAGGCTACGGTGTAGATACAGTTACGACCTGTTACCAACAAGATGGCGCAAGGTCTCGTACAACCGGCAATGTGTCGAATTTTTTGAACGAAACGTTTGGAAACACCGTGCTATCAAACACATTTCCTGGTGTTCGTGGTGAGGTTTTGAGTTGCTGCCTCTGTCACCAGATCTACTTCCGTGACTTTTTACTGCGGGGATGTCTCAACGATAAAGTGTTGATCACTGATCCTCACACAACTGATGATTTGAAACAGGCAATGCAGCAAGATGTTGTTTTCGTCTCGAAGAAAAATTTGTAAGCTGACCTTTGGAATTTAATCATTCGGCTTCAACACGTCATCTCCCAGGGAGGAAACATCTAACATATTTCACACTGAGGACCGCCTTCTGTGTTCACAGTAATCGTAAATGCAACAGAAATTCGACGTACCTGATTGGTTTAATCCCACAACCAAACGACAAATCACCGAATGCGTTTTTCTTGCTAGTTCTGTACCACCAGCATGACAAAGCCCTTACTGTACTCTAGTCATCCGATGCTCAAATGAAGATATGAGAAGGCCATACAAAGCAGGACAGCGCTCCATGACAAGCAGGCGAAGCCAAGGATCGTGAAATCCCAGAGGGACTGCACAGTCAACTGTCAGGACAGCGCCTTGAGAGAGGCCATGACAGGTTAGTTATGAACAAAACTAGGCATTCAACATCATCCTCAAATCTCATTCACACCTGCACGGCCACTGAAAGTAATACTAATTTCCATGTTCACGTATTCGCTGAGCAGTTGACTGTCAATCAACTTTTTAACAAGTAATCTGTTTTAATAAAAATCGCAGGAATCGTTCTTCAGAAGCTGTCAGTAGCTCAGTTCGTCAAGAAAGTATCAGCCTTGTATGGAACACGAAGGTTTATTATAGTGTCCATAAGAGAGCCGAATACTGAGACAGTTGAATCGAATCCGCGGTCACATGTAGTATCCCTTTAACTTCCATTTTAATATTATCCTCCCCACCTATTTCTAAATCACGTTTTACAAACAAAACTAATGTGTGCAGACTTCAGTAATGAGTCCATTGCCTCATTACTTTATCTGTTTAAGGTCCATATTGGTATACTCTCCTGCATATGTTATTTCAAATACTTTCAAATCTTAGTTCTTCTTAGAAAATAAAACCAAGCGTCTCGTCCAGTCGGCAATAGGGGCAGAATACATAATGAGTTGTCACAATTAATCAGTTGTTAGTCCTAATCAATCGACCAATCATTTACAATTTATTCATCTCAGTTCATTTATTTTCTTTCTGAGAGTCTCAATTATCTGATATCCACTGTTTCAATTTTAAGTCTATATTCTTCCCTGTTCATCTTCATAACTTCAGCAGTGGATAGGTTATCGTGAAATAATCAAATTAACAACAATAACAGGTCTTCAAAACAGGGTCTCCTTGAAATCAAATGTAAAATTATGGGGCTGTAAGCTCCAAATAAAATATAAGATAAAATATTTTTTCGAAAGCACACATATTATATTACGTTTTCTTGTTGGAACTACAGTAATTTTATCAATTAACATGCTCATCTAACCGTTAATCTCGCGTAATCTCTACCCCATATATCCTCTCTACCTGAAGTTCAATGCAAAACTGAACACAGCGCATACATGTGAATATTTGCCATTGGTATTTGAACAAAGAAGTCTTAGTAAGTTATAAACATGTTTTAGAGAAAACGTAAATAATGTTAAGTAAGAAACAGCATTCCAAACATTTGGAATATAATACAGAAACATCCAACAAACACAAGATTCACATCCACTTTCTGAAATCGAAACCAGGCCTTCTGAGCGAAAACCTGCTAGCGTGTTATGCAGCCCGTGGTAACCTCAGAGACTGCTCCAATCTGTTACGACCTCATGCACAGTGGCACAAAGCCTTATACAGCCACAGAGAGGAACATAAATTGTGTAAATCCGGAAGCGACCTACTTCCTCAAAGAAGTTCCTCACACCCCACTCCGCCCGCCTCCCAACTTTGCATACAAGGTGAAGGAGCACGTAAGGCGTTTTTAAGGAAATAGAGTACACGAAGTTCTGGGTCTCCATTAGATTACCACTGCTATGAAGCAGAGCGAAGCTGTCCGGCGGACTGCAGGCAGGAAGTCCCAATTGAAGGACAGTATTACACTTGTTTCAGTTGGAGGCAACACCGGCATATAGGAGCGGAAAAAAAATCTATCATCGACCTGCACAAACTCCCACAATCCCCGCCACATGAGAGTGACGTCAAAACTGAAACTTGACGGCCAGATTAAAAATTCGGAAAGTCTGAGATTTGAAATGCTAATTATCTCAGAATTAATTGGGATAGCAGCATGTCACTGGACCTAATCCAAGTTCGTATTCCGAAAGCCCCACGTTTCATTCGAATTGACAAACGAAGGATATAAGAATGAAGTTTGTGTTCCGCTGCAGAAGTTACATGTCGTGGAATGACGGCTGTTAATTAGCCCGTGCTGGGGTAATAAGGTGTAAGTTCTAAAAGTTAAAGAAACAAAACGAAAATATCTCGGGATGTTGTCACAAATCAGGTATACCGACATCTATTTTTTTCCCCAAAATTTACACATTAACTTACAGGTCGGAGTCACAGTTTTACTGGAATCCAAATAACATGAAATATCAGCTGTAAGTAGACATCGCACTTGTTTGCAATTTTAGGGTCTGGCGCCGGCAAATTATAAACGGCGCATTGGAAAAGATCTGAAACGAAGTGGCATACTCGGTTGAAAAACTGATGCGCAACAGGCATCTTTTACGTACGTAAGAAAATTCACTTTATTATGTACACCAGGGCGGTCCACCTTCTCCCCTCCCTTTTCCACTGGAACCTAGGGTAAAAAAAAAAACGACCTGGCACTATTTTAAAACTAATAACCAATTTTCGTTAATTTCCTTAATAATACTCATTCACATATGACGAATTACCACAGTCTATGTACAAATATAAATTTAATTTAATGTGCACAAATTATTATAGTTACATATTATTCTAAATTTGGTCCTGCAACAGCTTGTGTCTGACAAAGTTTATATGAATACGGAAACCATAATGACGCAATATTTTCTGAGGGAAACACAAATTCAAGGTCACGGTAGAAGGAATGTGAATTTCAACTTACTTACAACCGCAATAAAATGTAAGGAAGTTCTAAGATGATTAACGCATTAAGCAAATGTTACTTTAGCATATGAAAGGCCAAGACATTTTTTAAACTTCTGAACAATAGTTGATATTCAAGCCGATCCTGCTAAAGAGAGCAGAGATTATCATCTCTGACTTCGAAGGGGCACATGAGGTGGAGACTGCAGTAAATTTTATAATACCATTCAGAAATTCGTCTGCAGAAAATTTAAAAAAACCTGACAGCTCTCGAGAACACAAACTACTTCGCTGCTGTCATCTAATTCACGCTCTGTGATCAGTAGGGTTAAAATAAATCTAATTTCGCACTAGATGTGGAAAACGAGCGTTGTCACTAGCAACGCGTTTCGAACAAACGGAATTTCTGGCGTGTAGATTATCATATACGTCAAAAATGTAGAGATCTTTGAGATTTTACAGCAGGCGGAATCATAAGTACAGACGTATGAACTCGGAAAGGTAACGTTTGTCCTCATGCTTAAGCGACATGCTAAGGAGACGTATAAGAGAACATACATACATTTTCAACCTCGACATTAGAAGGACGTGAGTAGTTAGCCTGATTCCCAGACGCTTTATACCCAGGGAAAAATCCGGTACAGATCAGATGAAAGGCTAGATGGACCCCAGAGCCGTTCTGGATGTGGTCGTACAAATAAAGTAGCAGAGATTCAAGTGACGGCCACTGGGCGCACTTTTCATCTAAACGAGTGTGCTTCAACATTAGAAATGGAAAGGTCGGAAACCGTTTTGTTCCTGTAAGCAACAGATGGAAGTTATAACTTTGCATACCGTGTAGTGTATTAGAATATAAAATAAGAAAACAAACAAAATATTAACACTATAAAAAACACGCTTTTTTATAGTGTTAATATTTTGTTTATAACAGATGGACGGTTACTTTTCGAATACAGAGACACAGGTAACTCGTAAGTTCTTGTTTACGATTCCGGTCACACAACAACAAATACTTCCGAAATTTAAAATAATACCAAAAATGTCTTGGAAAAGTAATTTCCCAAGAGACGCTGAGTGGCTGGATTACGCCTCCTGCCGAGAAAAAGTCACAAACTTGACAACAATAATCTGATGGCAGTATTAGAAGGAAGAAACGTCAAAGGAGCTTAACATCAGAAAATGGACTTAAGAGGAAGAAGGTAACAGGAGTTTGAGAAAAGTGTTTATGAGGAGGCTTCATAACTTTACTGTTCGCCAAATATTATTTGGGCGATCAAAATAGAGGATGAGATAGGAAAGACATGTAGAACTCAGGGGATACAATAAAAAATAATATATGTTCCTTTCTTGCGATAAGTAAGCTTCTGCGGAAACACCTTGCCTTGTCCGACCTACTCCTATATCTTAACCTATTTTATTCAGAAGACATTCATCTTCATGTTCGCCACCGTGAGAACCTAAAATCTCACAGCTTTAATTATTAATGTTGCATTCTTTAATTTCGCATTTTCGACATGCATTCGTCATTCTACATAAAATAAAGCTGGCCCGCTACACACCATGGAGGCTCTTTGGGGGTAAGAGGGTAAAGCTACTCATTTTTACCTCGGCAGTAATCGGGAGTGGCTGATCAGTGTCACGTCGTGGACGCGCTTTGACCCCGAGGAAAGGAACCCCAGACCTACCCATAAGCTCATATTACACCTGAAGTAATTTGACACTACGCAAGAATATGACGCAATTAGGAGACTTTCTGGCTTAGGTCCTGAAAAAATCTGTTGCATCAGGCCGATATTTTCATCACAAGACTAGCGGAACGTAAACTTCAATTCGGATTAAGAATTATAAAAAAAAGTTTTCCTTCACACCAAAGCTTGGTTACAACTATCTCTTGCGAGATTCAAAATGTCTTCCTTCTCGATTTTCACTTTCCTCTTAGAAGCATAAAAGCTGTAAGGGGGAAAAGTGCAGAGTACGTATGTTGCCAAGCAACAAGCGAGGAAATGAATCTACGAAGGACGGTGATGGGTGTGTGATTCCTCAGAGTGATGGACCCGCGGGGGGTTAATCAAACGAGCAGCGTCTACAGTGATAGTCCATCTATTGACTGGGAGTCTGAGTGTGATTAGATGCAGGGAGGAGGAGGGGGGGGGGTGATTCACGACCACGGGCGACAACATCTGTTCCAAAGGGGCGACAACACCTTCACTGTAATCGTCGTTCTCCCCAACACAATATTTTCTGTGACTTCGTGACGTTCGACAAAGACAAAGTTAGGATGCAAATACAACGAACAAAAATGAACTCCTTCTTTACAGGAAACACAGTGTCCGAAAAAATGAGAGAAACAAATACATTTTAATAAACCAAACTATTTCATATGTCAGTACCGGCACTTAGAGAATCACGCGAAAAGATTTCGGTGCCATCTGAAAAGTGTAGCCCACACTAGGTTCCCCTCGTAAACACAACACACCGAGATCGATAACAAGGCTTTTTCCGTAAATGTTTGTACATATTTTTGGACATTCTGTATACAAAAACGTTATTATACGCGGTGCCCAATCACTTGCTCTAACCCTGCCATCTACTTGTCTGCTTACTTTACAACACGCTGTGCATACCAAGACAGCAGACAGACAGCATATATAATGGTATCCTTAACAGGTGCAAATATCCCTCTTCTATCCAGGACAGGAGCAAAGGCTCCCCCAAGGTCTCGGAACATAAATCTATCAACATGAAGGACATTGAGATTTACCCTGCTGCCGAAGCTAACGACCCTTAATGGTTGCACCTGCATAGTCTTAAGTAGCCTTGTCTTGACTTCAACTGAAGTTATTTAAAGAAGATGTCGTTAAGAATATTAAATGAAATTCCAGTTTCAAAGCCAAGTTTGACCTGTTATAATACCAGTAAGTGACTTGGTTAACAGTTTTCTATTTTTTTTAATTTTCTACCCAAATAATATTTTCGTTTTCTTAAATATCACCAAATTAGTCAGAATCTGTAGATGCCATACGCAGCAACCATACAAATTGTATATTACAAATTTTCTGAGTTTTCGGGTTCTCCTGGTGGCGCATATGAAGACGACTTGCCTTCTGAGATGTCTCGAATAAATTAACCGTCGTTTTCTAGATTTGTTTTCGTCATCATCAGGGCAATGAGTAAGTTACAGGACCTCGCCACAGAGTATCAAATAGGCAGCGAGTATGAAACAGTGTAGAGGCCATGGCATAATAAAGAACTTACTTTCTTTATCAACAGCCTGCTAAGAAAAACATAAGACGTAATATGACTATAGGACCTGTGTGTTTTCACTAAACACGTTTACAAGTTTATGCATCAACACCGAATTCGGGGGAGAATACTTTTGTGGTAAATTTCCTTCTCCGAAGCCTATTAGTGTGGGAGATGAGAGTCAACACGTGACGCTGTGGGAACAAAGTGTGTACGAGACATTTCTGTACATTTCTTTGCTTACCGGAGCTAAACCGTCTTCATAACGAGTAATTCTATAAATTCAGTGCCAGTATCCTTAACTTAAAACCGGGCAAATCTGCAAGTTTGAAACAAAAATGGTCGTTACTGCGTACTCATGTAATTAGAAACATCAGTTCCGGAGGATCGGATCGCGTTGCGCTGTCAAAAGGCCCCTAGACACTAGACACAAGTTCGGGGTCAACAGAGCGTGAGGGAAGGTTACGTTGGCCAGTGCCAGCAGCGACAACTGCCAAAAGTAAACCAGAGATAAAAAAACTGCTGAGAGTAAATGTAGAGAGAGTGGTGTAACTATATCCGAAAAGCTGAAAATGCAACAAAAAGGCAAATATCGGAATAACTTACTAAAGAAATATGGGCCAGGCACACGATTCAAATCCGCCTCGTTTCACAAACTGCGAAACAAAAACCTGCATTCTGTACTAACTCCACGGAACAGACCTTGAGACGCTAATAGTTGCTCAGCTTGTCAAGAGATTGCCTGCCTTTTATGGAACCCGAAGTTCATCGCCGTGTTCACAAGAACCCGCTACCGGTCCCTATCCTCAGCCAAATGAATCCAATCCTATTTCCTTAAGATCCACTGTAATATAATGGATGACTTCTTCTCAGCGGCATGTTCCTTCAGGGTTTCCAACCAAAATTCTGTTCGCACTTCTGTCACCACGTGTGAAACATTCCCCGACCATTTCATCGATAAACAATAAATTATGAAACGCTTCATTATGCAAACTGTGTTCGATGAAAGAAATATCTCTCCATATTGCAAATATTTATCACACGTTCTTTGTAAAACTTGTTTGTTAAATTCGACAAAACAACTTGTGAGTAAGTTACATACTGATTTTAGTATAGTGTATGTTTACTACTACCACAAAAATGTTATTATCAGCTCCGTGACGAAAAAACTATATCACAAATTTGAATTTCTTAATGTTAAGGCGTAATTTTGTACAGTACTGTACTTATTTAGGCCTAAGCAACAAACTATGAGAACGTTCTGGGCAGTTACAGATTCACGCATTATTAAATGTAACACTGAATGGAACTGGGCGGTCAGTTTCACGTTCCAGCCGTGTTATACTCACAAGCAAAAAATGGGCCTCAGAACCATTCTGAATGCTGGAAAACCCTAACGGAAACAGATCCCAGGTTATCCAGTCATTATATTGACTTAGTTTATATTGCTCATCAATTTACTTTAATAAGTTTCGTAATATGCATGATTTCGAAGAGTTGAGCGTTTAATATGTGTCAGTGCGCATTAAAATAAGGTAAGAGTTGAAGAGTTCAGTTGAGTTGAGAGTTTGTAAGTTCAAATACAAGCCTGTCTGTCTTCTCTTCCTAACACACGTTTCGAGACAAATTACATTATCGAACGCTTCCAACCGTCGGGATATTAATAGTGGTGCTCTATTATTTACACGGGCCAGTCGAAAGGGTATGAGTAACTAATTTTGACTGTAAATTTTCGGCACTACGAAAGGCAGATACGGTAAAAAGTAGTTCGATTTCCAGTGTCATTGTCCATTACAACTAAGCAGCACCAGAAAAGTCGTGATTCTTCCTACCTTATACTACTCTGCAAGCTGTAACGGTTTGTGCTGAACGCGAGAACTTACCTGGAAACAAATAATCGATACTGTGAACACAAGGAAATCGATGGCAGCAATCAGAGTAAGACTCTTCATAAAACTGAAATATATACAGTTAGGGTAAAGAGCGGAAACCAAGTTCCAATAACTAGGATTTGAGGTTTTCACAGCTGCGAGGCTCAAGATGGCTGTCTTCTGGGCTGCTGGGCCGTGTAGTCAGGTAGCCTCCATCATGATGGATGCAGCAAAGATCTCTGTAACGTCTGTAAAAGTCTACCAGACTACACGGCGCAACAACCCAGAAGACAGCCATCTTCAAGTTCCAATAAATCAAAACTGAAATAATCGCTTTAGTCCATCTGTTCAAATAGTGACATCTAACATCAAGGTTCAGTCAGCAAAGTGACTGGCTATAAGCTTGAAGACAGGGATTTGATTCCCTGCAGAGGATGGGGTTGTCTTTTTGCAACACCTGAAGCCCTTCCACGCTCTTATCGAATGGGGGCCGGAGAATGGGGGGAAAAGGGGCTCATTTTTGAAGCGTGAATCTGATCTCTCATTGCCACGTATTTCAGGCGCCAACAATACGCGCGGACCTTTTCCTCGACTTACCTACCCAAAATGACTTCCTGGCGCTGTGCTGAACCATATGAACAACTTTTAGTTTTAATCTTTGATCGTAACTTACCTAATTCAAAAGTAGCTGATTAGCGAAAAGTGCATTCTTATGTAACACGGACACAAAACTTAATGGAATGTTAATGAAAGCGGATGCAAGTATACTGAATAAGCAGTTTCTTTAAATACTGAAACCAAAACCTACAATTTTGAACGCTCGTTTCCTGGCAGCTGAGTGGCCAATGATCTCTTTATCCATTCCAGACGTCCTGACCTTTTTAACGAAAGGAACGAAGATGTAAGACCGTGTAATTACACAAGGCGTCTTGTTAACTAGTAGAATGGTTTCGAGACAATGTTCTGAGGATGACAAAAACGCGCATAATGAGGTGGTTCATAGTTTTTAGTCGTCATCAAATATTATTACGATCAAATCACGGACGATGAGGTGGGCGAAGCGCGCAACTGTTATGAACGGGAGGATAATAAGAAAACATTCAGGTTCAGCGTAAGTAAGGAACGAGTGTCAGGTTAGAATTTTACTGACCAGTTTTGCGAATGACAATTTCTGATAATTCAGCCCCATGGGGAAGGTGGGTGCTATAGGCTTACGTTCCATATTTCAGAGTCGTAAAACACATGATTTAAGTTCATAAAATCGTTCATTCATAAATAACTCGGGTGGGATGCGATTACGAGGTCCGTAACAAGAAGGTCGCTGTCGGCTCTAAGCATGATGGCTGTACCCAAAGGTGATGCAGTGATAAAACTCGTTTGCATGCTGTTACCGGCCCCTTAGAAGGTGGGTGGGGAAAACAAATTAGCCTGCCTCCCTCGAGGGATGGAACAACACAACAAATCCCTTTATAAGAAGATGTACCCTTTCTGTTCCAACCCCTTTGATGAGCAACCCTCTTGCAAATTGATCTCGCTGCGGCCAAAAAGGGTTGCATAAAGGTGGGGTGAATTAAAACGCAAATCTGTCGCACATACATACAGTAGTAAGCAAATAAAACCCCCTACTGTCATAATACAAGTCCCATGCGACCCAACCGTTTGAAACTCCCATATAAACCCTTTAAGCAAATTTGCCGCCTTCGTCAGGGCTTCGGACACAGAAGAGATGTTCAAACTTGTCATTCTGATAAATGGTTTAGCTGAAAATTGGAATCAGTAATTGAAAACGGTCGGTAGCACAATGATTAAAATGTCAGTTATAAAAATAGCGCCAGTTTACAAAGCAGAAACGTTGTGTGTGGCCTATATTACGTAGTTAATAATAGCGGTTCAATTTCAATATATGAAATATCATTATTGCTTGTCGAAGGTCGGAGTGAACGAAAAGTTTGCTTAGAATTACGAGATTTAAAATCAGTTGATTAGCCGTCGCGAAATTTTCTCTTGATCATCTGAAAGTGAAACATTCGTTCATTTGACATCTGCATGAGCAGAATCGTCTAGAAATCTGGACCAGTGGTGAATTTCTGCAGGGGCATGCCATGTACGACCTGGGACCTTCTTCAACTAGTGTCTGAAGGCATTTGATAACAATTCAGACAGACTTATTGTATGTAAGGCAGAATCTCTTAAGGTGATCACTCTTTGTTATAGACTCACAGGCATGAATTCAGATCGGCAGGGCGTGAAATACATTACAAAAACCACTAAGCAGACAGTTGCCGAAACATTATTTCCTGATGTAAAAGATCTAGGACACCTGACATATGTACACGACCATTCACTGAGCTACTAACACCATAAAAAATCCTTTCAGCATCAAACCACCGGCTCGTCTACAAATTCTCCGCCTTTTTCGAAATCCGACGGGCAATTACATTTTTTCACAAGGGCCCGCTTCTGGACTCCACCCTCAGGTACTTCAGTCAACTTTGGAAAGTGACGTGTTGTACCGACAACACGAATAACCTCGTTGTTTACGTATTCCTTGTCGTCTTAAATGTCTTCTACGTTCTTGGAAGGCACACATGTAAACTCCGTACAAAGGCACACAAGGGAGCAGTAATACGGTAATCTAATAAGAACTTCCAAGTTTAGACTACATGCAACGATGTGCAAGTACCCGTTACGAAACAAATTATTTCAGCTTTACTGACCTTTGCGTGGCTTATTATGCACATATAAAATACGCCATACACCCGGCCCATCAGGTTAGCACACGGGGAACTGTGCCAGATGTATTATAGCAGTTTTACTATCGTTGAATCTAATTTATTCCAAAAATTTTAGCAATTTTTTTTCCCAGTGCGTGCACACTGCTTTTAATCTTGTCAAATCCGGTAAGACGATTGACACGTATGAACACTCTTATAACGTACTGAAAGCAGGTTAAAAGAACGTATCTTAAGATTCATTTGCGCGGCCTCTTCGCTGCTGGATTATTATTTAAATTGTCCCTAGTGAAACGTAACAACTTTATGACAGGCCCATTACCAGCCTTTAAAATGACAGAGCATAATCTATTTGAAGCCAAGCACATGAAAGCTCTAACTTGGTAAAATATCATTTCTCGGGGCGAGAAAGAACCTCTGTTCGTCAGAAGATGATGACGTTGCCCAGTTCGCTTTCAATCACTGTCTATAGTCTGTGTCCACCCGATTTCATCGCTCTGTGAATCTTCTCAGTTTATCTCAGCTGCACCTTTCTTTCAAGGATTCGATTTTCTACAGGTTCTCAGTAACTCCAACCACAACGCTTCAGGGATTTCCCTTTCATACGCCACGCTTTTACCCTATGCATCCCACATTCTGTATTCATGAAACTGTCGCGCTCTGCCTGTGTGTCAGCTCATTACATGACATCCACAGCACAGCACAAAGGTTCCCAGTCATAATGGCCGAATTTTCACAAAGCAACATAAAATAATAAAAAGACGCCACCCCATTCTTCTGACAAACATTCATACTGTGAATCTCGACGTTTTGAATACTTACAGTACCTATTACTGCGATTTCAGTTCGTGTGTCCGTTATGAGTTTTACTAAAAATCTGTCGACACATTAAAATTTTTGGATGGAACTGGACAACAGAACTTCATACGAAAACCGACAAGACTTTATGCACGCGAATTGGCTGGGTGGGGAATCCCCAGCCGAGGAGTTCCCAGGCTGTTCACGAACGTCAAACGTGAGCTGTCGAACGCGACAGACATTTTCCGCTGCACTTACATTTCCCTGGTCACGGTTTACTAATTCATGAGGCTTTATGTTCTTTCGGTTTGTTTGAACTAGAAGAGTTAGTTGTATTGACTGACAGTGCTCTGGCGTCCTATAGCAAATTTATTGTTGTCCAAACGTGTACCCGCAAGAAAACAGTTTCAAGCGTAATGTATGTCAGCCTTATTTGGATTTTATTTTGTTTGTTATTTTAATGGTTGCTTCTCACTGCATCCAGAAAACAATTTAAAGGTGATATTTGCAACGACACGTAAAACTCTGCAATATTCGGAAAGCTATCTTGGACAGATTGTTATGCGATATATGTACTTTGTGCGGAGTTTAAAAGTGCTACAAACTTCATGTGCTTGTAGAAGTATGCGTTTCATATGGTGGCGGCCCTGAGTCGTAGTATTCGGAGATGAGATGAAGTCAATACTGAACCAATCAACAGCAACCACTTCGCCTCATTTAAACTCGGATCTAACACTCAACAGCACAAAAGAACGTTAAACTGACAACGCAGCGAGCAATAGCTTTCGCTGGAACCAGAAAGTCCCAGCTCATAACATAAAAGTACCAGAAAAGACGCTCATCGATTTTCTTCCGTCCTCTTGTTGTTCTCCTAAAGATGTACAGTCCGTTCCACAAACATTCACTTCACCATTCGACTTTAACACATCAATATTTATGTTTGTGTACCTATCGTCATAATACAGTTATCGTGTGACAACAAAGTGTGTCATGTAGAAAACATTCGAATTTAAATAAATGAGTCCTTAAAGTATTAAAATATTTAAAAATAACCGTCAATCACAATAAAATTAAAAGATTAAAAGATTAAAATATCATATTATGTTCCCTATCGAGTACTCGATTTACATATGGAACTTACACAACATGTTTCGGCTATATATAGCCATCATCTGGTGTTTTATATATAAACTTTTCACTGAATTACTTTTTAGGATTTTTAATGATTTTTCTTCTGATGTTTTGTCCTTTATATTGATTCACCATTCGTTGCAGTACCATTTTTTGTAGTATCCCAGGTCGCAAATATGTTAATTTCGTATTACGTATTGATGTCGAAGTTCGTATATGGACTGTGAAGTAAATGTTTTAATATTAATGAAAAATGAATATAGAAAACAAAATAATTAGTTGAAATAAATTATGTGAACTTACCCAAGAAGTAATATTGTAATCTTATTTTGAGAGATCGGAGGTGTACGTACTGCCTTGGATAGTGGCTGGTTACTGACTGTGATGCTAGTGGGTGAAATACCTTATAAATGAGTCCGTTAAAAGTATAGGGCAAACATTTGGTAACGTCGTGAGAGTTCTCTAATTACTCTCCCAATTTACGGCGATTCTAAATGTATAAACAAACATGTGGTCAAATCCAAGGCACCGTTTATATATACAATAGGTCCATTACAGTCCCAGAAGACTGTTATTTGCCGTCCACTGGTCTGCCTTATTTACTGATTTTGTCGGTAGATTATATTTTGCAAGACATGCGAGTCAGTCAAACCACAAGTTCATGGTAAAAGTTCTTCGGTGCCGGGATTCCTTTAAATAACCATGGCGCATCAAACTCAAATATTTACTGAACGTAAATAAGTTAGCACACAAAACAAACTGTGACATACAAATAACAATACGTTTTTATTCAGAGTCTTATTTCGATTTGGTCTTACTTTATAGCTCGGCACAAAACCAACGTTAATTCAGCCATGTTCGTGTGGGGAAACTATAACTGCAGCTTAAGGTATTCTTCCTTTTAACACTTTTGGTTGGTAACTTTAAGCATACTTATCCCTTGTAATTAAAAAAACACATCTAATAAAGCCAGACTGAATAGACGTGGAGGCTTTTTATCCACATTCCCAGAATAACTCACGAGACCGGAATTCAGGATTACCGCGTTACTGGAACGTAACTACGCCCTAGAGCTGCAGAAAAACGTAATGAACTCCCAACTCTGTTTCATTATTCTATTTTATCGTATTAAATATTATTCTGAACGAAAATGGCTGACGTCTGGGTTGTAGCGCCGTGTATTCTAGTAGAAGTTTACCGACGTTTCAGACACTACAAGGCACTACAACCCAGAAGACAGCCATCTTCTTGTGAAAATGTTCTATGTACCTTGCAGTTTCATGTTACGATACGTAAACAGAGAAACTGGGGCACGGAGACAAAATCCGGTTTTCAAAGTAGGTTTCGTAACAAAGCTTCCGTTGAACCTCACATTCAATATAAATATGCGATAAATCACAATTCATATATTTTAACCCGTGGTTTATGAACTGTTTGGCTTGGTTTTAAAACAATTCTTAAAATCTGCTTAATAGCAGCATTTTGTACTCTCAGTAATACGCTTTCACCGTATAAGACGCCGAAATTTCGATGTATTTTCACAAATTAGGTTACTCTTGACCAATAAGTCAGGGAACGAATACACATCTACCAAACATGCAAAATGAAATTCTAATAGACTATTGTTAAAAAAATTTAAAACTCGATCGCACTTTGTGGGACGCTTGTAACAGACCAGCTATGCGGCTGGATTCAAATCGAGGAGGAATCTGAAACCGCAATTGCGCATAATGTGGTTCGTTATGTCCCATGTGGCTTCCCGCAAACGTGTAATATGAGCCCTGAATCAAGTCGCGCACTTAATCACAAAACGATGGGATAATTAAGTTTCGTTTCATTCTTCGCCCTTACAGAGACAGCATTGGTGCAGATATAACAATTACAATGGAAGACAAAATTATTCTTCTGCCTCTGGTTTCATGGGTGCGTAACTTTATTCGGATGTCACATGGGGGCACTCCGTATTAAGCTCACAAAACGTACATATACCATCTACGTTTCTTCCTTTTTCGTAAAACAGCATTGCGACATGAAATTATCGAACGATGCCAACCCAGCGTTTAGAATGTTGGCTTTTATTATGAAGAAAATCAGCAACGGCATGCAAAGTTATAGGGAGAAAGCCAAATGTCAAAGTTGAGGTAGCTAAAGAATTTGCAAGTAAAAACAGGATGTGTCATTTAAAGCGCAGCTTCCCGGGGCACAAAAATGAAATCAGAAGTTGAATCATCCACAGCGAACACACTCCGAACCTTCCCCGTGACACTCGAGTCAACGTTATACGTTGTACCTAGGCCGCTGTTCACACCAGTTGCACAAAATCTCTGCTGGTGCGAACACGGTGTGTAAACGAACAGAACGTGCGTTCATTCTCGGATATTGCTTCACGCCTAAATCAATTTCTGCCATTTTAAAGCATTCAGCAATGCTTACCCTGACAAGGAAGTACCTAACAAGACAAAACACCCGGTGGTATCAACATTTCAAGATACAGGTTGTGTCTTCTAGAAGGTAGTGGACACCTGCTGTAAAACAGTCCTGTAAGTTCTACCTAACAAATAAAAAAAAACTCGTTTGTCTTGTTATATTGTTAACACCAACGTTTACAAATTCTGCTGCAGTTACGGGTGACTTTTAAATGGAACACACTGTAAAAAACGACGCCAAAGGGTCGATGAAGAATTCCAAGACAAAAGTCAAAGCCACCGAATCCTCTCTCTCCGATATCACATTACTGCAGCAATGCGGATAGAAAATCACGCTCAATACGTATCACAGCGATATCATCATTCTACGTTTACGTCACACTGTCGTGGAAATAATGACAAAACACTAAAATGAATAAATGAATGGCTTCGGATAAACTATTGTTGGTCGGACATAAGCGTTGCACCGAACCTGCCATTCACGTCCTTGACTCGTCAACGAACAAAGAAACCAGAACAAGCAAAACCACGTCTTCCTTTAGAGGTGCTGCCGTTAGCTGCTTTTAGTGCCTGCGATCAGGACGATGAGAGATCGCCCTTATGATGTAGTAATCAAAAAGCTCCAAAACGACGGTAAATTTCTACCATACTACACGGCGCAACATCCAAAGTGATCTTCATGCTTGCCACCGTGAGACCCTGAAATATCAATTTTGCGTCTGTTTTGTTTAATGAGATGAATTGGATTTTAAATAAATCGGGTGTGAGTGCGTGTACTGGATTCAGTTTCCTCAGGATGGAATCCAGAAGCGAGTTGTTATGAACTATGAACACGGTAATAAACCTGCAAGGTATGCGGGAAATTTATTGACCAACTGAGGGATTAGCATTTTCTCAAAGGCCCTTCTCTATAATTTAAGTATACCCTCAATGTAATTATATAGATTTTGTTTTATTATCAGAACAAAGACGCTATTTTCCTGCCCATCACTATCCAACTGACCTTTGCAACGCGTGATTTATTTTGATGTAGGAACCAAATTCGCAAACATATTCGCCTTTACAGGAGGTAAGCAAGTTGAAGATCGTCTTCCAGTTGAAATTCAGGCTTTTCTTGTGAGAACGCAGCTCCCACGGAAAGCACCTTCCCGTGAATCACAATTACTCTCGTCTGATTCCTGGTACTGTTAATCAATCCGACAGGCTTATGCTTTCGCTGAAACCTTAAGCAACCCAAGGAAATTCAACACCCGCCTGACGTCGCTCCCCTGATATTCCTCGCCGTAGTCTCTTCACGACGTTCCTCAGGAGTCATCAAATCGGTTACGCCAAGGCCAATACTAAAGCTGAATCTCAAAACTATTGTGACTGCACTGCCCCTGAATCTACTTGCAATCTGCCATGCTTTTCACTTGTTCTGAAAGGGCGTGCTCTAAAGAGAGAGATCAAGAGCAGTAAGAAATAGTCCTGTCACAATGCACGCATTACCGCCCCTCCCCGAAGGTTCCAGAAAGTACTCAGACACCCTCGTTGCTTCAGACACTTCAGTAAAACAAAGAGCGAATAGAATAGACTATAAATTACCCCTTTTACTGCCCATTAACCAAGTGAGCCGATGAAGATGAGGCAAAGTTCGCAAGTACACAATTCAGTGATTCATTTCTAAACAAAATTTACACTAAAATATAATAAAATTGCGTTAAATTTGTCGCAAGAAGCTTCAAAGTTTTGCATCCTCTGCATGATTGTCGTTATTAACAAATCCCATGCAGCATAGCCAGTCTTTAAAAGCTGATAGTCGTTCAGTTGGTCAATAAATTCGCAGTCAGAATTTACTAAAACCACATGTCCATTACCGTGTTTACTGGTGAACCGTAAAGAACAACTTGAATCCATTAGGATTTAAGGTTCTCAAAGCTGAGAGTCCGAAAACGGCTGTCTTCTGGGTTGTAGCGATGATCGCCCTGGTGATGGAGGCAGCAAGGGCTTCTGAAACGATGGTAAACTTCCACCAGACTACACGGCGCTACAACCCAGAAGACAGATGGATGTACTAATGGCTACTTGCTTTTCGTAATATAATTGCTGTGGCTCTAAAGGGTTCCAACGAAGATGTGTTAACGAACTAATTAAGATGGCTTACGGAACCAGATGGTTCATCACCAAATCAACCAAAGCCCTCCACATGTCCCTATCCTGGGTCAGCAAAATCCAATCGCCTTCAACTCCTATATCCCATAGATCCCGCCTGATATTATCCTCCCATCTAAGTCTAGGTCTCCCCAGCGGTCTCTTCCCCTCAGGCTTCCCAACCAATACCCGGTGCACACATCTCGCCCCATCCATGCGCGCTACATGACCCGCCCATCTCATTCTTCTCGACTTAATCACCCTGACAATGTTAGACATTGGATATTCGGCATTGCTGTTTCCTCTGACTTGATCCATAGTTCAGTATTTTAAAAATGAGACCACTACTCTCGTCTTCAGGTGAAAATGCCTTAGATTGGGATTAGCCCCTTCTATTGGACTCAACACAATAGGGATTTGCACCTGAAGACGGGAGCAAAGCCAGCTCCCGAAACACAATTGCTTCGTTTTCAGAACATTGAACGATAAACCAAGTAGTCCAGAAACAGAAAGAGCAATACTGAATAATTAATTGTTATTATTTAATAAATTATAGAGTTCAACAAAATGTTTCATAACCAACTGGTTGCCAGACGAGAGACAATGTACTCGTAATTAAAACTTCTAGGAAACAAATATTACAATCTTGTAATTCTCATTCACAGAATTTTAGCCTCAACTTATTTTAAATTCCACGGTAGCACGTTGCAGCCAATACGGGAAATGTTTAATCATGCCTCATAAATATTCATACGACGCTAGAGTTATACAGCGAGCGATAAAAACGTTCTGTAGAAAATGCTTGGATGTCCAATGCCCCGCCCTGCCCTGTCACTTAGTAAATATGTTAAAATGATACAAAGATAGGAACCACAGCGGTGTGCTTCTCAAAGATACACACATTCCACCCTTTGTTCTTTCTGTCTACTGATTTTTTACCAGGAAATACAAATTTCTCAAAATGTCTTGCAGTTCTGTTTAAGATCCAGTGTTTCGTGACTGATTACCTTGTGTCTACACTGTAAAAAATAGATGAATGAACACGACAGCAAAGACGCCTGTTTCAAGATGGGTGTTGCTGCTGTCAATGACCCATGCGACTTTTTTACTGTACGCAAACAACGGACTCCAAACAAATTGCGATTTCTAATAACAATGACAGAAGCTTTCTCTGATTTAAGACTGCCTTCACCCAACACATTTAGCGTCAGACTTTTAATACCAACCAACTGCTTAACTGTCTGGAGTAAAATTCTTTTTGATAAGATCATAGTCACCCATTTATTACAATTAATGGAACCCAAAGATTCATTATCTTATTCACAACAAACCGAGACCGGACACAATTTTAATCAACTAAATCCAGAAACATATTTCGGCCACCTCAGTTTCAAATTTATCTCCAATCTACGCCTAAATCTCCCAAATGACCATCTCTTCAGGTCCCCCCACCCTTAACTCTGCGTGCATTTAATACACTGCCCATCTTTTTCGCTTTAATTTCACAACCCTGACAACACCTCGGGAGAAGCACAAATTAGGAATCTCTTCATTATATATAAACATTCTTAACTCTTTTCCCATTTTCCTCTCTTCGGTACAAATTTTCTCCTCAGGCACTATTTTTAAGTAAGTTTGAATGAGACGTGATGATGAAATTTCAGTAGGTAAGAATATAAAAGAGGTTGTGGAAGCTGTCTTCGCCTGAAGAAAACTACGGAAAACCTCAATAAGGAGCAGTCGGTTAACTTCCCCGAGGCGATTCTCTAAAACTGCGTTTCAACTAACTTCCTGGCATGTTACGTATAGGATGCACAGCACAAAGCCTCTCCCATATTATCGTAGGGTACCATATTTTCATGCCAAAATTATTAAGATACAAATATTAAGCTCCATTTCTAGCGTGGAAAAGTACCACGACTAAAATTTAAGTTCTAAGTCAGTTTAAAGTTGGCTCCTAAGTTTTTATTTGCTTTGGTTTATATGTTGGCAGTCGTAAGTAGTCGGTGCATCTAACAGACATTATACCGTGTAAATAATTAAACTATTAATTAACTCACCACTTCTCTGATATTAGAACCTGAAGGACCAACAACATTAATATAAATTCTAATCATCGAAAATAAATTCCAGACTGAATGACGAACATCGCGTAAGAAAGTCTGGCCGAACGATTGTCTGCATTCCCAAACAATTACACGTTCTCTGAGTTGTTGGGTTGGCTACATATTCCTACGGTAACATTCAGTGCTGGGGATGAAAATCTCTTAATTTGTTGCTTCACTGCGGTCCAAACCAAGTTCTTAAAGTTGGTGATAGCAATTCAAACGCCAATGCCCATCTGCCTAACCACTGAGGAGCGTATCATCGCGGTCGGCAGATCCCCGCGAGACGGGTGATAACTGAGACGACAGGAAAATCCCTAAAAATTTCACCAAAACAAGAGGGCCTTGAAATATATGCAATACTGAAAAGTAAAGTGATACCTTCAATTAGGAGAATTGTATTAATTAACAATTTATAATACTCATAAAACTAACAAATTTTGTGAATATTCATTAATTAAATTAAAATGTTTAAAATTATTCAAATGTTTCTTATAAAGTCATATCATCATGGATGAGTTATATCAGCATTATGCCGATGTTTCTATCCAACTTTGATAGCAAAATGTGGCCCTACAAAGTCGAACTACTACAGAATGTATCAAAATATTTTTTCTGTAATTTCTATTATACATCCCAATCGTTTTAGGCGCGTTTTCAACTGAAAGCTGCAAAATATTAATAGAAACTGTTTTGCTGTAGTCTTTATTTTTTATCAGACGAAGAAAGAATACCATAACTTCGCGTGTAATCACCACCACACGCCATACAGGGAAACGGTACAATGGTTAATAATGCAAAAGAGGCAGAAGTGACAATACAGCTTAAACGTCCAGATGACTCCTCAAAGATTGTCGCTCGACCATGAGACAAGTGATTAATGAAGATGAATGACTGTGAAACTCTGTATCAGAGGTACCAACATAGCGGGCGTGGAGGGATTGGGGGGGGGGGTCCCCCTTGACGTATGCGTTGTTACAGACCAGGCAACGCCAGACACGCTGAGCTAAACATTCACAACACAAAACCCTGTGGCTTGTCAGCTGGTTATCGCTCAGGCAATCAAGGTTAGGGCAGTAGCCAGCTTTCCTTGGGCAGATATAACACACCCTCGGTACAATATTAAATTACACATTTGAATTTTGTGTTTCCTTAGTTATATGCCAATATTTATTGAGACAACCGACGACAGGAGAAACTGACTGTGGCGTTATTTGGGCAGCACCACTGGAAAAATTCTATTTCACTTCACTGTAGAGTTAAAATTAAAATTTATTTCTTATTTATATGATGAAGTCTCCAACATCGCAGAGGGTACTTAAATTGTGTTAAGATTTCTCATCGAAAAAGACTGAATTTAATTCAACTATCTTCCATATTTTGTCAACCTTTTGATTGCTAAAAACACGTCAAACACGAACGGTGTAATATTTTTAAATCTTTAATAAATGTTCGTTTCCTTTTCAATACGATTTACATTAAACCGACTTACCATTGTTTCTATTGATGAAAAACTGTTTTACGTATAGTCTCAAATTTCGCAACGTCACCATGTTTGCGATTACCATAAAAGTATCTGAAAAGAATTCTCTAGTACAGTTATAACCTATATCCGCTCAAAATTTCACGCGCCCGGTACAAAAGATGTCGCAATCAAACAGGAAGTCAAATGATTTCGCATGATCGCCATGATGTCAGCATACATTTCACATTTTTCGTGACAAATACTGCGTATTTTTAAGGGTCTATTACCAGGTAACATTTCAGGAATCTACACTAGTACAATCACTTTCCTCCAAGTTCGCATTAACGCCACGTTTCTGTTACTGATGTTCGAAAATTAAAAACATGACCTGCAAAGATGTAGTGGTACAAATGTTGGGGGCTGTATTATGGAGGATCAAGGGGGGGGAAAATGCGAAAAAGTGCATATGTTTACGAAATTTGGTACGACTGGTGAAAAGCGGCAAAGTTACTCCTGCCTATTAACTAATAATAAAAGAATGATTTAGTAAATAGTCCGGTATAATTTGTGTATTTCTATATGCAGGCCTTCAGTGCGGTAATACAACGGGGATACGTTTCTGAGGATTTATAACATAATCTACTTACGAGATATGAATGGCAAGATTCTTTATTGGGTACAGTAGGGTAAGAGGATAAACACACACCATTCTTTTTCTCTCGTCAGCTTTCAGCATGCTGCCTCAAACAATACACGCAGATCTGAATGGTTTAGTTTCAAACAATATTTAATAACAAGTCGGTTAACTGCAAGCTGGACAGCAAAACAGCCAGTCCGCCCTAGCGTACAACGCTGCCAAACAACAGCAACATTCTGATGTGATCCCCAACTGTGAAACACAGACACATTTGGGTGAGAGAAACCTTTCAAAGAAGGGATTCTCAATGAACACATTCACCTTTTCTTATCGACTCACGGGTAATCCGGATATATAAATCCTTTTAAGCTGTGGCAATGATCAAATATGTGCAATAACATTGACAATGAGATGGTAAAGTTGCGTCATATTGTGATATAATAAATATATATTAAATCTTGTCCGTCTAATCACAATAAATTCTTATTAAATATTAAAATATTACAATAATTAACTTTTAAAATATTTAAAATATCAAATGATGTTCTTCATCGAAATATTCGATGTTCTAATGTAAATCGAATATTTCGATAAAGAACATCATTTGATATTTTAAATATTTTAAATGTTAATTATTGTAATATTTTAATATTTAATAAGAATTTATTGTGATTAGACGGACAAGATTTAATATATAACATTGACAATACAAAATTGCATTCACGAGGAGATTAAGGGCAGACTAGATTCGGAGAATTTTTGTTATCATGAAGTTCAGAATCTGATTAAAAACTATAATTTTACCTGTTGTTTTCTATGGCTGTAAAAGCTGATGTCTTACATTAAGGGAGGAACACAGATTGAGGACATTTTTTAACAAGGTGCTTTCGAGAATATCTGGATGAGATGAAGTGACAAGAGGATGAGACGGAAGGGGTATGTACCACGCATGGAAGAGATGAAAAACGCTGGGCATAAATTTTGTTACATTTTCTACATTGTTATGGGCTGTTGGTCGGTACAAATACTTGTCATTATCCACCGTCTGGGAAAACACATTAAGGGTGTGTGTGAACAAAGCGTTGCGAACAATAAGAAAGAAGAAGTAACATTCTGGAGATTACATAATAAGGCACTTTCTGCACAATCTGAAACAATAACATGTCAGCTGCGTGAAATGTAATGGCAGTAATTAATGAGGAACAGAAATATTTGCGGACATGTAAACTACCTACCTACAATTTATTATGAAATGTTTTACTTGTCAAGAATTATAAAAATGACGGATGACACCTGGACACTGCAGTCATCTGTTTGATACAAATGCCGGAAGTCAAGGCACCGAGTGGCCTTAAGAAATGTTTTCAGCCCCGGGAAGTTCCAAACACTGGGTTCAACAAACCGTAGCAAAAACGCCATTACACGTACGTATTACAACTGTTTTCGTATTCCGGAGTTCCCATGGCGTTCCCCCAATTTGTAACACTCCAGAACCACTATCTTATCATAAATTCATAAAAATTACCTCTACCACTGAACGAAATCGCTAGACTCAGACCGCACTTTACTGCTTACGTTCTTCGTACTACATACAGAAAATTGAAAACTCTTAGACACGGATCTAAAGCCTTCAAACACAGTGTTTATGCACTTATATAAAGTCCAAAATTTATGAACGCTATTCACACACCACGTAGCGTGAATCAGCTCTTAATATTTTATGAATAAATCCTATTTCACACAAAGTTTAGTGTTATCTTATTCAGAAGGCTTTTCAACTACACAGATACGTAAACCTGTGTTGGGATGATTAATGTACACACAGAAACGAACGAGACTAATGTCGTAACCATTTTAATACGCTGTATAAAACAATATCCGCCCCCAAAATACTTAATATTAATTTAAACCCATCTATATTATAGATGTTTTCAATTCGAATAATTAAAATAAATATTTAACAAGACTCTTATCGATTGGCAGAGAACACAGACCTGTCTAAATTAATATAAATATAGTATAATTAAGCAATAAGTGTATGGGCTTGTACATTTTTGTAACGTTTTGAAACTGGTCTGACATATATTCGTGACAAATTTTACTTCGAGAACATAAAAGTCCGATTAGGTTCAATTCTCTCTCTCTGAAAACTTTTTCATGTTAAATGAATACTATTACACAGATTTTCAACTTGTCATTTTCCTAACACAGATGCATAAAGAAAACATGTTTCGTAGTTTTTCACAGGAATGGAACTTTCTCTCTCTCTCTCTCTCTCTCTCAACAAGAAATGAACACGTGACCTACTGAGATTGCTTGAGAGCAGGGTACTACGGATATTTAGACAAAAGTTGCAAAGGAAACTGAAGGGCACTGCATAATGAAAAGCTTCATAACTTGTACATGAAAGCAAATATTGTTACGGGGGATATAGCACGAATTATAACTAAAAATGCATACAAACGTTGGTTTAAAACCAAAAGGGAATCCAGAACGAGGTGAGATGGGTTATAATGGGCCTCAAAGAAATAGGGTCTTAAGGTGTGGACTGCATTCGGGTGACTCGGACAGAGTTTGCTCGTGGACTGTTATGAACAGAGTAATGGACCTTCGGGCTTTATAGGGGGAATGATTAACTAAATGGGCGACTACTAGCTTCTCAAAAAACTCTGCTCAATGGAGTGTGTTATTTTGAAGTGATCCTATAGGAAGTAAAAGACAGCAAGGGATAGACAATCTTTGAACTTAACCAGTTAGTGCAAAGTTGGCAAACAAACGCATGGACCACTGTTTACGTGTAGTTCTTAACGGATATGTCTGATTTTAAAACTCGAAAGGACCTGATTATGCGATAACCTCCACAACTTTATTAAAATAAGAAAAGAAACAAAATTTCTTTGGTAACAACACTGAGCTACAATGAACTCAATAATTTTTTTCCTTCTTGGGATAGATCTAATTCAGCAGAATGAATTATAGATTCTCAGCGCTCTACAGAGACGGTTAGATAAAACGCTGTGCCCCCTTGAAGTGTTTTCATTATCTGGTGTAGTGAGGCATGAGTAATGCGGGTTGCCAGGAGACGGGGGCCTCGAAGAGATCTCAACAAATCTCCTGCAATCTTCTTCTGCTGTCTGAGCTCAAGAAACAGGCATCATCTTAATTTCTTAATAATCATGCGACCAACTTAACCCTAATTTCGGGCTACTGCACCTTTAGTAATAAAATGTTCAAATTTTAACTTTAAATATGTGAATAAAGACAAAATGAATATTGTGTTATTTTATTAGGTCTTCAGGATCGTTGTTTATTGAAAATGCACATTAATTCGCAAATTCCTGGTATAAGTGCCTCAATATTACAAAAATATAGTTCAGAATCATCTTCCTGTCTCCTATTAAAACTGTGGACATACACCAAATTATACTTTCACTTGTTGAAGATAACTGTATTTTAGGATGCTGCGCCAAGTAGTCTGGCATAAAATGGCCGACGTTTCGGAGGTAATTACTGCCTGGTGATGGAGGCAATAAGCAGCCACACGGAAACCGAAAAGAGAGGAGAATGAACAAGACTGCATAGCAAGACGATTCATAATTTCTACTGTTCAAAAAGGTATTATTAGGTAAATAAAATTAAAGGGTCAAGATGAGTGGAACGTATGTCCCGCATGAGGCATTTCAAAAATACATATGAAATTTTAGTCGGACACCCCAAATGGAAAATACCACTAATACGACCTAGACGTAAATCGGAGAATATTCAAATTAACTTCAAAGGTTGAGGCTCAGGACAGGATTCAAGAGAGAGGGAAGGAAGAAGTAAACGATACGGTAGCAGCTTTTATCTCAATAATTAGACGTATTTCATAAATGTATCGTTACGTCTTCATTATTGTCATATACATTTTCTTTCCAACACATTAATTTACAATCTGACGAACTTCCAAACGGTTTGTTAGTTTTTTTAAGTCAAATAGCACACAAAAATATAAACAGCCACACAAGGATATTCCGTCAAAATTAAACCCTTTAAAAAGTAAAATAATCAGAAAGAAACTAAACTAGTAATATCGTTAGAAATTTCACATCCGTAGCTGCTAGCGTAGAAACAGCAGCTTGAAAGTAACACAGAAGACCCGGTAGTTGCTGAAGAAATCTGGGGCACGTCGGTCTTTATGTTATATTAAGTGAGCGATAAAATTCTTCGCACAGCAGCATAAGATACATATCCAAGACGCTGACGTGAACAAACTCCGCAAACATGCTCTTTCGCGTTCATCTATTCACAGGTACGAAAAAGGGCGAAGCCACGAGATGGGATGGTGACCCACACACTTCCAGGACATTAATAAAGACTGTGAAACAGAAGCACGTCTAAAAAAATCAACAGAATTGCACATTAATTTGTGTAACACCAAATGTTTGGACGCGGAATCAAACATGAATTCTCAAAACTATCAACAACTAAAAAACCGTGAGGACACGTGCTGCTTCTTCCACGTTGTGCTGGATTAATTAGATGTTGTCGCATTGATCTAGTTAGCATGCAAACAGAGTTCCTAGCAGTGAACCAGTCTCCCGTCCTTGAATCTACAGATAATACAGTCCTACCAATTTATGTTGGTCTACGCCCTGCGCAGAGGAGTAAAGATATGAGAGGCGTTAGAAAGCAAGACAGTGAGCTCCGATGTTGACAGTAGAAAGAGTAAACAAAAAAGTAACCTTTAATTACCATGATATTTATGTGATAACAACTATAATTTGTATTAATATCACTACATTAAATTCTACGTACTAGTTCTTTGTATTAAACTTTCCACAAGCTGATCCACACCCCTTGAAATGTAAGTCTGTTATAGTGGATTCAATCAAGTTTCCTGCGCAGACATATCAGCAGCAACAATAAAATATTTTGGCTGCACGAGTCAGAGTCAAGATCTGGTTCAAACATCAGCCTACAGTTATGGGGAGACGGGTAGCTAAAACTGGTTTCTGTAGGAGGTGCAGTCCCCTGAATAAAGATACGAAGCTACGGAACACCGAGCCAGAATTAAACTGGAACCCAACACAGTATTCAAATGCATCACCCTCTTCTTGATAGCACGTCACTGTGGTGGTAACGAGCTGATCTTGCGCAACCACTCACACAACGTTCCTGTAAAACCAAAGAGTCCAAATCGAATACGTTTGTTTCCACAGCCTCAACAACTGAACGCGTAAGTTGATAATCAAAATGGAGAACACCGTATAATGTAAGATTTGAGGTTTTCACAGCGGTGAGTATGAAGATTTCTGTCTTCTGGGTTGTTGCGCTGGTCGATGTTTACCAACGTTTCAGAGGTCATACTGCCTCCGTCATCAGGGCTATGACTGAAATCTCTTTCATTTACAAATTAGACTAAAAAATTTAAATGTCTTAAACATAAATATGGCATTAAATAACAAGTTTGCATTCGAAAATTATTATTGTCATAATACTAGCTCTAATCAAAATTCCTCTGGAGACCGATTTGTGGGCTTGAGGCTTACGAAGTTCACACACATCTTGAATCCCTCTGTCCGAGTGTTTGCCGGTGTACCAGGCATATGAAATTAAGTTGTTTGTGGCTAATTCGGGACTATATTATAACCTTTATACAAACTGCAAGTAACTCCTCTAAAATTCTTAACCTATTCAACATTCGTTTATCTTACCACATCATTCGACCGTGTACAGGTTTAACTCCTAAACTGAAGCCGTGTAGTTAAATTAATATCAATCCGTTTTAATGATGCTATATCGACTACAAACATTTCGTACAACGAAGTAAGAATTATAAAGATCATTCTGATACGCAAGTACAAGGTCGTCGTGTAGCGTTTGCATTCTACTAGCACAAATTTTTCGAAAAAAAAGTGTACTCACAAAAAATAACAAGATATGTTGGCCCCTATTCCAATCTGAAATTTTCGTAACGCAAATTCAAGTGCGGTTCTGCCTTCCAGCAAAATAGTGCCGCACCTTATTCGAAACGATTTGAGGGTAGCAGAGCTCCAGTTCCGTAGCCTCCAAATTCCCCGGCATTACACGGCGTGGGGACACGTTCAGAGCATTGTTCGTGGCCAACGACCCCACTCACTGCATGAAACTCAAAGCAAACATTTCAGATGCATTCGTCACAATAATATCATTCCGCGTTGCAGCAAAGATACGGCAAACATTTCGCTATCATCTCTGACATGTAGAGGATTAAACCTTGGGTCACTGTTCTGCTAGTATTTTTCTCATTTTCGAACATTTCAGAATTCAGAAGAGCTTGCTAGTGAATAACAGACTTTTTATCTTCGCTGTTATTCGTGTCTTCGGTCCAATAAATTGGCGTGTCAGCAGAAACTTAGTTAATATGTCCCATTCATCTCTACTGACTTTCTTGGACTTTTGTTACACTTCGAGGCGTGTTACATTTTTTGTGATCCGAAATCAGTCCACAGTAAAATTTTACTGGATATTAACAGTTCGTATGTCTTCCGGCCTGCAATTTACACTCACAAATCTGCATAATTTGGAGAGAAAAAACACACAAAGTGACGTTACCGTAAATTCAGTGCGTTCCATCTCAGAACCAGAGATGTAACAATGTTCATGCCAAACGTTTCTTTGTCCAGGGTCGGGACGGTCACTGTAGACGATCAGTGAGTTTCCTAACGGTGGCAGGAAGTTCTTACAGCCCTGCTTCAAATTACCCCGCGTGTAAATCCAATGAGAACATCGAGACTACAGTCCGCCTCTCAGATAGTCATTTACCACGGATTGCAGTATAACAGCTGGTAAAAACTGTCTTAAATGCCGTAGTGTGCTTTGACTACTTCTAACCCTACTAGTTTTGCCAACATTGTTCTACATAGTTACTCTCACGATTTAAGAACTGTATGTGGCATCAAGATGGCTGTCTTCTGGGTTGAAGCGCCGTCTGGTAGAACCTTACCATTGCTTCAAAGTTCACTGCTGCCTCTATTTCAGGGCGATCGCAACATTATGCGTATCTACCCATCCTATGAACACTGTTCTGTGACGCTGGATCCCAGATGTCATTACTCTACTAGGATTGAATTCGACACTGCACGATGCTAGGTCAAAGGGTTGCAATTACCGGTTAAGGGAAGCCACATCTTCCGTTTAACATCACACCAGAGAACCTTAGCAGCCGTATCATAATCAGCTCGTTTGATAGTGAAACACGAACCTCCCAGTGGCAAACCACGCGTCTCACAGTTTCGCATGGCAGTACGTATAGACGCTTAGCTTTATTATCGGATTAAGTTTAACGGGTTTAAAAACAGGCCTTAAGGAAAAACTTATTCCTCTTCATTTGCTCCACTTTACTAACAATTTTTTCATGTGCACTGCAACAATATGACTTAACACACATACAAATGACGGGCAACATAAAAGTAAGAGATAAACTATCCTCTAATAAAGTACACTGGGTAGTATCGAGGTAGGGTTATAACATCACACAACTTTCTGGTAATTTACAGTTTTGCAATGTTGAACTGATGGAGAAAATGTAGCCGAAACCTGAAAAATCAGAAATGGTTTCAACAGAAGCTGATTAAGGTACATTAATTAAAAGATATATGTCTATCTTCGAGGCATGGACGTATTTAAGCGTTTTTCTGTGTTGTTTTATCTTCTATGCGTAGGGATCGTGTGACGGTCTGATGCCCATCGAAGGAGACCTACCAACACTCTTAAATGGCTCAAAGAATCTGTCTGAAAAATTCTCCACCAAGGGCAAGGAACCAAGAGTTGGCGAAACTAACCAACCACGGGATTATACAGGAGTCTGATACATCTAATTCAACCAACAAAAGTAGAAGAAAATCAACAGAAATATTTTCAACATGCAATTATCCAGATTGTGTAATGTCCGGTGTGAACTACCCAGAGACTGTATTCGATCTTTGTCGGTGACAAACCACTGTAGAACCACAAGACGTAGCGCGACCTAAAATTATACTGTTCAGGTTTTGGGTCATGAGACCTTGTGGTTCGGAACGAGTTACGTCCTTGATAACACACATGTCCAACCAGCGTTTCGGTACAGGGTCAACGAATTTATGCCGCCAAATCAGGCGTGGACTATGTAGTCAATATCCTACATACTGTTTTAGCTGGAGCTTCAACGGCGACTTGACATAATAAAGTTCTCTGGGGCAACCAGCCGTGTTAAGTGGTTCAGAGGACAGAGATGGTTCTCGAAGCGTTCTTCTTTTTCGCCTCTTAACCACCTGAAGCGGCTGGTAGCCCGAGACAACTTTATTATATCCTACATAATTTTTGTGACTTCATTAAGCCATAGATATCTTTTTAGAAAACAGAAATATTCAACAGAAACTTTCGTTACAAGTTTAAAGGACGCTTCCCACAGAATCCCATATAGCCGCGTACCTATGACACAAGGCTGGGCAGATGTCCTTGCGATTTAGTCAAATAACATCATTTTTCGACATCGATTCGTAGACGCCATCAAATAAAGACGCACCCTGATTTCAGAAATAGGCAGAATATGGCACTCATGTACATCGTTCACGTAAAATGTCTGTCGTTGTTTTCAGATTTTAACCAAAACTGAAATGTTCCACCAAATGTTATCGTAATTCATCAATAAAAAGTTACATAGAAATCAGTTCGACGATTCTAAAGTCATGAGATCGCCAGTTCTTGAGGCGGTGAAAGGGTCCATGGCGGTAGGTTTCAGAGGCCTTCCAAGTGTGGAAATTAAGAGAGAAATTCCTAGCTGGAAACCAAAGGAGAGACGAAACACAGTTCAGGACAAGTAAACCAACAAAGTCCTCATATATTGGAAACAGAACGCCACTGTAACTGTACTTTCCTCTCAGAACTATCGACCTCAAGTAGCAGTCACATCCCCAACTGCCACTAACAAAGGGGAGAAGAGAGATAAGGCAAATTAACTCGCCCCAGATGTCACAAAGTAAGGGGGCTGCCAGGCAGTAGTAAGGTAATTTACGTGCAACCATTTTTCATTTTATATTGATTACACATTTGTCTCTAAAAACAGATTTTACAACAACCACTAACCTTCACTCTATTACACGTGGTATCTAAGAGACCTAATTTTGTTACAGAAGAAGTTAAAAAAATAGACAAAACCAGTTCGAAAACAAGAACGTCGTTCAATTTCATTGTTTCCAATTATAAAATTAAAACTGACTTTTCAACCACGATATCCAATGCCATAATGAAATAATTCAGCAGTTCGCATCTGTCAGGGCGCGTATATCACAGAATTACTCGCAGCCATAACGGGCACATAAGCAAGGAGTCAAAAAGACATTTCTTTCTGTCGAAATGTGTGCATCTATCAGATGATTCAGAAGCTTACCAGAGAAGCGAACTGCCAAAGAAACAATTAGCATTAAGGAAGGAAAGGGGTTTTCACGGTAGTGAGTCAGAAGATTGCTGTCTTCTGGGTTATTGCGCTGTGCAGTCTGGTAGATGTCCACCAACGCTTCTGGGGTCATACTGCCTCCGTCATCAGGACGATGAACTTTGAAAAGACAACAACCCAGAAGACTGCAATCTCCAAGAAAGGAAAGAAAATGCAGTGTAATCTTTTCGGATAATCAACTATGATAATAGGAAGTAAGACACCGACGTTTTACGGAATCTCCAAAAAGTTAGATTTTTACTGCTAGACCGAGGAGCCTTTATTGTATTTAATCGTCCTGATAAAGTCGAACCTTAACTATATTCGTAAGCAATCATACCCAGATAATATAATAATATGTTATTTGAAATCCGTAATCTCTCCGCGTTTCATGTAAAATTCTAGGTAACTAAGAACACGTGTCGCACTACAGCTACATTTAACTTACGTTTCATGTTTTCTGTTCATGCTACTTTCGTTACCCTGTGACTTCTGGAACACTCACCTGAAACATAAACCAAACACAAATATAGAATAATACAAGAAGTAAAAATGTAAATAAAACTGCACTGTCTGGACAAACGTACATAACGATAATTTCAGTAAGTTAATCTAAGTCTGAAGACGTCTGTCTTCTGGCTTGTTGAGCCGTGTAGTATTGTAAAAGTTTACAGGCGTTTCAGCGCGATAGCCTGATGATGCAACGACTACAAGACTACAGGGCGCAACAAACCGTAAGACAGCCAGTTTCATAGTCGCTGCCTCGAGAACCTGAAAGATCACCTAGTCTACCATTTCTACCATCGAAGTTGGTCTCGGAGACTCATTTCTAGCAGCTTAGCAGCCTACGTCATTCTGAGGCCCTCGTACGCACAATGATATTTCAATTATTGATGGATTTATGGACTGGAGTATGGCGGTAATCCCTGGAGGCCTGCTACGTTTGTGACATGTGCGACACCGGTATCTATCGATGACCCCGGGGAATATTGAAGAGTGAAACATGGCACACAATGGCGTAAATCGGAAATTCCATTCGATGTCAAAATCTAATTTATATGTAAGTAATAAAATCACAAATAACCATTTCAGGAATATTGGTGATTACTGCGCCAGTTTCGGTAACTGATATCGAATGCCAAATGCAATCAACAAATCAAGTTGGTCTATGTGACGGTTATCGTCATTAACGTCACTAATTAACGTATTAAGCTCTTGGTTTGATGCGGTTATTAAAAATGCGTCATGTTTTCTGTCGTGCCCCCTTCGGTTTGATGATGATTCACCACATTCAGGGTTCGACTTTCACGCATTCATTTCAAATGCTCTCGCCATTCATTTTCATATTTTTAATGTCTCTTTCATACGAGGTGCGATCGGAAAGTTTCAAGACTGCGCCTATAAAAACCCGTACACTTATCTCAGGTATTAAATTCATCCATCACCCTCGAAGTAGTTCCCCTAGGAGTGAACACAACGATCCCAGCGCCGCTGCCAAGCCTGGAAGCATCCCTGGAAATCTTTCTTTGTCAGCCTCTCAAGCACCATCTGCGATTCTGCCTGAATCTCTTCTATCGTCTCAAATCTCCTTCCCTTTAGCCGAATTTTCATCTTTGGGAAGAGGAAGAAGTCACACGGAGCTAAGGAGGGTGCGGGATGACGGCCATGGTGTTTGAGGCCAAAAACTGCCGAACTTTGAGGGCGGTGTGCGCTGGCGCGTTGTCATGATGCAGCAGCCAGTTGTGGTTGCGCCACTTTGACGGCCGCTTCCGTCCTTTAGAATCAGCTGACAGGTCCCATAGCCTATCCCAACAATGTCGCACAAGTCGTTGATGGTACGACGTTGATCTTCGTGAATGGCCTGCCGAATCTTCGTAACATTTTCGGGCGTTGTGCTCGAAGATGGTCGTCCAGAACGCTCGTCATCATCGACAGAGGTTCGGCCGTTTTTAAAACGTGAATGCCACACAAAAGTTTGTGCACGACCCATTGGGGACTCCCCAAATGCTTGCTTTAGCATTTCATAGGTTTCCGTAGCCGTTTTGGCGAGTCTTTGGCAAGAGATTCAGGCAGAATCGCAGATGGTGCTTGACAGGCTGACAAAGAAAGATTTCCAGAGATGCTTCCAGGCTTGGCAGCGGCGCTGGGATCGTTGTGTTCACTCCCAGGGGAACTACTTCGAGGGTGATGGATGAATTTAATACCTGAGATAAGTGTACGGGTTTTTATACGCGCAGTCTGGAAACCTTCCGATCGCACCTAGTACACCACAAGGCAGTCCTATAAAATGTGGGTAAAAACTTAACTTTCTTCATAAGTCGAGCACTTGCGTATCATGGTCTAGAAGTAAGAAATATTTATTTTATATTCCTCTAGTTTTAATGCATTACTGGTCAGACCGGATCGTTCGCCACTGAATTCGAGTACCCTACCGGGCCGCCACTACTACAATTCATGACATTCGTAGAGTAAGCAATTTATAGGTTGGTTTTGTCGACAAGAGTAATGAGAGCAGATTATACAAGCCAACAAACTAAATTAACCATCACTGCTGCAGAATCGCTCTTAATTCAGACACCACCAATACCAAATACCGCCACCGCACATAACATTGACCCATTCCCATTGTACTCCCATCCTCACAATAAATCTCCCAGAGATGTCTTAATATTATCCTTCCATCTCCTCAGTCATCCATATGGATATTTCCCAAACACACTTATGCATTACTCGTCTCCCCGATCGTAGTCCGGCGAAGTCTCTAAGATTACACAATTACTACAGAACTAAATGGTCATTTATAACGAACGAAAAATATCCCTCAAACCCAAAAACGTCACAGTAAGGGGGGTGGGGGGGAAGAGCGAGACGTAAAGGGGGAAGCAAGACTCCCGCGGCTGTCCGGCCACTAACGTATTTACAACGGTCAACGAAGCTCGGATATATCTTGCGATACGTATACATCACGATGTGCCTCGTCAGGTATAGATTGTTGACTACTCATCCTCGCGTCAAAATATTTCCTGAGCATTTTGTTTTCAAACATTTGCAATCTGCATTCTCACCCAGGGCAAATAGTAAACTGATTTGAGTCATCCAATTTCAGCCTCTCCTAGTTATAAATGTAAACCTGATTGGAATAACTGATAGAATTTTAGGACGGCGTTACTACCACAGAACAGGAGTATTATGTACGATATCCCGGTGAAATTGAACATCAGTCACATGAACCTATTGGGCCTATGGTATATACCACGAAAGGCAAATTTGTGGTCTAGCACCACGCCATGAGGGCGTACTGGCGATGAAGGTAAAATTCTACGCATTTTTACCTCGGAAGAAGAGTAGGTTGAATGGTCAGCTTCACGCCCTGCCTGCTTTAACTCCGGTGAGGATACCCCAGTGCTGACTGGTTAGGGAGATAGGCAGGTCCCAAAGCCTGTCTAGACATGTCGGAAAAAAGAAAAATCCTTGCTCCAGCCGGGAATCTAACCCGGTTGTGCAGCCATTCCCTCAAAGGGAACAGACTGGTAACAATGCGGGACAACCCATTAACTGTAATGTGTAAAGTTAACCACGACCACGCCCGTCTGCAGAAACACAATTTTAAGTTCAGCCTTAATAAAACGTTTAACTTACGTGCAGTAATTACGAAGCATCTGGAAAGAAATTTCACGAAATATCCTAAAATTAAAATAATGGCTGGATTCCCTCAGTAATAAACGGAGTGCGAACTCAAATGCATTACTCGCCTTTACGGTCGATAAAGTAATAAAATGTAATTAAAAATCATTCTACGCCTGTATTTTTCGTAGCCAAATTGACAACTCAAAGGAAGTAAAAAATGTAATAAAAGCTGTCACAATTTTCCGTACTGTAGAAACTGACGCAAAAGGATACCAGGCTTTTGCTGCACGGACCAGAAAATGGCTGGTTCGGCCTGTGTATCAATTTTGTATTGTGAGTAATCTGTCGCTTCATATCAGAAATGGAAATAGAAATCAGCAAATCATGAAGCTACTCAATCAGTATATACAGAAGGGCTGAAGAATCTACGACGATGCCGAGAATCGAACCACGGTCACAACCCAAGAAGTCAGTTTACTGAGCTATAATGACTAGCACCGGAGCGCGTACCGAAGAAAACCTCGGTGAGCTACAACCTACAATTAACGTGGGATTTTAAAGCTTCATTTGACAGATCAAATTCACTGCATGCAAATGAAACATTTCCAGCTGTAATTTAATATCAGATCCCGTTTATGCCTACACAGTGCGACAAATACAAATAAAAGCGACGAAGCTGACACACGCTTTTCGTATGGCTGAAACGAGCATGAAGCGATCGTATCCTATTTCAGTATTCGGTTGAAAGAACTCTGTTTCATGGATTGTTTTAAATTAAAAACGCCTCTACGATTTATTGAATACATCACGTCACTAATATGAATACACCAGGAAAATGTAGAAGGAAACACTCGTGTCCTGCTTTAATATTATTTATTTATAACTTATTTAACGACGTTTAATCAGCAGCTCAGACTAGACAGAGTTGAATCTCAGAAAACACTTGGAGGGACAAAAGGTCACGAAAACCTCAGGATATATGGTACCACGGCTGAGATTCGAATTGGGCACCTTACGAAAGGGAAAAAGGGCTTCTAACCAGTTCACCTGAGCGCTTAGTTTGGGGATAAGGAAAACACTCGAAGCAGCTTTAGGACTCTGGACGCTTAGACACAGGAAGTGCTATTCTCATTATATCAGCACCAACATTATAGAACAATCTTCTGGAGATTGTGGCTGGGGACATTAAACTTTGGTGATACACGTACACAGCATCATCTGATACTGAGTACTCGGGGCTTTATCTACGCATCCTTCGCTTGCTGTCTACTGCGTTCCATACACAATCCCTCTGGTATATTTGACGTGAGATCCAAACAACAGCCTTCACTACTCCCAAAGGATTACCTTTCAGTCTGAAGTCTGGACAGCTCATTCCCTACTAACATGGCTGGCTACAGGATGAACAACCAGGATTCGACACTCAGCACGAGCAATTATTCTATTCGCCACTTCGACCAAAACAGTTCTGGAATCAAACAAGCCTCGCATCCTAATGGCATCAGGATCATTTCCCAAGGGCTGAGGATTAAGCTCATCATTCAGCTCCATACAATGACGAGGTTTGGAATTCGTGGAAGGTTACCTCCACTTCGCATATGCTAGTACGTTTTCATTGCGTGGTGCCCATGGGACAACTTTACCTTCACTTTTTAATTATATCCGATTTAGCATTGTCTACAATCAAGTTTCTTTAACGCTTATAATGGAATAAAACCACGAAAATGTAAAAACCCTGCAATGGCTTCATACCACCAGAATTTGTGGCTTAAAATACCACAGAACATTTCACTTTTTCGTAGCTGATTCAGTGTTGGTCGTATCGTCGTAGTTGTCAGATCATACTCTGCACTTCGAAGTGTAAGTACTTGCCTTTACAAAATCAAAGATGTAAATTTGATATGTAGTAGTTCAGTTTCGAGCAGGCCTTACTGAAACCACGTCCACGACCTCAGAGGCATGAAAGTACAAATTACGATGGGGCTCGTATAAGCCCAGACGTAAGATTCACATAAATATTCCACTCCTACAGGTCCTGACCGCGTCTCAAGTGAGATACGACCCGCGCTATACGAGTCATAAAACAAAACCCACGTGGGCCTAAACACAATGAATAGATCCAGTACAATATCTTACGGTTACCCAAATGAGTTTTAAAGGAGAGGAGGGTACTTGAAATTAACTTTGTTGGGTACGGTGAGAAAGCAGACCTGTTCTCTACCACGCATCTAATCAATATGTTAAACTTATTTTTTCCCCAAGACCAATGTTTCAATTAAATTATTAAATCGGTTCAACTTTAATACTATTTTATATTTCTGTAGCCAATAACAACCGCCTAGCGTCAAAAATAACGAGGGAAGAATTGTATCAACTTCGTGTTGTGATTAAATTGTCACTGCAATGAGCGATAAGCCACATAGACTTCGGCTTAAATGAAGTTTAGTAACGATAACCACATTTCTCTGAAATGAATTACCACAACGCAAGTATCTACGCACAGACAAATCAACTGTCAATTAATTCGATTAGGCTTACATGAACTGATATCGAAATTCAAAGTATAAACACAAACTCAATTAGCCGATTCCACTGCAGTAACTGACAATCCGAAAATTGATATTTCATTCAAGCCGAGTTAATGACTACCTCTAAAATACTGTTTTATTTCCCCAACGCAGACATTCGAACATAATAACAAACCTACCAATTATAATAATATACGATTAATAACAATAATAATTATTACAAAATATGGTTATTCGTGGAATATGTTGGAGATTTTAATATAGTAATTTCTGGATAATGCGTTCGAAATTAAAGTGCACAGTGAACTATTTCAATAAAACGTGATGCATCTATTCTGATTAAAATGCTGTACACGGTAGTGGCAGCTACCCCATGTTATGTGGTATTGATCCTGCCATGCACATTTGTAATAAGCAAGTTCTGTCAATTTAACAAACACTACAACCTGTAATGCACTGCATAGTGTTATTGTGATGGGCTGTCTCTAACGGGCCCTTTGACCAACCCGTCAGCATCCCCTTCACCCCTCTATACTTACGAAATCGGACAAATTACGTCGATACTGACAGGCAGTGAAGACAACCGGCAATGAGAACGGACGTTTCACTTGCAAACATGTGAAGTGTAGTCAAAATATTCCGGATTGGATTCGTGTCTTTGATGTAAGATTTGAGATTTTCACAGCGGCGAGTATGAAGATTTCTATCTTCTGGGTCCACTGTCCATCCCCAAGTCCATACACGAGCGACTATGGAGAAGTGGAGGAATGATACTGACAGGAAGGAAACCGAAGGACTCGGGAGGAAAACTTGTCCCAAGGCCACTTTGTCCACCGCAAATCCCACATGGACCGACCTGGGCGCAAAACCGAACCTCCGTGGTGAAACTACTCAGCTTAATAAAGAAAATCAAACTGAGAAACAGGACTTGCTTTACCGATCAACAGGCCCACTAGAGGGCTGTGTGCGAATCTCGACAACAGAAATAATACCCAACATTTAAAGACGACTCGAATAAAAGCAGTGTCAAAACAATCAATAGCTGATGGCGTTCAGAATTCTTTGTAACGACGTTTAAAAAGTTGAATTTTTAATAAACTGTCATCAAGTTTCATAATCTGAGACCACAAAAACTGTTAGTGCGGCCCTCAAGGCCTTAAATCTTTTAAAAAAAACCATTGTAGGCTTTAAGTTCATGTGATTCCTGGGTTATGATGGAAATCAGGACCTTGTTAGTAGTGCACAGTGTTATCCTCCCCTTTAAGTGGCGTAGGTAGAAGTTTTAATGCCGTTAACACGGTGTATACACAACCGCTCTCACCGCTGACTGTAACAAGTTAGATGTCAAAGGTCAGCGAAAAGGTCAGAGTTTATTTGTAGAACATCGGGGAACATGCAGCTCTCGTGCAATTACTTTTGCGTTTCCGACAAACAGATCTTGGAACAAGCAAATCAAAGTTTTTCGACGCGTGTTATATATTCACTGTACCGAATAATTCTTTTGGAGCAGAAGTGGTTTGCCATTGCCTTCTTCTGTGTGTGAATGGAGTAATTGTTGGGATGCCACGGAGGAAAACTCCGTGTTGCCTAGACCACGGCCTTGCCCAACACAAGTTATAAATTCGGGCACCGCCGGGAATCGAACCCGAGACCCCAGGATTACAAGGCCAGCGTTCTAACCGCTAGACCACCTCATCTTATTATTTTTTAGTGTTCTGTCTGACGACAGGTCCATATGAACAGGATCCTTCCATCCTTTTCTCGGACTGGGACCTGTTCATATACGTTCTTGGCAGATGATCCAGAAGTGGTTTGCCATTGCCTTCTTCTGTGTGTGAATGGAGTAATTGTTGGGATGCCATGGAGGAAAACTCCGTGTTGCCTAGACCACGGCCTTGCCCAACACAAGTAGGGTCATGTAAACAAATAAACGCATAATTATGAGCTATATATATATCAATTTATACTCACCACCAATTATAATTATCGTTATTAAATGAAAGATACGATAGGCGAGGTATATGGCATGCAGCCAAACCTTTAAGTACAAGATTTACGATCGCCCGAATGATAGAGACAGTACGAACCTCTGTAACGTAGATTAATTTCTTCTAGATTGCACAGAAGAAGATAACCATTTTGATATGGACAGATTTACCTACACATTTTATTAGTTCTTAGACAGACTCTGAAGCCACTACCCAGCCTCCTACTGAATGCACACTGTAATTTTTATCTCAGGGTGAAATCGGACTAAGCGTTAAGGTGAACACTCAAGAACGCGTTCCGCTTTACATCATCTGCTCTGTACGGCTTCCATACGTGTTTCTTAAGCACACGGAAATTACCTTTACCTATGGTAAAAGCAAGGTTTGCTACAGTACAGGTAGTTCAAGGACGGTGCGTCTATGCAAATATTTGTTCCATTAATCGAGTAATTTCAATTACATAGATGCAGACGACTTAGTAGTATTGGCGAAGGAAGACGAGGAATTACTGAACATGATGGACAAGTTAGTGGAAACAGGTAGAGAGTATGGAATGGAAATCAACATTGAAGGTAATAAAGATAGCACCGAGAGCAGAACCATTGAACGTTGTAGTTGGAAACCAACAGCTGGAGAATGTGGAGCACGACGGATGCTCTATGCACCAAGGAGGTAAAGGCAAGGATAACCATGGCCAAGGCAGCTTTCGTCAAGAAGGGGATTCTTCTCACTAGCAAGTTGGGCTTGGAGATGAAGAAGAAACTAGTGAAGTGTTACGTATGGAGCAGAGACTTGGACACTCGGGAAGAAGGAACAAAATACCTGGAGAGTTTTGAAATGTGGTGTTGGAGAAGAATAGAGAAGATCAGGTGGACGGATCGAGTGACCAACGAAGAAGTATTGAGGAGAGTCAACGAGCAAAGAAACATTCTGCAGGCGATTACACGAAGGAAAGCTAACTGGCTGGGACATATTATGAGAAGGAATGGGTTACTGAGTGATATCATCGAAGGCCAGGTTGAAGGAAAGCGAGGACTGGGAAAAAGACTGATACAGCTAACCGACGATCTTAAACAAGGAAAGAAGATGAAGTTCCAGGAATTAAAACGAGAAGCTGAGAATAGGGAAAACTGGAGAGCTCTGTTTGGGCAGAGCAATGGACCTGTCGTAAGACAGAACACTGAATAAAAATAATACTGACATAGGCTTCAACATGATAAGCCTGTTTCTGTAAAGCTACGCCTATACCTCGTGTAGAAACACTGGTTTCAGAGTGGAATTTGAAAATGCTCTATCCTGCCCAATTCTAGCACCACTGCACCAAGTCAAATAACGGAAACATTTCTACGAATCAAAAGTAAACATCAGTTATTAAAATTTTTGCTCAGTTAACAATGAAGTCAGATCCACATAAAAATATTTTCATTTGCATCACATTAAACTTCTAATTTAAAAGATGTCCGATATTACTTCACTCATTCATCTAACATAGTGTATGACATTCTTCTGTTATTCAGAAAAGAATTCTGTTGTAAAGAACACAGCCCATTTATAAGGTTCTAAAGATTTAATTAACATTCTAAATAACTGTATGCAGAACATTAATTTCTAGTTTCTTTCATATAAAACCCTTCACATTTGACATTTAAGGCTTTTTAGTTCACACAAAGATTTTGTATTCTGCATTCTTCTGATCACGAAGTTCGGTCTTAACCATGTAACCATCTAGTACATTGTTTCTCAACTGAGGGTCCGCAAGCTATACCTATGGGTCCGCGAGTTGCGTAGATTCTGCTCCGTTTAATGCTTTATTGATGGATATTTTAAGTCTTTTCAACATTTTTTTACTTCCACACGGGAGTAAAATCATAACTAAAAACGGTTCCTTCTATCTGGATTTTATTTATTCTATTTCAAAATATATGACAATTTTGGGGAGGGGGGTGTTCCACAATACCAGAAAGTTATAGCTGAGATATATTAATTCTAAACTGCTTTGCGGCGTTGTGTAAAGCATAAAAAGTCTGTAGGAAGTCCATACTTCGAAATGTTAAAGATTCATTCTGGTACTCAAATGCACGAAATTATACAACGCAATTAACTACCTCCCACGAAACAGCGATTAGATTCAACTTTCTCAGTATGTGGTTAGTAACGGATTTAGACTGAAGTGGTCTGAAACCTTTGTATTTCACAATGTAAATAGGATGTTTTAGAGCTTAGACTTGAGTGCCAATCAAACACAATTAGCGTTTACTTTAAGTAGGCACTGAATTATCTGATTAGTAACTGACTTTCAACACTCCAGTACGGTAGCCGTTAAACAGTGTTTCATATAAATATACAAAGGCTATTAAGGCGCGTCTAGAAGAAGCCGACTGAAAATCCTTGTGTTCACGACAGGAAGACAGTACATGGACTACTCAGCTAATGAGTCGGGCGGGTGGAAGTTCAACAGCCATCCGTGCGGACGATTCGATTAAACACATAAAACAGAGCACTCATAAGGCACAGCCATCGATAAAATAAGTACCATAGGGCACTAGCCTTCACACAGCGGACGACTTTTCACAGAATAAGAAGCTCATATTTCTTTAATTATTCCTCAGAAACATGTTTACGCTTTAAGCAACAGTTTGTCAAAAGCCAACAGGTGTCAACTTCGCTCTCTATATTTTTACGTGAAAAATTAAATCTTCAGCTCACCTCTGATTTCAACTATGACCAAACTGCGTGATTCAAGGTCACAGCAAAATCGTACAAGATTTCAACACGAACAGAGGATCCCAGGCGAGTCAAGACAGCTCAGAACTTGCAGCGCGGTAAGGGGAGGTGAAGTCCTTCCGTGGCCTTGAAGCATTCAATTTGGTGATGGCTGCCATAGCCGGAAAGTGCGAACGAGTGATGACTGAGCCAAGTCCCCACAAGAAAACAATTCGACTTTTCTCCCTCGTATTTAAAGTTTCTAATATTAAAATTGCCGTTTATCGTTACTGTACCATTATTTTATTGTATTCTGTGATGAGCACAACATGGGGGCGAAGGTAAAAGCAATCGATAGTGAAAGGAGCAGTTGTAGCGTAACTACAGATATGCCGGGAAGCATTGACCGTTCATTACATGATTAATTTATGCAGTGTCAGATAGGATATTTGTTGTGACATTGCCAGACTTGCGACTCATCATAACCGCCACTTCCTATGTCCCTGGACAGTAACTATATTGTCTAAAAACAACTGACTGTTACAGGCCTGAGAGAAAACATGTCTGACAACTATTTCTATTACACTGGCTGAATGGTCCTACATTATAAACAGTGGAATATCGGGTGGGCCATGGTCCTCGACCGTCTGCGATGCCGTGGTTATTGCACAGTTGTGCCTCGGCAGGGCTTTCCTCACTCAACCACTCGCGATAACGCGGTCCTGACCGCGGTATTGTTTTTACAGCGCACCACACAAAATTATCCTCTCAAATCATCAAACATCCAATAACCTCTGTAGTTGACAGCGTCTTAAACTATAAAACCAACCAAACCGAACACAGAATTACGAAAAAACATAAAATGACTGGCACAGCTACTCCGGTACGATTCACCACTGGGATACTGGGAACGACCCGTTCTTCAAGTGCCTGAGCACTGCGGGCCCCAACTTTTCGTTGGCTTGATCTATAGACATTCGGTAGGACTCCTTGGACGAGGGATCGACCCGTCGCAAGGCCTCTACCTGTACACAGGACAGCACAACACAGAAAAACGCGGACAGACATCCATGGCTTGAATGGGATTCGAACCCACGGTCCCAGAGACCAAGCGGCACAAGGCCCACGCCTCAGACTACGCTTCCACTGTGGACCCAGATTCACCAAATGGCGACAAACAGGAAAATCGATGTCAGATTTCATATGAAACTCGTCCTTTCCTGCTCGTCATCAGCTGAAGACCTACAAAGCAGAGAGAGTTAGAGGTTGTAAGCCAATCCCTCCGGGCATTTCTACTACATCTTTCTCGAAACCGGTTCGTAGATTCTCCGGAAACACTCAGATTGTTGCTGTAGAGGCAAATGGGAACAGGACACAGAGCTTTTCACAATTATCTTAACGAGATAGTTAAGTCACGTGTCGTCATTATATATGAGATTCTCTGGTGAACACTTGCAATTTCTTAGCCTACAAGGCAACTTCGCCGTGTACATTTGCTAAGTTGTACTTTGCAATGGTTCGTACCCAGTTCTTAGTCATAAAATAAAGGCACTTTAACGGTTTGGCCAAAATTTATGCACAAACGATTCGTTGCAAGGACAACGACATCTCTCCTTTCACAACCGTGAATTTAGTGGAATGTTATGAGGTAGCCTATTCCACCCCACGCACAAATTAGAAGCAATTATTGTTTTCTTTAACTTCCATAACGAAAGCTTAAAATTGTTAATAGCAAAACATAAGCAAAGATCGATAATTAAATGGCTGGACCAAGTACATGAAGTGTCCTTTCAGAAAAACAGCTACCACTCTTTAAGGAACTCGCAGGTTCATTACCGCTTCAAAAGAGAAGCCAGCTAAGTGGCTGGATTGATTCTGGAAACTATACATTATGAGTAATCTTAATTAAAGTTAAAAGTGAGGTCAGTTTCGAAGAACTTGCCCTGTGACGCATTCCAATATCTCTGCCATACCTAAAAACATTGCCAGAAATCCATTTCAGGAAGTCCCTTCAGTATTCTCATCGCACTGCTATGCATGTTGTGACTCAAACTCGTTCCTTTTCAAGCGAATTTCTAGTTTACGGACAATAAAAAATTCACACGGGGCCAAATTAGGCAATTCTTCTTGCTAATGGAAATGTGCTGTTCATTTCTTTTCGAAATTTAATTTTACTATACGTCTGAGTTATGTTCCAAAACTGGTATTTACATTTTGCTCTAGAAAATATCTTTCCCGAAGATGTTATGTGGGGAAATGAGCTGTCCAGAAGACAGCCATCTTCATACTAACGCTGAGAGAACCTCAAATCTCACCCGAAGCTGCTCCATCTGTATAAACTGAGGGGAGGAAATGGCCTTGGTCCTTATAACCCGAACAGATCAAAAGTTGAATCCAGTTGATGATGATAAATATGCCACTTCATCTTGCTACAAGGAAGAAACAAGCTGTGCACTAACAAGGTTGTCCGACAGATGGGATGTTCAAAATACTGACGGCAGAGGACTGTTATTTGGTAGCCCAGGAAAGGAGACAGGTTATTTGATCCCAAGGGATGGCCTAAAAACCCCTTCCGAAATTTGTCTTTCTTGCGCAGTACGTCTATTCGCGACATGAAGTTTCACTTGTTACATGAATTTAAAAGACGCCAGGTAGTGAATTATTAAGAGCTGCTGTCAGATGTACACTTGACGCCGATAACTCTGTCTAAAAGCCCTCTTTGTCTTGACAACAGAAAATCAATGTTTCCCTTGAGAACATTTATAGCTCTTCGGGCTGAAAAAAAAGGCATATTCACACAACGTTAAATTCAAAACCTCAGACCATGCAAACAAATGCACACATCCCCACTTTATTAAATATATAATGATTTATGAATAGGACAACGGGAATATGAGCCTAGCTCCGGACAAATAGTAGAGAGTTGGATGAGACCTGAAAAGGTAGATGAATCAGTTTTGAAATCAACGAAAGGTAAAACAAAGGCATGTCGCCACTACAGCCTCCTATCCTACAAAAACTGGAAACTGGTTCCCTAGGTGGACAACGACGAAGCACCTAAATCTAGTACCGATATCATGAGTGTATATTTATCTATGGTATATTTAACGACCCTGTCAGGAGCACAGGTTGAAAGCACTGAACAGTACGATGAGTGACAAGCAGTCAGAATCTGAACGAAATAATAACAAAAAAACGAACATATTTACTACTGCAAACAAAATAAAGCAATATATTCGCGTACGATTCGATCCTGTGACCAACTACGCAAATCTCAGCACGCTAAAAAAATTAGCTACATTTCATGTTACTATTGAATTAATTTATTAAGTAACTTCAATATGACTAATTATCAAGAGCATAAGATTTGAGACTGAACGTCTGTAGGCACACATTAGAAAAGTAGGTTATGTGTGTTCTGCCTGCAAATATTCGTGAAATCTTGCGACTTGGAGTTTACATTCGCTGTATCAATGTCGGTGTTCTGGTTTGTGACGCTGTTTGGACTTGTAGGTAACTACCAGCTTCTCGAAAGTAGAGATAACTATGAAGGCAGTATGTTCCTCTGAAACGTTAATATGTACCTAAAAGTGCACACAGCGTTATAACCCAGAACATCGACATCTTCTGGGGGCCTAGTATTCGTATCAGAAATAACGTCGCTTAACACGGAAAGGATGTGAGCATAATTTATGGTAACTGTGAAAAGCATTTTACATGAAAACATTCTCAGACTTACAGCATTTGTCATGTCTGTTACAAGCCCTTATTAAATGTTAACTTGTTTCACATCACGTACTACTTGCGTTTTCACATTTCGGTACTTCGTGCAATTACAGTTTTCAAGGAAGAAAGGCAGCTAAATTAATTTAATTCGAAACTTAAGTGCATTACTTAGCACGCAGATTTGTGAGTAGAGCAGAGAACAAGCTCTGTGCCACTATGTTCCATCGGGAGAAATCCCGTTCACGCTATTTCAATAGAGCATTCGAGCTTCGTTTGTTTTGTTCATTCCTTGACATAACAAAAGCTCAGATGTTGAACAAGTGCCTAAACCAATTCCATCCCACAACAAATTAGCATAAATTAATTGTATCTATTAATATACCGGTAAATTATAAAACTTATTTTTGGGTATTTTAACAACGTTTTCAGTATCTCGGCCTCTATAGCGCAGATTCATACGATTAATGAATAATAAATTAGAAAGAATATGGAAACCGACGTGGCATAATTTAAGGTACAGTTCTGGAGGAAAGCCTGTCAGGATGTCTCAGTATGAACTGAGCTGTCCGAGCTCAATTCATACTGAAGTTTTATTTTTCTTATTCGGCAAACTATAAGTACGAGACCCATGCCCGAGATCATTACTGTGCCAACAATAACCCGCCACTGGACATTACGTTGAGCTAATTGAACCAAATTAAATAACAGACAAGGTGGAAAATTATGGACGGAACAGCAGGTGGTATGCCATTTCCGGAATCTAGTCTGCTCTTAACTTTTTCTGAACATTTATATGTAACTGACGTTCCTGAAGAATTAAACTTTGCAACATTTTCAAATGATTCATTTGGATATCTTTATACTGTATTATGATTTAGCCGTGCATTCTGGTGCAAATGTTAATTTATTTAAAACGGAATATTTCCTTGACTCAGCTGTGCATTATGATGGGTCGACTGTCAGCTGAGATCCATCATCAACGTCAAAACTTGAATACGATTTCTAGATCCGTGTTTTCTTCTCAAATAGTAATTTAATTTAATTCAATTCCTTTATTAGAGTGTGTGCCAACATCAAAGAGCCTAAAATAGGCAGACACTGATAAAAATGTACAAGACAAGTACGATGCACTGAAAAATAATATAATAAAACGAAATTAAACGAGATCAAATAATCAAAACAAACACTTTCTCGTAACGAGAAAGTGTCTTCGAAAGAGACAATGTTTTTTGATAAATATATCCGAAAATTTGTCTATGTCATAATGTCGTAATGATGGTGATGATGATAATAATAATACATCATTCGAAAGACGCTGATGCCTCACGCGAAAACTGTTTAATGCATGTAACACGCGTTAGAAAACAAAATGTATTTCAGAAATAGCAGCTGCACTATGTTCCTCAAGGGCAAGGTTTGGCTCAGGTATATAAAAATAAATACCCTCAACAACAACCCATTCGTGTGGCATATGTGGGAGTAACTAGACCAAAATGTAACTTGAATAAAAATTTCCTTGGATATTATCCACCGTCTAGCAAATATAAAACGTAACAAACGACGTTTCGGAGATGGGATTCTATCTCCATCTTCAGGTTCCTACACAGTTGGGCCCACTAGATAGAGCTAATCCCTATCTCCGGACCAAGGAAATTTTTATTCAATTGACTCTTCACCATCGTCAAGAAGTTTTAGATTTGATATACAAAATGTAACTGTTTAAACTTTCGCACGAACGCTAATATCTTACGCCTAGTGGTGAAGTTATTGAAGAAATGTCACATTTTCGGATAGCTGAATATCTGTAAGAGTACTGTATCATTTTATGAAAGTGTTTCTTTCACTAGAATATGACACGAGGGAAAAAAACCCTCTCGTAATCATTACTCCTTTGAGTACATCAGACTTGAGACTTGGAGACAACACGAAGCTCTCAATACAGGTGGTTCTCGCCCATCCACGTATTGATTTTGTGTTCGTGTTATTTACAAAACGCCTGCTTCAGGCGGGCGCTAGTATGAAGTAGCCCTGATTGTGGGATGTTGGAGTCTTTGAACTACCTGATTAAAAGCACATGGAAAGTCTCGCACACATTAAAATACAAAACGCAAACACACCGCAAAAAGAAATCTCTGCTACAACCAATCGGGTGTATGGTGCAAAACACTCCTAATTAAACTCCTTGAACAAGAATATTTTTTGCGAAGTTGGTAATTGCTCCCCTGATAAAGATATTACCAACCTTTCACGTAACCCGAAATGTCATGTCAAAATAGCACCCCACTGGACCCTATCCTAAGTTACATGAATGCAGTCCACATCCTCACCCAATTCATTTAGTACAGATTTTAATATTATCTTACCCAGTTTCTTTCCTTAAAATTTTCGACACATTTCGTATGCATTTATCTCCCACGTTTGTGCTACGTGCTACATTCTCTCACACCTGAAAGAAACCTTCAGGTAAAGAAACATGGTTTACGACTCGAAAATAGGGATTCAATGTAAGAAAAATATTTCCAAGAACAAAGGGCCGGACCTTACACTAGACGAAGAAGCAGGTAACATCATATACAGTGGAACCTCGATATAACGCGGGTTTCATGAGACAGCTTCAGTACTCGCGTTATATGTGAAATACGTAAAACATATGCAATCCTATTGGGGGACATGATCACAGCCGCGGTATAACGAGGCGCGGTATACGGAAGTTCCACTGTATTTTCCTTTTCAAAAGACCACAATCGTTCTGCATGAGGAAACAACGAATCCTTATTTGTTTCGTACAATAATTAAATGATATATAAGACGCACTGTAGCGAAAAATATTCCTTTAGCCTTCAGCGTCCCAGATATAATGCAACGGAAACAAAATCTTGTATGTGCCACGCTTCACTTGTCTCGGCTAGCAGGTGTCACCCGAAGCTTTCCGGAGGTTCGAGGGGACCGGCCTCGGTGCAGCGAAGTGAGGCCACTGGCAGTTTCCACTGCTTGAGGCGTTATAAACTAGTTACAGCATGCTGTTCCCAACTGGGTTTTGTATGTTTATGCTTTTACATAGAATATCTTCTTGCTAGTGTTTTGGAAATACCATATTCTTTTCGAAAAAGAATCGAAGCGCACATATCTGTTTCGGTATGTCAGTCCGACCGACCGAAAATAACCGCCCAGCAAAAACATCGACCAAGACTAAATTCCAAGCATTCTTCGTTCTTTTTGGGGACCGCTTAACCAAAGACCCTAAATTAACTTTGCTGTATGCTTATATATTTAATCTGCCAAAGGACAATATTATATAAATACATTTGCTATACGACACGCGTTACGTCAATATTATGTGAAAACTTTATTGCTTTTATATTTAGTCTGTCTTTTTCTAAGGGCTTGGATACACTTCTCGGTGTGTGTCACTACGACGGCCCGTTAACACGAAGAAAACAAGATTTAACGAAGCTACAGAAATCCACAAAATAAACGTTACATACAAAGCAAAATATGCACGCAGATCAGTGATTTCCAGAAAAGCACCAGTGTTAAATACGAGCCGGTGAAAGGGTTGCTTTCGAATTTTCCTGCTAACTGGCGAAAGTCCGCTCGATTTAGGTTTGACAGCCTGCTCCATCACACACCTTGACAGCAGACTGGCTTCATGCGTGAATGAAATGTATGGTCGTTTACTGCGACCCCAAGGGCTCGTACTTGTTGTAGTCACGCTCAACGAAAACAGGTTTTGGCACGGGCACGACTGATTTTATGGTCCAAAATTCTTGTGGACTGGGTGAGAGAACTCACGATATTTCCTACTTGAGATGTAGTTCGAGGCTAAAAAGGAGCGACCATTAAGATACGACTCTACGGCTCTAAACCATATTGTAGGAAGGCACGATTCAAAATACGTCTAATCATCTTCCACCTCAGAAGAGACAATCGGAAATTATTGCAAGTATTTTTCACAATACGTAAACGATTTATTCTATTCATAATTTAATAGATCACCTTCCACAAACTTCCTAAGCAAGTAACTAACAAATCTACAGAGTACTGTTTAGCATTTAATACCCGCTCTGCCGGACAAGATATTCTTTGACATTCAAGATTCTCATAACAGGGGAGATATCGTCTTCTTTCCTACAGGTGATTACCAAAATTTTGGAGGTATCGCAGGGTAAACGTCACAAAAGCTCGCCTCCAGACATGGGTCTGAGCAAATTCAAACTAGTACACACCACACCCTGTCCTTTAAGATTTATTTTGATAATATACGCTTAGTTTTATTTTCGTAGACAGAACAACCCTTGAGTTTAAAAATCTCCAATATCAACTCTTTATCTTCAGTGACCAAAATGTTGTACTTCTCATTTGTAGGCGTGTTTTATGCGTCGCGCGTGTCATTCTTAGGTATTTAATTATGGATGAAGAGAATAAATTACAAACCGTACCGAAGTGTAAATTTACCAGTCCTTTTAGATCTTGTAGATTCGGTATTTTCCTAGGCTCTTTGTTCTCAACTATCCCGCTACTACACTGTATCCCCACAGACGAGGTCTGTATCAAAAGCAACAAAAAGCTTTCACAAGAAATTTTAATTGCGTTTCGTATGAACCATTAGATCCTGCTACGCTTTATGTCATTTTTACTTTAATATTGGGGTTAAACCACGTGTATCTCATTATTGATTGCCTAACAGCCGAGGGGACAACCTATCTCTTTCTTTTCTAAAAAAAAAAAGGGGGGGGGCACCATTAGAGGTGATGAGGTCTGCGTTGACGTGACGTGAGCTGAAAACAAAGGGCAGCTCTGCAAGTGATATCGAAACTACAGCACTGTGGCAAACAAACAACGGTCTATTTTTAAACAACTCTCGTATTGAATATTAAAATTAGTTTTCATATGCTTAATCTGTATTCAGTTCGTTGTTTAAACATGGAAATTTCACACATCCAATTCCCTACATGTTTCATTCGAGCACTGTCGTGGTGTGTAAAATTCTGTGCTGAGTTCGCCTTGTACATTTCACATACAACCGGTTGTTCTGCACCTCAGAATTCTGCCATACAGTTGACCGAAACCAAGTGACAGACAAATAATTATACCCTTAATTAATCATAAACTTAGTTCCAAAAAAAAACCTCATAACACATTACATTCAGCTTCTCCCAGGTCTATTTGTAATTAAATAGCAGCACGAAACTATTGGAGCAGAAATTCGATTCTTTATTTTTGGGTGTTGCACCAACAGCCACACGACCAATCACTGATACAACACAAATTAAAATAAAAAACAAATATAACCAAAATAACAAAATACAAAGACCATATGATGTGGTGCTTCAGCACAGGGACATAGTTTTAAAAGAAACAAATTATTATAATAATAAAGTTGACAATACTGCTTCAATATGAACGGGCAAAACTGAAAAAAATATCAACATTTTAAGTAGCATTACTATAATTAACATCACGGTTTCCAAAGTATTAACTGATTAAACAGGGTGTTTCATTCTAAAGCAAATGCAAAAACCAAGCTATAACTGTTTCGTGATTTCTTGTTTTCCAGTACTTCAATCCAAAAAGGACCTGCGCTCATCTCGTCAACAACTGTAACTTTGGCAACAACAACAACAACAAATCCCTATTCTGTGTTTGTTCTCGTGCTCTGCGCACCTAGAGGCACGTACTGGTGTCACGAAGTTACTATCACGAGTCTTATGTCAATACTTTAACCGTTCATAGTACGAAATGTTTTGACTTGGTAAACACATTACAATTCGCCTTATCTCGGTCGGGCTTGTTAAACAAGTGCACAGGGTTTCAGGGAGCCTGGAAAAAAGCTTCGCGGTAACATTTTTCTAGCTGTTAACTTGGGTCAGGTGTTTGCAAACTCACATAAACCAAACATATTCTCGTACATGTAGGGAGAAGGTCCGAAAGCCACCGCATGCACAAAATACATCAAGAGTTTAATTTGACGATGTTTATGAGATGCCGACACTGTTAACAGCATTTATTCATGGCATCCCTTTGTGCACTAATGAGATATATCCTCGACTGAGCCATGAACACTACTTTCCACGTCGCTGGATGAAAATGGAAGAAATGGCCCAAACTGAGAATTCGCTCTTAATATATAATTTTGTACAAATTGCCAAAGTGCTATCAATGGTCAAGGAATGTCAGAATTCAGGGTTATTGGTATCGAAATGACCTTTCGTGACTACGAAAAGATTCTATTCTGTGACGAGACAAACGTGACCTACTTCTTTCTTTCATTATCTTCAGAATTCTCGTCTACCAGTCTAACTGAAGAAGCCGGTGATATTGGTATGTTAAATTTTGAACTGGAAAGGAAAATGACAACTGTCTCCTAGCTTTGTCTACTAGTCCTGAACGTCTGCTAAGAAACTGCATCGAGCCGATTCTTTCCTGAGAAACTCAGTAAAGAAATTCCTCGCCTTTGTGGAACCAGACGTTTCGTTAACTGTGTTCACAAGAGCCCGTCACTGGTCCCAAACTGAGCCACTTCCTAACACTCGTTTTAATATTATCCTCCCATCTTGGTCTACATCTACAGAATGTTTTTGCCTGTTCAAGCTTTTGAACCAAACTTCCAAATCTCCTTCGTGTGTGCCACGTGCCCCTGACCCTAACAACATTTGGTAAAGAATACGAATTATGGACATTCTCAATACTTAATTCTACCAAACATTTTCAAATTTAATACACTTTCTATCAGGGGTCGAACTTCGTATCTCACAATTGTGTCTCTGGAGTTTGAAACTTATGATTTACGAACACCTGTATTAATCTTCCACTTCCGGTCTTAACATGCGACTATTTGCTTATTTCTACAGCTTCACTTCTCGCGGTATTTTAACCATTCTTGGGGATTAGAAGTTCAATGCTGCATTGATAATGAATGATGATAACAATCATAGCTTTTCTCAGGTATCATACCAATACATATTCTGCTTGTAACTTCGAGTAAGTAAACTCTACTTTAAGCGACAGACACTCCGTCCCTTGAACCTATTCAGAAACCCTCTAGTCACATTCATCGCCGTGAAGTCGATATGATAAAACCACCTTTCACTAATACAATGGTTCATTGGCATTGTTCGTATTTCAATAAACTTCATCTGTCTGCTTCCTAGCTTCCTGGTGGTGGAACAGTTGAACATATCAATTTACCTGCAAGATGTCAATAAAAATATATGTGTACAAAGTATCACAGAACAGCTCAAGAACTGACAGTCTATCTATATTAATGTCATGACTGGATTTAACTGTCAGAATAATTCTTAAGCACATATCTTTGCACAGCTAGCTACTCCTTCTACTGAACTGATTCAGCTCGTAAATGCATGTCAAATATGTTCTGGAAATAACTAATAAATTGTTTTTTCACAACTACAAAACAATTTCTTGCATGTTCATTTTACAGATTGCCTAAAATGAACACATAGACCCATGTCTCTGTCAGTCCATAAGTTTCGCGTCGAAAAACAGATCTAATTTTCATTAAATTTAGTGTTAGATGGTATAAAATAACATTTAATTAGTTAATTTAATTTGTGTTTGTACTTCAGAGTAGAAGATAAATGTATTTAAGATTTAAATCCAGAAACTTGAAATTGAGATACCACTTAAAAGAGCTAGGAGCATATTAAAGGAAATTAAGAAAATGGATCTTAAGAAAATACAGTGTGTGTGGACCACATCCATATATCTCAGGACACGATCTCGCAAACATAGTAATGCAACTTCGGGTTATATAAATGGGGGAGAATTTCTTGATTCACCGAGGAACTATTAAGTTATCCATGGAGTCCGTTAATCGGCAGAGACGGCATGTGCACTTCAGAACACCGGGCATAAGAAAGACCCTCTAGATACAGTTCAATACGATGACCTTTCACCTTCCGATCTCAAACTACAGTTGAGTCCGGGTGACGCTAGTCTGATCGTAATTCCGATCCTGCCCTTCGAAACAACACTGGAAGCATCCCAATTAGCAAAACCTTTGTTACACGGAAAAACACGGCAGCCACTCACCCAATCAAGTGCTCTAAAAACGGGAGCATTAATATGTTAAGAGCATGCATCTCACAACAAAAACAATGTCAAAAAATGAGTAGAACCAGCATTTGTGTTGCCGTCTTTAAACCGATATATATTAGACAAAAACCAGAGTGTATACGTATGCTTAACTAAGTACACGCATCAGAGTAGACCTAAGTCTTAAAGAGGCCGATAGATGTTCAGGTGGTTAACAAATTACCTTTTGCGGAACAGGTATGTTCATGACTGTATAATATTTAAGAAATAAATGTTAAATTACGCTGAGTTGTAAAACACGAGGTTGTTTTACACTTTGACACTACTTTGGGAAACATATTCCTGAATAATTAAATTAAATTTCTTAAATAAGTTCGCAGAATAACTTTCCAATTCATGAATGCCTTTTTAGTTTTCATGCATTGATTAAAATGATCTCATAAGAGATTTCGATGAGAATAATGACTATACCTGCAGCAGTTATAATCCCCTTTCAGGCATTAAATAATAATGTTCAATACATCCATAACCGATACTGTTTATTAATTCCAACAAAATTGGTCCAGAAGGTCTGTTGGATAGAGCCGTAGATCCCCTCGCGTGTCACACCATGTGTGCTTCAATTAGAATCTACAGACCATTTTCACTCGATAAAGGGAAGGTAACCAATAACCTTCCAGGCGTTATATATATTCAATTTGTCTCAAAAAGTCAGTTGTGTCTTTACAGCGCCGATGTCTCAGCCCGAAATGAAACAAACCAGCTCCTTTGAGTCGAAGGCGTTGTTTTTATTGCCAACTTACATTTTATATTACCAATTTTCTGAAGGTGTTCAATAGAAACATGTCTCGAACAGTCGTTTGTCACACTTCCTTCTATCGCAGGAATGGGCGATTAATTTTAAACTGAGTGCCGAATAGGTCTATTTGGATGGAAGTACAAGGCGGAGCACCTCGCGAGAAAAACTCAGCAATTAAAAAATTAAAATGCACTAAACGTGACACGTGTATTCATTGTGTGAAGACACGCATTAAACCTAAACTACACTACACCATACACACACACACACACACACAGTTAGAGATATAATAACGAAATGAGTAAATAACTACTTATTAGACACTCTATAGCTTGAACTTCCGTCAAAATTAAGATTTATGTGTATACAAGCCAATGTCTATGTTATTATTGTTTCGAATAGAATAGGGCCTAGTTCATATAATTATATATAAAACATTAATAAATGGCGTATAATTGATGAATTGAAATAAATTGAATGATTAATAATACAAATATCGCTACAGACTACACTAAATATTTCGCAGGTCGCAGTTTTAAGTGTTGTCTTAATTCCACATTCTAAAAAAAAAAGTGGCGAATGCTCGAGTCTACACCATTAAAACTGTACGAATAAAACAGATATGTTTTTTAAAAAATATTTTATTTTATAACACAGCAGCGGCGCAATAGAAATATCTTTGCAATGTTGTAGGGATTTTATATTATTGAATTTCTGCTCGACCTGATGTTTTGACCTTGCAAAGTGCGAATCCTATCCTACATGACCTTGAATATAAGCCCAGTCACAATTTAACGTCTTATTTCAAATCAGAGCTGTTACCAAAGATCAGTAATAATAAGCGTAGAAAGAACATAAAAGCGCTCACGTCTAGCTTATAATTCGTAGAGTAGATTTCACTTAATAAAAACACCACATCACGACAAAGCAAAGAGTTCACTTAACTGTAAAACCTCTTTCATAGTTACAACGTGTAATTGTCGTGACCTCGATACAGTTTCAGAATTACAACTGTCACCGGTGAAGATGTCTTCGCTCTACTTACTGAGACTACGGGTTCGATTCTTGACATTGAACCCTATGCATGTTTCTTGTCTGTAAAGAGCGAGTATTCTGCAGACAAGTTTAATCCAAACCCTTCAGCACTGAAGCCTCTCCAGGACGAGAAGTCTCTTACAAACGCATTTTGTCTGGGATGGGTATGTTCAGCTACGCTAATTACCTGTAGCCACACGACGCTGTTAAACCCTTGAAGCCCGAAACTCATCTAAATATAATTTAAGCATTCAGTTCCTACCTCAAAGAAAGCAACGTGTCTCCATTACAAAGATCAGTTAATTAAAGCTGTTATCGGGAAATAATTGCTGTTTATTCTGATAATCATAAGAGACCCATAAATATACTGCCGGCAAAAAACTCATAAGGATTCGTCAAAACCGATGGTACATATAGTTACCACTGAAAGGCTGAAGTTAGTATACTAATGATCGTTCGGGATATGGTCCAGTAGTAGATTCTGTTTATACGGTAATCAACTTTGGGTTTCATAAAAGGGGGATATTTATTGTTCATTGCAGTAACTATCCTTAGTTACATTCTATTTCAATTCATTTGGTTCTTAGTTTAAAGCAAAAGCAGTCTTTAACACCATAAAGGAAGTGGGCATTTAGTTCTGCAAACGGCCACTGCATGTAGCCCAAAGACTAGATTTACCTGACAGTGGAATCAAAGTCAGAAGAGGCTATTTATATTTGTAATCGAATGGATGATTAATCAGCACAAATTCTTAATTGCTAATCCCATGTCGATGTTTAAATAGGGCCCATTATTCCGTCAATCCAAACAGGAATAAAATGAAAATCCGTTGTGTACGTTGTCTAAATTCAGGTACAAATCAACGCCCCATAGCATCGATTATCCTCACCATACTGGTCTACAGAAACTGACCGGAAGCAGTAGGCACCCCCGAAACGTCCGTCAATTTCTAAGATAATACATGACGTAATATCCCAGAGACGTGTTATGCCTTAAACCTATTATTATTATTATTATTACTATTTAGTGTTCTGTCTGAGGACCGGTCCATATGAACAGGATCCTTCCATCCTTTTCTCGGACTGGGAGCTGTTCATATACGTTCTTGGCAGATGATCCAGAAGTGGTTTGCCATTGCCTTCTTCTGTGTGTGAATGGAGTAATTGTTGGGATGCCACGGAGAAACCGGGGAAGCCCCCGGAGGAAAACTCCGTGTTGCCTAGACCACGGCCTTGCCCAACACAAGTTATAAATTCGGGCACCGCCGGGAATCGAACCCGAGACTCCAGGATTACAAGGCCAGCGTTCTAACCGCTAGACCACCGTGGCTCCTTAAACCTACATGATAATAAAGTTAAGTTTAGAAGAATATCTGGCTCTATTTAACTAACTTTCCATACTTCATATGAAAAGTTACATCATGTCCGTGTCTGCAAATCCCAGAGAGAAGTGGAGGTCGTCTTACTTCTCCCGACACCACTATTAACTTCTGAAACAGTGACTTTCATGAAACTCGGTATGAAGCCAGCGTTGCAGCTTGCCTGTACCGCTTATTTACACGACTAAAACATTTAAGGACGGCGGCCGCTTGAATTTATGAGTTGTGCCACCAGCGAAAGAGCCCGTTCTCCTTCCGAAATAATGAAATTGGTTATTTATTATACCAGTCTTATGAATATAAGTTACATATCTGTTGAACACTGTATCCGCTACGACGCCACACGGCGATCGCCTATAAATTCAACGGTTGCCAAGCAACGAAACTACGTTAAACATAAATCGCTCTTGCATAAAAATACCGCTCATGGTCGGCTTATAAGGTACAAGCGGAGTTTTTGGCGGTTGTGCCGGGATACGGCCTTCCGACTGTGGTGTCTGAGAACAGGATGTTGTGAAGAAGTTTTTGGTCTTGGGTCTAAGGCTGAGGAAGTAATTAGCGGAGTATGTAGCACGCATGGGGTAAATGGTAAATGCGAAAACAGTTTTAGTCTGATAACCTGAAGGGAAGAGACTTCTTTGGCGATACAGACGTAGAAGAGAGTATACCATTAAAATGGATCTTAAAAATATGGCGAGTGTGGACTGTAATCACCCGATTCAGAATAGTCCAGTCACCGACTGTTGCTAACACGATGAAAAAAATTGGATACCAGGAAAGAATGTAAATTATTTTACTAGCTTGAAATTAATAACTGCTCTTTTCGGTAAGGTTGCTTTCAACCAGGTGTAAAAATCACGTGATAATTTGTGGAATGACTAATGCATCATGCAACCGCCTAGGACTAACGGATGACTAATGAACAGCTACTCGATGCACAGTGAATGAGTCAACAGTTTTAAATTCGGACAATAAGCCATTATCAAGCATGTGTCCAGTTTATTAACGAGCTGCTCCTCATACGTTCCCGTAACCACATCGGTGAATCTTTTAGTTCTCAGGATGAAAGAAGTTTATTCATTAGCGGTTCGGGTATCGCCTTCTTAAGGGGGAATCTGCTCCGTGCTGTACTCTAATTGGCTATGAAAAATGGTGTTGCTTTATGGCCCAATATCTTTGCTTCCTGGTCAGGGACAAATCACAAGACAGCAGACTTCTGGGCTGTTGCGCAGTAGACGTTAAACAACGTTTCAAAGGCGCTTGCTGCCTCCATTATCAGAGCAATGACCATCGCACTGATGATGACGGCAGCAGGGACCTCTGAACAACACAATCAACAACTCGGAAGACCATTTCAAACTCGCCGCCGTGAGAACCTATGATCGCAACAATTTTTATGTTGTGTGATATTCCATTGCCGTTACTTCAAAGCTTAAACTTATAGGCTATAAATCTATAGGAGGAATGCGATTACATTACACCACTAACACCAACGACAAGAATGGAGCATAAAATCAAGAGTAATGAAACTAGAATAACATTTCTTTTAGTGGTGATGGAGTAGAAGCCACTCAGCACTCCAGAACAGCAAATTCAACGCGATTTATCGAAAAACGATGAACAGCAATTCAGCGACTTCTAAACCACTTCCATTAGACACAAATTGACGTACACACAAAACCATTTCAAAGGGGAGACATTTCTTATCAACCGTTCCTCGTTAAACTCTGAAAAATAACGTATCCTCAACGCCAAAAGACAACTGTGAGACAAAAGTTAATTTTATTATTCCTTGTATAGTTTCCACACCAACAAAGACCATCGACTTCATCGAACGCGAAAACGAGGAAACACGAGATCCGCTACTTCACTTTAAAATAAAATGGACACAGAAGATGGCTGTCTTCTGGGTTGTGGCGCTGTGTAGTCTGGTAGAAGTTTACCGACATTTCAATGGTGCTTGCTATTTCCATCATCAGGGCGATCGCCCTGATGATGGAGGTACACAATACGGCACTGAAACCCAGAGGACAGCCATCCTAAGATTTACTTCATCTGCCACCAACTGAAACTACAGAATCGCATCAAGTATAGTAGTAGTAGTTTTTGGCCGGTGGAGAAGCTACCGGAGCTGGCGGACGGGCCTACTCTGTGTACCTGAGGTGGCACGGTCAGTGTATTTCTTTTGTTTGGGCGTTCAGTCACACAAGCTCCTCGGTGCAGTCAGCATTATACTATCGCACAAATGACTCGCTCCTAGCCTTCCCTTTGAAAATTCCACCGGCCAAAAACTACTGCGCCGACTACAACTGGAGTTTGTAAGATCAGCACATGACAGAGCTCAAGAGTAAAAATCCGGATCTCGTAAAATACAGTAGAATAGATCAAGTTACCCATCAGCCTAAGCATCATCCCGTTGACCTATCTGTAAAAGGGAGGTTGAGGGCAAATCACGCACTGTATAACAAGGCACTGAACGGATGTAAATTATACCGTTTAATTTTGACTCACAGCTGACATTTGCAAAAGATTGTAAACAGTCGGCAGTAAGTTTGACCTGAGTAAACAAATCCGTATTACTTCTTATAACCGATTTAGATCCAAAGCCCTTCGTCCCACCAAGAAATTCTCAGCACCCTCTTACTGTGAAATACGTCGCGCCTTTTTGAAGAAATAAAACACTTACTCAGAGGACAGACCTCTCGTTCCTTCTTTTGGTAAGTTTTCTTTCGTTCGTCAGTAACTGTACATAAACGTACTTCGGAATGTCTCAGTTATTCACAAGGACATTCGATTCAAACACGGAAAAAGAAAATGAGAAAGGAGACACTGAAGAGACATTAACTATAACGCAGAGGTGTGTTAACTCTTTCACGACTGAAGTTTATCTAAGCACGTACACATTCAGCTGTTACCCCCAAAATAACGCACTGCATGTTACAAAAATCGCGGACGTCGGAATCATAAATTACGGACTTTGCTGTTCCATATACAGAAACTAAACAGCCGATTAAATTGCGTTTGAAAAAAAATAACAGCGGTTTATTATTAGAATAAAATTAAATCGTGCTCATTTTGTGTTGATGAACTTCCGATTAAAATAACGTTTAAGTTGGCAGTCGTTAGAATTTCCAACTTCATGCCACAACCGCAACACCCACAACTTTACAACCTCCATGGAATCCTGACCAGCCATCTTTCCTACCTGTCGCGTACCTGACCCAAGCCACTCACGGGAACAGTCGAGAACGCCAACACAAATGAATATCTGAGCATTCATAACAACGTCACAGAATAAGATTAAAGCAAAAAATATGATATTTTAATCAAACACAGTGATTCTGACACATAAAATGCATTTCATACTAATTAATCTCACCTCTGACAGATCAGGGTCATCGCGAATTTTCTGTTCCACTGTCTGATTCCTGGCAGTCGCCACCCTGTTAGACACCACGAACACAATCACCAGCACCGCAGAGGCGCAACCCTGCCACCGTGTTGTCATTCTTTCACTGATTCTCGCCGCACCACACACTAACAAGTCCAATGTCCGCGGCACACTGACGAGGAGTGCATGTCCCGCTCCCCACCATCTCCTTCCTATTGTGTGATGACGCAGTTCCGCTGGTGACGTCACACTACGCCTGCCATCTAGGCAGTCCCGTAACGATCTCTTCTAAAGGAGATTGAGATTGTATAAGATTATAGAAGATTGCGAGGGATGTGAAATGGAGAGAAAATTGGGATTTGAGGACATCGAAGGGATGAGGAAGTCTTTATATGATACAGATTCATCTTGGACAAACAGAGATGGGCAAAAGTATTGGATTATTACCTTGAAATACGCGGGATCGTAACTATAAAAGGCGGGAAAATATAAAATTCAAAATTTGAAATGTTATCCAACTGTTTTCAACTTAGCACTGCGGGCAAACAAATTGTGAAACCGGTGAGTGAAGATGTTCCTTTTGCGGAATACAATCTCTTTTTTTCTTTTCTTTTTTTTTTCCCTTTTTTATCCCTCAGAAAAGAACTGTCTCTTTGATAGTGCAGGGAAAGGAAAGCTGTAAATCTTCGCGGTGCGTGCATGCGCACCAAGTCCGTGTGTTGTTTACTTATCGACACTGTGCTACTGCAGAAGTTACGGCTTCTCAGAGTGCTGGTCAGTTGATTAATTACACTGCAATTTGTTTTGGCCCTGTTCACTGTCTGAGAGATGTTTAATATACCCGTTGTCTTAGAAGGAGACTCTGCGGCTTACTACAATTATACTGGCCCAGATATATTTTATTTCGTTTTGTCAATATTAATGACATTACTCAGGATGAAACACTGAACTGTCTCTGGCTACAAAATGTGTGTGCTGACTATTAGATAACCGTAAATTACATGTAATATAAAATCTTGAACAACCACTTACATCTGTAACAGTAAACCCATCCTCCGATAACTTTCTCGCAGCTGACTAATTCATTTCCACTGGTGACCATGAACTAAACGTGTCTTCAGACACCATCGTCAAAACCTCAAGTCCTACATAAACTTGTCTTATCTGGTCTTGACTAACCGGAATGCTTCCAACACTAGTTTTCCGTCCTACGATGACTATACCAAGAAAGTTCAATCGATCTCCGCAATTTAAAGCATCGTCTTCAGAAAAACGGGATGTTTAATGTATAAACAAGGATAATGGATGACAACAATCCCGTAGTTGTTTAAGTTGGTGTGTTATTGCATCGAGGGGCGTCCATCATACAGGGAGATGTTGAACATACAGCACTTAGCAGAGTTATCTTACTTGGGGCTGCTCTGTAATATACAGTACACAGCACAAGGGGCATAAAAAAGCTTTATACTCAATCAATTACAGCTCAATTATGTTTATATAATTAAATATTAGGAACCTTTTGTGATATTTCTGGTTCTTGGGTTGTTACTTTGGGCTACGAATACTCCTCATCGCCCTGATGATGGAGGCAGCAAACACCTCTGAAACGTGGGTAAGCTTCTACCAGATTACACTGCGCAGAAACTCAAAACGCAACCATATTCAATACAAATAAACTTCTACCAATCGTTTTTAGACTTGTTTTTCGTATGTTATGTTGGTTGCCTAAACTTAAAGTACATTCCTTAGAGACCGTCTTTAACTTATTAAGACAATCAATCACCTATAACCTTGAAGGTTGTCAGTGCAATGTTAAGAAACTGTTATAGACCCTTACTCTCATATTACATTACAGTCGATTAAAGTGCTTAATATTGGGGATTTCTTTCCGACAAAAATCAGCAGTTGAAGGAGTATATTAAAATCATTTATAATAATTTTAGGTGTCTTACAGCATTGTTATTTAGGCCTGTATGCTCTGTAGCTTGAGTGACCACTCTGGAATTCTTAATTGCGTTTCCTACGTGTTTCATGACGACAATACGCGACATTCCTGTGTTGAGAGAAAAAGATGACCTCCCCTTTTGTTTTTCATCCTTCAGCGCTGACAAAACTAATTCTTCTTCGCTGTGCTTCGTATGTAACTAGGGGTGTAGAGAGAGAGAAGGGTAACTCTGAATTAAATTACTAACACTAACGTGCACACCTCTAAATGAGTAGTGCGCTGGGACATAAAAGGAAATTCAATTATGAGTTTGGTTAATTTTCACGCCATCGCCACCATCACTGGGCTGAGAGGAACATTCCGGACTCCTTCGCGTCCTTCCCTGTAACCGAGTTAGTCAATTTACATTTCAAATCTGAGAGCGCTTAATCATACACTATTGTGTTACGATCAGGGACTAGGCTAACATGCACATGTTTCGTCTACTACATCTTTTACGCAATGTGCATGTATATGGCATGTTTTACAAGAGAAATAAAGGGGAAATCTGTAAAAGGGGGGTAAAAATGTCTAACTACATTGAACACAGGAGAATGTTAATAATCGTTAAGCTCGTTAAGAAATTACCCGCCTTATATGGAACCTGAAGGCCTGTTACGTTGTTCACAAGAACTCTCCCAGGTTATGTCCTTAAGATCCCTTTTAATATTATCATCCATCCACGTTTCTTCTCTTCAGGTTTCTCAACCAATATATTATGTGCATTTATCTTTTTCTTCAGTTTGCGATATATTAAAATTTTCAAAGTTTCTGAAACTAAAAGCAAAATTAAATGATCGAGTTACGACAGTAGAAGCAGACACGACTACAGAATACAAAGCACCGACAAAGTTAACTTTGGCGAAAATTATATGAATACTTTCAACTAGAACGTAAGAATGTGATGCCTTGCAGGTAAAGCTTAACCCGAAAGATAAGCCACGCGTTAAGCGGAGAAATTCATGTCAGAGAGAGCAGTAATGCAACAGCGAGCAGCCAGTTGTTTTCCGGGAAAATGATTTCTGTCACCAGGTCACCAGTTCCAACTGACGATTAATTATCCCACGTATGCCAAGTATTCCATCTCCGTTAAATGTAAATACTAAATATTTGTTACATTAAGCAAAGATAACGTAAAAATTACAAAAAAGCTACATAATTTGCATTCACCACTAGATACTATTAGGATGGTAAAAACAGAACACGCAGCAAATATTGGGTCAGAAGATGGCTGTCTTCTGGCTTATTGCGCCGTGTAGTCTGGTAAAATTTTACCAACGTTTCAGAGGTCCTTGATGCCTCCATCATCAGGGCGATGAGTCGTCGCCCTGATGATGATGGTTAACTTCTACCAGACTACAAGGTGCAACAACCCAGAAGAGAGCCATCTTTAGACTGACCGCCGTGAGAACCTCAAATCCTGCATATCGGGTCACATTATAAATTCATACTATAGACTTTTCCAAACCACATATCAAATTACTATATGTATGAAGTGTCACAAAAGTGAAACATTTACGCTATGAAGCAGGAATAAGTATCGACGAATTATGCCGTCAAGTTCAAGAATACAATTTCCGATAAACGCCAAGCTCAGGCGGCAACTTCTTTGACACGTGTGCATTGCATTTGGTCGAATTACAAATCCAAAGGCGTTCTACAACGTCATCACTGTTACCTAGGGTATTCATTTTCCAACAACGCTACTTGTTCCAAGAACAGAAGCATTAAACTTGATCATTGTTGCACCATAAGGTACCTACGGTTTAAGAATCGACAGAGAGAGAGAGAGAGAGAGAGAGAGAGAGTGTCTCTCTACAATTAGTTGCCAGGAAACACGGAAAGCAGGTGCCAGCTGTTTGTTGGGACTTGATGTATACGTGAGTGTAGCGCCCAAAATACCCAATTAACTAGAAATCGGTTCAGTAATTTCATAGATAACGTGTGGTTACCAAAACAGATGAGAAACCAAATGTAATTACGTAACCCGCATATCTCTTAAATAGCTCTGAAAATTAACTCGGTGAAGTGAACGGAATCTCCCGTAAAAATCAAGAAACGTAATGTTAGTGCCATTAACATTATTAACCTAGAAACACATGAGTAATAATAATAAGACGCATTCCCCCCCCCCCCCCCCCCCCCCCCCGAGGAAAGTGCCTCCTATGTCAGGTGTACGTGACCTGAAGGAGACCGGGTGGGCCTCAGAAACGGTCTGAACGTTACGGCACAAACAACCCCCGCCCTTTCTGTAAATAGAAACCCAGTTGTCCAGGCCATAAAAATAGCTCTCATATTTGAACTAGACCGACTCATGAACTTTACTAATTTGACAATTTTTTTAAAAGAACGATAAAACATTAAATTCTTTGAAATAATCTCATTTCGGGTGCGTTTACATCAACGCGGAACGCCTATTAAAATCGCCCAGTCTCTACGCAAAAGACTCGAGAATGGCTGAATCGATTCTCATAAAATTTGATACTAGATATTGTTTTAATGTGTTGCCATATTTCAGTTTTGATTACAATTGGTCAGCAAAAGAATACGAAGACTTACAACCATTACTGTGAGTCGAAATAACTGGATACAGAATTTCCAGGTTACCATGGATACTTTCGTAAAACAAGACAGAGTTGTTACGTTTTGCGTGCATTTCCCAATTTGTTTTCTTGGATCCTGGACACATGGAAAACATGACAATGAAAAGAAAATAAAGCGAAATGTTCCTGTCAGTAGGACTTGCGGTTAAGGCATGAATTGCAGTCATGACAACTGCCTGGGTTTTTTTCAGCATGAATCTCCTTAAATACTCATATCACGTAATTGCAACCTAGACATTGATCCACTTAATTCGGATCGCTGCGACAATGGTTCTCTGTTCCCGGGTCATTACGCATTGCCTCGGCAACCCCGCACATATACGTAGCTACACAATAACTATCGATTAAATTAGATACTCCGTGTCGACAAAACAGGTTATTTCTTTATCGACAGTGCCCTTACATTGACGCATATAACGCCATTTACAATAATGTAAGGTTGGATATACAATTGGCGCTACACAGATCTTGCTTCCAGAGTCCAGGTTTTGTCCAACAGCTAGTGCAAAATCTAAAGAATGTAAGAAAATATTTACTGACGAAATGGAGTTATTGAGCTTCTCGTGGTTAAATAATTACAAATAAATAAAATTTTGGTCCCGTATAAAATCGGCAATAATCGGTTGCAGTTCCGCCTTGCTATGAAACTCTGGAAATGTTTTCTGAGGAATTTAATCTGTAAGACGTTTTTACAGCCAGATAAATTTCATTCTTGTGAGGAAACGTCGAGTTATTACTCTGCCTTTGTTTCAGTCTCGCCTCTAAAATACTTGGTAGTTTCTGACGATATAAACCAGGGTTGAATGAGTGGATGAAACATATCTGCAGGTACACATTTTACTGATTGAAGTTTACCTAGACGCAACCAGGAAGCCCAGTTTTCATCTAGAAAATTAGACTATTGAGATCCTAACTTCAACATCACTGATTAAGTTCTTCGATCGTTCAAGTTAAACAGATTGAAAATGTCCCATCTTTTTGTCAGACGTCACTGGCATCGTACACCCTTCGGTTTAAAAACGCAGAGAAATTTTAGGGGTCGGCATTCAAGCAATCCTTTCAAACACTCTAACTATTTCGTTGCACAGTTTTTACGAATGTATTAATGCCTGTTATTCCCAGTTCTTTTCCAATATATGCTTTATGTTTATCATCGGCATTCTCATCCTACGACCGTTTTTTCATTCCGGACAAATGTAATAGAATAATAGGTACGATATTACATACTCTGTAGAGCTTAGTAAGTCTTACTTTTGACATTATAACGAGGAACTCCATGGTTTGGGCAACCCTAATGTACAACAATATTTCACCTTCTTCCTTTAAAGTAGCATCAACATTTCATATGACTCAAGTCATCTATATACTTTATACACCTTTGGCACTATTTATAAAATAACAAAACACAGGCCTGTTAAAATCGTAACAACATCTAGAAAACAAAACTTTCTAACTAGAAGATCCTCTTAGAGTTCGCAAAGACAATGAGAAAGTCGTATGAAGGAGCTGAGCTTCTCAGAGCCTATAAACCGCAAACAAAAAAAATCAACTGCTGAAACAAACTTCAGGCTGGCTTTCCACAGCGCAGGGGTTAAAATCTGAAATTTATCTAAAACGTTTCTTTTTGTTTTTATGACTTAAAATAAAACTGCAAAAAAGAAGAAACACCGACAAACACAGTCTTCTACAGAGCGCGTAATAACTTTAACTTCCGAATTTGTATCTTAGGTGGAATAATCGGCAAATCCATGCCAAGAAGGTTTCTTAATTCTATCGCAGTTTTCTTCGTAAATGAAGGTCTTACAAAGTTTTTATGCGAAACTATTAGCGTTGAGAGTGTGGTGTGCAGTAGACATAAAACAAGAAACGAAGTTAGGACTCCAACGCACAAATTTTCCATATACCTTCTCTACGGATTTATATAGGCATATATTACCAGAGCCACGGTGGTCTAGCGGTTAGAACGCTGGTCTTGTAATCCTGGGGTCTCGGGTTCGATTCCCGGCGGTGCCCGAATTTATAACTTGTGATGGGCAAGGCCGTGGTCTAGGCAACACGGAGTTTTCCTCCGTGGCATCCCAACAATTATTCCATTCACACACAGAAGAAAGCAATGGCAAACCACTTTTGGATCATCTGCCAAGAACGTATATGAACAGGTCCCAGTCCGAGAAAAGGATGGACGTTGACGGTAATAAGCCTTTCTTGTGTTGAAAAGTAACACAATTTATTGCAGAATTATTGTTAAAAATCACATTAAAATCACAACATTTATAAAAAGTATTTTTAAACTAAATGAAATGAGTAAAAACATCTTCACGGTTCCTAGGGCCAGATTTCTGCTAAAGGCAAAAACACAAAAACCGACCGTCCAGCCACTCGCTATTTGTGAAAAGCGTAGTCGGACTTCACTTGTGATGAAATTAGGTCAGGTCAGCTTACGTTACGTTAGTTTGCGTTTACGCAGACGATCATGGGCTGTAGCATCGTCATTCTGCATCACCAGTTCAAGGAACTCTAAATGTCGATACAATCGATACGTGAAATTCAAAAGCAACAACTTGGCCGCTGAGTTCTCTAGCTTCGTTACGAACCAAGTGAGTGTTTATAGAGAAACTGATTTCGTATTGCGAGTTTGTGGGGCTCAGTATCTGACGTCTGTCTTACTGTCGTTAGGATAATTAAACCAAGAAGGAACCGATGCTTACGATATGTATCGTGGGTTGTGGGAATGGATACAATCTTTTGGTCGAAACACTTGATATAGTGAGACTAATGCGTGATGGGAAGGTAACATTGAAGTGAATGATCCAAAAGAAATAGACTGTGACGGTGTGGTTTGTAAATACGGCGATAAACTTTCGGGTTTTACAAAAACACTTGAATAACTACCGACTGCTGAAAAAGAATCTATATCATGGACTTTATTATATTATGAATAGAATACTATATAAAAGTATTGATGGGGAAAACGGTATGAATACGTAAAATTATGCTTACTGTCTGTCACGCACAAGTCGCTTTATCTCATATTTGATAATTTTTAATGCTTTCTAAAATTACAAATATATTTCTCCTGGCTTTAATTTAGCTGTAATCCACTTCATGAGATGTAGATACTTCAAAATATATTGCTAAATTTAATTATCTTATTCCAGATTATAACAAATTTTTGTGTTTATTTCAGTATAAAATTGTGTAAACTTTTTAATAACAGCAGCAACACGATGTGCTATAACAACATTAATTATTAATAATAAATTTAATTTTGTAAGGCTGTAATCTAAAGTTGGATACAAGTTGTGAATATTCGTATGTTCTAGAAAATGATCTTATGTGTAAACATCGTTTGTAAGTTGAATAGATTTTAAATAAAAATAGCTAGAAATGAGAGTTGCTTCTGTGTTGCGCGCAGAAATTTCTGCTGTGTCGTGTAACCCTATGCAGAATGCTATCAAAGCACAGCGAAATGAGATGTGGTGTAAAATTGTAGACATCTCTCGAATGGTATAACAGTTTACATCAACAGTAATCTAAATTCACGACGAAAACTCAGCGACAGAGCGATGCGGATAAAAATAACAGATAATGTTCAGTGTCAGGTGAAACATCAGAAATTAATTCGAAACAGATCCACTCATTTTAAAAAGTTTTGCAATATGGAGTACAATGCCAACTTATATGTACCACATGATTTTACATTTAATAGCTTTGCGTTTTGTTCAAAAAGAGTATTTATGGGTTTCCTACAATTCTCAGAAAAGAAGGCGATTATTTCCTGATTGAACCTTATGATGGATACGCGCTGTTTTCTTTGAGGTAGGAACCTGCATTTTAAATTTCCCTTAGATGAATATAAAAATACGAAATGAAGCAGACTTTTTGGGATTAGAGCGCTTGTAGTCTCGTAGATATGGACCGACGTTTTAGAGGTTTGTACTGCAAGCACCTCTGAAACGTCGGCCATTTGCTATGCGAATATACAGCGCAACACCCGTGAATACAGTATATTTATTGTTCACAAAAACTTTGTACTTTAAAATGTTAACAGGAGCCAATTAAATAATTCAATTCAATTAATTTATTTACGTGTTTGCCAACAGAAAGAAGCCAATAACAGGCAAACACTGATAATATATACAATAATAATGAAAAATATTACTAAAATGAGATTAACTAAACTTATACATGTACAGTATTAAATATTACAGCCAAATACAGGAAAGCTCAAAATAGAAACAATATTATACACAAAGAAAAAAAAATAAGAAATATAAATAAAAACAAATAATCCACCTAGGGAACACTAATATAATTATAAAACGTTAAAGAAATACAAAAAACAGGTAACCAAGCTAGATCATCTATCAAGACAACCTATCTAGATCATTTCCCTTATTGAGAACACGCCCCCAAGGGAGACAATGTTTATGCCAAATACGTCCAAAGATTTATATACGTCATTTGAAGCGATGACGCACCTGACTGAAGGACTATGTCTTAGCGCACTGCTCGCACTAAAAGTAGAAAGTTCTCTTATTTATTTACGTAAACCAACAGCGTCCATAATAATAATAATTGTAATTATAGTAGAATAACAGCTGTGAATGTATAGCTATTTGCTACGTCGCACGTTCAAATCCTGCCAGGAATATTAATTCTCCATTGATGATTATAGTTACTATCTTTATCCCATGTCCGTGTGTGTACGACCCAAAAGAGTTCAAACTAATTGGTACTGGGACGGAATTACAGACATCCGCAAATGCCAGTACAAAATAAATGACAAGAATAATCTCATAAATTACCAAATGGCAGCAAATATGAATGCGGAAGACAAAAACTGATTGTTTCCCTTTGATTGCCGGAGGGCAGATTTGAAACAATAATCGGTCTCCCAATGTACTATACGTCGATAATGCTCCCACAAGCTATTTATTTATCGTCACAGACCGTGAGTGAATAGCGGCTTAAGCGGAAGGAGACACGGTGGATCACTGAGACGAGAGGACGTAAGCTTTGAATGTGACCAAATAATACAAATACCCGTTGATTCTCTAAAAGTTTGTGACAATGGTTGGAGTACTGTGTTGTTCATTGTCCATTGTCTAAAGTTTGGTATTCACTTCGATTCCAGAGTTTGCTGTAGTTCTGTCTTAGGCGGCTGGTTCTCATCATAGTGACAGATTTTTATGATATTTTATTGTTTATGATAGTGGCAACGGTTGGTAACAAAGCCTTTTGAATAATAAGCTGGTAAAACAGGGGTAGTAAAAAAACACAAAAGTGATAGAAAGTCAGTATCAATATCTGATAAAACGTTATCATAACAAATACTTGACAAAAGATGAGATTTCAGGTTCTAACAGTGCCGACTGGATTGATATTGCGCAGTGTATTTTGGTATAAATTTACTTGCATTTCAGAGGTACTTGCTGCCTCCATCATCAGAATCGAAGAAGAGGTCATCTTCACCTAACACAAATCTTCCTATCTGCAACCACCAATTACAGCATAAAAATCCTATGACTTGCGTAAATTCTGAAACTAGATTCACATTTGCGCATTTAGTCACAGCCAAATGGCCAGAGCTGCCTTCTTCATGATGCACTGCAGTTGTTTTTACTGCAAGTCGCATTCAGTTGTTCATAGCGGAATTTAAATTAGTTACATTTGGCACCGGCCGCCGAATTAAAAGCACGTAGATGTTCACAGAAAATTGGGCAAGTAACTCGGTATTGTTTGTGGAATAATTTCTGACGAACACGAAAATTCTGCAAGCATTCTCATTTTCGAACCCTTCTGCTTTTGTAACAGTTACTGTGTTATATTAATGTAAGTCACGAAGCGGTGTCGATCTGTGGGCCACTGGTCCGGAAACATTGGCTTAGAAGGCATCAAAGGATCTATATAATCCGTTTAAACATGGCCACAAAACACGGAATCATAAATAATACTTTAAAAATAAGTAATTGCTCGCACGTGCTGTATGCCTGCAGAACTGTCGCACCATCTCCCAAGACAAAATTGCAAGAGAAGTTGCCGACCACGGCAGGCTGTAGGCTGAGCGAGACAGATCCAGTTTCAAATACGTTTCCTATTCTGCTTCTGATATTACAATAAAATAAGGCATGTTTTGTCAGTATTATCTTAAAATCCTTTCTGGAATATGTCCTCAGGAAAGTCGAAGGTAACCAGGAGGGGCTGTAACATACTGATCTAAACTAAGTGATCGCATATTCAGATTATGTTCATAAATTATCTCACAAACGAGTCAAGAAATTGGTCTAGAAGTAGACACAGATGAAAATGAATACATAAAGAATGTTATATTTAGAACACATTCCTAATTAGTTTATATGGACCCCTTCACACACACAGAACTTCTAAACCAATGGCAATATTGAATTCTAGCAGCCGCGGCCCGTTGTCGCAGTTAATGCACTGCTTAGAATCGGTACGGCCGTAATTTCAGCTGTTTTATCGCGCCATAAGCACTTGTTACAGATAAACACAAAAAATGTCTAAAAATGTTGTTGCCAGTCGGTGTAATGTTATCTTATTCGGCATTTCCTTATTATGTTCGCACAATTGGCGTGAACAACGGCCTAGCAACTAGAGTGACCTTGATTCGAGTATCACGGTAGAGGTTGGGAGAGTCAGTTATGGTGGGGGGTTAATTTTTGTGTTGTGGTTGTGTTTGGGCTGCGTTTTAAACGGTACAGCCTGTGTCAACACTACGTGAGAAGGTACATACTGGGATAATCAAATACAGAAGGACGAGATGGGGCATCTATATAGCACGCATGACTGAGAAAAATGCTTACATTTAGGTCTCAAAAAAGACAGATTTTTTAACACGCTGAGCGACTGTTAGATTCTCAAAAAGAACTCTACTGTATGGAGATAGTTCGTTATTTGAAAACTAATGGTTAGAGTCAATTAAAAGCTGAAGACAGAAACGCTAGTGGAATTTCATTAAAGAGACATGTGTACGGGCAGACAGAAATATATCGATCAGAGTTTCCTACACGGGATTTTATCCATCGGGGGAACGCTCTGTCCGGAATTACAGAAGCACGCACTAGCCGTTCGCTCACCTTAGTCTACTCTCTTTGTCTCGTCGAGGTAAATTTGCTAAATTAGCCCCAACAACACAGTTGCTAGGGGTGGAGATTACTCATCGCTCATCTGTGAGCAGCTCACTTCAGTGGGGATTAGCTGCTGTACGCCCTCAGCCAGCATACAAAATGCATCACCATTGACAACCCAAGCTAATGACCACCGCTACAATGCAGAGTTCTTAAGAAAAAGATAACTGTCGCTCTGCCTATCAAAATTAGCAGGAATTTTATAGAAGCAGAAAATACATTATTGGACTCTACCCTGAACTAAACAAATCCAGCCCACTTCTCCAGACCCTATTTCTAATAATCATTTTAATATTCTCCTCTCATCTACACTTATCTCCTTTCAAATTTTTCGACCAAAACCTTGTTTGTATTTCTTATTTCATTAATCTGTGCTGTATACCCACCCCATCTCATATTTCCTTATTTAATTACCCCCCAAATAATTTGGGTCAAATTCAAATTTTGAAGATCATTTTGTAATTGTCTTCATTCTCCTGATAGTTCACCTCTCTTAGGTCCAAACATTATCCTGTGTTCCCTGTAAACTAAGAAACAAACACAACAGCTCATATAAAAGTCCATATCTCAGATGTTCTGAATACGTAATCCAGTTCTCATCGCGACTATCGATTGTTCCCTCATACATAAACTATGTAAAGTTCTAGAAGACAGTACTGAAGGGCTGAAAATGGATGCCTGCCCTCGAATATTATACACGCCACATAATAACCGGAGTTATGAATACTTTGTAATAGCATCCTCCCTCCCCCAAGCTACCGCAGTCTAACTGATGAATATGATTTAGGCTCGTAGAAGGGTGTGGAGAAAGGGTGGGTGGGGGTTGAACTGCCGCTGGCGCAAGTACGATTAATAAGCGAAAACCACGTTCGAATTTACCGAAACACAGCAGACTATTTAGCTCACTCTACTCAAATTAACTTCTGAATCCATTCAATTTGTAAATGTGGTTCTGTTGTTATAATTTTTAAATAAGTTAGTATCACTGGATTTTATTCCGTTATAAGGTCAAAAGTTGACATGCAACATTGGTATCCACCTACAACTTCGTCTCACAGAGCTAACCTTATTCACTGGACCCCAAGCTTTTAACCTAACGGTGCAAAAAAAAGTTCCCAAAACGTTGTGTTATATATGGAATAGCCTACTAGATGATGAAGGAATTCTACAAATTTAGTAAAACTAATGTAAATAATATACGTCAGAAACTTCGGTTATAATAAGAAGACATTTCTTAACCAGCTAATTATTATCAATTACTCAACAGCCATGAAAAATTATAAATTCTGAACAAACCACAAAATTTGAATATGTATTCATTTATTCAACATCCTGTTCTACTCGGTCAAAGTATTTTAGAATAATAGACTCACTCATTCCATGAAGCAAACTCCTTCTCGAGATACTAACACTCGCTGTTAGCTAAAAAATTATCTAGTTATAGAAAAATTACCATTACCATGCTTACAGGAGCCCAATTCTGAACTCTATCTTGAACCACATGAATCTAATTCTCATCCCCACATGTTATGTCTAACATATTCATGTTAATTAATCTTTTATCCTCCCACCTGTCGCTCTCAAAATTTATTTTCCTTTTAAGTTTTGAGACTAAAATTTTAGAATGTATTTTTCATCTCTCGCGTCTTACGTACGGTAATGAAAATCTCAGAACCTGTACTCCACTGGAGTAAATCCTTCATGAACATTAAAACACAATTGTTTCATCGTAATTTCTGCAGTGAGTTCAAAGTGAGATTTGTGTGAAGTTTCGAATAACGTAGTGGGTGCAGTAAGTCAAATCGTAACAGAGGTCGAAGACGAGGCGGCTGACACAAAACTAGGGCACCACGTAACGGATCGAATTGACTTTAAACCCCGTAACAACAAGCAACATGGATAAACATCCCCAGCACTATCTAATCTTTTACACATTATATTAATTCATGGCCAGACAAATAATGTACAAACAAAATCTAATTATAATGGCGACAGAGGTATTATGCAATCCCAACCAACTAATTTAGATCTTTTTATGTTTTCGTTTCCCATACAAACATAAATGTAATACAGCTGACCGGAAGTTGAATTGCACTATGAATGAGTGTGAAACTTGGTCTCTCATATTGCAGTTGAAAACAAAGTGCTGATAATATTTGGACATAATAAATATGAAGTAACGAGAGGAAGAATAAGAAAATTACATAATAATGAACTTCATTATGTGCAAATTTATAAAATATTTTGGGTCTATCAGTTCAAAGAGGGTAAAATGGGTACGACACGTGGAATATGAGAAATGCATAGGAAATTGTAAGGGAAGAGACCACTACAGAGACCTTTCCATATTTAAGATGATAATATTAAAGTGGGTCTTAAATATATTGTAGATTTCGGACTGAATTCAACTAGCTCAAGAGAGGGTAAAGTGGCTGGCTGTTGGGCAAACGATAATAAACTTTTGATTTCCATAGACTATTAAAATTTCTTGCAAACCTCAGTCACTGCAATCTTCTAAAGGATTCCATTTTGATGAGTTTCACAATTCTGTTCACGGTATGCCTCAAGAGCCAGTCCCAATGTGCGTTGTCCATTTAACAATATCAAGACTAATCCGACACGCCGATTATAAATATACACTTCACTTATGTGACGCACGAAGTCTATCTAAATATCACTTACAAGTTCCTACCTCAAAGAAAACACAACGCGACTTAGTGAAACATCAGTAGGTACACTTCTACCAGAATACACGACACAATAACCCACAACACAGCACTCTTATTAAAATGCCGAACGTGTTCCGTTAGGAAGATGAACTGGTTAATGCTGCTTTGGGGAATAATCGCTGTTTACACTGCGATCATACAAAACCAGTAAATATACTCTGTGGAGAAAATGCAGAGATATTGAAAGTTAAAGTAGGTGGTACATACAAGCTACCTATTTGCTTTGAACAGTTGACTGGAGTTCTGCGTACCGATATGCAATGAGAAGGGTGACCTCGCAAAAAGACGTTGACTTTAGTATCAACTGAAGAGAGACGGATTTTCCCATTTGAGTTAAAAGAAAGTTTGGGTCTATGCTCTAGAGTGAAGTCTTTCTTCGTCTGTAGTTTCAAAACGGGCATTCTTCCGTACGGAAGCTATTAAACCAAGACATTCGAAATATTTAGGGAATAAGAACATTATATCGGTGTTGCAATCGCAGTGTTTTTTTAAATAAAGGTAAAGTTGTCCCTTTTTTAAACACCACGACATGGATACTTTGGCAGAAGTAAAGCTCCACGTATTCAACTCGGCGCCAGATGAAGTAGCTAGCTTTAAACTCTGCTCATTATATCCCTGAGAAGGACCTAATTCAAGTGTTTTCTCTGGGACAGAGCACTGCATGAAACGTATCAAATTACCCGAACTAGGACTAAATTCAGAGCAAGTCAGAACTGTTGTAAAGGGAATTCACTCCGTGGCAATAATAATGAATGGCACTTCGTTAACCCCAAAAATCGCATAGTTTGTAGGAATATTCTTCCCGACTTTTACACTTTATACTTTTCTTAAATGGAAAATTCATCGACTTATTCAACGCCATGAATCTCTCAATATTTTACGGGATTCGTGGGAATACATTTCTACCTGCGAAACAATAACACCGTCATATAATTCGTAGGGGAATAAAAGCATTTCCCGCCAATACAACAACCCTGCAGACATGTATCACCTGCCAACGGACTGATTCCTATGTTTTGGTGCATCTAAAGCCTGGTGGCCGGATCAATACGTATCCACCCAAACCTTGCGTGCAGCATGTCAACACCCCCCCCCCCCCCAACATAGTATGGCCTTTAAATAACTGCCTCCTATTTGCGTTGGCGTCTCCTACTTCTGACCAGACATCGTACGAGACTTCTGTTGTCACCATCAAATTGAGAGGGTCCAAGACCTAGCCCAGACTGCGAGAGGAAATCTGGTAATGTTTCAAGAACTAGTACATACTCGAGGAAACTTGGAGAAAATGTCTGGACACGTTAAAAGAATGGATGAACATAAACACCACAACGATTATTGAAAATGAAGATGAGTGGAAGAAGACCCAATTATAGACCACGCACATGGCGGATAAACCAAACACCAGGCACAATCCAATATTCGGCTGGAACACGACTTTTGAAATGTCAAGCCAAATAAAAGGGTCACTCTGGACCAGAAAATACTAATACACTTAACACACTCTTAAGTCAACTGATATAATTTCCAACAGGTTAAATAATACTGGTTACAGATGTGGTATATGAATACGCATTTACTAGAATCTCCCAAGAGGAATTACTGTCCACAGATTGAAAGTTGGTAAAGCACTTGTGGGGAAACAAATGGCTTTTGTCATTCTATCACCAACATGAGCTTTCACTTGAGTTGTACCAACACATACAGCTGTATTGGCATGTGTACTAGCAGCTGATATAAATAAAACTGCTTTGTCATCTATCTGTGAACAGTATGTCAATTCAGTAAAGTCCTTGCCTGTACAATTCACATCTGCACACTTATTAAGGATGACAGATGCCCAATAAAATCTTCTCGGGCAACCGGCCGCATCAACTGGGCAGAATACCTTGGTGGCATACAATAAATGGAAAATTGCAGATAAAGGACACTGGGAATATGAATGTAGGTTGCACGTTATACACTCCATATTTAATTTTATAATTGTCATCATTGTTATTATTTGCTCAATTATTGTACATTAAAGGTTTTCACAGTGACATATGGAGGTGCAATATTATGCAATAAAAGCAAATGTGAGTCCATCAGCTTATGAGGATAAACGCAAAGCAAAAAAATAAAATGCATAATACCAGTTTATAAAGCAATGAGTGACAAGTGAAAGCTGAAACATGATCATATAATCTGCTAGAGAGATAAATCATTTCTGCTTAACATCAAGTATTATTGTTTGGCATTAACATACTTCCACATGATCAGTGCCTCAATAATTTAAGCTAAATCCCCACCTTAAGTTAGATTCTGTAACATTGAGACCACGCTGATACACACTACTGCAGCTAGCATCATATGGCGTCAAAAGTCGATCCATGCCCAGCACTGTTACAGTTATGCTCGAGGTAACAGGGAACTATGTACACAAAAATACTTCATGTCAACTTGTCACAACAGCTGAAATTTGTGAGCTGCTGAAAGCACAAGAAGCTTAGGTACCAGTACGTACTAATACAGTTAATCACCACAAGTAAACTTGAGTATTAATTTGCATAGAAGAATTTTACAAAATACTTACAAATTTGTACAAACATTCTAAAGCCATATTTAATGTGATTACATTCAGGATTAAGTTTTATTCATATATTAAAAAAAACAATCCCAAAACTGGGGAGGGAAAGAGGCATTGAGAAAAAATGTACAACTATTTCCCTTTTTTTTTTTCTCTCCAGAAAAAGACATTCTACTGTCTCAAACCTAGTTCATAATGCACATCTACAACACTTCATTACTTCTTGAAGAAAATGTTGTCTTACGAGTTTGGAATTGCAGTAAGCTCTTTAAGAATGGGAAGTGTACTGACAGGGTGAAATATATATCCACGTATACAATTCCCAATACCACGCACATAAAAATGAATGCTTCAGATGGTCAGAACAATGAAACAAAAAACTCTACTTTCTTGATTAAAAATGCCAACACGAACACAAAAATGTCATGGGGAAAAATAAAATTCATGAGCTAAATTTCAAATATGTCAATCTCAAGTATCAGTCATCAAGTCCCTCAAGAACAATACAAACATAAAATGAAAATATTACAGAATCTGCATGAAATTTTTCATCTCACCACTACAGTGTCTCATCTTCAAAAGCATCATATAATAGTGCACAGCAATCACATTATATCCTTCTATAAAGATAATGGATAAAATGTTTATAAAAAGTGATAGGAAAATTTTGGCATAAAAATATGAGGTTTTTTACTTTTGAAAAGAAAAGAGATGTAGTAAATAAAATAATACAAAGCCTCAAATCAACACACCATGTTCAAAGCTCTCAAACAAAATATTTCGTTCTAGTGCACACACAACTAGGGTGAAGTTGAAAACTTGTGCAATTCTTCACTCTTGAACTGAATTACGGTGCACCACGAACCCAATGGTGTAGTTGCGAGAGGCACGTCCCATCCTGCGAAGACGATCTGCAGCAAAAAGCAACATGACATTGAAACATTCTTTCTTCTTAATGACAACCTGTTCCAGAAACTAATGCACTGTCTTACAAAACTTTCATGTTATTGTACTTTATAATCTTTGGTATACCAGACCAAGATCAATTTTGAAACCAATGGTCACCAAGTTGTTTTAAGAATTCACATGAATTAATATAGTGAAAAAAAATAAAATTTCTTCACACTGGAGAAGCAGTAATAAACAACAGGTACCTTATTATTGTCTGATTTTAAAATCAAGATAGTGTGCTTGCAGGGTTACAGTTCAGTACCTCATATCTTTGTCTCATAAGCTTTCCACACTGAACTATATTGCCCAAATGCTATTTTCCAACATGTCCAAAATTCTCTGCCCTCATCTTGTACCTGCCTTATATTAATTACCTTACATGAATTTCTCCAATTTTTATTTTAATTAAAACAATTGTACACAAATTTTGGGAACACATTTCATCATGTTTATCCAAAAGCAATAGTGCCCATATTACAGATCTGGAGACCTACACAAAATTTTGCCAAGCCATTTTGACATTTGTTTAGTCTGGTTCATTCTAAGGCCCAGACCTGGATGCTCAACCAGACAGTCCCAAAGGATAGAGTTTGTCTTCCTCTTTTTTATCACTTGAAGACAGAAGCAGACTCCAGCTTCCCAAAACAGTGTATTTTATTTATTTACAAATCAGATCATGGATAAAGTCCAAGAACCTAATTTTACATATTATAACGTACCACCATCAGAAACCTTCAGACTTCATCCAAAGTTATACATTAAACTCCAGCTATGAAAACCTAAGGACAGGAATTTGTATGGAAGCAAAGAAATTACAGTGTGTCTGTAATGTTGTGGTGTAGATTTAAAGTTCAGCTACTATATTTTGTAACAGTATTAAAAGCACGAATAGAACAGTTAATGAAAGTAATACTGTCAACAGTTATATTGTTGATAGCAACTTTCAACATGAGATGTCACTCTGCATATCTCATTGGTATTCCAATTATTGCCAATCCAAAAGAACATGACTTACAGACTTCACAGTCTTTGATTCATCACTTTAAGTAATCAGTATCACAAATTTGCATACTCAACACCTCTCGTTTTATGTAGTCCCACAGATAAAAAATCAGCACAGCAAGGTCTGGAAATTAAGGTGGGTAGGTTTTTAAATTCCTCTTTCAATTCACCACGCTGAATGATGCTCATTTATAATTTTATGAAAGATTTCCACAGAGGAAGTGGGGATCTATAAAACTGAGAGTGTTTTACTCAGTCACTTAATCCACTTAAAATGCTGAACAGTGCATTTCAAACTACAACCATTAACACCATTACTACAAAACACGTAAAATCTGAGGTTGTCACTGCAGCGAAGATTCTGATTGTGGTCTTCTGAGTTGTGACACCAAGTAGTCCTGCAGGTGATTATCAACATTTCAGAGAAACCTATACCTGAAGATGAAGGGTATATTCCTTTAAAATGCTGTTCACCAATGACAAGATTACATGGCATAACCCGAATCACCATAATCAACATATTAACAAAGCAAAAATATTAAATGCCTGTATTGCTCCAATGATGTGTGCTGAGTTAGGGACACACACAACATAAATACTTCAATCCACACATGTGAAATACATGGGATACACAAGGATATATGCATTAAAACAACAAGCATCAGCACCATCTTTGCAGCAAAAGTATTACATTAACATTTCAAATTATAACACAACATCCCAAATAAATAGAAAGAAAAGATCAATAAAATCACATCTAACCTATTACATTCTCAATCAGAGACAGTGATAGACATTTCAATTATTTACTAATAAATGAATAATTTTATACATTACTATGTAATTATGTGAATATTAAGTAGCAGAATGTACACATTTTTCTTATGCACAATAAACGACTTACATGCAACATTAACTGACATACACTATATCTTAACAATGATTCTACTCACATGATCAAGTAACCGTCATTCTGAAAACTAAGGAGTTCTTTACGGGCCGAGAAAAGCGTGACGATTTGCACCCACAGCAATGAGTAAATAGAAGTATTTCGTATCAACCGATTCCATCCGACTTGATAATACACATCGCACAAACACAAAGTAGCTGGCATGGAAAACTGTGTATTATGAAAAAAAGGTGTTTGAACTGTTGTAAAAATGTTAGAATTAAAATTATTAATTTTATATTGTTTGGTACTGAGCATAATGTCTGCAATTTATTATTTAAGCATGCACATTTCTGATCTTATTATAATTAGAACATAGTAATGTACAAATTTCTGTAACATTCACAATCTGAATCATGAAAGTTTTCAATCAAAATTTTTCAATTTTGCAACATTTCACTGTTGTTAGAACAGCATAAAGATAATAAATATTCACTAAACTCAATAATGAACTAGCAATAACATGTACATGCTTCAGTTGCTATTATTTGGAATGTTGAGAGCACGTGTTTTAGCTCCAAAGACTCACAAATGTTAATAGCAATCTCATATGTGAAAACACTAGCACAATGGGAGAAATGTGTGATCAAACCTTAAGAGGTAGTTTTCTGTAATAATTTATGCTTCACCTTACAACTGCATGTAAAAGAATTAGGGATGGTATAAAAATTACTATGTATGCTTACTCATTTTCGTACAGCAGGCATATCAAATTTGTGGCCTGCCACCTGCATGCAGGCCTCTTCGATGTTTTATGTGGTCTGACTCAGTTATCAAATTAGATACATGTGACCCAATGTCCCAATTTTAATAACTTTTAGCTTTCATATGCATGTCAGATGTATTGACATTTTATTTTTCAAGTAAATAAAGTGGAAATATGTTTCAATTAAATGCACATTTTTATGCGCTTGCTGGAAAAAAAGAGGAACAAAAAATTTATCCTAAGCCTAAGCCTGAGAACAGTAAAAGTAGGCAGTTATTACATTCCTCACTCATGTAATGGCCCCCAGAACAGTCACTTATTTTTTATGCGACTCTTAGTAGACACTAAATTGGACATCACTGCTGTACAGTGTGTTGGTCTGTAATATGTTAAATATAAAACAAACATTTTCAATTGAAAAGTTCCCTTGCACACATAGTTAAAAATGTAGACCATAAACATACCTTGAAGTATTTGCCACTAAGGTCTTTCTCTCACTGCAAAAATGTACACAATCAGCAAATATACAACATAATATCAGCCCAGGACTTATGAACCACCTAAATTTTACTGTAAGAACTATTTCAGTGTACATACATCACTACATTATTGAAATAGACACTTATATTATGTAATTAAAATTAGTCAGATACTCTAATGTAAAACTACATTAAGTGAAGACCAATTTGCTAAAGCTAAATCTAAACCAAGTAAAAATGTCACACACTGAAATTAGGAGACTAATGGTTCAGTCATTCAAAGATAGGTCATTAATGAGCAGTAAACTGGTACATATCAATAATTCAGTAAGATATTTTGTTTCCTAAGATAAAGCATCAAAGGCTACATTTCTTTGCGATCAGCAAATTACTTCCCTTCCAAACTGAAAACATTAAAATGATTTAGATGGCTGTCTTCTGGGTTGCAGCACTGTATAGTCTGGTAGACGTTTACCGACGTTTCAGAGGTCCTTGCTAACTGCATCATCAGAATAACAAATCACTCACCACCATAACCCAGAAGACAGCAATCTTCAAACTAACCAACATGAGGACTGCAAATCCTACTTAGTAAAATTACTTCATGCCATGCTCATATTTTATCTTCATATCTCAACTACACCTGACTGCCAATGACACATTCTATGCATATCATATAAAATTAGACTTTTTAAATAATCCTATAAAATTCAAAATAATTATGTATATTTTGTTTCAATTTCTTTTCAATTGCACACTCAAAGGAAAACAAACTGCATACTCAAAGCAGCTTGTATGGCAGCTTCTAAATATGCGTATCACACTAATACAGCACAACATAAAGAGCAAAGGTACACAAACAATGAAAAGGAGTGTGGGTTGGGTCTCAGTCTTCTTCTTCTTTTTTTTAAAAAAAATAAATAAATAAAATAATAATAATCATCTTGTACCTGTAGTTGAGAAAGAACTTTCCTTATCTGCAAGTGTGTATGTTTTGTGTATACTTCACATGAGACTCCAATTCCCCTTCTGTTGTCAACCGAAATTTTGAATGTTTCTTATTCCCTAATCAAATTATGTCACTCTACTTCAAGCCGTTTTAAAAAAAAAACAGCCCATACATAAAATCAAAACAAGCTCATCAACCTTGTAAGTTGATAAGGTAGGTTCCAGTCATCTGCTGCTGCTTGTATAAAGTTCAAAATAAAGAACTGATATCCAATGTTTTGGATATTAAAAAAATCTCTCATAACAGTTTATAATATGGCAATCATAAGAAAACAAATAAACGTATGACAACTGATTGATGTATCTGAGCAGCTTGCATCATAAGATATCAGTACCATATGAAATATTTTAGTTTCTTCAGTGACTGACTATGCATTTGCATTGGAACAGCGATGTTTACAGACACTTCAGTGACAACCTACATTTCTGTTGGTCAACTCTTTTCAACTATGCACTATTTATAATGTTAGAATAATAGCAAAAATATTATGTACAGTAACTGTGCTAGATCTAAGTTAGTCTACCAAGCATTAGTAAGTTCTAGAGAAGTCAGTTTCAGCTTTGTTGCACCATGCTTCTTGCAGAACTAGTTTCATTCCTGATCAATTTACATTCCAAAACTCTTAATGCCTCATCCACAGGGCTCAATAAAACTTTCCATTTACCAACGCAAATTTCCGAGTATAACTTTTAAAGTCACTCAGACCATATGAAATGACCATTTATAACCCATCTTTTTGACTCTGCGGAATATGTATTAAGGTCTTTTAAGTTGTATCACTCAGAAAATTCAGGGGCATATTATATGCTTCCCGCCTTACACATTTTTAATATGTGTAATGATTTATATAATGCAAATCCCATGCATAATGACAGTCACCAGTATTTCTTTGTTCTGATACTGCAGTAAAATAATTATGCAAATGATAACCTCAATGTGAGATTCTTGAAGTTCTTACGGTGACAAGTATAAAGATGGCTGTCATCTGGATTGTAGCATTATTTTTTTTGATAGACAGTGACCAATGTTTGAGAGGAACTTATTACCTTCATCACCATAGCCAGCTTGATGATGACGGAAGTAAGCTCCTCTGAAACACTGGTCAGTAGCTACCAGAATAAATAGTGCTAATTCCCATATGACAGTCATTTTTATTAATCTCAATGTTTTATAAAAAGAAATGTGTCAGTAAGAAAAATCACAAATGTATGATGAAAAGTTACGTTAGAAAAAAATGTGTCACCAAGTACCATATTGTGAGGCATCACAAATTATGTACAACTGTTCTGAGAAAGATAATACAGTTCCAGATTCTGAGCAGCACGTCAGAATCAATATCACACATACTAGACGAACTTCAGCGCCAGTTCAAAGCAATATACCTTCTTGAGAGCATAAAGTTTATCATTATTTATTTGCTTTTAACTTCAAAGTGTAGCATAGGGAAATAGCCTGGCTCAACAAAACTGTACTTACCTTGCAAAACACTTGTCTTGTAGACCAGCCACCAGGAATCTGCTTTTAAAGAACAAAGATTCTACCACATTCTAAACAACTACATCAAATGAAGTTTAAACAAAAAAGTGGTGACTTTAATTCTAGAAGGATCTGATGATGGTATATTATTGGGCTTCTGGACTTCATTCATCGTGTAGTATTTGTAAAAGAACATACTTTGGAAACTTGATCTGTTTCTGTCCTTCATAAAATTTACAAACGCAGAGCTATATAAAAGTCCATACTAAAAGTACAAATCATTCTAAAAGGGTTCTGGTGATGGTACATTACAATATGTATTTGTGATTTTTTTGGATTTTGTTCATCATCTAATAGTCTCAAAAACAAAAAATTTCAGGAACTGGATCAGTTTCATTTTCATAAGTATCCTACAGGAGAGATGATTCTGACAATGATACATCACAGGTAGTATTACTGGATTTCTGTTCTTCATCCATCACCCAGTGGATGTTTTCACCATACAAGTTACAAAACATTGTGTTCTTTTAAGAATAGATGATGGACAAATTCAGACTATGTTCATTGCATCTAAAGTTCATGCAGGTATTTAAAAAATATCTACAAAAACATATAACTTCACCACCAGGGCAAATCCTGTTCCCATCGTCTTTTGTGAATATGGTGGCTGGCCACATTGTTAGTAGAAGATGTGAAGAAATGGTACTACTACCTATTAAATGAGACATCATCGCACTACGAGCTTGTTGCTCCAACCCGAGTCAGGCGTACTGCAAAACAAAGGAAAACCATCACTCATTCAGAATTACCAAACACTCAAAACAAAAATAAAAACTCATTCATTATACAGTTTGATGTATGGTGCTACCAATAACTCCCATACTCTGTTTCCAGAGGAGATAATTCAAACATGCATCAACGAATCTATGTACAAAAACAGCAGTAAAATAAAAAGTAACATTTCAAACACATTTTATTAGAGTTGAAATGCAGTAAATTCATTTGCAATTATTTATAGAGCTTAGAAAATTATTTTAGGGTAAAAAATAAATGCATGTAAATGCACAGTGAATATAAATAAAATATAACAGAAGTTACCTTCAAGTCTCCACTGTTTGCTTAAAATCATATTCCATTTCATCATACAATAAAAAATATATAAAAAAGCACAAAGTTGCAATTAAAAAGTGTACAAATGTAAGTAAAGATGCAAGGGAAGAACATAGCTAAGATATTGGTATCACCTCAACATCAAAAATATGACAAACTGCATGCAATGAAACTCCAGTGTCTTGACGCAGTCATCACAATGTCGTCCAGACCAACATCCACCTGGGAGCAGCCAAATGCTGAACAAGTTTCTCATTGAGTTAGAGCAATTATTTGTTTTAATACCCAGCACAACAGTCTCAAACCCTATTTATGAGTAACAGAAGAAAGGGATTGGCAATACAGGAGGAGTTACATGAAGAGTTAAAAGTTTAGACAGTTTTAAATTTTCTGAAAGTCTGCAAATCAGTCAACAGTTACATCAGCAGGACAGAACCAAAGGTCTGATGTCATTGACACTAAGTATTAGTCTCATCACATGTACTAGCCAAGCACAGATGAAAGACACGATGGAAGGAGTGAGGAAAGAAAAAGACTATATATATATAAACCTGGTTACCGATATACCCCACAACAGGACTTATCTAACTGTATATTTTTCGAAAGAAAGGTCGATTCATTTTAATGAAGAACTCCTCTCACAAATTTATGGACAAATTCAACAATACTAAATTGACTGACATATTGCCTATCATTAACACACTAAGTATATAATTCATGACAACAACAATCAGTAGTAAAAGTGATATTACTGTAAAAAGAGGATGAAGAAATATATCTTCAGTCACTTTAACATGAAAATAAAGATCTAGTACCTAGTAATTATTTCTATCTACATCTCAACTCCAACAAATGTACTTATTAAAATCAGGATTTTTCATCTTAACCATTTTCTCTCACATATTTCCTCCTAGACATAAAGAAACAAGGGGTTTTGTCAGCAAAATTATAATGGAAGTGTACCAAATTTTTACTATAAGTTGAATCATGACAATTTCACAATAAACTCAGTGTTTTGTTTTTCAGTGAACTTTTTCAATAATTTCAATTATAATTTCAGCAACAAACAAATTTTTATGCTAGGTATAAGTGAGACAGTGGCTTTTGAATTGCCACAATTTCATTTAACATCACTTATGGATAATGACAAATGCAAGCTGCAATCATGTTCACTGAATACTGTCTCGGTACCAACTAAGAAATGAGAAGCATATGTAGCAAGGCTTGAAATCATATTTATCAAACACTGGCTTTCAAAAGTCTTAACATAAAATGAAAAACGTTAAAAGCATTTCATGGATTACACAGCAATAAAACAGCTTTGGACAGAAAGCAAAATATGCAAAATAGATTATAAAATACTGCAAATAACCAGACTGATATACACATAACACTGTATATAATGGTACAGATATGAATAACATGGAAGACCCAGGTTCATGGATTATTTAAAATGGGAAATGAGAGGAACATTCATGGCTGAAATGACAAATCAACACACTTTTTAAATGAATATATAATCATGTCTTCCACCACACAATATGATAAAACTATTTTTGATGGTATCAGAAACATGATAACATGGATACTTGTATGCACTGATGCTGCATAAGAGGTCAGTGACAGTTGTCTTTGAGTTGTGTTGTGCTGGGTCAAGAATATCACATGCCACATGCATGTATCAACAATGGTGCAATGTCAAGAGCGTATCATATTAGTAAAAACACAATATAAAACCTCACACATCTAAATAACAGTACTGAAATAAAACTGTTATTAGATTAATTAATGATTAGTACATGATTAATGGCTATTTACAGTTTCTTTGTTATTTCCTACTATCATATGCGCCATCATACCAATATGATAATTGAAATTATACTCAGTATATGCTTAAATTGAGTCCATAACATAGATGTTTTATTCCATGTTATGGCATTACATATTCAAGTCTAAAAATGGTATCACACAGCATAAAAAATGTAAAAACTGAAAGAGAACAGAATTTGTACTATGTTGCACAGCATTGTAATAATACTATCACTCAGCAGGAACTGTAAGTGCTGACACTAACATTCACATAAAATAACCACAACTCTTTGACAGCTATACTCCATACTCACATCTACTTTGAAGAGGGATGTATAATGCTCCTTTGAAACACAGGTAATCACCTACATAATCCAGAAGACTCAATCCAAATTTTCACCACTGTGAAAACCCCAAACCATACAATTATACCCTCAATCCAGTATTTCTAAAATTCTCCAAAGATACTGTAATTATTCTGAGACTGGAGGTGGATGCATTGCATATTGGATTCAAATTTATCAACTATAAAAACCAAATTTCAAACAGTTATCAAAATCGTTTTTTTTATTTCCCACAGTCTTCAGAAAACTGTTAAAAATGCAATAATTAACCTCATACAAAATGAAAATGAAAGTGGAAGTACACGCACAGCTCCATGCATTCTTCAGCTCTGCACGAGATGGAAGGAAGCAACCAGCTTTGAAATCCAGTTTATACGCCCCTGGGCAAAGAACCCTCGATACCCATTGAATAAAAGGTGGAGTGGGCACCAAAGCCAATCTGGATGGAGTGACACCTCCATGTCAGGAAAAAAACCTCAGTACTTAATGGCTATATGAATTGTCATCTTTTAAACTTTCAATTTGACTTTAATTTCCACAAATCAATTCATGATGAGTCCTGATTTTTTACAGACAGGTAGTTATAAAAGTGGTCTGTAGAAAACTACTATTTCTTATTTTCTTAGATGTTTCTGTACGACCAGCACAGATGGTAATTAACATAGAATCTGTAAGACTTGAGGTTTTCACAGTGATGAGTATGAAGATTTCTGTCTTCTGGGTTGTTGCGCCGTGTAGTCTGGTCGATGTTAACCAACGTTTCAGAGGTCATACTGCCTCCGTCATCGCCCTGATGATGGAGGCAGTATGACCTCTGAAGCGTTGGTAAACATCCACCAGACTACACAGCACAACAACCCAGAAGACAGAAATCTTCAACATAGAATCTGTTAATAAGGATTTTTTTTACCATCACCCCCAATTCATAATGTTACATAAACATTGATAATAACACTTGGACATTTTTGTGAAACTTAAACAATTACCAATGGTAGCAAACAAAGGCAAGTCACTCACATAAACATATTACATCCAAACTCCAAAAACCTTCTTAAGAAACTGTTTCTCAGCTTATTAATAAATTAATTCCCTGCTTTTACAGAACCTGAATGTTCACTACCATGTTTACAAAAGCCCACCATTGTACCCTATTTGAGACAGTTGAATTCAGTTCAGAATCTCACATCCTACTTCCTTAAGAATCTATTGATATTACCCTCTGATATACAACTAGTCTCCCAATTTCTATCTACCAATTAAAATTTTGTATGCATTCTTCATCTCCTCAAATATGCTACATGTTCCACAAATTAAACTTGCAACAATGTAAAAATTCTATTGCATCACATTGGTCTGAAAATATACCATTCAATGCAGGAAAGAGCTTACTGGAAGGATTTAAAAAAAAATGGTTTCAGCTGGGGCAATTTGCACATTAGTCTGTCCACACATGCCTGGAACCATTCTGAAGTAATGAATACAACTGTTAGAAAAAAACCATTCAGTAATTAATTCTCAGTAAGAAATGTTACAAAATATATGTACATGTTCTGTGTCATCTGTTCCTCTTTAATCACCTGCTACAAATCACTGGAAAATATATACATGTTATGAAACATTAGTGACAGGTTTAATTCTGTTATCTCACTTTAGCAAAACAAAAGAATAATATTAATACAAAATTATGCAGTCAGACTATCCGATACCAAAATGAGTATGCTAACTAAAGAACAGTGCCGATGCATATTGTAAATATGTTACGATAAGCATTAAGTTTGGTGTCGGTTAATGTTAAGAGAAAATAAAGCAGTTTTGTTTTATTACAATAAAGAAACATGCCTATATATTTGTTTATTCTCCAATGTGTTTAATCGCGCAACGAGAGTGATACTCTTGTTAGAGACAAAAGTATATATATAAAAAATACGACTCCTGTGGATACCTTATACTTTACTTGATCAAAGCTTTCCTGCGAAGGTCGTTAAAGAATCGGAATTGGAGCCGCAGTGTTAAGTCTTTCCGTACTGTGGGGTAATGAAAAATTAATTACACACTAAGATTAATACATATACTAGTTTCTATATCTTGAAAAACAATCTTTCAAAAAAGTACTGTGGGTAGTATGTGAATTATCAATAAAATATGTTGTACAGGTCAGAGACCAAACTTGAACTAATCCAAATTTTCACGTCACCTGCATGAGTGTGATCCTAATCTGGAGGACAATTCAACCTATTATTCATAATGCTTCTAATACACTGTACAGGTCTTGGGTGAGACAAGGAATGGAATTTACTCATAATCTGTCCATTATTGGTCTTCACACAATTGCATAACATCACATGGTAGGCACCAATACAAAAGTATCCAATTATTTATTCAAAATGAAACTGAACACTTTGAACATTTTAAAAGTTTGTCAGTTATAGCACCTATAAACATTTCTTGAAATATTAGCACCGATAATGTGAAATGCACTCGTGCACAAATACTTCCAAATATTTTTATACCCTTCCAAGTGAAATATTTGCTACCTCTCAAGAATGCAAAGGACAAGTGGATAAACTGTAATTCTCAAACAGTTCAAATATTCTCCTGACTACACCTAAAGAGCAGATTTAATAACAATACTTCACTGCGAATTAAGCTGCAAAGTAGGAAAGAAAGAAGAAGAAAAAAGCAGCACTCTCATTAATTTTATCACTCATCAGGTAGTGTGGCAGGCTTCTATCAAATTTAATTTTACAACCAGGATATATCTGCAGTTATTTCATATAATCAAAATATATTCCTTGCAAAATAATTCTCTCTCGTGAGATAGATTTAATCAGTACGATAAAATTTAATGCAAGCATGGATACTGAGTTCATTTTGTACAAGTTCAATTCACGAAGGGAATACACTTCTTACATGATCTTCCGCTGAAATTTCAACATGTACAGCCTAACCTTTAAATTCTGTAACCCACTTAATTAATAAATGCCATACACCCATGTTTGCTACTTTTAGGTTTCTCAAGACAAAAAAGTCTGCTAAGAAACTGGCCACATACGAAGAAAATGGGTTCTCCAACTGACAACTGTTCTGATGCTTTTTAATGTGATATCAGTTAATAAGATTTGTCCAAAATCTTGAAAACTGACATTGGTGCTGCCACTGGATGAATTATTCTTTTAACCCTTTGCACATTTCATTTCAAACACTAATCCATGGTGGCATCAGCCCACACCTTTTCTAGATATAGACATTTTAAATTATATTTAACTGTTTTACTATGATAGAAGGGGCAGAGCCCTTTAGATTTTACTATGCTTTATTGTTCTGGAAAGAGCAAAGGGTCAAATCACTGCATAAAACTGTATTAAGTTGCATAACTGCCAATGCTCCAATATTTTAATCCTTTGCATGATGGTGCCATGAAATGGAGTTTGGTGCTAACAAACTGAAGAAATAAAAATACTGTAGCAGTGAGCTCATGAGCAATATCAACACACAGCACATTTCTTAATACATTATTTCTATATGAGTGCTGGAGACAGAATAGAGGATGAATTTATTTCAATGGTGAAAAAGTTACAAACATAAAGTTTGAAACACCACCATCTGAAGAATGATATGGCAACTAGTATTCTGATGCATAGTAAAGTAGACAAATATTCAAGGACTGTATTTATTCCTGTAAATTATTTGTTACTGCAAGAACAGATAAATGCCTAAACTCTAAATTCAAAATGCATTAGGATGTCAATTTAAGTATCAACACAGTTACGTGTTACAAATTTGGTCTTTGTAAATCATAGGAATATAAAGGAAATATGAAAACCCACAGTTGAAACACTGAGAATATGGTCTAAGCACATATGGAAATAAACAACAAAAACTGATCACAATTTTGGGACATAGAAGGGTACAGTCACAAATAAAACATTCCTGTTGTCACAATGCTATAATGTAGACACCATCATTCCAGGGGACATGATCACATTCAATACCTACTCACACTCAATAATATCAGTCTCTGGAGACAATCTGGAAAGGAGCATCACCCTTCCCGATGTTTATGTCGAACTTAGCCTTAGCATTTATCCGACAATCTAGGCAGGAACAGGTTTAAAAGAGAAAAAGAAAGAATATCTACAAATCATAGGAAAAAATACACCACCACTGAGAAGCCAGCTTCAAAGTAAAGCATTAATAGCCCCACAAACATCGATTCTTACAGCATGCAATTTCAACAGCTCATAAAATAACAAAACATTTAAATTAATAAAATCAGATTGGGAATGTACAAACATGACACCTTTCTCCAACACTGTAAATCACTGCAAAAATAATACTCAATGAATTAGTCAGTTTTGTAATTTTCACTCTGGTTGTAGCATATATGGTTAATAAAATGGTGACAATGTACAGTACAAATAAACAGAAAATACACCTGTGCACCTCATGCACCCAAAGGGAAAGGACACCATCCTGAGATGAGAACACTGCCCAGGAGTCCAACATCTTGAGCTGCACTGTTCTTTCATACCCAAATTCTGCACACACAGTATACACTTTGCTTCCATTTGAAATTTAGACACCATCTTTGTTTTTGCACTGCTGCCACAGTAGTAAACAAATTCCCTATCTTGTCAGTGTTCTGTTTTTCATCTCTGAATATGCAATGGTTTGTCTGTAATACATGCTTTAATTTTGGATAAATAATTTAGGCACACTGTGTTTCAGCAAATTGTTGTTCTACAACTGTATGTACAATAAAAACTCGTTTTTTCTACTGCGTAAAATTAGTGAAAAATGTATGCTGACATACAAAAGAAAGGAAAAGAATGGGGGAACTAACATGAAATAAATTAATGCAATGTTGTGAATAAGCAACACAATGCAATTAAGCATCTACTGTTAATAATTTTGTAATAAAGCTTCATCCTTTCCAGAATGATAATCATGTCTTATTCACTAGTGCAAAATATTCAAATAAATAAGGTTATATATAACCTAAAAATGGTGCTCACAAAGTTAGAACAAAATAAATACACCAACAGTTTGAGATCTTTTGCCACACACTACATTTCCATTACATTATTTAAAAATTATCTCCTATACTACTTACTTACAAGGAAGTAATCTAGCCTCATTAGCAAAGGTAGTAAATGTGAGCAGGATTAACAAAAAATTCCATTTAAATGTAGAAATTTCTTATATAACATTTTTTATATATTTTTTTAAACTGTCATGTATACTGGCTACTCATCAACATTTATATAAAGAACATTTACATATTTACTCTCAACCGGTGATGTTGAAATTACCTAAAAACACTGTCGAAGTGAGCTGCTTTCCTCTCATGAAACACGATGTCCTTATGTCCCTTATGCCACTTTTGGTCAGGTGATCAAGGGAAAGAATGATTAACCCTTTAAAGCCTAATGTTAACCATGTGTATGTGTTTAACAGTCAACAACTATGCATTTTGCATTCATGTATTTCATATAATTCACAGAGTAAACCGATTATTTCCTTAAACAGCATTAACAAACTGTTCTTTGTAATTAAAGATTAGGCATTGTGTTATTTTTCCAGTACAGACTGAATTAATTAGATATTATTTAAGTGAGCTTCAGCTTCAAACGGTTGATGTAGAATGCCAAAGTGGCAACACTAAGCAAAAGGACATTAAAAATTACAAATTTTGGATGAAATACCCTGCAAACACTTTTACGCTTTCTAAGTCAACTGCAAAATACAGATGAAATATGTGTTTGCCTCAGGGCTTAGACACAAGTTATCATATTTATTTATTTGTAGATTGTTTAACAATTCCAGTAGCTCAGGACTATACAGCATTGAATGATAGGATAATTAATGAATTGGAATCAATGTGAAAGAAAGCAGTCACAGCCTAATTTAAGTTATCATCCCAGATTTTACTGGGGGGACTGAGGAAAAACATGAAAAACCTCAGTCAGGGTACCTGGTCTCCAGGCCAGAATTTGAAGCTCGGGCCATCTGAACATGAAGCAGCAGTGCTAACCATACGGCCTTGATAAACGGTGGTAAAATACGACAAAAGCAGTGATCCGTTTAAGTGTGTTATGAGTCCATCTGTACAACAGATTGTCATATGTAAGTTATTGTCTTCCTGATTTTTAAATTTTATATAAGACAATTCTAAGAATAATATTTTATAAAAGAAAATTGAACAGAAGGTACCAGAAATAGAAATTTATATTTTATTGGTTACTCCATTCTTCCATAGCTGTTTGCTGGTGTTATGTTGACCTAATGTTATATACACAGGAAAATAATCATAATACAACTTCACAACCAGTGCCAATTGAGAATTTATGACCTAGTTTCTATTTTCTACACAACCACATCCAATTTTCAGAACACCAGTCATATGTACAATCAGGTCACTGTATTTAATGACAGCAAAACATATGCCCATCCTCATACTAAAAATACCCGGAACAGTGTAAAACTAAAAGCAATATTTTTACAAAGATAATTCAGCCACAGTTCCACCTGTATGCCACAAACAAAATAACTACAGAATTCCCAGTTACTGTAAACAGAAAATAACTGCATCACAACAGCAATCTGTAACATGGATATTTCCAGAATAAGGGCAGTAAAACCTAGAGATCTAGATACGTAAAACATACAAACAAAAACCTAATAACTGAAACACTTTGATAAACTACTCACAATCTGCATTGTAAACATCTGCTAGTAACCATAACTCTGTCAAATCATACTTTATTACTCAAAATCCAAGTCACACTATCACAGATTGCAATAATAATATAATTTTAAATCATACAAATAAAATATATGGAGATTATCTATGTATTTTTAAAAGACCTCAATGTAATACATCCTCAAAATTGTCCAATAACAAACTACAGTGTGAACTCTGGGTAGTAGCTTTGAAATTTGTTTTTTAATACTCTATTTTATTGTGACGAAGACTAGAAGGTTCTAATTTGGAACAGTAGCGCAATTTATGACCAATTTAATAATAGCACAAGATCTCTATCAATTTTTATACCAAATAAACTACAGGAATGAATATACAATTAGTAGTTCTACTACAACCTTTCAGTTTCCAAAATTCAATAATGAGATTTGTTTCCTTCCACAACACAACCTGAGATGGTATGATTTTGAACCATTATTTAATTTACAAGGAAAGCCACTAACACACAGCATTAAGCAGGATAACGAAAGCTAAAAACCACACACAAACACAAATTAAACTACAATTTTATTTCTATCCACAACATGGATCACTGAATATGCGGCTATAAAAATTGCATCACCTACAGGCACTTTTTACCAAGCCCAAAGAAAGGATGAAATATTCCACAGATGTACCCCAATGCACCCTTATTCTGTAATCTTTGACTTCAGTCTGTTTCATATCTGTTGAATGCTATAAACTTCAATTACTGTTTCAGAACTAAAAAAGAAGTAAAATCAAATCACAGAAACAAAAAGAAAATCTAAGTGCAAGGAAACATGTACAGTGATGCACTTACAGGTGCACACACAAATATGGAACATACACACAAAATTATGTACAAGTAACATAATAACAATTTCAGTATAATGAAATATTACATTTACTTATTACAGCTCAGGTACCCTGCTCATGACCCATTGCTGAAAATTAAAATTAATGACAATAAATAAACTTGCAATAATACAATATTCAGCCCAAAAAACATAGAATATATCCAGTAAAGCAATTGCCACCAGTTCAAATACAGAATTCCATCAGACACGTGCAAGTGGATGGACTAGATGCAGATGTTGGCAATGCTTGTGACAGTATGTACAACAAAGTGGGGCAAGTACTTACTCCTGTCTATGTTGCGCTGCAGGTGCATTGCAATGCGGTGTCGAGCATCATTATATTCCAAATGCAGACCAAGCCTGAGGAGAGTGGGATTTTGTTCCACAAGCGCCGTTATATCCATCTCAATCTTGTTCCCCAGTACCTGGGAGCGCTAAAACACCAACACATTCATTTGTTTTCTTTTAATTCTATGTAAAATAAGATATAATTTCTGGACCATTTAGTCATTCATTATTCTTACACAAATAAATCTTTTAGCACAATTTCCAAGAAACTAAAGAAAATAACTACCGTCTTAACCCAGATATATAATAAAGAAACATGTTTTTTGTAAAAATGAAACCGCAGCTGTAAAATGAAAGCAAACCCAGTCTGGAAAATATGAATATCCTTCCATGGCAAATACTCATTCTACAAAGAAAAAGTCAAGAAAAATAGGCACATTCACTCTGACATTGTCTCCAAGATTTAATTTCTGAGACAAAGTTAACACATCAGAATTTCATTCACGAGGATAATAAAAGCAAAACAGATTCAATGAAAGACTGCTACCATGTAGATAATCTTCTGTCCTCCTGTCTGCTGTCTAACAGAATAAAGATTAAGACAACACAAAACCATAATTTTGCATGGATGTGAAACCAAATTAACTGAGAGAGGTATAGAACTGACTAACATCCATTTATCACTATTTCACTATTTAATTTATAAAATTGCTGTAAAACAATTATTTCTTACCTGGTTTGATGCTCTGAACTCCTCAATGGACTTCGTAGTGAGCAATGATTTGATGAGTCGGACAATAACTGCTGGACTGATAAAGTTTGTTTCCACGCTGAAAATAGCATAAACTTTATTAGCATGGGTTACTGGGATGGTACACAGCAAACATACATCCATATTCATAATTTAATTACAATTTCAGTACACATCTTATATAAACTATTTATTATTTCATGAGAAGCTCCTTCCCATGTAATAACAATACATATAACACAAATGAACATGCTTACTTGACAACACGCAGGGTATTATTGTGTTCTAGTGCCTCTGCTAGTTTCAGAGCTGTAGGGTCTGTCATTGCGGTGTTTGTAAGACTCAACGTTTCCAGATGCGTGTTGTTAGGAAGTGCTTCAAACAGTTGAGTAAACTTCTCCTCCGAGATATTCTGCGTAAGAAATGTGATCAATAAGAAAACTGTATATGGCAATGTTTATATTATTATCTACAATGAATGCTACAGACACTTTTACAGTGTATGTCAGTAAGTTTGTACAAGGTTTCATAAGAAAACAAGACTGGATAGGAGAACTCTTTAGAGGACACCGGTGTCATCACAGGCAACACATCATCAAGAATGACAATCACCATACCAAATTTGACGAAACTTGGAACAGTTGTTCTCAAGTTATGTTTCCAAGACCACTGATAGATGGCAGCAAGACCGTAGCCTAAAGACTCAAGAAGACATGGATGGACCCAAACGATTTTTTCAATTATGCTGAAGCATAAAGAAGACCTAAAAATCCAACTGATGTCTCAATTTAAACTCTTAAAGAGGATTTTCATTAATCTGTTGTGTTGCTTTATGTAAGCTCTTTGACTTTAAAATAATTACAATAAATGTTCTTGATGACTTCAACAGTTTTAGTTACACACAATATGTTTCCTGCTTTACTTGCCCTGCTCCAACACACAGTCCTGGTGAAATCTCACTTCAGGTCATAATTACCCCAAGTACAGAAGTAAATGTAGCATATGACTGTTCTAGCAGATATTTCAGTAAGAGGACTATAATTGTTAACAAACTCCTTCCTCACCATTTATATCAAATCCAAATGTCCATTAACATGTTCACAAGAACCTGACACTGGGCAGATGAATCCAGGCTAAATTCTCTAACCATATTTCTTCACACTTTATTGGTCATGTCACAGCCCTCATACAATCCACATGGCCATTTTCTTCCATAATCGAACACCAATCCATTAAAAAGTGGAGTGTAAGTCCATACATCAGTCCCATCGTACATAAATTTAAATCCTGTATTTATGAATAATGAAGGTTAAGATCCATTTTAATATTACCCTCCACTTTATGATTAGGTTTCTCATGCAGTGTCTTCCCTTCAGGTATTCTGACTAAAACTTTCATATGGACTTCTCATCTTTCCCACATATGCTGCCTGCTCTGCCATGCGATGTTCATCAGACCATCCTAACATTTGCTAAAAAGTACAAATTATAAAGCACCCCACTTTGCAAACTTCTGCACCCCCCTCTTTGGTCCAAATATTCCAAGCACCCTAAAGTGGAAGGCCAAGTTTCACATTTATATAAAACACAGATAAAATTATAGTTGCGTACACTTTAATTTTCACATTTCTAGACAGGAGACAGTATATTATATTACCTTAATGTTATTCCAATTGAGATCAATAAGAGTATGGTCATCATCCTGAACTTGCTTTATGGTTGCATCTGGATCTGTCATGTTGGGAGGATCCGCAGGGTACGGCTTTGGTTGTGATGCTTTGGTGATGCCATCCCAACCCAGGCCAATAGGCTGACCCTTACTCAGCAGGGATGCATGATACTGATCTTGATTCATCATCGAGTGAAAACCAAGAATGGCTGTAACCACATATATACATATGCAGCTCCTAAGAGTTCACAGCTAAATGACATTCAATGCATAACAAATGTATTTTATATATATATAAAAGGTATGAACACAGAAATACAAAGACTTAAGAGAAGAAAAGATACACTGGGTCTGGAGAAAAAAAACCCCTGTGAAATGCATACAGTAATGCGAGTGAAAAACTGCTCATTTGAGGAGCATTAATAAACTTAAACATCAAACTAAGTTGGTCTTCTGCATTGTAACACAGTGTGAACTTGCAGGTAGATACCAACATTATGGACGAACATACTGCCTCTATCATCAGAGCAGACTTTGGTTAGAAAGCACAATCTGCTGTAATCCTTTTGTCCAGTTCTGTAAATGACCCTGTCTAGTCTGGACTAGGTGATGACAGACTATAACTCATTTGGAGAGCAGAAATATGAAGATGGCCGTCTTCTGGGTTGTAGTGTCATGTAGTCTAGTAGAAGTTTACCAACGTTTCAGTGGTCATTGCTGCCTCCATCATGAGGGCGATTATTGCCCTCATGATGGAGGTAGAAGACAGCCATCTTCGTACTAACCACCATGAAAACCTCAAATCCTACGAAGTGCAAAAGTAATCTTTGGTCATAACGGCTTCATTCCTTGCCAAGTGTTTAATCCATCAAGTAATCACAATGCAGACCACATTGGTAAATAACAGAAAATCAGACAAAAAAATAATTATATCATAGTCATAATAACTAAGCAGACTCATTATCTAAGGAAACTGTCAGCACAGGATCAAAGTATGTTACGTGCAAGAATGGAGGAAACATTTAAACAAAACAAACAGGAAATGTGGGAGAATTTTTTGAAGGGGTGGGGGGGAAGCAGACTTTAGAGGAAAAAATGGAAAGAAAAAGGCACAAAAACAAATGCATAATGCAACAACTTGTAAATAAAAAATGTTGAACATCACAGAAATGTGACAACACAGTCAATTGAAATTAACTACTACATTAGCCTATGAGCCCAACTATCTAATTGAAAAACCCAAGTTCAATTAATGGAAGCAAATACAGTTCACTGATAAACCAGAATACAAATGTCACTTCCCAGCTCATGGCTGAAACTGCATGACTCACCATCACGTGCTACAAGACCTTCCCAATCTGAGTCAAGTATCGCTGCAGAAAAACACCAAAAACAACTTGCCTACTTCTAAGAGGTGCTGTAAGTGATGTCCCTATGATAGATGCATTCCAGTTTATCAGTGAACACATACATAGCATACATTACCGGCAAGATCAATAATTTCCTCCTGTGTTGCTGCGCTGAGAGCATGTTCATACTCATCTCCCAAATCAATAGTGATCTGCTCTTCTACCTCCCTCTCCTTTACTGATGGAGGTGGAGGAATCCACTAGTAAAAATCAAGAAGACACACATTTTAAATCAGTTTCCATTCTACACTGAACAGCCCTGCTGAACTGAACTCTTCAAGTAACCATATTTTGTTTCTACAGATATGTTGCATGTTACTAGTCCTGTACAATTCAAATGCATTACAACAGTCAATGTACAAGTAATTATAACTTATTACTAGATTTAAAATATCATAAGAATAATGAGTACAAGAATGACGCTTTTATGCCAGTTTATGGGTAAAAATTAATTAATTCCCCACAGGTTTACTATAATATGCCATAAAAATTTCTAACAGTCCTAAATCTAAAGCTCAGCTGCAGATAAAGAATAATTAAAGCTATTAATTACTTTAACCAATACAATACTACCAGAAATGCACAATAACACACCATAAGAATAGGAGAACCCATAAACAGAATGATAAAGAAACAAAGACAGGAAGTCTACATACATCACTGCAGTAATCTCTGAGTATCAAACTGTATCACACTTACTTTCTTCCCTCTTATCGTGCCTGGAACATATGGCTTCACTTCTGGTTTATCTGGTGTTTCCAGAGCCTGTTTGTTGATGTGCTCAATCAGTTTCTTTCGATTCAGCGGACCAGTAGGATCCTTGTCGCAAGCATAGCTGCATCTCTGTGATGGAGGCAGCAAGTTGTCCTGTGATACATCATAAAAGTATTATTAGTAATCAATCTATATCCTATCTGGTTTGGAGATTTTCAACATTTCCAGCCATTAATTCATAACACTCTCCTCTAACTTCAAATGTCAGAACAGCTCAATCAGTAAAGTCACTGGCTACATGCTGGATAACCAGGGTTTGATTCCCAAAAAGGGTAACAATTTTCCTGTAAGATTTGAGGTTTTCACAGCGGTGAGTATGAAGATTTCCGTCTTCTGGGTTGTTGCGCTGTGTAGTCTGGTCGATGTTAACCAACGTTTCAGAGGTTATACTGCCTCCGTCATCAGGGCAGGCAGTATGACCTCTGAAACGTTGGTTAACATTGACCAGACTACACAGCGCAACAACCCAGAAGATGGAAATCTTCAGGAATTTTCCTGTTTGCCACCATGGCCACACCCCAACTGCAGTTCACCCACCATCCTAATCAATGGGTCCTAATATTATATATTTTGTGAAGGGTATAAATTATGGAGCTCCAAGTACGCAGTTTCCTCCAGCCTCATGTCACTTCAACCTTCTTACATCCAAATATTCTCCCAAGCATCCTTCCTGTTCTCAAACATCATGTAACTATGTTCTTCCCTTAACATGAGGGATCAAGTTTCACACCAGTACAAAACAGGAGGTATGATCTTTAATATTTATGCTTTTAAATAGCAGATGGAAGGCAAAAAATTATCAACCATATGGTAGCAAAAATTCCCTAAATTGAATCTGGTCTAATTTCCTTCTAAATAAAATTTTGATTTGTTACCACTGTTCCCTAATATTTGAACTCATCTGCACTTATGAGAACACAATATTTCAAAAAAAGAAATTAGTAGAACCAGTCTCTTTTATAGCAATAAGAAATGAATGTTAATGTGATAGAAATTTTATAGACATGGTTATTAATCTGTACTACTGACTAACCAAAGACATGCACTAGGTATCATTATTTATTATTATTAGACTATTATTGGCTTCTTGCTGTTGGCAAACACTTAAGTAAATGAACTGAATTGAATTGAATTATTGCTTTCTAATATCAGGCAATGGAATAATCTGATGAAAAGACTGAAACAATCTTTCTTAATGAATATGTTTCAATATTTGACCACCAAAATATGGCAGTAATTTTAAATACAGCATGTCATCACGGCACTGGGTTTAAGCACAGATAAAACAACCTTAATTATATGTATCAATTCCTCTAAGATTAATTCTGATCACTTTCCACACAGTGTACTGATGTACATTGTTGGGTTATTAAAACATCATTAACTGAATAACATGTTAAACAAAAACACTTTTCTTGCAGAAAGAAATTGAACTTTTAAATACTTACCATTATGGAAGTAGACACCCAAAATAATGTAGTCTAGATTATGATGAAGAAAATGGTAAAACAAATCATGTTTGGGCAAAATTGTACACAAATTAACTATGCTATAAACAGAAGTGGCAGAAAGGGCAAAGAGGAAGAAAGAATGAAAAGAAACATAACCTAACATGAAATGCCGCATCAACAATAAAAATTAAAGACTTATTAACTATTAACCACATCTGCACTCAACTTCTAATACAAAACAATTTTTATTGAAACTGACATTAAAAACTGTACTCACATCAGGGTCCACTTCCTTGGCAAGGATATTTATTTCCTCTGGAGACAGTTGGGACAATAATGTATCAACATCCAAATCTTCATAAGCACTGAGGTCCTTTCCATATAGTTTTTGGTTTGTTGTCATCTTTGTTGTCGTCGTAGTTGACGAAGTCTGAAATATATAAAGAAATCGTTCTTAGTATGTCAACCTACACCACTGAACTCTTAGAATCTGTTACCCAGCACACTCCAAGTTAAAATGCAACTTGACATGAAGATGACATTTCATTCTACAGAATACCAAAATGATTCCTTCTCTTCAGTGTGATTGCCAAAAGGTCTGTGAGAGTGTGAGAATGAAAACTGCAGAACAATACACTAATTTCTCTGGCAACCTCGAAACCTAAATTACCGTCCTGAACAGGGTCAATCAAGGCTTGGCGCAGACTTGGTACAGATTAACAAAACGCATATTCAGTTCTTCGTATCTCCACACAAATATGCACTCCAAACTGTAATTCTCCATTTAACCAACTACATAGCTTATTATTACACACACTATTAACTTATTTTTTAAAAGAGAAGCCCTTGTGACATCAATTAGTGGGTCACGATCGATAAAACACCATCGTCAAATACCAGCTGGTGTACCTAACATCAATTCAAACACAAATCAATTTCTATCGATGTCGTCTTGACGTCACTTGAGGCCCAAAATACACTAGGCAAGATGCAGCACTAACTAATAATCCATACATATATTAATTACATCATAAAAGCTTCAAACACCTACGCCCACTTCTCCAACTCTTCTAGAAATCTTTACATTCGGCAGCACAATGGGCCTCTCCCCACTCCTAGCACTTGGTTCAACCACGAGTATGACTAGATAACAAGTTGTTGGAAGTAAAGTTCGACGCCATATTTGGTCATGATAACGTCATCTCTGCTTTAACAGCGTCAAAAAACATGTTTACAAAAATGTTCTCCGTCTGTTATTGTTGAACGATATTCAGTTATAGACAACATAATTTGCAATGTTACGACAAAATAATTTTATCTGACGTTTACAATATATTCATAGACCACAGAAAGTATTAAACCTTCAGCGGAAGAACTGATACATAACTGAAAGTAAAGGTAAATTTGTCCCTGGCCCGTTATTAAACCACGCCATGAAGACATTCTATTGATTCTTGACCTTTGCACTAAATGGATGTGGGCTTCATGCCCTGACTACTTTGACCGCCCCATAGGAAGTCTGGACACAGCGACGATGAGAAATATATCAGACCATGCGAGGAATAGGGCCCATCGCACAGCCCCCAGTCTAGTTACTATCCTGACTAATCACCCAAGCTCCTTTCGTGGTGAATTCCACGGCGTTCTTTTCTTTTTCAGTTTTCACTCTTCGGTATATTCGAAGAACAGCCATTTTCGTTCCAACGCCCGCACGTTGCGTTGCACAAACCACTTAAAATGGAATAGGAATTAATATGGCATGGAAAGTTGTTCTTACTGCTGTTGGATGAATTTTAATTTTTATAAAATTTCATTCATTATAGCCTCTTTGTAATTTATATGCCTTACGAGTCGTGAATGGATTTTTGTACTTTGTTAAAGCTGTCAGATAAGTTTTGCACCATCACTAGACTTGTAATTTTTCATATTTCGAAAGACTGTTTGGTATAACTCTATCTCAATAACAAATGTTACATGTGAATTTTAAAACTTCATGAGGAAGTGATACCAAATGGCAATTCAAGTATAACTTTTATTTACAACAGATTTGCATCTGCGATAAATGACTACATTGACTAATAATACACGCCAAACCTAAAGAAAGATTTTGAAAAATATGTAAATTAAATTTAAATTTCCAGTGAAGTTCACGTTAAATTTAATCAGTGGCCTAAATACCGAAATGATAATAAACGGGAATAAACAGTTTATCTGTTTTCAACAAAAAATTAATAATTTACTGTTTAGTAGGAATTGAGGTTCTCAAGGCGGTGAGTATGAAAATAATTGTCTTCTGGGTTCTAGCGCCGTAATGGTAGAGGCTGCAAGTACCTCTGAAACGTCGGTAAACTTCTACCAGACTACATTACGCTGCAGCCCAGAAGACAGTTATTATCTTAATTTACTGCTTGTTACCTGAAAATATAATAATGAATGTGCGCACTTATATGGAATAAAATTAAGGTGTCACTGTTTAAATTCCTATAAAGTAACAAATTGAATCAAAGTGCGATAATTTGAACTCCCTCTTGTATTATGTGACTGGCACAGGCGTTTCTGTAAACAAACTTCTTGTATTTGTGTCTTTGGCTGAATACGTGTGCATCGTTATCAGCTGATCTTACTAATTTTAATAATGTAAGGCCAAGGTCACGTGTTAGCATATTCAACGCTAGCGGCAGAGATGAAAGGGTCATCTGCCGGCAGATCAGCGAGTGGTGTACAAAAAATCGCAAAGCCAAGAATAGCGAACAGTAGCGGCGAGGGGGGGAGGAGGGCTGCAGGCGTACTCCGAAGGAGTGGCAGCCGGCCAACACCCTATACTTGGTGATCTGTGCACGAGATTATTTATAGGGATAGGAAAAAGAGAGAGACAGATGGGCTGCGGCCACTGGCCTTCTGCAGGCCTCCCAACATGGCGCGCGTGTGACAAGACCTCGTGGTCACTACAAAGTCTGGCAGGACCTCTTTGTATCAGAGGTCATGTCACATCAACTATGACCTCTGGGTTTTCAAGATGATAAAATCAAAGAGGCTGAGATGGGTGGGGTATGAAGCACGCATGGGTAAAATGAGAAATTTGTAAACCCTGAAAGGAATAGGCCACTCAAAAGACCTAGTCTTACTTGGGACGGTAATATCAAAATGGACTTTTGATCTGACTCAGGATAGGGGCCAGTGGAGGAGTCTTATGTAATTTCTCTAATATTTTGTTACGTCGTCTCTATCAGGTCCAAATGTTACCACTCCTCTGCATTTTCTTCGAAACTCATGTTTTACACACATACAAAATAGTTTTTTATTTCACTGCTATGTATTTGAGTTGGTTGTTCGTAGGTTGGGTTACAGGAGTTACTAGCGATCTAAGTCTGTCCGGACAATCTTCCGTTTCAAGAAACATGAAAGTTCGCAGATTTTATATTTTAATGTTCAAAGCAGATTTTATAAGAACTTCATGTCTTGCTTGGAAGAATATTTGATCCTAAACGTAAAAAAGGAACATACATAAATAATTGCAAATAATTAATAGATAATATATAATTATCAAATATAAATAAAACACTGGAGAGCTTAATAATTTGTACTGTTGGTTAAATATTATCAGGATGAGCAAATCAGGATCAGCTAGATTATACGATAAATTCACACAAAAACTTGTACAAAAATCTGAAGGGAACAGACCACGAATCTTAAATAAATTGAATTCATTACATTCATCTGTCTCACGATACCGCCCAGTCACTGATCTCATGACTTCATTGAACGTTTATGTTGTATTAAAGGCAGGGTATGTCTAGTCTAGATTAGCGACTATTAGCTTCTCAAGAAGGACTCTTCTCCATGATGTTAGTAAGCTTCATATCGCATCTTCTTCTCCTTCTTCAACTGTAATGGATGACCTGTTCTGATTTATGACTAAGCACTACTCCATGGGCTGGCGGGGCGAACTTTAACAAATCTTTACAACAATTTTCCAGCTCACTTTGGGAAATTAAAGCAAAATTGGGGGCGAGGTAACAAACAACGCGCTTCTTAAACGAACTGTAACGCGAGTCGCTTCCTCTGACAGGACACTCATAATCTTACGTCAAAGCGACACGTACGAAGGGTCGTCGCCCAGAATACGATGCTATGTTTTCGTGATATTGACCCTGGAACTTGCACAGGTGTGGTGACAAGTTCCTACGCCCAGCTGAGCGGAAATCCCTTCTCGTTTCCGCTAATTTACAGCAGAAATGATTCAGATTTAGCAAAGAGGTAACGACGGGTGTTAATGCTGAGATTGTGTTCCGCCCATTATACCGTTAAAAGGTTCCACACGTTTGTTTCTGTGAAAAATGTATGCAGAATTAAGGCTCGTTACCTCTAACATAATCTAAGGGGTTAGTCTGGAAGATAATCAATTTTGAAGGGTTTTGACGACGATGTACGTAATACGTTTAAAATTACTAGGTTTCTGGACTTTGTCGATCGTCTGATATAAAAAAACGTTTCGGAAACTGGATCTGTTTCCGTCATCAGGTAAAATGAAGGATAAGAGACACCTACTCAGTTGAGTCCGTTAGAAGGAGCTATCACCGGTCCAGTGCGTCTTCTTCCTATTCTATTCTTATTTAAAAGTTATTACAGACTGACAACATTATATTGGGCATTGCCAATTGTCTGAAAAACTGGTATATTTTGGACACGACATTACAGGGGGTGAATTGACTGCCATTTTCAGGTGGTTTGTTGTCATTGTGGGTCTACAATTTTTTTAAGATTAGTGGCGAGTCTTAGGACTGAACACGAATGGGATAGCGCTCTCACCAAGGCACATATTGCCACTGTTCCGGTACACGTTATGCTTCTAATATGTGTCATGTTCTTGGGGAGAAATAAGGATTTTGCCATTTTGGCTCTCGGAACTGCCATATTGAATTATGCCTGAGATCTCATAAAAATTCTAGCTCAGTTGAAATTTATTATAGTTTTGCTTTTACATACAGCTGTAGGTATACTGAGTTAATAAATATAATACATCTGCGTTTATCAGCTGTGAGGACAGTCTCACTTTTCTTAAACCACTTTTTCTGTCCTCCAGCTTATCATACACAACTCCAGACGAAGATAGACTTCAGTTCTTCGGCTAGTCACACCTCCAGACAACTACAGAACTGTCCGGTCTTTAATTTCTCTCATCCCTTTTACGTCTCTCTTGTTAAGGCCGGCCATTCATACCCCTGGGCACGCAATTCGTCATAGAGTGAAAAGAGTTTCATGATCTGTGTTGGTCTGAGACCGCAGTTAACGTGTTTGATTCGCCTTTCCTCGAGGTCCTAAAATAACTGGTCCATCGAACTTGCATCCAGTCCTTGCCTTTTTATATTACATTTCTTGTTTGCAGTTTTTTCTGAAGACCTTAATTAGCTTCCAGCGGCTCAATCTGATTCAAAATAAAGGTATGTGGCATTTCTTGCCTCTTGCTTTGCTGTTTACATATACTGTTAGGCTACAAACTATCCAGACCGCTACAACGACCTTATTGTTTACATGATTTTTGAAATATTAACAAAATGCTGTAACGATACAAAGCTGTAAAGGAATTGGGGTTTGCAGCATTTCATGCTGAATATAAAAGTCAACTCGACACATTTATTTTGGCCACTGCATCCATCATTAGGGCGATCGCGATAGAGACAGCAAGTACTTCTGAAACGTCGGTAAAATTCTTCAAATTTTCAGGCGCAACATACCAGAAGAAAGCCACCTTTAACATTTAAATAGGACGATTCAGTCTAGTGACAAACGAGAGCAACTGAACTTTTAAACACACTGTACCGAAATAAAATTATTGATTTATTATGACAATTGTAGTGACCACGTTGTGAGCTCAAGAGCTGCTGATAGCAATGATCCACATTCAGTTACGATCGGCTAACCAAGATACTAGAGGCAAAGAGAAAGGGATGACACTGTACGAAGGAAATTTTATATGAGATTATCAAGCGTAAGGTCGATTCACATTAATTAATTTCAGTGACAATATTATTGAATGGCCCATATAGGATATTTTTCATCTCTTCAAGAACTCAAAGTTTTAGGAGTTTTAACTGAATTTCCTTAACACAGAACGTAAAATCGTTCTCAATATGAGATAAGACAGACGGAAGTCAAGCGTAAACGAAGCGCAACTTGTATGATTTGAGGTTTTCACAGCGGTGAGTACGAAGATTTCTGTCTTCTGGGTTGTTGCGCTGTGTAGTCTGGTCGATGTTTACCAACGTTTCAGAGGTCATACTGCCTCCGTCATCAGTATGACCTCTGAAACGTTGGTTAACATCGACCAGACTACACAGCGCAACAACCCAGAAGACAGAAATCTTCATACTCGTCGCCCTGATGACGGAGGCAGTATGACCTCTGAAACGTTGGTAAACATCGACCAGACTCCACAGCGCAACAACCCAAAAGACAGAAATCTTCATACTCATCGCCCTGATGACGGAGGCAGTATGACCTCTGAAACGTTGGTTAACATCGACCAGACTACACAGCGCAACAACCCAGAAGACAGAAATCTTCATACTAAGAATCGCCCTGATGACGGAGGCAGTATGACCTCCGAAACGTTGGTAAACATCGACCAGACTACACAGCGCAACAACCCAGAAGACGGAAATCTTCGAAGCGCAACTTCCTAACCCGTCTCAAGAGTTTAAATTACCCTTCCTTGCCAATTATAAAGACAATTTTTGAATTGACTGCAAGAACTATAGAGTGACTCTGAGTGCAACCTTACAACAAATTTCATGTTGTATGTTTATCAGACTCCATACACACGAATTTGGGGTTTCTGCTCTGGCCACAAGAACGACCACTAGCAGGCCTAACCAAAGCAGTCCGTCTTCTTCTTTTACTGTCGCAACCTATTTTAAGATACCAGCCCAGAACTTACTTGGAACAAACTGAAAGCGAGTTTATTAAAAGTTCATTGATCTCTATGTAGACTGCAGGACAGAGATATCAACAGTGTCCGGAAAGAGAATTTATAATTAGACCGTAAAACACATTAACATTTAAACAGGCCTCTCGATGGTTAGCCTAGACAAGGATTTAAACAATAAGCCGTTATTTATATTTTACTTTTTAGCATGAATCTAGATTTAAAACTACTGAAAAAAGCCAGTGAAGAATAAAATAATTGACAACTAGTGAACTGATTCCGAATGAGTGCATAGACTTTGAAGTTCTAAATTTTAACGCCATGATTACAGCAATTTTAGAGGGGCAATTACCACTTTAAAATGGAGGCAATACATTCCTTCGAAAAGTTTGTAACCACCTGCTGAAATACATTGTACCTCAACCCAGAAGACTACAATCCGCATGTTCATCACAGTGGAAAAATAAAATCCCGCATCATAAAAGCCACTTAGCTATTACACAAAGTTTGAATCTTAAAAATCGTTTGTTACTGCCATATTGAGATAACGCATATTTTAACCCGACAATAAAATGCACTTTAGCTCACGGATTAAAGTTCTGAACTCGTGGGCGGTCAAAGACTGAATCATATTCTATTGCTTACAGATTTTGCGTATAGACATTAAAGTCACAGAACATTACGTCACAGATTTTCCACCGTCACCACAATGTGGTTGACTTAAAATATTTCGTACGTTACTACATAGTATGGAAATAACTGATGATGACTTACAGTCAAAACATGACTGCAAATATATATATAAAATTAAATGTTAGGAATACACTACAATAAATTATGTTCATAGGGCGGTGGACGCACGTAGGAAAATCTCTAATTTTATTATAAATACTTATGGTTATCTAAAATATATTCGCATGAGAATTTCCTTTACTTTAAAACAATTCGAAAACTGAGACTTGAGAACCCAGAAAGCGTAGAAGTTTTTAGAGATTGTACGGAAGTTACTTCAAGGACAGCAAATCGTGGCGTAAGCCAAACAAGCCGATGTTTATAGCAGAAAAATGAAAGTGGAAATAACCACACGGCCATCTGCTTTTGCCGCTGCTGCGGTAATAAATTGCTGTTATTTCAATTAGGTTTTACGTTCGTCTTGTACAGTAAATTTCGAAATTAGGTTTAACTTAAACGGGAAGACTTTACTGCCGTATGTAGTCTTATGCACGTCATACGCCACATGATTCTCAAAACAAGTATAGCAGCAGCAACCAACTGATCTTTGTAGTTTAGCCGGTGTGTTTTCTTTAAGGTAGGACCCAAATTTTTAAATTCCATTTAGATAACCTACTACTTCCAAGTGTTAATACGATATCATTTACCGATGAAGGTCCGCAGTAACATATTCGCTGGTATTTTGCACAAATAGACTTCTTTTCCTAAATATATAATTCGAGTAAATCAATGGTTTTAAAACAAATAATTTATCGATTATTATGTTTGTTCAATTACTTACAACGTATATAAGTAGCAGCTTATCATTTCTTAATTAATTGGTTGAGTAGGTGATTGGTTGATTCATACAGACGTCATTAATGTTGAATTAACACGAAATAATAATAGCAATGAAATTAGTTAAAGCTTTCAAACTTTTGTTCAACAACATTTCTTCCTTTCTTGTCATTCGTTTGTAAACAGATTTTCACCAGCCCAGAGGTTGGAACGTTCGCAAGCTGACCACTACATTACCCAAAGTCTAGTTCTGAGGACACAGTCCTCATTTTTAATATTACCTTCATTATCTTCATTTGTATGCTATATAGCTTGTCTTCGTCTACCCACTGCCAATTTTATATTCAGAGATAAACTGTTTCCGTTTATTTATTTAAAAAATAAGATCTGAAGACTGGCTCTGTTACATGGATTTCGTAGTTATGTATCGCAAAATAATATCTTTCAAGTTTATCTCATTAATTCAATGTCTTTCGTCGGTAAATTTATCATCTTCAGACATAATCTAATCCTATTTATTTTATAGTGGTTTGTCGTATCTATTATGCAGCCACACAGAAATCCTAGAACTCAATGCAAATATTTACGTAACCCTGATTAATAAGCCTGTCTCCGGTGAATTTGTATGTGAACTACAATATTAAAACGGTTGAAACATTGATATCAACTTTGTCCATGGTACGTAGGCATACAAATAGAGCATATACCTGTATTAATGTGGTTATGGCTTTTATTATCACAAGAAACGTTGTTATAATTGATTTATTCGGTTTAGATAATTCTCTAGAGATTACACAATTATTTTCGGCCGTAAGATTATTAACATTGACATATGATAACAAAGTTATCGATAAATACTCCCAACGTATCTGCACACAAACTAGTTCAGTTATTGGTGATGTTCTTTTGGGTTCTGGCGTGTGGATTAGTCGGTTGAAGCCAACGCTTTAGAAAAGCGTACTGTCTCCAACTTCAACCGTGAAGATGGAGACAGTACGCTTTTCCAAATCGTCACCGCCGTAAAATCTCAACTCTCACATAGTTCAGTCATGTTTTACTGAATGTTTTCACGAATCAGCCAAGTACTGTATTTTATTTCTATACGAAAAACATTTTATTATTTTAATTATTAATTGTTTGGGCTTAAGGCAGAGGCAAGTACAAGAGACTACAGAAAATGCCTGTTGAAGAGCTTAGTAAATTTTACTCGTCATCAAATATTATTAACGTGCTCAAATCCAAATGGATTGGCTGGACTACGTGGCACGTACGGGAAAATTAGGAATGTACACAAAATTGTATTCGAGAAACCTGAAGGAACTTGGGAAACTTAGGCATATATAAAATGGAAAGAAATAAATATGAAAGTGTGGACAAGCATTAACTAGTTCAGCATAACAAGTAGCGGGTCCTTGCAAAACGCAATTAAACACAGGGTTCTATTAAAAAGCGAGGGATTTCTTGACCGGCTGAGCGAATAACAGCTCAAAAAGAAGAACGTCGATCTGTAAAATTAAGATGGACTCGCTTAGTTTTCTAAAACGTATTTATAAAACCTTTTAACCTTCACAATTACTTTTTTAAAATAATAATTAAATAAGTTTTCTTCTTAATGCAGAGTTGCGATATTGACACTCATATATCACAGAATATTGTTGGCCAACAGGACCGACCAGAAGATCAAAAGAATAGCTTGTAACTTTTTGTAATTTTCGTTACATCATGAAGACTAGTCTGTTGACACAGGCGATAACAGTAAATTCTAAATGTAAATATTCAACCCAATTCTCAGTTAGCGAGAGGAATACTGAGCGATCACAGTAGCCTATTTGTTAGTAATTTTAAATATCGGTTTGTACAATTGGATACATACATACATACAGAGGAAGTAACAAATTCTTGCAAATCGACATTCTCTAACAACATTCAATAAAATGAAACACGACAAAATACAGACAGTCCAAAGCTGCTAGCAGCTGACCTTTCTCGGACAATAGTTAAAAGAACCGTTTCCTTCCCAACGCTCGTTGAGAAGGCATAAGTGTAAGTCGATTTCTGTACTGTAGCAACCGAATGTGGTGGTTTATGTCTTTTGTTTGGCTTCATTCCCGGGTAGGAGAGAGAGGCCATCTTGTTTGATCGAGCTCAGTGTTTCCACGAGAATACTGTACAATAATGTTGCTTTAAACTAGATTTACTGTCTCTCTCTCTCTCTCTCTCTCTCATACACGAGTTATTTGTCTAGATCAGTTATAGTTTCAGGAAGAAAAACATGTAAGTCAACCAGACGCATGAGTTCTAGGAAGACTGTAACGAATTTTGCAGACGGCCTATATCAACAATTCTCTTCCTACAGCAGCTACTAGAAGTGAAGTTCACGTAACATTGCAAACTGCTAGTCAAACTATATTTGATTAGAAGTTGCACTGGTGACGTTTCGTGTTACCAGGCTCTTTAAAAGAAGTTAATGAAAGCCAATTAACAGTATGACAGCAAAATTCGAAATGCCGACATCGTTAATAATGAAGTCAGCAACTGGAAACGTTTGAGAGCCACTTCCAGCTATTTCCATTCACGTCTTAATGTTATCCTAAAAACTCGGTCTTCTAAGAGGGTTTTAATAGGTTTTTCCATAAAACTTCTGTGTACATAACTAATTTCCCCATTACAATCGTAGCTTCCTTGATTTCGCCATTACAGCAGTATTATGTGGTCTTATGTTAGCATTTAATATAACGTTTTTCATTAAAATTATGAATTGAAAGTTATTTCAGATCAGCTTTATAAATGGAGGCTCTTGGCGAACAAGACGCAAATGGTAGATTAGTGCTAACTGCATGGAGCTGAGTCCTTTTGAGAAGCTAACAGACGTTCAGCAAGTCATAAAATTCTCCGTATTTTATGAAATCAAAAGGTTCGTTACCGTGTTCACAACAGCCCGCCAACGGTCATTATCCTGAACCAGATTAATTCAAACATTATCCACTCACTTGTTTCCCCAAGTTCCATTTTTTAATATTTCCCACGCACGCTACATGCCCTGCCCATCTCATCCTCCTTGATTTGTTTATCCTAATAATATTCGGTGAATAACGCAAATTATTTAGCTCCTCACAATGCAATTTTCTCCAGCCTACTGTCACTTCATCACTCTTAGTTCAAAATAATCTCCTCAGTACCCCTTACTCAAACACTCTCAATGTATTTTGTTTCCTTAATGTGAAAGACCAATATTCAAACACATACAAACAGTTTTAGATGTCTTAATTTTTATAATAATAAGAACAAAAACAATAATAACATATTAACACACCAACACCAACATTAATATAAATATTCTCATAAAATTTTGTAGTGACAATAATTGAATTTATGAACAATAAACTTCTGAACTTGACTTCTGTTGATTGCTATGGTTTAATAGTAAAAATGTGGGGTTTGTCTCTAAAGTCACGAAAATTCTTCAGTGAGTTCAACGTTACTTAGTTCGAGGGCAGGGGACATTCGGATATCGTTCTATCACAAGACTTTATTTTTCACGTAATGAATAGGGCCCCATGAGAATGTTCCGAGGATTCCAAAGCTAAACCTGCCGACACTAGACTCAAAAGAGAGGAAATGGAACTTGTTTCGAGCTGCCTGTGGGCTATTCTGGGTCCGTCACTTTGAGCCAAGGTTGTTACTGCTTGTGCTATCAAAGTTGCCCACCACCATTGGACTTGGCTCCAATGTTTTGCATTACGATACTCATTCTTTGTGTAATGAAGTTATTCAGACATTTGCAAAATGCCACGACCTCCCACGATTTGACGTGGAACAGGTGACCAGTTGAAGGTAACAACTGACGTCACCTTCATATACGCCATAACACAAGACGGACGCGGGGTATAAGAAGTTCTGGCATTTGGGCTACAAATATTGGAACATACTTATCTAACTAAATTAACTCTATGCTAGTAGAACATAAGAGTTCAGTATTATTAATATCAAAACACGAGCAGTAAGCTGATATGTCATTCGAACTTGCATCTGCTTCACTAAGACTGTTCTAATTCTTATGCAAATCAGATCAGTTTATAGAAGCAGGGCTTCAAAAGTACATTCCCTCATAACCCATGAATGCGTTAACGGAGACTGGTGACGACGATAAATATCTATTCGGGAGATACAGAAAACTGCTTAATGACGATCTTCTTAGTCTGTGAACTTCAATAAATATTATTATAATAATAAAACAACAAAGGATAATAAGTTGGGGCATGTATAAGACATGTGAGAGATGAGACATACGTATAACATTTTAGTCCGTAAACTTCATGGGAAGAGCGAACTTCTGAGGCATAGACGTAGAAAGGAGGTTAAAATGGATTTTAAAGAAAGAGGATGTGAGGACAGGTTCAGTGATGGGTTGTAGTGAATATGTTATAACATGGCATACTACAGTAACAGGTTATCCATGAAGTTTTTGCTCATCCAATAAGGTATAATAACATAGTTAAGCGCTGACTGTTTTGAATAACTTAATTTGTATTTTCTTAAGAAGGACATGTTAACACGGTACAGAATAATATGTGATAAATATGTAAATTTCTTGGTATATTAATGTGGTGTAAAAAAATAAACTTAACTGATGGGAGGCCACATTAATTTCTGAATAATTTTTTGAGTCACTGAATTTACCTTCTAGCAAGACGTACTGCGGAGACCATGTGACGCCTACTTATTTTTGTAGTTTATATGGGAGACGACCATGAAATAAAAAGCAATAATAAAGCTTAGAACATTTCTGCGCATAATTTACACTGTGTAGTCGGGCCTGAGTTAAATTTGTCAGATACATAAAAAATTAGCACCATAAAGGTTTCCATTTGTTGACTTGCAAGAACTGATTGATATAGAATCTGTGAGCATGTTATCTGCCACCAATCTGACGTCAAACCAAAACGTAAGTTTAGATTTGTGTTATGTTATTAAATTCCACAAAAGAACGCAAAGACATTTGCGCATTTCACAAGGAGCAGTTAGGATCTATAAATAAATCAGGTTTCTATATTAAGCATTTGTAGTACTCACTCCCACCCTATACATCCATACGGTCGCTAGTTACAAATTTTATGGTTTATTAAATGATGCTGTCAACAGATGTATATCGTATAGGATGATTAATTAATGAACTGAAAAGACGGTAAATTTCTTGACTAGTTTAGCGTGCTATTTGGCCTCTCAAGGAGGACTGTGCTACATGGAGTTATTGCCGTAGGCAATAATTAAATTTCCCATCCAAATAATCATTAAGAGAAAGTTGTGTTATTCAGAAAAAAAATCCGGGTCGTTGATCTCAATCAGCAGAAAATCGGCTCTGATCATTTTCAAACCAATTTAGTGTACTCGCTTTCTGCTTCGTTTGTTTGGCCAACCATGTGATTTCCTCATCGCGGAAACGTCCAGCGTTGTGACAAATGATACTCTGCTCTGTTTCTAATTTGAAACAAATGTAAGGAAGGTGACTGAGCGAGAAAAGTATGTTTTTTGTTGCTTGTTCAAGAACTAGGACGTGGCGTGTGACCAGAAAATGTACATAGCTGTAGTATACGGCCAAGGTTACCACTATCGCTGCGAATTTCTCAGGAGCATTGGTATTTAGAGATTTAAATTTAAAAATAAAACTCACTGACCATCAATAACGTGTAAGTCAGCATAATTATATTTTTTAGCAAAATAAGAAAATAATTTAGAAAATATAATAGACAAAAATATAAATAAAACGTAACTAAACAGACTGCCTCATTAACAATTAGAACTATACTGATATGCTTTGGACCAGCATTATAAATGTCCAGGGTTCGATCCCAGCAGGTGTCACTTATAATAAGGGCCAATATAATGACAACAAACTCCTTGAAGACAGAAGCGGATTCAACCCCCGAAACGTCGTGTATATAAAATATAGGCATGTATCATACAATGGACAATGCCCAGAACTATTTTTCTATAATGAATCCAATATTATCACAAAATGTTAGAGAATTGTGTTCAGAATTTACGCTTTTAACCGAGGAATGTGTTATCCATGAATGCCTTGTGATTGTACTGATTGTTACTGCATCATATAAAAGCCATTTTCATGTTTGTGGCGGGTAGGTGTTTTTTCTTGTGTGGACCTCAGGAATAAGTTGAAATTACATAACACGCAACACGATTAATTTAAAAAGTTCCAATTGGTAACGCTATATGACACATTGTGCTATTCTACAAATGCTGCCACTTCAGGAAGCTCTTAGACACATATCTAACATGGGTGACAAGAATGTTTAAATAATGTAGCACGGCTGATGAGTAAAGAAAAAACGGGGGAAAGATATTTTGGTACAAAAGGAAAGGAATAAGGTGCTAAAGAATGAAGAAATGAAAGAAATCATCCTGTCTTCTATTTCAACGGGCCTATTCTATTAATTTGGTAACAATTCCGGGTGATAAATAAAGACCATGTAGAAGATAACTATTTCTGGGCGGTAAAATCATGCAGTCTGGTAGAAGTTTACCGAAGTTTCAGAGGTGCTTGCTGTCTCCATCAACGTCCTGATAATGTAAGCAGAAATTTCCTCTGAAACGCTGCAAAACTTATACCAAACTATACGACGCTACAGCCCAGAAGACAGCAATTTTCGTATTCACGACCGTGAAAACCTCAAATCCTACTAAAGATCATGTCCTCGATTCAGAATATAATTACACACACACACACACACACACACACACACACACTTTATTACAGTAGGCTTGTTCAGTTTAGTTAAGTTATTGCATTAGAAATATACTATAACGTTATTTTCACCACTGTAGCCGATAAGCCTTGAGCCCCAAACATCCTCCAGCCTCTGAGAATAGTTTGCTCCTTGAACAGCTAGTACATTGCTTAACGTAACCAGTCACGATGTACTGAGTGCGTTCTAACGACATGCACTATGCATGTAGGTTAATGTTTATAATAATACATCATTAGAAGAAGTGATACATCTGCGTACTAATATGCCTATTTGAATTTTTCACTACCTACCGTGCCAAGGAATGGGTTATTTTGAAACAATGCTCAACGTTTCGGGTCGAACTGACTAGCTACAAGTTAAATATCGAAACAAACTTCAAGTGTATGTAAACCAGTACAATGGAGAGGAAGTAGTATTGACAAGTACTACATGTGTTTTTAGCAGATTAATTAAACTGTACACAGTTAGGTCTATGTATAACTTTCATTATTTTAGAAAGGTCTGAAACTGGGGAAGAACCTACATTGAGAATACTTAATAAAGGTGTACTGAGAAGAATATTTGGATCTCAGATGAACAAAGTGAGCAGGAAGATGGAGAAATCAGGGAAATGAAGAGCTTCGTAAATTGTGATCTTCGCAAAATATTGTTAGAGTGACTAAATTAAGGATTATAAGATGTGTGGAAGATAAGAACTCCATACAAAATGTATGTAGGAAAACCTCAAGGAAAGAGACAACTTGGGATATTTCATGGGGATAATATGAAAATCAATGTTCAAGGAACAGAATGGCTACTGAATTTTAGGAAACTTCTTGAAAAACGGCCATTTAGAAGTCGAGGGAAGAGATGATAACATTCAAATTTAACTTGAGGAAACTGACTGGAACATAGGAGGTAAATGGAACTGACTCGGGATTTTGCCCATCATATTATTTATATGCGTGATATTAATTTCTGCTTCGAATTTGAATAGATAATTTCGTACTTCAATATTAATTTTGTAATGATAAAATAGAAGAAAATTCGCTTCTTCAATACAGTTTCTTAAAACCGTGTTATTTGTTAAAGCATAATAAGTTATTTTCATGCAGCAAAGGTAAGACATTTTACTATCTTGACGTTACAAACAGACTCGTTATTTTTGTAACTAAAGACACTGAACTAAACAAACTAATAGGTGTACCATTTACTTTTTCATGTCGAGGCGAGAGACGAAACGCATGGACGAGAAGTTTTTAAATCTATTTTTAAACTGGTCTGCTCCTGTAAATTTCAACTGGCCATGGGGTGTAGTGCAGGCAATTCTCCATCACAATCATACCCACTCAGTTTGTAGCAGACAGGATCCTACTTCTTGGCTATCGTAAATGCTGGCATTAAGCTTAAAACGTCAAATCAGATTCACAGAATTTTTCTGTCCCCAAACTCAAAGGCACAAGGACATACGTACACTAAACGTGTTATATATGACTATGTAATGTTATGCTGAAAAGTAATGGCGAAATGAGTATAAAATATTAATATTTAAGGATACGTTTATTTGTTATTATAAATGGACAATATCTATAAATCCAAGTCTGTTATAATTGAACTTTGCCGTTATTAGGGTCTTAAGTCTTCACGGCGACGAGTATGAAGAAGGCTGTCTTTTTGGTTGTAGAGCCGCGTAATATGGTACAAGTTAAGCAAGTTAACTTATCGCCCTAATGATAGAGATAGCCAGGACCTCTAAAACGTTGATATGATTTGCAGTTATTAGTTGTTCAAAATAGATGGAAACTGATCTTTGACGACGAAAGATCAGCAAACAGGTGGGAACTGGAGAGGAGACAAGGAAAAAGACAATTTTGGAGACCTAGGCGTAAATATGAATCGTGGAATGAATAAAATACGATCAACGAAAATGGCTGTATTCTCGGATGTTGTGCCTTGAAGTCTGGTAGAACTTTAACGACGTTTCAGAGGTGCTTGCTGCCTCCACCATCACAAAGTAACAAAATCAGGGAAGAAGAAAGTTTTGAAGTAAATGTTATGTCTATATTTTAAAGGGATTCTTTCAGAGGTACAGCAACACATTACCTACTATAGAAATTATGTATCTGTAATCGCAAAATACCCGTGCAGACCACTGTTCCTTAAAAAAATACCGACAAAGTTACTCTTGTATTTAGCTGATGTGTGGGGAATTAAGCCACGTATCATAAAAACATACACAATACGATTCGATTCGAAGATGTTGTAAATGTAGTAATTAAAATATTAATCTGCAACATTGCAACTTGAATCTATAGTTTATAAACCTCGCAAATTTTCATTCCTGATTAGAAGTGCCTGCCATTATTTCATTTTTTGTTGTTTTTAAATGTTCTATAATTTTTAATGAACTAAAACAATAAATACATATGAATAGAAAATGTATGTTCTGCATTTACAATGTACCTCTTACATCGCAGATTTTGTGCATTATATTACAAAATTACCTTTCACTTCTTACGACATGAGTCTGAAACAAATATGAGACATTTCAAAATATTCCTGGCGATACGCACTAACTTCTACTACAGTTTTCATTTTTATTTTTCCTTTAACCTTTTAGTATTGAAAGTACTCTGTTCGATATTTCGGAAGTATATATTTTTTAGTCGCTTAGTCGTTTAGTTTAAATCAAGTCTCTTCTTGACCTAGTAAGAGGACTTTTCGTTTCTTATTTTGGAACATTTTACGAGCTGATACCTCGAATAAACAGTCCTGTGTCACGATCGCAGCCAAATATCTTTCACATGCAACATGTCAGCTCTGAGGTTGGATGCGTTGGCTAAATAGCAGATAATTTGAGATCCAGCTGTATTTTTATTGCGGTTTTCACCCGAAATCACCTTGTAAACTAAACGGAACATTTCAAGAATATCTCATGCTTGAATAGCTTCCTGTCAATAGAGAAACACTAAATAATAAGACAATTTTATTTATAGCTTCCATGCTTGGAGTTACGGACGGTTAGTTTTTAGTCTGATGTAAGAGCAGACACAATCGTTTAGTCAGGAATTCCAATAAATTTCTAGGAAATAGTGTTTAATAATGTGGGATACACCCCTGTAAAAAAAGTCAAATTATGCATGGTACTATAACAGAACATTATAAATTAAAAATCCAATAAATACACATAATTAAAATTGTACAAATTTATGGTAGTATCTGTTTTTACATGGAGAAGTGTAAACTGGTCTTTGAGCACAACTTATAACAGAATACTGTATTTGCAGCAGCAAGAAAGGACAATTCAGGACGCGTGATCCTTTTCATGTTTTCTCCTCTGAGACTTGTACTAAACGGATCTCGAGTCCTGCAAAGAAACTCTGCTACAAAGCCTCAACCGCTCGCTATAGGCGGCATGTGTGGTAGAACTGGATCCACCGATTATGGCCGCTGACCTTGTAGGGAGTGCCCAGTATGCGGACCACTCAAGGAAGGAAGTGAGGAAAGAAGGAAGGAAGGGAGGGAGGGAGGAGTTTTCGTCGGTCAGTACAGTCTGAGTCAGTGCAGCAATGTAGAAACCTAATAATTGTTGTTTTGTGACTGTGCTGTATTAACAACATGCCACCTGTTCGTTCTAATCTCCTTTCTGGTCATTGATAACGCCTCGTATTACAACTCTCAGACAGGCAAACCACCGACGTCTTAATCAAGGATGGACCAAATGAAAGCCTGGCTATTGGAAATAAACATCCCATTTTGTGACAGCGTGTTGAAAGCTCAACTGTACGATTTAATCAAATTAAATTAGTCAGAGCACAAATATTATGTGAGTGATCAGATTTTAGCAGACAAAGAACGTACTGTGCTGAGACTTCCGCAGTATAATCCTTATTTAAACTCCATTGAATTTATTTGGGCAGATGTAAAACAATGGGTTGCAAGCAAGAACACAACATATAAAATAAAGAACGTCGAGCATCTGTTTTTTGAAAATTGTTGTGACGTTTTAACACTTACGGCCACAATTCGTCACGACGTTACAGTAAGTCACGTCTAGTCATGCTTTGTCACCCTTGGTCACGCTTTGTAAATCTTCGTCACGTATCGACATAAATGGTAATCGCTGGTACGACAAGAACGCAGGTCACGTTTAGTCACGTTTTGTTACGCTTGAGCACGCATGGTCACGCTTGGACAAAATTTTCAAATTATCGTCTTATTTTAAAAATTATGGTGACTCCTCCTCACGCCTTTATAGCAGGTCACGCCTAGTCACGCTTTGTCACGCTTGGTCACGTTTTGTAAAAATTCGTCACGTTTGACTCAATTGGTGATCCCTCGTCACGACTTGAACGCAGGTCGCGCTTAGTCACGCTTTGTCACGCTATGTTACGCTTTGGCACGAGTGGTCGCTAAGTCACGTTTCGGCACGCTTACGTATTGTTACGTACTGCTCGGTTAAGATTTGCTACTTTTCAATACGCTGGATGAGTTTACGACAGGTAAGCTAGGTACGATATGTTGGGTTAGGTTAGGTTAGGTTATGTTCAATTAGGTTAGGTTGGGTTAGGTTAGGTTAGGTTAGGTTGGGTTGGGTTGGGTTAGGTTAGGTTAGGTTAGGTTAGGTTTAGTTTGAATAGTAGATTTTCATAGATTTGGTATCATCTTGAAACGTTTTGTGACCTTTCGACACTTATAGCGCCAATTCGTCACGACCCTACAGCACGTCACGTCTAGCCACGCTTTGTCACGCTTGAGCACGCATGGTCACGCTTGGACAAAATTTTCAAATTATCGTCTTTTTTTAAGAATTATAGTGACTTCTCCTCTCGCCTTTATAGCAGGTCACGCCTAGTCACGCTTTGTCACGCTTGGTCACGCTTTGAGAAAAATTCGTCAAGTTTGACTCAAATTGTGATCCCTCGTCACGACTTGAACGCAGGTCGCGCTTAGTCACGCTTTGGCACGAGTGGTCGCTAAGTCACGTTTCGGAACGCTTACGTAATGTTACGTACAGCTCGGTTAAGGTTTGCTACTTTTCAATACGCTGGATGAGTTTACGACAGGTAAGCTAGGTACGATATGTTGAGTTAGGTTAGGTTAGGATAGGTTCAGTTAGGTTAGGTTGGGATAGGTTAGGTTAGGTTAGGTTAGTTTAGGTTTAGTTTGAATAGTAGATTTTCATAGATTTGGTATCATCTTGAAAATTTTTGTTACCTTTCGACACTTATAGCGCCAATTCGTCACGACCCTACAACGGGTCACGTCTAGTCACGCTTTGTCAAGCTTGATCACGCATGGTCACGCTTGGACAAAATTTTCAAATTATCGTCTTATTTTAAGAATTATGGTGACTTCTCCTCACGCCTAGTCACGCTTTGTCACGCTTTGTAAAAAATCGTCACGTTTGACTCAAATGGTGATCCCTCGTCACGACTTGAACGCAGGTCGCGCTTAGTCACGCTTTGTCACGCTTGGTCACGCGTTGTCGTTAAGTCACGTCTCGGCACTCTTACGTAATATCACGTACTGCTCGGTTAAATTTTGCTACTTTTCAGTAAGCTGGTTGAGGTTATGACAGGTAAGCTACGTGCGATATGTTGGGTTAGTTTAGGTTAGGTTCAGTTAGGTTAGGTTGGGTTAGGTTGGGTTAGGTTAGGTTAGGTTAGGTTAAGTTAGGTTTAGTTTGAATAGTAGATTTTCATAGATTTGTTATCATCTTGAAAAGTTTTGTGACTTTTCGACACTTATAGCGCCAATTCGTCACTACCCTACAACGGGTCACGTCTAGTCACGCTTTGTCACGCTTGAGCACGCATGGTCACGCTTGGACAAAATTTTCAAAGTATCGTCTTATTTTAAGAATTATGGTGACTTCTCCTCACGCCTTTATAGCAGGTCACGCCTAGTCACGCTTGGTCACGCTTTTTAAAAATTCGTCACGTTTGACTCAAATGGTGATCCCTCGTCACGACTTGAACGCAGGTCGCGCTTAGTCACGCTTTGTCACGCTTGGTCACGCGTGGTCGCTAAGTCACGTCTCGACACTCTTACGTAATGTTACGTAATGCTCGGTTAAATTCTGCTACATTTCAATACGCTGGATGAGTTTACGGCAGGTAAGCTAGGTACGATATGTTGGGTTAGGTTAGGTTAGGTTCAGTTAGGTTAGGTTGGGTTGGGTTAGGTTAGGTTAGGTTAGGTTAAGTTAGGTTAGGTTAGGTTTAGTTTGAATAGTAGATTTTCATAGATTTGATATCATCTTGAAAATTTTTGTAACCTTTCGACACTTATAGCGCCAAATCGTCACGACCCTACAACGGGTCACGTCTAGTCACGCTTTGTCACGCTTGAGCACGCATGGTCACGCTTGGACAAAATTGTCAAATTATCGTCTTATTTTAAGAATTAAGGTGACTTCTCCCTACGCCTTTATAGCAGGTCACGCCAAGTCACGCTTAGTCACGCTTTGTAAAAATTCGTCACGTTTGACTCAAATGGTGATCCCTCGTCACGACTTGAACGCAGGTCGCGCTTAGTCACGCATTGTCACGCTTGGGCACGCGTGGTCGCTAAATCACGTTTCGGCACGTTTACGTAATGTTACGTACTGCTCCGATAAATTTTGCTACTTTTCAATACGTTAGATCAGGTTACGACAGGTAAGCTAGGTACGATATGTTGGGTTAGGTTGGGTTAGGTTAGGTTAGGTTCAGTTAGGTTAGGTTAGGTTAGGTTAGTTAGGTTTAGTTTGAATAGTAGATTTTCATAGATTTGTTATTATCTTGAAAATTTTTGTTACTTTTCGACACTTATAGCACCAATTCGTCACGACCCTACAGCACGTCACGTCTAGTCACGCTTGAGCACGCATGGTCACGCTTGGGCAAAATTTTCAAATTATCGTCTTTTTTTTAAGAACTATGGTGACTTCTCCTCACGCCTTTATAGGAGGTCACGCCTAGTCACGCTTTGTCACGCTTGGTCACGCTTTGTAGAATTCGTCACGTTTGACTCAATTGGTGATCCCTCGTCACGTCTTGAACGCAGGTCGCGATTAGTCACGCATTGTCACGCTTGGGCACGCGTGGTCGCTAAATCACGTTTCGGCACGTTTACGTAATGTTACGTACAGCTCGGTTAAGGTTTCCTACTTTTCAATACGCTGGATAAGTTTACGACAGGTAAGGTAGGTACGATATGTTGGGTTGGGTTAGGTTAGGTTGGGTTGGGTTAGGTTAGGTTAGGTTAGGTTAGGTTAGGTTAGGTTAGGTTAGGTTAGGTTAGGTTAGGTTAGGTTAGGTTAGGTTAGGTTAGGTTAGGTTAGGTTAGGTTAGGTTAGGTTAGGTTAGGTTAGGTTAGGTTAGATTAGGTTTAGTTTGAACAGTAAATTTTCATAGATTTGGTATTATCTTGAACATTTTTGTGACTTATCGACACTTATAGCGCCAATTCGTCACGACCCTACTTCACGTCACGTCTAGTCACGCTTTGTCACGCTTGAGCACGCATGGTCACGCTTGGACAAAATTTCCAAATTATCGTCTTATTTTAAGAATTATGGCGACTTCTCCTCACGCCTTTATAGCAGGTCACGCCTAGTCACGCTTTGTCACGCTTGGTCACGCTTTGTAAGAATTCGTCACGTTTGACTCAATTGGTGATCCCTCGTCACGTCTTGAACGCAGGTCGCGCTTAGTCACGCTTTGGCACGCGTGGTCGCTAAGTCAAGTTTCGGCACGCTTACGTAATGTTACGTAAGGCTCGGTTAAGGTTTCCTACTTTTCAATAAGCTGGATGAGTTTACGACAGGTAAGCTAGGTACGATATGTTGGGTTAGGTTAGGTTTTTTAGGTTCAGTTAGGTTGGGTTAGGTTAGGTTAGGTTAGGTTTAGTTTGAATAGTAGATTTTCATAGATTTGGTATCATCTTGAAAATTTTTGTTACCTTTCGACACTTATAGCGCCAAATCGTAACGATCCTACAGCGGGTCACGTCTAGTCACACATTGTCAAGCTTGATCACGCATGGTCACGCTTGCACAAAATTTTCAAATTATCGTCTTATTTTAAGAATCATGGTGACTTCTCCTCACGCCTTTATATCAGGTCACGCCTAGTCACGCTTTGTCACGCTTGTTAAAATTCGTCACGTTTGACTTAAATGGTGATCCCTCGTCACGACTTGAACGCAGGTCGCGCTTAGTCACGCTTTGTCACGCTTGGGCACGCATGGTCGCTAAGTCACGTTTCGGCACGCCTACGTAATGTCACGTACTACTCGGTTAAATTTTGCTACTTTTTAATACGCTGAATGAGGTTACGACAGGTAAGCTAGGTACGATATGTTGGGTTAGGTTAGGTTCAGTTAGGTTAGGTTTAGTTTGAATAGTAGATTTGGTATCATCTTGAAGATTTTTGTGACCTTTCAACACTTATAGCGGCAATTCGTTACGACCCTAATGTAAGTCACGCATAGCCACGTTGTCACGCTTTAGCACGCATGGTCACGCTTGGACAAATTTTCCAAATTATCGTAGTATTTTAAGAACTATGTTGACTTCTCCTCACGCCTTTATAGCAGGTCACGCCTAGTCACGCTTTGTCACGCTTGGTCACAATTTGTAAAAATTCGTCACGTTTCGCCTCAATTTTTGATACCTCGTCACGGCTTGAACGCAGGTCGTGCTTAGTTACGCTTTGTAACGCTTGGGCACGCGTGGTCTCTAAGTCAGGTTTCGGAACGATTTTGTAATGATACGTACTGCTCGGTTAAATTTTGCTTCTTTTCAACACGTTAGATGAGGTGACGACAGGTAAGCTAGGTTACGATAGGTTGGGTTAGGTTAGGTTAGTTTGAGTTAGGTTAGGTTAGATTAGTTTGAGTTAAGTTAGGTTAGGTTAGGTTACGTTTATTTCGTTTAGTAGATTTTGTTAGATTTGGTATCTTCTTGAAATTGTTTTGACGTTTCCACACTTGTGGTCACCATTTTTCACCCGCTTACAGTACATCACGTCTGGTTACGCTTTGTCACGCTTGAGCACGCATAGTCACGCTTTGGCAATCGTGGTAACTAACTAACGTTTCGGCACGCTTTACGTTATGTTACGCAAGTCTCGGTTATTTTTTGCTAATTTGCAATATGTTAGATGGAGTTACGACAGGTTAGGTCAGATTAGGTTGGGGTAGTTTAGGCTATGATAAGTTAGTTTAGGTTAGGTTAGTTTGTTACATTAGGCAACCTTCTGAAAATAGTCGTGACGTTTCGGCACGTATGGCCACATCACGACACGCCGTCACAGTACGTCACGCCTAGTCACACTTTGTTACGCTTGGTCACGCTTTTAAAATCTTGGTGATGTTTTAACACTTAAGGCGTCCTCTCGTCACGCTTTCAAAGAGGTCGCGCCTAATCATGCTTTGTCACTAATATGTATAATTGAAAATAATGAAGTGAACAGCAGTGATGAATCGAGTGATATGTCAGAAAGCGATGGTCTGTGAGGAGTGGAAGAATTGGAAGAGGACCGAAGAGTTGTGAAGAAGATAGAATTATATAATACTCTCTGCAGTTTTAATTTTCTAGTGATGTGTAGTTTAGTAAAATCGACTTTCCTACAGTGATAATATTTTATTTGGAGTGTACTGTGCGCGGCCTGATGCCATCCCTTCCAGCAAACCTCTGGTAAGTGACTCGCTCCGAGGTTCCAATTCAAAAAGTTCAGCGGCCAAAAACGCTGGAACGCAGTGAACTAACAATCGTAAAAGCGGCCCGTCATTTATACGGTCGACTTTATTCCAACCGTAATCGACAAACAAATGATTCGAAAGAGATTTAAATTTATTAAGGCGGGGAGTTTCTGGATAACTCTCTTCTGAGATGTAGCGCCGTGTAATCTAGTAGAAATTAACTGACGTTTCAGAGACGCCTACTGCACTCATCGACCTGAGTATCAATGCGGTTAAGCGTCCCCGAAACTTGACTCAGTATCTACAAGACTACACGGCGCTACATCTCAGAAGACGGTCATCTTCGAATGTTTTGAAAAAATATGTCGAGCACCGTTCACTTGTTTTTTTGTTAGTGCTAGTTGTTCCGGATAGATCGCGATATCCTTAAACTTTTGTTTTTCTTCCTCGTGTCTCAAGGGAAAGCAGAGCTGAGATCCGATCAGCAAGTACACACAAGAGAAGGTGTGCTCAATCGCTCAATCACTCATTAGTTACGTTAGTGCGAAGGCTATAAACTATTTGCTTTCTTTTCATTAAACTCTGGCTGTCTGACAGGATTCCAACTGGCAAACGTTTCTGCGTGCTCTCCGCGGTTGATAAACAGCAACATTCCTCTCAGACAAAGCCTCGCGAAAAACTTTATCGATCTGCTGCATCAGTAAGTGTCAGCTATGTGACCGTGTCATCACCCTTCTTGAAAAGTCATTAGTTCATACTGACACACACACGGTCTCGACCCACTTCGCTTCGTTCGGTTCAAGTAGTGAAACTAGAATCATTGTCATCTAACAAAAGTTTGTGTCAATGGACATAAGGTGATGGCTGATACTGTAAGTAGTTTAATAGAATTAAGAGGTAGAAACCAGCGATTTAATTGAATATGTCAACAAGGATATAAAAAATATTAACCCAGTTTCATGTACCAAAGCATGTACACAAAATAAATACTAAGTTTTGAAACTGTAGGTCTGTAAATCATCATAAAATGTGTATAAAAATAAATAACACTTCTCGTTCTTTAAGTAGAACTTTAGACTCGCACAGTCACAATTCATATCCTTCGATTTTTAAGTTAATTTTATGGACAGTCATCTTGTAGTCGTTGTACTTTATACCAGTTGGTTTCGTAATATCACAAAACAAATCCAGAGGAATAATTTTCAGACTTTCCGAGTTCAAAGAAAATACTTATTTACATTGCATTTTAGATTTACTCCTAAGAAACCAAAGCCTGAGGAGACGAAACATCGCGGTCGAGCGGTTAGCCTTCCCGCTTCGTATTCGGGTGACCTCAGGTTCAAACTGTTACCCGCAAAACGGATATCCTGATAAGACTATTTCATGGTTTCCTCGGTACCTGCACGTAAAGTGCTATGATAGTACATTAAATCAGTAAACTACCGCTTCCTTCCACGTCTTTTCCAATTCACCAATCATCTTATTTTACGCTAGATGGTCTGAGTTACTGACAGAATCGTTAATAAAATAAATAAGATAGCTAGAAGCGAAACGTTTCCGTTCTGTTTTTACATCGCCTCAACAGCATTTGCTAAAAACAGAACAAGTGTTTCGGTTTAAACAACTGCATTTCATCTCGGTATGTGATATATCATCGTTAAGTAACAAGCTCATTACTATTCTCAAAAATCATGCAAATGGTGATGACAGATCATATACAAAGTAACAAACAATAGATACGATTACCAGTCTAACTGGTAGATAGCATCCAAATTATATTTTATCGTCGCATTTCAGCAAATATTAGATGCTATAACAGTTCTGTGTGGCAGAAGAACAGAGGCCTATAGAGTTACCCTGTTCTTTACTTCGCGTGAATAAAACTTAAAATAAATACTTAGATTCACACTGTCGTCGTTTCGGTAAATTAACAAACGACTTTGCACGAACAAAGTAGATGTACTATGTAGAAAATAGGAATTACTTTTAATAAGTTTCGTTTTAAGTATCTCGCTTTATTTTGAAGGAAATTCCTGCTTTCTGGAAAACCAAGATTTAATGTGCTAAAACAGACTTGAATGTATTCACGTAACTTGGTAATTTTATTTTTCCTTTGTCCTTGTTATTCAATAAATTTCTTGGTGTAAATTAATACATAGCGTGAGTTTATGGGCCTTGACGACATTACACATTTATTTTCAGTGGAAACAACTGAACCCTTTTCCATGCGGCATGACTTAGGAATAACAGCTAATTAGTGCTGCAGTTTTTCTTATCCTGGTTACCAGGCAGGCAGGGCTCAGAATAGGTATTCAGCTCGAGATGACTGTCGCCTGATTAGTCCGGCAACTTCTTCGGCTTATTAGTGAAGCGGGTCGTCTGTTCAGGCGTTTCTTAAAGTCAAGCAGATCAACGCATTGAAACTCTTCCTCTAGGTTGGCAAACTCAAATTCGTTTTATTTCTGATTCCCACACCGTGCTTCATCTTTTAAGTATTCTACTTCCATTTATTTTTCAATCTATGACTTCATGCTTGACACTTTGAAAGATTTTTCGCTGTAATCTGTTGTGATTGGATATTTCCCTCAAGAAAATACGCCTCAAATTCAGGTACCAGTTTATTTCAGTTTAAACTGCGTAAAATCTCCAAATGTCCTAGTTGACGTTACAAAAAAATTTCTTAACTCTTTAAAGCACAAAAGTGGCACCTACATTAACGTTCAAAATCTTTGCATTTAGCCCACGGAGTGCGTTTATGGGTTTCTTACGATTATTTGAAAAGTTACTGCCCTCAACAGTGTTAACTAACTGGTCTTTGTAATATATTCACGCTGTGTTTTCTTTGAGTTATGGTTTACCTTTAAATATTAATAAACCTCGTGCTTCAAAATGTTTATATAATTTAGAACCCCTGTCCCATACAAATTTCGCATTGGTCAGTAATGACCTAAATTCAACAAATAATGTGAGATTAATCCTTCACAATTTATTACATTTACAGCCACCCTATGTATCTCAAATTCGATACAATTCTTCAGACTACCTGGTAGTTTTCCATCACACAAATAAAGACTTCCATTAAGGGTGATTTAGATGTCAAAGTTTAATGTTAGTATTTCATATCTGCATCTTTTTGTTCAGCGACGATGTTTCAGATTTGAAACCTAAAGGTACAAGAAAAATAATTACAAAATAATGTAATCAGAACGATAAAGACAAAGACAAAACAATTTGGTAGCACACTGGCCTGAAGCGAATTTTATGGGCAGAAATTCGCAATAATCTTTTATATTAACCAACTATTTCAGTTGCTTTAACTTTTTTTAAATTAGTATTAGTATGTCATCACATGTACAAATATTTAATCGTATGTCACCCTTAAAGTGATCATATAAAAACATGCAAAATTGTTTAAATACACACGTAGAGATAAATAAGCAGATAAATAAGCAGATAAATTACAGTCTGGCTACACTTTATTTAATTTATAGTATGTAACTGCTTTGATGGTATGCGAATAACCAATCTGACTCCACATGACAGTAAACAATAAAACATCTTTGTTCTCCTATTTCTTGAGAGGATGTTAAGCTCCCTTAGACAATGACAACAAGAGCAATAATAATAATAATAATAACACAGTTTTAATCATTGTTGAATGGTGAATAAAATACTAGTTTTACAATATTTAAGAAGAAGATTTTAAGGCTAATAACTGACCCTGCCAAAGCGGGACAAATACTAAAGAAAAAGAAGAAGATTTTAAGGCTAATGATTATAACAGCAGATCACAACATGTCAAATACGTACACACTGTCCACATGGCACAAACGGTCAACTCGGGAAACCCCACAAAGACATAATAAATCAAAGATACTATGCACATAAATGTGGTTACAGTCTAAAAGTAGACGTATCAGAAGGAGAATTGCGCCTTAAGACAAATATATTTGGAAAAGTATTCTTTGGCTCCAGTTAAGCTTCAAAGCCCACAAACATTGAATAGTTTAGATGCCTGATGCCAATTTTACAGACAAAGAAGCGTTGTTTTCGCTTCACTTCGGAACATAAGCAAACTTCTGTTCTAAATTACAGCAGCGGTTTAATTAAATACACTATTTTCTCCTCCTAAAGCTACGCTAATCTATTTCGTTTTTAGAAGTGTAAGAGTTGTACCTCTGTACGGTTCCATTCCTGGAAGTACTCCATCCCCATTGTACAGGAGTATTCCTCGTTTGGTATGTCACTAAGTAATGTTGTGAACACAAATGACTGAATATATTCTTGAAACTTATGTGCCTGTGTGTTTCTCCGTCGAATCCAGAAACCAGACTGACACAGCTTGGGGCTTGCATCTGACTCAGCCTCACAATCCATAAAACCGTCTCACACTCGCGGGGTTGGAGGAGGAGAAGTGTTAACATGACATATTCCTGGCTTTAGTTATTTACCCTTTCCGAAAATATTCTTTTTATACTGTTTTCTAAACTCTGTTTACGCCTCCTACATTTCCTTCATACATCACGTTAAATATATAGTACAGAAGGCACTCGTTTGTATTATGAGGCTTCCTCCCCTCTTGCAGAAGGTTGCATTTTCCACACCTCGCTAGAAATCCTCTCTTCTCTTCTCACCTCCCCCTCTGTACCACAGTTTGTTGCCAGGAAATTTTAATATATATTTTCAGTCACTGCCATGGTTAGTCTATTCCGATAGCTACCCAGGTACACAGAGTCTTTCTGGAACTGTCAGTTACGTGCACAATTTTGACAACATGACTTAAGAATTTCCCAAAACAATGGCGGTGATCAGGTCTGGTAAGAAAAAGCCAATCGAGATCTTCAATAACAGTGCTACGAGGCGAGAGACACGTTACATCGAGGTGGGATCGGAAATTCTGAAAGAAAATTTTGACGGCTGATAAAAAGAGTCTGAAGGATTGACGTTCTCACTGCAGCAAGTATGAAGTTGGCTATTCTAGGTTCTTCAGGTCGGGACTGGTAACTAAACAAAAACACTCCTGGTTCTCTTGGGAATCTAAAGTCGTCCGGCCCGTACCGATTCAACATTCTGACTGATGACTACTAAAACACACCGAAGTAAAACAAAACAGAATCTAAAAAGTAGATCCACCATTACTCCAACAAGTAACGCCTTGATGATGGCTGTCTTCTGGTTGTAGCGACGTGTAGTCTGGTAGAAGTCTACGAGCGTTTCAGAGATCCTTGCTACTTCCATCATCAGGGCCATTATTCATCGCCCTGATGATGGAGCTACAACCCAGAAGACAGCCATCTTCGTACTCACCGCCGTGAGAACTTCAAATCCTACAAATACAGACAGTTCGTGCAAATGACGTGATAAATAATTTGAAAAACGTAATAATATTCTGTATACACTGGGAGCGTAATAAGGGTAACAGGTCACAGTATAAACAGCGATGTGACATTATTCATAAATCTTTTTTGAGTATGGCTTCTGTATTTCGTCCGTGGTTAATAAAAGCGCTGTTTATACAATTTCTTTCCAAATGACCGCGTGTGTCCTAGTTCCTCGATTGCTGACTTATCTGTGACACAGAAAGTTCGATGCTTGCAAATTCGAGGGTTTGAACATTTGGCACGAGGGCATAACATTCCGTCCGCTATGACGGCTGCTTTGATTGGTACGCTGCCTGCCTCCCCTTGGTAAAACAACACAAGGCGTCACTAAATATCGTATCCTTCACTACTTAAGTGACATTTGCACTTGTTCGACCCCCAGAAGTATAGTCAGTTGCTTATTGTCATTGCAGTTTATTCGAAAAATAAATCTTCTCAGTGAGGAGGTTAATATCGTCAATATTCACTCAACCACAAAGAAAAGAGAATGTGTCAGGAGAATATTAAAACAATTCAACTGCACAGTGAGGAGCTTTACAATTTGTACTATTCACCAGATATTATGATAAGAAAATCAAGGAGGATGAGACTGGCAGGGCTTGTAGCACGCGAGGAGAGATAATTTCGTACATTTCGGTTACGGACCCTGAAGATAACAAACAACTCGGAATTCCTGAGCATAAACGGAATGATGATATTAAAACGAATCTTAGGAATTGAGAGACCGGTGGCGTGTTCTTGTGAACGTAGTGATGCACCTTCAGATTAAAAAAAATGACAGACTATTAGCTTCTCAAGAAGGATTCTACTCCACGGAGTTGGTACTCGTTGGTGTCTTTGGTCCATATACTGTCTGAATGATATTAATATGTCTAGACCGTCTTATTTTGAAAACAGAAACAAGTAAATCGAGTAAATGTGCTAGGTAACAACACTGTTGGCTGCGAACTAGAATGTATTCTGAATTTTCACTCCATGCGATTCGCATTTGCACAGCTTCTTTGACAGCCATGCGCCTTCCGGTACACACAGTTCCCTAAAAATAACTCCTGACTCGTGTATTTTTAAACCCCGATGGAGGAGTGTGGGGGAGGGGGGGATTCGTCCTTAAGTCAGCATCACCAGCAGTCAGTCACTCGCCCCGCATCTGCGACTCTTCCGGGAGAGGGGTGCGAAGTTTCATTGTCGCCCAAAATGTTGCCAGTGTTTTTATCTTTCGCTGGCACACAGAAAGGCCGTGGCGTTTCATTTCAAGAAACATCCTGTATTTTCCTGGGTTCCATCTTAATATTATGCCCCTATATGCACCTGCGTATCCCAAGTGGTCTCTTCCTTCGCATCCATTTCCTTTTCTCAAATTCCGCATTCGTGTTTCAGGTCTGCCTATCTTATCCTCTTCCATCTACCACCTTTATAACATCTCAGCATAAAACGAAGACCCACATTTCACTGTACTCATCCTTCTGTTACTTTATCTGTTTTTTATCGTAGGTTACATCTGTAGACATGTATCAAAACTAATTTATTTATTTAACGACATTTTTTCAGTAGCTCAGACAACGTCGAATGAAAATTGGAAATAATGTGGAAGGAAGAGGTGGTGACCTAATTTAACACTATCCCGGCATTTGCCTGGAGGGACTGAGGAAAAACTTCTACCTGCATAAATCACATACACAACTTGTATAAATGTACAAGGTACTTATGTTTGTATTTATATACATGTAGAGGTACATATCTCTAGTTAAAACAAAGTTCTCTCTTTATATTCTGCCATTTGGCTTCGATGTATTTTATGTCGAATTGAAGGAACTGCCAGTTTCTTAAAAATATATTTACGAGCGTTAGCATCCCTGCAGTCTTTAGACTTAAGGTACAATTTGGCTGCAGGCGACAGAGACAAGCGACCGAGGCAGGCGACAGAGACGGGAGACGGACACATCGCAGCTTGTCGCCACACACTTTTGAGGTGACGACCGAGACATGCGGCAAAGTGTTTGTTTTCTTTGTTTTGTTGAGACATACGTGCACATATTCTGTGAAAAATGAGTACAAAAATGCTTCTAAAAAGGTTACTCGAAGAAGAAGAAGAAGAAGAAGAAGATGATGATGTGTTGCTGTGTTATTTGTTGCGAAAGAAACAAAGAAAACCTATGAGTTCAATATTCAAAACCAGACGCGAAGAAGGATCTTTCTGTCGGTGGTCAGTGGTCGGTTTTCTGCTACTAATTCTACCAATTGCTCATCTTGGTCAACAGTAAATTTAATTTCTGCCATTATTTTACTCAACAACACACGTGCTGCCTGAGCCCGTCGCGAGACACTACTGGTCCGAGAGCGGTCTCCTGTGCTTTGTCTCTGTCGCCTGTCTTTGTCTTGCGCTCGTAATTATACTTCATACGATTGTACCGGGAGCAGACAGGAAGCGACCAGTCTCGGTCTCGTAACTCTGTCGCCTGCCTCGGTCGCTTGTCTCTGTCGCGTGCAGCCAAATTGTACCTTTAACGTTCCAAACATTGCTTCTCCTTATTAGCTTCATTAACGACAGTGTTCTTTTTCACTCTAACACAGACACAAAATACGAAAACAAGAATAAAATACAATGTCCACGTTTGTATTATGATTCTGACAACACGCAGCGAATATGCACATCAACACCAATGAATTTCCTTCTGTTCTGGGAAGAGCTGATTAAATGTAGAAACCGCACACGGGTCAGTTCTGCAACCTGTCAAGTCAATGGTAAAAAATCAATCACAAAATGCACCTAGAAATGTGAAAGTGAGGGGGCCTCATAAATACTATACGAGTGCTGATTTCTCATACAAGTTCTGATGCATGTATCAAGGTGTAAACTCGCCTCAAGGTCGACATACGTTTCTCAGCACCAGGTTCTCAAACGCCTCAATACTTTTCTTCCCTAAAGCTGAGAGTCAAAGTTTTACAGATATATAGAACAACAGTTAACATGCTAGTCTATAGATTTAGGAATAACAGCAAAACTGAAGAGCAATGATTTTAATCATAAACGGCGCTGAAGCGATCCCTGTACGTCGCTGGAACTTCAGAGGCGACAGAATATCATTATGGTCCTAATACGTTCCCAACCACCGTGTCCTCTGGCACTTGTAACTCATGTTCTTCCTTCAAAAGGACAATATTTTAATTTGAATTAAATTTTTACAACCAACCAAAAATATATATTTAAAATTGCAATACAATAATGATAAACTCTGAACCTTATGTAAAAAGAACATATATCGTAGAAAGGCTAGACAATCATCTTCATGAAGAGCAGTATTCTTCAGTGTCTACAGATAAATGTCAGGGCCAAGGTCGCTTCCTTCCACAACCCTTTCAGCTTTTTTTATCACTAATTACCCCGTCATCGAAGCTATCATCTGAGCCACTCCCAGCGGCGTTAAATAAACAACAAACAAAGTACAAGGACACTACGTTACGCATGCGCTATACAAGTGCAAGCCAATGTCTATTTGATAGTAATAGTACACCATCTAGTGGCTGGGAGCTGTACTACTGGCAGCATTGTGATTAGTACGTCACGCACTATTCCTGATGATGCTTAATTTTTAACGTGAATAATGAGTTGAAAATAATATCTTAAGAAGTGTAATGCCACTAGTAGCTTGCTTTGAAAAATCAACTGCAGTATAAGTTGCGATGTCTCTGGAGTGACTATTATCCACAGAATACATTCTATTTTTGAAGGAACTGCCAAGTCACTTTGAGATTATCACTTCTTAACAAGAAAAAATTAACTCAATGAAGCCGCAGTTCACCTGAATAATATTTAAGAATTCAGCCCTTACCGCAAAGAAAACACATTTCTCTATTAAAACATCACTCAGTTAAAGCTTTTTAAGGAAATAACATTTACAGTGAAAATCATAAGAACACAAAAACAAATTGTTGAGTTTTTTATCGTTAAAGCAGGTGGTATATATAGTTACTGCTGGTTTTTAAATGGTAAATTTCGTATGTCACTTTCCTGCACACATATTGTCTTGTTTAAGTTCATTTCATATCAAAGGTAATTATGAGCTTCGCAGAAAATATACCAAACAGCGCGTTTAACAAATTACAATGGCGAGGCACACATCAAGTGTCTATTCAGCTGCGCCATGCAAAATAACTATTTATTCGAATATAAGAAGCCACCTTCATGGAAACGCGATTTATTTGTTTTCTGGAGATGGCCGGCAAGAATTCAGTCGACAGTCTACTTTGAGGGTCGCTGGGCACTGGGTAATGGACAGTAACTTAATATTATACAATCCTACTACTTTTTGTGTGGAGTCGTGTGAAATAACAGTGAACCATCTTATTGAAAACATGATCTAATGACGTAAACATAATGCATTAAAAGCATTAACGTGATTTTCTGACACTGTTATACATAACTGTAAGTTGAATGTTTTAATGCAAATGTATCTTTTTATTTTTCAATATTTATAAAAAAAATTAAGATGCAACAAATTTGACTATACCAGTAGGTAGATCCTTGTATGTATTATACATAAACAAATTTAATTATTGTCGTGCAAATTTTTCTAAATATGTTGAATACACCTACAACGACCTGCGTCCTACAAGTTTCAACATTCTATATCTTTTTAAAAAAAAAGGTTGTTGGACACATTATTATGCATTTTCACTTAGGTCATAGCAGCCTCTAAAAGGGCCAAGTTTTGTTAAAATAAAACATTCAGTTGTCACCGTCCATTTATTGATTTGGCATGAAACGATTCTTTTGACATATTATATTTAAAATTATTGACATCAGATCAGCGGTACACGGCAAGAATATGAAAAAATATTTCGATTATTCATCATGATCATTCTATGAGTTAAATTGTTTCCGAGTAAAAGAACAGCTGATTTTGCGCTAAAATGGTTATGATCGCCTAAGTAGTAACTCCACTAGAGGTGAAAAGGAGGCACTGAAATGAAATGATTAAAGATGATTGGAATATTAGCCATAACATACAAAAAACAGCCTCGATTTTCCCTGGTTGTTGAGGGTAAGTGTCATTTATACAAAGCCTCTACATATTTTCTTCCCTGCAAATCTGTTAAAGTAACAGTTTGAGACAAATGTTTTGACTTTCAGCGAAATGTCGCTCTAAATTTACAACACACGGCCCAATTGCATGGTGGGCAATACCCGGATCATCTAATCTATTTTCGAGTTTAATTATTTTTCTTCCGTCAATCTAATAACAGCGCCGTAGAAACAGTTAAACGGTTGTTGTTCTTCTTCTTCTTCTTTTGCGTTTCGTAGGGTAGAGAGCATTGCTTGTTCCAGGTACATTGACCATGGTTTCTTTTCTCTGGGGTCGATATCTGAATGTCACTTAGCGGTGTCCTACTGTAATCCATCTGTTGTACTTATTCTGCCCACTTTTGTCCGTAATCCAGTAATTTATAATTTAAGAAGTGAGACATAGGCACAGATGGAAGGATAATACTAAAATAATTCTTAAAGAAAAAGGACGGAAAAGAGAGAGAGAGGACAAACTGGCTCGTGACAATGTCTAGTGGCAATCTCTTGTAAACATGGTAATGAATATTCTGGTTCCATAAAATGTGGAATTTCACAACAGACTGTTTCTCAAGAACTTTGCTAAACGCGTAAAAAGCCATTTCTAATTTCTGCTGCAAATTCAATTAATCTTTGTACAACCTTTTTCCTTTATGTAGGCTTATAAACTTCGCTTCGACAGTATGTATTCGTCCGATCTTCTTTTGTTTTGTGACACAATTCTCGTCACAGGATATAACTATGAAACTGGTCGCGACTTTGTAAAATTACAACTTTCCTTTTGTTTTACCTTTGAACGTTATATTAACAATTTCATACAAGGCCCGTGTGTTATAAATCATGCAATTTTCCTTGTGCGTCATTATCGTAGCTACATGAAGCAGAGTCCTCAACTCAGATGGCCAAAAAATTTCTCGCCTTTCAACGAACCTAAAGTTTCAGCAAGTTCCTATGAAACGTCGGCCAATATCTACCAGACTACACGACGCAACATCCCAGAAGACACCCATCTTCAATACTGTGATCACAATATTCCGCCAATGATCTGTATCCAGAGTCAGATGAACCACCTCACACCTTCCCACCAGTTATTTGAGGCGTATTTTAATATTTTCCTCTCCAAATATGTTTAGACATCCAAGTACTCATATTCATAGCTAGTTTTTTAGGTAAATATTTAAGATATTGACCGACTAATCTTAAATCTTAACCAATTCGTTTTTACGTTTGATTAAGTTATTAATCAATTAATTAACGACGATGTACGAAGCCCATGGACTATTGCCCATAGTCTTGGTGTCAGTACTGACTTTAACTGTCCTTGTACATGTGCCGTGTGAGTGAAAACCCTTCATCCGCCCGTTTGCGACGCCTCTCACAGATTGCAGTGAAGTACATTGCGATATTTCTGGCACATGGGCGCCCAGCCTACGCTGTTAGCATATGCAATAAACAGTATCTTTCTTCTAAGCACCTCGTCTCACCGTGACGTCCAGAGAACGGTTTTCTTTTGTTTTATTTATTTTTCTTTCAAGCGTAATAAAGAAAAATTAAGACAGTTTGTGTTAAACTACGCAAAATCCGAAGCGATATAAAACAATATCACGTCGAGAAGTAAATGTTGAAAGTTAGGTAAAATTTACAGCTTAGGTTATACAGCGCAGCTAACCTCTGGCTGAAACTAAGAAAATAAAATTATAAAGTAAAGCAAAAACATCTAACGTTTGTATATGGAGAGAACAACAACGTTCTAAGAATTATAAAACTGACACAAAATTGATATGTGCTTTCGTAGTTGGGGCAAGAGAAGGTTCCATTTCATTCAGACTACTGTGGGGAAGATTGTGAATAGAGGGGTTTGTTGTGGTAGCCCATGGAGGTCAAACGCTAATTCTGTGCTATAGCTTGAGTTTTCTTTTCTGTGACGAGTCTGAGTGATTTGTGTTTCCGGCACAAAGTACATACGTCACTGTATCGATCAGTCGCTTTTAGAACACGTAAAATGGCGATGCGTGGTTCACACATTCATCAAAGAACATGGATCCTCATTCTCATTTAAGAATTCCGCGGAGAAGTCTGTTCCAGAAGCTGATAGTGGCTCAAATGGTTAAGAAATTCTTTGCTTTTATGTAACCTGACGGGATCTTTACCGTGTTCATAATGGCCGGCCATCGCATCCTGTCATCCTTTCTCTTATAAGTTCCATTTTAATATTATTCTCCTATTAAGACTACACCCTGGTCTCCCACGTATCTCTTCCCACAAACTAAAATTTTCTAGACCATTGGTGCTACATGTCCTACCCATCTTTGTCTCCATTTGGCTTCTCTTATAAGATTGGATGGAAAGAAAAAATTATGAAGCTCCTAACTACGTAATTTTCTTCGTTCTCCTATTACCCTACCATTCTTAGGTCCAAATATTCTCCCCAGGACGCTATTTATTTTCAAACAACACACGAATTTAACATTTGAATTGATATCTTAAATGCAATAACGTCTAAAACGGATTGGGTGCTGCTGGTATATCAAAAGGCGGGTCCCTAACCTCAGTTCGCTTCCCTGTAGGTGGCACGTAGGTTGCTGGTAATGCTGGGCGGAAAATTCTTGAGGACTAAGGCGTTGTCAGGTCGACCTTGATGAAAATTAGCAGGTGAAGGGAAGAAAACGCGCCCATGCTGTTTATTACAAATAACCCCAGAGGCGACAGAACACAGACTTGCATAGGAACTGTATCTTCATCTGGACCAATGGGATACGCCATCTGAATGTTCAACTGTTCTCTGTACCTACATCGCATAACACGGAGGTCTATGTTCAAATTACAAGTCCTGTCATATGTGAATACCTGCAACGTAAAAATATATTTTGTCGGGTTACGAATTTGCGATCAGGCATCTGAAGGGTATTCAAAGAACAGGCCTAGAGCTGTTGTCGGAGCTAATATGTGCGCCTGTGGTCCGTTAAAAGTAAAAGGCGAAGGGATTTGGGGGAGGGGGGTAGAAGATAAAGGAAGCATATACTGCCCATACTACAAACATTTCCCAGGAGCAGTAATTTGTATCTCCCTGTCTCAATTCCTGTGTCAGTAATGTCTTTGGTTTGGGTAGTAAATGCGTTTGTTTTCCTTCTGCACACAAGCTAGTGACTTACGCAAATTCGATCCAACTACAATACTTCTCCTGAGAGACTTTGTGGCCACCATAAAATAATGGGAATGTAGTATGACTGCTGTGAAAAAAGAGCAGAGCTCTTTCCATTCTTCAAAGGGTCACTGGGTTGCTGCCTGCGTGTCATGCACTTTCTCTCCTTCAAGTCTTCCATTTTGAATTGGAAGGTCGGCAACACCCTCATATTCAAAAGGCGACCGAAATAAAGGCAGAGCATTATAATATAGAATGAAAGTAACATGTTTGGCAACCAAGTTTGTTTTTTATTTAACGACGCTTTTTCAGTAGCTCAGATTATACAGCGCCAACTTTGTTACAAAGGGAACGGTGATACAAATATCAATGCAAATTTCGATGGAAACATCGGGATGTATATAAAAAAGTTTTAATAGAAATACATAGGCAACACTTTAACAGCGAGTATTTAGTTTCAGGCAGATTCCGAAAGACATGTTCAGTCGGTTAGAACTCTTGCTTCATGTTCAGAAGATCCCATGTTTCGGATATCCGGATGTAGTTTTCCTCATTTCTTTCAGACAAATTCTGGGAAAGGCTTTAGACAGTCCACGACAGCTTTCAAGTCTTTTCATATTCATAATTCAAAGAGCTCGCTTATTGAAGACGGTTGTCTTCTGGGTTGTTGTTTAGTCTGGTAGAAGTTTACCGACGTTTCAGAGGTCCTTGCTGCCTTCATCATGATGAGTCATCGCCCTGATGATGGAGGTAGCAAGGACCTCTGAAACGTCGGTAAACTTCTACCAGACTAAACAACAACCCAGAAGACAGCCGTCTTCAGTCTCATCGCCGTGAAAACCTCAAATCCTACATAGCTCGCTTTTTTATTGTGTAAGAGCAAATAACAGTTATATAAAAAAGCTTCCAAATGGAAATTGCAGCCTTTAATAAAACTGAATTTATGTTAAACGAAGACGACAAAAAATATTCGAATATATCAGTACCATCTCCGCAAGAAAAGCAGAATTCTGAATTTGACTGCGTCACAGTTTACATTATTTCCGAGATGTTAAATTCGGGACCTGGTGCTGAAGGGTGCCCACTGTTCTCTCAGTAAGAGATCATCAAGTCTGGCAACCTGGTTCTTCTGAGTGATTGTTAAGAACAGAACAGCCCGCAAGCTGAACGATATAAACAAACATTATCTTTGAGAAATATGCGTAACAAGTTCACGGTTTCCAACTCTGCCTATGATGTAATATTTAGGACTCTGTGCTTTATAGATCACATTCAAACTTATTTCAGATCTCACTAACTTCGAATTAAAGAGTTAAAACTCTATGATATCTACATGAAATCCTACAACTTTGCATCGTGTTACTATTGAATATTTATACTTAATTTGAATGATTTAAATATATTCAATAATTTCACAATGAAGACAGTTGCGTTAAACACAAAGCGGGTAATAGGGTGCGTGGGGTGGGGTGGGGTGGCTAGCCGAGTCCAGTATAAGTGCAACATTTATTTTTCAGTACAAGCCAGTGTAGTAAAAGCCTATGATTCGAAGCAAGTTTGAACTAACTTCATGGATTAGAATATTTCTTGAGAAAACTATAATTGTTCTGTTGGTCAAGAAATATCCAACCCAATCTAAGTACTCTACAGTGAAATATAGTATAAATATATGATACATAACACAACTTCATATAACAAAGTATAATATGTTTTATGTGATCCTGTTATACTATACGAGGTGCGATCGGAAAGTTTCTAGACTGTGTCAATAGCGGGCGAACCGGATGTAGTACGAGCTTCTGCCGCTATGGGGTGCGGCCTACATTCATAGTGAATCAGTGTGCCAGCCGGCATAATCGAATTAGCATTTGTTTCTTAGTTACGGGCGTTTTGGTAGTGCATTATACCGACCCTCCTGCGATTTCGGAATGGCGTGTGCATCAAATTTTGCCAAAGACTCGCCAAAACGGCTACGGAAACCTATGAAATGCTAAAGCAAGCATTTGGGGAGTCCGCAATGGGTCGTGCACAAACTTTTGTGTGGCATTCACGTTTTAAAAATGGCCGAACCTCTGTCGATGATGACGAGCGTTCTGGACGACCATCTTCGAGCACAACGCCCGAAAATGTTACGAAGATTTGGCAGGCCATTCACGAAGATCGACGTCGTACCATCAACGACTTGTGCGACATTGTTGGGATAGGCTATGGGACCTGTCAGCTGATTCTAAAGGAAGAACTCCACATGCGACGCATCATGACAACGCGCCAGCGCACACCGCCCTCAAAGTTCGGCAGTTTTTGGCCTCAAACACCATGGCCGTCATCCCGCACCCTCCTTATTCGCCGTGTGACTTCTTCCTCTTCCCAAAGATGAAAATTCAGCTAAAGGGAAGGAGATTTGAGACGATAGAAGAGATTCAGGCAGAATCGCAGATGGTGCTTGACAGGCTGACAAAGAAAGATTTCCAGGGATGCTTCCAGGCTTGGCAGCGGCGCTGGGATCGTTGTGTTCACTCCCAGGGGAACTACTTCGAGGGTGATGGATGAATTTAATACCTGAGATAAGTGTACGGGTTTTTATAGGCGCAGTCTAGAAACTTTCCGATCGCACCTCGTATTAACAAATCGACATTACATAGTCTGTGTCACTGCCAGCGTCGTTAAATAGCCCACAAAGAAACATATTAACGAATGCGATCGCCCTGATGATGGAGGCAGCAAGACCTCTGAAACGTCGGTGAACTTCTACCAGACCACACAGCGCAACAAAACCAAAAGACAGCGATCTTCGGTGTCACCGCCATGAAAACCTCAAATCCTACATATTAACGAAGCATAAGATATTTAGTGGCAGAAGAGAAGGTTATATTGGATAAAAATGACATTTTATTAGCAATTTTGTATGTTTTCGTGGCAAAAGGAAGACGTCGATTTCAGGAATATGCGTTGAAGGTTATAAAATAAACAGCTCTGCGACAGAAACGAAAGGTACACTCCGTATTTCCAAACCTGTATTTTCAACTTTAGCGATTTCTTAATTCAATATGGAGCGTCAGTTTCCTTTTTCCTGTCACACTGCAGTTCCATGAGCATAGCACATCATCTCGTGTACTTGACACAGTTTCGCAGTATCTCGCTCTGAGGAATTTTAAATCCGTCTGTTCACTTATCTGAATAAATGCACGTGCTTCTCTTTATGCCAGAGCTCACTGAATTCATCAGTCACTTGGTGCAACAAGGACATACGCCCTCGTGCTCTTCAAAATTGAAACGTAACGAATTTAAAGCAGAGTTATTGTTCCACTCTGTTCAAGTGAGAGATTTAAGATATTTATGGAGAGAGTATATTTATCCGAAACGATGGTATCTATCTACAGTCCAAACGGCGTCACAACAAAGGACAATATCGGCATGGCCTTCTCCGTTCAGGTTTTACACCTTTTCCTTTCCTCTCTTTCTCAATAGCAGTCCATAAACATATTCTGCACACCTATGGTCGGACTAACGTACAGTCCACGACTGTAATCTTGAGACTTGCAAGAAATTCCGGAAGTCCGTAGTGTTAAAGGCAGACCCCACTTCCTCACCCCGCAAGTCTCAAGATTACAGTCGTGGACTGTACGTCCTTCCCACTGGTAAATGAAAATATCTTTCTCAAATAAATTCCACGAAACAGAGTAGAGAATAAAGTTATACGAACCGAAAACAATAAATATTCAAGCGGAATATTTCCGTTACATTTTTTTTTTTATTTTCATATCCGTTTCCGCGATAAACACTTATGAGGGGTAATTTTACGTACTCTTTCCCTGGTTTCTCTTGAGACTAGATGCATCTTCCAAGAGCGAATTTTATTTTGGGTTCCTTTTTGTACGGGTTTTACTACAAGTAAACGTGTTTTGTTTCTGGGCACACCCAGAATACAGGACACTCATGAAATTGCGACTTGTACCGTTCCTTCAGAACGTTTCTTCGACTTCGAGGCGTGGAATTCTTTCTGCCTACGCATCTCGTCGTATCGAACAACGGTAATTTAGAAGGGCAACTTCGTGATTAATTGTGAATGTCAATGAAGTCATATTTCGTCACGGACATCGCTGAAAAGATAACGAAAGCTACCAGCACACATTCAGGTAACATAACAATTTATAATAAAGATAAAGAATACATGACAACAAGCAACATTTTTAAGAATAATATTCTGTTGGGACATTTCACACAGAAATGTAGGCCACGAAATAGAAAAGTAGGTGTTAACACTGTGTTTGATGAGAGCTAAATTAGTTCTCACTAATTTATACTCTACATTACGTTCCAGAACTCAATGACATGTTTACCAGTCTTCTTTTCTTTTTGTTTGAAGATTTCTCATGTGGATGTGAAACTTGAGGGTGTGTGGGAACAAGGTGCTGCTGAGGTGAGTATTTGAACCTAAGAGAAAGAAACAACAGGACGGGTAAAATTTTAATTGACAGACCTTCGTAATTTTATAATGTTTGTTAAATACTATTCGGGAGGATGAGATGGGTTACTACTATAGTACGCATGGGAGCACTGAAAAATACACAATGCTTTAATCAGAAAATCCGAAAGGAAAAGACAACCTGATAGACAGAAGCGTAGATGGGATGATACAACGTATATTATACTGTATCTGACAGAAAAAGGTGGTGAGAGTATGGAATGGATTCAAGTGACTCGGGGAAAAGCTCAGTGGCGGACTGTTTTGAAAAAAGTAATGAAACTTAGATCTTCATAAAAGGCAGGAATTTTCTTGAATACCCAAAAGATTATCATCTTGTCAAGAAAATCTGTTGAATGGGACTGGTTCACTATTTTATTTTTTTTAGTTTAAGGTCTAACAATTTGTTGTAAGACGGATGAAGGCCATGCTGAGGTTTGGTGATAATTAACTGCACATTCCTTAGCCTTGGAAATTCATGCCTCGCAAAGTAGCATGCAGAACTGAAACACTTGTCCTTATGGACGTCTTTATGTTATACGATAACAGATGTGGTTGGTTAAGACATAACACGGATTTAACCACCGAAGTCGAGAGGTTTAATGCTCCTGCTTCGTTTTCTGAAAGTCCCGAGTTCAAATGTCGGCCCGGACACCGGCTGTCCTGACAGGGTTTTTCTTGGCTTTTCTCAGTCCTTCCAGGCAAATGCTTGGATAGTACCTTAAATTATCCTTAAATCATCCTTTCCAATTCATTACCATCCTCTCATTTGACGCTACATACAGTCTGAGTTACTGAAATGTATCGTTAAATAAACTATAAATAAATGAATAAATGGATTTAACCTGAACGTTAACGCAAAGCATATAACCTTTACATGTTCCACTTAACATTCTAACTCCCGACCTGTGTTCACCACATTGTTCTCTTATTTTGTATTCCGCTTTTCCGCCATTCACCAACAACAGGAACCATGCCTCGTCTTTAAAACAAACTGACAAAAAGCTATTATTAGGTGCTTTTAAAAAAATTTAGAAGCAGCTCACAGTTTCGTCATGTCCGGTCTGAAAATGCTCAATAGTAACAGAGCCAAAACTAACGGACTGACATGAACGAAACACAGGAAGACAGACAGACAGACGGACACTTAAGTTTTATTAGATACTAGTAAATTGTCCGCAGTGTTACTGAGGCAAAACTAGATAATTTATTACAATTCGCATCGATTTTTACTCCCCGAAAATTTATCACAGGCCTGACCATTTGACAGGCCTACATTTCGCTGAATGTCGTAGGAAAAAAATATTATTCCTAATATCACCGCCTTCATCTCCACAGTATCTAGGCGGTTACCAACTTTCCTTCGATCCTACGAAGCGTTGATAACCACATGCAAGGCGTCACTACCCAGAAGACCATCTGTCGCATGTGCGTTTGGTTTTAATTTCTTCAGCGCAGACTATAAAACTTCTGTCATAAGATGACATGCGCTAACGAATTCTCCTTTCTAATGCAAAGTTCCGTTTCTTGTTTCAGTAACGTCTAGGTTATATACTAAAAACATTCCATTACTTATTATGTTTTAGCTGGAATCATTGCGCTTCCGAACAGGGGATTGAATTTCCGTAGTCGAAATGCTCGTACTTGTGGAATAAATGATAACTTTTTATAAATGCTTTAAATTAATCCATGAGCGCTTCTTTACACAGCATTACTAATTAGTCGTGCCATCATTCCACGCTATATAATCTGAGCTACTGAGAGCGTCGTTAGATAAACCATAAGTAAAACACACAAAGAGTTATGTACTATCCAAAATCACAGAGAAAAACATCAAAGGACCTATCATAACTTCCGCTTGCAAACACGCTGAGCTATCAAACTGATGCATATTCTTGGACATTTTCCTTCAATGAATAGTTTAAAAACCCCATACTACGCGTGGCACCATCAGGAACTCTTAGGCCAATTTTAAAGAGGTATATTCAGCTTCATAATTAAATTTCCAAGTCTGATTTCTTAGAGACCGTTAATTGGCTCCGTTATTTGCAAACACAGCATTGTTTAGTTTTATATACATTGAGTGTATTTCGTTGGGTCGTGCATATTTTCGACCGTCGGTGAGGTGACCGCCAAGAAGCATACCGAACTGAGAAACGACTGATGGTTTTGGCCCAGAGTAGTGGAACAAATCTCTTCTGGACGTAAGCATTAGTCAAAGAGAGACACATTTTAATGCAACTTCTCGAGTGCCAGTGTTTTTCTTTCTCCGTTAACGTGAACACAGCCAACATTGTACAGAAATCTTTACATGACCGTACAGCGACAAGGAGTTAGCAATTCTTATAAATACTAATAAATCACTGATACTAAAAGAAACAACATATTTCCAAACGTTATTTTCCTAGAATTTTTATCCAGAAGAACTTTCTGACAGATTCTATAATAAAAACCTGAAGGCAATAGACTGGTTCATATCATATTGCAAATTTCGAAATTTTGGTTTTTAGACAGAAAACAGGGATATAAAAAGTCTACTGTTTAATATATTCGTGAATGTAATTTTTGAATTGTTATTTTCGTTCCAAAATATATGGACTATGACACAATTCCTAAGGATTTATTAAAATATTTATATTATTATTTTGTCTTACATTCTGATGATGAGATACGAACATGAATTTACTATACCTTCAGCTTACTACTATACGAAAACACGAATGTCTAACATAGTTTCTGTGTTTTCTTTATGTAAAATCCATTTCCATCCAATAAATTAAAGTCAATATATGTCTGAGATTGGTATGCTCCATTCAATTTAGAGTCTTGATTCTAGAAATCTGTCTCTAGCAATAAAGGGATTTGTTACGAATAGACGAATTAATTTATTTATAATCTCACAATTAACATCCGGCATTAGCGAAAAGATCTTAGCTGCTGCTGGATCAACGCGATGCTCACAACTTGAACTCCCTTTGTTTACGGATATTCCCAAGTCATGAATGTGAAAATGATGTTAGCCACTCTGTGGTAGCGGCCTGCCAGTGATTGTAACTTCTTTGGAGTCATTTCAATTTGGCAAGACATCCTGTCTCACAGTGATGCTATTACCTGTGGTACAGACATCATCTTTCCTACCTATCTCTTTCTATGTTTTATATTCAAATTATCTTATGCATTTGAAGTTCTTTTAAAGCCATACATTAACCTTCTAACAGTATCATTTATCCCAAAGTAAACTTCTGTTATAATTCTATAATATACTTTTTGGGCCTATAGTTTAGGTGTAAGCTTGGTACTATTAATACAATACTATTATATTATTAATTCTTTAAAAATAACCACAAAATAAACGCATGGCATACGCATGTTTGTTAGTTCGCCTTTTTCAAAACCAACTGACCGATTTCGATAAAGTTTGGGATTGAGATTCACAATAAAATTGTCCCATTAACTCAATGTTGATACTTAACTGCCAAGTCCATAACCAATACTTCACATAAATAAACTGAACATTTTCAAATTTCCATAGAAACGGCTCTACTAGAGGAGTTCAAATCTCAGAAAAATTACCGACTGTTCTGACTGTAAAGTTTGTGTGTTTATTTTCTCCATTCTCCCGAAACGAATTCCGAGATAGGACAGTTAATTAAAATGCAGATTCATCTAAACAGCCTGTGACGGCATCATATTTTCTTAATGAAAGAAACTTCATAATCTAGATATTGCTCCACCTCAGTATTCTGCTTCCTTTACTAAGTCATTGCTGAATACGCACTGAATATAGCCTGTGTCATGGTCAACCCAACAAACAGGACCATGTATATTCCGCAGAAGACGGTACGAGCTTAGTTATGAACCAAGGAGCCAGGGACGAAGTGTTACTGTTAACTGTGTTAACCCGGCTAACACTCTGGCAGACGAAAAATAAAAAGTCTTCTTATTCTGTGATTCAGTAGCACTCCATGCAGTGCAACACAGTGGAACCGGTCATATAAAATGCATCGTTAGCCATCTTCATCCAAACAGGCGTTGTCAGCAACCTAGTTCACTGAGGCTTGCGTTTGCGAAGAACGCCTAGCTGTAGCTGGCTAGCGATGCATTTTATATGACCGGTTCTGCTGTGTTCCAGTGTATAAGCAGTACCACTGACTGACGAAAAGGATGACAGAAGACTTCGTTTGTCGTTTTTAAAAGTGTCAGCCGGGCTAACATGGCAAACACGGTTAACAAAAACGCTCTGTCCCTACAAGAAACTAAACGAAAACGCGACAAACTCTTAAGGTACAATTTGGCTGAACGCGACACAGACAGGCGACCGAGGCAGGCGACAGAGACGGGAGACGGACACATCGCAGCTTGTCGCCACACACTTCTGAGGTGGCGACCGAGACATGCGGCAAAGTGTTTGTTTTCTTTGTTTTGTTGAGACATACGTGCACATATTCTGTGAAAAATGAGTACAAAAATGCTTCTAAAAAGGTTACTGGAAGAAGAAGATGATGTGTTGCTGTGTTATTTGTTGCGAAAGAAACAAAGAAAACCTATGAGTTCAATATTCAAAACCAGACGCGAAGAAGGATCTTTCTGTCGGTGGTCAGTGGTCGGTTTTCTGCTACTAATTCTACCAATTGCTCATCTTGGTCACCAGTAAATTTAATTTCTGCCATTATTTTACTCAACAACACACGTGCTGCCTGAGCCCGTCGCGAGACACTACTGGTCCGAGAGCGGTCTCCTGTGCTTTGTCTCTGTCGCCTGTCTTTGTCTCGCGCTCGTAATTGTACTTCATACGATTGTACAGAGAGCAGACAGGAAGCGACCAGTCTCGGTCTCGTAACTCTGTCGCCTGCCTCGGTCGCTTGTCTCTGTCGCGTGCAGCCAAATTGTACCTTTAGCTGCTGGTGGAGGAAGAACACGGCATCGCAGTTAATCATCATATTAAATCTGAAACAATATTCCCGACAACAGCGGTTTTCGGGAGAAGCTAATGACAAGTTAGAAAGCAGATGAGGACCTTGGCCAAAATGATAATTTTATATTAGTAACAGCAAGGTCTTTGGAAATTTGACAAAGGTCATCTCGTATAAGAGGGCATATACATTATTATTATTATTGTGACAGAAATAAATCAAAAGGAACATACAGTTGCATTCCACTACGAGCAGTTTACAAAGCGATTTATTACAAGGATTTCCTTCCTCTCGCATGTTATATTTCGAATCTCATTAGCTGCTTAAACAATCGGGTCCAACGATTTACGGGACACACATCAAGTCTTTCCGGGTCATTTGCAGCTTTGTAGTTCTTCAAGGGCGTTATTATAGTTTCACAGATTCTTATTGCTCTATGTTTGTAGAATCCCAGGGAACTGTTAAACATTTTAGTCTACGGTCCTCACGTTGTGTGAAAAACGGGCTTATGGTACCATCATAACTGCGTGTATGTCCAGCATAATATTCAGAAAAACTGACGGATTTGCACATATCTTCATATAAATATCATTAAGCTGGAGGACATGAACTTCTTAATTTACTAAGAATAACAATAATTCAATTACGGTGTTACTAAGCCATTAACCACACTATACGCCACGCGTGGTGTCATGTTTTATCAACATCATATTCAGTATGTTTCTGTCTTAGCTATAATGATCGGCAGAAACACACTGACGTCATTTGCTAGTATTAAAGCAGAAGCGCCTAGTATCTATTTGTATCCTCACTCAAAACGTACCCACGTATACAAGATAATTCGCTCTAGCTTACACTCTTCGTTTGCGTTGGCAATAATGATGGTTGTTTATGAAATGGTGTCCAGGAAAGTGTAAAATGTCTGGGAAATTCTGAGTCGTAAATTTATGTTTAAAGTTTAACATTATCGTGCAAAGACCGGAAAGGATACACTTCCACCAAAATAGACGAACTCGGGATTAATTTACAGGGTCTCTCTTAACACACGAAGGATGTTGATAAATTGAAAAATCTCTTCGGAGTAGGAAGGAAGTTGCTGGCATTGACTGAACATTTTGCCTGGGTAGGTGAAGCAATGACGGTTCCTAATGAGAATAACTAACCCGGAACTCTCGGACAGATTTTATAGGCCTGTAGGGTCAAAAATCCGTTTGTATCTCCATTTTTCTCCGTTTCTCTAGCTCTAGTTTGCTGCCAGGTGAGCGTAATTTCAGCAACTGCTATTCCGTTTCTTGGCAGCAGTTGGACCCATAAAGCAATCGCTATGTGCTACAGTGGCGGTAATAGTAAAAATGTATGAAGTCACAATCTTTCGCACTTTCGAAACCCTTTCTGTTGTCAACGGAAATATATATTCAATATATTTCAAAAATAAATAAAAATAACTCCACTAGCAGAGTCCTTGTTGAGAACCTACCAAACAAACTACGCTCAGCTAGTCGAGATATAGCCACCTTTTCTACTTTTAGGCCTTCCTTCAGAGTACAAATTGCAGAGATCACCATTATGCAGTTTTCTCCAGCTCCCCTGTCATTTCAACCATTTTTGGTCTATGTTCTCCTGCGCCCTATTCGCAAACACTTTCAATCTGTGTTCTTCCCTTAACGTAACAGGTAAAATTCTAGTCCTTTGTATTTTTATCTTTACGCAAAATTCTGAACTGCATGACAGCAAAAATTCCCCAAATTTAGCACAGTCTTAATTTCCTCTGATATGTTAACGTCGTACCCACATATTCATCGTACATAAGCCATGTCATTAATTTGCTACGAACGTACTATGCTGTAAGAAAAACCCACGAAGAAGATACTTTGTTATTAGCAACATATACAAAGAATAACACTTAAACGCAACATCGGATAAAATAATAGCCCGTATTATAAATGATTGTGCCTGTCCTTTTTCCTTCTTTTGTCTCAGTCAGTTTGGTGGTTAGTAGGATACCATTTACTGTTAGTGCACAAAGTAATTAGTCAACGCTGTTTCGTCACTAGGCAACCATGTGTAATTTTAAAGCCATCTGTTTGGTATTTACATGTCTTATCACCACGCGGAGATGCAGAAGCAATTTCAACATTTCCATTGCCAGTGGAAATATAATGGGGCCTATTCATAAGATTGTAATAATTTATAAAAAAAATAGTTATTTCAGCAGAGTTCATTTTAAGAACACAGAAGGAAAACAAGTATTTTATCTTGTTATACACACAGGCCAATTGTACTAGACACGGATATTCGTTTTCACTGTGTCAGATATACAGATGTACACAGAACCGGACATGAATCTAAAGTAACAAAATTTACGACTGTTTAAATCATGACGTGACAGTGAGAGTGGAATAATTGTGTAACGTCCACACGTTGTGAAACATAAACCTATTGAATTTTTATAACATTTATCATAATCCATAAAACAATATTTTACGCTACGTAGGTTACGTCAAATCTCGCAGGACCGCAATCAAATACGTGCCGAAGAGCGGAAATCTGAAAGTGCCGATAGGGCGACTCTCGACAGGATAAGCTCCGCAAATGACAATTTGTTCGCAGTTTCAAACATGGTCGTCTTTTAAGGAACCAGAAGTTTCATTATCGTGTTAAAAAGAACCAGCCACTAGATAATATCAGAAGCCAGTTTAATCCAGCCAAAACCGTAGCACTATTTCATTTCCTAGATTTAAATATAGACCTCCCAAAATTTATCCTCTCCTTTTTAGTGTCCATAGTAAAATATTTTATGTATTTCTCATCTCCTATGCGCGATACATCTTCCCCCCATCTTACCATCTTTCATCTAATAACATAATATTTAGTCAAGGCTACAAATTACAGTGGGTACTGTGTTCTTCCATCGGGGTAATCCAGCCGTGGCGTGAAGTTTTCCATTCACATTCTAGTACCGCTGTTAAGAATGCGTGAAACTATACCTCCACTCCCCTATACGTCTGCATGGCGTGGTGCGTAGTTGATCTCCAGGGACAGCTTATGTTATCTACTATCATGAAGCTCTTCACTGTGAACTTTATCTGTTCTTCTGCGAATATGAAGGTGCAATAATTATTTCCTCTTAGTTCTAGTAGCGGCGAATTAATAAATTAATTAATTTGTACTAATTCAATTTCCTCAATTCGAGGTCTATAGTGCAAAACAAAATATTAAATGTTCTGGTAAATCGACATTGAATAACGTTGAATTTAATTAAATGTAATTTATATAGAATTCTCATTAGCATTTGTTTAGCCAAAGGTTGTTAAATAATATGTAAGAATCCAGGCCGTAACTCATAGAAAACACAAAAATCTACTGGTTAATGTTGTTTAAGGAGACAGTCCCTATTTACACTAAAAATCACGCAAAACAAAATGCAGTTATTGACTGTTGAGGCAAGTGGTACTTAGTTACCACTGGGCTTTAAAGAGTTAAACAATAATCTGTTCTGGAACTTCTCATGCTCTTTTTCCGCCCTATACTTCGCAGCTCCCAGCACTTCAATCAGGATCACCGATTGCGTATCTTTGCTTTCTCAAAGCCGTTTAGCCACAGAACTTTTGAATTCCGAAAATTAAAGAAATAAATGAAAACTGAAGTTGCCAAGATGCACGGCGTGTTTAAAATAAATGTACTTCGCATATTTTATGACCATTCGATGGCCGTGCTGAAGTCAGTGTGGGGACCACTGGCTATCTTGAGGTATTTGATCACAGTGTGAACTGTTGAATGAACAAAGCCAGCAACATGGCAGTGTGAATGAAGGGTAGGTGAAGCTGTGAGCTGGCAGCAACACGCATAAGAGACAGTAGCTACAGACCTAAAATTAGTTCCGACGAGCAAGCAGGCGAAATTACCCTGGACATCCGAAATGGAAAACAGCACACGACTGTAAATCTGATGGGATCTCTCACTCGAAGATGATTTAATCCTGACAACCGAACTTACATTCAGATACGCACAAGAACGGGTGATTTACATGAAGAATTGCACTATTATGCTTTTTCATTGCCAGAGCAATAGGCCTACTAAATACTGAAATGCTAGCCAAAATAGTAACAGCGAAATTCAAGACGTTATATTACCATTCTTTCAGACTTTGTTCCCACGATGTTTGTAATAATTTTTACTCTTTACCAAATAATATCGGAGTGATCAAGTCGAGGATGATGAGCTGGACGGGACATGTAGCATGCATGGGTAGATGAGAAAAAAGTGCACACTTATAGTCAGAAAACCTGAACCTAAAAGACCACTTTAGACACCTAGGAATAGATAGGAGGATAATTTTAACAGATCGTAAACAGGTTCTGAGGATGTGGACTGGGTTTATCTGAATCAGGATAAGGTCAGTGGCGAGTTCTTGAAAACATCGTCCGTCAGATTCCTTAAGGGCTGAAACCAGCTGGGTGACTGTTGGCTTGTTAAAAAAGGCCCTGCTTGTTGGAGTTCTTTATACGCACCATTAATAGAATACGTATTTAAACTAACGAAAGTCAAGGTTAATTTTAATGACCGTTAAATGACGGTTTTATCTGTAACAAAAAATTAAATGTTTCAGCTCGAATTCACAAATTCAAATAGACTATGAAACACGTTTTATGACTTCCCGACTCATCTTTGAAACGGAATATAAAATATGTTTACTATGGAATGAACAATAAACCGGTACTTCAATGTCGTCCATATTTCATAGCTAGTTCGTCGCTAAAGATTGCATTACAAAAAATAACATTCTATTTTCTTAGTTAATGCAGGTTAATGAACTTTATGGCTGGCACTGAAACACGTTAAGATCCACAAGGAAAAAGGTTTCATAAATCAATATGTTCAGAAATCCGGTATGTCTTCGCCCTCTCAAGTTTAACCTGCCTGAAGAGACGAGCCGGAAGACTTATGCGCAAATTGGATGATATTAAAAGATCTTCGGGAAATATGCCGGAAAGTGTGAACTGGATATAACTACGTTGATTTATTTTTAACTAGTTTCTTTATATCAATCATATATTATAACAAACTCAGACTCTTTGAAGCACGAAGATATTCTAAATAGAATTTAAAAATCCAGTTCTTATCTACAAGACACAGCGCATTTCAATTACAATGAACGATAATTGGTTAATGTTATTTAGGAAAACAACAGATGATTATTCTGATATATATACGAAACCCATGAATATACACTACAGGCAAAATGAAGAAATGCTGAATGTTAAAGTATGTGCTACATGAAAGTTAAGTAACTACCAAGCTTTAAAGAGGGAAGACAGAATGACAGTTACAGAATTAAACTGGCCAGGTCTGTAAGAATACGGCATTTCCTGCCATCTAACAGAGCATTTCTTGCGTGAGTGAAAATTGTAAATCGTGTTTCGTAACATCAGGTCTTAACTAATTTATTTAAAATACTATTCAAGCCTACGCAATATTTAACTTTGACTACGGAATCAAACGGAATAAAGCCCGAATGTCGATTGCCATAATGACCAGGCAAACGTAATAAATAATATTTGCTGTATTCAACTCGCTCTGATTTTTATACTGAACCAATTCAAGACACTGTACGACTTGTTTTCGGGGATAAGACGCGTCGAATGACGGCTCATCCCCGAAAATCGAAGTCGAACACTGAATTCTAATAGCAAAAACCTAAGGACAAAAAATTAAAAAGAAACAAACTTACAATTGTACCAGGAAATAGTAAAACAATACACTTTCGAAGCCATGAGTTAAAAAGATAAAGCGTTTGCTTTACGCGCGATATGGGCGCACCTCTACACAAAAGTAAATTTACACTTTTATTAAATGTATGCCTTTTTATCCTGTTCAACTTCGGGTCTTTTCGAGAGCGAATGATTTCAACGAGTTACTTTAAAGAAATAAGAGAAGGACTCTTTATCATATACATAACAACCTTAAGGTATCATTTTTAATGATATACAAACATCTTCCTTGCAAGACTCCACAGTCAAATATAATCATACTCAAATGTTTCATAGGTGTCATTCCCGACACGATTGAAACTCTAAGCAGTGGGAGGCGTACTTACCTATAGAATATACTAATTATTAGTGATTCCAGGTGGCAAATACTAGCGACAGATGCGGCCAGATTTGTGACATATGAATAAAGGACATTTATAGCTTCTGATGGGAAAAAATAAACATAACATTTATCAAACACCTTATCCTGCCACTCACATCCCGAAAGGAACACATAACCTACGACGCATTGAGATACAAAAATGGCTTATGTTTACCAGCCGATAAACTGTTAAAAGCCGTCAATATAGTCAGCAAAGCTCTGTATCAGTAAATTATACATATTTATGGCCTAAATAATATGAAGTTTTAAATAAAGTGTGTCATTATTAAGTGAAAATTAATTCCACTTACCTCTTCAATTTTGTAAGTCCTCCGGACAGATTTCCGGCGAATTTCTCCCACAAAAGTTTCTTCCACAGTTGCATCCATTTTTCTTCTTGTGTGTGTACTTTTTATCACAACGTAAAATGTGTTCTTCACTCAGCAGTCGCCTAATATTTCAAGCCACGAGCTGCCGGCTCAACTTCCAAATTGGTACTACGCGGATCCACCATTAATGGCTCTGACGATTGGAAAGAATACGAGACGAGCACCGCCAAGCGGTCATTAAGCAAACCAATAAGTAAGCACAGCTCACGGTAAACATTTCATAGTCTGTGTGTACTTCGTTGTCTCTCCGATCCTTTCAGTTCATTAGAGATCTGACGTAAACAGAGCTGTTTGACAAATGTTTCAAAATTTCAATGCACATACACAAATACAATATGTTAATCAGCTGTTATGCGAATAAACTAATTTTCGAGATAAACAGCAGTCCATTTTCTGAGTTCTCAGTAATTTATACAAACATTCATTTATTATTGTTTGTTTTGTTGTGACTGATTATGGGCTGAAGCACTGGTAATCAATTCCTTGCAAGGAATTTTTTCATCATCACTGATTCTGGGGAATGGCCAGCTTTCTGACCCCATGAAGATGAAGCTGACCATCCTCCCACCTAGTACAAAGGTTTACCTCCACTTTTCTGGCATGATACATAAGTTCAGGAGCAACTTAACCTTACCTTCATTTTGCCTTGCATACTTAAATATACAATTACTTTGTTGATTTCAAACATTACACATGAAGGATGGTTTAGGCAGTTATTACATAAGTGACTTTTTTTCACTATCTCTTTCGTACTAGGCAGGTCAGGAACACTTCACATGTATTTGTAAAAAACTTAATATTCTAATAGGCTTTTTATGGTTCTAATAACTCTCCAATTAAATGCTGGGGTAATAAAATAAGTCATGGCAAACTCCTTCCAGACATTAACTGCGATATGTAAAATAAAATATTTTATGATGCTGTCTGTAAACACTGCTGAGGATATGCAACATGAAATGTCATATGATTATAAACTAAGAATAAAGTATGAAGTGGCAGGAATTGGACAGTTGTAATTTACTGGCAATCATGTAGAGGGAACATGCAAAAGTATGAAAAACCTCAGATGTGATAGCCGGACCTTAGCCAAGATTTGAACTGGGTATATTTTAAAAGACATGTTACCACCATAATAACCAACACAGTCCACTCCACTGTTATATTAAAAACAATGGTTGGGGAATTGGTTCAATAAAATCAAACATGCAATAGAATAACTTTATCTGAACAAACGCTTCAAAAATGCTTAAATATGTAAGAGACATTAAGGCTATATCTTCACTATGTCCCTGTCAAAAGCAATGTACTACCATCAACCAGGCTATTGTTCATAGCAACGCACAGTATTATAATCGTCATCATCTAGCAGTCAAGGAGTTAGGGTGTGAAATGGAAATAAACTGAGAAGTTGTGGGAAGGCAGATATACAGACTGAGAGGTTTGGATGTCACCCAACCCACATTACATGAAAATGTCTTTTGAGGAAGAAGAGTAGTAGTAGTAGATGAACTGTACTTCAGTGTAGTTACAACAGATATCTGGGTAACAGATAATACTACATATTTAACTGACAGTGAAGACAACAGTAAACTCTGTAGAATTATCAGTCACACAAGTTACAATATAAGAGGAATCAGTGATGATACAGGCAGGAAGAACATGAAACCCTTGTCTAGCAACAAGGTATTTATAAGAACTCCACTGTAAACCCAACAAACAGCAAAGCTGATTCTGTTACACAGGAGGCCCAAGGCTTCAATCAATATGCCACTGCCCAGCTGTTGCACAAAGGAAGGAATTTATTATGGATCATATTTCAAATGTCTTCATTCACACAGAGCTACACTACAAATATGCAGTCAATGATCAACTAATTATGCACAATCAAGAAGAGGACTTTTAAAAACTGTCATAAAAGTAGGTAAATATGTTTATTTCTTACATATTATCATATGAAACATCCCTCATGGACAATGTAATTCTAAAATATATCTGAAAAAGTTTAGGAAAGTTGGCAAACCTAGGCTCTTAACTAAAATTCTTTCATCCATTTTCTCTCATATCATAATATCTAAATACATGCTCTTACTTCAACATAAAATATTCTTTACATTCTAAAAAGAAAATTGCAATCAGTTTGCAATACAGGCTGAAAGACATCCCTGCTGAATACTAAATATGTAAACATGGAATATTTATTAATCTTGAGCAAAGAACCTCCTCTAATTTTGGCAGGCACTCTGGTGGCCTAGAAGCAAAATAGGCTAGGAGTGAAGAAAATCACTGCTGTTCTTATGATGCTGCATAAGTTCTCCTGGACCAAATACACCTTTCTCTGTGATTATTCCAGTGATAAGGCTTGCTGGAGTCACGTCAAATGCAGGATTCCAACAGCTGATACCTATCAACACATGCTGTGTATTGCTTAAAAGTAAAGTGCACTTTAACAAAATTGTAACAATGAAATTTTAGTACATACATAACCAGAGTTCCAAGGAATAATTATTTTATGTCATGCAAAAAAAGTAAGTCGAGAAGAAAACAAAGACAAATTCACAAATGAATATATTTAATTAAACATGAAATTCTGGGAAGAACTCAAATCCTTCAAATCTTGTGTTTTAATACTGTATGTGGGTATTAGAAATTTATAACCCAATAGCAGAAAGCAAAATAAAAAAGTAGACAGTTTAGTTCTTGGGAAATAAAATATTGACAAAGTGTTAAAAGAAGGATGAACTATGCAGGAAACCTTAACCAATTAATGAGAAAAGTTTCATCAGTTACGAATTATAATGTGGTAATGGACTGCAATTTAATGTTCTGTTTTTTATTTAAATTTTCTAGAACCAAATCAAACCAAATTTACGCTAACGTTTGACACATTATCTTTAATTTTCTCACTACCAAACCCATAATGCAAAGATTTTATGCTAGGAATACATGACAAAAGATATTGCAAACCTGTAGCTGCAATCCTATGGTCTGCAACATGACTCATCTCGTGCTCTGGCCTCTCCTCTATCAGAATGTGCTCTCCACTTGGGATGCTGAAGTCAATAGACGTGAAAGGTGCAGCCACATAAAATAAGACTCCATGGTGCTTTGCCACTACTGCAATCTATAACAAAGTTTTACATTGAAATCCCACACTGAAATGCCATTTGTGTATTAAATGGACAATATTAAATTAAATCTCATAATACATTCTTAATAAAAAGGCAAAAAATACATAATAAATAAATAGTTTCCTATTTTCATACAACTGGTTATAAAAGTAAAGGCAAAGTTGACCTTGGTATTTGTTAAGCACCGCACCATGAAGATGTATGGGAGTGTAGAGGTATAGCTCCACCCTTTCCTGACTGGTCAGCTAGCCTTGTCATTATACCGACTCAGTTACCGAGTTCATACAACTGACTACAGAAAGTGGAAATAACTGTTCAGTTATTATCATCTTTGCTATTACCTGAGGAAACAATCGTTCCAGTTTTCACTTCACACATCTAAGTTTGGAGCATCCTGGGGCAATATTACCATATTACAAGTGGCAGTGGTTAAACAGCTGACATGCAAAGTGAGAAACCAGTACTTAAACCCAGGTTGCAACAATACAATTTTTTGCTTGAATAAGATTGTTGTTACATAACATCTATCTTCAGTGACCATTTGAAGATTCTTGTGATTATGAAAGTACCTGATAGGTTCCAATTTTGTTTGCTGTGTCCCCATTGGTTGCAACCCTGTCAGCACCAACAACAACAGCTGTTATATTGCGTGCTCTCATCAGAGCTGAAACCATGCTATCACATACAAGGGTAGCTGGGATTTTATCATGTACCAGTTCATAGGCTGTTAATCGTGCGCCTTGATTGTATGGTCTTGTTTCAGTACAATAAACATGCTCTGAAACAAAATGAAAGATTGTCTGGCTTACTTTCTGAACAAGAATATGCTGGTAAACCAAAGATATGTATGAAAGACGAGGAATCCAGAAATAAGACCATGTGGGATGTTGGTGAGCAAAGATGACTTGGTCTGACACACTGTCTTGGATCCTAACAACCAGTCCTCATTTTAAAACAGTGGCAATATATAAGAATCCCAATGACCCTAACATGGTAAGGCTCATTTGTAATGCACAACACATGGTTAAGCAAAATGGCAACTGTCTGTAATCATGAGGGTTAACTGCTATGCTACCAACCTGACTCAAGATTGCAGTCTGATAGAAATTTACTGACATTTCAGAGGGGCTTACTGCCTCCATCATCAGGGCAATGGGCTTGATTATAACCCTAACAATGGAGGCAGCAAGCACATCTGAAATATCAGTAAGATTCTACCAGACTACAAGGCACAACAACCATCTTCTTGCTCACCACCATGAGAACCTCAAATCCCACAACTCAACTCCATTTGACCAAAATTCTGTTGTTAAGTGGTTACTAATCCTGCCTACATAGAAAAAGCTGATTTTGTAATAGAAATAAAATGTAGTGACAACATGCATCAGCTACGTTATCATCAATATTATATGCACTTGACTGCAAGTCGTGCAGTTTCAGCTAGGAACCAGGAAGTAACAGTTATGTTCAACATCAGTGGACACACTGTACTACACTACAATGCTGGATATCACACCATTTAATTGAAACAGTCTAAAAAATGAGTTAATACAATCAAGCTCAAGATACAGAAAGTTTCTCTTTTGATGATATAAACAAACAATAAATATCATATAATAAATGTAATGAACTGTCACTGATATTTACCTAGCCTCTTGAGAGAATGGAGTGATCGAATAACTCCCAGAGCTGTGCCATAGCCAGCAGTGGCCAAGGAACCTGTATTGCAGTGTGTAAGGATGCGTACCATGCTGTCCTTTGGACAATGACTTAGGATTGCTTTTGCCCCTGCATCACCAATTGCACGATTGTCAATGATGTCCTTGTCCAGCATAGTTTCAATTGCAGACAGGAACCTGAGCAACCAATATAACACTTTAAACCTGTTATTTCTTATATTATATGTTACAAAGCTCTGCAACATCAACATTCCTTGCATCTTTAAAAAATGACAAAATGTTTCTATCATAAGAGGTACAAATTTCAGACTCTCACTGTCAACAGCAGAAGGCAATTCAACATACCATCAGCTATGTCTCACACAAAAATAGACAGAAGATAAATAACTGATATCTTCAAATTATGATTAGGGAATTCTTCCAGTTGAGTATAGTAGTGGTTATCAAATCATCTTTCAGTAACAAATGAACTAAACTGACAAACCTATTAGCAACAGTAACAGTGCAAGGGCAAGAAGTCCATTCAATAATCATTAACCTCAACATAATATCTTCTATAAAGAATATATGTAGAATTCATCACTGCAAAGTAAAAATGTAGCATATTATCCAACCTGGATCAAATTTAAATTTGACCAAAATAATCTAGCAAAGACTCTAAATGTAAATATTCTTCTAAATATGTCTGCGGGATTACTACACGCATAGAAACTGAGTCATACAGTGTGTATATAATGAACATGCAGATATATAATATAAAGGTGGCAAAAAAATACAAATCACAAGATATGTTGATTGTTAGACCTATATCAGCTCTTACTTAAGTTTCATTTGTTCTGCGGAAACAGTCTCATCCTTATCCAGAGCATTGACTAGAGAAATTAATTCATCTGCAGCCAATTTCATGTTAACTGCAGTTGGTCGAGCAGATACAAGATAATTAAGCTTCCCTTCTACTTCCTGCCGCAAAGTCTTCTTGTCAGTGAATACCTCTGGTTGAATCTCCACAGCCAAGCTCAAACAGCCAACAATTGCAATGGCTGGAGCACCACGTACCTGCACAGATATGAAAAGGTGAAAATACAATACTAGTACATGGGTTCCAAGTTACATGACATCATTGTAAAGTTCATATGAGAGTTTCAACATTATTTTATATGTATGTAAGTATTTTCTTTCTTAATGTTTTATTTGTACTGCGGCAACGTCTCTAGCAAGCAAATGAGGTAGGCTGCCAAACACGCTTCGTAGGCATTCTGTATCAGTGCATGTAGTAAAGAAGAAGCTATTTACATAAAAACCACTACAAACGCAAGGTTATGTTCCTAATGGTTATTATGAAAGCTGTGAGATTTCTTACATAGGACCACAAACAAATCATTTTGAAGCCATGAATTTTACTCACGTGCATCTTGTGTATTGCTCGCCACCCATCTTCCACACCTTTAACTTCAATGTACTGCGATTGAGATGGCAATAATAGTTGATCAAGGATTTCAAGCTTTCCACTTTCGTATCTTATGGATTTTAACGTCATGATGTTAGAATTAAATGGCACTTGTGATTAATATACAAAATATTCAACAACACAGTTACTGAAGAACAAAGACACACCCTATATAATTATTCAAATAAATGTAATGAATAATTATAATTAATAAACTTCAGAATTTGTTCAAGATACAACGACCCGCGCAATACGTCCAACGTACTGAATTATGGGGAAGTTAACCGCATCGGACCCACCCACCAATTTTCCGTTCTTTTCTGGATTTTCAGTGACCATTATCATGGTTGCCATACCTCTCGCAATCTAACATAGCCTTATTTAAATCACATATACAAAAACAATTACACATATACAGTGAACAGCAATTGATTTATACACTACATACGAATAAGAAACATTCAGCCAACTACGTATCCTACGAAACCGACCTACGTATTTACGTCTACGTTGATACATGAATCACAATCAGTTATACCAACATTCCTGCTGGAAGTAAATGCCAGCTGATTGAAACGTGGGTATGGTAACAGTTATGTTGAAAACATACCATCAGAAACAAACATTGATTCCCAAATGTGCAACATCCAGTTGACAGAGTGAAGATTCGTTTTATTGAGTGCCAGAATGCTGAACGAGAAAGACGAAACACGAGATTGTAATTTACCAGGTAAAATTGAAAGTACGAAAGAAAGGTTTAATTTTGAGTGATTCTTTAGAAAGGTGTTTATCAAGTCTTTTCAACAAAATTAAGAATTGTAAATTCACAGATCAGCAGGGAATACGAACTTTGAATGAGGACGAAGATGAACATACCGCCGAGAGGAGCTCAATATCTACACCAGAAAAGATAACGTGTGATTCACCTGAAAGAAACGCATCAGTTCATAAATACGAGTAAGAAATGTCATTACTTTGAAATCAAATTAAAATAATGCGAATTTTATTAATTTAATTATTTTGCTCGAGGTTTTCATAATTGTATTTACATTTGCCGGGACCAAACCGTGCGTTTCGGTTTCGTCAGTATCTTGTGGGTAGAAGGAAAACAAACGGATATAGTATGTAAACCAAAGACATACTTGATGTAGGAACTGAAACACCAAGCTATAAATTAGTACAGTTGGGAAATAATGTTTGTAGTATGAACAATATATGCTTCCTACCTGCTACTCCTCCCGCCCCTCAGATCTTCTTTCCAATTACTCATAACAGATGTGGAACGCACAGATTTTTCCCTACTGGGAAAGAGGGAGGGGGGAGAGGAAGACTATCACTGTATCCAAGTACCATGCAATGAAGGTATATTATGTTGTGGAGAAATGTTTCCTACATTCTTAATCTCTACAATAAATTTAATTTGGTAGCTTCATGCTCCTACTGCCTCTATATAGTTATCAATTAAAAGGAGATTGTGTGGGTCTCAGAACCACTCTGTATGTAATGGTACAAATAGAATGTCAGCTCTTCTATTGGACAGTGACCCTGGCTGTCCAGCTCATTTTATTTTTATCACAATTATCAGTCTGTGTGAAAAACATTCATGATTCATACCTGTGTTTATCTGTGTATACCTGTTGGTTCACCTGAGTACATTTTATATAAATTGTATTAAATATGCCATTTCAATTCATTCTTTTTTGTATACACTTAAAAGGTGCATGAAGCATAGTTCCTTAACAAAATGCAACATATTCCTGTGTACATATTTTATTAACAGGTTTTAATTTTTATGGCAAAAATACCATTATATTAGGTTGCTGTCATTGTTTTTTGTAACTTTCACTAGATAACTTTTAATATGAAAATGATCTTAGTAGATTCAAATATATGGATACCCCTGTAGTAGTCAAATGGTATTAGAGAAAATTATTTAGAGTGCCTCTATGATCTGATGAAACCTTTCAAGATGGTTAGTGTCTCAGTTTTTTTTAATTTTTTATAAATGCTATTAAAATGTTCTTGTGTTTTATGACATTTGAAATTTAATTCAAGTCTTCCAGATGGAAATTTTCTAACATAGCCATCACTTTAGGAACATACAAGGTGTAAAAAATATTCAGTGATACCAGTTAATAAGCTCATAATCATTACATCACCATATTTACATAAGATTATGTTCAGTTTCTATTTCCAATGAATTCTACAATCTATATCATATTTGTCTGTTGACTGATAACTTTGTTGACTATTGACAATAAAACTGATAAAGATTTTGGCTGCTGTCTTGAGTACAAGAGAATGAAAGAATTCATGTTTATATGTTATACACTGAAGCAACATACATCTATATGCTTTTTAACTACAGACTTATTTTGAACTTTGCCTACAGTTAACATAGCAGATGTGACAAAGTAAGCACATGATAATTAAAATTTCAATTTTTTGTAGTAAACATGTGGTTAACAGCATACCTGCTCCAGATATTGGAAGCTCCGAGTACAGCCAACTGAGACTAAATATTCTGCTCTAAATACAGACTGATAAATGTGAGGAAATAATTTACAGAATGCTCTTGCTTCTACCCAACTTTCTATTCATAAGTACTATTAAATGAAAGAAACAATACTTTCCCTTCTCTCTATATATATTTTAAAAGGTCCCTGAATTCTGTGACCAGAATTTGCTCAGCAAATTCTAGTTGTAAAAATTAAGCTTCATTTTGGTACTGGAACTTTTGAAAGTTTAAATATCTTTGTAATTTCATTACAAGTTAATACTTATGTTTTATACCATAAATGTTTGCAAATTGCTATAATTTTTACAGACAATTTGCACATTGATCTTATTAATGTTCTTTTGTAAGAAATAATGTTGACAAGTTAGTGTTATGCTAGATGGTTATCAATTATAACCTGTGATGCAGGATACTGTTATATTAGAGAAGAGTAGTACTGTGCATCTGGATTGATAGTGACTTCAAACTATTTTTGAATATCGTATTTCAGAGAAGAATGGGCTCAGCTGTACAGGAGAGATGATCCAGATCTTGGTGAACTTCGTCGTCGTGCTGTTCTGGGAAATCTCAGAGCCTCTCGCTTTCGCAGTGTGTGTTGGCGTTGTCTTCTTGGAGTTTTCTCACCTGACACAACTCAGTGGCTTAGCCAGCTTCGACAGCAACGTCACCATTATGCAGAAGTTCTCAAAGAACTGTCTCTTGATCCATGGCACAGGAGTCAACCTGAAGACAACCCTCTGTCCCAGAAAGCTGAAGTAAGTCTATGTGGATTGTGGTAGCATGATGACTCTAAAAAGGAAGCATGCATTTTCCTGTCCTTTATATTTTACCTGGTTTTATGGACACACAATGTAGGTTTTAAACTCTGCAGAACAACTTTTGCTTTTACATAGAAATGTATAACCAGTCTTCTACAGTGGCAGTGTTATGTGCTGTATACCTTTTATTTCTCAGTAAGCTATGGTTTAATTTGCTCTTGTAAAAATGCACTGAAGCGGTTGTTGTGAATAAAAAACAATAGGTTTTTCTTAACTTCAGAGCATCTGGCACCAGTATTTTTGTGATAAGGAGCTGCAGGCTGTTATAAGACAGGATGTGATAAGGACCTTCCCTGGAGTAGACTTCTTCAGGAAGGAGATGATTCAAGATGCAATGGTCAACATCTTATTCTGCTATGCTCGTGAGAATCCTGCAATGTGCTACCGACAGGTCAGAGTTTCATATAAACGAGGTTTAGCTTATAAATATCCATGCAGAAGAAGTTAAGATGCCAGACTTCTGACAATTCACAAGGTCCATTACTTCCTTTTTCAGGTAAATACTGTGTTATCAACTTAATGTCACAATGTTCTTATGTTACAGGAAAATATTCATAACTCCTACTGATGCTAATAATGTTTTTCATAATGATTCTGTAAAAGGAAATTTTATTTTTTGTGGTGGTTATTTTAAAAGTAATGCACACTGCCCATGTGTGGAAAGCTGATCATTTAGGTCAAGGTTGGTGAACTATCAAGCGATTTTGGCTGGCAGTAGTAATTACGTGTTTTGTCTTGCACTCTATGGCTGGGTATTCACGGATCACTTGGTGGCAACATGGAGTGGTTGACACTAGTGGTCATTGCTGTTACTGTTTGTCAAACACTAGAATTGTCAATTTCAAGATGGTCTCAGTTCAAGAAGCACTAATTCTGCCATTAACAATTTACCATAAGTTACAAAAGAGAGATAACTCAAAAGTCTGCTCCATACCTGTATGATGATGGCAAACAACTTCCCAGCTGCAGCATTAATTTCTTCTGTTATGTCAACTGCACATCCTCTCCTGCTATCTCTTCATCTTGGTTGGTCTTGTTACTGCTTCAATGCTAATTCTAAATGAATGTAAAGTTCATAGACGTGTATGTATATATAGAACAAATTAATATACCAATTCAGTTTTTTTCTCTAGTTGTTTTATGTTGGAGAAATTGACAAAATTGTAATATAATTTCTTCCCAAGCATTGTACTGATAAATTTTGATGTTGTATTGTTCGCTACTGCCCACTACATGACTGGTTAGGCTTCAATTTCAGAAATGAAATCTTTGGTATAAACTAATTTCATGTTGGTGAATTTTCAATAGACGGCAGGTGGTGACTGGAAAGTGTCTCGAAGGAATGTGATCATTTAAAACAATGGTCTGCTTCATGATCTTGACACCAAGTGGTCCATGTATAATGAGTCTAAATGCCAAAATTAAGAGATATAATATTAGCTGCTTAAGAAGCACTTATTATCCACACAACTTTCTACTTTGCATTACTTTTAATGCTAAATCCACTTCCATTCCAAGCTCAGTTCCTCATACAACATGATATTCAAGTGCATGGAAATATCATGTGATCTGTATACACCGATCACCTGCTAATCAGTAACTCTCTCATGCATCAAAGAAAAAGGGTTTTGTTGTAGCTGGAGTAATGCCTGATACATCTGTTTAAAAATGAAAAATTGGTATATGTAACTAAAACAGACTTAACAATGAATTTAAGTTGAGTGGAATTTATGGCACTAAAAACTAAGAATAAAAATCTCTCCTATAGATTAACACGATCTTTACTGAATTTGATACCATGTACACCGTTCTCACACCTAACAATTCTGTTGGCAGGGTATGCATGAAATCCTTGCCCCATTATTGTTCGTGCTGCATTGTGATCATCAGGCATTGCTACATACTCGAGAGCAAGTAACAGTCAGGTGATTCATCTTTCTTTCTGCTGCCATGTAAATGAAGTATTTATATTATTTGTGCTTTATTTAATGATGCTGTCTCTAGTTCAGACTATACTATCATGAAAATGTATTCATACAGTGTAGCCTAGATAGAAGCTCAGAGATATAAAATAAGGAACATCTTTTAGTGTTCTTGTCTTCATGAGCATTAACTATGTATAATATATATTTGTAAGATTTATTTTTAGAACTTGAATGAATAAAGAACAATACTATATTTATATTTTATAAAGTTTATTAATTTATCTATGTTAATAAGAAGTAATATTTATCCAACTGTGTTGCAAGTAAATGAACAGCTTTGCCAGTAAGTGACCTCAGAATATATTGAAATTTCTATTCCATAATTTTGTTTAATGTTTCAGTGGTGTGACTGCAGAAGTGCTTGACCCAACATTTATTCAAGAAGATGCATAGTAAGTTACAGAATTGTTAAACATTATAGAAAATTCTATACAGTAGGCCTGTTTGTTTTCTTACCTTCAGTGTTAAAGAAGAAAGGCTCTGTGAATAGCAAACTCTTTTATAGGATCTAGAAACCTACACACTAGCAAATGTTTCTCAAGATACATTCGTATACATAAGATTTATAGTGTAAGTCACATGCTGTATTCCATGGAACACATGCAAGCAGTTTTTAGTGGTCCCATGGACAAATTTTTGTAATGGCGAAGATCAAATATGAACACCCACTGAAATAAATTATTTCATATTAAAATATTAAGTATGAGAGCTGACTCTGTTCCCAAATGTATCCTCAAATTTTAGTTCTCATCTGCTGGGAAACACAGATTTAAACAAATCCCTTCAGTGGATGAAATTCTGAAAGTAATTATTATCTTTTGTTGGTTCTGCAGCACAATATTCTGCAGAATCATGTGTGGAATTGAGTCTTGTTACCGAATCAATGATCTCACACCAACCCCCACTGGCTACTTTCCAGCCAACATCCAGTCACCATTTGGAAATGTAAGTCTCACATTGCTTGCTTCAAAAACTAATTACTACTACTACTATCATCATCATCATCACCACCACCACCATACTACCACCAACCTTAAACTTCATGTGTTTTCTAGGGTTCTCAGAATCAGTCAGAGAATGAGGTGGTTGCACAGCTGAACTGGATTAGGGATAATCTTTTGGCCCCCGCTGACCCACAGTTGTACGAACATTTGCAGCAATTAGACATTCCTCTTCCTCTGTTTGGAATGTGAGTACATGTGAATGTAGGAACATAGTAATTTTTGAGTGCTAATTAATATATTTATTTTAAGGTGCAACTGTATTTAATGTGCCTTCATTCAAGCTGTTTTCCTTATTTAGCATTAAGTTTTAATGATATCAAGTGATTAATCTTAGTATTAACCTTCACAGGCTGTATACCTATATGCTGAGATATTAAATTGTAGACATAGAAATACTGTCAGTCATGTGCCATTGCATGCACATGATCCAGCTGATTGTATGGTCTTATGTCACAGTAATATATCTGTAAACCATTAAACCATGTAGCTGAAGTGTGGCTGGCAGAACCTTAGTTTGGTGGTTTACATCTCCTATTTACATAAAATAAAGGTTAATTAGCATCTGTAAGAGGTCAAATATCATTCCGTCATCGTGATGTAAATATCTGTTTTTTTTTTACAGACGTTGGCTGCGTCTTTTGTTTGGAAGAGAATTTCCATTACAAGACCTGCTGGTACTGTGGGATGCCATATTTGCAGAAGGAGAAAACTTTGAGTTGGTCAACTATATAGTAGTGGCAATGCTCATAGCCATCAAGTATCAGTGTTAGTTCTGCTACTATTTGATTATAATAAATAGAACTTGAAATAAATAATTTCTTAGGTTCTGTGTGACTGATCTATGTTGAAGAAGCAAATGATCGATCTTTTTTTTATTTAGATGAGCTTTGGCTTCAGAGGGTTAATACTTATGTTTGCAACAACATATTTCTAGATTTTCTTTAGCTGGTATCAGAAAATACTTGTTACTTATTAAAATACAATTATATCCCTCCATTTGTCATGCATTATGTGCGCTGCATATTTGTTTTTCAGTGCTGAATGGGGACTATACAACCTGTATGACATACCTCATGCGATACCCCGGAGCTGTGGACATAACTTACATTATTGAACATGCACTCTTTCTCAGGGATCCACAGGTAGATACAAATGTTTTCAAGAAATTAAAATGTATTTACCACTACTTTCATGAAACAAGACATTTTCTTATCCATTTTAGTCTCCAGCCGTATATTTTTTCATGCCTATGACTGTGCCATATAATATGTAACAAAACTGAATAAAATACTGTGGTAAATTTTGTTTTACTTCACAATCTCTCAGTATATGTTTGCCTCCCAAAAACGAAAGAAAACTATGTAACACTGATAACAATGGCTTCTTGGTGAGATAGACATTCATCTATATTTGTATTTCTTTGCATATTCTGATGCAATAAAAAACAACTCTTCCAGTAGTTGGCCTTTGATCTTTGCAAATGGCAGTGAACTTACCAGCATGGGAAAAACACTTGTAGCCTTCATGTAAAGTGTCTGTTATTGTCCAGTCTTAAGCAAAACTTGAATGGGTCAAACGTTACTAAATCTCCCCAGTATCGAATCTGTCCTCAAAGTGTTACATGTGCATAGATGGACAGAGTGATTTCAGTAGGTACTCCTAAAATGGATACAGTTAATGTTAAGAAAATAATCGCTGTTTACAGAAGTATTGCTTGCCTGCAATGACGTCTTTCCCAAAACTGCCTATGGTGACAGTTGGTGGCAGGACAGACCTGAACCGCGCTGCTGGACAGCATACAGGTGTAGCAGACAAGGAGCTTCCTAAGAAGGTTTCACAAACATCACAAGGGGCCTCTCTGTCTGGCAGGTAGGTGCTTAACATTTACCTGTAAGAATGTAATCAATGGACATAGTAGTGCGAAACTAGTTGCAGCAAACCATTTTCTTAAATACACTGTAAAAATAAAATAAATCATTTTAATACTGTTTTCTAAAATAATTAAACTGTATAGGGAATGTTGTGGCGCCTTGTCACCACGATTTGGAGCATCCTAAGGTACCTGCTTTGAATTGTAATCAGAATCAGCAGTCTTCTGATACACTTTTCAGGATTTTCTTCAGACTAGTTACAGGAAAATACTGTAAAATGGTCTACAGGCCCATCCTTATCTCATGCAACTTAAAATCATGTTAATCCTAACTCCATGGAGCAGAGTCCTAGAGAAGCTGATGGTCACTCAGCTAATTGAAAGATTACTTGTTATTTATTTATAGAACTTGAAATTCATCATGGACCCTATTGACAGTGAGATGAGTCCAGTCCATTGCCTCAACATACTTATCTAAACTTTTTTACTTATTATTATTATTTAACTTCACTTACTATAGAAGTGTTAGATCATCACATGTTGTCATTTTTTAATAAAATTACTTTGTTTTTCATTTTGGCGGTAACCACATTATATATTATGGCTATGGGAAATGATATGACATTGTAACCTGTAAATTGCTTTTGAATTTTCTTTTCATTTGTAGGTTGAAGAAGCTTTCAAAAAGGCCAGATCATTGGCTAGGTGGCAAACATACTCAGAAAGGTGGAACCACTGGTGGCAGGAGTGATGCTGATGCCACCATTGTTGATGGATACACGCTTGATGTATGTAATCACCTTGTATCATGTCACATCATGGCCATAACTTCACAGGCAGGACCAGAAATAAGCATCTGTGTGCCAAGATTTTGAAAGGCCAGTAAAATCACAGAACAAAGGATTATTTTAGTATAAAGCAGAACCTCGTTAGGTTTCGACTTGACCAATTATTTGATATTATAAGGACTTCTCAAGAGTTACGTGCCATTGGAAGATCTAATATAACTGACATTTTTTCTGTTATTAGGTCCTCCACATACATTTTGAAATCATTTCATAAAACATACTTGAGTCAAAAGTTTACCATAGTTCCCAATCCATTATGTTAACTAAAAGTCATGCAGATAGGGAAAAATTGTTATTCTTGGTAAGAGCCGATTGTATTCAGCAGGGTTTACATTATTATCTCTGTAAAGAGTAATAGCTTTACAGCTGGCCTCAAGAACACACTGTTCAGTGCTTGACATTACATACCTGATATTTGAAATTATAGTCGTCATTTAATTACATTAAAATTACTGTTAATTCAGCCATTTTGAAGCTAAAGAGGTGTCCCACCTCATGCCGTGGAGGACCTCAGGGTAGAGGAGAAATATATTTAAATATTATAGCTTGAGGTATTAATATTATTCATAAAGACAGCTCATGTAATTTTGATTAAAACTGCCTTTCAATTATATTACTGTTTATTTTTATACATTTTATCCTATGTAGGCCAGGAAGAGAAGACTCGGAGATTCATACACCACAGTTTGAGAAACATTAAATGCCAGCATGTTTGCGTAATTGCCTACACCATAGACTTGTATGACAATTGACGTATGTAATGTGCAATGTTGACAGGATCCTGCTTTGCTCAGAGCAGAAGTGCAACACGCCCATGCCATCATGTCTCTTTGCCGAATGAAGCTGCTTCAGTATCATTCTTTATTGCAACGCAGTTTTCCTCCCACTGCCAGTGCAGAAGCTATGCAGGCAGTAGATGGATTACAAGAGGTTAGTTACTCTATTGTCACTTCTCATTTGTTATACAGAGCACTGCACTGCACTGCACTGCACTGCACTTGGGGGAGATGAGAAATTGGTGCCAAATTTTGTGTTGAAAAGCTTGAAGGGAAGAGACCACTTTGAAGAAGTAGGCATAAATGGGAGGATAATATTAAAGTGGATCTTAGGGAATCATATAGCACAGGATAGAGACCAGTGGTAAGTTCTTGTGAACATGGTATGAATCTTCAGGTTCTGTAAAAGGTGGAGAAATTCTTTAGTAGCTGAGCACATTATTACTGCGCATCATACGCATATGCACACATATACGAGGTGCGATCGGAAAGTTTCCAGACTGCGCCTATATATATATATATATATATATATAAAAAACCCGTACACTTATCTCAGGTATTAAATTCATCCATCACCCTCGAAGTAGTTCCCCTGGGAGTGAAAACAACGATCCCAGCGCCGCTGCCAAGCCTGGAAGCATCCCTGGAAATCTTTCTTTGTCAGCCTGTCAAGCACCATCTGCGATTCTGCCTGAATCTCTTCTATCGTCTCAAATCTCCTTCCCTTCAGCTGAATTTTCATCTTTGGGAAGAGCAAGAAGTCACACGGAGCTAAATCCGGCGAATAAGGAGGGTGCGGGATGACGGCCATGGTGTTTGAGGCCAAAAACTGCTGAACTTTGAGGGCGGTGTGCGCTGGCGCGTTGTCATGATGCAGCAGCCAGTTGTGGTTGCGCCACTTTGCCGGCCGCTTCCGTCTCACATCTTCACGCAACCGCCTCAGGACCCCACAGTAAAATTCAGCATTGACCGTCTGACCTGCAGGAAGAAACTCCCTATGGACGATCCCCTCCTGGTCGAAAAAACAGATCAGCATTGACTTCACATTGCTCTTGACCTGTCTTGCCTTCTTCGGTCGTGGTGATGATGGGCTCTTCCATTGTGAAGATTGCTGCTTCGTTTCCGGATCATACCCATAAACCCAGCTTTCATCACCTGTGATAACCTTAGAAAGGAAGTTGGGGTCAGTTCTTGCAAGATCTTTGAGCTCCTGACAAACGAGAAGTCGATTCTGCTTCTGGTCCTCAGACAGGAGCCTTGGCACAAACTTGGCTGCGATGCGTCGCATGTGGAGTTCTTCCTTTAGAATCAGCTGACAGGTCCCATAGCCTATCCCAACAATGTCGCACAAGTCGTTGATGGTACGACGTCGATCTTCATGAATGGCCTGCCAAATCTTCGTAACATTTTCGGGCGTTGTGCTCGAAGATGGTCATCCAGAACACTCGTCATCATCGACAGAGGTTCGGCCATTTTTAAAACGTGAATGCCACACAAAAGTTTGTGCATGACCCATTGCGGACTCCCCAAATGCTTGCTTTAGCATTTCATAGGTTTCCGTAGCCGTTTTGGCGAGTCTTTGGCAAAATTTGATGCACACTCTTTGTTCATGAAAATCCGCCATCCGAAATCGCAGGAGGGTCGGTGTAATGCACTACCAAAACGCCCGTAACTAAGAAACAAATGCTAATTCGATGATGCCGGCTAGCACACTGATTCACTATGAATGTAGGCCGCACCCCCTAGCGGCAGAAGCTCGTACTACATCCGGTTCGCCCTCTATTGACACAGTCTGGAAACTTTCCGATCGCACCTCGTACACAGAGAACATTCTTGATGTCAGGAATAGTGTAAAATGAACAAATATACCATGTCAGAAAGACTTAGATGTTAAAAGTTGAAGGTACAGTAACCATTTTATAATTTCAATGGGCAGTATATAACAGTTCTGTGTCCATACCTCTCATAGCTGATTCCAATTCTAATTTTTCTCTTTCCTCCAGTTGTGTTCACTTCTGAAGAGTCACAGCCGTTTACATAAGCCACTGGAAGTTGAACCAGCATATGAGGCAGGGGAGACTCGAATAGATAAACAGTCCGTCATGGTCCAGAGAGCTGTTTCTCCGCCCACTCAGCTTGCCTTATGTCAGAATCAAGAGAAGCAAAAGATGGCTGCTGCAAAGAGAAAAGATGTACGAATGCCACCCCCTAAAAGCGACGTGGACATGAAGTTGTTAAGCATAACAGAGGGTCTCTGTGAGTCAGTACATGGGGCACCTTCAAAGGATCCATTAGGCACAGGGTATGACACTGAGGGGGAACCTCCGTTCACTTAGGTGGCATGTTATATGGGAAGCTGGCAATGTTTGTAATTCTGTTCCTTTGAGCATGTATGTCAGAATGACATGAGAATAAATGAGTATGAGCATGCACTTATAAGACTGATAATTCACAACTTGTTTATTAATAACTTTGTATCAGTTGGATATTTCATTTATTTTCCTCACAGACTCTTTTAAAGAAAAGTATTAAAATATTCATGTACTTGTTATGTTTAAGTATGTTTATCATATGCCAGTTAATTAATCATTTTATACTTATATATAATGTAAAACACTTTTAAATGTGTTACATATTGTATCAGTTATTTTTTATTAATTAATTAATTAATGAGAACATTGATAGAACTTCATAAAGATAAAGATTGCAGGTATAATGTTCTCCTTATCTTACATCTCAAGATTATTTATTTAGTACAAGCACAAGAGTGGAGGTGCATACAGCCAAAGCAGAACCACAGAACAGGACACAAGAAAGAACCTTTCAACTTTGTAACATTATTAATATCATGAGGCTGTATTTAAAATTAAATTATGGAAAGAACTTATGACACCTACTTTATTCAAATACTTAGTCTATATTGTGAGGATAGAAATGACTATAAATTTGTAATTATGCAAATTAATTATCAATGTCTGTGCATAATCTCTGCTGATAGAGATTCATTCTCACAGAGTTAAATTTGCCAGATACAACCTCAGATTTTCACACTCTTACCATGTTTATTTTTTAAAATATAAGAGGAATGTTCTGTTCAGAATTTGTATGCCTGTTTATGATTATTTCCATAGAAAACTTCATATGCCTAGCTCCAATGATATATTGCTTATAAGCCTGTCTTTCTTCATAATGTATGTCAGAAAGTTCTATCTGCCTAAAGAATGAGGTTTCCTCTGCAATATAACATGCATTTTTAATCTTACATATTAAAGTAATTATGAATATACAAGGCCTATAATAACAAGTCTCTGTCCTGAGTTACATAAAATCAGTCCACGTGAAGTGATTTTGTGCATTTATGCACATTATGTTCAAAAAGAATTAGGGCTCGTTATTTTTTCATCCACATTTGTAAAGGAATTGTGACAAATTAGTAAGTTGGAAAAGAACATTCTTGCAGTACACACAAACTCAACTTTTTAAACACATACTTCTTAACACAAAAATTACCTTGAACGCTGATGATGTCTTCAGGAGCCATGACATCATCATGCATGTACAGACGATAATGGGTAATGGTGGTGTCATCACTGTCTCACAACATGACTTTGGCATCAATCACATTGCTACTGGAAAACATTTTGAGCATCCATCACACTGGAATTACCATGTACAGGGAATTAAAAAGTACGATTTTTGATTAGCCTCAACTGACACAAGACCCACAAAAAATCCATCCAGCAATTTTTGATTTATTACAAGCATACAGATGTACATTGCCAGACATGACTTTCATCAAGGCAGATTCCATAATCAATGGTGAAGTGAGGTCAGTTATAGGCGCAAAGGAACACATGGCAAACATTCCACTTCAGATTTCAAGCAGTATTGCCGAGTGTGCAAAAAGGGTGTTTCTCAAATAATTACCAATGACAAAATTCGAGCAAAGTTTCATTAAAATCCTCACAGAAATTATCTATTTATTAGATTGGCACGAAAGAACATCAGATGAAGTTCAGGCCAGGTTGGGTTAGGTTAGTATGCGCAGAGGATCATGGATAATAGAGTCGACACCGAACGACTTGAAGCAAACGTCACGTTGGCATTACCGAGTGTGGAAAGTTTAAAAGCATGTGTTTGGAGTAACCACCTATGGCATAAAGTCTACAAATTTCATTAAAATCCTCACAGATATCATCTTGGGCGCGAAAGGGTATCACAACTGAAGTGCATGTTTGTTGGATTAGGTTAGTGGTCCGCATGCGCAGAATATTATGCATAATGGCGTCATAATCGATCCGCCTCACGAATTCAAGCAACTGTCAGTATTCGCTTGAAAACAAAGATATTTCAGTTTCGTGACTAATTCTTCTCAATTCAGTAAAACATCTATGTACATGTAACAAACTAAACATCAGTTTTATATATATAAACACTACACTGACCTTCCCTTGCTGTTTCCTGGTATTCAGCCGACTGTCGCCACAAAAATGTCTTATTAAACCACACCGAATGTTGCGTTCTTGATTCAAATTCAGCTGATGCTTGTAGTTTAGTCCATTCAACCGATTACCCTGAAATAGGTTTACCGTAGTTTTTTCTGTATCTGCTGTGAAATTCCGTTATGTTGGCTACGATAGATTCTTCGACATCACAAATTATAAAACAGTTGACGGTATATAATTTCAATTTTTAAATTGGCGCCGTTAAATACACAAATAAACATGACTGCAGTTCTCCGACTTCGTATAACCTGCCTCCAACACATCTCCATAGCAAAAAATATCTACATGCGATAAAAATGACTGCTATGTTACACTACTACAAAATGGTTAGTTACCTCACGATCTTCAGCAACAGAAGACAAAACTTCCAGTCACAAATTAACTTCGCAGGAGTTCTAAGCCATATCTATTTGTAGCCGAACGCAAATAACTAGATTTGGGTAAACTTGCCGATGTAAAACAATTCACATTTCGAAGAACACAGCACACATAACCACTCTTTTAGCAAAGCCACTGTCTTACTGCATTCAGATGATCAACCATAAATAAGACCGGACATTCGCTTTATACAATCTTAAACTACGTTATCTCAAGATGCAATCGACCACTATCATACATAATTCATATCGATCTCTGCCATCTATTGATTTATCTATCAAGTTAAACCCTTCATACCTTCTTATTCTTCTTCTACCACCATTGTCTGTCTTGTATACAGGTCGATGAACGAAAATTCTTCACTTTACGATTTCTTGCCAGTATTTCCCTCACTTCGTCTTCTAATGACTGTTTGAACATTCTTCTTTTGGATTGTCCCACGTGCCTCTTTCCTTTAAATTTTATTTGTAATACCCTTCCCTACATTAAACCTACACATGAAACCACCAAGACATAAAAGTTCCTAAAATGCAAGTAGGTAAGATTATATGAAACATAAGTACTTAATTAAATACCATAAAATGGAATCCCTTTTGTCCAACATTAAAAGGATCTTGGACAATTTTTAAATGGCCAAAAGGGTTACTTCAAAAAAGTCAATGAGACAAACTAATGGCCTCCCTTCTGTTCTGATAATTTGGTCCCTTTGATAGTCAAAATGGGAATAAAGATATTTTCTCTCTCTAAGGCAAACATTTGGATTTTGCTGTAGGTTATTCAGCTAATACTTCAACAAGGTTATTTAATATATTTTGTATTGGAAATAATAAATTAATAATAAACCCCCATTGTAACTCTGTCCACCACAAATACAACAGATCTTTCTTTAACCACAACCCATTTGAGACGTGTGTGCTTATCATAAGACAAATCACAGAGCCAGATGAATTTTCATTTGCAACATTAACTCTGTACAGAAGGCACTCTTTTTAAAATATGTTCATCTGTCCATATCCATACCATTATTAACTGATTTCAATTCACTTTAATTTTATCAATTTAAATTTAGCATTAATGAACATATTCTGTTACATATATTTATGCAATAGTGGGAGAACATCTTTCAAGCCTGCTAAGATAAACCTATTTAACTGTACAACAGTAAGCCTAAAAGAACACAATAGTATTTATTATTATTATTACTTTATATAAAACCTGTACAACATTAAGTTAACACTCATAAACACATTAAAACTATTTAAAAACAAACAAACAAACTCATACATTAACATAAACAGTTCAGAATGCAGAAGATTCTGCACATAAATATGGCATCTATGTAAATGGCAAACAAGTAGGGCTGACTAATACAATAACAATGAAAATTCTGCTCCACAGGACTTACACTCTCAAAATAAACTGAATATCACACAACTGTAGCATGTAGATTTCTGTCTTCTGGGTTGTTGCGCTGTGTAGTCTGGTAGATGTTTACCAACGTTTCAGAGGTGCCTCCGTCATCAGGGCGCACAGCGCAACAACCCAGAAGACAGAAATCTTCATACTCACCGCTGTGAAAACCTCAAATCATACAACTGTAGCATGTACTGATTTTTCTGTGTAAATATCAGACCTTGGTCAGCATGTCTTACTGAAAAATTAACCAAACCGATTCCATCAATTTTACATTAATATGAACATGAGATCCACACTCATCATCTGATTTGGGTCTTGGTCTGTCTACTGATGTCCAGTAAATGACTATGCTATACTTCAGATATTTTATAACATATGCAGTGCTTATCCCTTAACATTAGAAGCTGTTATATCCTTAAATCAACTGTCACATTAAACATATATATGTCTGTGTACATAACACTACATATGAAACATATAATCATCCATACTCTCAGTAAGATATTTTACACATTACTAACCAGTAAATTTATTAATACTCATGCTTTAATAACCCCGAAGAATACACTCTTCAGTTAATTGTCTCAACTAATTAACAAACATGTGGAGCAAGATTTTATTGAACTTTATATTAATACAAAGTGATCAAGATCTCAGATAAATTCACAACACTGCTAGCATATTTAAGAACCACTGAGTTTTATTTTGAAATTAAGTGCAATTAGTGTTACACTACATTGGAGCAACACCTCAATATCAATTTCATGTAGCCAGTCATAGACAGATTGTATCCATCCTGTGTATATTAGTTCAATTTTTTATCATGTACCTGACAATTATAATGGCAAGAGTGATGAGAAATTAATTATGGAGAATTCTAAGGAAACCTGACACATCAGAACCATACATCTCACAGAAAATGAATTAGAACTATACGCCAATACTCCAGCCATGCAACTTTGTACAATTATACAGGTTTTCCATTTAAAATGAAACCCCAATTACTACACAAACACCTTCACGACACAAAACAAAATAAATGGCAATATTAAATCCTTGTAGCCGTATCAAATTGTTTCTTGAAATCATTACAGCAATACTTTCAGCTGTTTGTCACTCTATGAGCACCTGCCACAGACAAACACTTCCTGTGCCTGAAATGTTGTTACCCATCACTGTATTGTCTTATTCAGTACTTCCTTGTCAGGATATTCATTGCTAAATGCTTCACAAAGAACTGGGATACTGGGAACGACCTGTTCTTCAAGTGTCTGAGCACTGTGGGTCCCAACTTTTCGTTGGTTTGATCTATAGACATTCGGTAGGAGTCCTTGGACGAGGGATCGGCCCATCGCAAGGCTTCTACCTGTACACAGGACAGCACGATACAGAAGAACGCGGACAAACATCCATGGCTTTCACAAAAAACAGTAAATGATTTTGAAGTGAAGTAATGTTTAAGAATGAACATACATTCTGCTTATGAATGCACCATGTTTGCATCTGCACAGCTTTTGTGGAACTGGCATATGATAGCATAGTAAACTCGAGTGTCATGGGGGAGAAGAGAAGGGTCTATTACATGAGGGTGGACCTACTTCTTATATCACCTTTGTTTGTACTTTAGTATGTGACCTGTTGGGTTATGTTCTTAAATGGTACATCCTGTATGTTTTACTGATCTGATATATTAACAAGAATGGTAAGATACAGACGTACCATATTCTTAAATATCCTTCACAGCAAATCATGAATAAATGTATAAGACATACGAAAATATACAGACAACGTAATATATATCTTACATGCAACTCAATGTCACACCTCATCACCAAGCTATACTATGGAGTTCCATCGTAACTTGTATTAATATCAGGACTGAAGTATATAACAGAGAGGTAGGTAATAATGCACACAAAGAGAACCTAAATCTCAAAAAGTTTAAATATTTTCACTTATGTAGTATGTAGACTGGAATATGTGAATTACAAATGAAATTAAAACCCATAATATGAAATATCTATGGCATCTTTAACTTTTTTTAAATACACACATAACAGTCAATACTGAACATCACAACTGAATAGTTAGCACTCCTGCTTTGTGGGTGGGAGATCTCAGGTTCAAATCTCAGCTCAGAAACAGGCTAGCCTTAGACTTATGTGGTTATCCTCAGTCCCTCCAGGCAAATGCTGTGATAGTATCTTAAATGAGGCCATGATTATTCACTAATCATATTATCTTTTGGCACTATACAATCTGAGACAATATCATCATTAAATCAACCATTAATAAATAAAATATAACAGTGAAAAATAAAAATGTCTGCAACCTCCTAGAAGTTTAATGAACCCTATAAATAGGATGTCTTGACCTTGGTCAAAGCAAGTACTGTATCTTTTGTTCAAATGGACAGAATCTCTTATCTTCACTGTGAAAGACAGTAGACAACTGCAAGCCATGCTGCACTAATAACAGCATAAGAGAAGAAATTTCAGTATATTTAAAATTCAAATAAGGAACAAGTCATAGTGGCCATAGTAACAGCATATATGCAATGAATGTGGTGATGAAAAAATATACTGTTTCAGCCATCTATGTTTGCTGGTCTCATCACTTCAATAGAAGAATAAAGTACACTTGAGTCTTGCATTCTAATTTTGACGGCATACATTCATGTTATAAAATGCAAACAGACGACATCAAGTGCAGATGTATTTTAACTGCAGCCTCAGTAGAAAAATAAACAGAGAATCCCAATAAAAAGTTAGTAAAACAGTAAATTTAAGTTACGGACATAAGAATTTAAGAAGCAGGGTGTCATGGAAAATACTGTGGGGATACTGTTGTAGCCACGAGCTGCAACACCATAAACAATTTCTCATTACCAGAAAATGTCCCTACACTGCAATCTAGAGCGATTCTTAATATAAAAATACAGACTAAAATCTTAATACTGTTTGTGGACTGTAACAATCTGTCTGGATAAAATTTGACTCTGACTGGCATCAAGATGGACATAATAATACTACAATGGCATTTAAACTGTCCTCCATTTTAATTAATCTAAATTGATACCATGCCAATATGTATTTATTATCAAGGAAGCAATTAAACTTTGTGTTCAAATTCACAAGTTTTAATAAAAAACTTGATATTTGCAAAAATGGCATGGTAATCATGATATTACAATACTGGATGGATCCATAAATTCATGGTTAAATACACAATATACATACTTACATGGTGGAACACACAAAGAAAAAATGTTGGATAACTCAAAATCCATGTTATTGTCAAGTACAAAAATGCACAAATACTAACTACAGAAAATAACTACAGCATTAATACTTTAAGTGTTCCCTACGAACAGTTTCTAAAGAGTACAGTTCTCTTTCAATTTTTCTGCGTGCATAATATTCAAACATCCATCTCAAATAACACCCATAAACATTTTTCTCCTTCCACAAATTACAGCACATATATGAAATTCAAGAGAATATATCAAATGCTGTGTTCCATCATGTACAAATTCTATTTAACAAGGCAACACAAATATCTGATGTCAATATTAACAAACTTCTATACACAATTTGTTTCAGTATGCATGAGTGAGTAATTATACTATTATAATGTGATCAAAGTAAAGTTGAATACTTCAGAAAGCACATTCATTACATATTATCATTACAAACATTTTCTTCAGAACTATTTTACACATATTATTGATTTGTATGAGATATCAAGAAAATATACCTTTTCATCATATGACTGAAAGAGGAATGAAGAGGAAAAGACTATAAGCTGATGCTTTAGTCTCACTTACGCATACAACATGAACAGAACTTCACACATATAACACTTCTTTCAAAAATTATATTCATATTCAAGGAGTGTACTGAAATATAATAAAAAATAAATAATTGAATGGAGAAAACCCCATCAATGAAAGCCCTAGACAATGACTGGACAGTTACCAACATAACCCTATAAAGCCAAAGTTTCTCTAAATAATATTTAAACATTAAATTCCTACCAAGAAGAAAACACGACACTGCCCCATTACGATGATATGTTAGTTACTGCTGTTGAAACTAACAGATACGTATATGGGAACAATACAGAGTTGTTGAACGTTAAAGTAGGTGCTGCATACACTTACCACTAGGCTTTAAAGGAGTAAGGGCCAAGAAATGAAAGAATGATGAACTAAATTTTTCACACATACGCTGACACTTCGGCCAAAGTCTCTGGGTCCTCTGCTCTTAGGAAACTGGTGCAAAAATTATAAAATGGACATAAGACCAAACCTGCAATTTGACATTTCTAGTTGTGGATTGCATGCTAATGTTTGTATGCATGATTTTATACTTTAGATAAATATTAAACACTGCACGGTATGCAAGGTTTTAAGCAGTCACATTAAGATTATACATAAGAATGCCCATAAAATATCATAAATAAACCCCTAGTAAAAGAACAATGATTCTGAAGATTTCTGTCTTCTGGGATGTTGCGCTGTGTAGTCTGGTCGATGTTTACTCGGAAGACAGAAATCTTCATACTCACCGCTGTGAAAACCTCAAATCTTAAACAATGATTCTGTTAACCACATAATAATTATGTACCATTTTGTAGGCTTCAACACATATTCAGTCTAGAGTAACACACAATTACCAAACAGTATGATTTTGTATGACACATGAAATACCAAAGCTGCTCCATACTCCAAAGTTAGAAACCAAAATGACTGCCTCTTAATAACATTCATCTAAGTTTGACCACCTTAGGAGTATTCCCAAGCAAGACTATGTAATAACTGATATAGCAAAATTTTTGTTTTTCATAGAAATGAAGAGGAAACATAATACTTGGGTTGAAAGACATTTTCTGCCTGTAGAGTGCAACTAAATAAATCTCACACAGAAACACCGTATGAAATGATACTCTTTCTACACCACTAATTTATATTATGTACTGAAAGTTCCTGTGGTGAACCTAATAAATTATCCAAAATAATGGAAATGAAGACAGGATGATGGGTTTGTAGAATAGGTACTATCTATGTGCACCATACAGTGTGTCAACAACCAAAAATATCTGGTCAAAATGTGGACGATTTTCTGGTTCATATTCCCAGCACCTTAACATAAGACGATACATTTCATCTGGAGTGCCTTCTGGTGCAGGCATCCGATAACCTGTAAGAAGTATAAACAAACTGAAACTCAAGACAGGGTAATTTCTGAAGCATCTTGAAGAGTATGTTATGAGGGGGAGAACAGAAAAATCAGAGAAATGTCATGCAAGGCTAATATAATCCATCACATTACAACGAATTCACTTTATACTGCTTGCTTACCAGTGTCTATTTTCTCTCTTGCTTTGGAATTGCTAAGTCCACTGTATGGTGTCCCTCCATGTGAAAATATCTCCCATGCCAGTACTCCATAGCTCCACACATCACACAGGGATGTGTATTTGCCTATGTGAAACAAGATAAATGTGACATGCACAGAATATGCGCAGCTGACAGTCAAACCTTTACTTACGACTTGGCAAGTCAAGGATATCTCAACCTCAGGCATTAGTTTTAATCCTTTCTAGATCAATGTAGAGGCAGAATTTTGGCACCACATTTAATTAATTTTCACCATTAATGCTTTTCCAAATAATTAGGATTTTGTTTCAAGAAGCTACTGAAAAGTTTGTGTGTACTGCTATTTCATAAGTATGTATATGAAACTAGCCTACACTTGAAGATGGCTGTCTTCTGCGCTGTTGTGCCATGTACTCTGGTAGAAGATTACGGACATTTCAAAGGTCCTTGCTGCCTCCATCATCAGGGAGATGAGTCACTCTGAAATGTCGGTAAACTTCTAACAGACTACATGGTGCAATAACCCAGAAGACAGCCATCTTCAGACCAACAGCCATGAAAACCTCAAATCCTGCCAGCCTACATTTAATATTTAAAATTCTTCACATATCATTATTCCATTTCAAAATGTCCTTTAGAGAATTTCAATGCCATTTTCAAACTACATACACATACAAAATTGCCAGGTGAAAAGTGGCACAGTATTTAGAATAAAAATAAAACTGAAGTCTGAAAAGAAGCAGCATACAATGACAACATTGAAGCTTCTTGGCTTGTTACTGGTATTACCTAAATAAATTTGTTTATAGCTAAGAACAGAAGGTATCCAATACCATAACAACAGCTGTCATGTAAAAATCAAATGTTAAAAGACCGTAAAATGTAATCCCTGCAAAATTCATACATTTCAACACTTACTTACCAAAATTCAATGCTTCAGGGGCTGTCCACTTGATAGGAATTTGTTTCATTCCATCTGATACTATGTATTCTTCTTCTTCTCGTGACATTCCAAAATCTGATATCTTCACAATGTTTTCATAACCTTAAAAAGATCAGTTATCAAATATTCATGTTCAGACCTCACAGCCAGCTAAAAGTTCATCAGGTAGCCAGGTGTTTTACAAATTCTCAATGCTGGAATTCTTACTAAACTACAAATGCAGTGGAAGATGGTGTCTTAATAAAAATAAATGCAGATTTGGCACTCCATGAAACAAATAGGTTGTAAATAGCAGTATCCAGTGATAAGAAATATCACTGAATACTGAAGAATTGATGTCTTGTTGTTAACAATATGTTTCTACTGGATGCTGACTATATATTATCAAATAAAGGGAAGTATATACAGTGATTGAAAGCCTTACAGCAAAATATTAGGAGACAATTTGTTATAAACTGTAAATAAATTGTTATTTGATCAACCACCCCTGCTGAGTTACAATGTTTTGCCACATTTTAAGAAAGTGGAATAATTGTTCATTCATACATTTAGTTATGTACACTGAACATCTTTAATGCTTTTCATTACAATAACTGAAAAGCAAGGATTGTGACCTAAACATGCAAGACTATTACAGAAGGAACAAGAGTAGAACAAATGTTTCTGTTTCCCTCATAGATTTTATTTACGCTGGACATGTTTGACATCCTGTCTGTTAACACAGCTATTTCAATCTCAAGCGAACTTATGTTGCTGACAGAGCAGTGTTTTAGTGGGATTAAGTTCAGATGATTTTCATGTAACACTGATACAGGCTGCTGATCTTAATGAATTGTAATACTTTCACAAAAATGGTGAATGATTGGGTTTGAACATATTTAAAATAAAAAAATTCTTAACCTACTTCCTTAATTTTAAAAAGGAACTTAAGCTTGTGATATCACCGTTGTAGTTTCTTGGCTCCACAACCCAGCTGTGGGTTTTCACCGCCTCCTTTTCAGAGGTTTCCTAGTCTTTGAAGTGTGTATTTGTGAGTAGTGAGTGACCAGCCCACTGATTTTGCACAATTTCTACTCAATTCTGATTTGACTGCTACAGCCACCTATTAGTGAATCAGGAGAGACTAGGGTGAGAAATGGCCGCTGAATTTTGCTTACGAAACATCTCGTATCATGCTCGCAAGGTTCTTTTACATGCCGTAAATCTACGACACGAGACCGCCAGCCCCCCCCCAAAATCATGTCCTAATAACATCTGTATCATCCAACCAATTTTCACCAGACTTGGTATGAACGTGAAACAAACAATATCCATAGCAATCTTCATTCATTACTTTTAAGCTGTTTAACAGACAATTTAGTGGTGGTTACCTGAAGCCTTCTTTATCCAATAGTAATGCTTCTCCTTCTTCTATCATTTCCACTTAAATGGGGTGATGACCAAAAGTGCATGATGGTTTGGTAATCGATACATAAGAAATTACATGATTAAGATAAAGGTGTATCTTACCGACTAGACAATTTCGAGCAGCTAAATCTCGGTGGATACAGTTCTTTGACTCAAGATAGCGCATTCCAGCAGCCGCATCTCGACACATTCCAAGTAATTGTTTCTGTGTCAGACTTCCAGCATGATTCCGCAGAAACGTGAGCAGCGAACCTCCTAAACAAGATTCACACCAAACAGTACAAAACTTAGTTATAACATCTGAGTCACCTCTGAGCAGAATGTAAAGGTTTCTTTATGCAATAGTGGCAATGTAAAATTCCTTAATTTGGGCAAACAATCAAACAGGTTATATGTACCGGACTGTTGAAAATCCTTTAATTCAGCGATAAAAAATACCATACTCTACCACTGTAACTAATCTACCTGTAATTACAGTTAAAAAGTTATTCCATCACAAAGAGAATTAAATCAGCAAAAACGAAAAATTGTTGACAATAATAAAAAAGAATTATTTTGATTCACATTTTCCTTTTCAGAATTACATACCTGGTACCAGCTCCATTACAATCATGATAGGCTGTTTCTGGACACAAATGCCAATCAATTTTACAATGTTTGGGTGGTCATACTGCTTTAGTATACGCCCTTCTTGCAGGAACTTCTTCTTGTGTTCATCTGGTAGAGTCATGCGACATGTTTTCACGGCCACTTCCTTCTTGCCAGTCTTGAGATGTGCTTTGTACACATCTCCAAAATTGCCCTGAATCAACATCATCTACAGTCAGCAACATTCAATCTTTATTACGCAAACAATTACAAAAGCTGGAATTTATCAATCATTTTCTTGTAAAAATCTATGTGAGAAATGTCTAACTAATAAAGACGTCAGAATTTATCCTTTGGAAAGATGCAGACAATGTTTGAGGAATATGGAAATGGGAACTTGGAAAGATATATAGGTCAAATGAATAGGAGTCATGAAGATAAAGTACAATTTGGATGTAGTAAGAATACATGAGGTCAGAATGATGAAGGTAGTCATGTAAAGAGAATATTTATTTTGCAACAAAGAAAAGAATAAGAATCAGAAATTGAAAATGGGCTCTTCTGTAAAGACTTGGAACAGAAAAAAACAGAGTTTGTTAATGTTAGGGTGTTGTAAAAACTGAAATTCTCTTGGACCAGCAGCTTGAATGTGCAGAGCCCAACTGATAATGAAAATAATGTCAAAGATAGTTTTTAAGAAGAATTACACTGTGTATTTAATCAGTCTGGTAGACACAACATAAAAAATTTGCTAGATGATTTTGGCGCTAAAATCAAATGGGAAGATATGGAAACCAATTTCAGGGAATAAAAGTTTATCTAATGAAAGTACTTGCAATTTGTCTCAGCTTTTTTTAAAACGAAATGTACGAAAATAATGACATTTCTTATTTATTAAGACAAATTTATGGATATATATTCCTGTTCACTAAATTCCATTATGTATTGCCATGTGCTGCATAATGCTCCAAAGCTATATCAGAATATGCAGCTAATGGCAAAAATACGGGTAACAAGAAATAACTTCAATTAAATTAAGTGATATGAATCTAATATGGTAAATTTAATAAATAATTAATTAATCAGTCCTTTAGTGTCAAATAAGAGTATACTAATGTAATAAAGCTATCACAACAGGCATCATTTGAAATTTTGCTTACCCTAACATTTACTCTGACTCAGAAAAGCAGCTTAAGTACAACACAAAATGTATCAGTTCCTTACCCGCCCAATCTTATCCAGCAGAACAACATCATCATTGTTGAGTTCCCAGCGTTCTCTTAAGATGGGTTTTCTCAAAACAGCACCAGACCTTCCCGTGACAGGCAGACCACTTTGGTACTGATGCAGTATAAGTTCCTGTATTGTCGGGAATGCTGGTCCTTCAAACCGGAAGTGACCCTGTGGGGAAGTTCACACATTCTGTATAGCCAACGTATCAGATATCCTAGAAATAAGTTTATAGTTGCTCACATGTCGATGGTATTGTATCGGCAGTGCTTGTAGATGAATGTAATCTACATTTTAATACAGATTCCTAACACCAAAATAAACTGATGCTTCTGTGTACTATAGATAATCATCATTGCTGCTCTGCATGCAGACCTAGACAAATATTCATGTTTATCTCATTAACAATTCACAATATGAAAGACATGCAAAAAAATTACACGATTCAATGAGATGAACTTACCTCTGCTGTAGTCTGCACAATGAAATGTTTGTGCCCACCCCAGCACACCGACAAAACAGTCTGACACTCATCATTTCTGGTCGTTTCCCTTACTAGGAAGTCTCCTTCATGTGTCAACAGCCTCACCACCTCTTCACGAGGCAAAACACCATGAAACCATTCCTCGTCCACCAGTGGTCGATGAGCAGACAGTGACATCTGTGACCACGCATATCACGTACGTTTTCAATAAATAAAAATGTAATTCGAAAGTACTATATCCAAATCCTCCTCATATCAGAATCCTCTACCAAAATAAAACAAATGCTAACTCAAATATAAACAGACTTTTTACTTTTAACGGCAAAGAAAGAACTGATAACACATGTTTGAATTTTTTAGCTTCCAAATAAAAAGCTTTTACAAGACTTTTACACAGATTAATACAATGTACAGAAATAAAAAAAAAAATTAACTTCAATTAGCTTACTGTTCTTTACTTAAAAATAAAAATTTGGATGCTATAGTTATCACAACTGTATTCTAGGTCAAAGTTACTTATCTTTTTAAAAAAATGTACTGTAAGAGATTATAAATTTCCTAAAATAACCAACCAACTAGGTGGAACCCGAAGGTTCATCACCGAATTAACCAAAGCCCTCTACTGATCTCTGTTCTGGACCAACAAAATCCAATTGCCTTCAACTCCTATCTCCCACAGATCCCACTTGATATTATCCTCCCATCTACGTCCAGGTCTCCCCAGCAGTCTCTTCCCTTCGGGCTTCCCAGCCAATACTCAGTGCACACCTCTCGCCCCATGCCCTGCCCATATCATTCTTCTTGACTTGATCACCCTGACAATATTGGGGGAGTAGTACAAATTTTTTAGCTCATCACTATGCAGTTTTCTCCATACCCCATCCTATTCTCTCCAAGGCCCAAATAACCTACTCAACACCCTTTTCTCAGACACCTGCAATCTGTGTTCCTCTCTGAGAGTAAAAGATCATGTTTTGTACCCATACAAAACAACAGGCAAAATTATTTAGTATATTTTAATCCCAATTTATAAAGCCCACATTTGTCAATTTGTGAAACAGACATATTCCTGATATTTTCATACACTGACATTTCACTTATCAAATTACTTTCCCCATTAGTATTTTTAAGAAAATAACTGATTCTTCAGCACTAACATTTTAGATTGTGAAAGAATTTATTGTCATTATGACAAACAGGAGCCAAATATTATAAAATCTTGTCCACATTACATAAAAATGCAACTTTTGTGGTCTCCTTTCCACACCAATATTGCACAATGAGAATTATGTGTTGAAGACAGCAAAACCAACTGAGACTTGCATTTAATGCAATTAACTTCAATCCAATCCAAACCCCTAAACCCTATTTCCATATGAATATTCTACCTTTACATTTCTCTTGGTATTTAAAACTGAATGAGTGGTTTCAATTTCCCCAGGGTATCATCTGCCATTGTTACCATCCTTCCTGACCCTGCCATCCTTAAGAAAAAACTTGTAACCCATTTCTGAGGTGCACCCACAATTATACCTGATGGTCAATTTTTAACATGGGTGCCAAGCCACAGTGGCTGTTACTTGTCTTTTTAATTTTACACTTTCCCTTTCCTTTAAATATGCAGAATGTTTAGAGGCCATCTGGAGGGATGCAAGAAATATTTTTTGATAGGTGCATTTCTGCAAACAACTCCAATCATGTACAACTGACAGAAAAGGTCAGATAAACAAATAAAAGTTCTAATGCATTGTTAAGAAGTACGTACATACATACATACATTATTCGGCTACCTAAAACCAAACATTTCAAATTTGGAAGCTTCTAAAGCAAGATCTTTTAACACCCCAATTCTGATTAGTCAAACTGCACATATAAAATTTATTCACCTTGCACCATCTATTCACTCTAGTCCATAAAATATTTATCTTACATATGAGTACAATACAATCAAATAAAAATAAAATGAAGCCTTCACATGTCTCTAAAAATAACTGTAGCATACCTGAAACAGAGCAAAGCATAACAAACACAATTTCCAAACATATCGCTCTCATATATCAATGTATGAAGGGCCTGTCTTATCCCAAAACAAGATCTACTTGCATGCTCTAGCAAAAATGCCCATCATACTTTTCTTAAAACTAAACATACCAGTTAGTTACTAGTATAAAGTTTATCAACAATCAACTTGTTATAACAATCTCAATGCAACATGCCTGCATGTGAAACAAAAAAAGGTCCTAGTGCTTGTTAAACCACTCATAACATTCATAAGGTACCACTTACTACATTACAAAGTAAAGGGCACAGCCATGGGTGCTGCACACAAGATGAATTATAATACTATATTCAATAAAATGTGTAATTCATGTAAAAATATGTCAATCCATTAACTTTTAAATGTGGCATATTACCACTTTAAGCATTAAAGTCAGGAATTTCATCCATGTATGGATCATCAACCGCGGTCACCAGATACATATTTAACACTTTCTGTTTATAAATTTTTGTGAAAAAATTTCTAAAAACTGTTTATGTACTGATTGCAACATTTTTTAATAATTGATACTAATGTACTATAGGATTCAAATATGTACCACATTAATTTCTGGAATAAAACGCTGAATAGAAATTCATGACATATTCTGCACCCTTGTCTGTCCATTAAATTGTTTTGTCTACAGTTCAGCACTCCTAAAGAAGAGGTACATTTTATTGAATTATGAAATATGAGCAAATTAAATAATTTGACACTCTGTAACTTCCACATATTATTGATACACTTAACAATAATAATACTGACACACAAAATAAACTACATACTATCAAATGTTAAAACTGGGACCTTTTCTTGTAGACAAATCTAAGCTAGCAAATTCTTCAGATTAAACTACCTACTGAAATGCAACTACAGCCAAAACCTTCATTAGTAATAAAATATTAGAAAAGCTGCAAATCGTTCTACAAACACCTGAGAATTAGCAAAACTCTACCTATTTCCTGCTTCATTTTTTCCTACAAAGACATATAAAAACCATTATTATTAATCATCTATCTATAACAGCAGCAATCAGTAAATTTGAAACCACACAACATACATGAAAACGCTTATTCTCAATGAACATTACTGTTAATTTTAAAATTTTGCACCATTTTTATGGAACTTATTTAAAATAATTCCTTATAAACATGGTGTCAATGACATTCACAGGAAAAATCATTGCCTGGCAGTGAATAGAAAAATTTTAACATACACCCAGACAAATATAACAGAAACAGTTCTTTGGTATCCGCTTTATCCCAGTCTTGTTAATTTCATAACACCTGTACAATACACTACCTGATCAAAAGTATCTGGACACCTACGCGAAACTGTCCTCTAAGTGTCCCTCGGATTTACCGCCCAGTAGTGGACATTAATACGGGGTGGGCCCACCCTTGGCATTTATTACAGCTCTAACTCTGCGGGGGAGACTGTCTACCAGGTGTTGGAACGTCACCGGGGGAATAGCTGACCATTCTTCCTGCAACGCTGTAGCAAGCATAGTTAGTGATGTGGGTCATTGGGGTCTGGCGTGCAGTCGCCTTTCTAGTTCATCCCAGAGGTGTTCAATAGGATTGAGATCGGGGCTCTGGGCTGGCCAGTCCATTTACGGAACCTTATTGTTCACAAACCACTCACGAACAGACCCTGCTTTATGGCAGGGAGCATTGTCATGCTAAAACACACGGTTATCATCTCCAAACTGGTCTTCTACCGTAGACAACATGCAGCTGGTCAAAATGTCCTTATATCCTTCCGCCTTTAACGTGCTCCATAGTATTACGAGAGGACCAAGTCCCTTCCATGAAAAACACCCCCACACTGTCACCCCACCTCCGCCAAATTTCACTGTGGGCACTATACAGGCCAGCATGTAGCGTTCACCTAGCATTTGCCACACCCAAACCCTCCCATCGGACTGCCACATGGTATAGCGTGATTCATCACTCCAAATCACGCGTCTCCAGTCGTCCACAGCCCAGTGGCGGCGCTCTTTACACCACTGAAAGTGGCTTGCTTACTGATGTGGCAACCAATAACCATACCACGTTCGAAGTCACTGAGCTCCCTTGCTCCACCCATTCTGTCAGTATCGTGTAGCACTGAACAACATCGAGCCCTCTGCCTCCTTTTATAGCAGCAGCGGCGGTCGTAGTGATATATAGGATCAAGTTTACGTTTACAGAGGGGTGTCCGGATACTTTTGATCAGACAGTGTACATTCCTAATGGTAACAGCTAATTACATTCTTTCAACTGCACAGGTCACAAAACCAAATGACATGGAAAGATGATTATAAATGTCAAATACGTAATGATTTGGAAGATGTGGTTACACCTATATCAGGGTAATATCCCAGCCCTTGTCTACAGACATTCTCAGGCCAGACGGCCAGGGGGCTGGAGCTTATTCAAATCAGGTGCCCCCAAATACAAGCCTAAAGCACTACTCCTATATAAACCTGTCTAGTATAATTTCTTCCAGACTGTATTTGGTTCATTACAGGCGTCAATTTAGCAAGTATTTAGATTTGTCCATGAAAAACATGAATGTATAAATTTCATGCCAAACTAGAGAACAGATTCGGATTAGGAAAAAAACATCAATTCTTTATTTAAAATATTATACCAATCTTCCTTACTTGATTCCTGCCACCAATTCATTTTTGTACTTTTCAGATTAAGGACAAATTTGTGAACTACATGCTTTACAAATCAAGAAGTGTAGACATGTCTATTTTTCCTCTAAGAAAATATGATTATGGTCCTTCAGGGGGACACTGTGAAATGAAAGCTGTTTCTAAAATATAAACTATCAATTTATTTTTATACTTATGTGGATGGCTGCAATTGGTTAACGTTAGTGTAATTAGCTTACCACAGTATAACCACCATCAATAGATGAGCTGTTACTGGTAGAATGGGAATCAGGTGTAATAGGAATGAGTGTTATTTCAGCAGCATCATCACGATCACCATAATCATCATCATCAGCACCACCACCACATACTTTCTCATCATCAGTAGTCTGGGAAGTGTTTTTCTCCTCTTCCCGTCCCTCCCCTGCACTGCGAGGGGGTAAAATAGGGGAGGAAGGAGCAGATAATCTGCGGAACGGTTTGCGAAGGATTTCTACTAAGCGCTGTTGATGCTGTCTTTTCAAAGTGAATGTTGAGGAGGAGCGTTCACCACCCTGGAAAGTGTTACATACCCTATTATTCTCACTGTTTTATTCGTTAATGATGACAGGAAGCAAAAGGATCAGTAAGCTGATCACAATGGGTATTCAAAACTTGAGATTTTTCAGTAGTGTATATAAAAACAAATAAAACTAGTATTTTCTAGAAAAAATGCATTGAAGCAAAGACTTTTCCTTTAGCCATGACATATTTTCTTGCATTGTATAGTACATGTACTATACAATGCAAGAAAATATGTTTCACTAGATTAAATTATGGTACCTTTCACTGAGAAAAGTACTGATTTCGTTGTTTTATTTTGCCATTTTATTAAATTTTTCAATAAAAATGTTTTTTAAGTACTACTTCACATTTTATCACCATTCTTGACAGGGAATATGTAAAAGAGCAATATATTACCAGATTAAGCAGTCTTCTTCACCTACTGAAGCAAAATATTTTAGGCAGTGGTTTTTATATGTATACTAACATAACAAACGGAACATGACTAACAAAGTCAAATTCTGCAGAACCAATAGCACTAATGCAAAGATGTAAGCTATTAATCATACCACCATGAATGCAAAACAAGCACCCAACTGTGCCATAACCCACTGCTGTTACTGAAAATGAAAATATGGTCAGATGCCTAGTGTGGTCCAATATCACTTACACCAACTACATCGATTAGAAGAAATTACTATGCATGGCCATAAGCTTTAATCCCAAAGTAATAGTCTATCTGTATAATGTTGGGCAACAAGATCTGCCCAGGAGAACAAACAGATATTCCAGTGATATTTTGAAATGTCTTTTCAAAGAAATCATTTAATTTCACAAGTATTCATTCAATTTCTTGGTATGGTAGTACCTTCCCATCTTCCAGGTATTGAATTTTCTGCAGTAAAAATATATAATGAAGTCAGAAATTTCAAACAAATTACTTCAAATTAAATATAAACATAAATATAACGATAATAATAATGAAACCAAATTCCAAATTCTTGTAAACCCTTACTCTGATAAGTGTTCTACAATTTCTTACATACGAAATATGTTTATGGTGACATCCTTTTAATTTTGCATAAGCTGGTTTTTGCCTTCATATACAATCAATGTAAACACACATTAATTAACCATATAAACCCACGAATTTCCTACTTTTCCCACTCAAATACTTTACTACTAGAAAGTAATAGCCATGAACGAGATTTGGACAACTTCAGTTGCCCCAGGCACTCTGACCATGGGCATGTCTCATCAAAGAACAAACAGAACAAAGATATTATACAACAGACATCTTTTAACAAATCCTACAAATTTGAGCATCAATGCAGTATATGCTTTACTTCTTAAACTATAACCGAACCAACTTACCAATTCCACTGCCAAAATATGAAGCAAATAAAGAGAAGGAAGAGAATGTTTAGTGCATAACACATTTTATACAGCAAACAGAATGAAAAATTACAGCATAATTTTCCTTACATTACACATGAATATGACAAGCTTAATAAGTTCTGATTCAACACCTAAAATTCAATTCGTCAGAGCCTGAGTTAGAAATGTGGAATACTGCAACTGATGCCTATTTAATATGTGGAAACAACAGTGTGATATGCATTCAATATAACATACTTCAAGTAAAATTAAATTCTGATCCAAGATGGGAAAATTAATATGCTACTTCTTACTGAGTTAACATTTGTATGATATACGTCTAAACTTTCAATACTATAATTGTGAAACTTGGGAAGAACAAAATGTGGAGGAGACAGAAAATAACAAGATGAAGAAAAAATTACATAGACAGGGGCTTCATAATTTCTAATATTCACTTAGTGATAAATCAAGGAGCATAAGATGGGTGGGGCATATAGTGAAGTGGTACACACGGGGGAGGTACAAAATCTTATTCAGAAAGCCACAAGGGAAATATCACTTTGTAGACACAGAAGCAGACAGATGGGTAACATTCAAATGGAACTAAAAAAACTCAGGTATGAATTAGGTTCGATGGCAGTCTATTGTGAACACATGAATGAACCTTCAGGTTCCATACAAGGAAAAGAACTTATTGGCCATATGAACAACTGTCAGCTTCTCAAAGACTTTTCTCCGTGGAGTTACTCAGCGAGTCATAGTACCTGTTGCTGCTCTGTGTTGGGTGTCCCCATATTGGTATGGTTATCCACAAAGGACGAGTCTATGGAGAGGTCACAACCAGGTGGCACTTCTTCACAGCCGAGTTCACTAAGCGCACTTTTGATCACCTCCACCTGATGCTGCATTTCTCTCTCCCGGCATCGTAGCTCTTCTAGTTCTCTCCTGCCATGATCCACCCTGCAAGAAAACCATCTCACTTCCATACCATAAGTGGTTTTAGCATTCTCAGGTAAGCTGTGTATGGCATCAGGTATCATATTTCCATCACACACTGTCACTACAACAGAAACTATCTCTCTAAAGTAATGCAAGGTTAGAATGTACTGTAGAGTTTCATGGATCAATGACATCTGAATGGTTATACCCTGGCAAATCTTACATGAGTCTCTAAGCTAAGACATGAACCAGAGACCTCCTGAATAAGAAGGAGTGCTATCGACCTGACCACAATGTTTGATCTCCCCATACTATTAATATTATTAACAAAGCTGTTACAATTACATTTGCATCACTTATAAACTGTAACAAAATGTCATTTCTGCAAGTGTTTACATTATCAGTTAGCATACAAGTAGCTTACATGATTGTCAACAGCACACTACATTCACTTTCTCCATATAGCTTACCTTGTAAGCATGTCTACGTGTGTATTCTTGTTGTTAGCAAGATCAACATGGGAACTGTGACTGGCCTGTTTCTCCTGCACTTCCTTCACACTGGACTCTAGCTGCACTAACTTTGCTCTCAACCATTCTATAGTTAGATTGTCCACTGTCAGCTGGCTTGGTAACAACTTTCCTGATGTGTCCTCAACAAGACTGTTATCAAATGTGAAGAGAACTGGTGATGCCGGAGCTGTTCTGCAATACAACAAATACTAGAAATATTTTAGGGCTCCAAATAAGTAAATCTTCCAAGTTTTAATGATATGCATACTATAAACTTATAAAGTTATAAGGACTCATCAGTTATCATCATGATACAAAAATATTTCCTCTATCTAAATTACAGTCGTCTGTGCTGTGACATCATGTGGTCTCACAAGTGGTAATTGGCAACGAAGATTTCAGATAAACTCATGCTTTGCATAAAAATGAAACGCACTGAACCCTGAAAGTTTACACAATGCACTTGTGAACTGTGGTGCCCTGGGTTGCAATGTCATGCAATCTCGTAGGCAACTAGCTACCTACAAGACCACATGGGGTCACAACCGAGAAGACCATAATCCACATTTTCACTGCCATGAAAATCTCAAACAACATATTATAATACAATTTGTTATTAACATTTGCATTTTATTAACCACAACACTTGCATTCTTCATAATGGATAAATAAAGCCATGCAGCCATAATAGTCAATATGGGTTCAAAACCAGCGATGTCTCTGCTTAAAAATAATTATAATTTCAGCATAGTAATCATCTATGTCCAATAGAAGTCATCAAGGCTTTTTGGTTCCATAAGTACTAAATTCTGTTTCAGCAAACTTGACCTTGGGCAACTGGGAAGGGGAAAAAAAAAGCAAAGCAAAGCAGCAGCAGCTAATTTTTAAAGTCACAGGACATTTTCTTATTTACATCATCAATTTCTTCCACAACACACAGTGCAACAGTCATTTATGAATATTATATGATTGTTCAACTATAATGCACTCATACATGACCACATGAAACATGAGAATTACTTGAAGTTACAATTTTCCATTGATGAACTAGAAATTTGATAAGAATTACAGTTTAAAACATACTTGTTCTTCTCTGTAAAGTCTTTATACTCTTGGTTTGGTTTGATGGCTTCTAAACTGGTCTCCACTCTACTCTGTGCATCACGAAACTTTTCAGAACAGAGACTTGTGTACTGTGCTACTTCCTCAAGGACGGTTCGCCTGAAATATAAAAAGGAAAATGTCACATTTCAAGTCTTTCTTGGACAATACTTTGAAGTTATTCTTAAACTTTACACATTCTATAACCACCTTTCTTACACTTGTTTAATCCATTGTACAAGGGTTAAAAATTATTACAAGCAATGGACCACTGTGAGTTATTCAGTGCTTGTAGACATCAGGGATTCATTTTTCATATGCATCACAATTATGTCATAATCATTACATTCAACGGAGAACTTCACCATATGATTCCATTATATGAAAAAAAATTTAACTAATATTACCTTAATTTCTTTGAAGACTTGGCTTCAGATACTGAGCATGAGAAGTCTACATCTGATCATATATTTATCTTCAAAATGGTATTTTTAAACATATGAAAACATAGTACATCAACATAGAACCTTTGTATTAGTATATCAGTATGTAACCCATCAATGCTTATGCAAATAACTTTTCATGTTAACAATTCACAGTACTATTAGTCTCCCATTACCTTCTCATTCTTTTCATTGGTCACCTTCCAAGAACTTATGCCGTAAAAATTTGGGGGAGGGGAGAACAGAAACAAAGATTACAGAATATACTCACCAAGAAATAATAAAGGCCTCCTGAACAGCTTCTTGATGGTCAAGCAGACCTGGAAGAAGCACTGTACGAAAGTCTCGCTCATATTCAGCTGCCTCACATAGCAACAACACATATTCATTGTGTGTCAAGTGAAGTTTGCGACATGCTTTCTGGTATTTATCTCGCACATCATCCAGCTTACGACCACCTCTACCAGCTGTTACAAAATGAAAAATCAACATCTTCACGTAGATACAAAGGATAATAATGAATCTTGGAGAAATAGATTAATAAAATGTGAACTGGTTGAGGAGGTAGTCCAACTGTGGGATTTTCTGATGACGAAACTTCAGGACCATTGTAGGAAAAAGGCATATATCACTAGCAACTTTACATAAACATGAACCTAAATTTCAAGAATGTTACGTAACTGACAGAGCAACAAATATGTATTATGCTACCACCATAAAAGTGAATGTTTTATTTGCAACTAGCTTAAAATGGTGTCAAAATTGTTAACAATTTGCATGGCAATACTGCAACTAACTACATAACAGTAATATATGATGTGCATTAAATTATCAGAATTTTATTCTTGGCAAATATTGAAACCCCTCTCAAAAACAGGTAATTTACCATGGACTTCAAAAGAGAAAATGCTTTCAATTCATAGTTAGGGGTGCAGGATTCCTCTTCAAATGACTAGCAATAGTGTCCTATAAAGTAACAAATTTTCATGTAAACTTTTATGTCCTATAACAGAGTTTTGATGAAACCTGACATCTGGCACTTCTATTATATGAATGCTGACATCTGCAAATTCAATCCACTTAATTAATTTTAAAGCCCACTTCATCTACACATCTAAATACACTTCTAGTTACATCTCAAAAGAAAAATAGTAGCAGAAATAGTTATCATAAATGCCACTTCATATTCACAAATATCCTAATAGTACACCCCAAAACATGTGTCCTATATTTCAATAACAATATCCACCAGCAGACTGAAAACTTGAAACAGATCCAAAGGACCATTTGGAATTCATGACATAAGTCACCTCTACCCATGGCCATTGCTGTAAGTAAAACGCAAAGGCTTTTGCTTTTATCTTCTGACATTCAACATACAACTGTCATCATTTCTGAGATATAGAAGCATATACCATACGAAGAGCAGACAGATATCACATGTAAATGAAACATTCCTTTCTAATGGCCATTCTAATTAGCAGCTAGTGACGTTACTTGTACAGTAATAACTTGGACGATGGTGATTAGAAGTACAATAATATGAAAATTTTAATGTTATATAAGTTTATCTGCATCCGTTACACTGGATGTCTCCATTAATAAGCATTATTAAACACTATGCCATTACTTACATTTAATATAGTGCTCCTCAAACCTTGATCGCATGAGTTTGTACAACTCCAGGTACTTCTGATATTCTGTCTTCTTTCGAGCTACATCCTCAGTAAACTGAGAAGATAAATTACAGAATGTAAAGTAAATATTACAAATAAAAACTCTTGAACACAGTGCTCTGTATAAGAATATGTATGCTATTATTACCTTTCTTATCTTAACGAGGCAAACTAATTAGGCTCATGAGATCATAAAGCTTTCTATGCCTATATCAACTTCTAGCTTTTGAAACAATTTATAGACTTACCGATTTCCTATGAACATTATGGCATATGAGCCCACCCCAACCTGTTTTTTTAATGTTATGCTGTCAGCATCATAAATTTTCTGATAACTTCTAATTATTACTGAAATCATATTTTATTCTGAATGTTTGTCAAGCAAAGAAGAAGTAATGGGCTTCAAACATTCAGGCTTTGTATAGTGATGGTGGTTGTACATAACACTGTACTGACATGAAATACCATGTATCTCAAAACTTATGAAATTAAAATTTATGGATGACATTGTTCAAAACACTTTGATTTCACTACCAGTGACAAACCCAGCTATGATGGATAAAAGTATACCTTCCATACAATGAAATACAAAGTGCATCGAAGGTTAATATATTCATATTTCAAGTGTCAAATGGTCATGAAAACCCACGTCAAATCAGACGGGAGTGAGTCATCAATATAAGATTCAGCAGAAGAGAGGGAGATATATACACAAAGATTGTTATTTCCAGCTCCAAAAATGCTTAAAATTAACATACGCTGAAAATATATATTCATAATCCATAATAGAAAGAAGATGCAACTCTACAATTTGTTGGCTGTTTGTTTATTTTTAACATCCAATTAATCAATTTAACGCTGTATTTCCTCCGTCAGTATTAATAACAAAAGGAAATAAAGGCAACCTCCTTGCAGATTCATTGTAACGAACAAAGTGAACTGATGCCATCACAGTAAAAAAGTTTTGCAAACTTGGGGATAATGTATAAACTACCAGAATATTAGAATGTGTAACACATACTTTCAGCTACAGCAGTTCCCACTGCATGGGCGAAGTATACATCAAAAATGCATCACACGTTAAACGCGTTAAAGTCAAACGTGACGGCTTTCACGGTATGTACAAATAACGGATCACCCAACCTCTCGGCAGACCATTAGACGCAGTGAGGTCTGACAATTAAATAGCCGGACTGATAATATAAAACACTGTATCAAACCTTCGCCAGCGTGGTCCCTTCACAGCACTCGCATGGTGACTAGACATGCCTTCCAATACTTCTACCATGCCTAAAAACACCGCTGAAAGTAATTTCCGGAAAGTCTCTTCAGTACTACCACAACACTGTTTAGTTTCGGAAACATGGACAGGTGACAGGGTCAAATATTTCAAAACTGATATTTTTCTTTCTGAAAAAAGTATGTAACGAAAGTGGTATACAGTATGCCATGAAGCAAAATCCAGTTGTCTGGCCAAATTCTATTTTTTTTAACTGATACGCTGTCGCAAACGTTCCGAAACTTGACAGCACGTTTGGTTGATGATTTTGGAAACACGAATTCGTGATATAAAAGAAAAAAGGTCAACATGGTTTTCTACCTTTGATTTTAACATATGCGCTTTTCGCGGTCTAAACAGACTAACCTGGTAGGAGACCGTGTAGCGTTTAGACTCCTAACAATCACCAAACACTATCTCCCCCTCCCCCAGATTGGAATATTCAAACAATCTTTCTGAAAGTTAGACGCACTTTGCGTGAAATAAATACAAGTACACAATTAAATGAACTCGAAAATATAACGACACGCGATCTAGACGTAGCAATACAGGCGTGCTGGGAGTTTTTGCGCAAATACATCTGACCGGTTATTTAATTATCAGAATTCGTAAGTACATGTTTCCTCCAAACTTTGACCCTGACCTCACAGCCAAACTGGTTCATCTGTCATTTGTTTCTTCAGGTCACCTTTTTTCCGGACGAGAGAAGCGTTGGAAAAAACGTTTGTGGGGAACCTTCTAATTTAGGAATCTATTAAAGGTACCAAACTATAGCATGAATAAATATTTGAATGTACACCGCAGTTCGAGTAAAAGAACGGAAATTGACGAGATAGTATCCGCACGATTCATCTCCAAAACTAACATAAGGATTTAAACTAAGGATAGCTGTCTTCTGGGTTGTTTCCGAAAACTTCTACCGAAATACAATGTCCAACAAACCAGAAGACAGCCAACTTCAAACTCACTGCCGTGAAAACCTCAAAACCTACCGATTTATATCAAATTGTATCTGGGATCTACATAAAAAGTTGTCGAATTACCTATGGTTTGTACCAGATCAATGCAAACCCCCCTCTTTACACAAAGTTCAGAAACACGAAATTGACAAAACCAAGAAAATAGCAACGACTGGCGAACTGTTATGTCTAAGTGTCAATATCACCATCGATTTTTCTCTTGTGGCTCTGGATTGATGTGACCTACTGTACATTTGGCAGTACTCCTTGGACAGGTTATAGGCCCGCTTGGCTGAGAAGTTTGAAAACTCATGCTTCAGATGTTTCTCAGCCTTTATCTTTGGCACAGTAGTCACAATTCTGAAATTAAAAGCACAACGAGCAGCCGGGGGCGGGGGTGTGGAAGCACCCTCTGCAGATAGGGAGGTTAGAGGGTCCTTGCCCAGGGAAATTTTTGAAAAAAAACTTACTAAGCCATCAGCACAAAAAGAACAAATACTTTTTGTAAAATAATCGGACAATTTATGAACTGTGACAATAAAGAAACTAAATTATTATTTCATAAAGAAATGTATGTATACAAAATACTTCATTCATAATGAGCGCGTGGTCAAAATCGACAGAAGATGCAAGCTTTGTTTAAAATTTTTGACACAGTTATCCAGAATTTTAAAACAACGTTCACTTATATAAAGCGCGGCATAGCCTTTGGTTAACACTGATGTAAATATTTCGTCATGTGCACTCACAATCAGTGACAAAGGAATGACCTTGTTCAATAGTAGTGGTAGGTTGCATATAAACACTATCTGAACCATTAATAACAATACTGATGGACCTTCCCTTCTCTACATTACAACGCCACGGTTCTGAAATTCTTGGAACGTGTCATTAAGATTCTTTTGTGATGTAACGACCCATATTCTGACTAGGACATGTTTCCAATATTGACTGAGTGCCAAAACGTCTTCACACACAATGCAATACCGTTAAATTACAATCCAAGAATGAATAGGAAACAAGACGATTCAAGTACAGTACAGCACAGCAGAGACCATTCAAACTGGAAATGTGATCCCCAAGGAAATAAGTCTGAATTGTTAATTAACATAGGGCATCAATCACATTCGAGTGTTTTCCCAACTTGGTATAATAAACCAACCAGGATAAGTACCTGTATAAGCAAAGTGATGGAGGCTTATGAGAAAAAAACAAAAAAAACAAAACAACAACAGCACAATGACCAGCTAGCCCCTCACTTATTCTGAGCCAGATGAATGAAGTCCACATAAATGACTAAACAAAGCACCATACTGCATCATAATGCAAATGGTACTAATGAAGACAGAATCTGTTTTTACTACCAAATGGGTCAACATATTGATACCATATGCCCATTTTGCCATAAATAATAATAAATAATGAGGTACACAGTATCATCATATATGTGACTCAAATCTAAAAGTTTGTGACGATGGTGCGTTTTTAAAATAAAAAAGTTTTCTGGATGTTTTCCATCATATAATAAAATCATAAAATTGCATGACATTTCGGAGATGGGACTCTATCTCCGTCTTCAGATGTACCTACTCAGTTGGGCCCAATCGACAGAGCTAATCCCTATCTCCGAGTCCGGACTGCTGACATGTAAAAAAATTTCATCAAAAATTTCATACAGGATTTGAAATATGTCTGAGCTGTTTCCTAGAAAATTGGTGGGAGGTGTTGCAGCAACCAGCATGGAATATGATGCCTTCAAACAGCAACTACAGGGGCAATATCATCAATATCGTAATTTGTACATGTGTGCAAACAGTTGTATCTCTGTGGTAATAAATTCTGCATCAGTGTCCCTGTTTACCAGGCTTTTAGAACATCCTTCATGACTGAATTAACTTGTCCCTGTGCTTAATTAAGCACCATACCATAAGGCCATGGGCAAGGTGAGAAGTCAGCTTCATGCCTTAGCTGCTTTGTCCAGAGCTGATCAACATGCGATGGTAAAGAGAAATATCCCTGACACAAATAATTTTCTGAAAGATGGACTAAACACATCACTGGCCAGACAGAACCTAATTACAATGTCTGAGAGACAACTTCTGTAAATAATGAACAGCAGAATGAAAAATGAACTCACATGGGTAAACTGGGCAACAATTCTGTTGTGTTCCTCCTGATACTGCTTCCTGGCTCTCCGTTTTTCAGCGTAAAGGGAGTTTAATTTATCTAAGCTCTTGCTCTCTAATGAGTCTGCATTATGTTTGATTAGCCTTGCAGTGTTGTCCAATTCTTCCAGCATGTTCTTCCATGCCTAAATCAATTTCCACATGCATCATATATGCCATACCATCCATAAAATATAACAAGCAGTTATAAACACAAAACACTAAATCTTTTTTCTATTATCTTCTGGGCTGTAATGCCAGGTGGATTTGTGGGTAGATTTCAATGCTTCGGCGGAATATATATTTTACAATAATGTTCATATTCATCCTGTGCCTACTATAATTTAACCTATAATTTTTTAAACAATTGCCATCCACCACTCTTAACACTCCTACCAAGTTTAGAAACCACTGTGTAAAAGTTTCATACAGAATATGCTTTGAATGCAAAGAGTATTAAATGAGTCTCTTTATGAAATACTGTGCACTTTCCACAGGTTTTTAAACAGCTACTTACCTGTGCAACTAAACTTCCAACCAAATCCTCTGCCCGTTCTAGTTTTTGTCCTTGCAATGCCACAGATGTAATGGCCACAGCATACTCACGATCACACTTTACTTTGTTAGCTAGACAACGTCGCATAGTATCCAACAGACGAAGCTCTGCATCTTGCCGACAGAGCAAAGCTTCATGAGCAGCCTTGCTCTGAAGGTTTGATGAAAACCCCATCTGAAGAAACAAAACAATCACACATATTTTAAATTTACACTACGTAGTTATAGTCCCAATTAACTAAATACAAAACACCTTGTACTGAACTGGCTAAACTCTGCAACCCTTGTGAATTTCATGTCCCATCTTACTTCGGGAAGTCAGACAATAAGAAATTGTAATGTGTATGAATAAATCATTGTATGGGACATACAAAAATCAGCTGCAGATGAAATATATGCTCAGGCAACTAACCTAAATTTACTAAACTGGAGCCAAACATTATGCCAACAGAACAATGGCAAGTGAAAGGTTCAACATTTGGTCATGTTTTTTTCATATATATATATATATATATATATATATATATATATATATATATCAATAATCTGCCCCCAAACATTAACTCTCAGTCTAAGCCTATACTTCTTGCTAATGATACTAATATAATGATTATTAAACATCCAAAAATTGACTGTTTCCAAATTTGAATGAGTGATGTCATTAGAAAACTTAAAGAAATGGACTAAAGCCAATAAACTTAAATTAAATTTTGACAAAACAAATTTCGCGAAATTTTATACTACCAACAAAAATTATGTTAATCTAGGTACATGGTATGAAAGAAAAACAATTGAAGTAGGAACAACTAAATTTCTTGGCCTACAAGTTGACAATAACTTAAATTGGAAAAACACTTATTAATACATTATCCATAAACTAAGCTCAGCATGTTTTGCTATGAGGACTGTCACATCACTCATTAAAACAGAAACTTTACAATTAATCCACTTTGTTTACTTATATTTGATCATGTCATACGGGATTATTTTCTGTGGAAACTCACCAGACAGCAAGAATGTATTTTACATTCAAACAAAAATCATTAGAATAATGATAGGCACTAAAAGGTCCTCAAGCATGGAATTATTTAAGTAATTGAGTATTCTTTCACTAGGCAAAAAATTCTTGCTCTCATTATAATCATTTGTAATGGACAAAATGGAAACATTTAAAACAAACTCAAAATATTCTAAATGTAAGTATAAGAAAAAAACCCTTCACATGACAAACACTAACCCCAGTAAATATAATCTCCACCCGCCCCCAATGTCAAAATTCATCATCACTCCTACTCAGCAGAATATACTTCAACCAATTCTTGGCTGTTATAAATACATGTAAGCAATAGTGGTGATGTTTTTTGTGTAATAATGTTTGCTGCAAAACTGTTGTATACTGTAAATCACTGTCACATATATGCAATTTATATTTGTATTAGAAACAAGTATTTGTGCTATGACATGTTCTACGTCCTCCTCTCAGGCCTATGCACGATCTACGGAATGTAAATAAATTACATTAAATTCTATTATAATGCATATAGACGATCCACTTCCTTCTTCAGTAATACAAAACATCGGTTGAGTACCTTGCGAGTACATATACTGGACGCCAGATTATTTCTATAACGAAACAGGTTAATTCCTTAACTGTTCAAGATTACAAGCGAACAGCACAATTTGTTCATATCTTGTGTACGTAAATTAAATTAGTCACTGACAAAGAAAGCTACGTTTAAATTTAATGTACTAAATTAGTAAGATGTCAACACTAATAAGTCACAGAAGTCAAAAATAAACTTCTGACATCTTTAGAAAGTCAGTCAATCAGCTTTAAATCCTTAACGGGACCTACTTGTGAATTTCATACAAGACACATACCTGTTTTCTCAGAATCTCGGCTCCTTCATTAATAGCCACACATTTATAATTAAGACACGCAACTTTCTCCACTAATGACATCCAATACGTTTTCCCACTTCGTAAAATAAAGATAAACAAAACATACCGAAGACGAAAGCCACTACATTCCGATAATAGGTACAAGTAAATAGTTCAACATTCTCCTCCAGATAGCAGACAGAAGCAGTCTACTAAAACATTCCCCATAAAACTCAATAAATTGAAATTTACCACTAAACTTGAAATAGTAAACAAAATTCTGATTTCTTCAATCTTCTACCGTTTCAGTATATGGTGCAGAGAGAAACAACTGCATGCGTACAACACATTCGACTCTTTGCATGGGGCATCGTATAACCACTAATTGTTTAGATGAACCCAAGTCTTCTGTCCGTCTTTCACTGAAAAGATGGTGCTGCGCTATCTATCGGTGGCCTTACATATCACAATTCTGGCCATGCAATAACTCGAAATGGACGACCCCAAATCGCATAAGCCAAAACGATTCCCGCCCCTTTCAGGTTCAAATCCCGGACACTTATAACCCAAATCCTCTACATCCCCGTTACCGTAAGCACTCATTTTCGACGTATGGCACTGTTTACCATTTCCAGCACTAATTCGTAAGCAGGAATGGTGTAAACTTGCAAAGGATGGATACAGAACAATTAATCGTGTAACCACAGTGAAATGTTAAACAATGCAAAACATTCATAACTGGTAGATGGAGGGCAAGCACTACTAGTCATTTCCGGAAGCACAATTACGAGCTCAAATAGAAAGGCAGACCGATTGGACCCAATGCATTTTGATGTTCAAGTGCAGAACAAGTTTCTACACGTGCACTTCCTGCAAAAATGCTCACAATTTGTTACACGTTCAGTTCCTTAAAAATTAAACACCATAAAATGAGCAACTCCCAAATATCTGAATATTCCATCTTTAGAAAGTAGATAGAGCATTTGTGTACAGCTTACATATTTGTTTTATCTGGAAAAGGACTTGAATGAGCCAGTTCCAGATGACTGGTAGACATAACACAAAAACCTAGAGGATGACTGCACAAACACCAACTAAAGCTGTATTACTATGCAGCAGCCTATACAATTGTAACAGAAGAATGCAAGCAACCTACCAAGAGCTATCTTCTGTGCAAGGATGTAAAGGCAGGATGGGCAAGGGTGAGATAAAAAAGCTATGACAATTAGAATTGTGTAGTAAAATTTCCTGAATATGTAGCAAAAATTTTGTGACCATGTTTAAATACAATGTACAGCCAGACATCCTATGAACAATGATGCTTAAAAAACCAAGAGCTAATAGCTGTAATGAAATTACAGGTAACTGCAGAAACTGCTACCACTTTCATGCACTACACAACCAAGAAGTCACTCAATGAAAATTACATTCATTTCACAAGCACTTCCAAATTCAAGATAGCATGGGACACACAAGTAGACAAAGGACTTTTAAGAAAAGAAATGCATTCATTGAGCTACCCTGCATGGGGCAATTTTTCACAACTACAGTTTACTTGTTCTAACACTGTACAATGAATGGAATATCCCTCTCCCATCTTACATATTAATTTGTGTCCAGATACACTGCATTACACAAAAGTAATAAACCCTCATAAATATACATTGAAAATTGTATCAATTCTCTTAAAATAATTCTTGAAGTCACTGGATATGGAGTTCTCCTGGTATTAAGAACAAAATACTTAAATTAATTTCACAAGACTATACAATTTGCAAATTGGATTCATCTCTTTATTACAGCAATCCCACTCAAAACTGTCCTATGGCTGAACATAATGCAGGCAGCTCCATTTCCGCTACAAGTGTGGGGGAAACCATGGAATAATCCCGTAGAGTCCAGGCATTTCTTCTGCTGCTCGTCTTCTCTTGAAGGTGGCCTTGATAAAAGGAAGGATTACAATATTGTCCACAAAGCCCCAAGACACACTTCTAATACAAGATCACCATCTCGAAAAGTCACCAGATAAACAAAAGCTCACACAACTAATAGTCATGCCTCCACAGTATTATTCCATGGAAGGCCCTAAACCCCATAGAAGTTTTCACTTCAATGGTGGCAGTGAGTAGGTAAACTAAAATGCGTTTAGAATGCAAACAGCAACAAGAAAGCCATCATAAGACAAAACAGACCCATGGCCTCAGACAAGGCAAATCCCAAGATGGCATATGAGAACAGTTGCTGCTTCAGTGATGGGTTCCTTGCATAACCAATGATGAGCGAGCCAAACACTGTTCCAATTCCAGCCCCTAAAACACAGAAAACAGAATGTACACACCACTTACACTGAACATAACATGTAAACACACTACTGTAACACAAAGTCTGAAGAGACCCACTGCAAGAAAAGTACACAAAACTCTTCAGCCACGCTGATGTATGTTTGCTGAAACTTCAGTAAAACAAATTAGTCACAACCTATGCAACACATAATTACTTATTATACTTGATAAGTAACCTGCAAGGGGGTGATAATGTCCACTACTGGAATGGCTAAACTTCTGGGTAGACCCAAAAGGCCTGCTTTTCTGTTGCACAGTTCTACAAGTTCCATAAGTGTAAAATTTAGGTTAATGTAATTTATAATAAAAAATTAGCATGTAATGGAACATAAAAGTCAAGTGTGCTGGGCTTCTTACACATGGTCAAGTCATCAAATTCTACTATCTCTCATCTTTCATCGCTCACAATTAACAGCAATGATACCTTGTTTGTGTAGTTACAATGCACAGAAAGCGACATCCTATGTAAGTGGAAGGAGAGTATACTTATAAGTATGAAATGTATCTGGAAACCAAAATTACAAACAAAATAACATTTACGAGATCCCTCACAGAATGTAGTTTCACTAATAAAACACTAAATGCTGGATGCTTCATGGTTCAATTTGCAGTATTAATGAACCAAGATATGTCAACATAAGAAATCTGAACATTGCATTCCAAAATAAAAGTGTCTCAGATAATCCCATAATTTCTTAAACCATTATGTGCACAGAATCCTTCTTCGTACATACTCAACCATAAGAACAAGCAAAAAAACAGGAACGTTTTCATTCAGATCTTCAATTTCAAAGTGCCTTGGTTTGTGTCTGGGAAATTCTAGTCACCAAATGGCGGCACATTTATTCAGACACGCTGAACATTATACTTTGTACAAATTCCACATTCTATAACATCACAAGAATGGCTCAGAAGCAATAGAATACCCTTTAAGTATGTACAAAAGTACAATGCTTTGCAATTGATACTGAACACATTTTGCAAAAAATGAAGATATTTCTACATTTGTTCACCAAATACCAAACTCCAAAAATGTCTCAGCTGACTCGACACACTGTTAATCTACACACGCACACATTTCCGTATTCAAAGCCTTGCAATGTTCACACAACACACAATGTACCCCCAGCAAGTGTAAATACAAAACTCTACACTTACCTTGCAAAAATGTGTAACATACTTTACAATGTAGTAGCAGACATCCTGTATATTCCTAACACAAATTACAAACAGTGCAAAAATATGAAATACCAACTACATCAATTACTTTTTGAGCGAACCTTAATCATTTACGATAGTGTGTGTGTGTAAAAACAAATAACATCACAGCACATAAAACTTGAGAAACTGCAATTAACCATTCCATACTTGATTCAAGAAGAAAAGGGGCCAAAATATTCTTATGACAAATTAAATATAACCATGACAAGGGTTTAAATGGGCAAACGTAATCAATGCAAAGCACAATGTATTGTAACATTAAATTTTTTGGAAAACATTTTTATCAAAGCACAAGAAATCTTATTGCTATCAGTGTAACTTGTTTAAAATATGCATTTCATTAATCTAGTAGTGTTACATTTGAGAAACAATTAAAAATATATGGGCAAATAACTAGCAATATTTTTATTGGTAATCATGTTATATTCAAATTATATCAACAAATGGCATACAAAACTTTGTATTTAAGCTGCCTGCTTATTAGTATACACAGTTTGCTAATATAATCAGTCTATTCAATGTTGGGAATTGTGGCACACCTTGTGTAGGCACAGACGGGGTCCATCCATACAGATTTTACAGTATGTTCACAGAACAATTTATGGAATACTTACATGTTTGTTTTTTATAGCCACATGCTCTTATAACAGTGCTATGACAGCCTGGACAGAACACACTGAACTCATCCCATATGATTTAACAAGTTAACTGTACTTTGGAGAAAAAGTTTAAAATTTAACTGCTTCAGGGTCCAAAATATCTCAAAATATGTAAATACATGCTACGTTTCAAATATAAAACATACATCCTGCATATAAGAACACCATTCAATAATGCCAGAACTGAAATGCATCTGTAACTAAACATCATAAACTTTCTTGAATGATCATGAGTCCAAGTACAAAATGCAGTCCTTAAAAATCAACTGTTCAAATTTTGTAGTGTGTAATGTTCCTCAGCACCATCACCAGTAGTTCATTACAGTTCTATTTATAGGACAACTATCCTGCCAAGCCTCACATATTGAGGTCAACCTTCTAACATTTAGAGGGTAATGCTATTTGATTAAAATTTGTGACCCACTGCATTTTGCTTCCATAAACAAAAGTACATTTGTTCAAACTCTATTTCAAGGACATATACATATTACAGCCAACACTTCCAGGGTAGACTTCACAATCAGTAGCCTCTGATCTGTATAAGGATGTTTCTGTGAACCGTGGCCAGCAACAGAGTAGTCTGAATTGAGTTAGGGACACATGGTCCTTCTTGCACATTGCACTCAAAATGCAGGTCATGAGAGCTTCCAAGAAAGTTGAGCAGCTCAGCCTCAGCCACAATGGCATCCCAGACAACTGCCACTCTACTTCCGCTATTTCTATTCTCTCACACCCTTTTAACAGGCCACCCTGCTAGAGTGTTAACAGACCCTGACTCAGACCTTCCCGAGGCTGTACTTGGGTAACTAGTACCCTGTGGGTGAGCCCCTAGTGCAAGCTTGTCTCTGGCCACTAATTTACACATACAATCATCCAAGTCCACCACATTCAAAATTTAAGTATTTCTCATTAGTCTTTCAATTTTATGTTGCACACAAGTAAATAAAATGACAAATATTAAAGTTTTCAGTACCGACTGTAAACACGTAACTTCCTCCCAATAAAACCATTTCCTGAAACAACACCCAGTAGATGATTTAAAACTACCCACACATACCTGAACCAGCTACACCCACAGTAGCTGCACCAGCACCAATAAACTTGGCTGCAGAGTCAATGTCTCTAGTTACAGAAGTTGTCTGGAAATTACGTACTGCCGGAAGCTGCGGAAGAATCAGGAGTAGAACATGAATGAATTTTGAAGAGGCATAACTACTGGTAAAACAAATTACATGTGGGACATTTGCAGAAATCAGAAAGATTGTGTTACAACCTATCAACAAAGTAAAATCTACTCTTTCAATTATTTAACATATCCTTGAACATTTGAAAGTTCCCTTTGAAACTTCTGATGTAAAATGAACGAAGTTCACCAACCTCTCTACTCTTTAGCCTTATGCCCAAAAATTACCCATAACACAAATCTGGTGATTTCCAAAGGTGTGTTGGTAAAAATGTTTTTCTGGACTCTGTCCACTGTCTAGATTACAAATATGTATATTTATGTTTGAGCTGACCAGGTCTGAGGCCAGAGGGCCCAACAGCTAGGATGTCCTTTTTTTTACTTAAAAAGACCCAGCTTCCAAAACGCATTTTATTGTAATTTGGACGATGGTCAAGTGCAGACATGTTTTCCAAACAAATTTAGTTGTAATTAAAAATATCATATCCGACTGGTTACACGACTTTCACAAAAATTCCATTAATCATGAACATCGATGAACTTTAATTTTCATTAAGCCTCCATGCAATACCTAGTTTACTTACCAAACTAACTGGGGGTGTCGTCTGTGTGATATTTTGTTGTGGTGGGCTGCTGTGACTAACCAAAGCACTGCTAATTGGTCGGATGTACGCTCGAGATCCAGACACCAACTATAAAGTAATAAGTAAAATACATTCCACCTCAACGTCATGATTTGAAATTGCTTTGCTACGGACGTTCACACATCTGGAAAACTTACGGCGGTCCTGGCGGCAGGGGCAATGAATCGGGCACAGGCGAACATTTTGAGGTGGTGGTTGGTTTGGTAAATTTAAATCCCTGGAACAAAATTCTTATGTTTAGGTGTATGCACCTACACAAAATGCACAACCTTTAATGCAGGACCACTGTCGAGAAAAAATCCTGCTCCCAATATTTCCCAGCGGTTCTCACAGGAACAATTTACAAATGCAACTACTAAAATCTAACTAATTACATTTTCCTGACAAATAAAACAATGCTGAATATTCTATACTTATATAATTATTCGTATGCCCCGTATTAAGTCCGGTTAAAATGGCCGTTCCCAAGAAAGGTTCCACCATTCCTTATATTATATTACATCTGATATAGAAGAAGATACTAATAAATATGTTAAAGCACAAACGACATTATAATTAAGTATAGTATTAATGCACTTTACACGACTGGATGACTGTTACAATCAACAGAATTAACCGATAACTCTACTCACTTCCTTTCCAACCCCGAACTTACCAAAGAACAGAGAGGAGGAGGATACAACTTGTCCTTGGGTACAGTGAATACCTGAATGCCGGGAAAACGAACTGCAACCACCGTGCAAGTGTCGTTGGTTCAACTGTAGCCGATTCCGTTCACTATCTCTCCAGCTTTTCAGAACAACCTTTTATCGATCATCCGAAATTAGCCGACAAGAGAATTCGCCGTTACTGAAAAGTCAATTTCGCAATTATATAAAGAAAAATATATTTACATTAAATTAAATTTCAAGACAAGCAAAATTATTTTATATATTATATAAAAAAGTAAATATAATATTATAATTCAAATATTCTCTCTGATATTTCAGAAAACACGTGTTTTAATAACGTAGATACGTTAACAGTGATTTGACTAGTTTCCAGTGGATATGGCCGTTTTCATGGTAAACATCTGTAAATTCAATGGATGTGGACTAACTTTTCCCAGTTTAGCAGATCTCATACAGCATATTGAGGACATTCATATAGGTAAATAAACATATATTTTGAAAATATGACATCGGTTCTCGATATGTGTTACGACTAGTAAGTGTCACGAAAGGTTAGGATAATGTTGACATGCCCCAACCTCAATTCCGATACCATCATACCAGACTGGTATGATAAGAAAGTCTCAATTGGAGCATACAAAGAGCTTCACTGCATTACAGAACAAATTGCGTTACTTTTAGATTATGACCCTCGGGTCATTGAACAGAAGGAGCTTCAACAACCCGCTTGTCTTCCACTTAGTTATGTATTGAGGTTCTTCACTGATGCTGCTAGAAAAGAGGGACACGATGCGAAGCGAAAACTTGCCCAAAATCAAGGAACTAAAACCTCTACTCATACTACTACTACACGGAGTAACACACCAACTGGTAATTTTAAGTATTTGAATGATTATCGTTTCACGAATTTGAGGTTAAAAATTATACCACACATGCAAAAACATTTATGAAATAAGGACCTTCGTAAATTCTTATCCTGTAGGTAGCGAGGCAGATGAAGATGAGTTGATGAGTGAGTCTGAAGATAGTAATGATTCTTGGACGACTTCAGAAGAGTTTAGTGCAGAATTCATATTAAGATATGGGAGCAGGTAAACCAGAAGATTACAAATATTTGCACTTACCACATACAAGAACACCGACGCAATTTAAATTTGTCTTTATTCTATTTTCAGTGTACCAGTAAAGAAAATGCCTGTTTATAATTCTAAGAAACCCCAAAACCTTTGGTAAGTAAATGTAAATTCCAAGGTATTATTTTATGTCATTTAGTTTTTACAGCAGTGACCCTTGTGTATTCATTTTGCAGGATGTTGAATCCATCAAACAATAACAATGTGGATAAACCATTTGCTTGTCCAGTTCCCGGTTGCAAAAAACGTTACAAGAATCCTAATGGAATCAAATATCATTCCAAGAATGGTCATAAGAAAGATGGAAAGTAAGCAATTTTGTTTTATATTCTAATTTCTCAAAGATCTTTGTTGGTTTGTAGTCAGTTTGAAGACAATTATATCAGTTGTTTATCACTGATTCTTCCAGAGAGAAGGTGAGTAACCTACACTGTCTGAAAATCAGGCTGTGGCCATCCAGCCTGTACCCATTACTTTATTGACAAAGCTCACCCAGCTCATTTTATGCACATTGTATTCAGTATAATTTTACAACTTCAGTCCTTAATATCTGCACTGTTATGTGCAATAAGTATTGGAATTACTCAAAAAATAGAAGGTACTTCAAGTTTTTCAGAGAGTAATTTTATTATGCCATTCTCATCTGCTGGTAGCATTAAAGTAAAGTAAAGCTGTCCCACTATAAGCCATGTAGGTCCTTGAGGGAAGATGAGGTATAGCTTTCTACTGATTCTTAACCTCAGCACTAGATAGGGGTGAGTGGTTAGCGTCACACCCCAGCCATGCTCTGCCCCCAGTTCCCATTGTATAGGAGGCTGGGTGGGCCCCAGAGCTGGTCTGAACGCAGAGGCTAGAGGAAAAATCAAAATCCTCTGCCCATCGGTGATCGAACCCTGGTCGTTCAGTCCGTAGTCAGTCACTGTACTGACTGAGCTACCAGGCTCATACTGGTAACATTACAGTTTTTATAATGTGATGTATGGTTCATTATCATATTACACACACTGCTTATGTTAACACCACTCAATCTTGGCTATTGTCTTCTGTTCCTGATCATGGTGCATTACTTTTTGTCTGCCTTTACCTCAGGCTATCTTGTCCAGATTTCGTACTTTAATATTCATAAGTCTGCATATCATATAAGCTAAAATAAAATCAGTAGTGTAGTTTTGCATCACCTTTTCTCCAAACTCCTGTTCCTTTTCTCAGTTATCTTAAGTGTCACAGCAAAATGAGTAGCACTCACATTTCAGAGGTTCTGCATTTAAACCTTGGCCTGGAGACTGGCTATGCTGACTGAGACTTTTCATGGTTTTCCTAAGAGTCTCCAAAAATTGCCAGGAATAGTACCTTAATTGGGCAGACTGCTTTCATCTGTTATCATTTCCACTTCATCATTTAACACTAAATATGCTGAGCGACTAACAGCATTTTTAAATAAGTATTTCTCCTTTGTCTTTTTTGGCACTGAAAAGTCATATCATCTGTATTACATCTTAATATCCAACCTTTTACAAAGAATGTGGTGAACACTTATCTCTTCTAAATGTGGTTGCATATCAAGGAGTGAATCCTGCCAATCATTGTGTATGGATGGTCAGAAGAAAATCCCAGTGTCGATCCCTACATCAAACTTTTATCTGTAACTTGAGCTACATCTTGTTATAATGATGGGCACGGAATGTGAACACTGAAAACCAGAATTTTTAAGTAAACTGTGATGCACATCCATGTATGTCTTTTAAGTGTTTTTTGTTACACAGGGTACTTATTTACATTGCAGGGTTCGCAAAGGCTTCAAGTGTCATTGTGGAAAGAGCTACAAGACATGTCAAGGGTTGAGGAACCACAATGCAACTCATCATAATGGGGCCAGTCTTACCACTCTTACCACACAGAATGGAGAAGTCCTACAGATACCAACCAGCCATGTAGCAGCATTGCAGCCTATTCGTGCAATTGCTCTTAAGCAGATTTCTACTGCAAGTCTTGGTGCTGCCATTGGTCTGCCTGTTAAAACTATTCAAGGTCTTGTTGTGGCCACAAAACCAAGTGAGAATGGCAACATCATGAAAGGTGACACAGGCACTGAAGGCAATTTTGATACAATCACTTTTGCTAAAGGTTCCACCATCCAGATGACAGTCCCAACCTTAGTTCCACCCACATCAAAGGGGAACACTGTTGCTGGAATTGTTGTGAACAGTCCTGCAGGAATAACCCAACCTGTTACAATGGAACAACAGACATTAACTACTACTCTAGGTGTGCTGACTCCTGCTACTTCGCCACAGACTCCCACTTCAGACTCTACCAAATCCCAGATCACATCACTTACTTTATCTCCTCCTACCTCTGCTGTCAGCATACAGTTAGAATTCCCTACTGGCACAGTGGGCTCATCTATATCACCAACAGCTGGTACTCAAACATTACTTACACCAAATACTGAAACAACTGTTGCCACTCAAGCATCTCCTCTGTAAGAGTTCACAACGTTACAATATAAGCATATTATTTTTGCTCAGATTCTTTGTCCATAGCTCCAGGCAAAACTTTCAGTTTGGGTTGAGGTTTTCTTAGTATAAGATAGACAATTAAATGACTACACTGATTTTCTAAAAAAAAATATTATTGTTGTTGATGCTTAGTGAGTTTGGTCACCTTCAAAGTACTTGTCTTCTGACTTTATACACACATTCCAGTGTCTGTCATACCTGGAAACATTGCTAGTCACTTTCACCTCTGTTGTCACATGGCTCTAAATGCCTTCTAATTCAATGGAAATGTTTTAGGACAACGAAAAAGTCATATAGGTTCAAATCAGTCAAGTACTGTGAATGCTTCAACATTGGTGTCAATTCTTTACCCAAAAATTGTGTGAGAATGTGCATGGTCATAATATAAAATCCACTTTTCCAGTCATATATTCAGCCTTTTTTTTTTATGAATATGCTGCTGTAAACCTTACAAAACTTGAAGGGAGAATACTTAGTTGACTGTTTTGGAGGAAAGAATTTGTAATGGCTACTTCAATGTGAAAAAGATATGAGCATAGTTTCAACTTTTGATTTTGGCATGTACACTGCCTTTAGGCTTTGGACTTTTCCTATTCAAGCAAATTTAATTTCTCATGTTCTTGATAAACAGAACTGCAAACATAAAACCAACCTTGCTGCAACTGCAAAACAAACTGAATTATAGCAATTGTTTAAAAAAACAAGCTTAATTGTGCAGAGACATTCCAAGCCAGCAGCATTGCCGGTTTCAGCACAAAAATATCAGTCAAGTTATTTAATTGTCTGGCATTATGTTCATGAAACAAGTGAAAGGCAGCCTGCAACTCTTTAAGGAAAATAAATGAAGATATAGCTAGTACATAGTGGCCAAAGTTAAGCACCATAGATAATAATTACAAAGTCAGATATATTTCTTAGTGTAAGGAACATATCTATACTGACATATGAAGAAAAAATTAACAGATACTGCTAGAGTTTGTCATCATGCCATGGTTAAATATAATTATTTGTAACATTCCTCAGTAGAACTACAAATAAATGTGAATCTCATAAAAATTGGAATCAGAAATACCTGTAGTAGGTCCTGAATATACGGAACTCCAAACACCTGAGAAATGTCACAGTGCAGGAGCAAATTATAACTTATATGAAAAGTGATACAAACTTAAACAACTGGTTATAGTTTTGGAATGAAATGTTACTACAGCCAAAATAATGCAAATACTTGGAAAAACAAGCAGAATATAAAAGTTATTGTAACAGGGTCTCAGTGGTACTTTGTTGAATTTACCAGTTTGGATAAAAATTCTAATCCCTCCTTTGCAAAAATTTGAATTGTCCACATCTTTATTCTGATATATGCTTATAATTCTCAGTCCTCCTGTTACTCATATTTTACCTGTTTGCTTTTCATTTACAAATACTACAAAAATTGTATTTATTATTCTGTGGTGCCTTACTTATGTCATGCTTGTATAATGACTTTAGTTAAAGTTTCTGTCCCCCTAATTTTAACTGTTATACCAGGGTATTATACATGAGTGCCAAATGTGTTATCCAAGCATTGAATTTTACAGCTACGAGTACATATGTATTGCTAAGTTTTGTCATGATACAAGCAGAATACAAAAATGTCCAATGGAAATGTGGAATGAAATAAGTGAAAGGAAATGAGAGAATTTACCAGAATAAGGAGATGACATGATTATCATGTGTATCTCTGCCTATACATGTATTCATTGCATTCTGCTCAGCAGAGTGTAGTTCAATCTGAAAACAGGAAGAACTGTACCTTCTTTTGTTCCATCTAACATTCTCAGGCAAGGTTTGTTATTTTTGGTCTATCATTGCATTTAAATCATCATATGGACAGTTTTTCTTGCTATCCCATACACATATGTTAGTAGTTATTAATTACTACTTTTTCATATTTTAAGGGTATACTGCATCATCTGAATAAATGGTAATAGCAGCTTTATCTCATCGAACGATTCAGTAATCAATATTTACTGTTTACAGTTGTTTACACCATAAGAAATACATCTTCATAGAAGAATAAATATGAAGGTGACCTTATATATTCTGTAATTAACTTTATGATTTTGCATAATGATAACTGCCTATTTGGCAAGCTACTGTTGGCCAACAGTAATAGCCTTAACTTTTTCAGACTTGTCTATTCATTACTTGTGTGTTGTGGTCCTTGCAGATTTTGCCTTTTTTGTACATACTTTAGCATACAATCACATGTTTGCAAATACCGGGTCTACAATTTATGAGGCTGCGGTCGTGCTTGCATTGCGTGGTTGGCCGGCGAATCAGTTTCAGTGCCGCTAGTAACAGCGAACTACGAATATTTTTCGTCACTAATACATGTTATTACATTAATTGTTCTTATCTTAAATCACAAAAGATGTTCAAAGTGACTTACTTGTGCTTGCAGGCAACTTCACATCTCGTTAACATGTTTCGAAATACTCGACGAAGCTCTTCTTGGGAAATTGTCGAATATTTTCTTTAAGTGCTTCTGCAGTGTGCGGATTGTTTACATAAACTTTGTTCTTCAGCATGCCCCACAGGCAAAAATCGCACGGGTTTAAGTCTGGCGAACGCGGAGGCCACTGATCGATAACTTGTGCACCAAGCACTTCTCTTAATGCTAACATCGACCGAGCAGCTGTGTGAGCTGTAGCATTGTCTTGCATGAAGAAACCGTAAGTCTTTTTTCATCGGTCATTTCTTGGAAAAAGGGTCTAACTATTAAATTTACATAACGTTCACAATTTATCCGCATGTATTAGTGACGAGAAATATTCGTAGTTCGCTGTTACTAGTGGCACTGAAACTGATTCGCCGGTCACCCACCGGAAGAACGCGCACAACTCCTGCCCACATCAACAGAGAACCGGCCGACCACGCAATGCAAGCACGGCCGCAGCCTCATAAATTGTAGACCCGGTACTTGTGTGTATGACATAAGACTGATAATGTAGGGGTTTCAAATTGTGGCTAAAATTGTTAAAAAATTTACATTTCAAAGTGCAGTATAACTTTGGTCTATTTATACATTTTATGCCTAAATTAGGACTTGTGTGTTTCTGCACAAAATTATTCACATACTATCACCATTTCCTTCTTATATAAAGAAATGAATCAAAATCTTTAAAGGAAAGAAAAATGTAAATCAAATATTCCAGAGAGTACTAGTGAAGTTTAGACAGAAAGGTAACTGATAATGAAAACAATAATACAAGCTCTACTAAATGATCAACACAATTTGTTCTTATATTTCAATTGTGTTGCTCATTTGGCAATTGACAAGTTATAAGGAGATAACTAATGTGCATGTGAAAATTTGTCTACAATACAAAGCACTGAATGTGTTCACTAAGCAGATTCCTTTAAAGTTTCAGTCTCAAACTGGTTAAAATTTCTGATGATAAATTAGGCATAGAAACAATACATATCATCATGATATTAAACATATGGAAGTTTGCTGGACTATTTTCACTATTTGGAGTAGAGATATCTTTACAAAATTTTGAAGACTAGCTGTCTCTCTATCATCTGAGAGAAACAATGTGGGAATGGGAATACCTACTCATTCAGACCTATTAAACAAATTTATTCCTTATTGCCCAGCACAGTTTGGAAAATGTCTCTACTCGTATGTGAATCAGATAGCTCACCTGTATAGTTCAATGTTTCCTTGCAGGAATCACTTAATTAGATCAAGGTAAATACTCACTGAGTTGTCTTCCACAATAAAAAGGAATGCTTGTGTACCAAAGCACATTTTTTTTATTTGTTGTAAATGTCATTTATAGTGGTAAATTAAGATTAACTATAATTACATTGCAGTTAATTTGGAAACAGTTGCTTAATGGAAATCAAAGTCATGCAGAAACCAAATTTTTAAGTTTCCATGGCCAGTAATTTCATGATGGGCTTAGATCTTGTGTGATAAATCCACTGACAATTTAATTCTCATATTGTGAAATTATTTATAAACCATGAAGAAAACCATAACATGTAATGCAGGTACTCCTCATTTTATGCAACAGTTGTATTCCAAAGAAAAGTTGCAGAGGGTGGAAACATACAAATTGAAAAATAATATCCCCTCTTCCCTCCCATTCCTTCTCTACCACTCATACAATACTGTACACATATAATGAGGAATATGTGTACATTGGTTTCTTTATTATTGTTTAATGGCATAACAAGATCAGGGGACTTGCTGTTGTGTAATTGTTGATAATATATAATTTTTATACATTGTTGTGATTCTAATCTAGTCCAGAACTTGAAGCAAATCATAAATCTACTACAAAATAACATTTTGTGTTAAATTTAGAGATGGTCAAACCCTACACAATACTATGGGGCTGTGAAAGGAAAATGCCACTCCATCTATTCTGTCACAAACAATATAAAAATGGCAACCATTCAAACTTGTGAGGTGGGAACAAACATTTTTTAGTGTAGGGTCTGAAGTGATATTTGTAAAATTTTCAACATTTTGATTTGATGAATTGTAACTGAACATACATTTTAAACATGTAACTTTTGGATGAAACATTTTCTTTCTTTGCTATACCATAAAGCTATGAAATCTTGTGTAAAGTGGTTAAGTACAAGTCTATATGCTATCAGTGTTTTCTAAAAGAAAGTTAATTTTATGGGGTAAAGTTTCTAAACCTCCAATGCATCATCATTCAGAACCTTGAAGTGTATCATACTAATGGCTAGTGCTTTCAACATATGTAATATACAAGAACTTGTCATGTAAATTGTGATCAAATGGTGTTTGACCATCTCAAAGTATTTGTGTTATACCATTAATGTATATGTTTTTAAAACTTTGTTGAGTTTGACAGTTTTTAGTATCTGTGAAGTAACTGGCAATATTTGTATTTATTATATTTCAATTCAACAAAGCCATATACACTGCTACTGTGAGCTTTAATTGTAGATGTCTTTTTCATTGTCTTATATATTTTTATTCAGTTTGCAATATTATATACATTGTTTTTCTTATTTCATTATTAAGAGCATCAGAATGTATAGTAGTAAAGTTAAATACTGTTTTATGAAATTAACATATGTGTCATGTTATTAATATTTTTATGAACCTGTTGTGTTTATCTTGAAAATGCACAAAATTACAGTGATTTACATTTATGAATGAAAGGTCAACTTCAAAGAATTATATGGACACGGACAGATAGTGGAAGTATTCACACAAGAGAAAAAATTATAGTGAAATTGCATAATGATCAATATTCTTTATGTAAATGAGAGGATGCAGATATGGTCCACTTAGTTTTATGTGTAAGGTGTATTTATGAAGGAATGTGTTAACTTTGGCCAACCACTTGCCATCTTTGATTTGGTCTTTAATCTTTATCATATGGAATGTCTGCCTTTTTCATTTAATACTGCCAGGTTATATTCCTGTGATGACCCCCCCCCCCCCCCCCCCAGTCTAATTTTTATGGTAGCCAAGCTTACCTTGTTGCAAAATGAGTCAATTCCTTTTTCTGTCACAGCTTCTTAGGAAAAAAAAATGCAATACCAGAGTTGGAGTTACATGTGGTGGGAAAAATGTTGTCCCTTAAAGATAACTTCTTTTGTCCTGATCTGATGCATATTTGTTTACAATATTGCCATATCATACCCTATGATGGTCCCATGATATGACACCACCCATTTACACTTTGCCCAGTCTTCCCGATTTATGAAATAAGCCATTTTCTTTTAGCCACATAGGACAGATGTGTGTAACTGGAGACACAAATATCCATATGGGACAAACACTGTCTTGCACAGACTTTTGAGATTAATTTTACTCATAAAAAAGCAAAGTACAAGGAAGGCATTGTCAATGGTTGTGTTCTACCAAGACCAGATCTGTTATTTTGAACTTAGAAATTACATATAATTAATAATGCTGTATATCATTCTACCTTATTGTGGTGGTGGCGGTGGTGATGGTGTTTCTGAAGGACTTCTTCCACAGTATCTGGTGATATTTCCATATGTTTCACTCTCCCCATTTCATCTGAAAAATACATACTCATTTCAGACTATATATGGTGGAAGTGGTACAGTCATGAAGATTGTGGGGGCATGTTTTGCCAATTTATGGAAAAAGGAAAGAAAAGTATCAAATGCCTTTAAATATCTAGTCATCTCAAAGCTTTTTAGACTATAAGCAGCAGAATTCAGTAATGTAAATACTGTACATTGTGTATATAAACATGTAAATGTGGGACTTAACATTGCTCATATACAAAGTATGATACAATTTGTTCTAAGTTTGCATTGTCATATTTGTTGGAATATTAATGTACATAATTATATGTGTACACTTATGGTTGGTAAAGAATATACTTTTGCTGTGACAGAAAGTGTAAGCATGAAAACATGGATAAAAATCTGTGAAATTTTTGTATCTGTGATAGTATTGTTTGTTACTGTTTTCATAGCATTCTCAGTTGAAGTAATTAACACTGTTATTTATTTATAATAGATGAATTTCTATACTTTGTGTGTATAATTAGGGCCAGTACTTTCTAGCATGTGTGTTATGAAACATGACTGTATATTTATTTCAGCACATGTTCTGATCTATCATGATAACCAAATGAGAGTTTTTATATTTATATTGCCTGAAAAACAAGATAAATGTATTATGTCTATTGCATACATGTTACAGATAGATGGTGGGGTGTGATTCCCTGATATTGTACCTCCTCCACCTTATGAATTACATTCATTTTCCATCATTCTTAGCCAATTCTACTTATAATGACATACAAGATGGAGTGGTATGTATGATAAAGTTGAACATGTAGGGCCTATATTATATTGTCATGACATTACAGCACACATTCATACAACCACACAACATATTAAAGTCATAATACCGAAGTTTCCCAGTCTTGTCATTCTAACAGAACTCACACTGGAGCCAATAAATTTGAAGTATATTTTGAATACAAAGTAAACATTTTAATATGCAGGATTAATATTATTGTGTACTGTCTTAAAAAGTACTGGCCCTGTAAATATAGAGAGTATGTATTATTTGCACATGAAAGGATGTACTTTGCCTGCAACTTATAAACAGTATGAATGTTATCTTTTATAAGTATATGCATACATATATATAAATATGACAGCTTTTGTAGGTTTTTGGTGTTCTAGACTTTGACGTTGTTATAAATGAGATATGAAGGTAATACTTGTTTCATCATCACATAAATATTGAATTATAACCTTTGACCAATCTTCTGCTTGAATTCCAGCATGCTACTACCATAGTATCATTTATTTTTCTTTATGCATATTTCAAGTAGCACAGTAAACAATGTAAAAGCAGGGGATAAAAAAAGACTACTAATGTAATATAAGGAAGAATCCAAGGATGTGCATGTTGTAATGTAATACTTCACAAGACTGGTACATTATTTCTATTTGAATTAATGCAAATTTGGACTGTTCAAAAGAAATATTAAAGTTCAGTCTTGATTACATTTTAATACAGAAGTAAAATGTGACTTATTTTGCATGATGACTTTTAGCTACCAAAATGTTCTGGATCATCATATGATAGCTGGTTGAGGTGATACTCTATATAAAGAAAAACTATTTCTGGCATTTTATAGATATCTTCTCAGCCATCTTTTCATGCTAATAATCATGCAAACTATCATTATTCAATGCATCATAGCACATACTGAGGTTATAAAAACTGCTGATTAATTAAATGGTACCTGGTAAAGTAGTTAGTGTTATCATAACAGGAAAACTAAACCTAAATTTAAGCTACATATTAATATATAGTGAAGAGGAGCATGTAAAAGTGTTTTCAGTAATGGGAAATCTTTCAGTAAATGGGAAAAGAACATCAAATTGGTATATGACTTCATTGTATATATCACACTATTACTATAATTTGGTGACAACCATTTTAATATTCCATCATGTGAGACATAAAACCTTAACCTAATTACATACCATCCTTTCCTCGGTTCTTCATCCGGCTATGCTTTTCCATGCTCCACTTTCTACCGGCCTTCCACTGGATTTGAAATCGTGCTATTATGTTGTAGTCAATGGGAAGTGACTCATCACATTAAATTTAAAATTTCTGGTCTTCCAGTTACAATAACCAACAATAAAACTGACAATATTGCCTCTGTTTATAAGTCATTTTATTATGGAACTGAATTTTTACTCATCCATACTTTAATGAAATCATGACATTTGTTTTTGTCAATGACACATACATCACTGTTCTTATATTATGAAATATTCTAGGACAAAGATCTGTTGTGACTCTGTTTCCACAGAACTGTTTATGTCATGTATATAATACATGCTAACCTTCACTCTATTAATTACTTTCAATTCACTATGTACAGTTAACATTTACATCGTATGTAGAATTATCACTGTGCATTTGATACCCCAGCATCATCATCTGGGAGTTACATGGTTCATATAATGTCTGAACTGGCACTGTCAGTTGTTAAAATTATGCAGAATAATGCAGATATTTAACTCCAGTCACTGCTTCTATTGTACCGACACTGAATCTGGTGATTCCTAATGGATGGTTGTTGGTTTTGTTACTTTCCCATCTTTTTTACTTGACTGAACAACTTTCAAATACTAAATTTGTATAGTAGCAGTAGTATGATGATGGTACTACTAATACTGTACGTATTTCATGTAAATGAACAATTTTAACTCAAGAAAACACACACTAATATATATATATATATATATATATATATATATATATATATATATATAGAGAGAGAGAGAGAGAGAGAGACATTTAGACATTCCATAAAATGCCTTGATATTTTAAAGTAAGATACAAACTTATTCTTTGTCTATACCTCCAGTCACTATATACATTCTACAGACTGTGCAGAATGACTTAGGCATGCCAACAGATTTTATACAATGCCTATGTATTATTTATACCAGCATGTGAGCTCACTCTACTTTCATTCAAGAAATTACTGATTCACATCTTTTCAGATACTAATTGCAGTAAAGATGACATCATTTCCTTTTATCTCTGAAGCAAATGACAGCTTAGTACAATATTCACCTTTTCCTGATTCTAACCCCACTTTTATTATATCCATTTTTCTTCTTGAGACTGTTGATTACAAGTTGGCACATGACTCAAACTGCTGCATCCATCACTCTAAAACATACACTTACACTTATATACAGATCATGGCTGGAACCAATGATTTAAGAATATGTTGGTGTAACTTGACCATCTCTTCAAGTGGATGAAATTATCAAACACAGATGTACTGAAAAATATCCTAAACTCTTAAGATGTAAACAGGACAGACACATTTAGATGTTTCATAAGTTTAACTGGATTCACCAAAGCAACGTATAGTAAATTTCTATGATAAACCTAAAATGGAGACCAGATCTTTCATATGTTTCAGCAATGTTCCTTTATGTTATGTTCTTATATGTATAAATAGAAAAAGCATTACTAAATAAAATTTGTACAACTATGGAAGCTTAGTGATCATGAAGATGAAAGTTCAGAAACTGTGTGAAAAAATAAAAACTAAGTTATTTCAACCAACTAGACATTCTGAGCAACTTCTGGAGATAGGGTAAGTGTGAAGTTACCTAACACTTTCTCTGTCAACAACAGTATAATTCTGCAGTGCAGAAAGCACAAAAAAAAAATTTCACAGCGGTACATTGTGCAACAGTTCTGCTCTTTTAGTCAATACAGTCAAGACATTCATGATCTTACATACAATTTTATTTTAAATGTAAGGATTAAAATTCGTGAGAATGAAATATTGTACAGGTGTCTAACATACACAACAGGGTATTTACCAGCCAACACAGCCTAATGACCCACATATTGAAGGGGTTAACTTATATTTTCTTTGGCACCAGCTGTAAACAACTTGTTGCTTGCTTCCTTTTTATTTTTGATTGGAAATGTTAGTACTTATGCTCTATAGTCTTCCTCTAACTGAAGTTAATTTTCAAATGACCATCCATGATGGGAGAGCACCATGCAGCAGGAGATAGAAACATAATTATCCTTTCACTGTCACATGTTTTAAAACGTGTGAAATAAAGGGCAGGGAAAGCCATGCAGGAATCATCACTGTATATTACATATATTATTTATCAATGGCATATTCTAAATAGATGTATTTAACATCAGTACTCGGTTCTGCAGTGAGATGGGTTTCTGTAAACTACTTAAAAACACTTAGGGTGAAGATTATGTACTTCATCATTCTTTCAGTAGACAGTGTCATACTAGTGACTCAAGTAGTGCTGGAATGATAAACAACAAGAAAAATTCTTCTTAATTTACAAATACCATAAATTCCTCTTAAAAGTACTTCAAAATTCTTATCAATGCCACATATTTACTTGCTTGCAGCGATGAAAATGATGATAATGACTATAATATATATATATTTACTCTAAAATAACAATACATATAATAAATCATAACCCCAGAATGTTAATGTGAATTCTTATTGGTTTCTTCCTGACATTTTCAATTAGTTTAAAGATATGAATATGTATATAATCTTATCTGACAGAGTCAATATATAATAATGCTGTTAAAGTATTAACAAAAACTTTTCTGATCTCTTTGGAATTTTCTAAAATAACTAACCATTGGCACTTACCCATTCATTTCTTTGCACTGAGCTGAGTAATGAGAAGACTGATCTTCTCGCTAACATTACGATCTGCAGGGGCACTCCTACCCTGGACAAATAATAATGCCTGGAGGTCCTTCTGTTCAAATGCAATCTGTGCTGCTTCCTCGAACATTCTATGTACATAAAATAACATAATACACTATATGAACTAAAGTCTAGTGAGGACATGCAACGGCTCCCACACTAAAACATAACAAGTATGATGAATAAAATGTTTGGAAATTAAAAGTATAAAACTAAGCAGTTTTATGGTGGTAGACATTAGGGGAGATCTCAAGATGAAGGAAACACTTTGTTCCTTAGACTTTTAGAAAGGAGACAGGAAGACAAAATATTCTGACCTGAATGGCTGCAAGTACTCAAATCTAACATCCTTTTACACATTACATTTGAAGTGAAAATGTCAATTTTGATATTCTGGGTAGTGAAGCTGTTATTTTGTAGGTAGTTACAAATGTTTCAGAGGAGCATATTATCCCCATCTTAACTACCCTGAATATCCACCTACAAAACTACATTGTCTCACAACACAGGATACCACAATTGAAATCCTCTTGCACATACTCACCCAGTTTTAACATAATATTTCACTTTAAGTTCATCTTTCACTTTAGGCAGGTACTTCTGGGCTTCATACTTGTTTTCATATTTGAGACACACATCAACAAATGGCTGGAAAGAAGATGAGGTGTTAACACTAATAAAAAGAAATATGAACGTATAATGAATTCATGATCAAGACAGCAGAAAAAACATAATATAACATCATTCTAAAAACAAGCTTCTGCATCACTTAAACATGAATTTATAAAGTGTGACCTAAAACTTTCTGAACTGACAAGCTGATACTACTATTGTTATGAAGATGGCTGTCTTTTGGGTTGTAGTGCCACATATAGGCTGGTAGAATTTTACCATTGCTTCAAGGTCCTTGCTCAACTCAGGGCAACTGCAAGGACATCTGAAATGCTGGTAAGCTTCTATCAGACTAAATGCCAATACAGCTCATAAGACAGCCATCTTCCTATTCACTGCAATGAAAACCATAAATCCTGTTATAGTTAACACAAAGCTCCTATGGTACAAATATAACACATTCAATTGCTGATATTAACTTTTTTTCTGGAGTGAACTAACTTTGATACAAAGGAAATATTATTTTCCCTTTATTTAATACACAAAACAAATATATAAAATCTAGAAAACTGACACACTGCTCTTCAGAATTGAGTATGTATGTAAAATATGAATTCATTCAATGTAATAAGGCTGAATACAAATGTGATGCTTTCATCTTACCTCAATTCCTATAGGAGACTTTTTGCTCTTAGAAAATTTATCCAACTCCATCCACTCTCCCAACTCTGAAAGACTCAGGATACGCAACCACCAATACCTAAACAAAATAAACCTTAGCACCAAAACCTTCATATGTCTGTTAAATGTGAGTTCTTCGTGTTGAAATTACTGCCCATAAGTTTAAAACTCTACAAAACATTAGCTCTTCCATCCTTCCCTCATGGTAGTGAAATTTGGAAACTGACGCATGATAAAAATAGACTACAAGCTACAAAGGTGAACTTTTTAGAATAAACAGATGGTACATTCCTCTCAATCACAAAACTGAATATTCAGAAATGAAATTCCAACCACATACAAATGTTTCGTTTTAACACATCACAGACTGGAGATTACAGGTTCCCAAAACAAATCTTGAAATACCAACAGAAAAATGACAACCTGGACACCCACTGAAAAGGCTAGGAGATAAATAAGGCACATCAGAAAATGATGATTCATAGACAAAAACCAAATTAGACAAGAACAACCTGCTCCAGTGGCAGACTTTCCTTCACTCCACTTCAGTTAAAAAAGCAGGGATAAATGTGCAGCTGACAAGAAATACATTCTCAAAGATTCTTAACTTAAAGAATATGCAAAGAAATAAATGAATGACTGAACATACTGTAAAACTTGTGCTGGATTAAACTGGGAATCCCTATACTTCACCAATGAATTTACTATCAAAATTCTATAAAAAGGAAGCTTTAATTCAAACAGTCATTAGTTAAACTTAAAAGTCTGAAGAGACTATGAAGATTACCTCCTATCAGTTACTCGATATTCTGCACGCAGCTTATCTGCCAGTTTTGTCTCCTGCAGGAGTAACAGAAGATACACTGTATCATGCAGAGAACGTCCAACAAACTCCCGTCGAAATTTTTCTTCTAGCGTCTTTTGATACCTGCAACAAGTGTCATACAACCATTTATGACACCTTCATTAAACAATATGTGTTCCTATACATGTTTATTAAAGTAAAGTAATTCATCACATACTAATAAAAATATGAAATGTAAAACTAAAACAAATAGATAATATTGATCCTCTGGGCTGAAACACCATGTGGACTTCATGGAAGATCCCAGCATTTTGGAGAAACATGCTGACCTAATCATGAGGACAGTATGCATCTCTCAAAAGTTGATACCTACCTACAAGTCCACAAAGTGTTATAACCCAGGAGACCAAAAGTGGTTATCATCACCACTGTAATCAGCTCATATCTCATATTAATAATAATAAAAATGGAAAGTTCTGAAATATAAAGAAATGGACTTTTAAAAATTCATGTCTCTCAAATCTATTATGAAGTACTTTGAATATAGACAGACATGATATCCACATGAAAATAGACTAATTCATTATTGATGAAATCTCAGTGCAACGATTAGAACTTCTGGTTTATAATATAAAGGACTCGGGTTTAATTTTTAAACAGAGGACTGGCTATTCTGACAAGGATTTTCACAATTATCCTAGATCAGTCCAAAAAATTCTGCATTACTATTTTAAAACAGCCCATGATAATTCCTTCCACATTTCTCCCAATTTATTATTCACAATTAATGCTATATAACTTACACATTTGGCAGACTGATGTTAACAAATAAGAAATAAGGAATGACTGAGAAACATGGAAGCTGCGAGAAAAAATTCTGTAGATCTTTCCCAAAGCATGGAAAAATGTTTATTTAACCACAAGCAAACCATCTGTAAGTGAAATTATCACCACTTGAACAGCCATGAATTTGAAGATACTGTCCACAGATGACGAGAAAAACCCTGCTGGGGGAAGTCGTTTCTGGTGCAGTGCGGGGGGAATGTTACTTATCAGCTGGACTAGAGGGCTGCTATTGGTGGGAAGTGTGATACCTCAGAGTTTTACGCTACTACACACAGACTGAAAACATCAAGCCGTAGTGAGTGCACCTCTAATGTGTTCTGTGTGTGTTGCGATAATATTCTAGATTAAATCACTGTGTCACTGTGAGGTAATCTTAAAGCTGTACCCATTAGAACACATGAAAGCCTATCGTCTGTTGTTTGTTCAGTGGTTGTGGAACGAATGCTTTTAAGATGGGTTGTCACTCACCGCGAAATCTTGCGCATGCGCGTATATTGAATTCCTAGCAGGGATTTTCTCCTGATCTGTGAACTGTATATATATTTATATCCCCCCCATCTTGCCTTAGCAATTTTTGTTGCTCTTCACATAATCCAGCAGAAAATTCATTTCGGGCTCGCCTGTAACTCTCCTGTGCTGCTGACAGTGATGCTTCCACAGTCAAAGTATTCTGAACAGAAGAATGAACAAATTAGTAAATGTAAGCATTCTGTAACAATTCTGGAATGGCTGACAGAATATGACCTTTGTGAATGGTGCCAGTGATAAAACTTGTCTGGGATATGAATTTAGTGTGGACAGGGTATTTGGATCCTGTCCAGCTAACTGTGGACTCCTCAGATAACCACAGAAATTATGGTAACAACATATGCTTGCCAACTTGTTACATTTTGTATTGTTATAATATTATCAATATCCTAATCCTAATATACCATTATAAATTAGCATTCTGAGTAAAGTAAATGAAAAAAAAAAAGCTATGATGTAGAAGTACGCAAGAAACAGAACCACGAGCTGCTACTATTTGTTAACTGAACCACTTTTATTCACTGGATTGTAAAAACATTTGTTCTAAAATCTGTATTAACATACAACTTTTTTCTGAAACCAATTATTCTTAAACATACTTGACTTCATAATTGAATGGCACTGGACAAAAAGACAATTCTACAACATGAACCCAAATTAAATAAGCTTGTACCTGAAAACCATTACCTTAGGATCATAGATTTCTCGAATAAAGCAAGCTGCTTGGGCATTGTAATCATCCTCTTGAACATAGATGTCTCTGAGAGTTTCCCGATTGTGATCACGGCAATATTTTAGATACAGAGCCTGTGCTACTGGGTAGTTCCTTACTGCCATCTGTCCATATACAAAGGAGACAAAGTATTACAGAAATTCTTCTGAAGATAAGAAGAGCATTAGAACACAGATTTTAAAGACTCCTAGGAGGTATGGGGATTTAACAAGTTTTACTGTTTCATAAATGTTATTCATTCAACATATTTACCTAGAAATGTATTTTATGAAATTAGGCATCAGTACATCATATCATAGAGAATCACAAGGAGATGAACAGAACTTTATTAACATGGTGATGACAGGAAAAATAATAACTGTCATGCCAACAGTTTCCAGAAGTGATGAACCGCACACATCACTCACGTTTGCTCTGGCAATATGAAATACAGTTCTTGACCCCATAATCAGCATCCCAAACTTTTGAAGGATCTAAAATCTGTATTTTTTCCAGAGATTTTTTTTTTGCATTTTCTTATGCTTCTCACGTTTAAAATTGAAGCTTCATGGTTCTTTCACTCACTATGTGTGAGTGGTACCACTCTTGACAGGTTTTTTACCAGTAGCAGAAGGCAGCTTGCTTGTTTGCACTTCTGTAGTCAGTGGATGGCATAAGTTGTGGGTGTTTATGCATTTTTTTGACGATGAAGATGATACTACCCCACATTTTAAAATGTTTCTATTTCTAACAAAAAAAAGTGAATGATATAACATAAAAGTAAGTCTGGCTTGATCAGTTATATATTTTCAGTATCAATCTTAAAAAGGTGGTACACTGAAAACAGGTAGAAATAACTAATCGTAACTTTCCTAAAACCAAAAAAATACAAATACAGATCTTTCAACCCAGTACTCAGTTTCATATGAAACACCAGAGTTTTACCAATTTTAAATACAATGAAAGAGAGTTTAAAGTGACAATACCTGAAATTCTCCAAGGGGCATATTCTCACGTAAGTGGAGTAATACAGTGTATACAAGATCAGTGTCACCACTTTCAATTGCTTTTACTAGAGCAGGTCTGTCTTCACCCAGCCTCAGCAGCAACGGTACTTGCAGGCTTGCACGTGGTTCATAGTCCATCAACTGCAAGCAAAAGAGTGTCCTGATGTTGGGTTTCTGGACTGTGACGCCATGTGGACTAGTAGATAGATACCAATGTTTTAGAAAAACACAATGACTCTATCTTCAGCCCCAGATATGTAGGCAGTATGGTCCTCTGAAAAGTTGCAATCTACCTATAAGTTTGCATGGATCACAATCCAGAAGCCAACACTGAAGCCTTCATTGTTATGAGAATCTCAAATCCTACAAAAGAGTGCTCCATTTTGTGTTGTGAAAGGAAACTTTATCATTCTTAAACTTCTTGAAAGATGCCAAACAAACTCTTTACTCTTGCCAGCATGCCAACAGCACTGGCTGTCCATTCTGTTGCATACTGAATATTAAACACATACTTGTATTTCCACCTGTAGAAATACAAAACTGTATGACACCTGAATCACATGTTTACAATGCCCAGAGTGGTGGATGTCAAGCAACTATTTGTTTTGTTTATAAACTTCTGCAGTGACCAGACATGTATTGATCTTGAAAATATACAGAGATGGATCTTGGCTGCACTGTAAACTTGGCTAAGAAAAAGTTCAAAGTTCCTACAAATTTATTTTATTGGTTATAGCTCTAAACTAATTTAAAAACATGCAGTCATTATAAAATAAAACTAATTCTATTGGCCTGTACCACAAAATTCATGCTTATATATTCTGGCTGAGACTTTATACAAAACCAACCTTGATAGCAAGTTGCATGCGCCCACAGTCAGCTGCTTTCATGGCAATCTCACTATAGGAGATTCCAGGTGCATATCCCAGTTTCTCAGCTATATCCCGTGCAACCTGTTCTCTATCCAACTGAGTCTGTTTTACCTGCAGCAGAGAAACTTTACAATATTTATTAGAGCCAGTACAATGCGATGAACACACAGGATAATTTAACGTAACATAAAGTTAAAGCTGACTCATTGCTAAACTTATTCTACTTATTCCTAAATATTTCTTACTAGGATATGAATAAAACATTCAAACTTCCAAACACAAAAAACAAAAAATTAGTTACATAGGAATGAAGGAATTACATGGGGTAAAATTTTGGATCAAAGACGTACCTTATAGCATGCCCAGTGAGCCAATATTCTGCTTGATCCTTCATTATAAGGCAGCTTCAAGTACTTGGCAATTTGGATAGCTAAATAGTAATGTCGTCTTAAAACAAGTCTATCCAAAAGTACTTGGATTGTCAGATGCTGCATTCTGTGGTGATGATAAAGGAACAACACAACAATACTATCTCTACCTACAACCATTGGGCCACAGAGTAAGTACAGTGCATTTTATGTGGGTTATATGACAACCAAGCCTCTCCATCTATGTCTTCCCACAGCTGCTCCTTCTCCTCCACAACTTCCTCCAACATACTTCATTCTGTTGTTCTTGATCTTGGTCTTCCTCATGAGTGTTTTACTATTTTTACTTTCATGTTCAAAACCTTTCTTTACCTCTACATGAATTGATTCCTAAACCTTAGCATACAATATTCTGTTAATCTGTGTTATACATGACAGGTTTTAAACTACTTTTTTGTTACTAATGTAATGTGACCAGCACCAATTCATCTCGTCTCTTTTGTGATAAAACTGGAGTAACTTACAATCACTGTATATGAACAGATCATAAATGACAAGTTTTTAATCTAATGTTGTGCTGTGTAGTCTGGTAGAAGGTTACAAAGAAATGGGGATTAGAATAACAGTTCATTTACCACTTTGCCAGATAGGGATTAGAATTATAGTTCATTCACCAGTTTCACCAGATCTGGCTACATGTGATGTATTTTAATTCCAGGAAAAGCTCTAATAATTTTAACAGTACTATGATAATCATAATCAACAGGCTAAAATTAAATTATTTTTTATTTCCCAGAAATGAGAAAACAAAAGTATGTGATAAAGGTTATAATAGTTCAAGGAGAGTATTCTGAAGGAATGTGCATAAATGTTATGATAAAAACACAATATTTTTTCTTTTGAATCCTGCAACTTTATGCCCATTCCTTACAAAATTGTGGGTAGTGTCAAACATTAAGAAACCTTTGAAAGGATACTGTGTACATGTCAGTGGGATACCAATCTTGTTGTCCCGCACAGCATTGAGTACACGCAACAGGCGACACATCTTCACATATGAGTCTGAGTTCAAGTCTGGGACAAAACCCTTCCCAAACTGAGCTGCCTGTAAACGTAAAATAAATATAAAGTAATATTACAGTAATCACCTAACTGACAATGAGGTGTACAAACTGTCCATACTGTACGAGAACTCATATGTAAGTACTATTATATATTGCTTCCATTTACCTGGAAGGGCTGCACTTTGTCCTTCACTATTCATATAGACATACAATTACAACCCTATTATTTTCTTTTACAGACAGATCAATTCTACCAGTAAAAATAAATGGTGAAGAAGAGGAAAACATAGATTTTATTTTATTTATTTATAGTTTATTTAATCATTCTGTTAGTAACTGAGACAATACAGCACTGAAAAAAAAAAATATAAATCATTATTAAGATAAGAACTCACCCGAATTAGCATCTTCTGATTTCCTGTATCAAACTCATAACCAGCTGCCTCAATGCACTGTCTCACAGCTACTTCCAAGTGATCCTTCACTAGACGTATGTACTCATCAGCTCGATAGCTGCGTTTCTGTGTTGCCATTCAACATATTCAACAATCTACCTCTGAAATCCTGTTATCTATGACTATTTGAACAGATAATTAACTAGTGTTCACATGACAACAGTATTTCAGTGTAATATAATGCAATGCAAGATGTCCAGGTACATTATAGACCACAAGTTAAGCATAAAGATTGCTGTCTTCTGGGTTGTTGCGCAGTGTAGTCTGGTAGATGTCCACCAACATTTCAGAGGTCATACTGCCTCAGTCATCTGGGAAATGTTTCATGACCTCTGAAACGTTGGTGGACATCTACCAGACTACACAGCGCAACAACCCAGAAGACAGCAATCTTCAGACTCACCACTGTGAAAACCTCGAATCTTTCAAGTTAAGTATACACCAATACAAAATCATGTCTGGAAACAAGCCCTTCTCATCTTATCAACATGAGGTGGTAGATGCAGACATATAAAAATAAATGTAAATTCAGAAACAAAAGGATTAAAAATGTCTGTAGATTCAGCAGTATCACCTGCAATCCAATTTATATTTCTCTTAGCATTTGTATTTCTAATACAGTTAACACATCCAAACTAATGTGTTGTTATTTACTTCTAAGCACTTATCCAGCTGAATGCTTTGTAAAACCAACAGCCATTTACAACAACACATTCTTTGGATCATTCTACTACAAAAATAAAAGACTAAAATTCAAAACATCTTTTGCAGTATACAAGAATGGCTATGTGAGGAGGAGTACCTTCAAGATTTTTACCATGTACAGAATCTTTTCCTTACAAAACACAAGCACACAATATCAGTCATAATAATTTTCACATCTTACTGGCCCATATAATTTTTTCACCACAGTTACAAATAGTGACAAGTCTTTGCAATACTTCTCATGCAAGAAGTGTGATGTAATAAGGTCAATAAATTTAAACAGTTCACTACTTGTCTTCTCATACAAACACACTTTTTAAGGACAGTCCAAAGTCACTATAAACAGTAATAAGATCTGGAGTACATGCTGATTAGTGATTCAAGAGATGTCACAGAACCATGGCAAAAACCTCATTCAGAGCACTCCAACTTCAAATAAATAAAGTTGTAATAAATATATAATTTATTTCAATTTGAGAAAGAAGCTACATACCTGAAATTGTTTTGAAGCTTCCAACAAATATGAGCTTGGATCAGTGCTGTTAATTCGAAAAATCTGCTGCACTACTAAAGGCACTTTTTGGATCATCTCATGACTAAATGTTGACAGAACACGAACACCATCCATCTCAGGAACCAGCCGAACTGCAGAGTCATAGCCATAATTTATGTAGTCACCTTGACGGCCAATAACAAGCAAAACATTGTCCCAATAACCAATCACAGCTTCTGTTCCACACCTACGCAAAAACAATCCAATTTAAAATTATATAAATTCAAATTATATTTATGATAATAAATGCCAAAATAAAGTTGTACAAAAATGTTTTTATGCAAAAGATAAAGATAAATAACACAATGGAATATGAATATGAAGCAGGAAAACCTTAAACTAAAACGGTTTTTTAAAGAATTCTTAATACCAACTAATACTTTACACTATTATAAATAACCCACGAAAATCCAAAGTCCACAACAAAATAATGGAGTATATGAAAGTATAAGATTCCACTAGTCCCAGTTTCTTTATGTCAACAAATATTTATAACACAGTTATTCAAAATGAAAATGTTTAAAACAAGTTTTGTTGTCCCAGGCAACAATCTTATGTAAAAGAGGGACACTACAACAGACATACATATTGTCAACTAAATTACACTGCAGATTTTTTCTACACATTTCTCCCATATTTTAAAAAGTTCATCGGTCAGCTGACTGTTTTAACTTCCTGGGCAAAGAAGCTCCAATTTCGAATTAAGAGGTAATGTACTTATGCACTGCTATTTAACAAAAGAAAATTCAACAATTAAAACCTCTATAAAAACTGCTTTTCAATTTCTGTCATGTTTGTCAATACTTATTAACAGTTCATAATGAATACATTTTATAAGAAACTTAAATAATGTTTAACAAATTAGAATTAAAATATACTCACCAAACCAGCTGCTTTGGTCGGTACGGGCATTTGGTATCAAATTCATAATACTGTTTCCTAATATCTGCTGATCCAATCCACAATCGACCACTGTCAGCAAAGAGAGCAACATGTCTGTTGTTCTGAGATACAGCCATCTCAATGACAGAATTGACAGGCTGTGCGAAATCTGGTGTCTGTTTGTTATATGTAACACATGGACAAAATTTACAGAAGAATCATCACAGAACATAACTCTGCACAGTGAAACTATCTATCATCTAGTAACATCAGCAAGAGTAATAAGTTTATAATAAAAATATGCTACATTGATTTACAAAATAAAAGCTCAGAGAATTTTCTTATTATTGTGTCCATTATAAGTTGTCTGCTATATCTAAAACTTCAAGCACGGTCTGGTGATAGAAAGACACTTCTTTAGTTTATGTTTTCAGATGGCTAATATTACACATGGTAAGAGATAATCTTCCTATATACCCAAACAGTCCACTGTCCATAAGACATACATAATAGAGTTCTCTGTATCATACCAAATTCATAACCGTAAATAGGGTATTTCTAAAGGCATAATAGTCCACATTATCAAAAACATCAATATATGCACATAAGAATTAAAAGTATACCAAACATATGCATTTTGAGATTTTCATGATAATATTAATTATTATATTTCTTTGGATTTTAACTCTGTGCTTTATCCAATGAAATGTTAGAAGTTACTCGGAAAACATAATGCTAAATTCCAGTAACACATATGGTAAGAATCCCAGTTATTTTTTCCTTGATTCAAAATATTCATTCCTTCGTGCAGAGAAGTTATCTGAGCTGAAAACTTGTTCTATTCAATGTTTTGTTAGTTTAGTTCTAAAATACACTGTCTCCCAAACAGAAACTTGAATGTCCTTCCTAGGGTTTAAATATACAACCAAATTTAAGTTAATATTTTAAAATCAAAATATAAACTGAGATGTACACTGAGTGTCAAACAAGATTAACTCACAACTGGTAAAGCATGTGGTTCTGACTGTTTTAAAACAAACAGTTCCTTGTCCTTTGCAACAAGAACACGAGTCTGCCGGTCTTCAGAAATTATTGCCCAGCTGCTGGGAGGAACATTTAGACCTGCAAAATGTAAAACATGGGAATACACATGCACATACTGAATGTTTCTCCTAAGAGACAGAAAGTAACAGGATGCTGAAGAAGTGTCATAATCTACAGTCTTCTCTGGGCATTATTAATGAACTAAAAAAATAAAGGAGGATGAGATGGGCCAGGTATGCAGTATGCATCAGTGTTGAAAAATGCATATAAAATTTTATATCAGTAAAACCGAAGAGAAGGCCCACTTGCAAGGCTAGTTACAATGGGACAGTAATATTAAAATGGACCTTAAGGAAATTGGGTCTGATAATGTGGACCAAATTCATAGCAGCAAACAACAGCAAGGTAGGAAGAACAGGCTCCTCTCAAAAGAAAGAAAGAAAACCAGAAACGACCTCTTCAAAACAGCAATCTAGCTAAGAAATAGAGGAACGTACAAGGAAGCTGCAGCCAATATCACCTGGATGTACATGTACACCTAATATCTTTCACGAGACTATGGTTAGGAAACCATGATTCTCCAATAACTTCCTTGTTCCCAAAAGGAACTTTGTGCATTACTATTTTAGATAGTTATTACATTTTAAATTATATAAACCTATGCAAACACTTACTTGGAACTTCAGCCAATCTCCGAACTTTTGGTTCCTTTACACTGTTGACTAAAAATATACGATATGATGATGTAAGAACAGCAACACCAGTGCCATTAAGATTAGCAAATATCTTGGCTTCAATTATTTTTGTATCTTTTGCTTCCTGCAAAAATAACCACATGCTAAATTACTCTAAAAATACAAGGCCAAATGCAATGTGTATTGATGACAATTAGAACATAACTCCTTTGTGTAGCACAGTATTGTTGCAAATTTAGAGAACAGAACTATAAATATATTTATTGCCAATCTTGGATCCATCTACTGAATGTATGGAATCATACTACAGAGAAACAATGTTCTAGTCACTTGACCTTGCAGTGACAGCCAGACAATGTGGAACTGATAACAGAAACCCCTAGATCTTTAATATATAAATACAACTTTCTGCACCTATCAAATAATAAATGGAACAGCAGTTAAGCTGTTTACTTTCTACAATTAATGTAATAAAAATACCCTTAATTCCTTAAATGATTCTAGTAATGTAAAATGTCTCTCGTTCCTTTTCTGTCTCTCTCGCACACGCTGCAACATGCCCACACACTCCTATTGGTTCCCACGTCCATGCCTGATTCTGACACGTCCCCACTGGTTAGGTTTAGGCTACTTCTTAACTGTCCAGTCCCTATAACTCTAGTGCTTTCCACTCGCACAGCTTACTCATCACCCTTATGATGAAGGCAGTAAGAACCTCTGAAACGTCGGTATACTTCTACCAGATCACATGACACAATAACCTAAGACAGCAATCTTCAGACGCACCGCTGTGAAAACCTCAAATCCTACTTATTTATGAATGTTGTTAATTACTGCATGTGAAAACATGGTAAACACACACCTGCCCCATGCTGAATGTATGCTGATATGTACCAAACATGTCATATATCAAGACTGAACCATCATCTTGTACACAAAGAAGGTCTTCCGTAGAAGACCAGCCAAGCTGTATGATCTGCCCACTAGTCCAGACAATTGATGAAATATTCTTTCCTGAGGCAGAATATATGGAAATTACTGGTTTTCCAATTCCCTGAACTTTTACAAACTTCTTTCTGTCCCTGATTACAGCAACTGGTCCTCCATATGGGGCAACAGCAACACTCACATTTTCCATATTGATCTCATTTTGCCATGACATAGAATAAATCTCAAACTTCCTGAAAAAATAAAGGCATGTATAACTTGATTTGCCAAATCTGCACAATTCATAGCATAAAAATAAAAGCAACTAAATTTCATGGCCTACAAATTTACAACAAATTAAACTGGAAAATGCATATTCAATACATTACTCCTAAACTAAGCCTGGCATGTTTTGCTAAGTGGACAGCTGCAGCACTCATGAAAACAGAAACTTTAAAATTAGTGTATTATGCTTACTTCCATTCCATCATGTCCTATGGAATCATTTTCTGGGGAAATTCAGTGGACAGCTAAAAAGTATTTTACATTCAAAAGATGATCATTAGAATAATGGCAGGCAATAAAAGGAGAACCTCCTGTAAGGAATTATTTAAGAAGTTTAATATTCTTCCACTACCCAGTGAATTCTTGCTCTCACTATTATCATTTGTAGTGGATAACATGGAAAAATTCTATTCTATGATACCAACAAGAAGTCTGTTGAACTTTGGAGAGAATATGAAACTACCGAATTAAATAACCATGCTTTGTGTATATGGAAGATTATCAACTCTCTTCTTCTTCTTCTTCTATGGCTCTCCGGTCCGTATTCGGTCCATGGCCTCCTCAATTCTCCTCTTCCATTCGGTCCTATTGTTTGGTCCATTCTGTCCGAGGTTTTGATTGAGGTTTCGAAACATCTTCCTTTTTACGGTGCAAGGTTGTTAGCCTTGCGACCAACCCCCAACCTGGAGGACCAGGGTACCTGTCTTAGTCTGACCTCTTCGCCTTGACCAATCTGGCTAGGGAGGCCCTACAGTAGCTATGCTGCTGCCAGCATAGCTCTTGGGGTCACTGAGGTACTCAAGCCCCACCACCACGACAAGGTGCAGGTATTATCAACTCTCACCCACCTAAATTTCTCATCCACATCAACTGTTCACAGTTCTGGTTGTCTCAGATAATTTTAAACATTTTCTATTGTTTAGACATACTCTATTAACGTACAAACAACATACTTTAAAATAAGGACATAAAAACAACAGCATATATGAGGGTCATTCTGAAATGGCAGCTTGCATTTATTGGTACTTAAACATAAATTATGCTTTTTGGAATAAATCCATATTAGTACATTACAAAAGTGCTATTTGGGGACGAAATCAAACTCGGTTATTCTTATGTATTCTCAGACTGTCAAGGAAAATTAATCCATCAGATACACAATACGGCTAATTGCAAAACATTCCCACTTCAACTGCTTGTTTTCCTCCTTTTAGGTTAGAAGATTAAATATTTGGTTGGCATCATTACGGCAATTATTACCTGAAGTAAGTGTCCCTTCCGAGAGGACACCAATCTGCTGTCAACATAGCCGACATATTGCTGAGAAACGACTGTAACTCAACAGCCTCGATATACGAAAATATTACGACTCTTTAAAATACGAACAACACTAACACCGATCATAGGCACCATATATTAATACCAACATCATGATCAGTTTGTAATAGAGACTAATACATTTTGACCACTAAAAGGCGGTAGATAAGCGTTGAATACACATTATAAAAAACGTTCAGGATCCGCAGTTTTATCATCAGTGTATATGCTATTATTTCGAGAACATATTTGCAAATGAAGGGAATAACAAATTTTGAAAAACAAAGTTGGTTTTCCTGAATCATGAACGGAGAAGTCTGAACAATCTCAGCTATCTGCCTCTTATACGTCATTTTCTCTTTAATACTTATACCGTTTGTCTATTTCATGAATCCGTTGCATGATTCATATTGGTCAAGTACAGTACGTTAACTGATAAGGTTGAACGCAACTGTCACTACCTAACAACCGGTTGGAACTACATGACTCGCCATCAAATGCTACAAGGTTTTCCCAATACAAGTCGAGCATCCATCCACATGCGCACACACATATACAAAAATCAACTTTGCAGTTTCTGCTTGGAGGCACGAACTGACAGTTACATCCAACTTTACCAGTAAATATACTGTATTTAGCATTATGCCGGGGATCCGTGGGCCTTGTGCCACTTGGTTCGAATCCCACTCAGGCCATGGATGTTTGTCCGCGTTGTGCTGTCCTGTGTACAGGTAGAGGCCTTCCGACGGACCGATCCCTCATCCAAGGAGTCCTACCAAATGTATATAGATCGAGCTAACGAAAAGTTGGGACCCGCAGTGCACAGGCACTTGTAGAACGGGTCATTCCCAGTATCATTATACCCATGCCAAACCTGATATTCTCAAACAGCTCAGCGCATAAAATAATTTTATAACATAAAAGACGTACAATTTTGCTTGAATATTTTTTGGTACATAAAGAAAATAATATGACTGTGCAGTGTGAAAGCATCCAGATGTTGGTAAATGTTGAAATGTGAACTGAGGTACATCACATACTTCTTTCATAGCCTCTCCAGCATTTACATACATTACTCTACACCCATTAAATTTAATTTCAGTTCATGAATTACAAAGTAGTGTTGATTGCATGGAAAAATTATTTTGTGTGAACAATAAATCTACCATCCACCATCCATGGACTCCACCATCAGCCTTCTTCCACCTTTCACATCGACAGGACATCCAACAGCCAGAGTAAAACCATAGTATATAAATATGTCTTCATGCTGCATAACTAAATTCTATGTTAACACTGTCACAAATTTCATTGTATTCATTGCATATTTAAATGGTTAATGACACCAAAATAGGAATGAATTTCACTGTTTAACAAGCTTCACTTTTTGACCATTTGCTTGGCAAATTCCAACAGTCATTAAAAGAAGACACTTGCATAAGTTACATGCTCTATACATTACAAAACTCTTACAGACACTTCATTAAAAATTATTTGAACTATACATGTTTGATAATTATCAATCTTAAAAACTATTTTATGACACCTTACATTACTATTTTAGTGCATGCACACACACACAATCATATGAGGAAATGGGATATGAATAATTCTCCATCACCAGGGCTATGAATAAGTCTCATTCACAGTTTCTCACTCTTTGCAGTGCTACTAACATACGAGGGTGAGTCAAATGAAAACCGTAAAACTGAGATAAAAATTCGAAATATCGCGCCATTGTCCTATAAGTTGGCAGACATGTTACCAATGCTATAAAGAGTATCCTATAGGTGGTAGTATAATGCAGACAAACATATCGCCATCACAGTGCCAATTTGAAAATGGCTGCTCCACTAGTTACGTGCATGAAAGAAGAACAACGTTCTGTAATTCGTTTTTTGATCAGTGAAGAATCTTAAAGAATCATCTTCGACCTGCAGTCAGATCAAAGCGACGTGGACTTTTGACTAGAGGTGTCCTTGACATGACAATGCTCGGCACCACTCTGCCGGTGCAACAGTTGCAACAATCAAAGACTTGCACTTTGAGTGTCTTCCACATCCGCCATACTCACTAGACCTAGCCCCAAGTGATTACCACATGTTTGGGCCACTCAAAGAGGCGATGGGAGGAAAGAAGTTCCGTTCTGATGAAGAGGTACAGCAGGCGGTGCATGAGTGGTTGCGCAGACAACCACAAGAATTTTTTTCTAGAGGAATCCATACACTTCGTAAACGCTGGAGGGCCTGTATTGAACGAAATGGAGACTATGTAGAAAAATGATATAGTTGTGTACCGCTTTCACTCAATAAATTAAATTAATTTTTTTGTTTACGGTTTTCATTTGACTCACCCTCGTAGAACACAATGTTTTTTAAACATACCACCCACAACCACACCCTGAAACTACAAGAGCCAGATAATTAAAAAGACTCTTAAACTTAATCAAGAATGAATTACTGCACAGGAAACTAATATCTTGTTGATCACAATATTTCAAAATAATTCCTTTTTTAACCAATTCATCAGTTACATATCACAGTACTTGTAATCTTGGTACTGTCTGGGCTTTGATGTTTGTGAGTTTGGTATATTCTTCTTCCAACTTATGCAGATTCTCAAGGCTACTGGCAAAGTCCTCTTCATTGAATCCAGGCACTTGAAGGTAGTGGTGTACATGAGCCTTTATTGAAGTTTTAAAAAATAAAACAGTGAAAGATCATTATATTATTTTATAGCACAATGCTAACATTATGGTAAAACACTAACATCATTTATCAAAATTTATCATAAAAAAGGTAATTAAACCATACTATGAGACTGCAGGCTACACACAGAACTCTGCTCATTTTCAGTGTATTAACACTATATATATAGTGCCCCCTCAAAAATGTATATACATTAAATGAATGAAATAAAGACACTTGACTGCATCAACACCCCACACTAATGACTAAGTTTTGACACATATTCACCTTTCTCTGATATAATTTAGTAAATTTCTGTGAAACATCTTTAAACAGCGAAGACATGTTGGATGTATTGATGAGGGATAGAACTGAAGAAGCAAGACCTGGAGGTGGAACTGAACACAATCCGATCTTCATTGCATCTCCACAGCTCCAGGGAACAAATTTCACCTTAGTCTGAAATCTGGAAAATGGCACATGAGTTGAGTCACTTGATAGTAGCAAAACAAACCTAATCATATGAATCAATAAATATAAATGTGAGAAGAAAGTTTCTTACTTGTCTATGTTGCGGCACATATCAGAAACAGAAATTGATCCCCTGCCCAAGAGAGATGCACCCAATACGATCCCACTTAGGGGATCCACCTTCAGAAGCTGATTGTCTCGTGACCATGCTGATGTAAATAAATCATCTGTCCTGTCAATCAAGCCATTCCATCACACATCATGTCAAAGAATATATACTATTTAGCAAATAAAACAGGCCAAGCATTGGTGTATCCACTGCTCCAACATGCTTCTATATTTACAGTGATTATTTATCTTCTGAATTCTTGTATCAGAGATTGACTTATAGAAGTGACTCAATTGATATTTTAGTTTCTTAAAATTTCATATTTTCTTCAAAAGCCAACTAAACTGTACAATATGGATTTTGGTCTAGCAAATGCTATCCTGTTTGATGTTTATTACGATTACTATAGTTTTCCTAAGTCACTTTTAGCACATGCTGACAGATTATTTTCATGGAAAATATCTGATTTCTCCTATAACCCTTCACACTTACATTTCACTGTCACCCTGCCACCTTACACTCTGTTATTTAGCTGACAAAACAATGTTAAGTAAAGGTAAATAATAGTTGCACAATAGCACATACTCACTTCATGGGCATTCCTGAAGCAGTAGTGCTGCTTGATGTTTGAAATAAAAGTGGACTGATGCTACTTGAAATGTAATGTAAGCCTGGATATGGGACCATATTGTTATATATTTCATTAATGTCCACATTCATGCTTCCAGGAAACCGTGAACCACTGCAACATGACCACAATCATATTAATCATAATGATACAGCAATTTTTATACTTCATTTCTTAACCAGGCACAAGCTAACTCTCACGGTGTAATAAAAATGAAATGATAAAAATGCACCCAAAACAAACCTCAAAATGATCTCTATTTGTCATCAGCTATTTAATATTACAATTTACATAAACAATAAAACCATTTAATAGATTTAAAATGGATAGGTTAAGTCTGGTGGGAAAATAACATGGAGATAGTACATATAAACATTACTGCAAAGGCAAGGCAAAGACAATCCTACAGCAGTTGGCAAGAATTAAGAGAAGATGCAATGATTCAAAATTAACCTGAAATCTGTGGTGGTACTAAAACACCTTGGATTGGAACATTGTTCGCCTCATACAGCTGAAGCACCTGCAGGATTTCATTTACCAATTTACCCAAATTTTGTAAAATTTTATGTTAGCCTGCTGCTTGAGACAATCCATTTTCATGCCTTTAAACCTTACACACACTGTGTTTTCATCTAGTAGTTATCATAGCCACAAGTCTAACAGAAACTGACCAATTCCACTGTGTATAAGAGGAGTCATGTCAAGACATGCATGAACATGCACCAACCTATTACACACAACTCCACGGTAGTTTATTTTCGTACAGAACTTATTAAAACAGCCACATAAGCTGTATACTAAATTTCACACAACTTACACTACTTTACATACTTTTACAGACATTACTTATATCTTAAAAATAGCCTAAAGAGAAAGAAATCAACTCTTTTCACCTAGTAAGGTGCAGGAGCATGTTAACCACAATACTATTCATATCTTGAAACGGTTTACACGCTGCAATGTACCCTGCTACTCCATGTTTATCTTTTGAAGACTTCAGGCGGCTGCATATGTCTGACAAGGCCTGTAAAGATATACATTCACATAACATATACTGAAGCTGATCACATTTAACTGTATTAGAAGACAAGAGTTAAGAACTTATGAAACTTAAACATTTCTCATTTAACTCTGTGGAATACTATTTTTAAGATATGTATAAATTAATTAGAGCATACAATAATTTTATTCACCGTCTTTACACAAGCTTATAGATTGTTAAAATCACATAAAATTATAACATTTCAACATTTGATATTGTTACATTTTAAAATGACGACATGTTTCGATGTTCATTCCATCATCGTCAGGTCTATCAATCAAAATTAAAAACTGTTGCATCTGCTGCTCTGCGTATACTGATTTTGTTCTACCCGTTAGATTTTATTTGTTTAACCTCCAGGCTTCTTCCATTTAATTTTGAGGGCTGCGCCTGGATGCCTTAAATCTGCAAAATCAATTTTAATTTTCATATCGTGATCCTGGCTACTGACATAGGAAAACAAATAAAATCTAACGGGTAGAACAAAATCAGTATACGCAGAGCAGCAGATGCAACAGTTTTTAATTTTGATTGATAGACCTGACGATGATGGAATGAACATCGAAACATGTCGTCATTTTAAAATGTAACAATATCAAATGTTGAAATGTTATAATTTTATGTGATTTTAACAATCTATAAGCTTGTGTAAAGACGGTGAATAAAATTATTGTATTGAAGAACACAAGCATGACGCAATTAAGATATAAGTAATTAGAGCATATTAAATTTATTCAAAAACAAAGGTATTATTACATTAAAGTTATAATAAACTAAGTATTTCTTCTATTTCAATTTTACCTTGTTGTCAACAGGGAAAACACAACTGGCATGATGTGTGAGCTCTCTGGTAGCTAATGCCACATTGTATGGAGCTGTAACCACATCCTCATTCCCTGCTGGATAAACACAGGTCACAAACCTAGAAATAGTAGCTCATTAATACAAGATAACCTACTTCAAACCACTGATTTCTATCTCTATCTTCATAAAAGAAAGTGGAATAGAATCATTATTTATTTGTATGTTGCCACTTGGTTATCTTCCTATTTAATCTTTCAATAAATAAAAAAGAAAGAAGCTAACAGTTTGTTAAAATATTTTTCAGTCCAGTTAAGTTTTCATGTACATGTGTGTGTGTGTGTATATATATATATATATATATATATATATATGTTTCTAGTTCATACTTTGGTCTGAAATCACAGTGGTTAGGAAAAATGATAAAATTCATAAAAGAATTTCTAATAAAATTTGTAATACAAATACTGAAATGACAGTACAACCAAAAGATAAAAACTAATGATAAACCTTACATTTGTGTTTACTTAGCAATCAGAGTTATTCAGGGCATTTAAGAGCAATTAGAATGCCAAGTGCAAAGAATTCTTGAGGAAATTCCACATACTCCAACATGGATTGGTTTTTCAATCATGTTATCATTTACACACATTTCTTACATATAACATATTGCTTATTTCAGAGATACAAAATAGTAAATCTGTAATTACATATCTATAATTTTTAAATTACTGATTAGCACCATAACATTCCATGAACTTAACTAATCATTCTACTGGTATACAATACAAGTTACATCATCCATTCAAACCTCTCTATAAGTGGAAAATTATCTTCAAGAATTGTGAGAATAGAAGAACCAAGGCCTGAGCCTGTACCACCACCCAGTGAGAACAGACACAGGAATCCATGAAGTTGATCACTTTTTTCAGCACAACGCTGCAAAATGTTCAATATTTTCTCACTGTATTCACTTCCATGTGCATAAAAACCTTCTGCCCTATAAGAAAAATGTGGAATCTCAATAAAAAAATCAGGAAGGCTTAACAAGAAACATAATATTTAGATTCTTTATAAAAAGAAAGGTTCCATATTAAAATTTGAAACCTCATACTAGAACAAAGCTACTTCATAACAGTATACTCATGACAGACTAGAACAAAACTACTCCGCAACACCTTGGGTCATATCTACTAATGGCGGCACCTGAAATGGGTACCTTTCATACCATCTTGACACCTAATTAAAGCTCAACCCACTGAAAACCATTATAAAGACAAATTTCTCTTCACTGGTGTGTTGCATTGGGGTCTACGAGGCAGAACACATGGACATTATACACCAGTAAGGCTCCTTGCAATGAAACCTTAATATCGCACATGACTGCCCTCTCTGTCACATATTTTAGGGAATCACTGTGTGATTTCATTCTCTTTATCTTTTTAAGTTGAGAGTCCCTGAAAATGTAGGTTACAGAAACTGGGAACTGTAGCAGGTTGACAGACTAAACACAATGCCAGAGATAGAAGCCAAATCAGAATATGATAGATAGTCTAAAATGTGAAGTGTGAGCAAGAATGGATAAAATATGAGTGAATATATCCACTTAATACAGCATTCCTGGAATCATATAGCTACAAAATCTGTAAGTACATTTGTAATGCACTTTGACTTTCCATTACACGAAGCATATCCATCACAACTAAAAGAGTTCAAATGTCTACAAAATTCTGGAATAATTACAGTAATGAAGGACTATTGGTTGACTCTTGAAAATGAGATTCTTTTTATGTGACAACATTTACTGTTCTGCCATTATCATGCTGAGAAATGTTAATTTGACAAGTACTTCCATGTTTCCTTCAACTTACCAATTATTTCCTGATCCAGGGTAGTTTGTAAGGAGACATGTCTCATCAAACAAATGACGGAACTGACCAGTGCGAAAATGGGCCACTACACTATCTTCCATATCAATACACACTGCCTAAAATCAAGAAACATTACAATTTTATGTGCTATTATTTTCTGCATGATATGATTAAATATTTTAATATTAGCAGGAAGAATATCAAATAAATTGATCCCTGCACAGTAAGCTACCTTTTTGATAACTAGTGAGATCAATGTTCAAGATATGACAGTCATGTTTATGCCTTGATTTTATGTAGCACATTAGCTCCTCACTCAGTAATGAGAATTCTGAAGGACACTCTACAATATAAAACTCTCAATTTTGTATGGCATCCAGAAGACATACTGAAGTTTTTTGGGAAAAACAGTCATCTTACGGTATGAAAATATATCAGTTAAAATTCATGAAGTTAGAATAAATGATCATGGATGAAGCACATATAATTGGTCTGAACTTGAGTTAAGAAGGTCTGATGGTAATCTTCAGGGCCTGATTATTACATATTAACTTATTAGGCCAGAACATTTGAACCACAGTAAATATCACACCATTAGCAAGTAATTTTTCAATATTTGTGACATCATTATTAAAAGTGAAACTTTTTGGACAAAAATTTTATAAGAGAGAACATAACACAGTATACAAATTGTTAAAATATTTTAACTTTAAATAATTTCAGACGGTAGTGGAATGAAACACCAAAACGGTGATGCTCATTTGAAGTCTTAATTGGCTGGCAATTCTTATTATATACTAGGATAATGCAGTATTATTAAAGGCATATCAGTTAAGAGCATGGAAATACTGTCTTCCCTTCAGTTTTATAATGTAATATGTTCCATATATTTTGTAAAGGCTATAAATGTTAACATGACAAATTTCGGTGAAAAATTTGTGATTGAACTTACATCTACATCATATCCCGTTTTGAATTTTACTGTGCAACTACATTCAATTGCTCATGCATTGCATCATCTAAATGCATTTGAAATAAAGTAAATTCATTCTCTATTTACTAATTAAGTTTGAGACATTCAACTTACCCTTGCTCTAACTTTTGCATTCTCCAAATCAGCAAGTGTCTTAAAATTCTGCCCAGAAATCCCATCTGAGCTCAAGAAGAAACTTTGGAATGCATCAAGAAGTCTTCCGTTGGGGTCAATGTGCTGAGATTGTGACATAGAAATGCATCCTGTTTGTGTTCCGATGCCATATTCTTGAAGTACAAGTGGCCAGAAAGCACCACCAATCTGGTTACCACACTGACCAACTGTATGAAATTAGAATTACTTAACAGGATCACAATACTGGACAATTGCTACAAGCATTAAAAAGTCACTGCTGACAATGTCATTTCATATGCTTGTCAGCTACTGTGGGGTGACAGACTGAAACATGACTTCATGCCTACTACCGAAAACATACAATGTTTATTACAATTTATATATTAACTACTGCACTATATATTCTAATCAACATTCTAACCAAAAATATGGTTTACATTACCTTGTACAGTCAGAAATTCACTCATTGATGTACGGAAGTTATTAGATTGTATTAATTATACAGCTATACACACAGTTGTCCAGTCAATTATAGGCAGACGCTACGCTCCAATGCATAAAGGAAGATTCTACTTTAACTCCTTAATAATTTGGATTGGAATGTGGATACATTATAATTGGCGCCGTGCACCGAGCCAGATGTTTTATCAGTATAGCCAACACCGCGAACACTGATCAAGTTAACCTGCAAAATAAAAGGGGCGAGAATATTGTTTCTGCCCTGATATTTATTTTATTTCATATGCTCTATAAATTAAATAATACTTAATTTTAAAACTGCTTCTATATGCGCATTTTTATATCGGAAAAGGGAAGTAATGTAAATAAGCGAAATGAAAGATTCAAAAAAAAAACGACTGTTGTCATTGCATATTCCGTTTGATGGTCCGCCAACCCGATCCCTCGCGATGAACACAACGGTAATCCCTGAATGTAAGCATGAGTCTACATCGGAATATGGCGGTTGCAATGAAAGTTTGTGAATTAGCATGTTTAATTTTGAGCATTTTAGTCCTCCAAGCCGTCAATACAAGTCAAAGTGGTAATCGTAACAATCCTCTAGATAATGGTAGAAAAGGTTTGTGTCATCTTGTAAAGTTCTGCTATATGCTATTTCTATGTTGTGAAGCATAGCATAATCTTCCCTAACCTCATCAAAGTAACGGACCGCTTCAAAACATGATTTGTACCTTTAAACATGCAAATAGAATAACAAATTAATTTTTAAACTTATATTTGTGCCTCAAATTATGTTCCTTGTATAACAATGAATATTGCTGTCATTCCAGTTCGGTTCCTGCAACCTGGATCACGAGTCCGCGTTCTTCCATGTGAGACTTCGGATCGTCAGTTACATATATATTGTTATCACGGTCGTCCGAAGCAGATAATAAACCTTTGGCAGACGGCTCTGGTATGATTAAGTGACCAAAAACAGCAGAAGTTTTAGTTTATGCTGCAAATAGGACATTTTTATGCCCATATTACTTAAACTTTAAATTTCAGTTGCAGTTGGATGTCAGCAGTGATAAGTATGATTTATATGATGGTGCAAGTCCAAATGAAGTGCTGGAAGAATATGAGCAGCATCGATCATCTTGGGCTATTAACCTTTTTTCATGGAAGCACAAAACAATAAAACTGAATCCTTTCAACCAAAGTTGTGTTGGTATATACAGTTCAGAAGGGCATGAAGTTCATCTGAATATTATAAGTAAGTTCCCACAATTTTTCAGATAATGATAAACTACCTTTTGATATTCTGTTGTATGATACTGGGTCCTTCATCTAAAACGTCAAGGTAGAGAGGTCAGCACTGTTTTGTATTCAGATGGCTCTGAATTAAAATCTTTGCCCACTGACCAGCTATTCTGACAGAATTTTTGTGGTTTTCCTCAGCCCATCAGAACACTGAACCAACTTTGAAGCGAAAAGCATGAGTTAATTCTACTAATTAGCAGTTTTTAAATGACAGTCTGCTTACAACCTGTATTGTATATCTGTGGCTTGTGTCCATATCTCACTGCCATCTTTACTGCTTCTTTAAAAATGTAGCATTTATTTCAGGAATTGATTACTGGAGGGTCCTGCTTCAGTGTGCAGGAGTCCTACTGTTTATCTCAGCTCACAAACTCAGTAAAAATTCCCTCTTCTATTACATCAGTGGAATCACAGTTGGAATATGTGCATCTTTTCTCATCTTGGTGTATGTGATAAGTAGATTACTTCCAAAGGTATGCATAATCTCTTTTCAGTTTGCTTTAGAAAATGTCACTGTGAAAGCTCATGAAAATCTGGATTGATTGGAACTGGAAGGAAAAAAAATCAGCTTTGTACATATCCTAATGCAATTAATTATAGGACAGCAAAAAATGTAACTGCTCTTAAAACAGTGAAGTCTTGGGCCTAGAAATGTGTGTTCAGCTCATAAGAACTGCAATCCAGGCCCCAATCCTAAAAATTTGTAATAAGTTTTTGAAAGTTTGGTAAAGTACAAGTTCTTGTGAATACCAATAGATGTGAATTTTATATTGACAAATATTAAATTTGTAAAATGAAGTTTTGGTTACTGATTAATTAATGTTCTGTATTTTCAGAGACCTGTTATGTATGGATTTGTGATTGGAGGTTGGACAGTAGGAATATATTTCCTTCATCTTATGTGGGAAAATTTACGTCTCATAATTATGCAATACCAGAATTATGCGCTCTTCTATATAGTTTTCACAGGACTTATAAGCTTTGTAGTTTGCTACCGATTTGGCCCTGTAACAGATCAGAGGAGTAAAAACTTGATTAAATGGACTCTGCAGGTATTACTAAATGTTTGCTAAGAATCTTAATGAAGTAAAATATAGTTATGCTAATTGCTGATGCTGTATCCTCTCATACAAATAATATATAAGACCAGGCTTAGGGAAACAGATAACAAATGCTTTTTAAATCTGTGAATGGAGTAAGGTTTATAATGTGTATTTGTATGTCTGTTTTCCAGAAAGCAGTTGACTTCGTTAAATATAAAGACAAAATTTATATCACTTTACCTACTGGTGTACTTCCAAGTATAACTGTAGTTAATTAAGAATACATCTCAGTCTATTATTTAAAGTTTTATACTATTCTTTAAAAGTGACTCATAACCATGTCAAGTAACTTTTTCACAGGGTGCTTCACTAGGAATGATTTTCTTCAGTAGCCACTTCCAAGAGGCAACTGCAGCCATCATTATTATAATTCTAGTAGTTTACAACTTTCCAGCAGCATGGACTTCAAAATTACTAGTTTATTGGTAAGCGAAGATCTCATTAACTAAATGTGCATGCTAACAAAAAATAGCACATAGCATGTTCAGATATATATGAATTTCACTGTGTATACACTTACAGATTATAATAATTAGGAGTTTTGCATGTTGTAAGGTGTGGCTTATGTTTATATTCACTTTGCACCACTACATGTACATTTATTGTTATTACATGCAAGGGAAACTGTGTTATGTTTTTCATGTTTTTTGGTACAAATAAACTTTTTATCAATTCAGCTGTGAAACAGTAATGATTTATCCTATTCCTGGAACAATTATGAAGTCCTTTTGTGAAGTTTTAAGTATTTGATAGGTTGACTGAATCTTGGTCTGTTTAATGACAATTGTTCAACAACATTGGTTATACAGCATCAAAAGAAAAGGTACTATCCCGGGATTTGTCTGCAGGAAAACCATAATAAAACCTCAGTGAGGAAAACTGGTTGGTCTGAGATTTGAACACGGGACCTTCCACATACAAAGTATGATTCCAAACTATTATGCCACATTAGGTGACAGATGTTGAAAAGATCTGATGTGTTGTTTGTGGTTGCATGCAAGCATGTAAATAATTGCTTTCTGCTTAATGGAACAATGATTTCTTGTAAGGTTTGAATATAACCCCATTTATTCTAAGGGTTTATCTCCAGTGAGTTAAAATTTTGTTTTGCGTAGGCCATGAGTCAAATTGTTTATGATTTACAAATTGAGCTACAGATAAAGGCAAAATAGCTTATGCTTACCATGTACAATGCGCATAACATAAATTTCTTGGCAGGCATCATTTTGAAGCTGAGCAGTTTACACAAAAGTCCTTTCATGTTGATTTTAACTCGATTGTGCTGGTTTCTTGATGCTGTCAGTTAATGTGTTCAACTAATTACAAGAAGCAGAGTCCTTCATGACAAGATGATAGTTACTCAGTTAGTCAAGCAAATCCCTGTATTTTGTGGAATCTGAAGGAGCACTGCTGTTGTCCCACATGAATATTGGAATAACATAATGGGCATTATTTTCCTTTCTAGTTGCTGGCAATTTATTCATAAACTTACACTAATATTTGTATGAAGGAAAATCTGTTTCATCTAAAATTACATTTTATAAGCCATTCTTTCTTTTTAAAAAACTACTGGTACAGACCCAAGTAAGTGAAGATCTCTGTTAATTTCAAGCAGGCCTGTGGGTTTGTTTCCTAAAAGTGAGGTCAGTAACTAATTTTCAGCTAAAATGAGGGATTTTTGCTGATTGCAGGAAACGACGGTTTCCACCAAAGATGAAACTGATGACTGAAGATGAATACTATGATCAAGGGGTAAGGGAAACTGCAAAGGCTTTGGATGAGCTTCGAGGATACTGCTCTAGTCCTGACTGCAATGCTTGGAAGACAATGCTTAAACTCAAAGAACCTGTTAGGTGATGTAACTTCCTTGCTAAGAATACTTTTAGAGAATTTGAAAATATAGTAATATCCAGGTCAGATGTAGTCAAAGTTCCTGTTTCTGAAAATTATTTTTCTTTTCATTCTTGTTCCAGCTGCATATAGTAAAATGCATGTAATCAACAGTCATATTTAGAGCAAATAAATCAATTAATAACATGACATCAGCTTTTCCCATCAGGTTTTAATTTTGATAAGAATACGTTACGTTTCTAAAATCAGTCATTTAATTGTGTAAGGATAGAAAACTGTGATTTTTAATGGAGTATTTATTTTATTGTCGTGACGCTATTGTTAATACTTAGTCTTTATAGTTACTTAAACTTTTCACATTTTTATGATATTAAGAATGTATATTTATATATGTATATTTATTTTATAGGTTTGCCAAGTTTATGGATGGAATCTCGCATCTAAGTGATGATGAAATATTGGCTTATGAGTCAGAAGGAAGACAAACTTTAACTGAATACTATACAGATGATGACTCAGAGTCAGGTTCTGAGTACTAAGGAGGCAAAGCTTCCATAAAATGCAAACTGTATCCAGTGAATCAAGTGATATTTGTTATTAATGAGATTAGGATATTAATTATAAGCAACTTATTATTTTTATACAAACAAGTCTTTCATGTTTATGGAGAGATATTTCATTTGCTATCATACAGCTGTCGTTCAGGTTGTAATTCTTTTATAAGTAGTTAGGTTTTTGAATAACATAAGTTTTTATTCTATTAAAGTGAATCAGGTGCTGTGTGTGTGTTTGTGTGCATGTGTATGTATTGGTATAATAAGGCTGTATAAATGATCTAGTTTTTATGGATGTTCCCAATGTTTATTACAACTACCTGACCATAAACTTTATACCACTGTATCCATGTACAGTTTCTTAACACTGTGATCCCAGATAGTATTTAAATGTCCTGCCACTATGTGTAGAATTAAAGGGCAGCTGGCATATTTGAATGAAAGAATCAAAATGTTACAGGTTTTATTAGTATTTTATATATGAATATGGAGTTTTTATACTTGCAGAATATGTCCAGAAATCAAAATAATGTACTCACTTTTACTTTACATGGCATTCAGTACTATAAATCTTCATTGTCAATCGCAGTTCTCACAGGCTTTTATAGGTTACAATTTTACAGTGCAGTTTGTCTCAAAATATTATTGCCAAGAGTTTACCCTTGTTTGAATCTCAAAACAGTCTTCGGAACACAATTTATTTTGACACTGTAAAGTATGTTTCTTGACTGCTTGCACAAACTATCAGTTCTGAGGTTCTCACATTATACAGGTAGTTACTGACAGACAATTTTAGAACTCTTAAGAATCAAAATACAGAATGGTAGTGCATCATGGTTGATCCTTAGGTTAGTTACTGATGCTGGGATAACACCTTAAAATAGCCCATGGTGCCTCCTTCCATATCATTATTTACAATGTGTAACCTCTGTAAATTGTCATTAAATAACTTAAAAATATAAATTATTAATGGCCATATTCTTATTGCAGAGGTTATACAGTATTAACTGAACCACTAATTATACAAGACTGCCAACAACACTGAACAATCCAAGCAAAACTTGAAAAGCAATTTTAATTGACATAACCTAATTCCTCTTTCACAAAAGGTATAACAGTTATGCTGCCTTGACTTGGTAGGTAGCATCTTGAAACAGGACACACATGAATGTGAGATTACAGGTCCTTACATCCACAATGAGAAGGAAATGAGATCACGAGTGTTGGATAGGTAAGGATTTGGAAGGGGACAGATATTTAAATGTACTACCTGGCATTTATGTGGATATACTGAGGAAAACCATGAGAAACCTCAGTCAGGATAGCTGATAATATAGTCAAAATTTGAAACAGGTACCTGTTTAATATAAGTCTACAACACTGCAGCTACAATAACCTTTTTAGTGACACAGTATTTTAAACAACTTCCATTAAATCAGTATATTTACTGTGAAGACCATATAACAAATTCCAGGAATTGTATCTTGTAAATATACAGGAGTTCTGACATCTCTTTTTTTATGTAATCCACCCTCCAAATGATTTTTCTCCTCTGCTGTAGCAACTTTATAAATCAAAATTTGGTGAAGCCTTGACAAGAAATAACAAATTTGTAGCTTATGTTCAAACTATTAGCTGCAGATTTAACGCATGTCAAAGGACCTTGTCATAATATATAATGGATTCCTATACATCATGTTGAAACAAATCTCCAGTGTTTTTACAATGAAATATGCTTTATAAAACAACAGTACTTTATTTATATGAATACAGCATTTGAAATCATGACATAATCATCGCCTTCCTTTACCCTTTTTTTTTGAAGCTCCAGAGCCTGACTGAGATTGACCTTGGTCTGAACTTCCTTGTTTTCCTGCACGGGATTTCAGCTTAGGAATTGTTTGCCCAAGATACAGCATCACAGAATCACCTACATACAAATTCATTAAATGTACAATTATATTCCTCATATAATAAATAATTTAAGCTGCACATAACAAAGAGTATAATTTACTATTCTGGAACCCCTGTTTCTAGCATCTTTAATACAAAAGTTTGCTAATGCAATCCTAGTTCTGAAGAACAAACATTCTCTGTCCAGCCTCCTATTATTTAAGTTCCAAAGGAAATGTATAAATATGTGCTACTCTACTGGTTCCTGTTAGATAAACAAGAACTGAACTAGGTTTGTTGCAATTACAATCATATTTATCTTAAAAGAATGCCCTTCCTATGGACTTTTCTAACATTATTCCTTTTTCCTTTGACACGACACCATTTCGGCTAACCTTACATGGTTTTAGTGGTTTTTCTCATTCCCCCCAGGCAACTGCCTTAAATTAGGCCATGACCACTTCCTTCCATGTCCTTTCTGATTCATATATTATCATCCAATCATCAGACAACTTATTAAATAAACCACAAATACAGAAAAAATAAAAACAACTTACGTGAAGGAAAGTCAGGGTTAAGCAGTGTGCCATCATCAGATTTCAACTGGACCCTGATCCGACCACGGTACAGGAGCTCTTTGCTCTTCTCTCTACTATACAACTTGTTTTCCACTCCAACTTTCATTCCTGCTGCTGACAGAACATCTCGTATTTCTTGATGTGTTGGATTTTCAACTGCCTGAATAAAAATAAACATGAGGACATAAAGCACAGCAACTTCTCACAGAAATACAAAGTATAACACTGCAGTTTTGACTCTGAACATTAGAAGGTGGATAATCATACATTTAGTTGATGTCTGTACATGTACAGAGACTGCCACTAGTACCTGTTCAACAGAAGAGCAAGTGCACCTTCAAACCATTCTGAGTGGTGCTCAAAGTTGAAAATGCAAACACCTTTGCCAGGGACCAAACCCACTTTATCCTATCCAGAACTAGTTTCCTAATTCAGATCTCTATAACAGCATTACAATGAGTGTATAGAATTTGGCATAAAATGTCAGTTGGAAAATCTGATCACCTGGAGATCCAAGCATAGATGGAAGAATAATATTAAAGTGGATCTTAAAGAAATAAGAGTGTGGACTGGATTAATGTGGCTCAGAATAAGGCCTAATGGTGGTAATGCTGGGATATTGTGATCATGGTAATAAAGTTCTATTCTAGATAGAAAATTTCTTGGCTAGCTAAGCAATTCTCAGATTCTCAAGAAATATTTTTCTGCATGGAGACAGTTAATTAGAATTTTCTGCCTTATGAACTTCTTGATGATTACAGCAGGCTTAGCTGCCTTTTGCGATCAATACAGTTGTGTTCTGTCTTATATTTGAAGTTCTAAAGGCACAAAATAAAATTCTTGATTTTGATTCATATAATTCTGTTGTATTACCTTTAAATTATGAAGTAACTCTATGGGGCAGAGTCCTTCATGAGAAGAATTTCCAACCTTCATAGAACCTTTAGGTTCATTACCATATTGACAAAAATTTGCTATTAGACACTCCTGAGCCACTTGCATCCTCGCCATGCTCTCACATCCTATTTCTTCAAGATAACGGATTAACAGAACAAAATGACGTTAATATGAATGAGGAAGTTTTCATCTTTACCCATTTGAAACATTAATCAAATGCTGTGTACCAAATTAGATTGAAAAGTTTTACTTTCTATCTCCAGTACATGACAGAAAAGAACACTTCTTGCAGTAAGAAAAAAATTGACAGTGGAACCATGGTTCCGGAGAATTTGACGTAAATACATCTATACGGAAAGGAAGTTTATATATTGGCTTTATTCTAAATATTTCCTTTATACATGCTTTACAATTGAGTAAAGTTTGATTAAGACTTTGCTTATTTAACTTGAATTAGTTACGCTTAAGATGGGTCTGTGGTAGCTGAATGTAATGTAAAGTAATGTAATGAAATGTAATGTAAGGTAAGGTAAGGTAACGTACTGAAATGTTTTATAGGTAACAACAATGCCGAGTAAACACAACGTTTCCTAGGTAACCAGGTTACACTTTTTCGTTTCCCTTTTTTGTTCCACTTTTTTGCCGAATGACCCTTCCTTATAGACGTATTTAAGTCAAAAAGTGCTAGGAAATTCTAAATTCAAACAGATACATATTTCAACATTATTTGGTTAAAAATACAATGAAAACATGCCAGAGGATTAATAGTTCCTGTAAAACAGGAAGCAACAACAAAAGCAATCAGGGGCTTGTTTTCGCTGAAGAAAAGGTCACTCGTATAATTTGTTATAGTTCATGTCATGATGTTGCAGAACATACTGACTTAGGATCTAGGATCTGGCTGCCTCATAATGCACTTACCAAATTCATGGCAGCCATTTTGTGATTTGGTGGGTCGCTCAGAAAAAAAATCACTGTGTATGTCAAAAGTCAATATCTGAATGTAATAAAAATCCTAGTGCATCACCAAGTTTTTCAGGACACGTATACAAGGCTGTAATAACTACATAACAAAACTGAATGGATATCAAAATGACTTATAACAATCAGACTAGCACTAACACGGAAGTTAAAAAAGAACAGCTGCAAAATAATTTTTCACAGCAAAAAGAATACTCTAAATGAAGGTACTGACCCTTTACAAAGGAAAGGTAATAACAATATGGGCAGCATGTATAGCTGCTCAAATGAGAGAAAGGGAAATTTTAGGGTTATGATGACCACCTACCAACCCAGTACAGCTATAATAAGAAATTTATGCCACTGTAGATGATACATTAAATATGTCCAGTACTTATGTTATTCAGTGTTCAATTACAGTAACTTATACCACCGGTAATGATGCGAGTACATAATGATTGGGTATATATAATATTGTACATATACTATCATGCAAACATTATCATTCTACCACTTGCCATTTTTATTCAACAGACTGTACATGAAACAACTACCTTCTCTGTTGCTTCTGCCTCCTCCCTTACCCAGGTAGACCCCACAAGTAGATATAAACAGACATCAGTGCTCCCAGCCCCAATCAGCAATCATTCATTGGCTGACCAAGAGATATATTCTTTCATACCAATTGTTAAGCTTCATAGTAAATTTGTTGTTAAGGATACATGCCTTCTCTTTAGGAATCCTTCTTCCTTCGGCCAATGTCTTCTTGCTGTTTATATATGCTGGATAAATGCAAATCCATCTGTAATAAAAAATAACTCTAACAAATGTTCAAATTACAGTATTCCTTATTCCTTGGAGCCACATTTAAAACTAATTTTATACACAGGCAGATGTAAGCAATACACTGTGTACCAGACTTGGGGAGATCAGTCAAGTGAGTTGGGAATGCACAATCATTGAAGGAGAAGTGTTGCAAAACAGTTGCCATGCTTTATTATATGGACATCTCATAACAGTGTAAGAAATTACCAATATAACATAACAATAATGACTATACCCCATAATAATAGTTATAGCCTGTATCAAAATGTCCATATACAATACTAGACAGTCCACGAAGAAAAGCAGTTAGGAAATTATTAGTTTTGTTTTGAGAAAGCGATAAATACGTAGCAACTGATCTATTCCATCTGTCAACTACAGTAAAAATTATGGATCACACCTGTTTTTAAGGAACAGTAAACACATCGACTTGATCTTACGTAGTTTTAGAGTGAGAACAAGCCACAAAAACAACTAATGCGCACATCTTCCGATTTATAGCTCACATATTAGTATATTACCTCTCTCTATCACTATACTTCTTTTCCGGACTATAACAAGTCGTCATGTTTGCGCCACTACTGCATGATGGGCGCAAAGAGCACATGACAAAAATTAAACTGGAGTGAGCATGACGTCACCTTTCATCCTAATGTTTACTTTTAATAAATACTGTGGTGAATATTTTTCGAAGTAAGCTAAAAGTCATTCACGTAACTTATTTTTTATAGTTATACAAGAAGCTACCAAATTTAATAGAAATCGGCTAAAGGAATACAATAGAATCTCTGCCATTGTTGCCACTTACAAAATCTCCCATCTCACTTCTATATCATAGAAGAATTTACCTCATTAAAAAATTTTCGGCTATTATAACTAACTACCTAATCAACTAGATGGATTACGGAACCCTAAGGTTTATCACCAAATTAACCAAAGCCCTCCACCAGTTCCTGTCCTGGGTCAACAAAATCTAATCGCCTTCAACTTCTTTCTCCCACAGATCCCACTTGATGTTATCCTTCCATCTACGTCCAAGTCTCCCCGGTGGTCTCTTTCTTTCAGGCTTCCCAACAAACACCCAGTGCACACCTCTCACCCCACCCATGTGCGCCACATGCCCGGCACATCTCATCCTTCTTGATTTAATCAAACTGACATTATTGGGGGAAGTGTACAAATTTTTAAGCTCATCATTATGCAGTTTCCTCCATATGGCATCCTCTTCTCTCCTAGGCCCAAATCTCCTCCTCAACACCCTATTCTCAAACACCTGCAATCTATGTTACTCCCTCAGAGTGAGAGACCCATGCAAAACAACAGCCAAAATTATTGTTTTGATTATTTTAATCTTTAATACATGTAAGCAATGTAAGTACTGTATTTATGCTATGATATCCTTTTTAGACTGAATGCTTGGAGATACAAAAGTAATGCTTGTTGGACAAGTACTGAAACAATTCACAAACTTTTTCACTCTACAATGCAGTAATGTATGAGGAAGGACACATACATAAATCAAAAATCTTAACAAGAAGAAGAACATGAGGTTTTAGACTGGATTCAATGAACCTTTGGGTTTCATTAAGGCAGACACTTTTTGACTAGCTAAGCAAATATCAACTTCTCGTGACAGACCCTGCTCAACAAAGTCAATTAGTTGGTAACATTATGAGAATTTGTGCACTTCAACTTTGTCCCTTTGAGCACTGCTATGCAGCCCATTGTTATAAACATAATAAAAATAAGCAACTGTCTGCATAAAAGAATGTCATAGCATATTTTTTTTCTGAACCACCTCTGCATAATTTGTTGATTCCTGTCTTGAAATTTTAGTATTTCAAGAAGGAAAGACAGGTATATACCTTGCAGTGTATGAGAACCTACACATTTTGGGAAATACAGAGTATAGGAATCACACACAGGATTATATGCAAAAGATCCAATTTTTCAGTTTTCTTCTTCAACTTTATTTTTAATTCTGTTATAAAGTTCTTGTCCCTTCTGGGTTGCTGAACAAGTTCTTTTCAGTGAATGGCTTTTAGCTGTTTTAATTTGACCACTCATGAAGATTCAATAATAATAATAATAATAATAATGTTATAATGAATAATAATAAAAAAATCCATTCATATATTTCTAGAAATTATATTCATGTGTTATCATTACTTGTATTACAGATGAATCCCAGTTCATAATTGTTGTATTCTCATTCTTTAAACACAGTCTAAAAGCAAGAAGTAGTGTTCAGCAGCCACAAGAATTGTTCATTAATTAAATAAATGAAACAGATATGCTTGGCCTGTATCTAGCCAGGGACACCCTGAGATACAGGCCTCACGCCCTAGACCTCATGGTCCAGCCCTTCGGATGGTAATTATGGATATATAAATTATGCTATGATTATGATGACTATGTAGGTGAGACTCTTGACTAATGATCAGCTTTTTTTATATATTTATATATTATATAATAAGTTTCTTTAACAGACTAAGAAAGAAAATAACAGGAAGCCAGAGCTTTTATAGATCATGAACAGGATGCCAGATACATGCAACAAATGTTGTTGGCACTAGGTAAAGAATCTGGCAGCCCTTGGTGGCCACCCATCATAGGATCTAACTTTGTACATATATTGTGCATTGTTTATGTGATAATAAGAGCATCAATTCACATCATCTCATACAGTGGCAAGAAATATGACATACCTTTTCATTTTTAATCTGGTGTATTTTGATTTGGTCTCATGTTCAGATATGAGTATCAAGCAAGTCTCCACCTTTGTATGTATCATGGTCTTGAAAGGGGAGACAAGGACGATGTCAATGCCAGCCCTCTATTGTAAACTATTTTCCACAAATATACATTTGTTTGTCAATATGCATGTGTGAGTGACCCATTAAAAACCACACCTGATGCCCTAACTAAACCACACTGTTACATGTATGGTCACCCTGTTTATAAAGTCAAATGAAAAATCTAATGCTGAGACTAGAGTATATTCAATAGTAATGAATAATCACTCCTTTATCAATATGATTACTGTACTTGTTTACTGCAGCACTGATGTAATAATGTCCCAGTCTGCTGTAACATAAGATCATTGCCATTAACTAATCAGATTGGCATGCAAAAGAGGTTCAATATGGCTTGCTTGTATAATGAAGCTCACACCCTTTTTAAAATATTTAATACATGTTTTGGCCTCTTGTTTGTGTACTTTTTTTTTTACTTTTAAACTTGAAGATGAAAAGAATGAAAAGTGTGTCCCCTGCCAAGCAGAGGTCAAAGCTCAACACACTGATATGCTAAATTAGCTGCTGCCATTCTCACACTTTGGTTATCTGTTAGAAGAGTTCACCACAAGCACAACCTAACCTCACAACTAGCATGGCACTTTTTATTTATATATATACTTTCTGTGTATTATATATGACCATGATAAATGAATCATTAATATAAGTTTAATACTGTTTCATGAATGGCCACACTATATTTGCAACAATTATTTGCAAATCATCTTCACTACAACTGGTCACACTTCATATTCAATCACATCTGCAGCTTATCTTCAGTATTTGTTAGAAGTATCAAACTTAAAAACTTTACTGTATGAAATCTTACAGTGGTTCAGAAGAATGTAATCAATAATACTAGTACCATAGCTTCAAAACCTAAGATGATTACAATATTGGGTCTACTGAAGGCAAAGACCCTTCAGTAATAAAAGTATATGACTAGAATTACTTCAATATTCTCTCATATATATTACAATGGTTTTGAAAGACAATCTCCAAAGAAATATGTATGAAACACCTGCACTTCTGCTATGACATTAGTACAGTTGCACAGATTAAAATCAACCACATGTTAACATAGTTTAACATTACAGATTCAAAGATAGGAGAGTAAATCACCATCTAATGACATCTCCTCATTATATTAGTATATTATATATATTTCCATGGTAATAGCATAAGACTAGAAATAATAATATAAAAGACTAAGAACGAAACATTTACCTATGCCAATTTCCATATCAGATTACATAACCAATTCCCCATTGCATTGCCAGATTCCTGTTTCTTAACAAATATTTATGTAACACTTCTTCCAGGTTTTCATTATTTAATAATATTTTTTAAAAAATATCCATTGCTAAAAAAAACTTTGCAAAACGTTGTAGCCTAAATTTGCTAAGAGGTGAAAAGTATTTACTCTTTACAGCATATGAAGTGTAAAATATTCAACTTCCAGAACAAATATCTTCCACAACTTTCCAATTTTCAAATTCCAAAAACCAAGTGCTTGGTCCCAAAAATGAATCAAATATCAATAAAATCTTTTGTCCCTAAGCTACACTCCCCTACATTGCCAATGGCAGCATCTTCACCTCTCAGCAAATGGTTTACAAAGTGAGGGCATGTCTCAATCCACACATCCGCCCAATCCTCCTTGCCTTACAGTTGGCAGCAAGAAATCAAAATATATATATATACTGTATATATTATACATATTTATATTTATATATTATCATAATGGTTATAAATTGCAATAAAGAAGGAACAGGCTAATCTGCCGAGCTTGTCTTATTTAGTCCATGCTGATGCTGCTGCTACTACCAATCAGAGTGAACTCAGAGGAGCGTTCCAGTCAGTTTCAGTCGGATAGACAGACGAGTCTCGTTGCAACACAGTTTTAAGTTGAGACTTCAGTCTTCAGGTGTGCTCTGCTGCACTCATGTCCAGTTTTGTATTTTTTTTGTTTATTTTTATGTTTTGTGATTAATAGCTTAATGTAGCTACAATGTGACTGATACACAAGATGAAGTGGGTTCATACAAATGGTGTATATTATATATATACTACCAGAATTATATTATTATACATAGCATGGATGGCAAATATTGAGTTAAAATTGCATGAAAACAACTCAAAATTTGAACTTTACTAATGAGCAGTTAAATCAAATATGGGATAATCTACTTTATTAATTGGTAAACTAGTTTGGAAACAATCCCTTAGAGAATGTAAACTATATGAAGCTGACTGCCATTTTAACCATAGGTGATCTCACTGATGGCCCAAACAGCACATCCACCATATGTATGTAGTGGATTATGGTCTTTCCTTCCAGCATAAAATATGTATAATAAAAAACTCCACAGAACTTCTGTGGCTCCCCCTGTTGGATCGGCACATATTTCACTAATGCAGCGTCTGAAAAGTGATCACTAGATTTTCTTTGATTCGTGTAAAATCTATTAAGAGAGTACATCTTTTTTTTTTGGTTTCACAGAAAAACATTTACACAAATAATTGAAAAAACATACCCTGTATCCAAGAATCACTTCATAGCAGTGGGGGTTTTTTATTTTCATATCAACAGACAAGTGGAAAAATGTTCTTGCATTCCCTTGTGCTTTCACATCCATTTGTGTCTTTCTGCACCCCCATACAAGTTCGCACTGGTCAGATTATCAATTGCAGATCCATAGGTTATGTTGGTTTCTCTTATTGAAGTCATGTGCACTGAGATCTACATGAAAGGCAGCGCAATAATTGAACTGTTGGAATTGTGAGAGCACATTGTGTGTATGTGTATGTGTATTTTGTGTGTGTGCATGTGTGCGTATATTGAAAGTAAAAGAAAGGAACAGTTAACTTACACTAAGTGTTTTAAACAAATGTTTCCCTCAGTCAAGGAAAGAAAACAAGGACCTCTATGAAGACCTTTGGATTTCTTCACTACTTTTCCAGCTTTACCATAATATCCAGTGCAGATTTATATGCACACAGGATATATGAACAATCAGTACACTAAACGTACAGTCACTAAAGTACAATTCCCTAATGACTATCATGAAACTAACAAAACAAACTTCACTAACCACATATTGGCACCAATCGATAAAAATGACAATAGGTAGCTATTACAACAAAAATAAATATGTATAAAAATGAAAGTCCCATAGATAGGTACTCAATTGATAGATAATTTTATACAGCATATATTATCAAAATATAATTCAATGTATATGTAGCTGGTTGTAGCAAAAGGCTTAGTAAGCTGTCATTAATAAGTGATAACCATGTATAATCCCTTTTTATTTGTTCCTCTTTAGTTTTCAAAAAACCTCAGAGTGAGGCAATAAATAAATAAAGTAATTAGAATCAATAAAAAATAAATGACACCTAAATTACAAATCTCTTTTAACATGTTTACTACATAACTATCTATCTTCTCCAAGCAGCACCATCTGTGTAACTGCACTAGAAATGAGACTAGGAAATAAAACATGCTTGTCCCTTTCCATACATTAAATGCCTTTCCATTGCACATATCCAACATTGAATGCAGCTGATCAGTAAACTTAAGTACAGTATGCTGAAATGTCAATGTTAATCACATTCTTTGAACTTCTTTTTCCAGTTATGTCAATATTCTTTAAATTCTTTCAAAGGGAATGTGTCTGAGTTATTAGAAAACAATCGGAATGCACTAGTTCATTAAAGAAAAGCTCTTTTCCAAATATGCAAGAAAATAATAAAATTAAAGATAAAGTTATATGAAAGAAGAAACTTTAATAAAGATTTCTGGTGTTTGATCTCATATATTTCATGGTTGTTATTAACTGCACTAAATTGCAAAGCTCTCTTAAACAAACAATAAATTACATTAATATTATGTGTTACCTGCATTATACTTTCAAGTTAAACTTGCACCAACAGAAAAATAAAAAGTGTTGATCGTGTTTTGTTCATATTGCACACATACATATCTGCAACATGTCACTGCTCTTTCTATGCGCATACTGGCTTTCAATGCTACAGACTTAACTATAACTCATCTTATCCAATCCCCCTGGGGTTTACTTCTTTAATAAGTTAAATATATATTACTACATCTCCTAGAAATCTACAGCATTTGTTTTCTCTTTGTCCTACCTACTACCATTTTCTGTTGAACAGTTTTTTTTGACTAGATATTATAAATGGTTTCTGTTAGTGAAGCAGCATGTGGTTCACTTACCACAGACAAATGTCAGGCAGCAGGCCCTCAACCAGTCAGTATAGCGAGCAATGGTATATGGAAATATGAAGGAAATGTGTAGGCCATTTGCTATGTGAGTGAGTTTATCTGAGCAGAGTAAAGCAGCAAATTAACAGATGATGGATATATGAAACTATGTGATGTTCTGGAGTCACCTGCTGTCTATTTGTCTCTGCAACCTGAAATGTGAAATCTGAATTTATAAATGATGCAAGTCCCAGGTGTACCAAGTGCTGCTTCTCCATGCAGTAATGTACCATAAGACCCAATCCTGTCCGTCAGTCGGTCGGTCATTCGGTCAGTAACTCAACAAAGACAAAGTCCTTGTTTAAATACACCTCACTTTGGTTTTGTGTTAAAAATAAACACCCTTCAGGATCATGTTTTAAATAATCATGAAACATGAATAAATATTTAATGAAAGGATAAAGTAGAAAAAAAACCCTCCTATTATCTTTGGCTTTCAGGGAATTCCTATGATTATAGATACTAAATGTACTTTATCTCTTGTATGCTCACATTACCTACAAACTACATATGTATGTTTTCATGTTTATGTATGAATAATTTGGTACTTTGGTTATTAATTAATATTCACTAAAATTGTAGTAGAAATATTACATTAGTAATTATTTTGTATCATTTTCATTATAAATATTAGGTATTGTTACACTGTTTCATCTTATAGGTTATTAATTACATACTGGGGGGGGGGGGGGGTTAAAATCGCAGCAAATACCTGTGCAACTTGGCAACGATATCAAGAGTGGTTTACCAGTTGGCTGTTGGCCTCCTCAAAAGCCAAAGTCTTGCCACTAATGAAACAAACAAGTGTTTCTACATACTGTGACATTCAAAGGTGTCATATAACATGCAATGCAGGCAACTTGTGTAGCAATTGAGTGAAACAGATGAGACAGAGTGTCAACAATGTAATCAACATCACATCTTTCAGCATTAAAAATAAATCCTACATATATAATTGTCATATTATCAACATTTCTTTCTGTTTCTTAATTTGTTTATGCACTGTTACAATTCCAAGACTACTGACAGTACATCAAAAATAACACCAAGTTAGTTACATTACTTATTAATTTCTTTTAACTGACAACAAACCACCTGTTTACTTTATGAACAAACAAGAAGACAGAAACAGCCTGTACAGTTTTACACATCATATTTACTCTCTTTTATTCTCATTTAGTAGATAAATCACAGCCCATTTGGAATTTTGGTAAATGCTACACTTTCTTGCCATGCACGTACATGTAGACACATACAGAATATGTGTACTGAATCCCTACTCTGCTGCTGTCATTAGCTTACACCTGGTCTTGGCTTATTTACCATTCTTACGATCTAGAACTGTCTTTGCGATTCAGAGACCAACAGCCAATGCAGCCTTCATAATTCATCTATGCTCATCATCTTAAAGTACTAAGCAAAATGGGTTAAGTCACTCACCTCATTGCAGGTAGTTATCTTGAAATATTATTATAATAAATACTTAAGTTATATTAATAATTGTATATAATAATATGATAAGAATATGAAGCTTTCTTTAAAATCTATTCACTATGCTATGATTTAGTTATCTAGATGACTAATTTGTTCTGTGGGCTGGGGGTCTAACATAATCTGCACCACAATGCTAATACTTTTCAGGAAGTATATGGATAATGATGTACTGCCCTTTCTTGGCAATGGGAAGATATTCCCAGTCATCATTAAGGATCCTTTTTTAGATGTTTGCTAGCAGTGTGTATGTAGAAGAAAGTTATGGTGACTATTGTAGCAGCTGTAGAGCTGTAGAGCTGTAGAGCTGTAGAGTAGTGGTGGGCAAATGTCTCCCATTGTCAGCTTTTGGGAGGGTCAAGACTGCATGCTCTGTCACTGCTACTGCCATTTCTACAGTTGTGAATCAGGGGAAGAGTGACGCCAGACATCCTGTAGGACTCACTGTCAGTGATGTCATCGGAAGGAAGCTTGGTAGCCCTGGATGTATTCTGGTGCTGGATGAGATGCTGACATCGTGACGTATTATGATTGGTCTCTTGTCTTGCACCACACAAGGCTAACTGAAAAATCTGATTTCATTCATATAGTCAGTATAGAATGATGAGTATGATTCAATGTAATCAAGAAATTGAATTGATTCAAAGGTAATTTTTGGTGCAGGTGATGAAAAACACAAATGATAGTAATATGTACTGCAGATCTGCAAATAATATTAAACATTAATGTGTGTCTCATAATCTAAAATTCTATGCTCTGTATTTATTACAGTTTATGTTAGTACCAACCTAAATATACATGAAACTGGAGAATGTCCTCTTTCTTTTGATTTACATGTTTATTCAATTATTAATGTGGAGATTAATTAATAAAGTGTTACTGAAAAAGAAATGTATCACTGGGTGCTATAGTGCCTACAGGCATGTAATATGGCATTTTGATATACAGTTACGTGATAATCTTATTCATATTATGTAATGGACTGATTCAAAATGCATAATTTGTGATTATTATGGCCATACATCATATCACAACTACATATTGTCATTTACAATAATATATGCAAAATAAAAACAAAAATTCTGGCAAAAGACAATAATTTATTTTGGAACAAGGGCAGTGAGATTCAGAGACTTTCTGCTACACTTCAGATTACAAGGTACATGTTCAGAAAGACTAATGGGGACTGTTTTGTAAACTATTTCAAGTGATTAACAAAATTAAAATATATTCTGATTTATATTTTACTGACCTATGGTTTTTAAATTGATAACATGTATGTTTCAATACATACAGCTAGTTTTCAATTCCAGTGTGCCCCTGACATACTGAAAGGATGATTCACAAATTAATACAAGGAGTGAGTTTAAGGTTTTTAAAAGACATTTGTTCAAATTATAATATTTAAAGCAAGTCAATGGACACATTAATGTATATGAAAAATCTTGATAACTTATACACGGTTTTAAATGGAAGTACAACTGCAACTTAAGCATTTAATTTCAGAGGCATACTACAAATTGAAGATGCAAACTTAAGTCACTTAACTTTACAAGATATACTCAAGAAGGAATGCTTTTAATTTGGAAATATTTAGTCTTTTCTATTAAAAATGTTGAAAAGTATAAAGACTATTACAAATCTATACTATTTGTATTATATTATTAATTATTTTGAATCATTGAATTATAAAGTTCAAGTTTACATTTCCATTTATTATTCCTGTATATTCGCAACAGGTATGTATTACAGGAAGTTGTCATTTTATGGACATTATCCATCATCTTGGTTTTGTTATAAAACAACACCTTAAGTATGATGTCCAAAAAGCTACAACTTATTTCCATTAGTGCTTCTCATCACTTGCACCCACCTGCTTCCATAGTAATAAGGAATCCAATTTCCCATTTTCCATTTAACATTTTTACCAGGGAAAATTAGCATCAGCTGCAGTTGGTGAACAATACATAATTAAAAATAAACTGTCATACTAGTTGAGTAATTAATATGATTAATAGATGACAGAATTACTTATAAGTACATAAATACTGCAACAAAAATAATCATGTAGAGAGGAAAAGGGATAATTCTTTAGAGAAGATGTGCCATTTCTTGGACCACATGTTCCAAATAAAATAGGCTATGAGTTAACACTTTTAAAATTTAACAACTGACATAACAAATCATATGTAGAAAATATTATTTTATGCAGCAGTAGAAGATTAAATCACTCTCCCATCTATTAATATTAATGTACTGGGATTTGTTTCTTGGTTTCCTATAAGGTTACAACAATGTTGACAATACTGCTGTTCCTTTTCTGGTCAGATTAGACAAAGTAATTTGTCTGTATGCTAAACTGCAGTTAAAACTGAATTATTGAGAAAAGAAAAGTGAAAATTCTTTTCTGTGCAAATAAGGCAATGAATTTATGTTGTGAAACTGGAAGATTACTAGTGAATACATGTTTCTCATATCTGTTTGCAAAAAATGAGATCGTAACTTAAAAGAATATAATTAAACATACAAAATTATTTTCTAAGACTCTGTCAGAGCCTGAAGAAATTTGTAGTCATGCATCTTCTTACTGCTACCATATGCTATATAATTTCAAGAGTAATACTTGTCTGGGATTTTATGTTGTCATGGTGGTGAAGATAATGACTGTGGGCTTTTGGATTATGATGCCATACAGTCTTGTAGGTGCTAACAAATTTTTCAGAAGAATGTAATGTCTCCACATTTAATGTTCACCTTCAAACCCAAAGATGGAGGCAACATAATCCTTCTAAACGTTGGTAACCGGCTATGAGACTTCATAATGTCACAACTGAGAAGACCACATACAACAAGGATAGCAACTGATACTAATTATCTGGTATGATATGTATACCAAAGTATTTATATGGTAAAAATTATATAATTCATATTGTATGTTTAAAAATATATTGCATTTTTAAACAGTATCACAAATCATAATATTGTGCATATTTTGTTAAGTAGTATCCATCTTAAAATTATTCTGCAAGCCCAATATGTTAAGTTGTACAGTTCATAATCACATGTAAAATGGAAACTATTATAACTTATGACAGTGTTACCTATGCTCTTTAATGTGTGCTTCTGATACTTTTATATGGTAAAAATAGTTTTTAAAAATATGACAACACTATTGTTGGAAAACTGATTTCTAAGGTGAGAAACCAAATCAATATCCACAGTGAATATAATATAAATTTGTTTGTTGATTAACAATTTAAGTCTGAAATAAAAGAATCAGTACTTTGGATTATAATAATAAATTATGGATTATTTATGTTTAACTTAAAGAATGACCAAAAATATTTTACATTTTATCATAGCTATTCCACTTAAATATATATTTACACCAAGACAACAATAAACTGACATGTGTAAGCCACAAGCTGCAGACCGAAGCATTCCACAGTCAGCTGAAATTTAGCCACAGTATTAACACTCAGTTCTACACAGTAGGAGATGAGTTTTGTGTTCCACATCTATTGAGGATAATTTTCTATACAAGCAGCCAGTATCTAAATACTATATCAGAGATAATAATATTCAGAAAATCTCCAGAAATTATAGTTCTGATTTAATAACTTGGTAGTTTGGTCAAGGAACAGTATAGAACATGTTGCAAATTGTAACATCACAGACTGGCTAATCTTTGTTACAGGAATTTCATGACTGCATGAAGTCGCAGGCAGTTTGTTTAATATCTAATGCAATACATGAGTTTGAAGATGGCTGTCTTCTCGGTTGTTATGCTGTGTAGCCTGGTAGAAGTTCACTGACGTTTCAGAGGTTCTTGCTGCCTCCATCATCAGGTCAATGACTCATCACCCTGATTAAAGAGGCAGCAAGGACCTTTGTAACGTCGGTAAACTTTTACCAGGCTACACAGAACAACAACCCAGAAGACAGCCATCTTCAGACTCACAGCTGTAAAAACCTCAAATCCTACCAATATATGAGTTACCAAAATGTCAGTATCTTTGATGATCACAGGTACACTATGACAAAAGATCCACTATAACATATATTGACACACATATATACAAGTACAAGGAAATGGAATAATATGTGATGATTCACAAAATTACTCTACCGATATCAAATAGTAGTTTCTGCCAGTTTTATCATCGTGATCTTCAGGGATGGGACACTGAGTAATCTTACAGGTGCATATCAGAGTTTTGGAGCAACGTACTGTATTCATTGTTACCGAAGTCAGTGGCAGTATATTTTTCCTACAGGTCTCTTTAAGAAATAAATAAGGTAAAATCATGACAGAATGGGTTCATTTAAATGGTATCTCATATATAACAGGATTATTTTAGCACTCTCAATTTAAGAAGAGTTTGTGTAGTGTACATAACAAGACAGTATTATCGTAACACTTGTTACAAATTGCACATAAATCTATCATCCTAGTGTCATCCACTTTTTATATGTACAATTTCATTCCCAAATCTAAAAATACTGCTGGAAAACCTTCAACAAAAAATTTTTTTATCCAATTAAAGGAGAATACTTATTCTTGTGTGGCGATACTATTTTGGTAATGAATTTCAATTGTGTTTCAGGAAATAAGGTGGATCATTATAATATGGGCTGCTTAATTATTATGTATTATTACAATGCAAAAATATGCATTATACTTGATGAGTGTGGAACACAATACTGACTCCATAACCACTAACTTGCTGTACCAGCATCATCCAGAAAAAAACAGTATTGTCTGTGCAGTCCTAACAAATGTTTAAAGGAAGCTAGTGTCTTCAAACACCATCACCACCACTTAACTGTGTTATTCTAAGTCTTATACACACTTATGGAGAAAACCCATTAGGTATATAAGGAAAGTTCTATAACAGAGGGTCACCTATAGGCAAGAACTAAGCCAGCAATGACCATTAAACTGTAATCAGAGTGCAGTAACTAGATGAAAAATTCAACTAAATGTTTGTGTGATGTGTCATTTGGAGCAATATTACCATGAGGAACAGTTTCTGAGCTTCTTAATTTAGAACATTTACATTCATGCACTGAAACAAATTGCTGTTCCTTTATTTTAAAACAAGTATCAATAACAATGTAACTGATTTTTTTTAAAATACGGTATCATCAAAGGGAGAGATTTTGAAATGATTTCCTGCCTGTTTTGACACTGTTAGGTGAATGGTATTTCTAGCAGAAGAATGGCAAGGTTTGCACAAACTATGCAAAAGTGTTGAATCTAGATTCTCAGAACAAACTGTTTTCAGTAGTGGACAAGCAGAGATATAAACATTAATATATACAAAAGTATAATGAAAAAATTAATTTTAACTCAACTACTTTCAGGTGCAATAGGACTTGAGAAAGTTGAAAAACTGACAAAGCTTTCTCAAATGAAATATTTTGCTGCAAATACTGAAATGTTATCATTATCCTACAGATAACATCCAAAAAGTTATGATCCACAGATGCGTGTACACTTCAAAACTTATATATGACATATAAGTGATAAACCCATCTCTGCATTTTAGTTAGCCATCACTTCAAACAGCCTCAAGCTAACAATTTTTTTAATTGTTATAGGAGAAAAAATTCTAATAAAGAGAAAAATAATGAATCAAAAAATCATATTGGGTTCTGGCTTAAACAGCAAATGTCTTTACATTAGATTCAAAGATAGCACAACACTTCATGACATTAAAACAAATCTCAGATATAGTCCATTGTAATGATTCTATGGGCTTTCATTCTGCTACATTAAACTTTAATTTCTGAAGAAGTGACATTACAAATTTAAAACTTGAAAAAAAGGCCTAAGCTGTTTACAATTGCATGGTCATCACTGGCTTCAAAATAGCGTTACGGAAACAAAATACTGCCAAAACTATGTGAAAAATCAGCACTTCTAACATCAGCCCTTTCCATACGAAAACTGCCAAAAAATAAACAACCACAATGAATTTAGAGGCAACAATTACACAGTTATAATAAACAATTACACCAACACCCATTACATCAAACTGTATTGTCCCAACTAAGCCACTAACATGTTACCAGTGTCTCTGATGCTCACAAACAGAACTGAAAAAGATAGAGATGATACAATAATAAAAACATTACTTTTGGGGAGAAAAGCAACACTGCAATGTACTGCATAATACTTTTGATACACAGACGCATATAAACTTCATTTATAGCACAGGAATTCCCTTTAGTGGGAAACATATAATGAAGTATTTTTTGGTTAAAAAGTAAACCTGCTAAACAAGTGATTATCAGTATAACGATTCTTGAGTTATCAGATTTTTAAGACTTAATTTATGTCAAAAAGAACAGAAAAAACATTACACTGAATAAATTTCTAAAAAAACAGTAACCAATATAAACCTAAATGTATAAGATAAGGGCATGTTAATTAAATGACACAAAACACTTCATAAACCAGGCCCTGAATTTTTGTCACTAGGGAGGACAGTGAAACATACTCTGTTAAGTCCACTAGAAGGAGCCAATCTCTGTCTCAGGGCCTCAGGTTCATATAATGGATAATGACCTGATGATGGAAGCAGAACCTGGCTCCCAAAACATGTTTTGATAAAAAAGAGACTATAGGAAAAGTCAAAAATATGTATAATTTAAACATTAACCAATATTAAGTATCTGTGGATTGTGTCCTGGGTTGCAAGGCCATGTAGTCTTGCAAGTGGTCGCTGATATTTTAGAGAGCAATATGGAGACAACACGTTCCTCTGAAGTGTTAGTAATCACCTAAAATATTACATGATTTTAAAACCCAGAAGACCACAATCCACATTTTCACTATGAAAAACCTCAAATCTGACTAGATATGTAATTTGTATCAAATGGGGAAACAAATATAACATACATATCACCAAGATTATAAATTAAAAATGAAATGGAGTACTTTTATTGTGTGACATTTAATATGAAAAAAATGTTCATATGAATAGACATCCAAAACAGCCTCCTTTCCAAGTTTCACCTCTATTTTTCTTTCTGAAATTTCCAACACAACAAATACTTTCATTGATTTCCCTTCATGCCTGGAGCAGGACTTTCATAAATGTGCTCAGTATGTCCTCCAAAAGTTCCTGACCAATTTAGTGTTGCCATTTGCATGCCCATAAAAGAGATACATATCTACTACTTATTTGAGAGAATGAACATTTATTTCCATGAAAAAGAACTCAGCATAAATTGAATTTGATTTGTATTTAACACAAGTAAGAGCTGCACTGATTAAATATCATTTATTTCATTCCTTTTATCACAGCCATTGGATACCATTAATAAAATACATTACATTTAGAGACAATAAACACAAAAGTTGTAAGCTAAATCAGAAATGATACTGGTAGTGCTATTACTGTTTATACTGAAGTACAGTGCCAAAAAATTTTCTGACTGAGTGGTATGGCATTTGATGCATTTTATTTTGCCTCTGCTGTCCAGCATTTCACTGAATGCAGGAGAAAACAACAAAATTAGGCACTCCAGTGAAAAATTTTGGAAAGGAGGGCTGAATCCTGTAAGTTACACCATATACAGGCCCAAATAATAGTTGTTGCAAAGTACATCTTATCATCTACATCACGATTTTCTCTGGGGAGCATTTTAACAGTGCTGTTTATTAAAAATTGTTGTAAATTGAAATAACATCTTAAAGTATAATATACCCCTTGAAACAGTGACTTCTATACTTGTAAATGGTTAATGTTTAATGTATTATTGATACTACAAGAATTACTGGATCTACAGAGGTTACAAGTACATATTGAAAGATGTCTACCAAAAATGATTTGAATACATTATTCCCACAAATTTGGAGGAGGATACAAATTATTTAACTGGATTTTTGGATTTTCACTGTGTCCACGAGACAAACTTGTTTATTAATCCACAACAGGGATAAATCTCACTACTAACCAGTCGATCACATGTTATATATATAATATCTTTTTTCATCACTTGAATGGTTGCCTGTGCTACAAATGTGGCTGTAAACCTCTGTGTATGTTGAGAATAAATGTTGCTGCGTTTTATATCATGTGCATGATGCTTATTCCCCTCAAGAGAGAATTCTGGAGGCAATGGTTGTTGATCACATAAGTACTCAAGCTTTTACATGAGTTTCAGGTAATGTGGCGTTTACAGAATATAGACATTAGTGGTTTCTTGCTCTTATTATGACTGAGATATCATTTATTTTCATAGCTGACAGCTTACAAGGCTGAATTATATTTTAAATATTAATCATAATGTAAGCGACCAATTTTCAAGAATTTATCATTTATAATGCCCTTAATATTAGTCACAGTTTTGCATAGAAGCTTACACTTTTATATCAGATTAGATTATATGCAAGAAACAAAACAAAACAACACAATAAAGATGCAAAAAAATATTTCAGATGCAAATAAGACCAAAGCTCTTTTGTACAAATTCTACTAACAACGTAGCTTTGACAGACTAAAATTTCATTCATAGTATAAGAATGTTACAGTCTAAAAATGAAATATTTTTGTTTAGATTTTCTGATTTTTGTAGCTCTGAAACCAAAGCCTCCATTACCCTCTCTTATCAAAATAAAATGTGGAAGAAACTGAATGGGCATTGGTGCAAACAGCCAGTCACCAATTAGTTAATAATACATTCATAAATTGTTTAGAACACTCAGATCAAATAACGCAACTCAAAACCAACCAAAAAGTAAACAAATTTGCACGGCACATCTACATAAGTGATTGGGATTTAGTGTCCTGAAAAGATTTAATTTGTGTGTCTAAATAAAATTGTACACTACTTTTCAAACCAAAGCAGCCTTTTATGCTAAAACACGAAAGAGGTATGTTTTCACTTCAACACATTGACATGGTTTACTTCCTATAATTTTTTAATGATATCTATAATTATTCAGATTTACTATAGATGAGAATTTGTATTTATCACATTGTATTAAGTTAATTTTGGAGTAATATATCAATCAACAACACTGTATTTAATGAAATATATTTATTATAGATTTTAATATATGCCGACTATATGTATAGGTATTTAGAATTTGTTTCTTGCTGCAATCGTTGGCATTAAACATATCAAGTTACTTTATATATATATATATATTAATACTGTTTAATTTATTTAAAAGAATATTATTGAAAAATCAAGGGCATTCCTTACAAGTCATTTTGCATTATACTTTTATGAAAATGCAGTTCAGAAATAACTTTTGACAATTTGCTTCAACTTTGTATGCTGCCGTAAATTTTCAATATAATTAAGATGGTAAGAATGTAACTAAGTAAATTTTTATAGAAGAACTAACAGATTGAATTCTTGTTTGCTATATATTGTGGCAATAAAGAAAATCTGTTTGTAAATACAAACCATTATTTTCACTGAGCCTAAATATAAATCATATTTATGTGTTCATCACTGAGATCATGCCACACAAAATAATATTTATGATATATACTAACGAACTGAATCAGCAGCAATGATATGAAGTGAAATGAATTGTATATTTATTTGAAGTCAAACATACACAAAGGTTGAAAATATAATGAAAAATTTAAAATCAATCCAATTTAATTAATTTAATTCAAACTCATCTTTCTACTAGTTAGGGGGAATTCTTTAATTACTTAGCTCTCTGCTTCAGTTCTTTTCACTTACATTGAACCTGAAAAAGGAAAAATTACATTTACTGTGTAACTTGTTGGAAGATAGTGTCATCTTTAGCACAGTGCAACAGGTATGAATGACTTTAATATTAAACACTTAACAAAACTTTTACTTGCAGACCTGTGGCACATATTACTACTATAAATGTAACTTTCTCTTACAGTCAAAAGTAAGTTGAAATGAATGTTCACAGAGAGATAATTTCAGTCCTACCTTATAATTAAACCTAATAAAAGCTGCAAAGGCTGCTCTGGACTACATAATTAAGAATATCTGTTAGTTCTAACAGGAAGAAAATAAACCACGTAATGTAATGTAACGCACTTGACAGCTCAGCTGAACAACAGAGAATGTTCCACAACATCAGGACGATATATAACTCATATCGTTTATGACGGGCCACTTACTGGGTGCTGTATCTCTCATAGTTTACATCAGTCAGTGTGTGCGTGCGTTTCTTTTGGCAACTGGGTGCATGTTCATTCAATCGCTCGCACCGTGGCAGCTTAGTTTCCATGACACTGAAGGAATGAATGGTATGAAAAATGATTTATTAAATTTGGCTACATAATATTCCTTCCTCTTTTACTGACAGACTAGATGGAGAGTTCTTTGGAAAGTTAGAAATAAAAACAGTCCCAAGAGACTTGTTTCACAAAACCTTACTGGGACCATTTTAAGTCCATACTCAGAATTTATTTGGACTTCTAATTTGGAATCTAATGACATGCCATTTTTAACAGTGTTCTAATATCTGTCCATTTATTATTGTAAGCATATAGATGATCCATGACATTTCAATTAAGAAAATATCCTGTTCATTTATACCACCATAATTCTGTTAAGAGACATTTAGAATATTAAGTGAAGCTGGATAAATTATGATAAGAAAGCAATGATACTGATGGGAGGAGAAAATTAATGTTTTGACTACACAGTATTATGTTCAATAAATAGATTATACAGAGTGTGCCAGAAATACCTGGTGGTTTTAGAAATGTAATAACTTTTCAAAGCAGAGTGGAAAAATTTATTAACACAGGCAGATGCATTTCCATGTTCGTCGAGAATTTGTTCTAAGCATTACTGTTTGAGTATGACATCTTGCGGGTGACATTCTTATTTTTCAACACACTTTTGCAGTAGAGACTGCATGGATGCCATAATACGTTGTAGTACACCATACTGTCACTTTCACACTATGCAGAGAACGTTGGTGAAGTTAATGCGGGTTGTTTGCAGCCCCAAAACAACGATTTTGTTCATCCACATAACCTGAAATGTGGAAGTGGGCCTCATCTGATATCAGTAATGAGTTCACAATGTTGCGATTGTTATTCACCACGTTCAAGAATTGATCGCAAAAATGAAGTCGGTTCACCTTGTCCTGTTCACTAAGTTCCTGGGTAATTTGGATTTTGCAGGGATGTTAATGTAAATCTTTGTGCAGAAATCGCCAAACGCTACTGTCCTTTAAACCAAGCGTGAGAGCTTGCCTTCGAGCTGACCTGGCAATATGGCTTCTCTTACTCGCACTGCATTTTTGGGTGTACGCACCGAACGAGGACGTCCTTTAGGTTTACTGTCCTTCACTGATCCTTCTTGATGCCATTTCGATACCCACAACAGCAGGGTATTTCGGCTAGGTGCATCGCGTGTTCAAAAATGTAGTCGGAAACCACGCTGTTTAGCTGTAATTGACTCACTTCTCATAAACAGTTCCACAGCCGCTATGTGGTACTGCAACTGACAAGCGTTCCATCTCAACTAAACTCCAAAGAGCACTCTACATGATGAATGTTGGTATCGAAGTGCAGAAGAAAAAGATGGTAATTACATTTCAAAAACCGTCAGGTATTTCTGGCGCACTCTGTAGCTGTTTTAAAATCTGAAGCATAATTTAGTATACCACATGCACAATTTTCATATTGTATCTACTTACATTTATTGTAGGTATAATAAAGTTTTGAGAAAAAATATTTTTAACTGTTAATAATATAAATTACTTATTTTTGCAAAGAAGAATATATTTAGATTTGTTGCATTCTATTACAGAGCCCTATCCTAATGTGATTGAGAAATGGATGCCCTTCAATTTATAATTAGAAAATGCAGCTGACAGTTAATTAAAGTGGCAATATTAGCCTAATTTCTATAAAACTCTTGACACATTGTTGATGGAATTTTAACGGTGAAATACCATCATACTGTATACTGTGAAAAAATTTCAGAGCTTTTCAGAAAGTGACTTTCAGACTAATAAGACACCAATGTCCTAGCTATCTCATGGTACATACTGCACAGATACTATGAATGATAAATAGCACTTGATTATTCTGAAGATGATCTGGTATAAAAATCAAAATAAATAAATACTTAATATAACAATTTTGGATCAAAAGAAAAAAAAAATCTGTTCTTCAGGTCTGCATTGATGACTTTTGGTATCAACTGAACTTCCATTGGTATGGGTTCTATTATGACTGGAAGTAACTCAGAATTTCTATTCTTAACAGCTATGTAAGTTTATGCCATAAATACAAGTAGTGTTTGATTTTATGTAATATTTTATAGTAGATTACTTAGAATAATGCAGCTTTGAGGCAGCTGGAAATCTCAATCTAAAAGAAAGTGGTCTAATTATTCATTAATTTTAAATGTTTACACTTGTCAATCAGACAATTAAGAAGTCACATTCACACGGATAACTTCCCCTTCTGAGTTACGAATGAAAGAAGTAATTTCTAAATTTGTGGCTGAAGAAGTTACCAATAGCAATATTTCCAAATTGTCAGTATTTATTAATTTGATATGAAAGTTGAAGAATGTCTGAGTATGGACAAATACAACTAAATGGAAGCAGCACTGCATGTCTGTTGAGTCCTGTAGACACTGAAACAAATGAAAATTGCAACTCCCAAAGCACACAAACCATTATAAATACCTACTGTTTTTTGCTGTGATCTTTTCTGAATTTTTAATTGTAGAAAAGCTGAGGAGAGGCATTTTTAAAACATAAACATATTATAATTAAATTATAAAACTGGTACTGATTCTGAAACCAGCCTACATGGCACAGTCTATGAACATAAACAAACATGAACAGCATTTTATATAACATTTTAATGATTTGAGAAACTATAATTAAAAATAATTCACTGGTAAAGTAGGAAACTAAAATTTCAATCATTTTATCAAAATGTATAGAAATAAATTTTTGAGACAGAGCTTCTTGGTTTTTGGACTTTGTCTACCATCTAGAATTCTGAACTGAACATGGTTATCTAACAATAGACACATCTTATCTGTAAGAATTCAGAAGCATAGGCATGATGAACGAGTTTTACATTTTAGCTCAAAGACCTCGCTTTATTGCAGAAATAATAAAAATATTTATAATTGTTCTGGCACACCTGTGCATGCTGGTAGCTGCTGCTGTGGCGGCTAGGCTACAGTGGGGGTTAGTAAGGGCGATTTGCATCCTTGGGCCTCTTCAACTGCACTTTGAGCCGCTTCATGCCAATCTGGAAACCATTCATTGCCTGGATTGCAGCCTGGGCGCTTGCTGGGTTGTCAAATGATACAAATCCTGTATAATAAAATAAAATAATAAATACTGTCACAATACTGAAAGACATGTATATATTTACGGTGGCCTTATAATGCCTTTTTTTTTCTTACCAAAGCACTTGCTCTGGTTGGTGGCGCGGTCAATGAACACCTTGGAACTGATAACATTTCCGAATGGCAAGAACATCTGCATCAGTTCTGCATCACCAAACTCCTGAGGTAAGTGGTAGATGAAGAGATTGCAGCCTTCTGGTCCTGAGATGGAGCAGCCTATGTCATACAAACATACAGACAAGCAGTGCTCAGTGTATCACTCACTTCACAGTTTACATGGACCCAGGCATTGCTGATCTACTAACAATTATGTAAAAAATTATTTATTTTTATACTGAACAAATTTCTTATGGCTGCATTTAAATTAATCCAAACACTTAATTAAATTCTGTTCTTATTCTGTTGTGAGATCAAAGACAGTGCTGAGGACAGATCATATATTTATTATGCAAAATCAGAAAGATTAGAATTTTAGCTTATTCGAAGAAAATACCCTAGCATTAATGTGTAGCTGTGTCATTGAAGTTAATAGCAATTTCTAGCTCATAAATACTAGCTGGAAATTATTCTTAACTTAGCAGTGGTAACTCTGGTAGCGAGAAATGCAAATGAGGCTATGGTAGCATCTGTTGTGAGGTCTGGTTTCTGGAGACAGCTGGCTATTTTGGGTTGGTGCATTTGGAAAGAATCTGGTTTTCATTCACCACAAAGATGTTTTCACATTTGAAATTGCTTTACAATTAGACTCCATACTTTCATGTACATCTTTTTAAGTTACAGAGTAATGTCAAATTGTGGAGCATTTATGTTAACCATGCTAGCCTGGCCAACACTTTGAAAAACAATTTTTTGTAATTGCATAAGCTTCGATGTACATGTATGGTGTGATGAAACTTGCAATTGTGCATCAAGGAGATGAAGTATAATGTATATACTCAATTGTCAAAATTTTCACAACCCCTGCCTCAAAATTTGGCTAATACTTTTGAATAACTCACATGCCATTACTGGTTATGTCATAATGTTGTCCACCGAAGTGCCCCATGTTTCACTTCAAAGGCTTCAAGATTCACAAATGTAGTCAAAGTGATGGAATAACCTGTATGATGTTGTGCCATGTGTATGTGCAGTCCAGCTAGCCATGAATCAGTAGCATACCACTAAAACATTAACCCCAAATTTTATAGTCCAGCTAGAATCCTTGTAATACGGGGGTTAAAATGACCCATTCCCACGTGATAAATGTTAAGAGATCTATTTCAAGGAGTACAAATACCAGCTTTCATTATGGAAACTCTTTATAAATTGTCCTAATTCTGATTTTATGCCTTCAGAATTTTCATTCTGATGTCATTTAGAGCTAAATAACCATGAGACTGGCAGATAGGCCCCCTCCACTTGAGTTTAGATTAATGAAATCAAAATTAAGTCAACCAATTATCGTGAATACTGTGCTGATTCCCTGCTTTGTATGGTTGCAGATAAAATGCAGAAAAGAGGATTTAGTATTATCCCATTCAAAGATGCCTGTGCTTCAATTCTTAGTTTGTTTACAATGGATATGTTAAGGCATTTAATTATATAAAGCGTAGATGATGATAGAAATATTTTTTTACCAAAGCTTGTAAAAGTACTGGAAGATGATAGAAGTGAATATACTGCACTGATGAAAATAGCCACTGTGCATGTTTATGAAAACTGGGGCCAGATCTATGAATTTGTAAAAGACAAATATATGTCTCTATATACCATTCCAGATTTCCTGGTAAAGTGTAAATGGACATTATGCTAGTTGAGTATTTTCAGAATTTCAAATAAATGATATTCTTGATTATTTTATAGTGCTCTGTTAAATTACTGTACTTTATGAAAAAGAAACTAAATCTTGGCAAATCACATAAAATATTTTATATTAGAAAATTTAATTTACACTAACTTTCAGGCCCAACTTTCAAAGAAAGTAATTATTAAAAGTAACACGTTAGCACAGTTTATGGTTTTCCTCAATCTTTCCAGATGAATGCTGCCTAGCACCTTCAAGCAGATCGATTGCTTCCTTTCAATTACTTACCCATTTACTGTTCATGACTATCTTCCCATCTCACTGAGTGCTATAGCCGAACAACTGAAACGTTGCAGTTAAATGGACTAAGAATCAAAATAAATGATTACAAATTAAGTTTAATCGGTTATCAAAAGAGAATATTCTACTATAAGCTAATTTCAAAATACAGATCAGCAATACCCATAATCCATTCAAAATAACACCTAAATACAGGATGAAACAGGGAAAGGGAACAAAAAAATAAGTAGTAAATACAACCAACCTTCATTACCTTAACACTGACTCCACTGTAGTGATGTTATTCCATGTGCCAGCCACTATGTTAAGTCAGAAGCCTGTGGCGATTTATGTACAGTGTGAAGTAACATGATACAAACCATCATTGATCATTAGCCAAATAAATGAAAAAGTAGTTAATAATTAGAAAGAAAAACATACAAACAAACAATAGGTAGGGCATTACACTGGGAACATAACAAAACATCAACAATAGGAACAACGGTGGAATATTGAAAAAAGTGCATAGCACCATTTTTGCGCTAAAAATAAAAATTGAACCTAACAAATTAAAAATTAATATAAAATTATGCTTATGACATTCACAAAGAATGCAAGTTAAAATATAAATTAACAGACACTGACAATGTTTATTAATTAAAAAAATGCAATGCATTAATGCACCAAAATGTCTTTTATGCTGTACACATAAAAACACTCACACACACATTCCTGCAGATCTATCATCCTGCATTTACACTATTAAATATATATATAAATATTTCTGCAACAGAAAAGGCTTTGTACAAAAGTTTCATTCTTTATTGCTTGTTCTCTTTTCGTGTAGAGGGTTCTAACATATAAAAATCCTTTGAATGCCATATAGTTATTTCTAATATTTATATATTTTTTTGATCAATGAAAAAGACAACAACATTTAATAGTTAAATTGCACTTACAATGTTAGTAATACATAAAAATAAACACTGAAAGTAACAACAATAACTATGAAACTATTGTACAGTATTTCAAGCTGTGGGGTTTTTAAATAAACTTCTTAAATGATTTTTTATGACAGCTTTTTCTTCTATTTCCTTTTCTGCAATACAATATTAAATGGAGAGTTTAGCAGAGGTGCAAAAAGTTAAGTAGAAATTCTATATGGACACAACGAAAAAGTACTATGCAGGAGTAATTGTCTATGTATATGTATTTATACAACAGAAGCAAATTCTTAAATTAATGGACAAGGATTTAAAAAACTCATATGACCATAATAAGCTAAATACATTTTCATATTTATCCAAGAAACTGAAAATGTTTATCTATTTACAGTGTTACTGATATATATACAAATCTTATGACTGACTGTGTTCTGATGTACAGAGTTTAACTAAGATCTGGGCCTTCTGGATTCTAAAATTGCCCTAATAGATGTATATGTGACTTACATTTTTAAATTTTGGACTGAGAGTATGAAGGATGATGCAGTAAATAGTGTACTTTTATAAACTTTGTCATACTTGTTTTATTACTTTCCTTAAAATTTTAAGATTAAAATAAACAATAAACATAACAGAATAATGAGATTTCAGGTTCTCATGTTGGTGACTATAAAGATGGCTGTCTTCTGGATAGTTGTGCTATGAAGTCTGGTAGAAGTTTACTGACATTTCAGAGATGCCTGCTGCCCCCATCATCAGGGAAATTAGTGTCATCGCCCTGATGATAAAGACAAGCACCTCTGAAACAACACTAAAATTCTTCCAGACATGGCATAATAATCCACATAACGGCCATCTCCATTCACTTTCATTAAACTCTATATAGTAAACCCTCAATTTAACAGACTAATAGGGGAGAATATGTGTCTGGTAATGCGAATTGCCCATTAAATTGCACACTTGTTTCTATGATGCCGGTAATACAACCTTAAACCATAATTTCCATTAGGAACACCATTAAATATTAGTAAGTTGATGTGGGCACCTACAATGACACAAGGTTAATTAAATTCCAGTGTTCATATCCAGAAGAAGAAGAGGAAGAAGAAAAGACAATACCTGACGGTGTATGTTAAATCCAAAATTCATTAAATTGAGGGTTAACTGTTCTGTTACAAATGAACAAACCAGTCAATTGAAGAAAACTGAGTATTATTACTGTAAATCAATTATAATGTACAAATCTCTAGAGAAATTTACTTTACAGGCCAAATGGGATTGGCAAGGACACAGGTTATATATCAAGGACTTTTTGCACCACTGAGAATTAAAGTTTTGATAACATAATTCATGGTATGAATTTTGCTGCTTGATTAACTTTTTCCTTTTGTTTCTTATTTTTTCTTACCTTCCCTTTGCGTAGGGGGGACGGTGGACATCGGTTGGGGAATGGCCTGCGGGAACTGGCCGTAAACCGCAGCAGCGGGGTACGCTGCCGGAAGAGAAGGGAGAACACACCAAAATAATAATCGTTGTAATGTTATCCCCCATTTCTTTGCCAATAGGGAGTTAAGACGGCACAGTAATGATACGGAAATTTGGGTGACCAGAGATTCACAGCTCTTAAAAGAATACAAGGCACATATTAATAATGTTTAATTTGTTTTGAATAATACAACTTTAGTTTCTTGTTTTTAATAGTTAAAATATATGAATATTTTTAAATTCATATTCATGAATGTCACTACTGTTCCATTCATAAAACATTTTTATTTATTTCTTATTATTTTCGTGAAATATAACTATTCAGATCCATCCAAGTAGCTGCAATAACAAACACTTTATTTTAGCTCTATGAATTGTTTGTGACAGTGACAGAATCACACAATTCCTATTAAAAATAATTACATAACCAAATAGCTGAATGGTAGTCAAAATCATTTGACTATTGTGGATCATCTGGTCACCCTACTGAATGAATCTGGGATTTATTTTATGAAACTTTCCACACACTATTTAAGACAATATGGCTTCTTGGAAACAAAATATTGTAAAAAATATTCCAAATGCAGAGACTCTGGTTTTGTCCTGTATTAGTATTCCATTATTTTATTTTAGTAGCACTAGTACTGTTAAGGTAGCTAACAAAATTTTTACATTGTTGAAGGCATTTTGAAGAACAATTTTGCATGGACATCATAAAAATCGAATACTTTAGCAAACTATGACTTGAAATATTGTGCTTTCCAGACCCCACTAAATATAGAGTTAGAGAACATATTTTAATGTGTACATTCTTGTAATTAGATTAATAATGAACAAATCATATTTTTACATAAATTAAAGAATTTTTTGTGCCAAGTGTTTATACAATTTCTATTTTATTCATATTATTCATTTTAAGTTCTAATGCAACTTCTGAATTCTCTTAAGTGACATACAGGCATATTAATTTTGATACAGCATGATGATGAAATTAGAATATTAAAGTATGAGTTTTAAACTTAATTCAAGTAATAATTTCTTGTCACTTTTACTTTATAAAATTTGTATTTATGAACAGGAATTCAGCCTCTCAAACGGTCCAATTTTTAATCTGCTTTCCTTATTTTATAAGAAAATATGGGCTTATGGCACCATCATGTTTGCATGCCTGTTTCTCCCTTATCATTCTTGTATCAATTTATCGATTTCCATGAAACTCGATGATCATCAGTTCCGTTAGAAATAATTTCCTACTGATGTAATAGCAGTGAGAACTTGTGAAGTGAGAACACTGGTACCATTGTTGGTGCAGGGAGCATAGGGTTTAGAAATTTGCAATGCATTAAATCTTTGGAAACTGTATTGATATTGGTAAGCTACAGAACTTCTTATTTGATGGCAATAACTAATGAATCATTTAAGCTAGGCACATGAAATTCTGTACCGATAGGTCATAAACATATGCACAAAACCTATGATTTTATGTTAAAACTGCATACTCTGTGATATGTACAACTTTGAGGTTAGGTCTGTATCACATAAATTTAATGTCATCAGAATTTATGATAAGAAGTACACCAGTAATATGAACTGGGAAGCTATAAATATTTATTCACAGTTTTTATGAGCCTAACAATATACAATGAAACATAAAAGCTAAACAGGCATCACAATTTAATCCCATCTACTTGTTAGCACTCCACCCATTATCAGACTTCATAAATCTTTGTAACTGATGCTTTCTTCAGCATTGTCTCTAAATGTAGATATGGGTCTATCTTCTATCATTATTTGATAGAAGTTGCATTATTATTATTATAAGACTTTAAATTAGGACTGAAGGATGACACAATGGATTTATGTCTCAAGACACTTCTAAGATTATTTTGGTTTATGAAGGCATGTTATAATTTTTTGAATAATTGTTTAACAAAGTTAAACAAATTTCATGATGTGTTTATGTTCTCACAGTCATGGTACTTAGCAAGGGTCATTGTTTCAAAGCCACAATTGAACAGAAGAAGCAAAACAAAGAAAAAAATGTTAAAAATTTGAAGCATTATACATATGTGCAAATTTAAAAACAACCATGCAAAGAGAAGCAAGCATGAAAGAGTGTACATCCAACTTTCCAGTACAAGATAAAAATGGTCTAATTTATCTGTGTATGTACATTGAAATTACAACTACAGTGACAAAAAATTTATTTTATGAAAAAGCATATACTACTGAAAATTCCAGTTTTCTTTTATATGTGCTGCAATGTACATACATAATAAAATTAAATTTAAAATAAATTAAAACTCTATAAAAGTTTAGAATTTTCTGCCTGGTATTCATTTATTTGTGTATCAAGGGTTCAAAGTACACACAACAAATAATGTTCAAGCATATCTAATAATGCTTAGACAAGAATTTAATTCAAGAAGTAAAGAAATGTGATGAAGAATGTATAGAAAAATGAAACCAGGCAGGGTTTGAGAAAGGTAATTTTCTATCATACATACATTCTTACACAGCTAATAGACAAACATACACACACACACACACACACACTGATCTACCAAGAGCATCTTTCACTTGAATTTCATTGTAAATATTCAGGAAAAAATACAACATGTTTGCCATTAAAATTTTCAACACATTTCAACTAATTAATACGCCTTACTACAAAGCCACAATTTAGAATAAATTATACTCTAAACTATGTTTTTAATATTTCAGCCTTTGGAAAGCAATTTCAATTTATAATAATGATGTGATGTTAAACAATAATAAACCAACTTGATTTAAACTGGTCTCTCATTTTTGCAAGATCTTACAATTTCATATGGAGTGCACCAACTTATGCTGTGTTTTCCCTCACAGATCTCTATCTTCAAAGTGAGTGGAAAAATATGCAGAGTAGTCAATATGGACTTATAACGTGTGTGAAACAAACTTACTACCTTGAACAGTCAAATGTAAACTTCTTAGAAAGAAGCAGAAAAAGAAGGCAAATAAGGACTGTATTTTATTACACAACGTTATTTTAATATGTAAGACATATTATAGTCAAACAGTATACGTAAATTCCTGCCCTTTATAAGACTTTCACCAGTGGCATTAAATATTTATAGCAAGAGAGCTTAATGATAAAACAATCTCCCGAGCCCCCCCCCCCCAAAAAAAAATGGATGACGAAATCAAAGCTAAAATAGCAAGTAGTACTGTTATGGAGGAAAGGAATATATGGAACATATGCAATTTGTTATGATATGTGGTGTTCACTAAATGTTACAAAGTACTCTACAGAAGATGATAATATAAATACAAATATTATTGTATTACAGTGGGTGAAAAAGAGGGCAACAGAGAGATATGATGGTAAAGGCAGGCTTTTGTGTATTAAAAGTTACGGAGCCCATAACATTTAAAAATTGGGATTCTATATCCTATATAAAGTTATTGGCTACAATGCTGACATTAATTGTATAATTTGTTAATACAAACTTTGTGGATGTTCAAAATATTCTGCTGGTGCATAAAAGCACACCACTTTCAGGATAGTAATAATCTGTGGCATAAGAGCCCTATACCAGTATGAAAAGTGTCATATGGTTCAACATCTGATCGTCTTATTGTAGGATCATCGAACAGGACAATGTTTCATATGTTATATGTTGCTAGGCTTTATTTTTATTCCTTTTACAATTAAAATTGACATGCATGTAATACTGTGTAAGAATAGTCGGCGGAGAAATATTTACAAAATATAAAACAGTTTGTTTAGGTTAAAATTCATAAATATATTTACTGAACAGCACAAAATGGAAAAAGAAACACAAGTTAAAAGTTTTGTGTAACTAAACCTATTTAAAATCATTTCCCCTTATAAAATAAGGTGGATGTAAATTTACACCATACAGAAATTGTAATGTCATGAAGGATATGTGAGATCATAAATCACTATGTAGGTGACCATTTGACTGCTCCTGCCATAATTGATATATTTTGCATGTGACCAGAGTTATAATTTAGAGGACAATGCCAATGATTGTTTATAATTTAAAAACAGAAGACTGAACAGGTCTGAAATCACACAGTTTTGTAAATGTGCAATCCATGAATTGAATTAATTTAAATTATAAATATTATTTTTTCTTTAATGAATGACTACTTGTATAAATACAGTCATGTGTCATTCACGAAGTGTCAGTAACTTTTTGCACTGAATTGACCACAATGAAATTCATGTAAGATACATTCTAATTGCAAAAACGTTCAACCAAACAAATTAACAGGATTAATTTTTAAGTTACATTTGTATCTCCAATTTCTAAAAATGTCTTTTGTTGATGTTGCAAAGCATGGATACAGTTGGATTTGCTGCCATTGTCAACTACAATGAGCATTATTTGGATGCTCTTACATAATTTAATTACCTTTATTACATAGCTGTAGAATGCAGTGAAATCTATGGATTCTTATAGCTATTAGTTTTTATTTTTCAGAAATAAAGGAGAAGCATGGGAAATTATTATGAACTGCAATAGAACTCAGCATGCAACAAATGTTGAGCTGTTATTTCACAAACAATTGCTCATTTCTGCTGATGCAGAAAGAATTTCACAGGCATTTTAACAACTGAATGAATGCAGTGACTTGCATCCAAGAGATCATGAAAAGCTTCTAAAATACTTCCACACTTTCCTACACATGATTAATTATGTGCCACTGTACAAAGGAAGTGCTAAGCTATGGAACTTAGTCTGAAGTCAACCAGAAGATAATTTTAAACTAAGGATATATCCTGTTATCTACTTCAAATAATTAATTTTGTGAATTACATTTTAGTGTATGTTTAAAGATGTGCCATGTCAACAGATTATTTACTGAATTATTTCTATATTTCATAAATTATACATTATAAAAATGCAATTTACTTTTTCCATATAGCTTCAGTTTTTATACTCTCATGTACATGACAAAGAACCAGTCGGTTGTTTGGTTAAACATTTTGGACAATTTTGTGTAGTGGCATTAAGGATATGAGACATTTGAAGGAAGTGAGATAAAGAAAGCAAGAAGCAGAATTTCACTCACCAACTCCAGGATATGGCTGCATCCCAGGATAGGCCGCAGCATGTTGTAGTGCGGCCTCTCCATTTGGCAGACCCTGTGCTGGAATGGACAAGTGGAGAGCATCTACATAAAAGTTATTTCAGTCCTTAGCCACAACTGATATGCACAGATTTAAATAGAGGGGTGTGTACATCTGGATAAAAAGCAAATATCAAGTTATTCTCCAGGCAACTGCTTTCAAACAAAAGAAACATAATTATCATGGTCTTGCAAAAACAAACATACTTTACTTTCCCAAATATGTCATTAGTCTCTCTGTTTATACATGAAGAAATGAAACACTGTGATGTATACCTGAATGTGGAAAAATATTTTATTGCAACACTTAACAGAGCAACAGCGGACACGTTCCAAATGATATAGTGTTGAAGTAAATACATTCACTAGTTTTATGGAGGAGATGGCCACAAGCTCAGCACTGTAAACAGGAGACTATGCTCTGCAAACATATTTTAATGAGGCTCCATGTTTGCCTGTTCTGTTGTTCTTGAGACAACTGAATCCATGCTACTAAAGACTTATTTTTGACTCCTCAATTACACACATGAGATAAATTTAGTTATAACTCTCTTTTAATTGAATGGTGTTCAAGTTATGGACATACAAGCATGGGCTACTAATATATGCAAACCTTCTTCTTATCAATGAAGTCTTAAGATACTAAAATTTTTAATTTACATTAATGAAGCACATAAATTTTATTGGAAGACAATAGCAACATGATAATTTACTGAAGGATATGCAGGATATGAGGTTTTCAAAGTGGTGAGTCTGAAAAATACTGCCTTCTGGGTTATTATTGAAGGATGTTACAGATGAAACTTGTTAGTATAATACTATTTCTTTTTAGTATTAACAAAGACAATCTTCATTGATAACAGGAAGATATAAGAAAAAACAGACTAAATCAATGGCTAATGACAACAATGAAAAGAACATGTTCCTCAAAATAATACAAAATTTCACCTCTGAAGATTTCATCTTCTTTTGTGATCTGCAAAACGTAACTGTTCACACAGTTAATACCAACAGCTCTAACTATAAATCACTGTAATTTTTTTACCTTGTTTCAGTTCTATTGGACCAACATCAGTTTCTCCTATCTAAAGAAAATATGTAGGAAGACCTCAAAAGGAGATTAAAAGATTCTGCTTTTCAATTAAATGTACATTTTTCATCAATACTTCATACCTGTTTCCATGATGAGCAAGCCATAATTAATACATTACTATCATCTTAAAAAAACTTCTTTATCACAAATTCAAGAAATTATCTTATGCACATGGATGAATGAAGAGACATAAAGCAAGTAACTTTAAATTTGACTCAAATACATACATTCTTGAGCTTTCCCTGTTAAAAAGTAGATTACAAATTACCTGCAGAATTTCTGTAACTTTAAATTTACATACTCAAAATATAAATGTTATAAAATGTGTTAATGATGTCATACCATAACTTGTGTGTCAAACTGAAATAAATGATAAGAAGTCTCAGAATATGACAAGATGAAACATACAGATACAAAATTTCTTAGTGCAATACCAAATATCAGTCATAGATCAACTGAAGCAGATTCAACAAAAGAAACCTGTAAACAACAAAAATTAGCATCATATATCAATTAATTAATTACATATACTGTATATTTATATAAATTATAACATGTTTAGTTATATAGAATGGCCCAAAAAGTACCTGCCAGGTTTAAACTCAATTTTCTTTGCACTGAGTAATTATAATTTGAAGAAACTTTGCTCATACAGTTAGTACTCAAGCTGTTTATTTATCATTTGTTTTCATTCCATTTTGTGGATACCAAAAAATGTCAGCCTACAGTACCCAAGATATTCATCACCAAAGAAAACATTTGATCATCTGAAAGCCCAAAAAAGGTCAGAAGAACATCCAAGTAAAGTCAGACACAATATCAAATTTCATCAAGAAATTTTGCAAGACTGAATCCAAAGAGCGGTGAAAAACTTTGGGACGAGATTGAAACAGATCACCACAATTGAAGGAAAACACGTTGAGCACATAGCTTGAGATGCTGATTTAAATTTTTATATATATATATATATATATATATATATATATATATATATATATATATATTTAGATATAGACAGCCACGGTGGTCTAGCGGTTAGAATGCTGGCCTTGTAATCCTGGGGTCTCGGGTTCGATTCCCGGCGGTGCCCGAATTTATAACTTGTGTTGGGCAAGGCCGTGGTCTAGGCAAAACGGAGTTTTCCTCTGGGGGCTTCCCCGGGTTCTCCGTGGCATCCCAACAATTACTCCATTCACACACGGAAGAAGGCAATGGCAAACCACTTCTGGATCATCTGCCAAGAACGTATATGAACAGGTCACAGTCCGAGAAAATGATGGAAGTATCCTGTTCATATGGACCTGTCGTCAGACAGAACACTAAATAAATTATATATATATATATATATATATATATATGCCTGATTGCTTAGATGAAATAAAGCGTTAAAGTTGGAAGGTACATTCTGGGTCAATCCGTAAGTAATAAGATGCAATGCAATGAAATAGATCTATCAGGCTTGTCTACCTACCATGTGGTGAAGCAAATTAAAATAATATCTTGACTCTTCACACTTCATGCATTGAGCTATGGTACACATTTATAAACATAAACATCTGCATTTCAGATCCCAGACTGTTCACCTGCATACTTGAGCTGAGATAGCTCAGATGGTAAAGGCATTGGCTATGAGATGGGTGATTGGGATCTCATCAGGGACTCACACAGTCTTACAATTGATGTGTGAAATAGAACACTCACTTCCATCTAGTGCCACAGATTGAAAAGTGTAGGGATTTATCACCATGCCTCCTCCTATATGACTTCATGGCATGGCATGACACAAAGCAAAGTTTACATTTATTTTACCACCTGCACATAATACAGGTCAGAACATGATATTACTTTGGATAATATTCATACATGATCTAAAAAAATTGAAATCTGACAGAAGAACAATAAATACATTATTATAAATATGTAATTTAACTTGGTATATTGTAATATATGTGTAATAAAACATAAATAATAGACAAGTTGTAGTACACTAATAAAAATCTTCAATCTAATACAATATGACATTTATTTATTGTTCCTGATAAATTAATTATGTACTATTTATTAAAACAGGATTCTCAAGTACTAAGACTGCCTGCTATTTTAATTTAACCTTTATCTTATGGGAATAGAGGATTTAAACCTCCACATTACTTCATGAAAGTCAAAGTGAGAGGAAAACACCAAAGACAGTGATCAAGAAAACTATGAGAAAAACAGGTTGTGAAATATGTCACAAAGAGGAAGGAAAACTGTGGGAAGAAACTGAGGAGGAGTTGCGGAAAGACAAAGCTACAATGACAGCTTTATAGTCATCAGCCTATCCACCTAAAGTGAAAATATCTTGGCAGATGATGAAGAAGAACAAGAGAATGGGGCTGGCAACCAGATGTGCCTATGGGGTTAAAGGTTTAGCAGCCTGTCAGTGTCACATACAGTCAGCTGGAATACATGTTATGGTGTGACGTGGTAAATAAAGGTTAATAATATTCTCAATGTCTGAAAAGATAATTTTAAACCATTTTAGCAGCATGACTAAATTACGTTATTTTCTACATGGTGCAGTTAATATTCATATTATGTAAATGTGTAGTATATTCTAGGCAGCTACTGTTACACAGCAACATTTTAAGAATTTGGAACAAAGATGATGATTAACAGACATACTGTAGTAAGAAGTAAGTTGTATGTTTTTGAACAGAAAGAAACAAATATATTTTATTTACTGAAGCATTTAGTAAGACAGGTTGTAAACAAAAACAAATTAATGTAACAATATCCACACATGGCATGATATGAGTGAATATCATGACAAATAAAAAACAGCAGCAATAAGTAACAGGAGTGGGCTTGTAAGTGAGCTTCATATAAGTGGTCATAACTGAAATCCCTTGAATTAAACATTAAATAAATGTTCATAAGGCAAATATAATCCATAGATTTGGCGATAAAATTCTTTAGACGGTTCCTATATTTTCTGACACGTAAGGCACATTTTTCTAAAACAAAGAAACACTTCAAATCATCTTGCACATTTCATATATAAGTTTCTCCAAATTTGAACTCTGCATAAAAATTTAGCACAAGTTCTACTTAATAAGCAGCGCTACTGTTTTGATAATAATGTGAATTACCCTGAGCACATAGCTGGTAGTTTCACTAAACAAAAGAAACAATTACTAACTTAACAGCGTGTAATTATGTATATGACACCTTCCTGTGTAAACAGTAGTGTCAGTATATCATAAAGGAAATAGAAAAGTTTCTATGACATACTGTGAGAAAGTAAGGTAATGAATTATTTGAAGAAAGTGACAACTCTTCATAACACCAACATTGATGAGCATGGCTGCAATGATGATTTGTAGAGTTCTGAAATAAGTGACTTTTAGAACTTTTTGTGTTCCATGTAGCTGTTTTTGTTCCACAAGTAATGGTAAATGTATCTTCATGTTATCTAGTGAAAGTACCCTTTCTTTGCTCAGACTTTTCTATAATGATCATAAAATGAAATTGCTTATTTAATGATTTCATGCAATTATATTCCTGCTGATCAAAAATGAATTACTAAAATCACAGTTCGCTGTACAGGTTTTCTGAAACAGAATTTACTAATATAATAAAATTATTTATTATGAAATGTTATGAAACAACATATATTTCTGGTATCCAAAGAAAATAATGTGAAAGGATGTGACATCACACAGTTTTATATTATTTATTGCCACGGTTCTGTTTAATGCTAGCTTAAAACATGAAATAGGTGCCAAAGGGAAGAAAAAACAAAACAAAACAAAAGATTGGTAGACACAGATCACTTTATGTGCTAATACATACAACTTCCTAACAACCAGACCAGAACCAAGGAATGCTGGATGGATGAAAGGCTTATAAAAAACATTAACATTTTTCTTTTTAAGTATTACTTATGTCAATGATGCAACTAATGTTCCATAGTATATGAAAATTATATTTATTCCCATAATGAAATTCAGCAGGCTTCCACATTGGCTGAATGCCTCTTATTCATGTTCACCAGTCTCACTGTAACAGAGCATATCACATCAAAGTAATCAACTCGTAATGATTGCAGTCCCAATGCTGGCATGAGTGAACACAGAAGATTAATTAGAAAGTACATTATACAGAAGGAAGAGATGATAACAAGAAAGCATATGATACCATTTTTGGACATACCCCTCTGAAAAGTGAATAAGGTGGGTAAGGATGAGGTAGTTGAGATACTTACGTGCAGGATATGTCTGCGGAATGCCATTTGTGTAGACGGATGGGTCGGAACCAGCAGGTTGCCCATTTGGGGTCTGTGCTGCCATGTTGAAGTTGGGCATGGTCGGGGAAGGCAGGCTAGGAATGGTGCCATTAACGGGCTGGCCTGAACCCGAACCTAAAATAAGAGCTGATTAGTTGAAATAGAATTACAATGATATCGAACTGAAGCATGGTTCTAACAACTAAACAAAATTCAGGGCTATATTTGTTGATAGGGGAATAAAATACTTTTATAACCCTCATTAATATTATTCAAGAGATAGTGATAATGTTTAATTGACTACATGAGGATTCTGTAAATATGTATCAAGAAATTTATGTATAACTAGAAAGTAACAGTGCCAAAATTACTGTTACTCATATTCTTTTGCCTTACACTGAATTCATACTTAATTTTCCTACTTTGTATACATCAGCCACCACAAGAACCGATCTGAACTACAATGGTCTGGAATAACTCAGTTATGGGCTGGATGAATGGGGTTATATTCTTGGAAGGAAAAATGACTTGTAAGATTTGAGGTTTTCACAGCGGTGAGTATGAAGATTTCCGTCTTCTGGGTTGTTGCGCTGTGTAGTCTGGTCGACCAGACTACACAGCGCAACAACCCAGAAGACGGAAATCTTTGAAAAATGACTTCTATCTTCATCATTGACTTCAAACAGGGTCTGAGACTACCTAGCTTATATGCAATGGGTAATGACCGTTCATTCCATTAAGGTTAAGAACACTTGCAACTTTGTACTCAATCCCTCATATGTGTTCAAGATGTGCTTATTAAGCACAAAGGCTTCTTTATCTTTATTTTTAATATAAAGTTATCATCTGCAATTATTGCTTTATATTAACAGCACTCTGTATATTCATACATTCTTGAGATTTGCCTTAATTCCAAGACATGTGCAAGTATGAATGCTTCCCACTGTACATCATCAGTATGTAACTAAAAATTTTAATTAACTTAGGCCTGTTAGGAATTACCTAAGATAACAAAATTTGAAAACATGGGTGTGATAAACCAAACTAATACACGGACAAGGATGGCTGATGAAACTGTGAAAAGACAAAAATGGATTCTTGAATAAAAAGTACTGCAACAATGTATTTTACTCTGTTATTTTCAGGTTATAAAAAGAGAAATATTTGAAGTATACTACAGTACACTGAAAATAATTACAAATAGAACCCTGAATAAACTATATATGTAACAAGACCAGCAACAAATAAGATAAAACAGACCTCTCTTACTATGCACATTGTACATCACAAGAATAATTTTTGTGGATGGAACTCAAAAGGGCCTTACACCAAATCATCACTACAAGAAAGTCTTAATTTAATTATTTTTCAGTAAAGCAAGTTTGTTGAGCATCTATTTTGGTTTTTCCATTGGTCACTGGTGAATACAAACCTTTATATAAAAGTGATAAAAAGTTACCAGAAAGCAAAAAAAATCCATATTTTTATAAATGCTGCTAGATACAATACCTTGTATGTTTTAAATTGGAAGGCACGTCTATTATTTATCATCACAGTCCTCCATAAATTTTATGTTTGTTAGAGGCAACAGTTACCTTTCAAATCTGTACAGTTAACAGAAATAGATTTTTAAACTGATCTTGACACTAAATTCTCACCTTAATTGTCTCACTGGTACATTACATCTGCCACAGTTTACCTGTGACCAAGATCAACAATTCCTCATGATAAAGATAAGCATTAAGAATGCTTATAGCAAATATCACGTTAGCCACGACATATCAATATCTGCTGCAGCCACAATGGCTCAAACTGTACAGTGACTAGGGCATGAGCTGGATGACCAGGGTTGAATTCCCAGAAAGGCAGGATTCATTAATGACAGCAAACAGGATGACAATAGAGTTTCATCTGCATGACAACAAACATTCTTAGAATTTACTAGGCTCTTAATTCAATTTCTTTGTTAATCTAATTTAGACTTGTTATTGTTGTTCCCAAATATTTTAAATTTTCCACCTCTTCAAAGGATTATTAGCTAGAAGATTTCTGTCTTCTGGGTTGTTGTGCTGTGTGGTCTGGTCAATGTTACCCAACGTTTCAGAGGTCATACTGCCTCAATCATCAGAGCGACAGTGCAACAACCCAGAAGACAGAAATCTTCATACTCACTGCTGAGAAAACCTTAGATTTTACGATTATTAGCTACCTTCATATTATGATCTTATTCTGCATTCTGATGACAGGACATGAACATATACTGTAATTAATTCTCCGTCTTTATTTCTAGACAAACTTCCTTGCTAGATTCTAAAAAGGCTTCTGTGTTTTCTTTATGTTTTTATCCAATTAATTAACATCATGATCATAAAGCTGATAATTTCATTCCATTCCAATCCCCCTTTGTTTCTCATACCTTTCTGATGGTATTCTCTGAAACAAAGCTGAAAATCAATGATGACTAATCATCTCCTGATTTCAGATCATTCTGAGTAGGAAATGCATCAGGTAAATGTTTATCTACGTGGATTTTGCTACAGGTTTAATTTCACAATTAAATTTGCCCAACATGTTTCACTGGTATATATCAAATTCAATCAGAATGTTGTATAATACTAATCTCCTAACTGAATTACGGGATTTCTAGAAGTCTCCAAAACACAGTGTCTTAGTGTATTCAACGTATTGTCATTAAGACTCGCGGTAGTTGGAATTTGCAGTTTAGGCGCTGTTTTCATTCTTCTAGGTAAAAAGTAAAAAAGTAAAGCTGTTCCACTAAACGCCATGTAGGTGCTTGGGGGGAGAGGAGGTATAGCTCCTACTCTTTTCTAATCTCGGCACTAGATGGGGGTGAGTGGTCAGCATCATGTCCTGGCTGCACTGCACCCCTGGGAAAGGACCCTGGTACCCAATGGATAGGGGGCTGGGAGGACCTCTTGGTTGTAAACAAAATATCAGAGCAATAAATTGACTCCATCTGATGTGTTACAACTCAGAAGACCACAATCAATAATTTACTTTGTGCTTATCTTTTCTCCAAAGCAGTGAATGTAACTGTTAGGTTAGGAACTTGCTGCTTAGGATTAATGGAAAAACTGTTCCTTGAGTTAGTCACATGCAGCAGAGTTATTAATAATTATTCAGTGAGTCAGTCAAGAACCCAAAGGTTTATCATCTAGTTCACAGAAGCACACCACTGGACCTATCCTGAGCCAGTTGAATCCAATCCACACTCTCATAACCTATTTAACCCCTCAACGGCAAGGGTTATTTAATTCTTAGTCACTCCCAGGGACGGAGGATATTTAAATATTAAATCTAGAAAGTACAATAATTCATTTCAATAGCAATACATTCAAAAAAAAAAAATCCCCTTGTAATTTCGACATTGTTTTGAGAAGTACACGGAATCGGAATATCGGCAATATATTTTAAAATTAGTTTTGGCACAGTAAACTTTTGGAATTACGAAAGATTAGTATTTTATTGCCTTAGATATTGAGCTTGAATCTGATAAACTTTCTTCAGATTCGCTTGCAAGTAAACAGTCTTTCACGTCATCATACAAAACAGCTGACCGCTTCTTGTCATTAGACGCCATGGCTTCCACGTGCTGAGAATTGTTTTTGTTTCGTACGTGACTGGAAGTCTTCTATCATACCCTTATGAGTCAACATCATAGGCCAAGATAACGCTGTAAATTCTGCCAGCTCCTGTTGTTACAAATGCCTAAGTGAAGGCAGCACTGTCTGAACTGTGTGTTTGAGAAACCCCCAACAAGGTCGATATTTGTTTCGATCAGCATGTACAGAGCACACAGTCGATCGCTGTCTCAATTCATATCGATCTAACGTATTTAGATCGCAAGAATTCCTTATGGTGGACAAAGGATCTGACCGTAATGTAACGCTCCAACCGGCAAGGCTAAGAACTTTTTAACAGATTTATTATTTAATTTGTGTGAAGCGGGAAAATTAAAGTACAACCACATATATGAGATAATAGACCACAATTTCCTCTTTAATATTGTACCAAAAGAATTGCTTTACATAAAAAACAACTACTCAAAATGTAAGCTTGAGCTTACTCCTGCACTAGGCGTGTTATGTACGTCGGACGGCGACATACAATTTAAATCGCCGCGTGGTATGTGTGTCGGATGTCGTTGAAGGATTAATCGGGACAGTATTATCCACTTTATAGTACTCCAAGATAATTTTGTTTTTCAGGCCAACAAGAAAAAATAAGTAAACAAAGCGTATCTTTCTACAAGTTTTGTTGCATTCCACCAGATATCCTACCAAATTACAAATGCTATTATTAAAATGTTAACATTAATTGCACTGGAATAGGACAATAAGGGTCAAAGTACAGAGCATTGTGGAGAGAAAATAACACGAAAAATTCTTGTTTCTCTCAACTTTGCATCTACATGCTCTTCAGAACTTGCATTAACTTTAATTTACTATTCCAGCACACTCATAAGCGTCTGAATAAATCTACACTTGACCTCTTAAAATATCTCAGAATCTTACCTGATGTGGGCGGTACGACGGGGTTGGCCATGCCATTAAGGGTTGCATGAGGGATCTGTGTAGCAAGAGCTGCCATAGGATTGATGTAGGTGCCTTGAGCTGTAGCAGCTGCCATCAGAGCTGCCTGTTGCTGCATGGGCTACCCGCAAAGTACCATGACACGTGGAAGAGAAGCAAGAACAAACACATATCAGACAAGAATTCAGCATATTATACTCGGGGTCCGCAGTGGCCGCGCGGTCTGAGGCGTGGGCCTTGTTGCCGCTTGGTCGCTGGAACCGTGGGTTCGAATCCCACTCAAGCCATGGATGTTTGTCCGTGTTTTTCTGTGTTGTGCTGTCCTGTGCACAGGTAGAGGCCTTGTGACGGGCCGATCCCTCATCCAAGGAGTCCTACCGAATGTCTATACATAAAAGCCAACGAAAAGTTGGGACCCGCAATTTAAGTATATAATATTATATGAATGAGTTTTTACATCTTGTAGATTTGGAAAATTTTGGTTGTAGGATTACATAATCTATATAATGTAAAATTAAGTCAAAATTGAGGTAAAGTTCTGGCATAATGTAGGGTTTATTTTGAAATAGGTACTGTTGATAAAAATGGAACTATGTGTGTTATATATTGTAAGTTAAAGCAGCGTGATTTGGTCGATGGTATAAGAATATCTAGAAACAATTACAGTGAGTGCTGTGTACCTGTGCATAGGCACCATATGCCCCAAACTGGTTGAAGACGAAAGGGTTAAGGAGACTCATGTTGCCAGCCATCTGTTGCATGCGACGCAGCTGACGTTCTTTTTCTGTGTCCGCAAACTTCACTACAAGGCTTGAGGAAGCTCCCTGAAACAATAAAATTAAACGAATGTAAGGAAACTGCGTGTGTGTTCAGGTAAAGGAGAAGTGCTAAGTACTGAGGCAAAAACATAGATGGGTGTAATATTTCGATAAATTTTTAAGATTAATGTCTACATGCGTTGCGAAAACAAATTACTTGATGTAAGATTTGAGGTTTTCACAGCGGTGAGTATGAAGATTTCTCTCTTCTGGGTTGTTGCGCTGTGTAGTCTGGTCAATGTTAACCAACGTTTCAGAGGTCATACTGCCTCCATCATCAGGGCGATTCATCGCGGAGGCAGTACGACCTCTGAAACGTTGGTTAACATCGACCAGACTACACAGCGCAACAACCCAGAAGACAGAAATCTTCATAATCATCGCCCTGATGACGGAGGCAGTATGACCTCTGAAACGTTGGTAAACCTGTACCATACTACACAGCGCAACAACCCAGAAGACAGAAATCTTCATACTAAGAATCGCCCTGATGACGGAAGCAGTATGACCTCTGAAACGTTGGTAAACATCGACCATACTACAAAGCGCAACAACCCAGAAGACAGAAATCTTCAAATTACGTGATATTTTTTGTCAATGCAATTGCTGGTTCTGCTGGATATTGAATTATAGGATATTCTCCAAGAATCACTATACAGTAAAATGATAGTAGTACATGTATCTTCAGAAATGGGTCAGATATTACTAACATAATTTGCCTTACTGACGTAGTTGTCACAGACTGGTTTATTGGTCTTCATTAACATCATCAAAATGAGTAACTGCTTATGTAATGGTAATATCTATTAAATCCCTTCGTCTATCATCTGCATTCTGCTTTTGATTACCCTCATTCAGTTCTACAGAATTATTCAAACCAGTTAACCAGATTGACGTCACTAACCCACCATCCTGACCCCGAGAGATGGACTGAAAATAGGATTTTGCTGGATAATGGATTTATGTACCTACTTTTGCTGCTATAAGTTACAAAAAGGAGAAGTAGAAGAAAAAACGAAAGCTGTAGAATACAGCAAAGGGATAAAATTCCCCCCTTTAATTTTCGGATATAAAGACACAAAAAGGATTCATAATATAAAAATAAACCCAGAGAAGAAGGATTATTTTGAAGGAGTTGGATTTAAACAAATTGTCCAATATCACAATTCTGCTGTGTAGTGGCATTTTAGTCAAAGGCAGGCAAAGCTTAAACCCAAGTACAGTACGCACGAAAACAGCTATATGAGTAATTACTTTGATTTTTATCAGAAGGAAGATTGGAGGGAGTGTCGAAATGAAGATTTCGTCTAAGATGTTGAACTGCACAGTGGGTCTTCTTAACTGCTTCAACAAGAGGCTCGCTGGTTTGAATCTGTCCCGCCAATCTCGATTTTTAACGCAGAGAGACTAAATTACCAGACATATCCTTCAACAAGCCTGAATCTCTGAACATCGACAAGAAGTGCTGAGCATGGGCGAAGGTGTCATCACTCCACAGTACGACTTCGAGAATACATCGCGTTGGAGAAGAGTGTTGAAATTCACAAAGTACGCAGTTCCTATTTTCACTATGGCACGACGTCCACGCAAAATTTCACGTAAAGTCTTCGAACCACTACTTGCTATATGTGCACAGACGGTTATCACCGGTGGAGAGGTCAGATTAGATCAGGATAGGAAAGGTAGGATAATTATGCGCATGCCCAGAATGTTATGCAAACTGGCGTTATCAAAACAGCTCACGATATCAAGCAACTACACGTTGGTATCACTTAGTTTTCTCCACTGTTTCAGTGTCAGAACGATTAGGAGATTCTGTAATATGCCATGGATCAATAACAAAACAGTAAATGACAAACCCTCTGAAATTGAGTGGAGACAAAACATGAACAGCAGAGCTGCATAACCTCAAAGAAACCTGTACGCATAGACTTTAATGATACACAACCAGATACTGCAATAAGCTTTTCAAAATTTTACAAACTAATATCAAAGTAAAGAAGGCTGGGTTGTAACACTGTGTAGCGTGGCTGGAGTTTACCAATTTTTCAGTGTAATGAGTAAGGTGTATTTCTATCCATTATAAGTACGAGGTGCGATCGGAAAGTTTCAAGACTGTGTCAATAGCGGGCGAACCGGATGTAGTACGAGCTTCTGCCGCTAGGGGGTGCGGCCTACATTCATAGTGAATCAGTGTGCCAGCCGGCATCATCGAATTAGCATTTGTTTCTTAGTTACTGGCGTTTTGGTAGTGAATTACACCGACCCTCCTGCGATTTCGGAATGGCGTGTGCATCAAATTTTGCCAAAGACTCGCCAAAACGGCTACGGAAACCTATGAAATGCTAAAGCAAGCATTTGGGGAGTCCGCAATGGGTCGTGCACAAACTTTTGTGTGGCATTCACGTTTTAAAAATGGCCGAACCTCTGTCGATGATGACGAGCGTTCTGGACGACCATCTTCGAACACAACGCCCGAAAATGTTACGAAGATTCGGCAGGCCATTCACGAAGATCGACGTCGTACCATCAACGACTTGTGCGACATTGTTGGGATAGGCTATGGGACCTGTCAGCTGATTCTAAAGGAAGAACTCCACATGCGACGCATCCTGTCTGAGGACCAGAAGCAGAATCGACTTCTCGTTTGTCAGGAGCTCAAAGATCTTGCAAGAACCGACCCCAACTTCCTTTCTAAGTTCCGTGTGACTTCTTCCTCTTCCCAAAGATGAAAATTCAGCTAAAGGGAAGGAGATTTGAGACGATTGAAGAGATTCAGGCAGAATCGCAGATGGTGCTTGACAGGCTGACAAAGAAAGATTTCCAGGGATGCTTCCAGGCTTGGCAGCGGCGCTGGGATCGTTGTGTTCACTCCCAGGGGAACTACTTCGAGGGTGATGGATGAATTTAATACCTGAGATAAGTGTACGGGTTTTTATACGCGCAGTCTGGAAACCTTTCGATCGCACCTCGTACGTAACGGTTGGGATTTCGATCCCTGTTGAATGTAACACTTTTCACTAAAAACAAGTCAAAGAATAACAACCCAATGTTTGACAGACGTTTCGTGGGATTTCCGGTATGCTCAACAAAATAGCTACACATGTTTTCGTGATTCGTTATTAGTGATTTTAATATTACGATACAAATTTTTATATATGAAAATATTAAGTTCGGTATTATTCAAGAAACTTGATTTTTTACAGTGTAACGATACAAGTGGTTATTTTGGCAACGACCAGGCAGCTCCACAATGTGACACCTGTTGATAATATATAAAAAAAGCATTTTACCGACGCTGGTCATGGAATGCATCCAAGAAAAGAACACTTCAACGAAGGCAACTGGTGGCAATGCGATCACGTCTGCCAAGAGAAAATGCTCCACAGAGCGTCCCAGAATGCAACTTTTGCTTGCGATAATTTTGTTAGTAACTGAATAAAGAAACGATGTAAAGCAATTAATATTCAACTAGGAAATCTGTGACATCACAACATGACTTTGAATGTCTGAAACAACAGCAGCAATACCATTAAAACTATAACCGACAGTCCGTTATTTGTTATAACAGTGGGCATCTGGTGGCTGTGCCGCTAGGACTAGAAAACGCGGCAACAGACGCAGTGATTACGCATAGCAAAATAGCATGCGTGCCTCAACACAATCGTCTTACTGAAGAACCAGCTTGGCTATCTGGAGCTCTGGAGAATGCCTTTATTAAGTAGGTACTTCCAGAATTTCACTGCCATAACTGAGTGCTGATCTTGAGGTAATATTATGTAAACGCAATTTCGTATCAACTGTCATTTGTTTGCCAAAATGTCTTCTAATAACACAATTCATCTTATTATATTTCTGTAATTTTATATCTATATAATTTTTGTGGTCTAAAAATGTATTTCCCAAGCACGTAAAATCAGAAAATTGCTCTATTATTTTTCCTTCTACTTCTATTTTCACTCAATGTATATTTTTCCACACATTCGCATTGTTTTAGATTTTAAAGTGGAAATTTTCATGTCATATTTGCGAGAAATTTTGTTTAGCTGGCATGCTGCTAATTGTAGTTCGTCGACAGATTTTGTTATTGGTACTTGATAATCTGCATACAGTATTCTTTGAATTACTATTTTGTTAAGTGAATTAGATGAAACTCATTTCTCATATCTTAACAAATTCAAGCAGTCTGTGTAAAATGTAATGAAACTATGCGTTCATGGATTAAGTTCATACTACTTTTAACATTATAAGTATATTGTTGTTAGAGGAAGCTGGTCTGTAAAGCGCCTGTGATAGTTCAAAGCAATTTTCGCGGTTAGTTACGATCATGCCGTTTGCGGACAAAGTGGTCACAAAGCCACTGGTTTTGGATCATTTATCGAACAACACATCTTAAAATGCTGTAATTCTTTCGTGTTTTTCTGTAACCCACGAGATGCGTAGCTCGATTCTGTCATGTTTCACTTACGAAAGCATAAAAGTCCGTACCACAGAGCTATCAATAATTCAGCTCAGACGTGAACAGAGGAGGCTGGACACGGTCACGCACGACTAAACGTTCACGGGACTCCGCCCGCCTCGTCCAACAGGTGGGACCGAGCTCGTGGACAACATCCAAAGTAATTTCTCCTGACAGCCTATTTTAGGGTACCGAATATTCAGTATTTCTTCCCATTGCGTAATACATCTTTGTATACACTAATAGTAGTCGCCAACAAACTGAAAGATTTAAGGTCAAAATAAAATTCTACGTTTACGTAAACAGCGGAGCGTAGGCCAGTGAAGACTGTCCAAAACTGGCAGTTTAACAAAAGTCAGCAACTTTGGGCCACGCGATGATAAGGCTGGCTTCCTTCCGTGGCCTCGAAGCAATTTGATGATGGGTACTGTAGCAGCAGTATATTTACTCTCAAATTATGCAGTGAGTTGTTTAGATGAATAATATATATTTTATTTTAAAACAGTATTCTCAAAGACGTAATGAAAGATTGCTAACGGATTTGTTAATTTGCCTCTGTCAAAGAAAATATATATAAATACTGTTACTTTACAACAAATTTCACATTACCTGAAATTTAAAAAAACTACCACTTTAGCCTTAAGTACATATATCAATAGTACAATAATATTTGTGCATTTAAAAGAAATCTTATATGTGAAAACCTTCCGGAAACTATATTTCATTTAATATAGGCCTATTTCATTCTGTGCTAGGATTTATACCACTTTACCCTGTAACCTAAGGATTATTGTACCATTTTAAAAATATGAACTTCTAAAATCGTGAAATTCTCAAAATGACAAATATTAATTTATGTCTTTACGTCATCATAAAGTTGAGGCAATCCTTTTCTCCATAGAAATAACTAATTTTTATGATAAAGTAACCTTCTGGTTGGCCATAACCAAAATCAAGATCAACACTTGTACACTGTCATTTTCTTCGCAAACATTTTGAAGGAATTCTTTCTACGTAGACCTACAGATTCTCTTTCTACTCTTCGTCTCTTTAGAAGTTCATTAAAATTTCACGAAGACTTGCGTTATTATAATCTTGGAGCGAGTGTACAAGGAAGGAAGCATGGGACAGCTTTTACCAACTCCCCCCCTCTCCAGCTTATTCCGTGAATCTCATTATTTCAGACTCTTCAGTCTGCGTATGCCTCTTTTTTTATCTTTCTTCCTTTCTCCCGCCGTCGTCCGACATATCATTTTTTTAAATTTCTTGTCTAAAAAGGATAATGAAATGTGATTTAGAAATGATTCGCTGAAGTAAATATTACTTATGATTACTTATTTGGACCGTTAACATATTAAAGCATTCTGAAACATCTTTTCAACAAATACGCGTTTCGCTGTCAAGATGTTATTGGTAATTTGATTCCTTATTGAACCAACTAATTCCCTGCAGCACAGTCAATCTTAAGAAGGCACATTTTGCCCAGCTATTCAAGAATTTATCCGCCTTTTATAAATCCCAAAGGTTTATTTCCAGGTTCACAAGAGCCTGCTAACGAACCCTGCATTACGTCTGTTGAACCATGATGGTTCTCCGAGTTGTGACGTCATGTGGAATTGTAGGTGGGTTACCAAGTTTTCGTCTAAGCTACGTGGAAAATAATGTCCATGTATTTTTCCCCTCCCATTTTTATTTTAAATTATTATTATTATTATTATGCAATGCAGTCTGTCAGCGCCTCGACATTTTTAACAAGGAGAATATTTTGCTTTATTTAGCTAATTTTCTTTCTTGTAATTAAAGTTTCATTTTGTATGTATTATTTATATTTAACTGATTTTAATTAAATTATTATATACTTAGGCGTATTATTCAGCTCATTTTCTTGTTGATTATTAGCAATAAATGAGTTGAATTATTTGTACATTTATATAATTAGTTTATCTGTTTGTTTGTTTTAGGTACCACAACTGTAATTCTGGCTCTGAAAGTAAATACATTAATACGTGAAGCATAAGTAAAGGATAAAACATATTAAAGAAGAATTTATAGCCCAATAAGTTATCAGTTACATTTGTATTTCCGTCCACCATAATGCCTCAGATTTTATACAGATTTCTGCCACAATATGTCAAGAATACCAGCATTAACGCCATTATTCCTCGAACGGGATTGCCCAAAATTTCACATAGGTATGAATCCCGTTGAAAGAGGATTTACAGGATCAATACGTGGAGGGGAGAACGGTGAAGGACTTAAACTGTTGTGTGTTCAGACTCAGATACCGATATTTGCAGTTAATGACTAAATAATCCTCGTAGTAATTACATACAATGCATCGGCGATGGCTGATAACTGAATACTTCACAAATACTCTACCATAGCGCTTTTGAAATGCACAGAACAAAGTAGGCCTACATGGCAGGGGCTCCAGGATTATTTCCTAATACGAAAAACAGGAACATCCGGACTCAAAAAATAATAATTATAATACACGTCTAGATCTAATAATAATTATCAATTATCTGCATCACACATGCGCACAGAATACCTTCTAGCAAAGATTATCTATAGAACTTGAAGTTAAGCGAAGATGGGAGTTCAATACGGAGATAAATGTTACAGAATTTGGGTGCAACGGTGTGGACTGCATTCACTGGGAATAGCAGAGGTCAAGACAGGACCTCTTATTTAATAGATATTTGGCTTCATAAGGCAGAGAATTTCTTACTAGCTGAGAGCCCATTAGATTCTCGAGGAGAATTCTGCTTCATGGAATGAATCTTAAATAAACAAATAAATACACTTCAGCTTGAGTGAATATAACCCCGTCTCCTTCCAACGTATTCTACGGTTCTTATAATGGAAGACGCGACGAAGCGATAACATAGGGAAGCAAGAGAGAAATTAATTGGGTGTTAGCAGGAGCCAGCAAAGTTCTCTCTTATCGTTGCTTGAGGTGTGTGGAGTTCAAAAGATGCAGAGTTATAGGAAACTTCTCTCTATTTCCAGCACAGAAATTTCAAATTGTTCCTTTAAGGTGCCAGTTGCTAGGGAAACTAGCGTCGGAAAGAAATAAAATGAGGGTACAAAGACGAGGGCTTGCATTATGCGGTCTGTTTATTCCAGAAAGTTCATTATTTACGGTTCCGAAGTCTAAAGCAGCAGGAAACCTTATAACAAGCTTAACGCGTATGTTCTCCGCACGCTACGCAGTTCAGACAACTATAAAGCAAACGTTATAGGTTAAACAACGCTGGCAATAGCACCACACTTCGAAGTTTAGCCTCTGAAAATTTGGGATACCAGCGTACAGGAAATTGTTCGAAGCCTGAGTTGCAAGAATACATTCGTGCATTATTCCGAACAAGTATTCAAACACATCTTTGAATTCTTGGGTCGTACGAGATTTTGGGTTAACATTTAGGTCGTCTGGAGGTCAACTACCCTGACTTGCGATTTCTGTGATTATCCTCAGATCCTCCAAGACCGCTTTTCACATCCTTCGAAGTTCATCAATGTTACAACTAAAACACATCTAACGAGTGTTACGATAGTACATTGATTATAGTTGGTGAAACAACGTCGTATGAAGAAGTAACTGAATACGATAAGCAATATTAGCAGTCGATAAAGCATAGTTAAACAAAGAATAAATGGATTAGTAAATTTTTTGAGATATTTTCTGGAGGGTTTGTTCAGAAATATGAATAAGGCTCCGAGAAGACGACAGACCGTTTCAGAATGATAATCGGAAATTGGAACGTGAATAAAGAACATAACGTACTAACGAGGACAGTGGTGTACTATAAAAAGCTCATTTAATAAAGTTTATGCCGGTTACTAGGGTTCCTTTTACAGTAATGTAATCCTCCTGTTTTATGTTGTTTGCTTTCCGGGTTCTGTCTGTAAATGCAAATGGAAGATAATACGGACGCATGAAGCATGCACCGACCGTTACTGACCAGGACAGTGCGATTTAAATCGCATTTAGATGAACTGACTGGCCGGCTACCTAAAAAATCAACTTGCTTACCAACTCCATCGAACCCAGTACTTCTTGAGAATCTTACAGTCGCTCATATAGTCAAAAAATTTCCCAAGATCCATTAATGCTTTCACGAAAGCCCGCAATTGGACAATAACCTGATCCATATGAGTCTATTTCACATTCTGAAGCCATAGTTTATTACAATTCATTTTAATATTATCTTCACATGTACTCCTGTATCTCCCAAATAGAAACATGTCTATTCAGGTTACATGGATTACAATTGTTTCATCTGTAGGACGTTTCTGGTATCATCTTCCTTTTGATTTATGTTGATAAAATAGCTTCAGAGTTTAGTTTGAAGCATTTGCTATGACGTTTTCTAGTAAATGCATTTGACACATTCTTAGTTGCTGTACTATTATCTGCTACTCCAATTTTCGTTTAACATCTTCATGTTGATATCGCTCTTAAGAAATGCATTTTTGCATCTCCATTATTCTTAGGCTTACTCGTTCTTTCATTAACACTCAACAATCGGATCAATAGATTTCACGTTTTAGTTTATCAAAATCCCTGGACTTCTGAATATAGGATTTGGGAATGGTGACAAATGAAGCAATGTTTATGGTTTACCAGTCAATTTTCCATAAAATATTCATAAAATATTATAGTAGCTCACATCGGAATAGCGCCTCATTCTATCGTTTCCGATAACAAATATTTTTTGGATTAGATTTCTTGAACACGTAAGAAGAAAACTGTTACAGGAGCTGGGTTCGGTTCCCGAGGCTTCCAACAGAGCTCGAGAGTTTTCGTGTATGGCAAAGTTGCCCAAAGGGTTGATCACAACGTCGTGAAGTGGTATGGCCGCTTTCCCCCACGGAAGAACCCTCACACTCACTATAAAGGAGACTGGATGAGCTCTAGAGCCGATCCAGACTTGGTGGACCATGCCGGGGTTCAAACACCGATCGTCCGGCTCATAACTAATCACTATATTGGTTGAGCTATCCAATTTCATACCAATGAATGACAGTAACTGTTGAATTTACAATAACAGTAAGGCCATTTCAGGTTGTGGGGAAACTGCACTGTGGACGACGAATTAAAACGCGAAAAGAAATCGTTAACTTACCACAAAGAAGTAATAATTAAGAAAATCATTAATTGTAAAGACAGATCTATTCTTAAGTCACTAGAAATTATTTTGTCAGAATAAGAAGAAAACGGTAGACAGACGTGAATAAAAGAGATGGTTTTAACCATAATGAACGACAGAATGGAGAGGAGAGATAAAATATATTAAAGTTCTATCAATACGAGGTAGAACTGATTCAGGAGCAATGGTGCATACCACAACAATCAGCTGTTACGCAGAAGGGTCCTAGTGTATTATTTGCATAACTAAATTTAAATATTATTATATATATATATATATATATATATATATATATATACATACTCCCATCTACTGTACCTACAAACAAAATATATATATATACATTTAGGGAACACCCTGCTCCTTTTCGTCCCATTTGCCTCACCCCAATGCTGGTTAATTGCAACATGTGGCACTGACTACACGGGGACGGGCGGTTTGTTCATTGTGCTGAAGTAAGAGGGTGGTTTAGTTATTACAGGCGGCACACATTGTTCGCATTGATTGAGACATGTGCACTAACACACAGCGTGTCAGAAACAGCCTCACTACACAATACGAAATCACGCTCTGGAGATAAAGCATGAAAATTAAGTTAAAACTGATTAATTACTTCCACCTGCTAAGAAAATTAAGCGTTTAGTGAGTATGAGTTAGTGACAATCCAAAGCGAGATTCTGACATCAAAATAATGTGATTCTGTGGAATAAACATAAAAACACTTGCGTTATACGAGAAATTATTTGTTCAATACAAATATAATACTCTAAAGAGTAGAAACAAAGTATTAAATAAGAAAGAATCGAAATAATAATTTGGGCTAGAAGCCTGTTACTTCTGTTTTCCTTAGATGACAGACAAGTCAAAGTTTTTAACCAAATACCATTTCCTTGCGTAATATTTTAGGATTGATGGCTTTAAAAGTCCCAAAACCTATTACGCACAGACATTATCCGTGGTCATGTCTGTAATGCCCACAACACAAAATCCCTTTGTACAAGAACAATGTGATATATTAATATAAATAAATTTTTGTTAAAACCTTAAGTTTACGACAACAGAACATTATTACTGTCTGTTGGATTCCTGTTTAAAAATAGTTGGTATGTGCTGTACTAAATTTTATATAAAATCCTTCCTGTTATTAGCAATGCTTTAAAAACTTAAATTATGTACGTCTGTAAATAAACTTACGTATTTATTCCACATGCGTGTTTTTATTTTACTTTTGGCGGATTATCCAGAAAATATATTTCTGAAGTAACCCGGATAATCGGGAGTCTACTGTAAGTGTCCCTCATTCGCTTTCATGAAAGTCCTTGACCTTGAGATATACTTAGTATTTTAATAAAAATCAATTTGTTCTTCGCACACACGAACATTAATTTACTGTAATTTCAAGTGTTCATACCGACCGTAATGTTGAAGGATTATCAAAATCAATACAAGCTTCATTAACCTTAATAAAACATAAACTTTTAATATTAGACACGGCCAAATATCCGAATCACGTAGGCCTATATCTCTAGGGTGAGTATGGACAAAAGTTCTTCTAATTCTATTTGTCTCACAGCTACAATAAATCTCTCTCTAGCACTTTCAGGGCTGCCAAAACAAGATTAAGATCGCTCTCTGTAAGTCGCACTAATAATTCTTACATTTTTTTTAAAAATACCCGGAAAACGAAAGCGCACAATGGAGATAGGACAAATCTGAAGTAATGTTTCCTTTGCACCTCGCCACAAAACTATTTTTTTTGTCATTTTTCACTTTTATTTTTAGTCCTTTCCTGGCGGTGTAAATTCAATTTAAGGGACACTTACAGGTCGTTTTATTGGATTTTATCTAATACACTTCCCTCATTAATCAAGATAATAGTTCAAATAATAAAAAAATCTACTGACTACAGGGAATGTCGGTAAAACACAGCTTTAATATTTTGGATGAAACATTTTATGTTGTTCCTTTGCTGCTTGGAGCACTGAATGGTACAAGATCGCTGTTTCTTGATAGTCGTGTCTGCATGGAACAATACCACTGACTGGGGCTAAGCTGCTTCATTTTTAACACGATAAGCTTATCGAGTAATCGAAAAATATAAGTTAGAAAAGTCAAATTTCGTCTTCACTCTTGTGAACATAAGCGCCAAGTGCGATATTCGTGTAACTCTACTTAAATATTTCCGGGTACATATTTTAATTTAAAATTCACAACAAGCTTAGATTTTAACTTTCTAAATACTCCGAATTTCACGTATCTAATTTCCAAATATTTTTCTGGGAACTTTGTTATCAAACTGTTGTTTTTCCCCCAAAATAAAACAATTATTTTTCACAGTCACATGCCGTATAAAACTTGAAAATGCAATGTTCAGTTTTCTGAGAAGCAAAAGCAGAGGGGATCATGACATGAGGAAATGAGTAACATCTGTGAAAGTTTAGTCTTGGCTGGCTGGAAAGAATAGACAATGGCAGGAAAATTCGCTGGTTCTAGGATAAAGATATATAAATAAAACAAATTATAACCCAAATACGAATGATACTTACAGCCTGAATTTCATATTACGTGTCATTTAACAAAACTACCACTTCACCCTTAATTTCATCTGTAAATTTTATAACAACATTTCTATAGTTTTTAAAAAGCCAATAAAAATTATTTGTTAGAACTTTATAATATTTTTCGTTGTTTACTGAACTTTAAGTGACAAACCTCTTCATCCTAGCATTGGCGATTACTAATAACTGAATTTCATTTCTTATGTAGTTATTTAATATAACGTTTTTCGTTATTCAAATTGCAACGTAGATAAAAGTCCACAATAGGACAAACATATTTAGAATTTTTTCAGGTAGAATAAAACAGAGACTCTACACACGTAAGAGTTCTATATGGGATCTTGTTAGACTTTACGTGATACATTTAAGTGGCAGACAGACTGGGACAGAAGAGAATAATAAAATCAAGCAACAAATGTGACGACCGCTAAATTAAAAACCATAACATATGTCTGGGCACATAGAGGATAAGAACTAAGGGAGAAATGGGAAAGGGTGTAAGAAATGCAGGTATGAATTACAAGATGAACGTTGCTTGCAACAAGGTTTTAAGTCACAAAGAGGAAAATTTCACCGACCTTCGCCTTGTATTTGGGATCCGTATGGCAGACAGGAACACATATGAAAAGACAAGAAAGAAAATAGGAATATAGATTAATGTCGTTAATTATACCTATGTAATTAAATGTTTGTATAATATATCATAAATCTCTACGCTTCATTCTCAAAGAAAGAAGAAATTCTACAAGATTTGGCGAATCCCATATTTCTGACTAACGTACAGCCATGTGCCCGCACTGACATGAGCCTGGTACCCCTGAAAGAAAGGTAATTAAACAATGCACCTCATTTTAAAGTCTAGTAAAAATAAAATTCTAAACGTAGCTAGGACAAGAGCTGTTACAGTGTAACAGCCAAGTTCACACCTACTTCAGAGCATGTCACAGGTAAATGTTGCCTTCATAATGATAGGGCGGAATAATGAAGTTCATGACTGTACATATTATGTCTGCAGTTGGCGTCCGTCGAATTAACTTGAAGTGCTCCTCCATTTAGCCTTCAGCCAACAAAACTCAGTGCTACCAACGTTAACACTAATGAAAATCCAAGGCAGGTTTTGTACATTGCCCTTCACTAAAACGAATGTTTGCAGAACAGCTCGTAAGTTAAAGTTGAGAGACAAAGACAGAAAGCAGTTCTAGCTAAGGCACTTAAACTACGCAGTTAATGCATTTAAGAGGAAAATTGTGTCAGTGACTGAGAGACAGGACGCTGTACAAAGTTGCAAATGGGTTTGCCTCCTGCTGTTCCCCATATAAACGCATTTAAAATATTTTCAGTGACTACACAAGTACCAACATGCCACAGCATTTACTTTGTAGCACGAGGAAGCTGAAAATATCACCCATACTGTTGTATTACAAATATAAATATCAGATTTCAGATTGACGTATTGACCAAAATAAAGAAATAAATTATCATCATGGACAGTGTTGATATTCGTGTGCTTACAAGGCAAATTAGAGAGACTGATCAACTTTCAATGTCGGTGTGAGCAATGCATTCAGATATAGTTCTTCAGCCATTACTGCAAAAGACGTAAGCAAATTCAAGGACATCTTTAGCAACGAAATAACATTATCTTCTTTATGGACACTTTCTCGATGTGAACGAGTGTTTAGATTTATTGGCTACATCCATATGCTAAGTTCTGTTTTCACTTGTTCGTATTGCTTCCTGCTCTTTGTATTTATTTTATCTTCTTGTGCTGACTCTGAAATTGGCTCCTTTAGCTGTTAAATTAGCGCGTTGAAATACAGAACTGAATATAAATTCAGAATTGAATCCTTATTATTAAAAACTTAAATTAGGTTATATACATATCTCTGATGATATATTTATATATTGCCAAGAGTATTAAAATTATAAGTAGGAAATTTTCATTATTTCCCAGAACACATTTCAATGTTATTTTCTTATTTTAAATCGTTGACAGACAAATATTAAAATGTAGTTTTCAACGCTATTCCTTCGAGGTTTTCAACATGTTAAAATCTTATGAGAATCAGTAGAAGAACACTAATCATACACAAGATAAAAACAGAATTTAAAAGAATGCCACTTTGCAATATCTTAAGATCTTTTGAGGCCGCGTTACCTTCTCGCCGAACTTACTTTTCTATTTTAAGATTCTTACGAGAAGGCTACGATTAGTAGCTCGCCATTAATTGCAATGAGGGAGTTAGTACAAGGTAATTAAAATTCCACGCGACGTGCTGCAATTACAGGCCAACCACATAAATTTTGAACCAGTAGCTTCTCTCTCTCTCCCGAAAAAAAGGTACATGTATGTTCATGTGCGGTGATGTGTCTTCCGGGATACTCCAATATCACAGTGCCTCTGGCAAGACCCCCAGTTTTCACGACCCCTTGGTTAAGCTTTGTCATATCAACTGGCGAATGTCCAGGATCTTAAAATACACAGAGTGTGTTCACTGTGGGGTCCGCAGTGGCTGGGCGGTCTGAGGCGTGGGCCTTGTGCCGCTGGAACCATGGGTTCGAATTCCACTCAAGCCATGGATGATTGTCCGCGTTGTCCTGTGTACAGGTAGAGGCCTTGCGACGGGCCGATCCCTCGTCCAAGGAGTCCTACCGAATGTCTATAGATCAAGCCAACGAAAAGTTGGGACCCGCAGTGCTCAGGCACTTGAAGAACGGGTCTTTCCCAGTATCCCAGTGTTCACTGTAATTATCGCTCTTATCTGAGAATTGACATTCATCCTTTCACCAGTTACTGCTCAAGGTTGGTTAACAAATATGTGTGTTTTAATATTACAAAAATTCAGACATCTTTTATAGGCTACCACAAGTGTTTAGTTTCATATTGCAGTCTTTTCATCATTATTATTTTTATTTAAATTATTTGGCAGTCTAATTGGTTCCTGTAGATGTTGAGTTAGTACATTAAATTAAATAATTAACTGGATTTAACTGCACTGTTATTTATCAGTGTTTGTCCATCACAGGATCTTTGCTGTTGGCAAACACTCTGTAAATTATATTGTTAAACATTACTAATAACAACAATAGCAGCAGTAACAGTTATTTTTGCACAAATATATTTTAATGGAAGACAAGAAATTCATACTTAAGTTCTGCTGGAAAAATGCAAGCCAAGACTTCACGATAATAGTAAAGTGGAACTAAAACAGATATAGTCCAACAACGGATTCTTGTAAAGACGATGAAGAAAATTTCGACATAACACTAAGGACAATTCCTTACCTAGCTGAAGGGAATGAATTTCTGAAGACGCACTCTGTTCCTCTGCTCCATGGAGATAGTAAAGTCTGAAACTAAATATATACTAAACTAATTTTAAAGATTCAGAATATATTTTCCGCTATATCGTTTCCACGAGACTCAAAATGTCAAATTTTATTGAGTAGAAATAAAGTAATCTTTGAATACTTTGACGACCAATAAATATTAACAGTTTTTAGAATAACTGGCTTATAATAACAACATATTTGTGGGATTAACGATGTAAACTGTAAAATAAAAATAAATAATGACTATGCCTAGATTTAATATAATCGTGGTCTCCTAAGAGCGTGATACATTATTTTCGTCAATTTGAACACTTGAATCCAACTCCAGTATCCTGTTATATCACTAGAGAGGTCCCTGGTATCGCATTTCTAACTCCATTACCTTTACATAAAACACGATCTTTATATCAACTGCAGAACCTAATTTATAATACATCAAAAGAACCAATTATTTGCTATAGTCACTGCTACTTTCCCTTACAGCCCATGTACATATATATATATATATATTTTTTTTTTTCGTTGAAGTATATAAGCATGGCTAAATTCTTGTTCAATGTAAAAAGTGAAAAGCGTTGTAGGGAAAAGAGTGGAGAGAGAAGATGGAAGCCATGAGCAAGTTGGAACTTACCAGGCATAAAATTCAAGGGAGTTATTATTTTTTGTTAATCCTTTACTCTTTGATTGCGGTTAAAATTCATTTTTCTTTATTCTTATTCAGTCATGTAAATTCTAATAGGCCCCCAAGCACATTGCACCCTACAAACCCTTTATAAAATAGAGGAACCCCCCTCCCCTTCAAGCCACGGAAATTTTACATCATGAGAGCAAACAGGAGTTGGAAAAATTGTGAATTTATGTTTTTACCAACTGAAATCTCCCAGTAGTAGAAGATCACTCTGAAAATTCTGACGACTGACAACTTATCTTCCGGGTAGATTTGTACAATAACGCTCTTTACAAATTAGAATCAAACCATTAACATGGAAGAGACTATTCTGTATGCGGAAAGAAACACCGATGTCTGAGTAAACCCACGTGTTCAATGCGATTGGTATGTTTTCTCGTGGACTAGTCTCTGTAAATCACGTTCATTTACTTTGGACAGGAGTCGACCATATTATTAGATTGCAAAGTGATTCAGAGTTAACTTTATAACTTGTTTATGGACAACTACGCACGACTCTACACGTGGCACTTATTGGCTCCCAATATATGACAATCGATAATTTGAAATGAGGAAGAAAACGAATACATAAAGAACATTAAATACCAACCAACGATCATCACAATATAAAATCTGTTTTAGGATGCCTGAACACTTATTAAAAAGAACAAACATCTCAGCACGATCTCTAGTGTCTTATTACGATGATTAATTCTTTAAAATTATTTAATTCCATTGTGATAAACTTTTCGAAGTAACTGTGCTAAATCCGCTGAAGTGTTTCTAGTAGCTATAATTTAACAGCAGATAAATAACAAGTTAGAAAAAACAATAATATTACACAGTTAAATCACAATGTAAAACAAATATATATTGCAAGAGGGCTTAATGCAAATTGAAAGAGATTCTGAGACTGTGTAAACAGATTTGTTCTGCCAGATTACTGTGTATTTAGGAAAAAAAAATTGCACACAGAAAATAATCCTATGTACAACACATTTAAAATACTTTCGTCCAGTGTTCTCCGTGTCTAGCCTGGTTTCTAGGTGACCGAAACCTCTTTTAGTGTAAAAGCGATCAATGTCCATAAGTTCTTCGTTGCATGGCAATCGATCACTTCATATTTATACGCAGTTTATTTATGTGTCTACGCGATGTATAAGATATAAGTAATTATTGTTTTAGTCAGCAGGAATATATTTATAAGATTATCATAAGATTCTTAAGTACGAAACTTCATCACATCTGTATGTTAAAAATCTCAGGGAAGAACGGGCGATTAGTTACTACAGAATGTCAAAGAACCAGGGGATAATTTTATATTCTCTGTCATCTGCTTGCAGCAGTTTCCGTCGCAGCTGCATGGAAGTGTTAGATTAGATCAACTTCTGTTTTACCTAGCCTAACCTGAAGTACAGTTCTTTTACCAATGCATGTAACTGTCATTACTGTAAACTACTGCTGTATGACCCAAAAGTCACGCAACACAAGGCTGAATGTCACGCTTATTATACATATTTGATTACAATTACATGCCGACACTGTCTTTCATAATGTTGCAGACATAACTCAACCCGTTTCAACAAGTTCGTAGGAACTCTACGAAGAGAGGCGCCATTTATTTTTATAATTTTCATCCCAGCGTCGTCCAGTCAAGCGTGACGGACACTGGCTATTATATTAGGAGCAGATGCTACTAATGAATGAAGACAGAATGTCTAAGGAAACATTACAGTATCAATGCAAAGAACAGAATAGACAGACCTCATAAAAGACAGATATAATAAATTACGGAGAAGTAACGAATTATAAAGCCCAATACATGATGACAATAAATTAGGAGGTTTAGTACTAAGTTACTAAAATAGAAACACCGCGACTGAACATAATTCCTTACTCAATGTTTAAATTGTTTATACCACTATATTACAGGGCAAACGGGACTATTTCAAATTTCCAGTTACTCCAGCAACGACCAGAAATCATGTGATATATCTTTAAGAAAATGGATAAGAACGAAAGAAATATTACCTTTCATGTTACATGAGACGGATAAGAGTTCAAAACAAATGTAAAAGTTCGTGATGTAGATACACGATTTTCATACAATCAAAACATTATGGTAATGAACACAATGAAACAATTACAATAGTAATGAAGGCTGCTAACTAATTATAGCAAACACAGAGAATTTCTGAGCAACTAAACTGGTATCGTCTTCACAACGTGTGGTATGAAGTCTTGTTACTTTATGTTAATCGTGTACAAGGGCTGTGTTATTCTTCCGGTAACACTGAATGCTTGGCTGTCCAGGTACTGTTTATCTTATAACTTCAAACTAACACAGACCATCACTGTTTACAGACATGATGGCGTCGAAGCGCAAGGGCTCCATTACCAGAACCTACTGCACTATTATCGTGCCTTAACCCTTGGGAAATTCAGACCCTATGTTGCAGACTGTTCCAACTACGTCACCTGTTTTGAATTATCTCCCTGTATCTCGGCATCTTTCAGTATATAACGAAGTGCAAGTTGAAGTACTTCAGCCGGGAACAAACTGTGAGTTTCATTTACTTACTCGTCTAGCTTAAGGGTAGAAGGAAAACAAACGGATATACAACGCAAGCCAAAGACATTATCGACACAGACGCTGAGACAGCGAGCTACAGAGTACTGCTGCCAAGTTACAATGTTTAAAGTATAGACGGTATTAATTTTTCTTTATACTCGTCTATTCCTGCATTTACGGTATAAATATATATATTTACATGTTTCTGTGTTTTAAATTTTGTTTGGCCCAGTACATCATTGCCAGTTTCTAACAATTTAATTTCTGCTGCCAAACATTTTACTAACAGCCTCTGGACCTTTCCCTGTGTCAGCTGAATCCGCTTCAGACCTCATACACTGATCCCTTAACAACCACTTTAATAATATCCTTACAACTATCTCTAGATTTCACACTGGACCTATCTACTTGAGATTTCCCGTTAACATGCATGTATCCATTCCTCATCTCCCAAATTACTTTTCATTCTCAGACATAAGTTTATTCCTAACACGGGCCTGTTAACTGCAGAATACAAATTATAACGCTCCTTATGATGAAATGTTCTTCGTCTTTTTCTTCCAAGGATCGTAAGCGATTTTTCTAACCATCAATATATGTAGGGAAAAAAACAGCGACGTTAAAATAACGAAGAAGAAAAAACCACAACATGCTCACTGTTTATTTACAGAGAGTGATGGTTGTAAGTTTACATATAGAGTCCTTTCGTCCATCCAATTATTTTCGTTACTCCGTTCCTATTCTGGTTGCAGTATGACTATAACTAGTCTTGTGACCCATAAATCCATCTATGTCCACAGTTATTTCCCTGTTTGGCAATTGGTTAATGCACAAAGCGATCACTACGTAACAACACAGCGGTAAATAATAAAGACGTGTGATGTAACATTCCTGCCAGCCGTGCAGTTTAAGGGGGGAAAACCAACGTAAAAGCGGGCTCTTTCTTTACAACATGCCGATTTGTCATCTGCTTTTATACTCTCGTCCTTCATAGCAAACTGAAAATCTGAAACCTGCCACACCACAATCATTCTTGGCAGTTGTTATGTATCAGCCAACTGTGAATGTCATGGATGTTTCATTGGAGATGGCTCTCATGTTCAAGTCATTGCAACTGATAAAGCCACGCCATCTGTCGACGGGCAGGCACAACTACATTTCAAACTGTTCTAAAACAGACGGGCAAACAGGTGTATTTTATTACAAAACTGAAATCCAGAACTTTTTCATTTTTTCTCTTTAATTGAAGGGCGAATTTATTGCAGCACGAAAGAAAGTAAAATAAAATAAAAGAGGGCTTCCATTTTGTGCTTACGAAGGATAATGGAAAATTGCTTACATTCTTTTCTTTTTTTGTAAACTAATGTGATGTCATTTACTTTGATTGCTAACAGACGGCGCCACCTATAAAGCAGCTAGATAGATTTTATGGCGAAGTTACGTAATCCAGCTTACCGGCATAGTTTGGCTCCCGTGTAGACTGCTGATAGCTGCCTGGGCTTCTTGGTGTGAACTGAATTTGACAAACGCACAACCTGCAAACAAAATGAAGGAACATCAGAGGAACTGCATAAATTACACACACACACATATATGTGCTCATAAAACCAATAATTATTTTAATCTGAGAATAAAGGGTAGGCTTATGTGTAATATCTGAGAACATGTCCAGTTTAAATTTGATCTTAAATGTTCGTAGGTCATAACTGAGAAACTCTTACATCTTGATAAGCTGATAGTCGTTCAGCTGGCCAAGAAATTTCCCATATTTTATGGGTTCTCAAAAGTACAAAACTTTAGAAAGAAAGCCTGAAGGGTAAAAGACCATTCTGGAGACCTAGACGTAAATGAGAGAATAAAATTAATTTTTAAGTAGTAGGGTGTGAGGGCGCGAGCTACATTAAACCGGCTCAGTACTGGGTCTACTGATGGATTATCGTAGACACGATAATGGATCTTCTGTATCCGAAACAGGGAGGGATGAGCGACTGTAAAGAATAACTGTGTTGAATAGTGTCATTTCTTCTTGATAAAGGCAGAAGTCGCCATTAACAAACTTGAATTAAGATTCCCATAGTAATGTCCCTCTTGGGGCTCACGGCGACACGAGCGAATAACGTCCAGACGAACAAGGAGGATTCAGGACGCTGTTCCACCAACTACAGTAGTTTTGTTTCTGTCTTAGTAATCACTCACAAGTGTTCTGTTGCGAGATGTCATAGTTTCATTGTCATGGTATTATACGCAGAGCGGTCTGTCGTAGTCTAGGTGATTAATAACCGACTGTCACTCGAGATGGCACACATTATCGTTATTATAATGGCTGCGAGGAGTAAGGGGACAACAGGAAAAGAAGGCGGGGGGGGGGAGGTAAAAGGTAAGTGGCACTGTTGCCGACGACACACAATGGAACTAATAAGGAGGCATGCTGCAGTTGGAAAATGAAGGGGACACTTATGCGAATTACAAGGGTTGCTAACTAGTGTTCTAGAAGGCTCTGGAATGACGTCAGTTTTTATTCAATTTTGAAACGTTCCAAATAAACTAAGTAGGGAGGAAACGCAGACACAAAGGTTCGTTAAATATACGTAAAAAATCACACCGAGGCTTCAAGAATAAGTGTGGTGCAATGCCCACAAACAAAGACAACTATTAATTATTATTTGTTTTAGAAGTTTTCTGGTCCGGTTTTATGCACTTTGTACTCACACAACATTTAATTAATAAAACTTATGTGGATCATGAGAAAACGAAAATCATCGTTAGATTCACATTTACTTTATGTCAATGTATCATACTAAAAATTGAAGATATCTAACTGCACGGAGCAAGGTCCTTCTTGAGAAGCTAACAATTGCTCGGCTGTTGAAGAAAGTCCGAGGCTTTTCATGCTCAGAACATGCCATCAAACGACCGTATCCTGAGACAGATAGAACAGACATCCGATCTACACCCTTCTTAATATCATCATCACATCTAGGCCTATCCTTCCTAAAGACGATTTTTTCTTCATATTTTCCTATTACAATTCAATTTCCACTTCTCACTTCCCGCGCTATGTCTTTATCCTCCAATCCTATTCATTCTAATATTTAACGAAGACTTCAAATTATAGAGCGCCTCATTACGTAACTTTCCCTGACATCTTGTTAATTCTCTCTATGGCCCGAATGTTACCCTCAGCACCACGCAATCAAACAATGTAGATGCATAAAACTGGAGAAATCTAAATATACTTCACAAAATCCTCCTATTTTATAGGGGATATGTTAAACAGTACGAAGTATGCATCTATACAATGTAATTACACGTCTACTAGAGAAGTGTTTTGTCCAGAAGGTGTGAGTTTATCTGTGACTTCTGTCGTTCGCTCTCCAATGTGCTTTAAGTAGAAAAATGTACGATAATTTGGAAATGAATACAGTGAATTTAACTCGTGCCACAAACCCAGAGTTCAGCTTAATCCGCATCTGTACATTATATGCAGACAATTTTACAATTTCATTCACAATTCAGTTTCTCAAAATAAATGTGAAGACGGTAGTTATGAATAATAGAACCCTCCCAGATTCTGTAGTTCAAAATATCAGCAAGACCATCCGTGATTAAAAATCGCTTCAAACTAGTGAAGAACGATGTTAAAATTCTCCCTACACTCACACATTGCGGTTAGCAAAACTTCATATAACAGCAGGGCAAGATGTTCAGATTGGTTACGGCCTCCTCCCCCCCTGCCCTCCCCCCAAACAATTAAAAATGTATAATAACTGTTCTGACCCAAACTGAAGACATACACGTAACTTCATCAGTGGACGGGTTTGTTATGTCACCTCAAGTTACGAAAAGAACACGTAATATTAGAATAACGTTTACCAATGGAACACAGAACGGACTTTCTCCATATCAAACGCCTGTACCGTTCTGTTATACTCCACCGCCGTACACACGAGTAGGAGAAGTTGCCGCATGAGTCAGGCGATACCATTTTCATGCCGCTAGTGGCTTCTGACCTGTCTCTCCACAGCGGCGAAGTCAAATCGTAGAAACAATTTCAGTTCACCTCAAAACTGAAATTGGCATCAGATGAAATGGTGGAGGACTTACCGACTAGCTGAACGAGTATTAGCTTACTAGTCCGTTACTTCCGTTATGGAGTTACCTTAGCGGGTATCGGAATTAACTCAACCTTTATCTAAAAACGTCACGTATTTCCTTTGTAATTTGATGGATCAATACACGTGTCGTGACTTGTATTTCTTCGTTTCTTGTTTAAAACTTTTATCACAGACGAATCGTTCTCACATGAATATTTTAGAAGCAGACCACTTTCGAGGGGAATGTTCAATTACAGTACCAGTTTACAAAGGAATGTCGAATAAATTAAAAGAAGTGTGATGCAGTCACCTTAAAGGAAGAATACAGATTAAGAAAGCAGAGAGGAGAATAACTGGACCAAAGGGAGAGGACGTAATGACAAGGAGGAACACATTACATAACGAAGAATTTAATAATCTTCACTCTTCTTAAAATATTCCAGGGAAAACAAAGAATGAAAATGATGGTGGTAGGTATATAGCACGCATTTAAAAGGTTAAAGATACATACAAAATTTTAATCTGAAAATTTGAGAGGAAAAAGTAATTTTATAGACAGAGGCATAGATGGCAGAATAATAATAAAGATGATCTTCAACAAAACGTATGTCAGCGTGTGGGTTCAATTAAACTGTTCCATGAAAGAATTCAGCGATGGGCTCTTGTGAACACGGCAATGAACCTTCTGGTTCCATAAATGGCGGAAATTCTTCTAACCATCTGAGCAACTATTAGACTCAAAGAGGACTCTTTTCCGTTGAATTTGTGTGAGTCATTTCTTCCGGCCCATGTATCCACGATTAAAAGTTGCGGTAGCCTGTGTTTTCTAATTGTTAAAAATTTAGAGAAAAACATATTTAGGACATATTTGTGAACAGAAAGTGAATGACAAAATGTGACATTTCAAAATAACTGATTGTAACAGGTTCTATTCGTTACGTATGCCACAATGTTCTGGTGTATTACCGAGTGTGAAAACATTGTAAGGAATAAGTTCGAATGGAGAATGTTAAATTCATGTTTGAAACAAGACTTAATAAAATAAGTAACTGTTCACAAATCTTGGGCAATCCGCTCAGTTTGGTAAGAACAAAAAAAGTACCCTCCATGCTGTTCGGCTAAAATATTCAAGATTGGAGGTGCTGTTAATCTGTAAGCCGCTGAAAGAAACTGGAAACGACGTAATGGTGGCACAACAATAATGGAGTTTGATTTATATATAATTCAGTTGTTTTATACTATGATGAGAAGCTATTTCTTTCCTGCGTTAAGGTGTGCGGAGTTGAAAAATACGTTGTGTTAGCTGGACATGGTGCAAGATGTGAAAGCACACCGGTGAGCCATGTCCGTCCGCATGTTTCATCTCTGCAGCTACTGAATGGACTACCATTATCTCCGACCTACACTAAAAGTTATGTAGTGAATTTAAGTCTGGCTCTTATCTGTTGAATTTAACTCCTACTTTACACAAAACATGCATTAAACTATAATTTCTTTAAAGACAAATCTCACAAAACGTTGGGCGCTTAATCTCCAGGCTACCTTGGTTACCACGGTTACTATGGTTACCTTGATTAAATGTTAAAGTTCAGATTTTTGGCGAACGCACCACAAATATTACGCGGTGTTTACATTTCGTAACTTGTTTCGTTTCCAGACCCCCTTTCTTTTATTACATTTCTTTTAGTAGTTGGCTAATCCCTTACAAAAACAGACTGAAAAATCAGATTATTTTTATCTTTTAAACTGGTATATGTTAAAGATGACTGTCTTGGGGGTTGGAGCGCCGTATAGTCTGGTAGAAGTTTACCATCGTTTCAGAAGTCCTTGCCGCCTCCATGATCAGGGCGATAACCTGAAGCGTCCGAAAAATCCTACCACATTACAAGGCGCTACAACCCAGAAGACAGACATCTTCATGCTCTTCACCGCGAGAACCTCAAATCCTACCTAGTATAATGTTACTGCCCTTTCATATTTATTACAGTATTTCTTATATATTATTAATTTGTATTTAATGCTATTATGGCCCACATATGTATTCGCAAGGTTTAACTGTTCATCAGCGGTGTATTATAATGAATACAAAGCGTAGTGTATTTTGTTTTCGGATTTCCTTAACGAGGAAAAATCTCTCCCAAGATAAGGTTCCTTGTGGGTTTAATTCAGAGCTCGTCACGCAGCTGAACGACATCACTTTACAAGCCTACATTTTAATAAGTTTTACAGCGATGTTAAAGTTATTTAAATAAAAGGAACAGCATCTAACAAACCTCTAAATCAACTTAGGCTTTAATTAAGATTTACAGGCAAGAAGAAATTTCTGTATGTGTCCGTGTTTCAGGAAAATAACTGACTAGAAACAAAATCATTATTGATAATGTGATATTGTAGTAATGAAAAATTCCACATTTCTGAATTGTAAAAGCGCATCTCAAGGCAGAAATTAATCGATTTAATTACAGAATACTCATATTTCAAATACAGAGTCTCTTGAATAGGTCTAATGCTACTTTATAAAAAACTTATTTCAAACAAATTCAAAACAAAAAACTGTACAAATCATTAGCTAACTTCTACTACTTCCTTTAGGCCTACTGCAGTAAAAATTCGACAAAGTGACAAAAATAGAATACAAGCCACAGGAATGAATTTTTTAAGACAAACAACAGAGCGCACACAGGAAGAAAAAAGCGCAAAATCGAATCTTCAGAAGAACACACACATCACTATAAAACTATCCGACATTAACCGTAAAACACAACTGTATCACAAGCAGTGCCTCGCAGAAAGGTCTATTGTAATAAGATATGACTATATTGCTCACGTGATGCTATGAAGCGATGCTTTCCATTATTTATCAGCAGACATCTGTTACTTTCCCACTAACGGCAGCCATACTAGTTTCTTTCTTTTGTACAGGGCATAATTCTGTTTTGCCATAGTGGTCACTTAAAAACCTTTATATGATAACCTTTCCGTACCCAGAACATTAACCTTACCCGTTGCACGTAACAAATTGCCAGTTCTAAATACATTATAAGTAAACAATTCATCTTTTTCCTTCACGCCTGCCATCGTACAGGCTAACAGCCCAACTATTAGAACACGCTGTAACTCTACACAGATTCAAGATGTCTGACATCATGCGCTGAGGAGAATGTGAGTTGGACGTAAGATGGAGGAAGCAGTAGGAAACCGGTAAAAGGTATGTAAGGACGAGTTTTATAATCATTACTCATTGTTTTCTTGCCGCAAGATATCTCCGAGTTTCGTTGGTCTCTTTCCATCTTCCATTCATATCTTACTGTGGCGTAGCTCAGGCTCGGATACATTTTGTATCAAACATATATTATTTGGCAATCAAATTAAGATTAATGATAAGCATGAAACATTTAGCATAGGCAATTTTAGTCGCGAAACCTTAAGGGAGAGACCATTTGGGGATATAGCTGTGGGTCAGGCCTGCGTCCAAAATACTGCTGACTATACAGACGGCTGTCACATTTCACATAAATCGATATTTGGTAAGGCGTGAAGCCCCTTAAATCGAAAAATAAAAGTTTCTTGACATTACTGAGGAATGTATAATGAGGAGAAAGAGAGAGATGCATCATTTTTCGTTTTCAGAAAACTGGAGGCGTTTTAATAAGTTAACAGATTTAATGCACGGTACTAAAACATTAACACAGGCCTATTCTGTTGCTTGAGAAGTCGTCATGAAGTGCGTGTAACTTAGTTCATGCCTAAAAAGTCCACAAACTACTTTCTGGATCAAACAACGAATAAAGTAAAGCACAGATCTGTTCTGACATGAGACAAAGTAGATTAGCATGTTAGGATGACTGGCATCTTGGATCTGTGTGATTAGGAAATATATTTTAAGGGGAAAACTTAAGTAGAGCAACTACACTAATATTCCAGTTGTTTCGACAAAGACAGCAAAGAAAATTAAAATTTTTACCAGAAACCACCAAAATAGAAGCATGAAAAACTACCGGTCTATTGTTTTCTCAGCAGTACTATTTTTTTTGAACTTCGTCCATAGTTCAATATTCTAAAACCAGAGGTTGGAATTAGCCCTCCTATGGGATCCACCAGAACAGGGTTTTTGCCTGAAGACAAGAGCTCCTAAAACGTAGTGGCATGATTTAAAATATTAAACGATGGGTACATCTAGAAAATCTACAATATTGAACGTAATGCACCATAGCTAGAATCCTTTAGAGCTTATTATATTTTCAGAATTTATTAGGCTGATTAATCAAATCATAGCTAAAAACAAGAAATGTCAATATGCTGACTTTGTATGCTTGAGAAACAGGCAGTGATGTTTTTTAGTTAATATTAGCTCACGCTAACTAGCTTATTTAACGTGTTCTAAACTGAATCGGTGATGTGACGCAGAATGACGGATGAAGGATGAACTGGAAGGAACGTGGATGGAAATAGTCTTGACCTATTTTAAGATAAAATCCAATATTTCGTCTAAAAGAAAACAGAAAATCACAGAAATGAACTCAGGACCGCAAATCTCCGAACAGAAAACATCACCTTAGCCAGTCGTGACAGTGGGTTCCAACTTAAAGTGACAGTAGTAACCAGAAATCCACTGTGCGTGAAAATATGTAAAAATGTGTCGAATATTTCTTGCAGCACACTGTACGAACGTACAATTCGCCGCTTCTATGCTCAGGGGAAAGCCCTGACGTGTGAAATAATACGAAGGTCCCACTAACATTATCTCCTTGCAGGCTTAGGACGAATAGAGGGCTGTAACCCCCACTCACAACTTCAAATCATCCTGCATTATGGATGACCACGTTATGCGGTCTTGAAGAGAATTTTCTTTGCTTATATTTCACATAAAACTTAGTAAAACAACTCAGAGTGGGTAAAAAATTATTTTAATTTAATGTAAATACGTTTACAAATAAAAGGCTACTGTCGTGTGGAAACATTCTTTATATTCAGAATTTCCATTCATGAAATTCAACGGAAATCAGAATTAAACACGGGGTTGATGTATTTAGAAACATAATACCTGCCATAGAATTTTAAATTGTCACTTTCTCACAGCTGACAGGAAGGCGAAAATACAATAAATACATATCTCAGTAAACAAGGACAACTACAGTCCACGACTGTAATCTTGAGACTTGCAAGGAATGCAGGAAGTCCGTAGCGTTAGAGGCAGACGCTATATTTCCTCCTTCCTCCTTCACCCCACTTTCTCACCCCGCAAGTCTCAAGATTACAGTCGTGGACTGTACATGAAACATCGACAAGATATTTTACATTGAAAACATTGGCTTAACTTCACTGACAATCCGTAAAAGCAGGAAAAATCTCAGAAAAACAACGGACGCAGGAAAGATAAACTTTTATCACGTGGTATCAGAAGCTCTGTGACACTAGCAGCGCAGTGGAGCGCGCTAGTATACAGACAAGAGACAATACGCGCTGTTGTACACATGCACATGTTGCAAAGTGCCCCGTTTCCCCTATTCCGTTAGCATTTAAACAGCGTTTTTATTAGTATTACCAGGTAGCGTATGCAACTGCAAGCTTCCGATAAACTACTCTGTCAAACGAAGAACGAGATTTAATAAACATGAAGGAAACAGGAGTTCGTATTCCAAAGGATGGAACATTCTGCTTTCATTAGACCACTTCACCAGGCAGGTCATGATACCTTCACGCACCAAGTCTGCTGAAATCTCTTACACTCGCTGCTTCTGTTTAAAGCAATGTTACAATGCATTTATTTCACAATTACTGACAACGACTTTCGTGTCTTATCGTGCCGCTGAGTGCTGAAGCCGTAGAGGAGGGGCTCGGGCTCATGTACACAAATGCCCCCATGCTGGGGTCAGCTGGGACAGCATTTGTCTTGCAACTAAGCTCCTTAAGTCGTACTGGTGGATACTGCGCGATTATATAAGCGGAATCAAAACTCACGTAGCAGAATATCTGGTCACGTAAACTTTCTCGATAAAATAAATTAAACAGAATTTAAAAAATTGTTGATTAGAGAGAATAATTAACTCTTAAATAAATCCATTCAGCAAAATCTATTTCTATAAGATAATAGTCACTTAATAGAAATTTCACTCCTTTTATGGAAACAGAAAACGCATTTTCGTAATAGCAAAACTTATCATTGAACTCTATCCCGATCCAACTGAATATAGTTCACAGCTTTACATACCATTTCTATGTTAAGAAACCCTTACATCTAAGCCATTGTCTAGAATTTGACTACTTAAAATGTAGATATTTGAGGGGTTATGCTTTTAGCGTGCTTCTGTATAAATATATAAATATTTATAGTTTATTTAACGTAAAATCAAACAAATAATTTATGCAGAGTTTCAGTTCTGTATATTTAATAATTTATTAGTAACGTGTACGTGAATGCGAAGATAATTCTTAGTTATAGACAACCATGTATCATTCTTAAACACGTAACATTCCTGGGCAATGTTCATCGTACCGTATATCATTAGGTATCTTGTATTCTCTTCTTCAATTTAGCTTCTTTAATAAACTGAAAAATTCCTTTATCTCTTTCCTTGATTCGTTTCTCCTAAATTTCCTTAGTCCTGTTTTCATGTTAACTGCTGTATGCGTAGTTCTTCCAAAAATTGTATTTTGCCTAATTAAAACAAATAATTCCACCATTTACATGTATCTGCTGGGTTTATAACCCTACAAAAACAATCTTTCATATTATTTACCAGACACAGTTTCTAACACTTTCATATGAGATTTAAATGTTTACGTGCTAGCATTTTTGAAGCAGCTTTGTGTTAGTACGACCCCCACATACTGGTTTAACAGCTCAAAACAGATTTTAGTAGTGTACCTGTGTATATGAATAAACAGTACACCACAAGGCCTGCCTTTATTATAGCCACACCAGTTATCAGCAGCTTTGGAGCAGAGATCATTATGCAGTTTTTCATATGTCCTAAGCCTGTCGAAGTTAAGTTCCCGTACGCCTTTTTATTACATTTACATCATCAAAACGCGTACCTCTCGTGACACCCAAACCATAAAATTGCGGAAACCCATCAATATTAGAAGCAGTAAGGTGTCATAGGCACAAAATCGGTCTTCCACCTGCAAGTGTTGTACTTTTTAGGTTTGTTTTTCATTTTCTGAGTCTCGATTCTCTTCTCTTCTCTTCTGAATGTAGCATACACAATCTTCTAACTTCTGAACCTCCATAAACCTTAGCTTCATTAACTATCATGAATCTTTTATAGAACCCAAACCACAAATAGTTCATATACAATAACGAATCTCTTCATGTATCTCCTGAAAACAGCAAGTGTCCCTGAATTACTCCACTACAACCAGAGTAATTAGTTGCACACTTATGTTTATCTTCATTTCGCTTCTAGCATTGTGTGCCATATTTTGAAAGGAATTCCACATCAGTTAATTTTCTAGAGTTTAATACAGTCGCAGAGGCGACAATTTACATAACTAAGGTCTTTTTATAGGATCTAGTTATATCAACCTCCAGGATCTGGCGTAATATGACCTAATACAGCCTCGTGTAACATGATCTAGAGCAGAAACAATTACAATTCTTCATAGAAGGAAATGTTCGGAAGGGGATAATGCAGGATGATATCAAGGATAGCTTTTATGAAGAATTGGAATCAGTATTTGATACATTTGGCAAGTATCACATGAAAATTCTGCTAGGAGATTTCAATGCAAAAATTGGGAGGGAGGATGTCTTCAAACCCACAATAGGCAGCGAGAGTCTCCATGCACTTAGTAATGATAATGGCGTCAGAGCAGTGACCTTCGCTACGTCAAAAGATTTAATTGTAAAAAGTACAAAATTTCCACACCGTGATGTTCATAAATACACTTGGACTTCTCCAGATGGCAGAACACACAATCAAATAGATCATGTTTTAGTAGATAAGAGAAGGCAGACAAATGTAATTGATGTGAGATCATTCAGAGGAGCAGATTGCGACACTGATCATTATCTGGTGGTAGCAAAAGTGAGGGAGCGGCTTTCAGTAAGTAGACGAACTAAACAAAATTTTGACACAGAAAGATTTGATTTGAAAAAATTAAGTGAGGGAGAGGCAAAGGAACAATATCAAGTTGAAATTTCGAATAGGTTTCAAATTTTAGAGACAAATGAGGATAATGAAAGTGTGGACATCAACAGGGAGTGGGAAAATGTCAGAAACTGCATCAAAATTTCAGCAAAAGAGAAACTAGGATACTACAGGAGAAAGCAAAATAAACCGTGGTTTGATGAAGAATGTTCAAAATTAATAGATCGAAGGAAGCAAACAAAATTTCAATGGATGCAGGACCCAAACAAAACAAATGCGGATAATCTATGTAACGTGAGACGTGAGGCTAGTAGAACCTTTAGGACTAAGAAAAGGGAATACCTGAAGGGCAAAATTGCTGAACTTGAGACAAATAATAAGGAAAAAAACATCAGAGACCTGTACAGAGGCATTAATAACTTTAAGAAAGGATATCAACCCCAGACTAATTTGGTAAAGGATGATAGTGGCAATTTGCTTGCAGATCCAATAAAAATTGTGAATAGGTGGAAAAATTTCTTTAGCGAGCTCTTAAATGTTCATAATACTGGTGATATTAGACAGATTAAAATGCATACAGCTGAACTGTTGGTGCCAGAACCTAGCTTAGATGAAGTGGAACTAGCCATTGGGAAGTTGAAAAGTTATAAATCTCCAGGAATTGATCAGATTCCGGCCGAATTAATTAAAGCAGGTGGCAAAGGGTTGCATATGAGGATCCATAAGCTTATTCAGTTAATTTGGGATAAGGAAGAGATGCCACATCAATGGAAGGAATCCATAATTATTCCTATTTATAAGAAGGGGGACAAGACTGAGTGTGGTAATTACCGAGGAATATCGCTGCTATCAACCTCATACAAAATTCTATCCAACATTCTTTTGGCAAGATTAACCCCATATGCGAATGAAACTATTGGGGATCATCAGTGTGGGTTCAGACGAAACAGATCAACGATTGATCAGATCTTTTGCATTCGTCAGATACTAGAGAAAAAATGGGAGTTCGGTGGGACTGTACATCAGTTATTTATAGATTTCAAAAAAGCCTATGACTCTGTGAAGAGAGAAGTGCTATATAATATTCTTATTGAATTTGGTATACCAAAGAAGCTAGTGGGTCTAATAAAAATGTGCTTAAATGAAACCTGCAGCAAAATTCGAGTAGGTAAATATGTATCTGAGACATTCCTCATCAAGAACGGTCTAAAACAAGGAGATGCTTTGTCTCCCTTGCTCTTTAACTTTGCGCTAGAATACGCCATCAGGAAGGTCCAAGGTAGGCAGGAGGGTTTGCAATTGAACGGGACACATCAGCTATTGGCATATGCTGATGATGTTAATTTATTGGGGGACGATATAAATACAATAAAGAGGAACGCAGAAGTTTTACTAGAGGCTGGTAGACAAGTGGGGCTGGAAGTAAATTCAGAAAAAACTAAGTACATGTTAGTATCTCGTCATCAGAAGACAGGCGGGCAAAATTATCTTAGGGTAGCTAATAAATCCTTTGAAAGGGTTACAAAGTTCAAATATTTGGGAACAACAATAACAAATCAAAATGATACTTGTGAGGAAGTTAGGAGGAGACTAAATTCCGGAAATGCTTGCTACTTCTCAGTCCAAAATATTTTGTCTTCCCGTCTGATTTCTAAGAACCTGAAAATTAAAGTATACAAAACAATAATCTTGCCTGTTGTTTTGTATGGGTGCGAAACATGGTCTCTCACTCAGAGGGAGGAACACAGATTGCAGGTGTTTGAGAATCGGGTGTTGAGGAGGATATTTGGGCCTAAGAGGGAAGACGATGGGGCGTGGAGAAAACTGCACAATGACGAGCTTAAAAATCTGTACTGCTCCCCCAGTATTGTGAGGGTGATTAAGTCGAGAAGAGTGAGATGGGCGGGACATGTAGCGCGCATGGATGGGACAAGAGGTGTGCACCGGGTACTGGTTGGGAAACCTGAAGGGAAGAGACCGCTGGGGAGACCTAGACGTAGATGGGAGGATAATCTCAGGCGGGATCTATGGGAGATAGGAGTTGAAGGAAACTGGATTTTGTTGGCCCAGGACAGGGTCCGGTGGAGGGCTTTGGTTAATTCGGTGATGAACCTTCGGGTTCGGTAAGCCATCTAGTTAGTTAGTTAGTTAGGGGATAATGCAGACCAGGGTTTTTCAAATTTTAATCTGAGACTACATTCACCCTTTGGCCCGATAGTTTATAAATGACAAATTCTTCATGGAAATGCATTCTGAATGCTATTAATTACTATCGCAAACAAGTTTTCGTATTTCTAAATGCGCGAGCTGCGGTTTGAAAATTCCTGGTGTAGACGTATTCGATGACAACTGTCAAACAAACTGCTCTTCAGATGTTTCTTGTGGATTCTAGTTTGCGAGGGATTAAAAGTTTTACAGGAAGATGAAAAAAAAAACATGTTAACTTTCGAGGCAGATGCGCCATTGTGATCTATTTCAATAGGTACAAATTTCAGTTTAGATTATAAATACAGTTAGAATTAAACTCTGGTTCAATGTAAGTTAATAAAAGTCGCTGCAAGTAGCTTGCATATTCGATATTGTATAGTACAATTCTATCGTATAACTAAAAAAATATCGGTTCACTCTCCTATACGCCATATGAAACGAGCCTGTTTTGTTATTCTTGCGCGCAGTTTGCAACCCTGTGCCAACAAAATTCCCGTCCCTAATTGAAGGCTTACCTCGATGAGAGAACAAGCAATAGAATGAGGCAGAGATAAATGTGAGCTGGGGCTACTGACGAGGTGGCCGAGGGACGTAGTTTGCTAGCAAGCAATTATTTTCCCCGCCACTGCAATATAAGTTACCTGAACGATGGTATTTAGAAGGTGGAACATAATAATATATCATATTCTAATTATTAAAAAACGGGAAATCTGGTATACACGAAAAAATGAGCATCTGTTGGTTTTGACTAGCTAAAGATTCTCCACTGTGAAGTCTCTAACGTGTAACGTAACAAAAAAGTGTTCTTTTTAATGATTTTAGATGAAACATGACTGTTCGTGACTCGACCTTTTAAATATGTAACTAATTTGAGCTATGAAATGAATTACGTTGCAACACTCAAGTCTTTAAAGGAGCTATGTTACTAGCAGAAGTGGGAAAAACACCGTTAATATTACCGACTTAATACAGAATTAAAATAGACACAAATACTATTTTGTGGAAAATATATAAGAGCGTCAACTAATGGATGAGGTACTGACAATTTTTACCTATTAACTGTGATAATCTGTACTGCCTCAAAATGTCTCTGCAATATAATATGAACGCATGATACACACGATTTTAGACGAGGATAATACTGATTTGTAGGATTTGACTTTTTCACGGCGGTGAGTCTGAAGATTTCTGTCTTCTGGGTTGTTGCGCCGTGTAGTCTGGTAGAAGTTTACGGACGTTTCAGAGATGTTTGCTACCTCCATTACCCGGATGGAGGCTTGATTAACATGATTACAGAGACACTTCTGATGTATTGATTGCGGAGACTTCTACCAGGTTACATATCGCAACAACCCAGAAGACAGCATTCTTAAAGACATGTATAAGACAATTAAGACGGTAAACAACAACAACAATAAAATGCAGAATCATAGACTAAGAAATTATGAATCAAAGATTAAAACAGAATAAAGTGGAAATACGTAAGGAATAAAAATGATTAAATAAACTTAAACAATTACGAACAGTATATTGACGACTGTAGGGTTAAGGTGCTGATGTGAATCACAATAGTGTTTTGTTTTAAATACGATGAATATTCAGGTACTGATATCAGAGAATTCCTTACTCCTTATTGGTTGGTTTGTTAACGTTTGGATAACAGCGAAAACTTATTGTCCGTTAGCCATAATCTACAGATTTCTACAAAAATTCGAACCAAGCTCTCACAGTCTGTGAATGCGTGTGTGAGGCAAATAGACATGGGTACTGCAGAAGCAGAATTATAATACTTTTTGCTTCTTGAGTTAGCTTCAAAATCAAAGCACATAATTCAATTCATGGAGATAAACGAGACACGAATGCATTCCGTAATCTGAGCTTACTTCCTGGATGAAATGACCCTTTTAGTGTATCATTACTTACAAATTACAGATGAAAAGCAGAGGTGACAGTAATTGTCTGAAGGAATGGAATGAAAGATTAGGTAAATAAGGGAACGATGTTTATTCCGTAGCCTGATCTCTTAAGTATTTCAGAAGCAAATTGTTTAGAGGGTGGTCCATGAGGGCGGGTGGCAGGGCGGAAACAATGAATGAGAACAAAGGGCAGAGAGTGTGGGTTGTGAAGAACTGCAAGGAGTTTCGTATGCAGGGCGAGCTCCATTTTAAACTGTTAGCTTCTTTACTTCCCTTTTCTTTTCTTTTATTTTTCTTTAAACTTTAATTAAATATGGAGAAACGCAATTTTCAAACGCTTCAGTGGCTTATTTAATTAGTAAGCTGTATACAGTCTGTTCCAAAAGTTACTGATGCCACGTATCGTACTGTAAAAATAAATGAATGTGTGATGAGTAAACATATTATCTCACACGTGTAACTGGGAAGTTGTGTTCCAAATGACAAGTTTTTTATCTGGTTTTCCACGAGCCTGAATCGGTTATATGTTGTGATTAAATATTCCTAATTAATTCAATGAAAACAAGTTTATTATGAAGCTCGTAGTCACTCAGTTGGTTAAACATTCCCCGCCTTTTATGCAAAAGGAGAGCTGATCATTTTGAACACGAGAGTCTGCAAACAGACTTGAGCAAATATAAATCCATCCTTCCATATACATCTTGTACTCCTAAACAGATTCTTTCCATCTAGAAACTTGTACCATTCCTTAACTCTCTCATGTTTTCTACAAGTCCCATCCATCCCAACCTCCTTGTTTTGACCACAATAACACTTTTGAACAATAAAAATTATGAAGCTACTCGTTACGCAACATTCACTATTTTCCTTTATCTTATGACGTATCAAAGAATCCGCCCAAGTCCTAGTCCGCTCAATCCTCAAGCTGGAGGGCCACCTTCTTTCGGCTGTCCGCAGCTGATTAGTACAGTATCTAATAACGGAAGCTATCCGTCATATTGGGATGCATCCTTCCGTGGCTACAAGGGACCCACTCTCAAAGGTTAAATATTGCTACCATTCTGAACACAATTGAAAAGGCAATTTGCAAAACTACGATCCCACATAACTCCATGTGATTAGATACTGAACAAACTGTGAAAATTCCAGAAGTAAAACAGGAAGACAGTAAATGAAATAAAAAATACTTGCGTTAAGAAAATCATATTAACAACAAAACAACAGAAATACTCTTTAAAACTATGGCCAGCTTTTCCGCCTTTATAGACATCAAACAAAGTTAAGACTAGATAAAATATCCCACCCCCTCCCGTCAAACCCATTCGCTCGAAACCATTCAGCCGAGCAGTGTTTTAAAAATCCAATTAAAAAAGCCAGGAGCAATGCAGCGGACACGCATGCGCGTTAACGGTGCCAGAGGGGAAGATATCGAGCGTGAAAATAATGGGGTGGCGCACGGAGGACGTCACATAAAGATGCCATATGGAAATAAGGGGAGAGACACCTTTCGAACAGCTAGGGGCTCTTTTATGGAGTGTTGGCAATTCTTTGGTACAATATCACATATCCTTTCTAAAGAGAAAGACATAAAATTTCATGAATGGATACCGGATAGTAAATGGTTGCCAGCACTTAAAATTGTCGTCTCTTTTTACAATTGTAACCCACAGAATGGGATTTTCTTTTCCCTTCGAACTGGTTAACTTGCGAATTTATTACAGCCTTCAGGGCTTACTTTTTCTACAATACGGGGAGCCTTCAAAATTCCCTCATTTAAACGAATGAGAAATGCTGCGACAATTGGATCTAATTCGAAATTGCCACACACAAAAAACACTTCCACACCTTATCTAAACCACGCACAAATTTTTACAAACAGAAACGCATCAAACATTTGAATAAAAGCAAAGATTAAGCTGGTTTATCTTGTTACGCTTCTAGCGTGTGTTCAGAGAGTGTCCGATCTCGGTCGGAACAGTGACTATTCTGAGACCCTTCGTGGTTTTATTCAATCCTTCTCAAAATTTATCAAGAACCATAACTTCGCAGCAACTTATAAGTTCACAGATCGTTTGTCTTCATATCATTTGACAATTCTGTCACACAATCTATTGGTATCAAAAATGATGAAGACGGAAGCAAGTGACTTTCATTATTACTCTTGAGTCATTTCTTATATGATCGTAACTAAATATAATTATTGAACTTACAATTTCATACCACCCACTGTTGCTGTCAAAACGACTTGACTGACGAATATAATAAATCCATAGGTTTAGAAAGCTTAAGCTTAAAACGTGCATTATTATTACAAATAAATTACTTCGCTCCATTATTTAGTCAAATGCTCGTTATTCGCATCCCAAATTCCATCTCTTCAGAAAGAGGGATCGACACGATTTTCCGCTGACTCTAAAAGCGGCCTCAATTTCGATATTTGACGACGTATATCGGAACATTGTTAACAGAGAATTTACAATCCAGACTGTTTACTTTTCAATTCTCCATATTGAACATAAAAAAATGATGCCCTCGCCAATAAAAGTAAAAACAATATTTGATACATCCGACGAACAAAAATACCAATTTCAACTTCCGTTCTCTTCACCCCTCTCCCATGCTAGAAACAAACCGTCAGTGATATCTTTATTGTATCTGACTATTCTGATCACTTTCTCTTCCGCAGTTTATTTTGTATACGTCAAAACGTTTTCCAATGCTTTAAAACAATTTGTAACCGAAAGCACTGCTTCTAATCAAATTACTACAGAAACATTCTGCAAGGACTGATGGATCTGATCACTTTCACCACTCCTCTGCAGCAAACAGGTTAGGTCAGGTGACCGACAGCTAATTACCTAGGCAGCTTTAGTGATGCTACGGAAACAAAGGTATAACACAGAGCGTGTTCACTCTACGTGCATTTAGCTTGAAGGAAAGGAATGATCACAACACATCCAACAACTATCAACGACTACTAATTCAACAGATGGTCTGGTATAGTCTACTTGTTACGATATTCTAATTGGACCCTGTCCTAGGATATTTAAATTCACTCCAGTGGACGGGGCTGAATTTGTTCAGAATAGTATTAAACGGAGGATTTCTGTAAAGAAATTTCGGGTTTCATAAACGAAGGAATGTACTGATCAGCTTAATAATTATTTGTCTGAAAGAAAACCATATGAAAAGAAGTTAGTCCCTATAGAGTTACTGTGATACCGTCTGCATGACACTGACGTCCACGCATTAAATTCTTTTTGATTTTCATACGTAGCCTACAGACGATAATTCAGGTCTAAGGAAACATTCACTCAACCACGAGCTCCTGAAACTTTAGTTTGGTTGTTTTAAACATTCCGATCCACATACACACAATTCGCTGTGGCAAACATTTCTATACATGCTTGGCAGCCATTGGACGGTGGATCTCTGCCCCTTCCATCCCTTCAGACCACCCAAAAACACCCGGGTGCCCGTCCTTGGTTCATATTTCTAGTGAAGCAGTCATCTTTACACCATGCTTACTTGGCACAAACGGACTACAATTTTACCAAACTCACAGTTCGTCATAATGTAACCTTAGGCCTTAGTAGTGTTTCCACTCATTCAACAAAATATTTTATTATTACCCTCAAGTGTTTAAGCTACTTCACAGAAAATATTACACCGTGTTAATATAACAATTGTGTTCGTAGATTCACCGTTGGAATTCCAATGGGGCACTACCTTAATACGAGGTGAAGACATTAAACCATCTCCATCTAAGTAAATCTCCTTACATACTTAAGTCATTACAGGTGAGCGACGATCCCACCACCTTTCAACACGGAAAAAGGAGCTTACGTTACCACTGTATAGAAACAGTTATACGAATCTGAACAAATTATGCCACGATGCCCTGCGGACTCAGTTCGTGTGCCCTTAACAGTAATCGGAAATGTTAAAAACGGATGTGTGAGTTCATTCTCTGGCTGTGTAATCTCATTTACCTGCGCTCTAAATGTAAAGATATGAAATGAACGAACATTTCCTAAATTAAAGCATTTATTAAGCTGCGCTCTCTTTACACAGGTCTGTGTTCACATAACGTGTTATATCTGTCCACTGCTCTCAAACATTAATCTGTGAGAATACATTTTTAGATTTCTGTCTTCATACTCACCGCTGTGAAAACCCCAAATCTTACAATTCATTTTTATATTTACACAATTCTACTCCCTCATATAGCTTACATCTTCCTTATCTTATTCTACCATTCCAATACAATTTTGTATTCGTATTTTCCAATACGTTTAATGAGCTACTTAGTACTGGTGAACGAACTGCAACGAGTCACACAGATTACTTCAGCGGAAAGAACAGTAATTAAAAACCCGTAGCTTTACTGCTATTTTCGTCCTGCGTTCCAGGCATAGAATTACAGCTTATAGAGGCACAGATCTAACCGTTATCTCCAGACCCCTGTCAGACAAAGGGTACTCGAGCAAAGGTGAAGGGTACAGGAGGAGAGAGGGTACACGTTGTGCATGTTAATGAAGGCTTGTTTCTGTTGCCTGCTCCTGCTCATTATGCAAACCCAGGAAACAGCTGTGTAATGCGCGGTGGTCTGGCGTTACCTTGCGTACAGCTACATCAGGATATAACCCTGCCTGAGGCCGCTGTGTGTATAAGAAAGTGTAAAGTAAAACTGAACTGACTTCAGGCATTACGTAGACGAAGATGCTGGAATACACTTTCATATCTAGAAGGGATCATGTCTTATGTGTAAAATAATTTCGTCCGCTGTCCTTCATGCCCGAACGAAATACGTAACATAAAAACACAAAGTATTGTAGTCGAAAGTAGTTTAGTAACGAGATCAAATGACTTTCACATTTAAAATTCACCACATAATTTTACTGTAGGTAGAAACCACATTCGTAAATGTAAAAACTGAAACAACATTAAAACAATTCACAAGTTTCCTGATTTCGGAAGTCTTCTGAAGATCTGCTTTATGGCCAATGAATTTAATTTCCGTATTTATTACTGAAAACAATCAGAGATCACAGCACAAGAAGTGATAATTTAAACCCAAACTCCAATTAAAAGTACCCAGTAGTTTAATATACTTGCCGGCAGTTCCCCACAAGACGAACTTCAGACTTTCTTCAAACAATTATCGGCAAAAGATTATCTAGTGAAACAAAACTAAAATATGTTTATGGAATTACAAATTAAAGCAAACCACATGCTACATAGTCATTTAGTTAATTCTCATTGCAAATCAGAGCTCAGATTCGCGAATTAATCTATAAATAGTGCCAGATTTTTCGAAAAGCAAGCGTTATATAGTACCATTAAGATAATAAACATTTTTCATATTTGTACCATAAAACTAACCAATCGTCTAATATATTTTACTTATCTGAGTAATATCTTTAGTAAATATGTTTAGTAGGAAGCTATGAAATTGGCTGACTCACTGTTATAAATGCAATAATGCCAGAATACTTAAGACAATCCTAGAATAGCTTATGTAGTGTAACATAAAATCATTCAAAGTAGTAGTCCATTGACGTTATATGCACTAATATAATTTTAAAACGACTCTTCCTAGCCTTCGCAATCCACACAGCCATGTGACGTATAAATATTATCTAATCATATGCAAATTACTGATAAATCCAAGCCTGTCTGTTGTAACATTTTATGACAGTAATACTTCGGTTTACTACCCAGAACATGTCCTTCTGACATTATGTGAGTAGTAAAAATCAAATAAACATAAACATAAGCGAAAGAATGAGTAAAATTACGTACATTAAGCACTTTCATTATTAAATGACCGACTTTAAAATAACGGAACATATTTAATCCACACACACTATGACAGAGGAATTTTGTATTAAATCGAGAAACTTAAGTATGAAACTGTCATAACTTATCTTCAGAAGTAAGATGAAGAATGTTAAAACATCAAAATTCTTTTAAAGATAAACTGAACGTAGGAACGGTAGAAGTTCTCCTTAAAACTTTAGTATGGAAATTATGATGGTGAACATCAAATTTCACTTGAAGAAGAAGAAGAAGAATAAGAAGTAGGATGCAGCGCTAACATTAAATTAATGCAGGGTCCATGTAATCAGGCACCCTTCCTGCGTCATAAAGCTCACCGCGTGTATAAACTTCGGTAATGAGCCAAACCATTGGATTTGAATTATGAGCGATTTGCCACCGTCAAGAAACTTAAGCATCACATTGGAAGGCCGTATTGATGTGAAGCTTCTAATTAATGAGGCAGAAACGTTCCACTAGGTCAAAAGTAACTGCCCCAAACAAATATACAACTATAATTAACAAGAGATGTAAATGATGGGGCGGGACAGGGCGTGTACCACACGTGGGAGAGACGAGAAAAGATATATATATAGACATATAACATTTTGGTCGAAAAACCTGAAGGTAAGAGACCCCTTGGTGGACCTAGGCGTAGAAGGAAGGCAAATATTAAAATGTATTTCAAAGACAGGGTGGGATGGTGGACTGTCAGCTTCTTAATCATGAATCAGGAATTGTCGAACTAGACAAAGAAGGCAGCGGAATTGTCCTATGTAAACCAATATATAGGATTAAGAGACTAAGGAAAACAACGTAAAATGCAAAGACTGTTGTCTCCTGGGGTTGCGCCGTGTAGTCTGGTAGAAGTTTACAGACGTTTCATCGCCCTCATGATACAGGTACCAAGCATATCTGAAACGTCGGTAAACTTCTACCAGACTACACGGCGAAACAACCCAGATTACAGCCATATTTTCCTCGCCGCAGTAAGAACCTGAAATCTAACTAACGTAAAGGTAAGGTCGTAGGATTTGAGGTTTTCACGGCGGTGAGTCTGAAGATTGCTGTCTTCTGGGTTGTTCCGCCGTTTAGTCTGGTAGATGCTTATCGACGTTTCAGAGGTCCTAGCTGCCTCCATCATCAGGGCGCAACAACCCAAAAGTCAGCGAGCTTCAAAGGTAAGGTCGTTCATCCGGTTACCTTCTACGTCTTACATCTGCTTTCACTTGTTCACAGTACGCACGATGCAGTATGGTATTACTAACTGCGTCGTTCGTGAAATTGAAGCTTTTACATTAACAAAGCGCTTTCAGTTACAGCCTTCCTTTTCGTGATCAGGCAAGCGATCTACAATGCTGCTCGCTCTTATCGGAGCAAACAGGGAGCTTTGTGTCTTAGTAAATGTAGATGTGACTATTTGCAGCCTCAGTTAAGCACTTTAATTGACGGTAGGGAACGGTTTCATATAAGTCTCAACCTTTGTTGAATATTAAAACCCATATTTTCAATGTTCCGTCTCTTTTCAAGGTTGTATATTCTATAAAAGCCTATTTTCTGCTTCGAAATCTTCTTATATACTTTACTAAATACCTTCCAGTGCGTATTATTATGTTTCGAGTACTTGATCCTTTCTCAACGTATAAGTACACAAAAATATATAAACTTTGAAAGAATTTTGAGAAAATTAAAGATTCAAAGAAAACAAGATACACAAAACTTTAGAATGGGAAAAGATAGAACAATTATACATAAAAGGTAACATCTGTTACCAACACACAAAGAGAAACGAGGAATAAAGTTTATGACTGACTCAGCGGGTTTTTTTTGTTGAGTTTGTTAACTTTTCTTAAGCATCTGCACCTGTTTGTATTTCATAATAAAAATAAATAAAGAGAGAATGAAAAATCGAAGTCCCACATTTTGTGGCTATATATTTTATAAATGAACTTATTACAGTGATCAAATAAAGTAGAACAGATAAGCATAACACAGCCCATGGGCGTCTTACTCATGGGGGAAATGAAAAATGTGCATACATTTTTAGTCGAAAAGAATCAATGAGATAACTTGACAGAAAAAGACATGAATAGGAAAATAATATTACAATGTATGTTATGATGTCAAAATATGTATCTGATTCAAATGGCCCAAGAGGGGAACCAATGACGACTTTCTTGCAACAAAATGTTTTACATTCATAAACGCTGAGGTCCTTAGCTCGCTTAATGATTATCAGCATCTGAGGAACGATTCTACTCTATATAAATAGTTATCCTAGATATGATGTTTTCTTCCGTTTGTTGAAAGAAGACGAATATGTGGGCATACTTACAGAGACAAACAAATGCACACAAACATACATACAAACAAGCCACTCTGCTTTACGAGCACATACTGCCACCCTTTTCAGTTCAGCCCTCTATATTTCCACCCCTCCACACGAATTTAATATCTTTTTTATTTGAAGTCAGATCCGGTTATCTGCTGCAGTACACGCTGGGTTTAATCCCAGATTATTTGATAGCCGTCGGTTTATAGCTGATGGTGTATGGTGGTCCTTATTCTCTCTGTATATAACGAATTTTACGTGTGTCATAAAAGTGAACCGAGGGCACAGAAGAGGATGCTATAAGTTTGAAACGGGTTGGATCACCGAATCTTTTCCATTCCTTTTTAGTTCAACAACAACCCCCCCCCCCCCCAGTTCGTAACAAGAATGGTTGTCTAATATTTGTGTTGCTCTGGGCGTATTTATAAAACCAGACTCTTTCTACACAGTTCTGTTTAATCTCTAACCAAATACAATATTTCATTAAAACATATTCTTTCTTTTAACCAGATAATGAATGGCGTTTTGTTAAATACTAATCCACAGTTAAGGCAGACCAAATTTATGAATTGAGATTAATGTTGATTTCACATTTATTTTTGTTTGTGTTGAACTGGAACAGCTGTTGAACATTTATGAGTCGTACCTCAGTTCAACATAACGCACCTAGCAAAAATAGGCAACTCTTTAGAAGTGAGAAATTTTTTTATTGTAAATATACTTAACGCAGGCCAGTACTGGCTATTCTTACAAGTGTATGTTTTTATTTCGCCAGTTTGTCAATGAACAGAACCTCACTATTTTTACCAAAAAACTTACTTTCTATCTGAACGAACAGCTGACTCGACCTAGAAGCTATCCTAGAAACATTTATCATACTAAAAACATTCCCACTGTTGAAGCAATTTTGCACGATATTTGATACAATGGGTGTGTTAAAAGTGACCCAAATAATATACTAAATAAATGATAAAATACAAGAACGAGACCAAACAAAAGAAACTGGAAAACTAAACAGTCAGCCGATGTCTCTATACCGTGTATTACAAAGACCGTTCGCCTGAGCAGATGAGTTTAAAAGTCGAGTAAATTCTTCGCTTAAACAGACAGCCCTTCTTCACCGGATAAGATGGTCTGAACAATCCAGCTAATTACTTTAACAGCTCTACCTCTGTAAATGACTGCATGTTTATGGATGTTTCAGGTCAGACGGAGGGCCGAGGGTATAGTAAAATTTTGTCTGAAGAAGCAGACCTTGGGGGTACAGAATAATGGTAAATTGTAGACCATGGTCTTCTGGGCTAAAACGCCATGTCGACTTGTAGGTAGACAGGTATCTACCATGTATATAGAAGACCACACTACGTTACAACCTAGAAGACTAACATGGAAATCTTTACCGCCGTTAGTACCTAACATCTCATACTGGTGAGATAATTACTTACACGAGGAAAGGTAATTACTGCTGTAAAGACTGTTTTGTTAAAATTTTAGCAACTAAAATGCTACATTTGCTGACCTACTTGAGGGATCCTGATTTACGTAGTCTTTGTTGTTCATTTACTCAAAACTTTTACCACGCAGTAGCCTCCAGATTATTAACCACAAAACTTTAACTTTAGTTTTAAACAAACAAGATATTAACGCAACGAATGAAGTCTGAGGTAATACCGACAATCATTTTCAAGACAAGCCTAGACAAAAGTTAAAGCCAGTTTTAACGAAAAATTAAATGAGAAAGAAATTTCCTTGAAAACACTGCTTTGGCAAATAACTTCAAGAAGGGAGTTGAGTTTTTGTTGTGAAGTCACTCGCCTGGTTAATAAATTCCTCGCCACTTACGAAATCCGAAGGATCATTACCATGTCAAAAACCCGCCATTGGACAATATGTACGAAGTCCAGACACTTATAACCTGTTTGGTTAAAATAAACTTCAGTACAAGTAGGCCTAATTTTCTACTCCGAAACTTATATCTTATTAAAATTCGAAGAAAAATTTCGAGCTGGATATATTCATACGCTTTACACAGATTCCTGGTTACAATGTTCAATTTTAAATTACTCCACTCCAACATTACATTTTGTTTCCCTACTCAAAATAACATGTACCTACAAATACTTCTATCCAACACTAATTTAAAAGTACAAAACCAGCCAAAAGCGATTCACACAAACACAAATAGTCCTGTCAGAAAAAACACTGCTCTGGGAAATTATTTCGTATTTCTCTGTGTTGCTAAATGTAATGGCTTGTAGTATTTAAAACACAAGTATGTGAGAGCCACTTTTGTACACTTACACTCTGATTAACGTGAATGTAATAGAAGCACATAATACTTCTGCATACGTAATTGTTAAACCAAGGTTTCACACAAAATACGTGCTATAAAATATTAAAACAACCGAACAGAAAACAAAGGATTATGTGTTGTTACATATAGAGAGTTTGAAAAACTGAAACAACTACTATACACAATTCTTTCTTCATCTGTGCGATGTGAAGTGATTCATAAGCTAATTTGGGCTGAAGACGACATTTTTAGCACTAAATTACCGTTGACAGTGTAGATAACAATTTTGTTAGTCAAAGCCGCAGAATAGCTTGTGATGTTGTTTATACCACACTGCAGTTATTTAGGAAAAGCAACATTTAAAGGAATACATTTTTGTCTTCAGCCAGTCGCCTAAAAAATTTAACTTAATTTTGACTTAAAAACATTTTGTATAGTTTTCGTTAGTTTATGATGAACTAGCCATAGATGTAATCCAGGCATACATAATTTTAATATTCTATATAGCTATAATTCGCTACATATACAGCCTCAGATAAGATGGGTAACGCATGTAGCATGAACGGTCGAAAAAATCCGTACATAGCATTAATAAGAAAACATAAGAGGAAAATCAATTAGAAGGTGTAATAACAGGTCGGAGAACAATATTAAAATGGATCTAAAACAAACAGGATGTGAAAGTATTCAATCTGGATTCACTATAGTTCTGGACACGGAATACTGATGACAAATTGTAACAAATTCGTGAAAAGTCTACATAAATTTGTCACCCTGTTGATAAAAGTACACAGTTCCTCTGAAACGTTGGTAAATTTCTACCAGACTACACGGCACAACATCCCAAACACAATTATCTTTGTTCTGTTACTTTTTATTAATCTTTGAGAGCAAAGTGGTTACTATATGTGCCACGTGTTTTATCATGAAGCAACTCTATATGCCCTATTTATCGGTTTTATTCATAGGACTCTCAGAATAAAATGCGATTATTTCCCTCAACAGCATTAATTAACTGATCTTTGTAATGGTGACGTGTCAAATTTTTATTTTAGGTAGGAAGTGAATTAGTATTACATAGAAGAGCTTAGTGCTTTAGAGGGGCACACCTCATTTATTATTTCTACTGATATTAGATATCGTAGTTTATTCGCAAAAATCTTCAATATGTTTATAATCCGCAATTCCGCTTCCTGCGAACTGCATGATAAAATGAATGTCTACGACATCCATTTGTATTTGTTTTTCAGCTAATGTCCAACGTTTGGATCCGCAGAGAAGCATAGACGGCTATAATTTCTGTAGAGTTTTAATATATAAATATGACCAAATCATAATTCCATAACATTTTTTTATTTATCTCATTGCTTCGAACTCTGAAGTGCAATGTTCTCTGACAAAGAATGTCCTTGCTTACCGCTATTTTATGAACTAACACTAACTTTCGACGTAGACACGGATCAAAGTAGGTAGTGATAATTACTCTCTAAAAGAGGCGAAAGTGAAATACCTTATCCTCTTTCTTTCACCGATGGAATGAAATAAAACCGAGAAAAAGAAATGCCAAACTGCTTTTTTTCTTATTGTATCCTCCCCAGTACAATTCGGCCCGTTCCTTTTACGGACGAACAAACCCTCTAGCCAATGGCCTTTGTGCAGCGAAGGAATCAACCCTTTTCCTCTAATTCTACTTCAGCGTTTTAAGCGATTTCAAGCGGAAGGATACAGACGTAAAGGGCAAAAGAAAGGAGACAAATTTTCGCAGAAAAAACAAACGAAAATAACCTGTGGTTTCCTACAGAGAATCGAACTAAAGACAAACGGTATGAGACAAATTAAAGAAGTACATAAAACCAATAAAAATATGTATAAGCAGCAGCTTTCTATGTAGGTCAATGAGTTTCTAAAATATTAATAATAATGGATATAATACAATTCCGCTCACGACTTACAGGAGAAGGATTAGGGAATGTTTCTCATGCAATTCAACCAACAACTTCCGGTCGATGGGTTACTTAAACACTGGAAGCCTCAAAGAGAGAGAAAGAGAAAAGATAATAAAGTGAGGAGGGGGGGAAGTAGCCATAGGCACTACTCTTATAAATGGGGGAGGGGGGGCATAAATTTGATTTGAGGCTACAAAATTCCCCAGGCCTAGAAGCCGAATCTCGTACAATTCCAGAAGACAAACCATCTTAATACTCGCCGCCGTGAGAACCATGAGAAGTCTCAACCAGAATATTTAGGGTGTGAGGACAAATTGTGTAACGAATGTCTGGAATATTTTTAAAGAATGAAGAGTGAGTAGAGGAACAGATAAAAAGAGAGAAAGCGAGATGAGTATTGATGAAGACGTTTGCAAGAGGAAGCTCAGAAGGTTAAGGGCATACCTGGTTCTCGATTAGGCTTGCTTCTGATGGTTTCCGTCATGTTATAAAATATCAGGGCTGGAAAGTTTTCTGCGTAAGAGGCAACCAAGAAGGGAGAAATTGGAACAAGAGTTCTTAGACTAAATATAGACTTCATCAACTCAGCCAATATAAGTCTTTGGTAAGAATCGTTCCCATCATCCAGAATACACCCAAGACTTTATAAGTAGTAAGATAAAGGACAGAAGGGACAGTGTAGAAGGGGGGGGGGGATTTCATATAACCAAAAGTAGCTTTATCAGTCTTTTCTTCTGAAAAGTCCCAATCATTTCCAAACTTCGAGGATAAGCGGTCGAAGAAGTTTTTATAACCATTTTCATCAATCTCACATTGCATTCGTGATTATGCTGTAACAACAAACCATACGAAGAAGTCATCTTGATGCTATAACACTGCATGTCACTACATTCTGGTAAGAAGAGTGTAAGTACTTACAAAAGTAATTACGAAATGTTTAGGGGCATCGCATATAACGGAAAAAATAAAAACCGTCAGCGATTATATTCAAAGGTAATTTTACAAGGAATACTTGAAATATTTGTTATTTGTGGCCGATGAAAGAGTTTTAGGCGTAATGTTTATTTTAGGGAACACACTCATAAATACGTGTGACTAAAAGATGACAAAAGGTAACGATAGACAATTTAAAAATAAATACTTGAAAATTAATAGTATTTCCAAATACCACTTGCGCAGATCAGAACATCTGATTCATCCTTTGTAGGCGAACGAAACCCATCTAAATGATATTTAAGAATTCAGACTATACAGGAAAGAAAACCTCTTCACCGTTACAAAAATTAACTGGTTAATACTGATGAACGAAATAATCACTATTTACACTTGGAATCGTAAGAAATAAAACGAAAATGAAGGGTTACTGATTGTTGAAGCATGTGGTACATTTTGTTACCACTCGGCTTCAATGAGTTAACTGGGTCTTAAATAAACAGGGAGTGGAACTGGATTCCTGTCCTCCGAACCTGGTTCTTGTGAACACGTAATAAACAATCGGGTTCCATAACACACTGGATATTTTGACAAGCTGTGCCATTATCAGCTTCTCAAGAACGAAATTTCTAGCATAGAAATAGTCACTTCTTCTCAACACACAAACTAATTCTACAGATGGACTTAGCCAACCTCCTGGAAAACGTTCACATGGGAGACCGAGAAAGAGACAAGAGAACAACTTTAGGAGGTTAGTAGTGAGGATGGGAGGTAGACGGGGCTGGATCAGAATCGAACCCAGTACCAAGTTCGTACTCACAGCCTTGAGAACATCAAATACTACGTGGAATGAAATCAAATCGAACAAATTAGAATTATTTTATTTAAAATTTCATGTACGAGTTTTAAGAAACAATGACAACTATTCATGCATGTAAACAATGGATATTTTCCTGGAATTTCTTAAATAAATTTCCGAGAAAAAATTAACCATCATCTGTCAAATATTATAATAGTGTGTGATGCGTCAGTCAATATTAATAAAAAAGGATGCGAGAAATGTGATGCAGTACTGAAAATAAATGCGACCTTATTACGAATATTGGAGAGAGAGGACTCCAGACCACGTGGTTGAGACACTAGAGTAGAAGGTTATATGTGCTATAAAGTGCTTGAAAGAAGTTAAGATATAAAAGAAACAAAGTGTAGCCTTCATTCAGTTCCATTTCAGATTACAGATGTCTTTTCTGTACAGTGCCACCTACATGCTGGAAATGTTATTAGTGTTTGAAATCAAAATCTGATTAACTACTTTCAAAATGTATTTCACTTCAAAGTGGAATTTAATTATTTCTGCTTGAAGTACCCGAGCTCTTACAGGTTGTAATACTGGAGCAAGATCACAATATTTTCTTATTTTATTTTTCTCTCTTTTATCTCCCACTCAAGCCTTTCCTGGATACCCGTAGGGTAAATAGTAATTAATTTCCCTTCAGTCCTTTTATAACCGAGCACAGTAGACAGGAAGGCGAAATACTAGAAAATTCCAGAAGTTAAATTCAGTAAATGGAAAAGATACAAAGTTTCCAAGTGCAAAAATAAGAATTCCCAACTTTCAACGATAGTGAAACTTTCCCTACGAGTTCAGATCATCACTACGTCTTCATTGGAAACATTTAACTGTGTGGATGAAAATACCAATTATTTTTAATTTGTAATTGTTATAAACGCACTATAAAATCGACCATAGCGCATACAAATATATTTTCGAAAATTTAAGCGCGTGAGCAGACACGCATGCGCAGTGTGGCCCTGGGTAAGAGCCTACTCTGCTAATTGGATAAAACGGCCCTGTTCACGTGCACGAAATATAGTAAATTTGTCAAAAATGGAATATCAGCAGTAAGACATTTCTTGGTATATCCAAAATTAGAAAGGGGAAATCCCATATGCTAATGATTTCACAGCGATATTCAACAAAAGTGAACAACGTAACTTACCTTTGCTAGTACTGTCGGGTCCTCTGAGAATTGTGCACTCTTCTATGGTTCCAAATGGAGTGAACAGCTGGCGTACATCTTCTTCAGTCTGTTGCTTGCTAAGCATACCCACAAACAGCTTTCTGTCTTCTGAAGACAACCGCACGTCCCAGCCGAAAACAAAAAGAAAAATTGCTTACATTAGCAACCAATTATGTCAGCCACAAGAATGCATGCGAGACAATCCGTGGCACATCACATCCACTGCATATGCAAACAACTAAACAAAGACATGACAGCTGATCAGTTAGTTGCTTACGACACACACGGCGCCTATATTGACGAACTTATGTATTGTGAACAATTTATAGACGAATTTATAAATAACGAAGTTTAACCTGTGCCAAATCTTACTCCATGAAGACGCGTAGGAGGTTTGTGGTGGTAAAATTGCACTTATTTTAAATATTGAAATCAGATGAAGGTTAGTGACCGGTTTCAAGCTAGAGGAGAGATTGTCTTTAGCACAAACTCAATAGCAGTCCGGTTGTTCCAAGCTGGTATGTAAATGGTGGTAAAGAGAAAGTTCTTGACCCCCGAAATGAATTAAATTATATCCATCCATGAAGAAACCAATCACTTTCTTACCACGGCTCGTAACCAAGAGAAATTATTCATGTTATTTAACAACGCTTTATACAGATTCGAATATTGAGATGATTGTAAATAAAGTACAAACGTGTTAAACAAATCGGTCGTGACCTATTCAAAATATTGTCAAACCATTTATCTGGGGGGGGGGGGGGGGGAATAATGACTACTACAGAAAATATCGTTCAGAATTACTGGGGTTACTGGCCCGAGACTCGATAGCAGCAAAGCCTAAATACGAAGTATAATGGCTACTCACTATACAGCATTTGGTTTAAAGCAAGTTTTATAATTCAAGCTTCAAAGTCATTCGTACTAAAACAGATCAAGAACAACTGCAAAAGAGACTAAATCGATTATTCAATGATTCTAAGGTAAATTTTAAGGCCAACTCAATTAAAAAGGTGAAAATGAAAGTGTCTATTATGAGAAAATCAAATTCACGAACTTTAATGAATGTTACTTGACAACTCAGATAAAGCGTTGTATTTGAAGTGGAAGACTTAGTTGCGTCCCGTGTGTTATTTTTAACAGAACAATAACGTTCACCGTTAGGGTCATAATTGGTCGAAAACAATTTCTACCGCCCTGAGAGTACACAGCGTTAATTAATATTAGAAACTCAACTTGTTTTTGCTCTAGCCATTTTACCAGGATTCTATACAATAATTGACTAAGGAATACCTTTCTTCAGAAGCTGACAGTAGCTTAGTTCGCGGTGTTAGTCTTTTATGGAACCTAATGGTTCATTATCGTGTCTACAAGAGCCCGCCTGTGGACACTTTCCTGAGTCACATTTATCAAGTGCACAGTAGGATTTGAGGTTTTCAAGGCGGTGATTCTGAAGATGGCTGTCTTCTGGGTTGTTGCACCGTGTTAACCGACGTTTCAGAGGTCCTTGCTGCCTCCATCCGTTATCAGACTTCATGGTGCAACAACCCAGAGGATATCCATCTTCATCCAGTACATACTTCCCCATCTAAGTTCCATTAGAATATTAATCTTCCATCTACACCTAGTTAATTAATTAACTATTTCAGTTAAGTGTAACAAGAGAATTAAAACGTTATTCTTCAACAGCTGCGATTCCGTTTTGAGTTCAAAGTATTTCAAAGTTGTTGGTACATTTAAATGTAGTAACTTTGGGGGGGAAATGGAATCGTTACTGGTAAAGAAAAGAAAACATTTTGATTTCTCTTCTGTTGCATGCGATTGAAACAGTTCTTCAATTAACTTTGTAAAAACATATCCGAGAGTTAACTGAGTCGATTAAATCAACGACGAAAATTACATCGGATATTTTACAACAGAAAACGAGAATATCAGAAACAATACGGACTATGTAAATGCGTGGCGTTACTCAGGCACTTATAGACCTTACTAAAACAATAAAATAAGCTTGTTTTTAAAAGTCAACATATACATGTGGAAATATTTTTTTCCTGAAAAGTTAAATTTAATCACTTCTTGTCGGAATATATTCACCTGAACTGGGGTACAATATCTCTTTATAATGCTGATACAACTTTTAATCTCAGAGTACGTTATCTGAAATACATAACCAATGAACTTAGAAGGTGTTTAAATGTTTGTGAAGACGATGTGATATACAATGTGTAAAACTGTTCTGTTGGATTTAATCCACAACCAAATTGTTTTCAATTTAAACTATAACGTTTCGCAAGTTATACAATTCTGTCGTCAGGTGACCAGTGGGGGAATAAGACCTTTGGCTACTAAAGACTATTTTTAACCTAAATCATTCTCAGAAATTAATAAACTGAGTCTGTTTTAATGGTGTTTAAAATTAAGTGTTGAGGTAAATATTTTTACCGAAATGAGAGATAGAAATACGAATATTGAGAAAGTCAAACAATGAAGAGTGTCATAATTTATACTCATCAAATACCATAAGGGTGATCGAATCAAGGACTATGACATAGCTGTAACATGGGGAGACAGGAATTACATATAAATGTTAGTCTTAAAACCTGAAGCAAGGAGACAACTTCGGAGATCCAGGGATAGATGGAACGTTAAAAATAAAAACCATCTTGAAGAAGTAGGTGTAAAAGTATGAAATGGAATTATCTGATTCATGAAAGGATCTGGGGGCAGGTTCGAAGAAGGGGCCAAGAAAGAAGAGTTCTGTACTCCCACAGGTCATCTGAAGACAGTGGTAGACTCAGCTCTGATGATCGAGGCAGAAAACACTTTTGTAACTTCGGTAAAATTCTACCAGACTACAAGGTGCAACAACCAGAAGACAGCCATCTTTATAATCGCTGCCGCGAGAACCTCAAATCAAGTGATTTACCACCGAAATTCTGCATTTATTTCTTGTCTCCTTCATCCTAGCCATATGCTCAGACAGTACCTTCATTCAAGCCACGACTGCTTCCTTCCACATCCTTTCCCAAGCCACTATATATTAATCATCATATCTTTTGACGCTATGTAACGTGAACTATGACCAGCGTCTATGAACAAATTACAAACAGATTCATTCTTCTTTGATCTCGACATCTTCCGGATCAATGTTTTTTAACGCACGTACATTTTTATTCTTTTTTAAATATTCCGGGTGTATGGTAATTTATTTTCCACTTTCATTGTTTCAGTGAGATCATGTTTAGAACCCATCTGGTTCTTAGCGACAATAAATGGACTTTTACTTTCTTCTAAGTTACTTCGACTAATTAATTTATGCTAAGCTAATCAGCTTACTGTCACTCTGTTCGAGATGTAGTACTTCAAACAACGTAACTGCCTGAAAATCAGAAGTGCCTGCTATCGCGATTTCAATAACGAGTATGCAGAGAAAGTGGAAGGAACTTATAAAATACGTTATTAACAGTAACTTTATAGACCACACATTTAGAATATTATAACGTATAGTGACTATACACAAGACTTTAATAAAATACATTTTAACTTCCAAGAAAAACTCGTTAATTCAAGAACTTTCATTGGCTTCATCTGTTGATGTCTCTCTAAATTGGCAATTACGTTAGATAAGAATTTCGTTTGCACAAGAGCACACTGTCATGGTACGTACATAACACGGTCTGGTTACGGAAACAGGTAGGTCGCTTGTCTTCCTTTGTTATTTTCTTCGAAACTTAATCAGACGCACAGAGCACACTGTCGATAAAAACTTAAGTTTTAGGAATACATTTATTAATTACTTTTATATCCAAACAATCCTAAACTGAGATAAACCTATGATGTTTCTTGTTATTAAAATATCTCGCACATATCATAAGCAATCAATTACGATAACTTATAATTTTAAAGTATGCATTATCGTAGAAAACTATGACCGTTTACGGGACAAAATAACTGTCTAATAAATTTCTTGAAAATGTGGCAAAGTTACAATATTGGAAACGTCATTAATTAATCAGAATTACATTCACGAGGAAATTAAAAACAGATTAGTTCGAAAATAATTTGTCTTCTTGCACGATACAAAAAAATATAAAGATTAAAATAAACTACTATTATTTGATCTGTTATTTTTATGAATGCGAAAAGTGATCTTTCACGCTAAGTGAAGAACACATGTTGACAGTGTTTGCGAATAGGGTAACTAGGATAATTTTTGGGCCTAGGAGGAATGAAGTGACGCATATAGTTTATAGTCTTCACAGCATATTATTAGGACGGTCGAATGGGGGAGACGACAAATGTTTGGAAAATTTTGGTTTGGAAGCCTGAAAGAAAAAGTCCACTCAAAAACATTGGAGCAAATGGGATGATAATTCAAGACAGGTCTTTGGGGAAATATGGTTTATTGGTCTAGATTGGACACAAATGGCTCAGTTTAGGGCAACATGGCGGTGTTTTGTTAACACGATAATGAACCTTCGGAATGTATAAAAAGGCACGGATTTTCTTGACTAGTTAAGGGTGTTATTAAGTTTTAAAGAAGCACTCTCCTCCATGTACTAAGATTATACACGGAAAACGACCGAAGAATTAAATGAAGTTGAGTTTTAGGCGCATTTAACGAATTATTTTCAAACGATCAATCAGTTTTTTGAAATTATAATATGAAATTCATCGTCCATTTTCGACTTGTTTTTTATTACAAAGAACTGCACTGACACAATAAAATTGCTTACTTATTATAACATTCTTATAAATACCTCTTCGGTTATCAGTAAGAAAACTTGAAGCTGATACAATTACATTTGAACTAAGCCCTTTCCAACGGGCGCCAAAGACATATTCCGGTTGTTCGATGTTAAATTATCAACCACAACGGAGTCGAATAATGACCACATTTTAAATTAACGGTTGCCAAGTAACAACAGCTCAGGACAGACGTAACATCTATACCGTAAAACCGGTGACGCTCAACTAATAAAGAGACTTGAGTTTGAGAAACGGTGGAAATTGAAGAAAACAGTTATATATATATTTATCTTTCTTAACGCAGAGAAATATTACGATTAAATATATTTTTATAATAAAGAAAGAATTAAACAAGCATTTTAAGAAAATACGTGATGATTTCATGGATGTTACTTTCAGCAACCTTTCCACATTACGTATGATTTCAATTATCCAAAGTACACTCATAAGCCTGTACACTAAAATTCTTTCATTGAAACCTTGAACCAGGCCTACATATTGATTTATATAGTAATGTGTAAATCTTACTCATTCATTTAGGTAACATTTTTTGGAATCACACACCTCTTCTAAATTTCAAATGTAAAACTGTATAACCACAAACATAAAGATTTTTTTAGGAAAAAGAGAGTGCGATCACCACCAAATAGTGCATCACTCTAATATATTAAACGTACAGTATTACTTTACGTCTTATTAATGCGTGTATCAAGCCAGCCTACCTTAAAAAGACCCTGCAGATTTCGTGGGAGTCATAACAATACAATTAATCTGAACCTTGTCATTTATACAGAATATTTTTGATTTTATACTTTGTTTTATATGGGAATAATTATTGTAAGTTTGTTTAAATATCTTACGTAGCACATAATAGTGAAAAACGCATATATAGGTCTAAAACGTTTTCACGAATGTTAGAAATTCAGTGTTATAATTAAGGAATTAGCCTAGACAAAAACTTCTGAACATAAACCGACGAATTTTGTATCCAGAAAAATCGTCCGATATTTCAAAAATGTAATCCAATGACTTTGGCTTTTGAATCTAAATATGTTTCGGAAATAAATTCTTCACTCTGAAGCATGTAGGTTCCTTAATTAATAAACTAATAAAATGTACAGATAAAGAATTACTTGCTTATTGTTTTTGGGTGAAATGCGATCAGATACCAATGAGAAGTTTATTAGTTTTTATATAATTTTAATTGACGTCATCTACGTGTCCCATCGGAGTACAGGGTCTTCTTAGTTTTTATATGCAAAAGCAATGTTGACAAACAAAACTATAAAACACATGATTTTACCCAACAAACAACACAATTAACACACCCAATTACAACTCTAAAAGAAATCCTGTGTTTGAAATATATGTATATAAAACAGTGATAAAAACACAACAATAACTGATAACACACGAACACCCAAAGAACGAACCAACCAATCAACGAACGAGCTTTTTTATAAGGTCTGGGTAATGGGAAGAAAAGGGAATAGAAACAAGTGAACAACGAAAAGGATTACTAGTTACATCACGCACAACATTTCTAAAAGACGAACGACACTCTTAAGTGGTGGGGGGTGCAGGAAGATAGACTAAAAATGTGTAGAGATGTTTTTATCACACAGGGAAGATTCCATTTTCTGTAGCAACTGAATCCATTTAAAGAGGATTTAGTGGTTAATTAAAATAATAAAACATTGAAGAGGGCAAGTATATATGAAGGGTTAACTGGACATAAAGGGTTGGGGAGCTAGCTATCTCCTGGAAGTCGAAGTTACCTTCAGCTGTTTATGGTTGTCTCCTACTTCCAGAAGATGGCACTGCTGCTCCCGTCCCCCATCATGCACTCTGCAATACAGAACAAAACAAAGATGGCGGCTACGAAGAAAAATCAACCAGTTGTGAAGACAACTTATCGAATTACTATTTTAAAACTAGAATTATCTCTCATTCAAAACATTTTTATAATATGAATTACTTTCTTTAATTTAAGTTCTAAAATATCATAATCTTTCATGACAGCGAATGAATAACACGAAAAGTAAGCCTTATATTAGATGGCGCTTCTGAGCTCGAAAAGGAGAAATCTGAAACAGAAGTGTACACATATATTTATATAATTAAATACATACACCATTAACACTTAAAGTAAATGCACTGTAATGTAATATCATAATTAAATGAAAACAATTTTATATGCCTCAATATAAACTAATAACATGTCCCAAAACGAGAATTGTATAATACAATCATCAAGTCGATGGGAAATTCGTGTTGCCTAAAATCTCTAAGATTTCTGGCTCACAGACACCTATTTATTTGTAACTTACAACTGAAGCAGTTTGATTTATCGGGTTTACAGATTGGAAGAAAACGCGAATTGAAACTTCAGACTTCACATTGACCGAAGTAAACACTCAAGTTTATATTGACGAAAACTGAATAATTTAAGCCTAAACTTCACCTTGTAGTAACTTCGGCACTTTGTATTCAACAATCTTCTGAATTCTACGTTTATAATTTTAAAGAATTTGATTAAGAACCTGGACACTTTAATTTCCTCGAATTATTTCCAGTTGATTAATTTGTTCCACCAGATTCCAGCAACTATCATTATCTTCTTCTGTACGAAAATGGGAATTCATCGCTTAGTTTTAATATGTAAGGCAACAGTAGGATTCCCGCCCAGTTCTTCGTTTAAATAAATGGGCGCCTGTAAGTATGCATTCATCTTAACTCCTCCACTACTGTACGTATATCCAAGTGGAGAATCCGGGTGATGGCGGTTAAGGCTGCGGGAGGGGGAAGTTCTCTTATTATACACGCCGGGTGATAATGGGTCATGCCGTTATTAATGTCTGAAGTGGAAGAAGAAAGAGGGAAAATAACAGAGGATAAGAAGCACAGATAGAAATACAAATACAGAATCAACTTTATCAAACAATCATTTTCATTTTGTGCAACAAGGAAGAGACGTATTTTAAAAATAGGGATTAATATGTCTAAGGTTGGAGTTACCGACATGTATTCTGGCTGAATTATTTCACATCACATTTTCTGAGCAGTTAAAATCATGAGTTACCTGTGATTTATAAGTGTGAGAAACCTGGTCTTTCACGCGAAGGAAAGGTCATATGTTGACAGTGTCTGATAACGAAATACTGAGAAGAATATCTGAACATAAGAGATGAAATAATAGGGGGAATGAACGATCCGTAAAAGGGAAAACTTAAACATTACGATTATGAAAAGAAGGGACTGAAATGGGGAGGATCGTGTGGCAAGTACGGGGTAGATGAGAAATGCATCCAACATTTTTGTCTGAAAAACGAAAAGAATCGGAAAACCTGGTAGAGTAAATTATTCTAATGGATCTCAAAGAAACAGAAAAAAAAATGTGTTCACTGGATACATCTGGCTGAGACTAGTTCTCAATGGCGGGATCTTGCAGACGTGGCAATGAAACTTCAAAACTTCAGATTAATTTCTTTAGTAGATAAACGACTAATACCTCCCCAAGAAGAGTATAATTCTACTGCTGAAGACACATGTTGGTCAATTTGTAGTAGACTACACGGAACATCTCAGAAGAAAGTAATCTTTAGGAAATTATACATAATAAATACGTAATTTAGCTGTTCATATCTCTGTATAACTTAAACTAGAGCAAGCTAACAAAAAACTGCTCAGATATTAAATCACAGTTTGCCACTGTCAACTTGTTTATAGTTTGTAACGAACACAAAAAATTTCTATTGGGTTTCGTAGGTACGTTTATTACCTACAAAACGCATCAACCCATTCCTCCGCCATCTGAATCCAGGATTTCAATCCATGACAAACCCCATTCTTCCAGATTTGATCACCCTAATACTATTTGGTGCAGAGTACAGACTATTACTCTCTCCACAATGAAACCATCTCTTTATTTGAAGATTTCTGTCTTCTGGGTTGTTGCGCCGTGTAGTCTGGTCGATGTTTACAAACGTTTCAGAGGGCATATTGCCTCGGCGATGAATCGCCCTGATGCCGGAGACAGTATGACCTCTGAAACGTTTGTAAACATCTACCACAACAACCCAGAAATCTTCATAATCACCGCTGTAAAAACCTCAAATCTTACATCTCCTTCTTTCTTATACATTAATACGTCCAAACATTCTTCTCATTAACCAGTCCTCAAACACCTCATTTATTTATCATTTTAGTATGAACTTGGACACATCATTCAGTGGAAATAAATAACTGACGTGAAAAATTAACAAAAACAAGCAACAAGTCCTTTAATATTTGACATCCCTGATTCGGAAAGTAAAATGTCGTAGAGACAAGATGTAGTGAGATGGTGGAGGCAGGAAACAGACTTCGTGAAAATCCAAAAAAAGGAAATGCACAGGAAGGAAGTAGAAGCAAGCTCTCAGTTAGTGTACCATCATCGTCGCAGAAACTTTTCGGGAAACTCATCAAAGCTTGAAAGTTACTGGTACTCGTTATGCCCCAGAGATGTAAAATACTAATTAGTAAATTAGAAGGTCTAGAAATGGAAGAAAATTAACTTAATGAGACCGTCCTCCCATCTCTGTTACTCTCTTTTGACTGTAATATCCTTTCGTGCGTTTGTTACTACCCTCTTTATACTTTGATATTAACAATTCAAAAGTTTTCTGCTTCGTGTATCTTCTGTACAAGTAAAAGATCGACAGTTTCTTCTGCGAATATAAATATTTTGTTTTGTAACAGTAACTTGAGATCTATATCTTTCGCTGATACTGAATTTAATGAAGCCTTCAAGGGCAATCAGCCCTGTACAGTGGTCGTATAAAACCGATGTTTCAAGAGCCGTCTCGGCCATTATCACCAGGATATGATATCAGATAAGATGAGGTAAAGAGGTAATATAATAGATATGAATATGAAGATTTACATTCGAAAAGATCAGTACGAATAAGAGTTTATAATTCTGTCATTTAAGCAGTAAATGAAAACATGATACATTGCTCAGCTCAAATCAATGTATGTATTAAATGTTTTCATCTGATATTTGAGTGTAGTTCCTCAGAGCGTGGCATCTGGATTAATATGGAGAGAGAGAGAGAGAGAGAGAGAGAGAGAGAGAGAGAGAGAAACTAAAGAAAACTTTCGGCAAAATATCTTTATTAGCAGGTTTATACTCAGAGATTGCGAAGTTTTGGTTAAATTATACTAAGTGACGTCTTTCGTTAGGTCTACAATACATACTCGATATATGCAGATATGGTCTTGGCGTTGTTATTCTTTGTGCTTTGGTTGAAGTTACGGAAATAATTTTCATCTTGACTCAGAATTAGGTTTTATTTAAAAAATAACCATTTTTCCTGTCGTATACTGCCAGAAGCAGCTATGGTCTTGGCACTGCTTTTCAGACTTACATAAATTATCTTCCTGGAGTCGAAAACAGGACCGGTTTTCGGAGTTTTAGTTTTCCTTTCTGTAACCTCCTATTCAAAATAAACAAATAACACTGGTCTTCCGCCCCTTCTTTAATCGTGCTTAGTTCCCGACCTGCAGCAACCGGAGTTTTGACCTTCTCATGTTCTCTTCCTGGTCTCAAATAATAAGCATGTCATGTTTTCGAGCTACAAGTGAATATCCATACGTTCAAACACACAATTTTAACTTTATAACACTATGCTCATATTTCATTGTACTGTTATCTTGGGCTGTGTATGGAGTTGCTCTTTGTCTTATGAAGCTATGGCAGCCCAATAAGAAATCTCGTGTCTCATGTTGAAACTGATAGCCTTACATCACAACTAGAAAATAATTCATTTTTGGCTGTGCTGTAGTTACATACGTCAAGGAAGACGGAATATTTCGGTGTATCAGTAATTGCTGAGCCAGTCCTTTTCTTATTTCTATTGTCGAGAACCTTCAGGAACTTTTCTTACTACACAGACGAGTTTCTTTTACTTGAACTCTCAGAACGAGATAAAGAAATTCTAGGCCTATACAGCTCTTTCACTTTCTCCAAGTCATTCTTTTTATCAGATTGGGGACACACGAACGGGAATGAGAAGTGATGTCTTAAGTGGAGGCGAGATGGTGGTTCATGTAATGTGTCTTGTGTGCTGGGGTCTTGCACGAAGCCTATGTTTCTCTTGAAGAAGAAGAAGAAGAAGAAGCCCTTCTGTCATTGAAAGGAACAGCGCCAAAATATTTTCAGTCTCGTCAATGTTGAGTCTGGGACAGTTTTACCAAAGTTGGTAAGACATAACCTTGTTACTTTTAGCCGATTACTTGAATATAAAGAAACATTTAAAGCCATGTTGTTTAGAATCCTTCAATTTATTCTTGGAAATGTTTAAAACTTCATAATTCTGAGTCCATTAACTCATGGTTGGGAGTTCTTAAATCCCTGTTACTTTAGTCCATCACTTGAAATAAATACGATTATTGTATTGCATTTAAAATCAGTTAAGTTGAGGTTAGGTTAGGTGGCGAGTATGAAGATGAATGTCTTTTGGGTTACTGTGTCATGCAGTATGGTAAAGTTTACCGACGTTTCAAAGGTGTTTGTTGCCACCACAATTAGGGCAATCGTCATGATAATGAAGGCAGAGAGCACCTCTAAAACGCTGATAAACTTTACAACACTACACGGCTCAAAACCCAGAAGACAGCCATCTTTATTGAGTTAACTACTTTGAATCCAAGCGTTCGAGTTGTTAGTTACAAAGATAAATACATATTCAGTCATCACTCGGTAAACTAAATGTTAAACAGTTATAACTTCAGCGTTGAATTTCATACAAAAATATAACTTGGTTACATCGATGGGAATTTTCTTATCATTTATGCAAAATAATGAAAACTTGTGACTCCATTACACTGACAAAATTGTAAAACAAAAGAAGCAATTAGAATGCGTAGTGTTCTGGCATTTAGCAACACTTATATTACATTCGTAACCTCTTCCTTTCCTGCATCGTTTTTAAGAAAAAGGAATAAGAGTTTCACGATGAGGGGCGTCATTTCCATATGAATGAGACAGAACAAAAACGTGGGCCATTAACAAAAAGAGAAACAAAATAAAAAAACTGGGCCAAATTTTATGAAACAAAGTAAAAACATTTTATAACTACTTTAATTTCCTCTATCTATGGAGACTTTAAATGCGTGAGGAATTTTAGTAACAATATAGTGCATATTTGAGATTTAACAGTTAGACACTGCACTATGTGCGTGATTAACAGCATACCTGCTCACAAAAGAATCGAAAAAAAATATTGTGAATCTACACATATAAGAGAGTTCACTTCTTAAACACTGTCCAAGAATTTCAAGCCACATTTTGCATTATCTGCAAGAAAGAAAGTAATGTATAGATTGGTATGAAACAGAAGACCTAGAGATAAATTCTGAGGCAGAAAACTTGTCTAACTTCGTGATAAAAAGACAACATATTAGTTGCAAAACCTGATGGAAAGAAACTACTTGGGATACCAAGGCGTGGAAAGAAAAATAAAATAAAATTTATTATTATAGAAATATAATATCAGGATATGGACTGCCAAGCAGAGGGCTCTAGGGAAAATGGCAATGAACCCTTGGTTCCATGGGGCAAGATTTCTTTTGAAAAATTGTTCAAATTACCAGCTTCCCAAAAACAAATATGTTCCATGCAGTTGGTTACAATAGCTCTCCAGGCAAATCCGACAGAGATATTACACGATCTGCTACAGTCTTTGGACACCCGCAGCGTTCAGTTAGCCACAGGTTCTGATATTTCCGGCTCACTCTAATTCTACTAATGGCTCGCTGTATCGCATTTAATGCGGAAACAATTACATATATCATCGGTTTAGACGTGTGTGAATGCAATGCCACTGCAAGAGAAGGGATTTTATTTCCAACCATGCAAAATAACAATTAATCGCAAAATTAGTGAAGACACGTTTTCGCTGCCACCTAAAATTTTTACCAAATTAAAAGAATAACTGTACAGGAGGATGTGCTACGAAAAATGTATCAAACAAAAATTTGTGAACTCAATTCAAATTACGAAATTACATAATTTTAACACAGTACTGTCGAATTGCAAATTTCACTCGTGGAATGAGTTTTCGAGAAACTATTATAAGGTATGTGACTTGAAAATATTGCATGGAAGGTTTGTTTGTAGAAATGTTACCAATAACGCCTGTTATTTTCCGAGGCTTTTATTAAAATAAAGGTAAAAGTCCTTACCCACTCCATGCGGGCGAATGGGGGAGTGTAGCTTCTCGAGTTCTTAACCTCCCCTGAAGTTGGAGGTGAGTTGTTAGCTTCACGCTCCGTTCGCTTTACTCCAGTATTCAGTGTCTAGGTTGTTGGGTGGGCCCCAGAGCCGATGTTATTACGAAGAAAGAACACATTCCAAACGACGCATTTTTGAAAACTTTAGCTGCGAACGTGCATAGAAAGGGGAAACATATACAGTAAGAAAATTATTGTCTACAATTCTCCATTAGTCCTTGTGGTCTCCCGTGTAGTGTTTATTTAAAGTATGGCAAATAAACGATCAAAAACACTAACATGAGTTTAATTTTTCTCTAATGCCTTGGAAAATTCACATGCACTGAAAGTCAGATAGAAAGCGATACTTGTACACATATGACATATCTGTATTAACACCTGAGTAGTGCCACCATTAACAAAGATAATCTAAACTTCATAAAGTTATGTTCATCTGAGATAGATGGTCATACTGTGGACGGAATAATATAGCAGCCAACAAGTAGCTTATCAGGTACATATCTACGTTGTCATCCATCAGCCAGGCGCTAGCTAGCAATTTCCATGTTGATGTCTACCTTTTTATTTTTAGTTAACTTGTGCGTGCATGTTTACATGCATAACGCCTGTTTAAAGGTCATTTTTCTTTTTTGTGTTAATGCGTGATAGCCAGATTACTCTCAGATAAAGCATATGAAGACAACAAAAATAAATAGCAGCGTCATAAGAAATTTCGAAACAGGGTTCTATCTACGTCGGCGTGTCGTTAAAACGTGAGTTCGTAAGCCCCAGTGACTTGAGAACGTTTTTGACTAACCTTACTTGTTTCTTAGCTTATTTAACAAACATTTCTCCACAAGGTTTCGAGTGCAAGGATATGATAGGAAGGTTTAATGATTTGTTTTAGTATTCCAAGCATTTGCCTCGATGGATCGTGAAAACCCACCGAATGTCTCAGTCAGAAAATAGGCCCTACCGACAAGAACTCGAGACCTCAGAACGTGTACCTAACCGCGATGTCCGATGACCGAGTTAGATGGAACTTGTTGATGAATGAGATTGGACTCCATGCTAAGCGAACGACTCATGTTAGTATTCAATGTAACTAACTATAGACAGCATATCAGAAGGACTGAGCTTTAGTATTCATACCGCGTATTTTCCCCACAAGCGAACGAAAATGCTTGATTACGTAAGTTGATAAGATTACGTTTGGACCTCAGAGAGAGGAAGTAACAGGACAGAGAAGATCCATAATTTGTATTCTTCGCCCAAGTATTACTCGGATCATATAAAGGAAAGAGACATGAGATATTTAGAATGCATGTGGATATGGGCAATGCATACACAAATTTAGTCTAAAACCCTGAAGGGAAGAGTCAATTTGGGAAATCTAAGATTAGACGGGAGGATAACATTAAAATGCATCTTACAAAAGAAATAAGTTTTGAGGATATGAAATGCATTCTGCCTGCACAGGATAGAGTCTATTGGCTGTACTTAAAACGAGTTCTAGAAAAAGTGGGTACTTCTTCAGCGGCTTATAGAGGAGGGTTATTGTCTATGTAGTTAGGTGACTAATTCAATTCTGATGTTTACAAATTTAGTTCTACAGAAAAAACCCGCCCTTACAATTTATATAAGTGCAATTTTTCTTGCACAAATGATGTAAGCGACATCTTGTAGTGTCATAGCCTACACTATGCCACGTTAGTACCTCAGAAATAAACCTCCATTGTTTACAGTCATCACTCTGTTTAAAAGCGACATTGGAATGTTAAACGAAATAAACAAACAAATACATTATGTCTATGACTGTAATACGATAAATACAGGACATGAAATTTCTTGGTAGTTGCTCAAATACATAAGAAACTCCACGCCTTTTATGACGCTTAAAAGTTTATTACCGTGTTCAAGAAAGCCTCAAACAGCTCCCTATCCCGAGCCACATGAATACAATCAACACCCTCAAAAACTAAGATGTATGTTAATATCATCCTTCCATCTACACTTAGGTCTTCCAAGTGATTCTTCCTTTTCAGGCTTTACAGCTAAAATTTTGTACGCTACTATCACCTACCCCGTGCAGGCTATATGACCCGTCCATCTCATTCCAATTAATTTAATCACCCTAATAATATTTGGTGATGAGTACAGATCATGGAGTTCGTCATTATTAAAACTATTCCAGCATTCTGCTACTTTATCCCTCTCAGATCCAAATACATTCCTAAGCACCTTGTTCACAATCACCCTTAACCTATGTTCTTCCCTTAACGTGGATGACCAAGTTTCACAATCATACAAGTACAGACAAATTGATTATAAGGTCAGTACTTATCTTTCTCTGTACTCTTTAAAGTGTATAAAAACAGAAATGAATGAGAAAGTGTTAAACAGCATTTAAAAATTGTATAGTTTATCAAACGCTCTCCCTAGACAGTCGCGTGTTACATAATTCCCTGATATTTCCGGTGTCATGACATCGCTGCTTTCATATTTAATATGAACTCACTAAACGGCCACCGTAACGTGGCACAGACATGAGATGTCCAGTGTTGGGACTGGCAAATCATTACGAAGACAAATTCAGAATATTATGAATCTGAATGCAGATATGTGACACTTCCTTACAAGGCCGTTGCATTTCAGCATGTAGACTAAGCCTTTATGTAATTAAACTGCAAATATATAAAGTAAGCAAATGTAGACATTAGGGAAGGGGATTTGGGTTTGAGCGTTGGATTAACAACCATTCGGCGTAAAATTTCTATGTTACAAAAGATTACTAACACAATTTGTTTTTATTTTTTAGGGAGCAACAAAAATTAATTGTCCTTAAATAAAATGCTGGGGAAAGGATTTGGGCTTAAGCAGAATTAAATGAGCAACTTACGATATAACAACAAGGGGCTACTAATTACGACCTCAAAGAAATTCATCGCCTTACTAATTAATATATTTGATTAAAATGTGTCATACACCCGAAAACTGTTATCATCTCTGAATTATGGGTTTCCCAATGTTACTCAAACCTGCTCATATTATTACTCATAAATACTCCAATTTTAATATACTTCGTGTTTAAAAATTCAGTCGGTACACAATGAGGTGTCAATTTATTAAAGGCTTGACTGTTACTATTAAAAAGGCAGTATTAATAAACGCCATTCAACTGTGTCTATCTTGACCTAATTAGTTGATCAAAAAGTGTTTTACCTTCAAATGAAAAGTCTATTTTAACACTGTCCTCGCACACACAACATGGTTGGAATTAGATTCTTCTCTTCTCATAAGTTTAATAAAATATTTTATGCGTTTCGCAATTCTCCCATGCTTGCTACATGTCCTGCTAATCCAGTCTTCCATTATTCAATCATCTCAATAACATTTGTTACAGAATAATAATTATGAAGATCCTAATTATGTAACTTTCTCTCTCACCGAAATGCAGATGTATTAATACGGATTTGAAGAACACAAAGGAACTAAAATAATAGCAAATCACGAAATCTGTCTTAGTTATGACATAATTATGAAAACGTATAAGTTAGTTATGTCTATTGGGTCTGTTCTGTTAGGTGTACATTATCGTTTCAAACGGAAAGATAATCATACAATTAAACTGTAATTAAAATATCGAAGTTGTTTTTGTGGTAATTAAAACCTACATAGCCTACATGTTGTATAAATATACTGTGTGAATTAAATCAGAGGAACAAAGGACTTGAAATGATTAAGCATTGGAAAAATTGTAAAACAGAATTTTCGGCAAATAATAAACTGTAGTTAGCTGATCGAGCTGTATCCAAATATATGAGAAAGCTGAAATAGGAATAGGCAGATACAATGCAATATTAATCATTATTAATTCTACCACTGGAAAATTACAATGCAGAAGTTTTAAATAATATACTGAGTCATCAAGTTAAGAAATTTCGAAACCTGTTTTCAAATAATAATTAAATGGTAACAGAAAGTTCATCAATACTCAACAAATTATTATTATTATTATGACACTTCTTATGTTGGGTATCCTCACGTGTGCATAAGATTCGTTTTATGTAATCTATTACATAGTTTACTGTAAATGAATAAAAGTCCTCGAACTTCTGACAAATTAGATTCGATTTAGTTCAACGAATAATGAAGACATGCTAGTTATGTAGCTTCTTAATCGTATGACCTTTCCGATCATATTTCCAATAAATAAATAAATAAATAAATACATATTTGTTAATAATGCCATGTCGAGGATATATCCAACTGAAAAACTGACATTTTATTTTATAATCTCAACATATAGCCTACAGTACTGCTTATAGGAAGAGGACTTATGTAGTTTTCTTGAAGTTTAGAAGAATTCCGAAAGATCATTGCTCACCTCCGCGGTTTTCACTGTCCGCTGGTTTCACCTGGATAGGACGGTTCATCTGAAACAAATAACGAACATTATCAGTGCTTTTATATCGAGATACAATTTTAAGATGTGTCCTTCTGAGTTGTCTTATACGTGGTTACGACGTTTCGCCTACATCTTCAGGGAGATTTCTATTCTGTAAATTAAGAGTTATGTTCTTCCGAAAACATTGGTAACTATCTACAAGACTAACCAATAAGGCTTCGTAATTCAGAGGAAGATAATCCTAATTTTTATCACCACGGAAATCTGAATTAATAAGATAATCATCTGTTTGCTATGTTTGAAATTTCTGAGTGCTTTAACCCATCAAGGCACAGTTATAATTATATAAATCATTTCAAAATAAGACTGCATGCACACAGATTTGCAGATTTGTATTTACGAGTTTTTTTAGATTTTCAGAATAAGCAGCGATTATTTCCCTGCACAGAATTGACCAACTGTTATTTGTAATGGAGACGCGTTGTTTTTTTAAAAATATTTGAGATAGGGTTTGGTTTTTAAATATTATTTAGACGAATTACGTGCTTAATATGGGCCAATCCTGTCATGCCAATATATGTTAGCAATTTACAGCTTTTGAACGACCAGGCTATCTTTGAGGGGGTCTACCATATGAGCATTTGCTCTAATTCTGTCCATTCACCAACACGAACGTCAGTCTTACAGGAGTTTGTATGGAAAAAAAGGGAATAAGGAGAACGACTTCGTGTAGAAGATTTTTCTGTAATTCATGGTTGGACAGCGATATGTATAATTATAATATGGCCTTCTCATAGATGAAAAATGTAAATGTTTTTCTACAGCTACATAAAGGAACATAATGTACACGCGAACTTTTGAACTGAGGGCATGAACAACATAAGTCACGATTTTGGAAACCTGTAGCTAGTCATGTTAAGACTAAGAGCAAATAAAGTAAGCTGAAAAATGTGGGGGTAACTAAAATGTTAATTTTACTTGTCAACTTCTGGGCTATAGTATATGAGCCATTTTAAATTTAACCGACGGGGGCAGAGGATTTTTCCTCTAGCCTCTGCGTCCAGACCGGCTCTGGGGCCCACCCAGCCTCCTCTACAATGGGTACCGGGGTCCTTTCCCGGGGGTAAAGCCGGCCGGGGCGTGATGCTGACCACTCACCCCCATCTAGTGCCGAGGTCAAGGAAGAGAGGAGCTATACCTCCACTCCCCCCAAGCGCCTACATGGCGTATAGTGGGAAAAACTTTACTTACTTATCCGTCCCTCAAAGACAACAAAACACTCTTTTTTACAAAGGCAAACTTGTTAATGATTTTTGATTAAATAATCCCTGTTTACAGAAAAAATTAAACCCATAAATACAATGCAGAGTTACTGACTGTTAAAAAAGGTGGTACACATATTTACCACTGGGCTTTAAAGGATTAAAGAAGCAACATTTCTCATAACGTTATAAAATTACAAAGAAAATAAAGTTCTTTGTTTCGTTTAACTTAAAGCTCTCAAAAGTATAATGTACGCTCAGACCTAAGGCTCTTTAGAAGTCTGGCTACATAACCTAAAACACGTAAAATGGAAAAGCTAGGAAATTTACCCACAGCGTAAAAATTCTGCCTCCTTCGCCCTGTTATTGTATCTACATGTTCAATTTGCGAACGCCAACTTTCGAAGCTCTCTTACAAATAGCGTAAGAGATGCCGGACGAACCAGCAAGGGCCGACAATATAAATTCTGATTAAAATCAGTCCAATGGTTCGACATAAAACTGCATGAAAGTATATTTACATTAATAATCTCGAAAACTAGAAACATGTTTCGTTCCGATAAATATTTAATGAATTATGCACAAAATTGGAATGTCTATAAATGTTAGTTAATACCGCTCTATATAACATTTCTTAAAAATCAGTTCAGCACTTATCCAGTTGTTACACGCGAAAAGGTAGACAGATAGACGGACAGACAGGCAGACATGTCCAAAATAATAGGTGCATGTTTTTAAATTCTTTACTTCGAAGGCTATTATGTCTTTCAGAAACACGAAAGTTAGTTTTAATTTTTCATATCCACTAGTAAATCTTCAACTGACAATATAAATCTTAAAAGTTCAGACATTTGGTGTAAGAACTAATCTAGCGTGAGAACGTGAATTATTTAAATTCAAGTCATAATTCCCAACCTACTGTGTTTACCATCCATATCTTGAAGTCGCTTTCTGATTTCTTATCTGTACGTAAAGAACACGAATCCCGGTTTCCATGCCTCGCTTTCCGTTTCAGACAACAGTCTCTTCTTTAAAACACGAAACATTCCATTTTTCTTCAGAAACCACAGGCAGGAAACCATTACTAAACTTTTACAAACCCCCGGAAATTAAATTTGGAATTCTGTTAGAGAAGTCGGTAGCACGCTTATTGCAATATTGTTACATATTTATCTCCATGGCTACCCCAGAAGCGGTAGACGTTTACAAAACACACAGGAGACATTTTCAATCAGACAAGCCTAAAACAACCACAGATAACAACTTGAGGAAGGGCAAATATACCTGTGTGAATTGTAGCACCCAAAACGAAGCTATTAACTAATGAGAGATCTGGGGTTACATAAATGAAGACTGATAAATGGGACTAACCATTGTACGTCCGTATTTAATCGCGGTAACAATATTTGAAAATGGAATAATGTACTAGTTCGGAAATGGAACATGCATAGTAAGTACAATATTGTATGTAAACAAGCCAGATAAATGTCACCAGATAACATTGTTACACGTGGCAGAGGTATTATATCATGTGTAAGTACTGATCTGAACGGGATTCGAACTACTGTTTGAAACATGATATTCAGGGTATACATTATGCTTGATGGGATTAAGTAACCTGATTATTTTTGTCGATGTTAGTATTCTGAGTTGCAACATCGTGTGAACGTGTAGTTAAAAACCAAGGTTTGGGATAAATACACTACCTCCATCTGCAGGGCTGAAGTTGGAGCCAGTATTTTTGTATTAAAGTATTTCATATGTATGTAGACACATTTTTGATGTATTTAAAATTCATATATCTTCATTTCACAATTATGTTTTCACTTTATAAAGAATCGCGATTAGCACATACTGGTACCTAATTTAATCGCAGTTTAGGAATTTCAGACTCCTTCCTGCCAGAACGTCTCTGGACTTCAGAACGCCTATAAGTACATTAAAGTTAATGGAATGAAATTGTACACTTATTCTAGCCCATTATGAATCATGCTTTAACTAATTCCGTGGTGCAGAGCGCTTACTAGTAAAGTTACTAGTCGCTCATCCAGTCAAGAAATGTCCTACTTTTTATAAAACCAGAAAATTATTACCGTTATAAAAAGTCACTGGTTCCTATATTAAGTCAGGTAAATTCAGTGAAAAACCAACAGATATTAAGATCCGTTTTAATATTATCCTCTAATAAAGGCAACGCCCAAAACATCAAAGACGTCTCTGTCCTTAATGTTTTCCGTCTAAGTTATGTATTTCTCATACTATATTTCCCATGTGTGCTAAGTATCATGTATCTTATCCAACTCCGCTCATTTTTACACTGTTATCTAGGCCACTAAAAGTTTTTATCCATTTTTTTAAACAAGAAATCTAGAAAGAAGCTAAAATTTCGTGTAAAGATTGTTTACTTACAAACATTATTCTTCCACTATCAACAATTATCAGGAAAAATTCGCTGCTACATTTCTCAAATACAGTGAAGGTTTTATTAGGCAAATCTTTGTTATCGAAAACTTTGGGTTACCTGACTGAAAACAGATAATGTAGAACAAGCTCACATCATGGAAAGTAATGTATTTAACTCTGGATTCATATTGCAACTGAAACACGGTGCTGTGCGATCCGGCTTCGCAAGGTCGCTGATTCAAATCCCGCACAGACTCGACTTCCATTAATGCTTAATCTCCTCTTCTGTTCCAGTAAGCCTCAATGCTAAGCGGGTTAGTATTTCCTACTGGCTGTATATGAATGTTCACGAACAGACCCACACATTGTACGAGATTCCTCGCATCTCCACACGAAAGCGACAGAAAGAAACTTCAGCGACTAATATTATTAGTTAATAATCTCCACAGTTTAATTAATGCAGCAAATGGAAAGCTATAGTATGCAAGGAGGTTTACCTAAGGAACTGAAATGAAAACTATTAGCAACAACACGTACTTACATAAACCTTTCTTAGTCACATACGTTGTAGTTGATTAATTATTGTATTGGTTATCAGTTAGTTCTAGAGAGACCCTTTTGATTTGGAATTAATTCCTAACTAATGAATGCATTAAACCGTTATAATTAATTCACATTTTATTTACCGATGCGTTACTGAAAGAAAGTTGCAAACCACCGGTTTAAACAATATTACAGGACACTGACATGGATGAAAGTTAAAGCGAAAACAAAATTAAAGTTGTCAGAAGGGACTTCCAGAGAAAAACTACAGTGAGTCCCCTCACTTAACGAAGATTTATATTACAAAATTTTGCTTGTACGAATTTCTATAATGAAACAAATACATTCCGCCTGGATCGTCATCCGAACGCGAAGTCGCTCACCCCGAAATCTTCCGAACAAAATCGAACACTCCCTAAAGAAAACGCAAACAAAGGACGCAACATCGTCCAGTCAGTCAGGTACGTACAGGAGTCCGTTTCTCTCCCATTATTGTTGAAAGGACGTATTTGTTATTCCCTTGTATTTTAATAGCATACGTAATAATCTGTTTCAGTAGCTTGTATGTTTTGTTTCATGCAATAAAATTCATAATTTATAATTTTTTGTCATTATTCGGTCGTTAGGGTACGTAACCCTCAGTTATAACATTGGGTTTATGGGAAATAGAGACTCGCTTTACAAACTCTTACCAGGAACGTAAGTGTTCTTAAAAACGTTTCGACTTATTTTACTTTCGCCATACGAAACGTCTGGTAGAAGTATCACGTAAAAGAATAAGACATAAATATGCTTAAACATTCGTTAAAAATAAAGAGATAATTCTGTGTGTACATTATACTCAAATATATTTAATATTTATCATACCTGATTAATGTCTCCTGTGGTACATGTCTCTCTAATTATGTCTCATACATTATAACCTTAAAGAATATATGAATGTAACCGAAAATATAAGACGCATGAAAATAATGTACTCACATTACCACAGCCCACAGGTATCAAATGCTGTATTCCAATCACATGCACCATGATGAAAGTTATAAAACAATAAATAACAAAGTTCAGTTGTTTAATATAACACTTCTCCAAGCACAAAGTTATTTTAACACTTCAGCTGTATTTGTTCAAATACAAAAGACAAATTGTAACATTTCTTTTTAGAATAACTGTGTGTTTGCGTGTTATTTATGTGTATTTTAAAGCAGTAAGTTCACTGATTCAACAACGAACAATGTTCACGGACTTTATATACAGAAACATAACAAAAGTAAATAACACAACTAGAAACTTTTTTCCTATAAATCTGCTTCTCCACTTTCAACATCCTGCATGAAGTTCGTCGTACAGACTAACCAGTCTACACACACATTCAAACACAAGTTCCTCAGTGTCTCTTTTCCCCCTCTCTTTTTGAAAACTACCCTTACCCTTTTTATTTCATTTTAACCCCGTTTGAATACAGAGCTGCACGCTTTGCAGGCAATGAATTCTACCTCGTCCCCACCGCCCGAACCAACCGTTATATCCAGCGTCGCTGTGCATAACTGGCCTTACCAAACCAATCAAAACCCCAGTTGCTACAGACGTCACCGTATTGAGCATGTGTAGTGTACAAGACAAGACTTGTGTTATTGTACCTTCATAAAAAAAAGAAAGAAAACTAGAGGGGAGGGGGAGACGTGTATCCATCGATCTGTCAGTATGAAGAAAAAGACACATGTCTGATGTCACGCCAGACAAATATATTCCACCCAACAGAGATCCACGTGTAACAACGATAATGGCTATTGGCTGTAATACTGTACGTAGACAACTTTCGACACGGCAGCGCGTCTTTTAACAGGCCACGACAGCGTCACATCCTCTTGTTTCGAACCAACATTCATAACCGTCATACATTTTCGCATTTGATTATATATAACTTTTGAAATCGGTACTCTGTCGTTAAATAAAGAAAGTGATTAATTAAAAAAAAGATTCTTGACAAAGGACAACGAACTCTGAACTTCATGTCAATGTAAAACGTGGGTTCTGGGATCCAATCTCTAACTTCATGGAACAGGGCCCTTCTTATGAATTTAATAGTAGTCAAGAAATCTACCGTCTTTTACGGAAGTCAGAGGTTAATTAAAGTGGTGACAATAGTCCTCAGCCTATCTTGAGACAGACTAATCAATATGGCTGTCTTCTGGGTTGTAACGTCCTGTAGATTGGTATAATTTTACAAACGTTTCATAAATCCTCGCTGTCACCATCATCAGGGTGATGATATTATCGCCCATACGTTGGAGAAAATAACAAAACTATTCTCTGGGAAATGGAAATAACACCTGAGTAAAGATACTTTATCAACCCCAATATCCGTTATCAGTTGATGTGTTGAAATTTTATTTATTTTATTTATTATTAACTGCAAATGGGTTTTTACCCGGTGGCAGTGGTCCTACAATAAGACAAAACAATAAGACACAACAAAACAATGAGACAGAACAAAACAATAAGACAAAAAAAACATAAGACACAACAAAAACAATAAAAATATTAATATTACAATTGTATAAAAGTCGAAAATTTCCTTTTAGCGACTAAGTTATAATGCTCAAAAACCAATAAGACACTCTCTCTGTGGTAGAAGGTAAACTAATTTTCTGCGACCGGATGACATTTGCGATATACGTAGTTGAGATATACGATAATGCCATTAGATGGTTTATAAAGATAAACCAAAACCAAAAGACAAAGGGCTTGCTTCATTTGATGGGTTCACAACTACACGGCACGCCTGTCAGCCCTACTGAGCAGCCATCGAGCTATAGGGAATGTTTACAGGACTCCAGATGCTGTTTGCAAAGTTCAGTGACCGTAACGTGTCTCTCACGCACAGAGGAAGTACAAAAAAGAGTCTCTAAGTTCAGCAGCGCGTATTATATACAAAGCTGAAATTCAAAAGAAAAGCAAAATTGGGCGTAATTACAGAAACAAGCATATCTAGCGTGGATATTGTTATCCGTTTTTATTACGCTTTAAAATAACATTTATATATTAAAACAGTGAGTGACTTTCTTACTTTTTATTTACGTACGATTAAGCCTATTTATATGGCCTGCTTTCTGCAATTTGAATTTCCGTGTTTTGCCCACAGTTGTTTTCTACGTTTGACAAGATTTTCAGAATAAAAAGTGATTATTTCCTTCAACAATATCACCAACTGAGCCTAACGATGGAGACAGACTGTCTTTTTATTCAGATACTGAGTGTTTAAATATTATTTAGAATAAAGATTGAGGCTTTGGGATTATCCCCTTCTATCAGACCCAACAGGATGGGCCTTACCATCTGAAGACGGGAGCACAGCTAGCTGCCGAAACACAGTGGCATCTTTATGATTCTGAAAGATGGATCAAGTCCAGAAAAGTATCATTACTGAATGTAACGCACCGTCGTTTGAAGCCTTCGGAATTGCATTCCCTTCAAGTTACCCTTCTCCTCTGCCCCGACAGCCACACCCAACAATCCTTTTCGAACTCACCAACCCCTACCAAACCTTTGTACAAAATTTATCATTCCCGACCAGCTAACTGGGGACGAACGAAGGGGTTTGGCGAGTGGGGGCGAGGACGGGAGGGGGAGAGTGTTTCATTCCGTCTGAACAGAACGACACCAATAGAGTGAGCAAGATAAAACAGTTGGATCTGCAGAGTCCAACTAGGAATATTCTATGAGATAGAAGGTATTTTGTAAGATTTGAGGTTTTCACAGCGGTGGGTATGAAGATTTCTGTCTTCTGGGTTGTTGCGCTGTGTAGTCTGGTCGATGTTTACCAACGTTTCAGAGGTCATACTGCCTCCGTCATCAGGGCGATGAGTATGAAGATTTCTGTCTTCTGGGTTGTTGCGCTGTGTAGTCTGGTCGATGTTAACCAACGTTTCAGAGGTCATACTGCCACCGTCATCAGGGCGATGAGTATGCCAAATGGGTTGTTGCACCGTGAAGTATGGTCGATGTTTACCAACGTTTCAGAGATCATACTGCCTCCATCATCAGGGCGATGCAGCGCAACAAAGCAGAAGACAGAAATCTTCAGAAGGTGTATTGGTCTATGGTATAAAACGAAAACATGTCTACACACACAACTGTGTACTATTCCAGATAAGATGATAGACAAAGTAAACAAAGCCATGTAAAGGATGTACTGACATTGTTTTCTAACCTTGTCCATCATCCGGCGTCGTTTTATGTTACTTTTCTTCTTTTTTCTATATTCAATACGAAATAAAATAACAACTAGATTATTCTTTGCGGCGATAACGATTTGAAGCGTAATACTGACAACATAAATAATGCCAAATGTTGCTGCTTAAGACTTATTTGCACAAACGACTTGAGGTTGATGTATATTTCCTACGACAGCATGTTAGTCGGCAACTTCACGAACTGGCCATGAGAAAAACATTATTTAGCTTTATTATGAAACTCGGATCAGTAATGTTTTCAAGTCACTCTTATAAAGGAAGAGTCTGTTTGTCCGTGAATATTCAGAATAATTGTCTGTATATTTATAGAATGCAGTAGTCAGACAACATTTTAGCAAAATAGAAATTCTTAACAGTGACACCAGAAATGCTTGCAGAACAGGCAGTACAATGTGGTTCAAAAGGCGTTGGAGTACAGGAGAACTTGTTTTAATATTTATTTATAGCTTAATTAATGACGCGTTTTCTGTAGCTCAGAATGCGTCGAATCAGAGACTGTCAATAAAATGGAAAGGCGTAGAATAAATTTGTGCAGCAAAGTACTTCCGAATTTGATTGTTGTTCAGTTGTTCCAAACATGTCTTGCCTTTTACTAAACCCGATAATCCACTATCAAATTTACAAAAGCCCACTACTTGACCCAATCCTGATTTATTTTAATTTCCATCTTTATCAAGTGGTTCCTTCCTTCAGTGTTTACAACCAAAACCATGTATTTACTTCTCATTTAAAGACACATTCATATCCTTAATTGATTTCTCTATACATAAGACTGTCCAACCATCACAGTTATTTCCGACCATTGTTTAATATAACTATTTCCAATGGTTTTATTCTTTTACTATAAAGACTTTATTCTTGTAACTACAAACCTACATTTACATTCCATATTATAACTTGGATCTTATTAATTTTATTCTTTACTTTATACATAACTCTGAATCATGATTTATTTATCACTTTCCTATCCCACGACTGTGCCACCTCTAACTTAACCCCCCCCCCCCCCGTCTTGATCACCCTAATAATATATAGTGATGAGTATTAATTATGAACCCCTTCATTCGTTACTCTATGTTACTCCTTCGTCTCTCTTAAGGTACAATTTGGCTGCACGCGACAGAGACAAGCGACCGAGGCAGGCGACAGAGTTACGAGACCGAGACTGGCCGCTTCCTGTCTGCTCTCTGTACAATCGTATGAAGTACAATTACGAGCGCGAGACAAAGACAGGCGACAGAGACAAAGCACAGGAGACCGCTCTCGGACCAGTAGTGTCTCGCGACGGGCTCAGGCAGCACGTGTGTTGTTGAGTAAAATAATGGCAGAAATTAAATTTACTGGTGACCAAGATGAGCAATTGGTAGAATTAGTAGCAGAAAACCGATCACTGACCACCGACAGAAAGATCCTTCTTCACGTCTGGTTTTGAATATTGAACTCATAGGTTTTCTTTGTTTCTTTCGCAACAAATAACACAGCAACACATCATCTTCTTCGATTAACCTTTCTAGAAGCATTTTTGTACTCATTTTTCACAGAATATGTGCACGTATGTCCCAACAAAACAAAGAAAACAAACACTTTGCCGCATGTCTCGGTCGTCACCTCAAAAGTGAGTGGCGACAAGCTGCGATGTGTCCGTCTCCCGTCTCTGTCGCCTGCCTCGGTCGCTTGTCTCTGTCACGTGCAGCCAAATTGTTGTGAAATAAGTGGGGAATTTGCATAACGAGGAACTGCGTGAATTGTATGGATCACCTAGCATAGTGAGGAGAGTGAATTCTAGGAGGCTCAGATGGACTGGACATGTAGCACGCATGGGGGAGGGGGGAAGAGATGCATACAGGAATTTGGTAGGGAATCCGACCACTGTGCAGACTAAGAAAGAAATGGAATGATAACATCAAGATGGATCTTAGGTAGCTGGGCTGTGAGGATAGCGAATGGATGGAGTTGGCTCGGGATCGTGGCCGATGACAGGCTTTGAAGCTGTCGGTGTTGAACCTGCGGGTTCTGCTACCAGGTGGTTATTTACTTATGATGCCAAGTTTGATATTCATAGAAAGAGGTAAAATTATGATAGAAGCTCGGATCAATCTTGTGTATAACAGTTCTAAGGACGAAAGAGTCGATAAGCGTAGTTTGTGTGGGCGTTGGTCCTTTCATTTCTCAGTCCTCTGGGGAAATAGAGCACCTGACGTGAAATGCGAGGGTGGGGAAAGGGTTTAAAATTTATTTATACTGTCCGAGCACACTGTGGCTTCGCTGCACGGAGTCTGACCAGAACTCTTAGGCTAATGAATGGACACAGCGCAATGATCTACTTGTTCGTGCTGCGCTCTGTCGCACACATCAGGAAAATACTCTTTTAATCCAGCCCATAACGTATATCGGATTTTAAACACAAAGCTCCGAAGCAACAAAGCAAATTATGCATTAAGGACTTTAAAGAAGTTGGTGTATGAAAAGTTACTTTCAGTCTTGTTGTACCTGCACCACGTGTACATCTGCAATTGTTAAATTGGGAAGATTTTACATGTATAAGCAAAACGTTAAATAAGCAGCCTGGGCATAGCATTCAACTTTATCTAGTGTCGATGTACTTATTTAAGCACCTTTGATAATATATTTTTTTAAAGCTAACGACCTTACTTTCACTTAGCAGAGATTAAAATTCGGGAAGACGTACTTCAATTTCCCCTTACGTCTTCATAATATGGTTCACGATTAAGCAAGACAATTTTTACCTTCCAGTTCTATGCAATGTATTCTGCCAGCCGATTAAATGAAAATGACATAGCCTATCAACTAATTAATTGACGAACACCTCGGATCAGCCTTCTTAAGTATGTTAGGTGCTCGTCTGATTAATCAATTCATCAATTTTTCTGTGAACTTGAAGTGTTATCTACCCTTAAGCAGCTCCAACTAAAATTCTGTATTAATTTCTCATCTTCCCCAAGCGTTCTATGTCTCACCGATTTCATTGGCTTTGATGTCATAGCCCTAATCATATCACCACATCTAGTGAACTATGAAAATCCTCAACATTAAATTTTCTCCATACCACTGTTAACTCCTGTCTCTTAGTTACAAATATTCTCCTCAGTACAAACAAACATTTCTGATATATTGCACAATAAACAGAAAATGAATGAAATTATGAATCCATCAAAAGGATTCTGGAGGACAGACCACGTCTCCTTCCATTAAAGACACCTACAGGATGATTATTTTTTACAATTTCAAAAATGTATTATAAAACACAAACCTATGTACAACAATGCAATTTATCGGTAACAGAAAACAACTTTCAAAGTTTCGATTCTAATTTATCTAGTTTCTATTTAAACCCCACTGATGTTCTTGCACAAGTCATTCCAAACTCTTCACAACATCTGCGTATGAACGAATTCACAGGCATCTCAAATGCGAATTTTGAGGCACTCAGAACTGGATGGTAGGAGAGGAGGGTTGGAGTGGGAGTGGAAACGGTCTCCTATACGTATCCTCTGCCTTAAAAAGAAAATATAACGGAGTTAGATCCAGGGACCTAGGGGACCAGAACGTTGATCCGATTCTACCAATCCAGCAGTGCACCTAGCGGCTGCTGATGTAAGCAACGAAACGCGCTAGTTTTAAACTGCAAATTACATCCTGTATATCCCATAAATTCCATTACTGTACTAAGCCAACGTTTTTAAAACAAATTTTAAAAGTGTGAAGATCATTTATAATCACCTTGTATTGTAAAGCTACGTCATGTTCTGTTCCTACGAAATGAAGAAGCGACTGAACAATTCAGGAGCTAATAATTTCCTTCAAAAAGGTCTCACTGATAATGGAAAACAGAGTGAAACAAACAAATCTGATCAATGGGGTATTGTCGTGACTCGACTGAATGCAAGAGATCACTCACAGAACGTCATGTTCTAGTAGTCGAGATGAATGGCGGAGGAGTGTCGGAAAATTATCCTTTCAACAAGTTATTCCTTTTCAGCACAATTCTGCGTATTAGTCAGACAAATCATATTACAACCGACATTATATATAACACGACGTTCTTATTTGTTTAATAACTTGTGGTTTATTTAACGACTCTGTCAGCAGCTCAGACTATATAGCATCGAATTATATTATGATTAATGAACTGAGAAGGCTATTAAGGAACCTACAGTAAAATAATCTGAGGAATTGTCCTGGCAGAGGAAAACCACACAAAGTCTTGGTCAGGAGAGCCTGTCTCTGGACAAAGATTTGATCACCAGACCTTCAGAATGCGAAACAGAGTTCTATCGACGTCCAGTAAGATGTGTTTACACGTACGAGATACGAGTTTATCACGGCGGCAAAATATCGGTGTTACTTCTGGGTTGTGGACTTGTAGGAAGATCCTAAAATTTCTGAGGAATATTCTGCCTCTTTACTCCTGGAAACGGGAGCAGTAGTTTCCTCCTACAAGTCCACACAGCGTTACGCCTCAGATTACCAACATCAAAATATCATACAGTTATTGTACAGAACTGAAGCAGTTAATAAAGTGAATTACTATCCGTGTTTTTTTCCCCGTCTAATCACAATTGTATATAAATAAATTTATACATAAGATATTAAAATATCATTTACATATTTGGTACATATTTTTACTACATGTTTCGGTTACATTGATATTTTAATATCTTATGTATAATTTCCTTTATATACAATTGTGATTAGACGGAAAAAAACACGAATAATTAAATTTTAATTCACAATATGACGCAATTATATCAACTTATGAATTACTATCGTAATGGGTAAAGGTTTATTTTCTTGAAGTCTTACATTTATTTTCTTGTATCAGAATCCATTAATTAAATTAATCCGATAAAATACAGATATCCTAAGTAGAAAGCCAGTTAAGGACAGTTAACGGAAGACATGTAGTTACGCTGATCATAGTTCAAATTATACGACTGCTATACAATACATCGAGGAAAGAAATGCTTATTATTTTAATGGAGACTAATTATGCGCACAATGACACCCCATCTTTTAAACCGTATGTACGTTTCCCTTATTGAAATATCTGTTAAAAATTTTTTTATTATAAAATGATGCGTTTTCATAATACCTCGTGTTGAATGTTATTCAAAGACCAAATGTTATTCAAGGATTTAATGTATTTTTAATGACAAAATCTAAAACACGCTGTTTACTAGTATGATACTGGTCAATATATTACAAGCACGCACGCATGAACACGAACACACACATACTGCTGTTAATATTAGAAAAAGAATGAGGAAAAGAACGACAAAGAAAGGTGAGAAGAAATAGAAGCAAAAGGATAAAAGAAAACAAACGACAAAGAAGAAACACAAAGCAATCAATATTCTGTAATAAAGATTTTCGTCTGGGTTAAATAACTGCTTTTAAGATAATTAATAACAATAGATATTCCAATTAATCTTCCAAATAATGCGATATAAGGAACAAATTTATAACGATAAATAGGAGCAACTACAGAACGCGTACATTCTTCTCGGCACTTCCAGCGCCGATATTGTAATATCGGATTCCTTTCCTAAGCCCCCTTTTTAACATTACGCTTCACAAATTACTCTCATTTCGTTCGCTTGGAGAGCGCCACGTGTACAATGGAAAGCAGTCGGCTCGTAACAATAGCAACCACCACTAACAGGCGTTTAAGTCAATAGTCATATGTTATGCACGGCCGCTGTCCGTGTATAATGCATGAGAAACTCTGGCAAAATGACCTCCCTCCCTCTTTAAGTTCACCATTTTCTTTTATTTCTCTCTGCCCTTCCAGTTCGTCTTTTTGTGTGACAAAGCTCTTCAATCGATCGTTGTAAAGGTGAAGTTCCTTAATAATTCAGGTATAAAATGGTCCTAAAGGTATTTCAGTTGCGAAAATTTACAACTAGCTACTGGTGTGTAGAAGCTAAAGTTGAAACGTCGCTTATAAACCCATTTAGCGAAACACTGGGCAAGAAGAAACAAATGGTTCTGTGTCATTAATTCAAGTTATTTCCAGAGAGGAAAACAACAAAGCGATTTCACGATATTCCATTAAGATGTCATTTTAACACGTGCCAATTTTTAGCTTAATTTCCTTAGTTCAAGAGGAAAAAAGGTTCACTTTGATGTACTCATGCCATCGACCAACGAGCAGATATTTATAAAAATTGGTATAATTATTATGCATCTAGAGGCCATTCCAAATGCGCACTGTTTAATTTTCCACCATAACGAATTCTCGAGGTGGGAGACATGCTAGTGCCACTTAATGTGGGGGTTTTATATAAGAAACAATTTTCTCTAGAGACCAGTTAAGTGCAGCTTCGGAATTGAAGTACCTAACCTAGAACTGAGGATAAGATCGCACGCCTTATTTGGTAGTGACAGAAAAGTATGATGCAATGATGAAATAATTTATTAGGGTAAAACCGGATAACTCAAGAAAAACCTGTTCCAGTGGCGTTTCGTGAACTACGAGCCTAATTTGAATTCACCCGGGACTGACCCAAGCCCTCGCGATGAGACGCGTCGGTCCAACTGCCTGAACTATGGCATGGCCACTTCTTATTTCGTGGTAATATATTTACGTATAAAAACATTCAGCTTTATCTGTGTATGCGTGCGTGCGTGCGTGCTAAAGTACTTTTTTAAATCCAGCACAAAATATACTCCACCGAAATTTAGGAGTTTGATGTGATTACTTATTCATCACTGGAGTTAACTTTATATCCTCTGTCATAAATGCATTTATAAACTGTATGTTCCTTACTATTAAGTGCTTAAAAAATAAATTTAAATATGATTACGTCTTTGACAATTCTAATGATCAGTTCACAGGAAGTTTAATAGTAGCATGTCAACTACTGTTTATTTAATATCAGATATGATTATTCTTCTCCTTAGGTTTTAGCTGCTGGAGTTTAACGTAAAACTTCGGCTCTCGGGGTTGAGCAGTTACGAATGTTAAAAGTTATCTAACATTTCTCAAAACATCACAGTTGTCAGCTTCAGGGTTAAGCCTGCCAGAACGTTGGATGAATTTTAACATTCGACGTAGCTCGTCTCCGAAAACTAAAGGTTTACAGACATAATTATATCACAAACTAGACGGAAAGTGTCAGGGATTGATCATGACCTGTTTCAAGTCACTGTTCCGACAATCTTTTAAAATGACTGAGAAAAACCGTGGCAACTTTAGTTACAATAAAGAGGCTGCAGCCGGCAAAAGGAACTATCTCCCGAACGAGTGATGCACGTAGCTGAGCTAACCTACTAAGCAGGGTTGGAGTGGTATATTACAAAATACTGTGAGGAAATCAAAGAATACCACAAGAAATCTCGGGACATCAGTGACGATGCAGAGAATCGAACGTGTTGTGTCCAGAACACAAGTCTACAGCATTACTGCTACATCATCCTGATCTTTTTTTAAGATATGCTGACTCATTTTATTCATGTCGTGAGATCAATAAACGCGCAGAGACACAGGACATGCTTTGGACATATAAGGACATGCAAGGGGTTTCTCTACGTACTGAAGCAGTTACAAGGCAGCTCACTCGTTTTAAATATATCGACTTGAGTCTTAAAACTCACTGGTCCTATGTCTCTCATAACAGGGACTCCAACACAGAGATTTCATCGTGTTGATGAAGTGAAGAGTAGAATCAACCGGGCGTGCTGGAGTGTCGCGAGCGTTGTCATGGCCACCGCTCAACATCAAAAGAACAGCAGAGACGCAGAAGGTTAAATTGGGAGAGCAATCAGGTGAAAGGTACGGCAATAAAGCACGGGAGAAATATTTCCACAGACGCAGGAGTGAAATATAAAGACGCAAACACTCAAGATTTTCCATTTATACATCCAGTACACTTTTACTGAAAATACCTGGTTCAAATCTCGGCAGTGTTTACTTCACAATCTACAGAAATATCCGAGATAATACCTCGAGACTATCTCTCTAATAATCCTGTCGTTCCATTTTATTCGAAGCCATAATTTATATGCATTAAGGGCCAGTGGCGGAACATTGTACACACGATAATGAACCCTTGGGTTTCGACAAAATCTGTTAATTCTTTGACCAGATAAACAACTATCAACTTCTAAGGAAGGGCTCTGTTACATGAATTTAGTTTGTTAGTATCACAATTGCAACACATCATATTTAAGATGATAAGGTGGTAACAGAGTGGAAAATAACGCTGTAATATCACCTCTGTATATGGAATACAAAAATTTGCATTCCTTTGCAGATTTTGTAATTCAAACGCTCTTAGCGTGAAATGTCGGGCTTGAAGAGCATAATGAAGAACCTGAAATAGAGCAATACACGGATTCTTGTAAGGGGAAAAAAGTGAGAGTGATGGAGTAAAAGAAGACGAATTATAAAACAGCAAGTTAAAACGAACATGAAAATGACAATGATAAAGGGGTTCAGAAATATCCCATCATTAGTGGCGGCCCGTCCAAAAGAGCTGCAGACCTATAGTACCTCCTATAATATTTTAAAAATTGGAAAATTTACTTCTAGTGGTCGTGATGTCCTGGAGAAGTGATGGAGAAATCCTGGAGAGTTTATTCGGAAGTTCTTTGGTCATGGAGAAGTGCTGGAGAAATACTGGAGAAGTTCTGGAAGGTTATATGGAAGTCTATAAGCGGTGGTGGGCTTGTTCAGCGGTTGGTCGTGGGGACGTTATGGAGAAGTACTGGAAAAGTCCTGGATAAGTTCTGGATAAGTCCTACAGTATTGACGGAGAAGTCCTGGAGAGTTTATTTAGAAGATCTTTGGTCATGGAGAAGTGCTGGAGAAATCCTAGAGAAGTGCCGGAGAAGTCCTGGAAAGCTATGTGGAAGTCTTTAATCGATGGTGGGCGTGTTCATCGGGTGGTAGTAGGGACGTTATGGAATAGTGCTGGAGAAGTCCTGGAAAATTCCTGAAAAAGTCCTGGAGATATCCTGGATGAGTCCTAGAGTAGTGCCGGAGAAGTCCTGGAGAGGTTATTGCGGAAGATCTCTGGTCATGTAGAAGTGCTTGAGGAATACTGGATAAGTGCTGGAGAAGTCCTGAAGTTTATAAGGATATCCTTAAGCGGTGGTAGGTTTGATCCCATGCGAGTCGGTTGTTATGGTTTCGTTTAAGTTTGATTGGGACAAGTTATATTTGATTAAGTTGCGTTGTTTCGGGTTAGGTTAGGTTACATTGACGGCCTGTCCATAAAAGCTGCAGAGTTGCAGAACCCGTTATAATTTTTCAAAAATTGAAGAATTTATTTTTTGTGTGTTTATAATTTGTAACAATTTATTTTCTCTATATAATTATTATAATATTGCCCCTTACGTTGTCAATTTTCCACTAATCGGCTGAACTGATAGTAAGTCCAAGGCGAGGAGTGCGAAGCAGAAAGGGGCTATCATCAGGCTCGGCTAGTCGGTCAAAAGTAGAGTGCGCGGCGATCTGTGGAGTGAGTGGCAGTTCACTGGTACAGCACGTATCGGGGCTGCAGTCCCCGCAGCCGGCTTATAATAAACGCGCTTGCCCGGTACCACGTGTTTTAGACTGGTTTCTGTATCACAAACTGTTTCGTGGTTGTTGTTAATGAGTGTTCAATAATTCTGTTTGCTGACTATTTTTTGTTCTGATAGGGAAAATGAGCAAAGGAAGTGTAACATAGTTACGGCAAATTACTTTTTCTAAATTGCATTTGAGTGAAAAAAGTGATGTAAAAAATCATGGCTGCCTTCTTCCGGACTTAAAAATAGTTAAAACATCGTCGAGCACGTATGGGTTTTCTCCTGATGTAAATTTACTTTTCATTTACTTATAATGTTATGTGTTGAAAAACTATTCTGATTTTTTCCCCTTGAGCAGCTCCACCACTCCTCAGACTCACGAACCGCCACTGCCCATCTTGCAGACCCTGTGATTGTTCTTCAAATGCTAATATAGTTCTTAATAAAGAGGGCAAGGTTCACTTTCCAACCCAAATCACCCTTTCTTCATTTTCACATAGAGGCACACATCCGTTCGCTGGAAAGTCATACTTTGAAGCACTTTGCCTTTGGTACAACGCTTCTGACGTAACACAGTCTATTGTAATGCCCCGCCCATATGGGTGCGGCGTGATCTGTATATAAGAATACGCGATCTATTCTGAAAGGTAGATTCTTTACAAATCGTACAGAAAATTCAATTCGTCTTCCTCTACCCATAAAAAATGACATCTGCCATATTATACTATAGTTTGTGCGAGCACATGAGTAAAACAACCACCCATTTGATCCCTGTCTAAAATTTCATGGTTAAAGGCGTGTTTAGAAAATGGCAGGAGACATAAAGTATCTATAGTTCGACGCTTTTCAGCTTTCTTCAACTCCTAATTCATATTTTCGCTCGAGAAACACGCAGCAAGTCTTTGGTTCAAAGTAGAATAGAGAAAGAAGTTCTAAGATGACGAAACGTTAAGGTTTCCTTACCAGAGAGCGCTACAGAGGGTTGATACGAGAAGGGAGGAAAATTACAGGGTGAAGGGTGGCTGGATGTGTGTTCAGTTGGATTGGCTTATCTCGTTTGCCCAGACTTTCGGGTTCCTTTTCTCCTTCACACTTTTTCGCCTCAAGGGGGTACCAGAAGGAAAGAATCATTTTAGGTGCAGGATATTTTAAGACGAAAAATAAAGAAATGTTAATATAAGGAAAGGAACTAGGTAGAGAAGTGAAAGAAAGTAAGACGGAGAAAATTATGACTGCGATTATGTATAGTTTAGACATGAAAAATAATAGACTTTAATATCTTGAAGAAAGTTCTAATGAACTAAGATATGGAAGAGAGAAATGTCGAGCCGACAAAGCTGAATATACGTATAGGATTAAATGGAGTATTATTACCCCATCCCTCATCTTCTGATGCGGTTACTATGATGCTGCAGCGGAGTGGAGAATGCCATTAATAACCTGCTTTTGTATATTTCAGATTCAAAATAATAGTAACAGTAATAATAACAGTACGAAAATTTGTTCTAAATTGCAATCAAGCACTCAATTAACCCTAAAATAACTTCTATAATCTTCTACACTTTCAAGTCACAAATGTAATGAAAATGCAGAAACAGCAGAATAATATCCCGCTTAAAGAGTTTCATAATCTGACGTGAGAAGCAGAACTTTAAATGATAATGATGAAACTATATTAGCAATTCTGTAATCAGCTACGTCTAGTTTAATTTTGCTCGTTCAAAGAAATTACTATTTTTGCATTTTCATACTTGTTAATCAATCCTACAAAGCGCAAGTTACGGAACCAAAAACGAGGCGAAGCAGGAGGACAATGAACGCCGTTGTAGAACTGCAGTACTGCCGATTCGTGTTCCGATAGATGAAAACTTCATCTGGCTGGGCGGCATTTTGTCTTTCACGCCTTGTATCTGTTGAGCATTAGATAATATCTGAGGACGGAATTGTGAACGTTTTAAAGGTCTAGTGTTAGAAACTCGTACAGGTCACCAAAAGGCTGGCTTTGGGCCTGACGACCAGGCTTCGATTCCCGGCAGGGACAACACATTTATTTTTCGCTTTAACGTCCAGGGAAGATATGGAACCGATCCAGACTCCTGTCCGTACCATAATATGGGATTCTATAATGGATGAACAGATCGGCGTATGAAACTTATCGCACATCTCAATCTAGTGCAAAAGACGGTTCTGTTCTAGGTTGTTGCATTATGAAGTCTGGTAGAAGTTCGCCAATGTTTCAGAAGTACAAGATGCCTCCATCATCAGGACGATGAGGCTTCGTAGTAACTCAGAAGACAGTAATTTCTCTAGCAACGGGGTAGCCCCTCCCCCAGTCAAAGATGACCTGATTCATAATTTGGAAAAGGCTTAAAGGCTCAAGCGATATATACATATATAGACGGAGCTACTGACAGCGTCGTTAAATACACAGCAAAGATAGTAAACTGCTTGAAAGAAAAAGTAACCATTTCTTGCATCATAGTGCAACAGGTGTATTCATGGCAGCGACTAGACATGTCGGTGCATAACATCACTCGGTTATATTTTTGTGATCCAATTCAGTTACGTAATAAACGTAGCATGAATTACATCATCTAATTGTCTCCAGTTAAGAAAGTATTGAAGATGAATTGAATTAAATTGAACTCAAGATGGAAGCGTAGAAAACAAGACACAACATGTAAGACTTGAGGTTCTCACAGCGGTGAGTATGAAGATTTCTGTCTTCTGGGTTATTGCGCTGTGTAGTCTGGTCGATGTTAACCAACGTTTCAGAGGTCATACTGCCTCCGTCATCAGGGCGATGAAACGTTGGTTAACATCGACCAGACTACACAGCGCAATAACCCAGAAGACAGAAATCTTCAAGACACAATATGTAGTAAGACAGGTTTACTACGGATTTCTTTTCCTTCTGATAAACTGTGTAAATCATTGGTGTGAACCGTTTGCTCATAGCGTGGATATGAACTTCAAATGTAAAAATCAGTATACGCGTACGTTTTAGGGGCCCGTAAAATATTTAAAGAATTTCGGATCAATCATGCTTCTTATTCAACTTCCGGCCGTATGGATCAGTTATCTGGACTGAGAAGTTTACCTCTGACCCCTTTCCAGAAAAAATGTTCTTAGTGACTTTAATCAGCACATGATCGCTTCATCCAACATCCTTTCCAATTAACTATTCACCGTCAATTTTCTCGTTCGATGTCATATAATCTAAAATAGTGACTAAATCTCATAATAAATCAAAAATAAATGAATCTACAATTCTGTGCTCATAATGACACTGTATACCTGTCTTCGCATTATTTTAGTATTAACTCTATGGAGTAGAATTATGTTTTTAGAAGTTAGTAGTAGCTCAGGTGGAAGCGGAATTATTCGTGAAAAGGAGTCCTGAGCCAACTGAATGAATTCCATACCCCCCAACCTTTGAGGGACCCCAAATCTATCTTCACAGCGCCCTGCTATTTATCATGGATCCCTAAAGCTGTCACTTTCTTTCATGTCGCCCAACTTGACAGCTGTAAGCAACTCTCATCTCTCATAAGCAGTGGTCCACTGATTTCACTCTTACTTCTTTCATCTTGCTAATCATATTTGCTTAACAGTGCAAAACGATCTCTCTTTTCGTTCTAAAATTCTTTTCATCCTCTTGTTATAAGCCCAAATATTCTATATAAGTTTACTTCTCACACTCTTAATCTATCTTTATTGACCTGTTCTTATAAATTTCATTTTCACTGCAAATTCAATGAACTCCAGCGATCTTGGGCCGTATCATCTGTAACTGTGAGACACAACACGTTTTATATTGTACTTCTCGGACAGTTCTCTGTAATTATGCAGCCTTCCAAACATAAGGCGAACGGCGGTTGAAACTTTCATTTTGCTTAAACTGCTTTAAATTTGAAACATCTACTTTATCCCCGTGTAACCATTTAAGCAGGACACACATGTGAACTGTAGTCAAAGGCACGCATATAAATACGAAAAAGAAACAGGATAAGTTAAATAAAACTGTTACAATGAAAAGTAGCCCTCATACAAAACTCAGTCACTGTCAGAACCTCCGCTGTGACAAAACTATACGGCCTTCCATTTTTCACGGATAATTTACATCTTGTCATAATCGGACAGGAGGTAGGATGTCGCTCTTACATGAATTATCAGATTCTCAAGGTGATAAAATCAAGGATGACGAGATGAGTGGTACATGTAGTATGCAAGACTCAACAACATAGAAGATCACAAATTCTTCAGGGTTGAAGATAGAGGAAGCACATTTCACCAACAATTTATACTATCAGTAGAACAGACGGTGGGCGGAAATGTCGAAACGATGACGAAACATCGGGTTACAAGAAAGGTGAATAATTTCTGTATCGTTTGGCTGACTACCAGATTTTCAAGGACACCACTCGAAGCAATTAGTTATATTTTCAGGTAATGTATGAACTCAATTCATCGTTAACAGGGCAGAAGACCTGTGCTGTGCATATGTTGTGTATTATTAAGCTAATGATCTCACAGAAAGCGGGCCTATAATTAGTGACAAGGGTGTGAGAAGCTTCTGATCGAATATCTGTATTAAATGCTGAATGCAATAATTATTGTACAGCTGTACCGAATTGCTGACTTAGAAGAGTGAAAGATCATAGGAAAAACTAAATTTTAATTTGTTTAGATTCTACACTGCCAAGTAATTAATTTTTAAAAGAGATAATAATGCCCAGAAAACTGTCTCTTCAGTAACTGGACAACTTTACGAATAGTTTCTGGAAAAATGTTACAGGTCACAAATGTTATGGTTTTGGTCTTACTACAATAGTATGAATACAACATTGTGATTTTATAAAGAAAAAGAATAATCTTTCTAGACGAAATTTAACAGAAATCAAAAAGTCTCATGTACGTAACATCTGTACTCATTTAATTTTTCACACAGGTGTCCAGTGACTCAAGAAATCATTGAAGCGCACAAGAAACTTTTAAGCCTATCTGTAAAGTTACTTTTAGATACATATTACTCGGTGATATTTCACACAAAGTTACTTTACGTTTTGCCCATATTTTCGTACACCCTGCTGATATCACAACACGTTTCATATCCCAATACAAACCGCACGCCCTGCACAAACTTCTGCAACGTATCAATCTCTGTCTAGTTTCATCCCACATCATGATCAAAACTTCAACTAACCCAGTCGTACCACCCTAACGCAACCTATTCTCCCTGCCGCCTGACGCAATCAGTGTATTTGCTGTAGGTTCCTAAAAGGGAAGAGAGAGAACACGGGGTGGGAAATGTTATATTTGGAGAGGGTTGATAATTGGTTTCATTTTCAGTTGGACAGGTTCGCCTGTTACTTCGATTTACCACCCACCCTCTTGGTATAAGCCAAACTTGTGCCCTGGAGTTGGATGAAAATATGATACTCTGTGAAAAGTTCCTTTCCCACGCAAACTTCTGTAATTAAATTCATTGAAAATTCTCTTCCATTTGGTTCAAAAAATTAAGTTAACGAACTGTTTAACACTGCACTTTAAAACTGTCGAGACACAAGCTACAATGTAGCTGTGATAAATGACTCGTAATTTTGAAGTTATTTGTCGAAAAGATGCAGGTATAGGACCATTTAAAACTTATCTGCGAGTAAACTACATTTAAAGGGATTTTCAGAATGAAATTAAGCTTCATTAGGTCTAAATATTATCTACGCGTAAATCAAGAAGCAGTTTCAAAACACATTACAATTTCCTGTTATAAATTAAGTAAAACAGCCTTACACCACGAGATATTTCAGGTCCTTACGGCGGTGAGGAAGAAAATGATTATCTTCTGGGATGTTGCATCGTGCAGTCTGATAGAAGTCTACCGATGTTTCGGAGGAACTTGCTGCCTCCGTCATCAGGGCGATAAACAAGAAGCGTGCGAGAAATTGGGGGAGAGGAAGAGGATTGTGCCAAGCTGTGGTACGCCCTTCTCTCATTGACTCCCTTGATCTCTTCCGATCTTCGCCCTCTTCCCCATTGGTCCATCCAAGGTTATACCTCGTCCGATAAGTTCTCATATCTCAAACAAATTTCTCGCGTGCGTCTTACTTATTGTTCCAGTGATGGAGGCAGCAAGGACCTCTGAAACATCGGCAAGCTTCCACCACACTACTCGGTGAAACAACAGTAAGCCAGTCATCTTCATCAACGAAAATAAGACTTTTACACAAGGAGTAGTTTCATAATGTATATTATTACTTGAACATTACTAGGGTGATCAACTGTAAAAGCAGAAGATGTGCATGGTATGTAGCACGCAAGGAAGATATGAGAAATAAATATAACAATTTAAAAGATACTTCTTCGAGGGCTTTGCGTCGGTGGGATAAAGTTTGAGGCTGTGAACTGGATTCAACAGTCCCGGGATAGGGCTCAAACAACACAGTAATGAAACTTAGTTCTGTGAGAGGAAATAGATTTCTTGACCAGCTAAGCAACAACCTGCTTCTCAACAGGCAGCAATCATATTGTTGTGCCCTGTTTTCAAATAGTATCTAACCCTCGTAACTAGTCTGTAATCCTGTCGCCCCTGACGCCATGTTAAGCCACAGGATCGTGACGTGGCCACATCGCACGTCCTAACTTAATATCCCCGGCGTGTCAGCTAGCGTTGTGCTCTCCATATCAACTTCTGTAGTTCATATTTTACGTCACGCTCTGAATTAACCTTCCTCCCACTTTTTGTAACACAGGTATATTTGTTATAGCAATTTCTCATTCTGACCTTTCTCTACACATGTACCTGTGGCAACGAATCTAGGACAATGGATAAAACAATTTTTCCGAGGAATCTGTGTCAGATACACGAAATTCGTCCAGTTTTACCACGGTCTGCACAGAACCAGTCCACAAGTTGTGTACAGTCGCTTTAAAAATCGCTGATCTTACTAGTTGAAAGTGAAAATAATTTTCATCTTGTAAAGTACGAGGAATATGAATTACAGTAGCGACGGATTGAAACGAATCGCATTCAGAATCATGAGGAATCGGTTAATTGAATGATCCTTTATCACATACTCGCACAATCGAAAGACATAAACACAGAAATGCATGTCAGAACTGGTAAATGGAGGAGGGACAGTTTAGTTTACTATAGGATAAGGGGTGGACAAGAGAGAGAGACAAGAGTTTTTCACTTGGCCACAACGTCTAGACCAGCTCTAGGGCTAACTGTCCATCCTATCCAATGGGTACAGAGTTTCTTTCATCAGGAGTAAAGCGACCGAAGCGTGAAGCTACTACAGTATTCCACGTAGTTCGAGGTGTATAAATTTGTGGAGCTATACCTAAATTCCACATACGTCTTCATGGTGCGGTGTTTAGTTAATTACCAGGAAATATTTTACCTTTTACTAGAATAAACATAACGGTGTGACACATAATTTTAAGATAGTTATAGTTAGTTTATTTGTCTGCGTAAATTAGTACCACAGACGGCAAAAACATTTTCCATGAAGGTGACTGTCTTCTGGGATGTTGCGCCATGCATATCGACCGACGTTTCATAGGTTTTTATTGCCTCCATAAATAGGAACCACATAACCTTTATAATAAAGACACTGACATCTCTGAAATGTCGGTAAATATCTAACACAGTGCACGGCGCAACACACAGAAGACAAGTCATATTCATATAGGTCACGGTGAGAACCTGAAATCTCACCTACTGTCTCCATGACAACAGACAAGGGCATTAAAATATGGGAAAACAAAGGACAAGACGTACAGCCCGTTAGCGTTATACTGGGCGTTGAGGCTGAGGGAATTTGTATGCAGTGTAAAACTTTTAACACACTTTCCATTTCCTCTCTTGCTTTGTTTTATCCTTCTGTTGGGGAAAGACGTGACCGATCTCCCATCCAGAGGGATTTACAGTGAAGAACTTCTGCCGTGGAGATTTCCGTAGATAAAACACGAGAGGAGTGTATAACTTTGCTCTCAGGCTGAGCGTTCATTTCCTATCGTGTGTTTCGATAAAGGGAAAAGCTTTGTAGGAGGTAAATGTGTGTTCAGAACTGAGGGGAATATTTCGTGCTACGAGAAAAAAGTTTCAAGAGGACCGAGAAAAATGTACGTACTCTTTACAAATATTATTAGGGCGATCAAATCATGAATGATGAAGTGGCCATGTGGCACGCATGAGAAAGATAAAAATATTTTAATTTCGGTAACCTAAAGGGAAGTAACCACTCAAAATAAATAAGTGTAGGTGGAAGATAATATTAAAATGAATCTCCAAGATGTAGTATACGAGGGTATGGCCTTCAGCGTTTCAAGGAGGATGTAGAATGTTAGTTGACAGCTGAAATAAAATGAATTTATTTGAAATGCATGGATGTTTGATTTTAATTAAAGAATCATGTAAAATTTTTAACATGTTATTATGAAACTAGTATTCTTCTAGTTCCAAAATATAAACCAAAATAATGCCGATACTGAGGAAGAACATGTGAAAGAAAGACTGAGTCTGTGAAGTCGGATTAGGTTTGTATGACTGTACCTGTGAAGAATAAGATACTATTCAACTTAATTCGCGAACCTGTTCTGATTCGATACCAACAGTTCGAGGAGCATTGATATAAAAACAAATATTTATAACACGAGACAGAGTTTCCTACGGTGTAAATAAACCAAGCATTTTGTAGGGTTAGGGATATGTTAAACTTTGCGGTAAATTTCCGGGCCGAGTGAAGTATGGCTGTCAGTTGCCGGGGTGCTTTGCCCTCCAACCTGCCGCAGTTAGGTAGCTGCTCGCTCCACAAATCTCAATCGCTTTCAGCAGTCTGCCCCTCACATATTACTACGGGCCGCCATGAATACCATTACTTGGCAAAATGTACCGGGAGCCTCGTAAGGCCTGGCGGTGTCCATAATTGAAATCAGTGTTCTTCTGAACTCGGAGCAATTCTGACCAGGGTATAAATTTAGTTCTTCTCCCACCTCTTTTAAACGTGTCTTCTTCCTAACTGCGTACTTCAATAGAACCATCCTAAATTGGAATCCAAATTAAATAGAATATATTATGGTGCTGGGGAAACTCAAAACAATGCAAACCTATCTTTAATAAAGGTGAATTATTCAACACAAACAGAAAGAAAAAGAAGTTGAGCGATAATGGTTTGCTTCGTCCATTTTATTCGCATTTCCCTTCTTGGATTTATCTAAGAAAGAGCAAATTAACTACCTCCATGGAGCAGAGTTCTTGAGAATATAATAGTACGTTAAACCAGCCAAGAAATTAGCCACCTTTTATAGAACCTAAAGGTGCATTGCCGTGACCAGAGGGTCACAAAAAGAAACAATCCTGTGACAACCGAGGAAGAAATGTGCTCAACCGTTGTGCAGAACGAGGTCTTCTGTGTGTGTACCAACATTTCGGAGAAAGGCAGGACGCGATACGATCCTCCGATGTTAGGAATTAGCTACGAAACTAAACGGCGTCAAAACCCAGAAGATAATTGACGTAATCACCGTGTGATAACGTAATGTCTGAGGTAATATAAAAAGCAAGGGAAAGAAGGATACAAATAAAAATGAAGCAAATAGAGACTAAGAAGGTATGAAAGATAAATTACACTACTCACTAACACCGTAGTGTAAGTGGATTTATAACTTGTAACTTGTGTAACGCAAAATAAGTACTCAGAACAAATGGAAGATCTCAGAAAAAAACGGTAATGATCCTTCGGGTTTTACAAATGCAGGGAATTTCTTGTCTGGCACAGAAACTATTACCTTCTCAATAAGGAATCTGCTTTATATAGTTACCTATACTTAGGTCTCTATAATATGTACTATTTTTTGTCAAGAAGTATCTGCATTAAACAGAAAATTATCTGAGGCAAGAATGTATTGGCATCTTGTAAAACGCATATTTCACTTTTTCATATGAAACTTAGCTTAGCTTAGCTTAGCTCAGCGATAAACTGTATGACTTATAATCAGATGGTACCCTTTTCGAATCACGACTAACAAAGAAGCTTATTTAAATTCAGATCCTTGTATTTTTCATAATTTCTTTGGCAAGACTGTACTATTATATGGGAAAAAGTTATTATCTTTTCCTTGTCATTTCGAATTTCGTAATCAGTATTATCCAGTTCTAAACTATGTTTACAATTCACAATAAATAAGAAGTCGTTTAATAACCACAGAAGTGACTGGGTGTGGGTCTTTCTGGCGATGTTATTTATATTTCAAAAGAAACTGTTCGCAGCGTGGAAAGAAATGGGAACTGGACCGAAAAGGCGACGTTAAATGTGAAATCGGAAATGGAAGGAGTTCCTTACACAAAAAAAATAAATCATTTTTATAACGGTGTACCAACTACTAACGTTCCCTACGAGTCGACAAAACTTGGGAAACAGGAAAGCATGAAGAATATTTAGGCGGGGCATGACAGAGTAAACCAGTTCCATAAAACCGGTTTCATAAAAGTAAAAACTATAGTTTCATTGAAAACTGCCGTTGTATTAAACGTCACGTGAAAGAGGTTGCGCAATTATCGTTTCATGTGCCTGTGTGTGGCCTCCAATTTAAAACAACTGATTTTTTTTGATAAAACCACATTTAGATTTAATGAAACTGTTTCTCGCTGTGTGTGACTTACTTAACAGTGACTCCCGAAACGACGTTGAACCTCTTTATAAAGCACAAATTCCAATGTCTGAGAACAAAGAGCAGAAGAAAATGTTTGCACCAAAGAAGAAAGCAGACAATGAACAATTAAACTGTTTACCTTGTATTGTTAGGGTAGTAACATCTAGAAATCTAGAAAAATGCGTATTTATAGGAGTAGGGCTAGGGAAGCGGCGATAAGAAATGAATTCACAGTCTTCGTGGGGAAATCTCTTAGAACACGTCAGCTTGGAGTACCGAGAAGGATATGGAATGGAAAATGTAAATTTGGAAGTTCGACAAGGAGACGAATCTTATGGAAACAGGTCGTGAAGATGGTGAGAGCGTTGGAACTCGCTCACTAGAGGACTCTGATATTAGCAGTTGTTGAACTTGGGAGTTCTGCTACCATACTGTTAGTTATATAGGCCTACTTAACGTCACAACATCTGAAACAGAACAACAGACTATAGCAAAAACACTTTGAGATATTTGGGACGAAGAGTAGAGAGGTGGGTTCAAGGCAGTAAGAATAGCTAATGGCTGCATTTATTACAAGACCAGGGGCTGTAAACGCTTAGTTTCAGCTACTAAATAATTCAAGGCAGTTGAAGGTTCTGAATTAGAATTGTAGTCTGGATTTTGTAAAATCTGTGTCAATAATTGCTGATATAGTCCGTTTAACAACAGTGAAATATCTTTGTACTCATTTCATCGGATTAATTCCTAAGACGTCTATAAAATACTGACTAACTAAGAGTAGGCTTTACACATTCCAGTTTATCAAGCAAATAGAACGGGATTCGATCCTAGTCATGAGTGTGGCATGTATACTGAAGAAAAACTTTGTAACTCTCAGTATACGCAAAATTTATATAATAATAACAATACAAAATTTCTATAATATTATAGCTTTAAGTCTAATGACACAAATTACAAAATAATAATCATAAGATGCAACTTACAAAAATCTATTTATGGAACTTAGATAATTAATCTCTAGGTTAATCTAAACCATATCAAGTAAGTGAAAAAACCCTGTAACATAGTTAATCAAAGCAACGTGACGTTAAAAATCCGTAGGCTTATATGACCGTTTACACGAAACTGGTATATTTCTGTAATATAGGATATCACGCTATTGTATTCACCTAACAAGAAACAAAGTTTCTTGAAGCCACAACTTAGCTGAACGGAGTAAGAAATTAATAATGTTGAACAAAGACAAGATACAGTCTGGTGATACGAAAACAACAAAGAACAAGGTTGGAGGAGACACCGAAGAAATCGACAATTACAAACACAAGATAAGAAAGAGAAAAAGTGACAGAGGATGATATCTCGAGGTACAGAAGAAGAGAGGTCTGTTGTGTGAAGTACATCAGATGATAACGGGTGTGAGGAGTATGCTTTTTGCCTTCTGTGTGGACCTCGCAGCGAAAGGAAGAAAGAGAGAGTACACCTAGGCGATAGGCAACTGTTCGAGCACAGTACCCCCAGGGTTACGGGTTAGGCCTAAAGAGAACCCAACCTCTGCTCCAGCCATGTGAAGCAAAGCAGAAACACTCAGACCAAGTGGCTACAGTCTGAGCCAGAAATCAAAACCTACATTCTACTTGATGTGAAAAACGTTTCAGCCCTCCGAGAACTACCATAATACAGGCAACACTGATTTAAGAAGCACTGTTTTCCACCTACGTTATTTTTTCACAAATAAACTATTTGAACTTAGGATTTATAAAATCAAAAATCGCTTTATGCATTACACCTTGTATGTTTTCCTAGTAACCATCAGAGCGAACACAATTCTAGGAAAGGTGTCTGGGTATACAGTTCTGAATAAATTATGAACGAATTCACAAATGCTGTTGTAAACAAACAACCCATGATAAAATTTCTTGGACGTATTATTACGGCAGTACAATGACCACAACATTACCGCCTTATCCACCCCCATTTCGCAACATGAATTATTAACTTTGGCAGTAGAAGGTACCTGGAATTCTATTTTCGTATAATCTTTTTAAAAGTTTTACTTTTATGGTCTCAGTTCCGTGGTAACTTGACAAAAAACGCAAACAACTGTCCCTCCATTTGATATACGTAATTCCCTGGTCGAAAGTTTTGAAACCAAATTCTCCCCTTTGTTAACGACAAATCATTTGTCAGCTTGGAACGTCTAATGCGATCAGAGCGTACGAGCAGACCCACAAGAATATGGATAATGAAATCTCAGGTATCGAGAGACTAGCTAGAAAAAAACATATCCACCATAACAATATCATTATTGTGGTGCACAAATAAGCTAATAGTTTAACTATCTTATGCAGTCTGGTATAATTAGGCCGATGTTTCAGAAATGCTTGCTGTATCCATCATCAGAGTGACGACTCATCGTCTTGATGTAGGCGGCAGGAAGCATCTCTGAAACGTTGGTTTAACTTTACCAGAGAACAGGGCGCTAGAGCCCAAAAGACAGTCATCTTCATATTCAGCGACCTTGAGAACCTGAAATCTCATCGAGTTAATTGTTGTTCCACATTTTCCCGAAGACCCAAATGCTTTTCAAGGGTTCGTCAATTCTGTAACCATAAGCTACATATCCTGACATGTCAATGCAGCACCAGTCCCGCGTCATAGCCTTCATTGCGTTCTACTACTTTTACGATGGACCACTGACTCCTACGTACATCAATGATCTTCAACTGATCTGGTATCCGATGTTTTTTGGAATCTTTGTTTAAGGCAGTAATTAGCAACTGTACCTTGTAAGCCTGTCTTTGTTGTCTGTTGGCACGATGAGATTGTCATTTACATGTAAATCTGACCGAATTTGCTTATACCTGTCCCTCGTCATTGTATGACGTACAATCGGTAATGTCAAATCATTATCACTGCAACAGTAGCGACAATCAGCGGGAAACGATGGTGGCCGAAAGAGAAACTGAAGATTCAGAAAAAAATTTATCTCTTATTACATGAAAGTTTGAACAATTGTTTAGTATTACAAAATGTGTTATTTGGAAAAGTCAAATTATAAATATCCTTTTCAGCTACCAATATCAAGAAAACGTCCGAAATTAATGTTCTATCTGAACAAAATTGTTGTACTGTCACTTTCATAAAGTGAAAATTGGTAGAGATTACACTATTTTTTTCTAAAATTTATTCAATATAACATGATTAAAATATAAATATATGCACCTTGATGATGACACATAACAATAAAATATAAGCTCCTAAAATCTTTGGAGCAGTTCGAAATTCGTATCACCGTGTTGTGTTACAAGCGTCGTCCTCACATTTTCTCCATTACTCAGTCTCTGTACTTATCTTGTGTTACTATACTATTTGTTCAACAGAGAAGAATGACAGAGGACGAAAGAGGTGGTACGGGTATTCCCCAGTTGGACCTCCAGGCACGTAACACATTACTGCAAGGAGCTGTCTCCAAGCATCGGTGGTCTATGGTCCACCTCATCCACTCACTCACTCACTCACTCACTCATTTCCTTCCTTCACTCCTGTTCTGTATCCCAAAGTCCCTGTCTTCAAAACTGTGCTGAGAGCCTGGTACAAGAAGGGGTGTCCAACGGCAGTTACTGACACTTTACAAACACGCCGTTCGAAATGAAATTAATTTGGTAATTAAAATCTACCACTATAAATTTGTTAGCATTGCCATTATGGACTACACAGAGTTATCCTTAACGCCGTCTATGTGAATTTAGCATCGGTATCTTCTGTGGGTCAAAGCAGATGACTCCAGAGACGAGTATCGAACATTAGACGTCGAAACACAAAGCATAACTGACACGAAATGCCTTGTAATTTAATAGACTGCACCAAAATAATATTGAAAAAGAGTTATTATTGAGAAGATAACAATCCGCCTTCAATGTAACCTGAATGTTCATCGCCTAGTTAAAACAGCCCACCACTGGTCCCTACTAAGACTACATAAATCCGGTCAACAAAGTGAATACCATATTGATTTAATTTAAATGTTTGCGTTTACATACAATTCACATCCAAGTCGTCTCTCAACTTTTCTCTTTTCTTCACGTTATCGACCGAATTCTGTATGCATTTATAGTTTCTCCCATGATATTTAAATGTCAAGTCCATATTATTCTCCTTGGTCTGATCACCCCATCAACATCCGGCGAAGAGTACAAACTACCAAGCTCTTCATTAAGCAATTACCTTCAGTTTCCCTTTACTTTCTCCTATGCCAATATATTCTACTCATCGCCTTGTTCTCCACCGTCCTCAATCGACTTTTTTTGACAGGAATCGATAGATAACCGTTTCCCGCGGGCACTTTGGTGCCCTCGGAAAGCTTTCTGGGGTGCCTGAGCGAATGTTAGAACTAAAAATCCTTTGCCTCTACCGGAGATCAAACCCCAATTTCGGCCTTCTCATAGAGGTTTACTATGTACGATTTGAATTAGCTTAGTAAGCAGTCAGACAAAACACTATCTGAAATATCAAGCTAAAGATGAAAACTGTGCCCGCTATAAATTACTAACACATTCCAGTCGTCCGCCACCCCAAAAAAGTTCGGCGAACCCTGCGTTGGGATGACAGACCAAATTTCACGCATTTGGAAAAAAATAGTTAATATTACAGCTTGCATATTTCTTCACACACAAAATTTTCATCACAGGGCTTTTTGGAAAATGTGAGTAAGTAACATACTTATTTTTCTGGGGGGGGGGGGATTTCTTAAAGTAGAAATTCTCAACCAGCAGGTCACGAATGACGTTGGGGTCGGACAAGCGGTGTTAAATGGTTTTGTCTGATTTCGAATTCCACCCTGCTCCAACACGCCAGCTAATGCGGTGTACGCGTACCTTCTTCTGACCATATGAGACCGCGGGCAGACGCAAATAACTGTTCATTAAGAAAAGGGGTCGCCAGAGGAGAATATTACGCCCCAATTAACACGAGTTCTCAGCTGAAGGGTTAGATTTTCCAGTTGCATTTCTGTGATCAAAGGCTGCGATTAAAATCCCTGATACTTATGTGTCCTGCATATTTCAACGTTTTCTTCCACATGGCTTACGATTATGTTCAGCAAAGTATAACTGGACAGGGAATTGCTGTCTCAAGAGAGTCTTATTTAAACTGCAAAATGCAAAAGCGAAGTCCTTCCCTTACCAGAACGCCAGGGGTTGAGTGAATCCAAGCATCCCATGTGGCCAGAATATTATGACTATGTACAGACGTCTTGCACTGTATTTTATTTACACAAGGATAAAGTAAATACATTATAGACCGATAAGGGACACCATACGTCAGGAAAACGTTTGTGATAGTTTGTCTGTTTACTGAACACTCTATGCTGTACTGAGGAAAATCAAGTACAGAGTGTATTGCCTTCAAGTTGGTAATGCGACGGGGATTTCCCTAGAGGGGCACGTCTGCTCCTCCCCTCCTGGGGCTGGTCAAACACAGCGACGGAGCTTTCAAAATAAGTCTTCAACTCACTCCGTCTTCCTCTGTTTTAATGACAATACAGCGGAGATTCCATTCATGCCTAAAAGCTCATCTCTCGTTCAAATACACCGAATTTCCACTTTGTGCTACAGTGTGTGCGTAATGACAACTCTCGCTGCTTACAGTCAGTGGTTCGAAACCTCGGCATGCTATATTTTAAAATAATTCATACGCATTCTGCGACAAAGTCTAAGATAGCCAACAAGATATGAAAGTTAATATTTTATATTCTAATGATATATTGCACGTACTCAGTACATAGGTTCCATAGTAACAGTGACAGAAAATTCGATAAACGCTTACATTTATCAAATTTCCTTGCCCGAAAACTTGTTGTAAGCATAGTCATTAGATAAGAATTGTTGAATACAAAGATAAAATTATTATCCTTAAATCCCAAGAAAATGTTTTTTTACAGAAACTCCTACAGTAGATATTTGTCAGGATCTAACCCATTCCTTTTGTATAAATAAAGATACCTTATTCTGTGATTGGTGCTATGGAACAGCCGTGCAGACATAATAACAAAGCAGAAGCAATGCATTCAAAACAATTATGCTCCTTGTAATGTAGTATATATATGTATGAAAGGATGTCTAGTACATTATCATGAAGAAAGTAATTTTGCAAAGTGCATCAAGGCTATGCAAAGGTGCAGTTTAGATAAGACGCAGCTGGCGAAGCGAGAGATGAGCCCAAGCGTCCGGAACAGAGCAGAATGCAAAGTAGTAGGAAAAGAAGGGTCTAAGCGACGATCACAGAAGTCATCACATTGTAAACTTTGATGAGCTACGTAGCTGCTTGTCTACGTCTCGGAAAACCGTGCGGTGTCTTACTCAAAAATTCTGAGCCTGTAACTCAGGGACTGGAAATAAACGTAGCCGAGCTCCGAAATTAAAATCTTGAGTTCTACTGCTACGAAATAATAGATACGCATTCTTTTCAAATAACTAAATACAAAGATCACCGATACACAGAGACAGAAGAACCACTGTCAGTAGTCAATACTGAGCCACCTCATCCACTCCCCTTACAATGTTTACGTAATATAGTGCCCGTATCGTGTTCTCGGTCTTCCGTGAAGACGTTTTCCAAGAGCCTACACTGTCAATAACTTGAAAAAAAATTTCATGTCCTAGCCCCATGTACATTTCACAACAGGCAGCCCATTTTAATACATGAACTTATTTATATTGGTCTTTTACAATCGAAACTGCACGATTCAAGGTCACAGAAAAATCGAAGAAAATTGCAACACGAACATCGAACCCACGCGAGTGAAAACAGCTCATTATCGTCGTTCTGTTGACTTAGAGAGGCGTGGTAAGGGGGAGTGAAGTCCTTCCCTGGTCTTGAAGCTGAAATTTGGTGACGGCTACTAGTATAGTTTACGAGAAAAAAATGTTTGCAACTGTCTTCAGTGCTACGTATTTATGTGGTAGATTATTATGTACCGGTTACGTCCAAGATAGATAGCCTTCAAATAATTTACGAATTACATACTGGAGGCATTCAAAATTATGTTCTGCTGCATTGAAACTAGGACAGCCACTCCGAAAACCTATATTAAATAAGTTTAAATCAATGAGTTTACATTTTTATGAGATAATATGCTCCGGATTATGGTAGCAGAAGCCGACGGTTCAAACACTATTAACACTAAAACACGTCACTGGACACTTTTCTCAGCCAGATCCATTAAGTTCCCAGCCTCAAAACAAATTTGTCTAATTTATCAAAGGTCATTCTTAGTATGAACTTCCCATAACTCCTTTCTTCGAAGTGGTCGTTTTCCAGAATATTTCCGCATCAAAATTCTCTGAGCATGCCATGTATCCATATAATCATGCCCAGTGCATCGCAGCCTCCTAGGTTTCGCTATCCTAAAAATATATAACATGCAAAAATCACAATGTCCCTCGTTATGTATTTCATAAACTGTTCATTTAATCCACCCTCCTTGGATCTCCACAGGCCTCTTTCATAACTTTTATGCTACCCTTAAATAAGGGACCATGTTTCATAACCATACAAATAACTACAAGTATTCAATCAACATATGTACAACAAAGCATCCATTTCCTTCCGGTATAATTTTTGCAAATGAACGTAAACATATTTGAGTTTGAAATTTGGTCTCTAATTCTAAGAGAATAGCACCGAATGTTGGAGTCTGAGGAGGGGTGATACAAATACTTTGACAAAAGAGAGAAGAAATAACAGAGGAATGGGTAAAATTGCGTAATGAGGAGGTTTATGATTTAAACTGTTCATCATTCAGCCTATTACGGTCACGACATCGGGACATTTAGCATGCATTGGGAGGTAAGACAAATTATAGAAACGCTCTAGTCGCAAAATATGAAGGGGAAAACGTTTGGGAGAATAATATTAAGATAGATCTTCAGGGAACAGGATGTAAGTTTGCTGGTCTGGGTAGGATCAGGCCTCGGGCGGGTTATAAGAACGTTTATAAACCTGCGTGTTGCATACAAAGCAGGAGAAGTCTTAAAGAGCTGTGCGCATATTAGCTTCTAAAGACGGACCATGGTCTGTAGTGTGAACTTAGACAGGTAATCGCCTCAAACAATGTGGAATGTAGCTTGAGAATCACCTTTTACTGAGCGGTGTTCTGAAACTTTGTGTCGTCATCTGACGGTGTTCCGTTTAATAGGGACACAGAAGGATAATATGCAAGTATATAAAAAGAAATGGGGTTATTTTGTAGTCGGGTCACGCGTATAAAGTGAGTTAAACGGAGAAACTAGAAGACAGGCACAAGGTAAACTGTGAGAAGAAAGAACACTTGCCCAGAATATTCTGTGACGTTCTGAGGGAAAAAGAAGTGAAATTCTTTCAGGATCAATAGGATGTATCTTTATTTCAGCTGGTTCCGTGATTAAGGGTCTTAAAATACACGTTGTTATCAAACAAATAAGTCAAAGTTATGAGATACATACAAAAACAGTATTTTTACTTTACAGACTGTATCAGACATTTTTCTGTACGTCGAACCAGGCATGGATCCAAACAATCTTCTTATCCAATAGGTTTTGCGTGGTCTTTCGCTGAGTAAATCTGCCGAAGCGCGAAGCAGACCACTTAACTCTACTAACTTTCACAGCGGTGAGTAAGAAGATTTCTGTCTTCTGGGTTGTTGCGCTGTGTAGTATGGTAGATGTTTACCAACGCGCCCTGATGACGGAGGCAGTATGACCTCTGAAACGTTGGTAAACATCGACCATACTACACAGCGCAACAACCCAGAAGACAGAAATCTTTATACTAAGAATCGCCCTGATGACGGAGGCAGTATGACCTCTGAAACGTTGGTTAACATCGACCAGACTACACAGCACAACAACCCAGAAGACAGAAATATTCATACTCATCGCCCTGATGACGGAGGCAGTATGACCTCTGAAACGTTGGTTAACATCGACCAGACTACACAGCGCAACAACCCAGAAGACAGAAATCTTTATACTAAGAATCGCCCTGATGATGGAGGCAGTATGACCTCTGAAACGTTGGTTAACATCGACCAGACTACACAGCGCAACAACCCAGAAGACAGAAATCTTCATACTCATCGCCCTGATGACGGAGACAGTATGACCTCTGAAACGTTGGTTAACATCGACCAGACTACACAGCGCAACAACCCAGAAGACAGAAATCTTTATACTAAGAATCGCCCTGATGATGGAGGCAGTATGACCTCTGAAACGTTGGTTAACATCGACCAGACTACACAGCGCAACAACCCAGAAGACAGAAATCTTCATACTCATCGCCCTGATGATGGAGGCAGTATGACCTCTGAAACGTTGGTAAACATCGACCATACTACACAGCGCAACAACCCAGAAGACAGAAATCTTTATACTAAGAATCGCCCTGATGACGGAGGCAGTATGACCTCTGAAACGTTGGTTAACATCGACCAGACTACACAGCACAACAACCCAGAAGACAGAAATCTTCATACTCATCGCCCTGATGACGGAGGCAGTATGACCTCTGAAACGTTGGTTAACATCGACCAGACTACACAGCGCAACAACCCAGAAGACAGAAATCTTTATACTAAGAATCGCCCTGATGACGGAGGCAGTATGACCTCTGAAACGTTGGTTAACATCGACCAGACTACACAGCGCAACAACCCAGAAGACAGAAATCTTTATACTAAGAATCGCCCTGATGATGGAGGCAGTATGACCTCTGAAACGTTGGTTAACATCGACCAGACTACACAGCACAACAACCCAGAAGACAGAAATTTTCAACCAAATTTTTAGTTACAGCCATTTTCTTACCCATCTATGTACTTCATTCTGAGACAAAATTTAACAACCCTACAAAATAAGAAGCAAAATTACACTCTGTATATTTTAATGTCACACTGTTACAGTGGACACAGGAGAATAAAAACACGTTTAAGTGAATGGAAAAAGTTTATCGGAATTTAATCTATTGTTAAACTGTTTGGCATTGTAATTTTCATTTGTTATTGTCGTCCCCAAATAATCGAACGTCGCTATATTTTGAAAGGATTAGCTATGTTTAAACTGATAACGACTGATATTTATGCATACAGCTAACTTTAACAATCAGTGGGAAAAGGCACACCTGCTTCGTAGCCATCAGATGTTTGAATTGTAGCGAAGATATTAATATTTTACATTAAATTAATTGATCAAACTTCATACCCAATTATTTTACATATATATACCCCATACACATTCGTAAATATGTATTGTAAGGTTCTTCATAAGAACATCAAGGAAAAGCGAAACTTATTTATAATCAAGATTAATGATGATAAATAATATAAATAATAATTAATAATAATTATATGCTTGGCGACGGCAAAACAAGGACAATTACAGTCAAGCACAAATAAAAATAAAACAAATTATATGAAGTAAATTATAAAGTAATCTATGCATCCACAGAAGACGTATGACATCAAGAGAAAAAATATTATAATTAAAATAATAACAACAAGAACAGCAGAAATGTGACAGTTCATTTAGGAAGCCATTCAACTGACTGCAGAAAGTCAAGAAAATCCCGGTAAGGCGAAGTGCGTCTCGGATTCAGTTCCCAGACATGGTAACTTGAGCATCACGTGAATCGAAGATTCTCTCCTCCCGAAATGACGTGCAAATGAGAGGAGCAGCAGAAATCAAACAGACGAGGAAGATGGCGTGTAATTTCAGAAACTTTTCACACAACTTCGAAGAGAAATCTGATCAGGGGGCGATCTACTTAGTAGAGGGATGAAGGAGCCCCGAGTAATTGCAAACGCAAGCAATTTTCTTTTCCTTACCGGATCCTTTTTTCTCTTTTATCCCTAGGGTTTCCTTTGATCAGCAAATCCGAATTTCCACATCTAAAGGTTGACCAAAATATTTTACTGCTACAAATATCGTATCTCTTGTATGAAATATTAAAGCAAATATAAAGTTGGCTGTTTTCTGGGTTATTGCATCGTGTAGTCTGGTAGAAGTTGGACAATGTTTCAGAGGTTCTTACTGCCTCCATCAGCAAGGCGACAAGCTGCAGCCCTCATGACGGAGTCAGAAGCACATCTGACAGTCGGGAAACACGGCGCAATAACCAAGAAAACAGCCTTCTTATGTTTACGTTATGCCTTTTAATAACGCATTTTTCTATAAACTTAGAAGTGACTATTTTTAAATCTGACACAAAATTGTATTTGGTTGCTCTTGTAAAAACAGTAGTCAACTTTCGGTTGTATAAAAGGCAGGGAATATCCATGACTAATTAAGTGTACTATTGGCTTCCCAAGGAATACGCTTCATTTAGTTAGTTAATTATGATTAATTATAAGGTAACCCTACAAACAAATTAAAAGAAAAGAAATTAAGTGGAGCGAAGGTCTCTTTGAGGAGCTGATATTTGCGCAGACAGTTCAGGAATTAAAATAATTTTATTAATTTGTTCACACTATACTGGATCAGATGAATTCAGTACACAAAGCCACATCCTATTTCTTTCTGATCAATTTTAATGTAACATTTCTACACAGGCCTAGTCACTGGAAGTGATATCTTCCTTTCAGGTTTTCAGAATAAAATTGTATATGCATTTTCCGATTCTGAATCCTGATACAGTCCTGTCCCTCCTATATGTGGAGAATCTACTACTTATTATTAGTCTCTCATTATGAACCAAAGATATGAAGGGAGGAAAGCCATCTCGAGTATTGAAAATAGGTAAGAAAATGTACAGGGCCCAACTTCAGTTAAGTCTACAATACAAATTCTGTCCCTGTTCAGGAAAACTTAATTATGTACAAAGCTTCGTGCCACATTTTTAACTTGTTTTAGAACAAAATACAGCATCACTTAATTTATTCTTCGCCATTTAACAGCATCACAGGATATAAAACAATTTAAGAGAAATAAACGCTAAATAAATTTACGACAAATGTAAAGAATGTGTTTGCACGGATATACCAAGCGTTAAATGAATATTTTAGTCGTAATTTACGATTTCTCTTTCTTCGCTACAGGGAAGCGAGAGAGAAAATAGAATACAAAATGAACGGGATTTGACAAGTTACTCTAGTTCTTCCACTTTCTCCATTTATCTAATTCAATCGATGGTACAATGAGATAAAGAAATTCTATGACCTGTTGGTATGACTACGTTGCCCCTACACTCAACCATACGCCATGAAAACTACACTGAGGATACCACCCCACGTATTCCTAACCTTTACAATAGATGGAAAAGAGTGAACAGCTTCGCGTTCCGGCCGTTTAACCTCGTACTAAAGGCCTCCATGTACCTTTTAAAGCCTACAGAAAGACCGATAAATCACAAGGTCGGCCTGAATGTAGTGGTGAAAAAATCCATCCACTTGCCGGGAATTAAATCCTGGTAGGCCAGCTCACAGGAAAAGACGCATACTTTTTAGTCAAAGAAAACAAGACGGCATTAGACACGTTTAATGACAATATGTCTCATAACTGTTTATGGATAAACGCACGCCACTAAGGCACGTGAATTATATCCGTCTAAACGTGTCTTTTATGCTTGTCTAAGCGCTTGATTTATTCCGATTAATCAGTCTTGGACAATGTACTGACACAGACTAAATTTCTACTGTGTTCTTTTATGAGAGGGAGACAAATTTTTAAAGATAATATGTTCAAAATTTCGTTCCCTACCTAAATTTTCAGGCTTTGATATTCCCCTCGTCTTTTCTGAAATGACAAGGCTACTGACTGCTTGAAAATATATTGATATATATCTCTAGAGGTGCTTAGTATCACCGTTAAAGGATACTCATCTCTGTCTTTCAGGTTTCCGTTATGTGCTTGCTGAGTGCTGTGGCGCCTATTCGAAATTAAAAATGCAAAGTTGCATACAATGTTCCACTTGCCAAAAGTACCCGAACAGTTGCAATAATATTTTAGAGAATGCATTTCTTACCATCAGGTTGCAGAAAGCAAAACTTGTGATTAGTTAAACCAATAATAAACTAGCGCTTATAAATGTACAACAGCCAACTATTATACATAGTTTCAGCGATCAACATGTAATATGGTAATTAAATAAGTCAGGAAATCTGTGCAGAGTGTAACAACTGTGGAGTATTCGTCAGAATTTGACCTTTAATCTTTAACCAAAATACCAGTAACCACGATAACCAAAGTAGCCTGAACTTCGGATTGCAGAAATGTATATGAGTCTTCAAAGTGGCCAATATTGTTGTAAATGTTTAACCAAAACTGACGTATGTCGAGAAATTTTAGATAAATTCCACTTTTTAAATTTTCATTAAATTTTGCCCTAAATAATTAATGTTCTATTTTTTAATCGCTCTATACCAGACAAGCTTCTGCTATGTAAGTAACAGTCTTTTTCGTCTCTGGATAACGAACATGTTCTAGCAAATGAACAGTTTTCGGCATCATTCGCGTGAAACTGTTTTATCTTCTTTGTCCTGAACAAATGGATTAACCCAACATCTCCTTCAACTTGCGTCTTGCTCGCAAATCATTAGTCCACCCGTCACAATAATCTCATTTTACGACATCTTATTCGCCGCGAACTAATTATGAATCGAGCCTGTCTTGGCTTTGTCTTTTCTGACGTCATCTTACATAACCGCCACTTGTCTTGACTAAACGCTGCTCGTTCAGACTGTCAGCCTGAAAGTTGTATTATCTTGCTTCATCGCCATATTGTTTTGTGAAGTGTGTGAATGTGGTGGCTGATAACATGGAAAATGTTTACTGGTATCAAGATAACGTGTGATGTTATTGTGACAGGATAATGAAGGACACATATAGAGGACAACTATTTAAAACTTTTACTACATTCACCATGAAATGTCAGTTTAAGCCAATAATTACGTTTCAGAATTTATTTCTCTAACACTTAAACGTAATTGGCATTCCTCTGTATTGAAAATTCAAACTCCAGATAATTGCTGCAAAATATTTTGAATAAGCAGCCGTGGACAAGCGACAAAGAACGATATTCCAGTATGGGGATTGGGCGGAGGACCAACAGCGCGTTCAGAAATGTTACACATGGCCTCGTACTCAGACTTTTTTTGGCATCAACGAAGCAAACGAAAATGACATTTAAATCTGTCATCAGAGTTCCAGTCAGTTAGGCTGGCTTGTTCCGGTCGGAGGATTCGAACTCTAACGCAACGAAATGATTGAATCAACAAATATATGTATGTATGCATGTTCATGTACTTGTGTATAGGTGTATGAATATATGTGTGAATGTATAAACGTCTGTGGATTATCAGAAACTTGAAGCTAATGGTGGTGCAATCGAAAATGTCGAAGTATAATCCTAAGCTCAATTTTATCAAAAGCCTAACTCGCAACGATAAATCGAATTAAAATTATCATGTTAATAAACTGTAATTCGTTCATGAAAACCATACAGAGGACCCCTACTTACATGAAATAATCCAGAAACTCCTTACACTACCGAGATATAAAGCAGCCCTTTGCTCGTACCTTCCATTCAACCTGGAAACCAATAGAGAAAGCTGCTGGTACTTGGTTTTGAGGACATGGCGTCTCCAAGGTAACAAGAGAGCAGTATTTTGTCCTCTCTGCTGCCAATTCCTTTGACTTATTTATATTCTCTCCCCTCTTCCCTGCTCCATCTCCTGTCCGTGGTACAAGAAGAGAAAAATGGAAGAACAAACGAAACACGGAATGCTTACGTTCTTTGAAGCAAGCAGCGGGCCTAGGCATCAACTTGACAACCGTTGTCATGGGAACATACCTTAATGAGACCAACTTACTCGTCAACTTTCATATTTTTCGTTTTTCATCTGTCGTTTTCGTTTTTGTATTGTTATGAGTCTTATGACATTATAGAAACTGCTCCAGTGTACAGCAAAGAACCGACATACGCTTGTCGTGAAGAAAAAATCTCTTGACATGAGTTTTATAAAAGAAGGCAATCCTTTTTAGAAATTCTCCAGGAATATAATAATATTATAAAGAATATCGTGCGTCACATGGCCCACATAAAACAAGAAGTTATGTATCTACTTATCAACTGACGTACTTATATATTTCCCACTTTATAACTCGCATAAACCGAAAGTCCTAAGGTGGAAATTTTCTGATCTTTTAATTTGTCGTCTGTTTAAAAAGTTTAAATATTAAAACGTTAAGGAAACACGATTCCAAGGATAACATTTCTTCGTCTTCAGGTGTAAAAGAAAACACTAAGTATTCTGTTAAAACTGGTAAATCGAGCTATTACAGATCGTTCGCAGATTTGGAATAGTAGGCAAAATATGTTAACTTTTCACTTCAAGGTGCTTTTTACGTAAAATTTGGCAACATATTTGAAATAAGTGTTGCGGCTTCAACTTTATGACATCTTCATGTCTGTGTTCTTAAGGATAAGAACGTAAGTGTCATATACTAGCAACATTAGTGTCGTTATTCTCAAATAAAGGATGGAATAAATCTTCTGGTAATGAAAATAAATAAAGTTGCAATAAAATTTTACATATACATTACTAAACTAGAAATAGTTTTGTAAAACCTATTGGAATCTTGTTTAAATTAAAATTAAAAAAATATACACTTAACAGTTTTTTTCATAAATTTTTTGTTTCCTGTAACAACATGACTTCACACATTGTCTTCAACAAGCTCGTTTATTAATGAGAGCTACAAGGAGTAGCACAAAAAGTTCTTGACATAAAATTCCGGCATCCATAAAGAAAAGTTTCCACCCCCTTTCCATCATCTCTCACACTTTTTCCGAAACAAAGTAAAATCTAAACGCAGAGCGTTCCAACTATTACAAGTTACCTAATAGTTCACTACACATCACATATCGGGACAGAATCGCTGCTGAATAACACAAAATACGGGAAGAACGACGAAGAGGAAAGGCGAAACACGAAAATATGTTTAAGAACACAAAGAGAAAGGCATCAGGAAAGTTGCTGAAGGCCTCAGATATAAGCTGACGAGGTCTGATTTTTCTTGTGTAAAGGGAGAAGTCTGCCGGTGGTAAGTTTGGTTGAATATTGACGATTTTCTCCCCCCTTCCACTTTCCCTACCAATCAACCCCTTCTTCTTCGTACGTTTCGGTTTGAGTGGCTAGCTTTTGTGTACCATCTTCCCCCACTTCCACATGTTGTCAAAAACATGTGTTGCTTTGCTTCTGTCGAAAAAAAGCAAGGAAAAAATGTAACAGCTGCAAACACCATTCCCACAAAAATTCGTACAAAATACGCCTACAAGATATACTACGCCTGCGTCTAGCTGGTGGAGTGTTTATACACTCAAAAACTTCATAGGAGAGTCTCATATTGAAAACTTCGACATCGGGAGTCCTTTTAACACGAAGCTAAAGGAAACATCAACGAAGTTTTATGCAATATCATTCCACCACCCCACCCTGAAGACATCGAAATTGTTAAAACGCTTAGTCAACATCTGGCTGCTTGTCACCAAGGTATAAAAGTGTGGAAGTTCTATTTTCGTGAAGATACTTCGACATTTAGTTTATTAAACGTCGCACAATTTTGAATAGTTCCCTGGCTCAAGTACACAAAGATTTGTGGTTCTCACAACGGTGAAGTTCTCGACGTAGGTCTTCTGGGCCCTAATGTCGTGTAGACTTGCAGACAAATAACAAAGTTTCGGAAAAACACACTATCTTAATCTTTAATGATTAAGGATTCTCCGAAATGTCGGCAACTACCTACAAGACCATACAGCGTTACACACCAAGCTAATTAGTATGACGACAGAGTGCAGTTAATGATTCGAATTTAGCATGTCACTAGAAGGTTTCTGACGTGCATTCAGTCTAATGGCTTAGAACTTGCACAGTCCGCCTGGTATTATGCTTTTCCTTTATGTGACAAGGGATAAAGAAAGTGATGATGCAATCTTCCTTCTGCAAAGACGTAATTTTTATTTAAATTCCATACAATTTAAAGAACACTCGGATTTCTTAATAAAGGGACGAGACTCATAGGAAAACATCTTTAGTTTTTGTTGAGAGGGAGACGAATTATAAATCCACGTGAAATATAACCATTCCGCATTATAGCGTTTAAATATGCGCTGTAAGACGTGAGGAACAGCATATTATATATTTGAAGAATGTGAATTACAGGGTCGGGTTTATTCTTAACCCTGTCTGTATTATGGACTACGGAGGCAAAGCCAAAATTCCATCGCCGGTGGAACTCCAACTTGTTGTGACATGACAGCTGTCAAAACCACCGAACACCGTCACTGCGCACTAGCACAGGCGTCGCTCTCAATGGCGAGAGGTTTTAGAACCTCATTGTCAATGACAGCCAGAGGGTTACTGCAAGGGAATTACCCCACTGCCAGTAACACAGAGTAAAACAAAAATCTGTGGAAACGAGGTGGGATAACAACACAGACTGTGCTACAGGATGCCGAATTAGCACTGTTCATAAAAGCGAAAGTTCCTTCCTTGGATATTAAACGACGCTTTCTCAACCACCCACGTTATAATGTGCCAAGAAATATTATGAATTAAATTTTCGGAAGGATATATTCCTGGAACGAATGAGAAAAACCATGAAAACAGAAGCAAGACCAGATGGTGTCCGAGCCAAAAGACGAACTCGGAAAATTCCTGAATACAAACCAGTACTGTCAATCACACAACCGAAACGTCTGGGCATGAGGGGAGGTAAAGCAGTTTCTAGAAGGTTCAAAGCTGTGGTCACGGACCTGAGCCCCTCGCAACGTTTTTATACGAAAAGGCAGCAAGGACCTCTGAAGTGTTGGTAAACATGTACGGGACTACGTGGTACTACAAACCTGAAGATGGGAAACAAATTAACAACAAGTTTGAGAGGTGGAAAGAATGAGATATTAACACAGTTAAATACGGAAGAGAGAAATAGACAGGGAGGAAACAAAGCAAAAATAAGTCTCGTTGGAATGTGATTGTCATGAGACGTAAGCGTTAGAAACTTTTTCTCCCCCGAAGAGAAAAAAATTCACGTTGGAGTTTAATCCACCTCCATTCAAATTTCGTGTGACATGAGAGAATGGGCGTGTGCTTGATTGGTAGACGTATGAAACAAAGCCTCTTTTTTTGCATAAGCGACTACATGGCTGGCAACATTTCAAATAACACTGTAGATAGAAGTATACAGTTTAAAACGAAAAGTTTTTTTTTTTTTGGTGAAACTGTATTGTCACACTCTTCATTGTTCCCATGCAGAATGACTTAATCCTTCACTCAGACTATAAATTTTACCCGTGTTAAAGAATCGAATGTAAGGCAACAATATTAACATTATGCACAGACCACTGAACCTACACAGTTTTCATTCCATAGAATATGCGGTTTTCGATAAGTCTCCCACATATAATACATTCAGCAGCTATTGATTTTCGAAATATCTTAACAAAAGTAGAACAAAAACAATCATTCTGATGTTACTGCACTGGGATGGAGGTAGATATCACATATTCGGAGGAACAACCTTAAGAATGGAGGCAGTATGTCCCTCCATAAAGGTTATCTAACTTTAAGTCTAAAAGACATTACAATCCAGATCGTCAAAATCGATTTACCGTTGCGAGTCTCAAATCACAGCATTTCTATTGTATGTAGCATAAACAAACAATTTTTCTTTTATATAAACTTCGATATTGCATCCATTTAATGAGCACCCAAGGTAAAAATAAAAGAAGGTTGTTTGGAAACGGGCGCTGAGGAGAGTATTCTTAACAAAGAGAGAGAAAGTAGCAAGATGACGGAGAAAGTTACATAATGAAGATATTCAGAATTTGCATTGCTCACAAATGAGATGAAATGAAAGGGAAGCAGATGGGTAGGTAACTTAATGTAGAAGATGGGGAAGATAAGAAATGTGCATACAATCTGTTGGCAAAACTGACTGTAAGACATCAGCAACACCTACGCGTAGACAGAACGATAATAGTAACGTGTATCTTATATACAGAGTGGGAAGGTGTGAACTACATTAATCTTGTGAATACGGTACTTAACCTTAATATTCCACAAAACACGGCGGATTTATGGACTAACTGAGCAAATATCAGCTTTCCAATAAGAATTTTGCTGCAGTATCTTACTTACTCTGGTAACAATATAGTCCTCTCAACTCCTTTATTGACAGGCATAACAACTCTGATCGTCCTGTCTCATTAAAAACAAGTAGAAAATAATTTTTATATAACTGAAATAAATGTACAGCTACAACATAATAAAGCAAAGTCCTTTGAATAACAATTCGGACGTCATTTCAGGAAAATATTCCGAAATATTTCATACCGATATTTATTTAAAGAGAAAGCCGGCTTTATAAGGAATTCAAACTAATGTTAAAATTGTATCTGAAAAGCCAGTTTCATGTGATTGTATAAATGTATCGGAATATGGGGTAAACTTTAAAATTTAACACACAAATCGGTTGAACTTAGAGATGTGGCAGGCAGAAGAATTCCTTCTGGGTCATAAACAACCTTGTAATTTATGACGAAGATGATTATGATGATAATGATGATGTGATAGAGTAACCTGGTGTAAATTCAGGTAACTCCGGGTACATCATTAAAATTCCGGGTTACATGATACCACTTCCATCACCACTGGCGATTGTGGACACCGACGTTTTGAAGAACCTATCTCTCCATCTTCAGAAGATGGGAATCTTAACTCATTTGAATCCTAGACACGAAGGTGATATGATTCTCCGAAACACTGGTAACCACGTAGATGACTGCACTAAGTCGCAAACCAGAAGAGCACAAATGACATTTTTATAGCTGCGAGGAACTGAAATCTGTCATACATAAGACGCATTTAATAAAAAAATACTTCACTAAGAACCGTATACATGAGTGCTAGGTAAAATTACTTTGAAAGCAAACATTATTAGTAACGAAGTACTGATTTCAAAGGAGTTTGCTGTTTGTGTACATCATGTTTACTAAAAATACAAATTTATGTTTTCCTTGAAATTCATTAGGAATTCTTGACAAAGAAATAAATGGCCGTAAGCATTTTTTTTATAAATACTACATTTGATAATGGTAGTATAGTGACAAGAGGTTATTATACACCCAGATGAAACATTACCTACGCTTCGCTGTATTCATTTGTTCTCAAGTCGGTCGTTTCTACTTGGCAGCACGTGTAGCAGGTAGACACTACAGACAAGTGAAGGTGACAAACCGCTTCACATCATTCAACTGTTGTATTTAGACGACATCTGTATCCTCCATTCCTCTCTTCTCATTTTTCACCATGAAATAAAAAAGTAATCTTACACCGAGAAAACTGCGTGCCCCCCAATGAGCAATTCAACTCTTACGAAGTTGTGTACATGTTAGTACTGTGAAGACAATTTACTTGAACTGCCTTGTACATGTAGGTCAAATATTATGGACATTAAACGCCAAGGCAAAAATTATACGGAGCTTGTGCTGGAACTCGATTATTAAATTTCAAAACAAGGTCAGGAATAAATACGGAGGAAAAAAGAAAGAGGGTGGGAGAAAGATAAAGTAGAAGGTGGACGAGGAAAAGGCAGAAAGTCGGACTAAAAAATAAAAAAAATGAAGGAAGGGAGAAAAATACTACTACTTGCACATCTGTGCTAATGCCATAACGAGTGTGTCTGATATTGAGGAAGAACTCAGTTGGAACCTCTGTCAGCGTCATACATATTACATTCGCCGAAACTTTTCATGTCCTTTCTAATAATGCTATGATAATACCCTGAGGTGGGATGCTACCATTTTTCGTATTTTTCCAAAAAAAAAAGTTGTCAGTGGAACCACGGTTCCGGAGAATTTGACGTAAATACGTCTATACGGAAAGGAAGTTTATATATTGGCTTTATTCTAAATATTTCCTTTATACATGCTTTACAATTAAGATAAGTTTGATTAAGACATTGCTTATTCAACTTGAATTAGTTACGCTTAAGATGCGTCTGTGGCAGCTGAATGTAATGTAATGTAAGGTAAGGTAAGGTAATGTATTGTAAGGTAAGGTAATGTATTGTAAGGTAAGGTAATATAATGAAATGTTTTATAGGTAACAACAATGCCGAGTAAATAGATGTTTCTTAGGTAACCATTATTGTCGATTTGTTGATAAACAGATGAAGTTTCCTAGGTGACCATTGTTGTTTATTTGTTGATAAACCATTGTTACACTATTTCGTTCGACTTTTTCGTTCCACTTTTTGCCGAATGACACTGACCCTAAAATATAGACGTATTTACGTCAAAAACGGTACATAATCACGGATAGTATATAATATACAGGCCAATGTGCATTTCCATGTTTTGTTTTCCTTGGCACCATTATATTTATCAGCATTTTGAACTCGTAGAGTTCACAGCAAAATGTGAACTTCATTTAACCCTCCTCAACTTATGTTACACTGCATTCACTCTGGTTTGCCCCTTTGCAGATTAAAAACATACATTCGTTACTGCATTATAATTACATAAAATACAGACTAATGCTTTTGATTCGGTAAGTACAGCAAGGAAATAAGCCCCATTTCTTTCCACTCCCACTTGTCAGTGACGTCACCCACTGGCACAGCTAGACTGAACGGGACGTATGTTATTTGTTCTTACGTCACGTGCACTCTAACCGGACAAGGCCAACACAGGAATCATTTCGCAGCACAGACCGAGTTTAAATCCCACAATGAACGTGCATTCGACAAAGATAACAATGAGCCAGCCACACACCCGGAGTGTACAGGGGAGAATTTCCGACCTTCGTGGGCAAAAGCCAATCATAATGCTATCAACGGCCAGCAGAACAAACCCTTTCCTTTTCGCAACGAAAACAGATAAGAGATGAACATCATGACAAGCATTTTCTTTCCACAAGTAGCTAACTACACTGATCAATCCTTCTTCGAACACTAGTAGTTCCTCAGATGGTCGAGAAATTTTTTGTCCTTTACGGAACCTCAGGGTTTGTTACATGTATCCACAGAATCCAGCCACCCCTATCTATTCTGAGGCAGATAAATCCAATCCACTCTTTCTTATAATCTATTTTCATATTATCCTCCCATATACACCTTTGCTCTACGAGTATTGCACTGACAGAAATATACTTTACTATAAAGCTACACGCGTGGGAAGGAGAATAATATTAAAATTAATCTTAAATAAATATTATGGGGCAGAATGGACTGGATTATTCTGCCTTAGGACAGGTACCAGTAGAGGGATCTTATGGACATGGTAATGAACATTCGAGTTTCATGAAACGTCGGGAATTTCTTGAGTGGCTGAACGACTGTTAGCTTCTCAGGGAAGACTCGGCTCCATGGAGTACAGTATAGTATAAAGCTACACGCGTTATATTTCTCATACATAAACAGTGATAGACAGATAAACCCATTTATGTTAAACAACTTTAAATTATCTCCTTTAAAATTCGGTGCAGTTAAAATGTCAAACAAACTTTTGACCTGAAGACAGTCATATTCATACTCGCTGCTGTGAGAACCTAAAAGACAACAACCATATTCTGAACAGAATTTTGTGGTCCAGACCTAAATTCGACATTGTCTCGCCTATACGTTAAGATTTTAAAATTTCGCAACTTAACATGTACAAGAAAATGATCTATTTGGATAGCAGCCAAACTTTTTTTTCTTCTGGGAAGTGATATATATATTTTTTTTTTCCTCTCCTTTCTGTTGTTAGCAACAAGTAGAACCTCTTGATTTTCATTCAGCTAGGAAAAGAGATCAGCCCGACCACCAGTTGCTCCCGTCTGAGCGTGTATGTGAAGTATCGTCTGCAGTATACTTTACAGGCAGCCTGTTGCATTATACAAAGCACTATCGCACATAATTCCAGCCAGCGACTACCACTGCTCAACGCACAGTGGCAAATCCTTGTCTAGAGGTCAGGTACTACGGAAATGCAACATATTAGATACCCCAACAACCACGCTACAATGCTAAGGTAATTTACTAATAATTTAATTCAAGAAATTTTTTTGTTACACTGTCTGCCAACAGAAAAGAGCATTAGACAGGCAATAATAGTAATATAACAACAACAACAATCTCGGTAAGTGAATTTCGTACCGAAACACATATTATCTATCATGCGCACGTGTTCTTCGCAACGCACATTTAGAGGAATTAAATCCTTATTAGATAGTTCCCAATTTGGCCATCAGATCGCAGTACCTCAATGTCTACCTCAAGATTTTCCTTATTCTTTTTTATTATTACCGTTCGGAGGATATTCAAAGACACAATTCTGAGGTAGTCGAGAATAACATAACTTCAACATTAAATTTCATCCAGATCCGTCCAGTGGTTCTCGAGTTGAATTGACGACACACGGACTGAACCCCCCCCCCCCAAAAAAAAAAAAAAAAACCACGACCAGCCCATAACGGGTTCTCGCTATGCATTTCGTGCAAAGAACGCATAATAATATGTAAAACATTTATTTTATGTTCCTAAAGTTGTAATGATCTGGTGTAGCATTAATAGCCAGACCGGATCATACGCCAGTGTCTCATTCTGAAAATAAACCCACAGAAAATTAAATATATATTAATGTCTCAGCACCAGACTTTTAACACAAAAATCATAATATATCACAGCTAATAATTCATTAGGAGATGCAACAAAGTTCAAATCTCTCGGTAAACTTCTACCAGACTACATAGCGCTAAAACCCAGAAGATAGCAATTTTAACCTACTTCATGGAGAAGAGATCTAATTGTGAATACGTCGTTTTGATCAAGAAGTGTTTCTACTTTTATGGAAACACAAACGTTACTGCCGTATTGACGAACGACCGCTACTGGAACATATTATCCCAGAAGACTGCGTCAAATTCTTACTCGAAAACTCACAAAGTTTAATCCACCTCAAACATCCTATCACCTCGACATACGTTTCAGAAGCGGTCTCTTTCGTTCAGAGTTTTCGATTGTCTTAAATTCAACTACCGTCCGCCTAAAAATACAGGGCAATACTAAAAAGAAAATAATTTTTGTAATTTTGATAAGCCACGTAGCGCTTTGAGGATTCCTATAAGAAAGAGTAGTTTGGAACATTTCGGCTTTCCCATGCTGTTCAACATTATCACCAATCCAACCGCTGGCACGTTGCTACATTGTATGTTTATATATTCGAACTGAGTATGCCACCTGTTATGAAGACACGCCCTAATGGGAGCCATGCAAGATGGCGGCGTCAAAACGTTCGATCGACTGCCGTTCCCTTTGTTCTCGGAGCAGACAGGAGGGTTGCCGGCTTTCTGGGGCCGCTATGTTTTATATTAGTGCCTAATCCAACTTTTCTTTTTTTTTGGTGATGCATATATTACTTTAAAAATTATGGCTTCTGGAAATAGCTGTACTATGCCTTTCCTAATGAAGTCGTGAATATATTTAATTACGTTTTACGCCCTAAAGAAGATATATATCATAGTAGGACAGTTTAACTTACACAGAGTTTCTGTAAAATGTTTAATATTTGAGAGGATGTTTGGTGACACGAGAAGAACTGTAAAGAATTAAATTAAGTTTTCACGTTTATGGATAACTACACCAATACGCCCGCAGCAAGTTTGTTTTCTGTCAAGACGTGCAAAGAGTTAGGAAAAATAATATAGTTGGCAGTGCGTTTAAAATTTCTTGGAAATAAGACCGCATACATTGTGATGCATTTAATGTTGTTAGAACAAGAAAATCCCTACTTTAGAGTAAATAATCGAATATCTCATGCAAACACACGTAATACGTCATAACCCTATGTGTAACAAACCTTCAAATGCAAAATTTCTTTTGTAACATGTTGTTATGCAGACCTTATCTTGATAATGTCTACCTTAGACATCCACAGAATTCTATCACATGATTTTGAAATATAAGATGGTGTTATATTAACATGTTCCGTTGAATATGTCTTAATAGATCTTTATGTTAAAATTCTGTGTTCAACACTGTCATCTCCACAGAATGTTTTCCCCATTCTTGTCGTTTCATTATTATAATTTCTTGATAGTCTCATTAAATATACTTCTGTGTAACTTTCTTTACAATTAGCCTCGGTTCCTGTATTTTCCCTACTTGTATTGCCTTGTTAAATTCACAGTTTATATTTTCTTTAAGCGTGTCGTACTGGTATTATTCAAGTTGAGGTGTGCTAATGTAATAGGGGGAGAATACAATATGGAAGAGAATTCCCTTAAAATATTTAAGTTATACAGACAAAATATTTGGTTAAATAAGGTGTCATAAAAAGTTGCACTTAATGATTTTGTACATTTGCCTAGGTCAATGGAAAATAAAAAATTGTAAATTTAATACGTATGATCGAGTACATGGCTGATAGTAAAAATGGGTCAGAACGTGTGTGGAAATTATTGGTTCAGATTATAACATGCATTCGCGCTTGCTCAGTATCAAATTTCACATTTCTGTTAAGGACTCTTCAAATCCAATTATCGTTAAAGTCTGGACGTCTAGAAGTGTGACGTTGTGTTCTTGTTTGCAGAACTTTAAAATGTGAGAGACTTTTCATGACTCGGGAGACCAGATTATCATTAAAGTTTGGACCGGGTGTGATGCTGTGTTCATGATTGTTCTTTTTCTTTCACAATTTAGTTACAAGCGCTGGAGCCCAGTCTATCATTAAGTTTCAACTTGAGAAGTGTGACGCTGCGTACGTGTTTGTATGACTTTATATTTCAGTTTTGCTAAGGAGTCTTACAACCTGGTATCATTAAATATTTAACTGGAGAAATGCTATGATGTCTACTGAAGTATTTCTTCGGGGACCAAGAAAAGCGGTCAGGAAAAGAGACCAGGTTGGAACAGAAAAAGCGAACTATGGATATTCGCGTGAAGTTCAATATCAGACGCAGAGGGTTACGTTGTCTTCACACATTGACGGAGGAGTTGCGTATTAATCGATAAACAGCTTGAGTACGAAGCATGTACACTCAACGCAATAAATTATGAACGCAGAAACTGAAGAAAAGTGCCCAAAACTGCTTGTTACGTCATTTTAATATAGGTTAATATTTTAAAATAATTTTGACTTTCAATGACACTGTAAATGATATGACCATAATGATTCGTACTAGGATTATAATACATTAGCACATTCATAACGATTACAGATATCAAGACTGACTAGCATACGCGTGTATTTTCTTAATTTATCGAATAAATAACGGCATTTGTGTAATATATTTCATATAAATATCGCCTAGATGGGAACAATTAGACCTATATACGTTTTAAACAGAATTAGCATTAGTATAAACAAAACAGAAGTACAGATAAAAATAATCATATATATATATATATATATATATATTAATAGCCCCGAGTATAATTTTCCGCTGAATGAATACATATATTGTACGATACTAAATTAATTTCAAATAACAGAAATATGGTTCTGCGGTAGAAATAATTTTAATATTAATGCTATGTTCAATGCTTTATGATAACTGAATTAAATTTCATACACATTGAAACTGAATAGCAAGAGATTCGCCCAATAACAGAGTCCATTCAATGAAACCAATATATAATGCAGCAGGCGGGGAGGAGAGGGAGAACTTATTTGTTTATGCATAAAACCATTTCCATCCTTTTAAGCGTTCTTAACTGCACTTATAAAAAACCCTGTTAGCGTGCGCACTGTGGTTTCGTAGAAAATATATGAAATTCAATTATACAAGTAAGAGATAAATTAATTATAGAATTCTGCAACTCTTACGCAGTTAGAAAGAACTCGTACACGACATTACTTGTCGTCATTACTTTTAGCTTTTGGGCAAATATGCAAGCGTCTGAACACAAACATCATAAGCAAATACAAAGGCATCTGAATGATCTTAAGAAATTACAAGACATTCTAAAACCACCTGTACTCTGAGACCAGCCAAATACCGGATCATAAACAAAGCCCCTAACATAAGGAAGAACAGAACTCAGACTGAACAACGCGTGGGGCATGACAGATACACGTGGAGCGGTGGTGTAATCTTAATAAAGCCAAATTTCCTTAAATAACATTTAAAATTACAGTTATTACTTCAAACATAACAAAAAACGCTTCTACATTACAAAGATAAACTAATTTATGCTACGTAAAGAAGTAATCTCTGCTTATTCTGATGCGAAACCCACAAATACAATCTTTGAGCAAAATTCACGGTTATTGAATGTTAAAGTAGGTTGTAGGTATTTTAAAAGGTTAGTACATTTTTGTACTATAACATAATTTTAATCCCACAAATGTTCGTGGATGATGTAGATCCAGAGTCCCAGAATCCTAGTTCAAATACGTTCAATAATAGACCTACACAAAACTTCGAAACATCAGCCCAAGATTATACTCTAGGGGAAGGGGGAGGAAAAGAGAATAAAAACAAAACCCCATCAACACATGTCCATCTTCATTCGTGACATGAAAAACTTCAGAACATTTCCAACTGCTGGGCAAGAAATTTCCCAACCTACACCTCATTCTTTATTCCCATGAGGGTGCAAATCCCATACACCCTCACAACAAAGAAACAAACACCATTTTGAATTACAGTGTAGCTGTCTTCATGGTGAAGGAAGTTGGATCTGTCCTATGCCGGAAACGAAGAGGAATAGTCTAGGATAAGACGAAGGACAAAGAGAGAAATGGGTCACACCCACAGCAAAGAGCTGGGAAATAAATGGATAGGACGGACGAGAGAGTTAAGGTCAGACAAAAAAGAGAACAGGAAGGAAGAGAAAGAAGGAGAAAGGGAAATTGAGTTAAAATGGACAAAGAGACGAAAAGTTCATATAAGACGAGAAAGAAAATTTCGTTTCAGTTTACAGATGTGTCTGCACATCCTAATGTCCCCCGTTCGGTATTTGAGTCCAGTAACTGATTTAAATGTAATAGTCACAAAACGCTGTGTATTTGAAAACAGCTGTAATTTGAAAAGTTTGTTAAATTTGCAATTTTAAGATCAGACACAGAAAAATAAGACATACGACTATGTATCTAATGTAGAATTACAATAATGAACATATCATTCCACGAATTTCAAGAGGATAGGGCTCTATTACCACCGGGACGTCTAATTACTGCAAAAGATATCTACAACATCACTACCCGTCCACAAATAACACTTCATGACGAAGCAAAATTAAACCGTAGAAGAATAATCTAAATATGAAATCAGCGTATCTGAAACTAAACTTAGAAAATAACAAGAATCGATAAAGATAAGATCGATTTTTATGTAGGAATTCCTAAAATTGTCCTAGAACACAGAACATGTTGTATTGAAATTGTTCTTAATATATTAATGTAAAAAATGTAAAAAAAACCATTTATCTGCGTCTTCTCTTTTGTTAACTCCAATGTCTTAAAAGAGAATTTTCATAGAACAAATTAAAGTTTCGTTCAACTACACTCACTGACTAAATTTGTTCCCACTTGCATCGTATAGTGAGGTAGGTACTGAACGACGTTTGAGACGTGGTTACTGCCTCCATCATCAGGGCGACGAGTCAAAAATTCAATAGTTTTCTTATTTGTCGCTGTGCAGTCTGACTGTTGTAGTAAACGCGTGGGATAAACACATGAAGCCATGACGATATTCAAAATAAGGATGAAGATTAATGTTGCAGTCTAAAGAATCCAAAAACGTAGTGCCAAGTTTAGATTTAAGTCTTCACAAAAGGGAAAAAATGGTTGAAAGAAGCATTTCTAAGAAAGAGGAGGGGGTGAAACAGCCGGAAGTAAGGGGGGAAGAGGAAAAGAAAATGCGATGGGGAAAAATTGGGCGAAAAAGGAAAAGGTCTGTACTATTGCTCAGAAGTGACATAGAAGGATAAGGCCTGGGAGTGTGGCGACGGGGGAAGGTGTCAGCCCGGCTGACAGGAGCCCCTGTTTACGAAAATGGGGAAGTTTCTGCTGCGTATGCAACAGACGCAGGGACCCATTGGGATCTTCATGTTTTAAAAACAATGTCACTGCTGCTGCTTCAGACCACGAATTTAGTTTCTTAATCTCACTTTACGAAACGAAACAACGAGAGTGTGAGGAACTACCCTGAGTTTTAATTCAGATCTACTAGTGCAAAATTAAACACTACGAAAATCTTGTTCAAAGTTAAGATCACACATGTAAACAATGTTATAAACATAAATATTTTAGAAGATAACCAAGTTTACATTTAAACGTTCTGATCCAGTGTTTGTTGCAGCGGAACAGGTGGCGGCTAAATGTCACGTGAACTAATTAAACACTACATCACAGTAACATATAAAATAAAACTGCAATAAAACAATAACAATTTTCGGATTCAAATAGGTGAAAAATATAGACCATCAAAGTGCGAGAAGTATAAGAACATATTCCATTACGATGATCATGAAAACACTGCAGCTCTTTTGAACCACGTTATCATCTTGAACCTTGTACCAACTTTCTGATACCTCTTACTTTAAGTTTAAAACAGTCATAATTCGTGTACACAAGAATCAGATTTCAACAATACCATAGTGTACACGGGACAAGAACAGGGAACGCAGTCCTTAACATGAACACGGTCTGCTTGTGACTTATGATTTCAGTTCACAGACTATACTCGGGGGTATCTTTCTACTTGTTACATTATTCAGAGCAGTACCTTACGATGCATGCAGCCAAACATACCCTAGCGTACTCACCTGAAACAGGGAGAAACGGAAAACTGAAATAAAGTAAAATTTAACAATAATACCCATCAAGGATGAAATGAGAGTCGTACAACATAAAAAACAAACGCCACCTAGGGAGGCTTAGGAACAAATGGAAGAATATTAAAATAGATGCTAAAGAATTAATACACGGTAAAGTCGATTTAAATTGTGACAGTATCCAGCGGTCTTAACACGATAATGAACATTGGTCGCATACATTTGGGTATGGGTAATTTCTTCACTAGCTGAGTGACCTTCTTATAAAGAACACTTATTCATGTAGTTAATAATAAAAATAAATGAGCCAATAATGATCTCATAATTTACTTGCTATAGTCTAAATGAATGACAAAAAGGCTCCAATGCAGTACAGACTGGTCACTAGTATTCATATAAAATGATTGAAAATAGAAAAAAATTATTCAAGGAGACATTTGATGATAACAAATGGTCTCTTCTTATTAGTAACGTAATTAAATAAATGTTACGATGGAAATTGAGACAGCGATAAGAAGCTTAGAAACGAAACTTCGATTTCCATAAATCTTAATAAAAATAATAATTACAATAATATAGTAAAATGAAACAATTATTCGATTGGATTTGCAATTGCAAACATTCATAAAAAAATAGAATATTTATAATAAATACAAACACACACGTTCAAGCATATAAGCCAGTTATAAGAGATTCAACTGAAACAGTGGATAGATTTATGAATGATTTATAAGTGTAATATATGTGTATATGAATAGTTAGACCCAAGTTGCTACGTAATAGCAGAGTAAAACTAAAAATAAAAGAACAATAATTTAATTCCAATTCAATGAATTATAATTAGTGTGCTGTATCAACAGCCAAATGGTCAGTTACAGATACAGCAAAAAAATAATAACAAAGACTGCAATAAATGTGACCATTTTATTCGAAACTTAACATACAAACTGTTTTGTGTAGGCTCCTGTCTAACACCACGGCTTTAGACACCTTGAAGAGAAATGCCATTCAGATATAAAGCTTCCAGAATTGGTTACCACAAAACTGGATACAAATTCAGCTTAAACTCTGATACGTGGACGAGGTAAATAAAGTTTTCCTAAAAATGTTCGTAACTAGTAAAGTAAACTGTGAAAATTTTACAGGCATTAGACTATAATTTACCAAGTCTGTAGAATGTAGACTATATGTTAACAATTAAGAATTGGAAAAAGTATTTCAATTAATTAATTGTTGCATAATACAATACATATATGAAGTAAAGACAAAACAGAACAATTTAATCCATTCAAATTCTAGCAAAAATTGTATATTTTAAACTGATTCAAATTTAATTTAAATTCTAATTGTATTTGTACTAGGTACTAAAATTTTTAAATAATCTCTAATACAATGACACTTTTAATAGTGAAATATTCCAAGTTAATATCCTGCAGTTGGCAATAAATTATATGATTTCCTCTTCCCCACAGGGTTTACTTATAAAAGTGAAAAATAAATACATGTATACAAACAAAATAATAATGCCATGACATGTTGTCAGAATCAGAAATTATTCCTGTCCCATTAAAGCAGCTACAACTAATTAAAGGCAGTCAACTGAATAAAAAAGTATTTAATCATTTTGTAATGACATACGAAGCGACGGTTCAGCATAAAATAAAAAAAACCGAGGTTACATTTTAATAACTACAGAAATCAATGCGTCAGTTTTTCATTCATTTTGTGTAGAAACCAGCTGTTTCAGCTTGTAACTTCACTTCTTTCGCCACAGCGACAAAAACGAGAAGAAAAATAAATTCGCGATATAACACCAAGTGAAAGAAAAGTTGGCGGAGAGAAAGGAAATTCTATAACGGCCGCTGAAATGGAAAATGTAAAATAAAAACCTCAAACTTTAAACATTCACCCATTTTACTGGGCAAAAGAAGGCACAAAGGGTAAAAATATATATACCAGTATAGTTCGGGTGACACTACAAGAAAAAATATCGTATGGGAATTGAAACTTTCGACATCACATACTAAAGAAAATTAAGGCGAAAGGATCCTTTACCTTTCAAAATTTGAATTACAATTCATTCTAGGGTGGTTTTAAAACGAATCCAATGTAACCCTTTCCCCTGACTCTTGGAGACCTCGTTTTTCATCCTGTTTTGGCTAGCATCTCAAAGCATCTCCTAAAGTGGGGTTACGGTTGTGAAATTCTGTACTGCTGTCCTAAGACATGTAACACAGTACATACCAAAAGCTAGAATAAAATACAGATCAACATGTAAATGAAACTGCATGATAGTCGAATATAATATATTCATAAAATTTTCATTGCCGGGCCAGTAATATATCTTATTAAGGAAACTTGAAAATAAAGCTCACACGATTTCATTTAAGTCGGATTTTATTCTTAGTCAGATTAAAGTATGGAGGATGACATGGGGGAGGTGTATGAGAACTACGTACAAGATTTTGGTTAGGAAGTCTCAAGGGAGATTGCACTTGGCGTAGATGTGAAAATAATATTTAACAGATCTGTGGCATATGGACTGAATTTATCTGTTTCAGACCAGGGATAAGTAGCGCGTTGTTGCAAATAATAATTTTTTAAGCGGTATTAAATTTCTGAACTATCTAAGCGATTGTTGGTTTCTCAAGAAGGACTTTGCTCCGAGGAATGTGATGTTCTCATAGTCTGATACTGAAGAAAGGCCACTACTGAAACGTTTGTGACTAATAATAATTTGAACATATGAGGAAAATAAAATAAAATTACATATATGAAAAATAGATAAATTCCCTTCGTCCGCATTTACATGTATACATACAGTGAATAAACTATAAGTGGTCAGTAGTAACACGCGCAGATGAAAATACAGATTTAAGTAATAGTTTTCTCCAAACACATTTCTAATTTTATCAGAGAAATCAGGACCAGTAGTTGTCAGCGAGTTGAGCACAGACATAGTAATGGCCACTCCACGCTCTAATCTCAATCTCCACGTTACCCTGTCCGCCCCACTACAAAATTACAGGCAACACGAAACACAGTTCACTTTCCAACTGACGGACATGTTTCCTAACTAAGGAGGACGAGGAAGACGAAGAGAGAGCTATACCAGGAGTCCATTAGTGTTACTCAGTAGTTTGCACAAGGTTGTCCAATTCAACACCTTAAAGTTAGTTTAGTAATGTACTACCAGCTGAATATCAATAGGAAACTACGTTGCAGTTACAACCCAGCAACATTCTCTGAAGGCAAATGAAACATGAAGTGTAATTACACGTTTAAAAACATACGTTAACTTACGTCACTTGCAGATACTCTTGTTATTAAGACTGAGCGAAATTCATGGAACAAAAATTGTTGTCCACATATTACATGATTTCTTAGCGTTCAGTCAAATGTGTTACGATATCATCGGTTGGAGGGGAGGGGAGTAGAAGTTCCAGAACAATGTTATATGAAGGTTAGTGGAGAAATTCAAGGCAATTTTATTACAGACTGCGTTTTGAGAAATAAATCACTATTTGCCATACTTTATTTTTTAAGTTAATCACACCCATTTTAAATTCCCTACAACACCCTTACCGTACTTACAAGAACCTAACATTGAAGAAAATTCTCGGCCAATTGAACCCAGTCCACATCGTTACAACATACTGTTTTAACAGTTTTAACACGATCCATAATCTACATCCAGGCCTCGCCAGTGGTCACCATCAAGTTAACCGTCCAACATGCACGCATACATCGTCCCATAAGTACTACATGCTCGATTCATGTAATCCACCCTGATTTTGTCGCTGTATTAAAATTGACGAAAGGTACAAAATTATAAAGTTCATCGTATACCTTTCCAGTCAATTTGTTACAGCAGTCGTTTTTAAATCAAATAAGTCCAGGTTATTTCCATTGGATCAGAACACATGTATCATATCCACATCAAACAACGGGTAAAATAAATAGGTTTGTAGTGATATTTCACGTTCTCATCTAGGCAATTATGAAGACTGTCTCCTGGAATGTTAATAATTTTATCAGGTAGAATTTTACCGACGTTTCAAAGTTGCTTTCTGTCTCCATAATAAACTTCTACTAGACTACACAGCGGAACATTACAGAAGACACTCACATTCACAGAATTTTGTTTGTTTTATTATTTGTGTTTTTAGACAGGGTAATGTGAAGGCGGTTACGCCATTGCCTCGTTCTGCAGCCTGCACTATAAAACAGGGATAATTACTTGCCTATTGATCAAGTTAGTGTGGCTATCTTAAGGTTCCCGGCCGTTTTGTGATAAATTAATAACAACGTTTATAGGTACATTAATAATTACATTCAATTCATTTATTTGAATGTGCCTGACAAGACCTGAAATGCCAATTACAGACACGCACAAAAAGTAAAAGCGATAAAATATAATTAAAAACAAAAATGTGATATATAAAGACAGCAAATTTTTCTTGATTCTGTTTAACAAGACCTATCTGTACACTAACCTGTTGCCTCAAAACATAAATTAGTGTATGTATGAATACATATATACATGTGACAGTGACACTAGTTGTATCTGAGACTTCAATGTGGAATAATGAGTTTCTTACAGTCCACGACTGTAATCTTGAGACTTGCAAGGGATGCAGGAAGTCCGTAGCGTTAAAGGCAGACGCTATCTTTCCCCCTTCCTCATTCACCCCGCAAGTCTCAAGATTACAGTCGTGGACTGTAAATATTCGTATTTTCGTAGAATAATAAAGTACGGTACCGTACATGCCTGATAATACTATATGAAACAATATTTGTCATGGCTGGTTTCAATTATCTATACTTGCGCAAGGCAATGCATGTGTACATGCCCGGAGAAATTACGTACGCAAGCGCAAATCATATCGCGGCCATCCGACGTACGCCCGCCGGTCTGTTACTGCGATCTCATCATTGTGTTCCTACGCGTCGGGGTTTTCAGCTGAATGCTAGTCTACAGAATAATTAAACTTCATTTAATCTATAAACAAGAACTACATAGTTTACAGGTGAAAATAAGAATTTCCGCTGATTTCTGAACGAGCATGACTCTAGATTTATAATAATCTGTGGTAAGAAAAATATTCTTATGCGCATACGACACTTAAATATCCTTCATTCACGTGGCAACTCGTCCTTTTGGACAAGCATGGTACTGATATTAACATTTTTATATTTTACTTAATGAAGAAATTCAGGGAAGGAGAAATGTAGAAACGTAACACAAATTATATATCGGAGCAATAAACAATTCGCTCATAAGCGTTGAGAAACTTGTAAAAAAAATAGCTTGTCTCTAGAAATGACAAAATCCCCTAAATAATAATGGGGATATTCACAGTGCAAAAGAATATGAACTTAAAATTCAAGGGAAGAAAATTAAAACAGGATGATTGAATATGCTGTCGATGTAACAGAACAGTAACATGTGTTGCTTATTAAGGTAAGCACACGTACGAATACTGCATTACAGATGCATGGGGAATATGGTAATTCTACACACAAATATTACCACACTCTGTATGATCTGAGGTTTTCACAGCGGTGAGTATGAAGATTTCCGTCTTCTGGGTTGTTGCGCTGTGTAGTCTGGTAGATGTTAACCAACGTTTCAGAGGTCATACTGCCTCCGTCATCAGGGCGATGAGTATGAAGATTTCTGTCTTCTGGGTTGTTGCGCCGTGGAATCTGGTCGATGTTAACCAACGTTTCAGAGGTCATACTGCCTCCATCATCAGGGCGATGAGTATGAAGATTTCCGTCTTCTGGGTTGTTGCGCTGTGTAGTCTGATCGATGTTAACCAACGTTTCAGAGGTCATACTGCCTCCGTCATCAGGGCGATTCAGACAGAAATCTTCATTACCACACTTCATGAACTGAGAGTTATCCTTTATGATATTACTCATATAATGCTAAGTATAAATAAAACGGTAGCGTTACTTCTTACTGTCCCGTACAATACCAGACGTTCAACTCCATTTATTAATAACTATCTTCGTATAGTATTACAGTTAAGTTCCAACAAATATTTTAATTTCAGAAAGCAGATTCGAACCAGTGCTTTTAACATGAACCGCAGAGACGCTCTACATTGTGTGGTATTCGTGAAGCGGGGACGAGAAATGGGAACGTGAGAGGTCGCAAATGGCATCCGGTGTAGTGACGTAAAACGAATTAGAGGGACATTAATGGCGTCTGGGGTAAAGTTTAAGGTGGAAGACTTGGTTTCAGCACACTCACACATTCAAAAAAAATACTATAAAAAGGTAGACAAGAGCACCGAGGGAATTTGGAACACATAAAATAGAAGGGGGGTTTCTGGGATAAAAGCTACAATGCCGCTGCTAAGACATTTGTTGACAGTGTTTACACATTATTCTCAAGCAATAGAAAAAAAATCCATTTGGTCGTTGTTAAGACTGGGACATTTCTCGCCAAGAACACTATAATAAAAGAGTGGTGGTCTGGTGGATGGGGGGGGGGGGGGGGAGGTCGAATTACTCCAAAATCTCAGTTATACACTACGACATTTCTTGGACACGAAAAGTCTGCTTTGGCCTACTTTTGTTCTCTCCTCTCTTCACTTGAATAGGTTTCTGTCATGCAAGTAACGGCCATTACAGAGAATACAGTTCATGGTAGAAGTTCATGCCAACACTGTCTGCTAAGTAACCAATAAACTAAAATTCATTGTAGTCCTACAAGCAACTGGCTACGGGACACATGATCGATGATTACTCTAGCGGCTAGGATTTGTCTTCACCTACTGGTAAGCACTTAATACGCAGTCAGCCTCTGATCTGATGCCCTTTAGCCGCAATCAAAACGACCGGAGCATGAAGCTGATAACAAATCTCGATTCAGCGCTAAGCTATAAGGATGCGTGTATTTCCTATAGGAAAGCATTCACAGCCTGATATTTAATATAGACACACAGACAGGGCATTCTTTACCACCAGGCACTTTAATTGAACTAAAGTATTACTTTATATCAATTCTCCTCTTATTGCCATCATATTCTACGCACAACAGCACACGAATACTCTCAGTAATGAACCACACGAAGGAGAGTAGTCTTTGAGATGCTAATAGTAGCCCAGATAATAAAAAATGTTACATTTTATGGAACGTAAATGTTCATTGGCGTGTCCTAAACATCTCCCTCCCCCTAAGTACCACTATCTTGAGCCAGTTAACTTTCATGTTAATATTATCTTGTCTACGTCTTAAGTATTCCGAATGGTTTCTCACGTTTACCGACCTAAATTTGTTACGCATTTGTAATCCTCTTCTCCAATGAATGAAATATTTCCCACCCATCTCATAACTTTTTACTAGATCAAAAGAACAGAATTTGCGAAATTAATCGTTCTGCATTCTTTTCTATTGTCATATTAGGTCATCGATTCTAGATCCAAATATTGTCCTTAACGCCCCATTTTCAAATATGATTAACCGTTTAAAGCCGGAGCTCATCTAAATAACATGTCATATTTTCTACTTCAAAGAAAATACAGCCCGTCTCCTTTTGAAATATCGACCGATTAATGTTGTTTATGGAAATAATGATAAATACACTCTGTGATTAAACTTCAGACTTATTGAATGTTACATAAAGTTACCATTGGGGTTTATTCCAGCCGTATGACAGAACTCTTAGATTTATTGTTTTGTATATTATAATATTTAGGTACTAAAAGAGGTTATGAGAAGATACAAAATAATACAGGCTTTGTTACGTAAAGAATTTCTTCTCAGCTAAAGGTTTAACACATTCTCGGGCTAAATCAATGAAAATATTAGTCCATATATCGACATGTTCACTTAGAATGCCAAATGCCTATCTTTAATGTATTCGTAAATACGTTACAATAATATTTGAGTACTTCAATGGCCCTCAGACTTCAAATTTTACTCAAAAATTTGTCATCATTTGTTGTAATCATGTGGTTATTTATGATTTGAATCTATTCTCAGACTTACGTACCGGAGCCTCTTCACACGAAACCTCCCGGATGAAATGTGAATATGCCTTTGGTAATCGGTAAGGAAGGCTTAAACAAATACAAATTATGTATTACTTAAGTCCTTCTTACTACGTGGCAAAGAATACATGTGACAAATTCGACTACGATAATCAATCAGCAATATAATTATGCAAGTTCAGTTAAATGAAGAAAATCCTTGCGAAGAACGGACAATTTCGCAAAGTTCAATCACATTAAATATATAATTCACGCTTAAGTGTTAATTCCTCGTCAATTCCAATGCTAAACCTGCAATCCATTTACAGCGCCACCATAGACTCTGTTTAGCGGATATTTGTCGTGTACGGACGTTTCAGTACATCCAGACTAAGGAGGCAAAATTACGTTTAGAAACGCAGCGACACCTAAGACTATTTTATATGAGTAAATTTTTATATACCACCAAATGAGTTTAGTCTCTTTAGAAGCATAGGAACAATATCTTGAAACTTATTACTGAAACTAAGCTGGGGGCTACCCTGGCGTTTTAGAAACCTCTTCTCCGCATCACTTATGCATTACTTGGGGTTCTTCTGCTCCTCTCTTAGTAAGTCGGCTGCAAAATGGTCCCCAGGGGTCAACACCACTTCCCGCAGCAATGACCTTCCTTCTTATTTCACAGAACACCTGTTGAATAAGCAAATCCCATGCACGGGCTTTGTACCAGGCACGAGAGTTAACACAGCACAACGGCCAGACACGAGAACTTGAAAGGATTCGATCTCTGGTTCCTCGCCATATCTTAAGACATGCTGTAAACTGAGCGGAACAAATTTTTTTTAAAAAACGTTTTGTGATATGTTAGTCTTGAGGGATGCAACGCCCTACTGACTTACAAAAAGTACCCACCGTCTAGGGGGACATACTGCCTCCATCTTTCGGGATCAAGAAATCTGCCTTCAGACAAAGCGAGGAAGATTTTCTAAGAATCTTCGTAGTGGTAAATTTCACGGTTCTTACTTCAGCATTGTACTTGCAAGCAAACGAGAAAAATAATATTATTTGCCTTGTCGAATTAAGTGTTTCGGCATGTTACGGTAGGCCTGAAATGCTTAAAACAACTTTTTTTTTCTGTTTTACTGCATATCTTTAATATTATACATACCATACTGATACAAGTAAGTACTCATGACGTGATTCATAAATACTGTGAGGAAGAATCACACATAAAATTACTTGAACGAAAAATAACATGATAGGACAACTAGACACTAATCATCATCATCACCACCACCACCAAACTTGTTTTAAGCTGGAATTTAACATGAACTGAATACTGCTTTACGATTCAACATACAATCCTCTAAATTCATTATGTTCAACACGACAACAAAATAAACACACATTATATCTATTACGTGATGCATATTTCGTTTTAAAAGCAGCTTGTACAGCTAATGAGATTGTAGCTTGCTCATCAAACTAAGGGGTTTGGTTTTTCAACTATACGGTTCTCTCATTTTTGCAATGGTAAATATTTCATCAGTCTCTGCAAGCTGTTTTTATATCTCGTCATTTTATGTTACAAACGTCTTTTATGCACGAAAAAAATTAATTTCATTTTGCACGTTAAAATATTTTGGAATGTTCATTGGTAAAACAGCGTAAAATATTTGTATTATAAATATTTTTGTCTTTGAATCTTTTGGGCTGTTTGAATCATATTAGACCTAAACACATCTCGCGTTTCATTATATGAAATTATGGTAGACTTTTATTACCAACTGATGAATACTTATCACCCTGGTAAACATTTGTCCGACACATGATGGACCTTAAGGAGATAGGAATCAATGGAACGAACTGGATGCAGCTGGCTCAGATAGAGTCCGGTGGCGGGCTTTCGTGAACACGGTGATGAACCTTCGAGTTCTATAAAGAAAGTGGTAGACTATTCTTTGACAAGGCGAGTGTAACTACTTTCCAAAGAATTTCCTGCACCATGGAGTGAGTGAATGAGTCATGTTCATATATTTAGCTTTCTAGGTCAATTTCTTTTCTGGCCTGAAGGACCATTTCTAAGTTGTTAATAATAACATATTTATATTCTCCCCGAATAAATTAAATCATCAGCACAAATATATTTTTATTTAATTCGCTGAGATGTTTCTACGTCATGAGAGTTTTAGAAGAAAACATCATAAATGGTTCATGTCACATTATTAAGATACAACCTTACAAATTCCTTATTATTAAGGAACACTTAAACTTGTCGTATTTGTATTAAGTCCAAATGCTGCACGCAAATCTAGGATGCATCTTTAATATCAGAGGGTGAGCTATACGAACTCCATAATCCACTACAATTGACTGTCCTGATGATTCCGAACATTAAACCTTGATGAAGGCAAGTTCAGACAGAAACACGTAAACCGACGTCGGTATTTTATTTAAGATTATTAAACAGGTGACGAAAGGACTTTTAGAAAGAATTCGATACGGACTATTCGATCTATAGGAAGGAATTCAAGAATTTAAACAGGATCGTGGAAGGAGGATACAGAATGCATACCGACGAGTGATTACATTAACATTCGGCGACAGAAGTCGCCCAATCGGTCGACTGAGACAGCGAGATCAATCTAAATAGGCTGCAGGGCTCCTTCCGCTACTCCTCGTTTTGTAACGCAGGCACGGCCGTCATTCTGTTCGATTTATTCACTTTCCGGGATCTAGGTCATGCTCTGTTATCGATTCGAAATGGTCGAAGAAACGAGAAGCAACAAGAATTATACGAATTACCTCAGCAGCCTACAAATTATATTCACCAACATAAACTGCGTATTAACTTCTATCTCGTTCACAAATTCCAGCTTTCTCCGACACCCGTTAATAATTTGGCGCTGTGTCGCGCGAAATGCCTCCGTTCCAATTACACAACATTTTTACTTCCAAGGACCCCTACTTTTTTTAACGATATCGACGTACGCACGTGTTTTTCAACTAGGGCGCAAAATTTGTCCTGGGGGGGATGAGAGGGCGATGTTCACTACAGTGGACATACGCATGAAGCGTGTAATAAAAATTGCAGGGCGATCAATAAGCGCTTTGACACAGATGACATATGCCCCACACAACACAAAGTTACAAGAAACGACGTAGTGACAACGGCAATTTGTAGTTCGTATCGCTACGTTCATGTCTGTCCCTAATTCAGGCATGGCTTACGTTGCTACTAGCTAGTTCAATATCAAAAAAGGCAACGATCTCCGTCTCCTTTAGAATAGGACGGAAATCCTCGTTATTAATCGATGTTGGTCTTCTTAGTTTGACGAAGTGTCGATTTGCAGGTAGCTATACTATTTTCTGAGGAACATACCGCCTCTATCTTTAGAATAGTCCTGAAGATGGAGAAAATGTGTTCAACCGAAACGTTTGCATCTACTTGCAAGTCCACATGGCGTCATAAACTAGAAGACAAACATGGACATATTTACAGCCGTGACAAACTTAAATTTTCTGTAAATTGTATTTTGAGAGAAGCCATGAATAAACCTCACACACAAAACCGTTATTTAGGATTTAAATTCTGAACCTGAAAACTACAAAACTAGTAGTGGTATTAAATCACAACTACCAATTATTCAAAGTTTCCAGACGGTTGGCTTGGAGGAATTTACTGGACACAATCTTGAAATGAAAATGTTTGTTTTTATTTCTAACTGCAGGTCACAGAATCCGGCCGGTCTAGGGCACGTCTGTCTTGGACAGCTTAAACAGCGAGACCCTGGATTCCGATGTTGCTCCTGGCAAGGGTGTAGTCAGACGATTTCTCTGTTGTGCTGCGCTGTGTAAGCAGAGGCCTTCCAAAGAGCTACGCTCCCATCCAAAGAATATTGCCAAACAGTTTATCCGGAGAATGCATTCTTTCGCTACTAGCTTTGAGCAACGGGAAGCCAAAGGGTCAATCTAACCCGAGCCAGATGAAGTATTTCTGATATTCCATTTAGGTTTCAGGTAAGTTAAATTGACTGCCAGAAATTATTGATTTTGGCAAAAGCAAGCATGCCGCAGGCGAACCACGATCCATACCGTCAGTATCCTGAATAATGTTAAAGCCGACAGTTAAAAGTGACGTCCTGAAACTGTTCAGAACCGTTTGGTCGCTAGAAAAGAGTCTTAGGTTATTTTGGTTTGAAAATATGTAAACTTCGATCTTACTGACGACCTTTCATTACAATGAAATTAAAGGTTCCTACTACATAATTAAGCCGGTCTCACATAAAGACACCAAAAAGAGGAAATTGCCTCTGAATTGCATATTCGAGCAATGTAAGGTCAACCGATAATTTTGTTTTTGTGTTGTATCAGATTTGATATTCCGTTCGGGGTTTGGTTCGATAGAAGACAGATGTCATGTTTCACGGTCCATTGGAAAGATTACTCAAACCGCCGGCTGACTGATTAGCTAATTGCGCACTTGCTGAGCAGTTCAGTGGTACCGTAGCTTCGACTAGAATCGACTTCTTCGGACATGAGGAATGTTATCCGGATTCAGAGAATATCTGAGCAAATGCGAGTGAAATGGATGTAAGCACAAAAAACAACTGACGAGGTGATTATTACTCGTTTCTCTGCTTAATCCCGTCATCCTGAAGACAAGATACAATGGTAAGATGTACAAATACGTATAACGTCTAAAGAGTGGCGCAAACTGCGAAGGAAACTGTTTATAAAGTTCAGTAAAATCTTAGGTGTGGTTGCCGGGATACCGAAGTCAGTGTAGTGACTAGGCTACGGGTTGCACAACCGGGATTTGATTCCCGGTAGGCGCATAGGATTTCGATCAAATATCAAAGATAGACCCAGCTGTCTAGAGTCGATGCGAAAAATGAGTCGAGCTATATCTCCATTCGTCATACGACTTTACGGCTTGATGGATAATAAGCACCAGGGTGACTCTAATTTAAATATTAATTGTTATCATGACCGACCAATGAGGTATTCCACACACAACGCAGTTTTCTTCAACACTTAGTATTAGTGAACATCTATAATATATCCAAGAGAATGGAATGTAGCAACTTATTTGGACGACCAAAACTGCAGCAGAATTATCGAAGTGGAAATTTGAAAGAACCTTGAGTTTAACGTCTGCCGTAGTAGTTGAAGGAGTTTCAGAACACGGAATAAGAAGAATGTATGGACTTGCGACTCAAGAAGGAATAGAAGGAAGGAGACAGTTGTGTAATAAGGAACTTAATAATTTGTACTATCCATCAATTATTAGATGTTCAAATAATGAAAAGTGAGATTGGCTGGGCATGTAAGGCGTATGGGAGAGATGAGAGAAGATGAAGGAAAAATACCAACTGGTACATTTATAGATACGTCGTAAGACCAATGCTTTCGAATTCAGTACTCCAAAATTCTGTATTGTTTTACAAAGGAAGAGATAGAAAATGCTTAGTCAGGAACCAGAAATAAGCAGTTTAGAATATTAAACGGCGAGAAACTTCACCAACACAGACCACCGAGTACTGTAATACCACAAAAAAGGAAGATAAATGTAGCGGGAACGTTCGCATATAGAATTCTGATGGTTAAATCCCTTGGAAAACCAAGAAGTAGATGGGAGGATAACATTAAGATGGGTTTTAGTAAGGTAGATTGTGAGGATGAAGGGTGCGTGGGAACTTCACGGGAACCTGTCCAATGTCTGTGTTAATTCCCCGAGTTCCGTCGAAATACTCAGGTCACTTCGGATACGTGCCACTGTATTTACTGCGTTGTGAATAATACCTGGAAGGCATTCAAAGTGTCAAATCCGTTGCAAGATTATTCCGTGATGTGAGCTGTCAGACTAAGGCGCAGAATGGTGTGAAGGTGCACATCGAGGAAGACACAGATAGAGAGAGAAAGAGAGAGAGAGAGAGAGATAGAAGAGGCTCTCAAAAACATTGACCTGAGACAATGTAAAAGAGTAGGTAGAGTATATGAGAAGAAAAAGGTAGGAGGAACTGTTGGAAAATTACTTCATAAGCTAGCTGTCTCTCTGCGGGTATTACACAGGGTGTAATGAGTGCGAAGAATTCAGTATGGCGACCAGGGAACCATGATATCCTTATACTGGCGTTTTAAAAATACGTTGTTTTGAATGAAGCCATACAAGAAGTGAGATATGTTAGTGGGCAGCGTGCGAAATGAATTACAGCAAGAGGGTGTTACCCAGTTTGGATAAGGCACAGAAAAAAATACAGAAATCTAATTTAAATTATTATTCATCTACCTATATTATTATATATCTATGAGGATATCAGATCTCCTGCCTGATATTTAAAACCAGGACCTCTCGAATACGAAGCTCTAACTACTCGGTAGCAACGTTCCGTGACTTCGTCTTGACAATAGAGACAATAAGAATCTCCGAAACATTGCGAATACAGATTACGACTACACGGTGCCATCAGAAACATGATTTGCGTTAACATTCATACTTTTCGATACTACGAAAATTCCTTTCGGGTTTAGTAAGATTATCCGACACTGATATGACCCAAAATTTTAGTAAAAGTTCTAATAACACAGAAGAGATGAAAATGATACTTCAGGTTCTCAAGGTGGCAAGTATAAGGACGGCTGCCTTCTGGGTTGTCGCGCCGTGTAGTCTGATAGATGTTTACAGATACTTAAGAGGTATCTGCTCCCTCCATCATCACTAGTGACAAAACGCAACTCTGAAACGTCGGTAAAATCCTTTCGGACTACACGGCGCAACAACCCAGAAGACACCCACGTAAAGCAGAAAAAAGAGTCTTTGCCGGATGTCCCAAGCAAATTCGTCCTCACGCACGAAATAAAAGTATGGCCATTTCGATTGAAAAAGTTTTGTATCACTGTACACAGTACACAATGTTTTCAGGTTTGAGTGTACTTTATGCAGTATGTGTATAAGATGAAAGCTAAGGATTTAATTAAAAGACAGGCATGGAGCGCGGTGTGCTTCTCTCCCTTGTATTAAAACGTGTCTTGCTGAAATGCACCACTTAGTTCGTAGCAGAGAAGAGACTGCAGTCTATTATGTCCAGACAGGCCGGAAACTTTCATAGAGAAAGGAAAGAATCGCGAGTGACAGGTGAATTTCTCAAACTAAACTAAGTGAACGGCACAAACACATGCACAGAATCGCAGTTTTTATTCAAAGCTTCCAAATTCCAAACCGCCACTCTACTGCGTTAGAGTAAGTGCAGCTAAAGATGGCTGTCTTCTGGGGTGTTGCGCTGTGTAGTCTGGTAGAAGTTTACCGACGTTTCAGAGGTCCTTGATATCTTCATCATCATTGCGATGTCGCCCTGATGATGGAGGCAGTAGGACCTCTGAAACGTTGGTTAACATCGACCAGACTACACAGCGCAACAACCCAGAAGACAGAAATCTTTATACTCATCACCCTGATGACGGAGGCAGTATGACCTCTGAAACGTTGGTTAACATCGACCAGACTACACAGCGCAACAACCCAGAAGACGGAAATCTTCATACTCGTCGCCCTGATGACGGAGGCAGTATGACCTCTGAAACGTTGGTTAACATCTACCATACTACACAGCGCAACAACCCAGAAGACAGAAATCTTCAATCTTTTATTAACTAGAAAGTGTCAAATATAGAGTGCTAAGTGGAAACAGCGTGTCTCCATTCTATTCTGGGGACTGTAAAAATTTAAGGAATTCGAACAGGAGACTTCAGAACAGCCACTTGAAGGCGTAGCCACATATCAATTCTTTAAAGTTCCAAGATAAAAAGCCAATAAAACATATGACAGCAGACGTCGGTTTCGATTTCCTCCCAGTGGATTTTATAATAACGATGTCTTGCCAATTATGTACGGTTTGCTAAACAGCGTCTCGCATTCAGTTTTCATTAACGTTATTTTACTTCAGACTAAAACCGATTACACTCCTCCCCCGTTCCCTTCATACGCTGTTTATGTCAAGCATTCACTGCATTCCCAACCATTCAGACTAGCAGGTGGTATGGACTACGTGTTTCTACAGCGACACTGTATGACTACAAAACAGGAGACATTATTTCGTTTGTCTATTTGAATTCCACTTAATTTTCGTCTCCCGGAGTTTTATTCATTCCTCCTCTTATGCCACATTTTCCTTCTCTCACCTTTACGTTCTCAGAACAACACAAGCCCCCTTTCTGCATTTCCTTCCACCCAATTTCGCCTTCGTTTTGATAAACCGTCTCTCGATTTTAAAGACGAATTATTTTGCAACAAAAACTTGGGATGTTAATAGAAATGCAAGAAAACTACTTCTTACAGTCGCCCATCTAAAAAAGAACCCATTAAAATTAAACTATTTTATGAAACGTTAATTTTACCTGTTGTTTTGTATGGGTTTGGAACTTGATGCTTTAATGTAAGGGAAAATAGTACATAGATTGAGAATATCCAACGACAAGAATGATAAGTAACGGATATTCTATTTCAGTAATGAAATAAATAACATAGATACTGCCGAACTTTGCAGCTAGCTTATGAACTTAAGAAGAAATGGCTCGAAAACCATAGTTTATTCATAACAGTGCAATTCTATGATATGTGAAGTAGAGAGACAATAATTATGAGTCTCTCTGCATTAACTTTCAAAAGAATGACGCTTTCTAAAGGACTAGGTGCTACAACCCAGAAGACAGCTATCTTAATATTGTGGTTCATACAAAATAACAATCCATATAGTGGCCATACAAGGGAGGTTTTACCTTCAAAGACAAACCCATGTTATATTAACAAAATTACGACTTCGTAGATCTGGCAAAGGCGTACCCTAAAATAAACTATAAAGGAATAATGAAAATTCGTATGTATTCTGACAGTTTCGTATATTCTTCTTGTTAACATCATGCACCGTCCTGACGTCATAGTAATAGCTTCATGAATTAACCCTATTCCAAAACAATGACGGAGTGTAGGGCATTGATTTCGTTTGCATTAATGACAATGTGTTCGGGACTGTGGTTAAGAAACGTGAATTCTGGAGTCCTTCTGAACATAATCCGGAGAGAATACAGCGCTTTCGGCGGACTGGAGGGAATTCACCTGAACAGTAGGTGTAGAGTAATGCTGTCATCTTCAACGTAACTAAACTAAGTTCTCAAACGTAGCGGCGCTACAATTCAGAGGTTTGGTGGAAAACGGATATAAGTGTCTTAAACGTAAGTCTTCGTAAGTAGTTCTAGGTACAAATTAATTACAGAAATTAAATATGGCTTCATATATAATCTAATGCAGACCTTCCTAACACTTACTGACGTAGCTACTAGTTTCAGTTAATAATGTCTGGTATATATTATGTTGTTTACTACGCAATTCGTCCCACGCACAGTAAAGTTTATTCGTGGAGCAAACCGATCGATTCACGTCCTCTGTGCGACGCAGTAAGACCCTATATTGACTTGGCAATTGCAAACAGTTTATAAACCAAAATTATTGTTCGGGAAAGCCTGCGTGTACAAGGGTCATAATATAAAATTATACAATATAAGATGTTCATCATACAACATCGAATTAAAATAAAATGGAAAGTTGTTAATGCCTCATAAATTACTTTGTAAGTCTTGATATACATACTGGTAATAATTAAATCATCGCCCCGATAATGCAGGCAGCAAGAACCTCTGAAACGTCGGTTACATTATAACAGACTACATGAGGTAAGAACCTAAGAACCTAGAACTACCCCAGACTTTGTGTTATGTGTGCAATTTATGCCACTCTTACGGTAACGACAATTGTTTTAAATGACGTCATGGTTAATTGAATTACGCGCTACGTCTACTCTTACTGTATACAAGTTTCAAGTGTAAGGTGGGAAGAACTCAGCGGACGAAGGCGTCATCTTCTTGAAAGACAATACTGTTAAACAACTCGTGTGTTTTGTGTTAATGAACTGTTATGTAAGGCTCTGGGCTTCAAGCAGGATTCTTTGCCACATCCAGCAGTGCTTACTATCGAAACGAGTTGCTTCATTTTTAAATTTCGACTACTCTATAAATTATCAACGAATATTTTTTGTTCTCGGAAATTAGCACAAACATGAAGATTTCTGCCCTGATGACGGAGGCGGTATGACCTCTAAATCGTTGGTAAACCTGTACCATACTACACGGCAAACACAACCCAGAAGAAAGAAATCTTCATACTCACCGCTGTGAAAACCTCAAATCTTATACAACACAAACATGATTCATAATTTATTACGGGAGATATTAGATAAGTGTGTAGATTTAGTAAAGAATTAGAACATAAATTCCCTGCTTCCTCTCCCATGGAAAACTGTAAATGTTAAACGTTCAGACCATACCGATTTAGTGGTGTTTTATGACGAATTTATAAGCTCTCTTTACAGAGAACAAGCCTAAAAGGAAAGAGAAATTTAACGCCAGTAAAATGAACAAACTCTGATCAAAAAGAGACTTGCACAGTGGCTCAGACTTAGCGAGTACGCTTTGTATCACAAGGTACGACTCCCCTCTCACTCCGCCATGAATTATGAATGACACTTAAAGTAGCTGTGTTTGTTTTCCAAATATAAAATACTAGAACTCCAACCAAAATCTCTTGAATTATCGCGGTAAAAGGAGTAATAATTTAAGAATATAATATACAGTACAGAAGATACGAGCTAGTCAGAACTAAAATGGTACAAGTCAACGAAAGTATAGGAGTGTTTAAGGTGTATATTTTTAATTTAATCATTGCAATCAGTAAAAATGTATTACTACAGCAGCAAAGAAATCACGGCAAGCACCCCAAATTGCCACACTTTTTCATTTGGTATTAAATTCATTCTATGACAGTTGAAAGATAGTCGATTTATAACACTTTAGCTCCGAGGAGTACGTACCTGCTTGAAACGTTCAACACGTAATTTAGGAGCTTTTGCTGCAGCTACTCATTTTGATGTCCACTTCCAATATATATAAATAAAAACTGTACAAAGCTTTTTGAGATCCCCAAGCAATATTTTCGTCACAAATATTATTTCCCCTGCTTCCGTAAATATGTCCTGGGAACCATTAATATAGGTTTCGAATGACTCGAGCAATGCTTCTCAGTGTCCTCCTCAGTTCTTCCCTCAATCCATCTCCCGGTCCGTGCGTCCACCACACACCCCTCACCCCACTCTCCATAACCTCAATATCCTATAGATTTGTCCCCTCTGGACCTTGTTAACTCAGAGCAAACTTCTTGGTTTTCATGGTTTTCACATCTACTCTGAAATATATATATTAGTCCAAAACTTTCAGCAACATTTTGACATCACGTTACACCAGTAAAGTTATAAGGTAGCCTAATAAGAACCAAAGGCAATGCACACTGTCATACTGCACAGTATTTACAATTAATTTCAGTCATGTGTGCTTTTATTCATTAATATCTTAAATAAGAAATTTTAGACTAGGATTACCATAAAATAAACAATATTAAAATAATTATTTTCCTTGCTATAATATTTGTTGGCTGGTGGTCATTTCCTGTTCTTAAGGAATTTTGGACTTTATGGGTTAGTAAAGTAATGTTGTCAAGGGAGCCTGTTATGAATATTTACTGCAAAGCAGCACAGTTATTATAACCAGGATATGAAATCCAGCTTTCACTATATTAAGCAGTATTATATCCCTTAAGTAGTGCCCGCAGTGTTCCTGCATTGATTTTTCGACTTTAATAAATGTCACAAATAGTTTTAACAATATGAGGGCACTTCAACCTCCAAATTTAGACATGAAACTACTCAACATTAAATCTATGTTCTAAAAACAAAAACAATTAAAATTTTACATAATTTCAACCATATACTACCGCTGCATTCTGATAATTCTCGTAAATAACAAATATATCGCTTTATGCATTGTATTTTATGTCTGTCTTCTAGTAACCACCAGGGAGTGAAGATGGAAAAAGGTAGGGGTAAGAAAATTTTGTTTTAATTATAGTTGTACTTATATGAATGCACGCATTATATGGACGATTTACCACAGGTTTCAAAAAAACTATAATAAGATGGATTAACTTCTGCTTTTATCTTACCCTTGATATTCTTACGCATTTGCGAAATTTTTATGGTAAATCTCCCTATTACCTCCAGTTGATTAAACTTAATCTCAGGTGCTTACAAACATATGGTTGTTCTGTCTTACGTTTTCCAAGGAATAAGGCTATTTGCTTCTAGTAAATCCAATAGTGTATGTGGCCTCCTTATTTACACCTGAGAGACATCCACTCTTCGAAACGTTGTGTTTTAGAATACCGGACAACGGACAAAGTCCAAAAGCTCAGTACTCAAGATCAACGAATAAGCTCCATCCTTCCTAGTCTTCCCTTTACATAATTTGTTTACTATTAAACTCACGTGCTCGGTCCAATAATGCAGTGGAAATTAAAAGACTGTGTGCTTTATAAACATCCAGATCAGATTTACCAAAATTACAATGTAAGTAAGAGCCTGCGTTCAGAAGAATATCCTAATATTACTTAAGGCAGTATACTATAACAAAGTTGCCCATTGAATGCAACTACTGAACAAATTCGAACCAAGTAATGCGAATATTCGCAGTATGTAATTTATTTTCCAGATGAACTGTCAAAGATTTAAACTCGAAGCAGTGAAACAAGGAGCCTTGGTCCACGTTTCTGGAGCCAAAGCTGACCTGGAAATGATTGAGCCGTCAGCAGGCTAGTAGCGTCATCCATTCGGTCTCGTGGGGTGGGAAATGGGGAGATAGCACGATGGAAAAGAACGAATGAGTCAGTTATAAGAAGAGACGGGAAAAATTTCCACAAGTATGCCATTTACTCCACACTCTTCAACTTAGAGAGATAGATCACAGAATCGCTTCGTGAAGATACAGGCCTACTTTATATACATAATGGCGTCTTGTTAAGGATCAAATTACATACAAATCTGTCTTTCCCTCCATATGTGTTGTGCAACGGTGTAGCAGTCTAGGAATAATTCCCACAGAGGGGATAAAAAATATTGCACAAAAATAAAAGCAACCAGAATGTGTTCAGACTGATTCTAATTGTGTAACAATCCGACCCGTGATGTCCGTACTTGAACATGACAACGAGGTAGTAGGCAAAGATTGGGTTAAGATATTACAGATAATTCCTGTTTTCTTAATTATAATTAAGAGAACATGAATGTTCATTAAGAAAGAAAGACACGGTGAAAAAATTACCTGAAAGGGAACAAATAAAGAAACAGAAATGAAATAACATATAAATAATAAAGGAAAGGAACAGGGAACAAAAACAAAGCATAACGGCAAAATGCATAAAAAATTAAAGATATAAGAAAGAAGCGAAAAAGAAAATACATGAAAAAGCAAGCAAAGAAAGAAAATAAAAGGAAAGAAACACAGAGCAATGTAAAGCAGTAAATTCAGTAACACCTATTAATAATAATTAAAAATGTATTCATATAAATTAAAAATACAGTAAAGTTAACTTCTTTATAACAAAGTTCAAAAGAAATAAATCGAACATTAGCAAGTAAATATACAAACAAATGAAAATACTCTTTGTTATTGGGTCTGTGTACAACGTTGACACACAAACGTGTGTTCCAAACCATAATCTAAAAAACACGATAAACACTGATCACAGAATTAAGTATTAATTACGACTTACTATAAAAGTATTCACTGGATATTTTTTCATTAACTGATCATAAATCTCAGTGTGCCAGTGCTGATAAACTGTGACTGTAAAACTTTAAGAGAAACGCCAAAAAACATACTTTAGTATACCAAACCTCGCTCTTCCGCCATGTTATCATCCACTAGAGATGAGTACCAACTTGACTAATCTAAAAGCGCGAGGTTTAAAATCATTCCGGAAATATATGTCGTAACACAGGTGCACCATTTTTGTCAGCTATGACATTTCAGGGTAGTCTCCCATAATGGATGACATTAACAGCTTTATACAATAAAATAAGAACTAATTAGCATTTGACATTCTTATGACCGTAAGTATGAAGATGGCTTTCCTTCATCATGGCGATAACCCATATGATGAACGCAACAAGGATCTAAACTTCAACAGACTGCACGGCAACACAACCCGTAAGACAGCCACCTAAGTAAAAATTACTCTCGTGGATTTTACCACGTTACCCTCTCACGTAATTATAACACCAAAGGCAGTCTACAGCTGCAATATCTTTAGAAACGGTGGCAAACGGTGTAAACAGCAGTCAGCCACCAAACATATTCTCCAAATTCGATTAAGTAAGTAAGTACAGTGGCTGATAGGTTAAAGCACTAAATTGACTGCGCCATTACGAATAGCAGTAGTATATGGAGCACCGTCAACCTTAATATATTCTGATTGTGTCACGGACTTCTAATATCCCATTCCCTGCCTACGTTTTCAGCTCATCAGTGTTGATTCACATTCCATTTTTAAACACCACGCTCTCCCAACTTCGTCTCTTGGTAACTTGATTCCATCAGCAATCCCATCCTCCATGCTACTTTAATAAAATCTCATTTCCTTCCTAACCTGCTTCCTATCTTTATTTCAGCTCATTGCTTCTTCTATCCTACATAAAAAATTCGCTCCCTCCATCAGTCTTCAGAGACAGGAAGTTTAACACTATCGATATTACATATCTATTTCATCGTACATCACTGCAGTAGCTGCTGAAAACTGGAAATGACCCAGTCCTTAAAAACAACACAGCTGCTAAATTTCTCTCATATAATAAACACCATTTCTCATTCCTATGCCATCGCACGTCGCCATATTTATCATAACACCTAGCACCTAACTTATTACAGTACAGCTATAAAAAGTAGAAATAGCAAGAAAAGAGAACAAGAAATATATATTAAAGGGCGTTTGAAATATACTTCAATACATACGACATCTTTCCCCATTCAATCTTCTTCCTCGTGCTACTCCGTTTGACGTATTTTCATGAATTATAGATGAATGCACCATTTATGTTAGCTCTCATATTTTGTTATTTTCCACCCCTACCCAATCCCTATCACACATGTTCTTCATATTCCCTACATATCGCCCTTATTGATCTCTTTCTCACCTTTTAAATATGCTTGGGTCCCAACACACTCAGATAAGTTGGACGTACGTTTAAATATTTAAAACTCTAGCAGATATTTCAAAGTATGCACTACTTTCACACCATTATCATAATTTCTCGTTAGATTATAAAATGAGTTCCTCCACAAAATTTAAAATTATTTTTCCTCTAAATTTTAGTTCTGAGTAACATTATTAATCATAATTCAGTCATTACTGAGTCCCACATTAATTAAAATGAGTCATGTACAATTTACTTCTGTAATTATTTGCGTCCAATTTTCCTATAAAAATCCTTTACAATTAAAACTACCCATTTCTCGAGTGTCTCTCAAAGTCTTAATGCCCTTTTATGAAAAAATGGGGCAATTTTAAAATCCCGGAAAGAAAGTTATCCTAATAGAATTTTCGTATTTTCTTACTATTGTTTCACGAACAGCAGGAAACGATTTCTTAAAGTTCCAGAAAAAAGAAAAATGATAGTTCTGTTCGTGAGTACACCATGTTTGCGTTTGGGTAGATTTTACGCAGCTGTATTACATCTGGCATAAACTAAAGTGGCGTGTAACTATTCGTAATTTATTTATTACTTGCACAGGTCATACAGATGCCCCTTTACCACTCACATATACCATTCATGCGCCGAAAGTCTCTCAGACCACCTGTTGTACAAACCGTCCCAAGACCGACATAATTCCCCACACTGAGGTTTCTAATTCTAAGCTCATTACATTTCCTTAAACTCTGAACTTAAAACTAAATTATTGACTAAATTAAAAAGAAACATGTTATTATCAATTATCCTATCGTAAATAAAAATTAGGTGTTATATTTAGAGATTTTAATTGAAGTTAAAATATTAATAGTTTGAAATGCATCTATATTTAAATGGGTTTCAAAAAGGAATTAATTTTCCTCTACTGTAGCTTCATATCTCGCTGTTTCTTGTTACTGACTGCAGCAGCCGAAGAGCCAAAGCTGAGTTTAATGCAAAAGTGTGCTCAGTGTGGCTTTTACGTTAACTCGACACAATTACTTCTGATCCAGAAACGTTACTAATATATCACTCTATATAATAAATACACAGAGTAACCCACGGTTTACGGGTAATAGGCTACATACATGCTTTCATATTTTTAAAATTTCCTATTGTGTTTAGAGAAATTGGATTTAGGCTGCAAATATTTCACAGAAGTTATCAGAGCTTAAAATAACAAACTAACTTCACGAAGTCTTCTTCAGAAGCCAACAGTAGCTCATCTAGTTTGAGAAAATATTTAATGAAACAGCGGTTGACAGATCGCTGTATGTATAATAAGGCAAAAATAGACTGACTACATGACCGCCCGGCATATTTAAAATTTGTACCGGATTCAAATTTCAAATAAATCTGCCGAAACGTTAATTTTATCATCTTCTAGTACCAAGATTAAGAATGTGTGAAGCAATACATCACAACCCCCACTCCCAGTATGTCTGGCTTGCGTGGTGCTTACTTAAGAACAAGGGTATTCAAGAAGGTGTATCTCAGTAAATAATCAATCTTAGGGTTGTAGCCACTCCTACAAAGTTTCTCGTACAATTTCAAGTAACCTTCTCCTTTACACCAAAGACTAAAATATGTGTACAGTATCTAAATCAAAAGCGTCTGTCATCTCCGAGATCGCAGACCAATAAAAATGATCCAAGACTGTGAATGCTTGATTCATCCAGTTACCTGGTCCCAGACAGAAACAGAGATGATAAAATAAGACGAATTATATTTTCCGTAACAGAAAAGTAATATTTATATAGAATGCCCTTAGGATATCGTAATGACAAAAAGTTTCACTAAACTCCTTTTTTAATTCACAAAAGAAGCCATTCTATTGTCCAATATCAGCACCTTGGAATAGAATATGTAAATAGAAAATTAAAATCTACTTTAATTATATTGAGAAACGAAGAAAGTAATTAACAGATATCTCATCATTCTCATCAAAAGTTTTTTGAAAGCTTCTGGGTTTAGTAAGCTTTATGGGATAAAAAAAAGTGTGAATAACAATTCTAAGGGACTTCCCAGTTTTCATTCACTGAGTCTACGGTACAATAATATTAAATTTTAAGAAATAATTAATTAAAAATTAACAAGTTTATAGCTTTTATGACCATCGAAACATGACCCCTTACAGCGACATAAACTAAGTTGATTTTTTATGTACATTATATTATTAATTACTTGACATTCTACAAATATTAAACGTACGAATGAGCATTGGTGACTTAAAGTACGAGAAGAAAATCACAGAAGGAGTACAGCAGACTTCAATGGAAATAGAGGAATATATTCTGATCGGTTTAAAATGAGCTGCGACAATGAATAGATCTCCAAAGAAAGAAATCACAACTCAGATGAATTTCGACATGGTTTACATTCCGCAGCGAAGTCTTTGTTTAAATTATGCCCAGCAGTTTTACGTAAAACCTAAAACAAAGAGATCACTTGGAAAATCAGGAAATAGATGCGTGAGTACTATTAAGACGAATCTTAAGAAAAATAGGCTGTGGAGATGTAAACTAGATTAATATAGACAGAAATATGTGGCCAGCGCTTGTTACCATGGTAATGGACATTCGGGTTTCATAAAGGAAGACAATTTCTGGAGTAGCAAATATGAACCTCATAAGAAGGATTCTTATTAGGCTTATCTCTTTCTGCACATATATTTCTGAAGTAACATTTCTGAAACGAATTTAAAAGTGTCTTTGTTTCTCAGTGTGCAGAAACCCTAAGGAAAACTAATAAGTTGGGGAGTTATAGGCACAGATAAGAAGATAACATGAAAAATATGTTAACGAAATAAGACGTGAGGGTGTGGACTATGTGAAACTGAACTGATAAATATTCTTTGGTATTCTTCGTCTACTAGATTAAAACGTACACAACTTTTCGAAAGCTGCTTCTGCTCAGGTCGAACCATGCAACCTAATCAATACGGCTCCAATGGATTGAGTTTATCTATATTCAATGAACTTGCACATAATGGTTTAAGCACAGGCAATTTCGGAAACGCTGTGTATTTATTAAACAAACAGACGAAGTAATATGCCAATCAGTAAGCATCAATTTAATGAAACACCTCCGTCAAAACCTTTGACTAATCTTGTATTTAACTGTTTCAGAACAGGATTCAGAGACGGGTGTTCTGAACACATAGTGAATTTTTATGTTCAATAAAGGAGGGAGAATTACTTTACTAGCTACGTAAATTTTATATGATAAAAAATACACTGCGCCACGGATTTAACTGAAGTAATGTTTTATTTCGATAACCAAGAAGCAATATGTGAAAGATACGGAAGACAACGCTACCTGAAAAATCAGTAGTGGAAGAAAATAAATCCAATTCTTCATCAAGGTTACTTAAGTGATCTCGAAAGGAAAGTATTTTAAATGTACAAAGGTGATGTATAAAATTAATATGCTGGGGTACTGTATAATTTAGAACTTCCATATTAACACACCTGTTCTAACATGAGATACTGATATGAAAACATACGTTAAAGAACATGACACACACGTCGGTCTGCTTTTGTACACAGACATCTTCCCACACACGTAATAACGGCGAACATTTCCTGTCTATTATCTTCCTTCTCCACCCTTTCGTTTCAATTTTATTCGGAACAATAATAAAAAGCAACATTCTGCAATAAAAGAAGAGACTTGTCAATTATTGTAACTGAATTCCGCCAGAAAGACATCCAATAACAAAGGCAGTATTAAAATAGTACAACACCGAAGTGTCTCCGAAGTATAAAAACACTTTACCATACTTGGAACAATACCAACACACACATACCATAAAAATATGAAGTAATAGTGAATACACGATCAAAGTAGGCCATGATAATTCACAAACACCTTCGTTTTGTTCTATAGTTCTATCTCTTGCCGTAATTTCAAATTGTTATTTTTAGTTTTCTTTCCAGTGGGTTGTATAACCTGTTCAGACGTAATATTACAACACGTGTATCTACATAAATGGAAGAGATAGGGAATTCCCCTCTAAAATGTCCTGGAGTCCCGTTATAACAGATACATATATAGTTAGGGGACTGAAGGAGGCCACGGGCAAATATCTGATGACGTCAGTGTCGCTGAATAAACATAGCCTCATTACGCTAACCGGACAGAAAAGCAGGCGACGACAGTAATTAACATGGAGATTGAGTTGTTCCAAGTTCCACGCAATCCGCTAAAGGCCCGCTTTCATCCCCATGTGTAGTTTCAGACTTCTACAGATACCTATGCTTCGTACGCACCTAGAAAATCAACATGTTTACTTGTGATCACTTCAGTTCTGCTATTCTGTTTTTCACATTTAATATATGGACTGTAAATTATTAGCGACATTCCGTCCATTTAAACCAACGAATTATTTGTAATCAAACATATTATAAGTAACATCGTGATAGCATACGTAAAATGTTGCCAGGAGTTTTAAATTAATTAAAAGAAGCAATAACTGAGCCGTTTGATGACTTGGGAAAATATCTGAAGAGAACAACTATTTTCGTGGACAGTTTATCTCCATATTACCCGGGTTGTTCCAAATTTTGGGAATAATTTTTCAGAACTCACCTACAAATTTCAACATTTACAAATCGATAAAATGAGAGCAGTTAGTATATTTATAAACATATCCGGAGATGGATACTTAATCCACAACAGATAAAGTGTCCAGTTGCCTTGGCGACTCTTTAACTCACAACCTAAATCTAAATCCCCTGTAAAATAACGGCAATCAGAAAATAAATACTGATAATTCGGAGTCTAAATAAACTCTGTCGAAGTTTTACAAAAAAAAATTAGGGTAGGAGGGAATAGATTTGTAGCTCTTTTCATGTCAAGCTAAAGCGTCCAGTGGCTAAACAAAAATTATATGATATTCAATTTTGAAGTTTATATTACATCCATAATCAAGGCTGATAAAATTATAAGCTATTAAAGCTGGAATATAGGGTTGTAAGGTTACGGAAAACACATATACAGTTACGTTCAACCCTTTTAATCAACTAAAGCAAATTATTTCCGACAAGAAGAACTTTAATTATGGAACAATCTCAGAACCACTGCTCTGTGTTCCTGTAATCCCGTCTCAACCTCACTCCCACCTTCAACTACTGTACCTCCACCCTCTCTCTCCAGCATTCACTTCAAAGTACTTCCCCCTTGTACGTAGATCACCCGCTTCAACCTCTCCATGTCGGCGCAGTTTTCATTAAGACTGATAATGGACAACAATCAGGGCCACTTTATGTAGCGGACAAGTGCAACCCCAGTGGTCAGTAGCCTGGGGGCCATGAGATTAATGTGGCTTTGGTCTGGTGCGAAGTCAATATGTTTCAGAGGCTCCAAAATACAAATTTATCTCTTCATAGAGCAAACGTTATGTATCATAAATAAAATTAGATACTATGTTATTTTTCCGGTCTTACGTTGATCGAAGGAAGCAAAGGCAATGTGATAATTAATTTACGGTCAAAAAAACCGAGAAAATTGTCAGACTACCAACATTCACAATGCAAATTTCTTTGACTCAACGCATTCAGTTTTTGTATAACAAGGACGCAGACCACAGATAATACCAGAATAAAAGTAAAAGTTAAGCCAATTAGTAAAAGGTTACGGACTGGATGACCGAAGTTCGAATCCCGGCGTAATTAACAATATTTTTCTTTGCCACCACATGCAGACCCCAGGGGCATACCTAGCTCCCTCTACTTCTGTCCAAAAGGTTATGTGATCTTTTATCCAAGAGTAAAGAAGCCGGAACGTGATCCCAACCGATCATCTCCATATAGTCCCAAGCTTCAGAATACGTGCAAATTAATCTCCACTCGCTTATACGTTTTTAGGCGTGGTACTTAGGCACAAGGGACACCTTACCGTTACTATTTTATCTTGCTACAGACACAGAACCTCCGGTTTCTGTACTTGGTGACCATTCGACAGCGCAGATATGAACAATGTACGGAGATATGCTATTTTTATTATGTAAAATAATGCATCATAAATAATGATCGAAAAGTCACGCAATTCATCCTTGAAACATGTTATATTTGTAAAAAATAAATTATACTTAAATCAGAAGAAAAAACCCCCCGAGTTGAATATTCGACACTAACATGAAGATTATATTTCCCTGCCATCGCAAAGTGCACAAAGTCTTTGGTGAACAAATCTCTACCGAATTTTGAATCACACGTCGACTCATATATCTATTATAATTTTACGTTTAATATTTTCTGGAACTTTACAACACATGACTGATAATATCAATAATATTTAAAAGCAGATAATAAATGCTACATAACAAGTAATAACATATCTGTAGGATTTGAGGTTTTCACGGCGGTAGCATATCTGTTTTGTCTTATTTCTTTCATCCTTAACATCTTTCCTGTTTCGATTAAAGAATAGATTATCTGACTCGACAAAATAACGCCAGCAAGACGCTGGTAACTTATTTGTATTCGTTTTAACAGCAGTTTCACAGATGAAGAATTAATTTCTTGGATTGATTTGAGGGCAAGCTGTCTCACTCTATCGCTTTCAACAACCAGTTCCATATGAATGACTTTGTGCCTGGCACAGATTGGTTTTTGTTTTGTAATTGTCATCCCAATTCCCTCGATGCAGCAGATACATCACATGCCTGATCATTAAAGTTCACTGTATATTCCATTTGTATAAAATGGCATACGACATTCTCATTAACGCCCGTCCTCCCTCCTTCACTTCGTGTATCTGCTATTTGCGACTAAGTTCAATCTCCCCTGAGTTACTCCCACATAACACCCTACCTACTGTTCTTTGTCGTCTTATATCCCCCCTGAAATCAGAGCTTGTTACACAAATGTTAGGAAAATTACTGTGAAACATGCAAGCATCCTCTCAGAACGTAATCGGGCATTTATAGACGTAAACAGTTAAAATGAAAGGAAATGTTTAATGCTATTAGACAATTTTATTGACAGCTAGGACACATGATTCAATCTATCAGACATTTGCATTGTGTAAGTTTGTCATTAAAAGTTTTAAAAGGCTTCATAAACATTTCAGACTTGAGAGACATACGTGTACAAGGGACAAAATGAAACTAACATTAAAGAAACAGGATGTGAGGTACATATGCCATTCTAGAAACATCATACATCATTCGAAAGACGCTCATGTAAAATATATAATGCCTCACTTGAAATCTATTTAATATATGTAACACGTATCAAGAAACAAAATGTATTTCAGAAACAGCTGCTGCACTACGTACCTCAGGAACGAGGTTTGTTTCAGGAACATACAAGTAAATGCCCTGTAAAATGGTGAATAGATGGAATAATAATAATAATAATAATAATAATAACAATAACAACAACAACAGAATAGTTCACAAGCACCGATTTGTATGTGTATTAAGTTTCTTCTACATTTATGCACCCACAAGTAGACCTATGGAACTAAAAATTACTTACATAACGCAGAAACTGTGGTTTACAAAATCTCACCTGGTATTATACAGGCAGTCAAATTATAGAAAATACAATGGAGTGGACACGTAGATCTAATAAAAGATAACCATCTGAAAGACTGAGGAGATAAACTGATTATGGAAATCGTTAGCGAAGATGAGAATTGCATTAAACTGGATCACAACCCTGTTCAAGGGAAGGCTCTGTCTTCGAACTCAGTTACCAGAGACGAAATGCAGAATGTATCTTTGCATTGTGCAGATTTCCATACCTGTCTTAACAAGATCCGACGCAAACGTAAGGCTCTAGCAGAGGGAAACACGTGGTCAGGCTACTTACCTGCAACAGAAGAAACATACAAAATATAAACCCAGTCCAACATCTAAAATAGATACAAAACGTTAATTACGAGAAGGGGAGGAAGTAGGAGATAAATTATTAACATATTTTTTCATTCGATAAACTGGTAACAGGCGCAATTACGTCTCCACATACGTTGGACGTTTCAGAGTTTGCGACTCTGCGTCACTAACCACATACAATGTCAAATTATGCTGCAACCTAATAAAGAATTTTAAAAAGCTACAATTACCATTCAAATAAGCTTAATTAATAGGAAATTAAGCCACTTATACGTACTTCGTATGACAATTACATTTAATAAATCCCATAATTTAATTATGTTAATGTCGCTGCGTTATCATCACTTAGAGAGACCATGTAAATCATTAACATAACAACTCTAGTAATGGTATATAGTCTGTCATTCAAATTACGTGGTCTGTTTAAACATGGAACAACGTTGCTTAGCAACTATCCATCTGACAGTTTGGGACCTGGGATCAGGCGTGATAGACAAGGCGTGATTAGCCGATCATCCAAATAATTATAGGTTGCAGTTAAAACAAACATTGCAAGTGCTTTCCACTGTAGCATGCATATCTCTCTTAGGCACGCAGGTGTTTCCGATCCAGTGATTTGTCACTGACATTCACGTATGAGCGCAATAACGAACCAACTACCATAGTTTCATTAACTCTCAAAGCTTTGCCATTGTTTTTGAGCATTACGTTGCGTGTAATCATAGTTTCCTTATTATAAATTATTTTACTACCATATACAACACCATTAAGTATATTAGTGTTATATTATTTTTAGCAAACAACATGTTTCGACTTATATTCGTCACTTTTAGTTCCATTTATTTTCATTTTAACTTTGACTTATTAATTAAATTTCAAAGCAAAACACTGTAATCTGTCTCCTAATTCCTTCTTTAACAAAAATATATTCAATTTAGTACTGATGTTACATATACAAACATTAATAGTCTATGATTACAAATATACGCCTTCACGTATTGATGGTTGCTAAAAAAAAGTCAGAAAAATATGTTTCATTTATGCAAACCACGATAAATATTGTAATTCACAACTTCCCTTAACTTTGTGAATTACTTATACAATAACAAATTCGATATTTAAGTGATAACAGTTAGGAATAATAACACAGCCTAGCAGAAAGTTATTTAATCTGCAAATACCAGCTTTGCCATCCTATTGCAAAAACAAAGCTCTGACGACCCAACACGAAGTGCAGAACCAAATACATTGACGTCCACAAAACAAAAATTGTAAAAGTGATTTTGTTCTATTACTGAAATCACAATCTCAGCTGGTTCGTTGAACAGCTGATTGCTCTTTGCGTACTTTATATTTAAAATACGCATTTGTTAAATTACGACTTCACCTTATATTTAATTTAAAGTGTGTATCTATTTGTGACATGGTTAAATTCTGTTTAACCCCCCCCCCTCCAAATAGTGAAGAGTAATCAGTATCATTATTACTTTTGTAATTTGCTTATTCAACCTGACTGTGGCCTGTTTAAAATGAGTTATTACACTTAGCAGGATTTACGAATCTTTGCTCAGTTATTACATGCAAATAATGAAATTAAATATTACAGAACTACTAAATATCAATACAAAAATTGGTTATCAGTGATCATTGCCAATAACTGTCAGTTTACTGTAAGTAGAAACACAAATAAAGTCCGCTTCTTGAGAGCTGACTTTCGCTTAACTGCTCAACAAATTTCTAGTCTTTTACACAACACGAAGGTTCAATATCGTGTTCAAAACAGCTCGCCCTTCGACTCTGTACTTGGTAAATTACAAATAATTTACACACACACACACCCTCACATCGAATTTCTTTAATATTTTAATACTAATTACCGTTCCATCTTCGCCTATACCTCCCTTACGATTTACCAACGAAAATATTGTACATATTTCTCACATCCCCATTCTTTCTACATGATCTTTCCATCTCATCCTTCTTGATTAAATTAAAGTAAATGCAATTCAGAAACAAATATTATAAAGGCTCCAGAAAGGCTTGTATATGAATATAGAACACTGTTTGTATGAAATAAATGTTGGAAAGGAGAAAGTCGAACTCAAATGCAGTGCACTATAAGTATTCTCTAACGTTAGAAAATAATAAGACACTTTATCCATTAGTACGTGCCTCTTACACAATAATGCGACAATTTAGGTTGTAACTGGTATTTACCGCTACAACTATATTCGCCGGTCGCTTCCATACAGACACACGGAACGAGAAGTTTTCCTTCCAACTGTAGTTTAGCTCCTACTTTGGCAGGCCTAATTGATAATCGATATTGACTGGCAATTCCATGTATAAAAGCTTCTAGACGTATCAGAATTGTGACGAATGGATGGAGGCTTTTCAAAGTCAGACAAAAGAATCCAGAAGCACATCAACAAAGTGGCACACAATTATTTGTATTATTCCAACCGGAAGAAATGACATCAAAGAAAGCCACAGACCTATGCAAGTTCCAGTCAACATTGTGTTTTCTACACATTGTCCACATTATCTTTTCATTTCATTCCATGTCCATTCTCTCGCTTTGCCTTTCTCCCTTATCATATTATCATTATTAAATAATTTAATTATTAGTAATGTCAGACGATATTTCGATGCCTTATTTCTCATTAGCGTCTCTCATTTAAAATAAATTATCATTCTATTATGGGAAATGTTTATTCATGTGCGTACAAGACAAATTAAAGAATGTTCTACTTTCAGCATGAGCAGTGCTTCAGCTAGGCACGCCATTGCTACAAATTACATGTACAGATTTTGCAAATTATTAGGAAAACATTGTCGCTTTGAGGACACGTCCTCTATATGAGAAAGCGTCTAGATTAACCACCTGTTTACTTTAATTTTCTTAATTTTATTTCCTTTTAATATGTATATCCACTAGTGTGAGTTTCTCATAGGCTTCTTGGTTTTAACAAACATTATAATAGAGGATTTTCAGTATGTCCAGATTATAAAAATTACTGAACGGAAAAGATATTTAAAATCTACTCGCTATTGTCGTAATACAATGACTAAACTATGAGCATCATAAGGCAATGAATCCGTTTATTTGAAGAGTGGATTAGAGGCAATTACATAATTATAATAGCTCATTATAACTGTATACGTCCTTGCTACTTTGAGAGAAAAAATATTTTTGTATGCATTAAAAACTCTGTATAAAACATAACGCAACTCTTCGATTTCATAAGGAAGCTTACTAATCTGCGTTAGGACTTGAGGCTGGACACACTTGTAACATTTTGCGTCGATGCTGGTCTATTACGTCGTAACAATATCTCCCCCCCATCTTCAGGGCTGTAGATGGAGACAGTATGTTCCTCCAAATCGTTCGTGTGTACCTACAAGTTCACGCGACCTACCAATCCACAAAACCAACATCGAAACTTTGACAGTCGTGAGAACTTAAAATTTAGAAGTTCTGAGTGCTTCGTGCGTACAAAAGTCCTATTTTAAGGACGTTTTACTGCAGACTACACGGATGTTTAGAAAATATGTGAAATGCATTGAGTAACTTCACTGTACTTCCCTATTTGCACGCTGTCGTGTGTAACAGGCTCTGTACGTGTCAGACTACTATTAAGCTTACGTTATAACTTACTATATTTTGTATCACAAGTAACTTAAACACAGCTTGGGAGCTTTCAGTAACTATTAGGCATTTTTGATTTAAACTACGTTGTGTGAGGAAGATACAGCAGATAATACACTGAAAACGATACCGACTGACTTACAATTCCCTCTATATGAAATTAATGAATCTGTGTTTGTGCTGTACTTCAAGTGTTCTTCCACAAGTTATTTTTTACACAATATCTGGATATTTAAACTCAATACCACATCCAAACCGAAGAAAACTATCGTAATTAATTTATTTTGTATAAAGTATTGTGTATAATCTGCATAATATGCTATTGTTTATTTAAGTTATATAAAATATATAATAAATGTGCAGTCGTAATCTTTTATAGTTCGATTTTTAGTAAAAGGTTTGCAAATTATTTTAAGAATCATGCCAGTCACTGCCCGACAAACATCAACACAGCACCAAGCTCCCCTAACAAAATAACCTTATCAGATTATGAATTCCTTCACACTAGTTATGTTTCCCAAAGGTGTAATGCTGATCACTTTAAACAGACCGAACAATTTTGCTTGCATCTTTACTCTCTCTCAGACACCCTGTTCCCAGGAAGGGTTACACGATAACCCACCAACGCGGCATCTGTTCTTTCGTGCATGATGTAATGGGAAAACATTATTTCCTACGGTTACTTCTTCCTAGCTGCCGCACAAACTGTGTCGTGCCGAACAAATTCCAGAAGAAATATTCTTTTCTACATGTAGGAATGGCGAAAGAGGACGAACACCCTTGAATATTATAAAGGAGACAAATGGCTTTGAAGTTCTACGCTAGACTTCGGCATTTCATTTCGAAATTCCGCTAAGTTTGTTTTTTTGTTTAGCAACCACATAAGGCGCTAAACACGAAATCTACAGTGAAACCACTTTCGAGTCAAATAATTGATCGTTGATCATTTAAAGACTGTTCTTCAACTGCACTGATTATACTGCATAGAATGGTAGGATGACTCTAGAGTAATACGAGTTATATTTCAACAACGAATAAAGTCATATTACTGGTTGGAGACTAAGTGCATCAGACAGACTTTTTCAAAAGTTTCTAGCCACGTCAATAAATTCCTCGTATTTATAAAACCACAAAGTTCATTAACGCGTTCACAAGAGCCGACGACCAGAACCTATAATGTGCCAGATGAATCCAGCTCACAATCTCACACCGTCTTTATTTTTGGTATTAACATTACTGCCCTCATATGTACGTCGAGGTCAGCAAAGCAATCTCGTAACTTTAAATATTCCAACTAAATGTCAAAATATTTTTTTTCATCTTTCTTACACGTGCTACATACCCCACCTATCTGATCCTTATATTACAGCGTAGTTTATTTTGACCTATTCTTGCAGAGGTTAGCAAGATGCACAGAACACGGTAGATTATCAACGCCTCGACGTAGGAAATGAAAAGCGAAGGAAGTGAGAGGCAATGCGGAAAACGCTGCAGACGTTAATAGTGTCATAAAAATCCAAATTACTTAGACGGAAAAGGATGCCAGGGATAAAGAAGAGAAACTTTGGGTGTATGAAATTAAAGATGTTGGGAGGGGGGGGGGAGAAGGTTAGTGGGATGACAAAAAAAGTAATATTAGGGAAATTGGAAAGAGAAATGGCAGGTCTGACGACATATTAAAAACAGAAAGAACGAGAAATTTCTAAAGCGCTTGTAACAAACAAAGAGAAGCAAAGAACAATAGTCATAGTAACTGAGAAGGAAGACGGACATTAAGCCATGTAGAAGTCTACACTAATTCTAATTGGCAAAGTAGAAAACCCTACTTGAGTGGTTACTTATGAAAAATTATGTCGAAATGTAATGAAACAAAGCTGTAATGGTTGCACGAGCGAAGATGATTTAGATGATATTTAAGATGAAAATTCTGCAGTATTAATACTGTCGCTACTTTCATTGTTCTGGATTTCGGAGACACAGAAGAGGACGACAGTGCAGTTAATGAAAGAAGACGAGACATTTTCGTTTTGTAAGACAAGGAAGATGAATGAGAGAAAAATTTCTCCTGCTTCCATACCGTTTTAAGAGAATATTACCAGATAATGTAAATATTATAGGGCTTATGAGGAGTACAGAAACTCCTGTACGCACTATAAAATTACACACATATTTGTAAAGTCACACTTAAACACACAATGCAGAGTAAGTCGTATTTGATTGTGTATTATTTAGTGAAAAATAATGGTTAAAATCTCATTATATTGTGTACTTCAACACTGGGATCACAGATTACAAAACATCTTCTTAGTAGCTGATGTTCGTATTTTCATCCAAAGTCTCTGTACCAAATCACGATGTCGTGGTTAGGACTCTGCTTTACGTATACTTAGTTCTTCGCCAGGAAATGGCTACCCAGAGATATACATTTATTATCATCACTTCATTCGGCCAAATGCAAGCTTTATGCTTTAAGGTAGCACACCATTCATCACGCAGTTTTTAACTTTTCGAACTGATAGAGTGACGTATAATAAAGACGTGTATAATAAAGTAAAAGTACATCACTACTTCACCCGCTTTCTGTTTCAGAATGCTCACTCTCAGCGACATTCAGGGTAGTAATTAATTAAAAGTATTCAGGTCGAAGGTTTTAAATTAGAACATAAACAATAGACTTAACTACATGGCAAGTCTTTATGGAACAAACTTTTTCCGTCAAACATCTAACAAACGCTTCTCTATGATAGTGTAATACGAGGCCTGATTAGAAAGTATTAAGATTAAATACGTGAAAATTAATACACTCTGCCATCTGGGATACGAGTTTAATCACCTTTAAAGCAGACTTATTCAGCACGTACTAACCTCTTTCGCCCTTCCTTCTAATCCTGGAAGCCACTCTAAATATAGCTAAAATCTCAAAACAGCTGTTCTACTGCATAGCATTCAATTCTTTCCACCATAAAATCTGTTTTTTTTAGGTTTTTTTCCATGTTTATGGAACAGAAACGTCACCGGGAGTCATACCTAGTGAACGGGGAAGAGTAATATATTTTTTATGCAATGAAGTAAAAGTTAGAGATTCGAACCTGATGATGGCCATATTGGGCTGAAACATGTAGTTCAACAAAAATAAACTAGTGAACCGCTAGCATGTGTAAAAATTATTGAAAATAATCATCAAGATTTTAGTATTTGCGCTACAGCGTTCAGTCACAACAACATGGCAGATAATAAACACAAGACAGGGCTTGGGCGACTAGTGAAAATGTGACGTTACTTTTTTTATACCCGTTTTATTGCGATTTTAAACACAATAGCGCAGATCTTGCGGGGTATTCTATACACAAAACAAGTATATTGTGTGGTAGTTAGTTGTCCCGTGTTCTTATAATCTACAGCTCCAAACACATTCGACCGTAACGCACAAGATAGTGTGTATTATATGGCGAAGGGAACACATTGCAGTAATACCTGGGAAAATTGTGAAATTCAGAACACCTGTTGGTATCTAAAGCAGAAAGAGGAAGAATAGGAGAGAAAGAGACAGAGAGCAGCGAATGAGGTATACAAAAAGAGTATAAGCGAGAGTAACACGATGTATTTGTATGGTTTTCGGAGTATTATAACTCAATTTAACAATAATAAATACTGAACTGTAATATTATATGTGCACAGTAATATATGTAACAAGGCGTGCTTAAGGATATGTAACATTTGTTGTTTATAAAGTAAATAAGCGTATATAGTAAATATTTTGAAACCATTAGGGTGAGGTGATACATATTTTCCCCATACGGCAAAAAAGGTTTCACTGTGACAACATATTTTCACATAAATGCTGTCATTTGTAACCAACAAAGCCTGATAAACAATGTTCGGAAAAAAAATCCACATTTCCAATCACAGAATGTACACAATTTTACTCTATTTTGGAAATGTAAAGTTCAATACAGTTTCCAGTGCCGAGCTGTTGAAAACATTGAAATAAATTTTCGGATTCCGTTAAAGCGTAGCTAAATTCTTGACCAGATGAACGATTATCAGCGACTCAATAATTCTCCTCTACACATATAGTAAGTTAATTTAACAAAATAAATATCAAAATCTATATTTTGAGGTGAGTGCATTAACAACTTATATGGTATAACAGGAGCTTATAAAAAAAATCTTGATAACAATCTCGCATGAAATACAATATTTAGTTTATAGCAGATAATTAAAAACCCAGTCACATTGTATGGTAGGACCAGCAACAGTTGAAGTCTTTACAACTTTGAAGATGTCTGCCTTCTGGGTTGTTGCGCCGTGTAGTCTGGTAGAAGTTTACCGACGTTTTAAAGATGTTTGCTACATCCATTATCATTGTCCTGACCAGTGCATATCCTAATTTAATTATGTGAAATGCAAAAATTATGAAGTCCCTCATTACACAGTATTCATTTTAATATTACTTCACTAAATTTCGTCCAAATATTCTCGTCAGCTTTCGTTCTCCACTATCCGTAATGCTATTTCGGAATTTGGCGTGCAGAGAATAATATTGAGGGGTAGGAATCCCATTTTCCCTAACCCAAGGAGATGGTATCAAAACAAGGTCGTTACAAGGTTTATGCCGGAAGGGCTGTTACAGTGCGAAATCTAGGTCGCCATGGTAGAATCAGAGTTGGAAAAAATGCTTGTAAGGACGACTTGCTTTGGTTAGTGTGGGAGAAATCTGCATTCGTGAACCAGGGGCGGTACACGGTTTGCATTATTAATGCAGTCATCCTGCCAAACACTGCCGTTAGTTCACCAATCGTGCAACAGAGCTCAATCACAACCAGAAAGGTTATGTTGTAAGTAAGAGTTTTTATCCCTTATTTGCACGATGTGAATGAAAAGAACGCATATACGGCTGGTAATGTCTGTCTGCGTGCTCGCATGATTAAAGTCGAGATCCGATTAATGGATTTGGGTGATATCTGGTATGAAAGTTATGCCAATGGTTATTACCCTAAAATCGTACTTTGACATTTTCTACAATCGTTTATACCAGCATGGCGGACGAACAAACTTGTGAGGTGGGGTCGACACTAGCGCCACATGCTGTAGGGCCGCAAGAGATACGAGGCTTTTGATTTTCGAAAAATAACATAACTGCTGAATGAAGGATAAAGTTGACTTGATTAATTGTCTCTCTCCCTTTTATCTGAAGATGGAGAAAGTTTCAGTCTTTGAAACGAAGTGATTTTTACAACTAAGAGAATTTAAATACCTTTTTAAAAACAAATTATGAAAAAAGTCCAAAATAAATCAAGTAGTAATACAAGACAATAGCCAAAGACATTCAAGGAAAAAAAGTATTTGCATTCTGGAAAGACGAGAAGCAACCTTGGGTTATGAAGACTATACATCTGATGATAGACTAAGCTGTGAGGTTGGAAACTAGCCTTATACATGCAGTACTTTCCTGAGGTCAGAGGTAGAGTTTTAGCGCGACGGTCTTTAACTCACTCGGGTTGCCATAGGCGCCTTGCGGGATGTACTCAGAGAGAGATTAATCGCTCTCACCACTTCTATGGCAAAGAGAGACAAGTTGTTGGAGGATTTCGGTTGGCAAAGCTGCATCAAGACAGCGGGTTCTTCGCGATTATGGAGCTGGAGTCCCCACAAACGAAATCAAACCTACGACAGCACTTTGAAACTAAAGGGATTATAATCCGAAGCACTCATTTCGGTCAAACGGAAAGTTATTCCAAGGATAAAAGCGACAGATGAATCCACACTGCAGTTATCTGTAGGTAACAAATTACTTGAAACTTCGCATATTTCAATTATCTCATTCGACTAGTTCAACGCATTTTGTCTGTTATCTTAAAGCTCTATATACCACGCTTTTCGTGAGAAATGGAATTTAATTAATGATATATTGAATAATATGTGTCCATAGTTTATTCAAAATTAGCAGATTTTAAGTCATTATATTTCATTACGATCTTGAAGATGGAGAGAGTACATTCTTCCGAAAAATTAACTTTCTGCTACAAGCCTACATTGCGTTACAACCCGGAAGCCCGACTTCGACTACATACTTCACTTTTGTTGGCTGCCATAACGTTTTACGTTTATGGGTGAGAAAATCCAGCAAGTTCAAGAATATATTATTCTGCAATATATAAAAAAGAATCGCACATACCAAATTTTTAAATTTTATAGAAACAGGTTAAGCTTCAAGCATGGTTGAAGTAACACAAACTGATTATTAAGTTTTGTTATTAATTTCTTTGTTCCACGACGTTTATAAAGTACTATGTGTTCGGAAAAGGAAATCTCTTATGAAGCCGAATGTTAATTCGCTCATTCGGGGATACTTATCGTTGCTGTTCTTACGAATGTCTTATCCCTTTATTCTTGCGATCGGATAATCTAAGGTTCGAATAGAGTCTCTGTCTGTATATAACTTATTTCAGAAATTTCTGTAGTCTATAGTGAATAGTAAAGTAAGATATGTCAAAACGCCTTTTCCTGAATATTTACGCTCAGTTTTCATACTAGGCACTAGCAGTACTAACAGACATTTTTGTAATCAGCTTCCTTATTAAATGAAACTTTTCGGATAAATTTTGTAAATAAATATTCAGCGTCTTTTTCATTTTAATTTATTTTTAAAGTGTCTTTCATTTAATCTTGTGCTTACGAATAATTTTTTTAATATATGCTTCCTAAAAATGGTCTTGCTATTATTAATAATTATGTGGATGAGCCACCATTAGAGTCTTCATTGCCTAAAGTGAATCGCATAAACGATATTCCGTTTTGATTTGCGGTTTCCAAATCCTTAAGTATTTTCCAAATTTCTGTATGTCCCTTAATTTTAATTGCCTAAGGGCCAGGTATGAAAAATTTCAAAATTCTAGATGCAACACCAAAAATTAAAATAAAAACTGCCAAACCCTTAACTGACCAGCATTTGGTACTTATTAACTTTATAGACATGATACCAGAAATTACAGCATACCACGTGGCAAATACTTGGACGAGAACATACGCCAATATTCAAATAAATATAAAAGAAACCGAATGTGATGATATGGACTGGATTCAACTGGCTGATATATATATGCAGTAGTTAACACGGCGAAGAATCTTCATAGAAGGCGGGGAATTTATTGAACAGCACACCAACTATCACTCTTTCAAAAGACACTCTATTGCAGTGTTACTTCGTAAATTAGTTACTTAGAAACTACAAAATTATGTGACAGCTACGCTGGACAATTAACATATTTCATGATGTGATGTGGTACAGGATAAAGTTACGAATGCGCAAGGCAGAAACATCACGTTCAATAGTGAGTAGTAGCTAGTTCTATCTGCTTCAAGAACCAACCTGTCTATGTGATATTAAATGGTAGATGACATTCTGTGTGGGAGGAAGGGCGTAGCACCCACTTTGAATGCATTACGCCAAGCCGGGGGACTTTCTAATTGAAACTCCCTTCCAACCAGCTACAGCTAGAACCTGATTCCCTCCGTATTCATATTGAAGGAATTTCAAGCCAGAGGGCGACAGAAAGACAGGGGACAGATCCACCTATCTTACTCACGCCCACGTTTAAAGACACTGTATCAATTGAGGAATTTTGTGTTCACGAGTCTGGTAGCAACTCGTGAACAACGGTAAAAATGAAAACATGTGACATGACGAAGCAGAAAAACAAAACAAAATGTATGGGTACTCCCTTTAAAATTTAATTTACAAAAACCAAATATTGAATTAAGTCCCTTAAGGGAGAGTGTATTTAGCGCTTATATTACGTGTTAATAATTACACAGTAATGACTACGTAACTCAAACTCGAAACATTTATTAAAATGCTGTGTTCGTCGCTAAATATAAATTGTTCATAACCACGGTCCAGCAAAATCAAAATATTACTCTAAAACTGATTATTATTATTACAGAAACGTAACTGAATATTTTTTCCAAAATAAAATATGTTTAAATGAACTAATTGATTTAATATTGATTCTGAGAGGGCAATGACTCTTTAAGTGGTTTTAAAATTTGTACTATTAACGGTATAAGTAGGATTATGTCCAGGAGGATAAGCGAGACGGAGCATAAAACACGCATGAGAGAAATGAGGAACGCATACAGAGATGTCAGTCTGGGAACATGACGACAAAATATCACTTCCGAGACCTAAGCGTAGATGGGAGATAATATTAAAATGTATCTTAAGAAAATAATTTGTGAGGTGCTATACTGAATTCTTCCGTCTTACGACAGGGTCCCTTGAAAGAGGAGTAATTTTTTGACTAGCTAAGCGAATATTAGCTTCTAAAAACTAATCTCTTACATGTTATTTGCATCTGCTGAAGAAATTATGCAAAAATCAAGCATTTGGGAAGAACATGAATAGTAAAACATTTGCTTCTGTGTTCTAAGAAACATATTTCTGATCCAGAAATGGTTTATCTTTCATGCGAACAGAATTTCCAGTACCGCATTCACAAAAGCCCGTTATGAAACCTGTCCTGGGCTAGTTAAATCCATAAAACACAATTATTTTTGTGATAATGAAACTAAATCCTTAAAATTCTTAGAATGTGTTTCAGTCAAGATAAGTTAAACTTTGTATATAAATTTAAAATTACATTTTAGTTTCGGAAATTATTCCCACAAACTTATTTTCTTACAGACGGATTAGATTTTGAATGATCAGCCGGGAACTATTAATAACAATAGGACAAAAAGCATCAAATTATTCAAGAAAATTAGAAAAGTTTTGAGGGTAATGTTAATTTTCTTCACCAGTTCTCAGTACTCTGCACTGTAATTTATACTTTTTTCAAATACGATATGCACGGTGCCCGTTAATTACGTGTAATAGTTAAAAAAAATATTTCCCCGACTGCGTTTAATAGTCTGTTTAAAACTTGCTTATACTTTGTATTTTCCGATTCGGTCAGAAACGATTTTAACGTCCTAATTATCTTTCTTTGTAATCACGAAACATTTAGGATACTACTGCTGTGGCCTACAGTTGGGTCGTTCTGTACTTAAAATCAATGACTACACTCACAAAAACGATTATCGACGGGGTGGCTTTCGAGGTATTTTGCTTTCTATGTGGTTTGTGTGACCTACTACCGAAATCACATTAGCTCAAACATCATCTGCGAGTATTACGAACACGGAACTAAGGATAAAGCAGTGTTTCTGTTAAGGTCCTGCGTCTAAATGAAACGACTACAGCAGCTCCAAGACCCGGAAATAACTACAAGAAGGTAGCCATGACCTACAAATTGATAGAAGAAATACACTTTAAAATGTCGTCTAAATTCGATGGATGTTGATTTATTTCCTTTGTTAACATCTCACCTACTTCGTTCGCACTTTTACCTGCATCCACTCTACATATCAACTTGCGTAGCCCTTTCACCATTTTTTGAAACCGTCTTCCTCACACGTCACAGAATATCGTCTGTTAGAATTCCTTTAAAAATTCTGAATCAAAACGTTCTAATTTAAACCATGACATAAAACATGCATTAGAGAGGAATATGATATTTTGTAATATAGTTTCAAAAAAGTTTATAAGTAACAGGTATCGTTCAAATATGACACTACAGGGCCTCAACGATAGAAAATATCAGCTGAGCTACGTTTAAAGTAATTTTAATATTTGTTTCGAGTTTCTGTGTCGTTTAAACATTTCCTCTGTGAGCGCAACACATACCGTCCAACAGAGTTTCATGTAGTCCGATATAATTAAAAACGAGCGGGGGAGGGGGGAAACATTTAGTTCGGCCTTGTCCGCTAATGTACTTTAAGAAATGAACTCCTTTTAAGAATTTTGCTTAAGTCCTAGTTAACCCAATGTTTGAAGTATCTGACATTATTCTAATGCACGGTCTATTAAAGAACGCCGGGGTCTACCGGTTAGCAATTGGCAGGTCTGGTTTCAAAATTTCGGTCCAGAGATCGGCTATCAGAATATTAATTGGAGCAGCAAAAATTCTTGTTCTACTTAGTTCGCTTTTACTCCCCGTATCTGCACTGAATACCCTCCCGCTTTATAATACAAGCTAATGCCCTTTCCTTGCACTGTGCGCGACCCCTTTGAATGGTGAATGTCAGGGGAGGCTTTAGCCATTGATGTTATCGAGAGTTGTAGAGTACAATACGAGCCACTGAACAAGGGGACACGGAGTTGCGTCTTGCTGGAAGGCGAGGAACATAGGGTCAAAGCCAGTGCGTGAGTTTCCAGCCACGTTTTACACCGAAGAGGAAAAGGTGTGCGGAAAAAGCAGCTTCGTAATCTGTACTGTTCACCAAATATCAATTGGGTGGTGTACTCAAGAAGGATGAGTTGGGCGGGACATGTAGCATGCATTACAACATGAGAAATATGTACAAAATATTAGATAAAACTGAAAGACATAGATGGGAGGATAATTTTAAGATCATTTTAAGGTCGTAGGACGTGAGAATTTTGACTAGGTTTAACTGGATTCGCGTAAGGATAAGTAACAGTTTGTTATAAACACGGTAAAGCACCTTCGAATTCTTTTGAAGACTGCGAATTTATTGACCGGCTGACTGACAATTACGTTCTCTGGAATTCTGCTCCGCAGTGAATAAAGGTAAAATGGCCAGATAAGCTGTTTCTGACTGCACACAGCTAATAACCTCTTTACATGCGACATAAAATATGATAATGGAGATAATAATAATGGAGATAGCAGAAGTCAATGTCGGATGATATTCTTGGGAACAAAGGACTGTCTTGTTAACTGGGCCATAACCAAATTACGAAATATTCGTAATGGTACAACTATATTCTAAGGACACTGCCCTAAAAGTACTTCTCGCTCCTCCCTTTACATTTCAGCACTAGGCTTTCCCATCCCTGGTATAACGTTTCAATGCCTGCCAGCATCAAACATTTCCTCCATTTGGACAGTAATTAAAAAATTACTAATTTCTCATCCTATTGAAAAGGGTAGGTACTTCACACTTCTTACAAAACGTATTTCAGCACACTGGATTATAATTTCGTTTTTTAAAAACGCAAATTTTTCTTCCGTTGAGCGTAGCAAGTACTGCTAGATCTATACATAACCTACATCTGAGCTACTGGTGCTCCAGTCTACTTTAAGGTACCTTAGATGAGGATTGTGAGTCATCTACTGACACACTTCAGAGTTATTTATACCCTTTCGCCAATTTATCTCCGTTCAACAGTTTCTGGTGTAGTTCGACAAGATAAGCTACCATAATCAGTTTCATGATACAAAATACATTTATATCTAACCACTGCTTTGTTCATTACGAGCGAAAACAAACATCAGTTAATTATAATTTGTTTTAAAAAAAGAGACGGGCAAAGAAAGAACATTTTCGCCAGCATAAACTTTGAAAATGGCTGTCTTTTGAATTGTTGCGCCGTGTAGTCTAGTGGACGATTACCGACGTCTCATCGCCCTGATGTTGGAGGTAGCAAGCATCTCTGAAACGTCGATAACCTTCTACCAGATTACGGTTCAACAACCCAAAAGACAGCCATCTTCATACTCGCTGCCGTGGAAACCTCAAATCTTACAAAGACAATTTAAACCGCAGAAGTAAATATCAAACCTTAGGTCAAAGAATAATGACAGGCGTTACTCTAACCATTTAACATACAAATATAACAAAAAGTCCTGGATATCGATTTTTAGTCACTGCTATCGATATTTAAAAACAGTAACAGCCCTTTCCGACTCGGCGTGCAATTAATCGATTTAGGTCAGGCAAACTCAAACGTTATCGCCTCTTAAATTTGTCACAATTGAAGTCTTCAGAGTTCAGTGAGTAAACTGACAGAAATAAGACACTAATGAAAATATGCAGCTGGGGTACTTCTGGATAGATGGAAGGGTATATATCATGTCTACATATTCAACCCTTTCAGTGGCTGTACCCTCAGAACACTGAATATACGACATTAATGAATAATTAATTAGCTACAAGCTCGTTATACTGGAGGCAGGTTCTGGGGGGAGAATTCAGGATGAGTAGAAAAACACACATTTACTTCAAATGGTGGGGTATTCTCTGCTCACTCAACCTGCAAAGTAATATTAAACCTACAGTCTTCAGTTCAACGATAAACCACGCGACGTTTGAAATCGAATACAGAACTCTTGATTGCTTGAAAATACATTATTTATTTATATCCGATGATTTATATATTAACTCTTTCAAGCCTAGTGACACGTATATGTACCATGTGCTTTAAAATTAAACATATATATATATATATATATATATATATATATATATATATAATAACATAAAGAGTGCAATTTATTTCAAATGATTTTCAGAATAAACGACGATTTACCCCTAAACAGCATTAAACAACTGACTTACTGATTCTTGTAACGGAGATGCATTATGTTGGATGCTTGGTGACCACTTGCTGTTGTTAAGGGCTTGTGGGCCTGATATGATAATATTTATGTTGCTATTGCCGTTTCCATGATATGATGATCATTATACTGTCAAGGGATTTTGAACCTAATGGTATGATAATGCTGTTGGGGGAGGATTATTGTGCGCATGTGTTGCAACGTAACACAGTTATTATAACCATGATATAATATCATACTTAAGACTGCGAAGTCGTTTAATTAAGAGAAGACAACAAATTGCGTTATTTTTTGTCTTAGAACACTACGTAATTTGAATTTTATGTGTTGATTTGTCTAAAAAATTTAATGACAGAAATAATTGTTTACTTAAACACGGCCTGCTTATGTACTTCTATAAAGAACCTAACAGACGTCTACGTGTTGATGGCTCGCAGCTTTCGTAATTAAGCAAAGATAAACAATTATTTTAATAGTAATATGCTATTCTGTAACACTTTAGAATAAAAATTAGTTTTTAAGCAGTACTTTAGATTTAACAGTCATTCTTGCCGGGTAATTTTCTAGTTTACAAATACTATTTAAATAAGCTTCGGGGCTTCTAAGGGTGATTAAACTCAACTTTTTGAAGAATGCCTTGAGTTTTTATTGACGATCCATAGATTTCTTTAACTATTCCACAGCATCTTTAAAGGAGATTATAAGATGAACAGGGAAACAGGGCCAAACCAGCGAACACGTGCTTATTACCACTTGCCGGTGCGATTTAAACTATTTACCTCTCTAACATAAATGCAAGTGAGCGTACTAATTTTTTATCAAGCAACCAGTAACCATGCACGTCGATGGCAAGGGTCATCACAAAATCGGTGATGAAGTGGGCCACTAATTCTGCCAGTGAATGTTTCTCTCATGTAATTAAATGTTATAGAAACATGTGGAAAAGCAAATCAACAGAACAACCTGCACATGGCCTCAATGTAAGTGTTTAATGATGGACGCGCTGCTTCACGGACAAAACACGCCACAGATTAGAAAAGTCGAGAGTAGTTTGTCCCTCCAGAAAGGATATGCCTTTCAGATTATGAATGGAATATATAAATTAGTATATTTTTGTTCATACGAGCTTGAAATTACTATACAGTGTCATTCAGACTTAAAACATGCAAGTCCACTATTAAGCTAAATGGAAAGGAACAACAAGCTTTATGAGCAATGAAAGCACGGAACAGCCTTTCCAATGTGACATTCAAAATGGCTGCACACAGACCAGTCAGTTCCTCTACATACTGAACAAATGTACGTTCTTTTATTTTATCTCACTTCCGCCTCCAACTCTCGAAGCGTGGTATATAGTTTTTTCCTTATTAATTCTGCATTCTTCACTTGTTTAACATTCACTACGTGCATACAAAAGAAACTCTGAAAGTAAAACACACATACACAAAAAGTAGCAATGTCATTGTTTCACTCTTACAAGAACCAGACTCGGAGTGCATAAAAGAATTGTACGGCGCTCAGGGCACTTGGTGTTTCAGGATAATATTTACTCGGGCACGGAACAAGTACCACAATTTCCTGACACTTTACCGCTCTGTTCACCTTCATCTCCCTACGTCCTCTACTTACTAACAACGCCAAAAGCATTTGCCCCAAACAGACGTTCATCTCCCGAGACAAGCGACACGACGTCATACACCGAGCGGTGCAAACGTCGCTTTAATGAGACAGTTTCCAGACGTTATTTTCATTTTGGTACTTTCGTGTGCAGCAGCTGGCCACACTGCAGCAAGTTTTCTTTTGATTCTGTCAGCTGTTTGGTATGTGTTTCAGTGTAACTGTCACCTACAAAGGAATTATGATTAGAAAATCAACATTGTGGGTAGAATCTTGATAAAAAAGACTTATCTAAATATAAATGCAAGTTAAATTATTTGAGAGATGAAGATGCCAAATTCGGTTTTCTGGGTTGTGACGTCGTTTGGACTGTTAGGTAAATCGTAACGTTTTGCCAAAGTATTCGTTTTAACATTCCTTTAGATAACTAATTAATTAACTTAATGGTAGTAGACCCAGAGTTTCAGCAGCACTAACACCAGGACCACAAATTAAAACGATCCTGCAATCCATATCATAATGTCATCCACCATCCTACATCTCAGATTTCCTTACCAAAATTCTACATGAATTCACTCATAGCCTCCTTATTCAACTATCAACAACAACAGAATGTGACCTGTATAAATCCACAAAGTACGTACGGGGCAAGCCTATAAACCAGAAGCCAAGAGACAACTTGGGAAGAGGCTAGAGTATATGTGAGGATTATGATAAAATGGAGCTTAAGGAATTAAAATGTATCTTAAATTAATAGGGTGTTAGGCTGTGGACTGGATTATGTTAAAACTAAGCTCTAAAATGTATCAAATTAATAAGGTGTAAAGTACACTGGATTATGTTAAAATGGAGCTTTAAGAATTAAAAAAATGCCTTAAATTAACAAGGTGTGGAGCTGTGGAATGAATTAAACTCGCTCAGGAATGATTATAAGATGCTGAATGATAAGTGGTCCATTGATCATAGTTACTGCAACGAATTTGCACTGTACAGCAAGATTTGGATGGCTTCAAACAGATTTGTCTGAATTTAAAATAAATTTGTCTTCACATTCCTTTCTCTTGCGAAATCCATGATGTAATGTTATGGGCAGAAAATAAATGAAACGTGTGTGTAAAAATCTCCTTGCTTGTAAGGTTTTATGTGAAATCCAAGACAATCTTTTCAAATTTATAGCAACACGGGAAAGATTAATGAAGTCTATTAACGCAATGGCATAAGCTATACGGTGCAGGGAAGTCTATATTAAAGGAGTTGTTCACTCAGTACAGTAAATGGATTATCGGCTTTATTCTGGTACCTTCTCTTTAATAAAGACGATCGCTCAGAAACAAATGTGACCTTCAGACACACATAAATATTAATATAATCAATATAAATGTCTACCTGCATTACCTGAATTTATATTCTCTTCAGGTATCAGATTAATATTTTATATAGGCCAACATTTCTCGTCGCTCATATGCATGCTACATGCATATCTCATATTTATTAACATCAAGCAAACGATTTAGTCCAGTAAACAAATTAATGTGTACACCAAGCAATGTTTTTTCTATGAAGACAGTGTAATGAAATGTTTTCAGCAAGGGTAATACATCTCCTGTATAGCCGAGCGCCAGCAGGAAGTCTGTTCTCTAAGTCAGCCCGCTGGAGCATTTGATGCCCATTGAATCTCGCACGGAAATAATTAAACTCAGCAGAGAACCTCGTCAGGTAGAAATTAATATAAAACTGTAAGTACAGACTAAAACAAGAAAATGTAATCACTGAGAAGAAAGAAGAGGGTGAATGAGGACGTCTGGCTTCTTCAGTCCACTGAAACATTCTGTTACCGACATCGTGGAAAAACTCACATGTCGACTAGTGTGTTTTATATTATGACTCCGTGTAGACTTAATGGTGGTTATCAACATTTAGGAGAAACCTACTGCCTCCATCTTCAGGACTGATATCCAGCTCCAACAATGGAGGCGATATGTTCCTCTGAAACGTTGCTAATTACCTGAAAGACTATTTAACGACGATGCCATTATCTCAGACTATTTTGCGTATAATAATAGAATGATTTATGAATAATGAATTTGGAAGGATATGTAAAGAAGTGGTACGGTCCTACTACCCCGGCATTTGGCTGGAGAGACTAAGGAAAATCATGACAAACCTGTATAAGTATAGCCTGTCTCCGGGCCGAGATTTGAACCCGGGACCTCCCGATACGAAACAAAAATGCTAATCACACGGAGGCGTCGTTCGGTTTTACGAGACTAAATGGCGTCACGACGCAGAAGACAAGTGACATCTGCCGTGAAACCCTCAGACCACAGAAACTTTCTTAAGTTCACAGTCACCAGCTGATGTATTAGATGACCGTCTAGCCTCAGTGAAACAGCAAGAATGAAAGAAAACAGAGATAAATTTCTTGAAAACTACTTCTGACTTATCCGTTGTTTACAAAAACAAAAATATACATTATCCTTGCCATGCATAGCTCCTCTCTCTCCCACAACTAACCACAGACGGAAAATTTATATTTCTGATATCGAATCCTACGCTTATCTCAGCCAAATGTCAGAAAGTTTTTTAAAAAAAACATAAAAATAGGAGAAAGAAGGGAAAACGAATCTTAAAATACAGGAATAAACTATTACTACAGTGCATTATGTATGTTGTCTTTTAAATGGCAAATAAAGTAAATTCCCAACGATCTGGGGTCGGATTAACTGGTGTCTATCTGGTTTAAACAAAAATTTAAAGAAATTAATTTAGAAAATGTAGACGTTATCACCTCCAAAATAAAAGAACAAATACAACGATATGTGATGTAACATATTAACATAAATCAGTTGTTGCTAAAACCTGAAGTTTACAACAACAGAACGTTATTAAAATTCCATAAAATCAGTTTTTCTTAATAAATGACACGTAGTGTATTAAATTATATATATAATAACATCCTTTCTGTTAATAACAGATATTTAAAAATTCAAGTGGTGTATGTCTGTAAATAAACTTAAGTATTTGTTATGTGTTTTTCTTTTATTTTTGAAGGATTATTCGGGATTTCGATTTTCCGGGGAAATATATTGGCCGACCAACCCAGATAATTGGGAATAACAATAAGAATGTAGTACGTAAATTCTAATTTGCTTAAGCCATCACTGTTACCCTGCGCTACGGCACGGACCACAAATCAAACAAGCAGCAAAGAAAGTGTTGCTGCTGATGATGATATCGAAACAGAGAAGAGAAGAAAAGTTTAAGGACTCTGGGGAATGATGGAGGAAAGTTTTTTCCGGGCTTTGAAAGAAAGGTGTACTTCATGTGGAAAGAGAAGGGCTGAAGTTTTTCTTAAGGCACATCGAAGTCCTGGTGAGCTAAGATAGAATGTTATAGGCACAGTACTAAATTTTATTTTGTGCTGCACCAGAGTAGAAATGTGGAGTGGGAAGACAGGAAAAACTTTTATGTGTTCATGACCCCCAAAACTCCCTTGGTTACGAGAGAAGACACTACTAAACCCCACTGCAAACCTCTTCTCTGGTGCTACAACATGACCAAACTACGTCGCTCATTTTTATTTTCATTCTTCTATACTGAGAGGCAGGGGCGGGAAGCTTGTTTTAGTAAAAATGGTGGACGGAAGGAAGACGTGTGGCGCCTCTAGTGGCCAAATCTCATAGCCAGCAATCGCTCATCGGCTACATGAGTTTCAACTACTACATTTTTAAGGACTCTCAGCTCCAAACTTACCATCACACGGTGTAATCGAAAATATAAAATAATATTTACATGGGCATAACATCGAAATATAAATGGTAACTATTTACTGCTGAATTTTATAATGTTCCCTTTTGTCGAAAAACTTGTAGTTCAATTCTGCACTGTAGAACATAGTTTCCCTCGTTTATTTATTTGGTTATAAGCTGAACTCACGCATGAAAGTTCCGTGTGCGTTTATTTATCGTTATAAACCTTGAATATAGTGTCTATTAAGGAAATGAGGCATTAAGGATCAAAAGTTCCGACAGATTGTCTGCACAAATGGCGTCCTTCTGCGTTTTGACCCCGAGTACAAAGATCGGCAGATGCCACTGTTTCGGAGAAACGTAACTAGTGATGTGTTTTATCTAACCGGTTATGCCGTTTCCAGTGTATGAAGTATCAATAAAATAACCAAAGAAAATGTGCTTTCAAAATTGTTAGAAGGGCTAACACAGTTAACACGAACCCCTGTTTATCACATATCAGGTAATTAATACTTCACGAAGGAAGCTAAAATTAAAAACCATTACAAGACATTGGTTTCATTCGTTAAGATTTGTAATTTTAGTTCAAATTAGAATTAAAGATGCAAAGACAGGTCAGAAATATATTGAAAGGAGTATTGGTCTACTACAGATAGAACAAACATAAAAGGAGAGTGTGTGGGAGTAGAGTACCGTCAAGAGAGAGATAAAATAAAGACACTGCCGATTTTGAGGACCATCGACGCTCATGTTCCACCAGAGACCACAAAAAAAAGACAAAAGAGAAAAAAATAAGATAAAAAAATTATGAATGAGGCAGAATGAAAAGTGGTGCCCACACGTGGCTGGACTGAGAATTGCCAAAAATGTCGCCGTTTATAGAAGAGAAAGAACTGCTTTCCATTGGTCGTGTCCCATTTGCCTTAAGGACCTACAGGCTGATAAGTTCAAAGCCCACGCTGGCTCAAATCGTGTCATATTAACGTGAAAATGTTATTCATCATGATGTCACAGTTATTCAAGTTTGCTGAGTATAAATTTAGCTAAAACAGAAAACATATATGTATTAGCGGCACCAAGTATTACGAAACTAGTCACAAAATAACTAAAATAATGAAAATGGATATTAAGACAATCTTTTTGATTATTTTTAATTTTTACAATTTGTATTACGTATGACATTGTGGTGTTTCATGATAATTTACTTTATGAATTAAACAGTTGCCAAGCAACAAAACAGCTACCTGACTAACAGATTTTAAAAGTAAACAGTGTACGCTTAACAGGCACATTCGGCAGAAGGAATTTTGAATGGCTTGCATCAATCTCATACATGGCAACCACGGGCTTAAAATTATTTATGAAAAAGAATGTAAGGAAGGAAACGTGTTATTTTGTTATCCTGGAGGTACCTTGCATTATAAACGAGAGAGAAACGGGTGTAAAATGTAAGCTTTGTATTAAGAGAATGTACATATAACACACACTCACACACAAAAATCTGCTCGAATAAGCTCTGCTAAGTCGAGAGGTTTACACAGTTAAGAATCAAGACCATGTTTTATAATGAACATAGGAATATTACAAAACCGATAAAAAGGAATCATTTCAAATGTGAGTTTTTAGAGGAGAAGGCGATTACAGGTTTATACTCTTGAAGAAAGATAAAATTACGAAAGAAAAGAGAGGGACGATTTACTTCTATGAAACACGCATTTTGGAAGATGTGAATTTATATATTTGTGTATTATCATTTTCAGAAATTCTCTTCAATAGTATTTATTGTGTAAAATATTAATTTTATATCCATATCCATTCATTAACTGAATACAAATTTTGATACTTGTTTTGCAGTTTTATCATCTGACGTAACACCTACCCTTTGGATATTATCATCGATCATTCCTTTTATTTCATTATAATGACAGAGATCCTTATTTCTTACGTAGGTCTACATGCTTATTCGCCCATGCCATATTTTGTAGTTCATCCTCTGCTTCAACCAGTAGAATCAAATAATCTACATACAGAATTATTTTTTATATAATTTTGTGTAAGCTGGATCCATTCGTAACTGCTATGTTCGGACAAGCATCACGTTATTTGAAAGTACGCAAGTGTGGAAATTCTCCATATGGTCTCACTATGATTCTGTATAGTTGTTATGCATTTTATAAGACAGGTTTCTGTGGGTATGAAACACACCACATCCTCCATATATGAGGGTTGATTTTATTTTATTTTTTAGCAGTGTCATAGCTGAAGCTGTCGATGTCGGTCGGCGTGATGGATGAGCTAATGTGTAGTGAAGAAGACGTGGAAATGAGGTGTTCCAAAACACCATCTCCAACGTCATATTTTACTATACAGAAGTGGAATTTCTATTTGAAATTCAAGTGTAAATAATAACAAATTTAACAGAAACGCTGCTACTTCTGTTTGGTTTATACGTCACTAACCGTAACATGAAGTGTTTTATACTTAAACACATCCATAAAGCTGAATGTCGACGTCCTTTTAAAGTAAATGTGACAGTTATGTCATTATATAAGAACTGTAATTGGAATTTCGTAATGGACTAAAGGTTTCTGCTACCCTGGGACCACACCCTTTCGAGAAACAGAACGTCGCTTAATGGTATGAGGGAACTCAGGAAATTTTAACGATGTGACATCAGAAAATCAGCTCGAAAATTGAGAATCTCTGTGTGAAAGTTAGGAGTATAAGAGAGTGCCTGAGTTGGTCAGCGGATGAATTTGGCCTAACGTATTGCTGCAGGAGTTACAGAAATAACCTTAGAAGCAACGGGAAGTCAGCGAGGTGACCACTGTTAAAATCTGAGGGACAGAATGTGGCGGTCGTGGTCTATTTTAAGCAAAACTACAATCTCAATGACAAACTAAGGAAAACATCAGCTGCAAACGGAGCTGAAAAGAAGGACCTGTAACCTTTTTCAATCACAGAGTCCATCTACATAATAGCTAAAATCTAGTTCTTACCTCAAAGAAAACAAAAACCTCCTCCATTACAAACATTAGTTGGTTAATGCATTTAGGGCCATATTCTGAGAATTATAAGAAACTCATAAATCTACTCTGTCACCAAAAACTACTAAAGTGGGCGCTACATACAATTACAACAAAGATTTAAATTACTTTAAATGTAATTTAATTACCGGTTTAATAACAAAGGCTTTACTTATAATTCGTAAATTATATATATATATATATATATATATATATATATATATATCAGATTCAGACTGGAAGAACCTCTAAATCTCGTCAGGTACAAAATGTTTAGTATCATACGTTGGAGCATAGGATAAATAAGAAACGCATACAAAATATTAATAGAAAATTCCGGTGGTACGAAACAACTTTGAGGCCAAGGCGTAGTTGGTAGAATAATATTAAAGTGTATAAAAATAAGCATACAAACAAAACTGTTTTGTTTGTATGCTTATTTTCATATTCCAATGCACTACACGGTAGGTAAAGTTTTAAGATTAAAGTGTATATTAAGTAATCTGGGTGTGGAGATCTGACCTGGTTTATATGACTTCTAAAATAGAATTCAACGACTACCTTTTTCGATTTGCATTAAGGTAGCTGAATATTCTGACTAGCAGAAAGATTATCACCTTCTCAAAAATAACTATCCTCCATTTAGTAAATACAGCGTATTTATATTAAAAATACCTCTCAGTTTCTTATTCTTATTACCTGTAAAATGCAATTTTACTTAAAAAATCTATTGGACCTTCGCCAACGAACTTGATATTTTAAATTAGAACATTCAACTTGTCTTATCACGAGCTATTACACTGCATTTTAACCTGCAAAGTAAAATATTGTCCTCATTACCACAGGTAAACTTTATCTTCATATCCAAGTCATTTTATTCTGTATACAATACAGTTTTGTTCAGATCTTAGGTAAACGTAAGAAATCAAAATCTTTAATACAGACTTTCCGTGAAAATTAGACACGTGTCTTAGCCTTCACGCTACACTTAACACGTTCTTAACCTCTCGCACGCGATAGCCATCCTAGGCCTATATATATAAAATCAGTTCCTTGGAGTAACCCGTTCTCACCCCTCACTCATCCCCAATAAGTCGCCCTTTGCTTTTATTTCACCCCCCTCACCGCTTTCTTTTGTTCAATCTAGGTTCAATGTTACAGCAAGAGTAATCCCAAATTCACTTAAGCTGTCACATGTTACAAGCCTCCAGGCGGTATATACCCAGATCGTATATACATAATGGAACTTAAAAGGAAAGAGAATATGAAAGAAAATAAAAAGTAACCTGAAATATAATGTAAATTGAAATAGAAAGGAGGCGGCGGATAAAGAAATAGAGCCATGCAGAATTTAAATCTGGATATAAAATGACACGTGAAATTCTTTGAAACTCTTTCAATTTGTTAAAAAGCATGAAGAGACCCCAGTGTATAGTTTAAAGGAAAGTAACCAATTAAATCAGTATCATGTATACATAAAAAGTGATGCGCACATAAGCGGAAGAAGAATTCTGGCAATAAATTATACGATCAAAGAGCACTAGCTTCTTATGAGACGATCTAATCATTCCCTACAGTTGCATAATTTAGCTTGCCCCGTGTTACATACAGTAGTCACAAGAAGCTCAGTGAATACTTCCAATTTTTAGATAGGTAGCATGTAGGGCCTATATTAATACATGGAAAGGATTAAAATCTAAAATACAAAAAGGACTAAATCCCTCAGCTTTCCAAATGTCGACCGATTTGAACGGCACGTATGGAAAACTATAGATAAGTTTTGGTCACTTTATTATAGAAAACGACTTAATCTACGATATTAATCCTAGAATATCTCTTATCTTGTTTTTCAAAAACCGTTATTTTGGACTTCGACCATCGTCTAAATTATAAAATTTACAAAGCTACATTTCGGTAGCCGGATTCTGTTTCCGTTATCAGGAAGAAATGGGAGAAGAGAATTTTGAAATTTCAAGCACTCGAAAACCGGTTTAACTTTAATATTTATTTTAATTATCTCACTTTGGCCTGATGCTTTCCATATACTCTTCTACTTAATTTTTTATATGAATTATGTGCAGTACATGAAGACTCATATCACGTTTCGTGAAAATCGGTGAATGGACTAAAACTTTGAAAGGGACACACTTTCACACAGAGTGCATGGTTATCTCTTAAAGCAAGTTTTTACCTCAAAGTCAGAAAATTAGGTCAAAAGTTTCAAGACGCACCAATTAAACATCGTAATTTATCTCAGGGACCTTTGTAAGGGCCAGCCATAGTGAGTTTTCGGCGCCGATTACGCTGAAGTATCTGGCTACTACACGCAGAGCACCAAACCTACGTAAATTATATTTCGGTGTAATTCACTCCCAGCCACTGGTCGTAAAAGATGGACGCAAATAGGAAAAAGAGAGAGAAAAGACGAATATATAGATGGGGAGATCATGAGAGAGAGAAATGAAATGGATAAATCCGCGAAAGAGGAAAGAAAGTTGTAAAAATGAAACTTTTCCTTCAAAATGTAAATGAGAGTACAGGAAAAGAAGACAGAGACATGTGAATAGGTAACATAGAAATAGGGATGTAGCAGAATAGCCGACGGAAAGAAAAAAAAACCAAAATAAGTGAATAAAAATACGATAGAGAGGAAGACAGAACGGGAGATGGACATAAAATGGCGACAGAACGTGACAACTGCCGTCTATGTGATGGACGAAAGGATTACCAAAAAATAAAAAAATGAAGGGTGAAAATGATGAATTTGACAAGATGTCATAGAACCCAATGAAAAGGCTGAAAGAGATCGGCAAATAAGAAAATAAAAAAATTATGATCCAACACGGTCTTTGGAAATAAAACTCTGATTTTGTATTAAACAGAGAAAAAGGCTAACCGTAGTAAACACAAGTTTTAACAACAACAACAAAAAAATTCGTATGACAGATACGAATTAAAATATGATTGGTTTACATTTTCTTGAACCGTGTTTTACACTAATTACGTGAACAATAATGTGACTATTAATTAGATGAGAAGTGTCACGTATGAACATAACGCCACACTCTCATGATACGACCAAATTACATGTCTTATGCGACACGGAACAGAAACATAAAGTCGTTTACAAGACGTAAGACACAAATAATAACCGTGAATAAATTCACATTTTCGAATTCTCCGTGGTGCACTCTTACATTCAACTTGACAGACATAATTGTAGTCGGCGTCGATATTCTGCACAGAACAACAACAAATAACTATATATATATATATATATATATATATATATATTAATAAATCAAATATTATATTACTTTCGTAGTGATGTAACTTAACGGTGAATAACGCAGTCACAAATTCGGGCTATAAAGTGTCCGGCGAATTCAAGATTCTATTCCTCACATAATTATTAGTCAGAAATATAATATGAACATGTGTCCGATTCTAAGTGGTTACGGAGCTAAGGACAGAAATTCAAGATGATCTCAACACACATAAACATGATTATAGATGTACCTTCAGCACCATGGAAGGAGTGAGTACTGGGACAAACCAAGAAAAGCTTCCTGCAAGATGGAAAAAATTACAAAATTCGGAGCTTCACAACCTATAGACACACAAGTGAGAAGTAAGAAATGCGTAAAAACTTTAATAGGATATTTCGAAAGACCCAGGAGTACACGAGATAATTATATTAAAGTCTATTGTGCAGAAAGGGGCCTGTTACTGAAGATTGGACTAAACCAACTTATCAAAGGGTTTAATGCCATGCCTCCATGAAATGTCTACAGCCACTTTGCGTTTAATGTATATGCAGAGTTTAATGGGAAACTGATAAAATATCAATTGATTAGTGTTACAGTTAAGCCAAATTTACAACTAAAGCATAGGTATTCGATACAATATATAATACACACGAGTTACGTGTATTAGTGTTATCATTCAGTTATTTTCTTATATACAAATCACTTTCGTGCTTTGTGTATTTCTGGAGGTCGTAGAAAATAATTATTTTATCTCGTTCATGCAAAATTAACTTCACGTCTCTCCAATAAACTTTTATTGTATCCAAAGAGGAATAGTAGATGAAAGAAGAAAGGACAGCCAAAACAGAAAAGCCCGACGCCTGTAATTTACTTTGCCCGAAGATAGGTGTCTACTCAGAATAAATAAGAGACTTTTAGCCAACTTCTCTCTTCAGTGTCAAAGAGAAAATGATACGAAGTGGCAATGATATAGTTAGGTCCTGACTTTTACTGTTGTTTCGAACTACTTTCTCGTTCTTCCACATGGTGGCGCTGTTTCAAACATGCCTGTTAAGGAAAATAACTCCATGAATGGAAGATCTTTATGCAAACTATTTAAAACAAGTCTTGGAAACAGAATTGCAAAGCTTATCCAGGGGTTTCTGAGCGATGCTTCGGTTTAAAATATAACGGGGCATTTCGCTATAAGGAGAAGCAGGTCTTTGGAATTACAAGAACACCTACGTGAACCACGATATAAAAACAGAAATACATCATCACTGGATACAAGAATAAACACATTTCCGGTACGTGGTTTAGCAGCAAATCTAATCAAATTCTTATTTTTATGAGAAATTTGACAAAATTTTGTGTTAAGACTTGCAAATACTAAACATCTTCTCTAGGTAACTTCAGAGTTTCATTATGCCTACGAAAATGTACAAATTTTAGACAGATGAATGGTACAGTTTTGTAAGCGTATTGGTACAAACAGATTATCACTGAAAACTTCACTTTTGTTTATTTAATTCGATAACTCAAACAGTTTTTACATACGCCACAACTCCTGATTTTATTGAAAAAGTATTGTAACGGCGTTATACAACTTCAGGACGTGAGTCATTAACCACAGAGCACACGCAGCTTTCTCTCGATGTGTATTCATTACAACGCAACCCTGCAAACAGAAACTCTGCTGTTAACAAAATTATAAGAGTATCTGCAGTAGCGTCTTAATGTCAAGGTCACGAAACCCCACCACTCATTTGCGTAAAATCTGGGCTTTAATTGCTTCATGTGTTGATGCAATGGCAATCGACCAATGATATTATCATTCTTAAGATATGGGCAAGTTACGTTCCTCCGAAACTTTGGTAACTACCTAGAAGTTCAGAGGGAGTCACAATCCAGAAGACCAACATAGACATGTTATTTCAACAGGTAATAATACGAGGGTGAGTCAAATGAAAACCGTAAAACTGAGATAAAAATTCGAAATATCACGCCATTGTCCTATAAGTTGGCAGACATGTTACCAATGCTATAAAGAGTATCCTATAGGTGGTAGTATAATGCAGACAAACATATCGCCATCACAGTGCCAATTTGAAAATGGCTGCTCCACTAGTTACGTGCACGAAAGAAGAACAACGTTCTGTAATTCGTTTTTTGATCAGTGAAGAATCTTGAAGAATCATCTTCGACCTGCAGTCAGATCAAAGCGACGTGGACTTTTGACTAGAGGTGTCCTTGACATGACAATGCTCGGCACCACTCTGCCGGTGCAACAGTTGCAACAATCCAAGACTTGCACTTTGAGTGTCTTCCACATCCGCCATACTCACTAGACCTAGCCCCAAGTGATTACCACATGTTTGGGCCACTCAAAGAGGGGATGGGAGGAAAGAAGTTCCGTTCTGACGAAGAGATACAGCAGGCGGTGCATGAGTGGTTGCGCAGACAACCACAAGAATTCTTTTCTAGAGGAATCCATACACTTCGTAAACGCTGGAGGGCCTGTATTGAACGAAATGTAGACTATGTAGAAAAATGATATAGTTGTGTACCGCTTTCACTCAATAAATTAAATTTAAAAAAAATTACGGCTTTCATTTGACTCACCCTCGTATTTCAGCGTGTTGACCCTTACACAGCGTTTTACTGCCCAATTTAACTCTGCAATCAGGAGCGCAACTCAGATTCTGCAATAACTTTCTGTTTGTGCATAACCAAGGCGTCTTCAGACCATGAAAATATATGATCCTGAAGACACCCCTTCATTAGTGAAGGTACTGCAGAGACAATGGCAGACTTGGTGTATGCATACCGGACAGAGATTGTCGTGTGCAAAAAATTGCCATCGTTCAGCAAAATGAGTGTTATGGACTCTCTGAAAGCTCTCAAATCATTTAATAGCACTAAATTACCGTTTACTCTTATATAAAAACAGTACGTTTACTTCAAGCTAAGTTAAGTACACAAAATTTTGCTGAAAAGTCAGAAGCCATCATCTTCCTTCTTGGGCGACTTATTTTCGTTGTAAGAGTGTCATAATGGAGCAGAAAGTTTATTTCAGGATCAGACCTGTACGTCTACGTATTTTGGTCCCCACGAATACCAGACAGTAACCATTCCCAATACGCTCAAGTATTCAATAGGAACATTACACGTGTGTTTGTTATGGAACCTGTTAGGTTGTCAGATACGCATCGACACCAAATATTCATCAGTCGGACTTCATTATGTAAGGTGACGGATACACCTGGCCAAATAATACCTGGTATTACCATAATGTCTATTAACGTTGACAGTGAATAACCATTTATCGTAGTTCCTACACTATTCATGTTTCCCCCCGTAAGTCTTCTTGTTTATTGATCTTTCCGATCAACATTTTTGAGAGATACGAAGATTTCAGAGGTTCTTGCTGTCTCCATCATCAGGGTAATGAGTCATCGTCCTGATGATGGAGGCAGCAACCAAGAAGACAGCCATCTTCGTACTAACCGATGCGAGAACCTCAAAGCTTACATTGTAACATCACTGAGATCACTATTTCTCAGCGGAAACTCGAAATGGGAACAGCTAGAAATCGATTCAATGTGCAATAACTGATCAGTAGAGTCAATGGCTCTCTTTACGATAACTGTGAATAAACTGCGAGACAGGAAATAGCTGATGTTCGTGCGCGGATATTTTCCAACACGATACACGGGCAAACTAAGAAAATCTTACCTATTTGATCTTCTGTTTTGTGGACTTAGGTGTCCTTCTGAAATGCTGATAACTATTCACAAGTAACAACCCAGGAAATTGAAATTGACATATACACTTTCGAGAGAACCTCAGTCTCAGAGAAGTAAATCATAATTAAGCCTGCCAATGCAGTTTCGTATCAGAGAATATTTGAATGGGAGCCGCGAAAGTTCTGCAGCAGATCCGTTATGAGGTTCGTTTGTCAGAGACAACAAAGCAACAAATCTGCTTAGGTTTATGTAACTTCGGAACAGTTGATAACTTGCTTCCACCATAACCATAAATCACATAAACTTGCTAACTTTCACAAAGAAAACATGGACTGGGCTGATTATTCAAGATGATATCTGAATCCTAGGTCCTCTCACTCGACATTACTTGAATGATCCCACTATGTTCGTCTCCCCCATGTGGAGAGAGATTTTGTCATCACAGACCTCGGCAGACTATAGAAGAGATGGTTCTTTAGTTACACGGTTTTATACTGACAAGTGTTTCAAAGAGCCATCTACCACAATGTTATCTCCGTGGAATTATAGCTAAAATATTCGGTGCCAGTGTAACAATTCACTCTAGTGGAAGAAATACCATGGCATTGTGCGTGGCAGAGACAATTTTTTATTATTTCGAAAACAAAAACAGAAAAATAGAGTGGGCCTAAGGGTGGGGGTGAACCTGGTAGTGTAGGGTAATTTATCGAGCGGAAGGGTTTGTGAACGAGAGAGTGAGCGTTTGGGGTGGGGGTGGAAAGGGATCTGAGGTGAAAGAGTGGAGGGACAGGTCCAGTCGAAGGCGCGGGGTGGGGTGGGGGGCTGAAGGTTTTGAGTTTGTTGTAGAGGGTGGTTTGAGGAAATCGAAGCCCATGTCGGTACGGGGTTGAGGGTTGGAAGTGTGCAACGAATGACTGCACGTGGAATGAAGGGGTGAGTTACAGGGGGATGAAGAAGAGGTGGAGGGGGGATAATGCGGGACTGATGTTCTAATGCGACCTGAACAAATGACCGACCAAATGTAGCACTATCAATCTCTCTCTCTCTCTCTGTCTGTCCCTGTCTGTTCGTCCACCGTATGTCTCTCCTCTATTCTCCATTCATCAACCTCTTTCACTATATCTGCATTTCATGTTCCACTTGCCAGTGTATTATTTGCCTCGTTACCATGGATACAGGGTGAAATTGCTTTCACCTCGTCTGTTTAACTGTGATGAAAATATCAGAATAAACAGTTCCCCTGTACGTCTTGCTAACTTCATATTACATTTCTTCTCTGTTTGTCTTCGGCGATAGTATTATATTACTGATTTCTTTGTTTTGGACGTTGTCTATCATATGCAGAATGTTTTTAAAGAGTATAAAAATCGCCACGTTTCGAAGTATTTATCTTCCTTCATCTTCAGGTTAAAAAGCGAAGCCATCTGCTCAGTTCCCTAACTATACCTCGTTGTTTCAAACATCTGGTCTCAACCGTTGTCACCTAATGACTCAGAAAGTGTCAGCATAATGGCAACCAATCACCTTAAGACGCGTTACAGCGAGCTCCCGAAATTCCGTGTGTATCAATTATACTTCAGACTATGGATAATGTTCAATACAGTGTTTTTGTAATTAATCAACCACTTTCACAAATCTTCGGAAAATCATTAGCACAAGTAATTGACATAAAAATCCGATATTTTCTAAAAGTGAAAGTACGATTTACATAACTTTCACTGCTACAAATATTTTACAGTAATATTAGATTACATTACAACACAATAGATTACGAGCCTTCAGAAACAAATTTATGCACATATATTAAAGGGGTAGTAAAGTAATCGATATCAAAGAATTGTTTTTTATTCTGCTAAGTAAATTGCTCATGTCAGGAATTTTAACTCATGATGCATTCGCGAGGTATTCGGTTCGAATCTCACCTGGGAGCAGGGTAAATTCTTCTGTTGTTTTTCTTTCTCCTTTCAGGCAGATACCAGGAAAGCAGGCAAACTTTAACACACGATCTGAAGCTTTCAGATCGCTTTCAGCGACTAAGTATAATCAATTCTTCCCAAGCTACCAGCCGTGGAAGATGATTCTCGAAACTTTGGTGTTTTCTTCCTTAAGCCACCTTACACGGCTGGTAGCCCGAGAAGAATTTATTAAACTTAAAATAATTCTAAAACTTATTTCCATATCACACTTTTAACATTTCGAGACAGAGAGTGTATTAAAGCTCTTTATATGATATTATGTTGCAACATAACCAATGGAAAAGATCCACCCGTTCGTAATTGGATTTATATCATTCTTAATACGCAGTGCAATGAACGATATTGCATTGCGAAGAAAAATGATATTATGCATTTGTATTGTGTTGTTAATAAAGTTAATTGAATTATTGTAAAACCCTTTGTAACCTGAACGCCTTTACACCACATATGGATGATTCATTCAATAAGGGAAAGATTAAATTCTTTTTTTATTCTACCAGAAACCAGACTATGAAAGACTTGTGGATCAGAGATAAAAGTCAAGCGGAAATCTCCTATAGGGACGATTGCTCAATTCCATCTGTATTTATTTTATACTCAGAATAAACAGAGGAAGGAAAGTCGAAGGAAGAGACGATGAATGAAATATGAGGTTGGGTCTTTGTCTTGTCGCTTTGTTTTCTTAACGGAAACGAATTGAACACCCCTAGTCCCCACCACCCACACATTTCTCGTAAAAAAACGAACACTAGAAAAGGTGAACTTACGGTAAAGAGAGAGAGAAACGAAAAGACAAAGAGAGGACGAAGTAAAAGAACAACGGGAAGGAAGTGAAGTCGAGAGAAACTGCTTCTACTTTGACGTGTTCGATTTCTGGACAGCATTCCTACCCAAACCTTCATTCCTCTTACGGAAATAAAGTGAAAGGAAAGGTTACCCTTGCTTTGTTTCTGCCACTTACGTGAGCAGTCTTCAATATGACCACCACCCGACTCCTGCGCGCACTGGACCTGCTCGTCAAATGTCAAGACAAATTCTGATTACTGAGCATTATTTTTATAATGTGCGTCAATCCATAAAATATATGGGACGTCTGCATTTATCCGTCCACGCCTCCACATTTTAACCAAACACCTAAAAAACATTAGTCGTTGAATTCTATATTGCAGGCTTATTCTCAAAGTTGTCAGTGAGACTTAATTTTGTTTTATATCGGTTCATATGTTGGAATAAGTAGGATATAAATCATGAAAAGAGTAACTGTCTAATTCATTACTGAGATAGGCGCATAAAATAGACAGAAATGATGTTACATACGCTTTAAGGCACAAATTTTAAGCAGAAGTTAATAAAATTCTGAAAATTCCTTTCATCAGTTTATGCGGTAAACTTTAAACTGCTCATAGCACGATTATCACGGTCCACTTAAAAAACGTTAAAATCGATAAATAAAGAAACTTGAACCTTCGTTCACAAGATTTTCCTTTTAAAATAACTTTTTTGGTTAACTGGGCACAAAGTGTTACCTATAAAATAAAATAAAACAACACACACACACTTTTAAGATTCACAATAAGCACAACACCTGTTACGCAAGAAGCCTGTAGCCTTTTCGAAAATCTTTTAGAAACGTGTTCTAGTTGGATAAGTGCGACCCTAAAAACCTGAGGACAAGGTATTATACACTTGGATTCAGTTCGAATATGGTTCCTGTCCTGACAGGCTGTTCGTGGATTACCTTAGTCTCACCTTGTAAGTGCCTAAATAATGCTTTCAAATAATTAATGAGGGTCTCCTTTAACTTACCAATTATCATTCACAATTTTCTCACCACATTTTTTGCTGTTTAATCTCGGCGGTTGAAGCAGTGTCATAAATCAATTTCTTATATGTGTTATCTTTAAAGTAAATACTAATGTCAGAGTTGGTAAATGAGACGGTGATGTATTTTAAACTGGATTTTAGTCCGAAAACACAGAAAGGAAGAGACAACTCTTAAGGCCCTTGCGTAGATGGAGGGATATTTTAAAACGAAAGTGTAAAAACAGATTATGAAGGTCTGGTGTTAATTCATATGATTCTGAACAGGAATCAGTGGCGAATTTTGTAAATTCGTTATAACTAAATTGTGTTCCATAAAAGGGAAAAATTCTTGAGCAATAAGCAATTAGCAATTTCTCGAGAATTACTTTCCTCTTAGAGTTAGATCTTGTTTCAGGGACTTAAAACTAATATCGCCATGTTCTTGTTAGGGTTCGTCGGAAGGAAAATTCCGAAATTTGTCAGGAAACAAGCACTCCCCAAATAAATCAGAATCTACAGAATAATTAAGCATTTTGAATCCCAAAGTAGAACACTGGCCATTCCTAATGAATGGCTTAATGCGATGTTAATATGTATCTTTTCTCTCGTGCTGAACAACCTTTCCTTATAAGTTTCTCATGATGTGGTTTTCCAGGAATTTGGCAAGATGCCCACGCAGCTCAGTGATGGGATTGCCCTACATCTTGATGATCTCACCACCATCCACCCCTTCCCCACTCCGAACAGGGTTTTAAGTTTTCAAACCACGAAGCTGACTCGCTCACATTGGTAATCATCCCTTACGCGACCACAAAACCTGAAAAGGCTCGCTATGGATTCACATTTTTTGGAGGGTAGATTCTCTTTTGATGTAAAAGTAGAAATAAAGAATATATTTTCATCAAAAAAAATTCTCGTCTGCTTCTTTTAGTAACCTTCCTAGAAAGTACGAGTTACAACCCCCCGGCAATGCAGCTAAACTGATTGAATTGTATCAAGAACACAGACTACACACGTAGCGAGGATACAGAATTTTCCGATGATCCGTGGACGGATTAACTGGGTTGCTGATTAACCGGGGCCTATCCGGTCTAAACAAAAATTAAATTTAAAAATCTATTTTAAGAAGTAGAACGTTTAAAATGAAAGGAATAAATACAACAATGGCATATTATTTAATATATTAAGAAACTGTTTCTAAAACCTAAATTTTACAACAGAACGTCATTACAATCCTTTTTTTAAAAACAGTTGGCATGCCCTGTATTACATTTTATATAAATCCTTTGTGTTATTAGTAAATTTAAAAAAAAAATAGCGTATGTCTGTAAATAAATTTCCGTATTTGTTACATTTCCATGTTTTCCTTTCATATTTTGCTGATTATCCGGGCTTTCAGTTACCCGGGAAAATTTATTTCCCGACCAACCCGGATAGTCGGTAGTCTACTGTTTTCTGAACCCAGCGTTAACCTCCTTGAAAGAGAGCAAAAGGCCTCCTGCTAAGAAAGTTTCTCTTCAATTACGAAGAGTACAGCAATGGAGATTATAGATTTATGTCAGAAAACATTAATTATGCGGCAATGCGCAGCCAGCAAAGTAACTGTCCACGGGTTCGAAGACCTGTGTTAAATTCTCGGCAATCACAGGGGTTTGTCTCTTCGCCAATGGGGCCTATTCAGCCTCGCAGTGCTCAGAGCTCTTACACCGCGTTCACTCCAGCTGTGCGTTTCGAGACAGCTGCGAGTTTATAAACAAACTTCCTTTGGCAGATAATGTTCGTACAGTAATAACTATGTAACAACGAGTTCAGTTTCGGTTCAGCACCCAAAGCATAAATGGAGAGTCCATGAAACATAAGCGGTACACTGTTATGATACGCACATCACGAAAACATTCTAAAAGCATCTTCCCCTTACACACCTACGTGACATCACCCACTGGCAAAGCTACAACGAACCAAGTGTACATTCGCGTATCTGTACACAATCATGGCGATTTTTAAGCACAAGGATAACTTTACCATTTGCCTCTGCAATGATCTTCACATAATGGACATGTACTGACGAAAAATTTGTATCATCCATTCTCGGTAGAATATAATTTTAATCACTGGAGATATATATAAGCTTTTATGTAACTTTAGAAACCTGTGGAGAGAAAAACTATACCTAATAAATATTTATTTTCCTATTTGAACGTACAATTATGTACAGTTTTATTATTTACTGCAAAATTTCTCAACCTTTCAGGTCCAGCTAACCCCTCCCCTCTTAATTCTTCTAGTACAGCTGTCCCCTTCCCCCAAATTATCTCAAACATTTTGTTTAAACAGTATACATATTAACTAAAATACAGATACGAGTAAAAGGTATAGTTTTCCGCCACGGTTTTACTCCACTGTGGAATTTAAAAGAATAACGAAAGAGCTTAAAACTTACATCAATATAGCATTAAAGAATAGAATCTGCTCAACTAGTAAACCCCTCAGACACAACCTGAGAACAACCGGTTGAGAAACACTGACTTACTCAATATTAGACAACGTATAGCATATTGGTATTCGATACATATTGTTAGAAATTTAAATTTTGTTTTTAAACTTAAGAGTATAAAAACTTCTAAAATGGCTGCCAAGTGAGCCTAAACTTGCAGCTAAAATATACTACTTCCCTCGTTGTAAACGAAATTATTATTACAAAGAACCAAAGTCTGTTGTGATACTGCCAACTTATTAAAATACTGTATAACTCATCATTGTTACCGACTCTGAAAAAAAAAAGGATTGTCTAAGCTTGTCCTTGAAACACTCGTGCTGAATCCTCATCTACGAGTACATTTTCCCAGAACTTGATGACACACCAGTCAGTTTATAAACATCCAAGACACAACACCCTGTATTCTAACACGAGAGGTGGGGATGCAGCAACAAAGGGAACATCGAACCCTGGACTCCCAAGGGCAAAATCCGACAGCCACAACACGACCGCGGAGCAGCGCAGGTGGGTGACCACAGCTTATGATGACGTGTGCCCACAGGAGCAATATGTTGCCACCTGTTGATGCGGCCACAGGATTTCGTTTTAAATCTTGATAGAGCCTGCTGTCCACGAGTTTTCAACTCTCCGACACTGCCGATTAACTCCACATAATGGAGCGGAACTTTTCCCAAATAGAAGACATTAACTCTACAATTTTTGTTTTGATGCAAAGTTTTAATTGGGTTCAAAGTAATAAAAGTTAATTCCAGCCCAATATTCAATAATTCACACACGGTATATGTAATTTCCACCACTAAATTATTCTCCCTAAAGCAAATCTGTCATATCGGAAACGCAAAAATACTTGGTTCTTTAAAGAACGTCAACTCGAAAAGGAATGACTGCCCTAGAAATGGTGGCTCCAGAAGCACTACCACTTTGCATGCAAAGTAAGTTACAAGGAGTGAGGCTTTTTAGACGCAAAGGTTAAAATATAGGTAAACTAAAGTCGGGTTGGGAAGTACGAGGGCAGCTCACCCCTTGAGACAGCATTAATATTAACAGTGTGGTCTCTTTTGAGGCATCAGAATCTTTGCATGAGTTCTGTTTATCTCCAGGTCTTCGTCTTCTATGTCGTGTACAAGGATGTGTTAATGTGGTCGGCCTAGTTTTGTTTGTTCGACATTTTGTCTGTTCATGAATACATTAACCTTGTAAAAACTTACTAGTTTATAAAAATGCACAGCGAATCTTTCTCTGTTTCATGTTCCATTCTAGAATATTTCAGGAGACGACATAAAGAGGCCAATGAAAAATTATTTGTGGTTCTTGAAAGACACAGCATCTAACCCACTATTAGGAGGAATCGAAGGCTTAACAGCGCAAAAACAAAGCCTGTTTATTTCTTCACCTATTATTTATTTAACGACGTTGTAAGTAGCTCAGAGTACATAGCGCCGAATGGTATAATGAATAATTAAACTATGAACAGGAAAGGAAGGAGTAGGGACCTAATTTGAGATACTTTCGTTCACCTCTGCTTAGGCATGTGAACGTGAGACCAGCAGTCAAGCTAGTCGGCTTTGGCTCTCTGGAGCTGTTACGCCACGGATTTAATTTAATTTAATCCCAGAATATGCCTGGAGGGACTGAGGTAGGCCACAGAAACTCACAGTCAGAAAAATCGATCTACAGCCGTGATTTAAACCCAGAACCTCAGTGATAGAAAGCAGAAGCGCCGACCACTCGACCGCGACGTTCGACGTCCATTGCCTTATCACTTAAAAAAATTGCGGTCTACTGCGTCTTTCATACCATCAAGTTTTTGAAATAAATTATACATTTCTCATCTCCACTAAAACTACTATATGTCCAGTTCATCTAATCCTCCTTGGTGTGTTCGCTGTAATAATTTTTGGCGAAGAAGTACCAAATTATGTAATTTTTTCTATTATCATTTTACGTTCTCTCTCTCTTTTTTTTTTTGGGTCCACATACCAACAGTTTGCTTACTTAAGTTACAAATTCTTTTCACACTTTCACTTTTAGACAAACTGAACCCAAAGGCAATGACGCCAGTCTCAAAAAGAAAATATCGACTGCAAGGACAACTTGGTGAAGAGGCATTAAAGTTTGAATGCACAGGTCGATTAGTAATTTACAATACAAAGTCTGAACAAATTTCTCTTTGCCCTAAGTAGTAGGCCTGAGGGATTGCTTTGTATAATCTGTGTAAGCACTGTCTGTATGTTTTAATTAAATTTTATACTGCAACCTGTAATTGCAAATAAAACTGCAGGACTGTAAATAACTCACCATGCTCAAAATACGTGACCTTACAAGTTAAAAACGAGAAAGTAACACGGAGAGTCGCACAGTTATTTTCTTTATTACGTTAACCTAGTTTCTCAGAGCTGATTACATCATCAGGTGAACAGTTCATTAGGGCAAAAGTGGGATATGACAAATCACGTGCATTGCACAGAAGAGGATTAATATTTTAAAGTAAATATTCGGGCTTCAGCTGGAATAGCAGACGTAATAAATAACACTAACTGCAACTGAATCCATTTTCAATCTCTGTGAATCACATGGATTTCAAACAGCTCAAATAAAACCTTTCCGATGCTAATATACAAAGCAGATTCTTTTAAAAGCTGCACTTTAGAAGTTGGGCTGGAGTTAATTTACTGTCACAAATATCGTGTCTATATTACGCTTTTCAGTACGGGATGAGAGTGCCTCTTGTTTCTTCCCCATTCCATCTATCCCTTGCTTCTATATTCAGCCCCTCCCCTCCTAGAGCTTTCGCGTTGTCTCGTTCTGACGTCGCAACAAGTAAAACTTCACACTGTCGGGAACCAGTTAATTACGAAGTACGCATCCCTTGCAACCTTGAAGAACGCTCGTGGAGAAATTCCTCACAAAGCAAACAAGAAATGAAGGACAGGAAAAAAGAAATACATAAATAAAAACCAGGAAAGATATATGAAGAGTGTAGACGCTGGTAAGAATAGTGAAGGATGAAAAAGGAATAAAGTGTTGTAGATGGTAGTCTAATAATGGAGGTATTAAACATCTCTGAAACGTCGGCCAGTATCTGAAAGACTATGCGCCGAAACACCCGAGAAGACAGTGTTCTTCCCTCCATGTAGTGTGCCAACGCGACGTTTTAAATTAACAGGAAGGTTACAATTCTTTGCGAGCATTAAAGGTCAGCGGGTGATAGCAGAATTCCCATTTCTTCATTCCCAAGAAACCGGAGAATTGCTCGTGTCAGTTAACTAAGAGTTCTCTACTCTTGTGTACGCCGTGACGCTCTCTCTGAGGTCATGACCTGGGTCCAACAGTCTGTTTCGTGCCATCTAATTAGACACAACCAAAGTAAGAGAACATGGCTCCGAGTCTCGAGCAGAAAGAGAATTTTACACCCAGAGGATAGACTTCATTTACTCTCAACAAGATCCATGCCTTTTGCTGCAGATGTGAATTGCTGATGTATATGTTATTTATGTTTTCCGCTTATTTAATATAATATTAAGATAATATTTAATTGCGCGACCGGATGTGAACAGTGAGACTGAAAGCAAGCGGTTCAAATTTCGACTGGGTTGCAAATTATTCTATTTAAAATTTACATGGGTTTCCTCAGCCCTTTCAGGTGAATCAGCCTTCGCTGGAGGATGCTACAACGGTATCTTTTAACTTCCTTGTCTATACATCAATTCAATCAGTTGTTTTTCACGCAAAAGACTGTGTCCGCCACTCAGCTGGTTTTTGCTGTACTTTACCTGATATGACAACTGTCTCTAAAAGCGATACTCTCTTGCTACACAGACTTTGTTTCTATAACCAGAAACCTACCAATCCCTTCCCTGATCACAATTTCAACTAACTGTAGTTATTATCTCGTTTACACATAAAATTATGCAAATATTTTCTATTCCTTCATTCAAAAACAGTACAATCTGCCACTCTCTTCTAACAGAGATCAACTGATTAATGCTGTTTATTCTGAGAATCATACAAAACTCACTAATATAATCCGTGGTAAAATGCAGAACCGGTGAATATTAACGAAAGGTGGTACATGCAATTACCACTGTACTTTAAACGGTTAACCTAACCTAACCTAACCTAACATCCCGCCTCGACCGCAATGAGGTCAACGTCTGAGACAACTTTTCCAGACAGTGCAGTTACTGAAGGAGCTGGCTGACAGCAGTGGAATCGAGAACAGAGTTCCAGGTTTAATGCTCAGAGGGACCTGCCACAAGAACTCGAATAATCGGACAATGAAACCGCTTTCAAACACAAAAGCACGTGCAGCACTCATATCACTCAGACGGCAGCATTGCGATGTACATTTTGTTTCGTCGACATAAATTCGGGAAGTGGACACTAAAAGCAGGGCAGAATACACTGTGGATCTCCATCTTACTTCTTGTATTCTTCGCTTGAGTGCGTTGCCTCCTTGTACGAAGAAGGAAATTGCTTGCCTTTGGGAAGACTAAAACTGGGATGCGACGTACCAAAGGCTAGAAAAAATTTGCGAGTAGAAAATGGAATAAGAATAACCAGAAAAGGCTTAAACCCATACAAAATTGAGAAATAGACAGTCCTAATGACGAATTACTCTTTGTTTTGGACTTTAATCGTCTCGTTCTTACTTAACTTGCCAGAATGAATTTAGGGATACATTTCCCGATTTTTCTGTGTCAAACAAATAGAAAATATCTCAATAATTAACATTTAAAATATTTAAAAATATTAAATGATGTTCTTTATCATGGTCTAATGTAAATCGAATATTTCGATAAAGAACATCATTTAATATTTTTTAAATATTTTAAATGTTAATTATTGTAATATTTTAATATTTAATAAGAATTTATTGTGATTAGACGGACAAGATTTAAATAATATATATTCATTATATCACAATATGACGCAACTTTACCATCTCAGAAAATATCTCGTTCGGTGAACCGTATTTGTCACTGCAGAAGTCACAAACACAAATAAAATGTAACCAGTAGAAACGAGACACTTGAGAGGAACTGAAGATAAACCATACTACTCCTTCTAAAGAATGAAGATACCAAGAAAAAAAAGTACAATCAGTACAAAAAAGCTGAATCCGCCATTTAAATAGAATGTTTAGGACACACAAACAGATTCTGTGATTCTGACGATGAGACCCAGGCAGATCTAGGAAGAGATGGACTGAGTATGTGAAGTCGGAAGAGGTTTCAGTACCTACATCATAAAGTGAAGAAGAAGAAGATTACGAGTTTTTGCATCGTATCCACATCAAATATGAACTACGAAACGAATGCATAAACTGAGAACTGTTTTAATATAGCTAAGCTATCTTGCCCTGTATGCGCGTGTGCTGCATAATGTTCTAATATAGAAAGTGCATATTATAACAGAGGCGAACAGCAATTCCTTACAACCAGAGTTGGTTATATTACACCAGCATACACCAAGTCACCCAGCCCCACAAAACATAATACGACTGACTCAATGAACAGGAAAATCTGAAGCATATATTAAATACAAATTATTGCTTTCGTGACAGTCGATAAGCGATAATTAAAAAACAAGGTTCGATGCGACCGACTGATGGACACAGCGCGAAGTTAATCAGAACAACACATTTAACCTTCAGAAGGAATAACTCAACACACAGTTCCCTTACTGGAGTTATAGCACTCCTACTCCTTGTTAAAAAACATAAATAAAATACGCTCTTTTAATGGCCAATGCTCGCTTTTCGAATCAAACTTCCCCAAAAACTACATTCTGCAAACTTCTTTTTGATATTCTGGTTTCATTTAGTGAGGATCGGTCCACAGAGGCAAGCGAGCGCGGAAAACCCTCCATAATGCGCCAGTGAACTAGAAACCAATGAGAAAGCCGTTCAGAAGAGAGCGGCCAGTGAACATACACAGCCAAAGAGGATGATGACGTAGCAGCATGTTTGTATTCAAGGAAACAGAACTATTTTTAGCAGGCCAAGACCTTAAAAGAGAGAAAGGAGGATTGTTAAGAGAAGCCAGTAGTACTCTTCCTTGAATTTGCAATAAGTTGCAATACACAAGCCTATCAGGAAAGCTTTATACTGACCGTTTCCTTTTGCCTGATATTTTATGGGAGTTCTGGCGAAGAAAGACAACTTTTAAACGGTTTTCTTGACTTCATCGCGAAGGATAAACTTCTTTGCGGGGGTGGTGAGGATGTGAGCAGTGATAGGTTGTAGGGGCTGAAAAGAAGAATGGTGAACATTTCGAATTGAGGCGTATCGCGGCCACTGGGTAGGCCTATGTGATATACGACCCATTTTCTCAGGAACAAACTACAGTAGTTATAAATCTTATATTGACCATATATCGGCAGTGGTTTCAACCGCGTGTATCCATCCAAGTATGAATTTACTATCTGAAGGGCGTATGAGAGTTGGAGAGAAGAAAAAAATTCGCCCAACTCTGTAGAAACTGGATTGTCCATCGCATTATAAAGACACTATTATAGAAGTTACACTCTAACTAAAACTTTACTACTGAACTTTTCAACGACGGTACACGATGAGCCTTCAAATATGCCATTCCTATCACAAGAGTAACGCAAACACTTTCATTCAGCTCAGAAGTTTTAATATCAAAACTTACGTAATCTAAATGTTTCTTCTCGAAGTAAGTTAAACAGAGCATTTATCTGAAACAAAGCGGAACTGAAACATATAAGCATCTAACTCAATAGGACAGACCTTCTTGAGAAGCAAGTAATGGCGTAGTCGGTCAAGAAATTTCACAGAGCCCAAATGTCTAAAATCACATTCACGAATTCCCACAGCTGGGCGTTATTCTGGGACTGATTAATCCAGACTACAGAATCATTGAGATTCACTCCAATGTTAATATTACAACCTATGCTTACGTCTCTCGAGAGATCTCTTCCTTTCCAGGAGACGATGGCGTCTGAAAACTTATCTGCCCTTCTCTTGCACGAGTTCCATGTCCCTCCTACATCATGGCCGTTGACTATAATACAGTAATAATACTTGATGAAAAGAAAGTTTCGAATATACATACCGTGTAATTTTCTCCGCCATCCTGTCATTTTGTACCCCTTAGGTACAAACAGTCTCCTGAGCAGTCTCTCCTCACACCCTACTCCACCAAGATTCATTTAAGTATTACCACATTATTACATGCAGCGCTAAACTTGCAGACAAAACGAACAACGAACTTCGCGACCTGGTGGTTAGCACTAGTGATTCGTTTCAGGCGGTCCCGGGTCATATCTAAGCCGGGAGACAGGTTACCCTGATCAAGGTATTTTCATGATTTTCCTTGGTCACTAGTATGATACGTTAAAATTGGTCACAACCACTTCTTTCTATACTTTTCAATTCATTATAAATTAATAGACTTGTTAAATGCAACGCAAACGAAATAAATAAATAAATATCAAATCCTCCTTGATTTGACCATCGTATTGATATTTTGAGAAAAGTGAAAATTATGGAGCCGTTCAAGACGCAGTTTCTTCCAACCTTCTAAATTTCATCCCTAAAAGGACAGATTCAGTTTTAGAGGAACTCAATCCAGCGCTTCATCTTAACAGAAGTCTTTTAACGTTCATGTTATTGGAAAGGTTTCTCCGATGCAGCAGTCTGGGGTTAGCTGCCTCTGTATCTCATCCTGTAACATGCTGTGGGGATGATCTGGGAATGTATTCGGCGCGATGAAAGTGGGGATCCCGAGGGGAGAAGTTCTATCACAGAGACAGAAAAAGAAAAGAAATACGCAGGGGTCACCGTAGGTCAAACAAAGACGGAGATTAAGGGGGTCGAGACAAGACAGGAATATGTGTGTCTTATTCTGGTGACAGAGACGGAGACAAGGAGGAAAAGAGCAGATATAATAAATGGTGTGAGAAGCGACTTGAGAGGAAGTTGCGATGTGATGGAAAGGAAGGTTGCCATGGGAACCTTTCACAACGGTCATCCGGCACAAATCCTGGAGTTAGGTCCCCGGGTTGACAGACAGATGTAGTTTGTATGGACCAGGATGGTCCTGTCGGGCAGGCATAACATATCAACCAGCATATTGAATTCGCAAATTTGTTTTGCAGGGCTGAACTTGACGGAAGTTTAGAAACTTAAAAAGGCCTACGATAACATTAACAATTTCCACACGGCCAAATTTAGGTTACAACGTATTTGGGGCAGACACGTACTTACATTAACGGCACACTTGTGTCTACTTGCGTCAATATTATAAAGTAATTGCATGTTTAAATGTACACAGGGAAATATGTGAACGTAATAAGGCTAGAGTAAATACCAAACTCATAATATCACATAACGAGGAAGTCTGTAACATAATAATCAACTAGTACTTTCAGCATAGAAAAAGAAGTGGCTGGGAATGAGGCTACGAGTGAGAGGATTACACGTTTCGACCGATACTCAGTCATCACCAGGTCTGCAAAACATAAGTTACTGCACGTTCTAACGTATAAATATATATATTTTGATAAAATGGTGCATATGTTTGCAGCCCAAAACATGGTGTCGCATCCCAGAAGGACAACATCCTCATTTTCGTCGCCGCGGCAACCGCAACAGCTTCATTTGTATAAAATTCTGACCGGCCCGCCCTGCAATTTCCCTCTGTGGTAGACGATTAGTTCTGTGCCACGGTATATTTTAGTTGTTACTTGTTTTATTAGTTATTGTAAAATCAAATTATGTCTGTATATCACAACAACCTTTGTGTAATTTGCTTGTACTATGTTCTGTCGAATGTTGCACGACTCGTCTTGGTACGGAGCTGAGCATTCAGCGTTACTTTCTGTGTAAATGACGGGGATCAGAAAGGAAGCGGGAATAACAGTTCAGTGCTATCCATTTGGAGAAGTCTGATAAACTATTTTCGAGATTGGGTTATTATGGTCTGCAGTACAGTCGTTCATTTGTTTGCGGTCTTTACTTAATCAGAATATATATTCTATCTGAACTATTTCAGAACCTTCCATTTTACTGATACAGGTCTTCGTCAGTGCCAACTCTCGGTTATGGGAACCCGAGGGGAGGTTGATTTGATAGACGTAGAGTAGTGTATGGTTAACTGCGCAAGGAGTGGGTTAAGGAAAAATGGCAAAGAGAAAAGAATAAAAACATAAAGGCTTGGATGAGGAGAAATTGCAGTCATTAAGAACAGCGGAGACACGTTTTCTGTCTCGCAAGAGACTGCCTATCTCATGATACAGAAACTGTATAACTCAGAGCAACAAGGGATTATGTTCGTAAGTTTCCTAAACCTTGTACGGAAACCCCAGTTCAACAGTTAAACGTCCTCTTAAATAAACCAATCGAGCAGATTATTTCTTTAGACGCTAACAGTAACTCGCCTAATAAATAAATTACCCTCCTCTCGTTAAATCCTAGGTTTCATTACATTGTTTACAAGAGTCCGCCACCAGTCCATATTTTGAGTCAAATGAATCCACCTTCTCAAATCTATGTCTCAAATATTCATTTAAATATTATTCTCCAATTTACGCCAAAGTCTCCCGAGCGCACTTTTGACATCAGGCTTTCTGATCATAATTTTGTACACGGTTTTTTATCTTATCCATGCGTCTTAAATACTCCATCCATCTCGTATTTGACTTGGTCATCCAAGCAATATGTGAAGAAGACTGAACCTTCATACTGTGAAACCCCACATAATGCAATTTTTTACCCTTCTCTCACTCCATCCATCTTAAGTCTAAATATTCTCCTGAAGACCCTGCTCTTAAGTACACTTAAATTGTAAGATTTAAGGTTTTCACGATGGTGAGTATGAAGATTTCTGTCTTCTGGCTTGTTGCGCCGTGTAGTCTGGTAGAAGTTTACCGACGTTTTAGAGGCCCTTGCTGCCTCTATCATCAGGGCAATGGCCAAATTATTTTAGCAGAGCTTTAAAATAGTTACTTATAATAAAACATGGTGAATATATCCAACTAACTGCAACAAACAAAATTAGCGATAGATCAATTTTGCGTAAAACAATTTGCGAATGGTAAAACACAAAGGAGAAGAAACGACGGAAAGACACGCATACTGGACGCGGCTGATGGCATCGACCCACGCAACTTCAAGTGACAGCCGCCTCCCGCCTTTGCGGTCAAGTTATGCACATTAATGACGTTGACCGTTGGGACAAAATGTTGCTCACTGTTAACTACTACCAGATAACGTAAATCAATGACACTAGTACTATTCGCGAATTAAATGTACAACAGAAAACACCTTGAAGCTCCCACTAAAATTCAAAGGGATTACGTAAGTATTAACCTTAAATTTGATACAACGTAGGGTGTTAACCCTTTGAAGCTGAAGCTCGTCTACAAAATATCTAATATTTCGTAATTCAGTCCGCACCGCAGAGAAAACACAGTGCTTTGCCATTATAAAGACTAACTGATTAACGCTATTTAAGGATGTAATCCTTGTTTAAACTACGAATTATATAAACCATAAAATTTAGCGTCATTAATTGTTAAAGCAGGTGGAACGTAAGTTCCTATTGGGTTTTAAAGTGTTCCAAGTGTAATGTTCCCAACTTAGGAGTAATATTCTTTTTAAGGCTTATTGGAATTAGATAAATATATGACATTCCCACATTGCGGACTTCGGTCTTTCGAGTTAAGACAACGTGCAAAAATGTACGAAACGCAGTAATTATCAGGTGCAGAGCGTGGTTGCCATTTTATCAGGGCTAATGCTATGGAGAAAATAAAACTCTTGCTAAAATATAATAATTAAATAATAATAATCACCTTTCATTATAGCAGATAACATAAAAGGACTGACCCCACTGAGTACAATTCCTCTTGAAAGCTAAGTGTTGCTTATATACTAAAAAAAAATTCGCCAACTTTTATGGAACTCGATGATTCTGTATAGTACTCACAACAGCCGTTGACTAGACCATATCTTAAACTAAATGAATCCACCACACACCCTCAAGTTCTGTAATAACATATATTCGAATATTATCTTGCCACCAATGAAATTAATGTGATGAATTTAATCCACGCTACTGAGCCAAACTGTATTACGCGCCTTATAATGTCAGCAGTTTTTTCTGTAATATCAGTTACTTAACACGCAGCGAGAAAAGGATAGACAATAAGTGGGAAACGTTTCTTCTGGGACAGAGGACTGTGAGAGGAGTTTACATTAACCAAGTACTTTAAAACTCCTGAAGTAGGCAAAACTTTAGTGTTTTATTGCACAGGTATACACGAACAAATGGAAAACCATTTGCACATATTCATCATGAAACAGAAGTAATGTCTAGAAACGCATTAGATTATTTGTCAATTATGTATTCATAAATCTATTTCGAAGTACAGTATGACACAAAAGTATTTATTGTACTAATGCTTATAGAAGCTTGGCGTGATATGAAACAAGATTTTAGAAATTATTTTGCAATGTCACTTGACTGGTGCTTCTGTATAAAAACCAGTGACGACATTTTGTTAGTAGTGACGAAAGATCGGTTTATGCATTACCACAGAGTTAATAATCGTATGTGCACGTCATGTTTAATTTCTGCGAGAGTTACTTTAAGATGTTTTGCTTCCTACATTACTTTTCTAATGTATAAATAATTATAAATTAATATCTACACAACTTAACATTCTCCCACCAAATTTTGAGCCTATGTATCACAGTGGTGATTACAGAATAAACTAACTGCCTCAAAATAAACACAGAGAATATTCAATCCGTTAGAATTTTATAGTTTATGCATCTCACACAACATTTATATATCTTTGCTTAAAAACAGCAGTTTTTACTTTGTACTACAACAGGTGTTCAAACTGGTGACCCTCTTGGGTCTATTTCGTTATACCTCAGTACAGATTATCATAAAAATGCAACAATCCCGTGGATTTTCTGAGAGGTTCACTATGAAAGACCTTAATTTGTAGTCCCCGCATTCAGAATGGCGGAATGAGTCAATGAAACTGAGCGCGAAAATCAGTGAGCCTGTGCGGCAGCTTCCACCGTGGCCGCGGATAAGATAATGACTCTCCTGAAAAAAACTAAAAATATTGCTCGAGCAGGACTTGAAGTCCATGAGTTGACAGTAGACAGTATGGCGGATTCAGCTAAACATCTACGTGTCTTCTACCTCGGCATTATGTGGAAGATTATGATAGTTACGGTTTATTTAACGACTTTACCAATACCTCAAAGGACATGTGCGGAGGTTAGTGAAAGATGAATTAGAAGAGATGCTGAATGAGGAGACGTTGGCCTAATCTTAAAAATATTATCCTAACATTTGCATGGTAGTATCGAGTAAAACCACTAAAACGTCAGAGGTAATTGTATCCGTTCACATATACAGTATTTTAAGTACATTTCCATGCTCTCTGAGTTTGGAAGTGATCAATTACACTTTCTAAAACAGACAACACTATACTTTATTTTGTGTGATTTTTTAAAGAGGAAGCATATTATACCAGATAACATTTCTGTCTTGGTCATGAATCTAAATGTAGGCTACTTGGTGTTACAAAAAGGTATCTTGTACACCCTTTAGGCAATCCTATACCAGACAGTCCGACACAGAGACAGACAGACAAACTGGCTCGTATTCCTAGCAGGTTAATATTTCCGTAATGAGGTTGCCACAGTCATGAAAGCCATAAAACAAGCGAAGGCCTACAGGTCCCACAACATGTGAACCTCATCTCCCGTACACAGTCACTACAGACCCCAAGGGGACAGAACATGTTTGAAGGTAATACGAAGGAAAAAAATAGATATAAAAACACAAAAATACAAAATATAAACTTTGTTTCATTTAGAAAGTTCTTTTAGCAAAGTACTAACAAAACATAAAAACACACGTTGAAAATAAAATCCATTCCGCTGGGGATAAAATAACAAGGTTCTTTTCCTAAAATTTTTGTTCGTATTTATTGTCATAACTTTGCCTTGCACTAATTCTCTATGAGGAAATACGGAAATTGTCATCTATTGAAGTAATAGGGAAAAATAGTTACTCGACCAACAAAGAGCTTAAGAAAGGATAAATAAATGCTAGATTTCTCAGACTGTGCAAAAGTGTGCCTTCTTCGGCGGGCACTAAGGAAGACAGAACTTTGTTGTAGGCGTCTCAAAGACTTGAGCGTTAAAGATAAGTAACACCCATAGGAAAAATCGCGTCAACATAAATAATGCTGCAGATCACAAATCCCACAAGGTGAGTTTTGCTTAGATTTATTTAAATTACAGGGTAGCCCAAAAGGTCTACGGACATAGCAATACTATGGCTGTCCATTAATAAACGGGCGATTTGAAGATCGCATTTATTTATAACGCACACAAAAACGTATTTACTATACAGAAACGTCACAAGACTTTTAAAGTTCATACTATTCCCGCTGTTTTGTAGCACATAAGTTCTAGTATGTGTTATAAATAAATAAATATAGACACCCGTTTCACAGATAGTTATTTATCGACGGAAGTTTACACTGATTATTCATTTCATAAGAATGAGCCACTAAACGTGGGGCCGTTATGAAGAAATGTCATTTCGGCCTACTGCACAAGACAAAGATCCATAAAGCAAAGACTATTATTTATATGTCTAGTTTCCACACTTTGTCATTATCATTCAGAATACACTGTGTCTACGTTGGCCGATCAAGTGCACCATAGCAATGCGTCGTGAAGATCGTTAGATATGAGGTCCTACTAATCAGTGAAAAAGCGACTTAAGTAAAACACAGATACCTATTTCTTTGCCCTATCACAGTGAAAGAGCTGCCTAAAGCAATATTAATACAGAAAGCACATTCAAACTGCAATGGAAAATTAATAACAATTCTCAAGATTATAATATGCAACATATTATCTTGATTGAAAAGAAGGTAGTTTGGGCCATCGTACGGTTATTTATATTAAGAACACATTATGAATAACTGAGATTAGAATGTATCCTTAAAACCGATTTAACTCTGTAGGATTTGAGGCTTTTACGGTGGTGAGACAGAAGACAGCCATCTTCCTATCTAACATTGCTATAATAGTTTCACTAATAGTTCAAGTGTTGTTACTTGTGAGTGATAATAATTACCGAGAACCTGATGACAGAGGCAGTATGACCTCCGAAACGTTGGTAAATATCTACCAGACTACACAGCGCAATAACGCCGAAGACAGAAATCTTCATACTAAGAATCGCCCTGATGACGGAGGCAGTATGACCTCTGAAACGTTGGTTAACATCGATCAGACTACACAGCGCAACAACCCAGAAGACAGAAATCTTCATACTAAGAATCGCCCTGATGACGGAGGCAGTATGACCTCTGAAACGTTGATTAACATCGACCAGACTACGCAGCACAACAACCCAGAAGACAGAAATCTTCATATTCACCGCTGTGGAAACCTCAAATCATACAACCATAAGCAAAGCAGACACTGAGGCAATTGGCTGGAAACTGAAAGATACCAAGACTATTAAAAGATGGAAGGCAATAATTAAATTTAGAAACATAGATCTGTCGTAGAAAAGAAATACAGAGTTTCTTCGACCTACTACAAGGTTAAGGAAGAAATAAAATTATTTAAAGTAGCGGAAAAACTATTACATGTCATAACGTACATCCATTTACTTATATTCCGTTGTGGTACCACGAAGTCATCGCTTTGAACATTATACATTTACCAAGCAACGACGTAGGAATAGTCATATAATACGAACCATAAAAACCGTTACTGGAGACGGTGAACACAAATACAGATCAAAGAAATTTATTTTATAAAGTACACAGGTTCTTCCGGGTGGAATAACTTTGAAGTTTACTCTGCTCGTCTACGTATACTGTATCATATTAAAAAAATCAAAACGTTCCAACAGAGGTATCTACTCGGGATGACTAAATTCTTGGACTATGTCCATCGCATGTGTTTCGGAAGCTGAATCTGCTTCCGTCATCAGGTTAAAAGAAGTAGAGGGGCACCAACTCTGTGGGTCTGACAGAAAGAGCTAACATCAATCACAGCTTCCGAAAAGTAGTGTTCTTTCTAAAAATACAGACAATGGACACAGTCCAAGGAATTAGCGATCGTGACTATAACACACCATCGTCAGTAGCCTTTAAAATTGGAGGCATCCACGTTTTACGGAAAACTCGGTCTATCTGTGAAAATATAATACAAACAACCGTTCTTAGACAATGTATAAAACTGTTTCGTGAATAAATAGTTTAAGTTACAAAATTAATGACCGATTGTTATAAGAAGGCCAAGTATTACATTAACTCCATACGGCTGTCAACATTGTACATACATGCAGAAATGTAGCCATATTTGACACTTTCAGTCACAAATTCACAAAACTTGGATTTAAAAAGTTATTTAAATTTGGAAAATCGTTTCAAAAGATATTATGATAACTTCTCATATAAAGTATTCCAACTGCTACTTCATAAACAATATACATAAAACTTAACAATATATTAGATGAATAGAACTTGTTTCATTTTTCGCTGCAATAAACTATAACATTTTACGATAGCTCTTGCGCTGGCCGCCATAACTCTTCAGACTGAGGTTCATAAATAGTACCTTAACTGACGGGAGCCAAGATGAAGAAGAGTTACCAGCAATAATGACCCAGAATAATGGCTTATTTTATAGTCTGAATACAACCGCTCTTTATTATTTTCGGGAAAGAAAAACTTGAAACTACTTCATCATAGCTTGCAGGATTATCAAATTCAACAAAACGTATGAAAAATAATATACTATATGCACTAAAATAAAGTAGTGAAATAAAGCTGTTTATTATTGTTATTGTTATTAGTTGTACATACATTCTCGACAAGCAACGTCCGTCACTCATGACTGGACAAGTGCAAAGCGGAAAAATATTAAAATAAGTTCTGACGGTAGGGACTCTGGCAGTAATGAATGTAAATTAGGCTATTTTAGATCACGTGGTATGGCCTGGCGAAGTCTGTTTGGCGGGAGTAGCCGTGAAGATGTTTTAACGTTAGATTCAGTTTGTAAAAAGATGTATGAACTTTATGCTCTCAATGCGATTTGCAAAGATAATGCTGCAATAACTTGCAGTACTATTGGAAAAAAAGTTCCATTCCCGTAGACTTCAACGGTTCATACGCCACGCGTTTTCTACTGTTTACAGCAAATCTGGGAAAGCATAATGAGCAATTAATATAGCCAAGCTACGAAATTGTTGTGAACGTAGATGACGTTTGCACTGCAAGCAGGTAATGATCATCTTGCAAACAGACCACAGGCGGAGGGAAAAACCGAGGATACTAAGGAGAAACGGAGAACAAAGGACGAAATGGTTAAACATAAACAGTAAGCAGTCACCAGGAATTTCGCAGGAATTCTGTTTGACAGCAGTCTCATATTCAATCCCTTATTATTAGGAATTACGAAATTTTTAGAACAAATGGACTGTATAAATTATTACGATTTGAGGATCTCGCGGCGATAAGCACAAAGACGGGTGCCTTATAAGTTGTAGCATCGTGTAATTTGGTGGAAGTTTACCGACGTTTCAGAGGTGTTTGCTGGCGCGATCCTCTGAGACGTCGGTAAACTTCTACCAGACTACAGGCGCTACAATCTAGAAGACAGCCATCTTTGTAGAATTATGTATGAATAACTGACAATTAACTAGACGGGTGATTGCAAGGATTTTAAAAGAAGATAAAGTACGAGATACAAGGAGAAACATGTAGACAAGAGAGGAAATTATAAGAAGATGGAGAAAATTAAACATGAGAAGTGGTGTGCAATAATATCCTCAGCGATTATACATTCTAAAGCACTTATGCTTTCTGACTTTTTGATTTTACCAGTAGGTCCAATGATTTTACAAGACGACAAATAAACTTAAATATTTTTATACCACCCTCATTTTCAACTAAACATTTATGATCTTGATGTAAGCAATATACTAAAGACTAGTGACTGCATGCTACATACGTCGTGTTCTAAATCTTTGTGTCTTATCGATTTCAATGCAGATGTTCTATAAATCCAAGCAAAAGTGTTCTTCTAAAGACTGTAACAGTCACCCTTTTCAAGCAAAGGGTATTTGGGTGCAACTAAAACGAACAATTCTTGGCTAGGCAAATAAAATACGTGAGAAAGTATTGTCATTCGAAATTATTGCTTGATTAGAGCTACGTTTTAATACTGAATCCCGGATTTCGAAGTGAAAAACAAAGAAGCCAAACGACACGCTACTACTGAACTTAAAACACTTCTATTGTCTAATTAACGAACTCCATGAAGGAAAGGACCTACTTGAGAAGCTGATAATTCATTAAATTTCCGGCTTTTAATGGAAATAGAAGTTTCATTACTGTGTTTACTAAAACTGGATCCCATCCTACACAAGTTGGATTAAGCAACATTTTCTTCTTTAAGATAATTTTTACAGCGCACTCTATGTCTACAAGATGGCCTCCCACCTCACATCCGATTTCAAGATGAAAAATTTGTTATACTCATTTTTATCCTTCCCCATGATCGGTACATGTTTCACGCACTTAATTCTTCTTGATTTGATCGACCTAATATAATTCAGTGGGGGGTATAAATGTTCATTCCACTAAGTAATTAACTAATCAAACCTATGCGTTTCGAAAGCCATGGTCTATTAAATGTATTTGAAAAGTAACAGGTCCCTCATATTAAAGACATTACAGCTTCTGATATAACAAACAGTCTGTTCTGGAAGTTGGATAATAAATAGTATGATTCTGTGAACACAAAAGAGTAATAGAACACAAGTAAATACTTTTGTAATGACTATTACAGTTCAATTCGAGACATGTTAAAATAATTCTAATTCATTAAAAACCTTTCAAAAACATAACAATCGAAATTAAGTACAAAGGCGATAAAAATAATGCTGTCAGTAGAATTAAACTGTTTCATTGCACACTCATATACGATTCACAAATTTAGTTCGGTCCATGAAGCATTCAGACGAACAAAAAAAATATTATTTTCTCTCCGTATAAAGCTACCATAAAAAAGGTGTTTAACAGAAAAAATATTATTTTGAATAAATTCAGTTGTGCTGATGACATTCTGATAACATACATAAATGACACAGAGAATAAAATACTGTAATATTTGTCTAAAATATGGTTTTCAGTCGGACTTCCTTCCGTATTACAAATATGGAACATATGGATGCCTAGTTCCTATTTAGGGACATTTGAAATACTACATTACTACGGTAACCATAATAAGACAAAAATTTTACAGCTGTAGAAACTAGATTTCATATTTCACCACAAATCTGTGAGTGTAATGACAATCCACGATCTGAGGACTGTAGAACAGAATATCAAAACATAATATAGATCCGCGTCAAAACAATATATTTCAGGTAATGTGCAATTCCACAGGATATTATTTGCGTAATTTAAGTAACAAATTTGTTTTTGACGAAGCAATTTCATGGGACTAGAGAAATAAACACACAACATATGACATTACTCTGAAGAGAATTCACGCTGGGTCTCCAAAAACAAAAATCTCCTCACAAACATAAAATGGTGTGGTGTGTAAAACACATATGCATACAAATGACCCAATTATCTTTAAACACACCGTAAAATAAGTTATTTACAAGTTATTGTAAGTAATTAGGAAACTTTTTTGTCTTTAGGTTTCGTAATTTTTTGACGTTCTACATATAAATTTAATACAAAATAAAATATGAATAATCATCTTAGTAGTATTCTGTATAATTATATTCTATTATGTATCATATTGGTAAAGAACAGTTCTGCGGACTTCAGAATTGTACACTAAGTGAATGAAAGCAATGTAAAACATTTTATAAAATCACCAAACACGGACAAATCCGCGCTTATTCCCACAAAGTTAATGTAACATTCTTCCGTTTCACGCTTTCATTTGGGGGGGGGGGGGAGATTCACAAGTTGAATTGTCAACATTTTGTGTTAATCTCCACTCCTATGCTTGTGAAGTCGTGCAGAAAACGTCCCATTTAGGTCGTTTAATTGATGCAATAGCGCGTAGTAAACGTATAGTACTTGGAATCTACGATAATCTCTATTCTGAAAATTACTAATCCCCGAACTAAGCTAAATGGTTGTGTTCTACTACGCAAATGCCCTCTGTAGCAATCTTTCCAAATGTTAAAAGTAGAAAATTTTATTCTGAGTTATGTCACACAAAAATGTATTATATGTTGATTTACTAACTAACAAATATGCAACATACGAATAACTTTCTTGCACTATATTTTGAAGAAACATTATCAAAAGGTTCCTGACAAGATTGGAGGCTCATTATTAAGACAACATGTTTGGTTATTAGCTAGTCATATACAGCCTTTGTGCTTCAGAGAGCCAGAAGGTAAAATATGTAATAAATAAACGTAGAATATTTCTGATAAATGTATGTAGTAGGAGCATTCAACAGTACTAACAGTTCCAATTGAGTACAATTAGTATGTCCACATCTGAGGGCCTCGAGGCTTATGTGATGGGTGTTTACCGACGTTTCAGAGGCCCATGATGTGTCCACCATTAGGGTAATCAGCGTGATGATGGAGGCAAGCAGACTACACGGCGCAACAACCAAGAAAATAGCCATCTTTGTGTTTTTATGTTGACAGAGCCACATACTGCCATAATTGGGTACTATAAGTCATGATGGCGGAGTTACCTAACAAGAGACAATTTGTATTACCACAATCTCATGCAGTGTGAGTATGTTCTTATTGAATTGAATAAGGATTAAGGCTGAACAGAGTTTTACAAACTTCCATAACAAGGGGCCTAAGGAACTCCATAGAGCATACTTATTTTATAAAATCGGGTTTTTCAGCTTGTCAAGAAATTCCCTGCCTTTTATGGAAACCAAAGGTTCATTACCTAGTTCTCCATTCAGTGATCGCAAAAATGAACGAGAACCAGATGTCTCCAGTGTGCACTTTACAAGAGGGACAGTGGATTCAAAATAGACTTTATAAACCGTCCTTGTTATTCTAATTACTCTAAGCAGTGCACAATTTTAAAATAAATAGAACTTTCAGCATATTTTATTTACTTACATGAAGGTATGTCTAGCATCTGAAGAATTACTCCAACGGAAAACACCAAATTAATAACCGGAACACAACCAAGCGACACATGTTCGTATTAAAACGACAATAGCTCAGTAAAATTAACTGTACAGAAAGACATGACGTCAGAGAGGCTGCCATGGTATAGTCATATCGATGGCGCAGCCCGCGTAAAAAGAGTCATAAAATGGAGGTACCGTTTCGTCCGGTAATGGTGGAACAGCCTGTGTTTTATTCATGCAGCAGTCATTTATGTTTCTAGGCTAGAACAGCGTCCTGCAGTGCATGACTCCAACACAGCACCGACGCTAGATGGCTTTGTAGCTCGTACAAATATACGAATGCATTGCACGTGCTAATGAAGTCCAATCAACCGCCTAGAATCGGCTCCATTAAGCTAATATCCAACCCCCACCCCACTCAAGCACCCCACATTCCACACAAACACTGTTTCCACCCGACTAAATCCTCCACACAAATTCTGCGACAAATAAGAGAAGTTTTAACCTCCACCAAATTCGAACTCGGCTTCTAAATCTGAGGGTTAATTTAACGCGTCATGTATTCTGTTGCATGTCCACTTATCTTCGTGAAGCTATTTGCGTCATGACCAGCCTGTCATTAAAATATTACTTGTCATTCGGCGAAGGTCGTATGTACAATTAGGGGTTCCATGTTTATTTATCAACATACACAGCGCTTACAATTTACCCATCCACGGAAATTAAACGATAAATTTATCATAATTAATATCCTTATATATTAATCGTGACAAACTAGCAAAATGCATGAATCAGAGTCGTAACTGAAGCTAAAAATTCATCAACTGGTCAAACATTTCGTCGCTTTTTAGTTATATTATGAAGTAGGCAGTTATGCAGACGATAACACTAACCTGAGCCTACAAAGAAGCTAAGTGTTAAAGCTAAACAAGACACAAACTGACTGACACAATTAAACGCTGTGCTTATGTAAGCGGATCAGGAGTCTGGTAGGAAACCAGCAGATCAACACGTAATTAACATATGGCACGTATGTTCCGCGAAATTGTCCCGGTGGATAAACAGTAATCTAAGAACGAGACAGATTACGTGGGAGGTAAATTTCCACGCATTCCGAGACTCTGCACTAGATAGGGTAGTGTAGATCCAATACATTATCAACTGTATTCAATGAACGGGTCATAATGTCGCTTTGGATACGGCAGTGAAAAGAAAAATTATGTCATCACTGGAATCGAACCCCAATCATTCCGCAGCCAGCAGTCGCCGAATTTACAGGCTGAGAGTAATCCTGACCCACGTTCACTATTATGAATTCTATAATGTATGCATGCACATCTGTGTGTGTGTAGAATACGTATGCATGTATGCACTAAACTGAACACACAATAATTCCTAACGTGACAGGCAGAACAGATAATTACTACATGTAAACAGATATTCTGCGCGTTGTCTCCTTCAAATATTTAAACCACATGAATTCTGAGCATATTTTAAATCGCTGTATGAAAAATGAAAGTGTCGATGAAGGAAAAGCCGTGGAAGTGAGGATGAGTGAGTTTTCCACTTTATAATCATCATCTCGAAGAGGAATTTCTTTTTGTACTTTTAAAGAGAAAAACACAATAGTTCCTTGCATTTAAAACGAAAAAATACACAAAGGAAAGTAAATGGCAGTAACTGTAAGAACGTGAAGCAGTGCATGAAACGAAAATCAAGAATAAAAGGAAAACACGGAAACGTGGGTGTGTTCGTTCATTCGATGAAATACTTGCTTTCAAAAAGCTTCACTGCCATTACACAGAAAAGGCAGGAACAAATCTCGTGTTTTATTGTACTCCTTTGGCAGAAGCCAAAGTTTGCGTCGAAGGTACACAATGAATTAATTTTACTTTTATGCTAATAAAACTTCTTGTTTTTCCGTCTCGTATTTTCTTAAGGATACGAGTAATTTATCTGTTATAAAAGCTACATTGGGTCTGAAATGAGGGGTTAATCGTTCGATAAAATGAATAATCGCATTTCAATCATAAGGTTCGATAAAACGAACAATGTGAGAGGACTTACTACTAAATGTTTATACCAAGAGGAAGCTCAGGGTTTCACACATCTTTCATATAGTACCAAAATTTTAATATTCCAATTTGCAATTACTTCGACCATAAGCACATAGTAATCAAATAACGTTAAATCATGCGTGATTAACATTTTTATATATTATATTTGAATGTTTTGACAGAAGTATCATAATGATTAAAATCTAGCCCAGTTCAGTCTGTGGACAGATAGGATTTTGCTTCTTTCGACTTTTTATTGGGGTGACTCATTCAACCTGCTATCCAATTAATAGAAATAAAACTTGGTAAAAATCTTCACAAGACGTTTGGAACATAAAATCATAAACTCTTCCACAATATTCATGAGATGACTTGCTTAAAATTATTAGTCTTTTTTGGTCTGGAACAATTTAGGGATTTACCCAGCTTCCTCATGGTTATCTCTAAGTCAATTCTTCCCTGCACCCTGGTCTCGAACAGAAATATAAGGGTATGGGTCGTTTTGAATATACATAACACAATTTCTCCAATTTATATTTCAGGACATCTAATTACATTCTGAGTGTCCTGAGAAAACAACAACATATGTCACTTGAATCAAAAATGACGATCACTTAAACTATAATCATTAGTAAAAAAAGTTAAATTAATTTTCAGCAAACGTAAATTTTAAAATATACGAATAGAATTTTGAATATTTATTTCACAACGCAGTAAGAGCACAGTTTTATCGTCATCAGCATCATCATTAGGAAGTATACAGTGTTTTCTATACAGACCAATAGGGAAGGGACGTGGAAGCTTTGTGGGAGTTACTCCATAAAATGCAATTTTAGCTTCTAATTGGGTTGTCAATGACGGACACACATTCGAAACGCATTTGTTACCAATTTATAAATGTAATTGAATTCGCATCTTTCTGACGTTTCTGTTGCAGTTTACACGGCTCTATTCAAATAACCTCCCTCAGGTTCCATAGCCTCATTCTCGCTGCTACTCTTTCTCTGCACTCCTATTGCAATATCAGAATATTTTTGATTTACAAAATTTAATATATTTTCTGATACAAGTTTTACATAACGTTTATCAAACCCCGGAATGAAAATCATCATATAGGAAGGAACGTCCACACAATAACAACAAAGACAACAAACCTGCTTATTTGTAAATATAATTATATCAGAAGCATTCTACCACTTTTTCGTATTTTTCGATCCTCGAAAGCAGAAATACAAAAAAAATCAAATACTAGGATTTTTTCATTCACGAAAAGATTAAATTTTTAAATTCAGGGAATTCTTACTAAAATTTACCTTAATGCACATTATATTTCCGTACTATATCTAAAAACCCAAGAGTTTAACATTCAAAACGTAACTTCAGTTATTATTTTCCATCACTGCTCAACAAGATCTCTCGCACTAAGGGACGGCCCCAATACTGAGGTTCTGCGACAATAAAGAGCCGTGGATATAATTTGGATCTACAGAAAAGGAAGTAACAGGGCGTGGTAAGGTGCGTGACAGTAGCGACCTGACGTCTTTCATTGGTGTCACGATGACTGAGGTCGGTTCTCCAAAGTCGTGTCTGAAAGTTTCTTTGTTGTACCAGATTTTGCGTCTGCGACAAACAATGTGGGAAGCTCGGCGACCTTTTCCGTCTAGTAGTACTTTAAAATGCGGTGTCGGTTTTCAGACTTATTGCCCAATGGAATCTTCTTCGTCGCCTGTGGTTCATATGACGTCTTTTGGTGCCGTGACACTGGGCATTCTTTACGTTGTTCACTTCAGTTTAAAAACATGCTTATGTACAGGCGTTCAAACTGTGTTTGTACATGCCCGACGTGGGTAGCTACTGTTTCCCTACGCAATCCGATTGGATAAGGCAAAGAACATAAAAATCTCTGTATATAACACAGGCATCAGAAGATAATAATCATCCTGTTGTCAAGAGCGACGTCAACGTACAGACGACAGCGACAGAAACCTCCGCAAACATTGACGTAATGCTAGACGTGCATTTGTTTTCCTCTACATTTCTCTGAATCTTCTTGCAAGAACGGTGGACACAGACACTCATATCATGTGATACAGACATCTACTATCGATAACTCTATAAGCACAGATGTGATATCAAGCAGGATGCTGAGATGCCATACAATTTTCCACGTCTGGAGTATCATTACTGCTATATTCCTTACAACGTTGGCATGCGGAAGTTTAAATCACAGTTTACAACATAATTCAGACACCAAATACAAAACGTCTTATGGAAAAACGTTAATATTCCGCATATTATATAGTGATCAATTAGACAATTCATTTCTTTTACATCAAATCTCACATAAAATTATGATTTAGTAAACTGTAATCTGAATTGTTTCAGACAGGATACGGCAAGTCGATTCTGAACTGAATGAAAGCAAGATATCTCCGAATAAAGAAAAAAAAATTAGACTTCTGGAAGCCAATAATGTTATGAAAGTTTCCATTTGTTTCATTACAAATTCCTTTTCTCGTGAAGCTTGGGTTAAAAGCAATCAGAAGAACGTTATACAAATGGGTGGGGAGTTCAAGGTTCATAAGAAAAGGAATGAATTGTTTAACTCACGTTCCAGTGTAGTACCCGACTTTTTGCGGCACCCTATACAGACTGCGATAGAAGTGTTGGTGTACGTAAAATATGTCCCCGTCAGAGCCAAGCGACGAACTGTCTCCTGTTCATAATTGGAATACTTGCGTCTTCCCTCTACTCGATGTTCCTGTTCGTGCTTCAATATTTTACACGAATGCAAATTTGAAACTCGGTTACTGAAAAATACGACTGCTGAAGAGCGAATCGTAGTACTTTTAAATTCTAACTTAGTTTATACTACGTATTGCCTCATTCCGGGACTGAATGGTGTATGACAATTTCTGAAACTGCTGTTCCGAAGTCGATGACGAAATTATCGGGAGAGTGTTGACAAGCGGACGCTAAGTCAATGCGATTGGCAGAGATCGAAAGAAGTAAAGTTAAACTTTCAAATGTCTTTGATACTACGATTCTTGCAACATCCGTCCCTGAAGATATGACATGTTCTTTAAGAGCGAACCTGGCGCCTTCGTGCAGCACTAAGCCATGTGCTCTAGACCAGTGGTATTCAACCTTTTTTGTTCGCGTACCCCCAGATATAATTTCTCTTCAACTTTGTACCCTCAAAGTTGTTGGTGTATAATTCAAGTTATACATGGTATATAATCTACATCTAAAATAAATTAAATAAATTACATTACTGATTATTCAGTGGTTATCATAAAATAATATATATATATATTTTTTAAATTTCACGTACCCCCTAAGATGTCTTCGCGTACCCCAGGTTGAATACCACTGCTCTAGACAAATAAAGTAACATTGATAATTCGACTTTATAATTTAATTATATATGTAATAGGCATAAGTTTATCACTTTTTCACAAACCACACTTTTTTATATTTTACACACCGACGAATTTCATTCAGTGAAATAAATTCAGAAATATCTAAATTACTGAATGACAACTTAATAATATATTAACGTTTCTCCTAAACATACTTGTCTTGTCAATGTATGGGATGAAGTTATAAGCGAGATTGCCCTTATGATAAGAGCAGTAAGCACTTCTGAAACGTCGGTAAACTTTTATCAGACTCAATGGCGCAATATCCCAAAATACAGCCATATTCATTGCAGGTAAATGCAGTGTTTGCCTTGTTTTTTGCCTACTTTTCTCGAGGAAGAAACAGATTATAAGAAAACACCGATTTACGCCATCCCAGAAAATCAGTGTGCCTGATGACTGCTGTGATATTTCAACAAACTAATAAACTACACGTGAACATCTGACACAAGAGTCACCCCATATATGTACTATATAAACTATCAAATTAACAAGAACAATGTTTATAATGTGAGAAAGATATTAGCGACACTTAGTGTAAGATATTAAAATTTGGTACAGTAAATTTTTATAAAAGTTTGACAGTTATGTAAAGACTCTTTTGTCCCCTACAGATTCTGTAAGAATGTCTCATCTATCTCTCATACTACATGCTTCCCTGATCTAATTGTCATTAATTTGTTCATAATAATATACAGTACAGAGTAAAAATCATACAGCCTCATCATCATATAATTTTTTCCATCCTCCTCTTATGCCATTTCTCCAAAAACCCTCTTCCGAACCCTGTACCCGCCCTCAATGTCAGGCACTGTTTGAGTATTATTCCAGTTTATTTTAATTCACTACAAAATGTCTCTCAGCCGCTAAAAGACTTACATATTTTACCAGATCCCCTGCTGACGTTTCTACCTATCACCAGTTTCAAGCTGGTGTCCTAGTAATTTCATTATAGCATGACCAGCGTTAGACGAAATATAAGACTTAGACAAAGCGAGCTGGGATGGGCAGAAACTTTCTCAAATTGCACAATAATTTGACCCTATAGAAATCTTTAATTGGAGAAGATACATTTTGCACTACAAATGAGATTCGAGATTTGACAACGATTTTTAAAATTCACTAGCTTTCTGAAGTACTTGAGTGACGCGTTGCAGGCATCATATTTGAGCTCTTTCGCTCGTCTATCTCTTCCATTTCTACTTTTTAGAAGAGGGAGTTACTCTCCAGAGATTTCTCCCGGTAATGGAAAATGACAGAAGCCATTATTTACTCGGAAACTGGAGAAAAAATAGGAAGGGGTTCAGAGAGAGAGAGAGAGGGTAAAATAAAAAAGAGAGGACTGAATACAGCAAGAGGGTCTGGTATAAACGGGGGTGGTGAGGGTACAGAAGAGAAAGATTAGTTGATAAAAACATACGAATCAAATATAATATATAAAAAGGTGCATGAAGTGCGGTTACAAACAGGTTTCGGAGATTTTGAAAAGCCTAATGGAACGCTACTCACTTCCAAACCGTCTTCCCATTACACTATCTTCATTCCCAGCCTCCCCCCCCCCCCCCCACTGACAACTACACCCTTCAATTCTCATTTCACTCCTCCTGGATCTATATTGAGTTTTAAAATGTGTTCACTGGGACAGATTCGTCTGTTCCCGCTACCTATAACTAACCACCCACGGATATACATACGAATTTCAATGATCCCAGAAACCTTCCAAGCGTATTTATATGGTTGAACGTTTGGAAAAAAATTCCGTCTTACAGTGTGCGAAGCACTCACATATTGTAAATGGGGTGAAAGGTGATGCAAATATAGACGTAAAGCTGTTCTTTGTGCTTAACAAAGCACCAAGCCATACTCACACACATAAGGGAATGGAGGCACAGCTCGACGCATTCTTGACGTCGGCACTAGAACAAGGTGGGTGATCAGGCTTACGTCCCTACCACTCTAATCTCCAGGATAAACCCCTGTACCCATTAAGCATTTAAGTATTTAAAGTCATTAATTATTACAACAATATTATTGATATAAAATATATTCTAGTACAGGAACATTCTGTCATTCGTGGCCATAGCGGTGAATAGTTACCTCACCACTGTTCCCTGAAAGTGTTATCAAGTCGTGTACATACATCGATTTTGCACTAAGAACTCCTTATGAATCCTAGAGACAAAACGGAAACAATGCACTAAAGAATTTTTATGTTACAGTCAAATGAGGACCGTTTTCTAGTTCTTATGTCGCCTGTTTAATTAATAACTGATTCCATTATTTAACAGCGCTGTTTTAACTGCCGAGGTTATACAGTGTCGAATGAGACACGACGGTGATCGTTAAAATGTGAGCAGATAAAAAATTGCAAGGATACTGTAAATTCCTTTTTTAAAAGTCCCTTCGGGCTTTGTCTGGTAAAAGTTAGGAAAGTCGTGAAGATCATTCGACTTCCTGGCAATTTGGAAACGGATACAAGCAGAAAATAAGTGTAGTCTAACATCTGTACCGACCTACTCAGATCTGTAATAACCCTTTACTTCTATATTTCATACTGTAAAAATCTACCATACCATCTAGTGGATCTGATTAGTTAAACAGTTATAATATTTTTTTGTTAATTTCATTTTCATGTCAATGTCCAGTATATATAAATATAGTGTAAAGCTTATGAAAAGTTTCTAAAGTATCTTCGAAGGTATCACATAAGTGCGTCTAATTCACAATGTGTTGGGAGTAACTTGAATGACATTATTATTACTACAGATAAAGCGTAGATGTTCATTGTATCTTAACATACGGTAAACAAAATTTTGTCGACGCATGTCTCAACACTATACAAAGACCGGACTTTGCCAGTTACATATTAAGTAGATATTAACGTAGGTTTATATCTGGACACATTTATCAGAACACATATGAGACATGTTTATTGACAAACCATGAGATAGCCCATAAAATGCTCATATATTTTGCATGATGTCTCTCTCGCGTTGACATTTCTAGATACATTTTGTATATGAGCATTTTACCGTCGGCTTTACAAGTCATGGGATTGACGCACGCGCAGTTTTTGCATTAATTTAACCAGCTCTTCCTGGAACAGAGTGAACTTTGCCTGTTTTGATGTGCATTTTCGCTGCGTGTTGTCAAAATCGTAATGCAAAAGTGGACACTATTTATTTTTCTTTTAGAGTTTTGTGTTTGTGTTAGAATGACGATACGAGAAAAAACCCAACAAATAAACAATGTTGCCAACCGAGCAAATAAGTAAAAAAAGCAATGAAATGCTTTCTTCTGGGTTGTTGTGTTTTGTAGTCTGGTTGAATTTTGTCGACGTTTCAGAAGTACTTGCAGCTTCCATCATTAGGGTCATGTTACAGGTCTATGATGGAGGCAACAGATATCTCTGAAACGTCGGTAAACTTCTACCACACTAGACGACACAACAATGCAGAAAGACAGCCATCTTAACTCTAGCCGCCGTGAAAACCTGAAATCACACAAGAAAGAACAATATTTAGGATATTAAAGAATTCAAGGAAGCTAGTGTTCGCAACGGTATTTTTTAAACAACTGGAAATTTCTTCAATTCAAATCGAAGACAAATGATAAACTATAAAGACCCAATTTAGAGAACTGTACCTCCATATTTATATAAAAATAGTATAAAAAATAGGCAACGGAAATACAACGTGTTTTATTTATAATAAAAACATAAAGAGTATAAAAAAGTGCTCTTTTCTGTTCAAAATAAAGAGAGGTTTATATTTACATACAAATTATACGACATTATAATGACAATAAGCAATGACGTTCAGCCTTCAGTCTTCAACTTCATGGAGAAGTAATATTAAGAGTACACAGATGACACATTTTGAACTGCTTTTGGTTTACTTTCGACACTACGACGTATAGACACATTCAGTTTATTCAATAAACTGTTGAATTTCAGTGCAAGATTATTACGTTACGTGGAATAAAATTAAATGATACTGCAAAGAACATTTACACATACGAAAAAGCCTATTTAAACAGTTTGTTAGAGATGGGTCTAACTGAACTGCTTCATCACACACGTTTTCCCAACTAAACTGATGTGTTACATAAGGATCTATCTCAACAGCTTTATTACGCAAGGCTGTTACGGATGTTATGATTTTTACGACGTATGGAATCAACTGAACAGCTTTGTTACTTAAGGTTACTAATACAGTAATTTGTTGTGTACAGATTTTCTGAAGTAGTTAATTTCGTAAGAAGCCAACTAAACTGCATTGTTACGTAAGACACAAAATAAGCCTTTGTGTTACGTAAATTCAAGACAAGATTCCGACTGAATTTCTTCTTATGTAAGTCTCCAATTAAATCGCTTTGTCACTTCAGTCCCAAGTCAAGTTTCATTACATAAAGCTCTAATTTATGGGAAATGTTTTGATTGTAAGGCCCCAAGTGAAATGTAAGGTGCCTAAATCTATTACAGAAACAGCAAACGAAACTAAGTGGAAATGTTAGGTAGGACTGATCAAAATTATTTAAAGTTAAACGATCTTGTGTCACCGTCTTTGGCTTGTTACGTACAATAATAATATTCTCACCATAACTTTAAATACACGTAAGCAAAATAAAAAGACGATATGCCAGGAAAATAATTAAGGTTGAGCGCGGAGTGTTACTTGAGTTTGTGACACAGGACATCTGTGTGAAAGGGTTGGGGGATATGGCCCTCCGATGTAACGTTACGGTTCCAGCGAGGCAGAACGCGCGCTCCTGCATGCATGACAAACTCTAGAAAAAATACAGCGTATAGTGAACAGCCAGTACAGACAGAGCAACAGAAACTGCAACACAGAATGTCCCGCAAAACTGGCGTTTGAACAGGCCATGATTGCTCATACAGTCACTAAACAGCGAAGTGCATATTGAATTGGAGGCACGTCTTCTAACACACAGTTCACAATATTTCACTTTCCTGTAAACTATCTCTATACTTAAAAATGAAAATTCACAAATTTATAATTTTGTTTTATCTGCGACGGCCCCTTAAGAGACGAATACATTTTGTGGCTTCAAATTTAACTGAGGTACTTACAAGAAGAAGTATTGATAGAATATTTGCACAAGGAGGCTGAATAAAACTACAAAACCAGAAGTTTAACAATTTATATTTTCACTAAGTAGGCCTATTACGTTAGTGCCAGAATGAAAATGAGAGTAAAATAAATTCACGAAGACAAAATTTTAAAACAAATATCTGAACTAAAGAGGCAGCTTACAAGTCCAAGGCAATTGATACAAAAACTGATGTTAAAGAAATTTGATTTGGGGGGTGGGGGTTAATTGTATTCAGCAGTATCAGAATAGAGTTCTGTGGTGGCCTCTTATGAGAACGTTATTGAATCTTGGAATACAACAAAACTTGGGAGTACTAAGCTACACAGGAAACTGTGAACAAAGAACACGCTTATAGAAATTCAAGTGCAATTAATGTTTTTAAAGTTAAGAATATATTTCGAAGTATGTTTTTCCTTACTGCTCTATACTTGCCTTTGTGCAGTTTGTAATTTCCTAACAATTTGTTTACTACCATTTTGTTGTATTTATTATTATTTTTCCAAGTGATTTGTTTCTAACTGACCGTCTGGCTGCTGATGCAGCGCATGCTAATAAATAACTGAATAAAATAAAACGCATATAAAGTATGTGAACACATTTATAAAATGCAATAATTTTAATACTTTTATAAAATAATAATTTTATTTCCTGAAGATCACTGAAATGTATCAGAAACATATATGCTGAATACTGAAACAAAATTATATTGAAAGGCATCATCAACATGAGTAATGATCGTAGACTAAATATTAATTTTATTAATGCAACGTTAAGGATACTTTTATTATAGGCTTGCATAAATATTACCCAATATTTCAATGTTAGTTAAAATTAACAGCTGTATGCAAAGACATTAATAACACTACATTTCAAATTCAACAAAATCACTACTGGTAATAGTACCACGCCCCTACGGGAAGGGCTTCTCCCACTACACCCCTTCTATATAACCCTGGAGACAAGCCAATTAAAACAGCAGCATATACATGGAGACCCACCACCAAATTCATTTAAATAATGCAATTGAAGCATGCATTACAATTACAAATGATTTTCATTTGATTGGAATAGATTTCCAAATTAATTTACTTGCCTAGCCTTTACAGTGGATAGGTGTATCCATAGTTACGAATCCCACAAATATTTATTTCAGGAATAAAAATCACTGCGGTTTCCATTGGAATGTCACTTTATTGCCCATTTTTATGGTTGTGGCAATATGCTAAATCTCCCGTATATTGGGTCGCGTTAGTGCAGCCACTGCTGCGCCATGCCCTATAATCGGACCAAATACAACGTTCTCTGTCCATATTCACCCCGCCCAAAAGCAAGCACTGCCGTAAATAAATTACTATTATTAGCAGTCCTCGGTTGGCTATATCACATTTTTTTAATAAACACTGTCTGAAGAAACAGGGTATAATAAATGTAGGCGAGGTTTAAGTTCCTTAGATGGCTGTCTTCTGGGTTGTTGGGCAGTGTAGTCTGGTAGAAGTTTGCCAACGTTTCAGAGGTCCTTGCTGCCTCCATTATCAGAGCGATGATTCATCGCAAAGACCTCTGAAACGTTGGTAAACTTCTACCAGGCTATTTTGCGCTACAACGCAGAAGTCAGCCATCTTCAGACTCACCGCCATGAAACAGGAAAATCAACAATTCACCTGTGGCCGTTCATCTGAATCAAATGGTTTTCTTAATCTCTCTTATGAAGTGCTGTAGGAGAAAAGGATTCACGACCCATCAGTACATGAGTTCGATCGGGACCGCAACATTTAACGCTCCTGCTGTGACCTCCAGTACTGGATCTTCAGGATGAAGGACTTTATTTAATCAGATGAACGACCACCAACTTTCCGGGAAAATTCTGCTCATTGGAGTTACTCAGATTATAAATCCACATTTCTTTATGGATGCTACGTATGTGCTTCGAGCTGAATGTTTGACTACTTTGTCTGTGTTAAATTTTTGTGAAAGTAGGCCAACGACTTCCAGAGTTATTCAAGATGATGGATGCTCATATGCTGTTACCTAGGAAACGAGGTTAATAAAATGTCTGGGTTCTGTATGCAAACAGTCCAACTACTGTTGTCAACAAATGCACACGCCTGCTTCTCGCCGCTCACCTCTCTGGCGACACCTCCGTCTCCAAAAGGCCCCAGTAGATTTTTCTTTATCTGCAATTCCCCGCTCTTCCCTTAAACAGTTGTAAGGTTCGGGGGTAGGAGATTTCGCTTCGGGAACTGAAGAAAACTCGTTATATGGTGGAACACACAAGAAGCCATCTGGAACCATAAGGGAAGAGAAGGAATGAGATGTGGAAGATAGTGTGTAAAAGACAAACGACAGCTTAGAGTTGGCGAGAGAGTGCCGGACGAAGGGACAGGGGAGGAAATAGCTGAACTAAGTTTTTCGCCCAAACACAAACAAAAATGTTGATTTCTGTGCGTCTTTGGTGCTACATTCTTTTGACATTTTCTATGTTTCTTCTTTTCTCTTTTCATCCCTGTGGAGATGTCATAAGGGAGAAATCACCTCACTTCCTTTCTATCACCCTTACAAAGAAAGTTGCTGAATAGTCTGAAAAGAATCACGTGTTTTCTTCCACTCCAATAACAATGATGCACTTCTGAACTTTGAATATAAGCCATATTGATTCCGCAAATACAGACAGTCAAGTGTTTCTCATCCTTACCAAGACGTGTGAACACAAAGTTCAGTTATCACAGCGCACTCTTCAGTTGGAGTCCACAGTAACATTCGTGGGTGTAGTAGACAAGCATTTGTGACAGCGTCACACTAGAGCTATAACATTTATATGCTGGAAATGGACCACACTGCTTCAGCATATTTCTGAGGTGGCAATAATGTAGCTTGCCTTTCCATAGTTGCTCAGGAAAATCCCTTGTATAAACGAATTAAATTTTAAACAATTTTCCGTTTACCGCTATTATAAATAATAATATATATACATAAGTCTACATTATACAGCAACAATAATCTTACATGAATTAATTTTCGGTCTCACATAGGTCACTGTAGAGAACTGTGGACACAATATTCTGGATTAATGACACTAAAATGTTACTCTTTCATTCTAAATAATTAATGCATAAATGACTACGTAAATCATTACAGGGATAAGTATTCTTCTTGAGAAGCTAACAGTGGCTCATAACCTCAAGAAATGTCCGACCATTTATACGAACGTTCATTACAGTGTTAACAAGAGCCCGCCACAGGGCCCTAACCTGATCTAGATAAAGACAGCCAACTCTTTCACTCCTTATTTCCTTACAATCTAAATTCATTGGTTTCCTACTACAAACATGCAATAAAGTCCTAGGCTTCCGCGATTACACTTGAGCTGAGTTAAATGCAGAAGACTGCCCAACGTTTCGACAAACACTGTAGCATAATAAGTTGCTTAAATTGTGATAAAGAAATTAAATTTGAGAATCATAGGTTACACGAGGGCATAAACATTTCAAACAAAGATGCTATTACAGAAAACCACAGATATGATTATAAACTTTGTCTACAGAAATTACAAGAAATGTTTATATTAAACGAATGCCATTTATACTTTAAAGCAAATAGGAAAGTATTCGCTGTACTTTGCATTAAACATTATTGCAAAAGCGGCTTAATAAGTAGGTTACGGTAATACCGAAGTCAACACAGAGACAACTAACTATAACTGAATATTCCACTAATCAAATATTCCTAATATTGCATCAAAATAACAAAGGACTACTTCCATCTGCAAGAAAGACATTTCTGGTTCAGTACATATCACAATATTTGCGCTTTTCATTTTGTGTATCATACTGTTGTAAATGGTAAAGAATATATTTTCGTATTACACGCCATTTGGCTGCGAATCAAGTGTCTAAAATTCGGTGTCCGTTCTTCCATTTGCTTTGGTAAAAAATTATGAAACCTAAAAGCAAAGACAAAGGAATGACGAGAGGAAATTTGCCTCACATTACTATACTCAAGATATTAGGCTACAAGATACTTATTTTTAATGAAGTAAAAATTATTACCCGACCTTGAACCCTCCCTCGACAAAACAGGGGCGCATGCCCTAAAAAGAATTTTTCCTATAAACAGAGCAGAAAATATTCTATTCCAAAAATATTAGACTCTTAAAATATTAACAGTGGGAATGAAACACTAAGCAAATGTAAGAATCTCGTGACAATTCTGGCGATTTCCCTCACTTATTGTCTCTGCATAAGTTCATTCAATTTGTGAAAGTCAACTTTTGATACATTCTCGTAGGGAAATAGCTTAAAGCAATCGTCGCGGGCTAGAAAGAAGAACATATAATACAAAATTTGAACAAAACCTGTCTAACGGTTATCGACTCACAAATGACAATATAAAAATTACTTTTCTTTAATTATCTCGAAAACCGCAAGACCTTTCGAAAATATAAAATCCCATAAAAATCCGTTCAATGGTTCTAGAGCCATTACATGCGGACGGACATACAGACAGACACTGCGAAGACAAAAAGCAAATTTCTGCAATGTTTAATTGCAGAAGAGCCAAAAAATGGACGTGCGTGTCAAAGTTCAGTTCAAAATATTCTCCGTGTACTATACCGGTATTACTTATGCAATTACATATGCAAATCGTTTAATTAATTAATTAACACACACATTTTGTTTCAAGCTGTAGGCAGCTCGCTGAGGTTCAATAAGAAATTAATTATGGAAGTCTAGAGGCCTAGACATCGTAATTTTTACAACCAACGTAAAAAGACACATAAAAATATACGAAGAGAGGATGAAAAGGAGCTTACCAAAGTAGTAATATTAAGTCCCAGAGAACATTAACCTCCCCGCCACAGTATTATGCACTTTATCCTCTTCCTCACACAACACTCTTTTAGAGTCGTTCTTCTTTGCCTGTGTTCTTCACAATATATCTTCATTGTTCTTCTGCACATTTTCTTGTTAGACCTCCACCGCTCTGGTAATAGGGATACAAAGATACTCTTAAAGGAGAGAACGCACGGCAAGGGATGAAGAAAACGTGGAAATGGGTTTCTCTTTGTCTCTTAAGCCTCCAACAGAATCACAACAAACAAAGGACACTAAACTCATGGCAACAGTTGGTCCCCTCATTCTCAAGGAAGAGATGAAGATGCGAGAGAGATTATTAGGAGGTTTGAACAGCAGACACACAAATGTGAAAGTATGGCACAGAGTTCCCCTGCGGACAAGCAAATTTGCGTGTTTTATATATCATACTCATGAGCATGACGCATTTTTGGCGGAATGGGCAAAGTTTTTCTCTTCGCTGTCGAACTGATGCTACGAAACCTTGAATTTAAACTCAAAACCAAATGAAGATGAAGTACCATTCGGGAGACCTAAGCTTAGAGGAATTTATAATATTGAAACGATCTTAAATTGATGTGAGAGTGTGGATTAGATTCAACTGGCCCTGGAATGGATTCAGTTGAGGGATCTTGTAAATTTAGCAATAAGCATTCCAACTCCAAGAAAGTCTCAGAATTTTTGATTATATGAAGTACTTTCAATATCTCCAGATGGATATTTATCCACTGAATTAAGTATCGGGAATAAGGAAAGTTTACCTGTATATGAACTAATAATACTCAGATAACAGGTGTCTTGCTTACCGTAATACGAAAGCTGCAATAATTATTTAATAGCATACGTTAAAAACCGAAAATTGAGTTCTTACATAGTTTAGACCATGTTAGGATGTGGGCTGAAATATTGGCCTGGATATTTCGAAACACTGCAATAAGCGTTGTATGCTTAACTGGCGCACCAAACGCAACTTACATTACGTAATTAAACTATAAAATTGCATTACTTTACCAGCGATTCATCGCGGCTGCCACCGAAGCTAACGTCAACGCAGAAGCGGATGAAATTCCTACATATATTCAGTAAACAAAAGAAATTCATAAAGCACAGAACTTATTGAGGATCTAATAGTTACCCAGTTAGCCAAGAAGTTACACGCGTGTTACAGAACTCCTAATTTCATTGAGCACTTATAATAATCGCCCTTGAAGCCTAATGAGACAGATAAACTCTGTCCACATCCTCACAATCTATTGTCTTAACATCCATTTTAATAATATCCTCCTATCTCTATTTGTTACTTCCCTCCAGTATTCTGACATCCCTTCATGCCATGTAAATATTATTTTTATATACTAACAAAGCTTCATTCAAAATGACATTGATGCAATTTTAAAATCACTGTGATTCAAGTTTGCTTATATATCAAAGAAATATATTCCCTTTAGATTTTCGAACTAATGTTACTAAGTCAATGTTCCAGCTTTATACGCATTCATTCAAAAGAGAAACCCTTAATAAAAGAACTCATTTAAACATTCATTTCATATTAAAAGCACGAAGTCATTCGCATGTGCATTCAAATGCTATCCACTATGAAAAACAAATTCCTAAGCGATGTTTAAAATAATACTATTCCCGCATTCGCTCACCAAAACATGAAATACTACTTAAATTCCCGTTAAAGCACGTCAATTCTTGTATGAATGTTACGTGTTTCCCTGTACCTAGATATGATGTATGAGTTTATAATCACATCTAGTGTGGTATCAGACGAACACACCCCGGGCTGTTTCTAACATCAATATGGCTTTCACGATCCGTGTATTAGGGTTCCCTAAGCAGCAATACGAGAATGGGGTGGCGGAGCGAATGTGTAGATCTAGTGGAAGAAAGGGGTTATTTCAGAATAGAGTCGGAGGTGCACAACACTCACACAATACAAGGACTCTTTTGGCCATCAACATGTAGAAAATAGGAGCTGCGAGACAAAATCCTGCCCCAAAAGAAAAATTGTTTTCCGATATCGGTTTCACATTTCACCCCCTCCTCCAACCTACTATCCCCCCCTTCTTAGTACACTGTTAAGCAAAAATTAGTTTTCAAGGTCTAATAATGGAATAGCCGACGAAGTAAATATACAACACACAAATCGACTCTATTTTATTTCTATATAGCCCCTGCGGTACATCGAACACAGGAAAAGTTACATATTTTAATTAAATTAATAGTCTATTAATAATAATAAAAATGTTGTCCATGTCTCTAGACATAAAATAAGTTTTCTGCGACGTAGAATACCAGAACCGAACAATCCCAACCACTGAGTATCTATAACTCTCTTTCATTAACATTGTTGCCACATCGTCACTTTGCCACACTTTTGTTAAAATTACCTAACAGTCAAGCCAAGCCGACATGGCAGCGTTGCCCTTGCGGAATTAGTGGTACTCCCTACGACCATGCCCTGTTGTCAACTACACAGAAACTTAAGAGGATGCTGAACATGGCTTTCTTCTGGAATGGTTCGCCCTCATGACTCATCTCTGAAACGTCTATCAAATTCTATCGGGAAGTGCTTCGAACATCCCAAAAGATACCACCTATCTTCATACTCGCGCCGTGAGAATCTGAAACCTCACCAAGAGGAATCAAGTTTAAACACGAGCAGAATATAATTACTACGCAGCTGAATGATTCCTTCATTTAAACCGTCTTAATTTATTCCAAGCGTTTCTTTTAGTTTCTACCGTTTCCATTCTTAGCAGTTACGCGATGGTTCAAATTTCGACCCATGTTTGTATAAAAATTTTAGCTCAAAGTCAATGAATAACCACTAAAAGATTTGTACAAGTTTTGTAGTAAAGGTGACTGCGTGCCGTGGTAGATTTATGCGTCGAAGGTGAAAAAGGAACCACTTGGCAGACCTACAAATAGATGGAACAGTAACACTAAAATGAATAACAGACATATATTATTAAAAAGTATTTTTGTCTGAACTGATCCTGAAACATCACAGAAGAATGAGTGTAAACATTTTAATCAAGGACCACTCTGTATCATCGGGCAAGTTAGTGATTAAATTTGGAAGGAAAAAAAACAAGTTCGTAAACCAATTATTCCAATTATGCCACCGCTTAATGAAAACAGAGTGGCAAAAACATCTTTCCAGCAAACGGAGTTCACAGTAATAAAATGTGAGTATCAATGTTCCTATCTTTGAATGGAAATGAAATACATTTTGGAACTCTTCATCAATCACAAATCAGGACACGAACTCTCTCCCAGACCTCATCAATTTCGGCTACACGATTTATCACTCTAATCAGATTCCACAGTCGTTCTAGTTCTTGCTGAAGTGTTCCAATTTGAAACATGAAAATAAATATCGACATCTCCACTTACTAGGGATCCTCTGCATTCGAAACATGAGCTGTGTGGCATGGTAAATTACAATGCCAAAACACGTTTATCTTTTTCATTTACATGACGTAGTCTACAAATCTGTTTCTTTCTGATGGCCACTGTCCAGCGCAAGGCGGGAAGAAAAGCAAAGGGGCATATGAACAGTGGGATAAAGTCCAACAGGCTGCGATGTCAGTAGCAAGAGGAGAGGTATTGGTAAGATAACTAGCTATAAATCTTATATAAAAAATACCATAACACACGATACTATTACGCAGGATATTTGCTGCTTTTTATTAGACTTCTAAATTTAATTTAATTGCTTCATATTATTAGGCTTCCTAGTATAACCTCGTTACCTCGTTAACATTTCAAAAACTCTACCTGTTTCCCTGACCCATACACCACTGTGGGTAGACTCACCAAGTTTACAGCGCAGTTGAAACCCATGGGCCACCATAAAGTAACAGATCTGTACAAGAGCCACACAACCCTCGTTAGTGCTACACACTACTCCTAGTGCAGTTGTGTCCTCTAGAACCGGGCACTTACGACCCTAAAAGTACATTAAATTGAAAACGAATAAACCGGCCTCTTTTTAAAATATGCATTAAACAGAAATGTTTCTGGAAGTATGTAAATTTATTGACAAATATTCTATTCGTCTCTAAACAGCGGATAACGTAGTCTGCGTATGTAAGTTTGTATAATATAATTTTTCTTCACAATTTACCTCCCTTCAGCCTTACGGTTACGAGTCCTTGATGATGGAGGCAGCAAGGACCTCTGAAACTCTGGTAAACTTCTTCCACACTACATGGCGCTACAGCCCAGAAGGCAGCCATCTTACTACTCACCGCTGTGAGAAACTCAGATCGTAAAACCAGAAAACATTACCACGTGTTGTGTTAGTAGTACTAACTCTAATACAGATATTTTGATTTAGTTGTTAGAAATCCTATTTGCATCAGGAGGGGGGGAGGAATCTCAACCAGAAGTTAAGCTGTTCTAGCTAAAACTCACATATCTAAGCCCCTTCTACTAAGTTCCGGGAATACTCTTCAAACAGACCATAAACGCTTCCTTCAAAAGAAACAGTTTTTCACCAGCTACTAATTTTCCCATCAGCGGCTCCAACGCCACTGAGTTGTGACAGCATATTACAGAAGTCAGTATATGAAAGACACATCTCTCTTTGCCGTCGAGCTAGTAACATCAAGTTCAACGGGTTACGATTCCAAGCAACCATCGGCAGTTTGAAGAATTTTGTGTCAACTAAGCAGTTTCTACGTACGTTCAATATATGTTCTTCCTGCCATCATCATTTCACTTATGAATCATTTGCGGTGGACAAAGGGGTCCTTTTGTGACCAAAGTTCCACAGATACACAATCTCAACAACGCCATGTCGCTCGGTGAGAATAAAGACGTTTTGCTGATGCATCACTAGTGTCAAAAAACGTGGAACAACCGCTGTGTAACACAAGTTAAAAAATATGCCTCCAACGTCTTATAAGCACTAAACATTAAGGTATTGGCGCTGAAAGTGATAGTAAAACGTCGTAATATCAGGCTGAATGACATCAAACCGAAGACATTAAAGTAAAACGGGTTTGACGTTGTATAAAATCCCCCTGAACCCGCAGGGGTAACACCTCGCTGTATGAAGTTTGGCATCACATCAAAGAAAACTAGTAAATATGAGTGGTAACGAAAAATTTCTAAAATAAGTTTTAACAGCCTTTTTAAAACATCGTAGAAACCAAAATAATATAAATGCTTGAAACCAGTTATAAGTAGTAATATGGCAACTTTTGAACACTCAATGTCATATTTTTTCGTGTTATAATTACGACTTGTTTATTAATTACAATAAAATTGTAACCATTACGACACGCATAATTTATTTGTTATTTAGAGAGCCAGAGTAATTATTATTATATTCACTGCCTTTATAATAATATTATTACAAAAATCACAATTTACACCCGAAATTAATTCTTTGATACCAATTTTAAACAATTTGTTTCATTTTTAATTTAACTTGTTCAGTGAATACGAATCTAAAAACCAAAGCAACCTGCAACTGAACACTAGGAGAACAACATACAACGTACCTTTCAGAAGAGGGAACGCCTGTTATTTGAACATGCTACTCACCTGAAATAAAAAGATAACGACCTACTGTCAATTACATGTTTTATGATCATAAATTAACAACTGAAGCAAGAACAAAGATCAAAAGCTAACAAATATATACCGAGGACATTTACAAACGTATTAGTTTTCAATAATACATGTCATGTGTTATGAAAGTTGATGTAAATGCAACAGTGTTCGTAGAACTAATTTACATAACAAGTACCGACAAAGTGCAATGAACAAACTATCAAAACGCGATGTTTGCTAAGGGCACTTTAGGCATACAAATTATGTCAACACTGTCAATTACATATTACTTAGCACACATGTATTTATTTGACATTCGGTAATAGCTCTCATCTCTTTCCACATGCATGTCTTTCTCAGGTAGGTAGCCGATCTGATAAGCAAGTGAGTAAAAGCACTCAAAGTCTAAACACCAGACTGTTTTCGGCTAAATATGCAAATGCTACAAAAATTGATTTGTGGGACGAAGAACGACGTACCACTGTCAACACGAGAGTATTTTTCCTGCTGTTCTAGCGTGTTTAAGTTCCAAACTTACAGTACATTATGTTGACAGAGCGTTGAGGAATTACACGGTCTGAAACACCGAGCCACATTTGAAATGTTAGTACTCGTGTACCTATTTTTCGAGGTGACAACTTCTCATAGCACAGCATGACATGCGAAATTCCCATTTCCCGTATACCCTACTTTCCATCCCTTGCAGTACAAGAAAACCACCCCTCCCCTCAAGAAACTAACCCCTTCAGATCAATATCCCAGGTTCCAATCCTATAAAGATTGTGAAAAGAGAAAGAAAGTAAGAAAAAAAGTGCAGAAGAAATAAGAAGAACGATTCCCAGGAGGCGGTGGATCTCTTATTCCGTCCATCTTGTCGCCCGTCAGATATGACGTGATCGGGTTGGAACGTTCCTTCTGCCCGATGCACGAGAAAGCCCTTCTACGTCCCAACAGCAACCGATCAGCATCGTGGAAAAGCATGGCCGCGGTGTGATCGACAGGGATCATGACCATGCAACTAACAGACAGAAGGGGGAGAAGGAAACCCAAATCCATATAATAAAATGTAAGACGAGAGCGTGGACATTCTCCACTTCAAATTTTACGTTCTATATCTTGTGAACTTTAACATTTCACAAAGTCTCACAATCAGAAATAAAGTTCGGTTATATTTATGAATTCTATAAGAATTCTGATAAATTAATTTTGCAGCCACAGACCTATATGGAAGTACTGACAGAGAAGCGCCTTAATAAAACCACGATGCTAATACAGAGAGACTATTCATTCTATGCGACAGCCGAGAATTGAATACAGACATTTCAGTTGAAAAACGTGAAGAGAAGAAATTATTTTGACCATGTCAGCAAAGATGACAGAATAAAAAAATTGCTTTGGACACTAAACGTATGATCCTCCCTTTGCTTCTGTACTCTCTTAATAAGTGTACTCCAGAAAACCGTAAAGAGTTACACTTATACAGTTTGATACCGATGACAAGCTGAGTGTTGATAAACTGCATAATTTGACACGTGATTGCCAGAAACTGCAAAGTGTTTTGAACATTAACTATGTTAAAATTATACAAATATTAACATGGATTGGAAGTAATCTTTCTAAGATACCGGCATTAGGACGGGTTCATTCTGTGTGGTAAAGTCTTCAGTACGGGTAAATTATGTATTTAAATTTCTTGAAGTCAATGAAAATTCTCACATCAGGTTGACGATAAGATTACAGACGCCCATTTAGAAAAGTGCCTCCGTATTGACCGTGGGATTAACTTGTCAGCTGTACTGCATCTTGCCAGCCTCCATTATCATCCAAATGCTGACGGCGAAGAGAAATAGTGAGTTGATATAAGATTTGAGACCTTCGCGGCGAGTTCAATCAATAAAATATTCTAGGGCAATCAGCAGCGGCTTCCGAGGATCCAGTCACATCAGAACCCTGATGATGGGTACAGAGTTGGTTCCCGAAACGTCGGTTTACAACGGTAACCAGTTATATACACAGGCGACTTCCGGGGATCCAGTCACATCAGAACCCTGATGATGGGGACAGAGTTGGTTCCCGAAACGTCGGTTTACTACGGTAACCAGTTATATACACAGGCGACTTCCGGGGATCCAGTCACATCAGAACCCTGATGATGGGGACAGAGTTGGTTCCCGAAACGTCGGTTTACTACGGCAACCAGTTAACGAGGCTGAATGCCCGAGAAGATTTTATTGAGCAATAGTGAGATCTGAAATTTTGCCAACGTTTAGGACATAAGTACTTTCTCCATCATTAAGAAGTTCTTCTGGAATTTAGCGCCGTATTGACTAGTTAGTACGGTTGAAGATGGAGACAGTACGTTTATCCGACCAATCAACACAGCGCCAAAATTCCGATCAACATCATCATTATCGTCACTACCGTAAAAACATGAAATCATCAGGACTTCGGCCCTGAAGATGGAGACAGACTAGAATCTGAAGTCTGAAGACTCTCTATTCATCCAAAACTTTGGTATCTACATAATAGTCTCCAAGTTTCCAAAACCCAAACAACATCAAGAGCAACGATGTTTTCTAAAAAAATGCCGCGTTGAAACAGCAACAAAGAACGAGTTCTTCTCGTCTGTCATACAGGCCACGTCAAGAGGCGGTGAATATTGTATACGGTACAACCTAAGAGTTGAGTAGCACAACTGACGAGTTTATGTCTTACGTAAGATTTGGCGTATAATTACGTAACAAAAAGTAGATTTTAGAATAACAGAAAAACCAATTTCAACAAGTAGATGCCACTCATTGCAGTACTAACAAAATTAATATTTGTATTTCGTATTTTGTCCGTGTCACAATAGCGGCAGGTGATTGGAGAAGGGTGTGCTGCCTCATCGAACGCTCGATCATTCGTTTATAATTCAAAAACTATCGACGAACTGTCGGTATACACAACAGAGTGGGTTGAATTGTAAAGAGAGAGCTTTTTGGCTTGATATGAAAAGTAGTAGATGCCAAAAGCAAACAAAACGCCATTTCATCATCACAATATTGAAGAGCACATACATACACATTCAGTGTTTGTTGATGCAACTCAAAGTACAGCACTGGCTAAATGTCATAGCTCGGGTTACGGTCTGAATTGAAAATGAACTGAGGCTGTGAATGACACAGTTTAATAAAAAACTTACTTTCTTATTTCCATTTCTTGGTGACATTCCGATGTTTGAGTAATGTTCTACATATTTAATAAATATAAAACATAACGTAACTCCACGGTGTAGAATCCTTCCTGAGGAGAAAACAATTTTTCATCTAGAAAAGACATTTCGCGTGTATTATTCTATGTATGTAGCCCTACAATGAATTTTCAGCGATTGAATAAGCTAACGCATTAACGGTTCTTATATTTGAACGACACATTTATAACTGAGGATATTATTAGTACGAATACGTCAATCAACGAGACGATAAGGGTCAGAAGAAAATGGTCGTAGCCTATTTCATAATGCTGTTTCGGCAATTACTGCGACAGTATGAGGAGAATCACGAAAAATCTGAGTCAGTGTAGCCACTAATACGGAAAAGATTTGAACCCACTTCTTCCCGAATAAGAAGCAGTATATCTGCCACTATTAAGTCGAGAAGAATGAGATTGGCGGGGCATGTAGCGCGCATGGATGGGACAAGAGGTGTGCACCGGGTACTGGTTGGAAAACCTGAGGGGAAGAGATCGCTGGGGAGACCTAGACGTAGATGGGAGGATAATCTCAGGTGGGATCTATGGGAGATAGGAGTTGAAGGAGACTGGATTTTACTGGCCCAGGACAGGGTCCGGTGGAGGGCTTTGGTTAATTCGGTGATGAATCTTCGGGTTCGGTAAGCCATCTAGTTAGTTAGTTATATCTGCCACTATGGCATAAGAAGGGGGCCCAGTATTACATCATTTCACACGAAGTGGAACGTATGAAGTTGCAGCAAGAAAACGTATTTTATTAAACAGCATAATGGATGATGCATTCTAGAACCTGATTTTAGTTCACATTTCCGCGTGACTGAATATAGGGCACTGCGATGCATAAAACAGTATTCAAGTGGTTAAACAAACCTAGATAATAGTGCTTTCTTTTTCCGGTGAGCTGGTGATGAATCACCACTCAAGAATGACTCGAGCTTTATTCGGATGAAGATATTAATCCAGTTTATTTTTACTGTATTACTTACTTTACTCATCCAGTTTCTTAGCATATAGTCTTAGTCTTGTATATAAAACACATATGCATATATTAAAAACTCAGCGATAAATAACATTGTGAATTCTTTACTAAACTCAGATTATCGTGAGATTATACACAGTAATGAGACAATGTCCTCCATAAGTCAATAAATGTACTTTACAAAATTCACAATTTAAATATAAAAAATAAAACTATGGCATTCTGGGGAAAAGTGCATTATACGAACAAAGATCTTAATTGAGGACAACATTTTGTTAAAAGCAGCACATTTTACTTATCTGGAATGTGCCGTAATTTCAATATGCAAGGGTATAAACGATAAAATACACAAATTCCGATTAATATGTCAAATTGTCCAAATAATTTCAGATAAATGAGAAAAAGGAACGGAGAACACTCACAGTTCCCACCCTATCTTACTCTTAGAACTTAAGAAAGAGATAAAGTGAGTTGCAGTCTGCCGAAATGACATTTTTAGAAGCGTCAAGGATGTTCTCGTTCGGATACAACGAATAACAGTGACATTAGAGAATAATTAAATATATGTAAGATTTGAGGTTTTCACAGCGGTAAGTATGAATCGCCCTGATGACGGAGGCAGTATGATCTATGAAACCTATCAACCAAATTTATATTTAATGGGTATGTATTAATCTCTGTCTTCCAAATCAAATTCCGAGAAGCGATTTAGGAAATGAGAAATGTGACATCCTGACAGACGGAGGTTCATAGTGCCCAATAAATTGACTGAATTTAATTATTTTGATTGTTTTTGTCATATTATGCATATGATAAAACTGACAAGTAAACATCTGCATTTCAACGAATATATAAACGATTGGATTGGAATTACAAGGATAAACCATAAAAAATTATGAGACTGCTTATACTGTGTACCATACTTGTACTCTTGTACGGTTGTATGGTTGTATGGTTGTGAGAAACAGACGGCAGTACTGAAGCTTGTATTTAGTACACAACATCGTAACAAAATTAAGAATTTTGAACGAAGTAACGAGCAGTCCTTTACATAAAAGCCTGTATAGAAAACAGATTACAGAACACATAAATCGTACTTTAAAAATTGTTAATACAATCTTCAGAAATGCATTGAAGTTCAGAATCGTCAGAATAGCAAACGCACTGATTAATTAAATGCTAAGAGCAGAATAAATCGAATGCTTGTCACGTTTTACAGTTATTTCGTACCCATTTCGTATCTACTAGACGATTATAAAGACGCCCATTAAACATTAATTGTCAGTGTTGTTCTTAATGGCGTCAAACTTCCTCTCTCGTCGCGAGGGAAGATTACAGATTCAGGGAAAATTGGAACAAAGTGCGCAGAAATACATCTGGACCTACGAGAGGGAAATTAAGAATCAGACTGAGAAATGCACAAAAATGAGAATATACTAACTTGCACTTTTCATAAAGAACTTATTGGGGTTACCAAATTTATGGATTTGAGATGGACATGTCGCAAGCACGGAGAAGATATGAAATGCATACAATTCTTTTTCGGAAAAAGTAAAAGGCGGAGACCAAGGTGGGACCTAGACAGATGGGAAGATCGCCTAATCGATCTTAAAGAAATAGGAACAGAGGGTGGGCAGCGACTCGTCTGGCTTATGATAGGCCCAGGGCCTAGTGGTCGGTCCTTGTGAATATGACAACGAACGGATGCGTGGGGTTTCTTGACAATAGATGGGCAGCTATAAGCTTTTCAAAGACCCTGTTCCAGGATAAAGTTTGTTAAGTATAGGCATACTATACTGTCCATATGCGAAGAGACATTTGGAAGACCGCTTTAAATTAACTAGAAACTAAATTAGAAACAACAGCGTTTCTGTGACGTAAGGACCCATATGTCGGTCTTATGCTTCCATTAACAGTTTGGCAAGCACTGTTACCACAAGGGCATATTATTTCATAATTCTGTGAAATCGAATATAACACTATGTGGTTCAGTGTTTTAGTAGCTAGGCTGTATTAATGTTCATGAAGAGAAATATGAATTAAATTGTAATTACTCTATCAGAACAATGTATGTATCTAAAATTATATACATCAATTATGAAAGTAATTATATCGCAAGCGGAAATTTTATTGTAAGTAAAGCCAATTAACAAATTCATATTAATTAATTCAACAATTATCAAAACGCAATGCTAATTACGAGGGAATATTATTAAACAGATGTACAAGTGTGTTATTACAGCAAGAAAACCTGATTTTTGAGTACTCTATACACATAAATTACCAGAGTTGCTGATAACCTCCACGAAGCAGAGTACTACCATATTATTTAATAATTTCTGAGATCCTTAACGAAATTTCTCATTTTTCGTGAAACTGAAAGGTTCATTACCATGTTCAGAAGAGCAGGAGAATAGTCGCTATCCTGAGCCAGTTAAATCCAAATTCATATCCTCCGCCATGTAACTTTAAAAACAATCACAATATTAGTCATCCCTGACAAAAATAATATTAAAGAGTTCAGAGGTTAGAATACCTAATGATTCAATAAAGTTAACTTTCTTTTCAGGCTGATGTAGCGGTAATGCTTTAGACTTCCATCTGGAAGGCAATTGGTTTGTATTTCGGCTAGGTTACCTGCTAAGCTAAGGTTTTCGTGATTTTCCTCAGTCTCTGCAGACAAGTGATAGAACAGCATGGGAATATGCTACCAAAATCTCCTTCAAAATCCATATCACATTCATTACATTTATATTAATGGCATTTATGTCAACTGACGCCACATTTCCTCCGCGGAACGAAGAACGCCGATAAATAATAGGAGAACTGATCAATGTATTTTATTTTATCTGTACAGGAACCGACAAGATTTCAGATTCTTATAGCGGCGAGTATAAGGATCGCTGTCTCTTGGGATAGCAGGCAGTAAGTATCTCTGAAACTTTGATAAACGTCTACCAGACTACACGGTGCAATATCCCAGAAGACAGCCATCTTCCTACTTGCCACCGTGAAAACCAAAAATGTCACCACGAACCGCGTCTGCCTTCCAGCAATCAATGTCCCTGCTACACGGGAACCGAGTACGACAATAGAAAAGAAATACAACTGCAAGTAAATTATAAAATATCAAACCGTAAACATTTCTTACAATCTTCAATCGTCCAATAAACATTCTACCATACAATAAACTCAGAGAAAGACGAGGTTCTGTTCCAATATGGATTCAATTCTTTGTAGAGGAATGGAAGTAGGGGGGAGGGGTGACGTACAGAAGTCTGCTCATACTGAAAAATTAGGAAAAAAGAAGTCGCACAAGTTTAGTTTCAATCCACTACGAATGACGCCAAAACTCTCCTCTTGCAATTCTGCTCTTGTAAGACTTCATTTCCTCCTATTCCGTCTTCACCCTCTGCGACTCTCATGCCCTTTTCCGCCACTTCCTTTATATAGCCTTCGTTTTATTCCATTATTCACAACTTAACTTTCTTTTCGAGTAAGGTCCAACATTGTAGCTGGAAATCTGTGTTAATAAACCACGTTCTTTCGAAATACCAGCATACGAACAAAATAATTTTTGAAGATAGCTGTCTTCTGGGTTGTTGTGCCGTGCAGCCTGGTATAAGTATACAGGTGTTTCAGCGGTATTTGCTGCCTCCATCATCACGGCGATGAGTAAGCCGTAAGGAACTATGAAACGTCGGTAAACTTCTACCAATTTGATGGATTTTCGGGTTCCATAAAATAAACTCCTTGACTCAGCTTCTGAAAGACAACTATTCCACGTGAGCTTAGTTTAGAGAAACCAAAATGATTCTTCTAAAAGTATTAGTTACAGTGAAATAAAAATGTATATGTGCTTACAAAACGTGTCTACAACTTTGTTAAAAAAATGGCTGCTTTCTGGGTTGAAGCGCCATGTAGTCTGGTGAATCCTTACCAATATTTCAGGGGTCCTTGCTGCCTCCATCATCTCTCTGACAATGTAGGCAGCAGACACCTCTGTAGCGCCATATGGTCTGGTCTGAGAGGAACTGATACATGTAACAAATAAAGAGGAACTTCTATGTGTGTAAGGAAAAGTAAAAGTACACCTACATCACGAATTTAATTACTGTATCAAAAAAAGAATTACTGCCTTGAGAAATCCAAATATCACAAAGTTTACTCTATTTATAACATACTTCCCACGAACTAGGATTTGCGGTTTTAACGGCGGCGACTTTGAAGATCGCCCTGATGATGGAAGCAGCAGGGACCTCTGAAAAGTCTACGGGGCAAAAACCCAGGAGACAGCCATCTTAATATTTCCCACCACCTTAGTGGCAAAACTGCTTCCTGTTGTCTCTCATACTTTCGCCATCTCCGTCTTTCTCTTTCCGTCCATATTCGATATTGTTCCTTCTCGTTCATCTCCCTCCTTTGCCCCTCAGTCATCGGAAACCACATTCATCAATTAATGACGGAAGAGTTCCTGAGACTTGTAGAAGGAGAATCATATAGATAATTACGTTAGCCACCCCATCCCCAACTGAAACCACCCTTCAACCCTTCCTCATCTTCTCTTATGTTGACGGCATAGCTAATTAAAATTTCAGTAAAGTCTTCAAACTTCTTCTCCGTACAGAATGAAGACCACAGAGAAAAAAGAAAAGATAAGGAAGTGGATGGTTTTCGCCGACACATGCGCATTGAATTCTTTTTACAGATTTCCAACAACTCAAAAATTCTGTCCTAACGCCATTCCGATTCACAAAACCCTTCCCCCCTGCCGGTTCCCTATTCACTACACTTCATTATATTCCATAGCCCCGAGGTTCTGCGCGGAATTTTGTTAAAAAATAATAAAAAAATCCTCTCTCTCCCTCTCTCTCTCTCTAAGCTTCAATCCCTCCAATATACCCCTTATTAACTATATGACTGCAACACACCACTAGCCTGTCCAAAAAAAAATGTTCCCCTCCCCTCTCCACTCGAGTTCTCATCCCACGTCATTATTCCAGTATAGATAGAGACACGTGTACACGTGTGAAAATGATAACCAGCATGCATGTGCGGCAAATTAAAATAGTGATACGAACAACAATAACACAATTACAGCATTTGTTGCATAAAATAAGTTATCTATACAAATACACTAGCGTTCAATAAATGGTGCAGTATCAGAATATGTAACTAAAATTAACATCGCTATACAAAAGGAAATAAAGGCATTTAATGAAACTTGTAACGAAAAAGTAGGCTAGATTAGGCCTCCAGCTACGATCCAGTATTCCTAACTGCATTATGATTATTTTTATGTATCATGAGATCGTATGAGCATATATAACTCTGTCAAACAAATAATTCTTGGCTTACAAATAATGACTCGTCGTAGCGTTATACAGTAATTCAATTTAACATTTCAAACTGAATTCAAAAATACAAATGCATTCATATTTCGAAAATCTCCTTACTTGCTCCAGTGTATGATATTACTGCACCTCGTATACTACACGTCGTAATACTCAAAAGGCGTTCGACAAGAACATGAGATTAGTTATTTTTATTATTATTATTTTTTGTTCTTTTGTTTTCCTGGGTTAAAGGGCAGCACATCATAAGCAGCACGTACTGGAAATTCGATTGATATTAGAGCAGAATTAGACTGAATCGTTCCGATACAGGACAAATGTAGTCGGCAAAGTGTAGGAAATTGTTTCAGAAGCAGAACTTGCTTCAGTTAACTCCATCCACATTATCAAGACTGTTCAGGAAACATGCAAAAGAAAAGAAAATATACAGATGATATTTATTAAGCTGAAAAAGAAGTTTTCTGTTTTCACAGAATTATAATGTACATTACCGTCTTCACCCATATATTCCCATCTCGAACCAGTTAAATGCATCCCCAAAATTCTCACATTCCTTTACTTTAAGATCTAAATGTATTTTAACATTATGCTCCACTGACGATTAGGTCAGCAAAATATTTTGTCTTCAGGTATTTAACAAAAATTTTGTGAGCATTTCTCATATCTCCGAATCGTGATATATTTTATCTCATTTCATACTCATGAAATAATTACCCTAATGATAACTGGTGAACAGTACAAATTAAGAAGATACTGGCTATTAAGTTTTCTCGGCCCGCACACAACTTCGTCCCTCTAAAATTAAATGGTTCTCCTTAACACCCTTTCCTCAATCTGTATTATAAAATATTCGACATGAACGAAGGCGACTGAGTTTTTGGCGAATCTGAGCTTCGTGAGCAAATCAGCTTAAGATGCCTGCTGTATGCTCGCCCTTGTAGTGGCGCTGTTCGTGTGATAAATTAATATTGTGTTTACGTGAAGCAAATTGTTGTTATTCAACATAAGGAAAACAGCTGGTATGTTAAGATATGAAAGGCGAACATCGCAGTTTGTACACACGCAGGGCGGAGATCCGTCGTCAGATACTTTAAACGTGAAGCACACGCATTATGTTTATAGCCTATGCTATATGTGCCCACTCGCCTTCGTTCGTTTTGGTCAGCACAGTTTCACGATCGAAGGCTTTTCAAAAAAACATGGTAGCACCTGGGTGGTAAGTGCTTTGCAACCGATGGACGGCTTCGTCTCTTGGGCTAGAGGCGCTTGCCACCGATTACTCCCACTCTTGGATAAGTGCCTTGCTGTCACGGTGGGACAAATGTTTCAACATTTGTGGCAGCTATGTGGAAAAGTTATGTGTACCTACGTTTCCTTACATCCATCTAAGAATAAAGTCCTTTACATACGAATATTGGTATTAAATATTTCGATAGAAAGGAACTAGAAAAGGAAAGATTCTGAATTGAACTTCGGGAAGCAGAGTTATGTTTTACACTTTTTTGCACTCGCAGGTAAAAACAAAATACAAAAAATCAACACAAAATTTAAAACCGAAGATTTATTTCCACAAGAAAGATATGTCTGGATGAAATACGAAGATAAACTATAACAATTTGTATGGGTTAAATGACAAAACTAAATCCAAAAAAGAAACCAGACGCGAAAGAAGCCAATTACTTCGTCTCTTTCTTCGACTTCAATTACCCTCCGACGCGGTTGAACGATCTTGGACGGAATTTGGACACTGCACTTTATGTAGGTCAATTTCAGACTGGCCTCGGGTCACCAAACAGACTCCACGTGATTGATTGGACGCCATTTGTCAATCAGCTCGACCCCTTGTACAGCGACACACATCCCGCGAGAAGCTGCTACTCCGGTCGTCATTGTCAGCACGCAGGAGGCAAATCCTTTCACCAGAGAACCAGAGATGTTTATAAATAGACAACTCACGGACGTCTTTCACGCCTCAGCAGTGGCCGATGATAAATGACACTACGAAGACTTGAGACCGTTCAAGTTAAGAGCTTCAGGAGATCAGCCTATAAACTGCCTGCCTCTTCACTTCGATTCAAATGTCTATTCTTGACCAGATAACTTTCCAACATAAGGAACGTTTTGTTTCAGTTTATTTAAGATCGGCTTCGCAACATCATACATGTTGAATGGTACACCGATTATGAATGATTCTTTTGAAAGGCTAAGGGAACTAAAAGTAACACTGGAGGACGCTATTAACCCTCTGAAGACGAAACTCATGTCAATGGCATTTAAAAATCCAGTCCATAAACAAAAGAGAAACACAAATCATCTTAATTACAAGATAAGTTGATTCGTGAAGTACAAGGAAATAATGTCGTCTGAAAATGACACAAAACAGATAAATACATCTATGGGTAAAATTATGAGTTACCTCTTAATTAACTACGCGGCACACATTGTTAAAACTGGGATTTAAAGGGGTTTTTAGGGAGTAAAACCACGAACTAAATATATCGGACCCATGCGTTAATAAATATTATAATCGACACCTCCCAAGTACAAAGGATGTTAAAGACTTAACATCGACACTATTTTCAACAAAAATATTTACAGATTAAGTAACATTACTTCTTCCAAATCACTTTCAACGGATCACTCATAAAGGTTTTCACATTTTATTCAAAACGACATAATTTCAGCTCTTGCCTTTAACTCCATGGACAAGAATATTTGATAAGCAGACAGTCGTTCAGTCAAGAAGTTTTCCGTCTTTACGAAACTCGATGTTTCGTGACTGCATCCATAATAGCCCACCACCACTGAAGTCTGACCCGCAACAAATTCATTCTGTCCACAACCTTACGCGTATTTTAACATTTACGTCTACGTAATCAGAGAGGTATTTTACCTTCACATTTTCAACCAGGAATTGTTAAATAAACTAATCGAGTCAGGTGATCGGTCACTGCAGAACTAACATACATGAAAATCGAAGCGAACCATTTTTCTTACACTGTGTAAATTTAGACTTTCTAGTTATAGGCTATTCAACAGAAACGCGAATTTTACAGCTGTGGAATCTGATTGCTACGTACCTGATGGAAACGCCACAAGAAGAGACGGTATTAACGCTCCTATACGCGCTGCTGTAGAGCGAGACGACGAGGTTCCGAAAAGGCTTTAAGGAAAAGCCCGATGTGAATTCGTCTTTCAGAATATTCCTTTTTCGAGAACGTTATCACATCATCGGAAGCCTACCACTGTTTCCGTGTATTATGTAATATTAAGGGAAGAAGAAAATGTACAAAGGCAGAAGAGAGTCGAGTGACGAAAGACAGGGAGTGTGATAATATAATTCGATTTTGAATTTTTATTATGCCTCGTGCAATTTAATAAAGCGGAAAAAGGAGAAAATTGCAAGACAGTGGTTTCTGTATTATCCAGTCAGAATACATATTCGTCAGGATTATTCACTTAACGGTTAAGAAAGGTTTTTGATCTATGCTAACGGAACGACAAATATCATTTGAGAATAGTTTTTTCTTTGATATAGAACTTGAACGTAGATAGAAATATTTTTTTAATAATAATTATCATAACTATATAAAGGTGTAAATACCGCTAGCATGTATTTATGCGTGATTAAACAGCAAATTACGTCGATAAATTAAATTTAATATACAGCTCGTAAATTAAATCTCAATAAAAATAACAAGCTCCTGTCTACTAGTCTTCATAAAGACATCTTCTAATCCTACACGTAAACTGGCACTTACTTGAATGATACAATAAATTACAAAACTGGGCGGACATTTCGAAGTATTTTCCAGAGAATGTAATTAGTAAAATGCAGTACAGTTTAGATAACAGACGTCGTGCGCTAATTTCCAATTTAAAAAGTTATGTTGGTTCATATTCTCAACAAATTACTTAACTCCTGTGCAAGCAGAAGGTTTTAATTCGGAATGCTCAACACACCACTAGATCATACTAGAAGCCAGTTTAATCCAGACCACACACTCACACTATTTTCTTAATAAACATCGAAATCCAGTTCACCGAAATGGACTCTACCGTGCAGGTTTTAGAACATAAACACCGCGTAAATTTTAAGTTTTAATAATTCGTACTAAAGTCCGCCCTGAAGAAAATTAAAATAAATTCACATATGCATATGTATTTCAATTGATTGCAAACAACAATATAATGTAAAGCTCACATATGATTAGTGGCCCATACGGTAACATCGTGTTTCAGAATACATTCGAGAAATACATAATAATACATTCTAACTCAAAATATACTTTTCCAAAATAAATTTTAGGCAGAATTTCTGTGATAAGTTTGTAAAGATACGCATTCTCATGAAAAATATTATTCGCCTATTAGTGCAACAAGTTATTTTGTACGGATTTGATACTTGGTATCGCGTCGTTATGAAAGATAGTGTATGAGAACGGAAACTGAGGAAAATATCTGAAGCTAACAGAAGAGAAGTGACAGGAGGTTAAAAAAACTATATACCGTGCATAACGTCACAACACTGTGGGCGCAGACTATGAACTGGACAGAAAGTACATGGCGGTTGGGTTTCACAGAAATTTATTATTATACCTCGAACTTCGGCCTTCACATCTGACGCAATAATACGATTTATATACCGAGACTTCAAAACTAAGAATTAGTTACATCCCAAAATGAACTGGCATTCGTTAGTAGCCTTAGTAAATACAAATATATTAAGTGATATCCAAGACTGAGGCTTGTTTTATGAAAAAATAGGGTCCCTGTATCGTTAAGCTTTGCTGTAATCTTCTCTTTTATTTCACAGACCTCTGCATCCAGTTATTACTCGAGATAAATATAGAACAAAGGTCAGAGAGGCTTGTGAACTTCGTCTCTGTGATCAGAAGCAGAGGCTGTGTTGTATGTAATAATGAATTACTTAAATGGCACTTAACGATTACAATTAAACTTATGCAGTGTGAATGCTCAACGCGTTTAAACTGATTGTTATGCAGTTATGTACTTGAAAACACGTCTTTGTTTCGTATTTATTCTTTATTTCCTCCGCTCCTTATTCATTTATTCTTTCATACTATACCTTATTATGTGCCTTCATTTCTAAACCTGTCTGTGCTACATTTTAATATTTTCACAAATCCACAGAACCCTATCAAATCTCCTTAAATCTAATTCACATTTCACAAAACATAAATCTAATATCCAATTTAGAAAGTCACCCTAACCCACTTCGTTTCTGATTTCATGTTTTGTAAAAAAGAATGTATTTGCATTTATTATGCTGAAGAAAAGGAAGTAATCGTGTTATGCATATATTTATCGAAGGGCAATCTTACTTTCTATGTGACAACAATTTTACATTGCAAAATAGCAAGTAAATTACATCGGCAAACTTCATACCTAAAGGGTTCTGTGAAAATCTCTTTCATAGCAGGCCTATAAAATTGCTGTCTACTGAATGGTTATAAACTTATTATTTATGATATTATTTGCAACCCAAGCAATTTTGGAAATATGTGGCGTCTCGTAGAAAAAGAAATTCCACTTGTATTCAGCTTGAGGTTAATGGTACTCATTTGTTTGAACCCCATTCTGTTGCCGATGCATTTGCTAAGCATTTTCAGTCAGTCTACAGTACCTCTTGTTTAGGTGTATCCCCTTCCCCTGTGGAGACCTCTGACTTCTTGTCTTTAGCCCCTATCTCCGAATTGGACATTTGTAAAGCAATTCGTCGTCTGAGACCTTCCAAATCTGTCCGACTTGATGACGTTCCTAGCTTTGTTATAAAGGATTGTTCAAAGATCTTTGTTCCTATTCTCAAGCACATCTTCAATCTAAGTTTAACACAGAATTATTTCCCTATTTTATGGAAACAAGCAGCAGTAGTTCCTGTTTTTAAAAAAGGTAACTCTGCCACTGTTAGTAACTACCGACCAATTTCTATACTTAATACTTTTTCCAAATTATTTGAACTTGTTATTTATGATCATATCTCACATTACATACAGTCTAAATTAAATCCTTGTCAGCATGGTTTTACTAAATCTAAATCTACAGTAACTAATCTCGTAACCTATCTAGATTTTATTAATCCAATAGTTGGCTCCCAGGGTCAAGCTGATGCTGCTTATTTTGATCTTAGCAGTGCATTTGATCTTGTTCCTTATAATCTATTACTCAAGAAGCTCAGTGCTTTCGGACTCTCTGATGGTTATGTACACTGGTTTCGTAGTTACTTAACCAACATACAATCCCAGGTTCGCGTTTCTGGAACTCTTTCGTCTCCTTTTGTGGTCCTCTCTGGTGTTCCACAGGAATCTGTTTTGGGTCCTCTACTTTTCAACTTGTTTATTGATGACATATGACAAGTAATTAATCATTCTAAATGCCTTCTTTTCGCTGATTATATCAAAATTTTTCGTGCCATTAAATCTCCCAACGACTGCAATGAACTTCAAACTGACATTGACTTTGTACAAGGTTGGTGCACTGCTAACTTCATGAAACTCAATATTAGTAAAACTACAGTAATTTCCTTCTCCAGGAAAACCACTACTTTGATCTTTGATTACAAACTTTTTCAGTCCTCCATAACACGTACCGACACCATTAAAGACCTGGGAATATTTATCGACTCTAAGCTCCGATTTCATAACCATGTTGACCACATATTTTCACATTGTATTAAGTTGCTGGGTCTTGTTCGCACATTAACCTTTTCGTTCTCTTCTCTCGATTGCCTGTATATGTTATATGTAACCTTAGTTAGATCCAAGCTTGAGTACGCCTCGGTCGTTTGGAATTCTATTACGACTACAGATGCCAACAAACTGGAACGTATTCAGCAGAAGTTTGCAGCCCTTTGCTACTATCGTTTCCTCCCCCAAGTGCATTACAGCTATGCTGATGCGTTAGAGTATTTAAAACTCCAGACCCTGCGTAAGAGAAGGCATTGCAGTGATGCACTGTCCTTGCGCAGGTTTACCGCGGTCTTAAATGCTGTCCTTCCCCTCTGGAAGCTGTCGGTCTCCGCATCCCTGCTCGGAATCTGAGAGATTTTTCTATGTTCAGTTTTAGCCCTTTGATCAAAAACAGTCCTTCTGCTAGATGCGCATCAGCTGCTAATGTTGTCTGCAGGGACTCGGACATATTCGAGACGAAAATTGTCACACTTTTTCACATTCTATAATAGTATAATTTACTTAATTGACTCAAATTATTTTTACAAATATCCTAATATATTTAGTTGCAATTTTCTTGTGTATTTATGTCCTCCGTATCAACGTATTTTATATTCTGCTTGTTTTACCTTTTATGTTTTACTGTATTTGTGAGTTTATCTCTGTACTGTATCTGTAATTGGCCATCAGGCTGTTGATACAGCACACAAATAATAAAGAATTGAATAGAATTGAATTTGAATTAAAAACTTACAAAGACATGACATTCAACGTATAAAGCTTGTAAGCTATTCGGATATAAGCCTACGGTAATTTCTACTGCATTGCTTGTGCATGTTATGAAGTTACCGAATTATAACACGTAATTCGGAAACATTTTCTTTCCTTCCTTGTAATATTTCAAATTCCTTGCGAAACCCAATACACGGGGCTTTTTTGCGTTTCTCTCCCGCTGACTCACATTCATATATTTTTATTTTAATTATATTTATCCAGCAGAGATCGCATATCTTTGGCAACTTAAACAGTTTTGTTAAACAATTTTTTAAATCTAATGTAATTATAAGAAGTCTACAAATCCACCCTTCCTCAAATGTAATCTGCCCTTCTAAATTAAAACCCTAATTCATTACATTAGAAGTTTATTTAATATTGGTCCAATTATATGTTGTCTGGAGGGGTACGGATTCACTGGTTGTGAAACGTTTTGTGCAGAAAGGTTACTTGGATTGAAATCAATTTCCTCATGATGTAAGGCAAGGCTTCAAGCTCCCCTGTCGCGGTTTCAATTAGTCCTTTGGGAAGCTGTGAAGAGGGTGAGAAGACAGGTGTCAGCTGTAGATGCTGTACTTCATAAGACTTGCCACGGGCTTCGGGGGGGGGGGGGGGGGGGAGGAGGCAGAGGATGAAATTGGGCGCGCGGCAAGCAGAGACAGATGCCACAGCTCCTTTCAGAATTAACATCGTAAATTATTGCTATTTATAAGTAACAATTATTTCATTTAGCATTGCAAAGAAGTGAGAGTAATAATGCAGTTTGTATGATTTGAGGTTTCCACAGCATGAAGATTTCTGCCTTATGGGTTGTTGCGCTGTGTAGTCTGGTCGATGTTTACCAACGTTTCAGAGGTCATACTGCCTCCGTCATCAGGGCGAATAACCTTTGTATTTTTTATCATAACGAAGTGCAATGTTTTTGTCCTAAACATCTGAGAGACTTAAATTTTAAAAACGATTAGCTGTTTGTTGGCATAACTGATGTCTTCTTACTTTTTTCTACAAAGAAGTGCCACAGCCAGCTTTTAGTTTTAATACGCAGTCGACAAAATATTAAAAAATTAATTTATATTTAATAACTTCACCAAAACGTTTCAGTCGTTTAATCTAGTACAATTATAACTGAATACTGTAGAGTAAATTAAGTCAAAAGTTAAAAGTTATTTCGCCTATAATAAATATTTCTGTTGCTCACAAACTGCTTAACAAGAACAATACTTTTCACCGAGACTATTCATTGTAATGGAACACTGCATGATTATCAAGTTAGGCAGAAGCGTCTAAAACTCAACCAACTTTCTCGTCGGTTATATTAATACGTGAAGAGGAAATTTAAAAGACGTCAAAGCTTCAGAATCTAGAAACGTAAATGCTATACGTTCACGTGTAATTTAAAATACGTACATGGGACAGTTGTCTCAACCCCCAAACACACACATCACTAAACACCCCATCACACAATTCCCAGCAACAGCAGCTATAACTTGGCGAAGCACGTGCAATTAAATTCGCGTCTAAACAGCAATTACAATTTGTGTTTTGTCGCAGCCCGGATGGTGGCAGAGGTGGCAGCCAGAGGAAGATTTATGCGATGCGTTCTGCTTATAAATCAATCGATGTTGACTCTGAAGCCAACAGTGGAGGCTGGTATTGCCGTAAAGTGAGATGGTGATATGTAAGGAAAACTACGATCAAATGAGACGGCCTTTGTATGAAAAGTACGTCGGTGTAGACCATGTGACAAGTTTGCAGTAATAATGTTACAGCAGAGCACCAGGTGTGCTAATAGATTCTCCTCACCCCCCCACCACCACTTGCTTCAAACAGATGTGGAAAGGGTTAGAAGGGGGAGGTTTTGAGTTTGATATGACAGGTTGGGAATTTTGGGTTTTGAGGGAAACACCTAGTACCTACCAACATGATACAAAGAGGTTTGAAACAAAGAGAGAATTGTGCAGCAGGGTTTATGGGCTGTAAAACCTTTAGGTACGTACGTTGTAATTACATGACATAAAGATGGAAGTATGGCGTCATTATTTACCGTCAATCTATTACGTCGTACTGTGGATTAGCCTCTACAACCACCGAGCAAGTTTGAAATATATGTACTTTCAGATGAGGGATTTGTTAGTTTGACAACTCTGTATGCAACTGTAAGTAGTTCGAGCGAGAAGCGCTCTCTATATATGCTGAGCAAAGTTTTGGGGGAAGTGGAATCTCTAGTTTACTAATCACAAGTAATGAGTATGTTAAAATAAAGGGCAAAGTTTTGAATAACTTTAAATCTCGCAGTTTGGTATTTAAACGATTAAATGCATTGCTGTTCAAGAATCGATGCTCAATATTTCCGAAAGGTAAAGCAACTTTTTATAAATGGTGGTCTTCACGGTATGTGTTGTCCTACGTTTTAAATAACGATTTAATTTACTGAATTGTATAATTTGTTTGCGGAATGTGATATGATTTACAATCAATTTCCGACATCCGTCGATACTGGTCTTCTGGGTATTAAAGAATTATAGACTTGCAGATGGATACCAAAGTTTCGAGATAACATACTGACTTCATTTTCAGTAATGTAGTCCATTAAGATATTCTTCTATTCTAATGCTGAAAAGTATTAATATTTTTCTGTAATAACAGACATAACGCGGGTGTTACACTACTAAGCTCGTTCCTTTGTTCTTAAGGTGTAATTTATGTTAATATGTTGTGTCTGTATTTAAGAACAAACATGTCGACTCTGCGACACTTTAAGTACTTAAGCCCAAGTATGAATTAAATATACTCTACATCCAACAGTTTCTGTAAGTATATTTAATTAAATGATTAAAGCACCATGTTGTGTATACACAACAGCAACGAGAAACGAAGGTCGAGTTGAAACAGTTTATAACCACACAAGAGGTTGTGGAAAGAGCCAATGATACCTACTTTCTTTCAAACTCTGCAGACTATAGTTAGACTGGCAGCAATTATAAATAACACAGCCCGGATATATATGTGTCCGTGTATTATTTTCTACATGACGGTAGTTAGACATAATCTGACAACTTCATGCCAATCTAGCGTTTTACAACTTTTAACACATAGACACTGTTTTATAAAAATTTGTAGATGAACTACTTTTGATCAAATTTCACTCTCTTGTTCGCAAAGTTTAATTATGTATCTAAACAAATGGTAAGTTACATATAAATTTAGCGTTGCCGCCATGTTTTTATTTTAAAATCAACAACACGACAGTATTAACGGGAATTTTGATTAGTTTAGAAGAAGATAACTCGTAAAAGAGAATCCCGTTGAGATTCTAAAATAACTCCACAATGCATTTTAATCAGTCATACTTATAGTATAATCAATGTATTAATAAATAATTAAACGAATAAGCAGTTCGAAAAACAGAACGACTTTTAGACTTTCGTGTTAACTGATTAAAATAAACTGAAATTTCGAAGATATTTCACCCTACCACAATTTAGTATCCTACACGCAGTTGCGTTAGTGCTACTTAAACCTCAGAAGTTTGCACTGCCACCACGTTTTTCCCGTGGTGAAGGGTTCAGGAGGGGGAAAAAAATTGATTCACTCCATAAACCTACTTTTCCTCACAACAGAAAGTATATACAAACCGTGTTTCAGTGAAGACCAGAGATAAACTATTTTTTGTGATTTAAAGATCGGCAGGTGTGCAACGTAACCATAAAATAACAACCAGTAAGCGAAAGAGGACAAAGAAAACAGTGGGAAAAAGCGAATATTGGCCGAAGATAGATGGTACAGAACGAATTTCTTCTGTTAATGGTCACCAAAGAACACAAACGTTCTTTCTCATGGCAAGAAGCAAAGCTGCTTAGCGTTTTAATTTTCCAGGCTTAGCATAAGGCACAAATACAATAAATTCAAGCAAATATTCCAATACAAACGAATTGGTTCGGAAAACCTTGCACCCAATAATACGAATGCATATTTGTTCGCAGCGACAAACAAGGAAAAAGTGTGTCACACGCGCCAACTAGGTGCCTCACAGTAACTTCAGAATGGTTTCCGCAAAATTAAACTGCGTGATTCATATTCCTACGTAAATTATTCCTATCACAGAACATGGTTCAGAACCTTCATGATGGGGACAGAGTTGGTTCCCGAAACGTCGGTTTACTACGGTAACCAGTTGACGCGGCTCATTGCCCGAGAATATTTTATTAAGGATGTAAAGAGCTGCACATTTTGAAGTAGTTTTCAAGAATCACAACTTCAAGCAAGTTTCATATCTTGAAGAAGTGTAATCAGTTGTTGATCGCGACCAAAGCCAATTTTACGGCTTAACAGCAATCTATGTCCATTCCTGTTTCTTCGGGTCACAAAATTTGAGTGCATAACGCATAATTATGCAGAGCGCCGGTTTTCAACGTCGGATCGAAAAGTATGGAGAATGACTTCGTGTCTCATAAAAAATACTTAGCTTCGGGGTGACGACGAATTCCCTTGACATGCATGCTGAGGCGTGTTTATATTCTATTCTTCGTAGTCAGCGCGTAAATTTAAGACCTTCTGTAATGTATCAATCGAGCCGCTTCCTAGAGTCCGCATTACATTTTAGCAGAAGACGGATGCTGAAACTTATCTGTTGATTCAAATAACATACACAGATGTAACAGTGAGACGAATAAGATTTTTTAGACATTCTATTATTTCAAAGTGGGACAAATATCTCCCGAATGTGACCAATGCCCTGTCATATTGCAACCATTACAAACGACCACTGAGTATATTAAATGCAAAATTATACAAATCTGATTATTCGTAAATTTCCTGAAGATATTAATATTTTCTATTTCTTAGGTCAGGCTCTTGTAGCGTCCACAAATTTATAAATTAAAATGGAAAAAATTACTCATATGCAGGAAAATTATCATCGTTAATAGTGTACGAATGCAATAAACATAGGCAAAATAATAAACAAACTTTTCTATGTGAGGTGTAGGATATATGAGAATTTATGTGAAGACATTTTTACGCTGTCTTAGGTGGAATGGCTGTCGTAACGTGGATTAAATTTACTCAAGAAATAACCCCGTAATGAGCTTTTGTGGTGACTGATGAGCATTTGTGATATATAATAGGGCATTACTCGAACGTGAAATGAACAGAACAGACCCAAATGAAAATGTAATAGACGTAATTTGAACTGGCCCACACAGGAAGTTATAGAGAAATAATTGTAAACTTAGCAAAAGAGGAAGAGAAGAGGACTGAGTATCCACAACACACGAAAACTGTACGCGAGAGAAATAGAGCAGCTACATCACATTTTCGCAGAGGAGGGAAAATATAAGTACCGGAACACAATGGTACTCCGAGGAAATATTTCCTCATATAAATTTCAATTTCTTCTATAAAACTAAATATTACTCAAGTGTGCCATTGCTTTTTATGTTTCGTCGATATAATATTCCTGTCAGACACAGCACCGTTTCCAAGGCTAGGCAATGAAATGGAGCCTCAGACATGAAGATCAGGATCAATTGTACAGATTACTGGAGCCAGTTATTCCACTCAACATCCATCGTTACTTCAACTACAACGCAAAATGTCACCTGAACTTCCTCGTCCTCATTATACCCAAAAGTTCAAAGGATTTTTTTTCTTATTTTTGATCCTGGAACACCCACTGACTCACTCTGTATAACACACATATTAATATTACGAAGGAAATTTTGTACGAATAATTAATAATGAGCCGAGATAGCTCAGTCTCGAAAGTTACTTGTAAGGAAACTTGTAATCTATTCCCGGCGGAAGCAATGATTTCCTTCAAGAAATTTCTTGATCGGCTATGGAGCTACCCGACCTCATATTCGATTCGTATCGGAAGATCTATCACGGCGGTAAAGCGGCCGGGAAACATAGGAAGCTGGGTGGCGAGCTTCCAGCTTCGTTTGTTTTATACCAGGGGAAATAGGCTTACAATGACCACTGGATAGGAAGTTGGGTGCCCCAGAGCAGGCATAGGCGGACTTGCGAAGGAGAACTCTCGTGTCCTTACTGGAAATCAACTCCTTGTTTTCCAACCTGGAACAAGTCATTTTATTATCTGAGGTAATCTAGCTCATCCTATACCAATTGCAGAATTTCTTCTTATGGTTCGAAGGAAATAAGAACTGGAGAATTTTAAAAGAATTTAAAATTTCGGATCTTAGTTCCTGAAACGAGAGGAAATAATACGTATATAGTCATAATTTAAGAAGTATATCCGTGACAACAACTAATTGCGATATGTTCTGGAAAGAGAGAATACAACCTACATAGTGCAAAAGAGAGCAAATATACATCACGAAAACTGCGTCTGTATAGCCTACTAGGTTAACACTCAGTGTATAAAACTAAATAGGGTACATTTTTGTATTTACAGCAGTTTTTAATTACAATGCAGATTTCGCGAACAAAATACCATGTAATATTATATCACTATTATCAATATCAATAATAATCAACAGCAGCAGCAGCAGCAGCTAACAACCAAAGTGTTGGGATCTTCTTGAACCCGTTCTGACCTCAGTCATCCGAACTCCTCTTTAAAAGTCGTCCTCAGTTCCTTAATCCATGCGATCTGCAATTTTTAATAAAGCCTGCCTCTTTGAATTCTGTCTACATGAAAGATCAGCTGATTTCACAATTAGAAATTTTGTTCAATATAAGTTCTATTTTTTATGATTTCTTAATATGTCTTCTTTCCCTTTAAAGCCCATCCAAGCGTATTTTATTGTTCTTCTGATAACTTTCGTTTCAGTGGATATAATTTTCGTTTTGTCTTTGGCTTTCATTTGCCAGTTTCCGATTCCGTACAAGCCACATTACTAAAATTGTTATTATAGCGTGTGTCTAAACTTGTGATGGTTTGAAAATTGTTGATTATACCTGTAACTTATAAAATGTTAAAAGTTTTAGCACCTATAATATTTTCTCTCATATATAATTAAGCATTCAATATAACTGAAAGCAATGATTTGTATTATTGTGATTACTTATCATTATTTTACTTCTGATGGGTTATAGGCCATAAACCGTAATTGATTTTCATTTTTCTGCAGAAAAAGAAATATCACATTTTGATATAAATTTATTCATTTTAATTTATCCTCTGAATGAGTATTAATGACAAACAACGAAGTTTGTGTGTTTATAAGTAGACAATTTTCAATTATGTTGTAATATTATTTTGCTGTATAACATATTACGTCACTAACAATTTAAAATAAGTATTATAAATATACTTTAGCTACAGAACTTATAGAATAAGGTTACAACGTGTTATAATGCTTCTTCAGTTTTACGAGTAATAGAATTAAACACCATCCATATAGATCAGAGCAGCTTTAAATTTGATGTCAGACGTAAGACGCCATAAAAAATGGCGACACTTCTGCAGAGAAGCAAAGAAACAGAGTATGTTACAAGGCAGATAAAAGTATAATATTTTATTGCATTTGGTTGGTAACCCTTAAATCAGACCTTGCAACCATTCTGTAAATATATCCGTGGAATAATTTATATCATTGCATACTACATGAGGTATTGAGTTTCGTTTGCATTTCCCTTCGTAAACTTTTCATATTTCGAATCACCCCTTCCCTTCCCTACGGTACGAGTGTCGAGGACAGCGAATTGTAACGCGACGTTGTTTTCGATATCGAGAATAGGAAAAAATTATTACAATAACAAGTTTTGATATACGAGGGAATATATAACGTACAGGAGGACTGGAATCCCGTTTGGATTTTGGCTTGTGCCTACATATCGGATTTTGAAGGAAAGATTCTTCACAAGACAAAATTTGGGGATGGGGGGCAGAAATACGTAGACCCCTACCACGGGATAAGAAAAATGTCTAAATGTCTGCGAATAATTAATTTTGGAGCGTCTCTTCGCGTAGCGAACGGAGAAGGCGGTTCCAAGATATGGATGGATGCAGCAGTAATTCTCTAGAAGCTGGTAATCGGAGAGTTGATAAGGCTGTCGTCAGCACTGCGTAAGGCTACCCGGACAAAAGAAAGTCGACATGAGTCTACGAAACGCACCTTTTCAATACCACACTACAAATGTAGCTGTTACGCGAGAAACAATTTTAAACAAACGTTGGACTGAGGAAACAAGCGTATGATTGGAGACAAAAGGTGTAAGATTTTCTAACTAAAAGATACAGACAAGTGTTAATATTTGCAACATTTGCTGATAGATTTTACACATATTAATGCCGATTTGTATGTGAATTTTTTTATTCAGTTTAAATCAATTTGGCCTATAAATTAGAAGAACAATTAAATGACAAACTTAAATTGGAAATAAAGATTGCTGTTTTCTGGGTTATTGCGCCGTGTAATCTGGTAGATTTCCACCAACGTTTCAGAGGTCGTGCTGCCTCCGTTACCAGGGTGACGAATCTACCAGACTACACGGCGTAATAACCCAGAAGACAGCAATCTTCAGACTCACCGCTGTGAAAACCTCAAATCCTACTTAAACTGGAAAGTTAATTAAATGTTTTTTAATTTAATTATCCGATTCTTGACCTTACTAAACGATCAAAACTGATGATTATTTGTTCAATAACATACAAATTTGGAGTGATTGTTTATGTTATAAGACTTTAGTTTCTTCTAAGGAGGATTTAATTCTTCCTTTCTCAACACTACCAGCGGATTCTCGACAGTCTCGCGTAGCCGGAAAAAAGGCTTCAGTAAAACGGCCATGTTCATTTCTCAACGGAAACCGAAATACAGTGGCAGCAGAGGTACTCAGTCATTTGTTTTCTTTGTTGTCAGGTTTGCTAACGATTGCGCCTTTCGTCACAATAACCAACTACCAACGTGTGGGAAGCTAAAATGCGCTCAGGTTTACAAGGCCTTGGAAATGTAGAAAGTACAGGATATTCTTTTACTTGTTTCATTAAAAATATCCAATAACGTATCTGACCACCATTCATCTACACGCGTAGAATCAATGGCCTGGCTAAGACAGGATATCAGTTTACGAGTTTGGCTACTGCAGTTGTCAAAACCATTTTTTATTCTGAGAAAACAGGAAGAAGAATTAATGAAAATTGCCAAAGAAACGCGTGATGTAATGGAATTTTATAAATACATGTTTGCACAGTGGCAGATCACTTCCAACATGAAGCAAATTTTCACAAAGCATATGATGCTGTGCGATGACAAAAATATGAGATTTCCGATCATCTTCAAAAGTCTGCGATGCTGATGACTGCATAGAAATTTGCGAAAAAACTTCGTATTATTGGTAGACTGAGAGAATAAATTTGTCTATAAAGAATGTCCCAAAAAGATGTAAACACACAACCTTCATATTCCGTAATATAATGCATACACATCCTTTTGGAATAACCTGTATTTCTAATGTTCTGGTAAATCACGATATAATTTGTAATATATGATATATTGTACGATTTATAGGGTGAGTCTGAGACAAGCAGAGTAAGATGACGGATAAATTCATACGATTTCGACATTTATAATTTGATACAAGTAAAAAAATGAAAACAAAACGGACGTGTCGCACGCAGGACAAATGATAAATTAATATAATTTTGTAGCTGGAAAGTGAAGTAAAGTTACTAATTAGGATACTTGCGTGCAGATGAGTGAATACCAAAATAGAAACTGAATTTCACGGAAACAGTTTGAAGGTGCGAACTACATTCGTATGGCTCAGGCTAGGATCCATGACGGGATCTTTTAAAAGAGATAACGCAACTTCGGATTACATAAAGGTCGAGAATATTTTATAAGCTGAGTGACTCAAAGAAATTTCTGTTATGTTTCATTAAATACATTTTGTGTATGCAAATAATCCAGTTAATAATCTTCCTGTGTATTGTGAATATGTATGCATAACAATTTATTTTACAACACAGCATTCTTTAGAAGATTAAAAAGTTTTTTATACACCTTACAGCATATTGATTTACTAAAGAATTTATTCCCTGAAGCGATTTCCATATTTTCCACGATTCGTTTTGAAATTTTCAGAAACTCCTTTTCTGAATAACTATTTTAGTTTGACAGTATCACGCCTATATATGACAAGTGTATTAAAACAGTTCAATTCTATTCAAAACATTTTCTTACAGTGAATTTTCTTGTGCAGTTCTAACATCCATTCCTTTGCAACACGCATAATCATTATCCGCACGTCCTGAGTTACACATTGACAAAGCATTCGTGACCCGTGCAAATTTTTTGAAGTAGTTGACACTTTTTGTAGGCCATATTAGTGATAATGTTCAGTATTATACGTTACAAGCCATTAATATATGTAATCGAGAAAACTCTCACAAATACTAATGCACATTTTAAAACATTCCACGTTACACACATAAACAACATATGGCCCTGACGTGTCTCTGCTGATAAGTTGGTAGGAAGGAGATAGGGTACAGTTACCACAGGGGAAATTCACGTCACCACGCTGCCCATTAGCACTCGTGTTCACCCCTCGTAACCTTCTTCTGAAGCAACAGTCAGCCAATAAACGTCGCTAGTACTAGCGCCTCATGAACTGCAATAATGGAATAAGTGTCAAACCGTATAAGGAATACAGAACTGGCGAGACAAGAAATGCTCCGGGAAACGATGGTATAACGCAAAAAGAGCGAAACAGTTTAAAGCAAACAAAATTTAAATCTAATGCTTATTGGAAGTGAGGTTCTCAAATATCTATGAATTCGAAGATGGCTGTCTTCTGGGTTGTTGCGCCGTGTAGTCTGGTAGAAGTATAAAGGCGTTTCAAAGGTCCTTGCTGATTCCGTCATCAGGACGATTACTGAATCGAATGGCTTACTCATCGCCCTTCTGTATGCACTTTTCATTCTCTTCAAGACTCGTAGATATAATTACTTACATTTAACGACTGTCAGTAAACAAAATAGTCACCAAAACAAATTAAATTAATTTTAATATGAAATGCGATAATCGTCAATCATTGATCGCTGTCGTTCCATGATCATGTACGTTCAACGAGAGGGCCAGAGTAATATCAGGTTCAGAGAAACAAGACCACTAGTAGAATAATAAGTGAATTACTTTAAAAATTATATTATGACTTTACGGCTTGTGATTAAATTTAAGAGGTCCTAGCAAACAGACACGTCAGCTGTTACCAACTTACAGTGTATTGTGAGAACTGGTTCATACGGACTTCATTTCAGTCAGAGATAAAAAGACATGCAGCTGCCGAATCATTCTATACCATGCAAATTCCTTTAATTATTTTTAATGTTCTCTTCGTTCCTTCTGTTCTCTTGTGGATCCTGCTAAATATATAACAATCATATTTTGTACAATTATTCATTCAACTGAAATAGGATTTGAGACTTTCGCGGCGAGTACAATCAATAAAATCTTCTCGGGCAATCCCTGAAGATGGAGACAATGTTTGTTCCCGAAACGTCGGTTTACTACGGTAACCATTTAACGCGGCTGATTGCCCGAGAAGATTTTATTTATTCAACTGTTTCCCAGTTTATTTAAACTACCAATGCAATTTAATTGGATCTTTTATCGAGAATAAGAACACTTCAAGCTCTACTATAGACATCCCGAAACACTCTTCCTTAAGCAACAATTTGTAGAAGGTAGAAGAATAGGATTAGAAATAATCACTTAAACTGAATATCAAGACAACTCCGTATATATTTTTAAAGTTCCATTACTTTGATCCATTCAGTAATCTCCATCCAATTTAAGTATTCTCCAAAAATATCTTACTTTCTGTACACTGCCAGATATTAAAGTTTCATACGGTTATCTGTGAGACAATTGATACACACGAATAATACAGTAATCTGATGAATTAATTAACTACTTCAATGAAACAGAGTAGTCTTCGAGAAGCTAATAGTCACTTAACTACTCAAAATATTTATCTTATTTTATGAAATCCGAAAGTTGTTTGCCGTGTTCAGAAAATGCCATCAACCGTCACTACCCACTACAAACTCTCCCATTTATTTCCTTAAAATACAGTGTAACATTTTCATCTCATTAACGACTAGATTTTTAAAGCTGTTTTGCTTCAGGTAAACCCAAGAGTTTAATTAAAAATTAGTAATCTAGCTAAAAACGAAGAGTTGATATATAGTTGCTAAGCAATAAATTCTAAATATTAGATTTTTCTTCGATTTTAAGAGTCAGGGTGGCTCACTAAATACAGTGACTAGGCTAGGGGCTCAAAGATCAGGGTTCGATTTCAGCAGAATCAGAAATTATTTTCTCATCAACATGTCCAAACCAGGTCTTGAGGCGATCCAGCCTTCTATACGACGAGTTCCGCTAACTCTATCCCCAGGGTTAAACGCCCTGAACGTGAAGCTAACCACTCACCTAGTGCTGCGGTTAAGAATTCACCCATATACCTTCGTGCAGTGGTCCTTAATTAAGCATCGGAAATTACGTCATAGTTAGACTCTATACAGCAATGTCCACACAACCAGGCTTCGAAATAATTACGTAGTGACGCACGCAACGCGACTTGGTCCACTGCTGCACTGACTGTCGCTCTTTAATATTGGTGCTGCTCTTACGAGACGGGCCAGCTTCCAGGTTGTCGGACGTCAACTAATTAAAACTAAGTATCTTTTCTTTCCCGCGGGTCCTACTCTTAATCTTCGCTTTTCTTTATATTCCCAAGAAGAAGACGTGGAGTGCGCAAAAAGAGACAAGGAAAGGTCGAAAAGAAAAATCGACAGACAAGTCATAAAGGGAAATGCAAGAAACACAAAAGACAGGGCATAAAGAAGATCTTGGAATGAAATCATCAACACAGGAAATGGCGGAAGGATGTGAGGAATTTCATGGGTGCCCTGGAGAAAAATTTGCATTCGCATAAGAAGGCAATTAAATTAGAGTAACATATGAGGATTTAAGTGCATCTCGTCTAATTACATTGGACAAGAAATTTGTAGTTTTGTCGAAGAATGAACTAAATAAGCATTTATTTACTACGTCTGGTAGGCTTGTCATAAAAATTGCAGTTAAAAATGCGTAACAAGTAAAGGTCTTTTGTTACCTCATTTTATTTCTATCGAAACAGCAGGAAACAAAAAAACTGCAAACATGAAGAAAATTTTACTTCCCATCAACCAACGGAACAATACAATTATCAAATTATGCTATTCTAATATAAATACATTAAACAGAAAGTTACTTTTTCCTCAAATGAAAAATATCATCTTCCTTTTCCTGTTACTGTGAATATAGCGAGGTCGACTGCAAGGTATAGAATTTAAAATTATTATTTTTTTATTTAGTGTTCTGTCTGACGACAGGTCCATGTGAACAGGATCCTTCCATCCTTTTCTCGGACTGGGACCTGTTCATATATGCCTTCTTTTGTGTGTGAATGGAGTAATTGTTGGGATGCCACGGAGAAACCGGGGAAGCCCCCGGAGGAAAACTCCGTGTTGCCTAGACCACGGCCTTGCCCAACACAAGTTATAAATTTGAGCACCGCCGGGAATCGAACCCGAGACCCCAGGATTACAAGGCCAGCGTTCTAACCGCTAGACCACCGTGGTGGTAGAATTTAAAATATATAAACAAAATATTTGGAATAAAGCCCGTCTTGAGAATCTATCAGTCGTTCAGCTGGTCAAGTATTTCTCGCCTAAATGGGTCCCTACTATCAGCCACATTAATATAATTCTCGTTCTGACACCTCTTTCAAGATCCATATTAATATCATTCTCCAATCTATGCCTAGGTTTCCAAAAGCTCTCTTTTCATTTTATATTTTTCTACTAAAATATTTTATGCATTTATCAGCTTATCCTCCATGATGATAACATATTAGAAATGTTTAAACATACCCATAGTATCACTATTAACAAATGGCAGAGTGCAAATGAATAGCAGAAAATTAAAAGTTTCGTCCTGCAGAAAGAATGTACCTTGCAAACTGCAGACCGTGGAAAAATGTCCGCTCCGGTCTGTCAGTTTCCCTTCTATGACTAGAGGGAATGAAAATTGAAATCCAATTTCACATCACCAAAAAACGTGATGAACGACTGGACATAAATGCATGTGAAGAAGAGAGAGATAGAAGATGAATGATGTGAAATGTAATGTAGAGGGAACATGGCAGAGAGCTGCTGAAACTACATGTAGAAGGGAGGTGAAAACGAAGCTATGGATTTTTGATTAAGCTAATTGCCTGAGTAGTACTTTCATATTCCTCTCTCCCTCTATCTCTCATGTTCCCAAGTTAGGCTTGCCCGCACTAATCAAGTTACGAATGTTCCATCTTGTCAACAACGATTTACCATAGCAAATGGAGTTTACTGTTATAAACTTCGGAGTTACCAAAAACCGACAGACTCTCAAACCATTACATCGTCACTCAGCTGAGAATAACCTAACGCCGATGTTTAGCGACAAGCACACAACAGCTTTGGTAAAAAGGTTTAATAAGAATTCCCATAAAATCTGGTACTGCGACCATACTTACCGTTTAAAATACTGGACCTGGCATTGCATTTCAGAATTTGAGTCGCGTTACTTCTCCATTGGAGTGCGGGTATTAAAGATGGCATAACAAAGGTTCGTTCCTAAGAAATGAAATTTTTAAGACCCGTAAAGGAATTTAATTACACGAATCGATGGAATTAGAAAGGAAAAGAAAACACGAAAAGAATGAGAACTATAATGAATACAAACAAATGTAAGGAATGAAGAAGCCAGTGTTTAGAACTTCTGCAAAGGATGTATGATACGAAAACTCCAAAGAAGAAAAAAAGTCTTCCGTCGTGTACGGAAGAAAGGAGACCATCAAGGAGCGAACTTTTCCGTTATTCACTTGCGGCTGACATGACGCAGAACGTCATAACCTTCTACAGTACGCATAACTCACTTAAAACCAATTTTTAACTAGATTTAATATTGCCATAACTGCTTTCTGCGATGATACGCCGTGTAGTATGAAAGAAGTCTAATTACGTCTCAGAAATGCTTGCTATCTCAGTAATCAGGGCGATTAGTGACCACCATGTTGATGAAGGCAGTAAGCGCCTCTGAGACGTCGTCAATCTTCTATCAGGCTGCAGGGGGCAATATCCCAAAGACAGTCATTATGTAACTGTACCACAATGAGCTCCATTTGTTTATGACTAAGATGTTAACACCTAGGAAAAACGCCATTTCGGAACAGTTAGTAACATTCATGTCAACTGCTACTTTCCAATCTTGTTTAGTCACATACGACATTTCTTCAACGACTAACATGTCTTTATATACGAATTATGAAATTAAATTAAATTTTCAGCTCTGAAGTATGGTTAAAAATTCGGTACTAACAAAAAAGTTTGCACGAACGAAACAGTACGCTAATTTTTAAAAAAATACGAAAAATGATAATACTATTTCTATACGGGATATACGGTAAGTAATAAATCTGCTGAGACCCGAGAAGCCAGATGTTTTCATACAAGGCTGCAGCACTGACTGAACACAACATAAATCATCCTGGCTGAAATATTAAACGCAAACCACTTACTAACTCGATTAAAACCAACATCGTCTGACGTATTTCTAAAGGAAATAAAAAGCGAAAAGAACACGGGCTATGTTAAAAATAATAAGAGAGCAAAGTCCTAGTTGTTATGTACGCATGCGCATTTAAAGTGCAATGTCGGGTTTTAGAGAAAAATATTTTTTCAGTGTTCTTCTATGACCAGTACACAAAAATGTGAGCAAATACCTCAAAGATAAAGTACAATATCAAATAATAGTACAATGTGTTAGAACTGAAATATTTTAATAACAGGAAAATTATGAAGATTTTTTTAATACCTGATTTTGCCTACCCGACACCAAAATACATTTCAACGTCGCATAAAAGAATTACACTAAAATCGAGTTAAAATTCTGTTTACTACGATAAGCTGTTCTCAGAGGAAAAATACATCTCCTCAATTTGTAATCATTGTGTTGACTGTTATTTTACCAGAGCGTGAGAGATAAGGCCCACTGAAATACACGTCACCATTTCTACTAAGGACAGTCGTCCTCAGTTCCCTCCTGCACCGAAATTCTCCATATGACAACTTTACAATTAAATCACTATACTCTGCACTACTCAAACGTGTAATGCTCCTGTGTAAGAATTAATTAATGATAATGCGAATATAAAATATCCCTTCACGGCAGGCATAAAAATAATCGACAAAGGTCCGTTACACGCCAAACGGCTAAAATACGAACCAGATGAAAGGCTCTCGAAAGAACACAAATCCATTTTTGTGTTTAAATAGGTCTGAACAAACGCGCAATTTATAAATTACCTCGTGTTGTTTGCTTCTGATATTTTTTCCCGAAACCAATATTAAAATATTATTTACTAGTTAAGTCTATTATTTATCAGTTTATCGGTGCAATGTGTTTATTGACCACCTAAAACGTGCTACCTTCTTCTAGCGTCAATGACTTCTGGAGCAGCGTAAGAGGTTAAAGGCGGCCGTTCCGTAGCTCAGGCGTTCAGCCGCCGGCTTCTTACTGAGGAGAACTCGTTTCGAGTCCAGGGTACACCATGTGGAATCTGTCGTGAACAAAGTTCCACCAGAACAGGTTTATCTCCGCATCCTTCCGTTCTTTTCTATCGGTAAAGTTTCAACATCTCTTCCTGTGCAATTACGTACAATACGGTTAAAGAACAAAGGCCCCTTTAGCGGCTGCAGGTTCACGGAGAGACAGCAATTTCACATCACAACAATACAAAGAAATGAAAGTATGCTATTGCATCAGACATGTAGAGGAACGGAATTTTGGGACACACTGTGGGTAAGATAATTTCAAAGAGCATTAGGAAAAGCATGATCATTATTTACTATGCTTATGACAACACACTGTCGTCAAAGTATTCAGAGCATTATGGTAATTTGTTGTTTTCATGGCGTATTTTGGAATTCTGGCGTATTTGAAAACGTAGTTCTTGAAGCCACTCTTACTAATGTGGATGTGTCACCTTACAGATTTCAGCGTCAAGTTTTGGAATAATTAATTAGGTGCAGTTGTCGCATCTGAATAAATCACGTTATGCCCGGTGTTATTACTTTTATTTTAATACGCTCATTAATGTCGCATATTATTTTAAAATTTATCATCATAACACTTCAAATCTCTTCAATAACAAAAGTGATAATCCTGCCTCAGAATTTCGCACTATGATCATGCTTTTCAAAAAGATTTATAAGTACAAAGATGGGAACAGTGGCATGACGTTCATACTACCTTTGATTAAAATCGGCCTGTTATTAAAATATTGAGGTCAGAAACTGAATAATGGGACAGACTGACAGAAAAGCAGTGGTTATAAATAGGGATTCGAATACGGGACCTCTACACGTAGTTTTAATGTTGTAACATCAATATCTAAGTTGTATTTAAGTCAGGATTACGAAGAATAAAATTTCGGCAACTTAATGTGAAGACATTTGAAAACTTCTATGTTGCTATTACGGAGCGCAGGACTATACCGCTGAATATGTTCAATTTTAATCAATGCCACAATATGTGCGAAGAATGGGAACGAGGATTACCGAAAAATAATATAAAATCTACTGAGGATGGGCGAAAAACAGTAAAATGGTGTGAGAGGTAACATTAACACGAGATAGAGCAAAACACCGTGGCGAGTTTATCTAACCCGCCACGTGAAGCGCTAGTGTGCTCACGATGGAATGTACGCAACGCAATTTAAAATCCCTAGTTAAAATGCTGTAAGCTTGTTTGTTGAAGTTTAGAATCGAGTATAAAATTACATAACATTTCTATTACATAATTACAGGGTTTATGTGTTTATTATATGTGCTGTGCAAGAAATTAAAAGAAATAGGACAATACCTCAATCTGATATTTCAACATGAACATGTAGTAGTGATAGGAGACAAGGAAAGATATTTACATAAATCGGAAACAATAGTGTAAACTAGAAGCCTGGAAAATTCCTTTCATGTTATCATATTAACATGTTGCAATGTATAAGCGTATTCTACGCTTCTATATTTGTTTGAAAGAGCTTCTTGGACATAATTATGACCTATATAAAACAATTTTTAGAAATAAGATGACTATCTTTTGGAATGTGGCATCATGTCGAATCGTGGAAATAATCCACTTTTGTGAGGTGCTTATTGCCGGCATCATCAGTGCGACTGATGGAAGCAGTGAGCACCTCTGAAACGTTGGTGAACTGCAGCGTTTGCTTTGAGAAACACACGGTTACAGTAGCCGTCACCGACGCTCATGCTTTACGGAAACGGTCGGACATCACTCCCATGATCGCGCGGCTTAAGTCAACATTAGAGCGTTGTCGGCCTCGATACGCTGGGAGGTCTCCGGCACTTTCACTCGCCTGGGCTCCACTGTTCGTTTTGCAACGTTGTACTTGCTGTGACCTTGAACAGTTCGATTCGGTGACGGCTACTATAGTCACCTGAGCACGTGACACTGTTAACATCAACGCAGCTAATTAAAGGAATCACAGATTTTCCAAGCTCTTGGTAAAACCACATTAAACATCCAGACACCCTGAAGTACTGGTATAACTCAAACAAGCCTAAGCTATGCACCCAAAGTTTGCGAACAAAATATTTCTTCGAATGCATTCAGGGGAGAAATCAACATGAAGAATTGGAGTAGATGGAAGATTAATATAAAAATGGATCTTAAAGAAATGAGATGAGGTGTAGACTAGATTCATCTGGCCGGAGATAGGGTCAGTTGTAGGCTTTTGTAAACACGGTAATAAACCTTATGGTGCATATGTTAGGGAATTTGACTGTGTTGCATGGAGTTAGTTGATCCAAATACGAGAATTATTTCTATAAATTCACTGTTTGGCATTTAGGTAAAACAGGCATGCAACCCAGAAAAGTATTGGTCCACTAAGGTAACAGAGCAAATATCAATTCCTTCAGACAGAAGAAGTCTGAAAGCTTCTCCTTGTCCGACCTGACCATGGTGCGGACGTAATAATACACAGACTCTTCAGTTTGCGGCAATAGATGATGGCGGTGGGACGAGGGGGAGAACCTAATATTGGGATTCAGCAGTGTCCGGAAACTATGAGTAGAAAAAATGTAGAGGGAGTTTAATAGAGAAATGCTGAAGGGGATGTTCTCCCTTCTTTTCCTCAATGGATAAACGCAGACAGAATTTCAACAACTCGTCTCTGTTGAGAAATCCTCCAGTGGAACTTAGCGTGAACGTTATTCAGAGAAGAAACTGCCGTTTTAAAATTGTACGTATGTAATTCCTTCGACTGAAATTAACGTCTTCACAAAACAACAACAATTTTTTTAAATCGGTTGGGCACAAACTGTTGGTTCAAAACAGAAATTAGATACATTAAAAACATATGTGCCGCATAAATTTTCTCATTTCGGTTAAAATCGGAATATAATAGCAGTGTATGTAACCAGCAAATAAATTCACTTAATTACAAAAAGTAAAATTTGATTATTATTCCTTATTTGTACGATGTGCAACATATGAACGCTTACAGGGCTGACCATGACTGTCTGTCCGTCTGTCCGCATGATTAAACTCGAGAAACGCTGGCCGGATTTTTATGCAATCTAAGAAAGGCTTTACGCCGCTTAAGGTCTCCTCAAGTTTATACTTTAAATTTCTTACAGTAGATAATACTAACATGGCGGACGAAACAACTCGTGAGGTGCGAGCGACACTAACGCCACTTGATATATTTTCATTTAAAAAGGTAACAGATTTTAGAAAAAAAAGTACAAATCTTTGCTCCAGTACTTACTTGCACAATGTGAAAAAACTACGGTACAAAGTTAGAAACACGTTAAAAGAAACCGACGCGAAAGGAAAGAAAGGACGTGACCGATTTCGAGATAACCTTATTATAAGGGCCCCAGATTTGTGTTACACTTCATAAGCAATATGTTATATTTGTCTTATATCGCGTTAAACGCCATATCAAAACACATAAAAATACCGTCAAAATACTTGGCCGGGATCAGAGAGTCTGGGGAAGGATTATAGCAGAAACACGTGTGACCGGACAAACGAAAAAATGAAAGGTATCCAGAAAGAAATATAAAAAAGTAGTACCCTAACAAAAGAGAAATAATCTTATATATATAACGTTTGAAGACAAGAAAAAATAAAAGTGTAGAGTGAAGAACTGTAGGATACGGGGAATCAAAAATATGAAAAATGCACGTTCCAATTTTGTTGTAAACTTCTTGTGTAAAGAGAAGATGAAGATATATGATAGGGCTGGGGAACGCATCTACGCGACAATTCTGGAGTTAACGGTAACTGAGGAGGCAGTAGAGTTACTGAAAAAGTGAACTAAGTAGCGTAACGTGCCATAAAATCTTTCGACACAAAATGACAAAAATAGTTTTTAACGCAACCGCCATCAAAGAAAACGTAACGCAAAAATTACTGACATGAAGAAAAAATGTCTTCGAGTACTTTTACTTTAGAGACAATGTAACTTTTTTGGGTTGACTACTCAGTTCCCTACGCAGCTAGTTATCCTTGTATTGATTACCGAAGACAATTCTCTTTGTCGAAACTACTATAAAATATTCAGAACCAAAAATTCGTCGTTTATTTAACAAAACTACACATTAGAACTTTCTCTCTAATAAAATGGATCTAATCATTGCAGTTCATTGTGTCTTACAGTAACGCCATGCTAATTTCAAAGTTACCTACTTCAGTGTTGAGAAAGAGGTGTGAAAATGAGCAGCAATACTGGTAAGAATTACCCATGATTCAAGATGTTCGTGAGATCGATCTGCCATTAAGACAAAGATGAAGGGTGGTAGTCTTCTGGGATGTTGCGTCGTGCATTCTGGTGTTAAGTGTATCGACGATTCAGAACTGTTTGCCGCCTCTGTCATCTGGGCGATGACCTCTGAAACGCTGTTAACCTCATGCCAGACCACACGGCGCAACAGCCCATAGGACAGCCATCTTCATAGTCACCACCGAGGGAACCCCACCACGATTAAGGATATAACCTGAATACTGTTTACTGCCTGCAGTGGATATTATGTCTACAACGTTCCTTCGAAAGTCATCAGTTATGATACGAGGAGGATAAGGATACAAATTTTCAGTCGGTTCTATTAAAAGAAGCTAAATCCTATCACTCACTACGCCGGTTACAGCAGAGGTTCGAACTGGTTATGTCCTGAATAAAACGCGGGATTATTATCTAGTACAACTGAAACAAAACTACTCTTAGAAACACAAAGAAAATTATACTTGAGTACAAGCGTGACGGTAAAAGAGCAGCCATCACTAGCCAAGAAACATCAGCTTCAAAACACTAGGAAATTCTTTGATACTTACAAAGTTGTTGAGAATATTAATGTAAGTAAGACATCACACACTCACCTGAAACAAGAAAAGTGTAATTAATTACTTGAGAAAAGCAAATAGAAACTGTGACATTTTTTGTTTATGATGTTGTAATAATGTGAGATTACAAGTGTATTCAGTATTCGAGTGTACCTGTTGATAGTTCAGAAATTAAATCTAATCAGTATGCCTCCCTGGCATACTTACATGAAACAATGCAGCATATTCGTCAGCATTAAATTAAACCAATAAATAATATTTTGTTTTGCGTTGTAGCGCCGAGAAGTTTATTTTCCACAGTCAAGTAATTACAAATGAAGAAAATGTACGCACTAAAACGGCACATTACATATCAAAGATCCGAAATATATTTTCTTTAAGGGCGCACGAAGCAAACAGTTGTACAAATATGCAGTTATTACTGATTTTATAAGTTATACAGAATTCACGTAGATCTACACACATGCTCGTCTGCTGGAGACAGCCGAAGTTAAATAACTACTGAATTATTCTACCAGTCAATTTTTGTAGAGGGAAGGATATATCTCAATTTGGACCCCTGAAACAGGTGTATATTGGCAGTTGTTCCACAAAGCAATATTTTATTTCTAGATATATATTGCCGAGGCCTTCCTGAGGAGAGGCGGGATAGCCTACCTGTCAACACAAGGCACGGCCATGTATCTTCCATATTTGTCGCTTGCTACTGTAACTGATATATTTATGCGTTCATACAGCCATGCCAGACGCTACACCGTCGCGCGCTCTTGACTTGAGCTCGGGTGAAATCTTTCAGTTCTCATTTACATGAATCAGGAAAGCGTTTAAATTTATTATCTGGTTCGCCTCAAGAGATTAAAACATTAAATAAAAATCTCTTAGAATATTTTTCTCCTAACTTTGATAAACGGAATCAATCAAATTCAAAATACCTTATCATAGACAAAAATATCATAATAATGATAATACATCTAAAATCACAAATATTTACTCAGATACATTACTGAAGAGGAAATGAACTGTGAACCTCAGGATGTGGTCCAATGGCAGGCCTTGTGTACGTGAAAAAAAACAAACATATGGGTTCCATAAAGACGTTAATTTAATTACCAGCAATTAAACTTTCCACTGTATATCAATTTTCCTGCTGTAGGGTAATGAGCTAATATGATAGTACTATATATTATCTCTTTTGGAGCCGAAGCTCGTCTAAATATTATTTAAGATTCAATCCGTACCGCAAAGAAGACTCAACTGTTCACCATTTCAAACATAAGCTTATTAATGCTGTTAGAGGAAATAATTCATGTTTATAGTGAAAATCGTAAAAAAAAAACCATAAATAGAAAATAAAGAGGTGTTATTCGTTCAAGCAAGTGTGACATATAGTTACCATTGGGCTTTAAAGAGCCAGGCTTTAATACCATTAGGATGCAGAAATCTCCAGGTTAGTGTAAAGAAACAAAACAGAATGGCGTCTTTCCACTAAAAATAATTCAGTGGTAGCAGAACCTGACATTTCAACAACGTTAATACAAGAGGTAACCATCGTACACTAAACAATCACCTACACAGACCACGGTCTACAGATATTCTTATATTTCCTTATGTTAACCTTCATTTTTATTTTCGTCCTATCAACTGGTTGCTTTCAAAGACGTTTCCTGACCAAAATTGTGTATGAATTTCTTGTTTTGTTAAACGTTACGAAATATATATATATATATATATATATATATATATATATGTGTGTGTGTGTGTGTGTGTGCTTGATACAAGATTGCTTAACTGTAAACTGAGTGCTAAGACCTTTCGAAATTCCATTCATAAGATTCGAATATCAAATGATACACCTAACGCCTCCTGTGAGCCTTATGGTAGAAATGTATTTATTTAAATTAATGAGATTAATATATTATTGATTACAAAGTCCGTGAAAGAAGTTACTCAGTATTCTGAAACGTTTGTGTCAAAAACGTGACATTTTAATTAATATTATTCTAACACAAACATGCCAGGAAATGTAAGCATGTCACACCAAACGTTCCGAGTTCATTGTGTTATTCTGCCCTAGCATTAAATTTATTGATATTCCTAAGTGGCGTTAAATAGTTTCGGGGAGATGTTTGTTCCATATAAACGAGACCTACTTTTTTAACTTTACGAGTGGCGTTAATGTTGTCAGAAACGTCTGATGTCAGTGACCTCTGAGTAGGAGGATGTCTGGTTAGGCATTCCAAGAGACTTTACAAGGTAACTTACCACGTAGAAATGTACTTAGATCTTCTCTTTAAGCGTGTTACTGTTTACTAAATGTATTAGTAATTAGCATCTGATTGTGACAATTTTGAAATGCAACATTTAAAAAAAATTCGTAGCTCAAAAAATGGGCAGTCATATTGGAGAATCTAAAAGGTGCAATTTAACAACTTCTTTTGAAATCGCGCGAAAAAAGCTTATTTATCAGCACTTTATTTCGGGTGAAAATTTAAGTTTAAACAAACTTGGAGCATGTACGTGCACTCGGTGATAAAATGGCGGAACTAATGTAATGTGCACTTGAAGATATTCCGATTAATTGCTGCTCGTAACGACCTGCCAATGACACTCCATGTGAATCCACCGCTGACGTTAAGTGGCACAGACGAGAGCGCAGTAGTCCCTAATGCTGGGGTATCAATCGAGCGGCAAAGCGCATTTCAGAAAGTAGTGATCAATGCGAACACGGGAACCTGTGTCTAGTAACAGCCTCCAGATAGAATATAAACTATTTCAGCTCTTACAGCACAAAGAATACCCCATAACTGAATACGTATGTGTCTAGTTTGCTCTTTAAATACTCGAATTTTAGGCTCATAAAGTTCAATCAAATCTTATCGAGCTGGGCTTTTCCATTTATTTCTTAGGCGACTTTAGGTTCTCTTGCCTTGAGTTTGTAAGCAGGAGAGTGTTAACTGTGGTGATTTATTTTCACTTTTGTTCTCACCAGAATTATATCCATCTGATTTCCGCCTCTTCCCGAAATTGTCAGGCGATGAAGTCAAGACAGTGATGAACATGTAGTTCCGTCAATAAGTTTCACTCTTCTGTCGTGACGCACTTATGACGCTACTTGAACGTTGACGGAAGTGTACGGAAGTGATAGATAATTACGTTCATAATTAAATTTCTAGAAGTAAAGAGCAGTTATAAAGAAGAGTGTCCATTTTGTTTCACTGAAATATCTATTCTATTTACAGAAAAAGGGGGTTTTCATACGCTTATATACATTGAGAAACTATAAAAAGACAAAGACGTGCCTCCAAGTGAGTGTGTAACTTATTCTACTTATTTTTTTAAAATTCCATACACTACGCGATATGTATTGACGCAACGTGACCGCCGTGTATAAACCGATAATAAATCAAGGGAACCCTGTTGACAACAAAACAGTCCCTCACCGTCAAACCTGTTAAGGTTTGGACATGTCCTTAACGCCATCATTACATGAAGGTAAATACAATCATAAAATAATAATAATAATGTCAAACAATATAATGGCGAACACCGATGCTATTATAAACGTTAAAGAATACGTCATGTTGTATGATTTGAGGTTTTTACAGCGGTGAGTATTGAGGATTTCTGTCTTCTGGGTTGTTGCGCTGTGTAGTCTGGTAGATGTTTACCAACGTTCATCGCCCTGATGACGGAGGCAGTATGACCTCTGAAACGTTGGTAAACATCTACCAGACTACACAGCACAACAACCCAGAATACAGAAATCCTCAATACGTCATGTTATTAATACAACTGATAATTTCACAGACACGCTTTTCAAACTCTATACACGTACGTGTATCTGAAGAACCTTGTACAAGGAACGGACATCAGAAGTCACAGAAGTTTGAGTTAGCGCTAACGAAGATCTTACGCTGCTTCTGCGAGATGACAAATACTATTTCACAACTGTTCAAAATCAGCAGGATACGCTTGCGTTCAAAATATTAGGTGCTGGCTTCTCACAGCACAGAAAAGAGAGTCGATGGGAGATTTGTGGTCGAGAAAATGTCACTGGAGCAGGCACTTCTTTCTGAATAAGGGCTACTTCTGCTTTCTCTGCCATTAATCATTCGACTGACCCTCCAAACTCATCTATCATCGCCCAAGAAGTAAGCGTTAGACCTGGAGGCAACAGAACAACAGACCTGAAAAAAAAAACGTTCCGGTCAAGTACTTAGCATTCTTGCGTCGTAATCGAGAGGCAAGGGGTTTAAATCTTGTCCCGGAGCGTTCCTAACTCAACGTCTTTCAATACTCATTCAAACATTCAACGCCACACAGTCTGCACAGTTGATATAATGTCCTTAAAAAACTTAGAAAAATAAATATTATGCATCAAAATGTAAGATCTCAACCTGAGCTCACCATCTGACTTGACACATGGGCGAATTTATTTACGCTATGGACATATATGAATTTCCTTATTTATTACATAATTTATGTGTATATGCCGTTTCATTTAAGAAGTTTTTATTAAATTCAGAGATGTGTGTAATTATTCTTCTGGACTCTGTCTATCGTGTAAATAATAAAATCATAAATTTACATTACGAATTGTGAGTTCTGGTTTTGTTATCAGGTTGCGCTAGCTCAACCAGAAGGCTAAATAGATAAGGTTCCTGTCCTCTTATCCCCTTTTGTCTGATGAGAAAAGCAGAATCCACCCAACGGAACGTTATCATTGAATGATTTTGTAATTTAGAAGACAGACAATGTCCAAAATAACAATTTTGATTATCATACAGCACCAATGTCAGAAAACTTCAAACTTCGAATCAAAAAATATTTAAACAGTTCGACACTAAATCCATATCACGTTTTAAACATATTACCACCTTTATAATACAACGTCGACTCTCCAGCGAACATATGATTGACGAAACACATAGTTCTATACATACTCATGTGCATCTTCCTAACTTACGCACAGTATAAAGCCTTAAAACTGGCGTCATCGAGGTTTAGGAAGACCAAAACGACTCTGCACAGTCCAAGATCATCTTGGAACTCAGGAATATGCTCTAACGTCCACGATGGAGATTAAACCTTCATCCGCGTGTAAAATTCTGACCTATCTCTTGATTGGTAACTCAGTTTATCAATGCCACAAACATTTCCTTGCACAGGAACTGTATAATCACAGACTGCATTCAACATAACAATAATTAAACTCTCTCGACACATTATTTTGCCGAATCTATCCGGAAACCACAACTAAACCACCGAAATAAAAAAAATTACACATACCATTAGTTATACAGTCGTTCACTCTCACCATTCTGTTTCCATGCCCATCAAATTTATCATCGATCTACATCCCTTAATCATGACACATTTAACCCCAGACTATACCACCAAATGACAGAAATGTCACGAAATTATCACACATATATTTTTGTTGTTGTTTAGTTTTTACTCTCCCCTAACTCTTAACAAAAATTGCTTATCACAAATTGGAAGCAGGGTAGTTCCAGCGTAACGGTCGTAACAATTAGAATGACACGTCAAATCAGTCTGACATCAGTTTTGTTGTTTTGTATTGTAAGTGGTTTTCCGTTGCTGGCGCCTGAATGGTTTGAAATGTGTCATGGTCCAGCATTTGCCAGTTCAGCTCTGTATATAATATGATGTCAAAAACAGCGTGTTAAAACATTGGGGGTGAGTGGAGTGTGTTGATAGCAACGAGGAGGGTGAGTTGGGGTGGCAATGGTCTGCAAGTTTCGCAAAATGGTTCTGCGTTAATAAATATTAGTAAAGAATTCAATTTTAACACAAAATTATATTCTTTTGACACCAGAGTACACAAAACAAAATTACATTCACGACCAAATTAGAAGGAGATTTAATTCAGGGAACTCTTTTTACCGTTTATATTAAAACGTGTTACCACAGTCTTCTGTCTAGAACCTAAACATGAATATACGATTATACAACCTTACAACTCTTACTGTTGTTTTGTGTGCGTGTAACTTGGTCTCTCGTCGTACAAGTGTCAGGCAAGAAGAAACTTAAAAGAAAGAGAAAGTAAAAATGGGATGCAGAAAATTCCATTATGAGAAGCTTCATAATTTTCACTCAACAAATATTATTAGATAATCTGCTTCAGGAGTATGATAAGTGGGGTATATAGCACGCACTGGAAGCTGATACAAATTTCAGTCAAAGAACGTGTAGGGAATATTTCACCTGGGGTACATGAGCGTAGCTGGGAGAACAATATTGAAATTATACTGTGAGTGTCGAATGTGAGGTCCTTAAATGCGTTCATGTGGCACATAACATGACAAAATGGCGAACTGTTGTCAACACGGTTCCAGAAGAGATGGTACATTTCTTGACTGGCTGAGGGAACATGAGCTCCTCAAAAAAGGATTCTGCTACATTCAATTTCGTTATCGACTGGCAAGACACGGAAACATAAGCAGAATTAAACAGAGCCAGCTCTCCATATCTCCAATTTCCTTAATGTAATTTGCATTTCTTACTACTGTTTCCAAATACTTCTATTTTCTTCATTTTCTTACGATTTATTATCTTATAAACTTGTGACAACGAATATTATTATGCCAGATTTGAAATATAAACACTTTTAAATTGCGAATTATACCAGCATCTTAATTCTTCTTACATTGTATCTTACTGCATCTATTAACTTCAACAGGCATATTATTTATTTTGTTTGTATAGTTTACCCGAAGTAAAGTAACACATTTTTATCGGCAATTTGCACCTATGCTCATCCATATCACAGCAGAAAAATGAAATATTTATTCGTCACACAAACCTTTGTGAATGAAACAACGAGACATGTGGGGAACTTGATCCTGTTTGGCGGGCGAATTTCCCCCTTTATCCCGTCGGTATCATCTCCACGCATCGTTACATATTGTGAAACTCGTGGAAATAAATAAAATATATATAAAGAGAATCGCGAGGGATGAAAGAGGCAAGAAAAAGGAACATCACTGCGAAATGAAGAATAAAAATAGACCAGTGCTAAGGTGAGTGTGTGAGAGAAAAAGAGAACGAAATACAACAAAAATGAATCGAGAAAAAGACATTTTCCACTTCTGTGATCGTTTCTTTTCCTCTTTTTAGCCCTCACCATTTCTACTTCTCAGACCCAATCCTATACCCCATTATTCTCTCCTTCCATCTCACAATTCCAATTCCGTATCATAATACAACAAATAAAGCCTGAATTCGGACACTGGTAAAAATTACTGAAGTTCATTCGCGACCTAACAACAGCAGCAGGAACTGCTACCGACAGTTAGCGTCCATTTCGTACTACGCGCTGTTCTAGAATCGTGACGCGCTCAGACTAGGAGTTAAGTAGGCCTGTACGCTGGTGTTTTGCGAAAGGCGAGAAAACTTGGTTATACAATTCCTAACAAACTGAGGTTTATAAAATTCTTAACTGCTATAACTAACCTACTCCATGAACTACAGTCATCCTTAAGAAGATGATACTCGCTCTTCTGACCAAAAGTTCCTCACCTTTTACAAAATTCTACGGTTTGTTTTAATTTGCAAAAGCTCCGATACTGGAGATAGTCCTCAAAGAGATGAGATAATCCAATTTCACAAATATGTATTTATTAAAATTCATGTTAATTTCCTCACATCTATTTCAGCATCTCCGCAATGTTATCTTCACCTTAGGCTTTCCTACTAAAATTTTCAAGATTGCTGTCTTCTGGGTTGTTTCGCCGTGTAGTCTGGTAGAAGTTTACCGACGTTTCAGAGGTCCTTGCTGCCTCCATCATCAGGGCAATTCATCTCTGAAACGTCAGTAAACTTCTACCAGACTACACAAAACAACAACCCAGAAGACAGCCATCTTCAGACTCATCGCCATGAAAACCTCAAATCCTATTACAATTTTATTTTCATGTTGACTCTACGCTTGTTACGTGTCCCATTATAACGCCAAGTAAAACTTATACAAACGCTCAAATATACACAATCCAAGTACAACATAACAAATTTTGCATGGAATTTATTTAATAATCATTATTAGTACAGAAAATACAGCTACCAAGCATGAATTCTGAAACATCTGATAAGCTAAATATTTGTAATATCTTAATTCAAAATACTTTAATTTCAGTTGCAATGTATGCAGCGTGAAAAGGTTATTATGTTCCCAATTTACCAGTTTGTGATTATATTATCGATGTGAACAAGCGTCGAATAAACAAGCTAGTTGATTCTGATACCCGTGCCAAACACTGGAAAATGGACACTAATTACGTTTATATTTGAACGTTCCCAGTAGTCTGAATAACAAACAGAATAATGACAAATTGATAACAAACTACTCAGTCACGGTTGTCATCTGTATGACATCACTAACTCTAAGTCATCAGAACTTCAGTAAATAATCTGTAATTATTCCGAGGCACAATATAACAATGTAACACAACTTATAAGAAATCGAAACAATTACATCAGTTGTCTGAGCTACAGTAGCCGCTTGAAAAATGTGAGATATTAGGTTATAACGGTAGTAAATATGTCGATGGTATTGTCCTTGATTGTGACGCCATGATGACTTGTAGACAGATTCAACCGTTTCGGAGAAACATACCGTCTTCATCTTCAGAGCTGCCGTGAATATGGACACAATACGTTTATCCTAAAATGTGACATCCGTGAGATTCAACACGCCACAACCCAAAACATAACAACCGATTAGAATAACGTGGTTTGTGGCCTGTAAAATAAACTTTAGAAGCCCGCTAGTTTATATGAAAAGTATTAGCAGTATTTTATGGTGTAATAACGAATTTAGTTACTGATTTTGCTAGAGTGCTGTTTTACATCAGAATCATTCCTGAATTTTTATTAGGTTCGCCTGATGATTTATACTTATTTAGTGTCGAAATATTATTTTAATACGGTAATACAAACACACATAAGATTATCATAATAAATGAGGAATTTCATTATTACAGAATGGCTTATAATGCTTTCGCTAGTTCAGCAGGAGTTAAAATATTCGTGAGAGTAACACAGTAAAGAAAAAAAGAACAAGAATCTTGCGGTGGAAATGTGAAGTAATGAACTGATGGAGTAAGTAAGATGGAGGGTGGATACAGAATGGTACAGACGTGTCTAGAGCTTTCTCAGGCTTAAGTTTAAAGCAGAATATATTATCCCCCACTGGTACATTATAACAACGAACGGGGTTTAAACCACAACGTGATAAAGAAATGCCCCTCACCCCACTTAAAAAAATACTTTTTCACGCCTTCTCAACAACCTGCTTCAAAATTCTCCCACTCTGACCTCTTCTACATATTCAAAGCTATTATAAATACCGTTATGTCAACTTAACGGACTTTCGTTTTTCTTTTTTCTTTTTCTGAACATAGCCTATATTAGAACTCAAGGACCTAAAGTAGGTGCTTCGCTTCAAGGATGGAATATAGCTTTGTACCCTTATAATATTTCTGTGAGTTGAGGTAGACGAGCCGACCAACTGCTTTGAATATCATCATTAAAACATTTACATTTGTCTCTCCCGCATGTCCTGAAACGACATAAAATGTCACAAATTATAAAGACATGTCTCAATTTCTCATCTTTTTTCATCATGCACTGGTTTCTGCTTGTCTTTCCGTTTTTTAAACAGGGAAGAAATAAAATTTCATAAATTTTCAAGACTGAAAACGTTATAACTGGAAGAGAGAAAAAAATCTACTTGGAATATAACATGTGTATAATACATAAAACTTTTCTAATATTCTCGACAATTTTGTACTTTTTCCTTTCTCTCTCATGTCGTCTTACATTTCTATTTTCTCTAGTATCTTCGTTTATTATTCATTTGCTATTAAAAACGACATTCGTTTGCTTTTCCCGGCAGCCATGCTACCGTGTGATTGCTCACCTTACATACACAACAAAGTAACGTGTACTGTATCCTAGTTTCGTAAAACAAATAGAAACCAAGAACATTAAAAAAAGCAAATCTGCCCAGCTCCTAGCAAATACATAATATTTTAATGTATTCCTTTCAAAGCAAGGGAAATTCTTTCTTGTATCCAAATGCGTTATGTGCCTTATATTTTACTTGTCGCTGGTTGAACAACAATTTACAATGAAGAGTTTCGTGATTTGAAACTTTCACCAGAAAATTTAGACTAATCAAATGAAAGACAAGTTGAGTGATTCATACAGCACGCGTTCATGGGGATGATAAATGCGTACATAATCATTCTGAAAGCAAAGTCTGAAGAGAGGAGACCACGTAAGGTGTGTAGGCGTAGGAGGGAGAATAATATTAGGATGTATTAATACATTAAAGAAAACAGGCTGAGAAAATTTGGGCTGAACTGGCTCAGGACAGATCCCAGCAGCGGGCTATTAAGAACACGGTAAAGAACCTTGGTTTGCCACAAAAAGCGAACAATGCGTATCCCACTGAGTAACTATCAGATTCTCAAAAACAACTCAGTTCGCTGGAGTCCGACGGAATATATCACAGTGTTTTTAGGCAAAAGTTACTTCTAAGTGCAGCAGACGTAACATCAAGAACGCTGACATTCATTTTTAATAGTTGCTCCGATCAATGAGACGAGAAGCCTCCAAAAATTCAACTCTGGACAATTCTGTTAAGATTTCGTAAAATAAAATTAAATCCCGAAAAGTGATTTCGGACAGATCATTGACATATTCAAACGTCTGCGTATAAACAAGGAATTCTTGGCAAACCACGTGAAAGCTGTAAAATTTTATTCCACGTAGCTGCAGTAACCATCAGAAAGCTACATGTGAGACTGTATGATCCCTTCCACAGCTCCTCCAACACATCATTTTTATGTAACATCTCACCATCCAACATTACGATGTGGAACATTATATTACATGAGGCAGTATTTCCAGCATCAGTGCCATAAATCATCTTTCAAGTTCCCAGTTTCTACAGTGTACGGTCTCCACTACAGCCAGCTCACACAAGTTCATCTCAGACCATGCGACAAGGAAACAGATGCAAGTTTCGGTAGCTGGTCAAAAACCTTTCAGAATTAATCCCATAGCCTCTGAGGCTTCGGTTTGTGACTTCCACATCTCACCACAATGGTTATTAAACCAGTCTATTTCAGGTACTTCTGACGTTTCTCTTATCCGAGACTGAAATTTTCCCTAGCTTAAATATGTTACCCAACAAACACATGTTTCAGAGCATTGGACATCGTCTCCCAGATGATGGAGGTACTAAGCACCGACGAAAAGTCGGTAAAGCCCTACGAGACTACGGCGTAACATATCTTCAGGAAATAAGATTTCTATATTCGCTTTACGGGCAGTGAAAATATATCGAAAATATAACAATCAATTTTGTTAAAAAAATTCTTAAAAAAATCCAATACCTGAAACCACTTATATTTAAATTATGCACTACAACAACACGTTCACGTCGATCACACAGAACGGTAAGAGACAGCGAACAATAATGCGGAGTGTCGTCTCCTCTCTTTCATTTACAACTCTCCATTTTTAAAGATGGGAGCTCAGAGACGATGATGACGTATTTGTTGTTGACATAACCCAGAGGACTGACGTCACAGAGACGCCATGTTTGTATCACTGACAGTGGTCGTGCCGACCAATCAATACACTAACCCTCCCTTCCTGACAAGGGGTGTCATCACTTCAACCCCCAGCTCCTAGAAATTGTCTTCTGGTTCTGTCAGTCAGCCTGTGAGTCCATCATCTTTATCCTCATGTCTTCTTTCTGTCTGTGGCAATTTCTTCGCCGATTATCCCATCCAGCCACAAAGATGAAGCAGTATCTGCCTTCGCTGTTCTTTATATTTTACATTTTCCTGCGTACTTAATATCCACAGCACTCTTTTCTCCGAAATGTTATTAAACGCACTTTACTCGCTTGCTGTACGAAAATATCGCCTAGTCCCCGTGTATTAAAATACATGTGGAAATAGATACGATATTACACAGATGAAACATGAAGTTCTTTGAAGAATGCTACGATACATTGACTACTTTGCTATGAATCCTGAAGTTTGAAAGAATTATGAAATTTAGTACCTATGTTTTGTCCATACTTTTTATGAGTACAGATTCCGACAACCAGCACGTTACATTTGCCAAACTTGTAATTGTAAACCTACAGAATTCATACAAGACTTCTGGATATATCTATGGCGCACTGGTCTAACTATACGAAATTTCAAAACAACTAGGTTTGTATTCAATTGTTCAATTACCCTACCCTAATTCGATTTAATATATATTTCTGTTAGTCGCCGTGATACTTTTAATTCTAAATACACGACGTAAACAAAATTAGCATTCTTTAAAAAATCCTTCGCATACAGAATTATAGGAGCATAGACTGAGTGTTGATCTCACCCACAGTCCTTTGTTACTTATTTCTTTTACGTCGTACAAAACCTCTTTCTTAAAGTTCTGCATACAAGCGCCCGCAATCCGTATGTTCTCTTAGAATCAAGAGAATCATTTTTACGTCAGTACAATGCCACAAGTAAATTAACTGTATATATTTTTTTAATATTTTCATTTTCAGATAAGGTAAGACAAAAAATATTCTGAATTGATTACGATTCTGTCATTAATTCTGGTGACGATACATGAACATATAGTACATACATACATCTCAGATTGATATGCAAAAATAACTGAAGACTCAAATGTTTTATTGTGGTTTTCTTTCGAATCTTGGGAGAATACCTTTAGCTACATTCAAAGAACCACGACCGAAATCCTATACCACTTACCGAACGTGGTCACCTGCGCCAGACATTCGACACTACACGACATCTCCAGTAAAACGGGCCGTTAGATATCCTAAAACGGACGAAGATTCTTACAGTTAAGATAGAACTTCCTTTTTAGCAAGAAAGGCACAAAAGGAAAAAAACGTTGTTGCCATAAAACTTTACAATCTCGGCCCCTATACACATTTTAAATGTAGGTAAGATAATCATAAGATCATTTCAAGAATCATGGTCTGATAAATATCCCCAAAATTTCTTCCTGAATTCGATACTTTATTTTATACAGACTCGCGAATTGTATGCCTTTATTCCCGATCGTCTTCTAAAATGATCCAGTCAAAGCTTCTAGCTTTATCTAAAACACCCTTTCTCAATGTCCCTTATGCAGAATTAAAGTGACCCTACTATAGTGGCCCCAGATGCGTCCTTAATGCTGTAACTATCCTCCCTCGCACTAGTTCTTAGCAGACAAGGAAATCAGGAGGACGCTTGACCGCGTTCATGTCATGCCGTTCGGTCCTAGAGTGTGGGACTGCCATCAACGATGCAAAGAGATGTCTGCACTGTTCTGTGCCATAAGGACGGACCCTTGTGAGCATCATGTACAAGAAGATCAACATCACTACGTCTACAGCTGCCTGAAGGACCAGGGTAATATGAAAGCATTAGAATTTTGGTACAATGTGCATTTACAAAGTTGTAAATACAAACTTAAACAGAACTAACAAAGAACTTGATCTGGAAGCAAATTCTTCTAGAAACTCATAGAATCGTAACATAAAGATAGCTTAGAGATTTGAGAATGCAACAAAGATAAAAAATATTATACAACCAATGTAATAAAATTAAATTGAAGAAGAGCTTGTTAAAATCGGGGAGCACTTGTTAGGGCTGGCCTTTCAGTTCAGACTCCTTTATCATGGCTTTCTTTGTAAAAAAACCCCTACAGATTAAGACGAATAAATTTGCAATTTTATTTGTCAATACTGGTCTTCTGGGTTTTAACGCCGCAGAGACACAAAAGCTTTAGACGAACAAAAATCTTCCACCTTTAGGCCTAAAGAACACCAACATCGACATATTCATCACCATGAAAATTTTAAATGTGACAGGTAAATGTTCATGAAGACGACCGTCTTCTGGGCTGCACGGCTGTGTAGTCTGGTACTTGCTGCCTCCATCATCATTCGAGTGAAAAACATTAGTAAGGTGATCAAATAAACTAAGATTAAAAATTTATGTACAATTTTTGTCGGAAAATTAGAAGGGACAAGACAAATTCAGATGTGACGATGACATTAACACGTGCAAGAGCGTGGAGTGGATTCAGCTGGCTCAAAACTGAGTCCAGTGAGACGGTATGTCTATTCGGGCTTCTGATAAGTGTAGAGACTCTCCGCCCCTCAAGGACTGTGTCCTAGTGACTAACCTGGACTTTTTATTTTGTTACATTACGACTGTTCAAACATTCATGACACTTTTTCGCCTCAGTCCCTTCCATGGGTCAGGACTGTCAGTACGCGAATTAATATTTTGCTTTTTAGATTATTATAAATTTTCTTCCATGTTCCTGAGACAAACCTCGCCACTGAGGTAGACAGTGCAGCAGCTATATCTGAGATACATTTTGTTTTTAATACGTGTTACATGCATTAAACAGATTTCGCTGGAGGCATTATATATTTTGCATGAGTGTCTTTCGAATAATATATGATGTTCCTAGAATGGCGGTTTTCTAAAGTTCCTTAATGTCGTGTTCGCCCGAGATGTTGGCCAAATATTTTTTGAGTGACTTGGAGACAGTTCCAGTTGCTCCTATAATTATTGGGATTACTTTTGCTTTCACTTTCCACATTCGCTGTATTTTAAATGAGAAGGTCCTTGTATTTCAAGACCTCGGCTTCCTTCTTAATTATATTTTTATCGGTTGGTATTGCTGTGTCAATTAAGAAACGAGTACCATTTTTGTTTAGAATTATAATATCGGGTTTGTTATTTGGTATAGTTCTGTCTGTTTTGACTTCTTCTTCTTATTATTATTACATGTATTTATTTCTGTTTTCACTTGATTTATTATTTTCTGTTCTTCGTATTTATTTTATTTTCTTGTCCTATCTCAGTAAACAGGTCCTGTAGCTGTTGATTAAGCACGTTAAAATAAATAATTGAATTATATTAATACTAGCGTATTATTATTATTATTATTTATATTTCTTCATTTATTTTGATTTGTGTTAATATTGTTTCTATTTTGGGCTTGTATTTGGCTGTTATATATAATACTGTACATGTATAAGTTTAATTAATCTCTTTTTGTAATATTTTTCTTTATTATTTCATTATTATTGTATGTATTATCAGTGTTTGCCTGTTATTGGCTTCTTGCTGTTGGCAAACACGTAAATGAATTAATTGAATTGAATTATTATTATTATTAGTAGTAGTAGTAGTAGTAACTGATGTTTAGATATTACTGAGGGGTTGGGATGATTAAAAAATTACCTTTAGCGTACAGCTTTAATATTGAAAACGCCCAGCATTCTTGTTCAATCCATACTGCTGCCACTAATGTGGAAAATAAACGAAGAATAAAAATGACTGTCAGCAAACTGATAATGAATGACCGGTATACAGTGCAGCCAATTCCTGAACGTCACAATCCGTTCAAACGGACCGGCGTTATTACACGCATACAAACGAACAGGAAACTAGGAGAAACCAAAACGTGATCATCCTCTGATCATTAACATCACTCAGGCCACGAAAATATATCTCCAATGGTTATGAGAAAAGTAGGAATTCGCCAAATGGAAGTTGTAAATTAATATGCAATGAATATTTCGTCATATTTGCCCATAGTAATAATTTTCATTAATTAATACTGTAGTGAATATTTATCGAAGTAAACTAATATATATCTGTCGATGCAACCTTTTTCCGTTTATTCAACAAATATAAAAAATCAGTTTACATAACTATTTTCCCATTAATTTGAGATGACCACAAAACGTATGTGTGCTCTTACAAAAAGTGGTCGTTAAAATTGTCCGATCTAAACAAAATTCGAAATGGTTCGACAATTTTTCACAAAGTTCTCCGATATCAAATTTAATTAAAATCGGGTAATCCGCCATGCAGCTGGTTCATGCGCAACGCAATAATAATCACGCTACGTCACATCAGTTGGGCAAAAACTAATGTTACTTTTCCCATCACACCTCCAGTCGTGTTTTTAATTGCAATTCTTGTTGACACGAAATGGCTTCTAAAAGTGAGATGCGTTCTGTCCTTACCTAGGGTTCAGTGTGCGGTCCACACGTGTATTTGAGAGTGCTATCTGAGAACAGAAGCCACATAGTCTTGTGCAGCTCACACCACCACGCTACAATTACGTCCTCTTCAGCTTAGCCCAGAACCACTTGCTCAACGGCTTTGCAGCAGGACCATTAGGAACCCGTGGCTTCCCGAAGATAGCAGACTAGTGTTCCCCCAAGGAACTGGTTATGTCAAACCAGAGACCAAACATAAAAATAGAAATTGTTCTTCTCCGTGCGGACAGATAGGCCGTACCTCAGCGTGCCTGGGATAACTTTATGGATACTGTCCTGCTCTTGAAACAATCCTTGAAGCGATCCCCACAACATTATGCTTATGGACGGACCGAAAACAATAAAATTTAGAAATAAGCAGCGTAGTCATTGTATTTTTAAAAAAATGTTAACATATTTTGTACAGTCTGCTAGCGAAGATGGTTATAAATGTAATGATGCAACACTCAAATTCGCCAGCAAACCAGCATTCAGAGCATATATACATATATTATACACATAAAGGTCTACTCGAATTTTAGGGCTGGAAATCCAATAAAATTCAGAAAAAATGAGTGCGTTTCGAGAAGTCAAATGCGGCTACAGACATTTCATTCTTTTATGGAACACGAAAATTCATCATCAGTTCGCAAAAGCCTGCAACTGGTCCTCATTCTTAGCCAGCTCAATCCACTCCACAACTTCATACAATATTCCTTTAAGATCCAAGGGACAATGTGGTATTGCCCACCTAAAAGTACCAATCGTAATGTACCGGGATCGAAATAATCTAGAACATTTCATCCTATGATCCTTATCAATGGGTGAACAAAATGAAAATTCATAGGCAAACGCGGAATGAAAATTTTTTTTACACAAATAGCACTGAATGCGTTCATATAAGCAAACTCAATTTATCAAATAATCAAAAACCTCTTTAAACTTATCCCCATGTTCTTTGGTCTCAAATACAAATTAAAGGTCGGAAAACTATCTCTATTTTACTTCTAAGCAAATAGATGGCGTTTTACACAAATTTCGCAAAAGACTGCCATTATACTGGACCGATAGGAACTAAAACAGCAATGGTCCTACTAACCTGGAGCGCAGACCCTAAATGTCACTCTGCACTCTACAAAAAAAAAAAAAAAAAGAAGATCCGACAAGGAACAAATCATCCAATTAATAATACGAGTACTCAAGTTACCATCTTGAAAATACTAAAATACTGTCAGTAAATTATTTAATCAGACCCATAAACCGGGTGAACAATAAGTAACTGTTAGCCTTTCATTAATTACTGTCATAACCATTCCCACTGACCATCTTTCAAACTTCGGAGGGATTCCAGATCCACAAGTACGAACATTACTTGCGGTGCTATGAAGACAGAATGCTGCAGAATACGTGGGGTTAATCCCCATTCATTCTGTTCCGAAAGTCATTTAATGACGATGTCTGACCGCAGATTTCTCCCCTAACATGACTAAGTACTTCTGAGGCACGTCCATCTGATTATTCAGTGACCACTAGAGGATGGTTTGTCAGGACATTTATAACTGGAACACGATCCGGCAAATAACTAACGTCACATGAAGAGTAATACTTTGTGTAGACGATTTCGAGGTTAAACACATCGTTTCTTGGTTAGTTAGAAGTGAATGTAAGAGACCGAAGATGATTAGAGGTGAGAGACGGAAAATTACAGGTAGATGCAGAACTTTGATATGAGTCATATGCGATATTCAGCAAATTATGAATCGCCCTGATGACGGAGGCAGCATGACCTCCGAAACGATGGTGGACATTTACCACACTACACGGTGCAACAACCCAGAAGACAGCAAATCTTCAGACTCATCGCCGTGAAAACCTCAAATCCTACGAGGAATTTTGACCAACTGAACCACTACAAGCAACTCAAAAAACATTTGTTCTACCCTGCACAGTTCCTTTCATGAAAGACGGAGACATGCTAACCTTTTACATACTGATATCACTCACGGACTTCAAGAATGGTTAATAATCCTTTAAGTATAATAAACATAAAACGAATGCAAACCGACCGAAAACCGAATTTTCAAACTTCAATAGATTCCTAGCGCAAACAGCAAGGACACAGACCTCATCAGATTAGATTTCAATGTACTGTCATCGATTCAAGACACGTTAGCATATTACCATTTTTATATACACGCATTCAGACCTATCGTATCACAAACTGTTCCATGTTACTTAACAGAACACAAAATCCAGTCACTGAAGTGATTCACCCGCGCTGTCACTTTATATAAGATCGTATTGTGACTAAAATTATAAATCCCTGATGTCTACTTTAAGTACAGTGTTATGTGCATATTTCTTTTTCGCCATGAATTTGGTGGATCTGGAGCTAAACGCACTGGTTGGGCACTAGAGGATTAGATGTATCTCCACACCAAGTGATGGATAGATACACCACCCCCAAGTGATCAATAACTCAGTTTTGTGGGCGGGCTAGAAAAGGGTGTATCATCTGGGGTACTGTATTGACAGAAACACACAGAGCGCTGGCATTAACTACAAAGTAACAAAAAGTGGAATAATAATAATAAGTTTACACATTTATAAGCAAGGACTTGTTACTACTATACGCATTACTATAAGGCGGGGTAACCAAACATTTTTTTCCTTCAGGCCAACCTTGGTTGGACTGAAGGGCAAATAAACACGCCCTGGAACTGCTTTTAAAAACTAATATCGACTTTTAGTTGCCTTTAACTACAATAAACCAAAAATAATTTACCACAGTGCATGTTTAAATACAAATTTTAATAAAAAGTATATAAATTACTACAGGTTTGCAAATTATTTTAAATCACTCTGCAACAGCTTATATCTGACATAATTTTTACCTCGAAGACTCATATTTTTCGGAAGGATTATGAAATCAATAGAATGTGTCACTTGTACGTAAAGCAGTAAACGAGATAAGAACCATCTTCTATTCAAGATTTTCTGAGCAAAGAAATTAAATTAACTTGTAATAACCAGTTACATCCCACGGTGGTCTAGTGGTTAGAACGCTGGCCTTGTAATTCTAGGGTCTCGGGTTAGATTCCCGGCGGTGCCCGAATTTATAACTTGTGTTGGGCAAAGCCGTGGTCTAGGCAACACGGAGTTTTCCTCCGGGGGGCTTCCCCGGTTTCTCCGTGGCATCCCAACAATTACTCCATTCACACACAGAAAAAGGCAATGGCAAACCACTTCTGGATCATCTGCCAAGAACATATATGAACAGGTCCCAGTCCGAGAAAAGGATGGAAGGATCCTGTTCATATGGACCTGTCCTCAGACAGAACACTAAATAATAATAACCAGTAATAATTACGCTGATGGTTGTCTTCTCGGTTGTAGCACCTTGATGATGGAGGCAGCAAGGACCTCTGAAACATTGGTAAATTTCTACCAGACTACACGACGCTACATCCCAGAAGACGGGCATCTTCAGACTTACCGCGTAAGAACATTGAATCCTACTTAGTAACAAATAATTTCGCGCCTCTGGTTACAAGTTATCTCAGTATGGATGAGGCCCGCGGACCACCATCTCGACTACACAGCTATAAAATATGTTTGCGCTGTGAACTACAATGCGGTAGTTGAGAACACGTCGAGGTTTTTTAAAGGTATTTTACAACACGAATTACATAATTCTGAAACCACGCTGATCAACCTAGAGAGCGAAAAGTACAGATACAGCATCTTAAAAGAGATACGCTTCAACTAATTGCGACACAAAATTAACTGAAAGGGTGGAAACCGCCCAAAGCTCAGACCTATAAACTACTGCTTTTTGTCAAGTATATCTCCTTTCTGCCAACAGGAGCAAAATGATTTTGGGACGTAAGCAGGCTCCTACATGACGGATACCGAAATATCATTCCCCTGAGGGAAGAAGTAGAACAAGCTGACCACGCACATCCTCCTTGGACCAGAGTTGAGCGTTCGTGCAACTGCACCTCCACATCCCAAATGTGTTAGTAGCGAGATGCAGCGTAGGGAAAAATTGTTCGCATTCGCTCGCACGCACGCATATATTTAGACTGCATTTACAAGTAGAACTTAATTTATTTTGTTTATAATATATGTTATTATGATTATTATTATTCAATAAAATAAATATATTTTACCTTAAAATTGAATAATTTTTTCTAGTCTTTAGTACCTATGATTTGCTGAATTTTGCATTTCTATACTTTCTACTCTCATAACCTATTTACGTTCTTATGTTTACATCGAAAATCTGGTTTAGTCGTCTTCCTTAAGTTAAAATGTATAGCCATGATTAATCTTCAGATAGATTTCGTACGGAAATTCTCAATCTGTGTACAGAATAGAATGTCGTAATACTATCAATGATGGGTCTTTGAAATATCCAAGCACACAAAGAATCAACCTGTTGCAATATTAATTATAATTGAATTTAATAACTTACAGGTATGCAAGATCGATCAATTTCAACACTGACTTAGAAAACTTTATTATCTGAAAGGAAGACACAGGCAATGGAGAAGCAGGCCACAAGATGAAAGCATGAAGCAAAGATTATGAGACAAAGTTGCGTTCCCAAACATTAAATTCTATCCCCTTTTTAATATAATTTATTTTAAATGAAGTTAATGAAATTATGAGATTCCTGGATAACTTTCAGTTGTTCTAACGTCGACTTAGGTCATATATACTGGACATTATTCAAATTATGAACCGTATTGTACGTATACACGAACCACTTTAGATAATTATAATTCTGCACGCAAACAAAAAAAACGCAAGACAAAAAGAAGACATAATCACTTATATCTTATGCCCTAATTTGAATAAATTATCCTTTCTACAGCATGACGAATTGGCATAAGGTTTTCTAAATATACAACACATTTACTTTTCTTGTGATATACTACATTAAAGAACAGTTAATATACATTTCGGCTACTAGCAAGGTCGATCAATTCGTGTTATTGGTTGAATAAAATTTAAAAGTACAAAGGTGAGAGGTCCGTAGTCGAAAGACATTCATCTGTACTTCTATTAAAATACAACGGTATGTTGAAAATATATTAAGGAGCGCAGACACACGGGTACGAATACACGATTTGCCGATATTTCCTTTTATACTGAGGAAAATAGACATGCACATAACATCTTTCCTTCAGAGTTCTATACTTTATGCCCATTTAATTACAATTACGTGGCTTTTAAATATGAGCCATTCTCTTTTCCCGCTGTTTCCTTTAGCTCATACACAAAATACAACGCGATCTTGTTTATCCACGACCGAGAAGCAATCTCTCTGCTTTCCCTTCTCTTACCACTTGTGACAACAGGATTGAGGCAGAGATTCTTCAAGCTGTGTATGTACTTTTTATATTTATTTCGCCGCTGTGTAGCGAGCAAAGCTTTCAACTCAACCACCTCCGCCACTTGAAGATAAGAACACGAGATGGCAGCATGTGAGTGGGAAATGACACTTCACACGGTGGAATGCCACAGCCTTCGTCCACTTGTTAGCCCCTACGGTGTTCTGACGATCTAAAGGGCAGTGACGAGACGAATGTGAAAAAAGGCTGCTTTACTCATTTATATGAAAATTAAGAAATGTAACTTACCAGCACTTTCAAGAACTGTACAATCAGTTTGACTATCACACTTCATTCCAAACCAGCATATCGAAATATACGTGTTATTACCTTATTAAATTTATTGGAACTGCATTTCTTTAAAATAATTTTTACACCACCTCGCACGAACATTGTTTTAATAATAAAGAATCATGCACGCTGATCTACAACAGCTTATAAATTCCAAATGAAAACTCTTTTGTACAAGCTAAACACGAACATTTGCGGTAATGCTCAGCCATTAAGTTTTCTAAGCGTATTATTTTAAGGTAATCCATTGAAAATGCAATTACAACATTGCTAATATGTTTCCGCCCATAATTATTCGTATTTTCATATTAAATACCTGAAACAATTAAACAGCTTTATAACATTCTGTAAGTAACTAACTGCAGTGCAACTCGATAAAAGAGGCATTAACACTTATTCCCTTATAGCATACCGCGGGTAATAACAGACTAATCCATGGGTTACAAGTTCTCCCAGACCAAAAGCCAGTTTCACACTTATTGACTTCCGAGCTCGGGGTTATAAATAAGGACAATGTATTAATACATCACGGAAATTTATTGGAAATGCTCCTCCGAAACGTCGGTAAACTTGTATCAGCCTACACGGCGTAAAACCCCAGGAGACATGCAAATATTAGCTTTAAATAGGTTGCAACACTGGAACACTTATTAACAGGAAAAACATAAACATGAAGTTAAAAAGAAAATGAAAAGCCAAACGTAAAAGGACTTCTAAATCTTTGTTTCTCTTTATGACTTGTAGGTCTAGTGAACTTCGTCCGGAGATACCCTGTCTTCGTGTCTTGTAACCAGAGCCAAGGGCCTGCTCGATCCAGAGCCCCTTCATACTTTATTCAATTTACATGTAAATGTTGTGGGGAGAGAGAGAGAGAGTATACGCGTATATACGACATCACTTCGATCTTTACTAGTCTTTCCAAATATATTGACCGCCTACTTTGCAAACACATTTTAGCAACGTCACAGGAATTCAGGTTACGACCATAAAAAGACGAGAGATTTGAAGTTTCCTAAGGCGGCGAGTGAAGATGGTTATTCTCTGGATTGGTGCGTCGTGTAGTCTGATAAAAGTTCACCTACGTTCAGGGGTGTTTTCTGCCTCCATCATCAGCGAAATGAGTACTCATCAACCCAGAAGATAGGAATCTTAATAAAAAGTGCAGTACTGGTTAGATATAAACGGACAGAAACAATGGAACTACATCAAATTACAGACAATAATAACTTTCAAATATCTGAGATATTACAGGAGTTGAGACTTTCGCGGAGAGTACAATCAATAAAATCTTCTCGGGCAATCAGCCGCGCCACCTGGTTACCGTACTAAACCGACGTTTCGGGAACCAAATCTGTCCCCATCATCAGGGCTCTGATAACCAGTTGACGCGGCTGTTTGCCCGAGAAGATTTTATTGATCTGAGATATTATGTGACAGCAAAACGTCTTTGTAGTTAACGACACTCCTTAACCAAACTCTGCTGTTCAACACTAGGATATTACTCTCTCATTACCGATACCTTGTGGGATATATTCCGACTGTAGTTTACCTCACATGCAGCATATCATATAATCAATGTCTACACAAAGTCTCTTGTTTACTTTGCAGGGAAAGAGATAGGAGCTGAAGGAAATCGACAGAGACGCACATTACAGCAACAGGGACCAAACCGCGCTCTTCTCCTACGTCAGTAGCTTGAGGCAGAAGAGAAACGAACGCATGTACTATGTGCAGGAAAAGTACATCACTAAAATTTAAGGTATTTAAATTACCACATTATCTGCTAGGCTTCAGTCAAAAATTATCTTACAGTAGTGACTAATGACTAGACGTAGAGTCAAATCTAAAAGTTTGTGACTATGGTGAGTTATTTAAATAAAAAGTTTTTTGGATGTTATCCATCGTCTAATAAAATAACAAAATTGAACTACGTTTCATAGGAAATTCATAAATACAAAATAGTTACTGATAGTCAAAGCAGGTGGTACACAAAGTTACCTTTAGGAAATAAGGGTTAATCTTTACCAACACTTCCAGATAATTTCTGGATTCCGTCCATATTCTGACACGATTTGTACTGAAGACGTATGTCTGGAGTAAAGGGGTCAGAGCGTGAAGCTAACTATTCACCTCCATCTAGAGCCAAAGTCAGCAGTGTATAGATCAGGGTCTCCATTCTTACACAAGCCTTAATGGCCTTTAATTAAACGAACAACATCACTTCCTTTCTCTTGCACAAAAGAACAGGAAAAATCATATCAGATTGTAATGAACACTTTCTATGCATCGAAAAACATGAATGGGGTACAGGAGGAGGCAAATCTACTGGACGAATTCGGAAGATGCTTTGGTATGACAAATATCGAGTACGTTGGTTCTTAAGAATACACTGGTCTGTCGTTTGCGAACCTTCTATGAAACCCACAAGACTGGAATTATTTAGCGAGCGGAGTTGAATCGAAATTAATTATTTGCTGAATAACGAAAAGCCGTGGCCCATTCAAATGACACTTTTAAGTTATAACATATATTTCATGCGACTGTATCCATCCAGAAACAAGTGATTTTTGTCCATACTTTTCCCACTGAATTTATTAAAGATCTATTTTAATATTATCCTCCCATCTACTTCTAATCGTTACAAATTGTCACTTCCCTTAAGATTTTCCGACCAAAAATGAGTATAAACTTCTCATTCTTCCAGGTGTGCCTATGTCCACCCATCTCCCTACCTTGATTTGGTCGTCTAATAATACCTAGCGTACAGTACAAATTATGACGCTTCACATTATACAAATTATTTACACTGATATGAAAACTTAAATAAGAAATTTACTTCACGTAAACATTACCACAATCAAATTCGTATTAGACGTCTTTTGGGTTTTCTATGAACAGTAATTACTATTTACTTAACCAACTGTGTTCTTCCTTGCAGCGGAAAATAATTTCATCGTCTCTATTTCTATGCATATGTCCTTCCAGAGGGCCATACAATGAAGAATAAACATTTGGTATCTACAAGAACCGCCAAGCCAGGGGTTCGATTACGTGGGGCAACTGTTTCATTCGTAAGATTTGAGGTTTTCACAGCCGTGAGTATGAAGATTTCTGTCTTTTGGGTTGTTGCGCTGTGTAGTCTGGTCGATGTTTACCGACGTTTCAGAGGTCCTTGATATCTTCATCATCATTGCGATGTCGCCCTAATTACGGAGGTAGTATGACCTCTGAAACGTTGGTAAACATCGACCAGACTACACAGCGCAACAACCCAGAAGACAGAAATCTTCATACTCATCGCCCTGATGAAGGAGGCAGTATGACCTCTAAAACGTTGGTAAACATCGACCAGACTAAACAGTGCAACAACCCAGAAGACAGAAATCTTCAGTGTTTTATTCCTTTTCCAGACAAACATTTAAAAATATGTAACATGGGGGGATGTATTAATATGCCAAATTGGCGTAGTAAGTAAAATCGGACGAAAATATGGGCATATGATGGGGGAAGAAACCCTCTTTTCATGTAGATAAGCGTGCACAAATAATAAGGGGAAGATGTTGGGAGGAAATCATATTGGAAAATGTTCCCATTGAAAACATGATGAACGAGCAAAGGTTCGTGTGAAAACGTAAATTATGTCGGCGTGGTATTGGAAGTTCGGAAGAAAACTTGCATCCCCAGAACCTGCACGTCACAGAACGGATGATCGAAGATAAATCGATTCTTAACCACTATAAAATTGTACGCGAGGAAACTCCAGCAATGAAGAAGTTGAGACATTCACACAAACGAGAAAACCAAATCCATATAATTCTATGTAGTTATATTATTCGAGAAGTATTTGAACCTGAACTGAAAATTTCTCTGCTAATACTGAAGTAATTAAGTCACCGTTTTCCAATCTAATGCAAATAAGACATTATCGAATAATTGAGAGTTTGCGACTAACCGGACCGAATTAATCAGTGTCAATCAATTAGAAGGACTGAAAGGAAACGAAAGTAAATCGATAACTTCTTTTGAAGTCTCCTGCTGCAGAAAGTTGTCCAACTTCAAACAACTTTACCTCGCCAGACATTCATGAAGCTCGAAGTTTTATCATGAACAGAGAATCAAGAAACAAGATAAAAAACCATAGCATTACAGTTTTATTTAAATTGTATTAATATGCTCTCAAATATGTGTACTTATATTTAAAATAATTTATACTGAAAGCACTGCCCAATATGTAAACACAGTATTTGTTTAATATTTTTCATAAATAAAAACACACAAAAATAAATAATTATTGTAAACACTTTGATTAGAATTACAACAAACAATTATATAAACGCAGAATTATGCAGTACATTGGAATCGAGGTTACAAATATTCAGCAGTTTCTGAAAGAATAAGCAATGACTTTGAGCACATAAGCCAACCTGTTTGAGCTTAATAAACGGAGATGTTGAACAACAGAAACAAAACACAAGTCAAAGGAAATAATAACGGACGAGCTACATGCAGCAGGTTCGAGCTTACGAACCTGATAATCGCTCAGGATGTTAGGAATCGCCGGCCTTTTATGTACCTAAAAGATTAATTCCTATTCACAAGGGCCAGCAACTGGGTGCTATTGTGAGCCTCATGGATCCAATTACAGCCTACTTCTGTACCATCTACTTTTAGGCTTCCAAAAGTAAACTGTGAGAAATTTACGAATTTAGGTGCCACAATGGATAATACGGAGTTTAATCCGCATTCCAAATCCAGATAGAAATCAGGCGAATAGGTAAGCTGCGAAAATTTAATTTACAGAAAGAGTGCCGAATTATTGATGATCGTGGCGATTATGATGATATTCGTAAAGGCTACAACGATTTCAATGGAACTGGGCTCTACGTTTTATAATCTCTTGTTCCACAGAAAACTCCACGTCATTTTAACAGTTACAACCACACGTAAGCCCACGTATCGAACTTCAGTATGACAAACCAAATATAGACAGACGTCGAAATAAATTTTCCATCCACGTTCAGAAATCTCCTAATCAGATACGAATGAACAATTATTCTAGAATTATAGATAAAAAAATCCAACAATTCGGTAATAAAACACTAGATGGGTTCATTAATTTCTAAAAAAATACTCTTCGTAGTTACACAAAAGTCCCTCCCCCTCCCCAATTTGACCAACTGCATATGCCGTGTCCTGTTACATTTACATTTCACAGTAAACTTCAATTGTTACATCACGAGTACCAAAAAAGGCATGAAAGCCATGGAAGGGGGGTGGGGTGGGGGTATTGTGAAATTGTTAGTACGGGGTTGAGAGTGGTGTAAATCGCAAATAACAGCGCGGGATGATTCTGGTAGAGGGGTGAGGTATGGAGGGTATGCATATCCCGAAATCTAAACCACATGAAAAGCGGATATACGCTGCGCTTTCGGTTTGCTACCGTGCATACGGAAAGCGGTTGGTAACCGATAGATAAAATTACGTCAACAGTTTGAGATTCGTTATCAGGTACGAAAGCCTGTACCAGGCACTGCAAATGAGAGCTTATTATACAGTCACATGAACGAACAATCATTCCAAAAACATTCTATTGCTCCAAGTCTACATGCACCCAATTTCTATTAGTCGAGGTCCAGCGGTTATCACCCTGCGTCGCATTCTTAAGATCCGGGTTCAAATCTCGCCCCGCAAACCGGCTATCCTGACTGAGGTTTGTGACTATCCTCAGTCGCTCGAGGAAAAATGCTGGGATAGTACCTTAAATTAGACTACTACAGTACATGGTCTGAGTTACTGAAAGAGTCGTTAAATAAATAACAATAAATGGCATTTAGCCAAAAAAACTGTTTGCATAATTTTGATTCTTAACATGCAAAGCAAGAAATTTAATCTAGCGGTCTTTCCAGTTAAGATACACTAATTTTACTATTTGTAAGTAGGTCTGTCAACAATCTGAAGGTATTTCATAACACCGTTTCTTGACATAAAACTTTTCCCCCGATGAACAATTAAATTTTACACGAAGTTGAATAAGCAAATAAAAGAATTTGTATTATTCCGGGAGAATATCTGAGACTACATTACATTTCTCTTGCAGTCTCAAAGGAAGAAAGAAATAATATACGGATTTCAGTCATTCACTCCATAGACTTAGAATTAATTTATTCCTTTTTACAAACCTTTAAATTAAATATAACTGTTATATGGATAAATATATTTCAATTATACTACCTTATAAGATGTTACTAAATATTGCGATTAAATTATAACAGAGCTGAATGGACGATTAAAACAAACATATCGCAGATTAATGATGGCTGCCATCTGATATGTAGCATCATGTAGTCTAACAGCTACTGGCCGAATTATCAGAGAAGCTTAATGCCTCCATCAACATCACCTGAAACGTCGGTCAATATCAGAATTACATCCAAAAATTTAGATCTTGAAAGTAGCGGCATTCAGAGTTTCAGAATACAATTCAAATTACCATTTAGGTAGAATAATCTCACACGAAGTATACTTTTATTAAAAATACAGATAATGCAACGCCGACACTGGAATCCTGAGGCGTTAAATATGAAATTTAATATTTTATAAGTTTTTTAAACGCACCTCGTAGAATGTAATAAATCCGAAGTCTACGTTGGAAATAATCACAGACGTTATATTGAACAGGGTAAAATAGCTACAACCTGACTTGGAAACAGAGGCACTATTAAATTATACACTTCAACTCGATCTAGATACAATCCAGTTATGTACCACTGCATACCGACTAACATATCGTGCTTGGTATTTTTCGTATGAAAGGACTATTAGCCCTAATGATGCTGGTGCCAGAGGAGAGATTAGTACTGGGTACGCATTTGCCACGTTCTCCAATCGGCCTCAAAACATGTTCATACAGACCCCATACCTCCCTTGTTACAAAATACCCCAGTCACCGTATCATAACATGAAACTTGTATAAACGAATACACAGGTTTTCAGAATCTGGGCGAAAATAAAAAGAAAGTCAAACAATGGTTGCCATTGCTCAGGACTGTTTAACTACGACAATGGATTCAGCGTTTCAAACACAGCCTTCCTGATGTGTGCTTTCAAGATTTTGCTTATTAATGTACTTCACTTCAAAGACATGATACAGTTTAATACTCTCCGACACTTGCATTAAGTCCTCTAAATTAACGCAAGCTCGTTAATTAGCTAAATACAGCTTCATAACTACTATTTTGCGCAAATAAGTTGTTTTTTTAGCTTTTGAACAATGTAAGTCTACCAAATGTTTTTGAGACATAAATAACTTGAAATTCTCTAAAGGTCTATTTATTACACCACGGCTATAAATTGTTTTGGACAGGCCTTACCACATGTTCGGTTTCCTGGGAGAGACATTTACTCCCCTCTTCAAGTTTCTGTCAATAAAATGACTGAGATCAATGGGTAATTTCGTGACGACAGTTTGAAATATGATTTTCCCATAGTTTTAATATCACCATGCGGATGTTAAAATGGCTTTAATTTCTTGAATAGACACCTCATTCAAGTACACATTTTAAATATTTGCTCCTAAGTCAATCTTATGGCCCTTTGACAGAATTTGATCTAACCTCACACTCGGTACTTCTGTTACAAGAGTATTACCATAAGTGTCATTCACTTAAATTCACTTTGAACCACTTTAATTAACCCAATAATCGAACAATTGCGTATGATGTATCGTTTGATTCCTTTGACATAATCTGACAACGTGGTTCAAAAATATGACAATTATGTCACCCGAGTACAAACATGTGAATATTTAGCAACTTTCATCATTTTAGGGGCCCTTATAATAAATACCTAAATATATTTCTGGAAGTATCGCGCACATAGGTATTTATCCCGAAATAAAAATGTAGTAAATAAAATTTCAGTTAATATATCCGTAAATACAAATTATGTCCTATAATATTTGCATAAAATCAATTCTAGAGAAATATTATTACGCCTAATCGAAAAGTTTGCCCAACCTCTTGCGATCGTCACGCCATCTGATGTCACACGTAATCAAAACACATCTTTCTAGTGACAACTACAGGCGCACTTAACCGTTCGTCTTGTTTCGAACAGAAATCTCGTGCTATAGACTGTCGACTCCACTTACGTCGTGATCGTATCTGGTCAGATTCTCATCAGTGCACACAGTGCTTCACACCTCATCCGATGACACGCAACGTCAAGTATCACGCACGTACACGCACGCAACGTGACACGTCATAGAAGGAAGCACTTCGTGTAAAATGGACATATGGAAGAATTAGAAGATACAGATCCAAAACGAAAACTGTCACAGGCTGCTCTGGTGTATGCAACCCGCCTGAACCCGTTAAACTGGAGTTTGATATAAAATATAACATCGAAAATTACTTATTTTTAATAACATCTGACAGAAATAAGAAAATAGGGGAAAATAAATGCCTAGACCTATTCTATTTTACTGAATCGTCCTTGCAATGTATTTTCTAGACGCGAGTTTATTTTCCACATAAATATAAAATATATTTTACACGATAAACTCATATAGAAAATTACCAGTTGTCGCTTTGCGAATTAGATTATATTTTGATATATTTATTCCTTTGAATATGTTGAAATTTGCGTTACAGTTCTACCTATTTATAATCACATAAAAGTAAGAAAGGGTACAGTAACAAAGGAAATCTGTAAGATTCAACTAATACGAAGGAACACAAATTCACCACATAAACATTTTTACATTTTCTTTCAAACCGTTGTAACACACGTAATTTATACAGGAATATCCATCAAAATCCCCACAACAAATACTTATACTGGTTTAGGATCAACAAGTTTCAACCTCTACATCATCGTTTGAGCTATTTTTTGTCTGTTTGCAACGTTAGCCACTTAAGTTTCTACAATTCTCTTCCGACCATCATTTTTAATATATTAAAATCACTTTAAAATTAATGCAAAGACTCAACATTTATTGCATAAAACAATCAGGTACATGTACACATATGCATTAAGTAGTATACAGTACCGGCGTAACAAAATATGTGGACACTGATCGCTTTATGCATTATACCATATACGGTGTCGTACAGACGCCCAGACATGCACGGGATGGAAGAGAATGGGTGGATAGAATAATTTTACATTAAAGTTTTTAGATATGAAGAAGATGAACAATCATGGGCTATAAATGTTCTGATAACGAAATTCCTTTGATCTAATCTGCTGAAGGAAAGGTTCAGACAAGGATTCTGCAACCACATACAGACGGTTACATCCTTTGAAAGTAATGCGGGAAAATCTATTCAAAATCAAATAAATAATTGTAAGATATCAGGTTCTTACGGCGTAGAATATGAAGACCACTGTGTTCTTGGATGTTGCGCCATTGTAGTCTGGTAGAATTTTGCCAACTTTTCAGGGGTGTTCATTTCTCCATCATCAGAGCACTGATTAGTACACTTCCATCAGACTTCACGGAGCAACATTCAAGAAGAATCATCTTCAGAATAAATAATATTCAAAATTGAAGAATGACTTAAAGATTAAATTTCGTAGCCAAACATTAATTTAAACTATGCCGAAACAACTTTGACGATAAATACAAATGATGCAAACCGAGAGTCGATTTATGGATTCTAACCGATCGATACATTTGCTGTTCAGCTATTCTGTGAAACTGTAAGAGGAAAGGGAGAAGCTCGAATCATGGTTTTCGGGATTATAAGCGGTCATTCTACATCACACCATAATTCCAAATTCTACTGAAAAATTATTTCTTTCGCAACGTAAACTGCAATGTTGCAATGCCATATGCGGTATTTCATTTCCACTCAGCTTAAAAGTATGGAAAAACCTCATCTGATACGATGACGCATAAATTTGAGTAGTTAAACTTCAATAAAGGGTGGATACACCACTTTTACATTCATATTAATCCATTCTCCCCTCTACCAGAAAGGGGTTGCTATGGTGATAAAACAACACCCAGCATCCATTCCCTCCCCATGCTGTATCCAAGGTATCACATGGACCACAACCAGTGAGAGTGGAGGGGGGATGAGTGATCTCGTTTCTCGCATCATGGCGTCTCCAGCTGAGATTGCAGTTACAACCCACACCCTTCTCTCCCTCTGTGAGCCAGTACACCCCCGAAACTCTGTCTCCTTCTTTCGGATAATGCAAAGTGCAATCTAATATACATGGAGTCCAATTGACCCTCAGATGTATTAGCTTCTCTCTGAGGACATCTAGCAATGTCACTTTGTTCTGTTCTGGAGGTAATTCTATTCGACCCGCGCCACTTCGCACAACGGACAGACGACATATTAAATTTTATTTTGCTTACATCGTGAGGGTAACTGTGTTTCGATCTGTCGTGGTCTTAAACGTGCGAGTCGCAGATCGTGGATTATTAATAAGATTTTTATTGTAGGGAGTAAAAAACAACCACGAAAATACTTTTTTGGAATAACCCGTGACTTCGTGAATGCGGAAAAGAAGTATGACATAACTTCTACGCGGCATAATTTGGTACGAATATTAACAACGACAGATGTAATTTTTCTTAAGCAGGTACCAGACAATAAAGATGTGTGAAGGAGTGGAAATGTAGGTCCACGTGTCTTAACCACAGCACTAGATGGAATCAAATAGTTAGTTGCATATTCTTGCTGCTTTATTATTGGAAACATTTCCAGGTACCTATGGATAAGAAGTTGGGTGGGTAACACAGCCGGTCTGGACGTCATAACGAAGTAAAAAAAAGTCTCTGTCCCTGTCGGGAATCAAATCCCTGTCATTAAAACCGTAGTGAGCTATTAGGTCAGTTTCAGGTGTATTTGGTACCAACGATTGCAAAAATCCTCTAATTAGTTTCAAACTTAATGGTTGTCAGTCTGTCCGCTTGTAGCAACTCGAGGACCACTGAACGGACTTGTATAAACAGGTACTAGTGAGGTTTACAAAAACTTGTCGACACATTCCAATTTTGGTTTAAACGCGACAACAGTAACGGACCCTTTGTATGAAGACCGACAGGCGGGTAGTGGCTGGTTCAGAGATCCTCAGCCATCAACGCCACCAAGTGGGGGAATCCTACGTGGTCATACTACCCAATCATCCCGTTCACACGGAGATCACTGTCTCCAGAAACCTCCTACGTCACTGATGCCTTTCATAAATGTCAAAACGACACATTCCGGCGAATAGGCCAGAATTGTTAATGTGTACATTCCCCAATTTCTTAAGTATAAACGTAGGATTTGAGGTTTTCATGGCGGCGAGTCTGAAGATGGCTGTCTTCCAGTATAAACGTGCCAAATTACTTGTGACTCACGTTTAAATAACGTAATATATTATTGCTTTAAAGATTAGTAATAATTCTTGTGGTTTATATTTATGAGCTACGTATGATTCTCAGTGCAAACAGACACTATTCCCTTAAACAGAATCAACAATATGATCTTTGTAATTGCGAAGTGTGATATTTATTTTATTTGTCTAAGGTTTGTGTAGTAGTTAGCATACAAGGTTAATATTCAAAGTATTCTGGATTCGAAACTGAGTAATGTCCTTGGCAAATAATTAAAGTAGTCCGTTCGCAAAAGTTTTGCATTATTAACTGGACCACTTACGGAACAAATAAAAACGTAAGTAACCTTGAAGAGTTCAGAAAATCGCGATGAAAACGTTTAAAACGTTAGCTCTTCCAAATCCAACGGACAGTTAAATATGAACATAAAATACAAATCAATACTGTGGATATAAAGTCTGTCACTGCATTGGCCAACTTTTAAAATACATAAATAAATGTGTTTGCTATTTTAACGGACTGCAGAGAGGTAGACCCCGCAAATTAATAATGAAGGACAGGTTGACTGGAGAGAGACATCGAATACGATCCTTTAAGACTGTTTAGACAACCTAAGTCGGAGGAGGTCAACAAATGGCTCAGTCTCAGTAGCAATGTACGTAAACCAACACACACTAAAACTTCTAATTAAAGAAATACTTTAATATTTCATACTGTGCCGTGTAGTCTTCTGGTCACTGCCTCCATCTTCAAGGTTGAGACGAATAAACACATCCAAACAAGACAATACCGCCTCTTTGTCTCACAGTGCCACGAAAACCTCCCTATGTAATTATTTACTCCCTCAAGTGCATAATAAATTAGACTCTATGTGATGGTAACTTTTGCTCAGTACCAGAAGCAAGAAACGTTTTTCAGTGATCCGGTAAACACAACACGAAACCAAGTTAGATTAGGTTAAACTACCTAGAGTTAAAACGTTTGGTAGCAAAGGAACGTAAGGAACAGACATGTCTTCTCCTAAAAGCGGAGACGAGGCGCCTACTATGCTGGACACAATAAGACAGGACAATATCTTCATTTTCATTCCAAACGTCCACCACTTGATAAACAAAATACAGCCCAGAATCTGTAGATTACAGATCTCACTGACTGCCAAGAACAACAGGAACTGCGTAAAGAAAAACAGAACTTAATATATTATATATGAAAGGGTGACTATCCCAAGTAATCGATTCGTTCTACGTTTAGATATTTTGGGGAAAATGTCAACTAAATATTCGAAAATGTCCACACAACGGGAATTGATACTCGGCCTACCGAATCCAACACAAAAGAAAACCCAACCTTCGAAACGAACGTGCAGTTTTTTAATGATTTGAGGTTTCTAAGACAAATCAGACAATGGCTAAATTTAAAATTATTCATTGTCAGGACTTTTTCCATCGTCTGTTCTTTAAAATCACGACGTTTCGGAGGCTGGTTCTGTGTCACACCAGTGACAGAGACTATCTCTATCTAAGGGACCCAACAGAGCAGGTACCACTCACCTAAAGACGGAGACAGAACCAGCCTCCGAAACGTCGTGATTTTAAAGAACAGACGTTGGAAAAAGTCCTGACAATGAATAATTTTAAGTGTAAACTACCGTCGTCACAACCCTTTAGAATGGAATGGCTAAATTACAAAACAAAGAAAATAGTAACATAAAACCACATAAATTCAGAGAAATGTTGAAAATCCCTCCATATTTTATCCCTTATTTGATCACTGTGGTGAAGATTATACTTCAGAAGATCTCCATAATGCAATATTCCCTTCTCTCCTGCCATGTTATTGTTCTTAGATCCAAATATTATCCTCAACACTTCGTTCTCAAACAAACTCCCATTTGTGTTATTTTCTTATTCTGTCAGACCAAGTTTCACACCCATAATATACAGCCAGATGAATGTAATTGAATTATAAATAATACAGCTCCCACTTTGCTACTCATGTTATCCCAAGTCTTTGAATATTTTGTAGCCCTCGTTAATTAAATAGTTCAAGCGTACAAGTAAAGTATCGACCATGACCATAAATTTCCAAAACGTTTAACTTTATGCTGCAAGTTCTTATACGAAACTGCGAGGAGAAACACGAGAAAATCAACCGCATTCCTGTACGAAATACAACTAAAAAGGAAAGCGGTTATTACTAAAGAACTTATGACGTTCTGTTGAAACATACAATCGCAATGTAATGAGCGTGGCTCTACACGATTTGTACTGTGGATTAGTACTTTGGACCAACGTGTTAAACAGAGCGGAAAATAAATACAGACACGCCTCTCCACTGTGATGTAAAAAATGTGAATGTCGCTTGTTATTATTCTGCATGATAAGTTACGATTTACAAATTTTCCATATAGCTTTGAGGGAATATGTGTAGCTGAACAGATAAAACATAATCAATATATAAGCTACGATTATTAATGAATATAAGCAATTCACTCGTTTAATTTTAAACAAAATGCCTAGAATTTCATTACTAAACAAGAAATAAAGTTTAATTGTAACGTAAGGATTCATATTATTCAGAAGCTGCTATTATGTTTTAATTTCTAATTAAAGAAATATATTAGAATCTTATTCTCAGAAAATTAAGTGTTTCATAAATTATACAGGGCAAGATATCTCGGTACCTCTCTGGAACAAAAATCTATAATTCACATTCAGATCTACTGAATACTTAACGTGACACAAAATCATTTCCCTTCCTGTGTAATAAATCGTTGGCAGGGATTAACAAACAACCGCCATATTAGGATTTGAGGTTCTCACGGAGGTGAGTACGAAGATGGCTGCCTTCGGGGTCGTTGTGCCGTATAGTCTCGTAGAAGTTAACGAACGTTTCAGAGGTCCTTCTTGCCTCCATAATCTCCCTGATGATAAAGACAGCAAGGACTTCAGAAAGGTTGGTAAACGTCTACTAGACTACAGGGCGCTACAACCCAGAAGAAAGACAACAGCTATTATTTGTATTAAAAACGCTCTCTCACAGAATAAGACTCAAGTAAGTTCTAATTACCAAATATATTAAATAAGATTCAATTAATGTTTAAATTAAATTGAAATTAGACTGTATGTCGAATAAAATAAGCCTTTCTCTGAATATCACAATGCATATGCACTCTACTGTACGCATCGTAAATGATAATTTTCAGACAAGATGTCAGACACATATTTATACGAGTGCATGCCCTAATATATTTAAAACCAATAATAATTACTTGATAAAGAACGTGTTATGACACCCTGTTTTGTGGAATTTCTATCAATGTCATATTTGCTCTCTCCGCCTACACAAACTTGATATTACTGGTATCCCAAAAATATGTCAACACAGCAAGAACTGTGGTGTCAGTCGCTCACGGTTGTCAACTGCGCAACGAAGCTAATGGTACTCATTCTGGATTCCTATTCTACGTTCCTTAATTCACTAAGTGCCAATGCTGACTTAGGTAAAGGTTTGGTTTATCAAAATAACCTTTTTTCACCTATAGAATGTGTGTATACATATTCTTGGGGAACTCTGAATAGCCTAGACCTAGTAGAGGCTACAATTAATTACGTCTTCGTTATCTAAATGCCCTATCATGTTACTTCCTGTCTTTTAGGTCTGAACATTCTTCTCAGAAATTTCAATGAATAAAGCTAACTACTTACAACCCAGAGGCAGTCTTCCTTGTGCTATGCAAATTGACCTTGTTGAAACTTACCTGAAAAAAAGAAAAGCATTTATTAATGACATATAATTGTTAATCCCAATAAACAGACGCAGGCTTCTCTACTTAGAATAAGCCAATAATTTTCTATAAGACGTAAGAGAATTATAAGTTATTTTTTAGTTCAAATACATTTGTGAATTTATACAAAATTTACATAACACTGTTCTCGGTTACGAGATCATATATATAACGTAGACACTTAACATTCTGGAGGAACCTGCTGGCGTCATAGAGTAACGACAAAGGAATCAGACAGAAGAAAACGGGAAGATCCACCAATCGGCACCATCGTCCTTATAAAATTCACATACATCGTGACTAATTTTTCTACCATGAAGATGGAGGAAGCATATTACTCTGAAATTATGGTAACCACCTACGCGACTGCACGGTGTGCAAAACTAACTGAAATAACATTCGTTGAACCACACAGTTTCATTACGCATTAAATCTGTAAACTGATACGCGGTTAACATATCCGTTCTTTCTATTTTAAGGCGTTTCAAGTAAGTTCTTCTTCACTATCTCCTTTAAGAAACAATCTGCACTGGCCACTGTTTCGGAGACGTAAAATCAAAGAAAACCTTTCCCGAACGCTTAGATACACCAGCGCTCATAGAACACACACGTGTGTGCTTACAACAACAGAACATCCATCGGAAGACCAGACCATCCACCAATACCTCTCCAGACTGTTGTAAAGTCACTATCCTCCTTCTAAACGAAACACAGGAACTAAAACAAAAAGACCTAATCCCCAGACAGTCTTTTCCAGCCTCTTTGCCCAAAATCTGCTTCAAACCTTACTGCAGCTCCAAGCACACCTGTTAAACCCCAGTAAACGCCTACTTAAATAGCCCTTGTACAAAAACGTGAAGTCTTTGGGATAAAACAACTTCGGCGAAAATAACTCGCCACGTTCCGTCAGTAAAAATCCTAACCAAGTTATCTATCGGCCTGACACTACAGAGGGTATACGGGCCATAAACTTTAGGCTCGTTTCCGGGTCTACAGCCACATTACAAGCTGAAGGGAGATATAGAGCGAAGTATAAAGTTAAAGAGTCAGACCTCCAGCAAACTCTCTGATACTGTTGCACGGGATTTAGTGTTCCAAGCACGTCTCTGACACAGAGTCTACCGGCATTACTTGTACTTGAGATGCCTTCCGTGCCATCCATAAACCATTTAACAATCACTACCAGCCAGCGTTATACTATGATATGCACTCAACCGTTTGACTACAACCATTAGTTAACTAATTAATACATTAACAATGGGCTGGATTTAAGCTATAGGTGCACCCTGCTATACAAACCGATCCTGTAACTCAGCACCAAGAGCAAAACATATTCGTTTTGGACTATAACACATACAGCTGGGGGTGGGGGTGGTGTCTAAATTGATCATTAATTTATATTACTCTCCAAATCGCCTAGTTCCCACACAGCAACATGCAGGATTATATTCACTGAGCTGGTATTTAAATAAAATTACAACTGCGGGGGTGCTGGCAGTTAAAATATATATTCAAGGGTAGAAGAAGGAGGGTTGTTTGGAAGGATTAAAACTGAAATACCCTACATCACCCTGTACGGAGGATTTATGGCGGCACTTCACCCGCCGCTGAACGCCAATCCGCTCTCAAATCATTTCTAGGCCTGTTTTATGTGTTTCAGTCGGAATGGCAAGCATTATAAGAGTGATTATGTTGCGTCTGAAACTATCTTCGTCACAGTAAACAATATAAAGCACTCCGGCGGAAATATTTCTCCATGCGGGGCCTCAAAGTCAATTTCAAATTTTATGAGAAATCGTAAAATGTTATAACAAGAGACGAGATTAAGAGAATACGTCTTAGAACGCAGACCATCTTCGTTACAGTAAGACATTAGACTCACATCGAAGAATACGAAGGAAAATTACGGAAATTGGCGATGGAACATGAGAGCTTTGAGGGGAACAATACACCAATTATGCAGGGAACTAACAGCTACATCGGTTATTTTAAAGTTCGCGACATTAACAAATATTTCTGACACTGTATAATGCATTAAGTATTAAATGAACAAACTTTATATATATGAGGTGTTCTAGACCTAGGTCCTCCTGCACTCCTTTATAACACTGCGTAATTCCAGGTTGAAAAACAATTACTTGCTACCAGAAAACACGCTTCAAAAACGTTTCACCAATTAACAGTAGGTACTCCAATTCCTGTGAGCAAATGTTCAACTTAATAAACAAAGAACTAGAAATCGTCTTAAAATAAGTAATCTCACAAATTAAAGCTGATATTGAACGATTAGAAAAATAACTGTCAAAATAGCTCACTAATAACTTAGCTTATTAGAGAAAAGTGTTGAATAATATGTGAATCGGTAACCCCGATCTTTAATAGCGTACAACCCATGGCATATAAGACGTTTCGAAAGTTATCTCGACTCTCATTTTTATTGATTTTATTTTAAGATAGGCAGTGGCTGTTCAATTCTAGGTTAGTACGATGACCACTAAACCACACAGTACTCTAATAGTCCCACATCCTAAAACAATCACCGGCAAAAGTCTTAGAGTAAAAAGAACCTTGCCAGTATAATCATAAATCTGAAGATGACATTTCAGCCAACTCTCGAAACGTCATGAGCATCAAACATAATCTATAATAAGTCGGTGAACAGAGTCCAACGTTAGCATTAGTAGAACAAACTATATTAAAAAAATTGAAAACGTGACATGTAAAAAGTTATTGATTATTTAATTTAAAATATGATAAAGACACACCGCTTCCAGTGAATTCATAAATATTTACGTAGGCTCACACGCACACGTATGTATATATATATATGCGCGAGTGTGTTTAAAATCTGAAAGCTTTGTAGATACAAAATATAATCAAATAATTTAATGCTTAAAAATATCATAATCATATTGAAACACAATCTCATTACAAACTGATACGAGAAAAAGTGGTTTTAGTATACAAACAATTTTGCTACAAAGAAAGGAGGACTCCGAATGCCGCAAGCTCAGACACTCAACCCACACCCCAACACTGAAAGGGGGAGGCTCGAACAAAGCGTGACGTCACCCGTTACGTAATATTATCAATAATGTATGTGTCACCGAAGCACCAAGCAGAGGAGTATCGAAAACGCTCCAGGAATTTAATACTTTTAGTACTTGAACCAACCCTTTCCTCATAACAAACCAATATCTTCACCCTCAGGCCCTAACCCCTACTCAGGGTTATACGAAAGGTCTCACATAATAAAACGTGTCATAATAATAAAAAAGATACTGGTTAACATTTAAAGTATATACAGATCTATCGAGTGCCTTAAATGTGATTCCCTAAAAACTACCAACTTCTAATATGACTTCAAATGAGATAAAGATGTTAAAATTACGATATAATTATCTTCAATATTATCAAAGGCCACTTTATACGTAACAATATTGCCGTAGCCAATTCATAAAATGCTATACTTAAAGATCTTAACTCATACCCCACGAAATGCATACCATCTGTGTGTTTATTACCTTACACTTAACCTGCAATTTCAAAACTGATACTAATTTTATAGGCAAAAACAAAGTAACAGATAATTCACGTCAATATAGGGAATATTAAACCACAATAAAAGCATGTTCATCCGAAGAAGTTTCAAAATTTATCGTTTAAATGTTTTCTGTGCCAAATCCGGGTACATTATCTGTCGTCTGATCTGTCAGGATCCGGGAGCCCACAAGAAAGTTATCACCACTCTAAGACAACAAAGCACAGCTGTAAACGAATAAACTTCAACATATTGCACAGAGGCTGCCTTATTTAACAACTGAAGACAGGTCTGTACTACCATCACGTCAGGGTGACTATCAGCGCGTGTCTCATGAACAGACTAGTGAAATATTTGGAGACTACACACCACAATCTGTTTATGTATAATATTACAATAAAACAAGTCTATGCGTCGGATTAACATTACTTTAAATGTCTTCTATCAACATCATTTGTAAAAATAAAATGTATTTAGTTTGAGACAGAGAGAGAGAGAATATCGCTAAACAAACAAATGCGGAAACGGACATAACGTATTTGTAAATGTGATAAACATTTTAGGCTACCCATAAAACATTGTAAATGTTTGTTAGTCACATCCCAAGTTACATAAATTTCAAGTTTATATCTTTATTTGATATATGAGTGGTCTGACCTAAATTCTATTGCACACAACATATCGATTAGAAACATTTATACTATCTGAACAAGGCAGCAAACACTTGCAGATATAATATTACCGTACATTACTTTCAGATAAGACTTAATAAAAACTTCAAACAACGGACCATCAACCTCCAAGACGTTCAAAAACTTCTAATATTTGAAAAAATTATGCAGTAAAAAACCCAGTTAGATAAATTAAGTTGAATTTTTATTAAATAAAAGTTGTGTAGCCTCATTGTTATTGTAGTAATGGTAGTAGTAGTGCAGGATGGGTGGGAAGTAAGTAAGCATTAAATAATCGCTATGCATTGGAAATATAGAGGTTATAACCATTTCTCAATGCCTACTTAATTCCCACCCACCCTGCAGTAGTAGTAGTAGTAGTACACACACAAAATTAAACAGATCCCACCTAATAAATATTGAAGTATTATAAAAAATTTCAGAAATATGTTCTGAAATAGTACTATAGCTCAACTAAACATAGAAACCACCACACAAGACTAACTGTTCGTTTGTTTCTGATATGTCCCTAATATGGCGCCATTTGGCTGCCAGACTTCTGGATTCATTGACAACGTTAAAGAAACACTAGCTGAAAGGAAGCAGATGCGTCCGTTGCTGGTAGCGCTGATCCACAACATGTCCATACCACGAGGATCCCACCACAGACCTTTCGAATATAAAACAATAACAAGGCAGTTAGTGTTACATTCGTCTATCAAAATGAAGTAGAGAGGTGGGGGGGGGGGGGGGGGAAATAAGTATGTCCCGTATCTGCGCCTTAAAACACCACCTGAGGTCTCACACGACCTCATTCAACTTTGGTCTAAAATTTTACTTCAATTATCCTTACAAAATAAAGAGTATTTATGCGACATCCGCTATAAAGTTACGACGGCAATGATAATATGTGATCACCATATCACTGTAAAGAGCGAGCCGACATAAAACTCGCAGAACGATATTCTATGGAGTGAAGTAGTAAAGAAGAAGAAGAAGACCAGCCTCCACTCGATCACACACACACGCGCGCGTAAGCACGCACACACACATCAGAATTGGGAACATTTTTCGAATACCCCAACTCCTACCATCATTTCTACTCCTACTGCAGCCCCTGCGGCAGCCGTTTCGATATTGTTTTCAGCTTTTTCACCCTCTACCCCTCCTTCTTCTTCATCTACCCTCTTCGATTCACTACTATGTCAACTACCAGGTCTCTCTCTTTCTATCCCCACAAATTTAAGAGCTTCTGAAGGAGGGTGGGGGTGGAAAGAGACGAAACTGTGCTAAAAGCCATTCCAAAATTGAATTTTGTTACACAGAACAATAGAGTGGCAGTAATCAAAGGAAGAGTACTATGGGGTATATTGTTGAAACAGAGAATAGCAAAAAATTCAATTTTTCAATGTCATTTTGAAGTACTAAGCGTACAGAGCATTGTGTATAGTTGTGATCTATTCAGCTACTCCGAAATCAACGTGGTAGTGCGAAAATCCAGTGCTAGAAAGCTTGTAACCTCGTAATCTTCCATTCGGTGTTTGAGTGGTGGGTTTAGGGGTTCACACGGGCACATTTTAGACACACGAAACGGCATTCATTTTTGACTGTTAATTCCTTCAAGTCAGGATTTTCGTTACGGAAATATTAATGACAGCTAAAATGCATTTCGTCAGAACGGCAATATGATGCAAAATAGCAAATCACAAATGAAATAAAGGCACAAGAGAAGATATATAAATAATATATTTAAATGCTACAAATAACAAAATAAATGAAGATCATCAGGGCGATGAATCGCCCTGATGATGGAGGCAGTATGACCTCTGAAACGTTGGTTAACATCGACCAGACTACACAGCGCAACAACCCAGAAGACAGAAATCTTCATACTCATCGCCCTGATGATGGAGGCAGTATGACCTCTGAAACGTTGGTTAACATCGACCAGACTACACAGCGCAACAACCCAGAAGACAGAAATCTTCATACTCATCGCCCTGATGATGGAGGCAGTATGACCTCTGAAACGTTGGTAAACATCGACCAGACTACACAGCGCAACAACCCAGAAGACAGAAATCTTCATACTCATCGCCCTGATGATGGAGGCAGTATGACCTCTGAAACGTTGGTTAACATCGACCAGACTACACAGCGCAACAACCCAGAAGACAGAAATCTTCATACTCATCGCCCTGATGATGGAGGCAGTATGACCTCTAAAACGTTGGTAAACATCTACCAGACTACACAACGCATCAACCCAGAAGACAGAAATCTTCATACTCATCGCCCTGATGATGAAGGCAGTATGACCTCTGAAACGTTGCTAAACATCTACTAGACTACACAACGCATCAACCCAGAAGACAGAAATCTTCATACTCATCGCCCTGTTGATGGAGGCAGTATGACCTCTGAAACGTTGGTTAACATCTACTAGACTACACAGCGCAACAACCCAGAAGACAGAAATCTTCATACTCATCGCCCTGATGATGGAGGCAGTATGACCTCTGAAACGTTGGTAAACATCGACCAGACTACACAGCGCAACAACCCAGAAAACAGAAATCTTCATGCTCATCCCCCTGATGATGGAGGCAGTATGACCTCTGAAACGTTGCTAAACATCTACCAGACTACACAACGCAACAACCCAGAAGACGGAAATCTTCATACTCACCGCTGTGAGAACCTCAAGTCTTACAAAGTACAATTACAATACATGCAATTAAACAAAGTTAGAACGCTGGCCTTGTAATCCTGGTGTCTCGGGTTCGATTCCCGGCGGTGCCCGAATTTATAACTTGTGTTGGGCAAGGCCGTGGTCTAGGCAACACGGAGTTTTCCTCCGGGGATTTCCCCGATTTCTCCGTGGCATCCCATTCACACACAGAAGAAGGCAATGGCAAACCACTTCTGGATCATCTGCCAAGAACGTATATGAACAGGCCCCAGTCCGAGAAAAGGATGGAAGGATCCTGTTCATATGGACGTGTCGTCAGACAGAACACTAAATAAATAAATAAAATAAAATCTAATAACTTCTGTCATAATACAGTTATCCTTCACAGATACCACCCCTAATACACAAAATCGGCTTCAAGATAATAAATACAGTACGAAATTCCGTTCTTTGCATTCTCGTTTGTGGTTAACAAAGAAGACGCGTTTAATAATCCATATTAGTATCAAAAGCGATAATCCTGTCTTGCACTCAAACAAGATTTTATATTATTCTCGTCTTGCTCCTACTCTCGGCCCCCCCCCCCCCCCCACCCGGTCTTTTTCCTACCGTATCCGTTTTCTCATGCGCCTATTTCTTGTCATTCCAATTACTTCTCCACAAAAGACATTCGATATATCGATTGTAGCAGAGGAAAAATGAGTTAGGGTTGAAGTTACATTCGGGAATCAAAATTTCATCTCTTTTTTTACTAGCTGAGTTAAATAAATATTTCCTTTGTCGGGTAAGTTCGCGTTTTTGTTTCCAATACTAGCTGGAACACGAATTGTAATCGTCTCTGAGGAATTCGATTCAACTTTGCAGTCTGTACGTACATGTTGGTTATATTGCAGAAAACATTCGCTTGTGGTAAAGGCGGTACCTCAAAGTACGTTATATTGACAAAGACCTGTTATACACAAACTTTGTTGTTAAAATTATCGATCGACCCTTAATCGATTCTCTAAAGGTACAAGAATACATTTTATCGTCGTCACAATAACCAGATCGGTTCTGGGATCTATTTATCGCGAACCTAGGACTAAAGAGGGGATGTTCGTTCCCCAAGGGACATCGGAGTTAAATCATTCGTCCACCACATAGTGCCAAATTGAATGTGTGGACGTTTTCTTCCGGGACCTTATTTACCTTAAATTTGTGCTCGCATAAGCAGAATGCGTTTACCTACAACTTACAGCTAGTAACTTTACTATCGCCAATGCTAACAGTGTTAAGATTACAAGCAGAAAAAGTATCCTTTCAAGCCTCGACTTAGGTATTCTATTGTCCTCCCTGACATCTCGGACAAAGAATGTAATTTTCACTTCTTCTGACCCGGAACTTGAAAGGTCTCGGGGTAAGCATAATTTAGTTTATCACTCAGTGGTATGTAAATAAATCTATATGTGAACTGTCACCGTCTTCTTTTAAGACATCTATTTTCTTATGTCTCACAGATTTCAGAACCGCATTCTACTTAAACTGGGCCAAAACTTCAAGAACTCATCCAGCACTGTAGCACTGTAACATACGCCGTCAAACTACATCAAAAACAGGAATAGGCAATTTAACTTATTTTAACATCAATTTAAACAAAAATTAACTTTAATCACAATTAATAAAGGACAACTTGATAATTTTGGAAGCTTAATGTGTAATTTAACCTAAATATCGTTGCACGACAAACACCTAGGATACAGTAAGTAGGATAATGAGACAATATGTAGAACTGAGTTACACAACAGTTTAATACCAAGACTACACATGCAGATGGCCTTATCAGATTTAAATACGCAGCGTAAAGAAATTTCATCTGCTCTTTGACACAGCTTTCACATGACTCAAGAGTCCCATTAAACTTCACCAAACTTCCTATTCAATGGCTAACGGGGGCTCTGAACTCCGTTTGTGTTTGTGACGTGAGAGTCCAACACTTACACTTAACGTGATTCACTTACTTATTTTCAGGATTGTATTAAAATGTGTAATATCTTAGCTTACAAATATGTGTATGTGACGTCACTGTCAATAAACTTTTCAAAAAAAATTATGAATGGAAAGGATTAAACGGATTAATTACTCAGTAACCTTAATACGTAACCACTCATGGACAAAGCGAGATTAAGTCACGGAGGAAAACCTTCAGACACGCTTACTGAGTAGTGTATGATAAAATCTTGAATGAAGTCGTTCAGTCTATAACAGAATCATCAGTCATGAAAATTATAATAAATATGTTCTCACTAACACACAATGCAAAACGCTCCTTCTGTACAACTGGATCCACCGATTATGGCCGCTGACCTTGTAGGGAGTATGCGGACCACTCAAGGAAAGAAGGAGTTTCCGTCGGTCAGTACAGTCTCTGTCAGTGTAGAAGCCTGATAATTGTTGTCTTGTGACTGTGCTGTGTTAGGAACATGACACCTATTGGTTGCAAATTCCTTTCTGGTCATTGATAACGCCTCGTAACACTCAGACAGACAAACCACCGACGTCTTAATCAAGGACGGACCAAATGAAAGCCTGGCTATGGGAAATAAACATCCCATTTTGTGGTAACGTGTTGAAAGCTCAACTGTACGATTTAATCAAATTAAATTAGTCAAAGCACAAATATTATGTGATTGATCAGATTTTAGCAGACAAAGAACGTACTGTGCTGAGACTTCCGCCGTACCACCCCCATTGAACTTATTTGGACAGATGTAAAACAATGGGTTGCAAGCAAGAACACGGCATCTAAAATTAAGGACGTCGATCATCTGTGTCGCCAGAGATTCGAAGAAATTCGGCAAGAGGAATGGGACAATGTGTATGTCAGCATGTGGAAAAACCAGAACAAAGTTATTATGAGCACGAAGGCATAATCGAAGACGCTATGGAGCGTATTATAATTGAAGGGAATGGAGTGGAAAGCAGCAGCGGTAGCGATGAATCAAGTGATATGTCAGAAAGTAAAGGTCTGTGAGGAGTGGAAGAATTGGAAGAGGACCGAAGAGTTGTGAAGAAGATAAAATGATCTAATACTCTCTGCAGTGTTAATTTTCTAGTGATGTGTGGTGTAGTGATATAGACATTCCTGTGTTACATAATGTGGTTATATTTTATTTGGAGTGTACTGTGCCCGACTTCCTGTCATCCCTTCCAGCAAACCTCTGGTAACGGACTCGCTCCAAGGTTTGAATTCACAAAATTTCAACGGCCAAGAACGCAGAAACGCAGTAGACATAACACTCGGCTTATTTTGTCAACTTTGCAATTCGTTAGATGATGTTACACAGGTCACGTTAGGTTAGAAAGGTTGGGTTGGGTTAGGTTAGGTTAAGATAGGTTGAGTTAGGTTAAGTTTGGGTAGATAAAGTCAGGTTACGTAATAAGTTAGGTTAGGTTAGATTAAGCTAGATTGGGTTAGTTTCTTAGGTTAGGTAATGTGTTGAAAATTTTTGCCACATTTGGACATTAACGGCAACATCTCGTGACGCAGTTAAAGTACGTTACGCGTAGTCACGCTTGGTCACGATTAGACACTATTCAAATCTTCATCGTATTTTAACACTTATGGTGACCTCTAATTACGCCTTTATATCAGGTCACGCTTAGTCACGCCTAGACCCGCTTTGTCACGCTTGGCCATTAAGTCACGTTTTGGTACGGTTACGTTATGTTACGTACGGATCGGTTAAGTTTTGCTACATTACAGTACGTTAGATGAAGTTAAGACAGGTTAGGTTGGAGCAGGTTGGGTTAGGTTAGGTTAGGTTGTTTGTATAGTGGACTTTGTTAGGTTATGTAACGTTTTGAAAATTTGTGTGATGTTTTGACACTTATGGCCACTATTCGTCACGCCCATACATTACGTCACGCCTAGTTACGCTTTGAAAAGCATTTGAAATTTTCGTCGTATTTTAAAACATATGGTGACAACACGTCACGCCTTTATATCAGGTCACGCCTAGTCACGCCTAGTCACGCCTAGACACGCTTTGTCATGCTTGGTCACGTTTGGACACGCTTTGTAAATATTCGTCATATTTCGAAGCATATGGTGATTCCTTGTCACGATGTCAAAGCAAGGCACGCGTAGTCACGCATTGACACGCGTGGTAATTAAGTCACGTTTTGGCACGCTTACGTTATGTTACGTGCGGATCGGTTAAGTTTTGCTACTTTGCAGTACATTAGATGAAGTTAAGACAGGTTAGGTTGGAGCAGGTTAGGTTGGGTTGGATTAGGTTAGGCTAGGTTAGGTTAGGTTAGATTGTTTGTTTAGTGGACTTAGTTAGGTTACGTAACGTTTTGAAAATTTATGTAATGTTTTGACACTTATGCCTACTATTCGTAACGCCCATAGAGTACGTCACGACTAGTTACGCTTTGTCACGCTTAGACACGCTTTTGAAATCATTGTCTTATTTTAACACATATGGTGACAACTCATCACGCCCTTATAGCAGGTCACGCCTAGACACGCTTGGTCATGTTTCGACACGCTTTGTAAATATTCGTCATGTTTCGAATCATATGGTGATCCCTTGTCACGAGGTCAAAGCAAGTCACGCATAGACACGCTTTGTCACGTTTGGACGCGCTTTGTAAATTTTCGTCACGTTTGGACAAGTATGGTGATCTCTTGCCACGAGGTCAAATCAAGGCACGCATAGGCACGCTTTGTCACGCGTGGTCACTAAGTCACTTTCTGGTACGCTTACGTTATGTTACGTAGGGATCAGTTAAGTTTTGCTACTTTGCAATACGTTAGATAAAGTTAAGACAGGTTAGGTTTGGGCAGGATGGGTTAGGTTAGGTTGGGTTGGGTTAGGTGAAGTTAGGTTAGGTTATGTTAGGTTAGATTAGATTAGGTGAAGTTGGGTTAGGTTATGTTAAGTTGTTTGTTTAGTGGATATTGTTAGGTTAGGTAAAGTTTTGAAATTTTGTGTGTTATTTTGACACTTATGGCCACTATTCGTCACGCCGTTACAGTACATCACGCGTAGTAACTCTTTTAAAATCTTGGTGATGTTTTAACACTTAAGGCGTCCTCTCGTCACGCTTTCAAAGGAGGTCACGCCTAGTCATGCTTTGTCACTAATATGTATAATTGAAGATAATGGAGTGGACAGCAGTGATGAATCGAGTGATATGTCAGAAAGCGATGGTCTGTGAGGAGTGGAAGAATTGGAAGAGGACCAAAGAGTTGTGAAGAAGATAAAATGATCTAATACTCTCTGTAGTGTTAATTTTCTAGTGATGTGTAGTGTAGTGAAATCGACTTTCCTATGTTACATAATGTGGTTATATTTTATTTGGAGTGTACTGTGCGCGGCCTGCTGCCATCCCTTCCAGCAAACTTCTGGTCACTGACTCGCTCCGAGGTTCCAATTCACAAAGTTCATTGGCCAAAAACGCTGGAACGCAGTATAACTACTTTTATATCAAATTTCTCATAAAATGAAATTAAGTAGCTCGATTACTTACTTTGAAAACAGAAGAAGAGCTTGAACAGGCATTCGGACTAGGCATACAGATATCAGGGACTATGTTCATTTTCATCATCCGCCTGACGTCGCAAATTATCATTTAGTCGGTTGTTGCACTGCTTTCTCAGAAGTCCAGTGATTGGTGGTGGGGGGGGGGGTGGGGTGAGCGCGCGATGAGACGAGAGAAATTTGCTTGATTACACGACAGACATTACTCGCCTGGTCTACTTTGGCTGTATCCTCATGGCCAACTGTAATCCTCTCTCTTCGCGCCAACCCACTGGCAAGTGTTAAACTCGCAAATCTATCCTGCCTCCCCCCCCCCCCCCCCGACTACTCTTGATCATTTGATTTTCCAAACCAACAGGATTTTGGGAGTTGCAAAAGGAAACAGAGAGGTGAAGTATCCTGAGTTTTTGTTTCTGCAACTCTTGTTTGGTCTAAGTCCATAACATTAAGTAACTTAATTAACGCCCGTGAGTCTGGTATGATCCAGTTTCGCGTAACAATAATTAAAGTTCTTAATCGAGACTGTACCGCGTTAAGTAGTCAAAACAAACTAATTATAAAAATTGCTGTCTACATTTCTGCATGAAAAACAGCGCAGAAACATTCGGACAACTTGATTTCAGCTAAAACCTAATCTCTGAAACGCGGTATAAAATTTCCACTGCTGGCATAAAGAAGACTTTATACGTCCCACAACTAATTAAATACTTTCTGCCTAATAACTATAAGAAAAGACGACAGATATGCTCAACATTTTGCCTATGCCAGGTAACACAGTTTTGAAGTACTCAAACGCAAGACGTTGTAATGACAATCATATTTATATGTCGGGTTAAAGAATATCCATTAGTCAATTGGGCTAATCTCAAAAAAACAGAAGAAAAGTAAATGGACAAAGGAGAGTGAATAGAAACTAAATAGTATTACCTTCGTTAATTCTTGCAGTAAAACACTAAACTTGTCTTGCTCTAAAATTTCAGTAATCTACACACACCTTCATATATATCTAAAACGTCTGTCCTCTCGATTTGAACGCAATGTAGTCTGGTAGATGTCTACCAACGTTTCAAAGGTCCTTGCTGCCTCCACCATCCCATCGCAAGGACCTCTTAAACTTGGTTAACTTCTACCAGACTACAGGCGTAACAACCTAGAATAAATCCATTTTTAGGGCAAATGGTTTAATAGTGTCGAGTCTGAAAGGACTAAGTTATATTGCATATACAAAATTGGAAGTCTAAACGAGTCACTCAACGTACGACATGATAATTAAAAGACACCAATAATGCCAGAAATTTGAGGATAATGCAGTGCAGGGGTATGCAAAGTTCGAAGCCGCTACTGTCCACCGATCAATGAGACGCTTTTTTCCAGCTTTCTACGCACAAAGAAAATAAAAAAAAAACACAAGCTAGTTGCGTTCCAAACAGAGAAAAGAGTTCCTTTGGTTTCAGTGTGAGAACTTCTGTACTCAAATTCTTTAGGAAAGTATCTGCACTTTGTTAGGGGCCACAAAGGGAAATAACCTGTCCCTTGCTCTGAAAGTAAGAGAGAAAACTGACGATACAAAATTGCTTTCAGTTCGCTACTAAACCAGCAGCACAGCACAACTGTTCAATCTGATATTTCGGAGAATGTAGTGACGAGCTATCGATGCTGATCTTCTGGGTTTGATACGGAGTGGACTTATAGGTAGATACCAACGTTTCGACGTACATACTGCCCTTCTCTTCACTGCTGAAGATGGAGCCAGAAAGTTCCTCTAGAACTCTGGTATCTTTCTACAAGTCAACATGGTGTTACAGCCCAGAAAACTAACACTGACATCTTCACTGCTCCGAGAAGTTTGCTCATGAAGTTAATTTCTCTTCTGTCTCATTTAGCACCAAATTCTGACCCAAAAGGAAACATTTAATGCAAGATAATGGTTTCCTGCACAAAACTGATCACAAATGAATATAACAAATTACAATGGATCAGATGTTTCTGTCTGTGGTGAAAGGGTGTGGCAAAGACGACTTGCGGAAGGGGGGGGGGGTGAGTCTGAAGCCCACAAACTAACGAACCAAACCAAATTTTACACAAACGATGAACGGTTCATTTAGGCCTGTTTGTTCCTTCCTAAATTCCACCTTCAAATTGCTCTTTCTCTCTCACCCTTCACTTCTACGGCTGCACACAACTTAATCATCCGCTATTCAGAACGCCAGTACAGTCTCTGTCAAGACATGATTACTGTCGCTATATTTTTGTGTGTATACAAGCTACTAATATATAGAAAATAATATAGAAACAACTAAATATGCTTATGTACAATTAAAGTGGTTTCACAATGATATCCGTCTCCTGTGCAGTGAGAAGCCTTGTGGATTTATAGGTAAATACCAAAGTTTCGGAGAAACATAGTGCCTCCATCTTCAGGAGAACTCTGTTATTCCGAAACTTTGCTATACAGACTCCTTGCCGTCTGAATCCCTCATCTATTCCGTCATCACGTTAAAAATATTTTGTGTCCACTGTAGTTTCCATTTGTAACATAAGTTAAAAATATAGGCCTGTAAAGCACATTTAAAAGTGACGTAATCTAATAAAAGCGCAAGTTAATCTTGCTTGTACCAGTGACACCTAGTCGATATGGTGACACTCACATCACGCCAAAATATCGCAATTTCAACGACGTGAAATGTTCATTTTTTCCAGGTGAAACCACAAAACAATATTCACGTGGACTACCGATGAAAACAGGAGTTACGCAGAACATCTGGCGTTACTTTAAGATTACTGTTGACAGAACGCTGTGCTCTGTAGCATGGAACGTGCTACAACGTGCCGTATTCGTAAAGAACGTGTGCGGAATGCACATTCGTACGTGACGCATCGTAAGATAAAGCAGCTGAGAGACTCCGAACTAGAGAAATCACGTTGATAGTTCTGGTTACACGTTTCATCTAGAACAGATTTTCAAGATTTGCATAGCCCTCACAAAGAACAGGGGTGAGCAAGGGATAAATCAAATACAGCGTAAGAATGAAACTTCAGGTGATTCAACTTTGCTACGAAGCATGCAACACTTCTTTAAACGGGAAAAACTTACAGAATACACGAGGCTTTCACAGCATTTCACTCTTAATGTGGTTTATGCCTTATTCAAGTAAAAAAAGTCATATTCTTACCCTTGTCTGCTCTCTACAGCAACATCCGTTTCAGTCTCATCGTCTCCTCTTACTTTGTATGATTCTCTACTTCATTTATTCTTTCTTTCCTCTTCTACTTGTGTGTTTCGCTCTTTTTCACTACATTTAGCTGTGTGTACTTCATATCCAATCTTATATATCTTGTTTATCAGTCTACGCTTTCCGAAGAACGAAATGTTGCCTGCTGTTTACAGGAATACGCCACATTAACTCAGAGGACTCATAAATGGTCGAACATTTATGTTTTCTGGATATGGATCACAAGACCCTCATAAACAGCAAAATCCCTAACGCAAAGCAGAATGTACCACGACTGTCCCTTTGCTACTTAAAATCCGTTTGATGTTAAAAATGTATTACGTCAGTATTTCATTTTATTTGTTTGTGACATATTTAACTACTCTGCCCGTGGCTCAGACTATATAGCGCCAGATGATAGAACGACAAATGAACTGGAAAGCATATGGATAAGAGCTTCAGTGACCAAATTTAAGGTACTAGAAAGGGTAAGAAAATATCACGAGAAACCTCAGTCAAGATAGCCGGTCAACGACTTCCTGAATACGAAGCAGGATTACTAATAAAGCAGCAGCGACTTTCGGTAAGTTGGCATACTAAGGATATCATATGTATATAAGAATTATTTATGTATGTTCATTTACTTAAATAACGCGAGTGCAGAGTCGAGAATACACACAGGACGATTTAGAAAACACAATAAAAATTAAGACATCAAAACCACCAAGTGAAAGCCAAACATCGAGAAGTGGAAAACTCAAGCGAAAGACAAAGGCTAAAATAATAACCGCTGAAACATCTATCATTCCATTTATAAAACAGCACACCCACAATCCTCCCTACCACGCCCTTGCAATTACAACTCTCCTGTATTCTCCTTTGAATATGTTCCTTTCTTTTTACAAAGTGGATCTCCGAGGAAGCCTCATCCATCGGCATCTCAGCTTCAAGTTTGCACAAAGTGAGAAGCGGGACGCAAGCTTTCACTCATTACCATAGCTGCAATTAAGCGAAGTCGAGGGGGGGGGGGGGGACAGAGCGGCCCTTGAACACTCACTTTCGAAACAGTGCGATAACGCTGTTCCCATTGTGCACGTGACACTTCCACATGAATTTGGCGATGACCGGAAATGACAAAGTATTTCAGTGCACAGGAAACACCTTCAAATACAAGCATTCGATTTTCCGCTCCGCGCTCCAAGTGGCTCAAACCTGTCGTCAGGAAAATGACCCATTTCTATAAACAGCCATGACCATTTCTTACTAGGATTTGAGGTTTTTACGGCGGTGAATCTGAAGATGGCTGTCTTCTGGGTTGCTACGCCGTATAGTCTGGTAGACGTTTATCGACGTTTCAAAATGTGCTTGCTGCTTTCATCATCAGGGAGATCGCAACCCTGATAATGCAGAAATACAGCATGCAATCTGAAGGAAATAATTCACTTAGGAGACTAAGGTATAGAAGTTAGTTAGAAGGATAAGACAGACGTAGATATTAAAAGAAACAAAATATGAGGGAGTTAACTTAATTCAACACAGAATATGTATAAATGGCGGGTTACTGTTAACACATCTGGTTTGACGAAATGCGGGGAATTTTCTTTGCTAGTCGACTATTAGCTTCTTAAGAAAGATTCTGTGAAATTAAACTAATGTCTAAACTTCATCTGACAACTATTATGTCAAAAATCTGCCTGACAGCTCTATTTACACCTGTGTCCTGTAAAAACTTTCTACAATTTAGTTCAGCGTATTTAAGTGACACAGACATCAAGGCGGCTCTCGGTTAGCATAATACAGAATTCTGTGTCGCCACAACTAATAAACGTTCTGACTAGGAATTTTAGACAAAATTATATTTTGGAATTAGTATTTACAATTATAACGCAGTTTCCTAATTTTCTGTGCATACAATGCCAAATACCAAACCGAAAGATACTATGACTTAAATTAATAAGCTTCAATCGTACTTTAAATTACCTTAATATATACTTTTAGCTTCAGCGGTCTTCAGACTGAATATAACCACGTTAAACTACATACAACAAACACGGACATCTAAATTCAGTGTAAACTGAATGCATTTTACGTTGTTAATTACAGACCACGTCAATGTACACACAGAATTAACTCCTTTGAGCAGAGTTATCCTTCAGATGGATACTTAGCTAGTCAAAAAATTGTCCGTCTTTTAAGGAACATGTAAGTTCATTATAGTTTACAATAATCCGCCACTGGTCCCTATACCAATCTAATTTAAAGCAGTTCACATCCTATTACCTAGCATCTACGTCTAGGTAACAAACGTGGTCTCTTCTTTCAGAACTTCTGATTAAGATTTTCGTAAGATTTCCACACCTCCCCCATATGCTACATCCATGTGTTTCGTATATCATTCTCCTTGATTTATTATAATGTCTGAAGCGAAATGAAAATATAGATACAAGAAACAGGTCCTCTAATAAAGCTCAGGTCATACTTAAGAGTACAACAAATTGCCTCAGGCAATCACAAAATAAACAACTTATCACCCATCTGTGAGTTGCTTAGTTCGAAAACAAAAGCATTCGTAAAACTACTAAGACATACATTCCATTGCTTTTATGTGGACCGAATCCTCGAGACTTCCAGCATTTGTATCTTGTACAATTAATACTAAAAGGAAAAAAACTATCTAAGAGGGCTACCACAATCTTAGTGGGTGCCGTATCCAGCTTTGTAACACATATAACAACGAAGGAAACCCCTTTCAATCTGTCTCCATTTTTCCTCGTCACTTGGGAACCCAAAATGAGCAGTTTTACTCCAAAAGATACTTATCTTGAACTGTAGAAGTCTGACTGCAAGGATTTTACCATCTCATACTCTCTGAAGCCAGCTAAACCCCACCCCTCAGAAGCTACCTCTCTCATTCTCTTCCAAAACTAAACGAAATAGCACAGAGGGACAGAACAAAGCGAGCTTGTTGCTAGTAGCTGGCAAAAGCAGTTAGAAAAGATCAAAATTAAATTACATGGGAACGAGACCATAAGCGACGAGTAGCATTACTTGGCTTTTGCAAAAGAACAGAAAGAGAAAACTACTTGTTTGAAGAGAGAAAAGCGAGCCGAGGAATTAAAAACAGAGGAGAAGTGATAAAAGAGAAAATACAAAAGATATGGTGTAGAACGAAAGAGAAGTACAAACGTTATATGGAATAAAAAGTTCTAATTTCATCTTAAAATAATATTATTTGATAAAAATTACTTTAATATCCTGATTAATCTTGAGCTTCTACCTTACGTTATTTTTCCGGCGGAGGCGCGTTGCATAAACCACAAATTAATGGAATAAATGTGCTGTCTCTCTGATGCACGAAGCGAAGTGGATTTTACAAAAGAGAATACTGATCACATGCACCGTACGAGGTGCAATCGGAAAGTTTCAAGACTGCGCCTATAAAAACCCGTACACTTATCTCAGGTATTAAATTCATCCATCACCCTCGAAGTAGTTCCCCTGGGAGTGAACACAACGATCCCAGCGCCGCTGCCAAGCCTTGAAGCATCCCTGGAAATCTTTCTTTGTCAGCCTGTCAAGCACCATCTGCGATTCTGCCTGAATCTCTTCTATCGTCTCAAATCTCCTTCCCTTTAGCTGAATTTTCATCTTTGGGAAGAGGAAGAAGTCACACGGAGCTTAGAAAGGAAGTTGGGGTCGGTTCTTGCAAGATCTTTGAGCTCCTGACAAACGAGAAGTCGATTCTGCTTCTGGTCTTCAGACAGGATGCGTCGCATGTGGAGTTCTTCCTTTAGAATCAGCTGACAGGTCCCATAACCTATCCCAACAATGTCGCACAAGTCGTTGATGGTACGACGTCGATCTTCGTGAATGGCCTGCCGAATCTTCGTAACATTTTCGGGCGTTGTGCTCGAAGATGGTCGTCCAGAACGCTCGTCATCATCGACAGAGGTTCGGCCATTTTTAAAACGTGAATGCCACACAAAAGTTTGTGAACGACCCATTGCAGACTCCCCAAATGCTTGCTTTAGCATTTCATAGGTTTCCGTAGCCGTTTTGGCGAGTCTTTGGCAAAATTTGATGCACACGCCATTCCGAAATCGCAGGAGGGTCGGTGTAATGCACTACCAAAACGCCCGTAACTAAGAAACAAATGCTAATTCGATGATGCCGGCTGGCACACTGATTCACTATGAATGTAGGCCGCACCCCCTAGCGGCAGAAGCTCGTACTACATCCGGTTCGCCTGCTATTGACACAGTCTTGAAACTTTCCGATCGCACCTCGTATTTGTAGCAGATAGGCGTGCAAACGGTACTTTTGAGGTGAGAACCCATCCTTGACCATGTTAATATGTTAAACACAGTGAGTTATAACGCGTAAAAAACAACTGCAGATACTAGACATAGTCACTGTGTTATATTCACATTCTAGAATTGTTAAACAGACTTCTTCAGTTTGCTGAAAGCTGTGTCATTCAATGGATCCGAGATGTCTAAATAAAATGAACTGAAATGAATAACTGCAATAAGTTACCAGGATCAACATCATGGATTTAGCTGTGGGTATTTCCGTCGTAAGAATAAAAATGTCGTTCGATTTTTTTCTTGGATGGTCCTTACGTATTCTACAGGCAGTTTTTCCACATATTCTAACAACGTTTTACTAGAATATTATTATACTGATATCTACAATTTAAAAATTATTCTTCTGAAACATTCACTAAGTTTATGAACCGTCATTCTGTATCCTGAGACCGTCCCAAAGAAAATTTGTTCTCTCTCATTCGTATTTCGTTGACGTAACGCATATTAAGCGTACATTTCAATTTCTTTAGCATTGAAGAAATACATAATCAGGATATGTCAGAATCCTTGCACATTCTCATCTGTGTCAGTAATAAATATCTCGTATTAAGGCTCCATGGACACCCGTTCTAAACTTTACTTATACAAACGGAATTTAATACAAGTCCATTGTCTTGAGGATTTAGCATTAAAATAGACTCACACCTCAACACTAGAACACAGATTTTATATATATGATATATGTACATTCATCGTCAGATTATATTATTTAAGGCACGTGTGCCATGCTGTTAACTCAGTTTAATAAAACACATGCTTGTGTAGTTCGAAAATACAGAAACTACAAAATGTTATACATAAATCCAACATGTTGCCACGAACATGAACAATATGCAATTTCAAATGATCTCAATGATCCAACTTCAACTGAAAAATACATTTTATAGTAACAATAAAATGTTTTGAACAAAACTGCTATTCAGTAAAATCAGATGTAGCATTAAAAAATCTTAACTATAAATAAATAAAAAGGAAACGTTTTAAAGAAACTATTAATAAATGAAACAAAATGATAACACGCCAGCTTCAAGACGCTCAGTTTATAGTACCACCCCAAAATTATACAAAAAGTACGCACTAATCTACCTTCAAAAAATAATCTAAGACAGTAACCCACTAAATTATTCGACGTCTCAAAATGAGACATTAAATATTTTACTTCGAATAACGCTCGTAAAATTTTAAATCTCGCCATTCATCTAAAGAGTTTCGGACGCCATCGGTGTAACCGAAAGGAAACGCGACTCTGAGGCCGGATGAAAAACTGAACACACAGTCAGGACTTCAGCTTTGAATTCCGTTGCTGGTTTGGACACAAGGAAACAAAATGTCGTTAGCTAGACCTAACTCTCACACTCACTATGTTTCAGAGTCCCCAAATATATCCTAAACTCCATTTCTGTTTCACCTCCAAACGACGTCAGTGTTTCTCTTTCTTTCCAGTCTAAATCCAATTCAATTACCAATAGAAGTAGTGAACTGGCAGGACCCAAGAGGTTAAAACTACCAGATTGAATAAAACGGCAGTATGTTCAAAACAAGCAGCTCACAAAGCAGGTAATGCAAGGAAAACTCTTTACCTACAATGCTTAATACAGCCACAATGAAAACAGTTCACGGAACAAATTCAAAGACAGAATTTTCTTTACTAAAATTTATCTGCAAATTGTATTATTAGACACTACATTATTTGTACCCTTCTCCAAATATTATTATAATTATCAAATACGATGAGATAGACGAGGCATGTGAAAAAAATTGGAGGGATGAGAAATAGAAAATTGTAGTAAGACGCCACACAGAAAACCTAGGCACACACAAGAATACAGTATTAATTGTAATCAAATTTGTTATAACAATTCATTTATAACTTAGAATATGTCATTTAGATTATTCAGGAATATTACGAGGATCTTGTACCCGTGATACCAAATATTGTATTAAGTTAAAATAAAATAAATAACCGACAGTACCAAAGTTTATTTAACAGTCTATAAATCCAAACATTTTATTTTAGAAGACACAATCTGGAAATATGGATCTTTTCCCCATAATCGAAAATGTAGCTTCAGAAACTAACATTGAAACTGAATTCAAAGTCACAGAAGTTAATTCAACATCCAAAAAGAGAAGCAAAGTACAGATAAATCAGTATCAGTTATTAGAAGCAATACTTAAAACAACTCAATGCAATCCAATATCTTTATTAGAGTGTTTACCAACAGCAAAACGCGTATGTCAGACAAACAATAATATATTAATAATTAAAATAAAATTAAACCAAAACAAACAATCAATCCTGACATTTTTCCCTGCAGAAAAAGTGTTCTCAAAGGATACAATGAGTTTTGGTAAAGAGCCCAAAAAATGTGCGTATGTCTTCCACCTATTCGAATGTAGCTGAAGCAGAACTATGGAAAGCTGCGACAAAGAACAAACATTTTTGCCAGTTCTTTATTTTAGGGAGTGGGATTCCAGTAGAGGCAAATAGACAGCGGTTGTAATTCATTCCTTTTGATGACAAAAAGAATTACGAACTCAAGGTCAAACCAATTTCGGGTCAAATGACACGGTCCTGCCACACACTCGCGCGGAATAAGACTACAACGTCGTCTCCAAGGTAATGATTTTTCATTTCATGGCTACGCCTTATCACCGCAACCCGCAGAAACCTTATGTAAAAGTCGACTTCGCTACATTTTGAATTAACTCGATCTACAAGAACCTTGCTCCATTGCTCGCATCAAAGCAACATGTTTGACATTCCAGAACATTTCGGCATTGAAGCACATCACGTAACTAAGATGATTTAATGATTTAGAAGACGACAATTCTAAACACGCCTCTTTCAATAAGGCATGCAGTTTAAAAGAACAAGAAATGCGCATTTTATAGTTCCACAGTGGTGAAATTAATTAAGTTTTACGGCAACATTATTGTGTCTTTCATGCCGAATTAAACCTAGTAGTAGAAAGGCTAATAGGGAAATACCAAATGCAACCTAAACGTTGGATATAATAAATAATCCTTCCTTTGGTATGATTTTAGGTTCTCGCGACGGCAATAAACTGTCTACTGGGATGTTGAATCGTGCATTCTGATTTAAGGGTGGCCACCCTTACGATGGAGGCTGCAAACACCTCTAAAACGTCGGTATGTTTTACTGTGTAATCTGGTTGAACTTCACAGACGTTTTGTAAGTTCTTCCAGCCTCCAGGGTAAAGAAAACGTTAAATTTCAGTACAGACAAGCAACAGCAACGGGCAGAACAGAATGATCATGCTAGTATTAGCGATGTGTGACCACGACATTAATTACACAGCATATAATAGCTGATTGACACTGATTTCGAAACACGGATAATTCGAAGTTAACACGTTGTCAGCAGAAGGAAATTGTGGTTCAAAATTATTTCATCAGGCAATTAATTTTGTTCTTCGCTTTCCTACCACCCGTTTTACGCCTGCTACAAATCCATGCAACAGGAAAGCCATTCAGACGACGTGTGATTTACAGAGCACTGTTTTCACTGCACGCGAGCTTCTTTGGAATATATTATCTTAAATATAAACATTTACTTACAAATAGTTTTTTCAATAATATTAACGTTCGTGTGATCATTAAACTACTTTAGTAATTGGATTATTACAAGACGTAACGATAATTTGGTTATTACGTCTTCAATACAAAACATTTAAAAACTGATTTATTCCCATAATACCCCAAACATTTTAAAATTTAAGCATCCTAACTGTAACAGTGATAACATATAACAGGACTGGAAATGTGTACTCTTTGAAATACAGTCACATTCCAGATATGTTCTTCATGCCACGCTGTTCATTGTTGCGTCTTAGGTCATTCTTGCTTTAACACCATACAAGGTGATATCTGCGCAACAATTTTGAGTGTTGAAAGGAGAAATGGGCAACTTTTTATTCATACCTAATAACGATGGAATTAAGTTGGAAAATTAGGGTACCACATGACGAGGAGCTCCAAAATATGACTATTGTTCCAATACTCATATATAGCAGGCCACTGTATAATGGTTACAGACCTACAAGTAAGATAAAGGAAACAAGAATTGTATACAGAACTGTGGTGGGGAAACCTCTTGAGAAATGAGTTGCTATTCACGAAGTACCTCAGTGGGCGAGCTTCAAATAACTCTTCTTAGTGCCAAAGTTCAGTACACACTAATGTGGACAGTTGTCTATAAGCAGTATTACCAAACAGCAGTCCTATACTGTTACCAATCTACTGCAGTCTGATGAGGATACAGAATAAAATTCCTGTACTTAAACATATTCAATCTAACTTCCGGCCACTGTTAGCAAACATCGTAAAATACAGGACAACACATCAGCATTTTACAATGACTATTTCCTGTTCCTCCGCGCATCTCCCCTTCCCCTAAACAAACCCAGAGTGCAGGCTTTTAAAATATTTACCAGGCGTTAATGCAACACGAAACATCCTCCAAAAACACTTCATACGCCGTTTCCTCTACCCTGTCCATACACATAGAAAAATCTTTTCCATTCCCTGCTAATCCTCTACAGTTCTTCATTCAATTGACTGCAATTTGTAACGCGACTGCACATAAACTTCTGCCAGCGCATTTTTTTAGTTATCTCATTTGTTTGGTTCAATTCTTTTTACAGTGGTCATGAAAAGGTGTATTTATACAGATTATGAATTTTTCCACTAGATCATAAAGGGCAGGTATAAATATGCAAATAAATATTCTGTTCCCGAGTAGACCGTTTCAAAGCAGCAACCAATCCTCAAAGGGTAGAGTTGTTCACATCCCACTGAACCTTGGCTACCCTGCATTCAATTTTTTTCTGCAGGTTTTTTTTTGTGAAACATCACTGTTAGAGATGTAATAGACGTTATTAACGAATAACCATAGAACACAAACGTTAATATAGAAAAAAACATATATAAAACAAAATTACTAGAATGCATAAAGATACAGAGATAGCATATATATGTAGGTCTAATAGCCTGTAAAAGTAGAAAAATTGTTATAAAGTATAACAGGCATTTCATTTACAAAATAACATTTTCTACTTCCACGAGTTTAACAAAACCTGCCCGGTATACAAAAGGTAGAATAAAAGAGTCCGAAAACCCATACAGACTTTTACAGGTCTTCAATTTAAACTTGGCTATTGTGATTTGTTTGAAACGAACTTGAGATAAAACTTACACTCCATTGAAACTGAAATGCTTGAAGCCCTGATATAACTTCGCTACTAGCACATAAGAAGCAGTACACATCTTCTTATATATTTTAGTGATACAATTTTCCTACCGATATTCGAAGCAAGGTTTAAACGGGATAAAGTATGACGTCTTACATTTAAGTTTTATAGTTTCAACTGCACCCAACTAATTTTTAACTTTAATAACTACAACCTTCAAAGTTATAAACAATATAACCAAATTAACAGAGTCAAACGTTATCAAGTTGTTTCAAGTTTAAAAGTTTTACTCACTGAAAATCAATTTGTCATGAGTAACACGTGTTTCGAAGAAACCATTATTAAGACAACAATATCTATCCATACCAGAACACTCAAATATTACGTTATCACGAATCACATATTTATTTATTTATTTAGTGTTCTGTCTGATGACAGGTCCATATGAACAGGATCCTTCCATCCTTTTCTCGGACTGGGGCCTGTTCATATACGTTCTTGGCAGATGATCCAGAAGTGGTTTGCCATTGCCTTCTTCTGTGTGTGAATGGAGTAATTGTTGAGATGCCACGGAGAAAACTCCGTGTTGCCTAGATCACGGCCTTGCCCAACACAAGTTATAAGTTCGGGCACCGCCGGGAATCGAACCCGAGACCCCATGACTTTTGTCCAGTTAGGAGACTAACAGCTTCTTGTTGAAGAACTTTAGTACATTGGGTTACTTTAAGCTCTCAAACATTAAGAAGATAACGAGCGTGGTACTTTTATTTGAAAGAATGTAGTAACATAAATAGAGAAGAAACTATCATGTCCTCAGTAAGGACTCTGGTCCACGCAGTCAGTAAGTTTGTGAGATACTATGAGAATATTACGGAAACGGACAGGCATTAAACATTCATCCAGTGAAATAAAACATGTAAAATGTTATAAAATTATAATAAACTTTACTGCTGGCATATATCCTTCTATAAAACCACATTTAAGGACATAAATAAACGTAACATTCCAGAAGACTATTCAATAAGTGCTCATATCAACACGTTCTAATGATAGTATTAAACTAATTGCGAACGGAAAAAAACTACAAATGTAAACACGTATACAGTTTGAAAATTGAGTTTGAACTTGAGGCTTAAATTTTACTGCACCTTCCGTCACACTCAGTTTAATTTACTGGTGTTCTTCACGCTCTAGCGTGAGAGGATAAGCACCTAATGGGCACGTGCATGAGGGACAGAGCCTGCTAGAACACAGGGTTAAAAACAACGGACACCAAGAAGATTTGACTGAATGCACTTTTGCAACAATTGAAACCTAGGTAACTGTTGCTTCATAACAATGGCATATCACATTATCGCAACAATTAGCTCAGATAAGTATGATTTGAAGTTTTCACAGTGGTGAGTATGAAGATTTCTGTCTTCTGAGTTGTTGCGCTGTGTAATCTGGTAGAAGTTTACCGACGATTCAGAGGTTCTTGATATCTTCATCATCATTGCGATATCGCCCTGATGACGGAGGCAGTATGACCTCTGAAACGTTGGTAAACATCGACCAGACTACACAGCGCAACAACCCAGAAGACAGAAATCTTCATACTCATCGCCCTGATGATGGAGGCAGTATGACCTCCGAAACGTTGGTTAACATCGACCAGACTACACAGCGCAACAACCCAGAAGACAGAAATCTTCAATTAGCTCTGATGTAGGGAGCACAACCATCTTGCAGCTTAGATGTCCCTGCTGCCTACTAACTTCATCGTTCTTGATAAGACGCCAAGAATACCTTTGGAATTTCAGTCTAACCCAGATGGCACACCGTTCCAGTCTTGTTATATATCCCCTTTTTAGAATTTTAAACAAATTTTGTATATACAAGCCGGTTGTTTACAATGCACACTGCAGGAAAAAAAACAAACAAACACACAAACAAACAACAGCATGGTTTTCAATGTGTAAAGTCAGTGAGCTAGAAAGGTTAGGTGTAGAGAGGACGGTGCTATATAGCATTATATTATTACCTCTGGCACTGAGTTCACTTCAAACTGAAACGAAATTGTTTTTAAAACCAATATTCAACGTCGCTTACACACTCGGTGCGACCAAATAATTTCCGAACTCTTAGTACATAGTTCATATTGACGGTAAAAATAAAACGTACTAAATAACATGTTTTTAATTTCAAAACCATAGGTCGCGTTACGAAGAAAGTTCGTGAGCATTAAAATATACTCTATTGTTCTGTTTTTTGTTAAATGACATTTAAAATAACTGCATCGGCATAAATACTGTTTTAAATCAGGCAAAATACTATAGAAAAGTATGATAAAAAGAAGCGAAAACACGGAGCAGAACTCAAAACATTTCAGTGGATTTTCAAATTCAAAAGTGTAATGACGTCTGTTGGATACGCTGAATGTTTATAGTACTGTTTTAAGTTATTAATGAAATTGTAAATCACGCAGGAGCAAAATACATTAAAATGTCTACACACGTGGTCTGCAAATTACGGCCATAAACTGAATGACACATCCCACATACCTCATACGCCAGCGATGTAGCCTTGTGAGATTTCAGTTTCTAAAATTAATTTTTAACGATGGCAGAAGCTCTGGCATTGTTATATGAAGTAAAAAGAGAACTTTTCTGACAGCGACTGTATAGAATCACCTCTACATGCGATAAGTAAAATAAATAATCCAGGTCCAATATTTTTTATCAAACCTCGAACAAAATCCTTGTAATATAAACCCTACATGCAGTAAACATCGACAATACGTAACGCAAACCAATATAAAAAATTCTATTCCTTTTTTTTTTTCTCCTGATGGTGTTTATTTCGACACCGCTGTTAAGTTCATTTGCGTGAACATCACACAGCCCTTTAAGCCTGAAAGGGTTATGTAACAACGGTGAATTCATAGAGGAAGCTAGCCCAATTTCCGGTACTGCGCTGCGTGTCACAATTGGACCACGAAGCTTTGTCCTGACACGGCGACAATAAAAATTGATTCAGCTCTGCACTCCGCCAGCCATCGCTTGTGCCGCCTACGTCAAATCACAAAATCGTATTGAATTGTACTCTCAGCCGATGGCCATATTCTGTGTGACGTATGGAATGTCCCACAAATACAGCATACTGCGCCCACATTTACTTAGTGACGGGACTTCAGCTGCTCGCGTTCAGGGCGAAAAAAGAAAGGCTGAGAACAGGTGCTTAGGAGAATATTTGAGCGCACGATAGATGAAGTGATTCTATAATTCGTACGTTTCAGGGAACATTAATGTGATGTTCAAATAAAGATTTGGCGAGATGAGAAATGCGTCCATGAGGATGGATGTAAAGACTAAAGAGACGATACCATGCGGAATACCTAGGTGGAGAGGAGGGGACAGTAATAAAACGGATTTTACCGAAAATGCGTTAGTGGGTGTAGAGTGGATTAATCTGGCGCACGATATAGACCAGGGAGTATCCCTTGTGAACACTGCCATCAGCCTCTAAGTTCCTCGAAAAGATTATGATATGACTGTTTTGAGTAATTATCAGCTTCTCAATAAGTTTGGAAAACCATGGAGTTAGGCCTAGTTATATAGTAAACTGACAAGCTTGTGTGATATACTGTCCCGTATTCCATTAATTCTCACATAATTGAAGCATTTTGAGAATTAATTGCAAGGTAGTTTCATATTCTACAAACTTTATATAATTCTTATAACAATTACTGAATATACATAGATATACAGATACATAATTAGCTTTTAAAAACGATTACCAATCACCTAGGAAATTGGAAATGCTCAGAATGAATTTTGTTTTTGTTATTATTATTTAATTTATAACGACACTAATTGTGGATTCAGGAGGAAGCCGTATGAGAAAAGAAACTATACGTAAAATATTCATTACTACAACTCACACGAAGGCTAGCTAATGAAGACACAAACCGATATACGAAACATTATATAGCCTGCAACTCGCTGACGACAGCCGATTCTTACATACTGATTCATAACTGAACTCGTCCGTTTAAAACTGTCTATTCAATGTAAACATTTTGCTGAAATATGTCAACACAAAACTGAAAATATCCGTGGCAATGCAAAAACATGTACAAACTACTCAACACGCACATATAAACACACTTCAATACACAGCAAGCGTTAATTACAGCATTTTTAAACTTCACAGACTTGCGAGCAAATTATATTTCCTCGTACTGTGACAAACATTTCGGTACTCTTTTTCTGTATTCTCTGTACACATACCAATGCTCGAAATCTTACATTAGACACAAGCAACTTTTACCTTACAATTGGAACACAGACAAGAGTGTAAATGATATTCAAATATAGAACATGTTTCCAAACTTTATTAAACAAACTTCGGTGACTCCGTAAATGAAACATCGACCCTCCAACATACGTTAACATAACGCAAAGAATACACAAAATTACGGCTTAACTCGCATACGGGTGATTATTGTACGTAAAATAAAACAAGTGTGACAGAGGTAACCGGCAAAGATAAATATCACGTCACCAAGTAGATATAAAGTTTAATATAAATATATAATAGCTTCTAAACTATGTGTACATGTAACTACTACTGAGTAGTATTGGGTTTTTGTACCTTCGGAAGCTATGTTTTCGTCCTCAGCGGGAAAAACCTGGAAATGCTTCCGATAAGAAGTGTTTTGTTTCTAATGCTTATACCCGTAGATCGATTATGTATATGCATAAAACGGCTGCCAAGCAACGAAACAGCTGTGCACTATAAAACTAGTTATGACCGCGTATTAACCAGACATCAAACGGTGAGGAACAGAGGCAGAACAGAGAACACTGTACTCGAATAGTTATGGAAAGGTTTTACACAACAATTTCTTTCTCAAAAGTAATTAGATAGCATCTGGGTATTATTCTTATTACTACTTCTTAAAATATCTCTTGTTGTGCGTGTGTGTTTAGTCATTGCAATATTATATATGAAATTACACAAATGCAATTGCACAAATCCTCATTACTTTCGTTACAACAGAATATTAAATTCTGAGGTAAAACGTTGTGGTGGGCACGCCGAAAATTATGTCAATCAAAAAGCTAAATTTGCACTATTTAATTACGAGATATAAAAACTTGAAACCAAATGCCACAGTTATGACGTAACAACGAAGTAACAAAATATCATTTCCGAAAGAATCTTAAATTTGTAAGCACGGTGTGGACTATGTCTACAGTCAAATTAAAAAAAATGATTCCAAACTGATTTATTGCCCGTAAATGGACATAAACGGATTGTCCAGATATCAATAGCAAACTTTCTCCCGAAGCTCAATTCCTCCCCACTACGTTCTGTATAACAATGTCAATAAAAACATAAATTGGTATCGTAATAGGCTTCATATATGCTTTTATCCTCCCTTCAGTTTTTGAATTACAAAATAATGTCAATTTCCAGAGAACACCATTATATCATGGACTGAAAGTAAGTACTGGACAGAATAACAATCTACCATGGAGCCTGAGAGAACTTTATTATATCAACTAAATATATTTCACACTAAATTCTCACAGAAACTTCAACTTTAACGCCAACATAAAAATGATTTCCAACTGAATATCACACGGGAATACCAAACTCAGCAAAAGAATCGATCCTTTTGTGTGGTCTGACGCAACAATTATACTCTTTATTCATTGTTCTGCAAATGATGGCCACCGTTATAAGAGCGTCTTTTACAAATGGGTCTAAGAAGTGGAGAGTTTACGATGAAAAAGTGTGACGGTTCGTAGTGGATTCATCACATTTATATAACGGGCACAATTATTTCCACATATTTTCAACTGTTTCGGGCAAATACATGACATGCAGTACATTTGGAGACCACCATGTAAGTCCAGATGAACTTTACGTATAAGGTGTTAATGAAAATTTGTCACAGGATGACCATAAAGAGGACACGGATAGGGTGAATGGACCGAAAGAGGAGACCGCAACAAACTACAATCACCATCACCATCATCACTTCTTATTTCATCCTCCTAACATCATCCCTTACTCAGATTTACCGCACTTTTAGAATTCTGCTTCTTTTTCCTATCACATTTTTGTTCCATCGTATTTCAGACTTTGCACGCGAATTAATTTGCATGTGAAAACACTTTCAGGTCAAGAATGGGAAGGGAAGAGGGGAAGAAGAGTAGAAGAGAGACTTTGAGGGTAACAGAACTGAAGTGGAGAAAAGCAATAAAGTGTAGAGGAAAGCTGATGACCTTTTCCACACTCTCCAAATGGAATCTGAAGGTGAAACATCACGTCTCATTGAATCACTCATCATGTGTGATTCTGCTCTGGTATGCGAATCATTTCCAGCGTGACACGGACAGCCCCTTTAAAAGTGAGTGTCGGTTTGAAATAACAACGTAAAAATAATAATTGAATATTCAAGCCTATACATCGCGTAATTTACGCGTAAGGTAACATTAAAAAACAATTAACTTCTTTTGTATGGGTGTTAAATAGATTCCTCGAACTCAATAACGTGGCAAAGTGTATTGGAGAATGTCAGCACCTAACAGAAGACATTATAAAATGCATAATGACGAAAATAAAAATTCTAGTTCTTTGTCAAATATTATTGGAATGGTAAAATCAAGGATGGTGAGAAATACGAGGCATGCAGTTTCGCATAGTAAGACGCAAATTTTGTTTATAATCTTAGTTATACTCCCTGGGGCCACGTGAGACACCGTAGGAGTACAGCATTAAAATGGATCAGAAAGAAACAGAATGTGAAGATGTGGACTATATTCACCTGATTCATAATAGGGTCCACTGATGGCTACAGTATTTACGGTAATGCACGATCGGATTACATGAAAGGCAAGGAGTTTCTTGAGCAGCTGAACAGATATGAGTTGTTCTGAAGGTAACGCGTTAACTTTTAACATTACAGATTACAGTATTCAGGCTTTACAAACATGATTACAGAGTACATGATCGGATTTACTTTCTAGCGATATTATGCAAGTCGCAGAAACATGAAGGAAGTCTTCTCTTTTGATGTAGTATCCTGGACTGTTTTCCTAGGCTAAGAGCAAAAGAGCGTAATGTTGTTTAACGGTGAATAGGGACATTTTCCTCCTATCAGTCGGAAATCTTTTGTGCACTGACATTCTGACAGAAATCAAGACCTCACTTACCGAATCAAATCAGGAGTTGCGAAATGAACGAAGCAAATATTAATTAAATTCTAGTTCCTGACACTTCTAATTATAGCTTAAGTGAAGATTTAAAAATCAGTACAAAATATCGTTTCCAATGTGGTTTTCAGCTGCTTCTAGAAATTTTACAATCTCTTACATGATGTTTAGCGAAGTCTCACGGAGCTTCTATAACACTTTCCAGTTATTACCGAAAACTAGTAATTTTGGGGTTCCTTAAAAGTAAAATTATACCTGATTACTAATAGGAAGATAAGCCTAAAAGTACAGAATTAAGTTATTAAGAACTGAAACACCAATCTTCGATTTCAAAAATACTGTAGTCTATTAGGAACTTATTTTTTAACCGAAACTACCATGCCGTTTTATAGCAGCGTAGGAAAGTGCACAAGAATAAAAACTTTGATAAAAAAACTTCTGAAATGAAAGTACACACTTGCAGAAGATACTCTAAGGTTTTAGTGTACACACACACACACACACAAACGCACACACAATCTCTTTTTAGTGAAACTTTGCCTAAATGCGAGTGAAAACCGAGTGCAAAGATCGGGGAAGCCACTGAAGTGGCGAACGATCGGAACGGGTGGGGTGGGGTGAAGGTTAGAAAGAAGATGATAGTGGAGAGGGCTGAGTGACGACGACACACAGCGAGATGGGTATGGTCCTCATCAAATGGAATTGAGAATCTCAGCTAGCACAGCCAGAATTATTCCTTCGTTTCCGCGCTCTTGCTTAATCTAAAAGAAGAACATAAATTACAATAACCTTCTTTTGGCGCCGTGTAGACTAGTCGCTAGACGCCAACGTTTCGAAGGCCCCCACTGTGTCCCTCTACAGGGCTAATGCCCATGATTATCCAAAACTTTCGTGTCTATCGATGAGTGCACACGGCACCAAAACCCAGAAGAACAACACCATCCTCTTCGGCGTCGTTGAAACATCGAAAATAAGTGCCAAGGTATAGATTTAGAAGGACACACCACGACTTCAGTTCTTGCAATAAAGGATGAATAATCATGGCGAACTTGCTTACATGTTTTAAAGAAATGGAAACAAAGTCAGAATTGATTTGATAAGCGACCGACATAGTGAAGAAAGAAATCCGATCAAAATTTTGGTGGAAAAACGTCTTCAAAGACGGAAAATTAGAGAGGATGTAGTTATGCGGTACAACTATGAGATTTGAGGTCCTCACGTCGGTGAAGACATTCATGGCGGTTGTTCTGGGTCTAACGCCGTGTGGACTCGGAGGGCACCAGCATTTTCGAGGAACATAACAGCTCTGTTTTCAGAGCTGAAGAACACTGTCGGTGGTACAGCCATTTTCCATTTGGAAGGCAGCCATGTATGAGGCGTATTGTACATGATAGGGTGTTAAACAGTATTAAGGCCTGTTTTCCACCAGTTCCTTGCAGTTGAAAAAGATTTTAATACATTTCGCGAAATAGTCTCTGTAATTTGGACCTATAAATTTTATGCGGGAGAGAGTCGGATGGTCACATACAGTCAGCTAATAATTTTACCAAACAAGAAACTTAAAATTTCCCAATGAACTCTAAAACAATGTCAGTGTCCTAATACTATGTTTAATTGCGATTATTTACTAAAAAATCTGTAAAGTACGAATTTCGAAACCTGTACAGACAAGCCCAGATGTTTTACGTGTTTTCTGGTGACGGTATAAACAGTGCTGTGGATCGCCAAATGCTTCACCGATGAACAAAGATGCCAGTATAAGGCGATGAATTGCATTTCCCTGTTCTTAGAGTTTAATCCTATTTCTTGCTGCGCATACAAAACAGGCCTCATCACAACCCACTCGTGGTTCCTCATGCGCTTTCATCCAACACTTAGCACACAGCTTGTGACGTCACTGTTCATCGCAGAATAAATTTACCTCCCCCCACCAAATGGAGAAAAAATGGAAATGAGGAGACTCCTTCGAACGCTTTCGTCCCAGAGAACCTACTAACCCTATTCCGAAGATGATAAAGGTAATTGTACGTTACCTCATTTTCTGCTGTAATGTAGTTAGACGTAGGAATCTTTTGATCGCCGTATCATCTTGAAAACGACTATATTCGTCATAATTTTATCACATTTGTGTAACAGCGTAACCAGGCTTCATACTTCCTACGGCAAACCTGAATATAAAGTACCCAAATCCTATATTACGTCTGAATGGAAAGTGGATTTAAACATAATTTATACCTACGTCCATACCAGATAAATTTCACAACCTTCATTTCCTGAAAATTTATCAGGATAATGTTGCACGCTCTTCTGTCCTTGAAATCTGACAGTTTTTGACTACGGCGGATTTTACATGTAAAATAATTTTTTTGGAATTTGTCCGTCGTCAAAATTATGACATCGGAAACAGAATCCAGCTTCCGAAACGTTGCGAGTGTATTATTTAAAACTTAAATCACGGATAAATTCCCAGAACACAATTATTTTCCTCTTATTAGTCTATTATCCATTTCTCCCCTTCATCCTCTAATAAGATTTATTGTAATTTATTTGTAAGACTGTGCATTCACTTTCTGTGTGAATGAAAGAACCGCCAAGATAAATGCCTACAGCTGACGGCAATTATTTTCAGAGCAACCTGTAGCCTGCGCCCCCATCGAATGACCTATTTACTAAAAGTAATTACTGGGGAAAACCGGTCGAGGAGTTATTTTCCCCACAACCACCACCACCATTACAGAAAGCGTTCTGCAGATGGCGCAGCAGTAACCCCTAAATAACACAAAGTGGGTTACGGGTAGGCCTATATGCTTTTAAAGCCCTCTAGAAATCCAAAGCAGACTTTGATCCAAAGGGATTAGTGTTTGCGGGATTTGGTTCGACTCCCCTCGGTATGTTTGGGAGAGCGTAGGGGGATTAACGAAGCTCTACGAAGAAACCAGGATAAGGACAAAAAGAAAATGAAAAAGGAGAGAACAAGAGAGATTTGCTTTAAGTATTAACCTACTCTCACGATGAGTAAAGGAGGGGTGATAGGATCAACGTTGGAGAAATTGGTGAAACCCGAGAAACAAGAATAAGACAATAAATAGAAACTATCAAAAGAACTGCGATTATAAGAGTGGATTGTGAAAGCACAAATATTGAAAATCGCTGTTTCGAGACTCTGAAAGTCTTCCAGAACATTCAACGTGAAGGTTTTAAGGAGATGTAAGACAGCCCCAGGCAAGGGTTAGAATTTAGCATGCTATGTATTTACAGGCCTACCAGAACTCACTCCCTTTAAATCATTACACACAATGTCAGTAACCCTATCAGACTAATTCCATACAGCACAGTCCGTCTGGGAACCAGAGAGTCTCTTAGCCGGCAAAGAAATCAATCACTTTTAGGGGAACTAGAATTTCACTTATCGTGTTCGAAACAGCCCACATTTACCTCTTTAATTACTAACCGTTTTAGTATCATCCTCCAATCTACGCTTAGTTCACAGTACAAAGGCGTTTGGAGCATCTGGATTAGGAATTTCTGAGCTATACGACATGTTTGTTGCAAGAATGTTTAATGAATGACAGCTAGGTGCGATCTGAATTTCTCACCGCGACAAATGCAAAGATGGTTGTCTTCATGATGTTGCGTCAAGTAGAATGGCAAAAGTTTACAGACGTTTCAGAAGTGCTTACTGCCTCCATCATAGCTGATAGAAGCAGTAAGTACCTCTGAAACATCAGTAACATTCTACAAAACTACACGGCGCGACAACTCATAACACAGCCATCTTCATACTAAATTTAAATTCTTCCTTTTGGTGAGAGATCAAATTTCATGCCCATGTAGAACCACGAGTGAAATAGTAGTCCTATATTTCATACCTCATATTTTTTGAATGCAGAAAGTTGTTAAACGTAATCCAGTCTCAGCTTATTCTACATTACTGAAAACGCACAATAACCTACGCACATCTTCAGAATGAATCCATACGCCTATCTGACAGACTGCTTATAGGTTCTGAAAGACGAGACAGACTCTCTAAAAGTTTTAGCTAACACACAGAAAGAAGCTACTCTGAAAGTTATCCCAATCTTTAAAACAACTACGTACATGTGCATAAATCTGCATTAAGTATAATTACAAATGTAATTCATGACGATGTTTCCAAAATGATTAGTAGTATTTCACCCCGACCTAATGTCTACCCCCATCTTGGTTGAAACTTTAGCAAAGACAAATGAGTGTTAGAATCAGGAGCAGGTGTAGTGGAAAATATATGGGCAACGTGGGGTGGTTACTTGCTTCCAGTCTGAAGGGTGGGATTGGTTACAGGAAGAAGACTGCAGGGGGTGAGTTGTAATTAAAATGTCTCCTCAAAAGGAAAGTTGGAAGGAGAAAGACAACAGTTGGGGGTAAGGAAAAGAAAGGTGATGGGAGGAAGGGATGGGCAGAAAGTATGACAAATTGATCCTCAACCGATTTCCCCTTCAAAATTACCACCCCTAGAATACCCTAGACCAATTTTCTGAACCGCGATGTAAATACACTATATACCCAAACTCTGAATACAATTCTAAAGTTCTTAGCTATGAGTAAGAAACGCTTGAAAAATGAAGAAAGTATTTGGGATTGTGAGTCGAACAGAAGTCAAAGTTCCAATACTTCGCAAAACTTGAAATACATTTCCGAGCTGCCGTTTCCGAAACCACAGTTCCTGTTCTTTGATTTAAATGAAGGGGGCGGTATAAAGTTGCAGGAGACTGAGTTTCATTTAAGGTGGTCTAGATTGAAGTGCCGAAAGACTTAGTGTATATTTAGCCCTGAAAATGTTCCCTCGAAACGTTGGTACCCACATGAAAGTCCACGCGGCTTCACAACCCAGAAAACTATTACGGGCATCCTCACCGCCGTGAATCCTCGAACCTCATACAATGATCTGAATAATTTGAAGGAGGTTTCAGATTCTCCAACTCCTTTCAAATACCTGAATGTACGTGGGATAACACAGAAAATAATATGACCATTTCATATTTCTAAATTACCATCAAGGATGAGAGCTTTTGTGACGAAAATGGAAATAAAATAAATACATACAGCGAATTTAATCATTTTTATATTTGTGTAAAGATAAGTCTCAGATATCTGGTAATATCCATAAAATATATGCTAAATATCGATCATAATTTCGATAATGCCATAAATGAACGACCAGTGTCTGCTTTTCTCCGCAGGTGACGAAAGTCACGGCTGTGCTTTAATGGCGCAGGAATGTAAGCAAGACGTATTAGGAATACGTTCACTTTAAAGACACAAAACTGACCTGAGATATAAATGACATACATCAATAGTAACGTCATTTATCAGAAGGGGCGCTTGTGGCACTAGACGTCGAAGGAAGTTGGTATTTTAGTTTATCTCAAACAACTAGGATGAGAGGCTGTGGACTCAATATCTGGTTTCCGGAAGCGTCCAGTGGTGGGCAACTTGTCAACAAAGGAATGAAACTTTGGGTTCCGTAGAAGACAGGGCATCAGGCAGTCATATTTATGGTTTTCACGGCGACGAGTATACGGATGGCTATCTTGTGGGTTATTTTGCAGTGTCTGATAGAAGTTTACCGACGTTTCAAAAATGCTCGATGCCAGATTACGCGTCGCAATAACCCAGAAGACAGCAAACTTCAGGATATCCCTTTGCCATGTTGGCGACCATCAGATTCTCAACAAGGAACCTACACCATGACTAGTATATGTCTGAAAGCCCAGCCACTCTAAGTGTCAAACGTTAAAACTTTTCAGACACACGAAATTTTAATTGTTAAGGTGTTTGTGATTTTCAAAGCACTAAAATTATTTGACACATAAGTGACTCAGGAAACTACGTTTTATATTCTGAGGCTGAAAGAAACAACTTCAGTCCTGCCTACAAATAGAATGTACCAGTTGTACCAAGTTCGAATAGTACAACTAAAGGCCTTCTTTATGTTTACTTTTAATATATGTAAGAACTTGCGTCACAGAAGTCAGTGCGACACAAGTAAACAATGTTACTGTCTATGTTCCCCGGTTTACAGGCAAAAAGAACTACGTAACATCCCCTTAAGAGACTGTACGTGAACATACAATGAACAAAATACATCAAAATACACATTGAAAAAGCTAAAATATTTCCTAAGCGAGAAATATGTTAGTATCTCCTCCTTCTACCCACCCTCTTCCGTTCTTCTCCTTTGAATTCTGTCGTTTGATGGTTTGCTTCATACCGTATGGCCCGAAGCAGAAAAGAATTTGCAAACCAAATCGCGAACAAAAAATGTTAAAATTTAAATTGTGTATGCGTTGATTTTTTCACTCCTCCCTTGTTTCACACTTCTCCTTTTTCTTTCATTTCGTATTTCCTATTTTAGGACGAAGTCAAAAAGCAACGCTTTGTACGTAAGAAAAGAGGCTGATGCCGCGGGGCTGTAGGGGTGTAAGGGGTAAGATTCTTCAGTAATTGCCATGCAGTCTGAAGAGAGAAGGCGCAAGCTGCTATTTTGAATACGAAATTGGAACAAAACTGGGGAGATGGAGGGAATCAGGCTGGCTGCGTACAAAGAGAGTTGAAGCTTTGTAGTCGAAGAAACTCCGAAACAAATCTTCAGTTCCCAACACAGACCAAAAACTTTGTGTAAAACTATTATGAACAGTCATCATATCATTTATAGTAGTCAGCTTATTGATTATTTATTCATTTATGGTATATTTAGCTACGATAACAATTCTTCAGTCTATGTAGCGTCTAATGGTATGATAATTAATGAAATAAGAATTGAAAGGGATATGAAAGGAAGCGGTCGTTGCCTGATGTAAAACATTGTCCCGACAAGGCCGTTACAGACTGAGAAACCTAAAAAAACCACGCGTAATCGTCAAGGTAGACGGTCTGCGTGGTTAGAGACATGAACTCACTAACTGTCGAATAAGAATCGGAAGCTACCATTGGTCAATTTATCAAATTACGTTTCTGTATTTCTGTAAATCTGTAACAACGCAAAAGTCCATAAGCTGTAATTCCTCAACCAGCAAAGTGGCGACTGGAAGACCGGTGTTCGATTTCCGGCAGAGGCACTGATATTAGTTTTGGACTTTCCTGATAGTGTATTCTAGAGGAAAGTTAAAGAGCAATAGAGACAAAGCATCTCCTTGTTTTAGACCGTTCTTGATGGAAAATGAGTCAGATAAATAATTACCTATACGAATTTTGCTACAGGTTTCATTTAAGCACATTTTTATTAGGCTCACTAGCTTCTTTGGTATACCAAATTCAAAGAGAATATTGTATAGCACTTCTCTCTCAACAGAGTCAGAGACTTTTTTGAAATCTATAAACAATTGATGTAGCCTAATCCCATGTTTCTCTCGTATCTGACGAATGCAAAAGATCTGATCAGTTATTGATCGGTTACATATGAAACCACACTAATGATCCCCAATAATTTCGTTCACAAATAGAGTTAATCTCGCCAGAAGAATTTTGTATGAGGTTGATACGCTTTCCATATACTTACGTAAACTATGAGAGCTAAAATATGACGCGAAGGAGTACTGTTCATACAAGCACAACAGACACCGAACTAGGATTTTCCTAATCAACTTAAAAGTCACCAGCGATCGACATGTTAGGTTTTAAGACACACAAATTCAGAAGTTACGCAATATGAATATCTTTCATGTTAAATTCAGATTAACAGTAGCGCTCATTTGTAACTTCAAGTGAATCGTGCGCAACAGCCAAGCAGAATTCTAATCGAGACTTATGAGAAAAATAATGCTTCGTCACTCTAGGCAGAATTCAAAGTCATGGCAAATACGCGTAACTCTATGATATCGTCAGCTTTATGTTTCGACCACTAAATTCGCCGTCTAAACCTGAATAATTCATCTGCACTGAAAATGGAGACAGTTCAGCAGTTCAGTCGCTGTTGAGAACAACGAACTTATGACGCTATTGCTCTGAATCACAGGATAAGTGCGAGACCTCAGTCTTACAGAGTCTTTTAGAATTCACTTGTACGTATCGCCACGTTCGCACGGAAAAGAAACATTTTCCTTAGATTTTCCACCAACTCTAAGGCTTTCATAACACTTGCTTTTAAATGTACGAGACATCTAAATGGAACAAATATGACGTAAAAATAAGATGTAGGGTGGACGTGGTACAGGGATAATGCTGTTTCTAGAAAGACGGTGTTTTTTGTCATATGTGGAACGGATGCAGGAGTCTGAATTCGTAAAGATTAATAATAAATGCCAATGTTACGAAGTGTAACTTGGGGTGAAAGGTGAATTTTTCCATTCTTAACATTTCTTTAAGCAGAAAAAGCGAATTCAGCGTATTCTTAGTAGGTTACGTTGCGCCACATCGTAACACGGCAATATTTTGAACTCACTTACCTTTATTAGGACACATTACAGGAGAACAGAGCGATAAAATATTTTCACCGAAGACAGAGATAGCTGCATGAAGACGGAAGAAAGTACACACCGAAAAGCCTCACAAATTGTACCCCATCGAACATTAAGGCGATCGGATCAAGATGCATGAAAAGTAAAACCATGTGAAACAAATGACAGATGAGAAATGCATACAAACTGTTAGAAAATCTGAGGGAAAAAGACCACTTGGAAGCCCTAGATGTGGAAAGGAAAGTGATGTTAAAATGGTTCTTAAAGAAGTGGGTGTGAAGTTGGGATAGGACTCATCTGGCTCAATAAAGGGGGCTTATAGCGGGGTCTTGTGAACACAGTAACTATCAGCACTGCTGTTCTTCTGGCTTGTGAGACCGTGTAAGCGCGAAGCCAGATTTAAATGTTTCGGAGAAACATACTGTCCCCACCTTCACGTCCGGTGTCACAGTGCTGGGAAGTTCATGATCCATTACTGCCAAGCTCCAAAGAATCTGATAGAAGGCCCAATCACGAACACTAACTAACTAGAAGGTTCATCCCGAATTAACCAAAGCCCTCCACCGGTCCGTCCTAGGCCAATAAAATCCAGTCGCCTTCAACTTCCATCTCCCATAGACCCTGCTTGATGTTATCCTACCATCTAAGTTTAGGTCTCCCCAGCGGTCTCTTTCCCTCAGGCTTCCCAACCAATACCCAGTGCACACCTCTCGCACCATCCATGCGCTCTACATGCCTTGCCCATCCCATTCTTCTCGACTTAATCACCCTGACAATACTGGGGGAGGGGTACAGATTTTTAAGCTCAACATTATGCAGTTTTCTCCATGTCCGATCGTCTTCTCTCCAAGGCCCAAATCTCCTCCTCAACATCCTATTCTCAAACACCTGCAAACTGTGTTCCTCCCTCTGAGTGAGAGGCCATGTTTCGTACCCAGCGCGAAGGTGATGGCCATGTCTAAAACTTATGGCAACTTCCCTATACCAGATGTCATTAGAAGCAAGGCTAAACTTCGGATAGTATTACAGCGAACTTGAAGGTGGACCAGCAGACCTGGAGTGTTGAACTGTCACAAAAATAACATATAACAAGGCCGTAGGAAGACATCCATGTTGCAAACAAGTGACCTCAGAGTCTTAGCGCATGTCACCGTTCTACGTACTACGCATATAACAAGCAAATGGGCAGATGTTTGATGTGGTATAAAGTAAACCAAAAACTGGCAGAAAGAGCTACAGAGTCATTTCTGTTGGATAAACACAAAGACTGATCATTTTATGCTACAAGGAACTTGCAACCATCTGCCTTTGTAAGGAGACCAGAATATTCGCTCTACCGTGAAACCCAGCACCGAGAGAACGAGGGAACTTTTTATTTAAATACAAAAAAAAGACAAGCAATGACGTGCACATATAATATTTCAAAAAGTTAGTTCAAAATATACTGCAACAGAGAGAGCAAATGTTCAAGGGTATAGTGTTCAAGGGAGAAGAAACATACAACTAAACGGTGCGTATAAATAAATAAAGAGGCTTTTTCTAAATCTGACGATACAACTGATAATAGTACAACATTCTGTGAAAGTTAGAAATAAGAACATTGTTATATTCGAGAAATCCGAATTGCGAAAGTTATTATGACTGGAAAAGTTAGAAGAATAAACGAGGTGAATATTATGGCTATGTCACATGGATCTTAAGTTCCAGCCAAAAAGTCAATTTCAAAGTTTAAATGACCTGTTCTAAAGACGGATATTAAATTTCTAAAATGTTCAGAATCCAATACACAGGCCCATCATCACACAAAGAAACTGTTCCTAGAATATTTAAGCTTTTTTAAAATCTAGTTAACATTCGACATTGTTATAAACTACAAAACTGTTACAGTTTCTTACGTATTGCGTAAGACCCCGAGGGAATAAACACAAAATCCAGAAGGCGTATAGGTCCTATTTCACCACAAAACTGCAATAGCACTAATAATTAAATATATTTAGGAAATGTAGAGTACAAAATTATAATAAGTTTAGTCAACAACACATGAGATAATATCCATACAGTGATTCAATATAGGAACCTGGGTTCGACCCAGACCGTTAATAATAAAAATATATAATTATAATAAGTATATAAAACGGACAGTTTTGTACACTTTCATGTATAACCCCATCTGTCAGATTCTCTTCAGGAAGTTGAGAAGGACGCATCAAGAGTTTCGAAACGTGTTTCTTGTAACATTTTGTGTTCATCATCGTTCCATCGTCTATTTGGGCACGTGACCTGCTGCGACCTTACGCCGTCCCTTCAGTGGTCTTCCCAATACAATCTTTCACACAGGATTGTAAGTATGACATCACAGTGCTTTGGTATTTTATTCTATTTGCCATCACTTCGGTAATTCTGTACAAATCTGACAAACTTTCCATGTGAATCTTCTGAATGCCTCCATTTCTTCTGTGATCTGAAGGTGCAAGCCACAAATGTTATTTCCGATGCCATCCTCATTCTAATCATCGAGGATCCACTTCCATGAAAACACATAATGCCAACGTTTTGTAAACGTCGGTTGCAGTTTGCTATTGCGCCAAACGAACTTTGGAGTGCCAGAGTCATTGCTCCAGTCACCTTTCTAAGCTTTTACATTCTTCATGACATGTCCTTGTCTTCATATGGTGCAATGAAGCTCAGACACTTGAATGTGTTGACTTGTTGCTGTAATTTGTTTTCTATACGCAATTTCCTACTAACAGCGTATTAACATAAACAGTTCATGATTTCTAGCCCATGTCTTTAGGTTTCTGACAATGCTGCATTGTTATATGACAGGCAAATCCAAAAAACCTACTCTTACAAACACCGTGATTTTGAAGACATTTTAAAAACGGAATTCACAACAGACGATGGACAAAAATTACAATAAAGAAATTAGTAATATAAAACAGTCGCAAAACGCTTTCAGGGAAAATACATCACGCTGTCTACATTTGCATGAATTATAATGAGAATGTTATGTCTTTGTTTCTCTTTCTGTCTGTCTATCTACCCGTCTGCGTGTTTCACTTCTATAAATATCGAAAGGACTTCTATTAATCTGGAATTGGTGACTCTTATTCAGTTAAATTATATTACATTACCTATATATAATCAATCAAGACAAACCAAGCCTTGTCGTCCGGTTAATCTAAGTCTGGTCCTAAACGGTCTAATACAATCACATAGGCCTAAAGCCTACAGCTGTGTATAGAGTCTAGGCATACATAAAACTCATAAGCCCTAATTTCCATGATCCGCAAGCAGAACTTTACAGATTCTCCACATAAAACAAGACTAAATTAATCAACATAAACCTAAGATCTAAAACTTATTTAAACAATTTTCAATTCTACAAAAAAATAAATTACAAGTAAAAATAATTCATAATCCATGCACAGGCTTCGGGCTATAGTAATCCTCACTTGGAATAGCCGTACAACTTTCATCCAAGTTTTCTTCTCCACCTGACGAAACAGCTCAAAGAGTACAGCGAGAGGACAAGACAACACAGCAACAGGATATATGACGATGTCAGCAGAGTAGAAGGATGGTGAGGGTAGGAGAGGGGGGAAGATTAGTGAGTAACTAGTTGATGAAGCAAATTCTGAATTATTAAACACTGAAGAGGTTTCAAAATCTAACAGAACCACCAACCCCCACCTCAAATTCCCTGAACTTAAGTCTAACTAAACTACTACTGCATCAATTCTACCATCATTTCAACTGGTTGCTTTGAATACAGAGGGGTGATAGCTAAAGGGGTTTGGGACGGGGTGGACTTTGGTGCTGTCATATGCAAGTGACATATACCTCTCAACCCTTGTAATGAATGTACGCTACACACCCTTCAACACCCTCTCGCTCGCTATGGAGAGTGATCCTAGCATAACCATAAATCTGATTATGCCGTATGTTGGATTTAATACATACGAACATTAAGTCAGGCTTACATATGCTGTGTTGTGTGTGTGTGACTTGTAAGGACGTAACCATTAGCGGTCCAAGTTATTATATAATTTTCATACTACTGAGAATGCCTACAGTAAAAGGCCGCACCAGAGAATATACTTAAAGGGTTTGTGTTTTATGTGATAATTACCCAGACCTACAACAAACGAGTTACCACGGAGTAAATGCAACTTGTATGATGTTAATGTAAACGTATCAAACATGTTTCACAATCCGAGGCCTTCATGAATACGTGAGATCTTCAGACATGAGGACCGTAAGTTGTCATCTTTCATGCAACACATTTTTTCTGGAGTTAATTCTAAATTATTCTTGAATTCCACGTCAGTCCATTTCCATCAATACAAAATACCTATAACAAAATCGATTACGCGCGCACACACACACTGTTCATATCGAGATTACAAAATTTCATAGTTCACTGTTCGGAGTGCACTCTGACGACCAAAGAAGATGTTAACATCTCTGGACTTCCTGTGATGATTTCTGAGTATAACAACGAGAATTTCAGTGAAACATCAATCTGTAATTCTGAAGTTAGAGCCAAGGGTTTTAACGGACACAATGTCTCTCAAATTCAGCAAAATTAAATATTAATGTAAAATGCCCGTTTCAGTTTTACGAGAAATGATTTTTTCATATTTTAATCGTTTTTCCCTTTTATTTTATCCTTTATGCCTTGTGTGGCCCAAAATCCTTTCTCCGTTCCCCTTCATCAATCCCATTACGTCAAAATCAAACTTTCATCACTCAAACAAGAAGTTACTTAATTTTAACAGCTGCCTAATGGTAGCAGCACTTCTTAAATAGAATATCCTGCCGTCTAGAATCATTACTGAAAATGTGCAGGCCACTGGCGAGCATAACACAAACAAGAGTCCATCATAAACCGTATCCTATTATACGTAAATTCATTTTGCATTAGGATCCGCTTGCCTTGACACAAAAGTAAATAAATTAAAAAACGTAAGTTCACATAAAAAGAAGGCATCGGACAAGTGGTCAACATGCCTAAACCTTGATGATTATGAGACCAATCTTGGACGGAAAAAGACACAAGAAAATGAGAATATGAAACAAAAATTTGTCATGTCTACCATCAATTATTAGTAAGCCTAGTTACGCAAGGCCTACCTGTCTACTGCCATCTACTACATCCAAATAGGCCTTAGTAGTTCTGAAAATAGACTGCTACATATACATAAAGGCAGGTGTGTGTTTCCACAATACATCGTCCACGGTTCGGCCAAACTTAAATTATAAAAAGTTAATTGTAAAAATTTCTTAATGTTAGATTAAAATAATTTAGCTACAAAATGTATTTGATAAGTGCACATAAAGCCGTCACATCACACATTAAACCATCTACTACTTAAACAGAGACGTCATTAAGTCTGGACTAGTGCGCCACAAGAAAATCAATCAAACCCCTTAAAGCCGAAGGTTGTATAAACAAGTTTTTAAAAAACTAGTCTGTACCTCTAAGAAATACTAAACATGTTCCATAAAAAATCAGCTGGTTAATGCTGTTAAAAGACAACCCCTATTTACAATGAACCTCTTAAGAGATCCAGGGGGAAAAATTTAAATCTGTTGACTGTTGAAGCAGGTGGTACAAATAGTTACTACTGGGCTTACGTATTATTATTCTTTAACTGCATTAATGAAGGATCCTTTTCATTGTTAAATAATCCTACTTTCTTTGAGGTAAAAACTGAATGTTTAAATATTTTTAAGACGAGCTTTGTCACAAAGGGTTAAATCCAAATATTAATAGAGAGCAAATCGCAGGTTTTGATTTCAATGTTTTTAAAACTAGCTCCTATGTAAAGCGTGGTCCCCAGCTACACTACCGTTAAGCTTTTGTCAATACGATATTATTTTCGAAATGAATCAAATACAAAAACTTCACAAGAATTTACGCCTATCTGCCTTATTCTGCTGCGAGTCTCCATAAGTGTTTACGAAAGCTCAAAGTCAAAATTACGAAACACCGTGTAGCCCTACAGTCTCCATAAGGTCTGATGACGTCCTTAATAGCCCCTACTCTAAGTGATTGTAGTTAATTATACTAAAAGTCGAAATTTCACTATGAGCCGACATTCAAACACGTCACACGATAACCTTAAAAGTTAAATTTACGTTCATGACGGGAAAATATTTTGATGCGATTAAATATCATAGCATACTGAAAAATTCTACGAATAACATAGGGAGAAGTACAATTTATGCAAATTTCATTTTAATTAATCTCACAAGAACAGCTTCCATGATCCGAAAAATAATCATACACGATAAGGCGGTGAGGGTCGTTTTACAAACCTGAAGCTACTAAACTCATCCTAATTTTACGCCTATTAGCACACAACTGATGCTAAAGCTTGGAGATAGCTAAATTAAAGACTATTACGTTTGTTAAAATGCCTGATAAACAAATAAAACCTACGGCTATTGAGTGTCCTTTTGATAAACTGTAATGCACAGACTATTATTTTGGATAATTTCCCCTGTATCATTTGGCTTCACATTATAAAGCACAAAGCATTAAACAAGTGTAACTGGACCCATGTTAGACTATTTTGTCACACAGCAAGAAATAAAGCATATTTCAATAAGGAAACTTTAAACAATAGCAAAGTAGGTAAATTGTACTTAAAATTATTCATCGTCTGTTCTTTAAAATCATGACGTTTCGGAAGCTGGTTCTGTCTCCAGTGTCAGAGACTAGCTCTATCTAAGGGACCCAACAGAGTACGTACCTCTCTCCTGAAGACGGAGACAGAACCAACCTCCGAAACGTCGTGATTTTAAAGAACACGATGGGAAAAGTCCTGACAATGAATAATTTTAAGTGTAAACTACCGTCGTCAAAGCCCTTTAGAATTGAATTAGGCAAATTATGTTCACTGAACAACAGAATTAATTGTGGCAAATATGACACGGATGTGTATTGGACTTACAGCAATTAATTAAAGTAATTAGTACTTTACCTGAGTCCTGCGAAGAGCATAGAAGATGAAGGATCCCGGCGGGTGGACGGACCAGCTCGAGTCAGGTAAGGAAAGGTCCGTGAGAAGGAGAGAGAGAGAAATATGTAACTCTGCGTTGCGAATGGAAATTCAGAAAGAGAGAGAGAGAAAGAGAAGAATGTGTGAACGAGACGGGCCGATGAAAAGGAAAACTAAGAGAAAGAGACGGAAAACCGGAAAGGGGGTGGGGGTGGGTGGTTAGACTTCCGAGTTTCCTGATTGGTTGAGCGTTGTTCGTGACGCAGAAGTTGGTGCTGCGTATGCAACCTGTTTCCTTATTCCCTAATATTATTACGTAACTAGGAAGAATGGGAACGAATATTTGGCGCTGACTTCGTAATTCGAGAATTGTAAACAACAGGTGATGGTATATATTTTTTTTTTTCCACGAGGGACAAAACGAGTACACGACAACCGACAAATAAAAATAAACAGAATAAGTTATCTTCTTTCTTCCAAGGATCCAAGTCTTCTCAGATCGGGCGTTTCCTAATTTTCAATACTCGTCGATGCAGTTAAACAGAATTTATATATAATTTACACGACTGTTCTGTGGATTGTATTAAAATCTTTCTAACAATAAAACAGCTCGCCCGGGAAAACAAGACAACGATCCGCCAGGTGCCGAGCGCGTTGCCTAACTGCGAGGGGTCGCCAGCAACAGGCTGATTCCAGGGGGTGGAGATGAAGGAGGAGTCCGCAAACCGCGCAGCAGAGCCCCTCTGACGTCACAGGACGTGGGGCTGCAGGCGTGGTCGCGCATGCGTCTTAATCCTATTTATCAGATTGGTTGCTATGGTAACCGCCCATTCCTCCTCTCGCAGACAACGAGAGACATCTGGTTGTCCTGGCAACGCACGAGATGACGGCAATAAAAAAATATGTAATGATATGATGCGGATGAAACAGTATCATTGAGAAAATGGTAAGGACATATGAAGTAATTTTAAATTCGTTTATATCTCTTCTGGAAGAACAACCCCAAGACAGGATACCGGCACATAATGTACAGCTTGACACAAAAAACCCAGACCCTTTCCTCTTTGCTTGTCGCAATACAGGAATCACTAGACGACGCAGTATCAACAGGTAGGCCTAACCTAAGCATAATAATAAGAAAAAAATTTCAGAAATAGCTGCTGCATTATCTACCTCAGAGGCAAGGCTTGTCTCAGGTACATAGAAGTAAACACCCTGTAAAACGGTGAATAAGTAAAATAATAATACTGGACCGTCAACGTACAAAAGTACCTGTGATTGACCTTCTGCCAAAGGTAATCTGAGCACAGGCCAAAAATAAACATTTAAATCAAAGAGAAATTGAAGCTGGTGGCAGCATTTTCACAGCAAGCCAAAATAATTTCAACACATTACATCAAAACCCTAGATAAAGAAGAGAATTTATGTAGTAGGATATTGTATGTGCCACTGTCTTGTCTTGGTCATCAAAATAAAATCTAAAATTCGGAACATATTTAAAGAAAAATACAAGTGAAACAGGTCTAATCGTCGTTATATTATTCTAAAAATTCTGTGAAACACATGCAAAAACCAGGCCTACACTCAGTGAATAAAACGCAGAATTGCCGAATGTTGAAGTAGCTGATACCTTTATAGAGGAGAAATAAATAAATAAATATACCACTGTGTTTTACAATGTTATCTGTGGCAAAGGGTCCATCTTACGAATCTGAGTCGCTCGGACAAGAAACTGCTCGCCTTTCATGAAACCCAAATGTTCGTCACCGATCAGTCCTGAGCCAGAAAATCCAGATGAAACATCCTACGGTATTTCCTTAAGATCCAATTTAGTATGATTTCATTTATCATAACAAAATGTAAACGCTGTATGGAATAACTGAATAAAAAAGTTATCAAAAATGGCGAAATAATACGTTTTGGCAGTCCAGCCTCGTGTCTGACGGGTAGCCCTATTCAAACAGACCTCATATGGGCCTATTTTGTAAATAAAATCACTACTGCTGATTAGTTACTCGTCAATGAATGGCAATTAGAATTCCATCTTCACTGTAGAATGAGGGGCAATGCTAAATAGGATGTGGAAATTTGCAGGGTCTTACGATGGTCTATCTGATAAAAATAGCAAGCTGCCAAGGAATAAAATATATATGATGTCCTAACATGTTAGAGAACGACATAATATTAGGCCTATTAAAGGCTTCCAGGATCTAATAAATCTATGTAGAAGTAAAGGTCTTTAATAGACTATAGAATACAGACCCGGTATGTGTGATTATGATGAAGTCATTAATATTGTTTCAAATCTTGAGTGGTTCCTGAAACCATGAAATACTTGGCGACTGGGGAATATAGGCCTATTTAAAATAAGCTAGTAACTGTTCTATTTGATGTATGATCTGAAGATTTCACGGCGACTAAATATAATAAATTCTTCTCGGCCTTCCATCAGACCTAAATGACACAATTAAAAGTCTCCATCTATCTTATCTAAGACGAATATATTTGGCTATTAATAATCAGTCTACTTTGTATTTAGATTAATCAACTCAGTCACAGATTAATTCAATGGTTACTGAAATGTACTGAAAGAAATAGACACAGAAATCTAACATCGTTTACAAGGAGGTTCCACTGCATGCAAATGTATCACAGGATGAAAACCGCTTCTTTAGTCGATTTTAATTATTTAAAATGCAACGACTGCATCGGTTGGCCACTGTAATCGAATAACGTTCAATATATTTTAGATCCTCAGAACCGCTTAAATGCATCACAGAACTTTCATTTTGTTTCTCAATATTACAACTCCATCAAAATTAACTCTCCGGCAGATTTTTTGGTTAATGCACCGTTGGAAAGCGGAAACAGAACTGACATCCACTTTGAAATGCAGGTGTCTACTTACAGACTTGTTGTTTAACTGCGGCTGACATGACCTGCTGTTAGTACTCACCTGAAATAAAAGAGAAACAATTATTGAGGTTCTCACGGCGGTGAGAATGGCTTCTGGGTTGTGACGCAGTTTAGACTCGCAAGAAGATTCCAACGTTTCAAAACAATCGCACCGTCACCTCCTCTGAGCATCAATGTGACGTCACAACCCAGAAAAAAACATAGTTAATTATAGTAGTAGTGACCACAAGGGCTGATTTCAGAAAGGTACAATACCGTAATAGATGCATATCAATAATTAAAGCCCGCAGGCACAACACATTTCAAATAACTATTTCGTGTATGTTTCAAAACACAAAAGACAACACGCACTTCGGGCTACAATTGGACCAAGACAACAACAGAATAAACTTGAAATTTAGGCCTATAAAAGCACCAGGGAAGGCTTCGTCCCTGACTTATATACCCACGTAAATAGAAGGTTGTGTTCAACTGTAGTTTCCAAAGTAATATACTAGACTGTAGGCCAACTCTTAGCTTACAGTTGAGTTGGTTGATAACACAATGGCAGATAACACGAACGATGACTCAAAACAGACCGCAAATGTGACGCCACAAAGGACAGAGGACACCAAACACTCTAAAGATTTCATTCAAAAAAAAGGGAGTGATAAGAGTGCAGAATCCGTCCTCCTGAACCTAATCTTCTTGGCTCTTCTAAGTGACGTCTTCGTCGTGACACGATTTCACTTAAAGCGTCCGATACAAAGACTCAAGCAGAAGAAGGACTGCGATACGCCTTGTCTGAAGGCTTACACAGAGACAACAAACGAGCAAAACCAGCGCAACTGAGTCTTTCTTGAGAAACTGACAGCCGTTCAGCTTGTCAAAACATACCCAGTTGACTACGGAACACGAATGACCATCATAATAGCCCGCCACTGATCCGTGCCCAGGGCCATTCGAATCTGTAATAAATAAAATTGTTCTTTAGGACTTCATCCATCGTTCAAATTATAAAAGTATAACAACAGAACGTTTCGGAAGCTGAATTATGCTTCTATCTTCAGGAAGACCCCCTGGTTAAGCTAGCCACAGGTCTGAATGCAGTCTTCACTCTCAAACAGATCTCCTGGTACTTCTTAAAGACCAATTTCGAAAATGTCTTCCTGGGTGTTCTGCTCCTTTCAGGCTGTCTGATAGCATTCCTCACCTCCTCCGTGCGAGCTACATAAGCGTCTATCTCATACTTAACTTCATCACTGCAATATGAGAAATTAATGTGAACAGTATCAATTATGATGCTGCTAATTATGCAGTTTTCTCATTACTGTTATTACCTCTGAGTCAGGCTGAAGTATCCTCCTCGGCACCCTGTTCTCAAACACCCTCAACTTATTTCCTTTCCTTCCGGTAGGAGACTCGGCTGAGCAACGCGTTATTAATTCTATGGAGCAGAGTCCGTCTCAGGAAGCCAACAGTAGCTACGTTCAGCTAGTTAGAAATTTACCGCCTTTTATAAAACCTTTAGATTTATAACCATGTTTAAAATAACCCACAATCGGTTCTTATTCTGAGCCATATGAAATCAATTCACCCACTCCAGTCACATTTCCCCAAGTTGGATTTTGAAAACTGGGTATATGTTGATGACTGTCATCACCAGAGAGCAGGAAAAAATCGTAGCATAAATACAGTTAGTGGATTCCTTAAAACGTGGCAAAGTTCAGATATCTGTGAGCGACGCTAACAAATAATAACTTCATTAATAACGAAATTAGGAGTAGATTAAATTCGGGTAATGCTTGTTACCATTCAGTTCAGGACCCTTTATCTCTTCGTCTGCTGACTAAAAGCGTAAAGATTAAAACACATAAAACTATAATTTTGCCTGTAGTTTTGTATGGATGTGAAACTTGGTCTCTGACACTAAGGGAGGAACGTAGAACAGAGTGATAAGGAAAATATTTGGAACTAAGAGGGATGCATTACTAGGAGGCTGGAGAAAGCTGCATAATGAGCACCTTCATAACTTGTACTCCTCGTCAAATGCAACTAGACTGATCAAGTCAAGGAGGATGAGACGTTGCAGCCCGCATGGGAGAGAAGAGGACCGCATATAGGGTTTTCGTGGGCAAACAAAAAGAAAAAAAGCACTAGGAGACCTAGGCATAGGTGGGAGTATAATATTAAAATTGATTTGTGATAAACAGGATGGGGTGGTATGGACTGGATTCATCTGGCTCAGGATAGGGACCAATGGACACGGTAATGAACCTTTGGGTCCCAAGAAATTTTGGAAAATTCTTGAGCGTCTGTTGGCCTCTCAGGAAGGACTCAGCTCCATGGAGTAAGTTAGTAAGTTGTATTTTAATATTATCCTTCCATTTACACAGGCTTCCAAGAAACATTTCGTAAGCATGTATCACTCTGCGCTCCGTACTGACTCATAAACACGTAGCTTGGATTAAATAATCACAACTCTGAATGTGCGACCAAGGGACAGACAGTCCTTGCGGAACACAGGAAACCTGTCTTGTCCATTATGTTCTGCGCCCTATTCACACTTCATCATTAACTGAACATTGCCTATAACTGATGCCAAACAGCATCACACGGACGCCAGAAATACGACGCAGTACCGACCTTTCCAATCGGCGTCCTCATTTCAGACACGCTCATTATATAAGAAACATGGCTTCACATCGGACAAATGGAACATGGAAGCTAGTAAAATTACACGTAAAAGCAGACTACCTAAGGCCTATTTCATGACGTGAGCCACCCGACCCTGTCTATAGAAGGTAGGCTATTAGGAGACGCTAGTTACGGAGATAAGCCCTTGCTACAGACAGGGTCGTACGGTGGGGAAAGTGGCTGGAACAATGGTCGAATTACACTGACCCGGCTTCCTATTCAGGTCGTGCAAATGAACACTGTCCATTGTCTAACATAAGGAGACCTGCCTGCCATATTAGACCTGTATATGGAGAAGCGACGGTGGGGACAGTACAAGTGTTCACAGGGTGAGCCAGGCAGTGATACGCTACACTTCGTTCGATCGGAAGGTTCTAATTTCATTAAACATCCTTCCCGCAGCCCACACATAACGTTGGTTGATCTCACTGGAAACGCACGTTTATGTTGAAATCGCTTTTATGGAAAACAGCATGGGAGTGATCTTAAAGGACGGAATAATATGATTCAGACTGGAAATCCGTTTTACTGAGTGCGTAGGATACAACTTTTGTGAAAATGGACTGTACACTACCATCTCTATATAGACCCAAAAAGGCAAGCCCGCAGCTTAGGAACTATAATATTCTTTACTGGGCATTTCTTTAATATCTGACAGCCACAATAAAAAGAACTTATCCCTGTATGTCTTCTTGCTCAGTCTGTTTGAAAATTGTGATTAGTTTGCTACCGTTAAACCTGGTAAGTATTATCGCGAAGAAGAAATAAAATCATTACTTTAAACAACTTATGCTATACTATTCCCCATGATTCAACTACGTTTACTCTTTGATAAATAAATGATAAAGCAATAAGTAAAATAACAATAAGAACAAATATGTCGAAAACTTTCGTAGCCAAATTTCTCTACGTCTTATTCACTTATCACAATAAATCATGTGTTCAAGATCGCACTTCACCGGTTAATGCTATAAGTAACCTGAACGCCGATGAATTGTCAACAGAATTTGAAATATCACGGTGGTCCATCGATTTCGTCGTTTCAACGACAGATGTACATCGTAGAATAATATTAAAACGAATCTAAGAAATCACTCATGACATTTCGATGTGGATATATCTGACTCACTGGCGCGAGTTTGTGAATACGGTGAAAAAAACGCTTCAGGTTACATAAAATTGGTGGAATTACTTGAACAGCTGACCGACTATTAGCTTCCCAAGGAGGATTCACTTGGCTCACAGTCAGCTTATTAGCCTACTGAAAAGCGAAGGCCTTCTCACATGAGAACTACAGTACAATACTCTAACAAGCTGTACCCATCACATCACCCCTAGCAACGAGGCACTCAGGAAATGATAACACACAGAACTGATTTTATCCCGCAATGCCCACCAAACACACACAAACATCAAGCAGTTCGCGTGCTCACTTGCGGTTTCCTAGGCAACCAATCAAAACAGCAGCAGCACTCATGCAGAAATCCTCGTCGTCATGTATTAGACTAACCATCAAATATTAGTAGAATCTCTCCACCTGACAGTTCAATATATAGAGCGTGTTATCAATATCGTGTGTGATCTTTCACATGCATACAAGCGCTTTAAAGTGTACAGAGTAACTTCAGGTCTATTGGACGGCTCAAGTGTGTTCCACTACGGATGGTCCACGCGCTGAAAACCCGAAAGTGACCTACATCCTAGAACGAACAATGGTTGCTAACCCCAACGAGAAATTTGCTGAACCTAAAATACTCACTACAAATATACCTCTGTGTCTTATCCTCCCTAAAGTTGAAATTTCATTAGTAATCCGTGGATGTTACTTTAATTTCTTACCGTTATTTAGAAGAAAAAAAAACTTAAATGTTCAATATCAGATTTATATATAGATATTTAATTGTTTTATCATTCTGAACTTCTGCGAGATTAATATTCTGGAGCATAAGCAACTGGCCATTCTCAGTTCATATGCAAACTTACATTATACAAACTACACCAATGCGCGGGCGCATACATGTAGAAGTTTGTGCGTGCGTATATACACGGATACATATTTAAAGACATGTAAATATACACATGGAGTTTTATTCTAAACGTTTTACCACACTGTTAAGTAAGATAACATTTATGCCAGACACAGAATAAAAATAATTGTAGATAATATTATACCGGAGCGTCATGTTCCATAGCTCTGATGATAGAGGAAATAAGAACGTTTGAAACATCGGTCAACATACGAGACTACACGCATCATCACCCCAGAAGACAAGTCTTATTTACCCTTACAGGTCAACATCTGGAAAGTCCACTCAGTGGAAGACCACAATGTGCGCACATCCGTGGTCCACGGCTGCGATACACAGCCACCATATTGTAACCTACATCACAACGAGGAATCCTACATTTGTTCATACACATATTGGTCATAATAAAGTACATTAAACATACATAAATGGGAACATGCATAGGGGAATGGTGGAGGTGTAATATTATGTCAAACCTGTGGTTCCATCATGACTCTATGAACATGAATGCATCAAAACCACCGCCTCTACAAACGACAACAAAAACCTGCCTACAGCCCTTGTGTTAGTCATTATTCCAAGTCCTCTCTATACTACGTACGGTACTAAATGTATGACACAGGTACGTGATAATACCAGCTTTACAATCAGCGTTATCCGCACAAAAGCGAAAGAGTGCATTGAACAGTCGCATGTACTTTGTTCATATCACGTGTATAAATGCATTTGACATACATTTTCAATATCACAAACGCTGAACTTTTTTCTCTAGTTCTTCTCTTCTCTGCTAGCATTTTGATGTTATATTTATTAGTGGCATGCTGTAATTAGCACTGATGCACAGCAGTGTTTAGGGATGCTTTCAAATTATGATGCCCCCTTTATAAACAATGATTGTGTTCTCCTACAGCGATCCACCTTTCTGAAACGTCAGAGACATCACTAAATGTTAACTCATTTGCCGACAATGTTTCAACTGCAAGAGTTACACAACATCAATGAGGTGTTAAACGTGATTCAAGAAGATAAATATTTTTCACGGAGGCAGGAGTGGTTCACTTTAAAGAATTATAAGCACAGTCGCTTGGACAGACTGAAGAAAATCAAGATAGCAGAAAAACCAATCCAGCATCTCTCGGACATAGCTAATGAAGTTTGCCGACGTTTCAAACTAATCAGCTCAACAACCCAGAAGACAACCATCTTCAAAGTTGCCACCTTGAAAACATAAAATCCCACAAGGAAAAGAATGTTTCTGTCAAAATTAACAGTGACAACATCGCAGCTATTTCATTTTGACATTGAAGAGAAACGCAAAATTACAATATTAACAAATCACAAAATCTCAAATCTTTTAGTTCACCATTTTTGTGGTTGTAATTAGTTCCATGTTTACTTAAATTATATGGGCTATATCAATTTAAAGTCAGCAGTCTGAGTTTCAGAACGCAATCTGGAATGTACTTCTGCATAAATATGTTATGCAGATACAGCTATATAAATGCTGAAGGGTAAATTTAGAAGGCTACTCAACTGTTAAAAGAAATTTCTTGCATTCACAAAACCAAAACATGCACGCACAGGAATATGAAACATTTTCTGCAAAGTGCCTAAAGAGTTGCTATATCAAAATCTGTTGACACATTTTTCCACTCTGATTTGTAGTTTAACTTCAACAGATAAATTTTCCAGTATTTACATACTGAGAATAACGACAATTTCTTTTCTACTCAGGTAACACTCCTCTGATTCATCAAGTGTGGTCTTGTACAAGGTGACAAATGATTTGGAGAAACGTATTGTCTTAATGCTCAGGATTGAACTAAACGCCAAAATCCAGAATAACACAAATGCCATTTTTAACGCCATGAGGACCTTAAACCTCACTCTTTATGTTTAATAAAAATCATAACACAATTTTGCAATGTTAGGTTCGATTTCAATCTGAAAAGTTGTCCTTCTGCCTCTAACCCAAAGGAAAGTGTGTTATATTATTAACAAACTTTAAGTATCTCAGTGAAACTGAGGTCACGGATGAGTCAAGGTCATGTAAAGATAACCTCGATATAACATATAGGTTTTGAGCCATAAACGCTTTTAAAGATTTCAAGGTCATTTCAAAGTAATTTTTCTCGCGCTCATTTCACCCGAACTACGTATCTGAGGGACTACACGCATGTCAATTTGAGGTCAAGGTCACGAGAATATCATCTCGATGGTTTGCCGAATAGAAACCCTTATAATTGTCAACGACATTGAAAGGAAATTTTTTTTTCGGTATTATTTCTGTCGAAGTGTAGTTATCTGGGTGACCATATTCTTGTCAAGCTGAGATCAAGGATAGTTGAAGTTCATGTCATGATCTTGAATGTTGCGCTGTGTAGTCTAGTAGAAACTGAAGGACGTTTTACATATGGTTACCGCCTCCATCATCAGGATGAACTAAATATATCTAATAACTTCGAAACCAGTTACTAAGACCCTGACCTACAAAGGAGAAACTGAGCTTTGTTCGATGATCTAGCACATCAGAAAGGTTTTTTTGTATCGAGCGGAGCAGAGGCAGTGAATGAGAATACAAAGTGGACAGAGGGAGGCTGTGCTGAAAGGAATGGTATTCACGAGGTTGCAGTGTTCAGGGAGCATATTGGGGGTGAATTTGGCCCAAGGTATTATGAAAGGAACCGTACGGATGGGGTAAAGTCCGTACACAGGCAGAACTTGGATATAGAGTCTGGGTAGTCCGTCATCTTCTTTACTAGTCAATAGACCTCTTCCATTTCCTTCGGGCTGTTAGAAGGTTCAGATCATAAATGTGATATGTATCAGCAGTCTGTCTTAGCACAAACGCCTACATAACTTGTACTCTACTTGCAGCTTTACGTTAAGAACTTTGTCAAATTTCTTCTATATTTTTTCGTTTGTTTTGTTTTCTTCTTTCTGTCATTATATTTATGATTCATTTCGTTTTCCCCTCCCATTATTTTTCTATTTTCCACGAGTTAATTTTCCTTCCTTTTGTATATATATTCGTGTTTTTATTTGGTTATTACATTCTTTCCTATATTTTTGTTTTCCTTGAAATATCTGCGAGTATGTTACAAATACTACTTAACAATTTTGTGAATTTGTTTCCCTAAGATCCGCCTTAACATTACACTCCCACCTCATTTTCGGTCCTCCAAATTTACGTTTACCAACATTTTCTGACGGCAACATTTTATTCACATGATCGATCTATCTTAGACTTCTTAAATTAATTTATTAAAATAAGCTGACCTGCATAAATCAGAAAGATCCTAGTAACGTGGTAGGCCTAAATCGTCCAATTCATTGTCTTCAGAACCATATTTTCTCCTATTCACTTACATTAAAATAATGCAGTTTCCAAGTAAGCCAACCAACTAATAAATGTCCTAAAATAATTACTAATCATTTGTTAAGAGTAAAGTTAAGGTAAAGTTATCCAAAAACGAGATTTACAATCGAGGGACGTACGAAAGAATCATAATTACAAGGAAGAAAGACAATGTACTTCCGTTCACGGAAATAAAGAGAACAAGTGAGGACAAGAGCTGTCTGTGAGCGTCAGGATCTCGGAGATGAATCCCACGCACGACGGAAAAAGCCTGCTCGCTCCCAATATTTTATCCCAGCCAGAAAAGTAGAAGAGAGGACAAGAGTGAGTTCGCATTCAACAATGGAAGCAGCTAGTAATTCGATCGTAGGGGAGGAGAGTGGGAACGTGCGGAAAGCACAGAAGGATCCCTCCGTCCGTCACTTACGCTTTCTTGTAGATCATTAAATTTTTCGAAAATCGTCCCTAACAGGGTGGCTGAGGGGGTAAAAAGAGACGGCATCAGAAAGGGCAGAAGTTCTGCAAGGGACGGGAGAACCACATCATTTTATTGAATTCACCATCTACCCAAAAGTACCCAAGTACTGTTCTGTAACACGCTGATCGCAAAATTAACCTGTATCATGTTCCATGGGCTTATTAATGCTATAGAAATGCGTAGATTTTAGTCAGAAACCGTGAAGTAAATGCATCAATTGTGATACCCAAATTTAGATTGCAGGATAATATTAAAAATTTCTTAAAATATGTATAAATAAATATGTGTTACGATGCAGACTGGATTCATGTGATCAGGTTAGGGACCACTGACGCAATATTGCGAATCATCGAGTTTCATAAACGGCGGAAAATTTCTTGACCAGCTGAGCTATCCTTCTCAAAAATATGGAAACAATAAAAGTACTGAGCAAAACCTCTGCATGTTATTCATCTTTGCACTAGTCATTAACCTAGCAGGGATTGGGTCAATGATTCTTTCAACGAAGTCTGATACCAGAACGCTCTTAATATGTCCTTGAGGTGTCTACCGACATTGTACGTGCATCCTTAACACCACATAAAAAGTGTCGATAAGGGTCGAACAAAGCAGACTGTTGATAAATGTGTATACACGCGAGCAGGAATACTGAACGCAATATTGATTACAAACATTTTCTTTCTTCTGGACTTTATCCCTTGTCTGTTTTTTATCATCTTAGATATTTTAAAAGTCACATTTCACAGGCGTCGTACTTAAATCAGAAAAATTTCTATACTCTCCTTCAGCGCATTTCTATCAGTTGGTACAGACACTTGAAGCAGTACACATATTCCTTTTCTATCTCGATGTGTGACGTCAGGTTCGTTACAATGCATGCTTCTGTCCATCATACATTGTTGGATTCACAGAACATCAACTTGGTTATCTGGACTAGTTTCAACCTCCTTTTTCACATATTTGTGACACTTGTTCTTTATACATTTAGATATTAAGACACTGTAGTTTCACACGCAGTTTCAAGTATACATACACACATAACACGAAAACCGAACTGAAATTGAATTGAAGTTCACACACACACACACACACACACACACGATGACATTTATCTCCGAACTAAAAATTGCCTCTTTGTCAATTTTTCCACAAAAGAGTAACTTCGACAGATTACATTTATAGAAAAACAATGTCTTTATGTGGCAGAAAAAGGAATATCACACGCAACAAGAGACAGACAATGAGAAACAAACTTTACGAGCATAAAAATAGAAAGTTGTATGTACGAAGAAAGCCTTATACAGAGTAAATATAATAAGAAAATAAAAAATAAAATAAGAATCCTGTTTCATCGTTAAACATATTTCTTAAAATCTCAGAAAGAAAGAAAAAACAAATGAAGTCATATTCTGTGCTATTAGGGGATGCAAAATAGTAGTTTAGTTATATACTGTATGCGGAATAAAATCCTGAAACAAAGACAAGTCCTCAATAAACATCTCTTCACACAAAACTCCGACGAAATAAGTACAATTTTAAAAATTCACAACATAAATTAAAGGGTTGTGTATATAATAAAACGACAGAGATAATTTATTTCAAAGTACAAATAAAAGAACAGGCAGAGAAACTGCGTAGTAAGCAAACTCTATTCATGTAAGGAGACATGAGGACGACTCAGAGATAACAAACTAATGAATTTTGTTTCCTTGTAAAGCTCTTTTCCATAGACAAAAAAATAGAGCTCAAACAAACGTTCCCTGAAGATTTCACGTAATTCCTCTTTTCTCTAGTCAATATGAAACAAATAATTTCTTTGTATGCGAAAAAACATTTTATTTTCTTATAAATATGATGCCAGGATTCTACATAGGCCTACATTACGCGTATTACGCCCACCTGAATTATCTGAAACGATTATAACAAGGCACTTCTTCAAACAGGGAAACCGATAAACCTATGTATGCCCTAGGTGGGAAGGCATAAGACCCAGTATAAGTTTCATCATACGCGGACGTGGATTGGAGTGTGGGTGGACGGCTGGTTACAGAAGGGTGGGTAGATCGTTGAGAAGGTGCATGGGTCGCTGGAAGGCAGGGATATGCAGTTCTTACGGAAAAGATTTGTTAACACAAGCTCAACCGGAAGTAGAGAGAGCCTTCAGCGATTGCTTATTCAGTTCAAAACTTATTAACGTCTCGTCTATATTCCAGAACTTATGTACAGAGTCACTGAAAAGTAAAGCAACCCATTGAAAAAATTTGAAATGCACTGAAATATTAAAACATAAAACAATGTTATATTAAGTGTTGGAAATGCCCACCGCGTTCAGCGATGTGTGAATTATCTTCTTTCTCATGTTTGATTCAACCCGGCGAACAGTTTATATGTCTCGAAAGCGGCTCAAAAGACGATATATTGTCAATTTGTCTGGCACAAGGGAATCGGGAAATGCATCCCTAAACTCGTTCTGGCAAGTTAAGTAAGAACGATAAGCCAGGAAGTTTTCGACACTGGACACTCGCACTTGTGAAAAAGACATCCTTGCACTTCCTCTGAAGACAACTGACGGACTTGCGCGAGCAGGTTACAATAGACATGACCTTCGCGGGCTCTTGTTTAGCCACAGCGACACTGTGTTTATTAATTCAATCGAACTGCACAGAATTGCAGCTATCAATAGCAATTTTAATACGGGCTACTTGAATTCTCGAACATTCTGTATCACATTACATTGTGCACTTATGTTCCTTATTCTTCACTCTGCGAGAAGGAACTACATCGAAAAATTATTTTAAAACTAAACACACCCAATTTAACACAAACACGAGTAAGGTAAGGTATACCAATACAGCCTAAGTAACTGAGTGGATAATGAAGACAGTACAAACACTTCTAGATTTACGTTTCTGCTAAAATGTTATTGCAACCAAGTTAGTAGCATTGACCCAGTGACCTGGACGTTTATAATAAGTCAAGTGGAAGAAACTAAAAAGAAAATCACGAGGAAAACTTCTAGAAGACTGCTCCTTAGAACAAAGGACTAGGTGAGTGAAGAATGCAAGAATAAAAATAATGGATTACGAAGTGAAACGGAATAAAGTGGCTCGAGATCGAAAAAAAATTATGAATTTGATGTCAAGGAATTCCCACCACAGAACGGATAAAAATAACAGCCAGATGCTAGCTGCCGCTTATGGCTATTTTTAATGGAGAATAAACACAGGCGCAGATTGCGCAAATGGCGAAAGATTATAGAAAGTAACGCAATAATTATCAGACCCGTACCACAACAACGAGAAACCACAAAAAGAAACGAACAGAAACTGCAATTTGAAGCTCCTATTTAATGAGGAGAATTTTCACGCATTTTATTTCCCGAAACCAAACTAAATGCAAAGCATATTGAAGATATTTAAAAGCTATCTTCTGCAAAACGTAAATGATAAATTAAGAAATGTGGGCGCAGAATGCTGTCCCTACTTCTGTGTGTTTATGTAAAAGACATTACTAATTTGCTTCACGTTCTAATTGCAAGGAAACCACGAACTTACCAGATACCATCACTTTCTTTGACTGCACGACTACTGGGATTATCAAGAGAACCGATTAGGGAGAAGTGAACTGCAGTAGGCTTACACTGAAGAGAAATACGTATTTCCTCAAGAGAGATTGCACTCAAGTACAACTTGCTACGAAAGAGGGAGTGACTAAGTTTCCGTGTTATCACAACTCCTCCAGGAATACACTTCTCCGTACGTATCAACGCTACTAACAGGTAGAGCAAAAATCTATACGTCGACTAATGACTAATTCATTATTTCCTCAAAATAAATACATCCCTCTACTTTCCATCGATGCAGTGAATACAGAAAAAATCTCTGTTTTTTGTACTGTGTTTGTGTTTTTAATATCGTATTTCCACACGCGCGTTGGTATCTCAAATTTACTCTACCCATGTGTTCCGATCGAAATTTGGTGCACATTTATTATTTCTTCAATGCGTGGTATGTGAATGGTAGCATCCTCCCTGATTTAATATTTCAAGTATTTGATAAAGATAAACAATTATTATACTTCTCGTGTTCATACATACGATTATACACAGAATGTTCCAGAAAGTTGCATACACAAAACCATTCGATATTTCAGCACTGTGTATATATATTTTTTGGACAACATGTGTGGATTTCTATATTAATATTTGCACTGTTTCAGACTGCTGTTGTGGAACATAATTTATATTGCTGTAAAATAAAATAAAATAAAAATACGCTTAAGAATATATCAACATCTAACGAGTCTTTACTTTAAGGTAAGGGTGGGAAATCATTATTTTAACAAATTTCATTACTAGACTTAATTAATTTTTGTTACGCTTGTAAACATCAATGACAAAATATAAAGTGATAAACATGGTATTAATAATATACAGCGATAAAAAAGCAGCGATTATAATACTCTGAGCCGAATTTGAACCCTCATCCAAGTCAGATGAGGTATGACGCATATTTATTGGAAATATATTTGTTGTACTTGAAGTAACGGAGCAAAACTACAAAACATATCAGCCAGAATACAGACCGAACGCAGAACCGGGTACACTAATTCTACAATAAATCAGAAGGTTTAGAGCTAAGCTAAGAGTAAACCAAATACATGATTTGTAAGCATAACAAGTGGTAAAAATGCGGTTCTAACACGTTTAAAAATCCACATTAGACTGCATCATTACCATTTAAAGACAGAAGCTGATGAAAACAATACTATTTTTAATTTGGTAAGTTTAATTCACAATTCCGAGACTAAACTCAGGACGGTGATAAGCAGTAGATGCAGACCGTCTCTCTCTCTCTCTCTTTATTCAGTCTCATTTTAAACTCCAACTTGAGACATAACAATTGAAGGGGGGGGGGGGACAAGACTCAGTATCGGAGTCCTCAAAACTTCAGTTCAGACATCAAGCCAGTTACTCCAACTTCGTTATAATAACGGCTTTATCACTCGTAGGAGTTTGGTAGAACCACTACCGTTTTCGAAACCACCAACTTCCTCAAGGTAATATTATTATAAACATAAAAGAGCTTCATTGCATTGTGTAGTCTTACCGGATTTGTATATTCACAGGTAGGCCTATAATCACCATAAATTTATGTCTTATTAGGGTTTCTGTATGTGGGTCTAATCGTTTTTTAATTCAATTTCAGACAAAGAAGGCTTGTTCAAATAATTCAACGGTCATCACAGAATGGGTGTAAAACCTGATCTTTCACCAACCACTGACAGTAACTAAGTATGACCCAATACTCCTAGCACTGTGAGATTTGAGGTTCTCAAGGCAGCGAATACGAAAATGGCTGTCTTCTGAGTTTCTGCACCGTGAAGTCAGCCAAGATCCTATGTGAATAAATTTGCAGGAACTTGGGAAGAATTATAATAAATACGGGTTGTTAAGAGTCAGAAGACCTACTGACGAACGTACAGCAGGACTGACACGTTATATCTATCGAATCATACGTATTTTTAAAAGACTTTGTCAGTTCGAAGAAAGTTATGTCGTCACTGCTGAACTACCATAGCTGCTAACAAAAGGAGATCGGGTGCTGGGATAAACTTGTGTGGGCCTAACGTACTCGACTGTCCAGGGTGAAGTGAGCCCAGGGTAAGCGGGAAGGAAACACAATTTATCGATTCCCGCTCGCATTCCATCTTGGTGGAGGCGTTACAGCAGGGTGTTAGAGATGTACGCCACCTACTCCAACTTTAATAACACTGACACGAAACGTCGCGGAAGAGTAGTTACCGCTCCTGCTTCCGAAACGGGAGGTCCTGGGTTAAAATCTCAGCCTGGAGATCAGCAGGGTACACTGAGGTTTTCCGTGGGTTTCCCCAGTTCCTACAAGACAATTAAGGGAGAATATCTTCGGTTAGACCACGACCGATTCCTTCAGAATCCTATCAAATTATTATTCGTTAATCATCGTACTATAGTCTAAGCGTCGTTAAATAAATCGTAAATAGATACCACGGACGAATATGAGACTTCTACAGTTTGATGATCATCTCGCCGCAGTTAAGAATTCGTGGAGATTTACCTCCACTCATTCACACGTCTTATTTTATGGTGCACAATTAATCATCAGAAAAAGATTTGCTATTTTTAAGGGCAACAAGCTACAAGGTGATTTTTATAAGACGCGTAATTATAGGAATCTTTAATGACCTCATGTATTAGAGGGCTGTGGTCATCATTGGATTATGGTCTGAAAAAAAAATCACACAGTAGAAAACTATCATATAGGCCAAGTCCAAGGTAATTTATTTGATCAAAAGTTTTTTTGTTAATTTGAATTATTTATGAAATTTCATTTAAGTAATTTAATACCGGAGGATAAGATGGCTAACAAACAGGGAGAAATGAGAAATGCTTAAAAATTTTAGTTGGGAAACCATAAAGGAAGGCACTCGGGGAAATAAATAGGTAGCAAGATAACATTAAAATTCATCTTCGAGGAATGCTATATGGATTGGACCTAACTAAGGAGCTGTGCAATCACGACAATTAACCACAGGACTCATTAAATGAGCCAGTGGAGCAAATAACTCTTAAAGAATCTCCTTACACCAAAGGATTAACAGTAAGTCAGACATGCGTTCGTACACTTCCACCTAGTGCCTGTAAGTGAAAACACAGGTACCTTACTTCCTTCCTAGTGCCACCACACCCTAAATAATTTATAAAGTTCAGGTTCAGCAAATGTAAATGACAACGACACCAAACGCAATCAGCCTGACGTAGTTATTGGGCGTTCTTAGATACAAGACACAAGAAATCTGTCCTTAGGCGGAACAAATTAAACTTGACGACGTATAAACCGATACTAAGATCAAGGCTTAATTCGATTTTGAGCAAAATCGGCATTGTATTAAACAGCTTTAAGTAATAATCATGGTTATTATACTACAAAATGATGCCAGTATTACAGAATAACGTACGCAAATCTTCGGCAAACAAACTTCAGTTACGTTAATTAAAAACTTGGCACAAAATGAAACTGTGTTTGACTTCTTTGGGAATATTTATCCTTACAAACTAAGCACACTATTTTGATTCTGTTTTTTAAACCGATTATTATTACAAACCCCATCACCACCACACCTACGCCCATCATCCATTAGGCATTTATGTCTACTTCACCTATATTCAATAATTTCCGTCGTCTCATGTCTCCCAGTGTTCTATTTAGTAGTCGCTTTAAAATGCATGCATCTTTTCATTATTTTGTAACTTCAATCCTGTGTATGCGGTTTATTTCTGTAGGCTATTAGTTTGCTTCATTACTTGCATTAAAACATTTTTAATCCTTCTGTAATTCGATCACTACTTTAGTAGTCTACCCTCTTATATACTGGCGTACTTACTTAATAAACGCGTTTCACTTGCTTGGAGTCTGCCTTTATCTTTTACCTTCATTATCAAAGTTTCGCTTCTTTGCAGTAAACTTGGTACTGACATGACCTCATAAAATTTTAATAATGTATACTTCCTTAATTTCTTACTAAAAGTTCTCTTAATGGCGCCTTTAATAGAGTTAAACTTTTTATATTCTGTGTTTTAAATCGATGCCTTCATTATGTGATAGAGTTTGGCAGGCTCTCGAAGCAGTGGCAGGCCTAACACAAAATAGAGTCCAAAACCGCATTGTCTTCTCTGACGCCAGAACCTCAAGCAGTTACAACAGTTACCACGCAAAAGCCCTACAACTAACCTCATACCACACGAGAATATTTTTCCACTTCGGTTGAGAAGGTTACAGTTCATATCGAGTGTGGCCTCGGTAGACAAGTTAATACTTTATGCACAACTGTTGCACTTTTGGAACAGAAATGGCTGCAAATATCTTTTACTTTTTAACATTTTTACATTTAACTAAGGAAATACGTTAAATGAGTCCGCACTACACAGTTTGTTAGTGCCTAGATCATTTCGCAATCTTCTGATTTTTCTCCAAAATTTAACAATGACCTGCTCTCTTCGGCTCTCTCTCTCTCTCTATATATATAAATAAAATTAGGCTGCAACAATAACAAAACGCAGTGGAAAGCAGTCAAATTAAGTACACCAATTAGCTGCCAGGATAAACGGGAGAATTTAAAACAAGTAAAATCAAAGGTTTGTTTTTTCTGTTGTATTTCTTTCACAGATAATTATAGGTCATGATTCTGGAACTGATGTTTTTTCTGTTTCTACAGCACTAATTAATTAACTATAGAGATAGGATAAGTTTACAGGATAACTAATTACGAAATACAAGGATTAATTTCTGTTATATAAACATAAAACAACAAGCACAGCATTTATTTTCCCTTTTTGTAGTCTAATTTGAGCAACATCTTGTAAATTAAACTGCAAGGAAGCCTTGCTCTATGCTTTAACAAGTAACTGAACTCATTTTTTGTTAATCTGTTTTCATAGCAACTCCTGCTATATATTCTACGGCTTCCCCTAAAACCGAAACGCTTTGTGAGAGAGAGACACTAATTTTCCGGTTCATGCGTCTGTCAATTCATCACGCGTTCTCTCCTGATTGGCTATAAAACTGATACGAGTAAACTGTGTTACTGTAGCACCAAGTCTCCTTCTGGTAATAAGAAATGTAACATAAACTGGTATTGGTCGTGTTCAATGGGCGAAAAGGACATATTAAGACTAATCTCCATACATTTATTATTCTTCCACAGCTTAGATTACCCATAATCCTTTACCCGATCTTTGTCAGAACGTCATTTGTACGAACTAGGGCACGTTATAAGTTTATCGTACTGTTATTAACGAATAAAAAGCGACGTTAATATCATATAACTCTTATGTATAAAATTAGACAAAGTTCTTTTATGCGGAAACATTTTAAATGTTACTTTGTTCTGTACCATGTGGTTACAAACGCTAATTTAAGGTTCTCAAGGAGGCGAGTATGAATATGAGTGTCTTCTGAGATGTAGCGCCGTGTAAGTTCGCTGAAATTTACCGACGTTCCAGGCGTGCTTACTGCTTTCACCATCAGGGCGGCCACCGACCGAAACAGTTATCTGAAGCACTGTACTGAGGTTGGAAATATGAACATAGACAGGCAGAGGGACCCGTCAAGGCACAGTGGCGTTGAAGGATAGGAAAAGGCAACTATACTCCACAGGGGCAGCGGATTTGGACAGAAAGCTCGGAGTCATCCGACTGACAGGTCATTTTCCGGCACTGTGCTTTTCCTCATCCCGAATTTGACTTCAAGGGAAGGAAATTTCTTTTAATCTGTTCACCAATGCAGAAGAAAATGAGAAAGAGGAGACGCTCTGGTTCGAGAGCGAAGAAGAATTATCACACTTCTTCCTATTTCTTTATTGGTGTGAAACTTCTGTGGAGATAAGGATTACCCAGTCTTCTAAACAACTGGCTCCTGGGGAAAAATCTGACGCAGCGTGGAACTGATAGCTAATCCTCCTCTAGCGGTGAGATTAACAATAAATGGATCTATATTTTTATTCCTTCACACGACTTCATGGCCTAGTACTTAATTAAGCAGAAGGATAAGTTTTCTTACGCATTTAATATTACTGAAACGAACTACTAAAACAGGTAAAATATTTACGTAGTCCTACTAGTATGTATATACATATATTTACATTTAAATTTATGTATATATATACATACATTTAAATATAAATACGGGTGTGCAGACCTGTATAAAAATGCATTACACACTGAACCTAAACGCACACGTTAATACACACTTAAATTGCATAATACGAATGTCACATTAATATTTAACTATCACAAGACTCCAACAAGAACTCAGTAGTTTAATTATTAGTAATGTACATACTGTGCATCAATTAAAAAGCAAAAACCTAGTGGAATGCAGTCGATTTCGAAGTGGATATATTTTCCACGTACATCACCTGAAATTGTATGCACCCAGTCAATGCTGACGTTTATTCATTGCTAACGCATATATTGTGCTGGCACAATTACAATCTATTTCTCTTCGTAAATATAAACTGCCTAGCTTTCGGAATGTCTGACGGAAAATCTTCTTGTCATAAAATTCCACCAAATCACAAATACTTATATTTTTTTCGTAGCCTACATGTGTCGCAGAACAAAACAATAACGCGTCTTACATCACAGACTTCCTTCAGGTCAAATGATAAAATGTAACATAGCCCTATTCACAAACAGTGAGTCAGTGGAGATACGTCTTCGCGTTAAATTTCACCAAACGGACTCGAAACAAGTACTTCCAGAATATAGGATGAAATCTTAAAGAGTCTAAACCGTGACATACTTATGACTTTGATATCAATGGTGATTAAAATAGAATTTAGAGCGAAGCAACTATTTTGAAGCCATCACATTCATCGCCCTGACGACGGAGGCAGTATGACCTCTGAAATATTGGTAAACATCGACCAGACTACACAGCACAACAACCCAGAAGACAGAAATCTTCATACTCATCGCCCTGATGACGGAGGCAGTATGACCTCTGAAACGTTGGTAAACATCGACCAGACTACACAGCGCAACAACCCAGAAGACAGAAATCTTCATACTCATCGCCCTGATGACAGAGGCAGTATGACCTCTGAAACGTTGGTAAACATCGACCAGACTACACAGCGCAACAACCCAGAAGACAGAAATCTTCAACTATTTTGAACTATACATCTCAGTTAATTTTAATTTTAATTCTTGCTTTGCAGTTATTTACAATGAGCATCAAAAACGGAAGAGTTTTTGTACAATCCTGATATAAAACATCAGATCATCTCTATACCACCCTAAATTGAAACTTGCAAACATGTAATCTGAGTCACAGCAGACTGGATACTTGGACGAGAAACGGAAGTTCTGTGGGAAAATATCTCTTACCGAAGTAAACAAAGCCATTACATAGAATACTGTCTGAAGAACGTGCGGGCAGGAAAGAGACAGCATTGATACTACAGGGTGAGAGAATAAAACAATCATCACCTGAGAAACAATTCCTCGAAATAGTTGTAAATTGATGAAATAGGAAGAAACGGAAATAATATTAAGACTGAAGATTGCTGTCTTCTGGGTTGTTGCGCTGTGTAATCTGGTCGATGTTAACCAACGTTTCAGAGGTCATACTGCCCCCGTCGTCAGGGCGATGATTCATCGCCCTGACGACGGGGGCAGTATGAGCTCTGAAACGTTGGTGGACGTCTACCAGACTACACAGCGCAACAACCCAGAAGACAGAAATCTTCAGACTCACAGTCGTGAAAACCTTAAATCCTACATAATATTATAATTTATAATAAACTGTACGGATTGGTAAGTAATTGGAAAGAGTAGTTAGTAGTCTTTCCGTATTGCCTCCCCAAAATTCTCGTGAAAATCCCATTCGTGATAGCTCCATCTCCGACGTGGATTTGAAATGGATATCTGCCTAATAAAAGCCACATGCATTTACATCTGACTTAAAGATAAACAACTGCATACAAAGAACAGGCGAATTTCACGCACAGAAGAAATCATAAGAGTACCAACAGCAAAGCTGGTGAAATACTTTTGTTAAGACAGGAAACGTGACTCATTTAGCTTCGTAAATAGAACTGTCAGGCATGCCAACTTGCAAAGCTGTGAGTCGTTTGTCAAAAAGCGTAAGAGATGAAATTCACTATGTAGAGAAATAATGTAATTATATAACAAAGTTCAAAAACTGACAAACAATTCTTCTCGTGAAATAAACTTCTTGTACAGCAGAATACATGCCTACTGGAGTTCTGTATTTCAACTTTAATTATATTTGTAGCCTTGTCCTAGAAATTTCTGTGACGCCTTTAATCTATTTAACAAAACACATGTTATTCATTAAAACCACATGGTGTCACAGATTTCAGAAACATAACCAGTCCCTACATTATCCCAAAAGTTTCCTGTTCAATCATAACCTTAGATAATACTTCTTGACGTCGATTCCTTCCTGAGAAGCCAACATCCACTCAGCCAGTCAAAAATTTTATGGAACCCAAAGGTTCATTATTGTATTCACAAAAGCTCGCCACTAGTCCCTATCCTAAGCCAGATGAATCCAGTCCATGCCACTCCATCCTATTTCTCCAAGATCCATTTTAATAATACTCTCCCATTTACGTCTTGGTCTTCACAGTGGTCTCTTTCCTTCTGATTTGCCTATCAAACCCCCGTATCATTCCTCGTCTCTCCCATGTGGGCTACATATCTTGCCCATCTCAACGTCCTTGACTTGATCAGTCTAATTATATTAGCGAGAAGGACAACTTACGAAGCTTCTGATTATGCAACGATGTTAGTCAGTTCCATTGGTTTATTTGTGATCACTAGACTCGAAAAGATCTTTTTCAGTTCTACAAAATTTCTTTACTTGTGAAAGATGACCAACCCCAACCTTTAACTTCCTATTATGTGTATGAAATGCGTAGCGTGGAATCGAGTAGAGGCGGAATATAAACAGCACAATACTAGGTTAACACCACAAGAATACCTCAGAGTAATTAAAACAGAGCAAAGTGCAAATGAGAGGAATGAAGACGGCAGAGATGCTTTTCCACAGAACCGTCTCAGTATATAAAATTACGGATCGTAAACGTAATGAAGACATTAGATATAAGTAGGAGAAACGGATATCAATACGACTTGAAAATACTACATAAATAAATTGCTAGAATACACGGAGAAATGCCTGAAAACTAATCGCGAAGCTACTCTATGAAGATGACTGTATTCTGCGTTGTTGCATCGTGTAGTCTGATAGACGTTTACCGAATTTTCAGAGGTCCTTGCTGCTTCCATCATCAGGGCGAATATAAAACGAAGAATAAGTGGATTTACAACAAAAATAAAGAATAATTTTAATAATTTAAACCTTAATTCACAACTTATAAATAAATATTCGCACGCAATAAGTGAATAAGAAAGTTACGTTTATGAAACAGTGTCTGCGAGTAATTCGTCTATGTGTCGCCTGGCAGCGCGCGCTTTCCATCGCTTTGTGTATTACTTGCAGACCACATACAGTACAGAGACATTAGGACAATAACATGCTTCCTCCGCAGAGACTCATTAGCCACACCACTTCCCTAGAGTGTCCGGTTAACTGCAAGTACGACACTCTCACCTGAATTCATCGTGAAACAATGCTATATTAAATGTAAGTAGACAGCTTCTGTTAGAAAGTTGCAGGGGCTCGTTTTCAACAATTCAGCAGAATGAAACCGACGAACGCGTCCGTACGTTTCAGACATAAGAGGACAAACTCTACAACGAAAATCTATTTATAGCTCATCTAACCCATTACCAAAACCTCCCCTTAGGCATCTCCTTGCAATGAATATTATACGTGTGTGACGTCACATTCTTTTACATTTTAGGTAGTTTATATTGTTTTTTGATGTGAATATTCGAAAGATTGTCATAATAGATATTCAGTGTCATTTTCAATTTATGAATTGGGCCAGAACGTAGCATCGGTTAAAAGCGAACTATAAATTAAGTTTGAGTAATATACTTTATAACAGGTTATTTTACGATGCTATATCCACTGTTATGGTAAATTAAAGCACATAAAACATATAATAATAATTAATAACCTAATTATTGAATGAACCTTAAAAATGTTTGTTACACGCTCTGGCCATTAAATTATTAAAGTTGGTAGAGACCTGGAGATAACTTTAAATTTCAGAAAAATATATAAATCATAACAAGCAAATTGATTCGCAATGGGGAAACAGGAGCTACGTCACAAAAGCAATAAGGTAAACATTGTATTTCATAAGTGTAAGCGTATACACGTATTTTATATCATAATTGGGTACAACATTGATAAAAGCTGGAAACAAATCCAACAGCACGAGATGATCTGTGATATTATTAACAAAGACTCAGGAATCCTGAAGGTATAAGAAGTTACGGCCCGTCCAACATCACATATAAATACGATCAAGATGATTTTGCCAAGAAAATAAAGTAGTAATGACTACTTTCACAGCATAATTATTAAAAAGGATTATATTCATGTAATTTTATGAAACAAAACTGATACGATAATGTAAAAGTTCATGATAAAGGTAATCACCTTCGTATTAAGGCCAAACTAACACATCAAAACTGACATGTGACTGACATTTCTTTATAAAAAGCAGATCCTCACAGATACTAATAGGATCTCTTATTACCACACTACAGAAGGCCATCTTTTTACAGAATATTCTACATTCACAAGCCCAGTTCAGAATCTGACAATCCACCATCCAGCAACTATAACCCATTCGTCTCTAATTAATTTAATATTTACGTATTTATCACACATGCCTACGAGCATGACCAAAAATACATTAAATTAAATGCTTCTAAAAGAGGCAATTAATTAACAATCTTATAATGAAAACAAAATACGAAGATTCAATATCGTTAGGTAGGTCTAACAAAGTAAGTCACAGGAAACAATCTTACGTGACTTTAATTCTCATCCTGTGCCAAATAACACATTTCTCCAAGATGTTTATTGAAATTATAAACCCTCTCTTCTTCTCAGCCTTCCATTCGACCGCTTTCCAAGGGATTTACACATCATTATTCTGTAAACATTTCTTCTCTTCCATATTCGAGTCACATAAACAGTCCATTATAACTTCACTCACATTTCCACATTTACACTTTTATGTTTCACAAATCAAAATGTACGTCACTACGTGGCACCTTCCTGACCTCATCCCTTCACTATACTACTCAAAGAAAATTATCTCTTCTTAATCAATTACAAATTATTCTTAGCAATTAAACAATAATAACATCACACAGCGCAATTCTCTAAAACTTTTCAGTATGGAAAAAATCCGTTAAGTAGTTAACGAGATGTTACATGCGGACGGAAGGACAGATAGGCAAAATAGGTATTTTTTCACCCTGAGTTTGAAACGCGTATCAAAATGCTTATATAAACAAAAGACGTTTCTGTTTCTACATATATACACTGACTCGCAAACTGCACCCAAACTTCCCACTAACATGCATTTTACTCCAAACACTTTTATGAATTCCACTGGAAACCCATTTGCTGGGATTACTATCCTCAAAAGAAGCCTATGCATCTGAGCGGGAATTTAGATGAATCTAAACGACTACGTGTATTAAATTCAAAGAAATCTCAAGATATTCGTACAGAATCAAATCATAAATGGGATTAAGAAATATTTCGGTAAGTATAATTGTTTATTTCATTCACATTTAGAAATTAATGTTATCCTACGACAGAACTCCATACTTCCAGGGAGAAGAGACCGATTAAGAGGGTGAAGAGAAATATAAGTTATGGCGACAGACGCACCTCGCATATATAAATCCATGTGATCTGAGATGAATTCGAAGCTTAGAAAAATTTGTCGGAAAACAGGACAAAATTCACAACGAATTTCTACTCAGGTCCTCAGGGCTGGACTTTCACATTCCGAGACCCTAATCTGTGTCAATTTTCAGAGGCCTCAAAAATTTCAAATTTGAAAAACACATTTATCATTCTGACTGCCGCCTACTGTTGCAATTTATAACTACTAATACAAATACACACCTGCCACACACTTAAACTTATGATGCACTTCTTTTAGACTCACGCATATCTCGAGTCCTTAAGCTGTAGCTTAGCGAATGCAGAAGTCTGACCCTGGAGGTTATGTAAACCCCAAGCGAAAGAAAGCCCACATTGCAAAATAATAATAAACAATGAGGGATTTTTAATACGGTAATGAACATTCCGGTTGCATACAAGGCGGGACAAATGTTGACTTTTATATCAGTTATGACGTGAGAACGATTTCGTTCACACAAAACAAATTATTACCATTACTATTATATCATCACCATCGTTGTTGTTGTCTTAATAATAATATTAATAATAATTATTATTATTATTACAGTTACGATGAGTTAAAGAGTATTAGTGTTCTTATAAATTACTACATTACAATTATTCGGTCCAAATGAAATCCACAGACATTTTTTGTAAAATTTTCCAATATGAAATATCATCAATCAACATCGGTTTACCCGTTAATGAGTCCTTTCACGGATACGGGCAGACAGACGGATGGAAGTTTTTTTTTTGTGAGCATTCTGAATAGTTCGGAAAGAGCTATTATTTGTTCGTCAAAATTTGTTTTCCTGTTTTTATCTTAATCCATTTAATAAATACTCAGATATGAAATTCCGGCATTGTTTCATCGGGGCTCTGTGTGTATGAAACATTCCTGGTGAAATCAGATCATTTAACGTAACCCAAATAAGTTTTCATTCCATGCATGTGCACGCCCTCACAAAGACAATCTAAATATAAAATTCCTTCTGCTGGTGAACAATTGCTCCCTGTCGCACTAACTTCACAAATACGTATATCAAATCCACCAACACAAATCACTACATACATATACTGAGGTGAACGAACACCTCCATGGCTTCTCCGTTGAATTCAGTGCAGACCACAGCAAATAGTTCACTTGAAATATTAACTCACTATGAAACCCTATCGTCTGTGACGAACTGCTTCCACTGCAGAATTTGATGTTGGTATTAGTATTCTATGTAGGCACAAAGAAAACTTGCAAAACAGGATTGGTAATATTTAACCACACGGGTGCAAAACCTCATTTTTGAAAAACACTTACAAATAAACAAGTTAGCAAACAGACTGCTTATTTTACGCATAATCTATTTTACCCCGAGAATAACTGCCACGTATATAATTTTTTACACAGCTACAGTTCACTAATATCCTTTGTATCTACAGTTGCAGGCTAAAATTATCTTTTGACTAGTAGTTTTTTTCCCAAAAACCCACATAATATTAAGAACACTGCAATACTTACGTAGTTACGCGTGTTTTTTACTGCCGCGGTGACCTACTTAAGTCTCTGTAAGGCTGTGGTGGTTTCTTTATGTTCAAAATCTAAACCAAACGCAGAAGAAAAATAACATAAATCCGGTACTTATGTCGTTTTTGACGAGAAACAGAAATTCTGTCTCCATTTAGTAAGGCTTGGACGGATGCGGGAAATAAATGCGTTTACCACATGGTGATTTGAATGATAGCAGTAACTAAATTCTCTCAAAAACAGAACTCATGTGGTTTTGTGAAAATTACCGATTCAATTCTGGCAAGGTGAACATTCATTATAACACAGCTACCCGACTCTGAGTGTGGACTGTAATATTCTCTGTGGGGCTTGACGTAATGACGATTTAATTTGAAGTTCATTGCTTCCCAACTATGAATGACTTCATATAAAATATTTCTTATTGAGAAACTGGTAGTAGCTCAGTTAATCAAGAAATTTCCCACCTTTTCACACATATGGATAAAGTTAAAAAATACAGTGCATAGGAAGATATGTGTTTCGGAATGTCTTAACCAGGAACTGGAAAGAATTATTTTCGAAAAGTGTGAAGACACAATGTTTCATTAGCTAAAGGAACACCAGCCATTTGCTGAGATACAACTTTAATTACTCATACACAATGAATGGTTACTATTTCCATCCTGTAAAATACTCCCCCAAGCCAGAAACTTCATTTAACGGTTTCTCGCCGGGAGAGCGAGCAACCCTTTCACTTTCTTCGTTCAGTGAATAATTCAGTAAGTATTTTGAAATACATTCCGTCAATCTATTTGCTGTAGCATAACAGATTATAAACCACATAATCTTCTGCGTATCGCTAGTATATTTTAGACGAAATACGAACCACGATACAGGCTTCAGACTTTCTTAACAAGTTCAGAAATATAGACTACAACCGCTCAACTATGACTCATTTTAAAATGCTAACCACTAACCACAATAACAGTACAAGAATGTTTGGACCTATGGACGAGTAAGCCCCTAAGAGAGAGAAAAAACGGAATAAAAAAATACTTCATAATTTTTGTAGTTTATAAAATATTATTGGTGTGATCAAAGGAAAAATTACCGGGTGGAAAATGTAGCACGCATTAAGGAAAAGCGTACACAATTAGACCTATAGCTGGAGAACCTGAAATAAAGATGTCAATTTAAAGACTCAAGAATAATAACATTGAAATGGATCTTAAACAAGATGATATTTAACATGTCATTTAATTATATGTATAATGTAATATTCCATTTTATGGAACCCGTTTAAAGAAGAAGTTCAGAATTAGATCAGAAGGGGGCTTTTGTGAACATGGAAATGAACCTTTTGGTTCCATAAAACGCAGGGAATTTATTTTTTATGCGAGGGAGTATTAGATTCGAAAGAATGACTCTGATACATTGAGTTCATCACAAATTTTCTTGAGGTTCTTCGGCTCAATTTCACTTTGAAGTTGAACCAACCATGATCACTGAAATAAAGAAACATTTTCACCAGTCCCTTACGCCACACCAAAGGTACACATAAATGTTTCTCTCTCATTAATTTCACGTTAATTAACGTACGACACCGACACTACTATACGGTGAGTAGTTTACTGTTCCGCATATTCTATGTGCAATATTATGCAAATGAGAGCAAACATTAAATAAGCCAAATTCAACGCGAAAACATTTTAAGCTCTTCACATCTAATGTAAAACTGGTGTAGTCACGAGAACCAGGATTGGGAAGCAAAATCTCTAGAAGCTCAACAGCTGATAGCCACTTTCCTGGTGCGTGCGGTCAGAAAAACACCCAACAACAGAGGCAATGCACGCGTCGAATCTCAATAACAGAAAACAGGAATCGGCGGCTTCCATAACTAATAATGGAGGTGAGCGGTATCACCTCCCCTCCGCCAGTCGTTTTACCGCAAAAGAGTCACTATTTGATATTTTGATGACAATCGAGTTATGAAAGTTGTGTTTAAACATCGGACCAGAGTCGATCTGTGGGAAAACTCAGCACAAATGTAACCGTCGTTTTAAAAGTGCAGCAAACTGTATTCAGCGTTCGTCGAAGCTACGAGACTTGGCTTCGCTGATGGCTGTTACGAAAGCCACATAGATCGAAAACTGCTAATGCTTCACTAAGTGGAACTAGTCTGATATGAAGCTACTAAAATGAGGAAGGGAGACACAAACTACTGCTACGGCACAATTGGATATGAAACTTCTTTGGTTCTAATGGAATACAACTTACTGTTACCATCTAATACCGATTTATAATTATTTCACAGAACAGAAGGGCCGTGTGTGTTTATGTGTTAACTTAAATTAACTTTTGGACCATGCTATCATCCATTTTGCCTTAATCTTGCAAGATGTAACATCCAAATACGATTTTAAACAAAAATGCAATATGCATTTGTAACTGTTCCCATGCTTGCTGCATACACTACTCAATGCAGGCTCTTTGAGACGACAGTTGTAATATTATTTGGTAATTACTTCAAATTATAATTAATATTCATATACATTCGTTATAACTTAGTTTTAACAAAAACAGAACGTTTTTATACTTGTTTGTTAATACCGATATTTGTTTCCAGAAAGAAATATATTTTACTGTAATACAGCTTACAACAATTTCATAATAAACCCAATTTGGAATCAGTTTCTGACAGAAATGTAATTTAACATCTGACTACAGAACACTTTGTCTTCCCCTGTTTTCAGGAAGCCATATTAACATTTTAGGGGCTACTAGCTCAGAGGCTAACTGCAGCCATTAAACAGGAAACTGCTAGACTTCCGACAAGCTGAGATGTACAGTCTCCTTATACCTACTGATAGACTAATAGGACGTAACCCTTACATTTTAAGATAGCCATAAAACAATGATTTATTTCACTTCAGTGAATCTATGATGTAAGAACAACATAAAATTCATTGGAACAATTAAGACGAAAGATAAACTTTAGAGTTACGAATGTTTTTTTTCAGCTGCGAAAATTAAATTAGAATAAAAATTATCTATTTTCTGAAATGGAAAATCAGTAAGTTGCTATTATTTGTTTATAATCTATGCTACATTAAATGCAGTTTACAAGAAGTTCATGCTGTGGAAATGCACCTTTATAATGACAGGGAATAATTCAACGTACTTCAATTACCTGCCCAGTTTCCTGAACGTGCTATTATCTTCATACTTTTAATTATCATCACTGCCACTGTCATTACAATGAGTAAAATAATAACTGTATTTAATTATGCTAACTATGTTATCTCGGCTAACACTTTAAAAAATAAATAAAATGCCTTCTGTGTTATTTTCATGGTTAAATGGTATGCCACACAATATAATACAGAAAAGCCGATCAGATAAAATTCATCGTTAGCCAGCTTCAACCAATCAATCTTTGTTAGCCAGACAGATGAGGCGAACCTTCGCGGCTGGCGGTTGGAACTGGGTAACCATGCATTTTATCTGATCAGCTCTGCTGTGTACCAGTGTGCGAAGTAAGACAAAATAATTTTTATTTTTCGTTTTTCAAGGTATAAACTGGCTGAAATGGCGAACACGATCAACACGAACGCAAAGCCCCTGATTGTTATCATTATAACGTAATTATCACTGTCTTTCTATTATATTTTATATTATTATAAAGATAGTATTTTGTAATTGAAGCGGTTTCTCATTCAAATGAGAGGTATAACAAAGGCTTTTGCCTTACGGAAATTAAGAAAATCTGCCTCTACATCACACTTCAAATATATCGATTACCTACAGGAACACACGTACTCAAGTCGAAACTGAGTAACCAAGTTTCATCCCCCCCCCCCCCCCCCCACCCAAACCCTCTCACCATGGCCTGTGCGCTTGTTTAGAGGAGACTAATGGAGATAGATATCACCAATGATCCTGATGACAATGAGTGATCACTTGCGACAGTAGTGAACGACTGGCGAACAGAGAAACCCATCAAAGCACTGTCCATCAGGAACTCCACATGGGCTTATCTGGAATCGAAACCGGACTTCATAGGAGCTGAGCGTATCAGACATAATGCAGCCGTACTCGCCTACTATCCAGTACAGCTTCATATCAATGAGAGGTGCATCTGGATATAGCAGCGTTCTCACAACGCCAACCAATTTCTTCAATCGCACTCAAAATACAGTGTCTAATATTTATCTTAATCTTATATTGCCATTTCAGTCTCCTCAAAGCGGGTTCTTTTACAGGAGATCTCACAAAAAAAAATGGTGTGCCCTTCCATAGGGTTGTCCGCTATATATTTTCAAGTATTTTCTAATAAACATAAGACACACGGGTTCAAATCAAACATGTGTAAAAATACATAATAGAAGTCTCTAACTAAATATTATTTAACCATTACTACTACACAATACTCTGAACCACCGCTTCAATTAGGGACTTCGCCCTACTCGGATTTAAAGAAGAGATTTTGAGGTACGTTTCGACTCATCTGAACTCAAAGAATGAGACTGGCCAATAAAAGTTACATGTGTGCGAGTGAGTGTCAGAAACGGTAAAGGGCAAACGTCATTAAAAGTTTAGATGACGTCAGAAGAGTAGGAGGGGGAGGCAAGACGAACCGAGGGAAGATGATATTTGGAAACGACAAAACTTGAAGAGGACGAACGGAGACGTCTTCTGTTACAAATCCAAAGTGTCAGCCTTTGGAGCATAAAGGAATGAAGCGACAGGAACGGAGAAGCCTTTGAATACGGAAGCATATTGCTGTATTACGAATTAGTGAAAAAATCTCTTCTTACATATCTAACACTATTAATTTTCTTCATATTTTAGCTATATGAACTGGAATAATAAATAAACAATGTAATTTTTATGATTATTACAAAAGCAAAGAAACAAACGATAAGGAACAAAATTTTAAGCAGGGAGTAGGCTCACAGCTCTTTATCACGTCAGTGAAACACCTGATAAAAAGAACATACTAATCTTCTTAGTCGCTCAAGTGATCTAGAATTCTCCCAACTTTCATGATCTCCAGCGTTCATCATTGTGCCCACATCGAGGCTATTCTCACTTCACCCAAGTGATATTTTCCACAGGCTTACGACCCACACTTTATATCCATTCCTCATCTTCATTCAGGCTATATGTCCTACCAAAGTCAATCTAATAATTTGTATAATTCTCATAATTGGTGAAAAGCTTAACATTTTAAAACTTCTGATAACGTATTTTCAGCCGTCTACACAACAAAATATTAATCTTTATTATATAATTAAGGGACACTACGTTTCGGATGTACATCGACCATCCTTTTATATTATCTTTTGGTTTCCAGAAAGAAAATGGGAAGATAAAATATTCGAAAATAATGGAAGGAAAAACTGTGTACTTGTTACCACGCTCACACATTCTGGACACGATGACATGTTATGGTAAGTGTAGAATGTCAGTTAGCTGCATGTTCATTCCTTTGAAATGTTTTGTACTGTTACCGACGCTGTCTGCAAACATGTCATTGTCTACTTTTCATAAAATGGAGTTTTTCGGTTCCTCGTAATGTAATGACTTATTTTTTAACACGTTCAGGTCAAATGGGCGCATCTGGTCCTTTCAAGCAGCTTAGACTGTCACGACTAATAGCTGAACTTGTTCGTGATTTATCGTCGTCACTTTAAATATGCAATTGTCTATTTTCTTAAACCGTACTATAGTTTGGCACACTTATCCTATCAGTTCAAATTAAAAAATTTAAAAATAGTTTAGGTATAAAATAATAATAATAAAAATAATTAGTTTATTAAAGCGTAAGGACTACATAATAATAAGTAAATGTTAATTAAAGGCAAAGTAATTTCAATAATTATAAGAGTAACTGGAACTGTCTCCAAGTTACTTAAAAATATTTGGCCAACATCCCGGGCGTACACGACATTAACAAACATCAGAAAACTGCCATTCTAGGAACATCATACATCATTCGAAAGACGCTGATGCCTCACTCGAATTCTGTTTAATGCATGTAACACGTATTATGAAACAAAATGTATTTCAGAAATAGCTGCTGCACTACGTACCTCAGGGGCGAGGTTTGTCTCAGGAACATTGAAGTAAATGCCCTGTAAAATGGTGAATAGATGGAATAACAACAATTCTTTTCAATCTATGGGGATATTTCATAGCATCGGAATTTTATGACACGGTTTATAGAATACGTAAAATAGAACAACAATAATTCCGAGTTTTTAGAGTGACAACTTTACTACAATTTCTTACCATTTCATGAACTACTGACCATTAAAGTCTATTGTATCATAGTTCCATGTGTTTGAGATTTCTAACAAAGGGGTAAATGTATTCAGTTATTACAAAAACAGAAACCTTCCGCTATTATACGATCACTAGAAATCGATTTCTTCAAAAATTACATCAACTAATTACAACAGAGTCTTAAATTATGGACAACAAAAATGTTTATTGGGTCTTATGACTGGGTCTTAATTACCATACACCCTCTTCCACTTTCAAAACAATAATGAAGATGATTACACCGACACATTAAGATAACATTGCTAACGACCACAAAGAAATTGTATATGAAGCTAAGGACTGGATTCATCTAACAGGGTGTAGTCTGCTGGCATGCTCTCGTTAATAGATGATAATTTTCTCCTTAATCTAACAACACAACTATTTGGATGTATGCATCATGACATTCAGCTTAATTTCATTTCATTTGATGCGTGGGAGAGAGAAAACTAACAATTTCTCCACACCTATACACCACAAGACAGCATACGATGGTGTGCGAGGGACGGAAAACACTAGAACCCAACCCAATAGCAGTATAATCATAGTAAGTAAACAACATCACTAACGTACCATGCATAGTAAACCAATTTGGTTTAGCAGGGAGAGACAAGGACGGAAATAGAAATTAATTTACGAAATTTTCGTACGAAGCGCAATATTACCTAGTGTATGTGGATAAGGGTGTTAAAGGGAGGAAGTAGAGTAGATACACCCCTCTCTCTGAGAGTGAATGTAATAAGATACATGTCATGGCACTGTAATCGCTTTTTTGCACATGTTCGGATTTGATACATTATGCACATGTTTGGAAAATGCTTCCTGGATCTACTGTGTAAAGCACTAGTACTTGATCTATGGAATCAACATGTCAATGGTAACACATTTGTGTGTGACTACTGGCGAAGTAGCATCCTACTCACATTTGTCGATGTAGTGTAACATACCTACTGGTCGTAAGATTTGAGGTTCTCATAGTGGTGAGTATGAAGATTTCTGTCTTTTGGGTTCTTTCGGTCATACTGCCTCCGTCATCAGGGCGATGAATCGCAGCAGGACCTCTGAAACATTGGTTAACATCGACCAGACTACACAGCGCAACAACCCAGAAGACAGAAATCTTCATACTCATCGCCCTGATGACGGAGGCAGTATGACCTCTGAAACGTTGGTAAACATCGACCAGGATACACAGCGCAACAACCCAGAAGACAGAAATCTTCATACTTACTGGTCGTCAACGTTCCAATGTCGAGTGCCATGTCTGAAGAATGCAAGACCAATTTGAAATAAATTATGTTTTTGACGTGAAAACGTCTTTAAAATCGATGCCGGGTGTGGGGAGGCAATCGCGCCCAAATGAGCGACAGTTTCTGTCGAAGTAATTTCAAACTTCAATAACTCGGCTACAAATAGACATAGCGCCGCCACCTTAGTCTCCTTTAAAAGAGGAAGGATGAAAGTTTGTGTCAGTACCGCTCCGACATTCGTGGCGGCCGGACGTCGCGAACTACGCACGCGCAAAGTGAACCCAAGATTTTCGACTTTCCGGATTCGACACGTGTCCATAAACGGGATCATATCTCAGAGACTAATTATCCGACCCGAGTGAACCAAGTGTTGTTTTGAAGAGGAGTGTATATGTTACAACTCATCCTGGGCTCCAAGAGTGTATCTCAAAAACTCAAAAAGATACGAGGCTGTGAATACCTTCAGAAATTTTTTAAACTTGAACCAGTGAATGATTTGGACAAACCAACCACGCAAGGGAAAACTTGTATAGATTTGACATTTGCAAGAGGTATTCAAATAATTTCAAAGCCATATGTATCCTACTTCTCATACCACTACCCTGTATTCAATAAATGTAAGTTGCAAATGAATTAAACGATTCAAAACAAAAATTTTGTTTAATTACAATATACTATATACGATTGACGTTTTCACGAAAATAACTGCGGCAGTTTCCGACACTGCCTATTTTCTTCACTGGGGTTGCTGCTTTGTATCTTGCTGTCGCATTCTACAGTGGTATAAAAGTCTACTTTCCGAGATATGTCGGTACAGTACGGTCCGAATGACATGACACCTGTTATGCGCGAGACGGACAAGTAGTCGCTGCAGGCTGGTTAGTGCGCATCTCAATGTGAAGCCTCATGTCTCGCGTTCCATACGATATGTACTACTGTTAAAAGGACTCCACGGAGCAGAATTCTCATTCAGAAATTAACAATCGTTCACATGGTCAACAAATTCCCTACCTTTTGTAGAAACCGAAATTTCATAACCGTTTCAACACAAGTCCGCCATTTGAATCAATCTTCTGCCAGACTGCTAAACAGACGTTATTAATAAGAGACACGGCTATCATAGTGCGGATTATGTCTTCTGGCCTGTTTAGGTTAAAAGTGTTTAAGAAACAATGAATCGTTTGAACCTTGTTCACATCTCACCCATACAGCCAGCTGAATCCAGTCTACATTTTCATAACTTATTTCTATTCTCAAGGTTTATAATATTTGTGCACGCTCACCCACAAGAGATAAAGCATCAGACAATATAATAAAATGTCACATAATTTCACACTTGGAAAACGCATTTTATACCACAACATTAAAGATACTCTACAATAGAGAGTGTACACACGAGGTTAATATTCCATACATAATGTGCACACGTATTTTTGGGACATTCTGTATATCCAATTGACAAAGTGCGATAAGCTACTTTTTCAGATTCCAATCACAATCGACATCTATAACGTAAGAAATTATGTAAGGTCTCTCTAGCAAATAATAATCGACTGACGATGTTCGACCGCGCGAAAGTAATGTAATTTTCCTCTTCCTATCACGCCCGTAATGGCTCTGCAGTCTACTGTCTTCTTGATCACGTGGAAATCGAATTCTGCAACCGCAAATAAACGCAGCCAGTGCATGAAAGTGGTCAACATTCTGTGTCTAATAACTAGAGACCTGTGAAACTCGAGGTTTCCATGGCGACGAGATTGATTATGATGATAATAATGGGTTTTGGCGCCATGTAGACTCGCACGTAGACGCCAACATTTCGTAGAAACATCCTGTCACCATCTTCAGGCCTGAAGTGGTAACGCTGGAAAGTGGAGGGATTTATATGGTGTTAAATGAAGGGAAGACAGGCAGTCAGAGACGAGGAACGAGATGTGACCACTGTCTGAGCCTTATGTTCATCTAACCATACATAAATCCCTTAAATTTCCAACATAGCCACCTCAGTCTTCAGGATGGAGACAGTATGTTTCTCCAAAATGTTGGCGTGTAGCCGCGAGTCTACACAACGCCAAAATACAGAAAATAATAAACGAGAGGCTCACCTTTTTTCCCACGTGATCCCGATAAATGTATTTAGCATGCATAGACCCAGGTTTAAGTTTCCCATCTTTAGCGTTATCCTCTACAGACGAACTGTTTCTCCTCGTATACGCGGCCCGTTTTGGTCCCACCCAATAAACCGACTAATGACTGGTGAAGGGGGAAGGGGGCAGGAAACTGCTAGGCTAAAAAAGCATATCCTTAACACTTAGCAATTAGAGTAGGTAAGAAAAACAGGAGTAAGCTTCTGTTCATGATCTTTCACCTCGTCTAGAACCCCCACCTCCTTAATGTAAGACCATTAAGTGATCTTCAAATACATTTATAATTATAGTAATTAAATTATAATGCTTAAAAGCCAAGTTCTTCATTTAATACGTCCCACAATACAGGTGTAAATGCAGACGGCTGTCTGCTAGGTTGAGAAGCCATGTAGTCTGACAGAAGCTTGTCGACGTTTCAGAGGAACAGGGCGATCGCTGTGATGATTGAGACAAAAAGGACCTCTGAAACGTCAGTAAATTTGTACCAGACTACACGGCACCACAATCCAGAAGACAGCCATCTTCGTACCGCGCGGGGAAAGCTCAAATCCTACACGTCTAAGTGAAACCTATAAAAACACTATTACGTGATAATAATTCACCATAAACAAGTTTAGTGTTTGAAAATGCCCAATCAGGAAAATGACTCCGACTTGCATGGCATACTCACCAGAGGAAGTTCTTTTGAACATGGTAATGAATTTGCTGGCCGGACGAGCAACCACCAGTTTCTCACATTGAATGTTCAGTAAGGAGTTAGTCTCTGGGTTAAAGGGTGATGGTATTACATCGCTACACTAATGGCCGAGGGTAAGTTGAAGCAAGCTGCAATTGTACGTAACCTACTCTCGATTATCCGGAATGCCCAAAAATTACGTAACCCGACGTTCAAAGGTAAATATTTTGTTACTTTGATAGGGAAATTTCAATTTGACGTGCCCCGTGGCAACGCTGGACTCCCTTTTCCCTAAAAAGTCGATGCTTTTATGTCAAATGTTTGTGTAACAAATATCATGCCGCTTCAACACTGGAGCGTGTGTTAAGCATCAGTATCGAACACAGTCGTATGAAACCGTTAAACAGGCACTGAACGTACACTTTCAAAATGCGGGTGTAGCAAACAAGTCATCACTTTTCAACTTTTTAATCAACGGCTTCACCGTTAGCACATTGCCTAATTGTTTGTAACAATTTTGATTCATTTCGAAAAACTGTTGGACAATGTCCACTGTCCATTGTCCGAGGTATATTGATTCAAATGTCGTTTCGGCAGTTAATTCCACTCTGAGTACACGTGATTGGTTGTCACATTACTGACACCTTTATTATTAGTGGGTAAGGATCGAACCAGGGCCTTTTAAATTCTAAGCTCATACACTAACCACTAATATGCCAGTCCGGCTATATACTGTGTGTATACATTTTTCTCAGTGAATGCAATATACACAAAGTTTTTAAAATGTACTGTTCGCAGAATTTCTATGAATATGTTCAAACAGATTATGTCTGCGGGGGCCACTTCAAAGACTGCAAAATAGCTCTATAAACTATGGGCTTCTAACAGGAATGACAGTGCAATAATTCAAGCGGAACAGAGAGTAATAGTGAACTGAATGTTTCATCACCTCAGTTTAGGATCTAATAGTCGTTTGATGGATGCCATTACTTTAATTAATAAAATGTGACAATGTGATGTGTTCCGCACAACACATGTACCGAGTAATGTAAACACAGAACCATTATTAAGCAATATGTCATCCGACTCTGGTGCCGCATTACGCTAGTGAATATACTATGAACTACTTTTCCACCGTAATATTTTGGACACATGGGAAATTAATTTTGTTCCATTTTTTGCTAAAACAAAAAAAAAGTAGTTTTCAGTTTGCAAATGTTATTTACGTCTCAGATCTTTTGAAACTATGCCAGATTTCATATTTCAGAATTCATATAAGAACAAATTTATAACACTTTCCCATCAATGTTCTACGCCGCAAGAAATTTCTCTAATTGATCAATAAAAGATAAACGTTAGCACTGATACATTTATGGGCTTTGTCCATCGCTCTACATTCTACAAAACAGCTAAGAACAAGGAAAGGACCAACTTTAGTAAATTTTAATAACACTATCCCAAAAGCTTCATGAAGGAAGTAGGCAAATAAAACGGAAGGACTTCAGGATAGGCTGCCTACTACTCAAGAATCAAAAGTAGAATGTCACAGAAAATAAGTGCTTATCCACTTATTTGTGATATTTAGCCTGTTTCTACAGGCATAAAAGAGTTGTAGAAGTAAATAATTCATTAACTTAATTAAGAATCTCATTACTTACAAGTATGGCCCACATCTATGCACTTAAATTCGGTTAAGCCAGGGCTTAAAAAAGAAATGCTTGTGATGTACAGGCTTACGTACGAAGAAGACCACATTAAGAGCTGTTTGAATAAAATCGAAGAGTTGAGTTGTTCTGGCAATGATAAAGAGGATCAAACCTCTTTGTCTACTCCGAAATGACATTTTTGTGCCTTTCCTTTATTCCCAAACTACTTTGCCTGTCATCGTCACAGTACACGTGATCTTACTTTTACGACCCTTCTAAAACTCAAACCCTTCTTAGTTGAATCAACTCGAAATTGGGGGAGGAGATATAAAAGGGAATTGTCTTTATTTTCGGTCCGTATACCATCAGTAAGCTTAAGAGAAGCTTCGTACAAAGCTGACGGAAACAACCATTAAATACAAGACTCGTGTTAAAACGCACTCAATTTCTTTCTAAGCCAGAAATTCTGCCTACCTGCCCCTACGAATTAGAGTACCAGACGCAGTGTGTGTTATCATTTAGCTGTTAATTACAGAGCTGGACGATGTTTAGAAAATGTTCAGCATTGGAATTAAGTAAAAATTATGCAACCTCCTAACAGCATAAGGATATCAGTGCAGCAAACACAATCCCAGGAGGCGGGTTAGTGTGGGCCTCTGGTGCGCGTACTTACTACAACGACCGGCGGCCTCAAGCATGGTTCCTGCATCTATGCAAAATTCAAAGACTTATATTCGAAATATTAACCTTAACATAACAATAATTTGCTTAATGTAAATGGAAGAACAAAATCAGAAAGAAATAAGTGGGAATATGGGAGGAATTGGCGGTTTCTAGTAAAATAATTAACGAAGATGGATGACTTATGGGTTATAACGCCTTGTACTCAAAAGTCAGACGCTGTTGTATCTAGACCACTATAAGATTTAATCCTTAACCAGGTTCATCCACTTCCAATACCCCAAAATCTACCTTAAATAATATAACGCCATATTCTTGTGTATCTTGTAAATGCATAATTGCAAGCAGGGTTTCACATCAAAATTCTGTATACATTCCTCGTTTCACCACATCCTCCCCTACTAGACTTCACTATACTAACAATACTTTATAACCCATGTAAATAACAAAATTCCTCCCTGTACAGTATTCATAATTGGTCAAATACCACATTTCCCACCCATACAAAAATGACAAAAGTTCTATTCAGTGTTTTCAAAAGTAGGCATAATTATAAAGTTCTCGAACTGAAAGAACAAATATTCATTTTTTCCATAATTTAATTACAGGCCTCATTTCAATTTTTAGTGTGATTTCCTGACCCATACATTCTGAAGTTCTTTGTACTGTACGCGTACGTTTCCAGGGTATCAGGTAACGTGTGTTAAAAGCACTAGCTTGCACAACATCGTTTTCAATATGTGAAGTCACTCAAACCTCTGTTTGGCGACATTTTTAATGACACGATGCGGGATAAATTTATTCTGCTACATGCAAAACTATACCTGTTGTAATACTAATTCCTATAAAATGTGATGAATAAGTTTTATTTGTTATAACTCATACAAGCTTTCCAAAGTGTCCAAAAGAGATTACGTACCATTGAAATGAAACCATAAACGCGAATCCAGTATTGACGTCATCAGTTATAAACCTGTTTATTTTTACAGGCACATTTTAATAAATCAGTCTCAGAAATAAATGACATCAACCACATTTATATATTTCCCTTGTCATAATTTATATTTTAAAGACATAAAAGCATACCATTACACAAAATATAAAATAAAATACGCCACCATTAATCATCTGAATTATAAATACACACACTTCAACATAATATAAACTGGAATAACAAGATTTTTGGCCGGGTTATACATGAAAGTTAAGTACTGCAATAAAACGTTTTCACACGAGCAGAAACTTTCAAGGCGACAATGCTATAGAAAGCTGTAAAGGAAACGCTACTTTTATGGGCACATCTTTATAATTTCACTTATCTTGCTCTTACACCCTGTAACGTTTTAAAGACGTCCTGAGACACATGAACCATTCGATTAGCTTCGTTAACGATCTACTAAAATAACTCTGAACATAACTACAGGTGATTTATAGGAGCGCCATTTTCTGCATCACAATTTCAACTCGAACTTTAAGAGATAGGTCTTGAAATAAAAAGCAGAATTTATTATCCATTTAAATAATCTCTCAAATTCTGAAATAAAATAAAGCTAACAATCCTTCTGTGTATAAATCGGGCGAGAAGGAGTTGTTTATTTAGACGCGAATTCGTTGAACACAGAAATTTCACGTTTCAGTTCTTTATGATATCAAACGCATTTAGACTTATTCATGTGACTCTAGGTCTAAAAATATTTACACATTGAAGAAAAAAAGTCATTATGAACTTCAAAAAAGTACGTACATTTGGATTCATCAGCAGTTATTAGGCCACTGTTAATGAATCACTACAACAGTATTTTGCGATAGAGACAATTTAATAGTACAACAAAATTTGAGGGACAAGAATACTTAGTTCACAACTAATCGGCCCACTTATTCGATATTTTCCTAAAAATAATCATTATTCTTTGTTCTTGTTTACTCATTCCTCTTGTATCGTTTACTAAATGGTACAAAAATTGGTATTAATGTGATTTACAATTAAAAGTGGGTCACATATCAATCTGCGGTCCACAGTTTGATTAAATTCATTTCAATTCAAAGCAATTATGAATTCCGAGTCGAGCTAGGCCAGTCGCTCCTCTCACTTCAATCAATTCTCCTTCTTTGTCTTCCTCTCTTTCTTAATCACTTTTCCAAACTTGTTGATTGCATGAAACAATTTCGACGACTGCGTCCATTTCTCTCTGTTCAGTCATGTCTGTTTTTATTTCCGTTAACTGCTTTGTGGGGCGTCGGCCGGGGGGGGGGGGTGCGTGAGCTGAAAATGCGCAACAGTTTATAGAGAACTAGTGCCTGTTGCTCTCACTCTCTGTCTCTCTTTTATTTCATTTCTCGCCTTTTCTCTCTACTATCTCTTTTTGTATTTTTTGCAATCTTCTGCTGTTCTAGTAGTACTCCGCTCACGAAACAGGTTGGCAGGTTTCCAGAGAAAGATGTACTGTAAAACCAGAAATACATTGAGGTTGATCGCTGAAGTGATTTGCGCCTGCGATGAAGAACGATCGAAAAAAAAAGAAAGATAAATGCAAGAAAATGCAGAAAAGCCGATTAAAACAACTGAAACGCTGTTTGCGAACAACTGCACAGTCACAGTCACAGTCCCCATTCTGGTATCCAGTGTTCCGGCAGTGTTTCTTCGTAGCTGGGATGTCCCGAGTTCAGAACTCTGCCTGGAGCCTGACTGGGAATTTCCGTAGTTCCTTAGTCGCTCCAGACATCTGA